>NC_064646.1:46266775-49106775 GCF_023864345.2 Schistocerca serialis cubense | reverse complement strand
TTTTTATCTACGATAATGACGGAAGCAGAAGAAACGAACTAAAATTTGTGCCGCGGCCCGGACTCTAACCGGGTCTTCTTGCTTCATTGGCAGATATGCTAACCATTCCACCACCGCAGCACGATGGTCAACATTGCTGCACGAACTATGCAAGCTCAGTGCCCTCCCCAACACAAAATTCAGTTCATATCTTCATCTTATTTCCCCCCCTTACATTGTCACTATTGCCATGGCTCTCCCGGCCGTGGCACAAATTTTAGATCGTTTCTTCTGCTTCCGTCAATAACTGTACTTTGTTTTTCAGAACTGCGGAAAATGGCCTTTAGGACAGAATCCAGTCTTGGCAATTAAAAGGAAAATAACAGTGCAACTGGTGTGTTTAATTTGATTGAAGCTGCCCCACAATGCTCCACATGACGGACAATGCACAGCTCCTCTTCATCCCTGGAAAATATCACTCTCTTTTGACTGGTTCTCTCTTCAGAGCCTAGGACTATAACAAGTGCGCCTATTGTGCTATGATTGTTCACCTGACGCAGCATTTTTTAAATGCTTTTGTTTTTACCAGATGTACAATATATGACTTGATATAATGTCTGTAAAATGATCGGAAATAGAACAGTTTTTTTTTTCTCAAAAGGTATAAGTATGTACCTTTCTTTCTAAGAATAACAGTATAATGTTTTTGTCAACCTGTACGAATCGGAAAAGAAAATGATAAGCATTGTGTTTTGATAGACCGAAGTTCAAAGAAAAAAGAAATTTGATTCCTCGGTTCTGGAATAGAAAAGTACTGAAATGTGGGAAAAATGGAACCCAGGTAATAACCGTCAAGAGGTAAAGAGTACAAAGTGTTTATTTGATTTTACTGTACCAAAAGTAGCAAAGTAGCTAAATTCTCATTCTGTTACTGATGCTAATACTTCGGCACTCACAACCTGATTTTTTTGTCTTTACTACTGTAATGTGTGTGAGGCGAAAGCGACTTGACTGCCATTTTGAGCAGCTGTGTTAACAGTCACCAGTGCATATGTATTTGGCAATGAATTAGTTTATTCCCTGTTCCTTAGGTCATGAGTATTAAACAAATCACAATGATATAGAATGACTTAGCTTAAAGGCTGTGTAATCAGGATATGTTCGTGTGCACAGAAACATATGCCTATTTATAGGTTATTAAATACCATATTGACAAAGAGAATAACAAAAAATGAGCTTATTGAACTTTAACAGTACTGATGTGTCAACATTCGTGAAGAAACAAAATATTAAAATATTACTATTTTAAGCTACACATGTTACACAATTTTTTTCTGCTGGACCACTGTTAAAGCTACAATGTACAACAAGTTTAATTTGGTGAATTTTTCAGGTACTTACATGTCAGAGATGAGCTCGAGATCACTGGCAATAATAATTTATATTATGTCATTATTATATTCAACGAGGAGGAGAATGAAAATATGTGGAGATGCCATTGAGATGGATTCGGTGCAAGCAGAAGTTTTGGCTTTGTAATGCTGATACATTTTATCCTCCAATAAGTCAGTGATATTATTTTCGGAGAGTTATGTTTATAGTTTCCTGAAGTAGCCGAGTTTCTTTAAAATTGACAAGCCTGAGCGAGACAGTGGAGTGGTCAGCATACTGGACTCGCACTTTGGTGGACGACGGTTCAAATCCGCGTCCTGCCATCCAGATTAAGATTCTCTCTTATTTCCCGCAATCGCTCCAAGAAAATGACAGGACAGTTCCTTTGAAAGGGCATGGTTGATTTCCTTCCCCATCTTTGAAACATTCCGAGATTATGCTCCATCTCTAATGACCTTTATGTCAGCGGGACGTGAAACCCTACTCTTACCTCAATTTTTAAAACGCGTAGGCTAGAAATTTTGCCGAAGTGAAGTTTTGCTTGGCTACCGGTCAGACATTTCATGGTATTGGGAAAATAGTCAAATCTTTTGTTCCTGCGTACTGAAGTAATTTCTCAGCCAGTGACAGCTTTCGTGTTGTACATATGGATTTCACTACGCTTCTCAAATTGTGATGGAACACATTGAAGCAGCGCTTATATGACGACCACGGATGAATGCCATAAATTATCCTTACTGTTCGTTTGTGTGCAATCAGTACCCTCAAAGCAAGCATCCCAGTGTTCACCTTGATTGATTCAGGGAAAGAAAGTACAGCCACGCAAGATTTTAATGAGAACCATAGTCCAATTCCTTCATTGCCTGAGATGTGTTTCATCATTCTAGTGATGTGTGCCGTACGAAAATATTGTAAATGAATGAACATGTATAATGAGGTAAAAACTTATTATTTTTGCTTCCTGCTGATGCCATTTTTCCCTCGCATGTTACATTGGTCTGTGTGACTTTGAAATCAGGATCTTCAGTTCGCCACATCTTTATAGTAGTAATAATGGCGTTGCTCCATTAATTTGTGGAAAGAGCAATTTCTACCAAGCAATGAAAATCCACAGTTATCTGCTGATACCTTTAAAGTGTTTACGAAGACTGCCATCTATATTCAGCAGCAACAACGCTCTAGAATTCCAACAGAAATCCTCGCATCGCGGATTTCTCCCGCTACATCGTCTTCCCCCCCTTACAATGCGATTACGGTAAGCTCTGTGCAAATAGTTGCTTTTGCACCAAGGTCCATTGTTCCTGCACGGAGACGAGTCACGTAAGACGAAAGCTACACCGAACGTAAGCAGCGGCTAAAACTTGACAACTAAATCTGGCGACTCCAGAAGGAACTAGTTTGTGCATCGCAGTGCGCGGTTGTTCCCTTGAGAATGTTTTTCAAACACTGCGGCTGCCTTCTAGCCAGGGGTCCGTAACTTCCGTAATGAATTACGCGTTCCACTTGAACAGTGCCGTTATTGCCCTGCGGTACCCGAATAACGTTATTATCGGGTAAAACTTTATACGGTGTACCCTTATCGCAGTAACGAAATGAATTACGATACGTAACATAACAATATTGGGTAACAGAAAAGGAATAAGGGTACTCGAAAAACGTTATTATCGGTTGAAGCGTTATGCCGTGTAACGTTATTGCAGCAGCAAAATGAGTTCCGGTACGTGACGAATTGCAGTGTGGTAACACAAAAGGAATAACGTTATTGGTCTGCGGTACAGGGAGAACGGTACTGTACCCATGACTAATAATCAGGGGTTCATAACTTAACAAAACCTATTAGTAACGTTATTCGGGACCTGTAGGGAATCAATCCGTTTTGTTGTGTGTTCTATTTGAATAGAACACTGTTGAAAAAACTAAAAAAACCAATTTAAATAAATTCCTTGAGAAAAATTATCGGAAGAAATTTCCTGATGAACGTACTTAAAAAAAAAGTGTGCACGAACAATGCACATATCTTCTCGTACTTACGTTTTACGGAAATGACTAGTGGCAAAGTCTTTCTAATGTGTGGTCGATTTCGATAACTAGTGTTTTAATGAACTTTAAACTGTTTGTACACGATGTCAAGAACAATTTGTAGAGTAGATTTAGGAACTTTCTGGGCTGTTTTATAGATCACTGAATCTTGGCAACGGTAAATACGTTTGAAAAATAATGTTTAACGAAAAGATACTAGTTGATTAAATTGATTTACAAAACAAATCCGCTATGCAAATAATATTCAATGCGGAACGAAAATCACGGATCTTTTTGAACTTTATTTCCTCAAGAACTAACATGTCAATATAAATTGGATCGTATCAATCATTTTCGTAATTATTCCCTTTAAACTGCAAAATTTTAAGGGAAACATGTGGAGCCTGTTCCTGTGCCCTGTGCTGTGCTGTGCGGTTGTGTCCACGGGGGCAGGGGTGGGAAGCAGAAGGCAGGCCGTTCGAGCGGTCTCAACCGCGCCCGCCCCTGGTCCAGAGGGAAAATTAGCTTACTTTAACTTTAATGTCGTCTACTATGTATGTCATAGAAACAATATGACTCCCGCAGTATAATGCATTAGAGTTGCATTTGCTAAGATAATTGCAAATGACCTGCTACCAGGTACCGGAGGAAGGTTTTTCCAGACAAAATTTCAAAAAGCAAAGATTAGAAATCACGATGAAGTAATATCAAGCAGGCGTAAGCGGTTGCAAGCAGGCGTAAGCGGTTGCAAGCAGGCGTAAGCGGTTGCAAGCAGGCGTAAGCGGTTGCAAGCAGGCGTAAGCGGTTGCAAGCAGGCGTAAGCGGTTGCAAGCAGGCGTAAGCGGTTGCAAGCAGGCGTAAGCGGTTGCAAGCAGGCGTAAGCGGTTGCAAGCAGGCGTAAGCGGTTGCAAGCAGGCGTAAGCGGTTGCAAGCAGGCGTAAGCGGTTGCAAGCAGGCGTAAGCGGTTGCAAGCAGGCGTAAGCGGTTGCAAGCAGGCGTAAGCGGTTGCAAGCAGGCGTAAGCGGTTGCAAGCAGGCGTAAGCGGTTGCAAGCAGGCGTAAGCGGTTGCAAGCAGGCGTAAGCGGTTGCAAGCAGGCGTAAGCGGTTGCAAGCAGGCGTAAGCGGTTGCAAGCAGGCGTAAGCGGTTGCAAGCAGGCGTAAGCGGTTGCAAGCAGGCGTAAGCGGTTGCAAGCAGGCGTAAGCGGTTGCAAGCAGGCGTAAGCGGTTGCAAGCAGGCGTAAGCGGTTGCAAGCAGGCGTAAGCGGTTGCAAGCAGGCGTAAGCGGTTGCAAGCAGGCGTAAGCGGTTGCAAGCAGGCGTAAGCGGTTGCAAGCAGGCGTAAGCGGTTGCAAGCAGGCGTAAGCGGTTGCAAGCAGGCGTAAGCGGTTGCAAGCAGGCGTAAGCGGTTGCAAGCAGGCGTAAGCGGTTGCAAGCAGGCGTAAGCGGTTGCAAGCAGGCGTAAGCGGTTGCAAGCAGGCGTAAGCGGTTGCAAGCAGGCGTAAGCGGTTGCAAGCAGGCGTAAGCGGTTGCAAGCAGGCGTAAGCGGTTGCAAGCAGGCGTAAGCGGTTGCAAGCAGGCGTAAGCGGTTGCAAGCAGGCGTAAGCGGTTGCAAGCAGGCGTAAGCGGTTGCAAGCAGGCGTAAGCGGTTGCAAGCAGGCGTAAGCGGTTGCAAGCAGGCGTAAGCGGTTGCAAGCAGGCGTAAGCGGTTGCAAGCAGGCGTAAGCGGTTGCAAGCAGGCGTAAGCGGTTGCAAGCAGGCGTAAGCGGTTGCAAGCAGGCGTAAGCGGTTGCAAGCAGGCGTAAGCGGTTGCAAGCAGGCGTAAGCGGTTGCAAGCAGGCGTAAGCGGTTGCAAGCAGGCGTAAGCGGTTGCAAGCAGGCGTAAGCGGTTGCAAGCAGGCGTAAGCGGTTGCAAGCAGGCGTAAGCGGTTGCAAGCAGGCGTAAGCGGTTGCAAGCAGGCGTAAGCGGTTGCAAGCAGGCGTAAGCGGTTGCAAGCAGGCGTAAGCGGTTGCAAGCAGGCGTAAGCGGTTGCAAGCAGGCGTAAGCGGTTGCAAGCAGGCGTAAGCGGTTGCAAGCAGGCGTAAGCGGTTGCAAGCAGGCGTAAGCGGTTGCAAGCAGGCGTAAGCGGTTGCAAGCAGGCGTAAGCGGTTGCAAGCAGGCGTAAGCGGTTGCAAGCAGGCGTAAGCGGTTGCAAGCAGGCGTAAGCGGTTGCAAGCAGGCGTAAGCGGTTGCAAGCAGGCGTAAGCGGTTGCAAGCAGGCGTAAGCGGTTGCAAGCAGGCGTAAGCGGTTGCAAGCAGGCGTAAGCGGTTGCAAGCAGGCGTAAGCGGTTGCAAGCAGGCGTAAGCGGTTGCAAGCAGGCGTAAGCGGTTGCAAGCAGGCGTAAGCGGTTGCAAGCAGGCGTAAGCGGTTGCAAGCAGGCGTAAGCGGTTGCAAGCAGGCGTAAGCGGTTGCAAGCAGGCGTAAGCGGTTGCAAGCAGGCGTAAGCGGTTGCAAGCAGGCGTAAGCGGTTGCAAGCAGGCGTAAGCGGTTGCAAGCAGGCGTAAGCGGTTGCAAGCAGGCGTAAGCGGTTGCAAGCAGGCGTAAGCGGTTGCAAGCAGGCGTAAGCGGTTGCAAGCAGGCGTAAGCGGTTGCAAGCAGGCGTAAGCGGTTGCAAGCAGGCGTAAGCGGTTGCAAGCAGGCGTAAGCGGTTGCAAGCAGGCGTAAGCGGTTGCAAGCAGGCGTAAGCGGTTGCAAGCAGGCGTAAGCGGTTGCAAGCAGGCGTAAGCGGTTGCAAGCAGGCGTAAGCGGTTGCAAGCAGGCGTAAGCGGTTGCAAGCAGGCGTAAGCGGTTGCAAGCAGGCGTAAGCGGTTGCAAGCAGGCGTAAGCGGTTGCAAGCAGGCGTAAGCGGTTGCAAGCAGGCGTAAGCGGTTGCAAGCAGGCGTAAGCGGTTGCAAGCAGGCGTAAGCGGTTGCAAGCAGGCGTAAGCGGTTGCAAGCAGGCGTAAGCGGTTGCAAGCAGGCGTAAGCGGTTGCAAGCAGGCGTAAGCGGTTGCAAGCAGGCGTAAGCGGTTGCAAGCAGGCGTAAGCGGTTGCAAGCAGGCGTAAGCGGTTGCAAGCAGGCGTAAGCGGTTGCAAGCAGGCGTAAGCGGTTGCAAGCAGGCGTAAGCGGTTGCAAGCAGGCGTAAGCGGTTGCAAGCAGGCGTAAGCGGTTGCAAGCAGGCGTAAGCGGTTGCAAGCAGGCGTAAGCGGTTGCAAGCAGGCGTAAGCGGTTGCAAGCAGGCGTAAGCGGTTGCAAGCAGGCGTAAGCGGTTGCAAGCAGGCGTAAGCGGTTGCAAGCAGGCGTAAGCGGTTGCAAGCAGGCGTAAGCGGTTGCAAGCAGGCGTAAGCGGTTGCAAGCAGGCGTAAGCGGTTGCAAGCAGGCGTAAGCGGTTGCAAGCAGGCGTAAGCGGTTGCAAGCAGGCGTAAGCGGTTGCAAGCAGGCGTAAGCGGTTGCAAGCAGGCGTAAGCGGTTGCAAGCAGGCGTAAGCGGTTGCAAGCAGGCGTAAGCGGTTGCAAGCAGGCGTAAGCGGTTGCAAGCAGGCGTAAGCGGTTGCAAGCAGGCGTAAGCGGTTGCAAGCAGGCGTAAGCGGTTGCAAGCAGGCGTAAGCGGTTGCAAGCAGGCGTAAGCGGTTGCAAGCAGGCGTAAGCGGTTGCAAGCAGGCGTAAGCGGTTGCAAGCAGGCGTAAGCGGTTGCAAGCAGGCGTAAGCGGTTGCAAGCAGGCGTAAGCGGTTGCAAGCAGACGTAAGCGGTTGCAAGCAGACGTAAGCGGTTGCAAGCAGACGTAAGCGGTTGCAAGCAGACGTAAGCGGTTGCAAGCAGACGTAAGCGGTTGCAAGCAGACGTAAGCGGTTGCAAGCAGACGTAAGCGGTTGCAAGCAGACGTAAGCGGTTGCAAGCAGACGTAAGCAGTTGCAAGCAGACGTAAGCAGTTGCAAGCAGACGTAAGCAGTTGCAAGCAGACGTAAGCAGTTGCAAGCAGACGTAAGCAGTTGCAAGCAGACGTAAGCAGTTGCAAGCAGACGTAAGCAGTTGCAAGCAGACGTAAGCAGTTGCAAGCAGACGTAAGCAGTTGCAAGCAGACGTAAGCAGTTGCAAGCAGACGTAAGCAGTTGCAAGCAGACGTAAGCAGTTGCAAGCAGACGTAAGCAGTTGCAAGCAGACGTAAGCAGTTGCAAGCAGACGTAAGCAGTTGCAAGCAGACGTAAGCGGTTGCAAGCAGACGTAAGCGGTTGCAAGCAGACGTAAGCGGTTGCAAGCAGACGTAAGCGGTTGCAAGCAGACGTGAAAGGTTGCAAGCAGACGTGAAAGGTTGCAAGCAGACGTGAAAGGTTGCAAGCAGACGTGAAAGGTTGCAAGCAGACGTGAAAGGTTGCAAGCAGACGTGAAAGGTTGCAAGCAGACGTGAAAGGTTGCAAGCAGACGTGAAAGGTTGCAAGCAGACGTGAAAGGTTGCAAGCAGACGTGAAAGGTTGCAAGCAGACGTGAAAGGTTGCAAGCAGACGTGAAAGGTTGCAAGCAGACGTGAAAGGTTGCAAGCAGACGTGAAAGGTTGCAAGCAGACGTGAAAGGTTGCAAGCAGACGTGAAAGGTTGCAAGCAGACGTGAAAGGTTGCAAGCAGACGTGAAAGGTTGCAAGCAGACGTGAAAGGTTGCAAGCAGACGTGAAAGGTTGCAAGCAGACGTGAAAGGTTGCAAGCAGACGTGAAAGGTTGCAAGCAGACGTGAAAGGTTGCAAGCAGACGTGAAAGGTTGCAAGCAGACGTGAAAGGTTGCAAGCAGACGTGAAAGGTTGCAAGCAGACGTGAAAGGTTGCAAGCAGACGTGAAAGGTTGCAACCAGACGTGAAAGGTTGCAAGCAGACGTGAAAGGTTGCAACCAGACGTGAAAGGTTGCAACCAGACGTGAAAGGTTGCAACCAGACGTGAAAGGTTGCAACCAGACGTGAAAGGTTGCAACCAGACGTGAAAGGTTGCAACCAGACGTGAAAGGTTGCAACCAGACGTGAAAGGTTGCAACCAGACGTGAAAGGTTGCAACCAGACGTGAAAGGTTGCAACCAGACGTGAAAGGTTGCAACCAGACGTGAAAGGTTGCAACCAGACGTGAAAGGTTGCAAGCAGACGTGAAAGGTTGCAAGCAGACGTGAAAGGTTGCAAGCAGACGTGAAAGGTTGCAAGCAGACGTGAAAGGTTGCAAGCAGACGTGAAAGGTTGCAAGCAGACGTGAAAGGTTGCAAGCAGACGTGAAAGGTTGCAAGCAGACGTGAAAGGTTGCAAGCAGACGTGAAAGGTTGCAAGCAGACGTGAAAGGTTGCAAGCAGACGTGAAAGGTTGCAAGCAGACGTGAAAGGTTGCAAGCAGACGTGAAAGGTTGCAAGCAGACGTGAAAGGTTGCAAGCAGACGTGAAAGGTTGCAAGCAGACGTGAAAGGTTGCAAGCAGACGTGAAAGGTTGCAAGCAGACGTGAAAGGTTGCAAGCAGACGTGAAAGGTTGCAAGCAGACGTAAACGGTTGCAAGCAGACGTAAACGGTTGCAAGCAGACGTAAAAGGTTGCAAGCAGACGTAAAAGGTTGCAAGCAGACGTAAAAGGTTGCAAGCAGACGTAAAAGGTTGCAAGCAGACGTAAAAGGTTGCAAGCAGACGTAAAAGGTTGCAAGCAGACGTAAAAGGTTGCAAGCAGACGTAAAAGGTTGCAAGCAGACGTAAAAGGTTGCAAGCAGACGTAAAAGGTTGCAAGCAGACGTAAAAGGTTGCAAGCAGACGTAAAAGGTTGCAAGCAGGTATCTGGTTATAAAGTTGTTAATATATGTATGTTATAGTGTCAACCTTTAGAAATTGCAGTGGTTGAGTACTGGCCAGTAACATGTGAAGTTGAAAAAGTTCTTCATCGCTGACTTATCGTTTAGTTGAACATCGCACACTTCTGCTGCTAGGGCTAATGGAGACGGTGATATGAGCGAATGATGATATTATAAAGAATTGGTAGAATGAAGGAAGGGGAAACGGGAGAACCGTGCAAAATCTGCCGTGAACCTGTTTTGAACACCACAAATTCCACTTGGCTTGGCAGGGTTTTGAATTTTTTTTCTGATAATACGAAGCTTTTACTTCCAGAAAATTTACAGATATGCTAAGTAATGTATTACAATTGTAATGGAAATGAGTTATGTAGATACATAAAGTATTACAAATTGTTATTTATAATGGGTGAATTTTATGAATATTTAAGAGGCCTTTTTGTTTTTAAGTGCACATATTCTGGTTTTGAAAAGCATGTATGTTTTTGTGCTCTCCAGTCTTTTGGAGCACATAATTTCACCATCTAGATCCCTGGTGATAAGTTGCAGTGCTACGGTTGGACGAAGAACGATATTAGCAGCAGTGAACGTCTTCACCGGCGCACGGACGACCCGTGTAGGACGCTGGCGACCCTGTTCCGTCAGGTCGAACTCGGAAAATTTCCGGTGCATCCTTACCTGCTTGCCGAGCGGATTAGTTAGGTTGGGTTGTTTGGGGGACGAGACCAGACTGAGAGGCCATCGTTCTCTTCGGATTAGGGAAAGACAGGGAAGGAAGTCGGCCGTGCCTTTTCAAAGGAACCATCCCGGCATTTGCCTGGAGCGATTTAGGGAAATCACGAGCGGATTACTGCTGCTCCTCTCACGCCACACTCCTTAGCGTCCTGTGTCAGGTGTCGGTAGCTAGATCAAGGGTAACCCCGTCGTGTGGGGTTAAAAACGTTTTTCGTATTCTATATTCTTCATCTATTCTTTATCTATTTG
The DNA here is from genome assembly GCF_023864345.2 of Schistocerca serialis cubense. Taxonomy (NCBI): domain Eukaryota; kingdom Metazoa; phylum Arthropoda; class Insecta; order Orthoptera; family Acrididae; genus Schistocerca; species Schistocerca serialis. The sequence goes on along the minus strand of NC_064646.1, from coordinate 49,096,588 downwards.
TTTTCTTTTTAATCTGAGTTATCGATATGGCTAGTGCACGTGCAAAATCAGCAGCAGCAAGGAGGAAGAGGTCTCATCCTATACATGAAATTTACAGTTATGGCGAATTTTTCGGCGTATCGAAGTGTTTGATTTCGGACTGTACCTACAGACTACCGGTAAGTAAAACATCTTTACACCCTGTTTATTGCATACACTATTATAATGCTGTCCTGTCGTGAACATTAAATGAGAGAGAGCATCTGAATGAGTCGGCCCCAAAGGTATTGGCTGATCGTAAAATTTATTTGCATGTTCTCATTTAGGTATGCCAATTTTTTGTTATACTGTTTTTCGTTTCTGTAAACACATTATCGAGAATGTCACTTCTATTATTTTGCCGGGTCCAAACATAACAGAGCGTTTTAGAATTAAAAAGACCAGATTTTAGAAGCTTAACACATGTGCGCCTGTTGCATTATAAGGACGAATACCACGTGGATAGTTCTACGCATCTACGCAGTACTTCTGAAGGATTGTTCCTACTGTCTATTGCCACAAAGTTATCAAAATAGCAGTTACATATTTTATTCATGGGTTCGTAGTAAAGAAATCTGAAATCTTTACGACGTTTGACGGAAGCTTTAGTTTCATAGAGAATGCCGGCTTACTCCGGGTTTCCTTGAACATTATGTTTACGTATTTATCTATAACAATTCATTTAATACACATATAATTCGCCAGATTTTTCGTTCAAGGTACAGTACACAGAAGCATATAGTTCAGTTTCACATCATTACGTGTAACTTCATTTTGACTTTTTTTTCCCACATTCATCGCCATTTGCCGTAACATCGACTTACGCCTAGTTAGGACAAGAACTATCATTTATAAATAAAACTAAATTATCCCAAATGACTAATCGAAAACGCCGCTGGCTCCCAGACAATATGTACACTGCATTCACGTACTTCACAGGCTTTTATACTCTCGTTTCGCCCTCTGTAACACGCTTTTATCACTTTCTCACATATCTGAACGAAGCCGGTTTGTTAACTGTAGACATGTGTGGCAAGAAATGGCTAAGTAAGTGAAATGTGTTTGTTTACTGGATTTAAGAGCGTAGTATTTCGGTTCAGTGAAACCTGGTATGTCATTGATGTTTAGCGCAATTTTAATTCGAACCCTGCATTCCCACGGAAGCTACAGTGGAAATCACAAGAAGCAGATCCAAAGACGCCACAGAGCTGCTTTTTGGAAGGCTACAGGAGAAACTGGAGAACCAGCACCCAAAAACGGGATGAGCGAGGAAAGCGTCCTGAATGGTGTCTTTGTGTCTCGCTGACAGCCGAAAAGGCAGTGTCTGCGGTTGGTGACGGAACACACACACGCGTTCATCCTTCTGGACAATGACGTCTTCCAAAAAATCAATACCAGAGTTTGAAGCCATGCCAGCTTCAGATAGGTTAGCAGATTTTTACATTTTTCTGACAAGAGTTGAAGTGCCAACATATACAGACCGTGCAGCCCATAACAGATTTCCGTGCGTAACTGAATACCGTCTGACTTCCGATGTTTAGTAGACTATAGTGTATTTTTGTTACGTGTTAGCAAAAATAGTAAAAACCGACGTGTCCCATGGTTGTAAGTGTCCGATATACCCATTGTGTTATTACAAAAAGAAAACCAGTCAAAATGGAATGATTTTATACCGTCGACCGTATGGAAGGCTGATTAAATTTAGATAAGATATTGATGATTATAACATTAGCCTACATTGTGGACGGTTGTAATGCTCTTGTCGATGTAATTTACTGTACAAAAGATTAAAACAATTTGGAATGATTTTTACCGTGTCTGTCTTTAGTGAGAATTTCTGCTTGTTATATGTGTAGCATCGCAACTGTTAACATCACATTCCACAGACCAAGCGTGGTTAACGGTGGATGTCAGCGCACCAAGGGTTGTTGTCATATGAAGGGTCTGGAGCGAGGAAGAGGCGGCGGCGTGGTGGCCGGTGAAACCACAGTTTGTATAACATTATTGCGCCGTCACCATTACTGAGCGGAGTATTGTACGTGCGTACCGGTAGGTCCTCACAAGTATCGGTTACGGGGGTCTTAGCATCGTATTAATGTTCTTGTACATATAACTGTACATAACACCAGTAATTAATTGTTTTGTTGTAAATAAATTTTACGAATTGACGTAATATAAGAATCAATCTAGACACGCCGTCACATATGTTAGGAAAAGCGAAGGCCGACGTTCCCCGTGGTTGAAGACATATTCACATGTTATTACAAAAACACACATATAATGTAAAAATTTTTAATACGTGCTTAAATATTCATCCTAGACGAAAGTATAAGAATATGTATTGTGTCTTCTTGAATGATGAACAACTTATGTCACTATATTCTTTATGTACACTATTTACAATATATCTTCTAAACATCGCAGCACAAGGTTTAGAAAAATGTCTGAAAAGATTGTTTCTTGTAAATGAATTTGATTTATTCTTTCTATTATTTACACTTAACCTAGTCTACGCCTGAAGTTTCTTTTAAATAGAAAATGTTGTACTTTTTCTTTAAGATCATAGATACTGTAGGTATTGTCAGTTCTGTTGGTTTTGTAGGCTGTGCAAAGGAAAATGTGTGAAGTTTAGTGTTTCTTTAATTGTCTGGAATTATTATTTTTGGTTTCTATGGTAATAGTTTTTGAAGAAAGGAAACAATGTTATTCTGTGACTTTTCAGGGTTGTCGTGAATTCTGCAACCACTCCTCCACTCATTACGGACCTTGCTTCCGCAGTAACGAGCAAAACTAAGGCAGGAATTGAAGTGCAGACTGATGTTTAGAAGTCGACGCAGCATCAAACAAGCATCGACATTTTTTAGGAGTAAAAGTTAGGTAAGTCAAGGACTGGAAGATTGTAGTTAGGACGCTACGAGTTGTCCAACTATTCGAGAAACACTGGGGGGTTGGGGGAAGCCTCACTATGGAAATTAAACTTTTGCGTGGAGACATTCTTACGTTGGAAGACTGGGATGAAGAGTGTTCATTGCCTGAGTGTGGACTGCTGTTTGAGGGCAGTCACCTGTAGGTTGTCAGATGAACGGGAGTTGGTCGTTGACGACTGAATCGCTGTGACGCCGTTCTTCGCGTGGGATGAACTCCCAGCCAAAGTTTGCGCTTCAGAAAAGTATCTTCTAACTCCAACGGTCGCCCGCCTAATATGAAGACAGCAACAAACTCTACCCATGCTAGATATTAGCACTAGACGAGGCTCGTGTTACGATATGACTACGTCGGTGAAGAGTCTTAGAAGTTAGAGTGTTTTTTTTTTTTTTTTTTTTTTTTTTTTTTTTTTACAAATGTGAAGAGAAGCACAGTCGTAGGCCCCGACTGGGGCCTTCTCGGCAGGCCGCAGCCGCCCCTGGGCCCGCCAGAACCAACATTACCGCCTTACAAGAGGAAGGATTGGTCTTGGGAGATTTTTATTGGCCTTGGCTAAAGTGCAAACTTCGACTTGTCAACATGCCCGAAAGCGATCTCCCGAAGAATTCAAAAATAGCAATGGACAACACAGAACGTACCCAAATGCATGAAAGTTGTGAAGTGAGATATACGGCATTGTTCGATCCCACAGGTTCTAAGTCGGTCAGCGTAATGGAGCCCCGATTTTTTTCGTTCCTGGCATAACATGACTTGGATGCTGTCATTTCTTACCTATGTAAAATATGGTTTGAGATCGAGAAGGTGATCGATACCGAAACGGGCAATCCGAAGAAGTGCGACAAGGTCCTGTGGTTGACGATGAATCCGATGAAGATGATGAACTTCAGCGACTACTGGGGGGAGAAGAGTTTCATGCGATACAAAGCTCTGAGCGAGTGCAACCGAACGGCTTTGTATATTAAGACAAAACTCCGCAGTTATTTCGAAGGTACGAAGCAACTCAAGAAAATCGCAAATGTCCTCCAGTACTGAGACGAGCAACGTTTAGTACAGCCAAAATTGTATGCATATGCTTGTGTCGCGCTCGCTACCCAACAACACGAGTGAGCGTGGAGCGGTTCTTCTCGTCTCTGAGATACTTTCTGAACCCACTGAGGTACAGACTTGTGGAAGAACACGTCAACAACGTTTTGTTCCTCCACAATAACAAGGATATTGTGCGGGAAATCTTTCTTGACGGCCCATCCCCATTTACTACATCATGTATTCTGGAGAAAACCAAAGGTCTACACTGTCCTTCGATTTGCAATCTGAGTCGTCGATCATGGAGACAACTGCCTGCAATACCAGCCAATATATGTTGCTGTTTTATACCGAGTGCCGATCTGTTTGCAATAAAAGTTATGTTTCATCACGAAATGTTTACTGTATTATTCATTAACAAATGTGTCCTTTTATGTTCCATATTTTGAAAATTATGAAGTATCCTCCCTTTGCCGAGACTTCCAAAAATCTAACAAAAATAACAAGTGGTGCATACACTTTCTCGTATGGCATTGGAAACGACTAGCAGCAAATTCTTTCAGCTTTGTGTAAATTTTCACTAGGCGAATATTTCAGTCAACCTGCAACTTACATGTTATGTCCGTAACAGTTTACAGAGTAGATTTTGAACGTTTCAAAAGAAAATAAGAGTTTTCTAGGAAATCGTCTTAGAGTAATTTTTTGAGAGTATCAATTTTAGGAACAATGTATTTTGTAAACGGTAAATGCACTCGGTCTCGCGTGCCTCGCGAATGAGATTAAGACAGGTACTATAGGTACAAAAATTCCGACAAATAAATCGTATGCTCATAGATTGACTTACTACAGCAAGCTATAACTAGAACTGTGACATGCTTTAACACATATCCAAACTACAACTACAGTGTGATGACGTAAACAGAACCGTCCACTCCATGTATATCCCAAATACAAAATTCGTATGCAGTTACTGTCTTGACCACATTATTACTGATGCCTTTATTATCCATATTCGACGCATCCACTCATAAAATTTTGATTTCTGTAATAGGTGGCTTGGAAAAACGGGCAGAGCCTGAACCTAGACAGCCAATAAATAAATAAATAAATAGTAGCTTTGGTGCAAACAATTAAGCACGTCTTTCTTCAGTACTTGAGAGCTGCAGGACGCTATGTACTGAAAACCTTTACGATTCTGTCCGAGTTCGTCGAGCATCTCTGTCACACTTTCGTATGGGGGTACACCGACCTGTGCAGACAAGAGCGTCGCGCAAGTAGTTATCTCGGCATCCTCTTTCCAGAAGACTCTTCACACCGTGCCTTTCAAGCGTCTTGTAACCATATTGCGTGCCTATGGGACATCGTCTCAGTTATGCGACTGCGTTCGTGATTACCTGTCAGAGAGCCCACAGTACGTAGTAAATGACGGAAAGTCATCGAGGCAAAGAGAAGTGATTTCTGGGGTTCCCCAAGGTAGTGTTACAGGCCCGCTGTTCCTATTATATAAATGATTTCAGGAGACAACTGAGTAGCCCTCTTAGGTTGTTTGGAGATCATGCTGTAGTTTATCGTCTAGTTAAGTCATCAGACGATTAAAAAAAGTTTCAAAACGATGTAGATAACATCTGTATGGTGCGAAAATTGGAAATTACCCTAAATAACGAAAACCGTGAGATCATCCACATGAATGCTAAAGTAAATCCGTTAAACTATCGTTACTCGATAAATCAGTCTAGTGTAACGGCCCTAAGTTGAACTAAACACCTACCAATTATAATTACAACTTAAATTGAATGAACACGTTGCAAATGATGTTCGGAAGGCGAGCCAAAGACTGCGGTTTCATTGGTAGAACACTTAGAAGATGTAACAGATCTACTGAGGAGAGAGCGTACACTACGCTTGTGCGTCCTCATTTAGAATACTGCTGGGCGGTGTGGGGTTCTTACCAGATAGGTTCAAAAGGTTCCAATGGCTCTGAGAACTATGGGACTTAACATCGGAGGTTATTAGTCCCTAGAACTTAGGTTAGTTAGGTTTAAGTAGTTCTAAGGTCATCACACACATCCATGCCCAAGGCAGGATTCGAACCTGCGACCGTAGCAGACGCGTGGTTCCGGACAGAAGCGCCTAGAACCGCTCGGCCACCGCGGCCGGCAAACCAGATAGGGCTGACGGACTACTACGAGAAAGTTCAGAGAAGGTCAGGACGTTTTGCAATATCGAGAGATATGGGAGTGTGTGCCACGGACATGGTACAGGATTTGGGGTGGAAATCATTGAATCAAAGGCGTTTTTAGTTGCGGCGGGATTTTCTCACGGAATTTCCGTCACCAACTTTCTCCTTTGATTGCGAAAATATTTTGTTGACGTCAACCCACATAGGTATAAACAGTCACCAAAAACAAAAATAAGGGAAATCAGAGCTGAAATGGAAAGCTATAGGCGTTTTTCTTCGCGCGCTGTTCGAGAGTGGAATAATAGAGAATTAGTGTGAAGGTGTTTCGATGAACCCTCTGCCAAGCACTTAACTGTGTATTCCTGAGTAGCCATGTAGACGTAGATGGTGGTGTTCGAGAATATTAGGCCAAGTGCCGGCACCGGGATTCACTGTCTCCCTTCTATCATCATCTTCAGCACCAACTTGACACTGCACTCTACGCACGTCGTTTACTGTCAGCTATACTCACAACTGATACGCTTAAAGAACTCTCATATGCCGCAAAGGAAGGTGGGCAAAGGAAGACAACCGTTTATGTTTACGGTCGTTGGACCGACAGCGTGTGCGTGTGCGGTATTTCACATGGTTTCACAGTATAACCCCGAAATATACGGTGTATATCACAATTAGTAGCAGAAGCTGACACACGGAACACAACCCATAAACGAGTAGTCTTTCACATGCTTGCTAATATATGGTTATGAGCCGTCACTGTCTTCAGTGTGAAATATTTTCCTAGTCAGTACAAATGTAAACACTGATACACCAAAAAAAACGGCGCATCACAAAGGAATTAACCGAACGAGACAGAAAGCTTTAGGTGTTATGTACATAAGTAGACAAATTATTATAATTTTATGTGTACAGACTAAAGCGACGGTGTGAGAGCTTGTACCAAGGCCAGGAATCGAATCCGGGTCTTCTGCTTGCTAGGCAGGTGCAATAGCCACTAAGCCGCCGTGGCACAGCGTTTCACACAACCGCTCGTATTACCCTGTCACGCTTCCTTCCACGATCCAGATTCTCGCTGCCGGCCCGGTCTACTTCGACTACCGCCCTCGGTACAAATGTTCACTCGCCATTTCAATCTGTATACATAAAATCATGTCTGCGCCGCTTCCGCGACGGGGAGGTGCTCCGGCCTGCAGCGAATCCGCTCGGCCGATTAACGGCGAGGTTGTGTGTGCTGCTCAGCCTGTATGTGGTTTTTAGGAGTTTCCCCACACCCCACTAAGTGAATACTGGGCTGATACCCAAGTTACGCATATGTTTCAGGATTCGCAAACATTTAGAAAACTGCTGCTCACTTTCACATGAACAACACTACATGCAGACAATTGCGGTACATGTATTCTGGCCTGGGAGCAACAGAATGTTGACAGTAAGAGCATCCGGTCACCCCTTAAATTAACCATGTCACTTCCATTAATAAACATGCCAACACTGTGCCGATGCTGGACAAAGGGACAACAAAAGGAAATGGGTTTTCCTGAATCCGCCCGGAGCCTTTAAGTGTGCTTACTACTGTCGAAAGCTCATCATTTCGGTCTACGCAAAGCATTTGCATATAATGGCCCATCTTCAATGCAGGAAATGTTAGGAGGTCATCCACGTGTCGAGGAGTAATGGGAACACGTAAAGTGCTTCTTTCTCGATGAAAGCACTCGTTTTCGTGCTTGCTTGCATTTTAATGAACACTTCTTGTCACACACTAATGAACTGAGGAGTCAGGCGTTATTAAAACTAGATCTCAGTTTATATTTAACGAGGTTATGGATTGTAGCTACTACTCGACTTTGGAAAGAAATAATTACGCTTAAAGCTGGTATTAACAGGATGTCATGGGAGATTCACAGAAAGTAGGCATCCAAATATATTCACCTGTCGACGGTTTGTGTGTATACCAATACAAAGGAGGAAGATTACAATGTGATGTTCCAGCAACGACGTGGTCAATAAAGAGACCATGCTCTTGCACAGAAATGATCGAAGTATGCAACCACAAAAATATTTCCTCTCCCCCATTGTGCTGAAAAATAACAAGAACTTTAGAAACAAACTGAATTCATTTATCTTACCAACTACTACTACTTCATAGACGGGTTTCTGAATAGACATGTTCCGTTTGTAGCTCTATTACATTTATCAGTTTTGTTGTTGATTAATATTAATAAACCATCTATGTAATGTCCAGTGTGTAGTCAAGTTTTCACAGATAAAATCTGCCTTATTTGAAAACCTACTGACACGTCCAACATCATGGCGGGTTGTCGCGAACTTGACTCAAGGAACATGCGAAAAACTGGCCAGGCGGTCGCACCACAATGGATCGTAAACAGCGGTGTTATCTTTCTTAGTTACAGAGGATGTCATTAACATTCGATCACTTCATTGTTTCTAGTAATGTTTTATTATCATATATATAAATTAAATAAAGTTCAATGAATGAATAAATGCATTCTCTTAGTAAATGTAACTCTGGCGTACAACTTCTTAAGCACTTTGGCGTAACTTCTTAAACAAAAAGTTAGGGCAATTTTTTCGGGTATCTTCAGTATTCGGCCGCAACTAAATTTTTCTTGAATGTACGAGTAACTTGATTCTTTGTTGATATCCTTCAGCTTTGTAACCGTTTTACCAAAGATTTTAGCTGCGTGATCAAGCCAATTCTTCCTTCTTGGGCATTTTTTCCAGGTCCCCTTTAGAGTTCATTGTAGTTTACCTGAACTTCATATGCAGTCTGATCTACAGATTTTCTATAGGCTTAGAAATGGTGACCGAGGTTCTGTCTGAATAACTTTGGAACAGTTACAAAGAACTAATTCTCTCAGAAAGTATGATGTGAGCGTCTGGTAGTTATTTTGGAAAAATGTGATCGAATCCCAGACTTTTCTTATTCATGTGCAGAATTTTGCTACATGGTGATGTCATATTCCTCCTTGTTTAACGTGCTGTCAATAAAAGTAAGCTCTTCCTCGACAAATGCGAATTGCAACCACATACCAAAATGATCCTTACGTCGTGTTTTATAGTGGGTTGCCAATATTTAGCCGGCAGCTCATCATTCTGCCTTCGGCACGCCGTTGCTCTCCCTTCTGCTGGGAAGACGTATAATTGCTCGCATCACCAAATACACGAGGCGTGCTGAAAAGTAATGCCTCCGAATTTTTTACGTGATAACTAAAGCTTTTTAAATAAAAAGAAACATTGTTGACATTCATATCTTCATTCTTCATGTCTACATCGTTGTTTCTGAATACAGTCACACTAGCAACGAAACTGTTTTTATCATGCTTGCCGGTGGTGATAATCAGCCGCCAAATAATTGTTAAAATTCATGGAGAATTCTTCAGTTTTTATTTACACACATCAAAAAAGTTTTGCATATCTCGGTTCCGAGAGTTTCGTAACCTGTACAGAAAATTGGCATAGAGATCGACATAAGCATCATTTCTGCCCTTTTTATTGCTCATGAAAACCAGACATTGCATGTTGTACCACCATACAGTGAGACCTTCAGAGGTGGTAGTCCAGACTGTTGTACACACCGGTACCTCTAATACCCAGTAGCACGTCCTCGTGCATCGATGCATGTTTGTATTCGTCGTGGCATACTATACACAAGTTCATGAAGGCACTGTTGGTCCAGATTGTCCCACTCCTCAATGGCGATTCGGTGTAGATCCCTGAGAGTGGTTGATGGGTCACGTCGTCCATAAACAGTCCTTTTCAATATATTCGAGGCATATTCGATAGGGTTCATCGCGCATGTTCGATAGGGTTCATCGCGCATGTTCGATAGGGTTCATCGCGCATGTTCGATAGGGTTCATGTCTGGAGAACATGCTGTCCACTCTAGTCGAGCGATGTCGTTATCCTGAAGGAAGTCATTCACAACATGTGCATGATGGGGGCGCGAACTGTCGTCCATGAGGACTAATGCCTCGCCAATATGCTGCCGATATGGTTGCACTATCGGTCGGAGGATGGCATTCACGTATGATACAGCCGTTATGGCGTCTTCCATGACCACCGGCGACGTACGTCGGCCCCTCATAATGCCACCCCAAAACAGCAGGGAAACTCCACCTTGCTGCACTCGCTGGACAGTGTGTCTAAGGCGTTCAGCCTGACCGGGTTGCCTCCAAACACGTCTCCGACGATTGTCTGGTTGAAGGCATATGCAACAGTCATCGGTGAAGAGAACATGATGTCAATCCTGAACGGTCCATTCGGCATGTTGTTGGGCCCATCTGTACCGCGCTGCATGGCGTAATGGTTGCAAAGATGGACCTCGCCATGGACGTCGGGAGTGAAGTTGCGCATCATGCAGCCTACTGCGCACAGTTTGAGTCGTAACACGACGTCCTGTGGCTGCACGAAAAGCATTATTCAACATGGTGGCTTTGCCGTCAGGGTTGCTCCGAGCCATAATCCATAGGTAGCGGTCATCCACTGCAGTAGCAGCCCTTGCGCGGCCTGAGCGAGGCATGTCATCGGCAGCTGCTGTTTCTCTGTATCTCCTCCATGTCCGAAGAAGATCGCTTTGGTTCACTTCGAGACGCCTGGGCACTTCCCTTTTTGAGAGCCCTTCCTGGCACAAAGTAATAATGCGGAAGCGATCGAACCGCAGTATTGACAGTCTAGGCATGGTTGAACTACAGACAACACGAGCCGTGTACCTCCTTCCTGGTGGAATGACTGGAACTGATCGGCTGTCGGACCCCCTCCGTCTAATAGGCGCTGCTCGTACATTGTTGTTTACATCTCTGGGCGGGTTTAGTGACACCTCTGAACAGTCAACGGGACTATGTCTATGATACAATATCGAGAGTCAACGTCAACCTTCACGAGTTCTGGAAACCGGGGTGATGCAAAACTTTTTTATGTGTGTATTTTAAACAGTTCACTGCTAGTTTCGGTCAATGACCATTATCAAGCTTAAATGGCATGAACGGCAGGAAAGTTATAGCATAGTTTGAACCAAAATGATTTGCTCTTTTAAGCCCACTGTAGTATGTAGATAAGTTCTCACAATAATAACTGTGTACTATAATTTCCGTGAAGATGCAAGTTCACATCGACAGCTAGAAACACTGCTAGATGTAGAATTGTTCTGCGGCCAGCTTAGAACGCCGTTACTCTAAATTGTCAATAGTGTTCCGCGAAAAAAATGGTTCAAATGGCTCTGAGCACTATGGGACTCAACTGCTGTGGTCATAAGTCCCCTAGAACTTAGAACTACTTAAACCTAACTAACCTAAGGACAGCACACAACACCCAGCCATCACGAGGCAGAGAAAATCCCTGACCCCGCCGGGAATCGAACCCGGGAACCCGGGCGTGGGAAGCGAGAACGCTACCGCACGACCACGAGATGCGGGCGTTCCGCGAAAAGAACGTCGCATTCCCTCCAGGGATTCCCATTTGCGTCCCCGAATCATTTCCGTAATACTTGCATGTTGTTCGAACCTACGGGTAACAAATCTAGCAGCCCGCTTCTGAATTGCTTGGATGTCCTACTTTAATTCATTCTCGTACGGACCCCAGACTTTCGAGCAGCTATGTCATCCGGTCGAAAGAGACTTCATTCTATGATTCTGACAGTACTCGCACTATCGTTCTATAAGTGTTCTCATTTCCAGATGAACCGCACTTTCCCGAAATTCTCCCAATAAACTGAAGTCGGCTAGTCGCCTTCCATACCACGTTCCTCACATACTAGTTCTATTTCATATCACTTTTGCAATGTTACGCCCAGATATTTAAATGACAAGCACGACACTACTAATGCTATATCCGAACATTACTGTTTAGTGTTTTCTACTCACTGGCATTAACTTAAATTTTTATATATTTAGAGCTAGCTGCCGTTCATCACACCTACTAGAAATATTGTCAAATTCATCTTGTATCGATCGTCCTACATCACACAACTGCGACACCTTCCCGTACAGCACGGCATCACCAGCAAACAATCGCTGATCGCTGTCAGTCCTTTCCGCCAAACTACAGTATGTGTGTATGGAAAATAACAGCGGTCCTATCACACTCTCCTGACGATACCCTTGTCTCTGATAATGAACGCTCGCCGTCCAGTACAAAATACTCGGTTCTATTACTTAGGTCTTCGAGCCACTCGTACGTTTCTATCTCCATTTAACAGTCTGTAGTGGGTCACTGAACCAGTGCCTTCTGCATTTACATATATACTCCGATAGCCACCAAGCGATGTGTGGCGGAGGGCGCAATTCGCGCCAAAGTCATACTACCACCACCCCCCCCCCCACCATCCCCCCCACTCTTCCACTCGCGGGGAAAAACGACTGTCTGAACACCTCAGTACGACCTCTTATTTCCCTTATCTTTCAATGGTGATCATTGCGCGATTTGAAAGTTGGTAATAATATATGCTCTAGATCTTCGGTGAAGATCGGATTTCGGAATTTAGTGAGCAGCCCCTTCTGTTTAGCGCGCCGTCTGTCTGCAAGTGTGTCCCACTTCAAACTTTCTATTCGATTTGTAACGCTCTCCCGATGGCTAAATGTACCAGTCACGAATCTTTCCGCTCTTCTTTGGACCTTCTCAATCTCTTGAATCATACCCAACTGGTTAAGGGTCCCATACAGACGAACAATACTCCAAGACTGGACGAACAAACGTATTGTAAGCTATTTCCTTTTTGAAGGACTGCATCGCATCAGAATTCTACCAATAAAACGCAATCTAGAGTTCGCCTTGCCCGTTACTTGTGTAATCTGATCATTGCATTTGAAATCATTTCGAATAGTCTCACCCATATTCTTGACAGATGTTACCACTTCCAAAAACTGGGCATTTATTTTGTACTCCTACATTAATGGGGATTTACGTCTTGTCATACGCAGCAGGTTACACTTACTAATATTGAGAGATAAATGCCAGTCATTATACCTCGCATTTATTTTCTGCAAATCCTCATTGATTTGTTCACAACTTTCGTGTGATACTACTTTCCTGTCGACTACACCATCATCGGCAAACAGTCTAATGCCACTGTCAATACCATCAACCAGATCGTTTATGTACATCGTAAAAAGCAGAGGACCTATTACGCTGCCCTGGGGCACGCCTAAAGTTACGCTTGTTTCTGTTGAAGTCACCCCGTTCAGGACGACATACTGCCCCCTGGCTGTTAGGAAACTTTATATCCAACCGCATATGTCATCGGATAGACCGCGCAAGCGACAGTGCAGAATCGAGTTGAGCGCCTTTCGAAAGTCGAGAAATATGGCATCGACCAGGGAGCCGGTGTCCAGAGCCTGTTGTATATCATGCTCAAAGAGGGCCAGCTGTGTCTCGCATGACCGCTATTTCCTGAAACCGTGCTGGTTTCTGCAGATGAGCTTCTCAGAGTCTAGAAAGATCATTATGTCTGAACACAAAATATGTTCTATGATTCTACAACAAATCGATGCCAAAGAAATCGGCCGGTAATTATGTGCATCCGATTTTCTACCCTCTTTATAGATTGCTATGACCTGGGCCTTCTTCCAGTCCCGTGGAACTTTCCGCCGTTCCAATGATCTCTGATAGATGGACAAGAATGGTGCTATATTTGTAGCACAGTCAACATAAAATCTTACGGGGATACCGCCTGGGTCAAATGCCTTCGTGGCGTCTAAGGATCTTGACTGTTTTACAATCCCAGATACACCAAACACTACGTCATCCATCCTTGTGTGTGTTCGATAATTGAAAGGGGGAATGGTGCTGCAGTCCTCTACCGTAAATGAGTTTTTGAAAGCTAGGTTTAGAATTTCGGCCTTCTGTTTATCGTCGTTACATTACCCGTACTGTCAGCAAAAGAAGGTATTGAATTACTTGTAGCGTTCATAGATTTTACATACGACAAAAAATTTTTGGAGTTATTTTTAGAATCTGCAGATGAAATATTGCTTTCAAATTCGTTAAAAGACTCATTGTCCTCCTGACAGATGCTTTCATTTCGCACAATTTCTGTTTGTCAGCGGGGCAGTGACTACGTTTAAAACGCTGTGCAAAATTCTCTGCTTTCTCAGCAACTTCCTAATATGTTTGTTGTACCAAGGTGGATTCTTTCCCTCTCCTATACTTTTGATAGGCACATACTTCTCTAGCACATGGTGGACAATACCTTTAAATTCCGACTGAAGATGCTCAATATCTTTGTGTCCCGCTGTGAATGCTTGGAGCTGTCTATGAAGACATTCATTAATCACACTTTTATTTGCTTTCCGAAACAAGAAAATTCTAAGCTTTTTTTTTTGTTTTTGCAACTTCCACTGACATAGAAGTCACAGCGACATTACGGTCGCTAATACCTTCTTCTAGATTAACTTCCTCAAAAAGATCAGATCTGTTTGTCGCCAAGATATCTAATATGTTCCCATCTCGAGTTGGTTTTCTAACCATGCGCTCCTAGAATAACTTCACACGAATCTTTGCTTCTGCCCCCGTGATAAACTTGTAATTTTCCCGGTCAATGGATGCTAGATTAAAGTCTACTTTCTGTGACGTTTGTAGTGGATACTGGTGGTCTATAAAAACATGGTCAATCCTTGTCTGATTGACAGCTTTATCCAGAATATTTCACAGTCCGACCCAGTATCGATCTTAACTGCGTTTAAACAGCTTTTTACTGCAATGCACACACCACCTCCCATAGCATCCGTCCTATCCTTCCTAAACATTGTCGAATCAGAGTTCAAAATTTCACTGCTTTTTATGTCTGGTTTCAACCAGCTTTCGGTACCTAATACAATATTGGCATTGCTACTGTTTATTTCGGAGATTAACTTGGGGATCTTGCTGTAACGTCCCCTTAGAAAAATTAATGAACTACTGTGCTGATAAACCTCTTACCTTATTTGATTTTCAAACAGCTGAGCAGAATTGAACGTACTCAGACATTTCGCTCTTTCCCTATTCTGATCAACACTAAACTGACACACAATATTTTTAGCGCAACGCAATCTGACTTTTAATAATCCGTACAAAAGAATGGCCCTGACTAACAATAACCTATACCTTTCACAAATCACTTACCTCACAAAAATCTTCGTTACTCAAACTACTGCAATGCAGCGAGCGCCGCTACTGCCAGCTAAATAAAAGATTCTAACTACTGAAGGCACTAACTACTGATAGGCATAGTTAGCAAATGAAAGATTTTTATAGAGAACAATGTATTTACCTTAATAGTGTTCAAAAGTCATAATATCTATATCAGTCGATGATATCCAATATTACAAATTTACTGTCTCTGTCCAGATCGTCCGCTCTCAAAACTCCGCCATCTCACTCCCCACATCCACCACTGCTGGCGGCTCACCTCCAACTGCGCAACGCTACGCGCTGTTAACAGCCAACTGCCCAACACTACAATAGCAAATTCCAACAATGCCACCCAGCCACAGACTGCACGCAGCATAGCCAGCGATTTTCATACAGAGCGCTACGTGGCGTTACGAACATAATAACCTAAACAGCCTACTTATATTGCTACAGACACTTCTACAATTTACTAACATGAGATCAAGCGTATTTAAATAGTTGAGGCTTTCGTGGCCACTTGTTGACAAACTGCTTATTGGCTTCTGTCTCGGGTTCTTCGGCCGACGTTCATCTAATGATTTTTCTGACGTTTCGCCAGCACGAGTGGCTGGCATTGTCAAAGCTTCACCCTCCATTGCCGGTGGTGAACTGGAGCCGAGCTTTTTTTTTTCTTTTTTTTTTATTTTTTTTTATTTTTTTAAAACTATTCATTTCCGCTCCTAAAGGGAGGCGGATGGGCCGCTGGAGAGCTTGTTGCTCTATTGGGGCCAGAGATGAGAGTATTACATTTTGGTTTTCTTTATTTATTTTGTACTTATTGCTAAATTACATACTAATTACAATTTTCTTAAAATATGGTTTGATCATATATAAATGTTTTGTTATCTTAAGAACTATTTACAAATTTTCAAGCAAAGGAGGTAGAAATAGAATTAGAAATGGAGAAAGGGGTGACAGTGGAGGCGGATTTATGTGCCATTTTGTTGCACTTGAACGTTTTGTTGCAATCGATTAGGTCGAGATTATGGTGGCGGGCGGTCGGGGTTCAGTGCCTGGAGGTGGGAGGGGGTGGGAGTGTCGTTATTCTGTATGTGTAATTGTCTTGCGTGTTCGTGTTGGTGTATTGTGTCAGGAAAGATGTGGAGGGTGTTGTTTATGATTGTTCTTGGTGGGTAGGTGTATTTGTGTTTTGGTTTGTTTCTGTGTCTGGTTCTGTGTGTGTATACTGTGTGTAGGTCAGGACGGGAGGTGAGGATGGTTTTCCCATAGCGGGCTCTCAGGATGGCTAGCCTTGTTTGAACGGGGGTGACTTTAGCTTCCTCAAAGACCTCTTGTCTGGGGGTGGAGGGTGGGAGGCGAAGGATGCTGCGTAGTATTCGTCTCTCGGTGCGGAAGATTCTTTCAGCTTGTGTTTTGGAGATGCAGGCGAGAGGCGCTGCTGCATATTCAAACAGTGGGCGGACGAACGTTTTGTAGCTGTTTACGGCTGTCCTGTCACTGCAGCCTGTAAATTTTCCTTGAACACGTCGTATGAGTTGTTGTCGTTGACGTACTTTGCTGAGGGTCTCCTTAATATGGTTGTTCAGGTTGAGATACTTGTCGAGGTGGACGCCCAGGTATTTTGCATTGGGAGAGGGGAGGAGCTGGGTGCCCCACAGCGTGAGGGAGATTTGGTCGGGATTTTGGTTTGTCTTTTTGGGGATGTTGCGGTGTTTGAATAGGATGAGTTGGGTTTTGGTGGGGTTGGGTTTGATGCGCCATTGTCGCATCCAGTCTTCTAGTTTTGTCAGGTAGGTCGCTGTCTGGTTGTTGATGGTGTTTGTCGAGGGACCAGAATTCCAGTATGCTGTGTCGTCTGCGTATAATTGGAGTTGTTCGTTAGTTCTTGTCGGGGTGGGGATGTCGATGGTGTAAAGGGAGTAGAGCAGGGGGGAGATAATCCCACCCTGAGCTACTCCTGCTTCGGGGCGGAAGGGGGCCGAGGTGGCTTGGTTGACGTGGATTTGGCAGCGTCTGTCGTTTAATAGGGTTTGGATTAGTCGTACTGTCTGCGGTGGGAAGCCTGTCTTAAGCAGCTTATATAGAAGTCCGTCATGCCAGATTTTGTCGAATGCCCGTTCGATGTCCAGAAAGACAGCGAGCGTGCACTGTCCAAGGTTCTGATGTCTTGTTATGTCTGATGTGAGTCTGAGGAGGGGATCATTGGTGGAATGGAGTTTTCGGAAGCCAGACTGGAGGTGAGGAATGAGTTGGAGTTTGTCAGTAAAGTGCGAGAGTCTGTCTGTAATTATTCTTTCAAAGGTCTTGCGGAGGACGTCGAGGAGGGATATGGGGCGGTAGGATTTAGGATCAGATTTGGGTTTGCCTGGTTTGGGGATCATGATGATTTTGGCGGATTTCCACGCTGTGGGGATGGTATTGTGGGAGAGGCAGAAGTTGAATAGAAGGGACAGGAGGGGGATGATGGTGTTGAGGGGGGAGTTACGGAGGTGTAGACGCTGTATCCCGTTTTCGCCAGGGGCTGAGTTTCTGCCAGAGAAGATGGCCTTCTTAATTTCGCTCTCGGTAATTACATTCTGCAGTTTAATGTCTTCTTCTGTGGGGGCGGTGGGGGAGACGAGTAGAAGGGGGAGTTCTGTGGTGACTGTGTGGTGGAATGGTTCGATAAATAGGGGGTCCTGTGGGAATTTGTGGGTGTCTTCTAGGATGGTTTTGAAGGCTTCTGCTACTTGGGTGGGGTCGGTGGTGGGGGAGTCGTCTACCTTTAGTTTGAATGTCCTGTCAGTGTTTTGTCCCGTGAGTGTCTTGAATTTGTTCCAAAATTTGCGTCCTTGACTGTAGTCAAGTTTGGAACAGGTTTCGTCCCATTGTTTTTGTCGGTGTTCGGAGGTGAGTCGCTTAATCTCATTGTTTAGCCTGTTCCAGATTGTTTTAAGGTCGGGGTTTCTGTCTTTGTTGATTTCGCGGTAGAGTTTTCTTTTTTCTCGGATAAGTCTGAGAATTTCAGGGGGAAGGTGGGGTTTGAAGGAGGCGATGGTTTTGGTGGGGATGGCTGTGTCGATGGCTGTCTTGATGGTGTCAGTTATTCTGTCGTTGATGCGGTTAAGGTCGTCGGTGTCGGTAATGGTTAGTGGGGCTAGTAGGTTGTTGTTAATGGTCTCTTTGTACTTTGCCCAGTCAGCTTTGCTATAGATTTTTATCGTCCGGGATGTGGGAGCTGGGGGAGGGGGGTTGATGGCAGAGGTGCTGAAGAGGATGGGTAGGTGGGGGCTGGTAAGGGTGTCACCTATTGAATACTGGGTGATGGTATCAGAGAGGGAGGGGCTGTATAGGATGTGATCGGGGAGGGAGCAACCGTTGTGTCCTATGAAGGTGAAGGTATTGATGGGAAGTCTTGTCGCGTTTTCAGTGGTGAGAAAGTCAAGTAGGTCGGTTCCATTTTGATTGTGTGTTGTGTCTCCTAGTAGTTCATGTCTTGCGTTCAGGTCAGTTAGGAGGAAGTATTCTTTGAAGGTTGTTAGGTAGCGGAGGAAGGATCTTGGGAGTGGAGTGTTTGGTGGGTTGTATAGGCAGGCTATGATGAGGCGTCTACGTCTGGGGCGGGGTATGGCTATCATGACTGCCTCTAGATGTTGATATTGAGGTGGGAGTGGAACCTCTTGGGTGGCCAGGGTAGTCTTGGTGTATATAGCAACGCCGCCTCTGCCGTCAGGTCGGTGTTTGGCGTAGTGGTCGTAGTTGCGGTTGAGTCTCATATTGTCAGTAGGTTTGGTCCAGGTCTCTGCTAGTCCAAGGATGTCTATGTCGTTTCTGCAGAGGCAGTCGTTGAGGAGGGCTTTGCGGCTGTGGATGCCTTCTATGTTTACAAAAAGGAGGTTGGTGGGTTCTCTAATGGGATGTACTGCCATGAATGAAATAGGGGGGGGGGGGGGGGATGAGGGTGTTGGCAAGTGTGTTTAACTGCTCAGTGCTTGCGAATACGGAGTTTTGATTATCGTTGTGGTGACGTTATTGCCTGCTTGGTTGTACTTGAGGTCTTTGAGAAAGAATTTTTGGGCCACCTGTCGGAGAGTAGATATTATCTCTTGCCGCCGGCCTTGGAAGAGGGACGCGAGAGTGAATGTAATGGATTTAAGGGAGCCGAGCTCGCGGCCGCAGACTATATGTACCTGGCGCGCCAACGTCCGAGGGCTTCTTCGCGGTCATTTCCGGTGCGGTTCTCCTCTTGCTACCTGCGACGGTCGTTCGCTGCGGTACGGGAAGCCAGGATCCGTTTACCTTAAGGCTTTCCTCTTTCTTGTTCAAACTGTTCGCGTGTTTTTGTATTTCTACAGCTTCTCTGAACAAGCCCGTGTGATAGTGCTTCTCTACAGCCAGAACTTCCGTGTGGGCGAATTTTATTACGTGGTCGGTCTCATTCAGTGCGTGCTCTGCCACGGCCGATTTCTCCACCTGCCCCAACCTGCAATGTCGCTTATGCTCTTTGATCCTGGTGTTAATTGATCGTCCAGTCATTCCGACATAAACTTTTCCGCATGTGCATGGTATGCGGTATATTCCCAACATTGCAAGTGGGTCTCTTTTCTCCTTCGCCGATCTAAGACACTCTTTGATCTTCCTTGTCGGTTTAAAAATCGTCTTTACGCCATGTTTGCACAATATACGGCCGATTCTGTCCGTCACTCTGGGAATGTATGGCAGAAAGGCCGCACCCGACATTTCGTTTTCTGGTTCCTTACTTGGCGTAACTGAGGTAACAAGTCATTGGGTACGTCCTAATGTCGTGTCGGACCTCTTCCTGTGCGAAGTAGTATAGAATACTCCACATTGCAGCTTTCCCTTTGTTGCTTGGTACCGAGTTGCCACTCTGCACGCTTGATAAACAGCTGCTTCCCTTTCCTTCAAAGAACTGTTTATTTTCTGTATAGAGTGGCATTTATCTTTCCTCTAGTCATGCATGCTTCTGCAGCCTTTCATTCTCACTGCAACCACGTAAGCACCAGCCCCCTGCAGCCTCACTCACCAGCCTGAAGTTTTTCCAATGATTCATTAGAGCAACATGTACATGTTAAGAATGTTGTAGGTATGGTACGTAAAGCTGTCGTCAGTCTGATGGTTTGAACACCGCACTACTTTAGCAGCTCGGGGACCTGTTTCCTGCCACAACCGTGTGTGTGTTCTGTGCTGATGTGGGCGGATAGGGGAGTCCAGTGAATTGGTGACTGACTCCATTTGCAGTTTATTGGGCCTGTTCTTTACTACAGCTCGATACTGGTGTGTACAGTGAAGCGACAGGAAAAAGGTTAGTGACTCTGTTTTCGCACTATACTGCAAGGATTATTAACAGTTTTCATTGCTGGACCAAGCCGAAGTGAAGAAAACGGCATAATTTAGCAAAGAAGGAAACAAACCTAAACTGCACAGCAGTTACTAAGGCGGTATTGCTTCGGATCACACTCTGCAACGTAATTACCGAATAGATTAGACTCGTGGTTTACTATAATCTCAAACATTACTAAAACTGCAAGCGGTTTCTGCAGTGAGTAAAATATTAGGCTCGTGCATAAGTTCGTAGCTTCTTTTGCTATTATTCCCGTGCTGTGTGTTTATTTGCTGAGTGCCGTTTTCCATTTGTACCTCAGTGTTTCTATTTGAGTTGAAATATTGTCATTGTGACATTTGGAGATGGTGATTAGAGCTGTGGACTCAAGAAAATGGACTCGGGCAAGTGGAGAAATCGAAACATTTGGGACACATTATTGTGTTTGAGTTTAATAGAGGGGTGAGACCAGTGGACGGAGCCACAAAGATTTGTGCCATGTATGGGCATAATGCCATTGGTCAGAGGACGGTAAGGAAACAGTTCTCTCGTTTTGAGGAGGATTCTTAGACATTAGTGGCTCTCCACGTTCAGAAAGACCTTCGGGGTTTGATAGATCGTTTAACCGCATTAATCCACAATTATCTACGTCACTGTACACGAGAACTGGCAAATGTAATGAACTCTGATCATTCCACCATTGCATGCAACGGGGAGGTCTCAAAAATTGGGCGAGTACCGCAAGCTCTAAACCAAATTCACAAAAATCATCGGGTGGCTACACATTCATCTCTGCTTGCTCATCATCAATTGGCTAGCGAACAACACCAACCATTCCTATGCTATATGATTACTGGTGACGAGAATTGGTTTCTTTATGCTATCGTAAGAAAAATAAAGGGATGACTCGGCCCAAACAAAGCGGCACCTCCCCATACAAAAACCTGCTGGCATCCATAGAAAAAAAGTTGTGTGTGTGATGGAAGAGCGACGGTTTGGTTTCCCGAAACGTAACCATAACTGCCGTCATTTGTTGTCAACAACTGAGGCGTCTTGCAGATACAGTTCAAGAACAGCGACCAGAGAGAGACTGCGTGAAGTGATGCTACTCAGCCAGCATTCTGTCGGACTGACAAAAAACGCCGTACAGAAGAGTGGTTAGGAAGTCAGTCCGCACTCACCTGATCTTGTGCCTTCAGCTTCTCACCTTTACCGCGCTCTACCGGACAGCCTTCAAGGAATTTCCTTTTCCGGATGAAAACGCGCTCCGAACGTGGTTCGACGAGTTCTTCGCCTCAAAACCGAGTGATTTCTTCCGCGCGCGGGATAGCCGCGTGGTCTGAGGCGCCTTGTCATGGTCCGCGCGTCTGCCCCCGTAGGAGGTTCGAGTCCTCCCTCGGGCATGGGCGTGTCTGTTGTTGTTGTCGTCGTCACAAGGGAACCTCCCCATCGCACCCCCCTCAGATTTAGTTACAAGTTGGCACAGTGGATAAGCCTTGAAAAACTGAACACAGACCAATCGAGAAAACAGGAAGGAGTTGTGTGGAACTATGGAAAAAATAAGCAAAACATACAAACTGAGTAGTCCATGCTCAAGATAAGCAACATCAAGGGTAATGTGAGCTCAGGAGCGCCGTGGTCCCATGGTTAGCGTGTGCAGCTGCGGAACGAGAGGTCCTTGGTTCAAGTCTTCCCTGGAGTGAAAAGTGTACGTTCTTTATTTTCGCAAAGTTATGACCTGACCGTTCGTTCATTGACGTCTCTGTTTACTGCAATAAGTTTAGTGTCTGTGTTTTGCGACCGCACCGCAAAACCGAGCGATTAGTAGACGAAAGGTTGTGCCTCTGCAATGCGAACCGAAAACATTTGATCGCAAGGTCATAGGTCAACCGATTCCTCCACAGGAAAACACGTCTGATATATTCTATACGGCATGTGCGTCACCTGACAAGAATATGTTGTCGACCCACCTAACTTGTACACTTGGTGAATGGGTAAAAAGATTCTTCTACCTTGCCCGATTTAGGTTTTCTTGTGGTTGTTATAACCACTCCCAAAAAAGTGATGAAAGCATAAGAGTTTGTCACACAAACTGCAACAAATGAATGCAACAGTTTCAGGGTCGGCGCAGTTACCTCGCATCGGACGGACGGACGGACAGATAATAATTGTATGAAAACAAAAAATTACACTTTTCACTCGAGGGAAAACTTGAACCAAGGACCTCTCGTACTGCAGCTGCTCACGCTAACCACGGGACCACGGCGCTCCTGAGCTCATATTATCCTTGATGTTTCCTATCTTGCACATGGACTACTCAGTTGTATATTTTGCTTATTTTTTCCATAGTTCCACACAACTTCTTCCTGTTTTCTCGATTGATCTGTGTTCAGTTTTTTAAGGCCTATCCACTGTGCCAACTTATAACTAAATCTGAGGGGGGTGCGATGGGGAGGTTCCCTTGTTAGCATAAGTAAGTTTAAGTTAGATTAAATAGTGCGTAAGCTTAGGGACCGATGACCTTAGCAGTTTGGTCCCATAGGATCTTACCACAAATTTCCAAAAAATTTTCCAAGTGATTTTTACAGTCGCGTAATCGAAAAGTTACCCCAGCGTTGGCAGACTGTTGTAAATGGTGAAGGAGACTATATTATTGGTGACTGAAAATTTTGTTATGTGCATCTGTTTTTATAAAACTTATGGAAAATGCTGCCAACTTATGCTCCAACCACAATATCTCTATTCTAGATTCGAAGACAGGGAAGTGCTTCTTCTAGTCATTCCTTGCTGACCAATATGCCTCCGTAACCTTTTCGAATGGTAACGGAAAGAATTCTGTAACAGCCAGATACGTTACATCTAGCCACAACAACACGAGATGGCTTCCAACGACCAAGGGGATAATAATTTGAAACCAACAGTACGAGCAAATGCCGCGCTTCGTTCCGTGCTGTGATTCGAGGAGCACGCTCGAATTAATGAGCGTCGCCTTCGCTAGCGGTCGTGGTTCGCAGGACGCCCGCCAGGTGTCTCTACCGTGCAGCTCGTCCGGGAACGAAGTGCGGGCAGTCGCGTTCGGAATGCGGTTCGGAACGGTGCGGTATTTTGGATGCAGCGCCTGTTGGCAGGTGAAAGGGATTGCGCATCAGGTTCACGCTCTGCCTGCCTCTTGTTCCGACACCTCGACCTGGCCGACTAGTCACTAGCAGTCTGCCGAATTCCCGATGAAGAGTGGAACACAGTAAAGAAACAAGACCAATACTTGCATACAGAATTCTTCACTTTTGTGAACATTGGTTAGGCCGCAGGAGAGTTTGCTGCTATTTTTCGTTTTTGTTTATTCTCAAGGTTATCTGATTCCAACCATGAAATCCGTCCTGACGTACACCCATCCCATATGATAACGTTAATCGCTATTCTGTAGGAATATCCTAACGTATCCTATCATTCTCCTCCCCCCCCTCCCCCCTCCTCTCATTCTATATTATATGCCTCCTACGAATCTTCGTACCTTCATCATTGGAGACATCTTTTCATCTCCCTTACAAACGTCTGTGTTTCATACCGCATAACAAACAAAACCAAAATTATAGCCATGACTGTTTTATGTAATATAACTCCGGGAAAAAAATTTTAACGCTTTGACAGGCGTGTTTCTATCCGCTGCCAGCTCTCTTCCTCCTGTGGAACTGAATATACATGGTGCTCCATTGACCGTGACCGGGCCAAATATCTCACGAAATAAGCATCAAACGAAAAAGTACAAAGAATGACACTTGTCTAGCTTGATGAGGGAAACCAGATGGCGTTATGGTTGGCCCGCTAGATGGCGCTGCCATAAGTCAAACGGCTATCAATTGCGTTTTTCTAAATAGGAGCCCCCATTTTTTATTACGTATTCGTATAGTACGTAACGAATGTTTTAGTTGGACCACTTTTTTCGCTTTGTGATAGATAGCGCTGTAATAATCACAAACGTATAAGTACGTGGTATCACGTGGTATCACGTAACATTCCGCCAGTGCGGACGGTATTTGCTTCGTGATACATTACCCGTGTTAAAATGGACCGTTTACCAGTTCCGGAAAAGGTCGATATCGTGTTGATGTATGGCTGTTGTGATCAAAATGCCCAACGGGCGTGTGCTATGTATGCTGCTAGGTATCCTGGACGACATCATCCAAGTGTCCGGACCGTTCGCCGGATAGTTACGTTATTTAAGGAACCAGGAAGTGTTCAGCCACATGTGAAACGTCAACCACGACCTGCAACAAATGAAGATGCCCAAGTAGGTGTTTTAGCTGCTGTCGCGGCTAATCCGCACATCAGCAGCAGACAAATTGCGCGAGAATCGGGAATCTCAAAAACGTCGGTGTTGGGAATGCTACATCAACACCGATTGCACTCGTACCATATTGCTATGCGCCAGGAATTGCATAGCGACGGCTTTGAACGTCGTGCACAGTTCTGCCACTGGGCAGAAGAGAAATTACGGCACGACGACGGATTTTTTGCACGCGTTCTATTTAGCGACGAAGAGTCAGTCACCAACAGCGGTAACTCAAACCGGCATAATTTGCACTATTGGGCAACGAAAAATCCATGATGGCTGCGACAAGTGGAACATCAGCGACCTTGGCGGGTTAATGTATGGTGCGGCATTATGGGAGGAAGGATAATTGGCACTCATTTTATCGATGGCAATCTAAATGGTGCAATGTATGCTGATTTCCTACGTAATGTTCTACTGATGTTACTACAAGATGTTTCACTGCAGGACAGAATGGCGATGTACCTCCAACATGATGGATGTCCGGCACATAGCTCGCGTGCGGTTGTAGCGGTATTGAATAGCATATTTCGTGACAGGTGGATTGGTCATCGAAGCACCATACCGTGGCCCGCACGTTCACCGGATCTTACGTCCCCGAATTTCTTTCTGTGGGGAAAGTTGAAGGATATTTGCTATCGTGATCCACCGACAACGCCTGACAACATGCGTCAGCGCATTGTCAATGCATGTGCGAACATTACGGAAGGCGAACTACTGGCTGTTGAGAGGAATGTCGTTACACGTATTGCCAAATGCATTGAGGTTGACGGACATCAATTTGAGCATTTATTGCATTAATGTGGTATTTACAGGTAATCACGCTGTAACAGCATGCGTTCTCAGAAATGATAGGTTCACAAAGGTACATGTATCACATTGGAACAACCGAAATAAAATGTTCAAATGTACCTACGTTGCGTATTTTCATTTAAAAAACCCACCTGTTACCAACTGTTCGTCTAAAATTGTGAGCCATGTGTTTGTGACTATTACAGCGTCATCTATCACAAAGCGAAAGAAGTGGTCCAACGAAAACATTCATATTTCTCCACGTACTACACGAATATGTAATTAAAAATGGGGGTTCCTATTTTTTTTAAACGCAGTTGATATCCATTTGACCTATGGCAGCGACATGTAGCGGGCCAACACTAGCGCCATCTGGTTTCTCCCTTCAAGCTAGACAAGTTTCGTTCTTTGTAGTTTTTTCGTTTGACGCTTATTTCGTGAGATATCTGGCCCGGTCACGATCAATGGACCAGCCTGTATACATGTTTCTGATTTAACAATGTTTACACTTTTTACCTCCACCTTGTGATCTGGGGTGGATCTGTAACAGGTCTGTGTATCTCCGTATCTCTTCCTCCCTCATGAACGACCGTATGCCCTTAAACCAAGTATTAGATGGTCGCTCTTTTTTTTTCTTCTCTTTGGTATCCAGTTCATTGTGGTTTGGAAGTCTTCGAACTTGCATAATTTTGACATTCCCAAAGTATTCTAGTAGTACTGTTTAATACAGCCAGAAATTGAAGTTTAACCATTAGTTTTGTTTCTGTCTTCAGTTTTTTATTTTCTTTTTGCTTTACATCAATGCTGAACGTCTCCACATTTTCATCTTTACTACTAGTAATTTTGAATTTACTTATTTTTTTTAGCGTCCAAATTTCTGAGCCATGGGTAATAATGCCCCTAGTTATTGTTTTAAATGTTCTTGGTCCTCCCCCTATTTCCGTTTCATAAAGAAATAGTCATCTTTCCCGAATTTATTATTGATATAAATTCTGTGCCTCGTTTCCTGTTAATTGTAATTTTCACTTCTAGATATTTATATTCGTCAGTATTTGCTATTGTCCTCATTCAGTCGTTCAGCACTATATTTTCATCCAATGCGCCAATAACAACGTACTTTCTTTTACTAACAACATAGCCTGACAAAGTCACGAAGGATGTGTGTGACCATACTGAAAAATACGTGTCACTAGGTCTCTGGAGGAAAAGTCACTGTCTGTATGGAGAAACACTTTATTAATCCAATATTACCCGTTCCGGCGCTTGCCGTCATAGAATATCCTATAACTTCCAGTAACCAGTGGACACGATAGTTACACGTTGTGGTGAGTGCTCATGTTTGCCACCACGACAATCTGACTTATGTTCACTGGTTACTTGAATTTCCAGGGGATCGGCCGATGATAGACGCCGAGATCCGTGATATTGGATTAATAAAGTCATTTTGCGTTCAGTCAATGACTTTTCCTCAAAGACCTGTCCAGGATTTTGCAGATCACATATTTTACTGATATTTGCATACTTGCGACAGCGCAGTTCCTATGCTGTCATTGTTGTTGTTTGTTGTGGTCTTCAGTCCTGAGACTGGTTTGATGCAGCTCTCCATGCTACTCTATCCTGTGCAAGCCTCTTCATCTCCCAGTACCTACTGCAACCTACATCCTTCTGAATCTGCTTAGTGTATTCATCTCTTGGTCTCCCTCTACGATTTTTACCCACAACGCTGCCCTCCAATACTAAATTGGTGATCCCTTGATGCCTCAGAACATGTCCTACCAACCGATCCCTTCTTCTAGTCAAGTTGTGCCACAAACTTCTCTTCTCCCCAATCCTATTCAGTACCTCCTCGTTAGTTATATGATCTACCCATCTAATCTTCAACATTCTTCTGTAGCACCACATTTCGAAAGCTTCTATTCTCTTCTTGTCCAAACTATTTATCGTCCATGTTTCACTTCCACACATGGCTACACTCCATACAAATACTTTCAGAAACGACTTCCTGACACTTAAATCTATACTCGATGTTAGCAAATTTCTCTTCAGAAACGCTTTCCGTGCCATTCCCAGTCTACATTTTATATCCTCTCTACTTCGACCATCATCAGTTATTTTGCTCCCCAAATAGCAAAACTCATTTACTACTTTAAGTGTCTCATTTCCTAATCTAATTCCTCAGCATCACCAGACTTAATTCGACTACATTCCATTATCCTGGTTTTGCTTTTGTTGATGTTCATCTTATATTCTCCTTTCAAGACACCATCCATTCCGTTCAACTGCTCTTCCAAGTCCTTTGCTGTCTCTGACAGAATTACAATGTAATCGGCGAACCTCAAAGTTTTTATTTCTTCTCCATGGATTTTAATACCTACTCCGAATTTTTCTTTTGCTTCCTTTACTGCTTGCTCAATATACAGATTGAATAACATCGCGGAGAGGCTATAACCATGTCTTACTTCCTTCCCAACCACTGCTTCCCTTTCATGTCCCTCGACTCTTATAACTGCCATCTGGTTTCTGTACAAGTTGTAAATAGCCTTTCGCTCCCTGTATTTTACCCCTGCCACCTTTAGAGTTTGAAAGAGAGTATTCCAGTCAACATTGTTAAAAGCTTTCTCTAAGTCTACAAATGCTAGAAACGTAGGTTTGCCTTTCCTTAATCTTTCTTCTGAGATAAGTCGTAACGTCAGTATTGCCTCACGTGTTCCAGTGCTTCTACGGAATCCCAACTGATCTTCCCCGAGGTCGGCTTCTACTAGTTTTTCCATTCGTCTGTAAAGAATTCGTGTTAGTATTTTGCAGCTGTGGCTTATTAAAATGATTGTTCGGTAATTTTCACATCTGTCAACACCTGCTTTCTTTGGGATTGGAATTATTATATTCTTCTTGAAGTCTGAGGGTATTTCGCCTGTTTCATACATCTTGCTCACCAGATGGTAGAGTTTCGTCAGGACTGGCTCTCCCAAGGCTGTCAGTAGTTCTAATGGAATGTTGTCTACTCCGGGGGCCTTGTTTCGACTCAGGTCTTTCACTGCTCTGTCAAACTCTTCACGCAGTATCATATCTCCCATTTCATCTTCATCTACATCTTCCATATCCATAATATTGTCCTCAAGTACATCGCCCTTGTATAGACCCTCTATATACTCCTTCCACCTTTCTGCTTTCCCTTCTTTGCTTAGAACTGGGTTTCCATCTGAGCTCTTGATATTCATACAAGTCGTTCTCTTATCTCCAAAAGTCTCTTTAATTTTCCTGTAGGCAGTTTCTATCTGACCCCTAGCGAGAGATGCCTCTACATCCTTACATTTGTCCTCTAGCCATCCCTGCTTAGCCATTTTGCACTTCCTGTCGATCTCATTTTTGAGACGTTTGTATTCCTGTCTGCCTGCTTCATTTACTGCATTTTTATATTTTCTCCTTTCGTCTATTAAATTCAATATTTCTTCTGTTACCCAAGGATTTCTACTAGTCCTCGTCTTTTTACCTACTTGATCCTCTGCTGCCTTCGCTACTTAATCCCTCAAAGCTACCCATTCTTCTTCTACTTTATTTCTTTCCCCCATTCCTGTCAATTGTTCCCTTATGCCCTCCCTGAAACTCTGTACAACCTCTGGTTCTTTCAGTTTATCCAGGTCCCATCTCCTTAAATTCCCACCTTTTTGCAGTTTCTTCAGTTTTAATCTACAGGTCATCATATGCAGCTGGAAAGTCCATATTCTCAGAATGGAACTTCTTAGGTGCTGTATTAATTCTTTCCAATGTGTTATACTGAATGCGAGAAGAATATGATTACGTTTACTAACATTAAAGCTCTTTCTACATTTGCTTTGTTACATTTCGCAGTACGATTTATGTCTGTCAAAGCCTTAAGAAATCAACGAATATCTAAGTGCATAGATGGAGGTCTTATCTGTCACCTCAGTGCGTTGGGTTTGGTGTCTTTCTCGTTACCTTAGAAGTACACGTAGATATTGTTCAACAGGTCGAATACGTTACCGTGGTGTCTAACCAAGATTCCCGTGTACGTGTGATATGAAATAATACATTCTTGTAAGATTTTGCAACGATTACAGACAAATTGCACGGATGTTAAAGCTGTGTTTTTCTTACAAATCTTAGACGTCTTATAAGCGGAATGAAACGGGATTTAAAATTGTTGGTTCTGCTTATGTCTAATTGAACAAGTTTGGCCAGCTTTCGTGTTTTTACCAGTGCAGTTTGTGTCCTCACAGTACAATTAGCCCACATTTTATTGGCTTCTCGACTTCCTATATTCAATCGATAAATATCGCTGGAATTCTATGTTCTAATGTTTTGACTCTTCTCGCTGTTAACTTTGGCGGTCAAATGATACTGAGAACTACCATAGGACTGTTACTACAGTACGTCATTTCGTGTGTTTCATTTCGGTGATGATTTGTATCTGTATCATTTGTACTGAACATCTTACGCCGCCGTGTGCCGCCTCGTCTGACAAGTACCAACTGTTCACTGTAAGAAGACTTTCGGAGCAGTGGCCGGCGGCCAGTAGCTGCTTCGATTAAAGACTGAGGGTTAGGACTGATTTTAACTGTTTCTGACCGCTGCCAGTCCTAACTTTCAATATAGTGTGCAGAGAGCATCTTCACCCAACGTATCCGTACATTCAAACTGGTTTAAATTCAATTACACGTAACATTTACGTGATTTTCAGCTCCGCATATTATGTCAGCTTTCGTCTGAGAATACATAAACGCACTGTACACGGCGTCGTCCGTCGTATAAGTTTTATTAAATGATTCGCGTTTATTTGCAGGAGAATGATTTTCCGAAGCAACGTCGAGTATTATAATGCGGGGAAAGAAAGACTGGACTGATCGATTTTACTAATTTTTCCAGACTTTTTCCTTTCTTTCGGGCACCACAGGGTCACTTATCCACGGTGGCCTAAAGCCGTCGGTACACGGACCGTGCATCCGAACGTTGAGCGTGCCGAGTTTCTGACGTCATGGCGTGGAATAGCACGTTCGGGAGTCTTTCCGAACGTGCAGAGCAATATCTGGCATGTCAGATATTCTGAGCGTTGACCAATGAGATGGCACAACGCCACATACGTCACACGCGCACCGTCTCCCTTCGGTACAGAGTTGTGAGGCGCCATATTGGCGTTCATTTCAAACCTATATGTATATATGCCGTTTCTGAGCACCAGCAAATTGAGAATCACTGGAAAACCCGTTGTTAACTGTGTGATTCGTTCCAATAAAATTATGAGGAACATCGTATTCGTGGCAAAAGAATTATTGTAACCTGCGTATTATGAGATTAGGCTATTTGAAGGCAGCGACACACACAAGATCCACCCAAAACGCATAGTTCTTGGTACAATTTGTTATAATTAAATTTCAGTTAGTAACATAATTATGTACGATTAACGTTTTTAGCGAGGGGTAACACTATATGATTAACTTCACAGAGCTTATTGTTGGTTTAGCGTAATGAGTAGCGTCTCTGTCTAGTTACGAGTCTTTGTTGGGGCCGTGGTTCGCGTCTGAAGACTTTATTAGGTTCTGATGCTTTATTATTAGTTTAATATAAGTATATGCTATAAAATTTGATGTTATGTAAATATAAGTTCACCTTTTTTTGAGGGGTGACTTTGTTCCATTGGCTTAATCTACATGACAGCTTGCGCTATTTGTATATTGCTCATTTTTGTTTTGCGCTTCGTAATTCACGTGTTGCAAAGATTCTGCTACTGGGTAGGAACAATGATCAAGTAAGATTTACCTTGGGGTTTTACTAAAACGTGGGAATGATGAAATAATGCTTATCTTACGCGGAGAAGTATTCCAAATTTGTACCGCACTGTTTGTAATGGAACTTTTATAAGACTGTGTTCTTATTGATTGGACTTGGTATTTTCCTTTTTGTGGGCGATGGAGGAAACGTGCGTTTTAATAGAGCTAACGTGGGAATTTTACGCGCGCCCGTTGAGTAAACAGTGTGATTTACGAACTAGAAACATCCCTCAACTGCCGCTGGAGTGCGTTGCGATCGCGTATACCACGTTGGGGCCCACGTACCATATGCACGAGTCGCATCGTTCCTGAGCGTTCAGCAGCACGTGGAACTGGGCACGCTCAACGTTGACGTTCGACAGCACGGTCCGTGTGCCGGCGGCTTAAGGCAATGCTCCAGTTGCGTTAGGCTAGTTATGCCCTGATAAAAGAACGAAGGAACTGAACATAGCAGCCGGCCGGTGTGGCCGAGCGGTTATAGGCCCTTCAGTCTGGAACAGCGCGACCGCTACGGTCGCAGGTTCGAATCCTGCCTCGGGCATGGATGTGTGTGATGTCCTTAGGTTAGTTACGTTTAAGTAGTTCTAAGTTCTAGGGGACTGATGACCTCAGATGTTAAGTCCCATAGTGCTCAGAGCCATTTTTTCGAACATAGCAATACCGCTGATATCTGTCCCCTGAGTGATCGCAGAGCATATTTTAAGCTGGTAGGTTACAACACGCTCTTGGTGTAATTGTTTTCTTAGCCTCACCTGTCACTACACGGTTACCTACAAGAAATGTTTGACGATAGACCAAGAAGTTATCCGCACGCCTTGTACCAGTGACTAGTGACGTCGATGTCAACAAAATATTTTCGCATTCGGAGGAGAAAGTTGGTTGTTGAAATTTCGTGAGAAGATTCCGTCGCAACGAAAAACGCCTTTCTTTTAATGATGTCCAGCCTGAATCCTGTATCATTTCAGTGACGCACACAGTCCCATATTTCGCGATGATTCGAAACCTAGTGCCCTTCTACATCTACATGCACATGACTACTCAGCAATTCACATTTAAGTGCTTGGCAGAGGGTTCATCGAACCACAATCATACTATCTCTCTACCATTCCACTCCCGAACAGCGCGCGGGAAAAACGAACACCTAAACCTTTCTGTTCGAGCTCTGATTTATTTTATTTTGATCATTCCTACCTATGTAGGTTGGGCTCAACAAAATATTTTCGTATTCGGAAGAGAAAGATTGTGACTGAAATTTCGTAAATAGCTCTCGCCGCGACGAAAAACTTCTTTGCTGTAATGACTTCCATCCCAATTCGCGTATCATATCTGCCACACTCTCTCCCGTATTACGTGATAATACAAAACGAGCTGCCCTTTTTTGCACCCTTTCGATGTCCTCCGTCAATCCCACCTTTGAACTTTTTCGATGTACTCCGTCAATCCTATCTGGTAAGGATCCCACACCGCGCAACAGTATTCTGAAAGAGGACGGACAAGCGTAATGTAGTGAGTCTCCTTAGTAGATCCATTACATTTTCCAAGTGTCCTGCCAATAAAATGCAGTCCCTCAGAACATTTTCTGTGTAATCCTTCCAATTTAAGTTGTTGGTAACTGCAATTCGTAGGTATGTAACTGAATTTACAGCCTTTACATTTGACTGATTTATCGTGTAACCGAAGTCTAACGGATTCCTTTTAGCGCTCATGTGGATGACCTCAAACTTTATATTAGTTAGCGTCAATTGCCAATTTTCGCACCATACAGATATCTCTTCTAAATCTGTTTGCAATTTGTTGTAATCTTCTGACGACGACAGCGTTATCCGCAAGCAACCTTAGACGGCTGTACAGATTGTCTCCCAAATCGTTTATATAGATGAAGAAGAGCAAAGGACCTATAACACTACGTCGGGGAACGCCAGAAATGACTTATTTTACTCGATGACTTTCCGTCAATTACTGCGAACTGTGACCCCTCTGACAGGATATCACAAATCCAGTCACATAACAGACGATATTCCGTAAGCACGCAATTTTACTATAAGGTGCTTGTATCGTACAGTGTCGAAAGCCTTCTGGAAATCCAGAAATACGGAATCGAACTGAAATCCCTTGTCTATAGCACTCAACACTTCATGTTAATAGAGAGAGAATTGTGTTTCACAAGAACGATGTTTTCTAAATCCATGTTCACTGTGTGTCAATAGACCGTTTTGTTCGAGGTAACGGTCTCCCAAATCAATAGCTTACACAGCTATTTCTTGCACTAACGATCTGTTGACCGTTATCGACTCATCGGGCTATCGCGATTTTCTCAACGACAAGTCAAGGTACACCTGTTCACTCGCAATCGAACGGCACATGCCGTGCGCGCCGAAGGCCGGCGGTACGGAACTTTGGACCGACGCAGTCAGTCGACCGGCCTCGCCTCTGGCGTTGACAGTTCCGCGTCCCAAGTGCAGCGGGAGCGGCGTCTGCGCGTGCGCACTGCGGCCACCACAGGTTGTAATGTCCCACTGAGGCGTGCTTGGGCAGTGAGCGAGGGCCGGTATGTATGTGTATGTGTGTGTGTGTGTGTGTTTGTGTGTGTGTTTGTGTGTGTGTTTGTGTGTGTGTTTGTGTGTGTGTGTGTGTGTGGGGGGGGGGGGGGGGGGGGGGGGTCCGTCCCTCGCCCGGTCAAAGTCCATCCGTCCGTCCCAACGCAAACTGGGTAAGCCGGAGAAAGTGTTTCCTGTCGCTGCTGGCTCCAACAGCATGCAACGAAACATCAGGAAGTCATCACTTCTACATATCGAAGGCGCAACGGACTGATATAGACAAACTTCCAGATGTTGTGTTCAGGAACACATTGAAGATAGGAACATGTCCAGGAATGTTATCTGGT
Organism: Schistocerca serialis cubense; assembly: GCF_023864345.2. Taxonomy (NCBI): domain Eukaryota; kingdom Metazoa; phylum Arthropoda; class Insecta; order Orthoptera; family Acrididae; genus Schistocerca; species Schistocerca serialis. Next base: position 49,062,214 of record NC_064646.1, on the reverse strand, counting down.
TTAAAAAAAAAACTTGAGTCTGCACACTTTCGACCGTATGTATAAACCGCACACCTCCGTGTGTCTTGTTTTAAGGTTCGAGACGGGCATGTAAGTCACGTGACAAGACGAAAAGCCGAGTTTATGTAATTACGAAAGTGGAGCCTATATTTCCAGTTTTGCTTATTCGTAGCTGAAATAAAGCACTCACTTTAACAACTGAACTACTTACTATAATACACTGAAGAAACTAATAAAAAACCCACCAGAAAATATAAACCCAGTGACAGATCAGGAAGTATCCAAAGCCTTGACCGAGCTCAAGAACTACAAAGCAAGCGCAGAAGATCAAACATTAGCAGAACTCTGCAAATACGCAGCAGAACCCTTGAAGGTATCATTACATCAATGCATATTTAAAATCTGGATAGGAAAAGAGCTACCAGAACATTGGACTAAAGCTATCATACATCCATTACACAAAAAAGGAGGAAAAATCAAATCCGGACAACTACAGAGGGATTTCCCTATTGGAAGGCACATATAAAATGTTGTCAAGAATTCTCTAAAATCGCTGTAACCATCAACTTCAAAAGGAGCCAGGAGAATATTGAGGAGGATTCAGACCCTCGAGAAGCTGCCCAGAACAGATCATCACATTAAAATTAATAATGAATGCCTACAAAAGAAGCAACTAGTCATAACCTTTGTAGACTCCGAAAAAGCTTATGATTGCATCCACAGATCTTCTATGCTGGACATATTAAGAAATTTTGCACTTCATCCCAAATTAATAAAAATGATAAAATTAACCCTTACAAAGACCAAGTCCAAAGTAAAATTCAGAGGAGGACTATCTGAGCCATTTACGATTAAAACAGAGTTGAGACAAGGAGATGCTTTATCACCACTGCTCTTTAACTGTTCTCTTCAATGCTTGACGAGAGAGTGGTCCAAAAAGAATCCTGAAAACAACAATTGGAAGCAAGAAAGATAATATAAACCTAAATTGTTTGGGAATCGCAGATGACTTGGCATTGCAAGCTAATAATGTGCAAGAAGCTAGGAATCAAATAATGAGCCTGCAAAACATAGCGCAAAAAGTAGGACTCCAGATATCTTTCGAAAAGACCGAGATGGCGGTAACAAACCCGCTAGTAATAGACCACGTAACAGTAGACAACACAAAAATTAAAATAGTGAAGCAATTGAAATAACTTTGAGTTATTATAATACACAACTTGCATGAAAAACCTGCTTGGAGAGACAGAGCCAATAAAATGATAAAAACTCAAAAACTAACATGGTCTACATACAATAAGAAATGTCATCAGTTCAAACACAATTAAAACACTACAAGACGGTGGTTCAGCCAGAGGTAACATAAGCAAGCGAGACACTTTTTAAACTGACTCAGAGTAACATACGACAAAATAGTGAAAGTAGAGAGAAAAATAGCTAGAACACACATAAATAAAAATACCAGAAGGAAGAACAATGGAGTGTGCCGAATGAAGTAGTGTGCAGGGAACTGGAGCCCACCATGGATACTATACGTAAAAAGAGGATCTCTTTCTTTGGCAACTTAATGACACCAGAAACCAGATTAGCAAGAAAAATTATGCAGAAACTGTGGAATCTGAAGCAACAAGTAGGATGGATCAAGGAAATTAAAGGGGATATGGGGGAACTAGATATAACCTTGGATGATCTGCAAAACAAGACAGAAAATCTCAAGAAACAAAGACAAGAAAATAATATTTAAACCAAAAGTATACAAACGACAGACAATGAAAAGGGTATTTACAGCTGAGGAAAGACAGGAAAGATTGGAACGAAATGGAAAGATCAGATGGGAACGAAATGAAAAGATCAGATGGGAACGAAATGAAAAGATCAGATGGGAACGAATGAAAAGATCAGATGGGAACGAATGAAAAGATCAGATGGGAACGAATGAAAAGATACTAGGAAGTTAAGAGAGAATGAAACATGTGCTTACTGAAAAAGAAGACCAGGAAATGGTTGGTTGGTTGGTTGGTTTGGGGAAGGAGACCAGACAGCGTGGTCATCGGTCTCATCGGAATAGGGAAGGATGGGGAAGGAAGTCAGCCGTGCCCTTTCAGAGGAACCATCCCGGCATTTGCCTGGAGTGATTTAGGGAAATCACGGAAAACCTAAATCAGGATGGCCGGAAGCGGGATTGAACCGTCGTCCTTCCGAATGACCAGGAAATGATTGACTAAAGTGGTCCAATGAGGCTGTAAAAGCAAATAATAAAATAATAACACGGAAGAGCCAAAGAAACTGGTACACCTACCTAATATCGTGTAGGACCACTGCGAGCACGCAGAAGTGCCACAACGCGACGTGACATGGACTCGATTAATGTCTGAAGTAGTGCTGAACGGAATTGACACCATGAATCCTGCAGGGCTGTCCATAAATCCGTAAGAGTACGAGGGGGTGGAGAAGTCTTATGAACAGCAAGTTGCAAAACATCCCAGATATGCTCAATAATTGTCATGTCTGATGAGTTTGGTGGCCAGAGGAAGTGTTTAAACACGGACAACTGTTCCTAGAGCCACTTTGTAGCAGTTGTGGACGTGTGGGATGTCGCATTGTCCTACTGAAATTGCTCAAGTCCGTCGGAATGCACAGTGAACTTGAATTGGTGCAGGTGATCACACAGGATGCTTACGTACGTGTCACCTGTCAGAGTCGTATCTAGACATATCAGGGGTCCCACATCACTCCAACTGCACACGGCCCACACCATTACAGAGCCTCCACCAGCTTGAACAGTACCCTGCTGACATGCATGGTCCATGGATTCATGAGGTTGTCTCCGTATCCGTACACATCCATCCGCTCGATATAATTCGAAACGAGACTTGTCCGACGAGGCAACACGTTTCCAGTCATCAACAGTCCAATGTGTTTACGGGCCCAGGCGAAGCGTAAAGCTTTGTGTCGTGCAGTCATCAAGGGTACACGAGTGGGCCTTCGGCTCCGAAAGTCCATATTGATGTTTCGTTGAATGGTTCACACGCTGACACTTGTTGGTGGCCCAGCATTGAAATCTGCAGCAATTTGCGAATGGGTTGCACTTCTGTCATGTTCAACGATTCTGTTCAGTCGTCGTTGGTTCTGTTCTTGCAGGGTCTTTTCTGGTCGCAGTGATGTCGGAGATTTGATGTTCTACCGTATTCCTGATATTCACGGTACACTCATGAAACGGTCGGACGGGAAAATCCTGGCATCATCGCTATCAGTGAGATGTTGTGTCCCAATGCTCGTGCGCCAACTGTAACACCACGTTGAGACTCACTTAAATCTTGATAACCTGCCATTGTAGCAGCAGTAAGCGATCTGACAACTGCGCCAGACACTTGTTGTCCTACAAAAGGTGCGGCGCCCGATCTTCCTTATTTGAGACGCGCGGCACACAGCGCTTGTTACTCATTGTTGCGTGGGTTTCAGTACAATCAAAAGTACAAGACTTGACGTTTTTTGAAGGTTACTTTAGTAGCGATCATGCTGTGGGCAAGAGAGGAGCGCGCGTTCGCCGTTGCGGCCTACATTTCGAATGGACGTTCGGCCATCAGAACTTAGCGTGCATTCAGTAAACAGTTCAACGTCGCACCTACAGGTCGTGTTCCGCATCAATTTTTATGTGGGTATACACCTTTATGGATACTGGAAGTGTGCAGAGAAAGAACCACCAGTACGCCTGAAAACATGGAGAGGGTAAGGATGTCGGTTTTGGATTCCCCCAAGCGATCTGCACGCAAACATGCAGCTGCCCATGCAATTTCTGAACGCACCGGGTGACTAATTCTTCATGAAGAGTTGAAATTTCATCCGTATAAAGTGTGAGCGGTGCACACACTTCACCCAAGTGATTTTGTTTCACAAAAAATTGCCTGTGAAGCCTTGATCGATAAGCTGCCTCATGACGCCTTAGTGTTCTCCAGCGACGAGTGCCATTTTCATTTGTCTGGCTGCGTGAATAAACAAAATGTGCGGTACTGGAGTGGCACGAACGCCCGACAACTTCATGAGCAGCCCCTGCATATGGTTCAAATGGCTCTGAGAACTATGGGACTTAACTTCTGAGGTCATCAGTCGCCTAGAACTTAGAACTAATTAAACCTGACTAACCTATGGACATCACACACATCCCTGCCCGAGGCAGGATTCGAACCTGCGACCGTAGCGGTCGCTCGGCTCCAGACTGTAGCGCCCTGCATGCAGAACGTGTGACTGTTTGGAGTACACTATCTAAAGTTGGCATTATTGGCCCATGGTTTTTCTGAGCGTTATGTTCACATGACTGAACAGTTCCTCCAGAACTTGAAGAAATGTGTGTGGGTGATGTCTGGTTCCGACAAGGTGGTGCCACAGCTGACACGGCACGAACATCTATGACCATGTTGCGCGAGCTCTTCCCCGATCGCCTCATCTCTTTGAGAAGCTGTCTCCAGTGGCCAGCGCGCTCGCCAGATTTAGCGCCATGTGACTTTTTCTTACGGGGCTGTCTCAAATCCTTGGCGTACACGAATCGTCCGCAGAGCCCGGCTGAGCTACGGAACAATACTCGTGTTGCTATTGCCAATACTGACAGACACACGTTGGAAAAAGTGGACCGAAATTTCCTATTTCGACTCTCCAAATGCATTGAGCAGAACGGAGGCCACCTTCAAGGTTCAAAATGGTTCAAATGGCTCTGAGCACTATGGGACTTAACTACTGAGGTCATCAGTCCCCTAGAACTTAGAACTACTTAAACCTAACTAACCTAAGGAAATCACACACATCCATGCCCGAGGCAGGATTCGAACCTGCGACCGTAGCGGTCACGCGGTTCCAAACTGACGCGCTTAGAACCGCACGGCCACACCGGCCGGCCACCTTCAAGGTATCATTTTCTAAACTTAATGGAACAAAACTTAAGATGCTGCTCTTCGTAAAGAAAAAAGAATTAAATTTATGTCTCTAACTCTGTCATATTTATGATTTTTTTTTTTTTTTTTTTTTTTAAATGGGAAAGTTCCCGCGCCGCACCATGTACAGGCGTTGCCGAACACACGGCCTTATTCTGCCTGTTTACATATCTCTGTATTTGTATACGCATGCCTATAAAAGTTTCTTTGGCGCTTCAGTGTAATATTACAGATGTAATAGTGTAGTTAACCTAATTTGTCCGACACTCTCAATATTAATGCAATGGTTGTCATAGGTTTTGCCAGGTGAAAGGGTAACAATTTCATGAGCGCCACACAAATTAAGAAATAATTTCGAACATTGTATTGACAGGTCTTTCTGTTTGAAAACGACAGAATTGCAGATCTTCAGTGACATATTGTTTTTCTTGCACAAAAGGCGAAATATCACGTTTGGGAGGAAGCATTTAGATTTGTGATGGTTGTATGAAATCTTATTATGGTTATACAAGAAATGACTTGTTTCCATCAACACCGTCAGGTTCTTATGTTTTATTACTTTTGCTTAATGCAGTCCAGATACCGAAAAAATTTGAAGATAAGCAGGATAATATAGCTGGAAACGTTGATTAAAGACAAAACTCCTGTAGTGTATCAGATATTAACATCGTGCTGTCTTAAAATCTGTCATTCATCAAAGTTCGGATGTGAGAACCAAAATACATCTGTTAAAAAATATGTTCGGATTTTGTCTTAAAACATGTTTACCTATGGAATAAATTATTACTTTTTTACTGCAAGAAGCTTTACAGAAAATACTAAATTAATATAAAAACACTTTGAATAGCGTTACTCAGCTGATCTAAATATTGGTTGTGATACAATGACGTGATAAGCAGTCTGCGTGATCTAAGGTCTAAGGCTTTCCGCTCTGCTGCCACGAAGTGCGGCTGTGTATCTGCAGTGTTGCTACGAATGGCATTCACGCATTAGACATCTCCTGACGGCATGGACCCTGTCCGACAACACGTACACTCACATTCGCCACCGAATTGTCGGCCTAGCGGCAGACATTGGCTCCTACTACCTCGGCGCCCGGAAATATCGTTGGATGGCGTTTCCGGACCTGATTCGTACTCTCAATTTGTTTTTCAGAGGCCCCTACTGATCTTACAAGTTAATGGGTAAGTTTTATTTCAGCTGTTGTACTTTACTAATCACTACGTAGTGAAGGGAGAGAGAGCGAACGTAGCGAAGAAATAGTGCAAGCCCGTGATGTTTGAGGAGGATGGTGAACGCCCGTTGATGTTCTGGGTCTCCCCCCCCCCCCCCCCCCCCCCCTCCTAATCTGCAACAATTCCATCACCAGTGCCATACGAATGCAGCAGTGCAACAATGACCTGAGAACACACTTCAGTACGAATTACAGATGTTTCGCACGCTGAAGGTTAGTTAATTGGACATGAGAGAACTTTGTGCTAGCCTATAGTCACTGTATAACGTAACATTAACTAAAAGATGTAAAACACTGAAAGAAAAAAAATTATCTATTCATAGACTTTACATTGAAACATTCTACCTTAAGGTGAATTATTCTCTATCTTTAATAACCTCGATGTTGAAGGAAAGAACTTCCACCTTACTGCTGGAGCTTGGCAATCAGTTTGATTTTCAGAAACCAATTATAATCTGAATCAGGGAGTCAGGGATAATTTTTAGTCCATGAATCGATGGGTAAGTGTCAAGCTACAAATTCAAAGGTCCGGTATGCGATCTTTGTACCTTGTATATCTTACTGTCTGTTACCACCACGTTAACCTCGCACAATCAATTGTTGACGTCAAAAATAAAAAAAAAAGGTATGCCGTGGTTTTGAGTATCCGCTAAACTGAAAAATTAGAACTCCTAGGGAGGTTTTACGACGATAATTCTCTTTCATCATTCTGGAATGGAAAAGGGGAAAGGGTTCTAGGGGATGATACCAGTACCGGAAGTGCCCTCTGGCACCGTGAGGTGGGTCTAGGAATAGAAATGCAGATGATAATTTTGAGTGTGTCAACTGCCTGGTGCAAGTCCTTCTATTGGACGCCACTCCGGCGACTTGTGTGTCCCTAACCTACCCAGTTACCCAACCGGGAAAAGGTTAGCCACAGTTCAGTGTGGAACCCGAACGATGTGTCGTTTCTGGCGGACCTCCACATAAAAGAGGTGGAAACTAGGTTAAAAAGCAGAGTGAACTACCTCTGTTCCGACAAGGATTCGGTCCCACGACCTTATTTGCGGATATGCTCTTTACCGCCAGACCACCAAGCCCTACGCAATGTACTAGTAGATGAAGATTTAGTAAGCAGCGCCTGGAAGCACCTACCGCAGCAGACAAAGATGTGTTGAGGGTGGCATAATTAGGGGCGTGCTACCGATATGACCGTTGCAGTGATGTTTACAGGCACTTTGATGGAAGTGTTTGACGTTCCATACACTCCACTGCCTAGCGCCTGTGTACATTACAACGATCACCTCGGTTGCTACTCCCGTAATTATGCAACCCTCCACACATCGTTGTCTGCCGCGGTGTGTTCAGGCGCTGCTTCATGTATCTTCATCTACACTGCACAGGGCCTCGTGGCTTCGCGGTTAAGAGTGTGCCTGGAAATGTAAGGGTCGTGGGACCGAATCCTCGTCGGACCAGAGACTGTGCATTAATCGTGGGAAACGCACAGTTAATATAGTCTAACGAAACAGTAGAGACAGATGAAGTATGTTTTTGGGTAAGTACTACCCTGAGCAAATAATTTGTTCTTTTCTACCCAGACATCTTCCCTGAATTTACAGCATCAGTGGTTTTGTAATTTTCTTCCTATTAAGTAACAGTGCAAATTCTTTTTACTGTCCGCATAGTCGAGGCGTCGTAAGTCATGGTATATCTATATGCACAGATACGGATGGCTGTAGTATCGCGTACACACGGGTATAAAAGGGCAGTGCATTGGGGGAACAGTCATTTGTCACGAGAAAAGGTTTACGACGTGATTATGGCCGCACGACGATAGTTAACACACTTCGAATCCGGAATGCCAACTGGAGCTAGACATTGTACAAACCATTTCAGAAATCGTTAGGAGAATTCAATATTCTAAGAAAGTGTCAAGAGCATACTCAGAATACCAAATTTTAGGCGTTACCTCTCACCACGGGTAACACAGTGGCCGACGGATTTGTCTTAACGACAGGGCAGCGGCGTTTGCGTAGACTCTTAGTGCTAAACAGATGAGCAACACTGCGTGAAATAATCAATGTGGGAAGTATCCGTTCGGACCGTACGGCGAAATCTGCTATGGCAGCTGAAGACCGGTGAGAGTGCCTTTGGTAACAGCACGACATCGTCTGCAGAGCTTCTCCTGGGCTCATGACCGTATCGGTTGGACTGTAGACCACTGGCAAACCGTGGCCCGGTCAGATAATTTCCAATTTCAGTTGGTATGAGCTGATGGTAGTGTTCGAGTGTGGCGCAGACCCCAAGAGGCCATGGTCCCAAATGGTCAACAGGGCTCTGTGCAAGCAGGTGGTAGCTCCATAACGGTGTGCACTGTGCTTGTATGCAATGGACTGGGTCCTCTGGTCCAAATGAATGGATCATTGATCGCAAATGTTTATGCCCGCCAACTTGGAGACCATTTGCAGCCATTCATGGATTTCATGTTCCCAAACAGCGACGGAATTCTTATGGACGACAATGCGCCATGTCACTGGGCCACATTCTGAACAGTTCGAGCGAATGATTTGGCCACCCAGATCGCCCGACATGAATGCCTTCGAATTTTTATGAGACATAATCGGCAGGTCAATTCCTGCACAACATCCCTCACCGACAACACTGTCAATTATGGACGGCTATAGAGGCATCGTGCCTCAATATTTTTTGCAGGGGACTTCCAACGAGTAGCCGACTCTGTGCCACGTCGTGGTGCTGCGACAAGATATTAGGAGGTACCCCAAGACTTTCGTCGCCTCAGTGTATATACACTAGGGCGTACTGAAAGGTAATGTCCCTAATTTTTAAGCAAAACTGACTTTATTGATATTCTACATCTTTATTCTTCTTGTCTATAATTTCGTTTCTCGACTTAGTCACCCAAGCAAGGCGAGACTAGTTTGTTGATAAAAGCACTGTTTAATGTTTGACGACCTCACCTCTGCTTGCACTGCTTGATCACTGTCAAAGTGAAGTCCTCGAAGGTGGTGTTTAAGTTTTGGAAACAGCTGACAGTGGGGTGGGGCCAAGTCGGGACTGTGTGGAGGATGACGGATGACGGCGGACCCGTGAAGCCGGGGCGCCGGACTGTTTCACATGTCGTAGCGCTCGTGTGTGGTCTGGCGTCGTCGTGCTAAAGGGAAGCGTGCACCGTGTGTGGACGAACTCTTCGAATTCGAACTGCCATTACAGCAGGCTGTTTCTCACCCACCGACACAATTAGGTTACACACTGCCGTGTTACACGCTACAATTCAGAGCGTTCGAGCGGTAGACGAGTGCAAATATGTAGACAAGAAGATTAGATGCACTGACTGTCAATTTTGTTTATGAGTTCTCATTCCCCCCCTCCACCCTCTCCCCAATGACTGTCCAGGTAATTTAAGCTTATTTAGCTACTTAATATACAAGGGCAGTTCAATAAGTAATGCAACATTTTTTTTTTCTCGGCCAATTTTGGTTGAAAAAACCGGAAATTTCTTGTGGAATATTTTCAAACATTCCCGCTTCGTCTCGTATAGTTTCATTGACTTCCGACAGGTGGCAGCGCTGTACGGAGCTGTTAAAATGGCGTCTGTAACGGATGTGCGTTGCAAACAACGGGCAGTGATCGAGTTTCTTTTGGAGGAAAACCAGGGCATCTCAGATATTCATAGGCGCTTGCAGAATGTCTACGGTGATCTGGCAGTGGACAAAAGCACGGTGAGTCGTTGGGCAAAGCGTGTGTCGTCATCGCCGCAAGGTCAAGCAAGACTGTCTGATCTCCCGCGTGCGGGCCGGCCGTGCACAGTTGTGACTCCTGCAATGGCGGAGCGTGCGAACACACTCGTTCGAGATGATCGACGGATCACCATCAAACAACTCAGTGCTCAACTTGACATCTCTGTTGGTAGTGCTGTCACAATTGTTCACCAGTTGGGATATTCAAAGATTTGTTCCCGCTGGGTCCCTCGTTGTCTAACCGAACACCATAAAGAGCAAAGGAGAACCATCTGTGCGGAATTGCTTGCTCGTCATGTGGCTGAGGGTGACAATTTCTTGTCAAAGATTGTTACAGGCGATGAAACATGGGTTCATCACTTCGAACCTGAAACAAAACGGCAATCAATGGAGTGACGCCACACCCACTCCCCTACCAAGAAAAAGTTTAAAGCCATACCCTCAGCCGGTAAAGTCATGGTTACAGTCTTCTGGGACGCTGAAGGGGTTATTCTGTTCGATGTCCTTCCCCATGGTCAAACGATCAACTCTGAAGTGTATTGTGCTACTCTTCAGAAATTGAAGAAACGACTTCAGCGTGTTCGTAGGCACAAAAATCTGAACGAACGTCTCCTTCTTCATGACAACGCAAGACCTCACACAAGTCTTCGCACCCGAGAGGAGCTCACAAAACTTCAGTGGACTCTTCTTCCTCATGCACACTACAGCCCCGATCTCGCACCGTCGGATTTCCACTTGTTTGGCCCAATGAAGGACGCAATCCGTGGGAGGCACTACGCGGATGATGAAGAAGTTATTGATGCAGTACAACGTTGGCTCCGACATCGACCAGTGGAATGGTACCGTGCAGGCATACAGGCCCTCATTTCAAGGTGGCGTAAGGCCGTAGCATTGAATGGAGATTACGTTGAAAAATAGTGTTGTATAGCTAAAAGATTGGGGAATAACCTGGTGTATTTCAATGCTGAATAAAACAACTCCTGTTTCAGAAAAAAATGTGTTGCATTACTTATTGAACTGCCCTCGTATAAGGTAATCTATGACTAAATTTCCGTCGTGTCCCTTCATTCGTTTTCTGTTTTCACTCATTCAACCTCTTTCCTCCCCTCCCCCCCCCCCCCCGTTCCTTTATGTCAAATCTTCTACCTCCTTTCCCTACTGCCCTTTCCTTTTCCCTACAGTGTCTTATACTTATAGTGGAACATTAAAATTTCACTTTAAACAAATGGTTCCACACCCATCCCACCCATCCCCCATCTTCTTTGGTTATGCTGCTTAAAATTAGGATATTTTTTAAGCACTCAGCTAAATTCAATGCACTTCACTATCGTAAATTTAGTACTAAATATTTTGGTCAGCTTAATTATTTCTATTTGTCTGTCAGACGATCTCTTTCACAGATCTAAGTTGTTTACTACCAGACAGACTCCATTGTACCATTTGCCTGTTTCCATGTATTGCTTGACCGATTTTCGTCTGTTGGTTTGTTATTCACTTTCGATGTGAATAAACCTTCAGGTGACAATTGTTCTGCACATTTAATATATGGCTGACAGTATTATTTACTATGGTTGGCCCGCAACAGGAACTAATAATCATTTACATCATTGTACAGCATTCCTGCCATTTAAGCCTGTAACTACGATGATGTAACGTTACACTAGCTTATCCAATTTTGTAGTGTGTAACGTTTTGTATTTCCTCGTTTATGCTGAACTTGAAAATTGTCCATGACGGAAATAGTGGCGGAATACAAAATGAAAGGGCTGAATTTCAACATTTAAATAGCGTACTGATGAAGTAAAAAATACACAAAACTTTATGTCTACCTTGTTAATACATACTTCAGTTTCTGTCTCTCTCTCCATGTTTTGCTGTTTTGCGTTATACCTTTTTTCCTCTTTGTCATCTACTACCGTAGCAAAATTAAAGTATAAAACTTTATTAGTACATCACAAATTTATTACTGCATATGTTACACTATTGTGGCTTACATTATCTTATTCCATGTGAAATATCGTGTGCGCGTCCGTGTGCATTCTGTGAGAGACTTTTGAAAAACCTTCTGAACGAAACAATATTGTCAATAAAAGATCTCATGATGGAGTGCCTGAACGGGATGATGAAGTTAGAATTGCGAGACACTTTAACAGCAGCCTACACGAAGTTCGCGAACTGACACCGCAAATCAGTCTGACCATCTTCTGAGCTAAGAATAGTCTTGGTGAGTACACAGAATTGCCCCGAAATGTAAGTCCATTCCAGACCACAGAGAAATTAAACAAGCCTTTCCGCTTCAGTGCCAGAGGCAGTGTAGATAATTCTCATACTGAAGTGACAAAAGTCAGGCGATGTCTCTTAAAATCGTATTTGACCACCTTTTGCCCGGCAGAGTGCAGAATCTCGACGTGGAAAAAACTGAATCTTTAGAAGTCCCCTGCAGAAATACTGCGCCATGCTGCCTCTATAGCCGTTCGTAGTTGCCAAAGTGTTGCCGGTGCAGTACAGGGTGATTCAAAAAGAATACCACAACTTTAAAAATGTGTATTTAATGAAAGAAACATAATATAACCTTCTGTTATACATCATTACAAAGAGTATTTAAAAAGGTTTTTTTTCACTCAAAAACAAGTTCAGAGATGTTCAATATGGCCCCCTCCAGACACACGAGCAATATCAACCCGATACTCCAACTCGTTCCACACTCTCTGTAGCATATTAGGCGTAACTGTTTGGATAGCTGCTGTTATTTCTCGTTTCAAATCATCAATGGTGGCCGGGAGAGGTGGCCGAAACACCATATCCTTAACATACCCCCATAAGAAAAAATCGCAGGGGGTAAGATCAGGGCTTCTTGGAGGCCAGTGATGAAGTGCTCTGTCACGGGCTGCCTGGCGGCCGATCCATCGCCTCGGGTAGTTGACGTTCAGGTAGTTACGCACAGACAAGTGCCAATGTGGACTCTCCATACAGTTGATTGTGGAATTTGCAGCTCTCTGCTAGCTCTGCGAGTCGATTTTCCTGGGCTGCGAACAAATGCTTGCTGGATGCGTGCTACATTTTCATCACTCGTTCTCGACCGTCCAGAACTTTTCCCTTTGCACAAACACCCATTCTCTGTAAACTGTTTATACCAACGTTTAATACACCACCTATCAGGAGGTTTAACACCATACTTCGAAATGCACGCTGAACAACTGTCGTCGATTCACTTCTGCCGTACTCAATAACACAAAAAGCTTTCTGTTGAGCGGTCGCCATCTTAGCATCAACTGACGCTGACGCCTAGTCAACAGCGCCTCAAGCGAACAAATGTACAACTAAATGAAACTTTATAGCTCCCTTAATTCGCCGACAGATAGTGCTTAGCTCTGCCTTTTGTCGTTGCAGAGTTTTAAATTCCTAAAGTTGTGGTATTCTTTTTGAATCACCCTGTATTTTGTGCACGAACTGACCTCTAGATTGTGTCCCACAAATGTTCGATCGCTGTCCAGATCGTTAGCACGAACTGTCCAAAATGTTCTTCAAATCTATCGCGAACAACTGTGGCTCGCTGAATCGGCACATTGTCGTCTATAAAAATTACACCAGTTTTAGGGAACACGAAGTCAGTGAATGACTGCAAAATCGTCTCAAAGTAGCCGAGAATAGCCATTTCCAGTGAATGATAGGGTCAGGTGGACAAGAGGACCCAGTCCATTCCACGGTAACACAGCCCACACCATTAGGGAGCCAACGCCAGCTTGCGCAATGCCTTGTTGACAAGCTGGGTCTGCGTCTCGCTCTAACTCTGCCATCAGCTCTTACCAGCTGAAATCGGGACTCATCTGGGCAGTCCACGGTTTTCAAGTCGTGCAGGGTCCAACCGATACGGTCTCGAGCCATGGAGAGGCGCTGCAAGGGATCTCGTGCAGTTAGCAAAGGCACTCGCGTCGGTCATTAGCTGCCATAGCCCATTAACGGCGCATTTCGCCGCACTATCCTAACAGATAGGTTCGCAGTACGCCGCACATTGATTTCTGTGGTTATTTCACGCAGTGTTGCTTGTCTGTTAGCACTGACAACTGTACGCAAACGCCACCGCTCCCGGTCATTAAGTGAAGGCCGCTGGCCACCACGTCGTCCATGGTGAGAAAGAATGCCTGAAATTTGGTATTCTCGGCACACCCTTGACGCAGTGAATTTCGGAGTACTTAAGTCGCTAACGAACACTGAAATGGGATGTCCCATGCGTCTAGCTCCAGTTCCGCGTTCAAAGTTCATTAAGTCCGGCCGTGCAACCACAATCACGTTGAAAACCTATTCCCACGAATCCTATTAGTCAAGCTGACAGCTCCACCAGTGCACTGCTCTTTTATTTGTTGTGTACGCGATACTATCGCATATCGCTGTCCGAAGCCTTCTCACCTCAGTGTATCTTCTGCTCAGGATCTTTACATTTGTACTTCCAAGAGAGCCTTGAATTTGCTAACTGCCATAAAAATTTAAAATGGTCGATTTCACTGTGCTGGACCAGTTTCGGCCAATTAAGCTTCTCTTCTACAAGCGTTCCATGTCATAATATGCTAGTTTTGAGCAGACAACACACAAGTAAGCAGCTTCCAAAATTCTAGTGTATTGTGACAAAGAAAAAAGAAACAGTACAGCAGAGCGATTTTATTTTCGTCACTACATCATTTGTTTCGAATAGAGACGACCAGGTTGCTGCTGTTGCTAGTCATCAGCCGCAGTTTTGCAACATTTCATTTCATTAAGCGAAACCGAGCGAGGTGGTGCAGTTGTTAGACATTGGACTCGCATTCGGGAGGACGACGGTTCAATCCCGCGTCCGGCCATCCTGATTTAGGTTTTCCGTGATTTCCCTAAATTTTTCCAGGCAAATGCCGGGATGGTTCCTTTGAAAGGGCACGGCCGACTTCCTTCCCCTTCTTTGCCTAATCCAATGAGACCGATGACCTCGCTGTTTGGTCTCCTTCCCCAAACAACCCCCCAACCCATTAAGCGAAATCACGGTTAAGATTCTTCGTGACAGTAGCAGTCGTAGAACTCTAAGGTAGATGGTGGAATACCCGGCATTTTCCAAATCCTGACAAGGAAGGAAGATTTGAGTTTAACCTGCCGTCAACGACGTTATTACAGATGGAGCATAAGGTCGGAGAGGAAAAAGGGAAAGAAAATACGGCTGTGTCTTTTTCCAAAGGAAACATTGCATCATCGACGCAGGTAGAGTTAAGGAAACCACAGAAAAGGTCCTGTCTTACCGAATTACAGTTCCGTGCTTTTATCACTGCACCAAATAGTCTGGTAATAGCCGTTAAAATAACGCTAGTCGATCAGCCGTGTGTATGCTTCCTATTATTATCTACTGGGAATGTATTACGCTTCTATCCCTGTACTTGACACCATACTACTTACGAAAAGAAAAAAAAAAAATTCACTCCATGTCACATGATCCGAAACATACCCCAAATATACGAACAGAACACATGATCCGAAACATGCCCCAAATATACGAACAGAACACACGATTCCTTTATTTCTCTAACTCTGTGTCTAATTTTTAGCTGCAGCGCTAAACTTTCTTCTGGATTGTCCCTGCTTCTCCTAATCTACCTTCAGGTTTCACTTTTATTCTTCAAGACAGTACTCCTGTGAGAATTTTACATCTGTACGCTCTTACCTTCTCCGGAACCGTAATAGCTCCATTCTTTTCGAAATGTCACCCAACTTCCCCAGTTTCATAAATTTTCAAAATTAAAAAAAAGTTGATAAATTTTCGCATTGTGCTTGTTAGCCTGTGAAAAGAGCTTATTATCTGCAATGAAGTGTACACTAGTCCTGAAGATGATAGAGAATATTTCCTCGCGTGATCGCAAACTTACTGCAATGAACAGAATTAATGTTACTTGCTTTGACACATGCCATTAACAGTATGAATTTGAAATTTTCCGTTTACCTCTCGTATATCGCATTGCTTTCCTGCAGATTTCTAGTGACATTCGAACAGTGCAGAAACGGTGCTAACGAGAAGGCAGTATACATAGGTTTGCACTTTTCACCTGCATGACTTGTGGCTTCAAGAACATTCGCAATATAAGGATATCCTACGAAGGCCGCATGGCAATGTGCAGAGGTGTGACCTATGTTGACATGAAAGTATCTGACGTAACCATCTCAAAGGCAATACAGAAACACTAATTCCACAGCCGCTCTCTCGTGTTGCTAAGGAGGAAATTGCGTGACCTCGAACGACCAGAATCACGCGGAATTGTGCTTCGAATATCAAATGCAGAACTGCACGTCTTAACACGAGACACATTTGAATGACGACTTACTCAAAGGAGTGGAATTTAAGTGACACAAAGTAACCAAATATCGATACAATAGGATCAAAGCCACTGAACTTGTTCCTGTATTTGCGCTGCCTGAACAACATTCTTTTTCTACTGATCTGACAGTGGTGCACAGATATTCGGTCGTCCAAAGGCAACTGTGGGATTACGATGATGTCAGAGTGGAATAGAACACGCACACCCTGACTTTTTCACACTCAAGAACGCTTCTGAATTCAGGCTGTCAAATATTAACCACCACCCTAATTACATTTTCAAATGCTGACATTGGACTGCTTGAATGAAGAAGCGATTTTTAATGTGAAAAAGTCCGATGTGCAAATTATTGTACTCCACTTTGCTTCGACCACTTCACTTCATTGAGATCTTTCCTCATCTGCACTTTGAATAGCTGCGTAACATTATCAAGTCGGCGTGAAACTAACTACGTAATTATTTTAAGCGGAGAGAAATAGAAAGTCACTATACTGAGATGTATGTTTTTGGTCCTGTTATATCGGTATTTTATTCCCTAACGTTACAAAAATTCCTCTTTTAGCCCTTGAATAGGAGATCATTCAAATATATATCGTCGTAAGACGCGTAGCTTTGCGCTGGAATGGCTCATACCACGATTTTTGGGGTGAGCCGCTTGTAAGGATGTCCCATATTCCTCGTAAGCATGTTTTTAGCGCCGTTCTGAGTGTTCGTGGTCACACACTTCCCTTTTACCAAAAGAAGTGAAATCAGCAGACAGAAAGGGAGATGAAGTAAGACTAAGGATCGGAGAGGAATGAAAACTGCTGGAAATCGTACAAATAATGAAATCGTGGCTGGTACGTGTATTAGGAAGAAATTGTCTGCAGTTTAGGATCATCAAAGGAACAAGTACACCGACGGAGATTGAGAAGAAGATGATGGCTTGGAATTTTGGATGACATTAAAAATGGGCGAAGTTAGCTGCAGTTTGAAGAGGAAGTAGTGGTGGTGGTGGTGGTGGTGGTGGTGGTGGTGGTGGTGGTGGTACGTGACAGATGAAAATAAGGAGCGTCCGTTCGATATCTGTTGTAAGATATACCAAAGAAGATGGGATAAGGAGAAATTCGGCCCCACTTTGAATCAGTGCTCTTTTTCAACTGTTGAAAGAGTTGGAACAGCCTCCTTTCGATGTATCTCCTTTGACGATAAACCGTCCGAAACAAAGGACTTTATCACACATCGTATTCCCGTTTATTCATTTTAATGGAACGCAAACAGCACGGCTGCTTAAAAAATCATAATAATTAAAACTACTCAAAAGACCAAGCTAGCATTTGACTGACAATGTTACACAACATGCACGAGCATAATTCGTGGATATCAACGCTATCTCTGTAGTACGCAGAAATCCTTTCAACTTGCCTCTCCTAAACATAATAATAATAATAATAGCCTAGTAATAGCGGTTACTACTGCCAGAAATCCTTGGCGCTTTGTCACATAAGTATAGGAACAAATGCACCCACTTAAACCTTGATGTAGGTTGTAACTTTTAATTAAATGGCAGTAGTTGATGTTCTGTGGCAGATAAATCACACATAGTTCACAGTTATTAATTTAAAGATTTGTCAATTTGCAGCATGTTTGTTACTGTCGTGGTCTTCAGTCCGAAGACTGGCCTGGAGCATCGTATCGCGCTGTTCTATCCCGTGCGAGTGTCCTGATCTCTAGCTGCAGGAACCTCCGGCCATTTGAATGTTGAAATGCGTGTGAATTCCTAAGGGACCAAACTGCTAACGTCATCGATCCCTAGACTTACACACTACTTAAAAACTAACTTATGCTAAGAACAACACACACACACACACACACACACACACACACACACGAGGGAGGACATGGCGCCTAAAACCTCACGGCCACGCCGCGCGGCCAGCCATTTGAACCTGCTTAGAGTATTCGCTAGTAGAATATGTACCTTTAACATTTTTTTCTTTTCCTCGTTAATTGAAGTATGTTTCACTACTAGAATCAACAGTTTTAAAGATCAAATATTAATTTTTATCATTAAATACAAGTCGTTATCGTACTTAATATGTAAATGATCAGCATCTAGCTGTACACGCAAACTGATCATGAATATGCAACGTGTATACTAACTTGCATTACTTCATTACGATGTGTACCATACTCATAACCTATGCCGACACTGAATTAACTAGCTCACTGTGAAATACATGATTATCGACGATTTCAATACAACTTGGCAAAATTTTAGAAGGATTGTGTTTGCTTCCGACACTACATGGGAGGAAATGAGAGAAATATTTCATTGTTGCAGTCAGTGTTGAGATTTAACCTTCAACAATAGTGAGTCTGAGGATTTTAACTACACAACCGTTTTGGATGTGGTAAAATTAAACGTGCTCTTTGCGCTGTTAGAGCCTGTGCAATCAGCAGATGGGCCTCGCCACAGTAATAGTTTTATTGAACGCTGCACCACACTTCAAAGTGATACAGAGGCACGACGCTGTTTTTCCTCGTAGCCACCAAATATCTGTACACAGTGGTCGGAATGCTGTACTAATCGTTCATTTTCTCGACGACAGAAATCTGCTCCTTGGTCAAGCAGTCACTCCAGAACCGCTGTGTGAACGCCGTCTTCGTCGGAAAATTTGCGGGTGCTGAAAAATCAGTTCCACTGGCTGGATGTTGTCATCTGTGGTCGGCGTCGACGGCCTGCCCTCCTCCCACACCATCATCGCCCAAGTCTGCGCAGCCCACATCGCCCTGTTCTCGCCACTCCACTGTGGCTGACGTGGTACACTGCATTTGGTCCACACGCCGCCAGCCGCCGACCGCATTCTACGAAACAGGAACTGATCGTCTGTTCTCCTTGCGGGATAAAAGTCTTCACGTGTGTGGTGGTTACTTTTGAACAGAAATATAGCCACCGTTCCGTTGTGGCCTTCGCAATTCTGATAGATTCTGTCAAGTTCCCTCGGGATATCTGGTGCTGTGTGTACTATGTAGCGTGGAAAACTCACTGTATTATGAAGTGTCACTGACTGCGTTCCGTGATAGACGCTGAACTTCTTGAAACGAAGTTCAACTGCCACTTCTTTCGACTTCGCTAATGTTCTTGTGGCCTTTAAATTTGCCCGCATACAAGGATCCGGTGATTTTAGCTGAATCGGTGTTGAATGACCAGTAAATATCGTAAAAATAAAAGTATTTAATTATTTAATGCAGGTTGCGGCAGAAACAAAATCCTACCACAGACATCAGAGCCCAACCGTCATGTTTCAGGACGGATTGTTGGAACACCTGTAGAAGATGAAGTCTAACATCGCTCTCTTTACCTCTTCCCTTGCGCTTTTCCACACCTAGCACGCGGTCTGCTTTATACAGGATTTAGCTAATTTTATTTTAGAATTTAAGTTGATGACCAGATGCCCTTCCTGAGGCCACAATCGTCAAGGTAACCTAAGAGAGTGAAGCCGTGTGCAGCATCTGTCTGTAAATCGTGTAAACTTAGTTTCGTGTGTTCTCGTATTTTAGCTGTTTGTGGCTCTTATTCTCTGAGAATAAATTTGGGGACGAGACCAGTATTTGTCAGACGAGCGTGCGGAACCACCTAAAATGCATCCTCAAGCTGGCCAGTCTGCCAGCCCGTGGTCGTTAGCCCGCGGCGCGGATTCGCTCTGGGCTGGCTCACCTCCCGGACTGACAACGAAGTGCGCTGCGATTTACGCTGTACGAGCATGTCGTGTTCGAACAAAGTGTAATTCATTTTCACATACTTACTGGTGGCTCAAGCACCTAACTCATAAACGAAGGTTTAGAGATAATACTCTTATGATCTTTAAAAAACGAAATGACTATGTTTATGGACTTTCGTATCCCCACGATGTCCCGAAATGCCCTTTAGAAGTGTTTACTTGTCGATAATAAATCACTGCCCAGTTGAGTAACGTATGAAGAGTCGTTATGTACTTGCCAATTTGTGTTTATCGTCCACTGACATAAGCTAGATTGATATCTCGTGGCGATAAGCACTGAACATTGGTCAACACAGATTCGAGGACGGCCTGGCCGAAGTCCACGCCGTCGTGTAAGGACAGCCGCAAAGCTCCAGGGAAAAATCTGTGTCTAAGTGAGCGTGTGTTCTCGTTTGATACGACTAACCGTGCTGAAGAACAGTACTGTTATAAACAGACACGTCTCGGTTTACTCGCTGTGTAATTGCGACGCCGTTGGTTTTCGTACTTACAGTGAATGTCAAGAGCGGGACATGCAGGACATAAACAGCTGGAATTGCGTAGCACTGTATCAGAAGCAAAGTGCAAATATAAAGGTGAATAGCATTGCAATGCTTTCGCACTTACTAAACTAATCAAGGCTATTCTACTTTGGTCGAATGAATTCCTTGGAGAAACCCAACGTTTCGTCTATCTACGGAGGATATCTTCAAGGAGGGTTCCAACTTGTTTGAGGGTCCATTTCACACCCTGGCTCGCTACTGACAATTTCGTTTCCGTTTCTGCTTGCTGCTCTGCGAGGCGTGACGTCATGCTTTCAAAACTCTGTCATTCTCCAACACCCTCTGACATATACAGGGTGATTCAAAAAGAATACCACAACTTTAGGAATTTAAAACTCTGCAACGACAAAAGGGAGAGCTAAGCACTATCTGTCTTCGAATTAAGGCAGCTATAAAGTTTCATTTAGTTGTACATTTGTTCGCCATTTCAGCCAGTAAAGTTTTTGGTCCCTTTTTCTTCGAAGGTGCTACTGTAACTGGACTACAGTATCTGGAGATGTTAGAGAATTGGCTGTTCCTCAGCTCGAACAAGAAGCACAACAATTCATATTTCAGCAGGATGGAGCGCAACCACATTGGCACTTATCAGTCCGTAACTACCTGAACGTCAACTACCCGAGGCGATGGATCGGCCGCCAGGCAGCCCGTGACAGAGCACTTCATCACTGGCCTCCAAGAAGCCTTGATCTTACCCCCTGCGACTTTTTCTTATGGGGGTATGTTAAGGATATGGTGTTTCGGCCACCTCTCCCAGCCACCATTGATGATTTGAAACGAGAAATAACAGCAGCTATCCAAACTGTTACGCCTGATATGCTACAGAGAGTGTGGAACGAGTTGGAGTATCGGGTTGATATTGCTCGTGTGTTTGGAGGGGGCTATATTGAACATCTCTGAACTTGTTTTTGAGTGAAAAAAAACCTTTTTAAATACTCTTTGTAATGATGTATAACAGAAGGTTATATTATGTTTCTTTCATTAAATACACATTTTTAAAGTTGGGGTATTCTTTTTGAATCACCCTGTATTTGTTTAGGTTACATTCTAACAGCTTTAACTTCGTAACCAAGAAGGATTGTATACATGTTTCACGGTATGTTTTATTCGAATTAGTCTGTGCTAAATATTTCCTTTTAATCCTAAAATGTACACTGTAAGGAACTACTGACTAAGACGCACCTTAACTTTTAAGCAATTTTTAAAAAAATAACATTACCATTTTTATTATTAGATTGCAAAGCCCAACTAAAAAATTATTAGTTTATAAAACCGAACCGATCTTTCAAATTCCCTGAAAACCGTCATCAATAGATTTGACCATTGTGCTATTTGCATATTCAGTCTTCCTCATTCTTTTCAGTTTTTCTTTACTAGTACGCCAATCGCAAAGGGTTCTTTCTTTTGGTGGAGGGCCGAAATGCTGCTTAGCTGCTCTGTTTCCGCGCTGTTCTGCATATGCTATCACTTTCAATGTATAGCCCGTAACACATGAACAGCTTTTATTGTTTCCATTACGAAACTGCTAGCTAAAATATTGTACTGTTACCGATAGCACAGATCATTTTCAGTTCAAGTTCACTGGCACCGTAGACTGCGATGACGCATCGTAGGCTGGGCGGCGCTCTGGGTTTGTCATAACAGAGCGGGAGAAGGTAAGTGGTGGCAAGCTAGTGAATCCCCGAAACATGTTCGTCGCATCGGTGCACTGCTGCTCCCAGTTGAATCCAATGTTGGCAGAGAGAGAGACAGGTTTCCCGCGACATCGAATACATAGTCTTTTTAAGACTGTCGGGAATTTTAAAAAACCAAACACTGGACTTTTTATATTACTTTCAAGTATAAGAAGTACCTAAATTTTGGAGGCAAGTTTTCGAAGAAAAATGCAACTTATAGTCCGTAAAATACGGTAAATTATTTGGTGGGTAAAGTCGGAAGCTACGCGAGGCTGTTAGCGGATAACGGCGTTGGATCTAGGGAAGTTGCAACGCCAGAAAGCTGTACATAACAAGGGAACTATCAGACCTGTTTATCGTGGATTTTGGTGAATCGTAGGTGTGCAGCAGAGGGACCTCCAGAGTACCTGGCTAGCGGCTTTTCGCGCGACGGTCCCTGGCTTCGGAGAAAATGCATTTTTAAGTTTTATGCGTCCCTCCTATGTGCGTAAAGTCAATTATGTTTCGGCCGAACAAGTGTAGCGCAGATGCTGAGGTTTGCGGCTACCAGCCTGGCGGTAGGGGTTCGAATCCCGCCCGCAAACCTCTTATTTTTATCGGAAAGTAGGGCCTATAGGCTTTAATTAAATAGTATCTGTCATGCAAAATTATTCAAATATAGTCATTTCAACCGTAGCAATTTCGTTAATAAAATTAATCATTACAGCACACTTTCTGCAAATGTGTAATCCGTTCGTTACGTAACGGATTACAGAATCCTCTTACTTGTTATCGCCTGATTTGCTAAAATATGATTCCGGATGGTGTTTGTAGCAGAAGCAATCTAAATTCTTAGGATACCACGCACATTTAATAAAAGCTACTGCCTTGCAAGCGCACGGTTTATTTTTTTCAGAAGCGATACCGGCAAATACTGGTTTACATTTAAAAAGAATGTTCCCGATGCGAACCATGCATGTTTGATCATTCCTTTGAGAGCAGATGTACTGAACTGAGGCAGAGTTATGGAATGTATTTTATGGAATCTTTCATCGAAGCGATTTCTCTATTAGTCTTTAGCAAGTCTGAAGGATTTTGAACTTTTTTTCGTGATAATTTCAACTTGCCTGTAAAAATAAACATCACGAGGTTGGCGAAGTGGAGTATTTTTAGTGGGATGGTTTTTATGGTGTAGGCGGATGCTTGTATTTCATCTACAAGGATTTGATCCTAAAATATCTTATCCATCTCCACTCCCCATGAATCAGTAATGTAAAGAAATTTGCCTTGTCCCCCGTACGGAAGATAACAGGGAGAACTCTTCGCGCAGCTCTTTCGTGAACTTCCCTGATTTCATGCAGGTCACAAAATTATATTTTCTAATTTACGAGTCAACTCGTAAATTATTTTTTGAACTATACGAACAGATTTCCAGCGTGGTTATTGCATACATAAGAAAATGCAAGGAGACATCTTTCCTGGTCCGTTTATAATATACTATGCTGCGCAAGAATAATTAATCTGGCTTATATCTATTTTCGCACTTTGTTTCCCAAGGCTATTAATTAAGTAATCGAAATCTAAATCAAAATTAGGGATGAATACTTTCTTCTGTATCTGGAATCCTTTCACAGCTGCTAATACTTCAACCATCGTTGATAACTGTCCACGTATTCACGATTTTAACTACGGATCACAAACAGAATACGCATTTGAAGAAAGTGTTCTGTAACGATCGTTTTATTAATGAAATTACTACGGTGAAAGTCACTACTTTTGAGTATTTCGCCGGCCGTACAGGTAGGGTTATACAGGTACTAGCATTCGGCCTGAAAGTTCGTGCAGGTGCATTTATAGCTGCACTTATACAGTGCTTGGACCTCAATTCCTGGATAGAGCAACGTTATAAGTCGAGGACTCAACATGGGAAGAGCATGTAGAGATTTTAGAGAGGGTACTGCGAAAATTCGCAGAAGCAGGGGTGACAGCAAACCTAGAGGAATATAAGTCTGACAGTCACCAAATCAAATTTATAGGACATTTCATTTCGCACTTAGGCAACGATTCTGATCCTAAGAAAATGCAAGCGAATTTTCTCAACCGAGTACGATTAACCAATTAGAGGTTCTCATCGGTCTCTTGTCGTTTTTCCGGAGTTTTGTGCCCGATTCGATTTTGAACAGTGGGCCACTGTTGGGAGTACTGCGGAAAAACGCACCGTGGGTGCGGTCAGCAGAATGCCAGAGAGCGTTTGCGACAGTCAAACACGTGTTGTTAGAAGCAAACCTGCTGTATCACCCGAACATGACTCGAGTTCTGTATTGCAACAGAAGCTTCTTCGTACGGTCTAGTATGTTGTGTGTTTTAAGTAGAAGAAGCGGACGGTTGCAAAGAAATACGAGAGATCGTTTTTGCAAGTCGAGTGTTCAGAAGTTGTGAGCGATCGTATTTAGCAACGGAGTTGGAGGCCTTAGCGGTTGTTTGGACTCTAACCTTACAAGAGTGTATTAAAGAATGTGACGACGTAGCAGCAGATGCTTTATCACGCTTACCGCGTGGTATGGATGAACTTATAGAGTTGATTGAACAGGTTTCCGCATATAAAGCGTTACTAGTTAGGGATGGAACACATGGGCAAAAGATGTTTCGCATGTGTAAAGACATGGCCGAATTGCAAAACTCAGATCCGACTTGGAATGAAGTAAATATAGCCTTGTCCCAAATCCAGCGTGTGTCCCAAGCGAACGATACAAAATAGGAAATTCATTCCTGTTCCATAGGAGGCACGTAAACGCAGACGTGTGGTCCGTGTGTGTTCTACAGTCGTGCTTGAAAGATTTCATCTGGAACACACACATGACTTGCGGCCGCATAGCAATAAATAAGTGTGCAGCAATCACAAAGAGGTACTTTCATGCCAATAACCTCGAAAGACAAGTACAAAGGGTAATCCGAACCTGTGAAATATGCAGAAGACCGAGCCCATGAACTGTTCAAATGAGAATCTGTTACATACGGCAGCACCAAGTAGTCCTTTACAATTAGTGTCAATTAACATAGCGGCAAAGACTTGGATTTATTCAAAGGAAATCATAAACGCATTTAATTATGAAACCAAAAATAAGTTTCAAACACGAGACACCAGACCACCCTGGTAGAGGTGAACCTTAGCCCCTGCAGTACGCTCGATCTGTCGAAACGGCTGTTAACTTTACGTAAAGGCGCTATGCATAAAACTACAATAAGAATTTTCTTAGAGAGCAGCGGCGTTCTCTGAAAATCCCCTAGCTAGGTACTCAGACAAATCGTACTTCAAAATAACTAATACCATCCGCAAGTAGCTGATTAACGGGTCCCCTTGTAAAGGCAGGCAGACATGAAGGGAATCTACTCTTGGCGCAGAAAATAGTGATACTGTGGTGTCACCGCCAGACACCACACTTGCTAGGTGCTAGCCTTTAAACCGGCCGCGGCCCGTTAGTATACGTCGGACCCGCGTGTTGCCACTATCAGTGATTGCAGGCCGAGCGCCGCCACACGGCAGGTCTAGTCTAGAGAGACTCCCTAGCACTCGCCCCAGTTGGACAGCCGACTTTGCTAGCGATGGTTCACTGACTACATACGCTCTCATTTGCCGAGACGACAGTTTAGCATAGCCTTCAGCTAAGTCATTTGCTTCGACCTAGCAAGGCGCCACATTCAGTAATTAGAATGAATTCTGAACAGACAATATTGTGAATCATGTACCGTCAAGAGCGACGTTCATCATTAATGGATTAAATATCAAACTAATTACGTCCGCTTTCTGAATTCTCATTCCTGGTCATGTTCCAGACGTCACGTCAGTATGGGTTCTTCCCTCCTCACGCCGGCCGGCGTGATCTAAAACTAGTGCATTTCGGCCTCCACTCTTAACACGGTGTTGGCTCTTCTGCTAACACATCAGATACACTCTCAATGTAAATAAATGGATGCTATTACGTGCAAATGGGTGAAAGAACATTAGACTTGCATTACGCTACTGGCGATGAATATTCACACAGTAACGGCGTCCTGCATTGACCAAAAATGGCGCGTCCTCATAAAACCAGTTGCTTCAGAAGCAGTTGCCAGGCTGAGATTAACATGAAGAATAACAGAAAAAATGCATTTCACCCTCAAATGAATTAACACACTTAAGGCTCGTTCCTAGAATTATTGAGTTCGTACGTCAGTGCAGGACCCGTCTCAAACAAGACTAAACGCAGAGATAGCTTAGATTTAAAAACGAGCAGCGCGTTTCATGCGGTGTTCATTTAGAAAACGTGACAATGTCAAGGAGATTATTATCTAATTCCAGTGGCGGATGCTTTACACTGAACAAAACACATGAGGCACACAGAAATGGGGAAGGAAACTAAATGAAACTTCAGGTTGAGAGGGTATGTGATGTTATTTCAGTGATTACAAATTCGAGTCAAATTTACAAACCACTTGGCAGTACGAGGCCACGTGTCACTACGACGTTGCGCATACTGTGGCCTGAATGCAAGCACCGACTCGACTGGGAATGGTGTCTGAGTGTTGGTGCCATCGCTAGGTGGGCATCGTGTAATAGGGACAGTTGCGTCGTTTTCTTCTCGTGTGTTTACTGGCGCCACTATGTTCGCTAGCATTGTCTGTCCACGAATGGCAGCAGCAGCGGTTATCGATATCCAGTAACCGAGTACATCCACATCCATACTCCGCAAGCCACCTGACGGTGTGTGGCGGAGGGTACCTTGAGTACCTCTACCAGTTCTCCCTTCTATTCCAGTCTCGTATTGTTCGGGGAAAGAAGGATTGTCGGTATGCCTCTGTGTGGGCTCTAATCTCTCTGATTTTATCGTCATGGTCTCTTCGCATGATATACGAAGGAGGGAGCAATATACTGCTTGACTCCTCGGTGAAGGTACGTTCTCGAAACTTCAACAAAAGCCCGTACCGAGCTACTGAGCGTCTCTCTTGCAGAGTCTTCCACTGGAGTTTATCTATCATCTCCGTAACGCTTTCGCGATTACTAAATGATCCTGTAACGAAGCGCGCTGCTCTTCGTTGGATCTTCTCTATCTCTTATCAACCCTATCTGGTACGGATCCCACATTGCTGAGCAGTATTCAAGCAGTGGGCGAACAAGCGTACTGTAACCTACTTCCTTTGTTTTCGGATTGCATTTCCTTAGGATTCTTCCAATGAATCTCTGTCTGGCATCTGCTTTACCGACGATCAACTTTATATGATCATTCCATTTTAAATCACTCCTAATGCGTACTCCCAGATAATTTATGGAATTAACTGCTTCCAGTTGCTGACCTATTTTGTAGCTAAATGATAAGGGATCTATCTTTCTATGTATACGCAGCACATTACACTTGTCTACATTGAGATTCAATTGCCATTCCCTGCACCATGCGTCAATTCGCAGCAGATCCTCCTGCATTTTAGTGCAGTTTTCCATTGTTACGACCTCTAGATACACCACAGCATCATCCGCAAAAAGCCTCAGTGAACTTCCGATGTCATCCACAAGGTCATTTATGTGTATTGTGAATAGCAGACACACCCTTGTGGCACACCTGAAATCACTCTTACTTCGGAAGACTTCTCTCCATTGAGAACGACATGATGTGTTCTGTTATCTAGGAACTCTTCAATCCAATCACACAATTGGTCTGACAGTCCGTATGCTCTTAGATAGTTCATTAAACGAGTGTGGGGAACTGTGTCTAACGCCTTGCGGAAGTCAAGAAACACGGCATCTACCTGTGAACCCGTGTCTATGGCCCTCTGAGTCTCGTGGACGAATAGCGCGACCTGGGTTTCACACGACCGTCTTTTCCGAAACCCATGCTGATTCCTAGAGTGCAGATATCTAGTCTCCAAAAAAGTCATTATACTCTAACATAATACGTTTTCCAAAATTCTACAACTGATCGATGTTAGAGATATAGGTCTATAGTTCTGCACATCTGTTCGCCGTCCCTTCTTGAAAACGGGGATGACCTGTGCCCTTTTCCAATCCTTTGGAACCCTACGCTCTTCTAGAGACCTACGGCACACCGCTGCAAGAAGGGGGCAAGTTCCCTCGCGTACTCTGTGTAAAATCGAACTGGTATCCCATCAGGTCCAGCGGCCTTTCCGCTTTTGAGCGATTTTAATTGTTTCTCTATCCCTCTGTCGTCTATTTCGATATCTACCATTTTGTCATCTGTGCGACAATCTAGAGAAGGAACTACAGTGCAGTATTCCTCTGTGAAACTATGTTTGGAAGGGCGTTAAGTGTTTTTCCGCTCGGAGTGTGTCGGGAGTTTGGTTGGGACGGAGCAGCAGGGAGGTCCGGCGACACGCGGACGGGCCGGGACCGCCGGTGGGAGGCAGCCACTGCCGGATCAGGGGGCTGTAGCTGCGACGGCCACAACCTCGTTCTCCACCGGACCCAGGACGTTTGAGATGAGTGAACATTAGCCCAGTATTGAGACCTCCACTATTTTGAGATGATGCCATTTGTTCGTGTGCTGCTGCTCGCAGCGTCGCTGAGATAAAGAGCAACGAGGGGAGTGTATGCAGTTGGCGAAATTAATTAGCCATCCTCCACGTTTTATTATTAATCATTGAGTTCCTTGTGTTTATTGATGGAGTTCAACCAGCGGTATTTTTCTGCCTAGTGGCCACTAACGCCCGAGTTAACTGCCCTGGAGGTTAGCATATATTCGCAGCAGTGCACCTTTCCTCACCTTGTTTCTGCTGTCTGGTAGGCCGTGTAGTTCGACAGCCTCCTTGATCGTGGTTCGGATATTTTGTTCTTTTAGACTACCTTGGCCGTAGTGGTTCCTTCTGCTTGTGGATGTTCTAAACACCAGATTCTGGAGACGCAGTGCTGTCCGCCAGCTGCGCCTTGCCTGTGTTATTCCGTCGTTGTGTTGGTTATCAGACGTTAGGTAGATGTTTCAAGAGTGTTGGCCTGCGCTTAAACTGTCACTAATTTCAGTTGCCATCCGACTAAGTGACTACAACTCTTGGCTGCCTGTCTCATTGTAAGTAGGCTGTTTAGATTTTTATATTGGTAACGCCACGTAGCGCTCTGTATGAAAATTACTGGCTGTGCTGTGTGCAGTCTGTGGCTAGTTTGTATTGTTGTAATATTCGCTATTGTAGTGTTGGGCAGTTGGCTGTTAACAGCGCGTAGCGTTGCGCAATTGGAGGTGAGCCGCCAGCAG
The DNA here is from genome assembly GCF_023864345.2 of Schistocerca serialis cubense. Classification (NCBI taxonomy): domain Eukaryota; kingdom Metazoa; phylum Arthropoda; class Insecta; order Orthoptera; family Acrididae; genus Schistocerca; species Schistocerca serialis. The sequence goes on along the minus strand of NC_064646.1, from coordinate 49,032,796 downwards.
TGGTGGATGTGGGGAGAGAGATGGCGGAGTTTTGAGAGCGGATGATCTGGACTTCTGTCCATAAGAAACAGTACATTTGAAAGAATGGATGTCATGAACTGCTATATATATTATGACTTTTGAACACTATTAAGGTAAATACATTGTTTGTTCTCTATCAAAATCTTTCATTTGCTGACTGTGCCTATCAGTAGTTGGTGACTTCAGTAGTTTGAATCTTTTATTTAGCTGGCAGTAGTGGCGCTCGCTGTATTGCAATAGTTCGAGTAAGGAAGATTTTTGTGAGGTAAGTGATTTGTGAAAGGTATAGGTTAATGTTAGTCAGGGCCATTCTTTTGTGGGGATTATTAAAAGCCAGATTGCGTTGCGCTAAAAATATTGTGCGTCAGTTTAAGCACAGTCATGTATAATTTTTCTAAGGGGACGTTTCATCATCGTTTACGAAGTTGAGCGACTTTCCCAGGCCGATCCTTGCAGCACTGTCCGAGGCCCAGTCCTCCCTTTATTTGGTCAGAAAATGGCTCTGAGCACTATGGGACTCAACTGCTGTGGTCATAAGTCCCCTAGAACTTAGAACTACTTAAACCTAACTAACCTAAGGACAGCACACAACACCCAGCCATCACGAGGCAGAGAAAATCCCTGACCCCGCCGGGAATCGAACCCGGGAACCCGGGCGTGGGAAGCGAGAACGCTACCGCACGACCACGAGATGCGGGCTATTTGGTCAGATTGTGGTAATTGTCGATAAGGCCTTCAGTCGTGAATGCAATTTGTCCTTAGAATTTTAAATTAGATATTGTCTCTTAATAGTGAAAATTTGATGATTGTCCTTTTTTTATAATACTTTATTATCTTTTGGAGAACTTTAATTCGTTCTTAAGAATTTACTGTTCAGGCCTTCAGCCGTCAATTTTTTTTTTTTTAGTTATTACTGTTGGGGCCTTCAGCCGACAAGCAAGTTGAATTTGTGGTCAATAACGCCTTCAGCTGTGAGTGCAAGTTGCTCAAGAAATTTTTTTTTATTAGACATTTTGTCTTACACTCAAATTTGATAATTGTTCCATGTTGTCAGCGTTATTGGCAATTTTGTTTCAAATAAAGTGTACGTGATTAAAAAAAAACTGAGCAACCAACGGTAACAGTGTGGTCCGATCGACACTGAATCCTGCCTTTCCCTAAATACCACGTCTCAGTGTGAAAGCCGTCGTGTCCTCCCCTGTCGCAAACTGGCCCACAGCGTTCAACAGGTCACGTGATATCCCGGATACTGGCGCAGGGGCGGAGTTTACGTCTGGGCTGATCCCACACTTGTTCTGTCGTGGACAGAACTGCGGATCTTACTGGCCACAGGAGCACCCCAACGTCAGGCAGACAGTTCACGCGCCTACTGTATCTACAGATATGACTTGTTCCTACATCGAAATAGCAAGTATCACTAATGCATCCAATGTGTGAAACTTACGCTTCAGATACTTGAAAATGGCCTAAGGCCGAAATTTTACAATCGTACAGGAAATAGAATGGCAGCTGAAGGCTTCAAGGAATCATTCAAGAAAGTTCATAGAGAGACGCGTCAATGTACCATATGTGGACTAAAGTTGTTCTGTTGAAAACTGGCACCACAATACTGTGGCTTGTAACGTAAGAGCACAGGACGTCCTGCCGTCAGAATTCCTCAGTCAGTACCAGCCGTGACCTCCTACTCCTCCCCCCCCCCCCCCTCCTTTACACACCATGTTACCAGGAATAACACGGCTGTAGCTCTCCAAAGCACTGGAAGAATGGGATCTCTCCGCACGTCACCGCCGTACTCGCCGACGATGGTTGTCCGACGTAACGCGTAACCGCGATTCATGGCTAAACAGAACGCCACGCCATTGATAAGCAGTCCGTGCTTACCCATCACGGCACCGCTCCAGATGTAGGCGTTTGTGTTGTGGTATTAGTGGCGGCTTACACTTTTAATTCCCTGCTGCTACTCCCTGACCAATGGAGCAGTACGATAGAGAATGTTGCACAGGGGTCAGCTGGTTGTAGTCGGAGGGCAGGCACGGATATGAAAGGCGTAACATAGGGCGATCCTCCTCTGTGGTGGTCAGACGCGGTCGACGGCAATGTCTGCCCTCGGGTTCCCATGCAGTCCAACATCGAGCCACTAACACATCCAAATGCTCCGCAAACACGCATCTTGCGTAATACGTCCACTCGGGCCGACGGAGAGTCACAATGAGGCCCCTTTCAGACACACTCAGATGATGACACCGCTTTGTCAAACGCGTGTCGTCCTCAATGATCACCCAACATACGATGCTGTTGACGCCTCTTATTAACAGAGTGAGGCTTGCTAAATACATTAAACACGAACGACACTAACGCATTCTGGTGGCCGTTCTACCTGTCTCAGAGAATTGCACCTCTAATCCTTTACATATGGTGTGTACGTGCACGAATTTACGTGGGGTATTTATGTATTCTTATTCGTTCATCCAATGATCATCCGATGATATATGATTAGTAGTCACAATGAAAATAACTGATTGAAATAGACTCTCAGAATATTCGGTAAGTCGTCAACGTACGATGTTCCATTCATGCACAGTTCGCACAAAATAACACACAAAAAATTCTTTTTAGACTGTCATTGCACTCATGATGGACACCCGCCGCAGGTGGCTTTAGGACCACGAATATGCTGGTACGTCACTTGCATTTCCTTGAGTCTGTCTGGAAAATTGTCTGCTGGCTCATAAGCATACTGCTATGCCCCATGTTCATCTCCGTGTTCTCCCACCAGTCTGTATCGAAAATTGAGTCAGCATCCCTAGAGCGTAGCTTTGATGTTGAGCTCAGGAGAACGACAAAACATTACTATCGTGCACTATACATGTTTGCAAATAATTTTCTTGTAAAAAGCACCTCATCCTGATATTGTAATAGGTTCTCGTAATTATCTTTTATCATTATTACATCCTACTCTAAGTTCGATAGGTAACTGTGTAGTGTGTAAAGCGTTACTTATGAACTCTGTATTAACTGTCTTCTTAAACACATGAACTTTAGCAGTAGTTTATCATACAGTTCAGTTCCCTGATAGAAAATTGTGTTTTGAGTTTGTTTTACCTTGTTGAATTCAAGTGCAAATTGGCTCTTGTTCCATAATTATATATACACTGACGGAAAAAATCGCAAAGCCAATAAGGAATTGTGCAACATAAGTCAAAGCTGGCAGGAGTCTTTCTACAAAAAATGGTTCAAATGGCCCTGAGCACTATGGGACTTAACTTCTGAGGTCATCAGTCCTCTAGAACTTAGAACTACTTAAACCTAACTAACCTAAGGACATCACACACGTCCACGCCCGAGGCAGGATTCGAACCTGCAACCGTAGCGGTCGCGCGGTTCCGGACTGTAGCGCCTATAACCGATCCGCCGTGTTTCTGCATCTGAAATATGATTTCTGTTCCAGTGTCACGCCAGTCGCGTAAGAGCAGCGCTAGGAGGAGGACGCAAATCTGGTTTGCTTTACATACGCGTTGTAGCACTTCTGAGTATTAATTACCTTTGAGTTTGGACGTGGCGAGTTGATGTTAGTCAAGAACTTCTTTAAGGCGATACAGACGCGATTATCAACACCTCAGGGAGCTTGAACTAAGTCGTGTAGTAGGGCTACGAGAAGCTGAATCTTCCTTCTGAAATACTGCAGAAATAGTTGACAGGGATGCAGCCACTGTACATGCCTGCTGCCAGCTGTGGTCACCAGAATGTACGGTCCCAAAGACGACCGTGCTTCGGACGGTCACGTGTCACTACCGAGAGGAAGACCACCGTGTTCGGCGTACGGTTGTGGTGCACCGTACTGCATTTGCAGCGGCAATTTGAGAAGCAGTTTGCACCACTGTGACACAACGAACTATTACAAATAGTTTAGTTTAAGCACAACTCCGAACCAGTCACCCTGTTGTGTACATTCTACTGACGTCAGACCACCAGCATTTTTCGACTTCAGAGCTGACTGGAGGGCAGGGTGGACGTCTCTTGTGCTTTCTGACGAAATCTGGTTCTGCCTCGGTGGCAGTGACGGCCGCGTGTAGGTTAGGCGGCGGGCTGTTGACTGCCTGCAACCAACCCGCCTGCTGCCCGGGCACACCGGACCCCATACCTGGACTCACGGTCTGGGGTGCGATTTCGTGTGTCAGCAGGGGCGCTGTCGTGGTGATCCTACGCACGCTGACTGCAAATTTGTACCGCAGTCTGCTGATTCGACCTGCTGATTCCCCGGGCTGTTTCCCAACAAGAGAACGCGCGCCCACATGCCGCTGTTGTAACCCAACATGCAACATGCTTTGCAGTGAACACGTAGTGTGTTGTGGGGCGATCACTCTGTTGGATAAGTAATTCAAAAGCCAAGATCGCCTAAACACTGTTTACTAGATGACCGGTTTCAACACACTGAAGGTGCCATCATCGGATCTGTGAAGATATGACAGGTTTGAGGGAGGCCTTACATGAGTTACACTATATACATAAGTATTAGTACAGCACCACATACCTGAATGTAGCTTAACATACACGTATAATTTGGATATAACGATACATCCTCCCCCCATGAACCATGGACCTTGCCGTTGGTGGGGAGGCTTGCGTGCCTCAGCGATACAGATAGCCGTACCGTAGGTGCAACCACAACGGAGGGGTATCTGTTGAGAGGCCAGACAAACGTGTGGTTCCTGAAGACGGGCAGCAGCCTTTTCAGTAGTTGCAAGGGCAACAGTCTGGATGATTGACTGATCTGGCCTTGTAACAATAACCAAAACGGCCTTGCTGTGCTGGTACTGCGAACGGCTGAAAGCAAGGGGAAACTACAGCCGTAATTTTTCCCGAGGGCATGCAGCTTTACTGTATGATTACATGATGATGGCGTCCTCTTGGGTAAAATATTCCGGAGGTAAAATAGTCCCCTATTCGGATCTCCGGGCGGGGACTACTCAAGACGATGTCGTTATCAGGTGAAAGAAAACTGGCGTTCTACGGATCGGAGCGTGGAATGTCAGATCCCTTAATCGGGCAGGTAGGTTAGAAAATTTAAAAAGGGAAATGGATAGGTTAAAGTTAGATATAGTGGGAATTAGTGAAGTTCGGTGGCAGGAGGAACAAGACTTGTGGTCAGGTGACTACAGGGTTATAAACACAAAATCAAATAGGGGTAATGCAGGAGTAGGTTTAATAATGAATAGGAAAATAGGAATGCGGGTAAGCTACTACAAACAGCATAGTGAACGCATTATTGTGGCCAAGATAGATACGAAGCCCACACCTACTACAGTAGTACAAGTTTATATGCCAACTAGCTCTGCAGATGACGAAGAAATTGAAGAAATGTATGATGAAATAAAAGAAATTACTCAGATTGTGAAGGGAGACGAAAATTTAATAGTCATGGGTGACTGCAATTCGAGTGTAGGAAAAGGGAGAGAAGGAAACATAGTAGGTGAATATGGATTGGGGGACAGAAATGAAAGAGGAAGCCGCCTGGTAGAATTTTGCACAGAGCACAACATAATCATAACTAACACTTGGTTTAAGAATCATGAAAGAAGGTTGTATACATGGAAGAACCCTGGAGATACTAAAAGGTATCAGATAGATTATATAATGGTAAGACAGAGATTTAGGAACCAGGTTTTAAATTGTAAGACATTTCCAGGGGCAGATGTGGACTCTGACCACAATCTATTGGTTATGACCTGTAGATTAAAACTGAAGAAACTGCAAAAAGGTGGGAATTTAAGGAGATGGGACCTGGATAAACTAAAAGAACCAGAGGTTGTACAGAGATTCAGGGAGAGCATAAGGGAGCAATTGACAGGAATGGGGGAAATAAATACAGTAGAAGAAGAATGGGTAGCTTTGAGGGATGAAGTAGTGAAGGCAGGAGAGGATCAAGTAGGTAAAAAGACGAGGGCTAGTAGAAATCATTGGGTAACAGAAGAAATATTGAATTTAATTGATGAAAGGAGAAAATATAAAAATGCAGTAAGTGAAACAGGCAAAAAGGAATACAAACGTCTCAAAAATGAGATCGACAGGAAGTGCAAAATGGCTAAGCGGGGATGGCTAGAGGACAAATGTAAGGATGTAGAGGCCTATCTCACTAGGGGTAAGATAGATACCGCCTACAGGAAAATTAAAGAGACCTTTGGAGATAAGAGAACGACTTGTATGAATATCAAGAGCTCAGATGGAAACCCAGTTCTAAGCAAAGAAGGGAAAGCAGAAAGGTGGAAGGAGTATATAGAGGGTCTATACAAGGGCGATGTACTTGAGGACAATATTATGGAAATGGAAGAGGATGTAGATGAAGATGAAATGGGAGATATGATACTGCGTGAAGAGTTTGACAGAGCACTGAAAGACCTGAGTCGAAACAAGGCCCCCGGAGTAGACAATATTCCATTGGAACTACTGACGGCCGTGGGAGAGCCAGTCCTGACAAAACTCTACCATCTGGTGAGCAAGATGTATGAAACAGGCGAAATACCCTCAGACTTCAAGAAGAATATAATAATTCCAATCCCAAAGAAAGCAGGTGTTGACAGATGTGAAAATTACCGAACTATCAGCTTAATAAGTCACAGCTGCAAAATACTAACACGAATTCTTTACAGACGAATGGAAAAACTAGTAGAAGCCAACGTCGGGGAAGATCAGTTTGGATTCCGTAGAAACACTGGAACACGTGAGGCAATACTGACCTTACGACTTATCTTAGAAGAAAGATTAAGGAAAGGCAAACCTACGTTTCTAGCATTTGTAGACTTAGAGAAAGCTTTTGACAATGTTGACTGGAATACTCTCTTTCAAATTCTAAAGGTGGCAGGGGTAAAATACAGGGAGCGAAAGGCTATTTACAATTTGTACAGAAAACAGATGGCAGTTATAAGAGTCGAGGGACATGAAAGGGAAGCAGTGGTTGGAAAGGGAGTAAGACAGGGTTGTAGCCTCTCCCCGATGTTGTTCAATCTGTATATTGAGCAAGCAGTAAAGGAAACAAAAGAAAAATTCGGAGTAGGTATTAAAATTCATGGAGAAGAAATAAAAACTTTGAGGTTCGCCGATGACATTGTAATTCTGTCAGAGACAGCAAAGGACTTGGAAGAGCAGTTGAATGGAATGGACAGTGTCTTGAAAGGAGGATATAAGATGAACATCAACAAAAGCAAAACAAGGATAATGGAATGTAGTCTAATTAAGTCGGGTGATGCTGAGGGAATTAGATTAGGAAATGAGGCACTTAAAGTAGTAAAGGAGTTTTGCTATTTGGGGAGCAAAATAACTGATGATGGTCGAAGTAGAGAGGATATAAAATGTAGGCTGGCAATGGCAAGGCAAGCGTTTCTGAAGAAGAGAAATTTGTTAACATCCAGTATTTATTTAAGTGTCAGGAAGTCATTTCTGAAAGTATTCGTATGGAGTGTAGCCATGTATGGAAGTGAAACATGGACGATAAATAGTTTGGACAAGAAGAGAATAGAAGCTTTCGAAATGTGGTGCTACAGAAGAATGCTGAAGATTAGATGGGTAGATCACATAACTAATGAGGAAGTATTGAATAGGATTGGGGAGAAGAGAAGTTTGTGGCACAACTTGACCAGAAGAAGGAATCGGTTGGTAGGACATGTTCTGAGGCATCAAGGGATCACCAATTTAGTATTGGAGGGCAGCGTGGAGGGTAAAAATCGTAGAGGGAGACCAAGAGATGAATACACTAAGCAGATTCAGAAGGATGTAGGTTGCAGTAGGTACTGGGAGATGAAAAAGGTTGCACAGGATAGAGTAGCATGGAGAGCTGCATCAAACCAGTCTCAGGACTGAAGACCACAACAACAACAACAACAACATAACGATACATGAGGCAGGCCAGCTGATATGAAATCATTGTCACAGAAATAAAAAATAAACAACTGCTCTCATGGCCATTGTATTCCATCACATACGTAAAACCAAAGTCACAAGATACGCCGGTTTGCCTGCTGCGAGTCTAGTGGTCCACAGCCGGCCACTAGATAGCGCTGTCCCAGCAGTGCACTCACAGTCCCACGGTATAGCCGCTCATTACTACTACAATACAACTTCACTATTGTTACTAATCAAATACCCATGCAAAGAACACTTTCGCATACACTTACATATTATACATGCTGTGCATACTATATATACTATAAAGGCCACGCCCCACAAAAAGAGAAAAAAGAGAAAAATGACCAGTAAACTACGTGTTATTTACCCTTATTCATACCTGGAAGTCAGGAATTCACACACAGTAAGCTGTTCATAACACGATACAATGTGACGAGTGACGAAACCTATATGCTTGGCTTTACCTGTCTGGGCACTACGGTCTTAGGTATTGTAAACGCTAAAAGAGTACTAAAGTGTTATAAAACGCTCTCACCATCTATACTCTCATTATGAACGTAGTACGGACCGACTATGAAAACCTGCATAGGCATATGACATTAAGGAAGGGCAGGTCAGAAACAAACCGAGGAAGCAAGGGAACAGGGGCGGAAAAAGCAGACATCTACAAGAAGATGCACAGGCACTCCACGTGCGCTCCCATCGGCATGGAACTCGTTCGGTCCATTCAACTCACCGAATGGGAAGTAATGCAAAACATTACTACGATACCATTTTCTTTTTTAATATAGAAACGTGACGAAGACACATTTGGTGGGCAGTGGTAATCATCAAGCAAAAATTTGCTGGCGAGGCTGCAGTCACGTGTCAAATAGTTTTATCTTGTGACTTCGGTTTTATGTATCTGATGGAATAGAATGACTATGAAAGCAGTTTTTTTAAATTTTTATTTCCGCGACAGTGATTTTATATCAGCTGGTCTGCCTCATGTATCGTTGTATCCAAATGATTTACGTATGTTAAGCTACGTTCAGGTATGTGGTCCTGTACTAATAGTGATGTGTGTAGTATGACTCATGTAAGGCCTCCCTCAAACCTGTCATGTTATACCTTCACAGATCCGATGATGGCACCTTTAGTGTGTTGAAACCGGTCAGCTAGTAAACATTGTTTACGCAATCTTGGCTTTTGAATTATTTATCCAACATGCTTCAGAGAGCGTAAAGCATGCCTGCTCGATCACCAGGTCTGTCTCGAGGCGAGCACATATGGGACGCCATCCGGCGACAATTCCTGCGTCTTCAGCAAACAGCATTAACCGACTCTGTACTGACCGACCAAGTGCAACAGGCATGGAATTCCATCCCACAAGCTGAGATCTGGCAGCTATGCAACACAATACATGCACATTTGCAAGCTTGCATTCAATAGTCTGGCGGTTACGTTAGTCATTGGTGTACCAGTATACCACGTTTCTAGTGGCGTATCTGGCCCTTACGTGAAACTGTTGATCACCTAAATATTTAAAGCAGACAAATGTATTGTCGAAATTTCATTACTCATTTTTTGGTATTGCGATTTTTTTCCGTCAGTGTAGAAATATTAGTGAAATGATTACTTATGTTTTGCCTAATATGCACAACAGACTGATTGATGTACTCCCTTGCCACAGGAGGGATACCTGTTTCTTAATGGTTATTACAATGCGCCCGATTTCTAATTATAGTTAGTTTTTTGCTGTTTCAAAAGGGTGTGTGTTTTGTGCCTCTGATTCCCACAGAAGAAGTTAAGTATTCGTAGAAGTAGCGTACAACCACAATATATTGACTTCGCACACTGATAGTAGAAAAAGAGCAAACATGTTAATGACGTTTTTTGTCAGTATGTTAGGGTGTTCATTCCGCCCTAATTGAGTAACGAACACAACTTTTGGCGGTGAACATTAAATATCAATCTACAGGTTTGTCATCAATGCCTACTGTGACACAACTGCTTTCCTTCTTTATGCTGAAGTGCGCGACGTTTTTTTTCTTTAGGTCCAATGTTAATTTGTTATGTGCAGCCAAACAGAACATCCTTGAGAGTTTCCTTTTCATTTCCTCTTAGAACTTATTATATCAGTGACTATGATATCAGTGTCATCAGCAAAGAGAAGAGGCTTTGAGAGTAAGGGAGAGGTTTACTGTATAAATTTAGAGAGCGTACCTTCTAAACATAAACCTTCTAAACCTTATAAGCATCACATGACTTCCTCCCAAATATATGTTATGAAAAAACTTCGACGGTAGAATCAGAGAAACCAGAGCTCGGATAGAGGCGTACTGACGGTCTTTCTTCTCACGGAACACGAGAGAGGAGGAATGGAGGGGATAATTGGAGGACTATCCATAAGTTAACCTGCAATTGGCTATTAAAAATAGATGCTTGTACTTTCATGGCGCTTGCATGTTTGGAAGAGGAGACTTTGGAAGTCACGTTCCGTCAGTCATCTCTCTGGTTGAATTCGCCAGATTGTAAGCGGCGGGGCAATGACGTGGGCGGCGTTATGACGTTTACCAGTAGATTAGAAGTACGTTCTGTCATCCGCTTCCTGCAAGCAGGAGGAGTCAGTACCGTCCAGATTCATTGGTGGTCGTGTCGTGTGTGCTGCGATGGGATGGGGCTGTAAGTGAGGGAGCATTGCAGGAAAGTAAAGGTTGCTCGCACAGATATTCATGATGAGTATATTCGAGGGAGACACTCAAACGGGGCTGATGAACTGGTGCAACGTGCCAAAATTGTGCGAGACTTCGGTTCACAATATTACTGAACTTTCTGGAGATGTGCCTTAGATGTCAAGGTCAGCGCTCTTGTCACGGAAAGGTAAGGTTACCATAAGCTTCGTGCAAGGTAGCCACCAAAATATTTTACCGATGTTCACAAAAGTAAAAGAATGGTTTCAGCCTTGACATTCCTTCAAGCGCCACCATGAAGTGTGGGAAGAGTTCCTGATCACAATCTTGACTGGGTATTTGACATGTGTGCAGTACGTGAAGGAACATCTCGAACAGTGGATCAAAAGTCATTGCCCCAAAAACCACAAAAACTAATTCTGTCAAACAGCAAAACGATGGTTAAATTGATTCGGATAGGAAAGGAATTTTGATAAGAGATTTCACGACAATAACGAGTGAACATAGTTTAACACTACAAGTTTGTTGTGAAATTTTTATGGAACTCCGAAGGTTAATCGAAAACACACAGCCCAGAATGCTCACCCCGTGATTCTACTTCGCGACAATGAGCTACCTCGTACTGTGAATCGAACAAAGGAAAAACTAGGACTTTTCGGCTGGGTGACTTTTCAACATCATCTCTGAGGGCCTTACTTGGCACCCTAAGGCCAGACTGGCTACTTAGCACTTCACGGACGACGTTGAGCTCAAACACACTGTCAACAACTGGCTGCAGCGCCAGGCGGCACCATTCTTTGGTTTAAGGGATGAAGAAGCTGGTATAATAGTACGACAAATGTTTGAATTTGGCTCTCGACTGTACGGAGGCGGAATTTTAACATGTAAGGACAGACTGTACTAGGGATTACTGAAAATGGCTCACCAGAGGGAAGAAATGTAAGGACGCGAAACTTTGCAAATAAATACCACGAGATCCGATATTCAAATGATCCCAGTTTGGTGCCAGTGCACACGCAATGGCGCAGCAATTGGGCATGGAACCACACTTAAACGGCGCAGAGTGGACGAGTCAGACGCACGACGATCGCAATCCGACTCTAGGGGGACCTTAGTAGACACGGAATGCCAGATAGCCGTGCTAGACAACGAGAAGCCAGTTTGGAAGGAGTCTGACCATCGGCACAAAAACCGCAGACTGGTCGACACGCTTTTTTGCTCGCCAAGTCGATCGCTGCGAGTGTTCAGTCAGGCGATGTTGGGAACAGCGGACACGAAATTTCACGCAAACGCGCGTCTTTTTGGGTCTGGAGCGATCAGGAAGATGACGAGGCAACAGGATCGAATGATCGCGTAGCAAGCGATCAGAGATCTTACAGTTACTCGCTCCGCGATACAAGCAGATGTACAGGTGCCACTTGTACCACAGACCACCTCCAGATGCCTTGCGGATGCGAATTTGCAATTCAGGCGCCCTCGTTGAGTACTGCCGTTAACACCGAGACATCGGAGACTCGCTCTACAGTGGTTGCCAAGCCAGATCGACGTGGACTGGCAAAGATTGGCAAAACGTGGTGTTTAGTGATGCAACCCGACTCGTTTTGAGGATGGATGAAACCGAATACTGATTTGGACGACGGTTCGCGTCCGGCCGTCCTGATTTAAGTTTCCGTGATTTCCCTAAATCGCTTCAGGCAAATGCCGCGATGGTTCCTTTGAAAGGGCACGGCCAGTTTCCTTCCCCATCCTTCCCTAATCCGATGGGACCGACGACCTCACTGTTTAGTCCCCCCCCCCCTCCCCTCCCCCCCCCCCCCAAATGGCACAGAGACCAACCGGTGTGGGGAGAGCCTGATGAACGGTACAGTTCCACCCACGCTGTCACGCGCCACATCACCAGCACGGCCGGCGTAGTAGAATGGGGGAGGGGCGGGGGGGGGGGGGGGGGTGCACAGCATGCGATGGCCAATCCCCGCTAATTGTGGCACATCGAACCTTAACGGGCCAGCCTTATGTCGGTGACATTCAACCTCCTGTGGGACCTTTCCTACATGCTTTACCAGGGGCACTTTTCCAGGAAGATAACGCTGGTCCGCATCAGCTTGGCTTGTTTGAGGCTTCCTGTGTCATGTTGTTCCTATTCTTCTACAGCAGGCCTGCTCCCTGCACTTGTCCCCTGTAGAAGATGTGTGGGACCAGATGCTGCCGTGTTATTCTGTACACGATCTGGAGGTGGCTGTTCAAGATTTGTGGGAATGTCAGCCTCAGGACGACGTCACACGTTCTAATCATTATCCCGGACCGTGTCGTGTCTTATACTGAAGCGAAAGGAGGTCCAACGCGTTATTAAGGTTGCACTGCATTTAGCTCTTTGTACTCAATGCATCTGTTTACTTGCTTTTATTTTGGGATCAAGTGAATCTCTTATCTGTTTCATTATGTCTAATAAATTTCATTTCGATCCAATGCTCTCCACTTATGTTTTTAATTAACCAATCGGTGGTTAATTTACGAATAGCCCTCGCAGTGATACCCGCTGTACTCTCCGCTACATGCACTAAGGAGGGTTGTAGAACACAAACTTAGCGTTCACGGTCAAAGTACCGAGTACACGAAACGTTAGTCGTTCCGCAGTTAGAAGGCGCTGTACTGCGTACCCATTACGGGTTACACAACAGAATCCATCTTGGCACGACACTACAGCGCATGTAATGGGTCCGCGTGTCCGCCAGCACAGTTGCACAACTTCACCGGCGAGAGAAGATCCGAGTCGTTACGACGGCTGATGACTTTCCCCTCTGTAGAGGCGCCAGTGCAGGCGCGCTGTTCGAGTTCCTGACGGGCTCCACACGAAAGCACCAGCTCCCTTCACAAAGCTGCTCACATTTCTGTCCCCACATCCCACTTCCCAACGAGCACACACTGCCTCCAGTTGCTTTAGGCGAGATTATTCACGTGGAACAGAATGACTCGCTTGGCTCGCTGACTAAGGGGGAGCCAGTTCAAAAATTCAGATTACTGTTTTAAGGGTATCTTATCGCTTCTTCCACCTCTGGTAAAAATTTACATACGTGAAAAATGCCAAGTTGTATCGTGGTCCAGAATCCATGCTTAACTGTTGATTCTCCTCTAGCGACTGGATCAGTCAAGTTAAAGGACGGAGGAAGGCCAGGTCGGCTTGGTGGAAACTGTCCTACGTTACGTCATACACAGAGCAGCAATTTGTGGCAACCACTTACAACGTTTTTAAGAGTTGACACAGTGCTAAAAAATATACAAAAGTCACAGGTTCTGTGATGACTCATTTGTTTAATGAGGCGTTTCGATATGATCATAATCAGATAATCTGATAAAGTAATAAAACCACAAATAGCACAGCGGAAACAGAAAAATAACTGAAAAAGGTATTACATAACTATTTCACAACATGGCACGCAATTTACAGAAAAATGCATACCAAATGTGAACAGGACGTACATCCGAGAAACATGGAGTCATGTAACAGACACACGTCAAGAGGACACTGGCTGGTTAAGACGACTTGTGCCGCTTAAGCTAACAAACTAGCCACTAGGTCTCCTCAGTTACATGGCGTAAGCCTTATGGATTCACTTACTCGTTACGGATAATAGAAAGGTATAGCCTTGGACTTAATGAGATATATATTTGTGTTTCAAAGAAACAAATACAAGATATCATCATTAACATAAATAGTTTATAACCGAATGACAGTAGGGAAGGAAGAGGGAGCAATACAGGGAACCAGCACGGGGGGGGGGAAGGGGACGAGGGTAACCATCAATAGGCCGTAGAAGATTAATTTATTCTTGGTGGAAAGGAAACATTCTTATGAAAATACCTAACAAAATTAGAAACAGGACATTGCCTCGTAAGGTCTTGCATACAAAAAATGCTTACGTAAAAGAAATAACCACTTATTGTAAGGGGGGGGGGGGGGAGAGAGAGCTAGAAAGGGGAGTGGAGATTTACCCTGTAAGAAACAAACGTTCAGCTGGGTAAAAACGGAAATTCATTTTTTCATCCGAGACATATCACAACAGTTCTTGTGGTTTATTGTTCTATTATATTTTAATGAATAATGCGTTAATTTTAACATGTTTTGTTTGATTTTAGACTACACATTTAAAAAAATCAATGCAGCTATAATCATAGTTGGAAATGGGCATAAATTCACTTTTTATCAAATTCGGGTACATTTACTTCGTACATCAGTTCATTTTCATGCCATCTGTGGAAAAAAAAACTTACACGAAGCAGTTGGAACTAGAGACACTAAAGATGAACGATAAGGCACGAAAAATCAGTGTTTGAAAACGGCTCCGTGATTTTCTTCGATTTCTCAATCGCACCATTATTTTCATGATAAGGAGACTGTGACATGTCCAGGAGACTGTGACATGTCCAGGAGACTGTGACATGTCCAGGAGACTGTGACATGTCCAGGAGACTGTGACATGTCCAGGAGACTGTGACATGTCCAGGAGACTGTGACATGTCCAGGAGACTGTGACATGTCCAGGAGACTGTGACATGTCCAGGAGACTGTGACATGTCCAGGAGACTGTGACATGTCCAGGAGACTGTGACATGTCCAGGAGACTGTGACATGTCCAGGAGACTGTGACATGTCCAGGAGACTGTGACATGTCCAGGAGACTGTGACATGTCCAGGAGACTGTGACATGTCCAGGAGACTGTGACATGTCCAGGAGACTGTGACATGTCCAGGAGACTGTGACATGTCCAGGAGACTGTGACATGTCCAGGAGACTGTGACATGTCCAGGAGACTGTGACATGTCCAGGAGACTGTGACATGTCCAGGAGACTGTGACATGTCCAGGAGACTGTGACATGTCCAGGAGACTGTGACATGTCCAGGAGACTGTGACATGTCCAGGATTCTTTTAATTATTTGAAACTGTTCGTATAAGGAGACGATATTCAGTTGATTGATCCTTAAAAGTTGCGCAACTTTTTGAAAGTGGTCGCAGTTTATTGGTGATGTGAAGTTTAAAAACAACGTCTTGGAAAGAACGTTGTTTTCTGAGAAATCATATCGTGGTAACAAATATCCTAAAATACTGTAGGAAATAGTTCCGAATAGATTCTTTGCATTAGCGCTTAAGTCACCCATTACTTCTGTTTTCTTACTTCCGAAAAGTAATCTTCTCGCGAATCCTGTGCATTTCAGCATGCATGTCAACAACTGACAGTCTGATTCAATCTTCTTCATTTCTGCTTCTACCGAAAATATTACATTATTCAGAAACGACAAATATGCCAAAGTTTTTTTTTTCTCTTATTCATACGTGATTATCATTTCTAATAGACGAGGGCATTCATTGCGAAATTTCAGAAAATGAGATTTTAGTGCAGGCCAAATTTTTAGTACCCCTGACAGCAGGACCAAGAGACAAAAAATCTTGTGGCAACGTGTTTTCTTATTTCTTCCTACTGCATCTCATTCCCTTCAAATCGGAATTGCAAGTCCACTCTTCTTTTCGCAGATCTGCTGAAGTGACCGAATATTTTCAGTATCAAACTTTCTACATACACTTCCAGTTTATCAGTACCGTATTCTTCAGCACTGTGGAGAATGGACGGGGCAACCAGCTTTGACAGTTTTATCGTTTTCAGTTAAAATAAGTGTACGAATGGAATGCTTTATGCTTAAGCTTACAGTAGTCTTGTCACTGGCGAATGGCGAAACTTTAAATAAAGCTGATCCGTTCCTTTCCAAAGTGCCTTTGGAACTTAAGTGCACTTTCATCGTTACATTCTACAACTTCAAGAAGACTTTACAGCCCTCTTATCATAATGAAAGAATCATAAGAAAATTGGAAATATTCTATTTTTTTATTACTTGCGTCTGTCGCTATAGAAAAGGATGGATTCTTTCTTGGATTGTCTTTACAACATTTTTAACAGATTCTTTGCCCATACTTCGCATGCTACAGCTTACACTTTTGTTGTTCTAATACTTTGGGAGATTTTTGAATCACTGCAGATATATAGTAATTTGTGTGAACAATACATACTATTGTAACTAAGGGAGTACTTTACCGTGTAGTGAACAGATGCGAGTTTCCCAACTGTGACCTTGTCCCTGACCGAAGCAGATGGTTCAGGCTTCGAGAAATATTCGGATAAGGTACTTGATGCTCCATTGCTAACAGCAGTCATGTGATATTTAGTAGATGCAAGTTGTTTTACATCAGCAACGCCTCCATGAGCA
The DNA here is from genome assembly GCF_023864345.2 of Schistocerca serialis cubense. Lineage (NCBI taxonomy): Eukaryota > Metazoa > Arthropoda > Insecta > Orthoptera > Acrididae > Schistocerca > Schistocerca serialis. Next base: position 49,015,946 of record NC_064646.1, on the reverse strand, counting down.
CACGAGTAATCTTCAGAGCACAGGCACCAGTACGCCTTGTAAGAGTTTTCTTTTACTTGACTTAACCAGAAATAACTATTTTCTCAGTTCAGATTATACTTAGTAAGTCTTTTGGCTTTCTTCGAAGGTATTCCACCGCTTGCAGAAGTGTCATTAAAACCACTCATTTTGTCTATACGGTAGCTTTAGAAATAACTCACAAGCGTAACATGTTCAACGATCAGCAGTTCTCGCAAAACGATGAACCAAGTTTTAAACTAGAATGACAACAATGGAATTAAAAAATCCTTCCAGTATTGTTGACACGCGCTGGCGTAGCATTTGAATGAGGTAACAAACGAACGAAAATACATAATTGTAGAAAGGAAGTGGGTGTGGTGATAAAGTAGAAGAATGTACAACAAACCGAAGCAAACAGAAACGCGCGCTGCGCGAGTATGGGAATCTGCGAATGTCGACCCTGCACGGCACTATCGTAGACAGGCGAGTTAGTCGTATCTCCATGCTGTACGTGCGTGGATAATAGATACTCGCTAGTTGTAGCGCGAAACATTTCGCAGTAATAATCGAACAAGATAGAAATACGGGTCAGAGCCCTTTCCGGCGGGACATTTAAAATTTTGCCCGAAATACGGGACGTCCCGGAAAAAAAAAAAAAAAAAAAAATGGGACGTCTGGCAACACTAATAACGCTTAAAAATTGGTTTGTAGAGGGGAAGACAGCCCCTGTTTATTCGTTAGTTAAATCTGCCGGGCTACATGCCAATGATTTATTGAAATTTTCGACGAACTAATGGTTGACTAGCTTAACTCCCATTAGTTCTGATATACTTTAGGCTACCGTAACAGTTCACACAGATCACCTAGATTCTTAGCCCAAACGTTTCACTCTCGGGCCTTGCTTACTGGACGCAAGTTTTTACATTTTCTAATGCCCACACAATTTTCACTCCAACCCCAATACCGATATAAACTACTTACGCGCCCATGCGCCTGTTAGGCATTCCCGATTTTGTTATCCTTAGAGATTTGGTACCTTAGATCTCACAGTTTGTATTTTATCTGTTATCTGATCTACATGATTTAGGCTGATGTGATTTAGACTGATGTGATATTTTATTCTCCCATACGTTTTAAATAAACAAAAACTTTTGTTCCTAATAAATACATTTTACTTACTCTGACGTGCTTGCCGATTTGACTTCACCAGCGTCCATATTTACACACATTGCAAGCCTCTTAATATCATGCCGGCTTCTGCAACGTAAATTCATTAGTTTGTTTTCAACTAGTTTCACGCCCGCTGCTTCACTCGCGAAGAATGTATGGTCTGCACAGGTTTATTGTTTTTCTTTAATCGAGTTTTATGTTGTTCACAAATTGCAACACCTAATCTTTTCCCGGTAATAAAGGTCACAGAAGGATGCTGTTTCCCGAATGTACTTCCGACCAGATTGCGGTTCTGGTAGCTCGAGTCCCAGGTTTTTGTTGATCCTGCCTTTTGCGTTCTTGTGGTGATATTTCCATAGGAACTTCCATCCCCTCACACACATTTCTTTATATCTAAAAAAGTGAAATGCTAATTTTAAAATTATATATATTCTTAAAAGCTTTCATCCCTATTTCACCGTCATAGGCGTTGAATTTTCAAAAGCGGTGAAACGTTTTGTTTGTTTGTAACCGAGAAATCCAATGCCAGTTTTCACAGATGTAGCTTCAAAATTACTTTAGTAGTTTTCTCAACGATTTCTATTAAAAAACTTTCACCCACTATTTCACCCCCATAGGGATTAAATTTCCAAAAACGCTGATACACGTGTTATCTGATCGAGAAACCAAATACCAATTTTTTATGTCTAGCTTCGGAATTTCCTTAATAGCGATTTATTTCCAAAAAACCTTTCGTCTCCTTTTTAACCCCCTTAAAGTGTGAAATTTCGAAAATTTCCTTCTTAGATGACGCCTTCAGTATAAAATAAAACCGTCTCGAAATCTTAAGGCGATGAGTCTGAGTCAGTCGGGACATTACCTTTCATGTATAGAGAATATTTTCGCTGGTTTTTTTTACTCACTCTGGCCTCCCCTTGGGCAAAATTCCCCTCTCCAACCCTACTTGTACACGAAGTGGTTATTTCTTTTACATAAGTGTTCTTTGCGCGTAAGGTCCAATGAGACCATATATACACTACTCCTATTCGGTTGTAAACTGTTTATTATGTTAATGATAATCTCTCGTCTGTTTTCTGAAAACCAGAAAGATGTGTATTTCTCATTAAAGTACTTCTTGGCTATGCCTTCCTATTCTCCATTATCTGTAACTAATAAGTGACTGTGCAGCTTTCGTCACAATTGATGCCACCTAGTGGCTAGTTTGTTAACTTGAGCGGCAGAGGTCGACTTAACTGGCCGCTGTCTTAGCATGTGTCTAACTTACATGACTATGTGTTTCTCGCATGTAGGCTGCGTTAACATTTAGCATGTATTTCTCTGAACATATGTATTTATATGATAGTCTGTGAAATATTTATCAAATAACTTTATCAATTAGTCTGTTTCCACTGTACTATTTGTAGTTCTGTTACTTTTTCAGATTATCTGATGATTACGTACGGAGGCGTCATTAAACAAGTCTGTCACCACAAAATCAGTGACATTTTATTGTCCATATTGGCACTGTTTCAACGTTTAAAGATACCGAAAATGGACGCGTAATTCTGACATGACTGTGTCACAGGTAAATTACAACTTTTTCTACTTACTGCCCCGTGCAATCTGAAAAGTGGAGTCTGCCGTGTAATCCAGGCCCTGGACGCCTGCTCAGACGCTGACTGCTATCCCAGGCACGGACGCAAAACGCCACGTAAATCTGTTCAGTGTGAGAGCTGAGCTCGCATACTTGTGCCTGGGATGGATCCTACGGCCGACGCCTTAGACACATTCCCTCGAATGAAATCCGGTAAGATGAAGGCCTGGAGTACCCATTATCACTGATTATAAGGTCTCACGCACTACGCTCGTAGCAACGATATCCCATCCTACCCTCTCCAGACATAATGTCACCGCTACTACTAAGCCAATATCACACCATCTATGCGAGGTAGACGATCGTTCCTTTGACGTCTATAAACTGAAATCCACTGATTTGCAAAACTTGAGGACGAAGGTTACTTTCCCATGATTAGTCACTGCGAAGTAACACAGCTCTATGAAATTTGCACCATACACAAAACTGCTACGCTGTAGTGCAGAAGGTAACCGGAAGAAATACAGGAGTGAGAGACTAACAGGAGTGAGAGACTAACAGGAGTGAGAGACTAACAGGAGTGAGAGACTAACAGGAGTGAGAGACTAACAGGAGTGAGAGACTAACAGGAGTGAGAGACTAACAGGAGTGAGATTTCTATTCGAAGAAGATACTTGCGCCCAAGTCAGCGCAATTTATGATGGTCACCTGGACATTACAAAATCCGGCACATGCTTATTAATTGGTTGTTTGATCACCAAACACGGCAACGTATTTCGGGCTTTCAGTTAATATGGTATAGGTGGTGGCCCTCAGGTACGTAACCTCTGACTCAGAGTTGAAATATTAAATATTTGGTTGGTCTCGTTGTCTAGGGGCTGGGATACGTTGTTGCCGCATTACAAGCCAAACACTGCTGAGTCTACAGTGTACGATACGAAAATACACATGAATCAAATGGTCGAAGATTCCTATCACTCTGCAATTGCGAATTATGAATGAATAGACATTTATAAATGAAAGATTGGAATTAAATAAAATCTGCTGCAGATGCTGTTCTTAACGACTTTAAATGATGAGTACGATAGTAGACGTACCTATAAGAACGCCGTTTATTACTACAAAACAATTATTGATGTCGATGGTCCAGCAATTAAATAAAATGTAAGTTGAATAACAGGACACAATAGATTCATACCTCACGTAATTAGTTATCAGCAACAACATAGCTCGCGAGATATTCACTTCTAAACGCATGCTACCAAAGGCCTTAGAATACATAGTCCATGACCAGCTCACCAACTACCTAACTACTAACTACTAACAACCTACTAGACGAATACCAATCAGGTTTCCGGAAACATCGAAGCCCAACATCCGCACTGATAAAGGTGGCAGATGACCTGAAACTTGCCATGGACAGACAAGAAGCGACTATCATTTGCTTCTTAGATTTCAGCAAAGCATTTGATACTGTCGACTTCGACATTTACTAGCCAAACTTAGCAGTCTAAATTTCTCACCAAGTACAGTGCAATGGTTTCGCTCATACATGACGTCTCGTCAGCAACACGTCCTGTCCGGGAATATAAAATCACAATGGCGGCAGGTAGTGTCAGGCGTTCCCCAAGGCTCAGTATTAGGTCCTATACTTTTCTCTTTGTATGTCAATGATGTGTCATCGGTTCTGACCTATTGCAAATATCATATGTATGCTGATGACCTTCAGTTGTATGTAAGTGCGAAACCAAGCAATCTTAAGAAAGCTATTTAAAATTTCAATACTAACCTCGATGCACTATCAAAATGGGCACAGGACATAGGACTAAAACTAAACCCATCTAAAACCCAAGCGGTACTTGTTGGTCACTCTAAGCTCATTAGCCCAAAACATCGGGAATCCGTACCATCTCTTATCCTGAATGGAACAAATATTAACTTCTCTCCCTCAGCAAAGAGTTTGGGAGTAATAATAGATGAAAATCTAAATTGGACAGGGCACGTAACTGCAGTGTGCAAAAAAGCATCAGTATCCCTTCATGTCCTACAAAAATATAGAAAACTCTTCCCTTTCGATCTGAGAAAGAAATTAGTACAAACGCTTATACTCCCAATCATTGACTACAGCGACATTATCCTACAAGGCCTCTCCCAGGAAAATTCGCGACGTCTGGAACTGGTTATGAATGCCTGCGTCCGATTTATCTGTGACGTTCGACTTTTTGACCACATTTCACCAGCATATGCAAAATTGTCCTGGCTGCGTGTAGACAAACTCAGATTTTCATACACTCTGCCTCATCTACTGCCTTATAAATGGACACTGTCCCTCATATCTCTCCTCGTCCTTAACGCTTATGTCGGAACATGACAGAAACACACGTTCCCATCATAATAAAATCTTCTCTGTTCGACTGCATCGCTCAGTCACCTTCTCCAAGTCCTTTACAGTAGCGGGCACCCGACTCGGGAATAGTCTCCCTCTTTATGTCAGAGAACTTAAAAACATGTCCGGCTTCAAAAAACAGTTAATGACGTATCTACTTGTTGTTGTTGTTGTTGTTGTTGTTGTTGTTGTGGTCTTCAGTCCTCAGACTGGTTTGATGCAGCTCTCCATGCTACTCTATCCTGCGCAAGCTTCTTCATCTCCCAGTAACTACTGCAACCTACATCCTTCTGAATCTGCTTGGTGCACTTATCTTTTGGTCTCCCTCTATCTACTTAAGCAACAGTAATGCCTTCCTCTGTACATGAATGCACTTCACCTCATTATTTCCCTCTTTCCCCCTCCTTAAATCTCCCATCCCCAAATCTCGCTGTACTAGTAAACATCTACTTTACACACCAAGATATTAATGTACATCTGCATAAATCTTCATTACTATCGCCAATTTTTCTCATGTTTATCATTATTATCTGATTTTTTTACTGTTATTATTATTGCTTTTATCGTAATTTGTATGTATAGCACCTGTCGTAAAAATACTTTATTAGGTCTTAGTCATTACTCTTTATTCATATTGTCACTAGAGTAATTTTCTTATTTAAACTATTGTCATGATGTAACTCTGATGTGTGAAAAGCTGCATGTGTGGAACACTGGTCCGATGTAAGAGGGGGCCTGATGGCCCTAATCTGATCAGGTTAGATAAATAAATAAATAAATAAATAAATAAATGAATACTACGTCTTCACTGCAGAAGCCACGGAAGTCTCACAAGTCGGCACTACGAAATATGTCTATCTCCCGCGACCACGCGCAAACTGCTCCACTCTGCAAGTCTTTCCAGCGACAGTACGTCTCTGCTTCCCATCCAGCACCTCTTCTGTCCTGTCCCGTACTGTACTTCGCGCCGCACTCTTCAGAACTCCCCACTCCTCTCTCCGAACGATCCTGCTCCCCAACTTCCATACGTCTCTCTAAGTGTCCCTCTTGGAAACGATCGCTGTGATTGGCTAGAGCGCTCCCGCCCTGTCTCCAAGCCAACGCCCACGCACGAACATAATGAAACATACGAAATACTGGAGTTACATTTAAATAACTTGAAATTAAATAAATATTCCTACGGTTGGACCATAAACACGCTCTCAAACACATTACTAAATACATAAACAAATTAAACAAACGTATATCAAAGGAATAGAAGGAAATAGGCCAGTAGCCTAACGTCTCTGTGCTTTCTAAAACACAGTAAATAGTTGTCCAATTTCTTCATGAATAGTATATATAGGATATAAACAAAGACATACACGAATAAATATATTTATAAGCATGCTGCTACCGTTTTTTCGTGCAACTGTGGAGTACTTATGGCCTGACGCCATCGATAGTAATCGGCCACTTTGACCTCCAATAACTCGTGTACTACTCAAGTTACATGCCTGTACTTTGTACCAATTTAGGTTTACACTAATAGCTTTGTGAAGATACGCCGATCGACAATATATGATGAACTGTTTAGATTATGAAAATTCTTTGCTGTCTGTTACTTGTATAATTTACAGTCAGATACTAAACTTTGCTAGTTTAAAGATATTGAAAGTCTGATTAGACCATGAGAATCGTAGTGCAAATAATGCTAATGTACATGTTTCTTTCTGAGGTATCATGATTCATCTGGCTACTTTTAATTTCTATATTAACTGTGAAATGTCTGCCATTAAGGTTTCACAAAGTCCACCATCTTTGGAACTCCCGGCGTGTCTCCTTCATCGACACAGCGTCACCCAGCCACGTGTCGGCTGGACCACATGCCGGGGCTACCCCTTTTTGGTCAGCTAACGTTCGGCGCCACGTGTTTGCTGCCGGGCCCCGGTTTGCCGAGCGGCGCATGCGGCCACGCCAACTCCGTACTTAGAATATTTTCAGGGCGCCACACTCACCTCACAGGATGCTCTGCACCGTGCTTCTATGCTAGACACATGGTTGGTAAGCGCATCCCACGCGCGCTCGATGGGATCTAAGTCAGGGGGACGCACAGGCAGTCCATTCGTCCAATGTCATTCAGTTCCAAGAGCTCCCCCAACTGCACTGTTCGATGCGATCGCACACTGCTATACATAAAAGTGTGGTCACGGTTGACCGCAACCCCTGAAATGACACTTGCAGCGAAGGGGGTGCAGCGTCACAATAATATTGATTGGTGCGTGCACTGAGTTCGAAGACTCGGAGATCAGTACATCGATGCAACATAATGCCTCCCCGTACCGTAACACGTGGACCACCAATGCTCCAGGCTGCATTTCGCGTCCCCCCACCTCTCGCCATATGAGGATACGTCCAGAACCACTACTCAGACTCAATGTGCTCTGATCCGAGAAGATCATGCGACCTCACTCCTCGTTGGTCCTGTCTTTATGCTGCTGGCACCATCGCAAACGGTGCCAGCGATGTGCAGGTGCCAACGGGACAGCATACTGGTCGTCGGGCAAACGGACCATCCTCATGAAGTCATCGTGCCACTGGACTATGAGCATAGGTCCTTGCACTCCTGTTAAATGTGCTTGCAATTGCACCCACCGTTTGGCGTGCGTCCCTTCTTGCCTGTCACAAAATATAACAGTCATCATCTGCTGTTTTAGTTGACCTTAGTCTACTACCTCCTTTGGGCAGCAGCGCCTTTGGTTCGGAATGCTCCCAATGTACGTTAAACAATGCGATGTGAAATACCAAACCCCTAGGTTACACGTCACATTTCGTCTTCCTTACAGTTCCCCAATCATTCTTTCCCATGTGAGGTCATCCAATTGTCGTCTTCGAGCCACGTTGCGATGACCACCACCACAGTGCACTGTAACTGCACGCTGATCGAAACTGTCTTCTGCCGTTGCTTCAACTGCCTCACGTTTTGGCACTACGGTGACGCTAAGCTCACGCCATGTGACGTCCCACTTGCTGTGCAAGACTGGCAACATTCATTTCCACAGAGTACTTAATGGGTTGTATTACTTCGTTTAGCTAGTCTTTAAGTTCTGCAGAGAAGTCTATGCTATAAAACCACGATGTTTGATACAATGGACTCCTGTGTTCTGCCTGTACTTTCGATGTCAAGGAAACATGCTTCCACGTTACACTGACTGCCAAAAACGTGAAGCACTCAAACTATAGTGAGATGTCAATACAACTTCGAAGTCGTTAACACTATCGCCGACTGTGTAAATCATTAAATATACTCGTACTATTCTCCGTCAAAGGTAGAGCTGCCACCAGAATGTATTACTGTTGTTCGTGTTTAATGATGTTACTGGACGTGGTGGGGTATGGAAGGGCTTGAACAGCGTCAGATTCAGAGTGATCAGTGAAGGACAGAGAAGCTGCTTACCTATATGACAGTGTTACCAGCACCTGGCAGACTTTGGAAAGGGCCACATTGAGGGTTTCCCTATGTCTGCCTGGCCTAATCGTGTAATAACCAGATTTGTGGAGCATTCGAATGAGACAGTGCCCGGATGTTGGAGTGTATGGGAACGTGAGAGCAAGCACAACATAATCAAGGTTCCGTTCGAGCACGGCTGACCACAAGGGTGCTCCATATCGGCGCCTGAGATCCGACAACGTTCTGCGTCATCCCACACCACTGGTCGGCGACTAGCAGCAGCCAGACCAGGGAATCTCCGTCCTTTATCTAAGCTGCCGTTAACACGACACAATCGGCTGCTTTTGGAGTGCTACCACCACTGGGAAGTATCGACTTCTCATGAATTTCGTGTTCGGAGATGATCTGTGGTTCTGCAGTGCCAGAGAGGCGCACCAGTGTTGCAACTGGCATCACGATGTGGGGAGCCACACTGAAGGACTTCATGCCACGGATGTTAGTAAAGGAGGGAACTCTGACGGAACAACGATACGTCGTGGACATCCTGGTTCCTCACGTGTTATCTTTCATATCTTGTGGTGGCATTTTTCAACAGGAAAATGCTTGTCTACGCGTGTATCCGTGACCTGTCTGCATGATGTTGAGTTATTCCCGCGGCCAGCATCGTCTCCAGATCTGTCTGCGACAGAATATGCGAGGGAAGAGAGGTCAACTCCGCCGCCGCCGGACCACAATCCAGGACATCAAGGACCAGCTAAGCATTTGTGGACCAGCCTGCCTCAGGTGCGGACACAGCTGCTTCTCAAACACGTCAGCGTAAGCCTGCAGGTCACGTGGGGTGCGACGTCATACTGAGAAGTGGGCTCGTACTGCCGAGTCCTTTCCAAATTTGAGTTTGTGATCTCTGAAATATTATCAGAAGCACTCTCACCCCGTAAAGTTTGAATTCTTTTCCTCCTACACTCCCAAGCGCTTCAGCTTTGTCAGGCAGTATATAGTGATTATATTTATAGAACTGTTAATTTAAAAGCGACTCTTGTAGAAAATAATATAAATTATTAATACGAGAGCTTCTGGCGAGTGTGTGAATGTTTGAAAGAACATTTTTCTCCACTATCCTTTTGTTTCTATGTCGTTTACGGCGGGGCACTGTTTCTGTCCTTCAGATAACCTCGCTTCTATACGAGCACAAGAAAGAAAGCTTTCTCAGCTGATTTCACTGATGATTTATTCTCTGGTCATCGTCAGCTGATTTCCAGTGTCATCTTGATGAAACTTTTCCATGAGTTTCCTATTTATTATCTTCTCGTCATATAACAAGTAGGAGACTCCTCAAAATGTTCCAATATTTTATCACATTCTAAAATAAAATTTTCTTTTTAAAAGAATTCTGGTTGTAAATATGTCTCTGAAGTTACAAAAATTACACTGATCAGCCAAACTTTGACAAAGGGCGGAGTATTGTTATGCAGAGCCTGTGAACGGGTATCTCGTAAGCGGCGAAACTGTTCGAAAGTTCACGTGCTGCTGTCATGAGGACCTACGAAAAGAGGTAGGGCGACAGTGAAACAACCACTAAGCGCTAAATGGTTGGGCGTCCGCGACAGAGCGTGGGGTTCGGAGGCTTATTTGCTCCGTAAACTAGTATAGAAGCTGGTGTGTGGCATCTCTGACGGAATAGCACAAAGCTGGTGCATGCAGAAGCGTTTCGGAGCACACCGTTCATCGCACATTGTTGAGCATGGAACTCCGCAGCAGACCACCCCTGCGTATTCACACGTTGACACAACGGCATCGTCAGTTACAATTACAGTGGACACGGGATCAGACCAGCGATCAATGGAAACGTGCCGGCTCTTCGAATCAAAGTTTCCTTCACTGGATGGATGGCTTTCTCCTCAAATGCCACTGTCGAACTGAGCGACGGCCTGAAAAGTGCAGCGCACCACGGATGCAGGTTGCTGGGGAGCAGTATTATGCTGTGGGAGACATTCTCCTGAGATTGCACAAGGCCTTTGGTAGTTATCGAAGACTCGCAGACAGCTGCGAACCATCTGCTTTCCTTCACTCAGGATGTCTTTCCCGAAGGCGATGTTTTCCAGCAGTTTAATTGTCCGTGTCTTGGAGCCAGAACATTGCTATAGTGGTTTGAGGAGAATCATAGTGGAATCACGATGTCTCGGCGACCAAATGCTCGTAATGTAAATGCTATGGAACCCATCTGGGTCGCTATCGGACGCGATCACAGTGCACTCAAATCAGCGGACCATTATTTACGCTAATTACATGACCTGTGTGTAGGCGCCTAATCCCACATACCTCCACAAACCTACCAACAAACTGTCGGATCCCTGAGACCCAGAATCAGTGATATATTTCGTTCCAAATACGAACAAACAAGCTACGAAGCAGGTCGTCAATTTTTTGGCTCATTAGTATCTCTTCTCAGTTGCTGGAAGATATATTAATCATCATTATACAACTGAGGAATCATATTACTGTCACACACACGTATGAGGGATAATTTTAGGGTTTTAAGTATCACCTAGAAAAAATAAAATTAGGCACAAGGGGCAGTTAAAACTGAACACACGCCACAATGCGACCATGGAATGGCTCCTTTCAAAAGTAATCACCATACTCATTAAGACCTTTACCGCACTGGGATACGAGTCTAATTCCTGTTTCGCTGAACGCAAAAGGCCGCTGACAAATCCAAAATCTCACCCTCTCCTGCGCTCCCCTGTTCGACTGAAACCGATGACTATATGTGTATTTCTTCACGTCTCCAAAGATATGAGACACACACCGTGAAAGATTCTGGCTGTACAGTAGACCCAGAAGAAGGCCGCTGCAACAGTGGCCGAAACGTTATCCTCCAGCAGCAATAGTTTTTTTTTTTACATTATGACGCGATAACATACCCAGAAAACTTTTATGTCGACTGTACAGACGATGTATCAGTGTTTCCCTGCCATGTCACTGAATCATAGCCTTCGTCCTGTTGGCTGTGTGGGGACGAGTGTTATCGTGCAACAGCAATGACTCCGTCTGACAGCATTCTTGGGCGCTTTAACTTTATGGTGCGTCGCAGTTTGTCAAATGTCTTCTGAGCGCTGTGCATTGATTGCGGTTCCACACTCCACGGGCAGAGCGCCCCCGTCCACGAAGGACGAATTGATCATGATCTTACTGGATGTCACGTGAACAGTGTTGGACTTCTTGGCGGGGAAGATGTGGGACGTTTCCACTGATGGTTTTGCTGTCCATTGTTAGGCTGTCGGAATGCTGTCTAATGGAAACAGTCTGTTGCACGATAACGCTCGCCCAACACTATTGATCAGACGAAGCGATCTGGTTGGGAAACACTGCATCATTATCCTCCATAAGCCCGGATGTTTCACCGTGCGACTTTCATGTTTCTGGCGACCTGAAGAAAGATCTGTGTGTACGTAGGTTTCAGCCAGACGGAGAAGTGCAAGACAGGGCGTTTGCGGATCCGTTGGCGGCCGAATGAGTTCTACGAAACAGGAAATTATTCTCTCTTCTCCCTGTCGATACTTTGGAATGCAGCCGTCGTATGGTCCCGTTAGGGCGGATGTTCGGTTCTTTATTCATTGCCTCTAATAATTAATTATTAATTTGCGCTGTATCGAAACACCGGTCCACCAGCATAGCATGGAAGACTAGCGGGTTGCAGATGTGTTTACCTGCAGGCGACACGCCTGCGGGAACGAAGGGTGCAACATTCCCGAATGATAACCAGATTGTCTTCATGGGGAATTTCGGCAGCCCCAGCCACGTCAAGCGAAGCTCGATTCGTCTCAGGTGGCTCCCATATCGCCATTTGAAGGTGCGGCGAGCACGGCGTTACATGCTTCCAACACTCCATGCTCCTTCAAGTAGGTCGTGCAATATCCCTCCAACCCCGTAGTGTTTTTAGCCCGCTGCATAGCCTCGGCAAGCCAGTTTCAGCCACCGCCCCAACCATGATGCCTTCGCCACGGCAACTAGTTGCCACTGGTCAGTACTGAACCTCTGCCTATACAGCTTGGCCTCTGAGGACTCAACTGTAAGGACCTGGATTCGTCAGTTCACTAAACTAATTGCTTGCAGGAGAACAGCCATTCCCTTCTAGTCCGTCTCTAATTTGAATTTATTTTGATCTCACTCAACAGTGATAGTGGTCCAAGGCGGACGTGTACCTTCTAGATCTGTTGGCCATAAACGCAAGAAACAATTCATATAATTTCAGAAGGCGAGAATTGAGACTATCTCGACGGCACTATTGTATAAAACAGTGACTTCTTGACGCGTCAGTTCAGGTAAGACCATCTTTAGACAGTTGTCTCCATAGTCTTCATCAGGAGCAACTGACTGTCAAAACTGCTGCTGTGGTGGCCTTACATAGCGCATAGACGGCTTCTGATTGGTCGGAAATTACGCAATGCTGTCGCAGATGGTGTTAACGTCTGCACCAGTGGCTCCACCGCTCCCGTCGTAGCGCGAACATTGCGACGAATATGGCTGCCTCTTCTCTGCATAGAGCTCGCTTCTATGCACCGCTAAGATTATATCCGCTCTCGCGGTTTACGTTTTTCTCGCGCATTCTTATTCCTACAGCCTCTTATTACAGAATCACAATACATAGGATCCTCGGACCAAACTTTTATTTTTTCAAACAATATTGTGTGTTCGTAAGGCTGAGCTCAGCAACTGCAGGTTCCTCCATATTTTTAATATGCGGTTGATCTTCTGCCCAGCGATCGAGGACAGTGCGTATGGACTAACCCATGAAATTGCTTCTGCACTCACAAGCGATGTTATAAATCCCATAGATCCTGAGGCCGACACTGTCCTTAACGGGGTATAGATTCTGTATCTTCTTAGGAAGTCGAAAAATAGGTGTCATACCACGTTTTCCAAAGATTCTGGAAGTTATGATGGATGTAGCGTCACAGAAAAAAGAAATACAATCTATGGCTCAACACGTGAATGATCGACGTTTTCACGTTTTCTTTTCTTGGAGAAGGCTGACTTAATATTGCGTGAACCATAGCCATTCATTCGGAAGGCGTGCTTCAGATGATTAATTTGGGAATCCAAGTGGTTCTCGTACAGAGCAGTTTTTGGTCTGTGTACCAACATATTTAAAATTGCTTTCTACTGGATGGATGAAGATAACACTGTACGTTAAGACATAAATTAGTGGGCGTCGGTTTGCGGTACACAAGCCACTGGACAAGTCGGCAGTTGCTGAGTACAGCCTCACAAAAACAAAATATTGTTTAATGAAACTAAAGTTTTGTCCCAGGCTCCTATGTATGGAAATCCTACATCTACATACATACTCCGCAATCCACCATACGGTGCGTAGTGGAGTAATTAAAGAGGCTGTAGAAACAATAATGTGCGAGAAGAACTTCAACCGTGACAGCGGATATAATCTTAGCGACGCATCGAAGTGATCTATCGGTGCAGAAGAGAGGCAGAGATACTCTAATATGCCAAAACATTATGACCACCTGCTTAATAATTTGTTTTTCCGCCTTTGGAACGAAATACATGACTGTGTACCAGGGGTCCAACAGTTTCTTGGTAGACTTGTGGAGGTATATGGCCTTAGATGTCTAAGCACGAGTCATGTACCAATCTGCGTAAATAATGGGCCGCTCATTTGCGTATGCGGTGACGGCGTTCGATAACGGCTCAGATGGTTGGCTGGTTTAAAAGAGGGTGGGAAGGGACCAAACTGCGAGGTCGTCGGTCCTTTGTTCCCAGCAGAACAATTACCCAAGGGACAGAAGAAAACAAAGAAGACGTACGGCACAGTAACAGGAGAAAGGAAGAAGCGAAAGAACGATAGAAGGACAACAAACACTACAATGAACAAAACAGGACAAGAAAATCACAGAGAGATGCAAGAAACAGATTACCTTGGCTGGCTGACCATGAGAATAAAAAAAGGAGAAGCCAGCCACTCTCCACACATTATAACCTCCACCCTAAAAGCCCTAGCTGCTGTTGAGGAATTGTCGCCCAACACCGAAGGTAGGGTGCTGGGAAAGTTAAAAGTCCGCCGCAGAGCGCCTGAAAGCGGAAAGTCCAGCGAGAAGTGGACGACTGATTTGTGAGCCACAGCGACAATGAGGTGGGTCCTCGCGACGGAGGAGGTAGCCATGTGTGAGCCACGTATGGCCAATGCGGAGCTGACAAAGGACAACTTATTTCCTGCAAGAAGCCCACAGGGAAGACTTCCACACATTCGCAGTTTCCTTAATGACACGCAGTTCGTTGTGCATACTGTTATGCCACTCCGTTTCCCAAAGCCGGAGAACCCTGCGGCGTAAGTCAGAACGCAGGTCTGCTTCGGAGATGCAGATCTCCAGAAGCGGTTTCCGCGTCGCCTATTTAGCCAGCCTGTCAGCAGGTTCGTTGCACGGAATTCCGACGTGTCCTGGTGTCCACACAAACACCACCGAACGACTGAACCGTTCTAGGGCAGAGATGGAATCCCGGATGCTCGCTACCAAAGGATTGTGAGGGTAGCACTGGTCGATAGCCCGTAAGCTGCTCAGGGAGGGAGGACAGAGAAGAAACGACTCACCAGAACAGGAACAGATGTACTGAAGTGCACGAGATATGGCTACAAGCCCTGCAGTGAGTACACTGTAGCCAGCAGGCAAGGCATGCTGTTCAATACGGACTCTGTGAACATAGCTATCAGCCATCGAGCCGTCAGTGTAAACAACTTCAGAACCCCGGAACACGTTCAAGAATGGAGAGAAAGTGACAGCGGAGAGGGGCGGGGTTAACGGAATCCTTACGACCATGCAAAAGGTCCAGACGAAGCTTCGGTCGAGGTGTACACCACGGAACTGTACATGAATGGACCTCAAGTAGAAGTGGTAAAGGGGAGGACTCCAGTTCGGAGAGAAGGGATCGCACGTGAACCGCAGTCGCGAGCCCTGACCTGAGCCACCGATGCGAGAGGTGAACTGCCGCGGGTAGGAAATGGAGACTGTAATTCGGATGTCAGGAGAACTACGAATGTTTGCAACATAACTGGCGAGCAGTTGTGCACGTCGGATGCGCAATGGAGGGGCTCCAGCCTCCACCAGGACACAGGTCACCAGACTCGACCTGAAAGCTCCCGTCGCTAGTCGAACGCCACAGTGGTGCACTGCGTCGAGTAAACGCAACGCTGAGGGCGCCACGGAACCGTAAACCAGACTCCCTTAGTCAGGGTGGGATTGAACAAGGGCTCTGTAGAGCTGCAGCAGCGTAGAGCGATCTGCGCCCCAGTTGGTGTTGCTAGCACTCTCGCTTAAGCTGCCCAAGGTGAGGTAGCCAAATCCATTGGGCGTCGAAGACCAATCCTAAGCATCGATATGTCTCCACAACAGTGATTCGAACGTCATTAAGATACATTTCAGGTTCCGGATGAACGGTATGACAAATGTATGACACACGACTTCGAGGCTGAAAACTGGAAGGCATGGGCTAGAGCCTATGAGAGCGCCTTGTGAATGACTCCCTGTAGGAGCTGCTAAGCAACACCGGTACTGAAGGAGCAATACGAAATGCAGAAGTCATCCACACACAGATAAGACCGATGGCTCTACAGCCGCTGTTAATAGCCACTAAAAATAGAGAGAATACGGAGCTCTGCGGGACGCCATTCTCCTGAATACGGAGGGGGGGGGGGGGGGGGGCGCTATGGGAGGCACCAATTCGGACACGGAAAGTAAGGAGCTGGAAGAAGCTCTGGATAAAAGTCGGGAACGGGCCCCAGAGACCCAACTCATACAATATGGCAAGGATATGATGTCGTCAGGTCGTGTCGTAAGCTTTAGTAAGTAGAGAGGATATAAAATGTAGACTGGCAATGGCAAGGAAAGCGTTTCTGAAGAAGAGAAATTTGTTAACATCGAGTAAAGATTTAAGTGTCAGGAAGTCGTTTCTGAAAGTATTTGTATGGAGTGTAGCCCTGTATGGAAGTGAAACGTGGACGATAAATAGTTTAGACAAGAAGACAATAGAAGCTTTTGAAATGGGTGCTACAGAAGAATGCTGAAGATTAGATGGGTAGATCACATAACTAATGAGGAGGTATTGAATAGAATTGGGGAGAAGAGGAGTTTGTGGCACAACTAGACTAGAAGAAGGGATCGGTTGGTAGAACATTTTCTGAGGCATCAAGGGATCACCAATTTCGCACTGGAGGGCAGCGTGGAGGGTAAAAATCGTAGAGGGAGACCGAGAGATGAATACAATAAGCAGATTCAGAAGAATGTAGGGTGCAGTAAGTACTGGGAGATGATGGAGCTTGCACAGGATAGAGTAGCATGGAGAGCTGCATCAAACCAGGCTGGACTGAAGACCACAACCAGCCAACCTGTGACGTCAATTGATTTTATGTGAAGCAGGACTGAATGTATGTTGAAATAATGTCCATATGGTGTTATGTCTACCTGGGAACTTTGTTTTGCTTGTTGAGCCTGTGTAAGTTTCAAATGATTCAAATGGCTCTGAGCACTATGGGACTTCTCAGGTCATCAGTCCCCTAGAACTTAGAACTACTTAAACCTAACTAACCTAAGGACATCACACACTTCCATGCCAGAGGCAGGATTCGAACCTGTGACTGTAGCGGTCGCGCGGTTCCAGACTGTAGCGCCTAGAACGGCTCGGTCCTGTGTAAGGATAGTACAATTGGTTTGCATGTACATGTTTGTTGTCCCCTCGCGATGCCACCGTATCAGGCCACTAGAGGCGCCAAAAGAAAATGCCGTAGACCGTCTCCACTTTATCATTGGTGTACGCCATTTTCTTTTACCGTCTCTGGTGACGTGCTACGATACTGTGGCGCAGTGATTTCCACTTGTACTAAGTCAGAAGGCATCTACAAGGTGTCCATAATTAAGGTGTCAGTTTCGAAACACCGTAGTGAGGGAACCACTGCTCATAACAACGTCCAATTTTAACAGAATATCACTGACGCAAATTGAAACATCATGGGAAAGAAAGCAGCTGTTCCTCATTTTGCGTCCAGACGCTCAACATGACCGTCTCCATGGAGGACCGCGCGCTGCTGGTAAAGCTCTTCTCTTTTACGAGAACGGTGACTGTGCGTCAATGGCCCTGCGTAAGTTCCAGACACTCCAGGGTTGAAACAAGACATCGATCCTCGCACGCGCTGTGACAGTCTTTTGCGCACCAATGTCACTCCAACCCTTCGACTGTGTGAATGTGCGGATAAAATCATTTTTATGCAAGATGGCGCTCCTGCGCAAACTGCACAGCCCGCGAAGCGGCTGTTGTAGACTCATTTCTGAAACGCTAGAATTATCAGCTGTCATTTGCATACAGCTTGTCCGTGCCGATCACCTGATCTTAATCGATGTGACTTCTGGCTGTGGGCTGTGTGTTGTGTTCATTGCTCCAATTGCGAACGTAGCTGAGTTTAAAGGCATGCATTGCACTACGCATTCTGAAAGTGACCACCGGGATACTCCGATCTGTTGTGGAACATGCTGTTCCTCGATTTCAGTTTGTGGCAGAAAACGTTTGACAGCATACTGAACATGTCCTGCTCCAGTCTCACGACAGAGACCGAGGTTTTTTTTCTGTTTAGGAGGTTTTGGGACCCAGGACAGTTAAAAACCGATTTTTCCCATCCGATGTGGTACGTCTTTGTCTCAGTGGGCGGGCGTACCTAAATAACAGTGCCACAACTGTTGCCTGCCGAACCTGTGCAGTCACACACATCCAACAATACGTATGGTGTGTGTGCAACTCTAACCATACTTGTATTACTATTCATCCGTCATTTGTAGCCGATCCCATTTACGTTAAGACTATAGGTAAAACTTTCTTTTTTTGTTCCATGACGTTTTCTTCTGCGTCAATAATATGGTGCTCAAATTCGACGTCATTCTGACCAGTAGTTCTCTTTCTACGGAGTTTTGAAACTGGAGCTTTAAGTATGGACACACTGTACTTACAATTAATTACATTTTATTTTTCGACGTGATAATTAAAACTTAATGATTGCCCTCGTACGCTCAGTGAGTTGAAACACGATCTGACCCGTCCAGTAGATGACACGTAGCGTGAGAAAAATGTAAGCACGGAGAAACCTGCCGCGTGACTTGGCCCCACTTGTGTTCGAGTAGTACTGGCTGCCGCGACCGTTGGACTTGGGCCCCACACTGATTTCGCCTCGTCATTTGCTTCCCAGGAAGGACAAACACAGCAGCTCCCAGTCTCCTCCTGCTGATGCGAGAAAAGCAAGCACGGAAGTCAGAGTTTAGAGTGGCCCGTTTCGTCAACACCGAGGCCACTGGAAGAGGCGTCCGCTCAATGAGAAAAAGATCGTGGATAAATCGACAGTGATCTGTCTCCCCATGTTCGCCTTGTCGGAATACACGGAAAGATCCTTTAACGGCTGACAATATTTTAACGAGATGTATGAAACACTCGTAGCTGTTGCTAACACTTACAGATAAGGAACGTTGTGTCTAATGAACAAAAGCAACAACAATAGTATTTTGCTTACTTTTCCGTGAATTAGTTCATTTATTTGGTCTGCAACTTTCCTTCCGCCGTTATGCAATAGATAGCAATCCTCAGGCATTTGTAAACATAAAGTCATGGAATTATTCTCGACTGAATGTCAACGTACGAGTCATCTGCAGGAAGTTTTAATTTTCCGTTTTAACATGGAAAAAAAATCTACGGGTAAGGCTCATAAAATGTTATTTAAGACCTATGGTAAGGCACGTGTTAGTCAAAGAACATTCAGAAAATTTTTAGCGCTTCAAGGACGGTGATTTTAACGTCGAAGACCGGCTTGGCGGTGGAAGAGACTGGGTTTTCGACGCTACTAAAACCGACAGAAACACACAAGATTGTTATCGAATGTAACTGATGCGTTTGAGCAGAGCACTGTATGACTAAAGGGCAAAGTACAGCGATAGTCTTTAAAAGGTGATTTTGCAGCGTGAAACCGCACGATCTCATGTCGCAAAACTCATCATACTTAGACGTTGGAAAGCAGAGTTCTACCCCCCCCCCCCCCTCCCCGAACCCGAAGTATTCACCAGAAGACATCTTGACATATGACTACCACCTATCTCGATCAATGGCACACCGCCTGGCTGACCAGCAATTCCGGTCATACGAACAAGTGCAAAACTGGAACGATTCATGAATCTCCTCGAAAGACGCCCAGTTCTTCCGCCACGAGATTCGTATGATGCCCGAAAGATGGCAGAAAGTATCGGTCAACGATGACTAAAAAGCTGAATCGTAAAATTTTTGCAAGTTTTCCTCAATAAAACCTATCTTTGAGAGAATGCAGCGGATGTAAAGTTTTAGACCTAATACATTTAGTTCATTCAGTTTACTTCGTCCAATCAAGATATTTTAATAAAATGGGAACATCTATTAGTATCAGTAGAATTGAGAAATGCGTTTTTGCGGCCCTTGAACTTTATAAATAGGATTTTTCGGTTTGTTAAGAAGCTGTGAAACCAAATATCATGGAAAGATAAAGGTAAATAACAGCAGAGCTTAGCACGTAATGCAATTTACATTCCCTTACTTTCCTTCCTTACTAAGGAGTAGTATGTAATACCACATTGTTGTTGAAGCCTTTCCTGTAGTTTCATGTGGCATGCAGCCATACAACGGCGTTTTCATATGTTATGATGCGACACAAGGTTAAATACGCTCGTCGACAACAGATGGCTGCGAGATTCCACCTAGCTCTGACACACAATGAAATCATGTCCATTCAAACAAAAATTGATCAATAGATGGCGGAAATGAATTAATGTAACAAATTACTGTACTGTAAGAAAGAAAGAAAATGTAACTTCCTTGCTGCTAACTTTATTATTCCACGACTGGCTGGAGGCATTGTAGCTGTAACTTCTGAGAGAAAGAATGTTGGTTATTTCGTAATGAACAGCTCACACTAGTGGATGTCAAACGATTCTCAGAAGAATATGAAGAATAACGGCCATGGAAAGAGCTAACGTTTTTGCATAGGTTAAGGACATAATTTTAAATGTGCATCTGAGCAGTTCCAGCTTTCTTAAGCCGCACAGTCTTAATTTTTCGTTTTAAAATTCTAATAAATTAAAATCTTGCACAGTAATTGTGAATTAGTTATTGCCCATAAAAAACCTCCCCAAATCATCAAGCACGCACTTTAATCCTTTAATAAGGAAAGCGCATAACAAATTTAACTCTTTCCTTCGATGGATAGCATCAAGAATCATTAAGTTTCCAGCAAGCAAACTGTATTACCTAATATTCATAACTAGAACAGCGAGCTAAGGACGACGAGCTAAGGACGACGAGCTAAGGACGACGAGCTAAGGACGACGAGCTAAGGACGACGAGCTAAGGACGACGAGCTAAGGACGACGAGCTAAGGACGACGAGCTAAGGACGACGAGCTAAGGACGACGAGCTAAGGACGACGAGCTAAGGACGACGAGCTAAGGACGACGAGCTAAGGACGACGAGCTAAGGACGACGAGCTAAGGACGACGAGCTAAGGACGACGAGCTAAGGACGACGAGCTAAGGACGACGAACCTGTCAATCGTCTTTTACGCATAAAGGGTACGAAACACTGAAAGATGCAAAATATTACTGTATTTGAAACTGTAGTCTTTTCAAAGGCACGAATGTGTGTTCTAAAGGAAAGAATGTTATTGTTTATTGAACGTTTACTGAACTGTGAAATCAAATGGCTCTGAGCAAATGGTTCAAATGGCTCTGAGCACAATGGGACTTAACAGCTGTGGTCATCAGTCCCCTAGAACTTAGAACTACTTAAACCTAACTAACCTAAGGACATCACACACATCCATTACCGAGGCAGGATTCTAACCTGCGACCGTAGCAGTCGCGCGGTTCCGGACTAAGCGCCTAGAACCGCTCGGCCACCACGGCCGGCAACTGTGAAATCATTCAGCATAAAATAACATCGTATTTTGATTGTCGCAGATTAATATAAAATTTCATTTGCAGTAATTTAAGAGAGAGTCAAAAATAAAGATTTTGAAATCCCATACTGAAACAACGTAGTAGATATTTTCAAAACATTTACAGTGGAACTTTATCACTGGTTCCATCTGAGAACGCGCCGATAGCGATTAGCATTTTGTTTCATTTATCTCTGGATCTCGTACGATCATCTACTACACAGATAATATTGTGTATCCTGATTTTTATCATCGGGATTGTTATCACCTCACGTGCGCCAATCTGCTGACTGAGTTGGCTGCGAGTATCTCTCAAACCATAAGCCACTAGTTTCGTTGTTAACATTCATTTTGGTGCGTGCGTGCGGATTTACTCGTTATTATCAGATTACTATTGGTAATAGGGTGATTTTGCCATCGCCTCTGTTTGCAACACACCGAAATACTGTAGGTCCCTCAGTTTTACAGAAATCGCTAGACATAACGTTATTCCATGTACACACTTTTTAAGCTGCCAGTATTTATTTATAAATATAATAACTGAAGCACAATGAAGGTCTCAGTCTCTGGCACTAAATATATTAATTTCACTTTTCTTACTGAAGGGTGAATTTGCGAAGCGATGCAAGTCCACATTTTGATTATTTTGAGTTACGGGTACAGCAATATTCAGATGCTAAAGTCGCATCATTTATTACCAAAATGACTTCAGTCTGCATCTTCCGTACATTATTTCCAGTAGCAGAATATTTGTGTTTACCGGCAAAACAGCCTAGGTCCACGACTTCAGTCGCGCGGGGTAGCGGCGCGGTTTTAGGCGCCTTGCCACGGTTCGCGCGGCTGCCCCCCGTCGGAGGTTCGAGTCCTCCCTCAGTCGTGTCCGCGCGTCCGCGTCCTTAGCTTAAGTCAGGTTAAGTAGAGTATAAGCTTAGGGACCGATGACCTCAGCAGTTTGATCCCATAGGAACTACCACTACAAATTTACAAATTTTCTGCAAGGACTCCAGCTGTTTTGCATATCAGGTATGCACTATTCTCCTCCATTGTTTCAATACCTGTGTTTCATCTAGTGTTAAGGAACTACGGTTGTTTTGTGACTGACGTCCAGACCAGAATAAGAACAACCCTCTCGTCAGATTTTAATGGCTGCATTTTTTTTTTGAACATCAGACTTCTTTGCCCTACCATGGGACAGTCCTTTCTGCCGTCAGGTCGGGACTTCGCACCAGTGAAAGAAGACTGAGGCTTGTGGACACACTGTATAATGTGGGACGTGCGTTAACATATAATTAGTTCTAATTCTAAAGGAACTTTTACAGTTTGAGAGTGAGAATTTTATTCTGTTAAGGACGTTCATACATATAAAAACGTTTCGACAACTTTTATGGACTTCCGCTTTTCTGCAGAACATATCGAACAGCTGTGGTAAAACCATTCATTGCAAGAATAATTCAACATTCCTTCATCGTCAAGTCAACAAACGCACATATTGCAGAATTACCAACCAAACATGCTTATGAAAATGGTGCATGTCCGGTCAATGACAATAAAATTAAAATTATACGCAAATGCTCAAGTACATTCCCAAAGATGATGAACGCAAAGCATTTTATGAAAAAATTGCAGACTGGGAAACAAAGAAAAATGAGTAAAATTGCAATTTTATTCCGAAATTTTGTGTGTGTTTATTTTTCTTGATTATTTACTATGTTCCCTGAATGAGTTTTCGAATAAACAAAATACACATTTATATATCAATTTTATTACATAAAAAGCACAACTGAAGTTTATTTTAAATACGTCTTAAGTCTTGCTTTTTTAGAAAAAAAATCTGAACATGAAAGGGAAGAACGTCATTTTGTAATGAAAATTCCGTAATTAACTTGTACGCATTATATACAGTAATCTAGTGCCATATTGGCTTCAGTAAGAAACAGTTTCTTGTTGTTTCTGAAAATTTACTTCCAAGGACTTCTGCAAATTCAAGATTCAATTAAGTTCTCAGTCTCTGACAATAATACATTAATTTCTCTTATGTTATAGGTCAGAATTATGTTTAAATTTCATATAACCACCAACATTATTTACAGGAAAAATGATTGCTGGGCTGACTGTAACTGGAAGAATGTGAAGAAATTACAAATCAACAATAACAGAAGAGACTTTCAAATCACTCGGCCGACCAATTCTTGAGTATTCACCGTCAGTGTGGGATCCTTAAGATGTAGGCTTTACAGAATAGATACAGAACACTTGTAGAAGAGCGGATTTTTTTACTCGAGGGTTGATTTAGTGGAGCGCGAGTGTGTTACGGAAGTGGACAACAAACTCCAGAGTGACGCGAGCAAGGTAGACGTGCATCAGTGAGAGGTTTCCTGTTAAGTTGTTAGAGTGTACGTTCCAATAAGAGTGGGGGAAACATACTAAGCGGAGAAGTTCAGAGAAATTAGAACTCATGCGGAGGCGTGCTGACAATTTTTCTTGCCATGTACCATCCGCGAGTGGGACTGAAGTGGATGGAAGTGCCACTGTTAGAAGTACCAAGCATGGTACACCGTGAAGGAGCTTGCGGAGTATAGATGTAGATGTATACATCGTCTTAAATACGTAAAACTTTGTCTTGTTGTCACCATCATAGTCGCTGGTGATTTTGCCCTCTTCCTGAGCTGAAGGACTGCTAATTTAAGAAGCTAGAAAAGTGGCGGTAATTTTTTAAGTACCATCAAGTGAATTCTGAAGAATTCACAATACAGAAGCGCAATAGTTATACACCTCCAAACAAGCAAGGTTTTTAAATATACTGACGAAAAAAACCGCAACACCAAAAAAAATAACGCAGAGTAATGAAACTTGGGGAAGACATTTGTTTAAGTGATTAACGCAGTAAGTTAATATATGAATAAGATAAGCCGTTGCAAATGTGAATTGCTGGTAAATGAGTACCCGGGCACTTGGTCGATCAATACAGGGAAGGTTAATGCTGGCTGCGGATTACGCTGGGGTTACCGTCCGATGACGTTCCATGTGTGCTCGATTGGAGACAGATATGGTGGTCGAGCAGGCCAAGACAACATGCCGACACTCAAAGGGCATGTTGGGTTAGAAGGGCAGCATGTGGGTGAGCGTTATACTGTTGGAAAACACCCCCTGGAATGCTGTTCATGAATGGCAGCGCGACAGGTCGAATCATCAGACTGACGTACAGATTTGCAGTCAGGATGCATGGGATAACAAACGAGAGTGCTTCTACTGCCATACGAAATCTCACCCCAGGCCATAACTCCTGTGTGGGTCCAGTGAGTCTAGCACACAGACTGGTTGATTGCAGGCCGCCTTCTGACCTACTAAAGACACAGCCATCACTTGCACCGAGGCAGAACCAGCTTTCATTAGAAAACACAACCCTGCCCTTCAATGAGCTCTTGCCTGCCCTCACTGAAGTTGCAAATAGTGGTAGTCTGGGGTAAGCGAAATGCACGCTACAGGGCTCCGGTCTGAAGAGATGTTTCTGAAGTAACCGTTGCGTCACTGTGGCGCCACCTGCTGCTCTGATGTAACAGAGCCATACGCCGAGCACGATTGTCTTCTCTCGCGGTAGGGCCCACGTGGCCTTCCGCTGTCTGGTCTTCTTGCGACCGTACATTCTCGTGAACATCGTCGCTAGCAATCTTGAACAGTGAATACATCCCTGCCAAATGTTTCTGCAGTATCGCTGAAAGAACATCCAGCTTCTCGTAGCCGCGATATACGAACTCTCACAAATTCAGTGAGGTGTTGGTAATGGCGTCTTTGTCATCCAACGTCTAAGGTAACTAACGCTCACGACCGTTACAGTGTATATTTAAAGCAAACGTGAATTGCATCTTCATATTGGCGCCACTAGCGTCGCACATATGCGATTGGCACGAAATAGGAATAGCCACGCCTACCAACTTTCATTTATGTCGCATAACTGCTCCTAGGTGTGGCGACATCTTTCCGTCAGTGAACGTGTTTTGTGTTAACTTGTTTAAGGGGCGTTTGAAAGCAAAACTAACAGCTTTGGTAGTTTTCATAACAAGACTTTCAATGTTTCACTTTTCTCTGCCTAGAGCTGTGTATAGTTTCTCTCTGTATGACCCTTTGACGTATTTAATTTTTAATCCTGTTACATTACTTGCGGATCTGTGAAACTACCGAATTTTTGTCATGCATCTGTTTATAAAGGGATTTGTCTGATACTTCTCTACATAGAAGGCTGTGGATTCCACCTATCGATAGAAGATACGCAGCCCTCAATCAGTAGGAACACAGCTGAAACAGACCTTCACCGAAATGGTCTACACAGGCGCACTGAAAATACCAATGAGTCATTCAGTAATATGATTTGGACACTGGGCTAAATGCTAAGAGTCAATGATCCTATGCTGTAGTTGAATGGCGAAACATGGGAAGAGGGGTGTCAGTGCTTCTGATGTAAAACCTGATTGTCATACTGCAAAGGGATTGCCACGTTGCCATTTTTAGACAACGTTAAGAGTTGCAAAGTCACAGCGTGCAGCCCAGCTCAACAGAGAAGCCACCGCTACGGTCGCAGGTTCGAATCCTGCCTCGGGCATGCATGTGTGTGATGTCCTTAGGTTAGTAAGGTTTAAGTAGTTCTAAGTTCTAGGGGACTGATGACCTCAGCAGTTGAGTCCCATAGTGCTCAGAGCCATTTGAACGGAGAAGCCAGGTCCGCTGGAAGGAAGATGCTGAGAGAGAGAGAGAGAGAGAGAGAGAGAGAGAGAGAGAGAGAGAGAGAGAGAGAGAGAGAGAGAGAGAAAGTGTGTGTGTTTTTATCAATTTCAGCTTTGAACTATTTTCTCAAAATGATTATTTTACAGTTAATGTTTCTATATCTGAGAAACTACTTCTGATAGCTTCATGAATCTTTATCAGCTGCTTTACTGTAACTTACTACACCATCTGAAGACTAGTAATGACACTGTTTGGTTGCACAAATATTTAATGTAAAATGTTGCATATTTTTAATAAATTATTATCTTTGGTTCTTCTGCATTTCATTTATTAATTCTGCTCTATATAACATGGATATGTTACCCATAAAATATTTAGAGTGGTACTTTCGTAAGTTCCAAATATAAAGTTACATGAACTTTGATACTTTCACATTGCCAGCATAGGTCCTTAAAATTTTCCTCGATACTGTGTTGCGTACATTGAAAGCATTGCCACACCGTTTAATTGAGACCATTAACTATGAAATTTATTTCCTGTAGCTCAGTGCCACAGCATGTAGAGTGGACCTAATGCTATCTTAGCTACTTTATCTCAATGTATACAGGGAGTATTCTCATCAACAGAGGGAACTGAGGGTAATCTAACCAAAACCGATCCAATGAAACGGGGACATTACTTCATAATTAAATCATTGGCAACTCTTAACACACACATTGGCAGTTATCTCTCAAACAGCTCCTTTGCTGACTCTTATCCACCAGCACAGTTTTGCTCCTGTCATAGTACAATTTCACCCGCGTCAGTTTTCAGTTTTCGCCTATATAGTGATTATATATAGGTTGTTTCTAAAATTAATGTCAAAAATGAGATGGCTGATAAAGTGGATAACAACAGGCAACTTTTACATAGCATCCCACGTCCGCATCCCTTAGCGTCCTGCGCCAGGCGTCATTTAACAGCGTATCCCGCCACCGTGAAGGTCGCGAGGCACACACACAGTCCACCATTCGAGTCGGAATGATAGCAGGTATTCTGGGTAGGACAATACCACAGAGTTTCTTCCAGGATTTGCTGGGACGCAAACGCGTTGTATTTGGCAGTGCAAATGTCTCTTTCATGCATTTCTTACCACGAGCTATTTCATATGGAATGGCAACATCTACGAAGACCTGGAAAGCGCCATGGATAGTCCAGTGGTGGCCAATTTCTTCAAGGAACATTTCAGAGCTCATGTGCTGGAATTGGTACCTTGCTAACATAAGGTGTGGTACAGACACGTCGCCGATACCTTCATTGGGTGGAGCCGTGGAGAGGAATAACTAGTGACTTTCCAAGACACCTGAATAGCCTCCACGCCAATATGAAATTTACCATGGAGATAGAAACCAACATCTACCCTTTCTAGAGGTGCTGGTCACGGGGGATGGTGAAAACTTGGGGCAGTGTTCACCGTAAACAGACACACACACGGACCGATACCTGCGCAAACTGTCAGATCACCACCAGAGCCGGGAATGAGGCGTGTTAATACACACTCGTAACGCGAGCAAGATGACTGAGCCGTAGCTCATCAGACGCGGGATGCAACACCTGGAAAGCGTTCTGCAGAGCAGTGGGTACTGCACCAGTTACATAAGAAGTGTCACAGAATCAGATGATTGGTGAAGTGACATCGGTAAAAGAAATGTCGAATACGGCCTTTCTTCCTTACTTTACCAGAGTGATGGACAGGATCGGCCTCAGTGTCTTAGAGGATCAGTGTTTCAGATCGGTAAAGGAGAAAAGGGATCCACTTACAATGTCAGGAATATACCGCATAGCATGTACATGCTGGAATGGGTAGACCATCACTCAACACCAGGATGGCCGGACATAAGCGGCACTACATTTTGGGGTAAGTGGAGAAATCTGCCTTAAGCGAGTCCGCACAGAGAGAGACCGACCCCATAGTTAAATTCGCCGACAAAGAAGTTCTTGCCATAGAAAACAGCTATCACGCCTGCTTGTTCAGAGAAGCCGCAGAAATACACAGACATAACAATAGCTTCAACAAGAAAGAAGTAAGCCTCAGCATGAACGATCTCTGACTATTCCTGCAGCGAACGACCATTGCAGGTAGCAAGGGGAAAACTGCAACAGTAATGACCACGGAAAAGCCCTTTGACGTTGGCGCGCCAGGTACATATGATCCGCGGCTGCGAGCTCGACTTCGACCAGCAGTGGGTGTGAAGCTCTGACAATGCCTGCCACTCGTGCTGGCGAAACGTCACAAAAAGCATCAAACAAACGCCGGCCTAAGAACCCTAGACTGAAGCCAACAGGCAGTTTGTTAGCGAGCGACCACGAAAGCCTTACCCATTTTGTAAATGACTGATACCATGTCGCACAAAGGGCGGCGTCTTCCACACTGCAGAGTTTGGTGTGTCCAGTTTCAGCGTGTCAACAAACAGGGCACACACTTGTGTTTGGTAGCGTGCGGAGCGGACAGGAAATTGAGCGCGTTTCTTGGGAGGAAAAGGCGGACATTCACTGTTCTCACGGGACGGCGTGTGGCAATGCTCTCGCTGCTCAGTGGTTGTACGTTCAGCGGTTCCCGAATCGCTGAGTGCCAGATCCACGCACATTCACCACCGTCCACAGGACCCTAACAGAGAAATGCAGTAGAGGCGAGTTGTCTACTGACGAAGTATCGTGATGGCTCATCTGTATTTAGGGCCTACATCGAAACACGAAGCATTCGGTTTGTGGGAAACGTGCGAAGACCGGACGGACGCGTTCATCATCTCACAATGCGTACAACAGGGTTTGATGAGAGGGCGTTAGCAGAGCTCCAAAACACGGTCTAAACAAGTTTAGAGAGTGTTGCTCGAGAAATGGGTGTAAGCCAGTCCAAGGTCTGGCGTGTGTGGGATGAAGATTATTTGCACCCTTATCGCCTTCAGAAAGTTCAAGCCCTCAATCCAGAAGATTTTCCGCGTTGCGCTGACTTCTACCAGTGGTTTTTGCAGGAGCCTGCCTTCAACCTGCTTCTCTCACACTGTATTTTTTTTTTACAGAAGAGGCATCCTTTACAAGGGGGGGGGGTGTGTTCAACAGCCGCAATCAGTACTTGCTGGCACGGAAAAATCCGTATCTTGCTTTGTCCTTGGTCACCAAGAGCACTTCACCGTCAACGTTTGGCCTGGTTTGGTAGACAATCTGATTGGTTCATACTTGCTCCCCCGACGACTGAAGGCAAACAGATACTTCGTCATCTTAAGGGAAACATTGCCAGAGTTGTTGGAACATGTCCCACTAAACGTGCGACAGTGCGTGTGGTACTAATATGATGGTGCATCTTCGTCCATGTGGTGCGAAGTCATTTGGATGGAACATACAGTGTGAATGGGATACACCGTGGTGGGCCAGTCGCACAGCCTGCAGCTTCCCCCGACTTGACCCCGTTGATTTTTTTCGTCTGGGAGCACCCACAATCTGTTGTTTATGAAACACCTATCGATACAGATGAAGAGGTGACAGCATCAGTTATACCAGCCTCTGACACAATCCCCATTTTGCCAGAGGTGATAGATAGGGCGGGACAAGGACTTTGGCATCGTTGCACGGCGTGCATTCAAGCAGCTGGGCGTAATTTCGAGCATTTTTTGTAACTACTCGCAAATAAAGGTCAGGAAACGTCAACCCCGTCTCTCTTTCCTTGATGTCACAAAAAAATTGAAAACGTTGCCCAGTGGACCCGCTACCACGTCCACTTGGATGGCGGGTTGTATCCCTACCTAACCAGTGGCGTGCGACGCTTAAATATGTCTAGTGCCGAACGCTGAGGGATGCGAACATGTGTTGCTACGTGAAAGTTGTCTGTTGCGACCCGCTCTACCACACCTTTAATTTTTTTACTTTCATTTTGGAAACACACTGTATGGAACTGTTATAGCCGAGTTCTTTTCCCCTGTATCTCCATACACCAGTAAACCCCCTTAAAGAATCCCATGTATAAAAAGTTGCCAGCTTCTGATTACTTTACAAATGAGTTAACGCGTTGTAAGATGGCAGATCAAATGAATGTCAATTTCGCACCTTACGTGAGAGACTTTATACATCGTAACAGGAAGGTGAATATGTCACCTGACATACTTCGGCGAAAATGAGCAAATTTGTCTAGTAAAATGTACAGTACGCAATGCAAAGGGACGACAACACACTGAACCTAAATCCTGCATGTCAATGAGCAAGAGGTGAAAAAAGCTGCTGGAGAAAACGTTTTAGTTTGGGAGCAGATGCGAGCTGCAACATCGCAGCCTGAGTGCAAAAGAACGCTCTTAAAGCAACCCCTGGTGAGGGGCAACGAACGCGCCAACTCACTCATCGAGCAGAGCAGGTAACGGGCCAGCGGCGTGGTATGGAGAGAGCCATTAGAAAACTGCGTTGGGGAACTTCCAGATGGATACAAACAGTCCAGCGACACAGTCGATCACGTGAATGGCGCGTGGTGTGCAGGTGATGTAACTTATAGGCATCTGGAACGGGCACAAAATATCAGATTGGCTGACAAAGTAGAAAGGATTAAAGTGTCTAAATTTCGACGCAGTTTGATGGTAGGCCCTTTGCTATTGGCAGAGGGTGTTTCCACAAGATGAAAGGAACGCTCCTATTTGGCGGAAAAACCCGTGACATGGAGCACGAAAGGACCCAGACGGGGGACAGTTTTGCTACGAGAGACACAAGACCGAAAATTTCGGGGACTCTCCACTGAACCAGGGCCCAGTGCAGAACAGGGCGCATCACACACTATACGACGCAAAGGAGGAATTCTGTGTGAACACTGCGTTCATTTCGGCTGACATTCAGCTAAATATTAGCTGCACAGTCATTGAGCTCCAACAGCGAAGAAACGAAACCGCCATGTAGTTAATTGTTCTTGCGAGAACTGAGAGGGCATTGTAATACGCACACTGCTCCATCCATGTACGTGCATATCGCCATTTTTCAAGACTAGGGATGAGTGCACGTTTTCTCGCCTAATGAGAAACAGAGGACAGTTTCTGCTGATAAAAATCAGCAAAGATTTTTATTAGCTTTTTTGGACTTTGAGAGGATGAGATCTGTCATGCAGCCGACAGCTCATCGCAGCTAAGGTAAATACTGCTATCAGAGACGTAAACTTGTTGGTTCACCAGCTTGCATCCACTGTGAAATCTAGCAACTTTGAGTAATTTTTTAGCTCAGCTTGTCACAAAAACTAACCGTTCTCTGTAGACTTGTTTGTCATCCTAAATAGTAAACCAAAAGAACCAGAATTGGATGATTTGTCCTAATATTGGCCAACTTCACGATGTAGTAGTAAGAATAATTTTGTAAAGAACCTTTTGGTTAAAATTTAATATTTTGAGTTTGGAGGTATTTCGATTAAACAGGACGAAATACGTTATCTAGACAAATGTCCTCACATTGTCATGTTACAACCTGTGTAAATTCGTGTACTTCTTTGACAATGTTGAATATAAAACAATTTGCTTACAGATAAACACCGTTGTGCTCTGTCTAAGAATAAGGGTCCACTCAAACCCAATTATTTATCCTAGTGTCGCTAACGCACTCTCAGGGTGTTTTTGCTGATGATTGACGATAGCGAAAAGGAGTGGAGAATAAGAGTGTTTAGTATTTAACATTAAGCTTGTAAGTGGGAAAAGTTTAGAGAAAGTTTGAAATATTCTTAAAGTTTGTCGGAAGTCGCCAAGTGCTCTAACTGTAAAACAGTGGACGAGCATAGTCTTAATTTGAAGAGAGACTATTCTCTTGAGTCATGTCAGACGTAAGAAAACTTCCAGTGGACACTGCAGAAAGACAAGCATTGCCCCATAATTTCAACAAAGCTCTCATGACAGGCAAAAAGTCGGCTGAAAGTGTCTACCCAAGGAATGTCAATGAATACGGAGGAGATGAGGAAAGCTCCAAAGCCGAAGACCTAGCCAAGGAGCTGACGAGCGACCCATGTAAAAAAAGTTAGCCAAAGTAAAGGAGAAGAATTCTAGAATAATAGCTCCACCTGCGAAAAGAAAGTGTTTTGGAGTCTTCAGGGGGACGCCACTGCAGAAACACATTCGTAAAACAGAGTGTTGGTATAGCGGGTTGTGCAAGAAAGATCGAATTGAAGAAATGATCAGGGTGTGAAAAAGATATTGTAATGCTTGTAAATAGTGAGGTAAGAACAAAAACATGGACTTTTCTCAGAAATAAAATAGTGTGTATCTAAGCTCAGGGACATAATAAAAGTGGTACAATTTATGCATTAACTGGTACAAATTGAAACACCAGATTCCTGATTTGTAGCACTTGCAGATATTTGGAAAATTGAGTGTAGTGAGCTTATTTTTCTCAGAATTTCAATTTTTTAATCATACGGAAAAAACATCCTGTAGTTGAAAATGGTATTGTTTAAATAATTGATTTACTTTTTTGGCTATAATAATAAAGAGCGGTACAATTTAGGCAACTCTTCCCAACATTGGAGAATATGCGCATCATCACTGCCGCAGCTTCCATTAGACATGAAAACTGAGAGCTCAGTCAAGCAAGAGTACTCCATATCACCGATACTATTGTCAGCAGTCTTAGAGGAAGCTATCAGAACCACACCTGAAGAGGAGGAGGAAGAGAAGAAGACAATACGGGTTGATGAAACAACTCTAGACCATTTTTGACATGACTTTTTCCTCCTGAACCGTTGTTTAATTATTTATTTACGATGGCAATTTCGGCTATATAGACATTGTCATGTAGGAACCGACGCAACAAATTGCTTAAAGACCAATTCACTTTTAGAGAGACACCCTGCTATAAAACAACTGAAACCCAGATTATTTTTACCAAGTATACAGATTCTTACCTTACTATTAAGTACTTTAGGGAAATAGCAGGCAGGTCAAGGAAAAATGCCAGTGTGTGCAAACCATGGCTGATGACTGCGTGAAAGTAGCCTGCCGCTTCGGTTCTGAGGGCATCTTCAGTTCCCTTCGATGGACTGCTGACTTGGTGACGGCAGCTAGCATCACAACAGGGGTGCAGACTAAGGTCAGTATTTGAAGCATAGTGCCCATACTCCATCGCAGTATCTAAACCAGAGGCTCAGACGATTCTACGACGGTATCGGCTACACACTTCTGGACGTCTGGAGCGACCACCTTAACAAGTTAGGCGGGCACTACAGCGCGCGAAGCTGCTAACAGGGTAGCGCAGAGCACGTGGTGTGTAGGAGAGAGAAACCTACCTCCTCCTCCTCCCCCCCCACCCCCACCCCCAACCATGGGATCTGGGACTAATTGCCCATCGAAATCTAGGATACATCAGCCACACTACTCTCTGAGAACGCTCGTCGTCGCAGACTGGAAAGAGAAAAGATTAATAATATACCAGCGAACTGCATCTGCATCCATAGTAATGTCCCAGAATTATTATTCATTGTTAAATATAATAATGCCCAGACTGTATTACAAAAAAAAAGTTGGTTGAAAGCAAAAGCAAACAGCAATGAAATCCTAAATTCAGATTGGAATACTTATCGTAAGGGTAGGTCAGATGTCTGTAATGGTTGCGTATTTATTGCACTATAGAATTCGATAATATCTAATTATGATATTATTGATTCCGAATACAGATTAGAGTGAAATTAGAGTGAAATCAGAGTGAAATCAATCAGAGTGAAATCAATCAGAGTGAAATCAATCAGAGTGAAATCAATCAGAGTGAAATCAATCAGAGTGAAATCAATCAGAGTGAAATCAATCAGAGTGAAATCAATCAGAGTGAAATCAATCAGAGTGAAATCAATCAGAGTGAAATCAATCAGAGTGAAATCAATCAGAGTGAAATCAATCAGAGTGAAATCAATCAGAGTGAAATCAATCAGAGTGAAATCAATCAGAGTGAAATCAATCAGAGTGAAATCAATCAGAGTGAAATCAATCAGAGTGAAATCAATCAGAGTGAAATCAATCAGAGTGAAATCAATCAGAGTGAAATCAATCAGAGTGAAATCAATCAGAGTGAAATCAATCAGAGTGAAATCAATCAGAGTGAAATCAATCAGAGTGAAATCAATCAGAGTGAAATCAATCAGAGTGAAATCAATCAGAGTGAAATCAATCAGAGTGAAATTAAGCATCAAAGGTGAGTGAAAATGGTAAGCGGATGACGTTATAGGCCACTTGCATCAAGAAGCTGTTGTGCTAAAGCGCCTCATAGAGAGCGTGCAGAATTTTCTGAGTAAGTTTCCTCATTCTGCTATAGTAATAGGAGGAAGTCTAAGTTTCCACAATAGAAATGTAGAGACATCTGATGAAAACTTGTGCCAGAGACAGGGATTCGTGCGACAGCGTCCTGAATGTTGTCTGAAAATTAATTTGAACAGATAGAGAATCAGCTCATGAAAGTGACGTCTACGACCTCCTAGCAAGAAACAGACCTGAACTTCTGGAGTTAGTTAACGTAGAGCATGGCATCAGTGATCATAAGACTGTAGTAGCATCGATGATTAGTGGTTTTCTAAGGATTGCTAAAAAAGATGGGAAAATATTTTTGCTTAGTAAGGGTGACTGGCTACAAATTGCTGTTCGTCTGAGTAGTCAACAATAAATATATCCACTGCTGGGGACCAAGACGCGTGGCACGAAAGGAAAAAATTCAAAAGCATCTTTTGGTACGCCTGAGATGATGATTGGTTTGTAGGGCGCCCAACTGCGAGGTCATTAGCGCCCGTACCAAGTCCCCATTTTTTTCACGGTCCAGTTTTTTACCCAGTCCAATCTATCCATTGTCACGAATGATGATAAAATGATGAGGACAGCACAAACACCCAGTCCTTGCATGCTTGAGAGAAATATGCCTCGAGCAACACCTTAATGGATAGGAAAGACCTACCGTGGTTTAACAGCCGTGTTAGGAACCTGCTACGTAACCAAAAGGAGCATTATACATTCAAGAGAAGTCAAATAAAAGCTGAACTAAGCAATAGTGAGTTTAAGGAGAGCAATGAGAAAAGCTTTCAATTACCTTTAAAGTAAAATTTTGCCAATTGAACTGACTAAAGATGCTAAGAGGTATCGGTCCTACGTATAATCAGAAAGCGTTTCAGAATCATTTATTCGTCCACTCACTGACCATATTGGAACCGAAGTGGAAGACGACAGAGAAAAGACCAAAATACTGAATTCAGTCTTCCGAAATTGCTTCACTGCGGAAGATCATAATACTGTCCCTCCTTTCAGTTATCGTACCAACGCCGAAATGGCAGATATGAGGTAAGTGATCCCTTAACTGAAAAGTGACTACTACCGGTTGGTACTGGAAGGGCATCTGCACCAGGTGATTTTACAGAGATTACGCGGGAGAACAAGCTCCCCCACAATCAGCAGTTTATTTTAGGTCGCTGGAGCAACGAAGGGTATCTAGCGACTGGAAGAAAGCTCAGGTCGATCCCGTTTTTCAAGAAGGGCCATACAAGAGCACATAATTAAAGTCTTATATCGCTGAAGTCAACCTATTGTAGGATTATGGAACGTGTCTTATTCTCATGTATTATGTCGTGTATAGAAAACGAAAATCTCTTTAGTAAAAATAAACGGATTCCGCAAACAGAGTTGTTGCGAAACTCTGCTCGTTCTATTCCTGCATGAGATCAACAGTGCTGTAGACATCGGCGCTCAGGTTGATGCGTTCCTTGACTACAGCAGGGCATTTGACACCGTCCCACACTGCCCTTTAGTGAAAAAAATACAACCTTATCGAGTTTCGGATCAGATTTTGGGCTGGATTCAAGATTTCCTTGCAGATAGAACTCAACACGTCTACCTGAACAGAACAAAATCGACAACTGCTTCATGCATACTCTGCAAATGACATTTAAGTTCCTGGCAGAGGGTTCATTGAACCACCTTCACATTTCTCTATTATTCCAATCTCGTATAGCGCGCGGAAAGAATGAAAACCTGTATCTTTCCGTACGAGCTCTGATTTCCCTTATTTTATCGTGGTGATCGTTCCTCCCTGTGTAAGTCAAATGTCAACTAAATATTTTCGCATTCAGAGAAGAAAGTTAGTGATTGGAATTTCGTGAGAAGGTTCCGTCGCAACAAAAAACGCCTTTCTTTTAATGATGTCCAGCACAAATCCTGTATCATTTCTGTGACACACTCTGCCATATTTCGCGATTATATAAAACGTGCTGCTTTTCTCTGAACTTTGATGTAAAACTTCCTGGCAGATTAAAACTGTGTGCTGGACCGAAACTCGAACTCGGACCTTTGCCTTTCGCGGGCAAGTGCTCTACCAACTGAGCTACCCAAGCACGACTCACGCCCCGTCCTCACAGCTTTACTTCTGCCAATACCTCGTCTCCTACCTTTCAAACTTTACAGAAGCTGTCCTGCGAACCATGCAGAACTAGCACTCCTGAAAGAAAGGATATAGCGGAGACATGGCTTAGCCACAGCCTGGGGGATGTTTCCAGAATGAGATTTTCACTCTGCATGTTCTGCATGGTTCGCAGGAGAGCTTCTGTAAAGTTTGGAAGGTAGGAGACGAGGTACTGGCAGAAGTAAAGCTCTGAGGACGGGGCGTGAGTCGTGCTTGGGTAGCTCAGTTGGTAGAGCACTTGCCCGCGAAAGGCATTGGTCCAGAGTTCGAGTCTCGGTCCGGCACACAGTTTTAATCTGCCAGGAAGTTTCATATCAGCGCACATTCCGCTGCAGAGTGAAAATCTCATTCTGGCTTTTTCGATGTTCTCCGTCAGTCCTACCTGGTAAGGATCCCTCACTGCGCAGCAGTATTCTAAAAGAGGACGGACAAGCGTAGTGTAGGCAGTCTCCTTAGTGGGTCTGTTACATTTTCTAAGTGTCCTGCCAATAAAACGCAGTCTTTGGTTAGCCTTTCCCTCAACATTTTCTGTGTGTTCCTTCCAATGTAATTTGTTCGTAATTGTAATACCTAGGTATTTAGTTGAATTTACAGCTTTTAGATGTGACTGATTTATCGTGTATCCGAATTTCAACGAGTTCCTTCTAGCACTCCTGTGGATAACATCACAATTCCCGTAATTTAGGGTCAATTTCCAATTTTTTCATCATACAGACATCTTTTCTATATCGTTTTGCAGTTCTTTTTGATCTTTAGATGACTATTAGTCGATAAACGACAGCGTCATGTGCAAACAACCTAAGACGGCTGCTCAGATTGTCTCCCAAATCGTTTATATAGATAAGGAACAGCAAACGGCTTATAACACTACCTTGGCGAACGCCAGAAATCACTTCTGTTTTACTCAATGACTTTCCATCAGTTACTACGAACTGTGACCCCTCTGACAGGAAATCACAAATCCAGTCACATAACTGAGACGATATTCCATAAGCACGCAATTTTAGTACGAGCCGCTTGTGTGGTACAGTGTCAAAAGCCTCCCGGAAATCCAGGAATACAGAATCGATCTGAAATTCCTTGTCAATAGCACTCAGCACTTCATGTGAATAAAGAGCTACTTGTGTTTCACAAGAAGAATATTTTCTAAACCCATGTTGACTGTATCAATAGACAGTTTTCTCCGAGGTAATTCATAATGTTCGAACACAATATATGTTCCAAAATCCTGCTGCATATCAAGGTTAACGACATGGGCCTGTAATTTAGTGGATTAGCCCTACTACCTTTCTTGAATATTGGTGTGACCTGTGCAACTTTCCAGTCTTTGGGTACGGACCTTTCGCCGAGCGAACGGTTGTGTATGATTGTCAAGTATGGAGCTATTCTATCAGCATACTCCGGAAGGAAACCAACTGGTATATATAGTCTGGACCAGAAGACTTGCTTTTATTAAGTGATTTAAGTTGCTTCA
Organism: Schistocerca serialis cubense; assembly: GCF_023864345.2. Classification (NCBI taxonomy): domain Eukaryota; kingdom Metazoa; phylum Arthropoda; class Insecta; order Orthoptera; family Acrididae; genus Schistocerca; species Schistocerca serialis. The sequence goes on along the minus strand of NC_064646.1, from coordinate 48,977,778 downwards.
CTATTCCAAGGATATTTACTTCTACGTTACTCATGTTGGCAGCTGTTCTCGATTCGAATTCTGGAATATTTACTTCGTCTTCTTTTGTGAAGGCATTTCGGAAGGCTGTGTTTAGTAAATCTGCTTTGGCAGCACTGTCTTCGATAATATCTCAATTGTTATCGCGCAGAGAAGGCATTGATTGTTTCTTGCAGCTAACATACTTCACATACGACCAGTATCTCTTTGGATTTTCTGCGAGGTTTCGAGACAAAGTTTCGTTGTGGAAACTGTTATAAGCATCTCGCATTGAAGTCCGCGCTAAATTTCGACAGATTAAGAGTAACTTCCGGACTATCCCAGGGAGGTGTGGTAGGACATTACAGGTTACAGTGTACATAAATGATCTAGTGAACTGCGTTAGATGCTATTTAAAACGGTTCACAAATAATAGGTCGTCTACAAGTAGCAACGCCAGAAGACAGTATTTATTTGCAGAATGACCGTCAGAGGATTGACGAATGGCGCAGGCTCTGACATTTGACGCTGGACAAATAAATTTAACATATTGGGCATAGGTAGGAGAAGAAATCCACTACTGTACAGCTGCACTAATGATGACGGAAACAGTAGCTACGTAAAGTGTGAGTGACGATGCAGGGCGACCGAAGTGGAATAAGCACATAAAACAGATTGTCTAAAAAGCAGATGCCAGACAGATGCATAGGAAGAGTCTTAAGGAAATGTAACTCAACCAGGAAGGATGTGGCTTACAAGGCGCTTGTTCGACCGATTCTTGAATACTGATCAACAATCTGAGATTCTTACCGCGCGTTTCGCCACGGGATCGTTTAGTCAGCGCGGGGGCGTTTCCCAGATGACCAACGAACTAGTGGCAGAAGCTGCAGGAAAGGAACTGCGCGTCACGAATAGGTTTACTATTGAAATTCCGAGAGGGTACGTTGTGGGACATATCAGAGCGTATTACGTCCCGCCACATACTTCACTCGAAATGGTAACTAGAAAATTCGACCAGTTAGAAAAAATACGGATGTTTACCGACAATCATTCTCCCCACGCGGGATTCACGAGTGGAACAGGGAAGGGACGATCAGTGAATGGTGCCAGAAGCACCCTCCGCCACACGCGGTCAGGTGTCTTGCAGAGCGCCGATGTAGGTGTGGAATGCATATTCGTTCCTTTTCATGAGGCGCAGAAGAAAGCATACTTCCATGCAGTGTTGAACCACATGATGTGCCTACCACTAGGAACCGATGATTTTAGAAGAGTTAATTAGTCTGCTAAACACAGCTATCAGATACGGGTTCGGAGCAGCAACGGCATGTACAACTAGAAACGCAGTTCATAACATATGACTACAGAGGATGGAATTACTCTCGAGGTAGGAGCAGTAAAGAACTTGAAGTCCAGACTCACTCCTGTGCCGTATCTCCGACCACTGCCAGGTAAAATGTTGCACGTCTGTAAGAAAACTTACGTGGGGATTGGAGCTACGCTTATAATACTTTAAAACAGAAGATTAGACATAGTAGTATTAGAGGTACGCAACTTTTCAGCTCCGAGCGATGTAGAGGAGGTTGCGAGACATGGTCAGAGTCGGATGGGGCGCGTGTTGCTACTGCATTTAAGAAGACGCGAGGCTAACCGATAGGAACACGCCGACTTTAGGAGCCCATTTGAAAGAAAGGGGACGCCAAGTATCAGAAACTGGAAAGTCTCTTAACTTGCTGCGTAAAGTAAGGAACGATAAAGCGACGAATAAAATATGCATTGAGAAACGATCGGATGGAGAAGCTGCCTAAGATTTAGAAAGGTATCATAAGAAGTACTAATGTGGTATGCTTTAACATACTTCACAGTGACGTAAGAAGTGGTGTACTTCTCTCAAAAATAATTTGGTTTTCACAAATTTTTGAGAAAGGACATACCTAAAATTAAACTGGTCGTTCAGATATTAGTGCTGTTCCAGATGTTACTTGAGAGCGGCACAACAGCCAAAACCTCAGTCGCAGATTTCTAAAATACTGCAGGACTGTGGACGCCAGTAAACAGAAAATACGTAAATCACCTTTGTTCTGCTAGCACATTGTATAGCTGGCGTCTAGTGCGGATAAAACTCGACGTGGAGCAACTTAACAGAACAAGTTTGCAAGTTGGTCTTAAAATTAACGATAACAAGATTAAAATGATATAGTCTTAATGTAGAAAAACGCACAGTTGTGGCCACTCGATGAAAATAAATCAGTACCAATAGAGTACCTGTCCCAGAAGCCAGTTTCTGAACTGACCCGTCTAACATTTTGGTGTAGTTTGTAAACGGTCGTGTCGCGGACGACACGAGTATTAGCGAGTAGCGCTCATTAACGCCCCCTCCCCTCCCCAGGAGTACTATATCTGTCCTACAGGGCCACCGCCGCCATTGATCAAGACCGGCTGCATCGAACGCACAGAATGCATAAACATAAAAACATCTTGTTTGTTATCCGCTGGCTGGGATGTAGATGCAAGTAGGCAAGTTGATATTTCGAAATCGACTCATGTTTCCGATGTTTCCAGTGGTTTAATTCTGTATTGTTTCAGACAGCGAATAACGTTAAACACCTTATTAGACGAAACCTTATATGGGAAGGAATTTCGTAACTTATCTCTATAGGAAAGACGAGGGTCATGTTTTTTATTGTTTTTTTATTTTTACATCAATCTGTTTTGCCCGACCTTAAACTTCAGCGCTGTCGCGAGTACGACCACGGCGAAACTTTGCAAATCAATTATTCGAGGGATTGTTACTAAATAAAACGTTAATACTCAACGCAAGAAAATATATAAAAACTACTTTTACAGTTTCTGAGGTGCTGTTATTCAACAGTGTCAAATTTTGAACCATACGTTTTTTTTATAAAACTTGAACGGCAACGTTTGTATGTAAGTGCGTCGTCGGTACACAGCTGCAAGAAGCTAAAAACCTTATCTGCCAGGCCGTTTGTATACGTCGTAAACAGTAACGACCTATTACGGTTCTCTGTGCTGCAGTGGACGTTACTTCCGTTGCGTGATGATATCTCCACAATGTTATCAACCTCGAAGCTAACGTAGAGACAGAAACGCGTGTTATGAGAGCTGCCTTTGGAAAGACTGGAGCAATGACAGACCGACAATTTACAGGGTGACAGTTATTGAACTATAAGGAATAAAATCGTCCCAACTTCTTAACGGCTTGCGTTAGCACGCTCAAACTGCACGGTTGGCCGCGTGGCATGATGGGTATTACTATGCGCCGTATGGTTTGGTTTAGCAACGAAGCTCATTTTCATTTGGATGGGTTCGTCAATAAGCGAATTTCCGCCCGTTTGGGGGACTGAGAATCCGCATTTCGCCATCGAGAAGTCTTTTCACCCCCAACGCGTGACTGTTTGGTGTGCAGCGTCCAGTCACGGAATAATCGGTGCGATATTCCTTGATGGCATGGTGACTAGTGACTACCGAACGGCACGTGAAGGTTTTGGAAGATGATTTCGCCGCCGTTATTCAAAGTGAGCCTGATTTCGACAACAAGTGGTTCATGCAAGCTGGAGCTGGACCCCATCGAAGCAGGAGTACTTTGGGGACCGCGTTCGGGCTCTGGGGGGTCCCATTTGCCACTGGTATGGGTCTCTATCTGGCGCCATATTCTCTGGATCTGAACACATGAGGCTCCTTTTTGTGGGGCTATATTAAAGACAAGGTGTACAGCAATAAGCCCAAAACCGTTGCTGAGCTGAAAACAGCCGTTCAGGAAGTCATCGACAACCTGTATGTTCAGACACTTCAGCGGGTCACGCAGAATTTCGCTATTCGTCTGCGCCACATCATAGCCAATGATGGCAGTGATATCGATCATGTCAATTTAAATCCGAATATCTGTAGTGTCTTTGACATGTTGAATGAAGTGTGTTCACGCCGTAGTTGGTAACGAATTTTCGTTTGTAAATAGTCTTCACGGGTTCGCCGCCGGATCACGTTGTGCAAATTCCACAATATTTCCTCGCAGCAACAGTCAGACATCTTCAGGTGCTTCAACCTTGGTGGTTACTAGGTATTTTCGGTTTTTTTTTCATTTAGTTCAGTAATTGTCACCCTGTGCATCGGCATACCGGAGGACGAGCAACGAAACAATTTTCTCGGAGGTTCACTGGAGTGGTGCCGCTGCAAATCTAGACCGTACCCCATTTCAGTAGTAATTGGACACAATAGTGCTCGTTCGTGTTCGAATCACCCTATTCCTATGTTCAGGAGTTCACTCAAGTTTTCCCTTGGGGAACCTCGACATAAACGGTGAAGATCAGCAGACGCTCGCGACTGTAACAGCTGAATGGCGCCACAAACTGAGATGCAACGGAGTGGCCGGCCTAGGCTGGACAAACTGGGGCGAATCACCTGTGAAATAGTCTTACCAGCAGTGACGTTTTCTTCTGTTTTAATTTTAATTCTTCTCGGGTCTTCTGCAGAGCTGAATCGTTGGTTCTGCACGAATTTTCGGTAACGAGACTTGCTGTTCTGCTCAGGGAGTTATTGATAGGGTTTTATTATTTTTTAAAATACTTCAACCATTTTTATTCCCTTCCCTATGGGGATGGGCGGAATTCTGAGAGCGTTTGGCCGTATTGGGACTTGGGCTAACATTTCTTTTCCTTTATTTCTAGATATTACTTATAAACAGCTTAATCTAGATTTTGGTAATTTCCGTTTTCATAAAATTGTAGACTTCTAATGCCTTGCTGTGTTAAAGGAACTGTTTTGTTTGATTTGTTGCTTTCTGTTTGTACAAAGACAATTTTCTATTTATACTCCCATATAAACTGCAACAGTCCTACACAAAATTGTCTTTTATGAATTGCTGTTTACTATTTCAACACCTATAATTTGTTATTTTTACTTGCTTACATCTGAAATGCTACAATGCTACAGAAAAGTGGAAGCAGAAAACAACAAACCAATCACATCACCAGTCAAATTGGCCATATTTAGAACGGTTGAAATGTGTGATGGATTTGTTACTTAGGGGACATCCAATGACTAGTCCACGTTCGACATCTTTGGCCTCTGCGGACCGACCCATTCCGCTGTTTTTTTATTTTTATTTTTTACAGGGAACACAATATTCCCTGCCTCCTCTTTTATAATGGCGGATCTGCCTCTCGAGAGGTGTGTTCAAATGCGCATTACAGAGGGACGACCGAATACTTTGATCAGATAGAGTATATATTCAGATTTCTGTTATCATCGACTGTTTTGCCCTCTTATGTTCCCTTTGGCACAACAAACGTTATTCCTTCGTGTCATCACGCCAGTTCCTGTCATCCTGTGTTTCTAGTTGCGTCGTCGACTCCTCATTCCTTATCTCTCAATTTTCAGCAACTTTCTGTAACATTGTATCTCAAACGCTTCGATTATATCATTTTCTAGTGTTCCCAAAGTCAGTGGTTCACTTCCCCATACGTACGTTATCAAAAATCCCGTCCTAAAACAATATTGATGAAGACCGAATGGAGAGGTTATAAAAGGCAGACTAGCAACAGCATGAAGGGCATTTGTGAACTACAGCAATTTGTTAGAATTTAATATCAGTTTAAGTGTTAGTGTTCTTTCTGGAGGTATTTGTCTGGACTGTAGCCTTGTACATCAGGGAAACGCATACGATAAGCACTTCATAAGAAAAGGGTAGTTTTCAATTGTGTTTCTATAGAAGGTTAATGTAGATTACATGGGTAGATCGCGTAACTAATGAGGTATTAAACCGAATTGGGGAGAAAAATTAACATCGAAGACTAAGAAAAGAGAACCACGAAGGAATTATCCCAGTGGGACGGAAATCGGTAGATATGATGTTCATGTACAAACAAATGATTACAATTTCATGATTTATTGAAGAGAAAGGGCGCCACGAATTGAACAAGTGAGTAACACGTTGGTCCACGTCTGGCCCTTACCAAGCAGTTATTCCGTTTGGCATTGACAGAGTTGTTGGGTGCCCTCCTGAGGATATAGCGCCAAATTACGTCTGACTGGTGCATTAGATTGTCCCGAGCAGGTTGGAGGGGCCTGACAATAATGCACTAAACGTTCTCCGTCAGGTAGAGATCCAGCGACGTTGCTGGTCGAGGTAGGGTTTGGTAAGCCCTAAGACAAGCAGTAGAAACCCTCGTCGGTTGCGGGTGGGCATTATGTTGCTGAAATGTAAGCCCAGGATGGCTTAGCACGGAGGGCAACAAAATGGGGCGTAGAATAACGTCGACAGCGGCGGGATACCAACGTAAAGCCGTCGGCACACGGAACGTTCTGTCGAACGTTAACTTTGAGCGTGCCAAGTTCCACGTGCTGCTGAAGGCTCAGGAACGATGCGACTTGTGCACACGTTACGTGGGCCCCAACGTGGTATACGCGATCGCAATGCACTCCAGCGGCAGTTAGGGATGTTTCTAGTTCGTAAATCACACTATTCACTCAATAGGCGCGCGTAAAATTCCCACGTTAGCTCTATTAAAACGCACGTTTCCTCCATCGTCCACGAAAAGGAAAGTACCATGTGCAATCAGTAAGGACACAGGCTTATTAAAGTTCCATTACAAACAGTGCGGTACAAATTTGGAATACTTCTCCGCATAAGATAGACATTATTTCACCCTTCCCACATTTTAGTAAAACCCCAAGGTCAGTCTTATTTTATCACTGTTCCTACCCAGTTGCAGAATCTTTGCAACATGTTAATTACGAAGCGTAAAAGAAAAAGGAGCAAAATATCTCTATACAAGTAGCGCAAGCTGTCCTGTAAACAAGCCAATCGAACAAAATCACCCCTCAAAAAAGGTGAAATTATATTTACATAACATCAAATATTATAGCATATACTTATATTAAACTAATAATAAAGTATCAGAACTAAATAAAAAACGCAATTGTTAGGAAAAATTTTTTGGGAGTGTTCAGACGCGAACCACTGCCCCATCAAAAACTCATAATGGGTCACAGACGCTACTCATTACGCTACATCAACAACATGTTCCTACTTTTTAAAAATATTGTATTAATCCTTGCTAAAAAGGTTAATCGTAGATAATTATGTGATTAATTGAAATTTAATTATAACAACTTTTACTAAGAACAATGTGTTTTGGGTGGATCTTCAGTGTGTCGCTGCCTTCAAATAGCCTACTCTCATAATACGCTCTGTATTTATGAATCTGTGCTAAATTACTTCAATATCTAGTCCTTAGGATTGCAATACAAACTGTATTTTATCTTGTAAATACCTAACCATGTCCAATATCCTTGTATATATTCTATACATATAGAATTTGAAGGACTAAATAAATAAATAAATAAATAAATAAGTACAATAATTCTTTTGCCATGAATATGACGTTTCTAATTATTTTATTGGAACTATTCACACAACTAACAACGGGTTTTCCACTGATTCTCAATTTGCTGGTGCTCAGAAACGGCATATATACATATAGGCTTGAAATGAATGCCCATATGGCGCCGCACAACTCCGTACTGAAGAGAGACGGCGTGCGTGTGACGTAGGTGGCGTTCTGCCATCTCATTGGTCAACGCTGAGACGCACACTCAGAATATCTGACATGCCAAATATCGCTCTGCACGTTCGGAAAGACTCCCGAACGTGCTATTCCACGCTATGACGTCAGAAACTGGGCACGCTCAACGCTCGGATGCACGGTCCGTGTGCGGACGGCGTAAGTGTTGCCCGCCATACGACTAGAGAACCGGAGGTGATGGGCTCTGGGGTGACGTTTATTTTCACAGCAGGACCTCTTAGGTAGTCGTCCGCAGCACCCTTGCAGCGTAGCGGTACGTCGACGATATCGTAGGCTCCATTTTGTTGCCCTCCGTGATGAGCCATCCTGGGCTTACATTTCTGCAACATAATGCCCACACGCAACCGACGAGGGTTTCTACCGCTTGTCGCTGGACCTCTACCTGACAGAGAACGTTTAGTGCATTATTGTCAGGCTCCTCCAACCAGCTCGGGACAATCTAATGCACCAGTCAGACGTAATTTGGCGCTATATCCTCAGGAGGGCACCCAACAACTCTGTCAATGCCAAACGGAATAACTGCTTGGTAAGGGCCAGACGTGGACCAACGTGTTACTCACTTGTTCAATTTGTGGAGCTCCTCGTCAATGAATCATGAAATTGTAACTATTTGTTTGTACATGAACATCACATCTACCGATTTCCGTCCCACTGGGATAATTGCATCGTGGTGTGTCGATTTTTTTGGCAGACTGTATTCTGAGGCATCTAGGACTTGTCAGTTTGGTACGAGAGTGAGTGAGTGAGTGAGTGAGTGAGTGAGTGAGTGAGTGAGTGAGTGAGTGAGTGAGTGAGTGAGTGAGTGAGTGAGTGAATTGTATAAAGGGAGACCAACCAAGGCATGACTGTATTGAGAAGCTTCTAGTAGATGTGAGCTGCGCTTATTATTTAGATATGAAGGGCTGGCGCAGGGTAGGCTAGTGTGGAGAGCTGCACCAAGCCAGTCTTCGCTTCGGATTGAAGATCACAGAAACAACAACAGACTGCCTCAATAAAGGTTATATCTAATGCTAATAGACTTCGCTTAACGAAAGAATATCCTCTTTCAGTTTAGTATTCTCTTTTCTTACGATTTATCGATTCCTAAATGCATTTGGCTGGAAGCAAAGGGAAACTACAACCGTAATTTTTCCCGAGGACATGCAGCTCTACTGCATGGTTAAATGATCATAGCGTCCTCTAGGGTAGAGTATTCTGGAGGTAAAATAGTCCCCCATTCTGATCTCCGGGCGGTGGCTTCTCAGGAGAATATCAGGAGAAACTAAGCGGGCATTTTACGGACCGGATTACATCGATTAATTTGGTAGGTAGGTTAGAAAATTTAAAAAGGGGAATGGGTAGGTTCAAGTTAGATGTAGCGGGAATCAGTGAAGTTCAGTGGCAGGAGGAACAAGACCTGGTCTTGGGAATACAAGATTATAAATACGAAATGAAGTAGGGCAAATGCAGGAATAGGTTTAATAATGAATAAGAAAAGAGGAATGTGGGTAAACTACTTCGAATAGCATAATGAACGCATTATCTTAGCCGAGAAATACGAAGCCCACGCCTACCACAGCAGTACATGTCAACTAGCTTCGCAGATGAGACTGAAGAAACTTATGTTGAAGAGAAAGAAATTATTCTGATAGTTAAAGGAGACTGGAATTAGATAGTAAGAAATGAAAGAATGAAAAATAATAGGTGAATGTTGACTGGGGGAAGGAAGTGAAAGAGGAAGCCACACGGTAGAGTTTTGCACAGAGTATGATGTAATCATCACAAACACTTTAAGGATGATAAAAAAAGGTTGTATACCTGGAAGAGACAGACATCAGAAGGTTTCAGATTCATTAGGAACTAGAAATTTTAAGACACTCCCAGGGGCAGATGTTGACTGATCACGATGTATTGGTTATGAACTTTAGATTAAAACGGAAGAAATTTGAAAGAAGTATGAAATTAAGGAGACGGGACCAGCGTACGTTGATAGAACCAAAGATTGTTGAGAGCTTCAGAGGGAGCATCAGATAACAGTTAACTAGAACAGAGCAAAGGAATACAGTAGAAGACGAATGGGTAGCCTTAAGAGGAGAAATAGTGAAGGCAGCAGAGGATAAATATGTAAAAAGGGAAGCCTAGTGAGAATCCTTGGATAATACAAGAGATATCGAATTTAACTGATGAAAGGAGAAAATTTAAAAATGTAGCAGATGGAGACGAAAGCGAATACAAATGTTTAAAAAATGAGTGACAGGAAGTGCAAAACTGCTAAGCAGGAATGGTTGGATGACATATATAAGGATTTAGAAGCACATTTCACCAGGGGAAATATAGACACAGCCTGCTGTATGAATATCAAGAGCTCAGATGCTAAATAAGTCCCAAGTAAAGAAGGGAAAGCTGAAAGGTGGAAGGAGTATGTATAGGGTGTTCACAAATAAGATAAACTTTAAAGCAACATTATAGAAAGGAAAGTGGACGTAGATGAGATGGAAGATCTGATACTGCGAAGGAATTTGACAAAACCCTGAAAAATCGAACTCTAAACAAGCCCCCGAGAGTAGACGACATTCCATCACAACTGCTGACAGCCTTGGGAGAGCCAGCCGTGACGTAACTCTTCCATCTGGTGTGCAAGATGTATTTGACAGACGAAATACCCTCAGGCTTCAAGAAGAATGTAATACCAATGCAGAAGAAATCAGTTGCTGACAGGTGTGAAAATTACTGATCAGTCAGCTTAATATATTATGGCTGCAATATATTAACTCTAATTCTTTACAGAAGAATGGAAAAACTGGTAGAAGCAGATCTCGGAGGAGATCTGTTTGGATTGGAGAAAAATGTAAGAACAAGTGAGAAAATACTGAATCTACGACTTCAGGAAAGGCCACCTACATTTATAGCATTTGAGGACTCGAAGTTTTCAAAAGGTTGACTGGAATTCTCTCTTTGAAATGCTAAAAGTAGCAGGGGTAAAATACAGGGAGCGAAACGCTAATTACAACTTACATAGAAACCAGACGGCAGTAATAAGAGTCGAGGGGCATTAAAGGGAAGCGGTGGCTCACAATAGAGCCATAAGAGAGGGATGTAGCCTATCCCCAACGTTATTCAATCTGTACGTTGAGCAAGCAGTAAAAGAAACTAAATGAAAATTTGAAATAGGAATCAGAATTCAGGTAGAAGAAACAAAAACGTTGAAGTTTGCCGATGACACTAATTCTCTCAGAGACAGGAAAGGACTTGGAAGAGCAGTTGAACAGAATGGACAGTGCCTTTAAAGGAAGATGTAAGACGAACAACAAAAGCAAAACAAGAATAACGCAATGCAGTCGAATTAAATCAGGGGAGTAAGAAACGAGACAGTAGTAAATGGGTTTTGCTATTTGGGCAGCAAAGTAACTGATGGTCGAATTAAGAGGATATAAAATATAGAATGGAGATGTCAAGGAAAGCATTACTGAAGAAGAGCAATATTTTAACATCGAATGTAGATTTAAGTGTTAGGAAGTCTTTTCTGCAGGTATTTATCTGGACTGTGGCCATGTATAGAAGTGAAACATGGAGTTCTTAAAGAGAATAGAAGCTTTCGAAATATGGTGCTGCTGAAGATAAGATGGGTCGATCACGTAACTAATGAGGAAGTACTGAATAGAATTGGGCAGACAAATTTGTGACACTACTTGACAAAAAGAAGAGATCGGTTGATGGGACTCTTTCTGAGACATCAAGGGATAAATTTAGTATTTGAGGAAAGTGAGTGTGTGTGTGTGTGTGTGTGTGAGGGGGGAGGGGTAAAAATTAGAGTGAGACCAAGAGACGAGTATTATAAGCAGATTCGGGAATATATATATGTTGCAGTAGTTATTCGGAGAGGAAGAGGCTCGCAGAGAATAGAGTAGCATGGAGAGCTGCATCAAACCAGTCTTTGGACTGGAGACAACAACGAGAACAAAAATATTTCTCAATGGAAAGTGGTGCAAAATATTCAAAATCCTCACATAAATAGATTTATGGTACACGAAAATAATCGTAATATGTAATATGTTTAGGGACCAAAAGGAAACATGAGAAAGGAAGACCAAGTGAGAAACACCCTCTTTAACCTGTGCATTGTGTAAGCAATGAATGAAATTTAAAAAAATGGGGGGTGGCATTAAAATTCGGGGAGAAATGGATAACACTGATAAGACTGCTATTCTCTGTGAAAGTAAGGAAAAATGACAGGACCTACTGACTGGAATGAACTCTGTCCTGGGCGCAGAATATGGACAGAGTAAACCGAATGAAAACAGAAGTATGGAGCAGTAGCAGAAATGAAATTTACTGCACACACATCAAAATTGAGCCGCAGGTAATAAGCGAAGTTAAATTTCTTAACTTCGAAGTAATTATTATTATTGACGGACGAAGGGAGAAGGACGTAAACAAAGTGTTACAGAAAATATCACTTCTGGTCAAAAGAAGTCTACTAATATAAATTACAGGCTCTAACTTCATAAAGAAATTCCTGAAAATGTGCATCTGAAGCTCCGCACTTTATGGATGTGTATGATGGACTGTGGGAAAGCTGGACAAGGAAATAATGAAAGCGATTGATATGTGCTGTTCCTGAGGGAGGATTATGCGGACTAATATATGAGAGGTTAACGTAGAGCCTGTCTGGAAAGCATGCCTGGAGACGCGTAAAATCCTGATTGTAATAAATAGTTAGGATAATAGAGGGAATGTTAAGTCGACAGGAAGTAACTGTCATTGAACTGGAGGGAGCGGTAGACGGCGAAATTTGCAGGAGAAGACATATATTGGTTTAAGTACAACAAGTAACTGAGTGCGTTGGGTGTAGATGCTGCTCAGACTGAAGAGGTTGGTGCGACTGGTGATGCGTTGCCGCCGGGACAAACTAGCCAGAAGTCTGATGGCAGAAAAGAAGAGGGCCTAGGACAGTTCTCGAAGTCACGTAAGAGGGCAGTGAGTGGGCAGCGGCGGTGAGGCACTCTGCAGGTGTGACAGGGCACCGTACAGGTGAACAGGAGACTGCCGATGGACGACTAGCGCGAAAGACCATGTGCTTACCGCGACGTTGCCGCCTGTTTGCTGCGTAACAACGCCATGGACGAAATTCCTGTTGGATTTTACACCGAATACGCTACAAAATTAGCAGATCATTTACTTGGAATCTCTTGTGCAGAGACCAGCCCCGAGGGACTGGAAAGAAATCGGCTCACTTATGTTCAGAAACAGGCTAGGAGTATAGCTGCACTTTACCACAGCCCAATATCGCTGATGTCTCAGGACCTTTTAGAGTACTCGAAACTCAAATCTAACGACGTTTACCTAAGGAAAGAACTCACTCAAAAGAACACCACACATTCAGGAAGAACGAATCGTGTGCAACAGAACTTGTGTTATCTATACCCGACACCTTGCAAATAGTAGACGCAGGTGAGCAGATGAATTCCGTCTTCCTAGCTTCCCGAAGTCCTTCGACCGAATCGTCTAATAACTAACACCCAATCCTTCACATGTCGGACTCTCAGATCGGTAGCAGACGTTCCATATCGATAGAGTATCAACCAAAATACCGATGTAGTTTCTACTACTGTATGTGCTGCCGTCCAGGAGAACGTGCACTAATGGTAAGCAGAAAGTACCAGATGGCCTACGGAGCACAGGTAAAGCACAATTGTGAGCATTTGCTGTGAGAAGCTCACATGGTGAAGCCCGTGGAGCGTTAGTTCGTCATACTGAGGGTCCTGCATTCGATCTCTGGTACTGCTAGTTTTCACACTGTAGTACTTGTGAAACTACTATACGGTACAACATGATTCCGACACGTAAAAGGACGATTCGAAGTTTATAGCAATGTTCTGTTGCCAGTCCGCTTTCGCTTGGTGTATTCGAAAATAGCGGACATACAGAGTACATCTTTAGTTTCACAGACTAAACACAAAAAATCTAAACAGAAGAATAAAGAAACAATAGCATCATACGTGCGGAAGTATTAATAGTAATAACTGACAACAATGACAATACTGAGAATAGTAATTGACTGTTACATGGCAACATCGCCGTACATCTATAAACTGCGGACAGTCCATTTACATGTCAGGAACATGTCCCGTATTATAGTTTCACACGTACTAGTGCTCAAAAACTGGCATGACCAGTGCTCGAACCCAGTACCCCTGGTACGATGAACTGACGCTCTACCGACTTCACCACTGGAGCTGCAGACGAAACACACAATTGTGCTTTCCCTGTGCTCTGTAGGTTAAGTGTTGCTTGTTACTTACCATTTAAGCACGTTCTCTTTGACGATAGCACATAGCACAAACTACATCCATGTTTTGGTTGATACTCTATTGATATAGCACGTTGGTACCGATCTGACTGACAGACATCTGGAGGTTTGGGTGTAAGATGTGATCCTATCAAGTATTTTCACAGATGTCACTGACTCGAAACTAAAGCAACAGGCGTGTCTCAAGGAAGCGTAATAGGACAGCCAATCTTCTCAATACACACTCTAAAAAAGAGAAAACAAGGAGACCTGACTTACAATGGTCACAGATTTTGTGTTAGACAGCAGCATCGTTGGGGAATGTGATATACGCATTCCAGTAGTACTAGCTTTGGTACGTGAAAGCGGCTGCCTTTAGTTTACAACTCTGCCTTGTGCAATACGCCAACATGAGATTTTTTGTCACGTGCCGTTCGAGAGTGGAATGGTAAAGAAACAGCTTTAAGATGGTTCGATGAACACTCTGCCAGGCCCTTGATTGTGAGTCGCAGAGTAATAATGCAGATGTAGAGGTATGTTTGACAACCCATATTTCCTTCAGGATTTTATTTTTGACGGTGCCAAATAGCACGGAAGCTTAGGATATGTTATACTATAGAACAATATAAATATTTATATATGGTTGTCAGCGCGTGTAGTTCCGTTATTGCGATTTATTGATTGGTTTCTTTGACTTATAGATCTTGATAATGTAATAACTTAGTCCCGAAACACGTCATGATAAAAGTATCGCGCAATTGGTAGAGCAACATTCTCAGTACCGACTATTGAGGAAGTGTAGACAACTGGCGTTCGAGGCTGACAGCTGGGCGATTCTGTTGTCACTAACGTACATCTCGCGTTAAGTACCACGCAGACAAGGAAAGAGAAATTAGGGTTCATACAGAGGCTTAGAAACAGGCGTTTTCTCCTCGTTTCATTTGCGAGCGGGGCAGGAGAGGGAATGATAGTGGTGGTAACGGATATCCTCCGCCGTGCACCGTGTGGTGACTTGCTGAGTGTGGTATGTAGATGTCTATTTTGATGTCTGGGGGTAACAGACTGTTAGACTTGTTATAGAGCGTGAGCATCAAAAAGTGGCTGTATTAACAACTGCCCGCATTTACTGACTCAGTTTTAAACGCTCAATTTCTCGTACAATAATTAGAGACCAGCCCGAAGGAGCGTTACATATTTAATGCAGTTCCGTTCTATTTGTCGCTCTGTAGCCACCTGATCGATACTCGACGCCGTATCAAGCGCGCCCGAAAAAGCGAGTTTTAACAGATTCTGCGGCTCCTCGCATTCTGAGTTTCAAGTACAAGTGTCGTTGACACGAACACTGCGTTTAGTATTCTTTTTGGTATACGATACATCACGAAGGACCATTTGCAACCAATGAGCAAAATTATGCGATCGAAAATGAGCGTGATTTACCTCTTCGACGGGGACTCATTGCATTCGAGAAAGCGTCTGACTTAACTCTGAACTGCCATCATTTGACAAACATAGTAGCCACTGAACCTACGTCAGTACAATCAAGAATGTATACCTATATCAGTGTTGCAGATCCCATTAGGACTTCGTCAAGTTAGTTTGACATTCAGAACTGAAAGAGGAATCTGGCAAGAAGGTTCTGTATCGGTACCATTCTCCGTAGTCCTAAAGGAAGTTCACAGCTTATTAAACTGAAAAACTAAGGAGTGGCTGTTCATGGATCATGTCAATCACCTTCGTTTCCCCTGTGACATTCTCCTGTTATTCTCTACCGGCGATGACCTTCAACAATTAAAGAGAAACTTAATGGAGCAAGTTAGAATGTAGACATGAAAATCCATTAAGATACGACTGAAATATTGTACAGCCAAAATACCGGAAAGTTGATAGTACAAATTAATAATGAAGTCACAGTTTATGAGTTTTTACGTTTAGGGCAGTTAAAGGCAATACCACGATGGGCAAGCACAGAAATTCATACGTCAGTAAAAATCGCCACGAATGCTTTCGATAAACTAAACAGGATTGTCAAAAGCTAACACACACGATGGATTATCTTTCGGACAAAGAATAGATGCACTGAACAAAGTACTTGAGGCGTTACAAACCAGAGTTTATTCCTTTGTGTAGTAAAGAAAACAAAGTTTCTGATTTATCTGAAAAGGAAAGTTTACAACGTTATGAACACATTACTGATACTGAGTAGCGCATTTCTTCTAATTTCTTATTTACATTACCGCATTTCCGTGACACTACATATGCCTTTCCCAGCGTGTGTGTTTTGTAGGCCAGTAATAAAACAAGTAATAATTAAAGGTCTTCAATGAAATTAGCTGCATTTGGGCATCGAAAGGAATGTACAGCAAGAGGCAAAATTTTTTTGCCGAACCAGGACACGACGCCCGATCTCCCAGTTAACATGATTGGTTGCCTTAACGGACTCTGCCATCCGAGCACGCTTTCCAGCCGATCCAGATTCTCAGTCTGTTGAAGACCACTGAAGCAGCGACACGTACCTATGAGCCCATCACTCGCCATTTCAGATCAGGCTTTGTGTGCATCCACCCTGAAAGAATGGATCCATTTGTTCATTTCGATTTCGATAACCAAAATGCGACTAATGACGTTGAAAATCTTTTCATAGTATTTTAGCGGCCACTGAATCACATAACGTGATCCACCTCCCCTTCCCCCCCCCCCCTCCCCCGGTTTTCAAAAACCTAATGTGCATCTTTGAAGCCAGATAGTGTATAAACTAAGAGCAACACAATGGAATGCTTTCACCATCATAACCAAAGTGGTACGTAAAGCTTCTAAATACAGTTTGAACACCGAATTCTTGTCAGAGTCCAGAGACCTCCATTGTGTGGTCGACGACATGGACATGTTCTGGCTTCTTTCAAACTCATACTGAGTACACACACCTGTCTGGTTGGTCGAGACAGGATGTAAGTTCAGTAGGCGAATTCTTTTTTAGCTGATTGAGGGGGTAGCTGGCCTACCCTGCTCCTCGCTAGGAAAGCCCGTTGGTCTGTGTGCGTTTTAGACTCTCAACTGTAGACACGCCTATCTCTATACGGATTTGGGGCAGCAAGTGCACATATGGAGTGTTACGCATAGATGAAAATGCTCCGGAGTCTTAGCGAAAACGAGCTATTTTGTAGCTTACGAAAACGACTTGTAAATGCTTGAAACACTTCGAACGCTACAAGAAGGCTTTCATAGCGTCAAATGCGTTGATTTATTGCTGCGGCTGGGATGAGTGTGCATTCGTTAAGACGATAATTACGGCTGCAGTTACTGGTACTGATCGTGTCCCACGATCGTAGGCATTGTTGCCGACAGTTTCACGTGTCGCCTAATCCTTTCATACACAGATATAATCAAAGTGATCAAGTCGCAACGTGTAATTGATAAGGATAATCTATGAACATGTATCGTGATTTGGATGTGCAAAAATCTTTTTGTTAATGTGTGAAATGAGTAGCTTTCCCTAACTGTCAATATCTACACACAACTTCCATTTTATGCAAACTGTGCTAACTACTGCCGTCACATGCGTTTGTAGAGCCACACGTTTGAGTGGTTTAGTGTGTGCGCGCGCGCTTGTTTCTGGTGTTGTTCGTACTGAACGTTGCGCTAAATTTTGAAGAAATGTGCACCTTCTGCAGAGTCTACCATTAGATCGTCTGGCTTCAGTCATTCAATTAACTTATAGTCGAGTTTTACTCATTTGTGCTGCGTTCGAACAGTGCCGTCTGATATGGTTACTCAATGATAGTAACGTTTCTTTGTATACTGGGACTCCTACTCAAATTTATCTTATGTCTGAGGTTGAAGTTCTCAAAATTTATAGAATACACTAATTCCTACAGATTATTATAAACAAACCGTATTTAGTTATCACTGGTATCAACTGTCTTAAAGTATCTTCTACCTAAGCTACTAGTTAGGTGTTTTGTAAATGGACTTTTGTAATATTTTGTACATTAACTTCAGACGAGAAATCGACCTAACTTCCGTTAATTCGTCTCATCAAGTGACCATGCACTTTTACCTTCTTGACGTTCATTCCGTGTGGTCTGGTTATCAATAATCAAAGCTGCCAGAGATAAATTTGTGAATCTGCGTCATGATAAGCTTTGTAGAGTAAACTTCACTGGTGTCAGAGATAACTAATGCGAGCGTTAACTTGCCAAGAATAGGCAGATGACGCGAGTAAACAATTCTGCAGTCTCATACGTGTACCTAGTCTGTAAAGAACGTGATCTGAATGAAAACTGTAAGCGAAGGATGCATTTATGGCAGACGTCAGAATTTCTTGCTCGTTGGTGAATTTTCAGCGACCTGCTACTAGTAAACAGAGACCATTTCACATGGAAACGGAGTATCACAAGTAATTTATCTGTCCACCAGCTACGAGAATCCACAGCGCCGTGTCTAGCAATCTGAATCCCTCTTCAGACTCCACCCGTATGAACTTTCAGTTGATTATGGCAACATTACAGCACTTTTTCTGCCTCATCGCCAATTCTTTGTCACCATTAACGACACTTACTACTTGTACCGTAACTCCCACAGTGTGTTTTCTGCAAATATGTCCTCTCTTCTGTCCTGTATGTGTTTTACAGCGCCGACATACGTAAACCGCCGCCTCCTCTTCATCTCTTAGAGCATACCGATAGCACTGCTTTCCGTTGTTCCACCCTACGCCCTAAAAATGCCAACGGGACTGACATCGCTAAACCACCATCTCCTCATTTCCCACAACACAATGATATCGCTTTTTACTCGTCCATCCTGCACTCTAAGTTCCAACGGTTCCTGCAACTC
The DNA here is from genome assembly GCF_023864345.2 of Schistocerca serialis cubense. Lineage (NCBI taxonomy): Eukaryota > Metazoa > Arthropoda > Insecta > Orthoptera > Acrididae > Schistocerca > Schistocerca serialis. Next base: position 48,959,082 of record NC_064646.1, on the reverse strand, counting down.
CATCTATAACACATCGTTCCCCGCCACGCCGAGGGGCGTCATCCTGCTTTATAGAGACGCAAGAGGCGACATCTAGGAATTAGAGGTTTTAGGCTTTGTCCACTCTCGAACTGACAGTAGTCTTTCCCCTATCGGCCGAAATCGATTTGAGTTGGAGGTTACTAGATTGTCTTGAGGACTGGTGTCTTCCCATGAAGATAGGTGGTTTCCAGATACACTGCACAAAATAAAAAAAAATTGGAGCACTCAGAAGGAGAGGAGCAAACAAGATGAAACGCAGCGTGGCATTCTCAATGGAGAGAAGTCTTCCGAAGTAAGAGTGATTTCAGGTGTGCCGCAGGGGAGTGTCGTAGGACCCTTGCTATTCACATGTATAAATGACCTTGTGGATAACATCGGAAGTTCACTGAGGCTATTTGCGGATGATGATGTAGTATATCGAGAGGCTGTAACAATGGGAAATTGTACTGAAATGGAGGATCTGCAACGAATTGACGCATGGTGCAGGGAATGGCAATTGAGTCTCAAAGTAGACAAGTGTAATGTGCTGCGAATACATAGAAAGAAAGATCCTTAATCATTTAGCTACGATATAGCAGGTCACCAACTGCAAGCAGTTAATTTCATAAATTATCTGGAAGTAGGCATTAGGAGTGATTTAAAATGGAATGACTATGTAAAATTAATCGTAGGTAAAGCAGATGCCAGACAGACTCATCGGAAGAATCCTAAGAAAATGCAGTCCGAAAACATAGGAAGTAGGCTACAGTATACTTGTTCGACCACTGCTTGAATACTGCTCAGCAGTGTGGGATCCGTACCAGATAGGGTTGATAGAAGAGAGAGAGAAGATCCAACGGAGAGCAGCACGCTTCGTTACAGGATCGTTTAGTAATCGCGAATGCGTTACGGAGATGATAAACTCCTGTGGAAGACTCTGCAAGAGACGCTCAGTAGCTCGATACGGGCTTTTGTTGAAGTTTCGAGAAAATACCTTCACCGGGGAGTCAAGCAGTATATTGCTCCCTCCGACGTACATCTCGCGAAGAGACCATGAGGATAAAATCAGAGAGATTAGAGCCCACACGGAGGCATACCAACAATCTTTATTTCCACGAGCAATACGACACTGGAATAGAAGGGACAACCGGTAGAGGTACTCAAAGTACCCTCCGCCACACACCGTCAGGTGGCTTGCGGAGTATAGATGTAGAAACTTCACGGGCTGAGAGTATATGATATATTAGTGATTGCAAAACAGAGTCGAGTTTACAAAGGACTCTGCTTATGACACTACTTATTAGTATAGCGTATCACTGTCTCTGAGCTAGATTGTTGCACTGATTCGGTTAGGAACAGTGCCTTAAAACCGCTGTACCCTCCCGAGGCAAGCCGGCCCTCAGCAGCCGTATGTGGTCCTTGACATCCTGGATAGTGATACTGGGAACCAGCACGGAATTTACGTCCGAGCTGGTTCCACCCCTGTTGGGTCAGACCTGAATGTGGCGGTCTTGCTTTCCACGGGACTACCTCAACACCACACCAACAGTTCACAGAGAAACGGTGTATGCCTGGACGAACATCGTCCTGTTGGAAATGGCACCACAGTATTTTCATATGAGAGGTAACGCCTGAGGACGCAGGATGTCCGTGCCGTTTGGTCGTGCCGTCAGAATCCCCTCAGTCATCATCAATGGCGCGGGATGACTTGCGTGGAGTCCATTACTTGTTTCCGGATGGAAGGTGGAGATGTATGTGCTAGGTGTACAATACGGCATCCTCCTTTGTGGAGGTCAGACCTAGCACATACATGTCCATATCTCCACCTGCCATCCGAGAACAAGTAGCTGACTCCATGCGGCACTGTGTCACCCCGCACTATTGATGATGACTGAGGGAACTCAGACGTGGTCGATCGGAACCTTGACAAGGAGTACGCCTGCCCCAACGTTTCCACGCAGCCCTGCATCGGGCCACTGTCACATCCGAATGCCCCACAAATCTGGATATCTGGATACTTGCGACTCGACCGGCCGACCAAATGGAACCCTACAATGAGGCTCCTAAATATTGTCAGTGTTGTGGCGTAACAAGACAGCTACGCCACACTGAAGTAGCCGAAAGGCACGCGTAATCTCTCTTAGGCTAGATAGAGGTCTGAAACAGGATACGTAATAAGTGGTAACAAGAAAAGTACGTAGCTGTTTTAATACTTAACTTTTAATCGTCCTTGTTGTATACATCGTTCTTGATGAGACATTTCATACGATAACTATCAAACTATGTAAGGCTAATGGCGCCTTGCTAGGTCGTAGCCATGGATTTAGCTGAAGGCTATTCTAACTATCTCTCGGCAAATGAGAGAAAGGCTTCGTCAGTGTAGTCGCTAGCAAAGTCGTCGTACAACTGGGGCGAGTGCTATTCCGTAACTCGAGACCTGCCTTGTGGTGGCGCTCGGTCTGCGATCACACAGTGGCGACACGCGGGTCCGACATGTACTAAATGGACCGCGGCCGATTTAAGCTACCATCTAGCAAGTGTGGTGTCTGGCGGTGACACTAGTCAGGTGCTGATAACGCCATCTCATAGGAGTATGTGTGATCACTACACGTATGTCGCTGTTTACGCCCTCTTATACAGAATGTACATATATTATTTTAATTATCTTTACTTTGATAACTTTACAACTATACTAGATAAAATGTAATAAGCTAAGCTTTTTTACTTTGTAGGTGATGCAATTTTGACACAAAATTGAACTGCGACAAAATCTGGGCGCCACAAGAGGGAACTTTTGTGCAGCCTGGCTCGTACAGACGTTGTCCCCTGATCTCAGACCACTGGACTTCTCCCTGTAGGGTTTCGTAAAGGTTCTGGTGCAGCCAACCAAGGCTAGACACCTATACGACTTGAAGGCATACATTCGCAACGTATTTGATGAAGTCACCGTACAGATCTTTAACCTTACGTCGAAAAATGGTTCAAATGGCTCTGAGCACTATGGGACTTAACATCGCAGGTCATCAGTCCCCTAGAACTTAGAACTACTTAAACCTAACGAACCTAAGGACAGCACACACATCCATCCCCGAGGCAGGATTCGAACCTGCGACCGTTACAGTCGTGTGGTTCCGGACTGAAGCGCCTAAAACCGCTCGGCCACCGGGGTCGGCCTTATGTCGAGACAAATGGAATTCCGGCAAGACAACATTCGTGCCACTAAGAGTGCACACATTGATGTGTATGAATGAAGGCACAAAACTGAGTTATCACATGTCGAAAACTATTTGTTAATGTCTCGCATAATTTTAAAGTTACTGAAGTCTTAAGTTGTAAAGATACTTTATGGGCACCCTGTATCTTCTTCCCCGTCTGGCAACAGCACTAAACGCAAACAGTAATGGTCTGGCGACGGTTCGGACTATCACAGAGAGTTGCAATTTCGATCATTTACGAGGGAAGATAGAAAAATAAAAATTTATTAGCAAGAAGTTTAATAGCTAACAAAACAAAAACTGCAAATGCACTAACATCTTTTACCTACTATTCCATATAGTCACCAACGGTCTCAACGAATTCCTTCCAGTTTCAATACGCTCTGTTTGCAGACCTCGGTTTGGCTGAAGTACAGCCAGCTGCGGACTGCTGGTTTCACTTCCGCATCTGTCGCAAAGCTTTGGCCAGCCAGGAATTTCTTCATCGAACCAAACAAAGTCCGCGGTACAACATCCGGACTGTGTGTTGCATGCTGGAGCCCCTCGCACTCAATTTGACGATTTTCTCACGAACAGGAGTAGCAACTTGTCATGAGGTCTGAAACCGTCAGCATTAATGGTGTGACGTTTGCCACGAAGGGCACGACGTAACTTAAGAATACAGGGTACTTTTCAGGCACAATATCACGTAAAAGTCAACACCTATTTCTTTTGGGCACTATTTATAACGAATGTGTTTTACACATTTTTGTTGATATCAAATAATAAAGCACACTTTCTAAACAAATTAGAAGTATTTGGAATATTTTTGAACCTACTTAGGATTATAAAAAATTACAAAGAAACTGCTGCAATTTTTTTCCAAAATACTTCCTCAAATTGAGGTACCGTTTAATGCAATATTATACATTTCAAGGAGACCAAATTTTTACCAGATATGCATGACATGATGACTGAGCTACTAGACCTATTTAATTCCATATATAATTCCATATATAATTCCATATATAATTCCATATATAATTCCATATATAATTCCATATATAATTCCATATATATTCCCCTAGAACTTAGAACTACTTAAACCTAACGAACCTAAGGACAGCACACACATCCATGCCCGAGGCAGGATTCGAACCTGCGACGTTGCAGTCGTGTGGTTCCGGACTGAAGCGCCTAGAACCGCTCGGCCGACTGCTGGTTTCACTTCCGCATCTGTCGCAAAGCTTTGGCCAGTCGCATATATTTGCATATATTTGCATATATATATATATATATATATATATATATATATATATATATATATTCCATATATAATTCCATATATTATGTGGTAACTTGAAGAGCGAATCTTTCAGCTTCATGCACCGGTTGTCTGTCACACGCAAGCAATTGATCTTCCATTTAGAGCCACATTTTATGCCTAAATTTCTCAGGACTTCCAACCTTCCTATCACTGCATCTAGTACACCAACTTTTAATGTATTTAGTCATTCTTGGGTAATCTTTCCCATACGCAATGGTTGAAACTTTCATTTGTATTCTGAGTGCCACCATGAAGACATTTACTAAGCAAAACAGGGTCACTCAGGTCTCTAAAAATTGGTTTTATTTCATTCATAACAGGCTCAGGAACACAAAGCTTACGTTGCTCTATTTCAGCACTTTCTTTTGCTTTTTGGTAACCACACCAAGAATCTCCTCCCTTAGGGGGAAGTCTAAACAGGATGGTCATTTGTGGACAACTTATGAAGGTAGATGGCCAATACAGCTTTTTCTCATTGCTGTAACAGCATTCAGAGCTGCGGTTCGTCTAATGGCCAGTCTATAATAACTCTGAAGGAGGTCCATTTCGGTTTCTGTTAATTTGCCTCTGCCAGACAGAAACTTTCCGCCAGATAGCAACTTTCATTTCTCTTCGTACCTTCCTCAATCTAGCACCCATCTTCTTTTGCATATGTCCACAACACTCCAGTTTTGTTACCAAGGTATCACAATAAACATTGAACTCAATTTTATTGAAAGCTTTACAGTCCCCATCGACTAGGTACTTCGTATATCTAACGTTATAAACGGGCACCGACCTCTGAAATATTTTTAGAGTTCCATCACACTCCATACCTCCACTGTAACCATCATAATTCTTAGAACACTTATGTTCAATATGCCCTTCAATGTTACCATGGCAGGTGTGGCAGTACTTAGATAAGCACTCAACATCGACAACTTTTCCATTCTCCAGAGAAGTAGCACTTACAACACCACTCAAGGACCGACGTCCTCAACGCTGCCATGTCCCATCAATTGCAACCACAATGTCCCTAGTTCCACTAATATTTACAGTTTCTTCTACTGCACGTTTCATAGATGCTTTAGACACAGTCGTCAAGGCACCTAAAATAGTATGTACTTGCTGAACATACTGCGAGTAGGAGGAAGGTCCATCAAACCACAAAACCTTTGAGCAGCCTTCTTTATATTGCACGCATCGCATACACTAACTTCAAATTCACACCATATAAATTATGCACAATGTTCAAAGTCATTTTCGAGGTAGATTTATTGCAGGATCTAAACACAACAACTAATTTTGATGCTAAACCCTTGCTGCTACTTTGTTGTTTAGTTAATTCCAGACAGTCTACACCATCACATTGTTTACATTTCGCCACTTCCTTTATCAAAGAAGATAAGATGCCCACATCAACAACAAATCCACTACAAACAGTGTCATTGTTCACACAAAAATTTGAATTACCAGGAGGCGTGCCATGTGGGTGTTTCTTAACTGATGAACTGATACATAGGTCACTTTCAACACTGGCTTGTTTTGTTTGTGAATTTCCTTTTATTGAATTTCTTGATGCATGGCGTAGTTCGTATTTATTGGTCACTGAAGGATATGTACTTCTATAAATATATGTAGCACTTGGGCAATAAACATTCAGTAACACGTGAACAAACTGCTTCAGCGAAACACTAGAAACCTGCACTCTTACCAACATATATAATGTATCATACGTATAATCGCTGGAAACAGGAAGTTCACAGTTCTTTTCGAAAGAATACTGGTTTCTGCAACAGAAATAAAGGGGGCATGGCAGCATACACGACTGTAACTTTAAAATTTGGTATATATAGGTCATTTTTCATTTGAAACCCTATAATGTATATATCAATGTAATCAGGAAGGACTATAGAATTTAATAAAGTCATAAAAAATTTATTTTTCCACCATTTATAAGTACCCCGTATCCTTAACCAAATGTAGGCTGGAGCGTTCAAAGTGGTCCAGTGTTATGCAAAGTCTACCGATAACACTCCATGCATGTCCCAGAACACTGTCTCAAGTGCTGTCCTAGCAGACTGAGTCACTGACTATTGTTCGTATTTTTTTTTGATGGGGTTTAAGGGTGCTCAACTGCTGAGGTCATTAGCGCCCAGTCACCGTTGTTAGAGCACATGGAATCTAGTAAAACTCAAGGGGAAGGGGGGGACACCAGAACGACCTGACAAGGATGCAGATAAAATAAGTAAAAAGGTTAAATGTCTTTGGACAAGCCAGTTAAAGTTATAAAACGCAGAATACGAGCAGCTGCTCGAGCGTCATCAGCTAAAACATCTGGTAAAGTAGATGGCAGGGACAGGACAACACGAAATTGACTAAAACGGGGACACGACAATAAAACATGGCACACTGTTAATGCCTGACCACAAGGGCACTGCGGGGCTGGGTCACCGGAGAGCAGGTAGCGGTGGCTAAACCGGCAATGCCCAATCCGCAACCTGGTCAGAAGGACCTCCTCTCGCCGAGATGGTCGGGAGGAGGTTGTCCAAGCAGTTGGGAGCGGTTTGACTGCCCGGAGCTTGTTTCCTTGGAGGGATGACCAAGCATCCCACCACAACGACACAAGCCTCTTACACACATCCCCACGAACGTCAGATGACTGGACACAATGGGAGGCTGGCCGAGGCAGGAGGACTGCAGCCTTGGCTGCAGCATCCGCAGCCTCATTCCCAGGCACTCCTACATGTCCGGGAACACACAGAAAGCTGACAGGAGACCTATTAGCAGCGAAAGAATGGAGGGACTGTTGTATCCGTTGAATCAAGGGATGGACCGGATAGGGAGCTCCAAGGCTCTGAAGAGCACTGAGTGAGTCAGAGCAGAGTACGTACAATGAATGGCGGTGGCGGCGGGCATACTGAACGGCCTGATGGAGAGCAAAAAGCTCGGCCGTAAAGCTCGAACATTGGTCGAGGAGCCGGTATTTAAAGGTGGCGGCCCCGACGACAAAGGCACAGCCGACACCATCGTCAGTTTTGGAGCCATCGGTGTAAATAAAGGTGTGACCGGCAAGTCGAGCACGAAGTTCGACAAACCGTGAGCAATACACTGCAGCCGGAGTACCCTCCTTTGGGAGTGAGCTGAGGTCAAGATAAATATGAACCGGAGCCTGGAGCCAAGGTGGTGTCAGGCTCTCACCCTCTCTGAAGGTGGTAGGGAGGGCAAAATCCAATTGTCGAAGCAGGCAACGGAAGCGGACTCCGGGGGGCAGCAGGGCAGACACATACAACCCGTACTGACGGTCGAGAGAATCGGCGAAGAAGGACTGGTAAGAGGGGAGGTCGGGCATAGACAACAGCCGGCAGGCATACCGACACAGCAGTACGTCGCGCCGGTAGGTCAATGGTAACTCGGCAGCTTCAGCATGAAGACTCTCGACAGGACTAGTGTAGAAGGCTCCAGTCGCAAGACGTATCCCCTGATGGTGGATGGAGTTGAGCCGGCGTAAGAGGGATGGCCGAGCGGACGAGTAGACGAAGCTCCCATAATCCAGCTTCGATCGGACTATGGACCGATACAAGCGAAGCAGGACAGTGTGATCCGCTCCCCAAGATGAACCGCTAAGAACTCTGAGGACATTAGGGGAACGTGTACAACGGGCCGCCAAATAAGAGACATGTGGAGACCAACACAGTTTCCTGTCCAACGTGAACCCTAGAAACTTAGTTGTGTCCACGAATGGGAGAACAACGGGACCGAGATGTAAGGATGGCGGAAGGAACGCTTTATATCGCCAAAAGTTGTTACAAACCGTCTTCTCTTCAGAGAACCGGAAGCCATTTGCCAAGCTCCATGAGTAGAGGCTGTCTAGACAACGCTGAAGGCAGCGCTCCAGGAGTCATGTTCTCTGGGCACTGCAGTATATCGCGAAGTCATCGACAAAGAGAGAGCCTGAGACATTAGGTGGAATGCAATCCATAATTGGATTGATTGCGATGGCAAAAAGGGCTACGCTCAAGACGGAGCCCTGAGGCACTCCGTTCTCCTGGAGGAAGATGTCGGACAATACAGAACCCACACGTACCCTAAACTTTCGATCCGTTAAAAAGGAATCAATAAAAAGGGGCAGGCGACCGTGTAGGCCCCACCCGTGCATAGTGCGGAGGATACCTCCTCTCCAACAGGTATCATAAGCCTTCTCCAAGTCGAAGAACACGGCTACCGTTTGGCGCCTTCGCAAAAAGTTGTTCATGATGAATGTCGACAAGGTCACAAGGTGGTCAACAGCGGAGCGGCGGCGACAAAAGCCGCATTGGACATTAGTAAGTAGCCGTCGAGATTCAAGAATCCATACTAACCGAGCATTAACCATGCGCTCCATCACCTTACAGACACAGCTTGTAAGAGAAATGGGGCGGTAACTAGAAGGAAGGTGTCTATCCTTCCCGGGTTTGGGTATAGGAACAACGACGGCATCACGCCAACACATGGGGACCTGACCTTTGGTCCAGACGCGATTGTAGGTACGTAGAAGGAAGCTTTTGCCCACTGGAGGCATCTGAACGTGAATGGCATCTGGCCCCGGAGCAGAGGACCGGGACAGTGCAAGCGCACGTTCGAGTTCCCGCATAGTAAAGGGGGCATTATAAGTTTCCAGATTCAGCCAGTGGAAGGAAGGTCGCCAAGCCTCTTCTGCCTCTTTCCTGGGAAGGAAGGCAGGGTGGTAATGGGCGGAGCTTGAAACCTCCGCGAAAAAGCGGCCAAAGGCGTTGGAGACAGCCACAGGATCAACAAGGACCTCATTACCTGAGGTCAGGCCAGGTACTGAGGAGTGGGCCTTAATGCCCGACAGCCAGTGCAGGCCACCCCATACGACAGAAGAGGGAGTAAAACTGTTAAAGGAGCTGGTGAAAGAGGCCCAACAAGCGTTTTTGCTGTCTTGGATGACTCTACGGCATTGCGCTCGGAGTCTTTTGTATTCAATACAATTCGCCAACGTAGGATGGCGGCGAAAGGTGCGTAAAGCACGTCGTCGAGCACGGATAGCGTCCCTACAAGCCTCGTTCCACCAGGGGACGGAAACGCGACGCGAAGAAGAGGTAGTACGAGGAATGGAACGTTCGGCAGCATTGATGATAACAGCCGTGAGGTATTCGACCTGACTGTCACAACTGGGAAAATCGTGGTCCGGAAAGGTCGCCAGGGAGGAGTGAAGTCCCCAGTCAGCTTTCGGTATGTTCCAGCTCGAAGGACGTGGGGATGGGGTGTGGTGCAGGAGACGAACGACACAGGGGAAGTGGTCGCTCGAATAGGTGTCAGAAAGGACATACCACTCGAACCCACAGGCAAGAGTGGTAGAACAGATCAAGAGGTCCAAGTGGGAGTAGGTATGAGTAGAGTCCGAGAGGAAAGTCGGGGCGCCGGTATTGAGGCAGACAAGATTGAGATGGTTGAAGACATCCGCCAAGAGTGAGCCTCTTTGACAGGATGCAGGAGAGCCCCAAAGGGGATGATGGGCATTGAAGTCGCCAAACAATAAAAACGGCGGGGGAAGCTGAACGATCAGGTGCATCATGTCAGCCCGACTAACAGCAGATGACGGTGGAGTGTAGATGGTACAAACTGAAAAAGTAAAAGCAGAAAGAGTAATGCAGACAGCTATTGCTTGGAGTGGGGTGGTCAATGGGATGGGATGGTAATAGACATCGTCCCGAACGAGCAACATGACCCCACCATGAGCTGGGATACCGTCCACAGGGGTGAGGTCATACCGCTCCGAGGTATAGTGGGTAAAGGCAATACGGTGAGTCGGGCGCAACTTGGTTTCCTGGAGACCAAGGACGAGCGGACAGTGCAGGCAGAGGAGCAGTTGTAATTCCTCCCGATTAGATCGAATACCTCTTATTTTCCAATGAAACAACGCCATCGCTAGTCAAAAAGTTGGGGGAACGAGACGGGGAAGAGCTGGTCACCTCGACGGCCGCGGAGGGCCAGGTTGCGAGGGAACAACGCTACAACCGTCGGGAGGCGGATCCGGTTCCATCGACTCGTCGCCAGCTGCGGCCCCTGTCCCTGGTTGTGTAGGAGGGGCAGCATCATTTGCCGACGAGAGGCCAGCTTAGCGCCTGGCAGCAGAGCGTCCCGGCGAAACTGAGGACGGCCGGGAGCAGCGACTCACGGATGGAGCGTCAGACGAAACGCGCCGGGGTGGAGAGGGGGATAGAGACTTCTTTGAGGCCTTCTTGGAAGGCCGAGGAGGCACAGGGATGGTGGGCTGGACCCGAAGAAGGTCCTCACGCGCGGGGTCCGTTTTGGAACGCCGGACCTCGGAAGCTGGGGTCTGGAACGTTTCCCCGATGGACGCCTGAGAAAAGGATTGCTTCTCAGGTGGTGGGGGGAGAGGAGGAGGAGGAGGAGGAGGAGGAGGAGGAGGAGGAAGGGTGGCCCCTGGGGCAGAGGGGGCGGGTGCCATGGGGGAGGAGGATTTAGAAGGGAGGGATTTGGGAGGCGGAGGCAGAGCCCCCTGATGGGCGGAGGAGGCAGAGGGGGGACAGGATAGGGGTGAGGATACCGCGGAAGGAGTGGACACAACTGAGGCAAACGAAGTGGTCAACGGCATGGGATGGAGGCGGTCATACTTCTTCCTGGCCTCAGAATAAGAGAGCCGATCCAAAGTTTTGAGTTCCTGTATCTTCTTCTCCTTCTGATATACGGGGCAGTCTGAGGATCTAGGCGAGTGGAGGCCAGGGCAATTAATGCACGGAGGTGGTGGGGTGCATGTATGTTCCTCACGAAGAGGACGTCCGCAATCGCCACAAAGGGGCTCAGCCTCACACCATGACGACATGTGCCCAAAGCGCAGACACCGAAAACAGCGCATAGGAGGCGGGACGTAAGGTCGCACGTCGCACCGGTAGCACATCACCTTTACCTTCTCCGGGAGAACGTCCCCCTCGAAGGCGAGGATAAAGGCCCCGGTGTCGATGCGACGGTCTTTGGGGCCGCGCTGGACTCGCCGGACGAAATGCACGCCTCGGCGCTCCAGGTTGGCCCTGAGCTCCTCATCAGATTGCAGCAGGAGGTCCCGATGAAAAATAACCCCCTGCGTCCGATTTAGTGCCAGATGCGGGACAATGGACACTGGGATGTCCCCTAGGCGGTCGCACGCCTGGAGCGCTGCCGCCTGTGTGGCAAAGGTGGTCTTGATAAGAACGGACCCTGAACACATCTTGCTGAGAGCCTCAATTTCCCCGAAGATGTCCTCAATGTGCTGAACAAAGAACATGGGCTTGGAGGTGGCGAACGTACCCCCATCGGTTCGAGAACAGACCAAATAGCGGGGGAAGTACTTCGCCCCAAGCCGGCGGGCCTGTCCCTCCTCCCATGGAGTGGCCAAGGGGGAAAGGGCAGGAGAACCAGAACTAGAAACGGTACCTTTTCTTTTGAAAGACTCGGCCGCAGAGCGACCTGATACGTGTTGACGTTTCATCTGCGAAACGTCTGCCCCGATACCACCCACTCCGACCAGGGGCTCTCCCCACGGGCGCCACCCAGCCGCAGCAAGGGCCACCTGGCAGGATGACCGTTGCCGGGAGTCCTGATGCCCCAAGGAGACGGGCATCTACTCCTTGGCCGACGTGGGGAGGGTGCAGCTCAGGTATCGGCAGTACGATCCCTGTGTTGTCAGGGGGCTACAACCTAGAGGGTACATGACGACCCCACCACAACGGGCTGGCTACCGTGCTGGATTTCTGGTGCCATGGAAAGTCCATCGTGATCGCTGGTGCAGATGGGGACGCACTATGGGCGTAACTTGTACAACCCATCAGGCGTTTAGGCCCAATTTGAGGAATAGCGGGCATGGTTACAATGCCGGTACAATGCTGAGTGCCAAGGTCTTAGTGCACTTAGGACCAGTGGTACACCACGTAAGGTGTCCTTCCCCAAAAGGCTCGTACTTCTGTAGAATTTTGAAAAATGGAGGTCAAACCCCAAGGGGGACCATCACATGGAAGGCCGAAACGGTTGAAACTCCTTTTAGTCGCCTCTTGCGACAGGCAGGAATACCTCGGGCCTATTCTTACCCCGGACCCGCAGGGGGGATTGTTCGTACTTGGAGGGGGGGGGGGGGGAGGGAATAGCCTGTTTCCATTCCATAGAAGCCTGCTTGGTTTTGAGCGTGTAGTGGTACTTTCAGCAAGTCATGTCCTTTTGCGGCGTTAAGCTTTAAGTGAGCCAAGCTTGTCAGCATTCGCTGGCCCTTATGGTTGTCTGTCAGGTTCTTAGGCACCCAGCGAACACTAACTTTACGAAGTTTCGACGTGTCATGAATTATATCCCACACCGCATCATAGGAAATGAAATATTGCGATAAGGTTCGGATTGTACACGGCGGTCGTTCGAAATTGCTGCCTCAACAGTCGACATTCTGCAGGGTTGCAGCTGTTACAGGCCGCCCAGAGCTTGGCGAATCACTGAGGTTCACATGGTCCTCTTGGAAGAACGCACACCACCTGGAGATATTGCTACGGTCCATACAGTCGTCACCATACACGCCACACATACCCCTCTGAATTTCACTCAGTTTACGGCCTTTGGCCCACGAATATCTTACTACACTTCGCTGCTATTCACAAGTTGACGACACTAACGTGCGCGCCATGTTTGTGTCGCAGTTCAGGTTTCTCTCTCGCTAGAGCTGCACACGAAAACAAAAAATCCTCTGAAGCGCGAACTTCAAATTACATCTTCATGAAATTTCAACATTCCAGCTGCAATACCGAGGGGAAGAAGATTATTGTGCTTTACTTTCCGATCCTCCCTCGTTTTTATCAAGCAGTGTATTTCGAAAGTCTATGGTAGCTCGCGGAATCTAGCAGTTTGGCGAAGCAAACCCCTGGGTGAAGCAGACAGGTAGTGTTTCCTTTATGGTGAATGTAGTGTTAAAAACTACTACTAGCACTTCTAGGTGTAGAAGCCAATGGTATCTCTCGAGTGGATGCACTATGTCTACGGTATTACTGATTTCTGAGGTCGGGAGAGATTAATCCACCGGGGTCATTAACGTGTTTCTTACGTGTCTTTGGCGGTATGAACGCTGTATGAAATCTTTGAGTCATAACTGAAGACTCTATTGTATGGAAGAGATGGACCTTATGAAGTGTAATTGAAGCCAAAAAAGGAAATTTTTCTATAGGAAAGTATTTTGGTAAGCTCTTGACTCTGAACCAATACCCTGTTTTTATTTACATGGAATTTACTTGTGCAAAAAAGAAAGGAACCATTACAGGGCAGTGTATTGACAGTCAACATTGTACGTTTTACAATACAGTGACTGGACCTAGGCGTCTTGGTTAAAGCAACTAGACTGCAACAGGCATTTATTACTGGCATTAGAGTAGTGACAATCTCGACCCTGCCTCCTGGGTCCAAGCGTATCCGACGACCCATATCACGCAATTCTCTGAAGTTGACCACTGCTGAGAATTAATCATGGTGGTCCTTCACCACTACTAACACGTACTTTATGCTAATCCATTGAGTTGTGAAGGAACACCCATTGCGGTAAGCAGAATGATTTCCCAATCTTGAGGTTCATCTCTCAAGCCTCCCTGCTACATTCGTATTAGACATTAAGACTAATTGATGCACATAACTGAATATCTTTCAACGAACACTTCCATCGCTACAATGGATCATCTTTCTTCGGAAAGGAACAAAAATAAAAATGATTATGATGTTGGTTCACTCATGGCGAGGTATAAGAACGAATTGTAATTATGTAAACATTTAGTTAATGGCAGTACTTTAAACATAGCTGCGCTACAGCAACGGTTCCACGTAAATCAGACTAAGAGCAGCCGACCAGTTGCAAAGGATAAAGTAATCTTTACCTAGGTTTCAATAGATATAAATCTATCTTCTTCAGAAGACGGCCTGGGGACAATGAACATCGTAATATATATTAAGGTATGAAACATGAGTCAAGAATGAAGTTTAACATATATTAGGAAAATATTGTATTACAAGATGTGAGAAAGGTTCTTGGTACTTACAGTATTATAACAACATGAAGTGATATGTCCTTATCGTTTAGGCAAACATCTGCATAGTTACATTAATCATATAAAATATAGCCCTGAAAACAGGGTTTGTCAGACAAATAAAATAGGTACATAGAAGTTGCAGAGCGCCTAAGCGACTGAGTAAAATCGGCCAGCGTAGTAGCACAGCGGCCAGGGCAGGTGGCGCTCATGTCGCGAACTATGTGCCGATAGGCGTACTGAAGTAACATTTGAAACATCAATATTAAATGCGTTCTTAAATAGAGTGATAATAAATAAAATGGCAAGCATTTAACACTCCCGTTATGACATTGTGGGAGGTATAGGAACAATAACGTAGATACATACATCAAAAAGACAGGTGGCCCTCATGTAATTTTCTCTTATTCTATATTACGTAGTAACTGGATTGTAGACCAGGTCTCGTAATTTTCTTAAAAGACATTACTGATTGTTCTTGATGTTTTGACTTATATATGTTCTATGGGCTTCACTAATATGGTAATATAACTTTTATATTTTGGCTATATAGACCACTGCATGTAACTCACGGCGGAAGCGCCTCCGTAACAGTCGTTAAATCAATGTTAATAACAACTGGTGCAAGTATGGAGACGTCTGTGTGGAATGGATACGACGTAAAACCTGACTACACAAGATTCAGTCTCATCTTTCCTCTTGCTGACAACTGCACGGTGTAATTTCCGTGCCTCTTAGATAATTATTTCGCATTTCTGTCATGTTTACATGACTAGTCCAGGTACTGCTTTCCCCAGAACTCTAAGCTGAGTGGTTGCTCGAAAGCTCTTAGCATGAAAGATTTTTTCTAAAAATTTCAGTAACGGAATTTTTCACCACTTATCTTCCTGCTCCCATTGCTCAGCAACAATTTGAAATCAATATTTTCCTACCTTATATATGAAATTAATATTTTAGCAGTCACTACGAGAACTACATGTAACTGGGCCGTTACAAAGTGGCTTGCAGAGAATGAAAAGACAGGTTGTTCAGACTGTGGGCAAGCACCGAGAACTTAGCAAGAAGGCCCTCAACCAAAAAAAACCAATCTGCAGGGATACGAAATGGAACAATCCAACGGTTCCGTCACAGGTAAGGCAAGTGGCACACTTCAGGTCACTGGCACAATACTGGGAAGATGCAGTCAGTCTAGAAAGGAGACTGCTTACAGATCACAGAGCGTCCTGTCCTACGTCAGAAGGCCTCCAGTCCAGATTGTACAGGTATACCACTTAGGCTTCTTTCAGAGGGTGCTGATACAGTAGCTCAGTACTTGCGAATCATATTCAACCGCTAGCTCCTTGAAAGATCCGTACCTGAACAGCGGAAAGTTGGACCGGTCACACCAGTACTCAATAAAGGAAACAAGAGTAATTCACTGACTTCCAGGTCTATATCACTAACGTCGATTTGCAGAAGGATTCTGGAACATATACTGCGTCAAACATTATGTATTACCTCGAAGAAAATTTATTGACAAGCAGCTAACAACTATTCAGTAAAGATAGTTTTTGGGGCATACAACTAGGTTTTTATTCTCGAAGTAACGATTGCTATTGACAGTGTATCTCAGTGGTTCGATATCTTTTTTATTTTCAAAAGGCTTTTGACACCGTTCGTCAAAAGCGACATCCAATCAGATTGCGTACATACGGACTACCGTCTCAGTTCTGCAACTGGAATCGTGATATCTTATCAGAAAGGTCACAGCTCGTAGTAACGGATGGGAAATCGTCGACTAAAACTAAGTAGTATCTGCTATTCCCGATCTACATAAACGATTTAGGCGACAATCTGAGCAGCCCTCTCAGATTTTTTGCGAATGACGCTACCATTTTAAAATCATCTGATGATCAAAAACAACTGCAAAATGATTTACGCAAGATATTTGTATGGTGTGAAAAATGGCAATTGACTCTAAATGAAGTGTGAAGTCGTCCACATGAGTACCAACACGGAAAAAACACGCAAGTCTCAAGGCTATGAATTCAACTAAATACTTAGGGAATACAATTACTGAACTTAAATTGGAATGATCACAGACATAATGTTGTTGAGAAAGACTACGATTTATTGGCAGAACACTTAGAGAATGCAACAGGTCTACTAAAGAGACTCCCTACACTACGCTCGTCCGCCCTCTTCTGGAGTACTGTTGCGCGGCGTGGGATCCTTACCAGGTAGGACTGACGGAGGACATGGACCAAGTTCACAGAAGGGCGGCTCATTTGTATTATCACGAAACAGGGAGGAGAGTGCCACAGATGTGGTACGCGAACTGGGGTGGCGACCGTTAAAGCAAAGGCGGTTTTGTTGCGGCAGGTTCTTTTCAAGTAATTTGAATTACCAACTTTCTTCTTCGAATACGAAAGTATTTTGTTGTCTCCCAAATACATATGGAGATATAATCGTAGTAAAATAAGAGAAATCTGAGCACGCGCGGAAAAGATTTAGGTGTTCATTTTCCTGAGTGCTTTTCGCGGTAGAGAAATAGCTTTAAGGTGGTTCGATTAACCCTCGAAATTGTACAGTAATTATTAAGCTGTTGATGTAGAATATTACTGAGGTGTGTGCGATCCATACCAAAGAGGACTAACGGGCGATACTGAATGTATACAAAGAAGAACGGTGCGTTTGTTTTTTTCACAGAGGAGCGTCACGGAATTGTTAGAAAGCCCAAACAGTCGAGCTCTTTAAGATAGACACGAAGTGCCCCGCGAAAGCCTACATCTACATACATACTCCGCAATCCACCATACGGTGCGTGGCGGAGGGTACGTAGTACCACAACTAGCATCTTCTCTCCCTGTTCCACTCCCAAACAGAACGAGGGAAAAGTGACTGCCTATATGCCTCTGTACGAGCCCTAATCTCTATTACCTTATCTTTGTGGTCTTTCCGCGAAATGCAACTTGGCGGCAGTAAAACTGTACTGCAGGCAGCCTCAAATGCTGGTTCTCTAAATTTCCTCAGTAGCGATTCACGAAAACAACGCCCCCTTTCCTGTAGACTCTAGAGACTCCCACCCGAAGTCCCGAAGCCATTCCGTAACACTCGCGTGATGATCAAACCTATCAGTAACAAATCTATCAGCCCGCCTCTGAATTACTTCTATGTCCTCCCTCAATCCGACCTGATAGGGATCCCAAACGCTCGAGCAGTACTCAAGAATAGGTCGCACCAGCGTTCTATAAGCGGTCTCCTTTACAGATATAACCACATCTTCCCAAAATTCTACCAATGAACCGAAGACGACCATCCGCCTTCCCCACAGCTGCCATTACATGCTTGTCCCACTTCATATCGCTCTGCAGTGTTGCGCCCAAATATTTAATCGACGTGTCGGTGTCAAGCGCTACACTACTAATGGAGTATTCAAACATTACAGGATTCTTTTTCCTATTCATCTGCATTAATTTACATTTATCGATATTTAGAGTTGGCTGCCATTCTTTACACCAATCACAAATGCTGTCCAAGTCATCTTCCATCCTCCTACAGTCACTCAACGACGACACCTTCCCGTACACCACAGCATCATCAGCAAACAACCGCACATTGCTATCCACCCTATCCAAAAGGTCGTTTATGTAGATAGAAAACAACAGCGGACCTACCACACTTCCCTGGGGCACTCCAGATGATACCCTCACCTCCGATGAACACTCACCATCGAGGACAACGTACTGGGTTACAAAGCTTCAAGAACCACTATCGATTGAAGAATCCAAGAGATATTCTTCAGTCCCCTACATGTAACACTCGCAGGGGCCGTTAAGGCAAATTTCGATTAACCGCAGCACGCAGACAGGCTGTAGTGCAGTCGTTACAACTGCGCTCGATACGCAGTCGAAACGGGAAGAGGCGCCAACCTCTGATATCAAGTTAAGTGCCCACCGACGTTCACTTCATAGTAGTTTGAGAGTATGATGTGGCTTACCAAAGATGAAAATAAAAATTCCAACAGATGACACATTTCGTATTACCGAAAACGACAACAGAAGATCCCGGAAAAAAGTACAGTACATCAAAAACTGCGAAAGCCGCTCTAATAGCAAACTGCAGGTGGTGGCTCCTGTCGGCACCAATGACGTATGTCGCTTTGTATCGGAGGAGATTCTCTCTGGTTTTGGGCGGTTAGCAGAAGTGGTTGACTGCCAGTCTTGCTTGCGAGATTAAGGTGGAACTCGTCATCTGCAGCATTGTCGACAGAACCGACTGTGGTCCTTCGGTGTAGAGCCGAGTGGGGGGGTCTGAATCAGAGGCTCAGAGGCGGTTCTGTGACCGTGTAGGCTGCAGATTCCTTGACTTGCGCCATCGGGTGGTGGGTTTCCGGGTTCCGCTTAATAGGTCAGGAGTCCACTAAACACACGGGGCGGCTACACGGGTAGCGGGGGCTGTGTGGAAGGGACTGGGCGGTTTTTTAGGTTAGAGGGTCTCAGGAAACCACAGAAAGGGCATCCGTCTAAAAGGGGCAGGTAAAACACAGCAAGTTAGTTGTAGAAACGATCGGTGTTTTAGTTCTAAATTTTCGTAGCTGTGTTGGGATAGAACCAGAGCTCCAAGCCCTAATAGAAAGCACTGTAGCTGAAATAGTTATAGGTACAGAAAGCTGGCTAAAGCCGGAAATAAGCTCAGTAGAAATTTTTCTAACGATCTAACTGTGTTCAGAGAGGATAGATTAAATACAATTGGTGGTGGAGTATTTATTGCTGTCAGAAGTAGTTTGCCTTGTAGTGAAATTGAAGTAGATAGTTCCTACGAAATTGTATGGGTAGAGGTTATACTTTACAATCTAACTAAACTATTAATTGGGTCGTTTTACCGACCCCCGACTCAAAGAAAACTTGAGTCTAATTTCAAATAGGTACCTCACTCATACAATTATAATCGCTGGTGACTCTAATCTACCCTCGATATGCTGGAAACATACGTTTAAAGCCGGTGGCAGGCATAAAACGTCATCCGTAATTGTACTGAATGCTTTCTCAGAAAATTATTTTGAACAATTAGTTCATGAGCCCACTCGTAAATGGTTGCGAAAGCATACTTGACCTCCTAGCAACAAATAATCCTAGACAAATAGTGAGGATCGTGACGAATACAAGGATTAGCGACCACAAGGAAGTAGATGCTAGGGTGAATACCGAACTCTTACAACCATCAAAAACAAACGCAAATTATATCTATTTAAAAAAGCTGATAAGAGTTCTCTTAACGCACTCCTTCCGATATGATCATGTAAGCGTAGAAAAGTTGTGGGATCATTTCAAAGAGATAGTATCGACAGCAATTGAGAGATATATATGCCACATAAATTATTAAGTGATGGTACTGATCCCCTATGGTACACAAAACGGGTCAGATAGCTGTTGCAGAAGCAGCGAAAAAAGCATGCCAAATTTAAAAGAACGCAAAATCCCCAAGACTAGCAATGTTTTGCAGACGTAGTGTGTACTTCAATGCGAGATTCTTTCAACAATTTCCACAACGAAACTGTCTCGAAATCCGGCAGAAAACCCAAAGAGATTCTGGTCATACATAAAGCACAGCAGTAGCAAGACACAGTCAATACCTTCACTGCGCGATAACAACGGTGAAGTCACTGATGACAGTGCCACTAAAGCAGAGTTATTAAATTTGGTTTTTCGAAACTCCTTCACCAAAGACGACGAAATAAATATTCCTGAATTCCAATCAAGAACTGCCAAGATCAGAAACATAGAAGTAGATATCCTCGGTGTCGCAAAGCAGCTTAAATCACTTAATAAAAGTAAGGCCTCCAGTCCAGATTGTATACCAGTCAGGTTCCTCTCAGAGTATGCTGATACAATAGCTCCACATTTCGAAATTATATACAACCGCACGCTCACAGAAAGATCCGTACCTAAGGACTGGAAAATTGCTCAAGTCTCACCAATACCTAAAAAGGCAAGTAGGGGTAATCCGTTTAATTACAGGCCCATATAACTAATGTCGATTTGCAGTAGGGTTTTGGAACATATAGTGTATTCGAACATCATGAAATACCTCTAAGGAAACAATTTATTGACACGTAGAACGGATTCAGAAAATATCGTTCTTGCGAAACACAACCAGCTTTTTATACTCATGAAGTAATGAGTGCTATCTATAGGGGATGTCAGATTGACGCCATATTTTTAGATTTCCAGAAGGCTTTGGACGCCGTTCCTCACAAGCGTCTTCTAACCAAACTGCGTGCCTACGGAGTATCGCCTCAGTTGTGCGACTGGATTTGTGATTTCCTGTCAAAGGTCACAGTTCATAGTAATAGAGGGAAAGTCATCGAATAAAACAGAAATAATATCCGGCGTTCCCCAAGGAAGTGTTACAGGCCCTCTGTTGTTCCTGATGTATATTAACGACATAGGAGACAATCTGACTAGCCATCTTAGATGATGCTGTCATTTACCGTCTTGTAAAGTCATCAGATGATCAAAACGACTTGCAAAATGATTTGGATAATATATCTGTATGGTGCGAAAAGTGGAAATTGACCCTGAATAAAGGAAAGTGTGACGTTATTCACATGAGCACTAAAAGAAATCCGGTGCATTTCGATTACACGATAAGTCTCACAAATCTGAAGGCTGTAAATTGAACTAAATACTTAGGGATTACAATTACAAATACCCTAAATTGGAACGATCACATAGATAATGTTGTGGGTAGAACCAATCAAAGACTGTGATTCATTGGCAAAACACTTAGAAGGTGCAACAGGTCTACTAAAGAGACTGCTTACACCACGCTTGTCCGCCCTGTTCTGGAGTACTGCTGTGCGGTGTGGGACCCGCATCAGATGGGACTGAGGAATGACATCAAAAAATATTTTCATGAAATATCAATCACCAGTTTTCTCTTCCGATTGCGAAAACATTCTGTTGCGTGTTACAAAAGTGCGAATGTGTTCGCGTGGCAAAATTTTTGAAGGTGCTGATTGAGGTAGAACGAGGCATTGGGACCCCACTTTTGAGTCAGTCTTTTTAAATAAACAGGAACGGATTCGCATTTTTGTGCTCCGACGGGAACATGTTTCCTTGGTTGTTCTATGCTTTAATTTGCTGTAACTGTGCTGTTACAAGTTTAATACGGTAAAGTTACTTCACTTTATGAGTCACCATTACTACAGAGAAATGATCATCTCGATAAAATAAGAGAAATGAGGGCTCACACAGAAAAATTTAAGTGCTCTTTTCCCACGCGCCGTTCGAGAGTGGGACGGTAGAGAGACAGCTTGAAGGTGGTTCATTGAACCCTCTGCCAGGCACTTTATTGTGAGTAGCAGAGTAATCACGTAGATGTAGAATCATCATTGTGTGGTTGAAAGGGAAAAGTCTGAACTACCGTCGGGGACAACAAAGAGAATACAACACAAAATGACAAAAATTTGTCAGAAATGATACATGTATTACAAAAGAAGCACATCACCCACTTATTTCTCTTCGCTGGCTTCGACACATTCGTCTACGGACTGACATTGATTACAGTCTTAGCTGTTGGTAATCTTCACGTATTAGATTGCTTCGTAAGACTTACGTGCTTGCGTACTGAGCTTAATTTGGACAGTATTTCGAAACTAATTTATTGCTTACTAAAGCCCTGAATGCCTTGGTCGTCTTGAGTGTGTGCCTGTGTCTTCCTAAAACGTGATAAAGAAAGTTTTTCGAAAAGCCTGGATTGTCATAAAAACTTAGCGTACCATTCAGAAGAAGTATACACCAACGCCCCTGTATATGAAACAAAATTAAAGAAAATTAACTTTTTGACAAAGCGATAAATAAAATGATCGATCCCCACTCGCTAAATATAGGCGGTGGAAACCCACTTCTGCAGTGAAGATAGTAGCGTGAAAATTTTAGGACTTCGGACTTATCAAACTGTTGTCATGCACACTATTTACAGTCTTTTGTTCTACTGCTGTTAAGTCAGCGGTAGTAAACCTTGGTCCCTACCGTTCATTAGTGGTCGTTCCAACTTTCATGGTGGACGGTAAGCAGTAAGGGTTTTTAAAACCTGTTTTTAGACTTTTATTGTGCATGCGACATCATACGTACCTAATATGTTCTAAACCGCTGCGTACAAAAACCGTATTTTCTGGTGTTCATACATCGGGTTCTGTTGGTGGATAGTCTTTGGGCTAGGAACAAATTGTATACCCAAAAAGGTATCATCTTAGTGTCACTATCTCACAGTACAGTGTCAAAGAGTGAATATTTCAAATCTCCTCTTCCTCAGGCGAAAGGAGCAAATCGATTGGTTCTTTTAGCATTTCAAGTGGTCTACGGCGGACTTTGTGGCAATTCCTCGGAAAACTCTACATAGGATTTTTTTATTATACAGGGTTATTACAAATGATTGAAGCGATTTCACAGCTCTAAAATAACTATTATTTGAGATATTTTCACAATGCTTTGCACACACATACAAAAACTCAAAAAGTTTCTTTAGGCATTCACAAATGTTCGATATGTGCCCCTTTAGTGATTCGGCAGACATCAAGCCGATAATCAAGTTCCTCCCACACTCGGCGCAGCATGTCCCCATCAATGAGTTCGAAAGCATCGTTGATGCGAGCTCGCAGTTCTGGCACGTTTCTTGGTAGAGGAGGTTTGAACACTGAATCTTTCACATAACCCCACAGAAAGAAATCGCACGGGGTTAAGTCGGGAGAGCGTGGAGACCATGACATGAATTGCTGACCATGATCTCCACCACGACCGATCCATCGGTTTTCCAATCTCGTGCCGAACATCATGATGGAAGTGCCGTGGAGCACCATCCTGTTGAAAGATGAAGTCGGCGATGTCCGTCTCCAGTTGTGGCATGAGCCAATTTTCCAGCATGTCCAGATACACGTGTCCTGTAACGTTTTTTTCCCAGAAGAAAAAGGGGCCGTAAACTTTAAACCGTGAGATTGCACAAAACACGTTAACTTTTGGTGAATTGCGAATTTGCTGCACGAATGCGTGAGGATTCTCTACGGCCCAGATTCGCACATTGTGTCTGTTCACTTCACCATTAAGAAAAAATGTTGCTTATTCACTGAAAACAAGTTTCGCACTGAACGCATTCTCTTCCATGAGCTGTTGCAACCGCGCCGAAAATTCAAAGCGTTTGACTTTGTCATCGGGTGTCAGGGCTTGTAGCAATTCTAAACGGTAAGGCTTCTGCTTTAGTCTTTTCCGTAAGATTTTCCAAACCGTCGGCTGTGGTACGTTTAGCTCCCTGCTTGCTTTATTCGTCCACTTCCGCGGGCTACGCGTGAAACTTGCCCGCACGCGTTCAACCGTTTCTTCGCTCACTGCAGGCCGACCCGTTGATTTCCCCTTACAGAGGCATCCAGAAGCTTTAAACTGCGCATACCATCGCCGAATGGAGTTAGCAGTTGGTGGATCTTTGTTGATCTTCGTCCTGAAGTGTCGTTGCACTGTTATGACTGACTGATGTGAGTGCATTTCAAGCACGACATACGCTTTCTCGGCTCCTGTCGCCATTTTGTCTCACTGCGCTCTCGAGCGCTTTGGCGGCAGAAACCAGAAGTGCGGCTTCAGCCGAACGAAACTTTACGAGTTTTTCTACGCATCTGTAGTGTGTCGTGACCGTATGTCAATGAATGGAGCTACAGTGAATTTATGAAATCGCTTCAATCATTTTCGTCGTCACCAGCCGACCAAAGCCCAGTCGAGGATTCCAAGACACCTATGCTCAACAAGTGGTTGAAATTTTTACGATGTATTTCTAAGATTCCGATCCCTAACAACCTTGAAAATTTTCTAGATATCTTTATCCCGTTCCGAGATACAAGGTTCAATGTTACCCTACTTGCACATGTAAAATACGCAATAAGATTCGGTGTGAGGCGATAGCGTACTTTATAAAGTGACGCAGCACGGAGAAATATACTGTAAAAAGTCTCCGTTATCTGGAAAGCCGGGGTACTGAAGCAGACACAAAATTCTTTGCACGTAAAATCTGTAAGTGTAAAATTAGTTATACGTTATCTTAATTTCACATAAGTAAACTATAGAAATTCTTCCAATCCATATGTGGCATACAGCAAACCAGTGCTCAACAGTATTGGTTAAAAACAGTATTGGTTGCAATTTGCAACCAAGACATTTTAACCAATAAGTAAACTATCTAAATTTTGTCCGCCTTCCTACCTGAGTAGTCAGCGCGTCTGACTGCTATGCAACGGGCTCGAGGTCGATTCTCGGTAGGGTTGCAGATTTTCTCCACTCAGGGAATGAATATTTTGTTATCATCGACACCCCAAGTCACCCAAGAAAAGAACTGCAACTCGGTGGCCGAATTGCCACTCAGCCGCTCTAAAATTTACTGACAAATGCATTTCTTTGCCCATGAGTTATATATCCTGCTGCAGCATGGAAAGGAAGGGAACCAGAGGAAAAATAATCCTATCAGAACACAAAAAAGGCCAATATGCTCCTGTTTATTGCAAGACTGACTGAAAATTGGGGTACCAGCTGCCTCACTCTACCTTCCTCTGAACCTTTAACATTTTTACCGAAAACTGTCATGCGAACATTGCCCTCCTTATGCCGAGAGAGAAGCGACAGTGACAAAGAGTCGGAAAAATAATAAGTACTCGAAGGTATTAGAAGTTGTGTTATAGAAAGGGCGAAGGGGACAACGGCAGTGCGAGGAAGAGAGGGACGCAGTGGCAGTGGAACATGACAATGACAGAGCATTTCTAGGAGAAGAGTTAAGGGGAGAGAGAGAGCATGGGGTTGGTGGGTGGGGAATAAAGAGAAATTGGAAGCGGGTAAGACGACGACGACGACGTGAATGAGGAAGAGAGAGAGAGAGAGAGAGAGAGAGAGAGAGAGAGAGAGAGAGAGAGAGAGAACCAGTGGGAAGGATTGAATGACGCAGAAGCAGTAAGAGAGCGGACAGTAACAAGAGAAACAGGAGAGACAGGAGACAGTAGTAGGACAGAACGAAAGAGACTGTGGTTCAGACAGGCGACTGCCACTGTTTAGGGACACACTAAGAGGTAACGAGTTGGGATGAATGGGTGAGAAAGGGCACCAGAGGGGGTGGGTATGAGCGACATTTGAGAGGTTGACGTGAGTTGCATGTTACGAAAGTGCGAAGTGTTCGCGTGCCAAAATTTTTGAAGGTGCTGACTGAGTTAAAATGAGGCATTCGTACCCCACTTTTCAGTCAGTCTTTTAAATAAACAGGAACAGATTCGCATTTTTGCGCTCCGATAGGAACCAGTTTCCTTGGTTGTTCTATGCTTTAATTTGCCGTAACTCTGCTTTCATAAGTTTAATAAAGTATAGTTATTTCACTTTATAAGTCACCATTACTGCGGAACTGTTGGTGGTTAGAAAATTGTAACAGAGATACAAAAGCGAGCGGTACGTAAAAAACTTGACCACTCTTGTAGTAAATAAATCGTAGCAAGGAAGACAAAATGGTTGGCTGTATCTTCAAGGACTTCCTTAGCCAGCCGTCCTCATTGCAGTCCGCTACCAATTAAAGACATTGACATAAATAATACACACGTTTCAAACGCAAATAACTGTACACATGAGCTCCATCTGACGGTAACACCCACGCCGACTCCAATTCTGGCACACTTATGACGCATGCTGTGACGTGGAAGCAGCCTCCAACATTACCGAGGACAACCACGTTCAAGCTCAACTCTAAAAGTATTCCCTAAAGGGGTAGTAACAGAGCACTGTAGTACCGTTACGGTATGTACGAACCGAATTCCACGTTACCGAAAATAACACTTGCAAAGGTTGAAAATCCGCTTCCGTCTAAATTCATCACGAACCCATAACCATCTACATCTACGTCTACATCTTCGTTTATATCTACGCTCATGCCACCTTATCGTATGGGGCGAAGGATGCTTGGTTTACCGCTCTCACTTCCGCCCTTTCCTGCTCCAGTCGTGAAGCTTCTGCTGGAAGACCGATTACTGATGGGCCTCCGTGTCAGTCCGAATCTCTCTAGCCTCGTCTTCATGGTCGCTTCGCTAGATATACGTAGGAGGAACGATTGTGGTTGTTGACTGTTCTTGTATCTTAACCTCTGTGAATTTTAAAAGTGAACCAGAACTTGATGCTGGCTAAAGCAGGAGACAAGTTTAGCCGAAATTTTTGCGAAGAATCTAACGGTGTTCCGAAACGATAGGCTAAACACAGTTGGCGGTGGCGTGTTCGTTATTGTTAGAAGTAGTTTATCTTGTCGCGAAATTGAAGTACCTGCATAGTTTGTCATTTACTATGGGCGAAGGTCGTTCTTGGCAACAGGAATAAAATAATTCGATCCTTTTACCGACCTCCCAATTCAGATGATACAATTGCTGGGAGGTTCAAAGAAAACTTGAGTTTAATTTCAAACACATAACCGACTCATACAACTATAGTTGGTTGCGACTAATTTACCCTCCGTGTGTTGACGAAAACACATGTTTAAATCCGGAGGTATTATGCATAAAACATCATCCAAAATTGAGCTAAATGCAGTCTCTGAAAATTTTAAAGCAGCTAGTTGATGAGCCCACACAAATAGTAAACGGTTGTGAAAACACACTTGACCTCTTAGCAACAAATAATCGTGGGCTAATGACAAGCATCAAAACGGATACAGGCATTAGCGAACACAGGGTTGTCGAAGCGAGATTGGATATTCTAACCCCCAAATTCTCCAAAAATAAACGAAAAACATACCTGTTCAAAAAGCAGATAAAAATTCACTTGACGCCTTCCTGAGAGACAAACTCCACTCTTTCTAAATTAACAATGTAAGTGCAGACCAGATGTGGCGTGAATTCACAGAAATAGTATCGGCAATCATTGAGATTTATGCTAAATAAAAAAAAATGAAGGACGGAGCTGATCCTTCTTGGTACCAAAACGGGTTAGAGTACTGTTGTAGAAACAACGAATAAACGTGCCAAATTTAAACGGACACAAAATCTCCATGATTGGTGATGTCTTACAGAAGCTCGAAATTTAGCGCGAACTTCAATGCGAGATGCTTATAATAGTTTCCACAGCAAAACTTTGTCCCGAAACCTTGCATAAAATCCGAGATTCTGGTCGTATATGAGGTATACTAGCGGCAACACACAATCCCTTCGCTGTGCTATAACAACAGACCAACTATCGACGACAGTGCTGCCAAAGCAGATTTACTAAACACAGCCTTCCGAAATGCCTTCACAAAAGAAGACGAAGTAAATATTCCAGAATTACAATCAAGAACAGCTGCCAACATGAGTAACGTAAAAGTAGATAACCTGTGAGTAGTGAAGCAACTTAAATCACGTAACAAAAGCAAGTCTTCTGGTCCAGACTGTACACCAGTTAGGTTCCTTTCGGAGTATGCTGAGACAATAGTTCCATACTTAACTGTATACAACCGTTCGCTCGACGGAAGATCCGTATCCAAAGATTGAAAAGTTGCACAGGTCACACTAATATTTGAGATGGTCTGAGTTACGTGACAGGATTCGTGATGTCCTGTCACAGATATCACAGTTCGTAGTAACTGACGGAAAGTCATCGAGTAAAACGGAAGTGATTTCGGACGTTCCCCAAGGTAGTGTCATGGGCCCTTTGCTGTTCCTTATCTATATAAACGATTTAGGAGACCACGTGTACACCCGCGTCTTCGGTTGTTTGCAGAAGATGGTGTCGTTAATCGACTAGTAAAGTGATCTGAAGATCAAAACGAACTGCCAAACGATTTAGAAAAGATGTCTGTATAGTGCAAAAATTGGCAATTGACCCTAAATAACGGAAAGTGTGAGGTCATCCACATGAGCGCTAAAAGGAATCCGTTAAAATTCGGTTACACCATAAATCAGACAAACCTAAAGGCCGTAAATTCACCTAAATACAGACCTACTAAAGAGACTGCCTACACTACGCTTGTCCGTCCTCTTTTAGAATACTGCTGCGCGGTGTGGGATCCTTACCAGATAGGAGTGACAGTCTATCGGGAAGTTCAAAGAAGGGCAACAGGTTTTGTCTCATCGCGAAATAGGGGAGAGTGTGTCACTAAAATGATACAGGATTTGGGGTGGACATCAATGAAACAAAGGCGTTTTTCGTTTTCGGCGCAATCTTCCCACGAAATTTCAATCACCAATTTTCTCCTCCGAATACGGAAATAATTTTTTGACGCCGACCTACATAAGAAGAAACGACCATAATAATAATAAAATAAGGGAGATCAGAGATCGCACAGAAAGATACAGGTATTAGTTTTTTCCGCGCGCTGCACGGGATTGGAGTAATAATTGTGAAGGTGGTCCGATGAACCCTCTGCTAGGCACTTAATATGTGATTTGCAGAGTATGCATGTAGATGTAGATGCAGATGCTGAATGCCTCTCTTGCAGTGTCTACTGCAGGAGTTGGTTGAGCATCTCTGTGACGTAGCCGCGCTTAGCAAGTCAAGCTCTAACGAAATACGATCTTCTTTGGATCTTCTCTCTTCTGTTCACCGCATCTGACACGGATCCCAGGCTGCTTGGTCGAACGAGGGTTTCCTAAGAGTCACCTTGGAGGGTGGACCACACTTCCTGAGCATTCTTCCAGTAGATCTCAGTCTGACACACACTAAGTGGATGTGACTGCTTCCAGTCATTTTTCTTCAGTCACTCTTCCTGACTATTCATGTGCAAAACGTTACATTTGTTTGTGTTGAAGGTCAACGGCCAATCCCTGTACCAAGCTGTGAAACACTGCATGTCTTTCTGTATTTTGTTACGATTTTCTAGCGTTGAGATTTCTCTGTACAGAACAGCATCGTCCGACGTTATCCACTAGCTTATTATATACGTGGTGTTTGTTGCAACTTGGGACCACTAAATACCTTGGTCGGTTGAATGGTTTGGGGGAAATGGGGAGGGGGGGGGGAGACCAAACAGCGATGTGTTCGGTCCCATCGGTTTAGGGAAGGATGGGGAAAGAAGTCGGCCGTGTCCTTTCAAGGGAACCATCCCATCTGCCAGAAGCGATTTAGGAAATCACGGAAAACCTAAATCAGGATGGGCAGACGTGGGTTTGAACCGTCTCTCGATTGAATACCTTGATAACTACTCACCGTACGAAAAAAATGTTCTAGGTGAAAAGTTAATATTAGTACAGAGGACAACTGTGTGCGGCAACTGCCCACCTAACCATCCCTCTTGCGTCGGAGGGAATGAATTCGTGTTTTCAAAGGGGAATCCTCATTTTTATTGCATATCGGTATTGTATCCTAAAAATAAGTACGGTTTACTCAACCCATTGTTTCCCATTCACGGTGGATGGTGCTGTATTCGATAAATATCAAGTGTGGCTGTTTCTGCAGTTAAGATCCGACACATTTTATTCTACGTTTCATTTACGGCGCAAAAGTAAACTTTTGTGTTCTAACTGTTGACACTGATGTTTAAAAGTTACTTGAGTGTCGCAAAGGCGTCTGTAAAGTACAAATAAAATTAACGAAGTTTTCTATTGACTACGGAGTTGGTTGTCGTGAGCCGTGAAACTATCGGAACGCTTGATTTCGTTGGCCGCTCTCTAACCCCGCCGTGAGAGTGCCTGATTTCGGTGTGTGTTTCAATCCTACCGCCATAAACTCTCGCGCTGGCTACTATGCAGCTACCGGCGGCATACAGGAACCACAGCCACTGAAACAAGATGAAATGTCCATGAAGTGGTAGTGACAGGCACACGTGTCTTGGATACTCAGCGAAATAAAGCACCCAATGGCGAGAACAAGGGGACTCGCCGATATGAAACGTCCCGAAGGGAACAGACCTATAACATCCAAGTCGTCGTTCCTCGATCACGCTAAACGTAGTTTCTACCCGTGCACTGAAACGGGCTAACCGCATGGTAGTGTACTATCAAATTTTCAACACTAAAGTACATTTCTAATAGAGATGTCAACCGTCAGAACATAAAAGGTTTTTCATTTACATCGTAAATGAAACGTAGAATCAAATAAGTCAGTTCTTAATCGCAAAAACAGGCACTCTTGATATTTGTCTATTACAATGCCATCTACCACGACGGGAAATCAACAGTCTGCGTAAACCGTACATATATTTTGGCGTAGAATCGGAAATTACAACAAAAATCGGGGGGGGGGGGGGGGGGGAGGGGGGGGGAGGTTCCGATTTGAAAAGACGCACGCAGGAGGGATGGTTAGAAGGTGGCCTGTTGTAGCACAGACAAATGTTGCATTTTTTCGTTCAATGAGTCGTTTTCGAAAGGTTTAGATGTCTCAAGTTGAAACAAACACCCCGTATATTGTGAAAAGTAAAGGTCCTGTAACACTCCCTTGGGGTACGCTCGAAGTGACTTTTACGTCTGAAGATGTTAGGAAGTAAATGTTTTGTGTTTACGATGAACTCTTCGGTGTAATCACTTGTCTGATAATAGGTAGAAGCTTTTGAAATGTGGTGCTACAGAAGAATGAACGGTGGCGATTGGATGAGTAGATCGAATAACTGATGAGGAGGTAATAAAGTGAAGAGAAAAGAAATTTACGGCGCAACTTTAACAGAAGAAGGAATCGGTTGATAGGACACATTCTCATGCTTGGAGGAATAGTCGATTGTTAACAGATGAGTGAGCCGTCTGCGTGAGTGCGTGAGTGAGTGTGAGTGAGTGTGAGTGCGTGAGCCGTCTGCGTGAGTGCGTGAGTGAGTGTGAGTGAGTGTGAGTGCGTGAGCCGTCTGCGTGAGTGCGTGAGTGAGTGTGAGTGAGTGTGAGTGCGTGAGCCGTCTGCGTGAGTGCGTGAGTGAGTGTGAGTGAGTGTGAGTGCGTGAGCCGTCTGCGTGAGTGCGTGAGTGAGTGTGAGTGAGTGTGAGTGCGTGAGCCGTCTGCGTGAGTGCGTGAGTGAGTGTGAGTGAGTGTGAGTGCGTGAGCCGTCTGCGTGAGTGCGTGAGTGAGTGTGAGTGAGTGTGAGTGCGTGAGCCGTCTGCGTGAGTGCGTGAGTGAGTGTGAGTGAGTGTGAGTGCGTGAGCCGTCTGCGTGAGTGCGTGAGTGAGTGTGAGTGAGTGTGAGTGCGTGAGCCGTCTGCGTGAGTGCGTGAGTGAGTGTGAGTGAGTGTGAGTGCGTGAGCCGTCTGCGTGAGTGCGTGAGTGCGTGAGTGCGTGAGCCGTCTGCGTGAGTGAGTGAGCCGTCTGCGTGAGTGAGTGCGTGAGAGTGCGTGAGCCGTCTGTGAGAGTGAGTGAGAGAGTGCGTCAGAGTGCGTCAGAGTGCGTCAGAGTGCGTCAGAGTGCGTCAGAGTGCGTCAGCCGTCTGCGTCAGCCGTCTGCGTCAGC
Source organism: Schistocerca serialis cubense (assembly GCF_023864345.2). NCBI lineage: Eukaryota > Metazoa > Arthropoda > Insecta > Orthoptera > Acrididae > Schistocerca > Schistocerca serialis. The sequence goes on along the minus strand of NC_064646.1, from coordinate 48,927,160 downwards.
CGTCTGCGTCAGCCGTCTGCGTCAGCCGTCTGCGTCAGCCGTCTGCGTCAGCCGTCTGCGTCAGCCGTCTGCGTCAGCCGTCTGCGTCAGCCGTCTGCGTCAGCCGTCTGCGTCAGCCGTCTGCGTCAGCCGTCTGCGTCAGCCGTCTGCGTCAGCCGTCTGCGTCAGCCGTCTGCGTCAGCCGTCTGCGTCAGCCGTCTGCGTCAGCCGTCTGCGTCAGCCGTCTGCGTCAGCCGTCTGCGTCAGCCGTCTGCGTCAGCCGTCTGCGTCAGCCGTCTGCGTCAGCCGTCTGCGTCAGCCGTCTGCGTGAGCCGTCTGCGTGAGCCGTCTGCGTCAGCCGTCTGCGTCAGCCGTCTGCGTCAGCCGTCTGCGTGAGCCGTCTGCGTGAGCCGTCTGCGTGAGCCGTCTGCGTGAGCCGTCTGCGTGAGCCGTCTGCGTGAGCCGTCTGCGTGAGCCGTCTGCGTGAGCCGTCTGCGTGAGCCGTCTGCGTGAGCCGTCTGCGTGAGCCGTCTGCGTGAGCCGTCTGCGTGAGCCGTCTGCGTGAGCCGTCTGCGTGAGCCGTCTGCGTGAGCCGTCTGCGTGAGCCGTCTGCGTGAGCCGTCTGCGTGAGCCGTCTGCGTGAGCCGTCTGCGTGAGCCGTCTGCGTGAGCCGTCTGCGTGAGCCGTCTGCGTGAGCCGTCTGCGTGAGCCGTCTGCGTGAGCCGTCTGCGTGAGCCGTCTGCGTGAGCCGTCTGCGTGAGCCGTCTGCGTGAGCCGTCTGCGTGAGCCGTCTGCGTGAGCCGTCTGCGTGAGCCGTCTGCGTGAGCCGTCTGCGTGAGCCGTCTGCGTGAGCCGTCTGCGTGAGCCGTCTGCGTGAGCCGTCTGCGTGAGCCGTCTGCGTGAGCCGTCTGCGTGAGCCGTCTGCGTGAGCCGTCTGCGTGAGCCGTCTGCGTGAGCCGTCTGCGTGAGCCGTCTGCGTGAGCCGTCTGCGTGAGCCGTCTGCGTGAGCCGTCTGCGTGAGCCGTCTGCGTGAGCCGTCTGCGTGAGCCGTCTGCGTGAGCCGTCTGCGTGAGCCGTCTGCGTGAGCCGTCTGCGTGAGCCGTCTGCGTGAGCCGTCTGCGTGAGCCGTCTGCGTGAGCCGTCTGCGTGAGCCGTCTGCGTGAGCCGTCTGCGTGAGCCGTCTGCGTGAGCCGTCTGCGTGAGCCGTCTGCGTGAGCCGTCTGCGTGAGCCGTCTGCGTGAGCCGTCTGCGTGAGCCGTCTGCGTGAGCCGTCTGCGTGAGCCGTCTGCGTGAGCCGTCTGCGTGAGCCGTCTGCGTGAGCCGTCTGCGTGAGCCGTCTGCGTGAGCCGTCTGCGTGAGCCGTCTGCGTGAGCCGTCTGCGTGAGCCGTCTGCGTGAGCCGTCTGCGTGAGCCGTCTGCGTGAGCCGTCTGCGTGAGCCGTCTGCGTGAGCCGTCTGCGTGAGCCGTCTGCGTGAGCCGTCTGCGTGAGCCGTCTGCGTGAGCCGTCTGCGTGAGCCGTCTGCGTGAGCCGTCTGCGTGAGCCGTCTGCGTGAGCCGTCTGCGTGAGCCGTCTGCGTGAGCCGTCTGCGTGAGCCGTCTGCGTGAGCCGTCTGCGTGAGCCGTCTGCGTGAGCCGTCTGCGTGAGCCGTCTGCGTGAGCCGTCTGCGTGAGCCGTCTGCGTGAGCCGTCTGCGTGAGCCGTCTGCGTGAGCCGTCTGCGTGAGCCGTCTGCGTGAGCCGTCTGCGTGAGCCGTCTGCGTGAGCCGTCTGCGTGAGCCGTCTGCGTGAGCCGTCTGCGTGAGCCGTCTGCGTGAGCCGTCTGCGTGAGCCGTCTGCGTGAGCCGTCTGCGTGAGCCGTCTGCGTGAGCCGTCTGCGTGAGCCGTCTGCGTGAGCCGTCTGCGTGAGCCGTCTGCGTGAGCCGTCTGCGTGAGCCGTCTGCGTGAGCCGTCTGCGTGAGCCGTCTGCGTGAGCCGTCTGCGTGAGCCGTCTGCGTGAGCCGTCTGCGTGAGCCGTCTGCGTGAGCCGTCTGCGTGAGAGTGCGTGAGCCGTCTGCGTGAGAGTGCGTGAGCCGTCTGCGTGAGAGTGCGTGAGCCGTCTGCGTGAGAGTGCGTGAGCCGTCTGCGTGAGAGTGCGTGAGCCGTCTGCGTGAGAGTGCGTGAGCCGTCTGCGTGAGAGTGCGTGAGCCGTCTGCGTGAGTGCGTGAGCCATCTGCGTGAGTGCGTGAGCCGTCTGCGTGAGTGCGTGAGTGAGTGTGAGTGCGTGAGCCGTCTGCGTGAGTGCGTGAGTGAGTGTGAGTGAGTGAGTGGGCCGTCTGCGTGAGTGAGTGTGAGTGAGTGAGCCATTACTGAAACACACACTGTATTAGTCCTTGAAGATTGCTGGCTGCAGGGTGTTTTTATCACATCCTAGACATGGTCTATGCCATGGACTACAAATCCGAGTACTTGATAAGGCAGTCAGTGATCTGCACTTTCCTCCAGGCACTTGTGGAGTGAGCTAGTGGGTTGGAGTCCTGCATTTTCTTCCTGGAATAAGTCATTTGATTCGTTGGCCATTAATGGTATGTATGACAACAGCATTTAATATTCTTACCACATACTGGCGAGCATTCAACTCCAACAATTATCAAATAAGTCCTTTATATCCAATAGCTCCCTCACCATATTTCTACCTGGACGTTTGTACTCTGCGAACTACTGAAATGCGTGGCTCAGGGTATGTTCCACTGTGCCAGTTATTAGGTTTTATCCCGAACCATTCACGTATGGACACGGGAAGAATGACTTAAAATTACTGTGCGTGCCGTAATTAATCTAACCTTTTTCTCACTATCCGTACGGGAGCGCTATGTAGGGGTTTGTAAGACACTTTTACAGTCGTCATTTAAACTTGGTCCTTGACACTGTCAGCAGACTTTCTCGCTACATTTTCTGTCTTCGAGTCTGGCAGTTCAATTCTTTCAACACCTTCATGGCATTCTCCGCGGGTCAAAGAAGCATGTGCGCATTCCGGCTGCCCTTCTTTATATACGTGCAATATCGCCAGGAAGTCCTGTTTGGGACGCGTCCCTCCATTTGAGCAATATTCTAGGACAGACCATGTGAGTATTTTGCAAGTAATCTTCTTTGTACACGGATTGCATTTGCGCAGTATTCTACCCATAAAGCGAAGTCTGCCACCTGCTTTATCTATCTGATCGTTTCATTTATGTCCTTACCGAGTGCTACGTCCAGGTTTTTGTATCAGTTTACCGATTCCAGCTGTGACTCACTGATATTATATTCACAGGATACCATTTTTTCGCTTTGTGCAGTATACAATTTTACATTTCTAAACATTTAAAGCAAGCTGCCAGTCTTTGCAACGCTTTGAAATCTTATCAAGGTCTGACTAAATATTTGTGCAGCTTGATCAGACTGTACTTCGATGCAGATATCTGCATCATCTGCGAAAAGTCTGAGGTTACTATTAATATTGTCATAGATCATCAATATGTAACATGAACAGCAAGGTACGCCCGAAATTACTGTTGCATCTCTCTATTACTCTCCATCCAAAATAACATGCTGTGTCCCCCTCCAACCAACAAGCCAATTCATTCAGAAATGTCGCCTGATACCCCCATACCAATGTACTTTTGATAAGCGTAGATGTGGTACAGAGTCAAATTCTTAACGGAAATTGAGAAAGACGGCATCTGCCTGACTGCGTTGATCGACGACTTTCAGGCAGCCGTGTGAGAATAGTGCTAGTTGGGCTTCACATGATTGTGTTTTCGAAATCCATGCTGTTTGGCAAGAAGGACATCGTTCTGTCCGATATACATCATTATGTCTGGACTCAGAATACGTTCTAAGATTAAACAACAGATGGGTATCAAGGATATTTTACGGTAGTTTTGTGGATCGCTTCTGCTGTCCTTTCAGACAGCGGGTGGTCCACAAGTCAGCGTTATGGGGCTCGAGAATCGTTGCTTCCTGTGACTTTTCTCCATTTCGTCTTCTGGTACGTTGGTGTCTATCTGACCACCAGAAACAGAAGCAACACTTATCGATGAATTCGATAGAATACTTCTCGATGTAATTGACTGGGTTTTAGAAAAGCTGAGAAGTCGCAAACCGGTACTAGTTGTTTTTTGCTGCATTTATTCCAAATGACACGTTTCGTGCTCTGCCAATCATAAGATTTCCTGGTCTAAACAATATAACAAATCATTAGTTATACCTTTTTTAAACACCAAATGTAAACAAGAAAGCGCAAAATCAAACTAATATTGTCATCGCATGCATTTGAGAGACCGACCTCGTAAATCGGGACAATTTTACAGATCTGTCTCAAATGGGTACGATAAAGTTGATATTAGGAGGCCAATTGAAAAAGTTTTTGCTAAGGTAGCCGCATACAAAATGGAACGTAGAGAAGAAGTAAAACACATTGCGTCAACGTTTTTTGGAGCATTTTCGCAAAATTTTGCAAACCTGTACAAAAAGTTTAATGTTCAGGTAGGATTCCAAACGGTTAACAATTTGGGAACGTGTTGAGGCAGTCTGGAATCCGTACAAAATAAGTTCTGTAAGACGAGATAAAGTGCGGACCTTGTGGACGTTTTTACGTGAGACAAAAAGGACGACAATTCAAAACTAGGTTTAAAGAACGTGGGTATGCGAGCAACAGTAGCTTATCAGGTCTCCATTTAAAAGATGAAACCCATACGCTGGGAGAATTAGAAAGTAGCATGACAATTCTGCACACAGAGAGGAAGGGAAACAATTTGGACATCTTGGAGTAAGTGGCTCCAGAACTGCTAAACAACGAGCGAATCAGTGGTGGCAGGAAATTGTTTTTCAGTCTTTTTGTCGATTTGTTGTGAGAGGCACGTAAAAACTACGATAACTTTCGTAACAACTTCTCTTAAGTTGAGTATATAGGCAACCACCTCTCCCTTTACTTTCGCTTTTTCTTTGTGCCTCACAGTCGCTAGTGAATACCACTTTAGTTAGGTTAATCAACGGTTAAACGTTGAAACGCACACGTTCTTCGCTGTGTACTACTCTGATCAGTGAATCAAGACAAATTTTTCTCTAATTTTTATACGTTATCCTTTTAAGACAAATATTTTAATATGTTCAGAGGTACAATCTCGTGCCCATACTACAGCGATGCGTCTTTTATTGTGCTTACGTACAGACATACATGTTTGTTGTTTTATTTTACTGTTTTAACGTCCAGTAAACATTTTGGCATATGGATAGCCGCAATAATGACAAATGTCTTAAGATTTTATGTTTGACGAATAGTCAAGAAGTGTAATTGCAAATCTAAACAAATCCTTTTGTAATCTTTGACAAGGTATGTTTTTCCACGACCAAATACTTTTTTACAACAATTTTCTAATTTACTTTCTTGTGTTTTGTACTACTGCGATGTGTGTTTTAATGTGCCTGTGTGGAGGCGCACACCGTCTCCGTCAAGCGTGATGCGTCCTACAGGTATCTCCTGGTCTGTGTCAAACAATGACAATTTTGGAAGCACATTCAGCGGCATATGGGAATACTGCCTACGAAATTTATTGCAAATACACTTAGTAGCACAGAATTAATAAATTTAAACGTCATGGGTGATGCGGCAGTTTTTCACGCTTCTCGTTGTTTATGACGTATCTCCCGAATTATGTTATCTACGTTGTTCTTACCCCCCACAGCGATTGTTGCCTGACACAGCAAATTATTATGTATTCATATCGACGTTGCACCTGCATGTTTTGCAATGTCATGTGTGCACTTTGCATTACGTCATCTCTGTCGTCTCTCATGTATTCGAATCCAGCAAAGAACTTTCTTGGTCCCTCTTCAATTCTTTCTGGCTACACTTCCCGTCCACCTCAACATCACTTTAATTGCGGCGATCATTATGAGTTCCACTCCAGTTTGTGGTTGCTTGTTCCCTTGTCTCTCTTAATTTGCACCATGGGTCCTTCCATCGCTCAGTCAACAATCCCCAGATTTTTCTCATCAAACGTCCACGTGTCACGGGCATAAGTCGAAACTGACAACACACTGATCGTGGGTTTTAATTTTTCAGTTTTTCAGGCACACCGGGAGTTTTGTTCTGAAAATCCTAGCTTCAGCTACCAAGAGCCTTTCTGCTATTTTTACTCTTCTTTTTGCATCTTTTCCTGTCCAAGACAGCAAGTTCTTCAGCTGCCCTAAGTACTGACTAACCTACTGTCCTACAACTTCATTGTTAATTTCCATCTCTTTCTATTCCATATATGCGTGGTAGTTTATGTCAGTCTTATTGCAGTTGGCTTTTAGGCCAACTTTCAAACATGTTGTTTTCTAAAGAAAAGGAATATTAGGTTTTAAGATTCCGCTGACAAGGACGTCATCAGAGACGAAGGATAAAGATTAACTGGGGGAAGGAAATCGGACGGGTCCTTTTGAAGGGAACCATCCCACTATTTAATCTGTTTAGGGAAACCACAGAAAGAACCTAAATGAGTGTGGAGGGACAGGGGTTTTTGAGCATCGTCCCCTCCCCCCCCCCCTCCCCCCATGCGAGCAACAGTGGGACAACGAGGAAGACAGAGTCAGAGTGAGAAGAGACAGCAGCAGTAGGAGGGAAGAAATGAGACAGTAGCAGGAAGAGAGAGGAGACAGCAGTAATGGCACAGAACGAAGGAGAGTGGCTGTGACACCAAAGACAGAAACACACAAAGAGAATGTCAATGAGTTGGGTTGAATAACTTGCTGGGAATGAACAAGTGGAAGTGGATGGGTATGAGCACTTAGTGCTGGAGTAGTGGGGGAATTTCAGTGTTATTTGCTTCCTTATTTTATATCTTTGCGTTCCACTTATTGTGCCACACATTCTGTTAAACTCTCAGTTTTTATCCAATATCATGGTCTTCAAAAAGAAACCATGTTAACGCAAAGTGAGTAGATTTGCTGACATCTTTCATGAGTTGTTAATAAGCAACTTGCAGAGAACATGAGGCGGACAACAAAATGCTACTGATTTTATTGCACGCAGCGAAATTTCAGAATTGCGCTGTTTCATTACTTTATTCTGTTCAAACAGGGCTCGTTGTAATATATCTTCAGAAGTTGAAACTATTATTTGATCGTCGGCTAACAAGCGCGCCAAGCGAAAGCTATACACCTACGCTATCGTCAAAACTTAATAGAGGTTTTCTTTACCATGTAAAGTGTATGCTTCGCCGGCGATGGGCGAGGCATGACAGAATCTCTGACCAGAGAGTAGTTTATTGTTAGTTGTTGCTTGTCGCGTGTCTGCGCGAGTCGACAGTAGAAGTCAGTCTGCGCTTGTCTGCAGTTTTAGTCAGTCGGATACAGTAGTTTGCGGGAGTCGGCATGCGTCGGCTGTGTGCTCTGCTCGCGAGTCTGGTCAGGACTCCGGAGGATGAGTATTGTTGTAGAATGTAAAGAAGCAGCCTTGCGCATAATTAATAATGTATGTTAATTGTAATTTAATTTGTTCAAAAAAAGCCCCAATAATATTTTTTACAATATAAAGTAACCTTTTTTAAAGAAAAGTATTCATTTCAATTTAAAGCATTTTTCCAATGCATTACCATTGCTTCCAAGAATAAAAAAAAATATACGCCAGCATTACATAGTTTAATTCTTAATTTCTTTGCGTGTTTTTGGTACTTGCATTGTTTAATTCATAAATTTCTGGCGTATTATAGTATTTGAGAGTTGTAGCATCGCGTTTTAGTACCTGAATAGTGTAAATTCGCGTAGTCTCCTTCCGCCGCCGAGCAGTGTCAGCAGTGCACAAGTAGCAGCATTACTGCATTTACTAGGCAATCTTGTATTTTAATAACCGTTTACATTTTGTCGATTTGTTTGCGCTCTCTGTAGATTAGCTCAGACGTTCTTTGCAAAACAGTTTTTAGCATGGATAGGGACTGCAACTGCTGTGTTCGGATGCAGGCTGAGTTGGAATCCCTTCGCTCCCAGCTTCAGGCAGTGTTGGCTTCGGTCACTCAGCTTGAGGCTGTTGCCAATGGGCATCACTGTGGGGGTCCGGATGGGGGTTTGTCGGGGACGGCCAGCTCGTCCCACGCATCCCCTGATCGGACTACGACTGTGGTTGCCCGGGATACTGTCCGCATTGAGGCTGATCCCTCACCTGTGGTAGAGTGGGAGGTCGTTTCAAGGTGTGGCAGGGGCCGAAAGACATTCCGGAGGGCTGAACGGAAAGCCTCTCCAGTTTGTCTGACGAACCGGTTTCAGGCTCTGTCTCAGGCTTATACTGATCTTCGGCCCGACATGGCTGCTTGTCCTGTTCCAGAGGTTGCCCCTCAGTCTGCAAGATCCGGGCGGTCGCAGAGGGTGGGCTTACTGGTAGTTGGGAGCTCCAACGTCAGGCGCGTAATGGGGCCCCTTAGGGAAATGGCAGCAAGAGAGGGGAAGAAAACCAATGTGCACTCCGTGTGCATACCGGGGGGAGTCATTCCAGATGTGGAAAGGGTCCTTCCGGATGCCATGAAGGGTACAGGGTGCACCCATCTGCAGGTGGTCGCTCAAGTCGGCACCAATGGTGTGTGTCGCTATGGATCGGAGGAAATCCTCTCTGGCTTCCGGCGGCTATCTGATTTGGTGAAGACTGCCAGTCTCGCTAGCGGGATGAAAGCAGAGCTCACCATCTGCAGCATCGTCGACAGGACTGACTGCGGACCTTTGGTGCAGAGCCGAGTGGAGGGTCTGAATCAGAGGCTGAGACGGTTCTGCGACCGTGTGGGCTGCAGATTCCTCGACTTGCGCCGTAGGGTGGTGGGGTTTCGGGTTCCGCTGGATAGGTCAGGAGTCCACTAGACGCAACAAGCGGCTACACGGGTAGCAGGGGTTGTGTGGCGTGGGCTGGGCGGTTTTTTAGGTTAGATGGCCTTGGGCAAGTACAGAAAGGGAAACAACCTCAACGGGTGCGGGGCAAAGTCAGGACATGCGGGGACCAAGCAGAAATCGGTATTGTAATTGTCAACTGTCGAAGCTGCGTTGGTAAAGTACCGGAACTTCAAGCGCTGATAGAAAGCACCGAAGCTGAAATCGTTATAGGTACAGAAAGCTGGCTTAAGCCAGAGAAATTCTGCCGAAATTTTTACAAAGGTACAGACGGTGTTTAGAAAGGATAGATTGCATGCAACCGGTGGTGGAGTGTTCGTCGCTGTTAGTAGTAGTTTATCCTGTAGTGAAGTAGAAGTGGATAGTTCCTGTGAATTATTATGGGTGGAGGTTACACTAAACAACCTAACTAGGTTAATAATTGGCTCCTTTTACCGTCCTCCCGACTCAGCAGCATTAGTGGCAGAACAACTGAGAGAAAATTTGGAATACATTTCACATAAATTTTCTCAGCATGTTATAGTCTTAGGTGGAGATTTCAATTTACCAGATATAGACTCGGACACTCAGATGTTTAGGACGGGTGGTAGGGACAGAGCATCGAGTGACATTATACTGAGTGCACTATCCGAAAATTACCTCTAGCAATTAAACAGAGAACCGACTCGTGGAGATAACATCTTGGACCTACTGATAACAAACAGACCCGAACTTTTCGACTCTGTATGTACAGAACAGGGAATCAGTGATCATAAGGCCGTTGCAGCATCCCTGAATATGGAAGTTAATAGGAATATAAAAAAAGGGAGGAAGGTTTATCTGTTTAGCAAGAGTAATAGAAGGCAGATTTCAGACTATCTAACAGATCAAAACGAAATTTCTGTTCTGACACTGACAATGTTGAGTGTTTATGGAAAAAGTTCAAGGCAATCGTAAAATGCGTTTTAGACAGGTACGTGCCTAGTAAAACTGTGAGGGACGGGAAAAACCCACCGTGGTACAACAACAAAGTTAGGAAACTACTGCGAAAGCAAAGAGAGCTCCACTCCAAGTTTAAACGCAGCCAAAACCTCTCAGACAAACAGAAGCTAAACGATGTCAAAGTTAGCGTAAGGAGGGCTATGCGTGAAGCGTTCATTGAATTCGAAAGTAAAATTCTATGTACCGACTTGACAGAAAATCCTAGGAAGTTCTGGTCTTACGTTAAATCAGGAAGTGGCTCGAAACAGCATATCCAGACACTACGGGATGATGATGGCATTGAAATAGAGGATGACACGCGTAAAGCTGAAATGCTAAACACCTTTTTCCAAAGCTGTTTCACAGAGGAAGACCGCACTGAAGTTCCTTCTCTAAATCCTCGCACAAACGAAAAAATGGCTGACATCGAAATAAGTGTCCAAGGAATAGAAAAGCAACTGGAATCACTCAATAGAGGAAAGTCCACTGGACCTGACGGGATACCAATTCGATTCTACACAGAGTACGCGAAAGAACTTGCCCCCCTTCTAACAGCCGTGTACCGCAAGTCTCTAGAGGAACGGAGGGTTCCAAATGATTGGAAAAGAGCACAGATAGTCCCAGTCTTCAAGAAGGGTCGGCGAGCAGATGCGCAAAACTGTAGACCTATATCTCTTACGTCGATCTCTTGTAGAATTTTAGAACATGTTTTTTGCTCGCGTATCATGTCATTTCTGGAAACCCAGAATCTACTATGTAGGAATGAACATGGATTCCGGAAACAGCGATCGTGTGAGACCCAACTTGCCTTATTTGTTCATGAGACCCAGAAAATATTAGATACAGGCTCCCAGGTAGATGCTATTTTTCTTGACTTCCGGAAGGCATTCGATACAGTTCCGCACTGTCGCCTGATAAAGTAAGAGCCTACGGAATATCAGACCAGCTGTGTGGCTGGATTGAAGAGTTTTTAGCAAACAGAACACAGCATGTTGTTATCAATGGAGAGACGTCTACAGACGTTAAAGTAACCTCTGGCGTGCCACAGGGGAGTGTTATGGGACCATTGCTTTTCACAATATATATAAATGACTTAGTAGATAGTGTCGGAAGTTCCATGCGGCTTTTCGCGGATGATGCTGTAGTATACAGAGAAGTTGCAGCATTAGAAAATTGTAGCGAAATGCAGGAAGATCTGCAGCGGATAGGCACTTGGTGCAGGGAGTGGCAACTGACCCTTAACATAGACAAATGTAATGTATTGCGAATACATAGAAAGAAGGATCCTTTATTGTATGATTATATGATAGCGGAACAAACACTGGTAGCAGTTACGTCTGTAAAATATCTGGGAGTATGCGTGCGGAACGATTTGAAGTGGAATGATCATATAAAATTAATTGTTGGTAAGGCGGGTACCAGGTTGAGATTCATTGGGAGAGTGCTTAGAAAATGTAGTCCATCAACAAAGGAGGTGGCTTACAAAACACTCGTTCGACCTATACTTGAGTATCGCTCATCAGTGTGGGATCCGTACCAGGTCGGGTTGACGGAGGAGATAGAGAAGATCCAAAGAAGAGCGGCGCGTTTCGTCACCGGGTTATTTGGTAACCGTGATAGCGTTACGGAGATGTTTAATAAACTCAAGTGGCAGACTCTGCAAGAGAGGCGCTCTGCATCGCGGTGTAGCTTGCTCGCCAGGTTTCGAGAGGGTGCGTTTCTGGATGAGGTATCGAATATATTGCTTCCCCCTACTTATACCTCCCGAGGAGATCACGAATGTAAAATTAGAGAGATTCGAGCATGCACGGAGGCTTTCAGACAGTCGTTCTTCCCGCGAACCATACGCGACTGGAACAGGAAAGGGAGGTAATGACAGTGGCACGTAAAGTGCCCTCCGCCACACACCGTTGGGTGGGTTGCGGAGTATCAATGTAGATGTAGATTGCACGAAGCTGTGTCGATAAATAAGAGCAGAAATAGTTGCAGTTTTTATTGCGGTAAGAATTTTTGCTTTTGTTATTCAGAATACAGGGCCGAAGGTCTGCGCTGCTGTCCTTATAAAATTTACCAGATATTATTTCTGTTAGGAGGTTACTTTTCGTTCATGGTTCATTATTTAATTAATATTATTGTTGGTTTATGGTCAATTTTCATTCCTTAATTTTTGTGGGGAGGTTACACTTGGCTCCATTTCAAATTATCATTTAATAATTTCTGCGGGAAGGTCACAACCATTATCGAATAAGGTGGTCAACGTGTAAAGAAACGTGAAATAAAAAAAAATATTTAGAATTAAACGTACGTATCGAGGCCTGCAAAAATAGTAGTACATTGAAATATGGTAATGAAACCAGAATCCCGTCTCCATGTGAAAGAGAGCTGGACTGAATTATTCATTAGATAATCTATAGATACTGAGCCCAATAAAAAGCACAGAAGGCTAGAAATTAAGAGGCAGTGATGAGATGTACGAAAACACATGAAAACAAGTATTAGGATGGTGCGTAATTTCGTAGCGTTTTTGCTTGTCATGTCGGTACTCCGGTTGCTAAGGGTTTAATTATCAATTGCCATTTTTTATTTGTAGTTCCCCGTTGTTATATGAGTTTACATATTGTCATTGGGAGGTAGTGGAGCTGTGGACTCCACCATATGGACAAATCTAGACCTTTCCAACACATTCTTTTGAGTTCAGTAGAGGGGCAGTGGAGGAAACCAGAAACATATGCGCCCTGTGTGTCCGTAACGCCATTGGACAGAGTACGGCAAGGAAAAGGATTATCGTTATGACAGTGACTCCACGTTGAGGAAGAACTTCCGGGTTTTATGAAGATTATTTAAATGCGTTAGTCCACAGTGATCCACGCCAGTATAGTGGAGACGTGGCAAATGTGGTGAACTGTGATCATTCCACCACCGTGCGACATTCGCATGCAGTGGGGAAGGTTCAAAAATCGGGTGTACGGGTCCGCACGCTCTAAGCCAAGTCACAAAAATCTGCGGGTCGTCATACGTGCACGCTCGCCAACAGTTGGCTCGTAAACAACACCGACCATCCCTGTCTTGTATCGTTACTGGTGACGAGAAATGGTGTCTTTATGCTAATGTAAGGAAAAGAAAGATGTTGAGAGCAAAAAATGCAACTCATCGTAGAAAGACCTAGGCACATCCACTAAAGATAATGTTATGCATCTGGTGGAACATTGACAGTACCACAAATTGTTGCTCCGAGGTGTAACCATCACTGCTCACATGTATTGTCAACAAATGAGATGTCTTGTAGACGCAGTCCAAGAACAACGACTAGGAAGATTGCGCGGAATGAAGCACGGTAACGGCCGCCCGCGCGCTGCTACACTGACAACCACTGTACAGGAGTTTGGCTGCCATTGCGCACCCACGTTATTCGCCTGCTGTTGCTCCCTCAGATTTTCACGTTCACCGCTCTATCGAACAGCGTTCAAGGAACTTCCTTCCCTGATGGAAGTGCGCTCCAAACATGGCTCAAAGAGTTCTTCGGTCCGGAACCACTTTATTTCCACAGACACAAACGAAAAGTTACCTCAGCATTGGGAGACAGTTTTAAATTGTGAAGGAGAATTCAGTATTGATGAGAGAGCTTCTGCTGTGTGTATCTGTGATTTTTATTAAAGTTATGCAAAAACACTGCGAACTTCTGCTCCAACGCAACAAGGAAAAGGCTTACTTTTGAACATTTATGTCTGTGTGACACATTCACACATATCTCCAAGGAACCCTGGGAAAAAATTTAACTGGATCTGGTAATCTTTTCTAGATTTCGAAATACGCGACATGAAAGCGGGAAAAGCAGTACAAAGAAAAGGAAAGTGTTAAATTTAGAAAGTTTTCAAGGCACAAGCAAGAAGCCAAACTATCTGAAGCGGTCTGGTGGAAGAAGGAAAAGACATGAGGAAATTACGAAATAATGAAGAAAAAGAAATAACATCAAATACGAAACTCTTGCTGGTGTTCTGCAAAATCATTTATTTCGTCACGAACGGACTTTTGGCTTCTTTAGCCGTCGTTAAGGGACATCTGAATGTCGCAAACACGCAAAATGACATGCAAATTACACATGTTATTTGCACAGGAGATACACAGGAAAGTAATACTCTCTTATATTTTGCTATATAACCACTCGACAAGTTATTTTTGTATCTTCTGTACTAGTAATATATGTAATTCGCTCTTCGTTTTATCTGTGTTTCCGACATTCTATTGTCAACTGAAGATGGCCGAAGAAGCCGAATGCCGGATCGTGACTAAAGAACTTTGCAAATCAGGAAGTTTTTCCTACTGGATATTTTGTTTGCAGAATTTGTTTCTGGTCCTGACATGTGGACGGACAATGTGCTATGGAGTGACGAGGCACATGGCACAGCGAATGCACAGAACTGCCGAGTTTGGGGTACTGGTAAACAGCGTGTTGTGCACCATGAGCCATTGCACTCGCCATACGTGAGTGTGGTGCGGATTCACGAATACTTTTGTTCTCGGCCCTCACAGAAGAATACACGTAGCGGACCTGTCAAGTTTACCACGTCGTCTGAACGTTGAGGCCTTTCACAGCACGTGGCTTTGGAGGAGCGCAACTGTGTGGAAACCACTGTTTACAGCCAAGATGGCGCAACACGTCATGTCGTTCGCCCAGTGAAAGATCAGTTTAATGCAACCCTCCGCGAACGTGCTATCTCCAGAGGTTTTCTAGATGCTTGGCTTGCAAGATCACCCGATCTGAAGCCATGTGACATTCGGCGCTGGGGATATCTAAAAGAACGCGTTTACGAGAAACACGTATGGGTCTCTACCCGATCTGAAGGCCAGTATACAGGAAGAGTCGCTCCCATTCCACCGGAACAGCTGCTAGCAACCGTTGGTCACGTGTTACGGATGCAGCATCTCTCAGACCTCTCCGGTGCTAGTATTGAACAAATTGTGTAAGCGGAGGTTAGTAATAAAATCAACGTCATGCCTTTCTCACTTGTTTCATCTTTCCTGCTTATGTCCCGTTCCTAATCCATTACATATGAAAATATTTCTGTAAGTCTTGTGTTTACGGCAGCATCTTTGCACCTGGTGACCAAAATTTGTACTACTTTTTTTTGTGGCGCAAGTCGGTTCCGCAATAACGCATTAGATTAACTATCAAGCTTCGCTGCCATACGTTATTACAGCCGACAATGGACCTATGCTGGTAGCTGCACTTTAATTATAACCATCCTTTATCGCTGAGAAAAGAAATCGAAATTGATATAGGAAGCCAAAAAAGATTTACAAATAAGCGAAATAAGAGCGGAAGTAGTAGAAAGAGATTTTCAGTAGAAACGTGTTTAATGAACGTTTTGCAAGGCACAAATTACGTCAACACGTGTGAAGTGTTGTGGATGAGAAAGAAAAAGACGAGGGAAAGAAATTATTGAAGGAAAAGAATACTAAATGGGAAACACTTCGTGATCTTCTGCAAAATTAGTTTCATTTCGCAACGAACCGACTTTCGGCTTCTTCGGCCATCATCAGATGACAACAACGTCCGAAACAGAAAATATGACGTGCGAATGACCCGTTTGTACAGAAGATACAAATATAAGTGGAATGTTTGCATAGGAAAGGAATACTTTCTTATAGTGTCCTATACAAACACTCTACATGTAATTATTTTTTTACCTTTTGTACTAATGGTATCTGTGCAATTCGCACGTCATTGTGTTGGTGACATTCAGTTGTCACTTGACGATGGTCTAAGAAGCCGGCCGGTTCTTGACGACGTATAATTTTGCAGATCAGGGCATGTTTCCTGCTTAATATTATATTCCACCGGGCAGTGACGGAAAATTCAGTTAATGGAAGGAGGAAATCTATATGGAAAAATAAGTGAACATGATGGCCTAAATCCCACCATGGAGGGCAAACAACTTTAAAGAGTACAGTGTGCAAAATTTCTGGGTATGCACATTGATGAGAAGATAAACTGGAAGGACCATGTGGTGAGCTTAGCACTAAAACTAAATTCAGCATGTACTTAGAATAATTTCAAGAGTTTGTAGTAAATGAGATTTTACAAAAACGCGCTATTCGGATAACGACCCAGAGCCCACGTCAACCCCAAACACATTGTACGCCCCTTTTCAAAGCACTGAAAATTTTAACAATTCCATCATTATACATTCTGAAATGTCTGTTAGTGATCAAAAGAAATCAGGACAAAATGAAAACCAATACAGACTACCATAATTATGATACACGGAATTGTAAAGATCTCCACTTACAAACTGTAACAAGGACCCGAAGTCAGAAACATGTATGTAATCAAGGCATCAAACTTTTTAATGCACTACCGAAACATATCAAAGAGCTGGGAAATGAGGATAAATTTAAAACTGTTATAAAGAATCAGATGCTTGACAAATGTTATTACAGTGTAAGTAAATTTCTATGCTCAACTGTATTAGAATTTAAAGAACGACATGCTTGACAAATGTTATTACAGCATAAGTGAATATCTCTGCGCAACATGTATAAAAATACATGTTTCAGTTAATGTGACAAATGAAATTACACCAATGAATGTGTGTCAAGCACATAAGAAGATTAAGAACCACATGCTTAACAAATGTCACTACAGTATAAGTGAATAGCTATGCTCGACAGTATGAGAGTGTACGATATAAACGTGACAAATGAAATCAGAGCATCAAGGAATCTCAAGCACATAAGAAATTATGTTATAAAAACACTTATTAGTTGTATATTGTATTAAAAATAAGATAGATTCATATAAATTCAGCATAAAATTTTTTTTTGTAATGCTATTATATAGTTGTTAAAATGTATCCTGACAAATCGTCTATCACAAATGTGATGATTGGGATAATAAATAAATAAATAAATAAGGAGGAATTACAACTGTCACGCAGTCCCTAGTTGGCCAAAACGGATGGAAAAAAATCTGCGCCGAAAATCAGCTTTCTCAGTTACCCACATTACTATATCATTTATGTTGATATTATTTGATGATGACGACGACAATAATAATAATAATAATAATAATAATAATAATAAATTCACAAAATCATATTACACATTTGGGAAACAGAACAGATCCCTTCTGAATGGAAAAGCGCACTCATCCATTCACTCCACAAAAAAGGGGACAAAACTGAACGAAATAATTACAGGGGTATCTCACTCGTACTGGTCAAATATAAAATCCTATCAAAACTTCTCACGAATAGATTAGAAGAACAAGCTGACCCACAAATAGGAGAATACCAGGCTGGTTTTCGCAAGGGACGATCAGGCATAGAGCAGATCTGGAATCTGAAAATGATTCTCCAGATGAGAAACACCCGAAACACAGTGGTGACTTGTAGATTTTAAAAAGGCCCACGACTCAATAGAGTAGTGCTCTGCAAGACGCCGGAAGAATTCAGTATTGACAGAAAGACAAGAGCAATCATTCGGGAAACATTAACTGACACAGTCTCCAAGGTTAAATTTATGGGGGATATCTCGGAACCATTTGAAATCCAAACTGGAGTGCGACAGGGTGACGGACTTTCACCATTACTCTTTAATATCATTCTTGAAAAAATTATCAGGACATGGGAAAAAGAAGTCAAAGGAATCCAAATTGGCATTAGAAAAGATAGATTCAATGTGAAATGTTTAGCTTTTGCGGATGACCTTGCAATCCTCACAAATAATAGAAGAGTAGCCACTAACGCCATAGAGAAGTTACACGAAATTGCACAAAGAACTGGCCTGCAAATCTCATATGAGAAAACCCGGTACATAGAGTGCCACAAGACAAATTGCCTATTGCGACGACCCATGGGAAAATCGTACAAGTACCACATTTTAAGTACCTGGGAGAAATCATCCAGCCATCAGGGATCAACCTAAAGGCCAATGAGGAAAGAATAAAAAAACTACAGAAAGCATATAAAATGACGTGGAATTATTATAACAAAAAGTCCATATCCATTAACGCAAAATTGATGCACTACAAGACTGTCATACTTCTGGAGGCACTGTATGCATCTGAAACACAAATAGGTGAGCAAACTAAAATCAAAGAAATAGAGAAACAAGAAAGGAAAATTCTCAGGAAAATTTTTGGCCCTATACAAGAGCAAGGAATCTGGAAGAAGAGACCAACATCACAATTATATAAATAAACAGACAAGATTACGGATACAATAAGGAAAAGAAGAATGCAGTTCTACGGACATATCCACAGGACGAATGAAAACAGAATTTGAAAGCGAATTCTTTAAGTCATCAACTCAGGCAGGGGAAGAAACTAAATGGATAAAAGAAGTTGAAGAGGATCTCAGACGAGCACACAACAGTAAACTATGCAGAAAATAGAACTGAATTCAGGAACACCATCAAAAAACATAAGTTTGACACCACAACACAGAAGAGACCAGGATGCAAATGGACAGCGGAGCGAAAGAAACAACACAGTGAAAACATGAAGAAAATTTGGGCTCAGAAGAAACATAAACAATCATCATAAAGGAATTCAAGTTCAAACGCTCTCTTAAATGGGAATAATCGATGATGATGATAATAATAATAATAATAATAATAATAATTGTTTTGCTCAGAATATAGGTCGCTGCCAAGCTTTATTAAATTCTATCCGGACGTCTGACAGTAGTTGAAACCAGGGCATTGTCTGGGATTGTTCCGGATTGCCGGTAACCGTAGTACTTCGTTCCACGAGAGTATTATGTGGACACATGCGTCGGTATAGACGCGATTAGTAGCGATCGTTGAAATTTTTGGGACTTGCGATTTGGAGCGACGTGGGGCGTGACAAGGCTTTGTTTGCGCGGCCAGCGCCGACTGACCTGTAGGCGGCGGCAGGGCTTGTAGCCGTCGGTGGACTTGTAGCGGCCCATGGTGTCCGGCGTAGCTCGCGCTGCGGCAGCCGCGGTCGCACTGACGCGCCGCCAGCTGCGTGGCCGGCCGGCCAGCCAGTCAGTCACTTCCCCCACCACCGCCGCCCGCCACCACGCGGGCGCCTGCCCTACGTCAGCGCCCAGCGTCCTTCCCGCGTCCGTCAGACACTCGGCGGCGCGCCGGCCGGCCGGACACACACCCTCGCGGTGACTGCAGCCTGGCCGCGCCTCAGCCTGTCTGCACCGTAAGCTGCGGCTCGCACTGCTGAAGGCTGCCACTCACGCGCCAACTTAGCGCGGCCGACCGACCGAACAGTTTTGTAGCTGCCTCCACACGTCACGACCGGTTGCACTCAGCGCTGTGATTTATGTTCATCGCATATATTCTACGAGATCCCACTTGGTTTTGTACAGAAACGGGACTTTGTCTTGGTTGACATATATATATATATATATATATATATATATATATATATATACTAGGCTGTGGGCAAAGAAGTGGCTGATGCAACGAAAGAAATTTACCCACGTCCTGTCGCAGGCGAAATACCATCAGACTTCAAGATGAATGTAATGATTCCAGGACCAAAGAAAGCAGGTGCTGATAGGTGTGAAAATTATCGAACTATCAGCTTAATAAATAATACCAACACGAATTCTTGCAAAACACTACCACGATTTCTTTATAGACGAATGGAACAACAGGTAGAAGCCTACCTCGGGTACGATAAGTTTGGATTCCGTAGAAATGTTGGAACACCCGAGATAATACTGACCCTACGGCTTATCTTCGAAGATAAATTAAAAAAAAAAGACAAACCTACGTTTCTAGCATTTGTAGACTTAGAGAAACCTTGGACAATGTTGACTGCAATATTTTTCTTTTTAAAATTCAGTGTTGATCGCACCACGTATGCTACAAGAACATAGGTGACCGGTTTCGATCATATCACATGACCATCATAAGACCTGTAATTTAATTTAGAAAGTAGTAGAAACCTTACTAGATTGACAAAATACGACAAAATGCTTATAAGCATAAAATACAATAAGACTTGTTATACCCATGGCATCCTTCGAAGATGGTAGGTGGAGCACTCTTCTCAGCTGCTGTGATGTCAACTGGTGCCGGCAAGTGACGGCCATACGCTTAAATAGGAAATATTTTAAACATTTTTTGATCGCTGTTCCAAAAATGTTTATTAAAATTGACTGGAATACTCTCAAATTCTGAATGTGATTTATACTTGACTGAGGAAATGCGTAAATGATAAAGCGAAATAAATTAAACAAAATATTCGTGTAAACGTTATTATTTACATACTTAGCATAAAAGATGCCCTGTAGGTTTCATAAAATCTTTTCGAATTCAATGAAGAAAGACTATACACGGCGGTGGCGCACATTATCTAACAAATACAACACATACCTTAGAAATGAAGCAGTTAGAACCGAAAAAAAGTCCCACACTTTGCTTTTCACACAACAGCGCTTCGATACAGATTTTTTTTACACATACCAATGAAGTAAGTACGTTTAATTAAATAACGTGTATTACATGTCGATATTTCGGTTTTTACATTTCATTTCCGACAACTATCGAAAATAAAACCTAAAAACAGAAATGCAGAAGATCGTCGAACTTTTATTCTCTCTTTGTGTCACACGAAACCTTTATGGCATCTTTAAAAAATGAAAACCTGCTTCATTTCTCGCGTCAATATTGCTGTACTTGTCAGGTGACGTGTCCCACAAACATCTGCACTCTTGAAAGTTCTCCAGAAACTCTGCTCTTTAAAGTTTCGTCCGCCTCGCACCTTGTTGTGTATATCAGGACAGCATTTAATCCCACATGCAGTGACGAAAGACGAACTTTTATCGGACGGGGGGCGGTCGGCTGTGAAACGGTTCTACCCGCCCGAGACCCCGACAAGAAACATTTGTAGGTCGGTCCCTCGAAACGCCTACAAACGTCCAATTTGTCTGTCCGTCGGGGGTCTTTCTTTTTCAGCTATCCGTCGTTACTGTTACGTAATTAATGTTTCCAAAGAAAGTTACACATCACCGAACACAAATGGCAGAATAACACTGACAAAAAACTGCCTCGGTTTTGGTACTAGCAGATAAAAATTTTGGGTCATTAACTTTTTAACCAGTTTAGGTGTACAGACTGATGTTTTGAAATCGCGTTCGAATCCAGCAGTGTTGTGTGAAAGTATAGACTCTTTAACAGCACACTCCAGATCACAATGCCCCCCCCCCCCCAAAAAAAAATCTCTTATGGTTAGTGAAGCAGCACCTTTAATAGCACTCTTACAGGGTGTTTCAAAAATGACCGGTATATTTGAAACGGCAATAAAAACTAAACGAGCAGCGATAGAAATACACCGTTTGTTGCAATATGCTTAGGACAACAGTACATTTTCAGGCAGACAAACTTTCGAAATTACAGTAGTTACAATTTTCAACAACAGATGGCGCTGCGGTCTGGGAAACTCTATAGTACGATATTTTCCACATATCCGCCATGCGTAGCAATAATATGGCGTAGTCTCTGAATGAAATTACCCGAAACCTTTGACAACATGTCTGGCGGAATGGCTTCGCATGCAGATGAGATGTACTGCTTCAGCTGTTCAATTGTTTCTGGATTCTGGCGGTACACCTGGTCTTTCAAGTGTCCCCACAGAAAGAAGTCATAGGGGTTCATGTCTGGCGAATAGGGAGGCCAATCCACGCCGCCTCCTGTATGTTTCGGATAGCCCAAAGCAATCACACGATCATCGAAATATTCATTCAGGAAATTAAAGACGTCGGCCGTGCGATGTGGCCGGGCACCATCTTGCATAAACCACGAGGTGTTCGCAATGTCGTCTAAGGCAGTTTGTACCGCCACAAATTCACGAAGAATGTCCAGATAGCGTGATGCAGTAATTGTTTCGGATCTGAAAAATGGGCCAATGATTCCTTTGGAAGAAATGGCGGCCCAGACCAGTAATTTTTGAGGATGCAGGGACGATGGGACTGCAACATGGGGCTTTTCGGTTCCCCATATGCGCCAGTTCTGTTTATTGACGAAGCCATCCAGGTAAAAATAAGCTTCGTCAGTAAACCAAATGCTGCCCACATGCATATCGCCGTCATCAATCCTGTGCACTATATCGTTAGCGAATGACTCTCGTGCAGCAATGGTAGCGGCGCTGAGGGGTTGCCGCGTTTGAATTTTGTACGGATAGAGGTGTAAACTCTGGCGCATGAGACGATACGTGGACGTTGGCGTCATTTGGACCGCAGCTGCAACACGGCGAACGGAAGCCCGAGGCCGCTGTCGGATCACCTGCTGCACTAGCTGCGCGTTGCCCTCTGTGGTTGCCGTACGCGGTCGCCCTACCTTTCCTGCACGTTCATCCGTCACGTTCCCAGTCCGTTGAAATTTTTCAAACAGATCCTTTATTGTATCGCTTTTCGGTCCTTTGGTTACATTAAACCTCCGTTGAAAACTTCGTCTTGTTGCAACAACACTGTGTTCTAGGCGGTGGAATTCCAACACCAGAAAAATCCTCTGTTCTAAGGAATAAACCATGTTGTCTACAGCACACTTGCACGTTGTGAACAGCACACGCTTACAGCAGAAAGACGACGTACAGAATGGCGCACCCACAGACTGCGTTGTCTTCTATATCTTTCACATCACTTGCAGCGCCATCTGTTGTTGAAAATTGTAACTACTGTAATTTCGAAAGTTTGTCTGCCTGAAAATGTACTGTTGTCCCAAGCATATTGCAACAAACGGTGTATTTCTATTGCTGCTCGTTTAGTTTTTATTGCCGTTTCAAATATACCGGTCATTTTTGAAACACCCTGTATGTTTTGCTGTCTTTAATATCACCCTCTCACATATGCGTTACAGAAAATTCTCCAATACACAGTGTGCGATAAACACGTTAATTGTTACTCTCAGCCGGCCGGTGTGGCCAAGCGGTTCTAGGCGCTTCAGTCCGGAACCGCGCTGCTGCTACGGTCGCAGGTTCGAATCCTGCCACGGGCATGGATGTTTGTGTTGTCCTTAGGTTAGTTAGGTTTAAGTAGTTCTAAGTCTAGGGGACTGATGACCTTAGATGTTAAGTCCCATAGTGTTCACAGCCACTAGAACCACTTGTTACTATCATTATATTGTTTCAAAAGTTTCCTGCTGGAGGTTATCATTAAATACAGACTTTATT
This sequence comes from Schistocerca serialis cubense, assembly GCF_023864345.2. NCBI lineage: Eukaryota > Metazoa > Arthropoda > Insecta > Orthoptera > Acrididae > Schistocerca > Schistocerca serialis. The sequence continues at coordinate 48,904,195 of NC_064646.1, read as the reverse complement.
TTGCCCATTGCTAAACGTTACTGCCACCCTACAGCTCAACAGCCACGGAATTTTTAGAGCCGGTATTCTTAGATTTGTGTGGGCCGACGCAAACCAGATCAACTGGAGACGTCAAATGCTTTCTTACTTTAATTGACAACTATTCCAGGAAGGTATTGATATACACGAGGTGTGGCTATAAAATAAGTGTGGCTACCAAATATCGGGACTACGAGTATTGATGTAAAACATTTTATTTCAAAAATAAAATATTGTCACCCTCGATACGCTCCCCTGCTCTCTTCCTACAAAGCTCCACGCGAATTTTCCACTGATGGAAACAGTGCTGGAGGTCTTCCTCTGTGAGATCCTTGATGTCGCGAGCTGCTTTTTGTTTCAGTGCTTCAGCGGACTGGAATCTTGTTCTTTAATGTACTGTATATTTGATTTTGGGGAACAGATAAGCTATATGGTGCTACGTCAGGTGGATAAGCTGGGTGGTCTAACGCTGGAACGCTATACATCGCTAGAAACCTCGTAACAGGCGATGGGGTGTCTTGATGCACTACCCATGATTTATCGTTTCACAATTCGTGTCGGTTTTTTCTTATTTTCTGACGGAGTTGAACAAAAACCTCAAGGTAATGTTGATTAATAGTCTGACCTTCAGGAACCCAGTGATGGTAAACAATTCCATGAATACCGGAAAAAAACAACCATCATCGCTTTGAATCTTAACTTGCTCATCGAGATTTTTTCCTCTCTCGGTGACGTTGGGCTCTTGCAGTGCACTGTTTGGCGCTTAGTTTCTGGATCATAAGTGAAAAACCAAGATTCGTCAGATGTTATCACCCTTTCCAAGTAAGTATGATAATTTTCAGGGGTATTCAAAGTGTCAGTACAAACATTGTAACGAGCTTCTTTTTTTTATCGAGAGAATTTTCTGCAACAGTTTCACGTCCACTTTTTCTCATGTTAAATAGGTTACGTAAAATTTTCCTTGCGGACTTTTTGTCAATTCCTATAGTTTCAGCAACTTAGCGAGTACTCAGCCTACTTTTTCGAAATTTTCATCCGTTTTTTAGGCTTAAGGGCGCCTCGAGCGTGACTTATTTTCATCCTCTTCTCGACCATCTCCGAAACGCTTGAATCACTCAAAAACTCTCATACGTGATGAATAATCTTCGCCATACTCTTATTTTCGCAAAAGATAGGTTTCAGTACCAGTTTTTCCAAGTTTCATGTGAAACGGCTACAATTCGTTGATCTATTATTACACTTATCATATTTCCCGCAAAACAGATTAACAGCTCTTACACAAATGAAGGACAAGGCCATGCTAATTTCTCTATATACACCAGGGATGCCGCATTCGACAAAGAAGGCTTCACACTTGAAAGCTAATTGTCGTTCATCTTTGGCGCATGGCTACTTGCTCTCGGACACCATCAGTCCCGTTACTTTATAGCCACACCTCACACTCTCAGAAACAAAATCAGGTACCACAGCTAATTTACGTCTTTAAAAATCTGGTTGAAAGGCAGAATGGAAATAGACTCTGTACTGTACGCACCGATAATGGCAGAGAATATGTGAATGATAATCATTTAAACTTTTTCATTGAATAAAAGATCCGAATCCGCCGTATACACCAAAACAAAACAGAGTAGCTGAATTTTATAATCGTACAATAGTAGAAAAAGCAAGACGTCTCCTAGACGAAGCATATTTGCCAAACTAATTCTTGGCAGAAGCAGTCTCCCTTGCATTCTATGTAATTAACAGATCTGCATCTAAGGCACTAAAGGATGAGACTCAAGAAAAACCTTGGACAAACAACAAGTCGGATCTTAGGCACCTCGTAATATTTGGAAACGAGGCCTACGTCCAAATTCTGAGAACCACCCGACAAAAACCGGTCAAAAAAGAGTATTGCGTATATTTAGGCAGGACAGAGAAGATTCAAAAGCATACAGGCTATTTGAATCCAATTACCAGAGAATCATAAAATTAAGGGACTTTGTTTTTTAAGAAGCTGTTAAAAAGCATAAAGAAGAAACAGAGTCACAAAAACAGGGTTGATTTTTTACCCCAGTCACAGAACAGGAACATAATGAAAGAGCGAAAAAATGCTCTTATCGGAACACAAAAAAGTGCTTATGCTGCTGTTTATTAAAGGACTGTCTGAAAAAGAAAAAGTGTGTGAAATCTTATGGGACTTGACTGCTAAGGTCATCAGTCCCTAAGCTTACACACTACTTAACCTAAATCATCCTAAGGACAAACACACACACCCATGCCCGAGGGAGGACTCGAACCTCCGCCGGGACCAGCCACAGAGTCCATGACTGTAGCGCCTGAGACCGCTCGGCTAATCCCGCGCGGCGACTGACCCTGAAAAGTGGGATACCAGCTAACTACCTTCCTCAGCAGCTTTAAAAATATGATTCTAATCTTTCACTCCTACAAGCTCCCCTGACTGTAACTCGCTCTAGTCCATCACTGTAAATCGCTCATACCCATCCACTCTCATTCACCCGTCTTCACTCACTCATCCAGCCCCACCCATCGTCATTATCTCTTTGTGTCTCTCTGTCATTGTCTCCTGTTGTCTCCTCCGTTCCGTCCTACTGATACCGCCTCCTCTCTCTGTCACTGTCTCCCTCTTCCCCTCTGTCACTGCCACTACCTCATTCATTCCTTCCTACTGCCGCTGTGTTTTCTCACAGTCACTATTCCTCTCTTCCTTACTGACTCCGCCTCTCATTATCGCTGGCTCTCACACAGTCCCACTTCCTCCTTCTCTTTATCTCTCTCCCACTGGCGCCGTGTCCTGCACTCTTTTTTAGTACTGTTCAGTCACTATCAACTACGCTCCAATGCCATTGGGGCCCTGCCTCTCTCACATACTGCCGTTGTTTCCTTCGATCTTTCTATACCACGCGCACTGTCTGCTATCTTCCAATATTTATTACTTTGCCATCTCTTTCCCATTCCCACTGGCTCCTTCTGTCTCAGCATAAATAAGCGCGAATATGTCCGTTTGCCAGAGTTGTTGAAGGTACTGAGGAAGATAAAATGATGGAGCTGGTATCCCACTTTACAATCAGCCTCTTTTAATGAACAGCAGCATATTAGTTTTTTTCGTTCTCCGATAGGAGTATTTTTCCGCTCGTTCCCTTCTTTTCCCTGCTTTAGCATTGCATGCCACTCATGTGAAAAGAAATTTATGGGTCGATAAACTTTTGATTCTTTACTTATGGTGAAATTAACGTTAGGCCCTGCACTCAGTATTTCAGGAGACTCTACGGCATCAAAGGGCAGACAGAGAAATATATCCATACCCGAAGAACGATCCTATTAGACTACTATGTGATAGCAAAACAGTAATTGACTTGTCTAAGGCTATTAATTAAAAGAGTCGGAGCAAACATATAGAGATTCAAGCTGCCACTTCATAAGAGAAAAAGCAGAGTAAGTTAAGTCACTGTGGAGCACATAATTTGAGACCAAATGCTGTAAGACATGATGACAAAACCTCTAACAAAGCTTCGCCGTTAGCTGTTGCTACAAAACTTTGAACTTGCTATGTATTTTTTGTTTTGTTTCGTGATTTTAACGGGCATGACACTGTTGGGGGTGTGAGAATTTAGTTTCTATTACTTGTTTATTGAGGTATTTTTTGCTTTGCTACGGTGTAACTATGGACGCACTAAGCCTTTATTCTATGTCATACACTGGCTGACAAACAAAGTGAAGTACTCGGAAGAGGAACAGGAAACTAAATGAAACTTCACAAGTTGAGAGGGCACGTGATGTTATTTCACTGATTACAAAGAACTTGACAGCATGAGCCCACTTATCATTATGACGTCACACCCCCTCTGGCCAAATACATACACCGATTCTGTTGGGGAGTGTGTCATAAACGCGATATATCCTCTCTAGGGGTAATCTGATACACAGCTCTCGCAACTGGTCCTTTATAACATTCATACCGGCACTGGAACGGAGTTGACATTAAATTTTTAAAGTGGATTCATACTGTTCAGCATGTGTCCGACATCTGTAAGCAGATGTGCTGGTGTGTACCGTATTTGTATCATGCAATAAGCATCTGTGAGCAATATGTATATGGACATGGCACTTTGGACAAGGTGCGATTGCAAACTTTTATGATACTCTTAAGTTTTATCCACTTGACATCTTGTGCATGACGCTCAGTGTAAAAGGAACAGGTTTTACTACAGCAAAACGTTTATGACCTGAAGATGAAAGGTAAAACTGCTGAAACCGGTTGTCTTGAATAAAAGATATTCTGTGCAATCTTGGCATTTCAGTTCCTTTTAAATCAGACGCCCTGCTAGTAAAATAACCTTTAAAGAGAGAACATTCCTCAGATCCATATTACTTGTCTCAAGGTTTAAGTAAGTCGAATTGACACGCACTGAATTTAAAGTCCAGGATTACCTCATGCAGTGAGAGGATTTAATTTTAAGTTACATTTTGTTACAACAATTCTGAAGTAGCAAGTTTCAAAAAACAACGATCGTACGACAAAAATTTCAAAACAAGTCTTAATGTCTACGTTAAATTCAATCAGTATGAAAAGAACAAACTTAACGTCTAATGACTTAAAATCTGACGAGGCTAAATACACACTTTGCTACGCCAAAATTCTTTGATTTGAATAACTTTTAAAGGTAAAACAATTAATGAAAGGTAGCAGCAGCTTCTACAGATTGGAATGCAAGGTGCTTCTCGACGGTAACACATCAATCGCCGTGCTTGACAGTGATAAACAATGACGTGAGCGGTTCTTGTTACTGCGACACACCAAAATTCCAATAATACATACACACGGTGAACAGGTCTCCGTAATACGGCAATTGAATATAATAAGATAACTTCGAACAACACCTTATCTAGGACCTTCAGAGCTAGTGGTAAGTACAATCAAGTACAGCTCTGTCAAACCCGGACAAGAATTTAAACGCATTTCAACGGATCGCGCCCGTTGCAAAACAAATGTGACTTCAGGGTCCAGAGACGCTGCTTAAGTTTGTTTCAAGTTGACACCTAATCCGAACAGCTCACAGACACACGAAGCAGCTGAGCAAACGCTAACACCAGTAGTTACGTCACGGTGGAGTAAGCACGATTAGGAATGAACTGGGAATCACCGGCCAACACCGTTATGAGCTTTAAACACAAATCCCCGCCAGAAGTAATGGCCGTGGTGCAACTCCATGAGTGCTGTTTCAAACCCCTCGTTTGGTAGAACCGTTATACAAGCAAAAGGACGGACTCCCAAGATCCTCAGGGGCGCCTTCAGCAGGACTCCACAGCCAAAGTACTTGCCCAACTAAGCAATTACTGGTCATCCACGCGTTGCCGTGTCGATCCACTCTCGTGCTGCATCGAGTCCGAAGCAAAGATGTTCGATGTTAAAAGATCGATATTCGAGCCGACCAAGGCTCAACACTCGACACGAATAACAGTAATGCACTTTGGCGGCTGTTCTGTCTGTCACAGAGAACTGCATGTGTAATGATTTACACACCCAACGATGGTGTACTGACTTACATTGACATCCGACCATGTCTTCTGCGTGTTTCATTTTTCTCGTCAAAGTAGCGTATATTGTACAGTTTTATCTTGTTTATGTATGTGCAGTAAATGTGATCGTTCAAATAAGACGCCACTAGTAAATTAACCTAATACAACTGGCGATTCATTAATCGCCGACTGTGTAGTCAAACAGTCACGTATCTTTTCGCAAGAGTCTCTTGCGTTCTCTGGCTGGGACGCACGGCCGATGAACACCTGTGTGTGTCTGCTGGTGCCGTAACAAGGAGCACATGGGAGGGCAGTGCGTGACGCTACCGACAACACGGCGAGGCCAGAACAGCACGCGAGCTCTCCGCCTGCGCTTCTGTGCCGCCACGTCACGGCAAGGCAGCTACTCAAAAGGAACTCGTTTATGACGCGAGTTGACTACAGGTCGCTTGGGAGTCAGTTTCTGGGTAAAACAACGAAAGGCCGTACGCGGCACTAACAGAAGAAACTTGTGAGTCTGTAAAGCGTTCCAGCTGATCCCCCGTGCACGTCACGACTGCAGTCGCTCAGTTCACGTAACGTTAGCGACAGCCCAGGACGGTGCACAAGTCCCGCCCAATCACCCCCCTCCACACCAATCCATATCCTCAGCTCCGCCCATGGTCTGCCGCATGTTCCAACATCAAACTTGTTCGTATCACAGATATGCCAGTCATAACAAGGGAGAAAATCAGTAGTTAGTACGAAATACAGTTTTTCCGGTACCATTGTGAAAAGAATTAGAAATATGTTCATCGAATATGCGAGTTGAAAAATCATCAATAAGAAAGAAAAATAAAAATGGTATCCACACTGTCTTTTTTATTTCATGAGCTTTCATCTGCACTATATCAAAGAATCTGATATTTGTTAACTGCAGTGAGCGCAAATTTCCGTCACCTCGCGTAGTGTAAGAAATTCTGTTGGGAAATATTAATTAGTAGTATCGCCAAGGATGCTGTCCATTAACTCGAATGTCTAAAAGTCAATGTTGTGCATAAACAAGGCAAAGTCGATGTCTTGGTTTGTTTCTGGTTACCTCGTTAAGACTAAAGAATATAAGAGTGGGATAATGTAGAAATGCGTAATGCAAGCAGTCAGATATTTATACAGTGACATTCTTTATTAATATTTGCTTGCGTAATGGGTGAATTTTTACTTGTGAACTCTTATGACTGCATGCTTATAGCAGACACGAGATTACTTTGAGTTCTTCTTCAGTATTTGAGAGCTTTAGAGATGCCTACTGTTAAACATATGTACATAATTTCGTCAGTGTCATTCCAACACATCGTACTTTAATGTCTGTTAGATATCAGTTCCGACAGCAGTTGGCCGCAACAGCCAAGATTAGGTACCTTGTGTATGATAACTTTATTGAGAGTGCATATCTATGTTTCATTTTGACGGTATTACACAAACTGCTAAGAAGTACTAACACCACAACACTGCTAATATGAACAACCGCGGTGAAACAAAAAACGACGAACAAAACCACGACAGCGACGAGAACTACCAAAGATCGTGTTGATGCGCTCTTGGTTGGTGTAGGGTGGTTGGTGTGGAGGGGGGTAAATGTGGTAAATGTTCGGGGCTTGTGCAAATGTCCGGGGCTGTCGCTAACGTTTGCTGCTCAGTTCCAAGACAACAATTGCGTTTTCGCGATTGCAAGAGGACGTTTTATTGTTACACTAGCCGATCCGGCAATGTTTTCGCAGTTGCTAAGTGTGTTTCGGAATTCCCTTCTGCCCCCTCTCTCTGTCTATTCGTCCTCCCGCCTCTCTCTGTCCATCTCCTCCTTCCCTCACCCCCATCCCTATCCATCTCGACCTCCTCCTTCCTCATCTCGATGTCCACTTCGTCCCCTTCCCCACTGTCCATCTTCTCTCCCCACTCTCTCTGACTTTGAGCCTTCTTTATTGTTATATCAAATTCAGGTTCCATTTTTACATATATAATTCTACTGTACGCGTGTATGTCACTGAACTCTTCCTAAACGGCTGGACCGATTTGAATGAATTTTTTTGTATGCGTTTGGGTGGCACCCTGGATGGTTTGGATTCACAAATGATCCCTCCAGATGGCGCTGCAGTCGGTATCTAGGTTATTTATCCATACTGCAACTAAACGGGTGGATCGACTTGAATGAATTTTTGTGTATGCATTCAAGTGGGGGTCTGAAAAATTTACATTCTTAAATCAGCACTGTAGGTGGCGTTGCATTTTTGTGTGCAATATTGAGCGTATTATATTTAGATAAAAGTTACGTGCATAGAATTTCGTTTATTTTTCGACATTTTAATTTAAGTGTATTATATTATGTGTGTTTAGTTATTTTGACATTTTCATTTTTTTACGGTGTCTTTTGATATTTCAGGTGTCACATTTCAGTGAATATTAAGTGTATTATATCCACATATAAGTTACGTACATAAAACAATGCCATGTCGTCGTGGACGAGGAGGAAAAATTGGTCGACGGACTCGGAATTCACAATTAGTCCAGAGCCGTCGGTTAAATAGATCGGCAGAAGATCAATTGACGGACAATGAAAGTTTAAGAAACCAGGCTGCAATCAGACGTGCTAATGAAAGTCAAGAGCAACGCAACGAACGCCTTCGAGCTTATGCATTGAGACAAAGACTGGCCCGCCAACGAGTCACCGACACATTCAGAACACGTGAACAACAGCGTTTGCAAGTGTGTCGCACATTGAGACGTGCATCACTTCTTCGCCTTGCGTTTGAATATGAGTCGGACATCGACTATTCGTCACATTCACAATGCCAACACTGTCATGCCCTCAAATACAAAGGTGAATCTGCCGGTTTCTGCTGCGCGTCTGGAAAAGTTGTACTGCCACCATTGAATTCGCCGCCGGAACCATTCAACTCATGCTTTCAAGTGACATCATTTGTGAGCAACAAAAATCGTTCAGAATGAAGATGGTCGCAATTTTCACTCAACGTTTAAGATTCGGGGCCAAGTGTATCATCAAATTGGTTCTTTAATGCCGATGCCTGATACCGATTCAAAATTTCTGCAAATCTACTTCATGGGTGATGAGCAGCAGCAAATAAACGCACGCTGCCAGTAGAACCATATCGAGCAGATGGAGGAGTGAGAAATTGTGGGTATTTTACAACAGTTTTTACAGAATCACAACCAGTTGGTCCAGTTGTTCAATACCGTTTTAAACAGACTGCAAAACGACAACTACACAGCAGACAAAGTACCATCTGGGCAGCACGCGGGCCGATATAATGCACCGACCATTACTGAAGTTGCAGTTGCTATGGTTGGCGACGCATTTGAACGTCGAGACATACGAATCCAATGCAGAGAGAACACAGTGCATACGATTGAAGACAGTCATCGCTGTTACGCCGCTTTGCAATATCCATTGATATTTTGGGAAGAAGGAGAAGATGGGTATCATTTAAATATCAAACAAAAAAATGCAGGACAACGTCTGTCGGGTCCACTAGTAGTAGTATTTTAATCATAAGCCAGTAAGCCATAAGCACAGCTTTCCTGTTTCTCGTAAAAATCGATTCCGAGGAAGGAAAACAAAACAACACACTGTTGTGTATACAATGTTTTAAAATTATAAACAGCCGACCAGTTGCAATGGACAAAGAATTTTTTACCTAGGTTTCGACAAATATAAATTTGTCTTCTTCAGAAGGTAGCAATTCTACATTAGTAAGGACTAATGTACCATCGCCGTTTTTATAAATGTCGGCATAGATCCATTTGTCAAAAATGAAATGGATCTATGCCGACAATTGTAAAAACGGCGATGGTACATTAGTCCTTACTAATGTAAAATTGCTACCTTCTGAAGAAGACAAATTTATATTTGTCGAAACCTAGGTAAAGAATTCTTTATCCATTGCAACTGGTCGGCTGTTTATAATTTTATTACGTGGAACCGTTGCTGTTGTGCAGCTATGTTTAAAATATACAATGTTGTTTTAAAATATATATATAATGAGAAAAAATAGATATGGGAGAAATTACGAGGGTAGTTTGAAAAGTTCTCGGAATCACCACGAGAGGTCAGCGCTAGCGCAGCGAGTTGTTCACGTGATGTTCATTGGACTGTTCCCTCTAAACACGTGCTACGCCAGTGCTCTTGGAAGAGAGCTGTGGCGGTGACGTAGCTCTGTTGTTGTTCCCGCGTAGTGATTTGCGAAAATGAAAAAAATCGAGATTCGAGCAGTGATTAAGTACTTCGTAAAGAAATGTATGAAAATAAAGGACACCATGCCTATTTCCAGAATACACTGGGGGACTCTATTCCTTCAAATTCAACTGTTGCCAAGTGGACAAATGAATTGAAATTTGGTCGGGAGAGCGTAGATGATGATCCGCGCAGTGGTCGGCCAATATGTGTCACTAATCCAGAAAACATTAGAAAAGTGCACAAAATGGTCAAGGAGGGTCGCCGATTGAAAGTGTGTAAGATTGCTCACGCTTGCCAGACGTCATCTGAAAGGGTATATCACATTTTAACTGAAGAATTAGAAATGAAAAAATTATCTGCAAGATGGGTGCCGCGACTCTTGACGCTGGATCAAAAACGCATGAGAATGCAGATATTGGAACAATGTTTGGCCCGTTTTAGGAGAAGCAAACAAGATTTTTTGCTCCGGTTTGTGACCACAGCTGAAACTTGCGTGCACTACTACACCCCAGAGGCAAAACAACAGTCAAAGCAGTGGAAACATGCTGATTCTCCGCCACCGAAGAAAGCAAAGACAATTCCTTCGGCGGGAAAAGTCATGGCTTCAGTGTTCTGGGATGCGAAGGGGACTCTGTAGTTTATTTCCCCACTGGGCAAACAGTTACTGGAGAATACTATGCTTACCTTCCGGACAAACTGTAACAACTATTACGCGAAGAAAGGCCAGGTTTAGCAAGGAAGACGATGTGCGCCCGCACACATATGCCGTCGCCATGGCAAAATTACGAGGACTAAGGTACAAATTGTTGCCACACCCACCTTATTCACGTGATACGGCTCCGTCACACTTCCATCTCTTCCCAAAACTGAAAATTTTTCTTGGTGGACGAAGATTAACTTCCAACGAAGAATTGATAGCAGGAGTTGACAACTATTTTGCAGGCCTGGAGGAAACTCATTTTCGAGATGAGGTCAAGGCACTGGAACATCGTTGGATCAAGTGCATCAATCTACAAGGAGACTACATTGAAAGACAAGAAAAGTTACGGTGATGTAAGTACTTTTTTTATTTATTCCGTTCCGAGAACTTTTCAAACCACTCTCGTATATTGTAGTTAAAAAAACTGACTGCGAGAAAGAAAACAAATCTGTACATTTTCACAGCGAAGCATAGCACATTTTCTTTCTTGAGGTTTTAAAAGAAAACCTGTACATTGTTGTTTAAAAAACGTAGGGTGTAACGAAAAGAATAATCCGACTTGGCACGTCTACATTACTGAAACTAATAAACAAATGCAATGAATTTTGTTTTTTGATGAATGGGATACTCAAGAAGTTTTTTTTTTTCATACCTTTCCGTAGTTGTTCAATATGCCCCCTTGAGGTGCACGGCATATGTCAATGCTGTATTCAAATTGTTCCCACACTGCAGCGAGCAGTCTTGAGTTACAGCTTCCACAGCTGCTGTTGCGCGATGCCTCAGTTCATTCATTGTTGTTGTAGACAGAAGCACATAAACAGAGTCATTTATAAACTCCCACAAGAAATAAGCGTATACAGTCAGGTCCGGTGGAGGGCAGTAATGTAAAGCTGGATCATTTGGTCCAGTGCGACCGATCCGTCGTCCAGTAATCCTTTGATTTAAAAATTCCCGCACTTCCAGATGCCTGCGTGGCGGTGCCCCATCCTGCTGGTAAATGGAGTCGTTCGAATCAGTCCCCTACTGTGGGAAAATAAAGTTCTCAAACATACCGAGATACACTGAAGAGCCAAAGAAGCTGGCACACCTGCCTAATATCGTGTAGGGCCCCCGCGAGCACGCAAAAGAGCCGCAACTCGACGATGTGTGAAGTAGTGCTTGAGGGAAATGGCACCATGAGTCCTGCAGGGAGCATACCTACAGCAGTTTCTTCAGCGCTTCAGAGTACCTGCTTCCTGTAACCGTGTTCTCGGCAAAGAAAAATGGACCTTACACCTTTTCCCGTGAAACTGCACGAAACACATTAAATTTTGGAGAGTCCAACTCATGTTGTACAACTTCATGTGGTTGTTCCGTACCCCCTATTCTCACATTATGACGGTTCACCTTTCCATTTAAATGGAATGTTGCCTCATCACAAAACACTAAGCGTGGAAGAAAACTGTTGTCTTCCATCTTTCCAAGAACGAAATCATGGACTCCATGCGTTGTTGTTTGTCACCTTCACGAAGAGCTTGCAGTAGCTGAATTCTATATGGCTTCACGTGTAAACGTCGACGCAACACACGCCAGACAGATATCGGCGGCATGTTGAGCTGTCGAGCTGCACGGCTAACGGATTTCTGTGAACTCCTTGTGAAACCATGGCGGATGCCTTCGACGTCCGTGTCAGACACACAGAGACGGCCCGGCGATTTGCCTTTCCACAAACAACCTGTTCCTCGGAATTGTTCGTGCCATCGTCTAAAGCTCTGTGTTGTAGGAGGATCCACGCCATACCTGGTACGGAAGTCACGCTGAAGAGTTATTACTGAGCCGCACTGCGCAAAACGTAGAACGCAAAACCCTTTCTGTTGCCCCGACACCATTTTTACCAGAACTTAAGTGGGCGCACACTATTGCTACCTAGCGGGAACCATGTAAAACTCGAGAGTTTGCTCTTTCCAACAGTACGTTTTTTTTTTTTTTTTTTTTCTAGAACGTGTAATGCCACTTGTCGGTAACCGGGAGCGAAGGCTTTTGTCCAGCCTGGAGGTGATAGGCTTGTCCTGATCCTTCTAGATGGGTACTGATCTGGGTCTAGTGAGCTGGCTTAAGGGCATGTGATTTTCCCATGACTGTAGGCGTCTTTCAGCTCCTGTTAGGGAAAACCCTGACGGAAGCTGTTCTTTGCTGAAGGCTACTATTTGTGGGAGCAGTAAATGGGCAAGGGAAATGCTCGAGATCTGTTCGTGAGGCCGATTGGCTGAAATTATAAAATGTTAAAACAAGTTCTGTGGAGCTGCTGGGAGCTCAAGAAATACAGTAGTTGCCCGGAAGCTCTCGTTGGGATGTAGGGGACAAGTCGTGGGCATTGTGGAGTCGGGAGCTCGTGATCCATCGTAACCAGTCTAGTTACTTTTTCAATATGGAAAAATTAGAAGACTGGATTAGAAGAATCTCCGTTCAATGCGACGGCCTTACGGCACCTTGCTGGGAGAGTCCGTATGCCCTCATGGTACTACTGGTCGACTTCCGTGTCGCCTTCGTGCTGCATCAAGAAGCGTGGACTGCACCATTCTTTGTGCCAAGCAGACAGAAGTCGGAAGGTGCGGGATCCGGCTGATCTTTGTGGCGATGAACACGCTGAAGTCGTTTCTACATTTTCCTGACGATAGCCCAATACATTTCAGAATCGACTGTCGAACGACGAGGGTAGATACCAAACAACCCCTTCAGAGTTGCAGAAGACCGTCGCCGTGACTTTGTCGGCAGAGGGCGTGGCTTTGAGTTTTTTCTTCAGAGGAGAGGTGGTGTGGCGCACTCCATGGAGTGCCATTTTGTTTCCAGTTCGAAGTGCTGAACCCAAGTTTCGTCGACTGTGACGCCGTTCGAGAAAAAAATGTCACGATCAGTCTCTTAAAGAGCACACATGGTCTTTGTTTGGTCTTCGTGGACTTTTGCTTGGTGGCGAGGAACCCAGCGGTCAGAGACCGCTGAACAGCCCAGGTGGTGGAGGAAAGTGTCAGCACTGGTTGCAAAATGGTTCAAATGGCTGTGGGCACTATGTGACTTAACATCTGAGGTCATCAGTCCCCTAGAACTTAGAACTACTTAAACCTAACTAACCTAAGGACATCACACACATCCATGCCCGAGGCAGGATTCGAACCTGCGACCGTAGCGGTCGCGCGGTTCCAGACTGTAGCGCCTAGAACCGCACGACCGCTCCGGCCGGCCAGCACCGCCAACAGAGGCGTCGGGTTGAGCAGCGAGGTGTCTGACTGTGACCCATCCATCACCTCGAATGAGAGTGTCCGCACGTTCAAACACTGCAGGAGTCGCAGCTGTGTGCGGCCGGACGGCACTTGGGAGATGGGACAGGTATGCGCGACCTAGTTGCGATGATGACAGGCCGGCCGGAGTGGCCGTGCGGTTCTAGGCGCTACAGTCTGGAGCCGAGCGACCGCTACGGTCGCAGGTTCGAATCCTGCCTCGGGCATACATGTGTGTGATGTCCTTAGGTTAGTTAGGTTTAACTAGTTCTAAGTTCTAGGGGACCGATGACCTCAGCAGTTAAGTCGCATAGTGCTCAGAGCCATTTGAACCATTTTTGATGACAGATGCCTCACCCAACGACTCAACATGCTCTTGTTCATCAACGCCAGGTCTCCGCAGACTCTTTTCAAGCGCCTGTGAATATCTGTGACAGTACTACTACCGATAAGCGCTGCTGCTTCCACTCAAGGCGGCAAACCAGCAACTTCGTTACCCCAGTAAGTAAGGAAGAAACAAGACGCCACTCGATGTGACAAAATGCCAAAGAACAAACGGCAGGAACGCCAGCAGCACACGGCTCACAAACGTTCGTTTTAGGCTGTATGTAACAAATTTTACCTGAAGATTTTGAAATAAGGATGTTGTGGGCGATGGAACCGTGCTATACACTGCTTGTTGCACTGATAATACATTACGCGATACGTTAATTTCTTGTTATTTTAACAGAAAGCCAACTGCAATTTTTACATAACGTATTGCTTTATCGTTATTTCGAATAATCTTACATGTTTTTACGCCAATGGCCTTGCAGTGGTAACACCGGTTACCGTCACATCACTGAAGTTAAGCGCTGTTGTGCTTGGCCAGAGCCTGGATGGATGACCGTCCGGGTCTGTCGAGCGCTGTTGGCAAGCGAGGTGCACTCAGCCCTTCTGAGGTCAATGGAGGAGATATCTGACTGAGGAGCAGCGACACCGGCCACGGAAACTGACTGTGGCCGAAGAGCGGTGTGCTGACCACGTGCCTTTCGTATCCGTCCCTCGGCTGAGGATGACACGGTGGTCGGTCGATACCTTCGGGCCTTCCGTGGCCTGTTCGGGCGGAGTTATTGACTTTCATACTGTCTGAATAATCTTATTACTTTTATGCTCTGTTCAGTAAAACCAAATATTTGTTACTTGTTTTGCTTTTTCCGTAGGCAAATATCAGTTTGCGTTAGTGAATGTAACGAAAATAATAACGTAAATGTTTCATTGTATAAAAAAATTTTTTTACAACGTTCTACAGGTGCTGTGTTTCAATTTCTGTCACAAATAACATGGTACGTTGAACAATAATGTCTTTCCTCCAAATATTTATTTTCTTGTACTTTTTCGTTTGTCAGTTCATAATATATTTGCTATTTCCTATTTGGCTGAATATAACATATGTTAACCGACGATTTAAAATAAGGTTCAAATGGCTCTGAGCACTATGGGACTCAACTGCTGTGGTCATAAGTCCCCTAGAACTACTTAAACCTAACTAACCTAAGGACAGCACACAACACCCAGCCATCACGAGGCAGAGAAAATCCCTGACCCCGCCGGGAATCGAACCCGGGAACCCGGGCGTGAGAAGCGAGAACGCTACCGCACGACCACGAGTTGCGGGCTAAAATAAGGTTCTCATGGACTATTCAACGGCGTCGTACACTGCTGTTTGCATTTATAATACTACATGTGGTATGTTAAATCTCTATAATAATTATTTAAGATTAAGCCAGTAGCAGTTTTTACGTAACTTGTTACTTAAGGCAATTTCACTTTTTGTTCATCTATTGTCAGATGTGAAGACGGTACTTAACCTACCGAAACTGCTCATCACTTTGTAAAAAAGTTTTATGTTAAATGCGATTGAGACAATGTATGGAAACTTTCTGAAATTTAAAAAAAAATTACAGATAATCTTTAAACTTTCCTTATTTTATATTTTATTGTTTAATTTACGGGATCGGTTTGATGAGTTGTGATTGAAGCCAATAAATTTCCTCTGTTTTCGTGGAAAGTTGATATTTGGCATTTTGTGTGACTTTTTCCTGTTGAATTTGAACTGCTATCATGTTGCTGGAGATTGTGTGTGGGACTTCCTAAGTGGCTGCTGAAGTTGATGTATGAGGTGTTAGTGCCATACATCTTCCAGTCCAGTGGTTGGACATCAGAATCATTTTGAAAAATGGATTTATAGGCACTTTTATTAGTTTTATAGAAGTAGCGAAGAGTTTAACCGAGGATTTAACTGTGAGGTCGGTCCCCGGGGAGCCAGGATATGGTTTTTAGGCAGTTTTCTACATCCGATTAGGTAAATACTAAGCTGGTACCCACGTCCCGCCTCAGTTATGCGATTTACAAACATTTAAAAAACTTTCGCCCACTCCCATTCGAATAACACTATATGCAGACAGTTGGGGTACACATATTCCATCCGGGGGCTAGTGACAGGAAAGGCATCCAACCATTCCTTAAATTAACCGTGACAAACCCACCATGTGCCGGTGCAGGACAAAGGTACAAGAAAAAAATAAGATTACTTCGTGTAGTTGGTCTCGAGGGCTGTGTAAATCACAGTGTGTGTGTGTCTGTGTGTGTGTGTGTGTGTGTGTGTGTGTGTCAGTGGATTCAGACTGGGACCGCGAGAGTAATTGCGAGCGATGCTGCGAAAGCTCCGAGGACAGCGAAAGAAACTTTCCAAAAGATATTCAGTAAGTAACATGATAAAGGGATTTGTTCACCTTGTGAAAAAAAATGGAAAACAGCTATCATTCTCATTGCACGTTAATCTTAATTGCCTTGAATTGTAACAAAAAATTTACTTTCAAATGGCTACATTACGCTGATAAGACGAATTACTGACAATAAGTAACATGATTTAAATAATGAAAACTGCACCAGTCACTTCTTTTTTAATGTTTAGGACGACGCGTTTCGAGAATTTGTTCTCACTTTCAAGTCCATTTGTTTACATTAATATTTTTGGTGGTGTATGTAGTACGCGTGTTTTTCTGCCTTGCTTTCGTCTTTTTGGGGTTATACCGCAATCGGAAAATCGGACATTATGAATCCTAGAGTATTCTTAAATGCTAATGTTAGATATAGTACTTTTGTTGTCTACCTACAGGCATTGTGCCTCCTCCATCATACATAATACCACACATGCGCAAAAAAATCATCACTTACACTGCTCGTTTCAGTTACTAATCAAAACATGCTACTAAAATATTACCACACTATGGCTTAACAAAGAGTTACAGTGCTTCTGGATTACATTATACGTATAATTACATTATATATATATATATATATATATATATATAATTACATTATGTATATAATGTCGACAATTATAAATACCATTTCTAACATTCGCACTTAAAAACACACAGATTCATTTTGTTCGATTTTCCGATTGCAGTATAACCTCAAAAAGATAAGAGCGGCAAAAAAATGAAACATGCAATTATCACTAAAATATTCATGTAAATAAAAGAACTAGAAATTGAGAATACTTTCTCACGAAAAAATAAGTAACTGGTGTAATTTTCATTATTTAAATAATGAATTACACAGTTTCAGGCTTTCCTGAAACATCGAATATGATGCACGAAATTAACATGTTTGAGTTTTTAGTGCCACCGTGGCCTGCTACAAAACACAATTTTAAATAATAAAAGTGTGAAGCAGAAAATAAGCTAACTGCTGAAATTGGCTAGTAAAACGCAGGATAGGTATATGGTGTTAGTACCTCCGGTGAAATATTCCTATTAGTTGGCTTGAAAGTTTTATGTTTCCCTACAGTAAAATATTTGATATTCAAAAATGGTTCAAGTGGCTGTGAGCACTATGGGACTTAACTTCTGAGGTCATCAGTCCCCTAGAACTTAGGACTAATTAAACCTAACTAACCTAAGGACATCACACACATCCATGCCGGAGGCAGGATTCGAACCTGCGACCGTAGTGATAGCGCGGTTCCAGACTGTAGCGCCTAGAACAGCTCGACCACCGCGGCCGGCTATTTGATATTCAGTCGGATTTCATTTTATCATTGGAATAAACGCTGAATAAAATTTTCGATGAAAAGCATTTGAAGATTTCACTCTACATAAATGAACCATAAACTTATGCTGTGGATTAAAATTGATCCAACTACAAATCCAGGACAACAAATACGGAATAATATCACAAAATCATAAGTAGAACCAAATAGTAATTTATCCTTCCGAAACCTCTGCTCCAAATAACTGTTTCTTACCTAACGAGAGAATAGCAAAAACTGTAATTGGCAACTTATCTGGAATCATTATATAGCGCATTTATTATATACAAAAAACAAACGTGTATTACAGGGCACTGAAGATGCTTCACAAATAAAAGCAAGCGAAATGCGTATGGCACAAAATAAATAGCCTTTTATTTAGTTTCGTAGATGGGCCACGTATCCAAGAATATACATATGAGTAGTCACGCAACGACGGACAACATAAGAGACGACGATGTATCCCTTTCCGACTGTGTAGGTAGTAGCCATAGTGGCTAGATCTGATGATGCAGTGTTGTGTATAAGCGATGAAGACTAACTAAAAATGTGTTCGTGCACCATATTCTCATCGCAGTTGTGGTCTTTCTTCCTTCATTGTTATCTTATTCTCAGACCAGCCTAGCAGCGGCATATAGAACCTCATCATACGAGAATATTTGTAAAATACAGAAGCCCAGCATTTCTTTTAAAAAAAGACAAAATGCATTCTGGTGAACGTTTTTAATTAAACTAAATAAAATAGAAGACTATTAGTTGAAGGTGTTAAGTAAATCAATATTGTCTATTAAAATACAAAAACTGATTATAGTCTTTATAATAAACACGAAACAGTTATATTCGCCACCTTAGCTTGTAGGAGCTGAGTAGTAACTGAGGAGGGTTCTCGTGGGGGAGTGTTATGGAAAGGATGTGGAGTGAAAAAGACGGGAAAGAGGAGAGAGAACCAAGCTGATGGAAACGGAGGGAGGAAACAAGAGAAGGGAGGGTCTGACATGGAAACGAAAGGGGGTAGCCTGTTAAAGTTGCGAAAATAGATAGACCTCTCGACGCATTTCATGGTCACGTAGAGACAGGTGTTTACAGTTTCCTTGCGATATGAAATGGAGAGTGTGAAGGTATAAGTTTGGGGAGAGGGGAGTGTAATGTCGTAGTATAACTACAGAAGATTACGAGGGTTGATACTAATCAATGATGAAACGATATGGTGGTAGGTGTCAAGTTTTCGAGAAGTATAGGAAATCTAGAGGCGGTGAAGGTCTGTCATACATGATTCGAATAGGGGAGGGTGGAAGGATGAAGAAATGGGAGAACAGCTCATGGCGTTCGAGGATTTGAAGGTAGCAGAAGTAGCTTGGTGGATAGAAAATCCGTGCCCCATTGGCATTAAGTGAAGACAGAGCCCATTAAGGCTTCTAGGTGCAGAGTATGGTGGAGGGACGCAATCCCCATGTTCGGCCAGCTAATATACTCTGAGGTGACCAAAGTCATGGGGTACCTCGTAACAACCGGTTGGACCTCCTTTTTCCCGGCGTAATGCAGCATCTTGACGTGGCATGGACTCAACAAGTCTTTGGACGTCACCTGCAAAAATATTGAGCCATGCAGCCTCTATAGTCGTTCGTAATTGCGAAAGTGTTGCCGGTGCAGGATTTTGTGCACGAACTGACCTCTTGTTTATGTCCCATAAATGTTCGATGGGAATCATGTTGGGTGATCTGGGTGGCCAAACCATTCGCTCTAACTGTCCAGAATGTTCTTCAAACCAAATGCGAAAAATTGTGGCTCGGTGACATGGCGCATAGTCATCCACAAAAATTCCATCGTTGTTTGCGAACATGACGTCCTTGAAGGGCTGTAACCAGTCTCCACCTAGCCGGACATCCAGTGGACCAAGCCCATTCCATGTAAACACAGCTTACACCATTATGGAGCCATCACTAGCTTGCATAGTGCCTTGTTGACAACTTGTGTCCGTGGATTCGTGGGCTCTGCACCACACTCGAACCCTACCGTCAGGGGACACACCTGACCAGGGCACGGTTTTCCAGTTATGAAGGGTCCAAACGATATAATTACGAGTTCTGGACATGCGCTGCGGGCGACGTCATGCTGTTAGCAAAGACACTAGCATCGGTCGTCTGCTGCCATAGCCCACTGACGCAAAACTTCGCCGCACTGTTCTAATGGATACGTTCGTCGTGCGTTCCACTTTGATTTCCGAGGCTATTTCACGCTGTGCTGCTTGTCTGTTAGCACTGACAACTCTACCCAAACGGCGCTCCTCTCGGTCGTTAAGTGAAGGCCGTCGCCCAATTCGTTGTCCGTGCTGAGAGGCAATGCCTGGAATCTGGTATTCTCGGCACACTCTTGACACTGTGGATCTCGAAATTTTGAATTTACTGACGATTTCTGGAATGAAATGGTCCATCCGTCTACTCCAATTACCACTGTGCGTTCAAAGTCTGTTAATCCTCGCTGTCCAGCCATAATCACGTCGGAAACTTTTTCAGGTGCATTATATGAGTACAAATGACAGCTCCACCAATGTACTGTCCTTTTATACCTTGTGTACGCGATACTACCGCCATTCGTATATCTGCATATCGTTATCTCATGACTTTTGTCACCTTAGTATATGGGACCAGTAGGACCACGCGAGGTGGAATCCATGAATGTCACGTTTGATGGTTGGCCTTTCTTTGTGCCCAAATTTGTTTCATCCTTTCAGAATGAAGTCTCTTTCTTAAATCAGATCACGGTGTTCCAGTCCGTTTTCTAATTTCCCTCTGACCAATTTTCCAATGAAATATCTTTTGTCTGAAAGTTTTCCTGTCTGTAAGGTCTGCCTGAGTTATACTAGCTGCTTTAAGATCCTCCTTAATCGCAGCAGTGCATTTCATTGGTTCAGTTTTGGCTTTTCTTCTGTTTTCGTAGAATTCTACTATTTGTTTTGTCAACTTAGTGGGTGCCATTCTTTAAATGTGCTCATAAAATTTAAGTCTTCGTTTTCTCATGTCACCATGTACGTATGTGTATTCTTCTATTCCTTATTACGTCTCAGCCTATAAGTTTCTCCATCAGTAATTTTGCGGCCTAATATTTTCCCAATAATATTTCTTTCTTTCTTTTGAATTTCTTCAATATCCAACTTTCTATTTAAAATTAAAGTTTCTGCTTTATAAAGACATTCGATTACAATGTGTCTATGTTTACTGCATTTAGAAAGTGATTTTTTATTGTAATTGTATTGTGTTAATCTGAATGGAGTTGCCATTTTTTGACAGCGAACTTCGTTTCCAGCTTTTTCCAGACCGTTTTCTTGTATTATTTCCCCCAAGTATTTAAAATGAGATACCCTATTTATTTTTCTATATTTCGTGTTCAAAAACTTTGGTGTTTGTCTGTTGCATGTCATGTATTCCGTTTTTTCGAATGATATTTGTAGTCCTACCTTTTCCAAAACTTATTTAAGAATTTCAATTTGTTTTTGAGCTGTGGTAACATCCCTAGTTAAAATTTCCAGATCATCTGCAAAGGCGAGGCAATGTACTGTAATATCACTTCTACCTAACTTGATTGATGGTCTATATTTTGAATCGACTTTTGCTGTCGTCACTCCATAATTACCATTTCCAAAACATAGTTAAACAGTAATCGGGAGAGTCCATCTCCCTGTCTAACACCACTCTTTATTTCAAATGGTTCAGAAATTTCTCCCATGAATTTAACTTTAGATCTAGTGTCGGTTAACGTTTCCTTAATGAGTGTTAGAGTTTTATTATCTGGCACTTGTTCCTTTAAAATTTGGAAAAGAGAGTCACGATCAACTGAGTCGTAAGCCTTTTTAAAATCCACAAATGTACATTCAGTATTGTTACGAGAAATCCTTTGATGTCTGAGGATTAGTCTTAAAGCAAGAATTTGTTGCGGACAGGATCTGTTTGGTCTAAAGCCTGCTTGGTATTCACCAATTTTAGGTTCTAGGTGTTCTTGGGCGCGATCAAGTGAACACCACGAGAGGATTTTGTATGTGACTTGGAGGAGAGAGATTCCTCTGTGATTATTAACGTCGGTTCTATCCCGTCTTTAATGAAATAGATGAATTAGGGCAGTTTTCCAGTCCTCAGGTATTTTTTGTTTGCCAGATATGTCCTATTAGTTGAGTAATCTCTTTTATAGTGTTACAGTCAGCTGATTTTAGTAATTCTGCGATTATACCGTCTTCTCCGGATGCCTTATTGTTTTTAAGTCTCTTAATTTGTGTAGTTGTTTCGATTTCGTTAGGTGCTTTAGAGGTAGGGTTGGTGTTATTAATCTACTGTGGTTGGACTTTATTCTATAGTTCTGGACAATTCAATAGTTCTTCAAAATAATTAGCAAATACTTTACAATTTTCCTGGTTGTTAAGAGCCAAACTGCCATTTTCATTTTTGAGGCAAAGAATTTCAGGTTGGTAACCAGTTAGTTTTGTTTCGAATGTTTTATAAAAGTTTCTTGTATTGTTCTTTTGCAAATCTTTTTCGATTTCCAAAAGTTGTGCATTTTCATAGCTTCTTTTACTCTGTCGGATTAATTTAGATGTTTCTTTTCTCACAGTTAGAAACATGTTGTGCTTTTTTTTCAGTTTTGTTACTATTCCAATTTTTGAATGCCTCATACCTATACTTAACTGCTGTTTCGCAATCCACCTTCCACCAAGGGTGTTTTTGTTTCTTTCGAAGCGGTATTAAATTCTGTGCTGTTTTGATGAACTTTTCTTTTAGGCTTTGCCAATTGTTAGATTATTTTTTGTCAAGTTCACTTGTTGGACTTCGGTTATTTTAGCAGTGTCAAATTTTGGTATAACATTTTTTGTTTTGAAGAGTCTCTGAGGCTGAAGTTTTACTTTTATTCGCGTTAAATAATGGTCAGAATCAATATTAGCTCATTTCCTAACATGGACATTTGAAATTTCGTGTAGTTAGGGTATGAAATTGCTACGTGATCGATTTGAAATTTCCCAATAAATGTATTGGGTGCTCGCCAGGTTTTTTGTTTAGAAGGGTCTTTTTAGAATGCGTTGACATGATTTTAAGGTTAAAATTTTTGCATGTTTCAACAAGTCTTTGGACATTTTGGTTTGTCCATTTATGCGAAGGAAATCCATCCACCCTTTTCTTATCTTTTTTTTCTCTTGACCCAATTGAGCATTAAAATCACCCATTACAATTTTAGCATGGTTTGAGGGAATTTTCGAGATGATTCTTTCTAATGTTTACCAAGTTTCACTAACTTCATCAGGTTTTTTACGGTTATCCTCATTGACTGGCATATGGGCATTATTTAAAGTGTACGCCTTATTTGAGCATTTAAGAGAAATTGTCATTAGTCTATTATTAATGGGTTTTACCTCCGTCATTGAGTTTAAAATATTTTTGGAGACTGCGAAAGCAACTCCCAGATGTGGTGCATTATTAAGTATTCTTTTATCAGTTTTTACTTTTAAAAAGACCATAACTGCCGAAATCCATGGTTTTATTGTCGGTGATTCGTGTTGTTTGAAGTGCCAAAATTTGAACCTTCTGTTCTTTTAATGTATCTCCAAACCTATGAATTTTACATGGTTGTAAAAGTGTTTGTATGTTAATTGTTGCAAAAAAACGTACTTGTTTTGGTTTTAAGTTGGCCAGAGGACTCAGACTTCCTCTGCTGAATCTCACTGCATTTTAACCTGGCCTCTACAGAATCTGAAAGACCAGTTGCGCCAGTATTACCGGCGGTGGATTGACCACCTGGGGTAGTACTGTGATTATTAAAATGCTCCATGATGAATGTACCTGGAATCAGGTGGGGTTGAGTAGACTCATTCAGTGAACTGAGAATGTTAAGACTGGAAGGATTAGTTCCAGAATATGAATTTCAGCGCACCATTCATGAACAGACGCTGACCACTTCGCCGCTTGCTACAGGGCAGACGCAAAGAGGATTTGGCTTTGTTTCGTTTTGCCTTGGTCCGGGACTGCTTATTTTGTATTCGCAGCTGTCCACCACACCCCGTGGAACTTTTACTACACGCCACCTGTGACCCGTGTAATACCCTAGATAAGGTTGGCTTCTTAGGGTTTTAGTTACGAAGTCTTGAAGCCCAAATACACTATGTGATGAAAAATTTCCGGACACCTGGCTGAAAATGACTTACAGGTTCGTGGCGCCCTCTACCGGTAATGCTGGAATTCAGTATGGTGTTGGCCCACCCTTAGCCTTCATGACAGCTTCCACTCTCGCAGGCATACCTTCAATCAGATGCTGGAAGGTTTCTTGGGGAATGGCAGCCCATTCTTCACGGAGTGCTGCATTCGGGACAGGCATCGATGTCGGTCGGTGAGGCCTGGCACGAAGTCGGCGTTCTAAAACATAACAAAGGTCTTCTACAGGATTCAGGTCAGGACTCTGTGCAGGCCAGTCCATTACAGGGATGTTATTGTCGTGTAACCACTCTGCCACAGGCCGTGCGTTATGAACAGGTACTCAATCGTGTTGAAAGATACAATCGCCATCCCCGAATTGCTCTCCAGCAGTGGGAAGCAAGAAGGTGCTTAAAACATCAGTTTAAGCCTGTGCTATGATAGTGCCACGCGTAAGAACAAGGAGTGCAAGCCCGCTCCATGAAAAATACGACCACACCATAGTACCACCGCCTCCGAATTTTACTGTTGGCACTACACACGCTGGCAGAAGAAGTTCACTGGGCATTCACTGTTCCCACACCCTGCCATCGGATCGCCATATTGTGTACCGTGATTCGTCACTCCACACAACATTTTTGCACTGTTCAATCGTCCAATGTTTTCGCTCCTTACACCAAGCGAGGCGTCGTTTGACATTTACCAGCGTGATGTGTGGCTTATGAGCAGCCGCTCTACCATGAAATCCAAGTTTTTTCACTTGCAGCCTAACTGCCATAGTACTTGCTATGGATCCTGATGCAGTTTGGAATTCATGCGTGATGGTCTGGATAGATGTCTGCCTATTACACATTACGACCATCTTCAACTGTCGGCGGTTCGAAAAAAATAGCTCTGAGCACAATGGGACTTAACTTCTGAGGTCATTAGTCCCCTAGAACTTAGAACTACTTAAACCTAACTAACTTAAGGACATCACACACATCCATGCCCGAGGCAGGATTCGAACCTGCGACCGTAGCGGTCGCGCGGTTCCAGACTGTAGCGCCTAGAACCGCACGACCGCTCCGGCCGGCCAGCACTGCCAACAGAGGCGTCGGGTTGAGCAGCGAGGTGTCTGACTGTGACCCATCCATCACCTCGAATGAGAGTGTCCGCACGTTCAGCTGTGTGCGGCCGGACGGCACTTGGGAGATGGGACAGGTATGCGCGACCTAGTTGCGATGATGACAGACCGGCCGGAGTGGCCGTGCGGTTCTAGGCGCTACAGTCTGGAGCCGAGCGACCGCTACGGTCGCAGGTTCGAATCCTGCCTCGGGCATGCATGTGTGTGATGTCCTTAGGTTAGTTAGGTTTAACTAGTTCTAAGTTCTAGGGGACCGATGACCTCAGCAGTTAAGTCGCATAGTGCTCAGAGCCATTTGAACCATTTTTGATGACAGATGCCTCACCCAACGACTCAACATGATCTTGTTCATCAACGCCAGGTCTCCGCAGACTCTTTTCAAGCGCCTGTGAATATCTGTGACAGTACTACTACCGATAAGCGCTGCTGCTTCCACTCAAGGAGGCAAACCAGCAACTTCGTTACCCCAGTAAGTAAGGAAGAAACAAGACGCCACTCGATGTGACAAAATGCCAAAGAACAAACGGCAGGAACGCCAGCAGCACACGGCTCACAAACGTTCGTTTTAGGCTGTATGTAACAAATTTTACCTGAAGATTTTGAAATAAGGATGTTGTGGGCGATGGAACCGTGCTATACACTGCTTGTTGCACTGATAATACATTACGCGATACGTTAATTTCTTGTTATTTTAACAGAAAGCCAACTGCAATTTTTACATAACGTATTGCTTTATTGTTATTTCGAATAATCTTACATGTTTTTACGCCAATGGCCTTGCAGTGGTAACACCGGTTACCGTCACATCACTGAAGTTAAGCGCTGTTGTGCTTGGCCAGAGCCTGGATGGATGACCGTCCGGGTCTGTCGAGCGCTGTTGGCAAGCGAGGTGCACTCAGCCCTTCTGAGGTCAATGGAGGAGATATCTGACTGAGGAGCAGCGACACCGGCCACGGAAACTGACTGTGGCCGGAGAGCGGTGTGCTGACCACGTGCCTTTCGTATCCGTCCCTCGGCTGAGGATGACACGGTGGTCGGTCGATACCTTCGGGCCTTCCGTGGCCTGTTCGGGCGGAGTTATTGACTTTCATACTGTCTGAATAATCTTATTACTTTTATGCTCTGTTCAGTAAAACCAAATATTTGTTACTTGTTTTGCTTTTTCCGTAGGCAAATATCAGAATGCGTTAGTGAATGTAACGAAAATAATAACGTAAATGTTTCATTGTATAACAAATTTTTTTTACAACGTTCTACAGGTGCTGTGTTTCAATTTCTGTCACAAATAACATGGTACGTTGAACAATAATGTCTTTCCTCCAAATATTTATTTTCTTGTACTTTTTCGTTTGTCAGTTCATAATATATTTGCTATTTCCTATTTGGCTGAATATAACATATGTTAACCGACGATTTAAAATAAGGTTCAAATGGCTCTGAGCACTATGGGACTCAACTGCTGTGGTCATAAGTCCCCTAGAACTACTTAAACCTAACTAACCTAAGGACAGCACACAACACCCAGTCATCACGAGGCAGAGAAAATCCCTGACCCCGCCGGGAATCGAACCCGGGAACCCGGGCGTGAGAAGCGAGAACGCTACCGCACGACCACGAGTTGCGGGCTAAAATAAGGTTCTCATGGACTATTCAACGGCGTCGTACACTGCTGTTTGCATTTATAATACTACATGTGGTATGTTAAATCTCTATAATAATTATTTAAGATTAAGCCAGTAGCAGTTTTTACGTAACTTGTTACTTAAGGCAATTTCACTTTTTGTTCATCTATTGTCAGATGTGAAGACGGTACTTAACCTACCGAAACTGCTCATCACTTTGTAAAAAAGTTTTATGTTAAATGCGATTGAGACAATGTATGGAAACTTTCTGAAATTTAAAAAAAAATTACAGATAATCTTTAAACTTTCCTAATTTTATATTTTATTGTTTAATTTACGGGATCGGTTTGATGAGTTGTGATTGAAGCCAATAAATTTCCTCTGTTTTCGTGGAAAGTTGATATTTGGCATTTTGTGTGACTTTTTCCTGTTGAATTTGAACTGCTATCATGTTGCTGGAGATTGTGTGTGGGACTTCCTAAGTGGCTGCTGAAGTTGATGTATGAGGTGTTAGTGCCATACATCTTCCAGTCCAGTGGTTGGACATCAGAATCATTTTGAAAAATGGATTTATAGGCACTTTTATTAGTTTTATAGAAGTAGCGAAGAGTTTAACCGAGGATTTAACTGTGAGGTCGGTCCCCGGGGAGCCAGGATATGGTTTTTAGGCAGTTTTCTACATCCGATTAGGTAAATACTAAGCTGGTACCCACGTCCCGCCTCAGTTATGCGATTTACAAACATTTAAAAAACTTTCGCCCACTCCCATTCGAATAACACTATATGCAGACAGTTGGGGTACACATATTCCATCCGGGGGCTAGTGACAGGAAAGGCATCCAACCATTCCTTAAATTAACCGTGACAAACCCACCATGTGCCGGTGCAGGACAAAGGTACAAGAAAAAAATAAGATTACTTCGTGTAGTTGGTCTCGAGGGCTGTGTAAATCACAGTGTGTGTGTGTGTGTGTGTGTGTCAGTGGATTCACACTGGGACCGCGAGAGTAATTGCGAGCGATGCTGCGAAAGCTCCGAGGACAGCGAAAGAAACTTTCCAAAAGATATTCAGTAAGTAACATGATAAAGGGATTTGTTCACCTTGTGAAAAAAAATGGAAAACAGCTATCATTCTCATTGCACGTTAATCTCAATTGCCTTGAATTGTAACAAAAAATTTACTTTCAAATGGCTACATTACGCTGATAAGACGAATTACTGACAATAAGTAACATGATTTAAATAATGAAAACTGCACCAGTCACTTCTTTTTTAATGTTTAGGACGACGCGTTTCGAGAATTTGTTCTCACTTTCAAGTCCATTTGTTTACATTAATATTTTTGGTGGTGTATGTAGTACGCGTGTTTTTCTGCCTTGCTTTCGTCTTTTTGGGGTTATACCGCAATCGGAAAATCGGACATTATGAATCCTAGAGTATTCTTAAATGCTAATGTTAGATATAGTACTTTTGTTGTCTACCTACAGGCATTGTGCCTCCTCCATCATACATAATACCACACATGCGCAAAAAAATCATCACTTACACTGCTCGTTTTAGTTACTAATCAAAACATGCTACTAAAATATTACCACACTATGGCTTAACAAAGAGTTACAGTGCTTCTGGATTACATTATACGTATAATTACATTATATATATATATATAATGTAATTGTCAACATTATATACATAATGTAATTATATATATGTACATATATATATATATATATATATACATTATGTATATAATGTCGACAATTATAAATACCATTTCTAACATTCGCACTTAAAAACACACAGATTCATTTTGTTCGATTTTCCGATTGCAGTATAACCTCAAAAAGATAAGAGCGGCAAAAAAATGAAACATGCAATTATCTCTAAAATATTCATGTAAATAAAAGAACTAGAAATTGAGAATACTTTCTCGCGAAAAAATAAGTAACTGGTGTAATTTTCATTATTTAAATAAAGAATTACACAGTTTCAGGCTTTCCTGAAACATCGAATATGATGCACGAAATTAACATGTTTGAGTTTTTAGTGCCACTGTGGCCTGCTACAAAACACAATTTTAAATAATAAAAGTGTGAAGCAGAAAATAAGCTAACTGCTGAAATTGGCTAGTAAAACGCAGGATAGGTATATGGTGTTAGTACCTCCGGTGAAATATTCCTATTAGTTGGCTTGAAAGTTTTATGTTTCCCTACAGTAAAATATTTGATATTCAAAAATGGTTCAAGTGGCTGTGAGCACTATGGGACTTAACTTCTGAGGTCATCAGTCCCCTAGAACTTAGGACTAATTAAACCTAACTAACCTAAGGACATCACACACATCCATGCCGGAGGCAGGATTCGAACCTGCGACCGTAGTGATAGCGCGGTTCCAGACTGTAGCGCCTAGAACAGCTCGACCACCGCGGCCGGCTATTTGATATTCAGTCGGATTTCATTTTATCATTGGAATAAACGCTGAATAAAATTTTCGATGAAAAGCATTTGAAGATTTCACTCTACATAAATGAACCATAAACTTATGCTGTGGATTAAAATTGATCCAACTACAAATCCAGGACAACAAATACGGAATAATATCACAAAATCATAAGTAGAACCAAATAGTAATTTATCCTTCCGAAACCTCTGCTCCAAATAACTGTTTCTTACCTAACGAGAGAATAGCAAAAACTGTAATTGGCAACTTATCTGGAATCATTATATAGCGCATTTATTATATACAAAAAACAAACGTGTATTACAGGGCACTGAAGATGCTTCACAAATAAAAGCAAGCGAAATGCGTATGGCACAAAATAAATAGCCTTTTATTTAGTTTCGTAGATGGGCCACGTATCCAAGAATATACATATGAGTAGTCACGCAACGACGGACAACATAAGAGACGACGATGTATCCCTTTCCGACTGTGTAGGTAGTAGCCATAGTGGCTAGATCTGATGATGCAGTGTTGTGTATAAGCGATGAAGACTAACTAAAAATGTGTTCGTGCACCATATTCTCATCGCAGTTGTGGTCTTTCTTCCTTCATTGTTATCTTATTCTCAGACCAGCCTAGCAGCGGCATATAGAACCTCATCATACGAGAATATTTGTAAAATACAGAAGCCCAGCATTTCTTTTAAAAAAAGACAAAATGCATTCTGGTGAACGTTTTTAATTAAACTAAATAAAATAGAAGACTATTAGTTGAAGGTGTTAAGTAAATCAATATTGTCTATTAAAATACAAAAACTGATTATAGTCTTTATAATAAACACGAAACAGTTATATTCGCCACCTTAGCTTGTAGGAGCTGAGTAGTAACTGAGGAGGGTTCTCGTGGGGGAGTGTTATGGAAAGGATGTGGAGTGAAAAAGACGGGAAAGAGGAGAGAGAACCAAGCTGATGGAAACGGAGGGAGGAAACAAGAGAAGGGAGGGTCTGACATGGAAACGAAAGGGGGTAGCCTGTTAAAGTTGCGAAAATAGATAGACCTCTCGACGCATTTCATGGTCACGTAGAGACAGGTGTTTACAGTTTCCTTGCGATATGAAATGGAGAGTGTGAAGGTATAAGTTTGGGGAGAGGGGAGTGTAATGTCGTAGTATAACTACAGAAGATTACGAGGGTTGATACTAATCAATGATGAAACGATATGGTGGTAGGTGTCAAGTTTTCGAGAAGTATAGGAAATCTAGAGGCGGTGAAGGTCTGTCATACATGATTCGAATAGGGGAGGGTGGAAGGATGAAGAAATGGGAGAACAGCTCATGGCGTTCGAGGATTTGAAGGTAGCAGAAGTAGCTTGGTGGATAGAAAATCCGTGCCCCATTGGCATTAAGTGAAGACAGAGCCCATTAAGGCTTCTAGGTGCAGAGTATGGTGGAGGGACGCAATCCCCATGTTCGGCCAGCTAATATACTCTGAGGTGACCAAAGTCATGGGGTACCTCGTAACAACCGGTTGGACCTCCTTTTTCCCGGCGTAATGCAGCATCTTGACGTGGCATGGACTCAACAAGTCTTTGGACGTCACCTGCAAAAATATTGAGCCATGCAGCCTCTATAGTCGTTCGTAATTGCGAAAGTGTTGCCGGTGCAGGATTTTGTGCACGAACTGACCTCTTGTTTATGTCCCATAAATGTTCGATGGGAATCATGTTGGGTGATCTGGGTGGCCAAACCATTCGCTCTAACTGTCCAGAATGTTCTTCAAACCAAATGCGAAAAATTGTGGCTCGGTGACATGGCGCATAGTCATCCACAAAAATTCCATCGTTGTTTGCGAACATGACGTCCTTGAAGGGCTGTAACCAGTCTCCACCTAGCCGGACATCCAGTGGACCAAGCCCATTCCATGTAAACACAGCTTACACCATTATGGAGCCATCACTAGCTTGCATAGTGCCTTGTTGACAACTTGTGTCCGTGGATTCGTGGGCTCTGCACCACACTCGAACCCTACCGTCAGGGGACACACCTGACCAGGGCACGGTTTTCCAGTTATGAAGGGTCCAAACGATATAATTACGAGTTCTGGACATGCGCTGCGGGCGACGTCATGCTGTTAGCAAAGACACTAGCATCGGTCGTCTGCTGCCATAGCCCACTGACGCAAAACTTCGCCGCACTGTTCTAATGGATACGTTCGTCGTGCGTTCCACTTTGATTTCCGAGGCTATTTCACGCTGTGCTGCTTGTCTGTTAGCACTGACAACTCTACCCAAACGGCGCTCCTCTCGGTCGTTAAGTGAAGGCCGTCGCCCAATTCGTTGTCCGTGCTGAGAGGCAATGCCTGGAATCTGGTATTCTCGGCACACTCTTGACACTGTGGATCTCGAAATTTTGAATTTACTGACGATTTCTGGAATGAAATGGTCCATCCGTCTACTCCAATTACCACTGTGCGTTCAAAGTCTGTTAATCCTCGCTGTCCAGCCATAATCACGTCGGAAACTTTTTCAGGTGCATTATATGAGTACAAATGACAGCTCCACCAATGTACTGTCCTTTTATACCTTGTGTACGCGATACTACCGCCATTCGTATATCTGCATATCGTTATCTCATGACTTTTGTCACCTTAGTATATGGGACCAGTAGGACCACGCGAGGTGGAATCCATGAATGTCACGTTTGATGGTTGGCCTTTCTTTGTGCCCAAATTTGTTTCATCCTTTCAGAATGAAGTCTCTTTCTTAAATCAGATCACGGTGTTCCAGTCCGTTTTCTAATTTCCCTCTGACCAATTTTCCAATGAAATATCTTTTGTCTGAAAGTTTTCCTGTCTGTAAGGTCTGCCTGAGTTATACTAGCTGCTTTAAGATCCTCCTTAATCGCAGCAGTGCATTTCATTGGTTCAGTTTTGGCTTTTCTTCTGTTTTCGTAGAATTCTACTATTTGTTTTGTCAACTTAGTGGGTGCCATTCTTTAAATGTGCTCATAAAATTTAAGTCTTCGTTTTCTCATGTCACCATGTACGTATGTGTATTCTTCTATTCCTTATTACGTCTCAGCCTATAAGTTTCTCCATCAGTAATTTTGCGGCCTAATATTTTCCCAATAATATTTCTTTCTTTCTTTTGAATTTCTTCAATATCCATCTTTCTATTTAAAATTAAAGTTTCTGCTTTATAAAGACATTCGATTACAATGTGTCTATGTTTACTGCATTTAGAAAGTGATTTTTTATTGTAATTGTATTGTGTTAATCTGAATGGAGTTGCCATTTTTTGACAGCGAACTTCGTTTCCAGCTTTTTCCAGACCGTTTTCTTGTATTATTTCCCCCAAGTATTTAAAATGAGATACCCTATTTATTTTTCTATATTTCGTGTTCAAAAACTTTGGTGTTTGTCTGTTGCATGTCATGTATTCCGTTTTTTCGAATGATATTTGTAGTCCTACCTTTTCCAAAACTTATTTAAGAATTTCAATTTGTTTTTGAGCTGTGGTAACATCCCTAGTTAAAATTTCCAGATCATCTGCAAAGGCGAGGCAATGTACTGTAATATCACTTCTACCTAACTTGATTGATGGTCTATATTTTGAATCGACTTTTGCTGTCGCCACTCCGTAATTACCATTTCCAAAACATAGTTAAACAGTAATCGGGAGAGTCCATCTCCCTGTCTAACACCACTCTTTATTTCAAATGGTTCAGAAATTTCTCCCATGAATTTAACTTTAGATCTAGTGTCGGTTAACGTTTCCTTAATGAGTGTTAGAGTTTTATTATCTGGCACTTGTTCCTTTAAAATTTGGAAAAGAGAGTCACGATCAACTGAGTCGTAAGCCTTTTTAAAATCCACAAATGTACATTCAGTATTGTTACGAGAAATCCTTTGATGTCTGAGGATTAGTCTTAAAGCAAGAATTTGTTGCGGACAGGATCTGTTTGGTCTAAAGCCTGCTTGGTATTCACCAATTTTAGGTTCTAGGTGTTCTTGGGCGCGATCAAGTGAACACCGCGAGAGGATTTTGTATGTGACTTGGAGGAGAGAGATTCCTCTGTGATTATTAACATCGGTTCTATCCCGTCTTTAATGAAATAGATGAATTAGGGCAGTTTTCCAGTCCTCAGGTATTTTTTGTTTGCCAGATATGTCCTATTAGTTGAGTAATCTCTTTTATAGTGTTACAGTCAGCTGATTTTAGTAATTCTGCGATTATACCGTCTTCTCCGGATGCCTTATTGTTTTTAAGTCTCTTAATTTGTGTAGTTGTTTCGATTTCGTTAGGTGCTTTAGAGGTAGGGTTGGTGTTATTAATCTACTGTGGTTGGACTTTATTCTATGGTTCTGGACAATTCAATAGTTCTTCAAAATAATTAGCAAATACTTTACAATTTTCCTGGTTGTTAAGAGCCAAACTGCCATTTTCATTTTTGAGGCAAAGAATTTCAGGTTGGTAACCAGTTAGTTTTGTTTCGAATGTTTTATAAAAGTTTCTTGTATTGTTCTTTTGCAAATCTTTTTCGATTTCCAAAAGTTGTGCATTTTCATAGCTTCTTTTACTCTGTCGGATTAATTTAGATGTTTCTTTTCTCACAGTTAGAAAGGTGTTGTGCTTTTTTTTCAGTTTTGTTACTATTCCAATTTTTGAATGCCTCATACCTATACTTAACTGCTGTTTCACAATCCACCTTCCACCAAGGGTGTTTTTGTTTCTTTCGAAGCGATATTAAATTCTGTGCTGTTTTGATGAACTTTTCTTTTAGGCTTTGCCAATTGTTAGATTATTTTTTGTCAAGTTCACTTGTTGGACTTCGGTTATTTTAGCAGTGTCAAATTTTGGTATAACATTTTTTGTTTTGAAGAGTCTCTGAGGCTGAAGTTTTACTTTTATTCGCGTTAAATAATGGTCAGAATCAATATTAGCTCCTTTCCTAACATGGACATTTGAAATTTCGTGTAGTTAGGGTATGAAATTGCTACGTGATCGATTTGAAATTTCTCAATAAATGTATTGGGTGCTCGCCAGGTTTTTTGTTTAGAAGGGTCTTTTTAGAATGCGTTGACATGATTTTAAGGTTAAAATTTTTGCATGTTTCAACAAGTCTTTGGACATTTTGGTTTGTCCATTTATGTGAAGGAAATCCATCCACCCTTTTCTTATCTTTTTTTTCTCTTGACCCAATTGAGCATTAAAATCACCCATTACAATTTTAGCATGGTTTGAGGGAATTTTCGAGATGATTCTTTCTAATGTTTACCAAGTTTCACTAACTTCATCAGGTTTTTTACGGTTATCCTCATTGACTGGCATATGGGCATTATTTAAAGTGTACGCCTTATTTGAGCATTTAAGAGAAATTGTCATTAGTCTATTATTAATGGGTTTTACCTCCGTCATTGAGTTTAAAATATTTTTGGAGACTGCGAAAGCAACTCCCAGATGTGGTGCATTATTAAGTATTCTTTTATCAGTTTTTACTTTTAAAAAGACCATAACTGCCGAAATCCATGGTTTTATTGTCGGTGATTCGTGTTTTTTGAAGTGCCAAAATTTGAACCTTCTGTTCTTTTAATGTATCTCCAAACCTATGAATTTTACATGGTTGTAAAAGTGTTTGTATGTTAAGTGTTGCAAAAAAACGTACTTGTTTTGGTTTTAAGTTGGCCAGAGGACTCAGACTTCCTCTGCTGAATCTCACTGCATTTTAACCTGGCCTCTCCAGAATCTGAAAGACCAGTTGCGCCAGTATTACCGGCGGTGGATTGACCACCTGGGGTAGTACTGTGATTATTAAAATGCTCCATGATGAATGTACCTGGAATCAGGTGGGGTTGAGTAGACTCATTCAGTGAACTGAGAATGTTAAGACTGGAAGGATTAGTTCCAGAATATGAATTTCAGCGCACCATTCATGAACAGACGCTGACCACTTCGCCGCTAGCTACAGGGCAGACGCAAAGAGGATTTGGCTTTGTTTCGTTTTGCCTTGGTCCGGGACTGCTTATTTTGTATTCGCAGCTGTCCACCACACCCCGTGGAACTTTTACTACACGCCACCTGTGACCCGTGTAATACCCTAGATAAGGTTGGCTTCTTAGGGTTTTAGTTACGAAGCCCAAATACACTATGTGATGAAAAATTTCCGGACACCTGGCTGAAAATGACCTACAGGTTCGTGGCGCCCTCTACCGGTAATGCTGGAATTCAGTATGGTGTTGGCCCACCCTTAGCCTTCATGACAGCTTCCACTCTCGCAGGCATACCTTCAATCAGATGCTGGAAGGTTTCTTGGGGAATGGCAGCCCATTCTTCACGGAGTGCTGCATTCGGGACAGGCATCGATGTCGGTCGGTGAGGCCTGGCACGAAGTCGGCGTTCTAAAACATAACAAAGGTCTTCTACAGGATTCAGGTCAGGACTCTGTGCAGGCCAGTCCATTACAGGGATGTTATTGTCGTGTAACCACTCTGCCACAGGCCGTGCGTTATGAACAGGTACTCAATCGTGTTGAAAGATACAATCGCCATCCCCGAACTGCTCTCCAGCAGTGGGAAGCAGGAAGGTGCTTAAAACATCAGTTTAAGCCTGTGCTATGATAGTGCCACGCGTAAGAACAAGGAGTGCAAGCCCGCTCCATGAAAAATACGCTCACACCATAACACCACCGCCTCCGAATTTTACTGTTGGCGCTACACACGCTGGCAGAAGACGTTCACTGGGCATTCACTGTTCCCACACCCTGCCATCGGATCGCCATATTGTGTACCGTGATTCGTCACTCCACACAACATTTTTCCACTGTTCAATCGTCCAATGTTTTCGCTCCTTACACCAAGCGAGGCGTCGTTTGACATTTACCGGCGTGATGTGTGGCTTATGAGCAGCCGCTCGACCATGAAATCCAAGTTTTTTCACTTGCCGCCTAACTGTCATAGTACTTGCTGTGGATCCTGATGCAGTTTGGAATTCATGCGTGATGGTCTGGATAGATGTCTGCCTATTACACATTACGACCCTCTTCAACTGTCGGCGGTTTCTGTCAGTCAACAGACGACATCGGCCTGTACGCTTTTGTGCTGTACGTGTGCTTTCCACTTCACTATCAGATCGGAAACAGTGGACCTAGGGATGTTTAGGAGCGGAAATCTCGAGGACAGACGTATGACACAAGTGACACTCAATCACTTGACCACGTTCGAAGTCCGTGAGTTCCGCGGTACGCCCCATTCTGCTCTCTCACGATGTCTAATGACTACTGAGGTCGCAGATATGGAGTACCTGGCAGTAGGTGCCAGCACAATGCGCCAAATATGAAAAACGTATGTTTCTGGGGATGTCAGGATACTTTTCATCACATAGTATGTAGGCATTATCGCCCTATCGTTGATACATAAGTGGATCTTTTGCATTTACATTAGTGATGTGTGATATGTAATTGGAACTGTTCTAGTTTGATAATGTGTGGGAGGAAGTATATAGCCGCCGGCAATCTGTCGACGATCCACGCACTTTGCAAAAGTGAAAGTAGGCTGTTTAGGTTTTTATATTGGTAACGCCACGTAGCGCTCTGTATGAAAATCACTGGCTGTGCTGTGTGCAGTCTGTGGCTAGTTTGCATTGTTGTAATATTCGCTATTGTAGTGTTGGGCAGTTGGCTGTTAACAGCGTGTAGCGTTGCGCAGTTGGACGGTGAGCCGCCAGCAGTGGTGGATGTGGGGAGAGAGATGGTTGAGTTTTGAGAGCGGATGATCTGGACAGAAACAGTAAATTTGTAAGACTGGATATCATGAACTGATATATATATATATATATATATATATATATATATATATATATATATATATATATATATATATATATATATATATATATAATGACTTTTGAATACTATTAAGGTAAATGCATTGTTTGTTCTCTATCAGAATCTTTCATTTGCTAACTATGCCTATCAGTAGTTAGTGCCTTCAGTAGTTAGAATCTTTCATTTAGCTGGCAGTAGTGGCGCTCGCTTCATTGCAGTAGTTCGAGTAACGAAGATTTTTGTGAGGTAAGTGATTTGTGAAAGGTATAGGTTAATGTTAGTTAGGGCCATTCTTTTGTAGGGATTATTGAAAGTCAGATTCCGTTGCGCTAAAAATATTGTGTGTCAGTTTAAGCACGGTCATGTATAATTTTTCTAAGGGGACATTTCAAAAGCTTACAGAATACCGTGACCTCACAGAGCAGCAGTCGCCGCTTGCGAGTCATTAGTGAACAGTATGGATAATGTGAAAAGACAATGAAATTGTCTTTAGTTTGTGGATAGGCATGACTCATACTGAGCGGTTGCGAGTTTGTCTGGGGCGCTCGGATATTCCGAATTTGGGTCTGTCGACTGAGTAGATAAGAATCCG
The DNA here is from genome assembly GCF_023864345.2 of Schistocerca serialis cubense. Lineage (NCBI taxonomy): Eukaryota > Metazoa > Arthropoda > Insecta > Orthoptera > Acrididae > Schistocerca > Schistocerca serialis. The sequence goes on along the minus strand of NC_064646.1, from coordinate 48,866,630 downwards.
ACGATTCTCAGAATTACTTGTCATGTTATGAAATCTTCTCAGGTTATCAGCCGAGTCGCGTCATTGCCTTTTTGCAACGTTTCAGTGGATTCCCCTATTCATCATCTTCAGGTGAAGATTATGGATACGGAATCCATTAAAACGTTGCAAGAAGACGACGACGCCACTCAGTTGATAACGCGAGAAGATTTCATAGCTGAAGTACCCAGAGAAAGCCTGCAATCAAATACTTGTATGTTTTTATTAGAATTCGATCTTCGAGGAAGCTTTGGGACCTATATTGCAACGCATTGTAGTGAATAATATGATACCGGTCACGAAAAATTAATCTTGAGGTGGTAAAGTAAGTCAGAAAGTGGTCTTGAATAGCCTGTTTAGGGAGGTACGCTTTTACACAAGTGTAGTCTCAAAACATGAGCAACACTTTCATCGTTTCATGAGCTTGCTTGTAAAACCATCTACATGTATATCTACACGACTACTCTTGAATTCATAATTAAGTTCCTGGCAGAGGTTTCATCTGAACTTCATGCTATTTCTGCACCGTTCTACTCTCGAAGAACGCGTGGAAAAGACGAACATTTATATATTTACGTGCGAGCTCTGATTTCTCCTGTTTTGTTACAGTGATCGGGTCTTCCTACGTGGTTGGGCGCCAACAAAACATTTTCATGTTCGGAGGAGAAAGATGATAGTTAAAATTTCTTGAAAATATCCTGCCGCAGCGGAAACCGCCTTAGTTTTAATGATTGCCACCCAAAGTCGCGTATCAGATCCGTGACAATCTCTCCCGTATTTCGTGATAATACAAAACGATCTGCCCTTCTTTAAACTTTGTCGACGTCCTCCGTCAATCCTATCTGATGTGGATTCCACACCGCGCAGCAGTACTCCAGAAGAGAACTGATAAACGTAGTGTAGACAGTCTCTTTAGCAGACCTGTTGAGTCTTCTAAGTGTTTCGCCGGTAAATCACAGTCTTTGGTTCGCCAGCACAACATTATCTATACGATCGTTCCACTGTAAATTATTCATAACTGTAGTCCCTAAGTACAGGGCGGGGCAAATAAAGATGACCCGCACGAGTGGGTACGACTGTACGTGGATGTACGCATACAACCACACCCCGCGACACGCACGCCACGTGTACGCCAATCACATGATCCATACCGGTTCAGGCCGTAGTGCGGGCTGTCAGTATGAGTGGAGCAGTGCAAATGGGATGCTGATGATGTTTGGTTTCTGAGGCGCTCAACTGCGCGGTCATCAGCATCCGTACACAGTCCCAGTCTGTACACAGTCCAATCTAGCCCCTGGCAGAGAAAATCCTCAGCCCGGCCGGGAATCGAACCCGCGACCCCGTGATCCAGAGGTAGCAATGCTAGCCGCTAGGCCACGAGCTGCGGACCAGTGGAAACAGGACGATGGCGCTCACAGTGGAGCAGCGGGTGTTCGTTGTGGTAAGTAACGTGACAACAAATGCGTGGAAATGGTAAAAGATCAGTTGTTTGCTGAGAAGTTTAATGAATGCCATGTAAAGCTTAGTCTGAAAATGGCGTCAGACAGGATCTGTTTTGAACAAGTGAAAAAACATTCCGAAACGTGCCCACTCACCAGAAAATGTAGCTGCAGTTCACCAAAAGATGCTTCAGAGTGCTACCGAATCAACCCGACGCCTATTCAAGAGACCGGCATATCAGGTCAAACAAGCGAACGAATACTCCACCTCGACCTGCACTTGCATCCCTGCCGAGTATCTGTTGTTCATGAATTAAAACCAGCAGATACTGCTCAGCACCTCCAGTTTCGTGAGTAGCTGTTCATTTAGAAAACAATGAATGGCTTGGACTCGGATCTGTTCTTTATGTCTGATGAAACCTGGTTTCACCTGAGTGGGTCTGTCAACTCACCGATTCTGGGCAACAGACAATATGTATAACTTCCTCGAAATACCATTACGTGATCAGAAGGTTGGCGTTTGGTCTGCCGTGTCTGCGCACCACATTATTGGTCCCACCCTCTTCCAACAGACGCTGCCTTTGGCGCCTTACATTGCCAGTGTTTTGAAACCATTTGTGGCAGCATTAACGGAGGAGGAAAAGACCCACAGTTACTTCCAGCAGGATGGGGCGACTGCTCATACAGGTGGACGAACATTGGAGCACATTTACGTAAACTTCACGCCTGACAGACTTGTCAGCAGAGGTCAGTCTGGTCGTGGCCACCCAGGTCACCTCACCTATCAGTGTGCGATTACTTTGTGTGGGGAGCCCTCAAGTCTAAGGTGTAACGACGCAAAAACCCTCATAGTCTTCAAGAACTGCAGCAGAACATTTCGGATGAGATAACAGCAGTTCCAGCAGCCCAGCTTCGATCCGCCTTCAGCAGCTTGCTGACAAGGGCCCAAAAGCGCCCAGAGATGAATGGTGGCCTTTGTCAACATCTGCCACATGCATCTTAGTACGGTATTTCCTTTCCTTTCCTGTGTTCCTTTGTACCTTGGAACTCTATTCTCCGGTCCACTTTTATTTGCTCAACCCCATATTTAGTTGAATTCACAGTCTTTAGATTTGTGTGACTTGCCGTGTAAGCGAAATTTGGCGGATTCCTTTTAGTAATCATGTGGATGATTTCACACTTTTCATTATTTAGAGTCAATTGCTACTTTTCGCACCATACATAGTTCTTGTCTAAATCGGTTTGCAAATATTTTTGATGATCTGATGTCTTTATGTGACGTTAAATGACGGCATTATCTGCAAACAATCTAAGAGGGCTGGTTATATTGACCTCTAAATCGTTTATATAGATTAGAAATAGCACAGGGTGGGAATGCTGGATATCACTTCTGTTTTACTCGATGATTTTCCGTCGATTACTACGTACTGTGGCTTTTACGAAAGGAAATCTTAAATGCAGTCGCACAACTGAACCGATACTCCACACGCACACACTTTGACAAGAAGTCTCTTGTCAGAAACGGCGTAAAAAGCCTTCTGGAAATTCAAAAACATGGATTACATTTGAGATCCCCTGTCGGTAGAGCTCTTTACTTTGTGTAAATAAAAGAGCTAGTCGTGTTCCACAAAAACGATATTTTCTGAACCCCTCGTGACTATTTGTCAACAGACTGTGTTCTTAGAGGTAACTCATGACGTTCGAATACAGTATATGTTCTAAAACCCTACTGCTGATCGACGTTAATGATATGGGTCTGTAATTCAGTGGACTGCTCTTATTTCCTTTTTTTAAGTGTTGGTGTGACCTGTGCAGCTTCCAAGTGTTTAGGTACGGATCTTTCGACGAGGAAGCGATCGTGTATGATTGCGAAGTATGGATCTATCGTATCATCATACTCTGAAAGGAACCTGACTGGTGTATAATCTGGACAGGAGGACACGCCTTTATTAAGTGATTTAAGGTGCTTTGACATACCGAAGATATCTACTTAATCACGTTGGCAGCTGTTCTTGATTCGAATTCTGGAACATTTATTTCGTCTTCTTTGATGAAGGAATTTCGGAAAACCGTGTTTAGTAACTCCGCTTTAGTGTCACAGGCATCGGTAACACTGCAAATAGTATCGCACATGAAGGTATTGACTGTGTCTTGTAGCTAGTGTACTGTACATGAGATCAAAATCTCTTCGGATTTTCTGCCAAACTTTGAGACAGAGTTTCGTTTTGAAAACCATTCAAAGCATCTCGCACTAACATCCGCTTCAGTAAAACATGCCCAGACTTGGAGATACTACATTCTTCTAAATTGTGCACGTCTTTTCGCTTCTCCTGACCTGTTTTTTGTCCCATAGGAGATCAGTACCATACTTTATTAATTTGTTTTGTATGTATCTCTCAATTGCCGTTGACACTATTCCTTTGAAAGTGAGTCACACCTGGTCTGTGCTTACATACTCAGTTTCTCAAGAGCGGAGACTTTTCTCAGAAAGGCGTCAACCGAATTTTTATGAGCTTTTTAAATACATGTATTCTGCGCTTATTTTTGATGGATTTGGATGTTACGGTATGCTGTCTTTCTGTAGAGGCCTTGTGGTCACTAATTCCAGTATCATGATGTCCCCTATATGCTCAGGACTAGTTGTTGCAAAGAGGTCAAGTATGTTTTCGCAAACATTGACATTTCGAGTGAGCTCACGATGGTCGCATCCGTTTGGCGACATCGTTGTGAACGCACATTGGAAGCGTGTATTCGTCATCGCCATACTGGCGTATCACCGGGCATGATGCTATGGGATGCCACTGGTTACACGTCTCGGTCACCTCTTGTTCGCATTGACGGCACTTTGAACAGTGGACGTTACATTTAAGATGTGTTACGACCCGTGGCTCTACCCTTCATTCGATCCCTGCGAAAGCCTACACTTCAGCAGGATAATGCACGACCGCATGTTGCAGGTCCTGTATGGGCCTTTCTGGACACAGAAAATGTTCGACTGCTGCCCTGGCCAGCACATTCTCCAGATCTCTCACCAATTGAAAACGTCTGGTGAATGGTGGCCGAGCAACTGGCTCGTCACAATACGCCAGTCACTACTCTTGATGAACTGTGGTATCGTGTTGAAGCTGCGTGGGCAGCTGTACCTGTACACGCCATCCAAGCTCTGTTTGAGTCAATGCCCAGGCGTATCAAGGCCGTTATTACGGCCAGAGGTGGTTGTTCTGGGTAGTGATTTCTCAGGATCTATGCACCCAAATTGCGTGAAAATGTAATCACATGTCAGTTCTAGTATAATATATTTGTCCAATGAATACCCGTTTATCATCTGCATTTCTTCTTGGTGTAGCAATTTTAATGGACAGTAGCGTATTTGATGGTTCGCAAGTCCACCAGCTGTAAGCGAAATGTTAAATAAACTATTTATTTTGTTTCGACTTGATATCTTAGGTGTTCGTCCTGTTATTGTTTTCTGCCTTAACTGATGCTGCTTGATGAAAGGGAATATAAAAAGCGATATAATCCAGAGAAAAAAGGGAGTGAGTCAGAGGAGAAAGCTAAGGAAGGAAAGAAAAAGAAATAGACCTGCCCTAAACAACATGAGTAAGTTTACTATTTTTCTGTTCCGATCGTATAAGAAACATATGCAAAGCTAGTGAAAGAATCTATTTGAAGAATATACATATAGTAGGAAGAAAACATGAAAAAATTAAAGATCGCGGTCAGATACATAAAGGTTTCAGAAATTCAGTTTTGAAGACGAACACATCCAGAGATTACTCAATATGCAGAGATATAATATAAAGGGGCCGTATGTCGCTGCCATCGGCCGCTCGCCGCGACCCCGCCACACACGAGCGATTAGCCGAGCCATCTCAACCTGCGCTACGAGCGCTACGGCGGGGTGATGTTTTGCAATGAAAATTAAATTGCGGCCGTAGTTGAGCTGTTTGTCTCTACTAATACTCGTAAAACAAAAGCTTGTACCAAAAAATGGCATTTAAAGAGAGAAAATTCATCTCATACTAATTTACTGAAATAAGTACGATTCCACCAATTGCATAATTACATGCAGATGACAAAAAATACTTATCTTGAGTCACTAAAAATTGTTAAAATGGAAATATAAGAAAGATACACACAGATTAAACAGTCAATATCAGGTCACGAGCGCCTCACAGCAACTTAAAGTTCTTAGGAACTGATAGAGCTTATGAAGATCTTAAATTTTCGTATATGTTATCACTACACTTCTTCAAGAGGAGCGTTCCAAAAGAATATGCAGCCATTCACAAAACTCTAAAGCAATATTATGATGAAACATGCATAAAATATAATTTCAGGTTACTCATTTTTAGTGTCCCGTATCTTAATCGATAAAGCAGAATCCTTACACAGGGTCAGTTTGTTGTCTGTCCGATTCTTCAAACCCTTTTCCACAGGAACGCTTATATATATCAAGTTGACATTTATCTCACATAATAACGTCTAAGGTTCTGACACTCCACTCCTTTTCTCTATCGTCAGACATCAGCACAAATACCCTTTGAGTGCGTTAGCGTCTATAGAATAAGTGACTGGGGTAAGGAGTGGACCCTTATTCTAAGACAGAGCACAACCGTGTTTAGCTGTACGCAAATTGTTTTCAATTCAAGATTATTGCCAAAGAAATACACGAATTTACATAGGTTGCAATGTGACAATGTTAGGACAGTTGTCAAGATAACCCATTTCGTCCTCATTAATCGAAATAACTCTAAACACAACAATATCAAATTTTAACCAGAAGGTTCTTTACAAAATTATTCTTACTGCTACATCTGAAGTTGGCCAATATTACGAGAAATCATCCGATTCCGGTTCTAAGTTCAGTACTGTTTAAGATGACATTCAAGTCTATGGAGGATGATTAGTTTTTGTGACAAGTTAAGCAAAAGATTACTCAAGGTTGCTCGTGTTGACAGTGGATGCAAGCTGGTGAACCGACAAGTTTACACCTCTGCTAGCGGTATTTACGTTGGCTGCGATGAGCTGTCAGCTGCATGGCTGCTCTCGTCCTCTGAAAGTCCTATAAAAGCTACGCAAAACCTTTGCGGATTTTATCAGCAGAAACTGTCCTATGTTTCTTGTTAGGCGAGAAAACTTGCACTCATCCCTAGTCTTGAAAAATGGCGATACGCACGTGCATGGATGGAGCGGTGTGCATATTACAATGCCCTCTCAGTTCTTGCAAGAACAATTAATTATGTGGCTGTTTCATTTCTCCACTGTTGGAGCTCAGTGATGCTACAGCTAGTATTTAGCTGAATGTCAGCAGAAGTTCACTCAAAATTCCTCCTTTGCGTCATACAGAGCGTGATGCACCCAGTTCTGCACTTGACGCTGGTTCAGAGGAGAGTCCACGAAATTTTCGATCTTGTGTCTCTCGTAGCAAAACTGCCTCCCCCCCCCCCCCCCCCTCGGTCCTTTCATGCCCCATGTCACGGCTTTTTCCAACCAATAGGAGCATCCCTTTCATTTTGTGGAAACTATATCCGCTAATCGCAAAGGGTCTACCATCAAAGTGCATCGAAATTTCGGCACTTTACTCTTTCCTAGTTCATGTCAGTCAATCGGACATTTTGTGCCCGTTCCAAATGTCTAAAAATTACACTCATACGTCACCTGCGTACCACGTGCCATTCACATGATCAACTGCGCTGCTGGAATGTTTATATCCATCTGGAAATTCCACAACGCAGTTTTCTAAAGATTCTCTCCATACCACGCCACTGGCCCGCTACCTGCTCTGCTCAGTGGGTCAGAGGCGCGTTCATTGACCCTCACCATGGGTCACTTTAAGAGCATTCCGTTGTACTCAGCCCGTGACGTCGCCCCTCACATCTGCTCCGAAATGAAACGTTTCCTCCAGCAGCTTGTTTCACCTCTTGCTCATTGACATTCAGTGTGTTAATAGCGTTGATTGAGTGTCATCCCTATGATTTGCATGCCGTACAATTTAATAGGCAAATCTGCTCATTTTCGCCGAAATACGTCAGGTGAAATATTCACCTTGCTGTTACAATGTATAAAATCTCTCATGTAAGGTGCGAAATTGACATTCATTTAGTCTGACACCTTACAAGGTCACTTGGTGCTGTAATAAATGTAAGCTTCTGAGTCAATGCAGTCAAAATGTACAGCTATTTATGTCACATATTTTGGTACTCTCAAACTCACTCATCCGAAACTTCCCCTTGGCCTAGAATTACGAAATTTGGCAGGAAGCAAGCTTTCAGGGTACATGTAAAAAAAAAAGTCCGAAATTTGTTAATTTGTAATCAATTCACACGGAGAAATAATTTTTTCTCATTTGTAATCTGTGTTTACATCTACATCTACATTGATACTCCGCAAGCCACCCAACGGTGTGTGGCGGAGGGCACTTTACGTGCCACTGTCATTACCTCCCTTTCCTGTTCCAGTCGCGTATGGTTCGCGGGAAGAACGACTGTCTGAAAGCCTCCGTGCGCGCTCTAATCTCTCTAATTTTACATTCGTGATCTCCTCGGGAGGTATAAGTAGGGGGAAGCAATATATTCGATACCTCATCCAGAAACGCACCCTCTCGAAACCTGGCGAGCAAGCTACACCGCGATGCAGAGCGCCTCTCTTGCAGAGTCTGCCACTTGAGTTTATTAAACATCTCCGTAACGCTATCACGGTTACCAAATAACCCGGTGACGAAACGCGCCGCTCTTCTTTGGATCTTCTCTATCTCCTCCGTCAACCCGACCTGGTACGGATCCCACACTGATGAGCAATACTCAAGTATAGGTCGAACGAGTGTTTTGTAAGCCACCTCCTTTGTTGATGGACTACATTTTCTAAGCACTCTCCCAATGAATCTCAACCTGCTACCCGCCTTACCAACAATTAATTTTATATGATCATTACACTTCAAATCGTTCCGCACGCATACTCCCAGATATTTTACAGAAGTAACTGCTACCAGTGTTTGTTCCGCTATCATATAATCATACAATAAAGGATCCTTCTTTCTATGTATTCGCAATACATTACATTTGTCTATGTTAAGGGACAGTTGCCACTCCCTGCACCAAGTGCCTATCCGCTGCAGATCTTCCTGCATTACGCTACAATTTTCTAATGCTGCAACTTCTCTGTATACTACAGCATCATCCGCGAAAAGCCGCATGGAACTTCCGACACTATCTACTAGGTCATTTATATATATTGTGAAAAGCAATGGTCCCATAACACTCCCCTGTGGCACGCCAGAGGTTACTTTAACGTCTGTAGACGTCTCTCCATTGATAACAACATGCTGTGTTCTGTTTGCTAAAAACTCTTCAATCCAGCCACACAGCTGGTCTGATATTCCGTAGGCTCTTACTTTGTTTATCAGGCGACAGTGCGGAACTGTATCGAACGCCTTCCGGAAGTCAAGAAAAATAGCATCTACCTGGGAGCCTGTATCTAATATTTTCTGGGTCTCATGAACAAAGTCTGTCCGTTCCTCTATTAAGATCGCTTTTCTCAGAAATATTTGGATTGTATCAATCTGAAATTTTTGTTACGTACTAACATGCATAGTATCCTGCCGGGCTAGCTGCACAGTCTAATGCAGTGCTTCCCGAGTGGGAAGGCATGCCAGTGCCTGGCACGAATCCACCAGATGGATTAGTGTCGAGGAACGCCGGCCAGCCTGTGGATGGTTTTTAGGTGGCTTTCCATCAGCCTTGGCGAATGCGGGCTGGCTCCCCTTATTCCACCTCAGTTACACTATGTCAGCGATTGCTGTGCAAATGCTGTCTCCACTTACACGTACACCACAATTACACTGCCAGGCAAACATTTGGGGTACACTCATCTGGTATGAGACGTTCCCAGAAGGGTCTACTGGGGGCAGAACAGTACAATAACCGTGGGTTCGGTGTGGGGCGGCAGTGGGGTGGGTGGACTGCTGTGGTCTGTTGTGGGGTTGTGTTCCACTGCGAGCTGTGGTGGGGACGAAGCCTCTCCATCGTTTCTAGGTCCCCAGTTCTATACAATACAATACAATACCTGTAATAGCTGTCATAAAGGATAAAAATAAACAATATTGACTTTAAATCACTGCCATCTCATTCCTATATTTGAACTAATTTTATGAAACCGAAGCAGTAGCCACAACATATGTGAATTAATTCGCAATTTCCTGTCATCGTTCATTGAACTGCCTGTTAAAGATTGACAGCATCGTCTTTTAGAAGTAAAACTTTATTGAAATACCGCAGCTGTGGTGTGTCTACATGGTGGAGTGACAGTAATGTGACCATCATTTATGTTCGACGTCAACGTGCAATCACTCACAGACTGCAGGTGGCAGCACTAGCATTGAAGGGTATATAAAATGTGTTGAGGTAGGGGGGAGGGATGAGGAAAAACAGTGCAGTCGTTTGGTAACGAGAAAACAGAGCGACTTATCAGAAGTTCGAAAGGGCATGGTCATTGGCTTTTGGGCCAAATGTGGAAGCATTTTCGAAATGGCTAAATTTGTAAACCGTTGGCATGCCACCATGGTTAAAGGATATCGGGCATGGAAAAATAGCGCTATCCAAAACCAGCTCCGAGGCAACTGTAGTGCACGACGGCCCATAGATGAATAGATGACAGGGGTGAATGATGGCTGCACAAATGTATATGGGTGCAACTGTTGTGCAACTGACTCCCAGGTGAACTAAGCAGCTCGTCTCTCAAGGACCGTTCAGCGAATGTTGCTGCGTGTCGGCCTTCGCATCAGGCCCCTGGTTCATACACTCCTGCTGACTGCTGGTCATCGGCGGCAAAGGCTGGAATTTGCAGGCCAGTGGCGCAACTCGACGTCCACTGAGAGGCTACACCTGGCCTTTTCACATGAATCACACTCCATGCTCCATTGGACAGAAGATCGTTGGTGTGTACGGTGTGAATGTCAAAGCTAACACCCTGATTGTGTTATGGTCTGGGGAGTGTTTTCGTGGCATTCGCTACACGATCTCGTCATTATCGAAGGCACAATGAATCGATACACCTATTCATGTGTGCTCGAGGACCGTGTCGACCCTGACATGCAGTGCAGTTTTCCTCGATATGATGGCATCTACCAGCAGGATAACGCAACGTGTCACATAGGTCATAGTGTACGTGCGTGGTTTGAAGAGCGTCAGGATGAGTTTACGACACTCCCCTGGCCACCATACTCCCTGGATGAGTTTACGACACTCCCCTGGCCACCATACTCCCCGGATGAGTTTACGACACTCCCCTGGCCACCATACTCCCCGGATGAGTTTACAACACTCCCCTGGCCACTATACTCCCCGGATTTAAACTCAATCGAAAAGCTGTGAGACCCCCTCGATCCGGCTGTTCGCGTCATGGATCGTCAGACGGATCCGTCTCTGTCGGTATCTTCCAGAGCCTCACTGACTGTCTCACTGCACGTCTAGCAGCCGTCCGTGCTCCAAAGGTGGTCATGCAGTCTTCTGACATTGGTTCTTCGGCAGCTCCTCACACTAAAGAACCTTCCACTTTCTTACAAGCAATTCTCAAGGTCTATTTTTTTAGAATCTGCTGATCTGCTGATCTCTTTTTACTTTCTCACCGTAAACCTTCAATTTCACTTTCGACAGTGGTTCCTGTTCACAGAATAGCTCGATAAAATCAAGTGTTCAAAATGGTGAAATGTGTGTGAATTCCTATGGGAGCAAACTGCTGAGGTCATCGGTCCCTAGACTTACACACACTACTCAAACTAACTTAGGCTAAGATCAACACACCCACTTATGCCCGAGGGAGGACTCGAACCTCCGGAGAATCAAGTGTAAAATCCTCGGTTCAAGTGGCCACGGTGATCCTTGAACCATACAGCTACACGAGAATGAACAAACTGATTTAATCAGCAGTATGAAGTCGAAGCATTAACGATTGTCAGTTATAAAATACCATTTCATTTTCGCAAACATTATTGTAGTGCGCTCTAAGAAAGCCCTTGACTGGGTAACAGTTTATGTAGATTAAAGCACATGTTGACGGATAATCATGGATTCTCAGTTATTATTAAACTGCTTCATTTTCAACTCTTTTTGCGGCGGGACTGCTCATAAAATTGTTGTGTGTAAACAAATATATCGCTGCTGACCAGCCAGGCAGGCAGGCAGCCTCACTGTGTGCACAAATCGCGTGCGGCCGATGCTGCGATTTGCTCACTCACACACACACACACACACACACAAGCGATCTACGAAGCTATCGCTCGCCCCTGCCACAGACCGCCGCGATCCGTGGCTCGAGTGTGGCGTCTGTAGCGCCAGGATAGCTGCGGTAGTAACCACATAACATCTGACTGTGCATTCACCACTGCTAAGGCGTCCTCAAGCATTATAAAAATTTCCTTCTTTTATTGCGACTGAAAGACCTGCCAGAAGAAGTATGCATATCCACGTGCATAAATATCCGGTTAATGGTTCAAATGGCTCTGAGCACTATGGGACTAAACTGCTGAGGTCATCAGTCCCCTAGATCTTATAACTACTTAAACCTAACTAACCTAAGGACATCACACACATCCACGCCCGAGGCAGGATTCGAACCTGCGACCGTAGCAAACGCGCGGTTCCAGACTGTAGCGCCTAGAACCGCTCGGCCACCCCGGCCGGCTATCCGGTAGATGGTTAATTGAACTGTTAAGTCGAAGTGCACAAGTATTCACTTTGTTATTCGTAGTTTATCTGTTAAGTTTTCAGTGGAAATGGCAATTTCTGTTAATCGTCAGATAGTAACGGCCAGTTAATGGATGCTGTGAATATAAAATTAATCTTTGGGAATACAAACACGATTACTCGATTTTTATTGAATGAATTAACATTTCTGGGTTTAAATTAATAAATTGCCAGATTATCAGGTTTTGAAAGTCATAGACTTGTTAGAGAGTCTGGCCGGCCGGTGTGGCCGTGCGGTTCTAGGCGCTTCAGTCTGGAACCGCGCGACCGCTACGGTCGCAGGTTCGAATCTTGCCTCGGGCATGGATGTGTGTGATGTCCTTAGGTTAGTTAGGTTTAAGTAGTTCTAAGTTCTACGGGACTGATGACCAGAGATGTTAAGTCCCATAGTGCTCAGAGCCATTTCCATTTTGTTAGAGAGTGTAGTCTGTAAGTCAGTCACTTAGCTTGCAACAGTACCCAGTGGGAGAAAGGCAAACTGCATCTTACAGAGACAGTAGGCTATAAACGCTAGTCTGAAGTACTATCGAGTGTTACTTTGTTTGGTAAGTCGCTTGTAAATGAAGAGCTAGACGTCATGAGGACACAGTCTGCGAGTGGATCGACCTATAATTAGCGCCTGGGTCTTGGAAATGTCGATCGTGAGGGGCCACTGGCTGCACCAGGAGGTGAATTGTTTGAGATGGAGTTGGAAAGATCGTTCCAATTTCTGGAGAGTGGGATACAGAAATAGAAAGGTAGAGTCGGTGTGCTGCATGAGATGGACAGAAGAAGGAATAGAGGGGGAGGGGAGATTAGGACTATCACCATTGTAGGCTGTAGAGGATGCACAGGGATGGAGAAAGGGCAGAGGCTGGGGTACACCTGCAGATGGCCGAAGGTACGAGAATTGTCGTGTCTGGGCGTTTGGATAGAGGGGTTGCAAAAGGCGGACATAGTTTATTGGAAGTACATAGGGCTTTAGTTTGACCAGGATACCGAAATGTCATTTGTGGTCATAAACTTTTACGAGGTCAAATGGCATAAAAGTGGTGTATTTGCCGTTACTGAGTTGGTGGGAAGCGTGGTGGGGAGGGTACAAGGGCTGTTGACTCAGTTGTGCTTCATACATAGATACTATCAAATTTTACCAAATATTTGCCATAAAACGAGTAATTAATATCACAGAGGCAGATACAAACATAATTCATCGACAGAGTTTCTTGTAGACATGTTTTATAAAAGGAAGAGCTTATTTGTGGGCACCGTTCGCACAACTGTTGGTGACTATTATCTCTGTGTTGCCGTTACCATGGGGGAATGACTCAACGCATGATGTATGCTGGAGTACTTTGTGAACCGTGACAATGAGTTAGTTTCCTCATTACTAGAGCGCTACTGTTATATCTAACGAACTCTAACTGTGTACACTACCGGAATGGTATCCCACATCACATGGAGGGCTGTTGCTATTACAGGGGAAAAACTGTCATTCAAGTGCATTGTATAATGATCGCACACGGGTGGAGACGAATTGCATAATGAATGAGTGGATGAAGGTGTTTGTGTTATCATATTGTACTGCGCACTCTTCTGGATTCACGTCGTCCACAGCTCGGTGTTGTATCCACGTGGAGCAGTCCTCTTAGCTGCTGACAGCGGTCCAGGGACTGTCGCAAGGGCAGGAGCTGTATTTTTCCACTCATTCGCTGGACGCAGAGCGGCAAGGTACTCACGCGAGGTCGATGTTTTTTGTCAGACAGGCTAAGCGCCTCCACGAGACAGGCCAAGGATGGATAACGCCTGTCGGCCGCCTCGAACGGGAACAGAGCGCTACGGGTGTACCAATCGTTTTTCGAAGTTTCCAGTAACATAAACGAAGTTACTGAGTTCATCGTCAGCACGATAGTGTGTCAGATGTCACGCAAAGTGCATAACGTAGTGTGAGGGTACACATTTGAACTGAAGTCATACAGATCTTAACAGAAGTCCGATTTTACGATTTCGCACGTGCAAACGGTGGACATTATTTAAGTTGCTTTCTCACTATCGACTGCGAGCGAACTTTTGGGTACTGTGCATTTTCGATAACTTTTGAAGATTTACCATCATCAAATGTACTTTAATTCGTACGAAATCAACGGGTGTGACACGCATTTACAACCATCTGACCGATGAAGTCTTCCATTTGTAAGGTATGCGAACATCCATACTCCGTATGTAGGAATGGCCCTGGAAACGTTTTGACCGCTAAAAACTTTATTTATGACACGTTTCGAGTAATCATCATCAGATGGCATGCGATGTCTCCAAATTACATTTTTTGCAAATATGCCTAAGGGCAATTGTCCATGACACTGTACGTAAACATATTTTATCAGATGATGGTTACTGGAAACACGTCGTAAATAAAGTTTTTACCGATCAAGACGCTTCCATGGAACTCCTACATACATTTATATATTTTCAAAGTCTGGTGTAGTGTCGAGTTCTGTGCGTGCGTTTCCTCTTAATTCCCGGGGACTGAGTGTTTGTGTTGTCCTCGTCATTTCATCATCATCACCATCATCAATATCATCATCATCAGCAGCATTCGTGACAGTGGCTAGATGGGACTGCAAAAAAATTAGATTGGGTAAAAATTGGGACTTTGTACGGGCGCTGATGACTGTTCAGTTGAGCGCTCCACAAACCTAACATCATCATCAATCATCATCATCCCCTTAATTTCAGAGTCTATTCATATGATTAAAGATGTATTTCCACTTTTATCGTCCACTGTGGCATGGTAGATCTAAAATTTTAGGGACGGCCGTTGTGGTAAAGCGGTTCTAGGCGCTTCAGTTTGGAACCGCGCGGTCGCCGGTTCGAATCCTGCCTCGGGCATGGGGGTGTGTGATGTCCTTAGGTTAGTTAGGTTTAAGTAGTTCAAAGTTCTAGGGGACTGATGACCTCAGATGTTAAGTCCCATAGTGCTCAGAGCCATTTGAACCATTTTGAAAATTTTAGATTTTTAGGAACAGATTCGTAATTCGGATGTTCCGTCCAGCTAAAGTTAATTTGTTAACGACGATGATTCAGTTGAAAAATCTCTCTTTATTCACAGCAGATTTCTACGTCCAGTGACGTACACTTTGCTTTTACCGGCAGATCTTTGGCCAATAACTGATGATGATGCAGATCATATAGAAATAAGATCATAATAAGTTACCTGCCCTGGAGATTTGACGGCGGAATTATTGTGGGAATGAGACATCATTTGCAACATTTTTCAACGAGTTTGGTATATAACGTAGTTACTCAGTTAAGATCAGCGCTTGTCATGTTAATGGGTAGAATGTTTGTGCGTGGCACTATTCTGTGAAGGTATACAGCATCACACCAGCCAGCCAAAGTTCTAGTGCCACAACGCCTTCCCCTACGGTGAAAACCCTGATTTGGGTAAAAACTGTTATCTTTCATCTTAAAAGTGTGGATCACAAAGACCACTATCGACTAGCTCGGATTTGATGGTCAAATTATAACACATTGTTTGCCGATTCAGTGCTAGACAACAACACCATCCAAGTGCCCACACAGAAGCCTCTGTCCTTACAACGCTGGGCTCCAAGACAGGGATAAGCGCAGCGACAACACCAAGGGACAGTCGATGCAGGGAAAAAATTGCCTCAACGGGTGAGTCTCATTTCTAGTTGGTGCCATGCTGACGGCAGTGCTCGGCCGCAAAGAGAAACGAGGTTCACTTCAGGCTGCAGAAAGTTGCGTCGTATTGTGAAAATCGGTGTGTAATGAAATGGAGTTCATCTGGTATGTGTGCCTTCGTCCTTCGCAAGTGCAACCATCGGCGACGTGTTGGCGAAACGGGTTCACCCGCTTGTTCGCTTACCATACAGCGGCGCACTGGATATCGTTCAGAAAGACGGTGCTCCACTCCCATGCTTCAAAACTGTGCCAGAGTGAATCCACCTACAGCACAATTAGATGAGGACTTAATCCAAAACTTTAAATTTCAAATGCATTTGTACTAACCAGGAAAATGTTCCATGTCGAAGGCTGTAGGAGCTCCTAACTATAATTCGCGATTTTGTAGCAGACGTTTCGCTTGCGGACTCATGTTTATTGGAAAGTTTCTGTTTTTGTTACCTTATACTTTCACATGTGTCAGTCCCCTCTTTTAATTGTGATCCACACCGTACAGGGTGTCGCAGGAGGAATAGTGAATATTCGGGGATATGACAGGAATGCTTATTTGAACCAAGCAACTTCATATGGACATATGCCTTTCTCCGAATGGTTTCAGAGATAGAACTCATTTAATGTTGTACACTTGTTTTTAGGTTAGTGATGCGCATGTATGTGTCTTTTACCCATACAACCTCTTTGATGTTTTGTTCTACCCCAACCTACCTCGTTGCTTTCAATATCTTTGCTCGGGATGTCATTCTGCCATTGAACTAACCTGTTAAGTGCGCAGTGGTGTATGGTGTGTTGTAAATGAAGTAGTGCGAGGAACTGAGAGTGTATAAGAGAGAAGCGTCAGTTAATTGTGTCTGTACACAAGCTGACTAAAACGCTTCACATCTACACTAATGAAGAATATGCAGATACGGTGTACATTTATGGCTTCTGCGATGGCAGAGCTCCTGTTGCTATCGAAGAATACCGTTGGTGGTTTCCGACACGTCGAATTCCTGATCGTGGAGTGTTTACCACAGTTTTCAGCACACTGGATGAAACAGGTATCTCTCCCCAGAGCCTGTTTTTCTTCTGAACGTGTAGTTCAACAACCTGTGCGGGAACAACAGCAACACATTGTTGAATGGTGCAGCGTACTCATACTACCGACACAGGGCGACTTTGTGCACGTGTCAGTGCCCCGCGAACGCTTGTATGGCGAACATTACATGGTGGAAACTTGTAGCAATTTCACATACAGCGTGCCCACAATCTTCACATTGGCGACAATGCCACACGACTTGAATTTTGTGACTGGTTAAATGACTTCCGTCATCTGCTTCGATTAATACTATTCACTAATGAAGCCACGTTTACGCGGAATGGAATCAACAACACACGTAATAACCATCGATGGTCCCAGAAAAATCCACACGCTATAGTGCAAACCAGTTTCCAAGAACAATCAATGTTTGGTGCGGCATGATGGGTAACATATTGATAGGTTCGCTCATTTTAGAAGAGTGAGTGACGAGACAGAAGTGCTTGCATCTTTTTATCACGTTGAGGACGTTACGTGGTCCATGTGGATCGCAACGTACAGGATGGCTGTAATTAAACTTTTGCTCCTTGAAGCAGTGTAACGGAAATCTATCTGCCGTACCCAACATTATGCAAGTGCTGTTCTGTCTGTGCGCTGCAGGATTTGCGTTGTTGGTGGCGTTAGTGTCATGACTTGCAGTTAGGCGCCGCTGCTGGTACGCGCAGCGTATGGTTGGAACACAACCATCATCTACATATATGTCCATACTCCGCAAGCCACCTGACGGTGTGTGGCGGAGGGTACTTTGAATACCTCTATGGGTTCTCCCTTCTATTCCAGTCTCGTATTGTTCGTGGAAAGAAAGATTGTCGGTATGCCTCTGTGTGGGCTCTAATCTCTCTGATTTTATCCTCATTGTCTCTTCGCGATATATACGTAGGAGGAAGCAATATACTGCTTGACTCCTCGGTGAAGGTATGTTCTCGAAACTTCAACAAAAGCCCGTACCGAGCTACTGAGCGTCTCTCCTGCAAAGTCTTCCACTGGAGTTTATCTATCATCTCCGTAACGCTTTCGCGATTACTAAATGATCCTGTAGCGAAGCGCTCTGCTCTCCGATGGATCTTCTCTATCCCTTCTATCAACCCTATCTGGCACGGATCCCACTCTGCTGAGCAGTATTCAAGCAGTGGGCGAACAAGCGTACTGTAACCTACTTCCTTTGTTTTCGGGTTTCATTTCCTGAGGATTCTTCCAATGAATCTCAGTTTGGCATGAGCATTACCGACGATCAACTTTATATGATCAGTCCATTTTAAATCACTCCTAACGCCTACTCCTAGATAATTTATGGAATTAACTGCTTCCAGTTGCTGACGTGCTATGTTGTAGTTAAATGATAAAGCATCTTTCTTTCTATGTATTTGCAGCACATTACACTTGTTTACATTGAGATTCAATTGCCATTCCCTGCACCATGCGTCAATTCGTTGCAGATCCTCCTGCATTTCAGGTATAGTTTTCCATTGTTACAACCTCTCGATATACCACAGCATCATCTGCAAAAAGCCTCAGTGAACTTCCGATGTTATCCACAAGGTCATTTATGTATATTGTGAATAGCAACGGTCTTACGGCACTCCCCTGCGGCACACCTGAAATCACTCTTACTCCGGAAGACTTCTCTCCATTGAGAATGACATGCTGCGTTCTGTTATCTAGGAACTCTTCAATCCAATCACACAATTGGTCTGATAGTTCATATGCTCTTACTTTGTTCATTAAACGACTTTGGGGAACTGTATCGAACGCCTTGAGGAAATCAAGAAACACGGCATCTACCTGGGAACCCGTGTCCATAGCGCGAGCTGGGTTTCGCACGACCGTCTTTTTCGAAACCCATGCTGATTCCTACAGAGTAGATTTATAGTCTCCAGAAAAGTCATTATACTCGAACATAATACGTGTTCCAAAATTCTACAACTGATCGACGTTAGAGATATAGGGCTATAGTTCCGCACATCTGTTCGACGTCCCTTCTTAAAAAAGGGGATGACCTGTGCCCTTTTCCAATCCTTTGGAACGCTACGCTCTTCTAGAGACCTACGGTACACCGCTGCAAGAAGGGGGGCAAGTTCCTTCGCGTACTCTGTGTAAAATGGAACTGGTATCCCATCAGGTCCAGCGGCCTTTCCTCTTTGGAGCGATTTTAATTGTTTCTCTGTCCCTCTGTCGTCTATTTCGATATCTACCATTTTGTCGTCTGTGCGACAATCTAGAGAGGGAACTGTTGTGGATTGGCAAGAGAGCCGACCCACTATGATAGGAAGCCGAAAGGCACGCGTTTTAGCTCACGCCGGCTGGCGTGAGGTCTGGAACAGGTCAAGGAAATGAGACTAGCAAAAAATGACGTAGCTGTGGAATACTTAACTTTAATCCATAAATGGTGAACATCGCTCTTGACGGTACATGTTTTACAGCATCAGTAGTAACTGGTAATGGCGGCTTGCTAGGTCGTAGCAAATGACGTAGCTGAAGGCTATGCTAACTATCGTCTCGGCAAATGAGAGCGTATTTTGTGAGTGAACCATCGCTAGCAAAGTCGGCTGCACAACTGGGGCGAGTGCTAGGAAGTCTCTCTAGACCTGCCGTGTGGCGGCGCTCGGTCTGCAATCACTGATAGTGGCGACACGCGGGTCCGACGTATACTAACGGACCGCGGCCGATTTAAAGGCTACCACCTAGCAAGTGTGGTGTCTGGCGGTGACACCACAGGAACTACAGTGTAGTCTTCCTCTGTGAAACAGCTTTGGAAAAAGACATTTAGTATTTAGGCCTTTAGTCTGTCATCCTCTGTTTCAGTACCACTTTGGTCACAGAGTGTCTGGACATTTTGTTTTGATACACCTACCGCTTTGACATAAGACCAAAATTTCTTAGGATTTTCTGCCAAGTCAGTACATAGAACTTTACTTTCGAATTCATTGAACGCTTCTCGCATAGCCCAGCTGACACTACATTTCGCTTCGCGTAATTTTTGTTTGTCTGCAAGGTTTTGGCTATGTTTATGTTTGCTGTTAAGTTCCGTTTGCTTCCGCAGCAGTTTTCTAACTCGGTTGTTGTACCACGGTGGCTCTTTTCCATCTCTTACGACCTTGCTTGGCACGTACTCATCTAATGCATATTGTACGATGGTTTTGAACTTTGTCCACTGATCCTCAAGACTATCTGTACTTGAGACAAAACTTTTGTGTTGAGCCGTCAAGTACTCTGAAATCCGCTTTTTGTCACTTTTGCTAAACAGAAAAATCTTCCTACATTTTTTAATATTTCTATTTACGGCTGAAATCATCGCTGCAGTAACCGCTTTATGATCGCTGATTCCCTGTTCTGCGTTAACTGTTTCAAATAGTTCGGGTCTGTTTGTCACCAGAAGGTCTAATATGTTATCGCCACGAGTCGATTCTCTGTTTAACTGCTCAAGGTAGTTTTCAGATAATGCACTTAAAAAGATTTCACTGGATTCCTTGTTCCTGCCACCCGTTATAAACGTTTGAGTCTCCCAGTCTATATCTGGCAAATTAAAATCTGCACCCAGAACTATAACATGGTCGGGAAATCTACTCGACATAGTTTCCAAATTTTCCTCCAGGTGCTCTGCCACAACATCAGTGTGAAGACTGTCAACACGGGCCTGGATAAAGTGAGCAGGACTTTACTCGTAAAGCTGTTTTATCAAAACAACAGCATTAGTGCTGATAGTATGGCGGCATTAAAGGAATACGGGGAGGTGCTCTTCCTACATTGAGGTTGAATAACATGAGTCGGAAGTTCGGATTGACAGTTGATTCGTGAATTGTTACTGGGAGAGTTCGACGGCCAATTGCGCCACAAATTTTTGGAGAAGTTACTGTTGTCGTGGCTGACAGTGCTGGACGCAATGTGTGATGTACAAGGAGCGCACGAGCTGTGCCACGACAGCTGAACATTCCACGGTCCACCGTTCGAAAAGTTCTGCGAACACTTGTGAAATGGTATCTATAGTGCGGTCCCAGGCCATCGTAGATGCAGATGGCCGTCACATTTAGTAACGTTTGTAACCTGGAAGGTAAACATAGTGCGCAATTAAAAAACAGTACCGTCTCATGTAGAAACTAAAATCTGTTCCTTTCAATGGTTTATTCGCTATTTCTTTTCTGCACGCCATTACAAATGTTACACAAAGTTTCGTTATCCTGCGATCATTCGTTTGTCATGGGGGACCTCTCTCAGTTAACGAAAGTTTAATTATAACCACCCTGAATTTCCAGCATGACGGGCGTGGGGCTGGATGAAGTCTGAGACGTACGGACGAAAAGTGGATACGCGACATCAACTGCTTGGTCGCATCATGGACACTGCTGCCCTCATTAGGGAAGATGCAGAGGCAGTCGGACAAGGAAAACATCACGTTCTTCCAAGAGTGCGGAAACGCACTGAAGATGACGGTGGGATATTCGAACATTTATTGTCAACTGACACCAACTGCAATGTGTGTGATAAAGCGTGAAGGTGAATGTGTTAAAATTACGTATTTTCTCAATCGAAACTTTGTAAAACCCGTATTGAAATGTGTACTAACCACTGTGCATGTACGCTTGTGAAAACCTCATAACATATTGAGCTAGACAGAAAACAAATGAAATATACGAATTGAGAAAATTCATTCATGCACTGTAACGAGTGGTTTCCCTGACTGAACACATTCAATCTATATATCACAAGCGTACATGCACAGTGGTTAGTACACATTTCAATACGGGTTTTACAGAGTTTCAATTGAGAAGTTTTTTGCTTAAAATGATCGTTTGTGTCACATACCTGAACATTGACCTTTCCTCCTAGGGCGTCCAGTATAATAATAAAAATTTTACTATAATATTCACAGGTAAAAAATAATAAATATCGTGTGGCTCAGAGCTCGGTACAAATATTTTCATCTGACTCAGTTTAGCCGCGCAGACTAGCAGCGGGGACTAGGGAGTCTTGTCTTGTCAGGGTGCGTGCGGCTAACCCCGTCGGACGTTCGAGTCCCCCCTCGGGCATGGGTGTGTGCGTTGTACTTAGTCTAAGTTAGTTTAAGTTAGATTATGTAGTGTGGAAGCTTACGGACTGATGACCACAGCTGTTTGGTCCCGTAAGACCTTACCAGACATTTCCAAAAAATCTGACTAGGTTTCATCTTTGGGTGTGTTAACTTTAATTGGTGCTGTCACCAGTAACGGAACCGAGAGCTACAACACGAAAAGAGTGAGTGTCATCATTCAGCTACGGGAGGGCATTATTATACTTATGAAAGAATAAAATGCTTCTGATAAGATATTATAGGTCCTTGAGGGTTTCACGGTGGTATTCATTGTGAAGATCCACGGTGCGTGTGTACCGTGGAGCGTGGCTAATGATTCGTAGCACTTTGTTCTGTATGATCTGCAGGCGGCGCAGTCGTGTAGGAGCTGCACATCCCCAGACGGGAGCTGCGTACGTCATCAGAGGTCTAACCAGTGTCCTCTACATGTACCTCGAGACCCCACTATTCAGTGTGCTTTCCCTGCTGAAAACTGGTCAGAGCTGTTTGAACCTCGTGTGCGCTCTGTCGGCAACGTATTCGATGTGGTCCCCCCATGTAAGTTTCCGGGCCAGCCAGACACCGAGATACCTGACTTTCTCTCAGAAACGTATTGGGCGTGCATGTAGTGTTACCTGTCTACAGTGTTGATGTTTGCGCAGTAGTTTCGGTCTGCGTGTGAACAGAACTGCTTCGCACCTGTCGACGATGGCGTATTAAAGTAAACGTCGACATCGTTGGCCGGCCGGTGTGGCCGTCCGGTTCTAGGCGCTTCAGTCTGGAACCGCGTGACCGCTACGGTCGCAGGTTCGAATCCTGCCTCGGGCCTGGATGTGTGTGATGTCCTTAGGTTAGTTAGGCTTAGTTTGTTCTAAGTTCTAGGCGACTGATGACCTCAGAAGTTAAGTCGCATAGTGCACAGAGCCATCGACATCGTTCCAACCAAAGCTCACCAGTTCTGAGTGCCATCTGTATTCGTGAATTAAAGTTCGACGGTTACAATCTTGCGCAAGGATGGCTGTGTCATCCGCGTAGATGGCTAACGTCGTGTTTTGTGTTGCTAGGAAGTCGTTAATGTACACGTTGAACAACATGGGCCCTGGGGTACATACCGTGTTGTGTGGATTATTTTCCCTGCACGTCGGTGTTGAAACATCTGTTCGTGAGATATAGGTGTATGCGACGTACGAGGCCGTTGTGCCAAAGACGGTCGGAAGCTTTTTCGATGTCCAGGGTCACGGCCTCTTTATCTTTGTTCATGTTGTAGCCGTATGTTATATGTTGGACTACGTGGGGGAGTTGTGTTGTCGACTGGTGATTCCTAAAGCCGAAATGCTCCGTTGTCGTTGGCGATCCAGTGCCTAGTGATACGTTTCAATATTACCTTCTCAACAATCTTGCTGAGCGAGCACAGCAGACGGATGGGTCGGAAATTTTGTGGAAGGGAGTGGCCTTTTCCTGGCTTCCTGAACATCACGACCTCGGCCGCCTTCCAAAAGTCAGGGAAGTGTTGGTGTCTTAGGATGGCATTCGTTATGTGTGCAAGATATTCTACGGATCTACCCGTGAACCTCTGGAGGACACGGTTTTGAATGCCATCACGCCCAGGGGCTTTCCTAACGTTGGTATGCTTGATATTCCATGTAATTTCATTCGTACTAGTGCGTCTAATTTCGTCGCGCGAGAGCTAGGCTACAAGTCATGTAAACTCCTGGTCCGTTTCAAGCGTGACTGCTGAATTTGAAGGAGGCAGATTCGGCATCAAAGACGCTGCAAGTGTTGTGGCCATAAGCTCTGCCTTCTCCGCCGCGGAGTAAGCTGGGCCAAATGGTCCTCGTAGAGTGGGAATGTAATGTTTCTCCATGGTGAAGTGTTTGGCTAGCTTGCACACGCCAGAACGTGTGGTATATAGCTCTGGGAGTTTCTGTCCCCATTGTTCCTTTCGAAATGTTTGTATTTTGTCCCGTATTATACCATGGAGCCTCTTGATGTGCAGTTTATATGTCGGCCAACTCCACCATGTAGTTGTGCGATTGTCTCGCTGTGCCGAACTCGGTTTACACGAATGCACTCCCATCCGAGGGCACTGTCTCGACCGGGGTTCGTAGGCCTACCCCCTTGATCACGCACTGCTGGGTCTTTTCCTGAACTGTCCTGTACGTGAAGTGTTCTCCCTTTCTTTCTTTCAGAAAGTCCAGTGGAGTCGTGCAGTCTGCTTTGTTCACCGCGTACAGTGCGGCGTGGTCTCTAGTGAGTTCGGAGTAAAATGTTGTGGGGTTGTTTTTCTTACTAAATTCTTTGTTTAGGAGACTAAGGTCTCCGTAGTTGTGTATAATTACTGATGGGAAGCCAGCCGGGGAGTTGTTCGGGTTCTGCGTAGCTGGTTGTGTGTGCTGCAGTCGCAGGGTTGTTTGTATTGTTCCATGTGTTGCTGGTGTTGCTAATTTGCGATGTAGTTGGAGTTGGCAGCAGCACTCGGCAGTTGCCTGGTGAGTTTGTTGGCTCACTTGTTTGTGTGTTTTGAAGCGGTTTGCGTCGTGGACCGAGCTGCTGCCACGGTCCGCCTTCGGAGTTGTTAGTCTCTTCTGTCGGCTCAGGCTCCGATTCTCACTTGTTTGTGTGAGGAGCGTGTGTCGGTGTTTGTGTGTGTTCACCGCCCGACAGCAGCTCGATCAGCTGTTGCTGTTCAGCGGTCTGCTCGTCCCTCGAGGCAACTGCCTCTCGGAACGCGGAGAGTGGGGCGGAGATGGTGGCGGGAACAGCCGGCATTGCCGCCTCTAGTGCTGAAGCTTTGCTCCGGATTACTGGAGGGGATATGCAGAAAGGACCGGACATCTTTCCTGCTTAGGGATGTTTTATTTGGATAGGTTCAAGGGAGGGTGTACAAAAATTTTGCTCTTTTCGAAACGAGAACTTTTATTTTTCGGCGATAATGCAGTATATTGTGTACCTACAGAAGAGGGGAGTCCCTACGAACTATCTGCGCGGAGTGCAATGCGCGGCGCAAGAGAGCGCGGCTAGAAGAGAGCGACCTACAGTGTGCGAAGTTATCCGACGTGAACGGGCCCCTGACGCTGACAAAACACTACCAAAGAACGGGAGAGTCCCACTAGGGGGGTTTGCAACAGACGTTGCGGGGAGTTGAGCCGAAGCTCTTCCCGGTTAGCGCTCCGAAGCGTTAAGCGGCTTGCGCTCGGCAGAGCGGCACCAGCAACTACGCCTGTTGCAGCTTGCTAAGAGACCACTGCGTAGGGCCATCCGCTCGGCCCTGCTCCTCGAATGCGAGTACACGCGCGGACTAAACGATCCCACGACGAAACATACGGCTCTTCATTGGGTCTCCATTATCTCATACATCAGTGTAATCGGTAAGGATCGCAGACTGATTAACAAGACTCAAGAAACGGTCGAACAGCCCTCTTGTAAGCCGCTTCTTTAGTCGATGAATTACATTTCTTTGAGATCCTTCCTATGAATCTCAATCTGGCATCTGTTATTTCCTGCTATTTGTTTTATTATTCTTAATCTAGCTTCTAAAATAAGTCGTAGGGTCAGTAGGACAAGAAGAGAAGCCGGCCGAAGTGGCCGTGCGGTTAAAGGCGCTGCAGTCTGGAACCGCAAGACCGCTACGGTCGCAGGGTCGAATCCTGCCACGGGCATGGATGTTTGTGATGTCCTTAGGTTAGTTAGGTTTAACTAGTTCTAAGTTCTAGGGGACTAATGACCTCAGCAGTTGAGTCCCATAGTGCTCAGAGCCATTTGAACCATTTGACAAGAAGAGAATAGAAGCTTTCGAAATGTGGTGCTACAGAAGAATGCTGAAGATTAGATGGGTAGATAGGAGTTTGTGGCACAACTTGACTAGAAGAAGGGATCGGTTGGTAGGACATGTTCTGAGGCATCAAGGGCTCACCAATTTAGTATTGGGGGGCAGCGTGGAGGGTAAAAATCGCAGAGGGAGACCAAGAGATGAATACACTAAGCAGATTCAGAAGGATGTAGCTTGCAGTAGGTACTGGAAGATGAAGAGGCTTGCACAGGATAGACTAGCGTGGAGATCTGCATCAAACCAGTCTCAGGACTGAAGACAACAACAACAACGGTCATTCCACTTAAAACATTTTTTTGTTAAAAAAAGAGGCACTGGTTTTTCTGGCCATGATACTCAAATTTACAATAAAATATGCTGATCAGTTCCGTTCAGAGCACAAAGTATGATACTAGCGACAGTAACATTATACTCGCACTTACCAAGGGTACAAACCCAGCCTTTTCTTACAAATCCCGGATATTAGCTAAATGGACCAGCCAAGTGCATGCGTCACAGGATGCTTGATTTCTCCATAAACGTTGGGAGAAAGTCATCGATTTTACTCTCTCCTGCACGCTTTCAGATGCGCATATACACAGTATGCCGTCTTATTTTTGTCTGGCACTTATGATTCCAGAAATAAACAAAAAAAAAAATAGAACGAGACCACAGAACCGATCAGAGTTTTGGGGAGTTTCCCTTCGTAGTGAGGCAAATGCAGAAAAATATAGTACGAGACCACAGAACCGATCAGAGTTTTGGGGAGTTTCCCTTCGTAGTAAGACAAATGCAGAACTGGAAATTCCCTTCCAAATACTCCCATCTCGGACTATTTTTGTGTCTCTACCTCGGCATTTTACAGCAAAAAGACCTTGATTTAGCTTTTCCATCGAACCAATGAATGCTTGCTGTGGGCTGTTCTTTACCTCATACGCGACGGTTTGCTCTTCAGCAGCTTACTCACAAGCAGGATATTCCAAACAGCCTCAGTGATACAGAGCAGTAACACGTATTCCGACACCATACTGTGTCCCGTTAAGTTTGGTATGGGTGAAGCGAGAGAGGTAGAAGCCAGACAGTTTGCACACGGATTACGCATGTTGATGAGCCTATGGTGGTGTGACTAACAGCCAGTCCGAGACTTCGCTACAGCCTTCTGATGCTGCAACTCTCCTGAACATCATTGCATCACCCGCTAACTGTCTGACGCAGCTCCCGACGGTATCTACCACATCGTTTGTCTACACCGTAAACCGCAACGGCCCCGTGTCACTCTTTTCAGGTCCTGTCGCAGTTACTTTTACATCCGGTAGTTCACGTTAGGAGTGACATGTTTCTATTTGCTAGAATTGCTGAATGTATAGACATTTCTACAAAGACGGTTGTGGGCGTCTGATATGTGGATGTTCGGCTCCCCCCATCGGAGTTTCGAGTCCTCCCTCGGGCATGGGTGTGTATCTTGTCCTTAGCGTAAGTTGGTTAAAGTTAGATTAAGAGGTGTGTAAGCCCAGGAACTTACCACAAATTTCTTAAATATGTGGACGTTGCCAGGCTGAGATACTCGGTAGTTTGCTGTGGGTTGCAGTACGAGCCATAAAGACCGTGGTCTCTCAGATTGTTTCCGCACTATTGATTAATAATATACTTCTGAGTGTTCTGCCTTGTTGTGGTTCTGTTTATTGCACAATTTTTCGAGTGATCAGCGTGAAAGGGGCGTATCTCGAACCTAGAGGTGTTTCTAATTTAGTGGCCCGCTGGAATAGGAGGAGGAGATTAGTGTTTAACGTCCCGTCGACAACGAGGTCATTAGAGACGGAGCGCAAGCTCGGGTGAGGGAAGGAAGGGGAAGGAAATCGGCCGTGCCCTTTCAAAGGAACCATCCCGGCATTTGCCTGAAGCGATTTTAGGGAAATCACGGAAAACCTAAGTCAGGATGGCCGCAGACGGGATTGAACCGTCGTCCTCCCGAATGCGAGTCCAGTGTGCTAACCACTGCGCCACCTCGCTCGGTCCGCTGGAATAGATGGAAAGTCTAACGACCAGGTGTTGTGCAAAAGCCGCAGGATCTTCGACATTTCTTACCATTCTAACAACACGTCGAAGCGCTTGATCAACTAAGCGTCTGACCCTGAGACACAAACATCTACATTTTCGACGTGTGAATGCTTTCTGACAAACGAATTTTTTCTTCGTATCCACGAAAGTATAACTTCTTCGGTTAATTTTCGTAGCTTTTGTTTCTAGATGATCTTTGTTGTTACAGCTGCATCATGTTCACTGATCCCAATCTCGAAGTGAATACCCTCTATGAAGTCCAATCTGTTTGTCAGTAGTGTAGTAATTACGCAGTACATTTTTCAAATTTAATACATACCTTTGGAACATAAGCTGTTTTACGTTTGAGACGTTTTAATACCACGAATTTCGGCACTTTCTAGGGGCGTGGAGGCGACACCCACGCGGAAGCCGGCAAGTTCGTGCTGCCATATCTGCGAGTTATCTGTAGTCAGGCGTTATCAGTGTGTGAGTATGGAGCACCGTGTTACACCATAAGCAGGGCCATAGTCCACGTTCTTCGGTCGATTTGTTATCAGTCGCTGTACGGCAGGTCGGCGGCAGCAGCACGAGAACACACAGAGCGATGACGGACATTAAAAGTACCTGCCCGATTCCAGTCACATACCCGCCCTACACTAAAAGAACGCAAGAAGCTGAGAGGGCACTTGCATCCATTACATTACATTCGTATTTACTCATGCGATTATTTGACCTGAGAGGAATAGGACTTTCAGGCTCTTTCTTACATTTGAACAGACACCCGCAGCGAGTTAATGGAAGAACATATCGAAACAGCCATAATGACTTCTTTTTAAATAGGCATTAGGTTTTCTGAGCATGGTGACAAAATTCACAACAACATATGCTAATCAGTTACGTTCAGACCATAAAACAGCATACTAATCTATACTACTACATAAAGACGAGTTACATGCGTTTGTTACCGAAAATGTTGAGACGTTCTTCCTCGATTTACTAAAACTTTTTACATCGCGCTCTGATAAACGTTCGGGCAGACATGAGCTACACATTTTTTTAAATATACGAGGCGTGTTTTTTTTAAGTAAGTACCGTTTTGAAATTAAAAAAAGACGTGCTAAGATGTCCCAATAATTTTACTTTTACATGAAAGCATGTACCTTAATCCACTTTTCTACATAATTTCCGTCAATATTGAGGCACTTGTCATAACGTTGTACCACTTTTTGAATATCCTCCTCATAGAAGTCTGGCGCCTGACTTGTTAACCACTGCGTCACCACTGCTTTCACTTCGTCGTCGTCTTGAAGACGCTGACCGCCCAGGTGTTTCTTCTAGTGCAGGAACAGACGGTAGTCACTGGGCGCAAGATCGGGGCTGTACGGAGGACGATCTAGAGTTTCCCATCGAAAAGATGTGATGAGATCTTTGGTCTGATTCGCCACATGCGCACGGGTATTGTCTTGCAGCAAAACGATGCCCTTGCTCAACTTCCACGGACTGTTGCTTTGATTCTGGTGTGACGTAGGCCACCCATTTTTCATCGCCCGTAACAATTTCGCTTAAGAAATCATCACCGTCGTTGTGGTGCCGCTCAAGGAAAGTCAGTGCACTGTCTAAAGGTTTGGTTTTGTGCACATCCGTCAACATTTACAGTACCCAACGTGCGCACAATTTTCGGTAATTCAAGTACTCGTTCACAATGCCCTACAAAACACTACGAGAAGCATTAGGAAAGTCATCCCGCAAGGAGTAAAACGTAAAGCGTCTGTTTTCTCCCACCTTATTGTCCACATCCTGCACCAAACTTTCATTAAGGACCGAAGGACGCCCATTCCGTTATTCATCATGCACATTTGTGCGGCCACCTTTAAATGCTCTCACCCACTTTCTTACCATTTCATCACTCATAATGTTTTCTCCGTAAACTGCACAGATCTCACGATGAATATCGATCGCTTTTGGGCCTTTAGCACTAAGAAATCTTATAACAGCCCGTACTTCACAACACTCACGACTATCGGGGGCATCTTAAACACTCAGTACACAACGTAAACAAGGAAGAATCGGACTGTAATGGAGTCAGTGCGTAGATTAAGGTACAGGCTTTCATGTAAAGTCAAAATTATTGAGATTTCTTAGCACGTCTTTTTTTACTTTCAAAACGGCACTTACTTAAAAAAACACGCCTCGTATGTTGCGGTGTCGTCGAGTAGTGAGAGCGGCGCAAGAAGTATCGACCACCGCAGAGATACTGCACAGCAAAGCAGAGATACTGCACAGCAAAGCGGTCTCACGGGGCGCCAATGAGGTGCTGGGATGAAGCCGCGCCACCGACGCGCCTGTGCCCGGAAATGGCGTCGCCAGAGGCCTGGAGGGCGGTTCTGTTCGAGGTCGCATCCTGCCCACTTCCAGCAGGCTCCTGTCGGACTGACGTTGCTGTGCTGCCTAGTCGCCGTGACACAGCCCGTGTATCACTTATTCAGGGTGTTCCAGTTAACTGCATTCTCACTGGCCATCTCAGTGTCCTAAGAAGTCGGACGCAACATATATGGTATATAAGTATATCTGTACTATACAAAGGGTAATTAATTTCAGCAACGATTTCGCGGAATTCTTGATCTATTTACTTCAAATTTTTACACGATACTCTAATAAACATCCGGACAGATGCAAGTACATATTTTTTATTACATATGGTGTATAAATACATAAATAATATCTACAGTCAACGTTGTCACCAGATTTCTTGAGACGTTCTTGACCGATTTACGTCAAACTTTTACACGACACTCTAATAAACTTTCTGATGGACATAGGCTACACATGATTAATATATACCTTATACCCTGAACAGCCAAAGAAACTGGTACACCTGCTTAATATCGTGTAGGGCCCCCGCCAGCACGCAGAAGTGCCGCAACACGACGTGGCATGGACTCGACTAATGTCTGAAGTAGTGCTGGAGGAAACTGACACCATGAATCCCTCAGGGCTGCCCATAAATTCGTAAGAATACGAGGGGATGGAGACCTCTTTTAAACAGCACGTTGCAAGACATCCCAGATACGCTCAATAATGTCCATGTCTGGTGAGTTTGGTGGCCAGCGGAAGTGTTTAAAATCAGAAGAGTGTTTCTGGAGTCACTGGGGTATCGCATTGACCTGCTGGAATTGCAAAAGTCCGTCGGAATGCACACTGGACATGAATGGATGCAGGTGATCAGGCAGGATGCTTATGTGTCACCTGTGTGAGACAGGCCACAAATTTTTGTATATATATACTCTATTCAAGTCAAGACAAAGCGTTATTTAACGTTGTTATAAAAAATCTCGAAAAGTTCTTGACCGATTCAAATCAAATTTTTATACGATACTCTAATAAACGTTCAGACGGACTACATAATTTTAATACATATAGTTGTTTTTGTTGTGGTCTTCAGTCCTGAGACTGGTTTGATACAGCTCTCCATGCTACACTATCCTGTGCAAGCTTCTTCATCTCCCAGTACTTACTGCAACCTACATCCTTCTGAATCTCCTTAGTGTATTCATCTCTTGGTCTCCCTCTACGATTTTTACCCGCCACGCTCCCCTCCAATACTAAATTCGTGATCCCTTGATGTCTCAGAACATGTCCTACCAACCGATCCCTTCTTCTAGTCAAGTTGTGCCACAAACTTCTCTTCTCCCCAATACTATTCAATACCTCCTCTTTAGCTATATGATCTACCCATCTAATTTTCAGCATTCTTCTGTAGCACCACATTTCGAAAGCTTCTATTCTCTTCTTCTCCAAACAATTTATCGTCCAGGTTTCACTTCCATACATGGCTACACTCCATACAAATACTTTCAGAAACGACTTCCTGACGCTTAAATCTATACTCGATGTTAACAAACTTCTCTTCTTCAGAAACGATTTCCTTGCCATTGCCAGTCTACATTTTATATCTTCTCTACTTCGTCCATCATCAGTTGTTTTGCTCCCCAAATAGCAAAACTCCTTTACTACTTTAAGTGTCTCATTTCCTAATCTAATTCCCTCAGCACCACCCGACTTAATTCGACTACATTACATTATCCTCGTTTTGCTTTTGTTGATGTTCATCTTATATCCTCCTTTCAAGACACTGTCCATTCCGTTCAACTGTTCTTCCAAGTCCTTCGCTGTCTCTGACAGAATTACAATGTCATCGGCGAACCTCAAACTTTTTATCTCTTCTCCATGGATTTTAATACCTACTCCGAACTTTTCTTTTGTTTCCATTATTGCTTGCTCAATATACAGATTGAATAACATCGAGGAGAGGCTACAACCCTGTCTCACTCCCTTCCCGACCACTCCTTCCCTTTCGTGTGCCTCGACTATTATAACTGCCATCTGGTTTCTGTACAAATTGTAAATAGCCTTTCGCTCCCTGTATTTTACCCTGCCACCTTCAGAATCTGAAAGGGAGGATTTCAGTCAACATTGTCAAAAGCTTTCTCTAAGTCTACAAATGCTAAAACTTAGGTTTGCCTTTCCTTAATCTTTCTTCTAAGATAAGTCGTAAGGTCAGTATTTCCTCACGTGTTTCAATATCTCTACGGAATCCAAACTGGTCGTCCCCGAGGTCGGCTTCTATTAGTTTTTCCATTCGTCTGTAAAGAATTCGCGTTAGTATTTTGCAGCCGTGACTTATTAAACTGATAGTTCGGTAATTTTCACATCTGTCAACACCTGCTATCTATGGGATTGCAATTATTATATTCTTCTTGAAGTCTGAGTGTATATCGCCTGTCTCATATATCGTGCTCACCAGATGGTAGAGTTTTGTCAGGACTCGCTCTCCCAAGGCTGTCAGTAGTTCCAATGGAATGTTGTCTACTCCTGGAGCCTTGTTTCGACTCAGGTCTTTCAGTGCTCTGTCAAACTCATCACGGAGTATCATATCTCCCATTTCATCTTCATCTACATCCTCTTCCATTTCCATAATATTGTCCTCAAGTACATCGCCCTTGTATAGACCCTCTATATACTCCTTCCACCTTTCTGCTTTCCCTTCTTTGCTTAGAACTGGTTTTCCATCTGAGCTCTCGATATTCATACAAGTGGTTCTCTTTTCTCCAAAGGTCTCTTTAATTTTCCTGTAGGCAGTATCTATCTTACCCCTAGTGATATACGCCTCTACATCCTTACATTTGTCCTCTAGCCATGCCTGCTTAGCCATTTTGCGCTTCCTGTCGATCTCATTTTTGAGACGTTTGTATTCTTTTTTGCCTGCTTCATTTACTGCATTTTTATATTTTCTCCTTTCATCAATTAAATTCAATATTTCTTCTGTTACCCAAGTATTTCTACTAGCCCTCGTCTTTTTACCTACTTGATCCTCTGCTGCCTTCACTACTTCATCCCTCAGAGATACCCATTCTTCTTCTACTGTATTTCTTTCCCCCATTCGTGTCAGTTGTTCCCTCATGCTCTCCCTGAAACTCTGTACAACTTCTGGTTTAGTCAGTTTATCCAGGTCCCATCTCCTTAAATTCCCACCTTTTTTTCGGTTTCTTGAGTTTTAATCTACAGTTCATAACCAATAGCTTGTGGTCAAAGTCCACATCTGCCCCAGGAAATGTCTTACAATTAAAAACCTGGTTCCTAAATCTCTGCCGGCCGGAGTGGCCGTGCGGTTCTAGGCGCTGCAGTCTGGAACCGAGCGACCGCTGCGGTCGCAGGTTCGAATCCTGCCTCGGGCATGGATGTGTGTGATGTCCTTAGGTTAGCTAGGTTTAATTAGTTCTAAGTTCTAGGCAATGATGACCTCAGAAGTTAAGTCGCATAGTGCTCAGAGCCATTTGAACCATTTGATCGTAAATCCCTGTCTTACCATTATATAATCTATCTGAAACCTGTCAGTATATCCAGGCTTCTTCCATGTATACAACCTTCTTTTGTGATTCTTGAACCAAGTGTTAGCTATGATTAAGTTGTGCTCTGTGCAAAATTCTACCAGGCGGCTCCCTCTTTCATTTCTTCCCCCCAATCCATATTCACCTATTCCGTTCCCTTCTCTCCCTTTTCCTACTACCGAATTCCAGTCACCCATGACTATTAAATTTTCGTCTCCCTTCACTCTCTGAATAATTTCTTTTATTTCATCATACATTTCTTCAATTTCTTCGCCATGTGCAGAGCTACTTGGCATATAAACTTGCACTACTGTAGCAGGCGTAGGCTTCGTGTCTATCTTGGCTACAATAATGTGTTCACTATGCTGTTTGTAGTAGCTTACCCGCACTCCTATTTTTTTTTATTCATTATTAAACCTACTCCTGCATTACTCCTATTTGATTTTGTATTTTAACCCTGTATTCGCCGGACCAAAAGTCTTGTTAATTCTGCCAGCGAACTTCCCTAATTCCCACTATATCTGACTTTAACCTATCCATTTCCCTTTTTAAATTTTCTAACCTACCTGCCCGATTAAGGGATCTGACATTCCACGCTCCGATCAGTAGAACACCAGTTTTCTTTCTCCTGATAACGACGTCCTGTTGAGTAGTCCCCGCCTGGAGATCCGAATGGGGGACTATTTTACCTCTGGAATATTTTACCCAAGAGGAAGCCATCATCATTTAACCATACAGTAAAGCTGCATGCCCTCGGGAAAAATTACGGCTGTAGTTTCCCCTTGCTTTCAGCCGTTCGCAGTACCAGCACAGCAAGGCCGTTTTGGTTAGTGTTACAAGGTCAGATCAGTCAATCATCCAGACTGTTACCCCTGCATTACTGAAAAGGCTGCTGCCCCTCTTCAGGAACCACACATTTGTCTGGCCTCTCAACAGATACCCCTCGGTTGTGGTTGCACCTACGGTACGGGGCTATCTGTATTGCTGAGGCACGCAAGCCTCCCCACCAACGGCAAGGTCCATGGTTCATGGGGGGAGATACATATAGTACACAATATTCAACTAAGTGTTCAGACAGACATAGGCTACACATTTTTCATATGTATGGTATTAAAAATATGTGTAACAGAGTTGGTAGGAAGTCGTTGGAAATAGGTCATACAATCCATTACGAAAATATCTTACTTCCACCGAAAATGTCATTCATTTTTATTTTTAAATCTCTGGCCATCTACAACAATCTCAGACTATGCTGATAGCATTAACTGCCCTATATTCCATAGTTACAAAAAACATTAAAACTGTTTAACAAAATTAAATAAAAATTAACAATGTCACGGCTAGAACTGATTAGACTTGTCGCGATGAATCCATTCTCTGTCACTGACTTCAATAGAAGCATTTGATGTGGCTGATAACCTATCAACTTCATCTACGTCTTCCGATGGGTAGAGATGACCAGTGGCCACGTCAATCATAGACTAGGTCGGCTTCAGCCGGAATGTAGTGTAGCAGCCGCAGGAACATTTGACGCACTTTGATGAAAGTTCCATTCACTGTAGACATAGCTAGTTACTCAAATTGGTTTTCATTCTGAATAGCTTCCTGGAAACAAAAATTTAAATAGAAAATAAATTTTTAAGAAATAATGTTGAAAATTTTGATGTCTCATCTCTCACTCTTCCTTAGTTAAAGAATCTCACTAGTTCCGATAAGAATGGTAACACTAACAACCAAACAGCATACAGTCATCCAGCAATAATGATTTTTTTCTTACCTGAATAGTCGCTCCCATTCTGTTGTTGAATGAGGAAGTGATAGTTATATTTTTAAATCATGGCATACGCGGATTCAAACTAAAATTAATTTAAAAGTTCATACTCAGCATATTATAATGAAAAGCTAAACGTTTCTCGTTCCAAAACCTGCCAGGTTCATATTTCGAGGACACATGTGCTCGAAGCACATCCAAGGGCAGAGCGCCATTCATCACTCACTTCTGCAATTCAGATGTTTTAACCCGTGGCGCAACATCCGCCGGTATTGTTAAATCAGGTGTAACTTCTCTCTCTGTACGAGACAAGGTTCTTATTGGATATAACACAGATAAATGTTCTAGCAGAGGGTCATTAAATTTAAACAGCAGCTGAATTCCTTTACATCCACGATGTAAGAAGTTGGGGCTTCGCACAATAATTTCTCTTACAAGATTAACTATGGTGAAAACATCCTCCGACTTCAGTGTTTCCAGTAGTTCTACGTGAAATTAATGTCCAAAAAATTGCTCTCATCTGAGGGCTCTACAGGATCAACAATAACTGTATCCAAAGATTCTTTGTGAACATAATCTTCCTTCGTTTAGGATAGCAAAATGTCTTTAAAAGATTGTCCCATATGTTTCTTTACGTTTAACGCTACAACATTTGAAGATTGGAAGTAAGTATCCATTGTATAAAGTGTGGCCAAAATCCACTTTAGAAATTGGAAATACTTTTTAAGAAATGGACCACGGAGCAATTTTAGGGTCTCTTTGGACTTATTAACCTTTTCTGTTGCCTACCAATCAATAAAAAATAAAACTAATGCAGCTCACTGCTATAACATTCGTTAGACATCAGAAAGAAGTGAAAGCCAACGAGTTACGCTGAGTGTAGTATTTTAAACTGCTGAGTAGTTGTGTGCGCTTTATCACTTAAAAAGCATGTTTTTGTAATACACAAGTATAAACACGACAAATGTGGTGTGTAAATTACCATGATGGTTGTTCTGGTTGATCATGTCAGCCAATCACAGCACAAGATCCGTGATATGGAAACATCACTGTCTCATCACGCGAATTCATTAACGCCGCAGTTTCAGCACAAAACACTAAAAATTTTAAGTTTGGAAATGAAAATACCAAGAACATTATGCGTGCAGCGAAGCTAACATATACCGCATTAAGGATCACTCAAATGTCTTTTAGTACGATTTGTAGTAGAAGTGTCGGGAAATGTGAGGGGTGGGGGAGGGGGGATAAATAAGCTGCCTGGAGATTTTATCTTGGAGTTAGCTTTAGATATAATTTAGTAGTCGGCTGTGAAACGGAAGGAAGATACAGTATATAAACGTTTGGCTAGAGTGTGATATTATCCCCCACCCCCGTCCTGGGATCTTGTTTGTGGTGACAGACAGATCTGTAGCGTAGCCCGAAGTCTAGGTTAGTTCCGATAGATAAATGTCACAGCCTTTCCCGATATGTAAACCAGGAGCTGCGCCTGATGTAAGCCGAACTGTAATGACACACTGCGCAAAAATGAACCTTACTGCACAACTAGGAACCTTCGAGGCGCGTGTATCGTTAGACGTTCTTACACTCAAAAGTAAAGAATCTTAACGTGAGTGTAGTTCATTGTTGTGCAAGTGCTTGATAGTTACCTAATGATGTATGCAAAGCTGATTTCTTTCGCAATGATTTCTCACTCAGAATGTAAAAGTCCCAAAATGATTGTATTTTCGCGTATAATGCTTCTTTTAGTGCCATACATTATACCGGACCTGAAATTACGTATGCATATGATCGTTATCATGCACATAACAATACTGTATGAATCTACGTAAGATATGACAGACGTTGTTAGCAGTATCCTCAAAAAGTTCTTGATTCCATTTACTTTAAGAACTTGGACAATATTCACATAGAGGTGAAGACGGATGGACTTACAGAAAAAAGAGACTATACCCGTTTTTTGTTAAAACCGACTGCGAGAAAGAAAATGGTGTTTGTGAAAGGGTGCAGTTTAGTTTTCTTCCCCGCAGTTCGTTTTAACAACGATATCAGGACATTTAAACCATTAAACAAGTTGTTCTTCCTATATACGGGGTGTACATTAATAAAATCCGCATACTGCAGGGATAGATTGCTGACTGGAAACGGAGGAAAAAAGGTCCTATGAACATGTGTCCAGAGGTGCATCGTCGCCGTGGTAGATGGCTCTGAAGAATGAAAGTTCGTCTGACGACGTACCGTGTGTTCCTCATTGTTGCAGGCTATGTGATTGACGCAGAATATTGTAAGCAGCGGAATTGTTCGGCATTCGTGTCGGGAACAAGCCGGGGTGGAAACTGTCGAGAGGCAGCACGCCTATAAAAAAACAGCTGCAGTTTGCATAAAAATGCTGTGACACGAAGCGGCCGTTTGGATGCACTTTAATAACTTCTCTGTTGTACTGACCACAGTTTTTATTATTTCCAAAATCATCTCACGATTTTTGACATTCCATCATTTTAAGAGGCCGTGTTATGACTATCATATAAAAGGAACAATTTTACATTATTGACATAACAGTGCCTTTGAAAATGATGGAATGTCGAAACGCATAAGATGATTTTGGAAATAATAAAAAGTGTGGTCAAGACATCAGAAAAGCTATTTAAGAGTATACCAGAACAAGTACCCTTACACACACCAACCACATCACACAATATTTGAAGCCCTTTTTGGCCGTTTGTGCGATCATGGGTCCTTTCTGGCTGACGAACATGGAGGGAGGCGGACAGTATGTAAACCAGATTTGGAGGACCAGATTCTACAGGATATTAAGACGAACCCTAGTATGAGGCCAGCATGGTGTAAGCCAAAGTACAATTATCTGTATCCTGCATGACAACCACTGCTATCCCTATACCCTGCCACGAGTGCAAGGATTTTTAGCAGTGGAATTCCCTCTGAAAACTAAACGTTTCTCTTGTTGCCATATTAAAATTTACTTCTTTTGCCAAAACACAGCGGAGTTTACACAACGTCATCTCACCAACATGTTGTACGGACGTAACTGCGAGAGAGATCTTAAACAGTGGTTTATTAAGTGAAGAACTGAGGAAAGGTAAAGTCAGTAGCTTACGAGAAAGCACATCCTCCGTACAAAATAAACGTGTATCGCCTTCATTTACGTTGTCCTAAAACCCACAGCATTTCTCATTGCACCAGGTATGGATGGCCCTTAAAAATTACATTCTTTCATTGAAAAAGATTGTAGTTGATGGAATAAAGTGGTAGATAATGAAGTTTCGCATAATAACCACACAGCAGAATACTCTCCCCTTTGCGTGCTATCATTTGCCAGAATCTCATTTCTACGTCTCAAATAGTTTACGAAATATGAGGATTGTTGTGGATATTTCACTTGACATTATCGCTGGCGCGGCGCGATCGCCTGTGAGACCAATTTTCGCGACATTGTGGACACAGAGAGACCTCCACTCAAGTCTAAAGAAAGCTTCAATATGTTAGCTAAACTTCATACACTGCAATATATTATGCAATATGTACCAGTCGTAAAATCATAGCGACCTTTATATTTCATTGCAATCATTGGAAGCATTTTCGAATTTCGCGCAGTGTCTTACTTCCACGTAAATATCACAGTAACTACGATTATTGACGAAATGCGTGGCACGTCATAATGAACCTGACAGATAAAGCTACAAGTGAAGCAAAAATGAAATGTTTTTACCGAATCGTGTGAGACCCAACTCGCTTTATTTGGTCATGAGACCCAGAAAATATTAGATACAGTTCCTGTAAAATGGTTTGAGAAAGATTGCAGGGCGGGCACCTCGATTCGGTCATCGCCGACCGTCCCGAAGGTGTCAGTGCCCACCTCCCATTCCAAACAAATCAATGAAGTCGCCCAGCGCTTTGCACGATAATTGGTCACCGACCATTGGCCACCGTATCCTGTACAGACTCAGGGGCTCGTAATGTTAGTCAATCATCAGACTGTAATAACATAGATTGTGGCACAACCGACTAAGCAGTTTTTAGGAGCAATAAAAAGTAAATCTGGATGTACAGAGAAAAAATGTTTTTATTTTCTAAATTAGTACAACATACCATTTTACATTCATTTACTTTTGAAAATAATGTCCTCAAGATTGCGGTCGTTAGCATCAACACATTGTTGTGAACGATCCCTGAAGTTTCGAGCAGCTCTTGCACACACATCGCGGAATATTGCATTCATTTCGTCAATAATCCGCTCTTTTAACTCTGGTAAGGTGTGAGGGCGGCTTTGAAAAACCTTTTCCTTTAGCTATCCCCAAAGAGAGTAGTCACAAATGCTGAAATCTGGCGACCGCGTAGGCCACCCGACATCACCCCTCGAAGAGACGAAGCGACCCCGAAACATTTCTCTCAAAACATCAACTGAAATTCGAGCTATGTGTGCAGTAACTCCATCCTGTTGGAACCCCAAGTCCCCCAGTCCATGTTCTTCAACAATCTCGTCCATTCTGGGTTGCAGAAAATTTTGCAACATTGAAACATAAGGTGTGGAATTCACTGTCACGGGCGCTCCTTGCTCATCAAAAAAGTAAGGTCCTACCACGCCAAATTGTGATAGAGCACACCACACTGTCACTTTAGGAGAATGTTGCGGTCTTTCATGAATAATTCAGGGGTTATTTTCAGCCCGATAGCGAAAGATTTGCTTCTTCACGCACCCACTAAGATGAAAGTGTGCCTCGTCACTACTGAAGAAAGCTGCATTCGGAGGCATCTGAGCGAGCACTTGCTCACACAGATTGTGACAGTTGGCGTAGTCTGCTGGACGTAATTCTTGAGCAATCATTATTTTCAAAGGATGGAACTTCAAATTGCGTTGCAGAATCCTTCTCAAACTGCGGTCTGCAATCCCCAATGCAACAGCATATCGTCGAGCAGAACATTGCGGAATTTATTGAACTGCTGTTCTCAACCGCTGCATATTTTCTGGCGTTCTGATGGATCTGCGTGTGCCACTACTTTCTTCCAACTGCCAAACCCAGAACCGAATTGTGTTTGCATTAGGAACGGCATTGTTGCGTGGAATGTTGAAGTATCGCCGAAAAGCTCGTTGTGTAGCGATCACAGATCTGGTTTTTTTTTTTTTTCATAATAAGCGCGAACGGTAAAACCACGATGTGCACCAGTCCAGACCATGTTGGCTTCTGAAATGGGGTCAACGACTGAACAAAGGCAGACCACGTGCAACTGCCTACCCCCACCACAACCCCAGCGGTAATCGATAGAAACTGCTTAGTCGGTTCTGTAGCACCCTGTACTTAGAAGGTGCATTTTCGTTCTAACATGTGGAACAATGTCTGTTGACATTAACAAACTAAAAGTAGTGTAAATTAGAATGTCAGTGGTGTTTGTTGTAAGAGAGATATCGTGTTTTGAAAAGGTTCCACACTGACGTTTCTTTGTGCCATTCACTCTGTGTAGTTACTAGGTACTATGTTGTCATGTTTAATTACAGTATGCTTTTGTGTTCCTTGAGTTCATTGCGACTTTCATGTGTGGACTATGGGATTAACCAATGTAGAAAAAGCTGGCATGCTCATGGTGTATGGAGAGTGTAAGAAGACCGTAGTTTCTTCTTGTATCGTGTATGTGGCAAGGAATCCCTATAGACATCAACCATCTTGGCAGTTATTTATCAACCTCTTCTAGCACTTACATGGAGGTGGAAGTGTAGCGCCTATCAGATCACAGGCCTGTTTTTCATAGACGTAACACCGAATGCGTACCAGTATCACACTCCCTAACAGACCATCTTCCACAGATGCTAGAACACATTCCTCTGCATACTAGGAGGAACCTATGGTGCCAACCTGTGGGTGTCCAGTCCATAGTGCACGAAGTACTACAGCATTTCTTCGTGAATTGTTTCCACTGGATTGGACGCAGAGGACTTTTACCTTTGCTCGTCTGTTCTCTGGATTTGACATCTGTAGGCTTTTCTCTGTGGGGGAAGCTGAAAGACCCTCTCTACAACGACAGACCAGCTACACCCAATGACATGCAACGACTTATTACTGCAGCCTGACCTGACATCTCCTCTGAAATGCTAGCATATGTGCAGCTGTCGTTTCATACCAGACTGGAAGCGTGTGTTGCAACTGCCAGTGGTCATTTTGAACACAGCCTGTGATGGTGAATTGCCTCGTTACTGGTCAGGATACACGTAATTAGTGTGTGCACTAGTGTTGTCCTTTATTGTGTGCTACCACAGGTAGGCCCAGTTGTGCAAGTGTCGGTGTGCGAACTTCTCAAAATACGTTATCTCATAAACAACTTGCAATAGAATCCTGCAACAAACACCACTGACATTC
Source organism: Schistocerca serialis cubense (assembly GCF_023864345.2). Classification (NCBI taxonomy): domain Eukaryota; kingdom Metazoa; phylum Arthropoda; class Insecta; order Orthoptera; family Acrididae; genus Schistocerca; species Schistocerca serialis. The sequence continues at coordinate 48,824,759 of NC_064646.1, read as the reverse complement.
TAATTACCCTACTTTTAGTCTCTTAAAGTCAATCGGCGTTGTACTGTTTAAAAACTGTATAATAGCACAAAAATACATATTTCAAATATCATCACAATCTAATCATTGGCTAACAACACGAGCCCCTGACTACCAACATTCTGTGAAAACTACACATCAATAGCACTTTCCATATTCGCAATAACTGCAGTGCAAGTTTTAGGTGATTCAACTTGTATACTGCTACGGTCGCAGGTTCGAATCCTGCCTCAGGCATGGATGTGTGTGATGTCCTTAGGTTAGTTAGGTTTAAGAAGTTCTAAGTCTAGGGGACTGATGAACTCAGATGTTAAGTCCCATAGTGCTTAGAGCCATTTGAACCATCACCTTGTATGATTCTAAAGAGTGTACACAACAATGTGCCGTTCCGTTTGAAAAGAGTACACTGGGGCACATTTGCATGTGGCACCATAATATAGTTTTATAAACGATGAATGTCACCGACAGGCTCGATAATGCGGATCGCTTACTGAGCCAGATTGTGCTTTGTTGGAGTGAGAGAGCTCTGGGCGCACAGTTACAGGTAGCTGTCTGTGACGGCGTAAGACGATGGAGTAGGCAATTTTTGTAGTGCGCTGTGTGAAGCCATCAAGTGTTACATTAATTTAGGTACGTCAATATTGTTGAACTTGGAAGCAGAAGTCTTCATGAAAGCAAGGTAAAGATGTTAAATAATTATGATTTCTGTTTCTGCCAGAGCGATGGTATAGATGAGATGGCTGATAATTTGTAATTGTTGAGTAACCCTGGAATGTACGTAAACAGTTTTGATGAAAAGGCTAGTTAGATATTTCACTTTGTAACGTTTCTAAGATTTGTTAACAGAGCTATGCTTAAGGTGATAATTTGCATTTATGTTGGATTAATGAAGTTAGAAAATACTTACTGTTTAAATCTCATTGTTTGTGAATCAATTGTCTATAATGTAACCTCAATTGTCAGAAGTTTTTGAAAAGCTAAACTTAAATTGCAATATAACTTTGCTAAAAAAAACTCAATGTTAGTAATTCACCACAACCAGTACCGTCTCCCTGTCCAGGTCATATATTTTTTAAAGAAGTTGAATTTTCTTAAAAGTTATCGTTTCTCTGCCAAAAGAATTTCATGTGCATTTCAGTCCACTGTGGACCGAACCGCACAATAACCCTGGGTTCGGTGTGGAGCGGCGGTGGGGTGGGTGGACTGCTGTAGCCTGTTGTGGGGTTGTGAACCACTGAGGGCTATGGCGGGGATGAAGCCTCTCCATCGTTTCTAGGTCCCCAGTTCAATACACAATACACAAGGTCGAATGTAATTATTTCTTTCTGTACTAGGTTCTAGATTCTATTTTATGCTGAACAGTTAGCATCAAAAACAGCAGTGGAAAGGAGTTTTGGAGTACATCTAATTTATAAGACTGACTGTTGATCAAATTTCGGAGGATGTATCCCTAGTTCTCATTGCTCTGCACACCCAAATTATTCGGAGAGTTTCAGAGGCATAGCTTCATAATAGAATACACTCTGTTTGCAGGTCGCCTTGCCAGTGGAGAAGACCAATGATTCATACCACTGCACACTAAAACTTAAAAGCTATGTCCGTGTGGGCCTTTAAAGCCCAATGTAGTGACTGACCGCCCTCTCATCCTCAGCCCACAAGTGTCACTGGATGTGGATATGGAGGGGTACGTCGTCAGCTGACCGCACTGCTGGCCGTTGTCAATTGACAAGGTCGCACTGCTACTTCTGAGTCAAGTAACTCCTCAACTCACTTCACAAGGGCTGAGTGCACACTGCTTGCCAACAGCTCTCGGCAGTCCCGGACGGTCACCCATCCAAGTGGTAGCCAGTCCCGACAGTGCTTAACATGGGTGATTTGATGGGAACTGGTGTTGCCACTGCGGCAAGGCTGTTAGCACCATCATACATTGCCTGATAAAAAAAAAGTGAAACGCCCAGAAGACATGATACTATGTAACAGTATCTTTGTATATGTTCACACGATCAGTGCATATGTAAATGATCAGAAATGCAGTTCTTTGTGACAAGTAGAACCGCCACAAAACTGCATCAGTTTGACTTGTGTTTGGTGTCATTACTAGGCCTGCTAGGGTTGTTGTTGTTGTTGTGGTCTTCAGTCCTGAGACTGGTTTGATGCAGCTCTCCATGCTACTCTATCCTGTGCAAGCTTCTTCATCTCCCAGTACCTACTGCAACCTACATCCTTCTGAATCTGCTTAGTGTATTGATCTCTTGGTCTCCCTCTACGATTTTTACCCTCCACGCTGCCCTCCAATGCTAAATTTGTGATCCCTTGATGCCTCAGAACATGTCCTACCAACCGATCCCTTCTTCTAAAGTTGTGCCACAGACTTCTCTTCTCCCCAATCCTATTCAATACCTCCTCATTAGTTACGTGATCTACCCACCTTATCTTCAGCATTCTTCTGTAGCACCACATTTCGAAAGCTTCTATTCTCTTCTTGTCCAAACTGGTTATCGTCCATGTTTCACTTCCATACATGGCTACACTCCATACAAATACTTTCAGAAACGACTTCCTGACACTTAAATCTATACTCGATGTTAACAAATTTCTCTTCTTCAGAAACGATTTCCTTGCCATTGCCAGTCTACATTTTATATCCTCTCTACTTCGACCATCATCAGTTATTTTACTCCCCAAATAGCAAAACTCCTTTACTACTTTAAGTGTCTCATTTCCTCATCTAATCCCCTCAGCATCACCCGGTTTAATTTGACTACATTCCATTATCCTCGTTTTGCTTTTGTTGATGTTCATCTTATATCCTCCTTTCAATACACTGTCCATTCCGTTCAACTGCTCTTCCAAGTCCTTTGCTGTCTCTGACAGAATTACAATGTCATTGGCGAACCTCAAAGTTTTTACTTCTTCTCCATGAATTTTAATACCTACTCCGAATTTTTCTTTTGTTTCCTTTACTGCTTGCTCAATATACAGATTGAATAACATCGGGGAGAGGCTACAACCCTGTATCACTCCTTTCCCAACCACTGCTTCCCTTTCATGCCCCTCGACTCTTATAACTGCCATCTGGTTTCTGTACAAATCGTAAATAGCCTTTCGCTCCCTGTATTTTACCCCTGCCACTTTCAGAATTTGAAAGAGAGTATTCCAGTTAACGGTGTCAAAAGCTTTCTCTAAGTCTACAAATGCTAGAAACGTAGGTTTGCCATTTCTTAATCTTTCTTCTAAGATAAGTCGTAAGGTTAGTATTGCCTCACGTGTTCCAACATTTCTACGGAATCCAAACTGATCTTCCCCGAGGTCCGCTTCTACCAGTTTTTCCATTCGTCTGTAAAGAATTCGCGTTAGTATTTTGCAACTGTGACTTATTAAACTGATAGTTCGGTAATTTTCACATCTGTCAACACCTGCTTTCTTTGGGATTACTATATTCTTCTTGAAGTCTGTGGGTATTTCGCCTGTCTCATACATCTTGTTCACCAGATGGTAGAGTTTTGTCATGACTGGCTCTCCCAAGGCCATCAGTAGTTCTAATGGAATGTTGTCTACTCCCGGGGCCTTGTTTCGACTCAGGTCTTTCAGTGCTCTGTGAAACTCTTCACGCAGTATCGTATCTCCCATTTCATCTTCATCTACATCCTCTTCCATTTCCATAATATTGTCCTCAAGTACATCGCCCTTGTATAAACCCTCTATATACTCCTTCCACCTTTCTGCTCAAAAATGGCTCTGAGCGCTATGGGACTCAACTGCTGAGGTCATTAGTCCCCTAGAACTTAGAACTAGTTAAACCTAACTAATCTAAGGACATCACAAACATCCATGCCCGAGGCAGGATTCGAACCTGCGACCGTAGCGGTCTTGCGGTTCCAAACTGCAGCGCCTTTAACCGCACGGCCACTTCGGCCGGCACCTTTCTGCCTTCCCTTCTTTGCTTAGAACTGGGTTGCCATCTGAGCTCTTGATATTCATACAAGTGGTTCTCTTGTCTCCAAAGGTCTCTTTAATTTTCCTGTAGGCAGTATCTATCGTACCCCTAGTGAGACAAGCCTCTACATCCTTATATTTGTCCTCTAGCCACCCCTGCTTAGCCATTTTGCACTTCCTGTCGATCTCATTTTTGAGACGTTTGTATTCCTTTTTGCCTGCTTCATTTACTGCATTTTTATATTTTCTCCTTTCATCAATTAAATTCAATATTTCTTCTGTTACCCATGGATTTCTATTAGCCCTCGTCTTTTTACCTACTTGATCCTCTGCTGCCTTCACTACTTCATCCCTCAGAGCTACCCATTCTTATTGTACTGTATTTCTTTATCCCATTCCTGTCAATTGTTCCCTTATGCTCTCCCTGAAACTCTCTACAACCTGGGTAGGGTATATAAGCAAAATGAGTTGCGTCAGGTGTTGAGTGGGCACTGTGAAAGAGACGGAGATGCAGTGTAAACGTGTGAGACAGCGTTATCGGCGCATAACGGAGTTTTAAAGCGGTTTCATATTGTGTCTCCATTTGACCCACACGTCGAATCGTGCAATATCCGCATTTGTGGGCCACTCAGATGCGCAGCGGCCAGATGTTGGATTGCTTGGGAACTTGTGGGCAGGCATACTCGTCAAGATTCAGGTCGACCATGTCTGACCACCATATGGACAGATTGTCCTTTTGCTCAGCAGTCACGTCATAACCATTTCACATCTGCGCCTGAGAACAAGTAGTGGACTCGTATTTTCTGTTATCAAACACCACTGGTCAGGGACTAGGAGTAGCTAGCTGGGGGATTACCGACCCATGCATCATCATCATCCCATCATCATCTTCATAAGTCATTGTCCTCATTGCGGAGTGCCGTGACCCCATGAACCAAGCGTCTCCATCCCGGACGGTTGCCGGCTTCTCTTAGTGCCTGCTGAAGAGGTATACCGGAGATCTTCTTGATTTGATACATCCGTCTGCTCGCTGCTCGTCCCCGTGTTCGCATGCTCTCCATCTTTCCTTGGAAGATTATTTTCTCGGGATTTTCTCCATATCCTCTCACAATATGGCCAAAGAACTGTAGAATTGTTTCGGTGACTCGAAAAGAGAGGCGTCTGGAGATATCGAGTTGTTCAATAATGGACACATGTGTTCTTCTTTCGTTCCATTTTATGCGTAGCATCCTACGCCAGCAACAAAGCTCAAACACATCAATGCTCTATTTTTCTCTGGCCTTGAGTGACCATGTTTCGCAACCATAAAAGAAGACAGAAAACACGAGTGTTTCAACTAGCTGGATCTTTGTGCTGGTTGTTGTTGCTCTGCTCTGCCAAATCTTGGCGAGCTTCTTCATAGCCACTCGCCCTAGCGCAATCCGTCTTCTTATCTCATCTTCACAACTTCCCGTTGTTGATAGATGAAGGAATGCACGACTTCCAGTTCCTTTAATCGACCTGTGAGCTGGATCTGTACTTCTCGATCAATTATCATGAGTTTGGACTTGCTGAGGTTGATGTCTAATCCATATGCTAGACTAATGTCCTTTATTCTTGTTAGTAGCTCAGCAAGTTCATCTTCGCTGTTGGCTAAAAGCACAGTGTCATCAGCATACGCTGCCATTAACACCACAACACAAACGGCTGCGTTTGGAGTAATACCATGACTGCGAAATATGGACTGCTGGTTAATGGCGTCGCATTGTGTTGAGTGGTGAATCGCGGTTATATGCTACACGTATGACCATTGTCGGTGAGTATGGCGGTGACATGAGGAGAGGTCTCCAATGTTTTGGAGAGGCAAAGGTTTCACACCTGGCATCATAATGTAGGGAACCATCGAGTATAATTACAGGTGGTTGAGGGTAGTTTGATGGCACAGTGATATGTCACGGACATCCTGCTTCATCATGTGTTACCTACATGTCCTGTTGCCATTTTTGAATAGGACAATGCTCATGCCCATATGACATGTGCCTCTAAGAAGTGTCTGCATGATGTTCAAGTACTCCCGTGGCAGCAAGATTCCTAGGCCTGTCCCCACAGAACATGTGTGATACCAGCTCAGAAGCAATTTGCGTTCCATTGCCCAAGGACCAGTTACAGTAGTTGAGGGCCAGCTTGCCTCAAGAGAAGATAAAGGACTTAATGACACCCTTCCCATCCAAATAAGTGTATGCATCCCAGGTCAAAGTGGTACAACGTCATGCCGATAAGTGGGCTCATGCTGCTCAAGTGTTTTATAAATTTGACTCGATACTGTAATCACTGAAATAACATCCATATCCTCTCAGCTTGTGAAGTTTCATTTCGTTTCCTCTTCTCACTCGACGTGTTTCACTTTTTTTGTCAGGCAGTATATAAAGGAAGCTTTGGTCTTATTTATATCTGAAAATCACAAATTGGTAGAGAATATTAATGACAGGAAGTTTCATTGTTTCTTTGTAAAACGCGCTTTGACAAAGGAGTATACACGTTGTCATAGGAAGAATGGTAAATATTCAGGGGTGTTACAGGAACGCTTATGTCAAACTTCATGTGGACAAAAGCTCTATTCCGAATGGTTTCCAAGACAGAGTACATTTAATGTACACTTATCTTAGGGCTCGTAGGCGCACTAGACTTACGTGTCTTAAGCCCCTTTCGCACGATTGAGATTCTTGCCTCAACTAACTACTCGAAACGAGTGCATCTACTGCAGCGCCTCTGGCGTTTTATTAACATACTGATTCATTTTTGTTGACACGTGAGCGCCAAAACTGTCGGTGTTGTGAGAGCCGTCTGTTGTGCAATTTGGCTTCTGAAGGGTGAAAGTGAGGTTATGAGGGATTATCCTTTCTATGGAAAAAGCGAAATATAGTAACGAAATGTAGGAGCAAGCGATGATAAAAATAGTTTATTGAAGACCAGAGCAGAATTTGTAGTGGAACTTCAAGTCAAAGGTCATGGTGAATTGTTCACATTCCTGACAACTAATGGAATAGGAGAAGTCTCATCCAAAGATTTCTAACATATACATTTATTTGTTCAAGAAAATATATACTTGCAAATACATCAGACAATGTGTATTATGCTGTAAATAGCAGCTTTTTACTTTATCCTTTGTATATTTTTTTCTTGCTAAGGGTCAAATAGCAACTAAAATTAATTTTCTCGTCCAATAATTCTGACTTTTTCGCTACTGGAATGATTTTCGTTAAAACACGTTTACCTAGTTACGTTCTTATTTATGCATAGCTTAAGTTTTTTCTCTGTAAAACTAAAATACTTTTTGTTTTCAAATATTTCGTCTCTCTTACAAAAAGTACAAGGGCTGTGTGTAACTTTTCAGTGTGCCACGAAAACAAGTCAAAGAACATAATAAGGATTAAGAAGACACGAAACCACAAAATCTATTTCTATAAAAGGAGTGAGCACGACCAGAATAAGTTATAACTTCCAGTGTTAACAGACGCTGCCATAGACGAGGCTCTCTGCGCATGAGCAGCGTGCAGCATACTACAAAACTTGGGGCTCCACACTCGGCACAATCTGTACGTCATTAACGTCATACTCAGACTCGCGTCGTTGTTGGTTGCTGATTTACACGCAGGCACGAGAGGCCCACGCACTTTGAGTAGTCGATTTTGAACAGAAAGTCGCTCGTCTAGAACAGACTTTATCCATGCAACCTCTTTGACGCTTTATTCTAGCCCAACCTACCACGTTGCTTTCAACCACTTTGCTCGGTATACTTTTCTGCCATTAAACTAGTCCATTTAGTTGCCCATGATGTGTTGTGAGTAAATTACCCGCCAGGTTAGCCGAGGACCCTAATGTGCTGCTTCCTGGACTTGGGTAGGCGCACCAGCCCTGGATCGAATCCGCCCGGCGGAGGCGGATTAACGATGGGGGTCGGTGTGCCGGCCAGCCTGGATGTGGTTTTCCACATTCCGCTATGTGAATACTGGGCTGGTCCCCACATCCCGCCTCAGTTACACAACGCGCAGACATCTGAACACGTTCACACTGTTCCATGGATTGCACTAGAGACACAGACAGTTGGGGCGCACTAATTCCGTCCCGGGGGGTACGGGGTGGCGGCAGGAAGGGCATCTGGCCACCCCTTAACATTAACATTGCCAAATCCGATGCTAACCATGCCGACCCTGCGTAACTGCAGGATAAGGCACAAGTGAAAGAGCCGGCCGAAGTGGCCGCGCGGTTCTGGCGCTGCAGTCTGGAACCGCGAGACCGCTACGGTCGCAGGTTCGAATCCTGCCTCGGGCATGGATGTGTGTGATGTCCTTAGGTTAGTTAGGTTTAACTAGTTCTAAGTTCTAGGGGACTAATGACCTCAGCAGTTGAGTCCCATAGTGCTCAGAGCCATTTTTGAACAAGTGAAAGAAGAAGGTGTCTTGTGAGTAAAGTAGTGCGGACAACTGTGTCTGTACATGCGCTGGCTACAACGACACATATCTACGCTAACGAAGAATACGCAGATGTGGTGTATGTTTAAGGCTTCTGTAGTGGTAGTGCTCCTGTCGAAGAATACCGTCGGCACTTTCTGACACGTCAAGCTCCTGATCTTGACGTGTTGACCAGAGTTTTCAGCACACTGCGCGAAACAAATATTATTCCAGGTTCCCATTTCTCTTCTGAATGTGTACTTCAACAACCTGTGTGGGAACAGTGACATCATTGAAATGATGCAGCATAGTCCTACCACCAGCACACAGTGAATTCCGCACATAACAGTGTCCCACGAATAGGTATATGGGGAACATAACTTGCGAAAAACTTTATAAAACTCACGTTGTAATGTTTATTAAAAGTTGTACTTGCGTACTTGTGTAAACCTGAGAGAGGGTTAGGTGGTATGGAAAATTAATAACAATGTACATTAAATTTGTTCTGTCTCTGAAACCAACTGGAATAGGGCTTATGTCTGTATGAAGTGTTTGGCTTCAAATGATCGTTCCTGTCATATCGCCAAATATGACCATTCATCTTGGGACACCCCGCCTACGCCTACACCCGTGATTCCCAAAGTGGTCTACATCAACACCCATGAGTCTACTACTACGCACAAGGGGCTCATGTCTGCAGAAAACGAACGTCGGTAAACTGCCTTATGAGCTTCATTTTTTCTGATTTTCCTGTCACGATAATTTCACAAGATGGGTGCGGATGGATGTAATTCGTCACTTCACTTTTCTTGGAACGTTATCTCTCGACATTTTAACAGTAAACTTCTTCATAAAGTACGAAGCCTCTCTTGCAGCATCTGCCACTGGAGTCTAATGAGAGCAACTCTGTGAAACTCTGGTGCTTGTTAAATGAATCCGTTACAAAGTGCGCCACTCTTCTTTGAATCTCCTCTATCTCTTCTCTCCACCCGACTTAGTGTCCCCAATTATTATAAACAACACCCCAGACTATTTTATAAGGCACTTTTTTCGTGTTTGAACTACGTACATTTTATTACACTTCCGATGGGTCTCAGCCTTGCGTTTGCTTTCCATGCCACTCATTTTATGTGGTGTCTCTGTTACCAGCAGGTTCGATCAACACGCGGGTATTATGTAGATGCTTCATGGACTCAAATGGAAATCGCCGAAGGAGGTTGAGAAAATTTAGAAATAGGCATTTGCCGCTTACTGCAGAAAGATTCTACTGCCGCTACCTTACATTTCGAGTAAGGACCACAAAGGCAAGATAAGAGAAATTAGAGATCATGCAGAGGCGTGTGGACAGTTGTTTTTCCTTCGTTCCATTTTCGAGTGGAACAAGATAGCGAATGACTAGAAGTGCTGTAACGTACCCTCCACCATCCTCCATATGGTGACCTGCAGAATATATATATATATATATATACGAGGTGCGACAATAAAGTAATGAGACTGCTTTTTTTTCCAGGATGTAGCAACACTGCAGGCTTGCGTAGGCACAATATCTTTGACCTTGGTCTATAAGCTGCTTCTAGTCCAAGCGGCACATCGATGCAACTGTTCAGTCATGATTGCAGAAGAACTGAATATCAATCGAGAAACAGTTCGTCTAATAATAACTGAAGATCTTGGTACGAGAAAGATTCGTGCAAAAATGGTCCCCAAAAATCTCACACCACAACAGCGTGAAATAGGGAAAAATGTGGCAGCCGATCTGTTAGAGCAAACGGAAATCAATCCAGAAGTGTTGAGCCATGTTATCACTGGTGACGAAAGTTGGTTTTTTTCAGTACGATCCAGAGACAAAAGGCCAAAGTTCGCAATGGTGCTCAAAGGGATCACCCAGACCAAAAAAAGATCGCATGTCAAAGTCAAAAGTGAAATGCATGCTTGTGTGCTTTTTTGATTCCAAGGGAATTGTTCATAAAGAGTGGTTGCCTCCTGGACAATCAGTTAACCAATATTACTACAAAGAAATTTTAGAAACACTTCGTAAAAGAGTTCATCGTGTACGTGCGAACATCGCTGATAATTGGATTCTGCCACACGATAATGGGCCATCCCATACTGCTCTATCGGTACAGCAATTTTTAACCTCAAAACAAATTTCAGTACTACCACAGCCACTTTATTCACGAGATATCGCTCTGTGAGGCTGTTTTTCTATTTCCAAGAGTCAAAAGGGGGCTCAAGGGACACCATTTTCAAACCGCACAAGATGTCCAAAAAGCTGTGACGAGGGTCTTGGAGGATATTACAAAAGATGAGTTCCAGAAATGTTGCCATCAACGGCAGAAGCGCTGGAAAAAGTGTGTGCAATCAGAAGGGAACTACTTTGAAGGAGACAACTCTGAACTTGACTAAAACGGTAAGCAACTTTTTTTCACGTCAGTCTCATTGCTTTATTGCCGCACCTCGTATATGCAGACGTAGATGTGATCGTCCCACTATACTCGTTCCGGACGGATATTCCTAGCTGTTTTACGTGTCTCGTGGTGAAGAAAAGGGCTAACAGAAAGAATTAGTGATTTGAGGGAAAATTGAAATATTTCACGAAGAGCTATTGTCTGCTATGTAAGCGAAGTGACAAAAAGTTAATCTTTTAAAGGACTACCTATTTTGCGCATAAAAAGTATATCGGTGCAGAAACTGTGGAACTATCTCTTTCATGTTAAAAGCAAAATAAATATCAAATTTTAGTATAAACTGAAACTTCTTTGATTTCTCTAGATTTATGTACACACCATTAATAATAATACAGTACCAATCAATATTTAAGTATCTTACATTTCATGCTTTCTGGCCATAACTTTAGAATAAATAAAAATTTGGGAAACGGTCAAATGTTTCGTGAAATGATTTGTCTAGAAGTAAGAGTAAAAATGGATCAGAGACACGTTTGAAGACATGTTTGATGTCCCTTTGAATTACTCGAAATCATGTATATCAAATGAGGCGCATTTGTCTAATATGTTTTATTTCTTATTTTTAGACCAATAATTTCACAAAACATTTGACAGTTTGTATTTTTAAAATTTACTTCCGTTATTGACTTTTGAGTCGTAGGAGTTTAACCATGTCGCGTGCGTCGAAGCGAGGCTCTCGGCCCTTTTGTAGACCGATTTAATAGTGCAGCGGAATAGAGAATAAATAATTATAGGTCCGCCAGTAACCGTTTCCAACTGATTCTGTAGCAATGCTTCGTGTATTTTGTCTCGAGTGCCGCATATCGCCAAGGTATTTGTGGATTCTTGCAGCGGTTGCGACTATGGTTTCACGCGACACCACGGACGCCCTGAAGTAAGGACTATGGTAACGTTTCAGGAACTGTACTAATTGGAGCAGCTAGTGAAAGGCAACAATCAACATTAGTGTAATTTGGTAACTCTCTGTGATCCGGTCATCAGCGGGTGGCTTTAGCTGTATATGGCATATCTGAAGAAATTTGTACACTATCTTCCTCGGCTACCTGACGCCATTAAACTGGCTAAAGATGATATGCGCGGCATTAGCTTGAAATTTCATCGGGGGCTGACTAACTTTTTATCTGGTGCGGTCATGTTCTAAAGACGAACATAAATTATTTATCATAAGCAGATTTCATATTTATGAATTCTGGTATAATTTTATTAAAATCGATATTTTTTGTATAAAGATAGAAATGCATCTCGGGGAACGAGTTATGAACACGATGCAGAAAGGAACGACTTCAGATAGGCCCTAGTTGCGTTGCGCTGTTCAATAAGTTGTCCGCGCCATGTCCAGGAGTCAATTGCTGTCTGTTGACTTCTGGTCCCGGTCTCCTCCAGCTAGAAACAAACGTGCTGGACTCTGTCCAGGGGACGTCTGGTCCGGGCTTGTCAGTTGCTGCAACTCCGTACAAGGGCAAGCGGTTTTGGTGGCTCACTGGAGAAGGTCTTCTGGACATGGTCGTACAAACGCAGCGAAACGGAACTGCATCACCACCAGTGAATCATATGGATATCATAAAAAATACCTTCCCATGTATTGTTATAACATAAATAAACGAACGAAATTACACGGCGAGAGGCTACATCATAAGTGGCTGCAATCTTTTCTTAGGTTTTATCGGTACACTAGCACACAGAGAAAGTATATGGTAACTAGGAGAGCGTTTCAAAATTCTGATAATGTGATCACCACCACATGCAATGCCTCTTCTCATCCCTCAGAACCACTATCTGCGGCATTTTTCAGGAGCATTTTCCGAGCAGGGCACCATGTTGGTAATAGTTTTTTATTTACCTCTGTACTCTGCATGTCTGTATGAAGTACATCTCATCATCATCGTCATAAAAAAATATTGTGCCTAATGGACTGGGCGAGATGTCACAGTGGTAAGAAATTGTACTCGCGTTATCCCTTCGCATTTCGTTAGTAAAGTTCATGATAAATATTACTTTCTATTGTAAAATATCCTATAGTTCCTTCCGAATCCACTCGCGGATGGAAAGTTCGAGTAATGACACTTTGTACACCTCTACATGAACAGTTATTAGTATAGTTGCATCTTCACGATCTCTGCTGGAGAAACATTTAAGTGGTCAAAGAATATTAACAGAATCTGGCCACAAAAAGTGTTATTGAAATTTTCTAAGGACGAATATCGGTAGACATTTGTTGTCTTTGTTTGTCTGCCAACTGAGATCTTTTTGTATTCACGTGCAGTTCTCTTTCCAAGCCTGTATCCAACCGTGCAGATCTTCTTCGTATACCCTCAATGTACGACATCAGACTGACTTGATTTGGATCTCACACGTTTGGTCTGTAATCCTGTACAGATCGTACTAATATTTTGAATATTTTGTAGGTTTATTTGTACATGAGAGTTTCCCCAATATCCTACCGATAAATCCAAGCCTGCGTCATCGTTCCAATTTGTATTCGCACACAAGGAACTGAAAATGAAACGATCGTATGGCGTTAACGGCAAGGAGACTCCGCCTGGCGTTGTTCGACCGCCTAGTGCATGTCTTTCTGTTTCACACCACGATCTGGAGGCAGCGAAGCTAACCACCAGACAACCAGTTGGAGATTCCCATCCTGTGAGATCCCAACACACTTCAGTTATTTTTAGTTTTGCTATCTGCATGATTCGTGGATCATGTTTGAGACAGCCCACTATGATGTGGACTGTGTTATTAGGTTTTCAAATATTGTACATTTTCTCGATATATAGCTACACGCTGACTAATTATTAACTGAATTTTTAAAACAAAATTTATTAAATATTACTCACATAAACACAGATCTTTTCAGGAATTCATTATGGAGTTTTCAAGCGGAAACGATTTCGGTTCACTTTTTAAACCGCTTTCATTGTCTGCTTGCCTCTTTAATTCACAAGGGATGTGGTCAAATAAAAGTTGCATATTTTCTCCTTTCTTTACAAGAGTAAAGTTAAGTTGTGGACAGTGGATGCCATTTTTATTTCTATTGTTATTACCGAATGGTTTAGTAAAGTGGATAATTTACATTCAAATCCCTATCCAGACATCAAACTTAGGTTTTCCGTGGCTTCACTAAAATGCTTCCCTTGAAAACCACGTAGCCAATTACCTCCCCCAGCTTTCCAATTGTGCTCCCCCATTCTAGACAACTTGTTCGATGGACGTTCGACACTCGATATCTACATGTGCTTCCGATATTTTTTTTATAAAAATCGAGCTCCCATCAGCAGATTCTCATATCCACAACTTCCGTGGACTTACTTATCCTGTGGTCGTCGGTTTGTCCAGAGTCGCAGCTTCGCGACTTCATTTTGTGCGTGAAGTGATTTTATCTTTGTGTATAAGAAAGAAAGACCTTGTGTGCTGTGTTTTTGTTATTTTTCAGTACAAAGTAGGAGACATCTTGCTTCACTTTCATCTCGTTTGGTCAGTGTTGCCACGAGACTATTTAATAAAATCGAATATCCTCTTGGCTTCTGTCACTACTTCTTCGACCGACGTTTGCTTGATGACTGGATGGAGGGTGAAGCTTTGACACTATCAGCTACTCCTGCTGGCGAAATGCCAGAAAAATCATCAGATAAACGTCGGCCGAAGTACCCGAGACAGAACCCAACAGGCAGTTTGTCAAGATGTGTTCACGAAAGCCTTAACAATTTTGTAAAATCGAATCATCAGAATGACTGGCCTACTCCACACCTGTCAGCAGCTGCCCGCCTCCACCTAAGGGTGCTTCTCTTATTGTATTGCTTGTGACGTCACTTCTGTGGCGTCAAACAGGCCCTAAATCATTAGTGCTGAGTGTATTTTTAATCAAATGAATATGTCTACAATTTCCAGTGACGATGAAAGTCAATTTTCCTTAAGATTCACTGGATGAAAATAGGGTCCAGGGATCCTCTTGGATTTCCGATTCTGTTTACACACAAATTATGTTTATAGCGTATTGACTGAACTGGGATGACATGGAGATAAAATAACTATAAAATAAAATCAAATAGAGGCGAATGTTTAATTCTGACGGAGACTGTAATTCGATAGCAAGACATCACGGAGTAGGTGGAAGGAATGACAAAGATAGAATTTGGCATGAATCGTAATTTAATCATCTCAATCACTTGTTTTAAGAATCACGAAAGAAGGTTGTGCAGCTGGAAGTGGCCGAGGGACACTGCAAGGCTCCAGACTGGTTATGTAATGGCGGGACAGAGATTTCAGAACCAGATTTTCAACTGTAAGATATTTCCAGGTGCATAAGTGGACTCTAACCGTAATTTCTTGCTTATGAGTGCAGACTAAAGACGAAGAAATTACAGAAAACGTAAGAAATTAAGGAAGTGGGATTTCAATAAATTGAAAGGACCAGAAGCTGTTCAGAGTTTATGAAATTGCGTTAGGCAACGGTTGATTGAAACAGGGGAAAGAAGTACAATAGACGATGATCGAGTAGCTTTGAGAGACACATTCCCCATCATAGTGGGCTATCTCAAACATGATCGACGAAACTTGCAAATAGCCAAACTAAAAATAAGTGAAGTGTGTTGGGATCTCACAGTATGGGAATCTCCAACTGGTTGTCTAGACAGCAAAGAATCACATAGGTAGAAAGACAAGAAACCCATGGATGACACAGGATAAATAGAATTACTTTGACAACGGGGGAAAGCATAAAAATGCAGCTATTGGAGCAAGCGAAAAGGAATATAAAAGCCTAAAATTTCAGACTGACAAACATGTAAACTGGCTAGAAGACAAATGCAAGGTTGAAGACGCAGGCATTAGTAAGGGAAAAATAGATGCCGCCAATAGGAAATCTGAAGAGACTTTTGGAGAAAAGAGGAAATACTATATGAATAACAAGGTACAGAAGGCAAACAAGTAAGGGATAAAGAAGGAAAATTTGAAAGGTAGAAGAAATATTTGAGGGTATACACCAACGGTGTCCAGCGTTTTAGCTTACCTGGGCAATAATGGAAGAGGATGACTATTTTTGGATCGCATATAATATACACTACTGGCCGTTAAAATTACTACACCACGAAGATGGCGTGCTACAGTCGCAAAATTTTACGGACAGGAAGAAGATGCTGTAATATGCAAATGATTAGCTTTTCAGAACATTCACACAAGGTTGGCGGCGGTGGCGACACCTACGAAGTGCTGACATGACGAAGGTTTCCAACCGATTTCTCATACACAAACAGCAGTTGACCGGCTTTGCCTGGTGAAACGTTGTTGTGATGCCTCTTGTAAGGAGGAGAAATGCGTACCATCACGTTTCCGACTTTGATAAAGCTCGGATTGTAGCCTATCGCGATTGCGGTTTATCGTTTCGCGACCTTGCTGCTCGCGTTGGTCGACATCCAATGACTGTTAGCAGAATATGGAATCGGTGGGTTCAGGAGGGTAATACAGAACACCGTGCTCGATCCCAACGGCCTAGTGTCACTAGAAGTCGAGATGACGGGCATCTTATCCGCATGGCTGTAACGGATCGTGTAGCCACGTCTCGATCCCTGAGTCAACAGATGGGAACGTTTGCAAGACAACAACCGTCTGCACGAACAGTTCGACGACGTTTTCAGCAGTATCGACTATCAGCTCGAAGACCACAGGTGAGGTTATCCTTGACGCTGCATCACAGACAGGAGCGCCTGCGATGGTGTAGTCGACGACGAACCTGGGTGCACTAATGGCATAACGTCATTTTTTTCGGATGAATCCAGGTTCTGTTCACAGCATCATGATGGTCGCATCCGTGTTTGGCGACATCGCGGTGAACGCACATTGGAAGCGTGTATTCGTCATCGCCATACTGGCGTATCACCCGGCGTGATGGTATGGGGTGCCATTGGTTACATGTCTCGGTCACCTCTTGCTCGCATTGACGACACTTTGAACAGTGGACGCTACATTTCAGATGTGTTACGACCCGTGGCTCTACCCTTCATTCGATCCCTGCGAAACCCTACACTTCAGCAGGATAATGCACGACCGCATGTTGCAGGTCCCGTACGGGCCTTTCTGGATACAGGAAATGTTCGACTGCTGCCCTGGCCAGCACATTCTCCACATCTCTCACCAATTGAAAACGTCTGGTGAATGGTGGCCGAGCAACTGGCTCGTCACAATACGCCAGTCACTACTCTTGATGAACTGTGGTATCGTGTTGAAGCTGCATGGGCAGCTGTACCTGTACACGCCATCCAATCTCTGTTTGACTCAATGCCCAGGTGTATCAAGGCCGTTATTACGGCCAGAGGTGGTTGTTCTGGGTATTGATTTCTAAGGATCTATGCACCCAAATTGCGTGAAAATGTGATGACATGTCAGTTCTAGTATAATATATTTGTCCAATGAATACCCGTTTATCATCTGCATTTCTTCATGGTGTAGCAATTTTAATGGCCAGTAGTGTAGCTAACACTAAAAATAACCGCGCCTCCTCCCCAAAAAAGGATGGACCAATGAGAGAATAGCACCGTGTGGTGGTAGTTTCCAATTGAAAATGTTCTGTTTATCATAACTTTACATAGATGCTCACTTCTCGTCCGACACTGGTACTTGCTTTGGGCAGCATGCGGCTCCCGCTGGTTGGAGACCCCTGGTCTATAGGGTGGTTATAATTGAACTTCCTCTACTTGAGAGGGCCTCCGTGAAAAGCGTGTGATTGTGAGACAACGAAAGTTTGTGGGGACGTTTCCAAGGGAAATAACGAATTATCCATTGAAAGGAACACATTTCTAATTTCCACATGAGAGGCTAGCATTGGTTAAATTGGTATCTTGCTTACCTTGCAGGTTACAAACGTTGCTCAGCGCGAGGACCGTCTGCGTCCACGACAGCCTGCAGTATGTCCTTGGTCCTTGGGGTATGAGTTCCTCAAAGAGAAACGGAGCAATCATGGACTGTAACGTAAAGCCACAGCACGCAGTGGCGTGTTCCCAAGGAAGGGAAACTTCACGAACTTTCGTTGGCGGTGACGATCTCCACACTTCGTCAGCTTCAACTCTTGCAAGAAACGTATAACAAGTCCGCTAGAACGTCTGCGTCACGTGGTAAAAGATGGTGAGTAATGTGAAGTTTGTGCGGATATCGTTCCATAATTGTTCACAGCACTTTTAGAACGGTGGACCACGGAATGTTCATCTGCCGTGACACATCTCGTGCACTGTTTGAAGTTCGTACATTGCGTCCAGCATTCTCAGCCGAGACAACAGTAATTTCTTCAACAATCTGTGGCGCAATTGGCCGTCGACCTTCCCAGGAGCAATTCACAGATCACCTGTTAATTCGAACTTCCGAATCATGTTATTCAACCTCGGCGCGGAAAGAGGACGTTTCCGGATTCCTTTAATGTGTTGATACTCGCGAAGAGCCGCAACAGTGTTGCTGTTGTTCTGTTAAAACAGCTTTACGAATAAAGCTCTGCTCACCTTGTCTAGACCCGTGTTGACTGTGCGCAACTGCAAAGCACAGCAGTACCGCCGCCCAGCGGCAAGTCGTGACACTACACTGCTAACGACGCAGCGCACAGTCGGAAGATCACTTCTGTAAAGTTCAGCACTCAAACGGTAACCACAGAAAATTTTGATGATGGCCAAGACATCAGCTTCAAACATAATCCAGAATGAGATTTTCACTCTGCAGCGGAGTGTGCGCTGATATGAAACTTCCTGGCAGATTAAAACTGTGTGCCCGACCGAGACTCGAACTCGGGACCTTTGCCTTTCGCGGGCAAGTGCTCCACCATCTGAGCTACCGAAGCACGACTCACGCCCGGTGCTCACAGCTTTACTTCTGCCAGTACCTCGTCTCGTACCTTCCAAACTTTACAGAAGCTCTCCTGCGAACCTTGCAGAACTAACACTCCTGAAAGGAAGGATACTGCGGAGACATGGCTTAGCCACAGCCTGGGGGATGTTTCCAGAATGAGATTTTCACTCTGCAGCAGGGTGTGCGCTGATATGAAACTTCCCGGCAGATTAAAACTGTGTGCCCGACCGAGATTCGAACTCGGGACCTTTGCCTTTTGCGGGCAAGTGCTGTACCATCTGAGCTACCGAAGCACGACTCACGCCCGGTGCTCACAGCTTTACTTCCGCCAGTACCTCGTCTCGTACCTTCCAAACTTTACAGAAGCTCTCCTGCGAACCTTGCAGAACTAGCACTCCTGAAAGCAAGGATATTGCGGAGACATGGCTTAGCCACAGACTGGGGGATGTTTCCAGAATGAGATTTTCACTCTGCAGCGGAGTGTGCGCTGATATGAAACTTCCTGGCAGATTAAAACTGTGTGCCCGACCGAGACTCGAACTCGGGACCTTTGCCTTTTGCGGGCAAGTGCTGTACCATCTGAGCTACCGAAGCACGACTCACGCCCAGTGCTCACAGCTTTACTTCCGCCAGTACCTCGTCTCGTACCTTCCAAACTTTACAGAAGCTCTCCTGCGAACCTTGCAGAACTAGCACTCCTGAAAGAAAGGATACTGCGGAGACATGGCTTAGCCACAGCCTGGGGGATGTTTCCAGAATGAGATTTTCACTCTGCAGCGGAGTGTGCGCTGATATGAAACTTCCTGGCAGATTAAAACTGTGTGCCCGACCGAGACTCGAACTCGGGACCTTTGCCTTTTGCGGGCAAGTGCTCTACCATCTGAGCTAGCGAAGCACGACTCACGCCCGGTGCTCACAGCTTTACTTCTGCCAGTATCTCGTCTCCTACTTTCCAAACTTTACAGAAGCTTTCCTGCGAACCTTGCAGAGAGCTTCTGTAAAGTTAATTACTGCTACAAAAGGGGCCCATCAGTGTCCAGAAGAGTCTAGAAGCGCAGGATTGCATTCTGCACAGCAGAACGATGTCCGTAGGTATGCTGACTACCTCTCTTGATACGCTGCGCTTCAGATCAGCACATGTGTGAATGCTCCCCTGGTAAACCCTGCCCTTCGAGTAGCCTCACAACCAGAAATCACAGAAAATGAGATCAGGTGATCGTGCTGGCAATACATTTGGAAAAGATCGGCTGATAATTCGATCGTTTCCAAACGTGTTGCGGAGAAGCAGGTGAACTTCGCAAGCGATGCGTGGAGGGGCCCCATCTTGCGCGAAAACTGTCGAGTTCAACGCGTCTGTCTCCTGTAGGCAGGATATGACATGCTGGCGAAGCATATCGCAGTAACGCTGGCCAGTCACACTGCATGTACTTGGTCCTTGATCGCCAGCCTGTTTAAAAACAATGGGCCAATGATAAAAGCAGCCGTGAAGGCACACCATACGACGACACATTCGCCATACAGAGGAACTTCATGCGCAGTGACTGGAGATGAAGTTCCCCACACTCGGCAATTCTGTGTATTCACCTAAAAATGAGCTTCGTCTGTCCACGGGATGGTCCAGGTCAACCCTTGCCAACTTCAATCCTTGCGAGAAAGTGGAGAGCGAAGTCAACAGTCAACAGGTCGTTGTGCGTCCTGTGGTGCAAGCTGCTGTGCGATATGCATCTTGTGCCGATGCCATTTGAGAATGGTTCGAAGCACCTTTTGTACAGGTGGACCACGGGATGTTCAACTGTCGTGACACAGCACGCGCACTGCCTTACTATCAGGAATTGCTCGCACAGTTGTCTGCCACAGCGACAGCGACTTCATCAACCACCTGTGGTGTAACTGGTCGTCGGCCTCTTCACGGAGCGACGCTCAGTTCTCCAGTTGATTCGAATTTCTTCATCGTGCTCCGCACAGCAGGTGGAGAAAGAGGACACTTCCGTAATCCTTTCAGCCGGCGATATTATCGAAGTGCAGCTGCAGCATTACTGTTGTCTTCATAACAGAGCTTCACCAATAATGCCCTGCTCCTTGTGTCGAAGCTCATGCTGACACCTCAACAAGTGCACTGCGACTGGTCAAGCGTGTGAGACTATGAATCACCATGACTGATCATGGTACCAGGCGGCCATAGCTGGAACTGGATGGTGGTGCTGTGACGCATGGATATCATGCACCCCATTCTCTGGACGTTAGTGTATGGTACTCATACAGTAATCAATTTCCGTATTGTAATGTGTTAAATAGGAAAGTTTAATTATAACCACCAGGTATAAACTGCATCTCAACGAATATAAACTCCATCTCAACGAACAAACATCAGCTGAATGCAGACAGCCGGCCGAAGTGGCCGAGCGGTTCTAGGCGCTTCAGTCTGGAACCGCGCGACCGCTACGGTCGCAGGTTCGAATCCTGCCTCGGGCATCGATGTGTGTGATGTTCTTAGGTTAGTTAGGTTTAAGTAGTTCTCAGTTCTAGGGGACTGATGACCTCAGGAGTTCAGTCCCATAGTACTCAGAGCCATTTTTGAATGCAGACATTTAAATGTTTCAAAAAATGGTTCAAATGGCTCTGAGCACTATGCGACTTAACATCTGTGTCATCAGTCCCCTAGAACTTAGAACTACTTAAACCTAAGTAACCTAAGGACATCACACACATCCATGTTCGAGGCAGGATTAGAACCTGTGACCGTAGTGGTCACGCGGTTCCAGACTGAAGCGCCTAGAACCGCACGGCCACACTGGCCGGCTTTAAATTTTTCATTATGAAAAAGAGGAAGAGAGACAGTTCCTACTACCTTAGATTCAGCAAGAAAATATGGTGGACCACTACATATCAAGAAAAAATAAGTGACATAAAACAGTTATCACCTACACTTCACAATTATTTTGAATGCCTTGAAATGAATAATGAAGAAAATGAAGACCCAGAATTGCTTTATTAGTTTTGTCAACATGTGTTAGCAAACAAAAGCTCACATAGTTTCTTTTTGAGTGCTTTTTTTTAATACTGAGTTATAGCATGGGAGAAGTTTCGAATCTCCAGTACTCTGCTTTAAAGAACATGAACATGAAAGTTTTGTTCATTAATTTATTCACTACTGAAAAACTGACGCTGTTACTTTGCCAGTATTTCAAGACAATTACTGTAATAGGTTGTCTCTCTCTGTTTGGAAACTATATTCTAATAGTGTCTGATGTAAGATAGTAAAAGCTGCATATTTACTCTCAAAACTTTTCGAGGTAGTTATTGATGAAGATAGTGCTAACTCACAATAGTAGGAACAATGTTACATGTAAAGTATTTTCTAGGACTCTTTTTACCCATTTAACGGATTGAGTAACTAAACAAGCAGTGTAAATTCGTAGAAAATGTTACAAGTAGGCCCACTGCGATTTACGATTTAACCCTTTCACTGCGTATTTAGTCTGAGCGGCCGCCTGCCATGTGCGCATAATTCTCAAGAGCGCGCCGTATACTGAACATACGACTGTTGCAGTCTATAGCTATTATTAACAAAAAATTAAGACGCAATATGCTGTATTGTCGTGTTACATTTTATTAATATTTATAGAGGATTACTTTTTTTCAAGAAGGTGCTTTATTAGGAGATAAAAGTACAGGAGTTATTACCTTAATAAGACTTGGAAGTGTGGTACCTTTGCAAACAACAATTCAAACGTAAAAGTGTGTCACATTTTGTAGAAATGTATCTAGGGTCACTTCGTTTCTCATTCTTTTCACGTACAGTGCACCTTCCCTGGCCAGTCTTCTTCTTTGGCGTTCCTTGGATTAGCGAGATAAGTGGCTCTCGATTAGGCATAAGAGATTGTCACCATCAACCGATCTCTGCTTACAGTCTGTGGTGAATCTCAAGGATCTGCTTGACGAGTTTCTGCTGAAAATCAGACATTGAATTATTCCTTCCCGTTTCACGTCTATATAATGCATGAGCGCTCAGCAGACACAGATCCACCAGACGAAGTAATACTTTTTTATACCAGTGTACAGTTTTTCGTACACATTCTAATGGTGTCGCTCTTATCGACGGCCCCCATAGTTTCATTGTAGCTTACGATGCAAGCTAGTTTTCTTTTTCCTTCAATTCAACATTTCTGGCTTATCCTACCATTTGAAAGCAAGAAGTTTGTGTGTTGACATATGTTCGAACTCACCTTTTTGGTAACTATTACGGTTTTTAGTTTCCGTCCCAGAGGCATTAGTCATTCTGTCATGCAGATAGGAAAATAACGCCGGTCTAGTACATCAATCACCAACATAGAGTCTACGACCAAGGTAGCGTTCTAGTAAAGTAAGAACAATGCTTGTAGGTATTCCAAAATTTACACCAAAACCTGTTTCTATCTTGCGTCCGTTGCTGCACTCACACAAATAATAAAGACAAGAATACATCCAGATTCAAAATCACACAATACAAAAAACATTACGCCAAATCTATGGCGTTAGGATGGAATGTACTGTGTGAAGAAGACACGGTCTTTGTAGATAAATAGTCTTTCGTTAATGCACAGATTTTAAAGGGATGGGAAGCATCTGCGTATGCATGTCGTAGATATTCACAATTGGACGAATTTTCCAGATTTTGTCATCTGCAGGGCCTGATCGTCATCAACAAGGTGTAACATTCCTAGTGACAGAAGGTGTCTTACCTCTTGGCATGATTTGCGTGAACATTCGAGCAGACAGTAACAGATCTTTCTCACTTGAGTCATCAGAAAATGTGCGGCATGGAAACAGTAAATTTCATCATTGTTTGTGTTTTTTCAACTTCGCAGTCTTGATTTTTCACTGGCGTCGTTGCAAACGTGCTCGTAATACTAAATTGCTCAGCTATTTACTTTTCAGTTTCCTGGCAAAAAAACTTGGAAGTAGTCATACACAGCAGATGAACTATCTGAATCGACCACATTGCAATCGGAATTACTGTTATCGAAATTATACACTTTGGGGTTCAATCAATCTTTCCATCTAAAATCGTCTGTTTTACGTCTTTTAGCATATTGCCAGACATACACTCAGACTCTTCTTCGATATCTAAGGAAGAAACGATGGTAACGTCAAATTCTCGATGTGCATTTACTGGTTCACAAATATTTTGAATAGTCAAGGTCATCGGCGTCCCTGTCTGTGCGACCGTAATCAGCTGGACTGAGTATGGCGGAGTCCTCGTCGTTACTTAGCAGCTCATGTCCTGTAAGCGGACGGTAACTGCGTGTCGTTTTGTTCGAAGTCACGGAAAGCGCAGCACACAAAGTAGGCAATATTACGATACCAATGACCTCTGTAGAAAATTCAGCATTCAGCGTGTCTTTCGCGCAATTCCCAGTATTCCAACTTGGGCTGTTGATAAAATATCGATATACCATATAATGTCGATTTATGTGAGATGTATTTTTTACCGACAATCGATATCTAAATAACAACACTGAGTGCTGATATTTTTTTTATTTTATATTTTTTCACAGTTTTCGATAAACATTTGAAATTGTTCTTTCCAAATTGTAGTAGAACATGATTTTACTTTCACTGTGTGAAGGAGTCTTACTACTTTGTGAGCTTTTGTCACGTCCAGTCTTTCTCTTTGGCTGTGTGAATCAAGTTCAGGTGACACAAAGAAATCCGATTACACTGCGGTTGGAGGTGTGGATGGACTAACTAGTCAACCGTTGTGAAGAAATAGTACGCCAGTTGCGTAAAAAAAAAAAAAATATAACTAGTGTGCTGTTTCTTCTTCACATCGGCAATCTGCAGAAACAGTTGCTGAAAATGATGAACAAAAATCTAAATGACAAGATAAGTCTTTGTAGTGGGCGGAGACGCTGTGTGTGTGTGTGTGTGTGTGGGGGGGGGGGGGGGGGGGGCGAATGCTGACTTAAGGTCGGGACACACATGTCAGGACCGTGTCCGTGCCGAGACACGTCCGAGTATCGGCCGTCACCCGGACTACGAAATACAACATTAAAACAAATGCAGCGGGCCCCACTTGACCGGGCCGTGCACGGGGAACGTCAACGGGCCGGGGCCGGGCCGGGCGGGATTCGCCGTGTTTAAATTTTCACGTGACGAACACGGCCTGACGGTGGGGTTGTCTTGTGAGCTGTGCAACTGCGCAAAACTGTTCTGTGTACAAAACATGGATGTGGAACGACTAATAGAGGAAGTTCGTAAGTTTCCTGTTCTTTACGATCAGGGAAGTGAAAATTACAGGAATATCGAGTACAAAGACAGAGTTTGGAAGACAATTGCAACAGATCTACAAGCCAAAGGTAAGATAAAAACTATACAAGTTTTAATACCCGAAAGATATTTATTTACTTTTTATTTTACAAACAGATGTTTGGTTTATGTCATCGTTATATCGCCAAGGCGACATGTTCTTGCCATTCCACAGTACCTTGTGGAGAGTTCAGGAATTTTTTGAGTTGTTCTCGTACAGCAAATGCAGCATCTGTTGATCTCCCACGAATTCGAGGTAGGTTTCGAAGATTTGATGAACTTCCGGATCCCTCAGCAGTTTCCGTTTGATCCATCCTCTGTTCGGGCACCCTATAACCTTCCATTTTTCGAATAAAGTTGTACAGTACACACGCAGCCGTCACAATCATTGTAAGGTTATTAGGATCTCCCTGAAGGATTCTTCTAAATATTCGAAATTTCTGTTGCAATATACCGAATGCATTTTCGGATATTCTTCTTGCCCGACTCAAACGATAATTAAATATAGCCTTGTCATTTGTTAAGTTCCTGCCAGGATATGGTCGCATCAAGTATGTTTTGAGAGGGAAAGCTTCATCGCCTACAATTACCATTGGAAGTTCAACATCAGTTCCGGGTAAAGTTTTACTCTTTGGGACGCTAAGCGTATTGTTTTCCAATGACTTTCCAAGATTTGAATTTACTAGAATGCCTCCATCAGAGTTTTTTCCGTACGCTCCCACGTCTATTGCAATAAAATTATAACATGGGTCAACCAGAGCAAGAAGCACAATGGAATATGTTTTTTTGTAATTCCAATAGAGGCTTCCTGAGTTGTTTGGAGCCTGTATTGTTACGTGCTTTCCATCTAAAGATCCAATGCAGTTTGGAAACTGCCATTTTGTCCAAAACTCCTCAGCTATAGCATTCCATTTTTCTTCATTCGGCACAGGCATCACGTCTTCTAACAATAAATCGATAACTGTTCTAGAGGTGTCATGGACGATAGCTGCAACTGCGGATTTTCCCAACCTGTAGCTGAAGGAAATAGTTTTAAAGGAATCTCCTGTAGCAAGGAACCTGAAAAAATTGAATGTATAAGATGAGAAATACTGTATAATCTATAAAATATTTGCAGCATTTTAAACATTGTAATATAAATACGCGATTTAAAATATTT
This sequence comes from Schistocerca serialis cubense, assembly GCF_023864345.2. Lineage (NCBI taxonomy): Eukaryota > Metazoa > Arthropoda > Insecta > Orthoptera > Acrididae > Schistocerca > Schistocerca serialis. The sequence goes on along the minus strand of NC_064646.1, from coordinate 48,798,639 downwards.
TTGGTACAGGTGGAATAGAGGAATGCAAAAAAAAAAATGGGCATCTGTTCGTGACCAACTAAGGAAGACCTTGCAGAAAAGGAAAACTGTTTCAGGACAAGCCGCTGTTCATCAACATAAATACAAGTATGAAGATCTCTTAACGTTCCTGCTACCTTACATGGTAGAACGAGAAACAGTTTCCAATGTTCCTTACACGCAAGACAATAATGAGCATAAACAAGAATCAAATACAGATTCCCAAGAGGAGCAGTCGATTGTTGAAAACGAAAAAGTGTCTACACAAGAAGACATTGCAGATGAAGAATGGATCATTAAAACCCAGGATAGTGAAACAGAGAATTTGATAGAGCGCACTCGGCATTCCCAGACGCCCTCAGCTCATTCGTCCGTCACTTCAAAGAAGAACACGTTTATGAAACCACCACTGAAACGAAAATTTCAGCGTGAGGTTAAACCACAAGAATCTGCATCAAGCCAGTTCATGGCTTACATTTTGGCAGAAAAAAAAAGCTGAAAAACGGAGAGATATACAAAACCCAGTTGATGCTTTTTTGGCTGGTATAGCACCAGCCCTAAAATCATTGCATCCACTACTGTTTCATCAAGCTAAAAGTAGGATTTTTTCAATTGTACAAGACTTTGAACTGAAGCAACTCATGAATGACGTATCAGTCCATCAATTCACTCCATCATCTTCCAATTCCTCAGCAAAATCTGTTTCAACACCATATCCTTCACCTGTGGGAAACGAGTCAACAGAACCTACACAGCAGCTTTTGGACCTGCAAAGGGATTCGCACAATTCGTATATAAATAACCAAAGCCATCATCCTCCAAGTTCCCCTGCATCCTCATCAGCTTCAGAAACTAATTCACTGAATAGTCCTCATTTGTTTTTCTTAGGGTAGTAGAAATTTAACTGTATTATTTACTAACTTATGTATTTATCTTTCAATTACTAAAGTAATAAAATAAAAATGCTGTCCTTAAAACTTCTTATTTATTTGTGTTCTGTGTACTTTTCTTTAACCTACCGTAAAAAAACAGCCAGTCGTTCTTTGGGTGAAACTGATACTCTCCAGAACGTGTCATTTTTTCTCAGCCTTGGTTCTAGTTTCTTTAAAAGTTCACAGGTGTACTGCGTCTGCCTAAAATATTCATAAAACTTAGTCTCATCATCTACGAGGTGAGAAAATAGTGTTCGAAACTCTCCCTGTACTGGTCTTGTTTTCCAGGCACTGTGGATCCATAATTTTCTTCTTCTTGTTTGCCTTCGTTCGTTTTCCTCTTCGTCTAAAGCAAGTGCTATAAGTCCTAATTCACTGTTACGAAAATTAGTGAACATGTTTTACAGCTTTCACAAACAGAAACACAGCTCACCGCGTCCGAGTCACTACAAGGAACAACAGAGGCACGGACGTGCCCCGGTCATGTGTGGCCCCTGCAGGAACGGACCGGAGTACGGCCGTCACTCGTCCGACGCTCGGCCCTGACACGGCCCGGACGTGTGTGTCCCGACCTTTAATCGGCGCTCGGCGCTGCCAACAGAAAGTGCAACGTTTAACTGTACCACGTAACTTTGATGACACTACTACAATTGTTAGGTCGCTGGTGTTTGCAGAAGTGAAAAAAACAGGAAACAGGGAAGTCAACGTGAAGTATTCCAGACAAATCCGATGTGTGATGAAACAGAACAACGGACTTATCGGGCATATTTTATTGTACCGTCTACATGTAGTTACTATTGCTTGTAAAGTGGTTATCGCTAAGCCTGTACGTGCACCGTTTTCCTCTCAGTTCTTGCTCTAAGGGGGATAAGCAGGCTGCTAGCTTGTGATGTACAGAATATCTAATAATAAATCAATGCTTAAATATACAGCCGATATTTTTGCAAGCTGGTAAGTTGATACTTTTCCGTCGATATATTGGTACATATTTTCGATATATCGAGGACTGATATGAAATCTTCTTAAGTGTTGATATATCGGATTCGCGCCTTTTTTTTAAAAATATCAACAGTCCTAATTCCAACAATTAGACTCCATACTTCTGCGTCTACCACCTCTGACTCACTGGCCGTGTAGTAGACGTTATACGAATGAATACGTTTGTAGCAGGAAACTGCTGTAAATATTTTTCATACCGAATCATATATATACGCCCGGAGGATTGTAACAATTAGTCTATATGTACATCTGGAGCAGTGAAAGGGTTCATATTTAACCAAACACACGCACATCAAAGAAAGTTTTGCATCACCTCGGTTCCGAGAATTCCGGAACCTGCAGAGAAAATTGCAACAGAGATCAACACAAGCATCATTTCCGCCCTTTTTATTGCTCATGAAAACCACACATTGCATGTTGTACCACCATACAGCGAGACCTTCACAGGTGGTGGTCCAGATTGCTGTACACACTGGTACCTCTAATACTCAGTAGCACGTCCTCTTGCACTGAGGCATGCCTGTATTCGTCGTGGTATACTATCCAAAAGTTCATCAAGGCACTGTTGGTCCAGATTGTCCCACTGCTCAACGGCGATTCGGCGTAGATCCCTCAGAGTGGTTGGTGGGTCACGTCGTCCATAAACAGCCCTTTTCAATCTACCCCAGGTATGTTCAATAGGGTTCATGTCTGAAGAACATGAAGGAAGTCATTCACAAGATTGTCACGATGGGGGCGTGAATTGTCATCCATGAAGACGAATGCCTCGCCAATATGCTGCCGATATGGTTGCACTATCGGTCGGAGGATGGCACTCACGTATCGTACAGCCATTACGGCGCCTTCCATGACCACCGGTGGCGTACGTCGGCCCCACATAATGCCACCTCAAAACAAAGGGGAACTTCCACCTTGCTGCACTCGCTGGACAGTTTGTCTAAGTCGTTCAGCGTAACCGGGTTGCCTCCAAACATGACTCCGACAATTGTGTGATTGAAGACATATGCGACACTCATCGGTGAAGAGAACGTGATGCCAATCCTTAGCGTTCCATTCGGCATGTTCTTGGGCCCATCTGTACCGCGCTGCATGGTGTCGTGGTTGCAAAGATAGACCTCGCCATGGACGTCGGGTGTGAAGTTGCGCATGATGCAGCCTACTGCGCACAGTTTGAGTCGTAACACGACGTCCTGTGGCTGCACGAAAAGCATTATTCAACATCGTGGCGTTTTTGTCAGGGTTCCTCAGAGCCATAATCCGTAAAATGGCTCTGAGCACTATGTGACTTAAATTCTGAGGTCATCAGTCGCCTAGAACTTAGAACTAATTAAACCTAACTAACCTAAGGACATCACACACATCCATGCCCGAGGCAGGATTCGAACCTGCGACCGCAGCGGTCGCTCGGTTCCAGACTGCAGCGCCTAGAACCGCACGGCCAGTCCGGCCGGCTCCATAATTCGTAGGTAGCGGTGATCCACTGCAGTAGTAGCCCCTGGGCGGCCTGAGCGAGGCATGTCATCGACAGTTCCTGTCTCTCTGTGTCTCCCCCACGTCCGAACAACATCACTTTGGTTCACTACGAGGCGCCTGGACACATCCCTTGTTGAGAGCCCTTCCTGGCACAAAGTAACAATGCGGAGGCAATCGAACCGTGGTATTGACCGTCTAGGTATGGTTGAACTGCAGACAATGCGAGCCGTGTACCTCCTTCCTGGTGGAATGACTGGAACTGATCTGCTGTCGGACCCCCTCCGTCTAATAGGCGCTGCTCATGCATGATTGTTTACATCTTCGGGCGTGTTTAGTAACATCTCTGAACAGTCAAAGGGACTGTGTCTGTGATACAATATCCACAGTCAACGACTATCCTCAGGAGTTCTGGGAACCGGGCTGACGTAAAACTTTTTTTTTGTGTGTGTGTGTGTATAACACGCAAGAACTCAAAACTATGCCCTCGTTGGTTAGCACTTTCTTTCGTCGATTCCTTCAACCGTAATAAACGACTCTCAAAACCCCAGCAATACAGACAGACAGCGTTTGTCTTATGAACATAATACAGAAAATGGCTGAGATGCAATGTTGATGAAATGTTGTGTAAATTCTCTGGGTTCCAGTGCAACAAGACACGCAACATAACGAGGTACGCACATCCACGCAAAAGAAATAGCGCGTACCGTTCTCGTGACGCAGATATCTGTGCATAACCACATTCCTAAATAAGCTTATCGGACAAACAATTAGTCACCCCTAGAGGAATCAGTACAAACATCAATTAATACCGTGTTATTCCGCCCCTGAGTTTGTTCACTGCTTGATTAGGTTAGGAAGTAAGTCACCATGGTTGTGCAGATACGTCGCATTCAGGTTAAGCCACTCGCAGAGGATTTCATCGCTCGATTCCACCAAATTGCGAGGATGCCGATGTCGCCATTTTACTCGCTGTTCCAACATGTGCCACAAATATTCTATAGGGTTCCATTCAGCTGATTTTGCAATTCAGTCTACAAATGAAAGGATGCCGGAATATTCAGGAAACCAGTCACATATTCTTCCAGCTCGATGAACTTTGCTGTTGTCGTCCTTACGGTGTCTGTGTGAGCAATGGCCTCTTTCGAGGTCAACGACCCCAAATACTGACCCCCATGGAGTTCCTGTCACAATATTTTCTAGCTAACAGGTTGGGATGGACCTTGCGTCAATGCCTGCAGCAAATCCTATTTGGTTTGGAAGCTTTGAGACACATCTGCAGTCCCTCTTAGTCAGGATTTTTTTCCGATCGCAACTGTAACGCCGCGTTTCGTGGCCACGTGTGTTACACCACTGCTTGTAGACACACTGAACAGTGCGTCGCGAAACACCAACTAATCCAGCAACTTTACACACGACCAAACACGATTGCCCCTTTTTCCACTCTGTCACGTCCTTACTTTTACCCATGATTACATGCCATGACGGCTTGAAACATGAGGTCTGACTGATCGCTACTGCCTTATCCTCACTCACGTATAGGCAGGGTGCCCGGGCTTGAGCACGTGACTCGACCGCTGTACCATCTGTATACGATTAAGGGGGGGAACCACATCAGGAGGTTAAAAAATCCGATTTTTTATTGCATAAATCATTAGCTTCACTATCCAGGAATACGGTGTGAAAATTTCAAAGCGAAATTCACATACTTTATATTTTATGAGCGTTGTATACATAGAAGAAGCCTGGAGATACTGACTATATAATGGTAAGACAGAGATTTAGGAGCCAGGTTTTAAACTGTAAGACATTTCCAGGGGCAGATGTGGACTCTGACCACAATGTAATGATTATGAACTGTACATTAAAACTGAAGAAACTGCCAAAAGGTGGGAATTTAAGGAGATGGTACGTGGATAAACTGACTAAACCAGAGGTTGTACAGAGTTTCAGGGAGAGCATAAGGGAACAAATGACAGGAATGGGGGAAAGAAATACAGTAGAAGAAGAATGGGTAGCTTTGAGAGATGAAGTAGTGAAGGCAGCAGAGGATCTAGTAGGTAAAAAAGACGAGGGCTAGTAGAAATCCTTGGGTAACAGAAGAAATATTGAATTTAATTGATGAAAGGAGAAAATATAAAAATTCAGTAAATGAAACGGGCAAAAAGGAATACAAACGTCTCAAAAACGAGATCGACAGGAAGTGCAAAATGGCTAAGCAAGGATGGCTAGAGGACAAAAGTAAGAATGTAGAGGCTTATCTCACCAGGGGTAAGATAGATACTGCCTACAGGAAAATTAGAGAGACCTTTGGAGAAAAGAGAACCACTTGTATGAATATCAAGAGCTCAGATGGAAACTCAGTTCTAAGCAAAGAAGGGAAAGCACAAAGGTGGAAGGAGTATATAGAGAGTCCATACAAGGGCGATGTACTTGAGGACAATATTATGGAAATCGAAGAGGATGTAGATGAAGATGAAATGGGAGATACGATACTGCGTGAAGAGTTTCACAGAGCACTGAAAGACCTGAGTCGAAACAAGGCCCTGGGAGTAGACAGCATTCCATTAGAACTACTGACGGCCTTGGAAGAGCCAGTCCTGACAAAACTCTACCATCTGGTGAGCAAGATGTATGAAACAGGCGATATACACTCAGACTTCAAGAAGAATATAATAATTCCAATCCCAAAGAAAGCAGGTGTTGAAAGATGTGAAAATTACCGAACTATCAGTTTAATAAGTCACAGCTGCAAAATACTAACACGAATTCTTTACACACGAATGGAAAAACTGGTAGAAGCCGACCTCGGGGAAGATCAATTTGGATTCCGTAGAAATATTGGAACACGTGAGGGAATACTGACCCGACGACTTATCTTAGAAGCTAGATTAAGGAAAGGCAACCTACATTTCTAGCATTTGTATACTTAGAGGAACCTTTTGACAATGTTGATTGGAATACTCTCAAATTCTGAAGGTGGCAGGGATAAAATACAGGGAGCGAAAGGCTATTTACAACTTGTACAGAAACCAAATGGCAGTTATAAGAGTCGAGGGCATGAAAGGGAAGCAGTGGTTGGGAAGGGAGTGAGACAGGGTTGCAGCCTCTTCCCGATGTTATTCAATCTGTATATTGAGCAAGCAGTAAAGGAAACAAAAGAAAAATTTGGAGTAGGTATTAAAATCCAGGGAGAAGGAATAAAAACTTTGAGGTTCGCCGATGACATTGTAATTCTGTCAGAGACAGCGAAGGACTTGGAAGAGCAGTTGAACGGCATGGACAGTGTATTGAAAGGAGGATATAAGATGAACATCAACAAAAGCAAAACGAGGATAATGGAATGTAGTCGAATTAAGTCGGGTGATGCTGAGGGAATTAGATTAGGAAATGAGACACTTAAAGTAGTAAAGGTGTTTTGCTATTTGGGGAGCGAAATAACTGATGATGGTCGAAGTAGAGAGGATATAAAATGTAGACTGGCAATGGCAAGGAAAGCGTTTCTGAAGAAGAGAAATTTGTTAACATCGAGTATAGATTTAAGTGTCAGTAAGTCGTTTCTGAAAGTATTTGTATGGAGCGTAGCCATGTATGGAAGTGAAACATGGACGATAAGTAGTTTGGACAAGAAGAGAATAGAAGCTTTCGAAATGTGGTGCTACAAAAGAATGCTGAAGATTAGATGGGTAGATCACATAACTAATGAGGAAGTATTGAATAGGATTGGGGAGAAGAGGAGTTTGTGGCACAATTTGACTAGAAGAAGGGATCGGTTGGTAGGACATGTTCTGAGGCATCAAGGGAGCACCAATTTAGTATTGGAGGGCAGCGTGGAGGGTAAAAATCGTAGAGGGAGACCAAGAGATGAATACACTAAACAGATTTAGAAGGATGCAGGTTGCAGTAGGTACTGGGAAATGAAGAAGCTTGCACAGGATAGAGTAGCATGGAGAGTTGCATCAAACGAGTCTCAGGACTGAAGACCACAACAACATATTTTATGAGCATAAAACTGAGTGCACATTGGGTACAGGCAATTATGGCAACAAACTAGCACATGATTTCCACGGATGAAAATCCTCGACACGAATATTGCTCTGAGGGTAAAGACAGCTGGTGCGAGTGGCAGAAATGAACAGCCCCTGGAATAGAACATGAACCGCACCCTACTCCATTGCACCCCGACGTACAGAAGGAACGTGTTCCAATATATGAAGATTCATCAAGACGATGAATTACTGGAGAGGTGTTTAGGTGGCCACACATAAAATGCGAATGAAAGTCTTAATTCCACTACTTGGCGATTAGCTCCTAAACACTACTCCAGACTACAAGTAGTTGAATTGGCATCGTATTTAGCAGCGGGCTTATTCAGTGAAGGAAATTCATCCCTTCTGATGGTCATGAACGAGGCAGGAATTGTAGTAGGCACGCAAAGCTTCAGTTGTGCCGAACAAATGGATAACCACCGCGTGAGCCGCTAGAATCGACGTAGTTCATTGGAACCGAAGGAAGCTCGGAAAGCGCTGCTGCAAGCGCAAAATGAAGCCTATGAGGAAGAAGAAGGATTACTATATGGTGCTGGAATCGCAGATTAATCGGTAAGCATTTTACATCATTGTTAACTTTCTTGAATTTCTACTTTCCGAGTATTTATTTTTCAAACGCGTTTGTCTCAGAATGACTTTTTTCACATTTGCGTGAAGTCATTATAAAAATTGATAGTGTGATTCTTTATAAAATTACGAATTATATGAACCAACTTGTGAGATGATGTCATGATTTTAAGGATATTTTTCTTTGCATAAATTTAGAGGAAAAAAACGTGAAAATCTAAGTTAATTCTTCCAACGCCTGCAAAATTTTTAATTTTCATTATGTGCCAGGATCATATTCGTAGAAAATAAGTTATTAACTTAAAATCAAAAGCTTTTTGATTTCAGATGGAAATCGGAATGGCTACACTGCGCAACTATACTCACAACCTTCAGCAGACATCACAGCGTAACTTCGTTATTTTTATCTGCAAGTTATCAAAACAATTCACAAAAACTGTTAGAAATTCGAATGGAATGATGTCAAAATTTGATTAAATTGTAATTAACTGTGCCCCACCCAAAAAATCCCAAAAATCATTGTTAAACAGCCTCCTAAAGTCGTTTCCCCGCTTAACGATTCATCTGTGCGTGCGCACTGGGGGGACTAACGTTTCGTGCGGTGACCTTATGAGGCGTGGTCGTAAAACATGTGGAAAGGAAAGAGGGATGAAATACGACGTCACTGAGGTCGTCATTACTGTAATTTACAGCGTGTACTCCGAAGCAGGCCGTGATTTGCCCGATCGTAAGACGCGCCTCCAACACAGGACAGGCGCCAGACGCCCCCAAATTCTTCGTGCAACTTAACAACACAATGTAATCTAAAGCTCTAACATGGTCGATGACGACCCGTACCCGTCTTGCGTTACATACGACTAAAGGAGGCGGGCATTATTAGAGATTAACGTCCTGTCAACGATAGGTGGAGCGCAAAGAAATCATCCCAACGTTTTCCTCAGGAGACTTAGCGAAACTATGGGAAACCTAAATGAAGATTCAATATTGTGGCAGATTAAAACTGTGCCGAGGCAAAGGCAAAGTGCTCTGCCAAACAAAATAGCAACACACGACTCACGACCCGCCCTCACAACTTCAACTCCGTCAGGGCATCCACTCCTTCCTTCCAAACTTCACACTTCTCCTGCATACAGCGAACACTCCTCTGCAGAAGGAAAAATTCATTCCGAAACAGTCCCCTTGGCTGTGACTATGCCGTTTCTCCGGAATATCTCTTCTTCCAGGAGTGCTAGCCCCGCAATGTACACAGGAGAACTTCTGTGAAGTTTGGAAATTGGGTGATGGGGTACCGGCGGAAGCTTAGCCTCGAGGACGACTCTTGAGTCCCGCTAGGATTGCTCAGGCGGTAGAACGATTGCCCGTGAGAGGCGAATGTCCTACGTACACAGTTTTAATTTAAGTTTCGTGTCAGCAGACACACCGCTGCAGATTGAAAATTCATTCTGGCTAAGTTTACCTGTCTCTAGGGAAATATGAACGCCGTTCTGCTGCATTTGAGCCCAGTGCCTTACCACCGCACCATCTCCTCAATACGTAAGACTAACAGTCCATCTCGTGGAAGACGGCCCAGTCTTACACGGCCATTGACCTGACATAACAGATTCTTATGTCCAATAAATCAGAAAGACTTTCCCATAATTGCAATCCACTACCCATCCAACTGGAGAGTGCCGCCTGTCCTGTTTTTACAGAATGCTCGAAATTACTTCACCCACGTTATTCGATGAGGTGTGGGCCATACACTTCATTAACGGGTTCACTGCCATCCACTTTTTTTTCGAAAGATATCAAAAACTTCAGTCAGTACCTGATTATCCTCATCTTCCTCAAATACTCCTATACAGTTGTCAAGTAGGATAGATTGCAAATTTGCCCGTTCCCTGCATAAGAAGTTTGATTCCCCTTGATCAATCGGGCTGTTATCTACCTAACGTACCCCGTCACATGTATTATATGTAATCTAGACAAACTTAAGTCAGTGTCAGAGCGAAGGACATCGTGTTCATCGATAACAGTCTAGATTTTTGATTACATTATCATCAAACACTGAAATTCCTATAAACTTTTTGAGTATTGTAGAATATTACACCAGTGTTTTGTGTGTTTTCATTCACAACTTTTCAAAGTTTTGAGCGGTATCTATTTAGGTTTTGTATGTTAGTCTGCTGGTTAAGAAACTATGAACATCCAGGCATCCATAAAACTAGTATCCAATTTCGCAGTAGAATAACACTGAACTAGATGGGAGTATTTTCAGTAATGATAGGTCATTTAATTACACAAAGTAATACATTGGTGTATCTTCGTTTTTTACTCAAAACACCAAAATGCTAAGGTTTGTAGATGAGGTACAAATCGAACCGACTGAAAAACAAAGTTCTGATAACTCTAGTATACAAAAACAAGTGAACGCCGTCCGAACAGGCCTTGTAGGCCGAACAGCACCGACCGGCCGCCGTGTCACCCGCAGTCCTTAGACGCCACCGGATGCGCGGATCCACAGAGGCGTGTGGCCGGCACATCACTCTTCTGGGCGCGCTCAGTTTTCGTGACCGGTGCCGCAACTTCTCAGTCAAGCAGCTCCTCAATTGACCTCACAAGGGTTGAATGAGCCCACTTGCTAACAGCTCTCAGTAGACATGGAGGGTAACCAATCCAAGTACTAGCCAAGCCCGACAGCGCTTTGTAAGTAGGCTGTTTAGGTTTTTATGTTGGCAACGTCACGTAGCGCTCTGTATGAAAATTACTGACTGTGCTGTGTGCAGTCTGTGGCTGGTTTGCATTGTTGGAATTTGCTATTGTAGTGTTGGGCAGCTGGATGTTAACAGCGCGTAGCGTTGCGCAGTTGGAGGTGAGCCGCCAGCAGTGGTGGATGTGGGGAGTGAGATGGCGGAATTTTAAGAGCGGACAATCTGGACGTGTGTCCATAAGAGACAGTAAATTTGTAAGACTAGATGTCATTAACTGATATATATATATATATATATATATATATATATATATATATATATATATATATATATATATAACACTGCATTACAGCGAGCGCCAATACTGTCAGCTAAATAAAAGATACTAACTACTTAAGTCACTAACTACTGATAGGCATAGTTAGCAAATGAAAGATTTTGATAGAGAACAAACAATGTATTTACCTTAAGGTATATATATATATATATATATATATATATATATATATATATATATATATATATAATGACTTTTGAACACTATTAAGGTAAATACATTGTTTGTTCTCTATCAAAATCTTTCATTTGCTAACTATGCCTATCAGTAGTTAGTGACTTAAGTAGTTAGAATCTTTTATTTAGCTGGCAGTATTGGCGCTCGCTGTATTGCAGTAGTTCGAGTAATGAAGATTTTTGTGAGGTAAGTGATTCATGAAAGGTATAGGTTATTGTTAGTCAGGGCCATTCTTTTCTAGGGATTATTGAAAGTCAGATTGCGTTGCTCTAAAAATATTGGGTGTCAGTTTAGTGTTGATCAGAATAAGTAAAGAGAGTAATGTCTGAGTACGTTCAGTTTTGCTAAGCTGTTTGAAAATCAAATAACGTAGAGGTTTATCACCACAGTAACTCACAAAGTTTTCTAAGGGGACGTTTCAGCTTAACTTCGGTGATCTCACGGGAAGCTGTGTTACCACTGCGAGAGGGACCTTGACATACCTCTGGTGTATAAGGACAACAAAGGAAGGGACCCGCAAATTACAGGCCAATATCCTGAACGTCTGTTTGCAGTAGAATACTTGAGAGTATTCTAAGTTCGAATATGAAGAATTTTCCTGAGCGAGAAAATCGTGTGTCCACAAATCAGCACGGATTTGGAAAGGTAACAGGCAGATTCTGTATATCTACACTGCCGGACAGCATCTGACGCAATTCACACAGCAGACTGTTAACATAGGTCCGAGCGTACGGCACACGTTCTCAGATACATGAGTGACTCGAAGACTCTTACGTAATGCAACCCAATACGTTGTCCTGGACGGCAAATGTTAATCAGAGTGCCCCACGGAAGAGTGATAGGACCGTTCTTATTCTCTACTACATAAACTGTCTGACGGGTAGGATTTGCCGATGACGCTTTAGCGTTCGGGAAAATATCATTGTTGAATGACGGTAGGAGTATGCGAGAGTAGGGAAAACAATCATGTAATGTCGAAATACAATATTGTGGTGGTGTGGTACCTCACATAGTCACGTCAACAAAATATCTGGGTGTTGCAAAGCGACATGGAACGCAACGAGCTCGTATAGTCTGTTGTAGGGAAGACGACTGGTCGACTTAGGTTTATTGGGAGGATTTTAAGAAAGTGTCACTCATCGATAAAAAAAAAAATAAGCATACGAAAACACTTGAGCGAACCATTCTTGAGTACTGCTCGAGTGTTTGGGATAACCTACCTCACTGAATTAAAAGAAGACACCGAGGCAATTCAGAGTGGTGCTACAAGATTTTTGTTATCGGTATGTTCGATGAGTGGATGAACAGTATTGAATTCCTCCGTGAGCTCAAATATGAAGCCCTGGAAGGAAAAGACCTTCTTTTTGCGAAACAAGATTGTGAAAGTTTAGAGAACCACAATTTGTGGAAGATTGCAGAACGATTCTATTGCTACCAACATACGCAGTGCATCGATGACAGAGATCGTATGGAAGAATACAGGCAGCCGCTTTTATCTCGCTCCATTTGCGTGACGAACAGAGAAGAGATTAGCTAGCAGTGGTACAAGGAACCTACCGCCATGCACCATATGGTGCCTTACGGAGCTTGTATGTGGATCTAGACATAGATATTTTCGTCGTCGACGACCTAGCGGCTTTCGCAATATTGGTTAAATACCCATCAACATTCGAGAATGCATGTCTGCCATCATTTTGCTGTTGCTTTTCGTTACTTGAAAACACCCGTTAATACTACGAGATCCCACGACCAGGACAAATTCTGATCGGTTTACTGCCAAAAAAGTGCAAAATCGTTAGGGTAGATGATATCGAATCCGACTAGGTGAGCAGTAACTATCAAAAACGTCACATCTCCACGGGAATCCATTTCTGCTGTGCCACAAAAGAGGCAGATAGGAATATCACAATACGTCTCACGTTAAAAATATACATAGATTCTTTTATTTTCTACGAAATTTTTTGTTTCATGTTTTTCGATGTTACCTATACTACCAATAACGGAAAGACCATTTCAGTGCTTGTTACCCTTCTATGCTGAGAACTGCTACTTACTTGTAAAGCTCTCGTCCATTGATTCACATGTCACGAACGCAACAAGTTAGACCATCGGATTTCGCAAAATAATTGAATAATATGAAATTTAAGAAAGCTCTGGTCGAATTTTTAATCAATAATTGATCACAACTGGTCAAGGTGCATATTGTCACGAATAAAACCATACACAAAAATCGTGACGTTTGCACATGAATATTAGGTTGAATATGGTCCTGTTAGTAAAGCAGTTAATGAAGATTTAACTTGACAGGAACACTAGGAGGCAGATACTAGGATTGTTTATTATGTTTGTCAAATTAGTTGATGAGGCCCAGTATCTATTCAGTGTTCAACACTGAGATTTTAATTACAATGCTGGCGAATATGGAATTTGTAAAAAGTTTCGTAAAGATTTGGATGGGTGTTGGAGTTGGTAATCTCCGCCGATATATCCAAGTCTCGCGTCTGTATGAAACTGTCGGGTTGGTCCAGCAAAATCTTTACCCAAATTCCAAGCTATAACCTGCTGCGATTATAATACCACAATCTGTCTTAAGGGGAAAAAAGGCCACTGACAATGCTGAAAAATTCTACACGCTACCAAAAGGCTTTCACGGATCTAGTCAAATACATTTCTAGCATTCGGGATGAATTGAAGTTCTTAGAAGAATTCAAGTGCAGAGTATATAACTAAAAACAAAAATAATGCCGTCAATTAGGTTAGATTCCATATTTTTACATAAACGTGCAAAATGCTGTACGAGTGTAAATCGGTATTTATCTAATTTTGACGTCTGCAATCTACCCACGCGTAAAACAGAATTGGAATAGCATTAAAACATATTTCCAAATACGGAGGAACCCTCATACGAAAAATCTAACAGCTAAACCCTACAGATTTCGGAAGGTAATGACAATGAAAGACGTTATGATTTTTCGTGACTCTCCTGTAGCCAACTACCGGAAATGATGGACGTTATTTTACAGGAAGCACTAACATATGGTATAGTTGGCATGAATTTCATTGCATGATCTTCATAAAGAAATTACTGATTTTGACTAATTATATTATTTTCCAGAAGAAGAAATTGAAGAATTTTGTAGTGACCAACGGAATTATTTTGAAGATGATGGTAATGTTGTTGAGTCCGGCCATGACTAAAAACGTTAATTTTTTTCGCTTTAAATAAAATTTATTTTTCGAAATTCAACCCACTTTCCTTTCGTGCAATTTACTTACAAAATTCTTCAATGCGACGATCTAGAGTAAGGTCTTTATTAATCATATCAGAGTTTGAGTGTTGTAGCTTATTCATTGGCTTACAACATATACTTTCATACATCTCAGTACGCCATTGCCAAGATTTTTGAGTATCGGAAAGTCATCTGATTAGTAAGGCGCTGCACTAAATTTTGTCTGATATCAATTTTTCTGCGTTATGGCAATTGATTTTCTCATATTAAACAGTTTTCCTACGTAATATTTTTTTACAGATCAGTAACATTTTGGAACAGCTTCATAACGGTGTGAAGATGGAAGCTGCTAATATTTTCTTCTGAAAAATTATTTTTGCAAGTTAATTGACGCAAATCTATTAGTAAAACAGATTTTCATGCAGTTTTTATTTTTGGATTCCATTTCTAATTTTTTCAAATGGTTCCCCAGGTTAGCGCTACGCTACAGGCGTCTGAAGAACGTGATTCTGGTATGTTAAAGCTATAATTCAAAAATCGGACGTATTGCTATAATAAAGTTCGGTAAGATATTTTGAAAATGCGGCCAGAAAAGGTAATCGAATCAATCGATTTTATTTGCTTTTGATCGTGCCCTCTCATACCATATAAGGTAACAGCGGCATTTTCCGAAAATAGGAATAATAACATGAGCAAATACAATCCTCTCTGCCCATTATTGTTATCATATCCTCACATCAACAATAAGGCCGGTTTCCGCGGTAATGACAGCTCAACAAAGCCGTGAGATTATGTAAGGGGGACAGTGGGAAGTATATTCAGAGCAGTCTAATAACGAGACAAGCGGAAGTGGGACGTCTACACGCTATACGCCAGTGAGTATAAATGCCTGTGAGTTTACACACCTGTAAGACTTCACGCCTGTGAGTCTACATGCCTGTGAATGCACACAACAGCGAGTCTACACGTCTGGAACTCTACACATCAGTGGGGCCACACATCTGTGACTCTACAGATCTCCCAGTTAACACGTCCCGAAGTGTGCACATCTCTCAGTGTGTGAGTCTGGGAATCTACATGTCTGCAAGTCCACACATCAGCGAGTCACCACATCTGCATGGACGTGTCGTTATCAGGCCACAAGTATGCTTAACTTAAATGCACATGATTAATATAAAATCCCTGCTTTGAGGTGTTACTGCTCAGTGTACACACTCATGCTTAGCCAGTATGTATCAACATAGTCTACACATTCTTGTTTAGTTTAAATGTGACCGCTTAGTAGTCGGCCGGTGTGGCCGAGCGGTTCTAGGCGCTCCAGTCTGGAACTGCGCGGCCGCTACGGTCGCAGGTTCGAATCCTGCCTCGGACATGGATGTATGTGGTGTCCTTAGGTTAGTTAGGTTTAAGTAGTTCTAAGTTCTAGGGGACTGATGACCTCAGATGTTAAGTCCCATAGTGCTCAGAGCCATTTGAACCATTTGACTGCTTAGTCTACATGCTTATGCTTACCCACATGTGTCTGTTTAGTCTAAGGATGCCTGCTCAGATTAAATGTACCTTCATAGTGAGACATACTTAACTAGTCTGGAAGTACCTTTTTAATCGGCATATGCCTGTTTAGACTGCATATGCCCGACCACCCGTCTTACCGTTCCTTTTTTTACGACTGTCTGGACCGTCAATACGGGTTGTATGTATCAGCCCTGCTACCCCCTGGAGTTTGCTTTCGTCGTCTCCTTCAGCACCTTGATTTTTCACTCCCTGCAACCTTTAGAGTGGGCGAGAGCCAAACGCCACACTGGCTCCAGGCTCAGGTTCGCGTTCACCTTGACCTCAGCTTGCTCCCAAAGGAGGTTACCCCAGCTTCGGTATACCGCTCACGGTTTGTCGAACTTCGTTCGCAGTTCATTAATACGATCTTCATTTATACAGATGGCTCTAAGACCAATGACGGTGTCGGGTGTTCTTTTATTGTCGGGGCACAGAGTTTCAAATACTGGCTCCGTGGCCATTGTTCGGTCTTCACAGCTGAGCTATTTGCCCTCTACCAGGCTGTTCTTTACATCCGCCGCCATCGAGATTCTGCTTATGTCATCTGCTCTGATTCCCTGAGCGCCATCCAGAGCCTCAGTGATCCGTATCCGCTTCACCCTTTCGTGCACTGGATCCAACGCTCTCTTCAGCAGTTGGTGGACGACGGTTCTCCGGTTACCTTTATGTGGGCTCCTGGCCATGTCGGTATCCCTGGGAACGAAACTGCAGATGGCGCGGCCAAGGACGCGGTCCTCCAGCCTCGGACAGCTTCTCGTTGTGTGCCTTCATCTGATTTTAGCAGGGTCATTTGTCAGCGCATTTAATCACTGTGGCATGCCAATTGGTCTACACTTACTGAAAACAAGCTTCGGGCCTTGAAACCTCTCCCTACGGCGTGGACGACTTCTTCACGCCCTTCTCGGCGGGAGGAGGTCGTTTTGGCCCAGTTACGGATTGGACACTGCCGGTTTAGCCATCGCCATCTGCTGACGGCTGCGCCGGCGCCGTTCTGCCTGTGTGGGCAATTGCTGACGGTACGCTACATTTTAACGTCCTGTCCGAATTTTAATACACTGCCCATTGATCTTGACCTGCCATGTACTCTGGATGACATTTTAGCGGACGACCCAGGAGCAGCTGCTCGCGTTCTCGTTTTATCCACTTGACAAACCTGTCTAAGGACATTTGATTATGCTGTTTTCTTTTAATCCCCTGCTTGTGAATGTGCCTTTTGTAGTGTTGTCCTTTTTAGTTGCTGATTTAACCTTGTGCCTCACAGTGCATTAATAACTTAGTCTGGACGCTAGTAACCACTGTAGATGTGCACCCTAAAACCATACAAAAAAAAAAAAAAACCATCCTGCATAGTACAAACATGCCTGCCTCATCTACACATGATTTCTCATATCATAACCAACTTTTCGGTAGAGACATACCTGTTTAGAACAAATTTACCAGTTTAGTCCTCATGAACATGCGTAGAACATACAAACCTAATAAGTCCACACATGGCACATTAGTCTACACATGATTACACAAACACCTAACATTAATTCATACAACCACGTTAAGTTCACATATTTACATTTAGATGACATGTGCTCCTTAGTCCACATATACCTGATTAGTCCACATATACCTGATTAGTTGTCATATACCTGATAAGTCCCCACATGCCTGCTTCGCCCATACATGCCTGCTTAGTCCACACATGCATACTCAGTCCACATGTGCCTGCTTAGCCCACACATGCCTGCTTAGTCCGCACATGCCTGCTTAGTCATCCCATGCCTGCTTAGTCCACACATGCCTGCTTAGTCCACATGTGTCTGCTTAGTCCACACATGCCTGCTTAGTCCACACATGCACACTCAGTAAACACATGCCTGCTCAGTCCACACATGCCTGCTTAGTCCACACATGCCTCTTTAGTCCAAACATACCTGATTAGTCCACACATGCCAGCTTAGTCCACTCATGCTTGCTTAGTCCACACATGCCTGCTTCGTACACACATGCCTGCTTAGTCCACATATGCCTGCCTAGTCCACACATGCCCTTCTTAATTCACACATGCATACACAGTCCACACATACCTGATTAGTCCACACATGCCTGCTTAGACTACACATGCTTGCTTAGTATACACATGCCTGTTTAGTCCAAACATGCCTGCTTAGTCTGCACATGCCTGCTAAGTCCACACATGCCTGCTTAGTCCGCACATGCTTGCTTAATCCACATATGCATACTCAGTAAACACATGCCTGCTTAGTCCACACATGCCTGCTTAGTCCACACATGCCTGCTTAATCCACATATGCATACTCAGTAAACACATGCCTGCTTAGTTCACACATGCCTGCTTAGTCCACACATGCCTGCTTAGTCCACACATGCCCGTTAGTCGAAACATACCTGATTAGTCCACACATGCCAGCTTAGTCCACACACGCTTGCTTAGTCCACACATGCCTGCTTCGTACACACATGCCTGCTTAGTCCACATATGCCTGCCTAGTCCACACATACCCTTCTTAATTCACACATGCATACACAGTCCACACATACCTGATTAGTCCACACATGCCTGCTTAGACTACACATGCTTGCTTAGTATACACATGCCTGTTTAGTCCAAACATGCCTGCTTAGTCTGCACATGCCTGCTAAGTCCACACATGCCTGCTTAGTCCGCACATGCTTGCTTAATCCACATATGCATACTCAGTAAACACATGCCTGCTTAGTCCACACATGCCTGCTTAGTCCACACATGCCTGCTTAATCCACATATGCATACTCAGTAAACACATGCCTGCTTAGTTCACATATGCCTGCCTAGTCCACACATGCCTGCTTAATTCACACATGCATACACAGTCCACACATACCTGATTAGTCCACACATGCCTGCTTAGACTACACATGCTTGCTTAGTATACACATGCCTGTTTAGTCCAAACATGCCTGCTTGGTCCACACATGCCTGCTTAGTCCACACATGCACACTCAGTCCGCATGTGACTGCATAGTCCACACATGTCTGCTTAGTCAACACATGCCAGGTTAGTCCACACCTGCCTACTTAGTCCATACATGGGTGCTTAGCCCACACTTGCCTGCTTAGTCCACACATGCACACCAGACCACACATGCCTCCTTAGTCTGCACATGCCTGCTTAGTACACACATGCACACTCAGTCCACATGTGCCTGTTCAGTCCACATGCGCCTGCTTAGTCAACACATGCCTGCTCAGTCCACACATGCCTACTTAGTCCACATATGCGCACTCAGTCCACATGTGCCAGCTTAGTCCAGACATGAATGCTTGGTCCACACATGCCTGCCTAGTCCAACATGCCTGCTTACTCACCACATGCCTGCTTGGTCCACACAAGCACATTCAGTCCACACATGCCTCCTTATTGCACACATTCCTCCTTATTCCACACGTGCCTGCTTAGTCCACGGGTGCCTGCTTAGTCCCCACCTGCCTTCTTAGTCCACACATGCCTGCATAGTCCACACATGAATGCTTCGTCCACACAAGCCTGCCAAGTCCAAACATGCCTGCTTAGACCACACATGCCTGCTTAGTACACACATTCCTGATTAGTCCACACATGCCTGCCTAGTGCACACATGCCTGCTTAGTCCACACATGCCTGCTTACTCCACACATGCCAGCTTAGCCCACATATGCCTGCTTAGTCAACACATGCATGCACAGTCATCACATGCCTGCTTAGTCGACACATGCCTAATTAGTCCACACATGCCTCCCTAGTCCACACATTCCTTCATAGTCCACACATGCCTGCTTAGTCAACACATGCCTGTTTAGTCCACACATGCCTGTTTAGTCCACACATGCCTACTTAGTACACACATGCCTACTTAGTCCACACATACACACTCAGAACACATGTACATGCTTAGTCCACACATGTCTGCTTAGTCCACACTTGCCTGCATAGTCTGCACATGCAAATGCAGTCCACACTTGCCCATTTAGACCACACATACCTGCTTAGTCCACACATGTCTGCTTAGTCCACACTTGCCTGCATAGTCCACACATGCATACTCAGTCCGCACTTGCCCACTTAGATCACACATGCCTGCTTAGTCCGCACATGCCTGCATAGTCCACACCAGCCTACTTAGGCCACATATGCCTCCTTAGTCCATACTTGCCTGCATGGTCCACGCATTCACATTCAGTCCACATGTGCCTGCCTAGTCAACACATGCATACTCAGTCCACACATGCATTCTCAGTCCACATATTAATGCTTAGTCCACACGTGCCTGCTTAGTCCACTCATGCCTGCTGAGTCCACTCATGCCTGCTTCGT
The DNA here is from genome assembly GCF_023864345.2 of Schistocerca serialis cubense. Taxonomy (NCBI): domain Eukaryota; kingdom Metazoa; phylum Arthropoda; class Insecta; order Orthoptera; family Acrididae; genus Schistocerca; species Schistocerca serialis. The sequence goes on along the minus strand of NC_064646.1, from coordinate 48,778,270 downwards.
CCATACATACCTGCTTAGTCCACACATACCTGCATAGTCTACACATGCACACTCAGACCACACATGCCTGCATAGCCCAAACATGCCTGCTTAGTTCACACATGCCTGCTTAATCCACACCCGCCGACTTATTCCACATATACCTGCTTAGTTCACACCTGCCTGCTTAGTCCACACATGCACACTCAGTCCACATGTGCCTGCTTAGTCCACACATGCCTGCTTAGTCCACACATGCCTCCATAGTCTACACATGCACACCCAGTCCACATGTGCCTGCTTGGTTCACACATGCCTGCTTAGTCCACACATGCCTGCACAGTCCACAAATGTACACTCAGTGCACACGTGCCTGCTTAGTCCACACATGCCTGATGAGTCCTCACATGCTTGCTTAGTACACACATGCCTGTCTAGTCAACACATGCCTTCTTAGACCACACTTGCCTTCTTAGTGCACATATGCAAACTCAGTCCACATGTGCCTGCTTAGTCCACACATGCCTGCTTAGTCGACACATGCACACTCAGTACACACGTGCCTGCCTATTCCACATGTGTCTGCTTAGTCTACACATGCGCACTCAGTCCACATGTGCCTGCTTAGTCCACACATGCCAATATAGTCAGCACATACCTGCTTAGTCCACACATGCCTGATTAGTCTACACATGCCTGCAAAGTCCACAAATGCACACTCGGTGCACACGTGCCTGCTAAGTCCACAGATGCCTGCTTAATCCACAAATGCCTGCTTAGTCCACACATTCCTGCTTCATCCACACATGGCTGCTTAGTCTATTTATGCCTGCTTAGTCCACACATGCCTGCTTAGTTCACACATGAATGCTTAGTGCACACGTGACTACTTAGACCAAACATGCAAGCTTAGTCCACACATTCTTTCATAGTCCACACATGCCTGCTTAGTCAACACATGTCTGCTCAGTCCACACATGCCTGCTTAGTCCAAACATGCCTGCTTAATCCACACATGCACACATAGTCCACATGAGCCTACTTAGTCCACACATGACCATTTAGTCCACAAATGCACACTCAATCCACATATGCCTGCTCAGTCCTCACATGCCTGCTTAGTCCACACATCCACACTCACTCCACACGAGCCTGCTTAGTCCACCCATGCCTGCTTAGTCCACACATGCACACTCACTCCACATGTGGCTGCTTACCCCACACATGCCTGCTTAGTACACAAATGCCTCCTTAGACCACACATGTCTGCTTAGTCCACACCTGCCTGCTTAGTCCTCACATACCTGCTTAGTCCACACATGTCTGTTTAGTCCACAAATGCCTGCTTAGTCCACACTAGTCTGCTTAAAACACACATGGCTGCTTAGTCCATTCATGCCTTCTTAGTCCACGCATGCTCGCTTAGTCCACACATGCCTGAATAGTCCACTCATCCCAGCTTAGTCCACACATGAATGCCTAGTCCACACATGAATGCTTATTCCACAAATGTCTGCTTAGTCCAGACTTGCCTATTTAGTCCACACATGCACACTCACTCCACACGTGCCTGCTTAGTCCACCCATGCCTGCTTAGTCCACACACGCACACTCAAACCACACATGCCTGCTTAGTCCACAAATTCCTGCTTAGTTCACACATGCCAGCCTAGTCCTCACATGCCTGTTTAGTCCACACGTGCACACTCAGTCCACATGTGCCTGCTTAGTCCACACTTGCCTGCTTTTTCTACAAATGCACACTCAGTCCACACATGCCTGCTTAGTCCACAAATACCTCCTTAGTCCACACATGCTTCCCTAGTCCACACATGCCTGCTTAGTCCACACATGGACACTCAGTCCACACATGCTTGCTTACTCGACACATGCCTGCTGAGTCCACCCATGCCTTCATAGGCCACACATGTCTGCTTAGTCCCACATGCCTGCATATTCCACACTAGCCTGCTTAACCCACACATTGCCGGTGCATACTCAGTAAACACCTGCCTACTTAGACCACATATGCCTGCGTAGTCCACACTTGCCTGCATGGTCCACACATGCACACTCATTCCCAAGGGCCTCCTTAGTCCACACATGCATATTCAGTCCACACATACAAATCCACATATTCCCGCTTAGTCCACACGTGCCTGCTTAGTCCACTCATGCCTGCTTCGTCCATACATGCCTGCTTAGTCCACACATGCCTGTTTAGCCCGTACATGCCTGCTTAGTCCACACATGCCTGCTACCTCAACACATGACTAGTCAGTCCACACATGCCTGCTTACTCGACACATGCCTACTTAATCCACAAATACACTCTCAGTCCACATGTGCCTGCTTACTCCACACATGCCTGCTTAGTCCACAGATACCTGCATAGTCTACACATGCACACTCAGGCCACACATGCCTGCATAGACCACATATGCCTGCATAGTCCACACATGCCTGCTTAGTCCACACCCACCTACCTAGTCCACAGTTGCCTGCTTAGTACACACCTGCCTGCTTAGTCCACACATGCACACTCAGTCCACATGTGCCTGCTTAGCCCACTCATGCATACTCAGTTCACACATGCATACTCAATCCACACATGCAAGCTTAGTGCACACAAGCCTGCTTAGTCCACACAAGTCTGCTTAGACCCCAAATGCCTGCTTGGGCCACACTTGCAAGCTTAGTCCACACATTCACACGAAGTCCACACATGCCTGCTTAGTCCACACATGCCTTTTTAGTCAACACATGCCTGCTTAATACACACATGCGTGCTTAGTCCACACATGCCTCCTTAGTCCACTCATGCACACTCGGTCCACATGTGCCTGCTTATTCCAAACATGCCTGCTTGGTCCACACATGCCTCCATAGTATACACATGCACACCCAGTCACCATGTGCCTGCTTAGTGCACACATGCCTGCTTAGTCCACACATGCCTGCTTAGTCCAAACATACCTGCACAGTCCACAAATGCATACTCGGTGCACATGCGCCTGCTTAGCCCACACATGCCTGATTAGTCCTCACCCGCCTGTGTAGTACATACATGCCTGTCTAGTCCACACATGCCTTCTTAGACCACACTTGCCTGCTTAGTCCACATATGCAAACTCAGTCCACTTCTGCCTGCTTAGTCCACACATGCCCGCTTAGTCCACACATGCACACTCAGTCCACATGTGCCTGCTTAGTCCACCCATGCCAATATAGTCAGCATAATCCTATATAGTCCACACATGAATGCCTAGTCCACAGATACCTGCTTAGTCCACAATTGTCTGCTTAGTCCACACATGTCTGCTTAGTGCACACTTGCCTACTTAGACCACACATGCATGCATATTCCACACATTCCTTCATAGTCCACACATGCCTGCTTCGTCAACACATGTCTGCTCAAACCACACATGCCTGCTTAGCCCACAAATTTCTGCTTAGTTCACACATGGCAGCCTAGTCCACACATGCCTGCTTAGTCCACACATGCACACTCACTCCACATGTGCCTGCTTACTCCACACACTCCTGCTTAGTACACAAATGCCTCCTTAGTCCACACATGTCTGCTTAGTCCACACCTGCCTGCTTAGTCCACACATGCTGTGTAGTCCACACATGTCTACTTAGTCCACAAATGCCTGTTTAGTCCACACTAGCCTGCTTAATCCACACATGGCTGCTTAGTCCATTCATGCCTTCTTAGTCCACACATGCTTGCTGAGTACACACGTGACTGCTTAGTGCACAACGTGACTAATTAGTCCACACATGCCTGCCTAGACCACACACGCCCGCTTAGTCCACACCTGCCTAATTAGTCCACACATGCCTGCTTAGCCCACACATGCCTGCATAGTCCACACATTCCTGCTTAGTCCACACATGAATGCCTAGTCCTCCTCGAATGTTTTAATCTCATATGGCAGACAGGAGTGTTCCCCACCTCGTGGAGGGAGGCAATTCTCATCCCTCTCCTCAAACCAGGAAAGGACCACACAAGTCCCGGTAGTTATCGTAGTATCGCCTTGACAAGCTGTGTCGGAAAGACCCTGGAATGGATGGTTAACCGGCGTCTGGTCTGGCTGTTAGAGACCAGACAGCTCCTTAGCTGCTTTCAGTGGGGATTCCGAAAATTTCGGTCCACAGTCGACAACCTGACCCTCCTAGAGGCGGCTATTCAGCAGGCTTTTCTCCGTCAGCATCACTGTATCGGTATCTTCTTTGATATCAGTAAGGCATATGATACTATTTGGAGACACTGTATTTTTGCACAAATGCATCAATGGGGCTTTCGTGGCCGCCTCCCGATTTTCATTCAGTCTTTCCTGTCTCAGCGGTTTTTTCGGACCCGCGTTGGTAACACACTGTCTGATCGCTTTGAGCAAGAGAACGGTGTCCCCCAGGGCAGTGTTTTAAGCGTTACTCTCTTTGCCATAGCTATAAACAGTATAAAGTCTACAGTGAGGAGTCCAGTACAGTGCTCCTTGTTTGTGGACGACTTTGCTGTTTTCTGTTCCTCCTCCAGTGTTGCAACCGTGAGCCGTCAGTTGCAGCTAACAGTGCGGCGGTTAGAGGAGTGGGCTGCAAAGACGGGTTTTCGGTTTTCTGCCGATAAGTGTGTTTGTGTTCATTTTAATCGTTCTCGTCATCTTTTTACTTTGCCTGCCTTGCATATGGGGGATACTGTCCTACATTTTAGAGACACAGTGCGGTTTCTGGGTCTAATTTTTGACTCCAGGTTGTCATGGCTGCCACACCTACGTGACTTGAAAGCCAGAACGCTGAAGGCACTGAACATCCTCAAGTGCCTCAGCCACAGGTCTTGGGGCGCGGACAGGGCGCGTCTCCTACAGTTTTATGGAGCTTTTGTGCGTTCACGGCTGGACTACGGGTGCGCAGTATATGGGCCAGCGACGCCATCTTATTTGCGGATCCTTGACGCTGTCCACCATGCTGGGATCCGACTGGCCACAGGTGCTTATCGGACCAGTCCCGTACCCAGCCTCTGTGCTGAGTCTGGCGAACCGCCGCTTACCATCCGGCGGCAGCTCCTGCTGGTGCGCCAGGCTTGTAAGTTTCTTGCAGCTCCCAGATCGCCTGCTCACCATCTTGTTGCCCATCCACCTCTGGACCGCCTTTTTTCCCGCCGTCCCTGGGCTACGTTGCCGTTTGGGATCCGTGTGCAACGTGTACTAGAGTCCCTCGGTGTGGAGTCTGTACAACCCCAAATCCAAGGTTTTAACCGCCTGCCAACCTGGTTACTGAAGAGGCCCGGAGGGATTTTAGATTTATTGCAGTACAAGAGAGATTGCACTCCTGCCACCGTTTTTAATGCAGCATTTTCTGCCATTTTATCTGAGCACCACGACTATGTAGCTGTTTTTACGGACGGGTCGAAACAAGGGGATTCTGTTGGTTGCTCAGTTGTTTTTCCATGTCGTGTCCTCAAGGTCCGACTGCCTCAGACTTTTACTGTCTTTGATGCAGAATTATTTGCGATCTTGCGGGCACTGGAGCACACGAGACATTCTTCCTCTCCTAAATTTCTTGTCTGTTCCGATTCACTCAGTGCCCTTCACTCATTGCAAAGTTTGTATCCGGCAGACAAAATTGTCCAGACCATCCAGGATGCCCTCCTCCGACTACAGCAACTGGGGAAGGTTGTAGCTTTCTGCTGGGTTCTGGGGCATGTCGGCATTGCTGGGAATGAAAGGGCAGATCTCGCAGCCAAGGAGGCGTGTCTCGCCCCACAAGTATCTGAGTATGCTATACCCCTGCACACACTCACCTCGCTGTTGAGCTCACGGGTCATGCGTCGGTGGGAGGATGAGTGGCTGGAAGTGACTGACAATAAGCTCCGTATAGTCAAGCCCACAACGCGTGTGTGGTGTACTTCCTTTCAGCCCCATCAACGGGACGAGGTTCTCCTCACTCGGCTTCGAATAGGCCACAGCCCTATGACGCATGGCTTCCTTCTCCGGCGAGAGGACCTTCCAATGTGTGGTGCTTGCGGCGTCCAGGTCACTGTGCGCCACGTTTTATTTGATTGCGTTTTATTTTCTGACCAGCAGGTCGCGGCTGACTTGCCAGCGGACTTGCCATCTCTTTTAGGCAACACTCGGACGAATGTGACTAAAGTTTTAAAGTTCTGTGCCCTGTCAAATGTTTTTACAAAGATTTTAGGGAGAGGATTTTAATTTGCTCACTGTGTGACAAGCTCGCCCATATTTTATGTAAGTGGCCAGCCAACAAAAATTTCCTGTGACATTCGTGTTGCTATGTTTCCACCTTTCCATAGGTTTTACTTTCTTATATACCATATTCCATCTATTCCTGCTTTCTGTGAGTGTGTGCTTCAGTTTTCTTAGGTCTGTCCGCATTGGTTCCTTTTAATGTGTGTCAGGGTGCTGACGACCTCGATGTTGAGCGCCCATAAGCCCCAACACACCACCACCACAACTACCAAATCTTAAAGTCCTCGGCCATGTCCAAGGCACCAAAGCCGGCTAATAAGTCAATAATCGATAACCAAAACTTGAATTGTACTGCTTCTTACTGGCCGATTACATCAACTTAGAAGCTTCTTCTGTGTTCTAGTGTGTTGCTTTAAGTGTCTCCACATAGCGCACCACGTAACATAAGTTTACAGACGATAAATGTAAGCGTTTCAGAGAGAAATGCGGCCAATGTAACGATCTTGCATTACTTCGATGCGATAGCAAATGGTGAAAATGGGCCGATTTCTTAGCTTTTCACTACATATGAACACTTTCCACACGTGTTGAGTAAGCAGGCACATGTGGACTAATTGTGCATGGGTCTACTAAGCAGGCAAATGTGGACTAAGCAGGCATGTGTGGACTACGCAGGAAAGTGAGGAGTAAGCAGGAATGTGAGGACTAAGCAGACACGTGTGCACCGAGTCTGCATGTGTGGACTAAGTAGGCATGTGTGCACTCAGCAGGCACATGTGGACTCTGTATGCTTGTGTGGACTAAGCAGGCATGAGTGGACTAAGCAGGCATGTATGAACTATGCAGGCAGGTGTGAACTAGCCAGACATGTGTGGATTAAGCAGGCATGGGTGGACTACGCAGGCATGTGTGGACTAATCAGGCACGTGTGGACTGAGCCTGCATGTGTGGACTAATTGGCATGTATTCCACACAGAAGGGTCAACTTGTGTGTGTGGATGCAACATTACGCTCCCATTGAGTACATTTTTGGAGAAAGGGACATCTGTTGCACCACAGGGCGGGAGGAGGGTGCCGAGCACGATATATTTCCTGTCTTTGGTAAACATTTTTTATGTTTTATAGTTTTGGAATTTTCGTTTTTCATGTTGAGTTTAAAATGACCTTTTTCATGTTTGAAATGTACTAACTTGATTTTTCCTCACAGCAGGTCAACTTGTGTGTGTGGTTGCAACATTACGCTCCCATTGAGTACATTTTTGGAGAAAGGGACATCTGTTGCACCACAGGGCGGGAGGAGGGTGCCGAGCACGATATATTTCCTGTCTTTGGTAAACATTTTTTATGTTTTATAGTTTTGGAATTTTCGTTTTTCATGTTGAGTTTAAAATGACCTTTTTCATGTTTGAAATGTACTAACTTGATTTTTCCTCACAGCAGGTCAACTTGTGTGTGTGGTTGCAACATTACGGTCCCATTGAGTACATTTTTGGAGAAAGGGACATCTGTTGCACCTCAGGGCGTGAGAAGGATGCCGAGCACGCTACATTTCCTGTCTTTGGTAAACATTTTTTATGTTTTATAGTTTTGGAATTTTGGTTTTTCATGTTGGTTTTAAAATGACCTTTTTCATGTTTGAAATGTACTAACTCGATTTTTCCTCACAGCAGGTCAACTTGTGTGTGGTTGCAACGTTACGGTCCCATTGAGTACATTTTTGGAGAAAGGGACATCTGTTGCACCACAATGTGGGAGGAGGGTGCCGAGCACGATACATTTCCTGTCTTTGGTAAACATTTTTTATGTTTTATAGTTTTGGAATTTTGGTTTTTCATGTTGAGTTTAAAATGACCTTTTTCATGTTTGAAATGTACTAACTCGATTTTTCCTCACAGCAGGTCAACTTGTGTGTGTGGTTGCAACATTACGGTCCCATTGAGTACATTTTTGGAGAAAGGGACATCTGTTGCACCACAAGGCGGGAGGAGGGTGCCGAGCACGATACATTTCCTGTCTTTGGTAAACATTTTTTATGTTTTATACTTATGGAATTTTGGTTTTTCATGTTGAATTTAAAATGAGCTTTTTCATGTTTGAAATGTACTAACTTGGTTTTTCCTCACAGCAGGTCAACTTGTGTGTGGTTGCTACGTTACGGTCCCATTGACTACATTTTTGGAGAAAGGGACATTTGTTGCACCAAAGGGCGGGCGGAGGGTGCCGAGCACGATACATTTTCTCTCTTTGGTAAGGATTTTTTTATGTTTTATACTTTTGGAATTTTGGTTTTTCATGTTGAATTTAAAATGACCTTTTTCCTGTTTGAAATGTACTAACTTGAATTTTCCTCACAGCAGGTCAACTTGTGTGTGTGGTTGCAACATTACGGTCCCATTGAGTACATTTTTGGAGAAAGGGACATCTGTTTAACCTCTGGGCGTGAGAAGGGTGCCGAGCACGCTACATTTCCTGTCTTTGGTAAACATTTTTTATGTTTTATAGTTTTGGAATTTTGGTTTTTCATGTTGAGTTTAAAATGACCTTTTTCATGTTTGAAATGTACTAATTTGATTTTCCCTCACAGCAGGTCAACTTGTGTGTGTGGTTGCAACATTACGGTCCCATTGAGTACATTTTTGGAGAAAGGGACATCTGTTGCACCACAAGGCGGGAGGAGGGTGCCGAGCACGATACATTTCCTGTCTTTGGTAAACATTTTTTATGTTTTATACTTATGGAATTTTGGTTTTTCATGTTGAATTTAAAATGAGCTTTTTCATGTTTGAAATGTACTAACTTGATTTTTCCTCACAGCAGGTCAACTTGTGTGTGGTTGCTACGTTACGGTCCCATTGAGTACATTTTTGGAGAAAGGGACATTTGATGCACCAAAGGGCGGGCGGAGGGTGCCGAGCACGATACATTTTCTCTCTTTGGTAAGGATTTTTTTATGTTTTATACTTTTGGAATTATGGTTTTTCACGTTGAGTTTAAAATGACCTTTTTCCTGTTTGAAATGTACTAACTTGAATTTTCCTCACAGCAGGTCAACTTGTGTGTGTGGTTGCAACATTACGGTCCCATTGAGTACATTTTTGGAGAAAGGGACATCTGTTGCACCAAAGGGCGGGAGGAGGGTGCCGAGCACGATACATTTTCTCTCTTTGGTAAGCATTTTTTATGTTTTATACTTTTGGAATTTTGGTTTTTCATGTTGAGTTTAAAATGACCTTTTTCCTGTTTGAAATGTACTAACTTGAATTTTCCTCACAGCAAGTCAACTTGTCTGTGTGGTTGCAACGTTACGGTCCCATTGAGTACATTTTTGGAGATAGGGACATCTGTTGCACCACAGGGCGGGAGGAGGATGCCGAGCATGATACATTTTCTCTCTTTGGTAAGGATTTTTTTATGTTTTATACTTTTGGAATTTTGGTTTTTCATGTTGAGTTTAAAATGAACTTTTTCCTGTTTGAAATGTACTAACTTGAATTTTCCTCACAGCAGGTCAACTTGTGTGTGTGGTTGCAACATTACGGTCCCATTGAGAACATTTTTGGAGGAAGGGACATCTGTTGCACCACAGGGCGGGAGGAGGGTGCCGAGCACGATACATTTTGTCTCTTTGGTAAGGATTTTTTTATGTTTTATACTTTTGGAATTTTGGTTTTTCATGTTGAGTTTAAAATGACCTTTTTCACGTTTGAAATGTGCTAACTTGATTTTTCCTCACAGCAGGTCAACTTGTGTGTGTGGTTGAAACGTTACGGTCCCATTGAGTACATTTTTGGAGAAAGGGACATCTGTTACAACACAGAGAGGGCGGAGGGTGCCGAGCACGATACATTTTCTCTCTTTGGTAAGGATTTTTTTTATGTTTTATACTTTTGGAATTTTGGTTTTTCACGTTGAGTTTAAAATGACCTTTTTCCTGTTTGAAATGTACTAACTTGAAATTTCCTCACAGCAGGTCAACTTGTCTGTGTGGTTGCAACATTACGGTCCCATTGAGTACATTTTTGGAGAAAGGGACATCTGTTGCACCACAGGGCGGGAGGAGGGTGCCGAGCACGATATATTTCCTGTCTTTGGTAAACATTTTTTATGTTTTATAGTTTTGGAATTTCCGTTTTTCATGTTGAGTTTAAAATGACCTTTTTCATGTTTGAAATGTACTAACTTGATTTTTCCTCACAGCAGGTCAACTTGTGTGTGTGGTTGCAACATTACGGTCCCATTGAGTACATTTTTGGAGAAAGGGACATCTGTTTAACCTCTGGGCGTGAGAAGGGTGCCGAGCACGCTACATTTCCTGTCTTTGGTAAACATTTTTTATGTTTTATAGTTTTGGAATTTTGGTTTTTCATGTTGAGTTTAAAATGACCTTTTTCATGTTTGAAATGTACTAACTTGATTTTTCCTCACAGCAGGTCAACTTGTGTGTGGTTGCAACGTTACGGTCCCATTGAGTACATTTTTGGAGAAAGGGACATCTGTTGCACCACAAGGTGGGAGGAGGGTGCCGAGCACGATACATTTCCTGTCTTTGGAAAACATTTTTTATGTTTTATAGTTTTGGAATTTTGGTTTTTCATGTTGACTTTAAAATGACCTTGTTCATGTTTGAAATGTAATAACTTGATTTTTCCTCACAGCAGGTCAACTTGTGTGTGTGGTTGTAACTTTACGGTCCCATTGAGTACATTTTTGGAGAAAGGGACATCTGTTGCACCACAAGGCGGGAGGAGGGTGCCGAGCACGATACATTTCCTGTCTTTGGTAAACATTTTTTATGTTTTATACTTTTGGACTTTTGGTTTTTCATGTTGAGTTTAAAATGACCTTTTTCATGTTTGAAATGTACTAATTTGATTTTTCCTCTTAGCAGGTCAACTTGTGTGTGTGGTTGCAACATTACGGTCCCATTGAGTACATTTTTGGAGAAAGGGACATCTGTTGCACCACAAGGCGGGAGGAGGGTGCCGAGCACGATACATTTCCTGTCTTTGGTAAACATTTTTTATGTTTTATACTTATGGAATTTTGGTTTTTCATGTTGAATTTAAAGCGAGCTTTTTCATGTTTGAAATGTACTAACTTGATTTTTCGTCACAGCAGGTCAACTTGTGTGTGGTTGCTACGTTACGGTCCCATTGAGTACATTTTTGGAGAAAGGGACATTTGTTGCACCAAAGGGCGGGCGGAGGGTGCCGAGCACGATACATTTTCTCTCTTTGGTAAGGATTTTTTTATGTTTTATACTTTTGGAATTATGGTTTTTCACGTTGAGATTAAAATGACCTTTTTCCTGTTTGAAATGTACTAATTTGAATATTCCTCACAGCAGGTCAACTTGTGTGTGTGGTTGCAACATTACGGTCCCATTGAGTACATCTTTGGAGGAAGGGACATCTGTTGCACCACAGGGTGGGAGGAGGGTGCCGAGCACGATTCATTTTGTCTCTTTGGTAAGGATTTTTTTATGTTTTATACTTTTGGAATTTTGGTTTTTCATGTTGAGTTTAAAATGACCTTTTTCACGTTTGAAATGTACTAACTTGATTTTTCCTCACAGCAGGTCAACTTGTGTGTGTGGTTGAAACGTTACGGTCCCACTGAGTACATTTTTGGAAAAAGGGACATCTGTTGCACCACAGGGCGGGAGGAGGGTGCCGAGCACGATGCATTATCTCTCTTTGGTAAGCATTTTTTTATGTTTTATACTTTTGGAATCTTGGTTTTTCATGTTGAATTTAAAATGACCTTTTTCGTGTTTGAAATGTACTAACTTGATTTTTGCTCACAGCAGGTCTACTTGTGTGTGGTTGCAACGTTACAGTCCCATTGAGTACATTTTTGGAGAAAGGGACATTTGTTGCACCACAGGGCGGGAGGAGGGTGCCGAGCACGATACATTTTCTCTCTTTGGTAAGGATTTTTTTATGTTTTATACTTTTCCAATTTGGGTTTTTCACGTTGAGTTTAAAATGACTTTTTTCCTGTTTGAAATGTACTAACATGAATTTTCCTCACAGCAGGTCAACTTGTGTGTGTGGTTGCAACGTTACGGTCCCATTGAGTACATTTTTGGAGAAAGGGACATCTGTTACAACACAGAGAGGGCGGAGGGTGCCGAGCACGATACATTTTCTCTCTTTGGTAAGGATTTTTTTTATGTTTTATACTTTTGGAATTTTGGTTTTTCACGTTGAGTATAAAATGACTTTTTTCCTGTTTGAAATGTACTAACTTGAATTTTCCTCACAGCAGGTCAACTTGTCTGTGTGGTTGCAACATTACGGTCCCATTGAGCACATTTTTGAAGAAAGGGACATCTGTTGCACCACAGGGCGGGAGGAGGGTGCCGAGCACGATACATTTTCTCTCTTTGGTAAGGATTTTTTTATGTTTTATACTTTTGAAATTTTGGTTTTTCACGTTGAATTTAAAATGACCTTTTTCCTGTTTGAAATGTACTAACTTGAATTTTCCTCACAGCAGGTCAACTTGTGTGTGTGGTTGCAACATTACGGTCCCATTGAGTACATTTTTGGAGAAAGGGACATCTGTTGCACCACAGGGCGGTTGGAGGGTGCCGAGCACGATACGTTTTCTCTCTTTGGTAAGGATTTTTTTATGTTTTATAGTTTTGGAACTTTGGTTTCCCATGTTGAGTTTAAATGACCTTTTTTCTGTTAGAAATGTACTAACTTGAATTTTCCTCACAGCAGGTCAACTTGTGTTTGTGGTTGCAACATTACGGTCCCATTGAGTACATTTTTGGAGAAACGGACATCTGTTGCACCACAGGGCGGGAGGAGGGTGCCGAGCACGATACATTTTCTCTCTTGGTAAGGATTTTTTTATGTTTTATACTTTTGGAATTTTGGTTTTTCACGTTGAGTTTAAAATCACCTTTTTCATGTTTGAAATGTACTAACTTGATTTTTTCTCACAGTAGGTCAACTTGTGTGTGTGGTTGCAACATTACGGTCCCATTGAGTACATTTTTGGAGAAAGGGACATCTGTTGCACCACAGGGCGGGAGGAGGGTGCCGAGCACAATACATTTCCTGTCTTTGGTAAGGAATTTTTTATGTTTTATACTTTTGGAATTTTGGTTTTTATGTTGAGTTTAAAATGACCTTTTTCATGTTTGAAATGTACTAACCTGATTTTCCCTCACAGCAGGACAACTTGTGTGTTGGTTGCAACATTACGGCCCCATAGAGTACATTTTTAGAGAAAGGGACATCTGTTGCACCACAGGGCGGGAGGAGGGTGCCGAGCACAATACATTTCCTGTCTTTGGTAAGGAATTTTTTATGTTTTATACTTTTGGAATTTTGGTTTTTATGTTGAGTTTAAAATGACCTTTTTCATGTTTGAAATGTACTAACTTGAATTTTCCTCACAGCAGGTCAACTTGTGTGTGTGGTTGCAACTTTACGGTCCCATTGAGTACATTTTTGGAGAAAGGGACATCTGTTGCACCACAGGGCGGGAGGAGGGTGCCGAGCACGATACATTTCCTGTCTTTGGTAAACATTTTTTATTTTTTATACTTTTGGGATTTTGTTTTTCATGTTGAGTTTAAAATGACCTTTTTCCTGTTTGAAATGTACTAACTTGAATTTTCCTCACAGCAGGTCAACTTGTGTGTGTGGTTGCAACATTACGGTCCCATTGAGTACATTATTGGAGAAAGGGACATCTGTTACACCACAGGTCGGGTGGAAGGTGCCGAGCACGATACATTTTCTCTCTTTGGTAAGGATTTTTTTATGTTTTATACTTTTGGAATTTTAGTTTTTCACATTGAGTTTAGAATGACCTTTTTTTCTGTTTGAAATGTACTAACTTAAATTTTCCTCACAGCCGGTCAACTTGTGTGTGTGGTTGCAACGTTACGGTCCCATTGAGTACATTTTTGGAGAAAGGGACATCTGTTGCACCGAAGGGCGGGAGGAGGGGGCCGAGCACAACACATTTTCTCTCTTTGGTAAGAATTCTTTTATGTTTTATACTTGTGGAATTTTGGTTTTATGTTGAGTTTAAAATGACCTTTTTCATGTTTGAAAGGTACTAACTTGATTTTTCCTCACAGCAGGTCAACTTGTGAGTGTGGTTGCAACATTACGGTCCCATTGAGTACATTTTTGGAGATAGGGACATCTGTTGCACCACAGGGCGGGAGGAGGGTGCCGAGCACGATACATTTCCTGTCTTTGGTAAACATTTTTTTATGTTTTATACTTTTGGAATTTTGGTTTTTCACGTTGAGTTTAAAATCACCTTTTTCATGTTTGAAATGTACTAAGTTGATTTTTTCTCACAGCAGGTCAACTTGTGTGTGTGGTTGCAACATTACGGTCCCATTGAGTACATTTTTGGAGAAAGGGACATCTGTTGCGCCACAGGGCGGGAGGAGGGTGCCGAGCACAATACATTTCCAGTCTTTGGTAAGGAATTTTTTATGTTTTATACTTTTGGAATTTTGGTTTTTATGTTGAGTCTAAAATGACCTTTTTCATGTTTGAAATGTACTAACTTGATTTTCCCTCACAGCAGGTCAACTTGTGTGTGTGGTTGCAACATTACGGCCCCATAGAGTACATGTTTAGAGAAAGGAACATCTGTTGCACCACAGGGCGGGAGGAGGGTGCCGAGCACGATACATTTTCTCTCTTTGGTAAGGAGTTTTTTATGTTTTATAGTTTTGGAATTTTGGTTTCTCATGTTGAGTTTAAAATGACCTTTTTCCTGTTTGAAATGTACTAACTTGAATTTTCCTCACAGCAGGTCAAATTGTGTTTGTGGTTGCAACGATACGGTCCCATTGAGTACATTTTTGGAGAAACGGACATCTGTTGCACCACAGGGCCGGAGGAGGGTGCCGAGCACGATACATTTTCTCTCTTTGGTAAGCATTTTTTTATTTTTTATACTTTTGGAATCTTGGTTTTTCAAGTTGAATTTAAAATGATCTTTTTCGTGTTTGAAATGTACTAACTTGATTTTTCCTCACAGCAGGTCAACTTGTGTTTGGTTGCAACATTACGGTTGCATTGAGTACATTTATGGAGAAAGGGACATCTGTTGCACCACAGGGCGGGAGGAGGGTGCCGAGCACGATACATTTTTTCTCTTGGTAAGGATTTTTTTATGTTTTATTCTTTTGGAATTTTGGTTTTTCACGTTGAGTTTAAAATGACCTTTTTCCTGTTTGAAATGTACTAACTTGAATTTTCCTCACAGCAGGTCAACTTGTGTGTGTGGTTGCAACGTTACGGTCCCATTGAGTACATTATTGGAGAAAGGGACATCTGTTACACCACAGGTCAGGTGGAAGGTGCCGAGCAAGATACATTTTCTCTCTTTGGTAAGGATTTTTTTATGTTTTATAATTTTGGAATTTTGGTTTTTCACGTTGAGTTTAAAATGACCTTTTTCCTGTTTGAAATGTACTAACTTGAATTTTCCTCACAGCAGGTCAACTTGTGTGTGTGGTAGCAACGTTACGGTCCCATTGCGTACATTATTGGAGAAAGGGACATCTGTTACACCACAGGTCGGGTGGAAGGTGCCGAGCACGATACATTTTCTCTCTTTGGTAAGGATTTTTTTATGTTTTATACTTTTGAAATTTTAGTTTTTCACATTGAGTTTAGAATGACCTTTTTTTCTGTTTGAAATGTACTAACTTAAATATTCCTCACAGCCGGTCAACTTGTGTGTGTGGTTGCAACATTACGGTCCCATTGAGTACATTTTTGGAGAAAGGGACATCTGTTGCACCACAGGGCGGGAGGAGGGTGCCGAGCACAATACATTTCCTGTCTTTGGTAAGGAATTTTTTATGTTTTATACTTTTGGAATTTTGGTTTTTATGTTGAGTTTAAAATGACCTTTTTCATGTTTGAAATGTACTAACTTGATTTTCCCTCACAGCAGGACAACTTGTGTGTGTGGTTGCAACATTACGGCCCCATAGAGTACATTTTTAGAGAAAGGGACATCTGTTGCACCACAGGGCGGGAGGAGGGTGCCGAGCACGATACATTTTCTCTCTTTGGTAAGGAGTTTTTTATGTTTTATAGTTTTGGAATTTTGGTTTCTCATGTTGAGTTTAAAATGACCTTTTTCCTGTTTGAAATGTACTAACTTGAATTTTCCTCACAGCAGGTCATATTGTGTTTGTGGTTGCAACGATACGGTCCCATTGAGTACATTTTTGGAGAAACGGACATCTGTTGCACCACAGGGCGGGAGTAGGGTGCCGAGCACGATACATTTTCTCTCTTTGGTAAGGATTTTTTTATGTTTTATACTTTTGGAATTTTGGTTATTCATGTTGAGTTTAAAATGACCTATTTCCTGTTTGAAATGTACTAACTTGAATTTTCCTCACAGCAGGTCAACTTGTGTGTGTGGTTGCAACATTACGGTCCCATTGAGTACATTTTTGGAGAAAGGGACATCTGTTGCACCACAGGGCGGTTGGAGGGTGCCGAGCACGATACGTTTTCTCTCTTTGGTAAGGATTTTTTTATTATTTATAGTTTTGGAATTTTGGTTTCTCATGTAGAGTTTAAAATGACCTTTTTCCTGTTTGAAATGTACTGACTTGAATTTTCCTCACAGCAGGTCAACTTGTGTTTGTGGCTGCAACATTACGGTCCCATTGAGTACATTTTTGGAGAAACGGACATTTGTTGCACCACGGGGCGGGAGGAGGGTGCCGAGCACGATACATTTTCTCTCTTTGGTAAGCATTTTTTTATGTTTTATACTTTTGGAATCATGGTTTTTCAAGTTGAATTTAAAATGATGTTTTTCGTGTTTGAAATGTACTAAGTTGATTTTTCCTCACAGCAGGTCAACTTGTGTGTGGTAGCAACGTTACGGTCCCATTGAGTACATTTTTGGAGAAAGGGACATCTGTTGCACCACAGGGCGGGAGGAGGGTGCCGAGCACGATACATTTTCTCTCTTTGGTAAGGATTTTTGTATGTTTTATACTTTTGGGATTTTGGTTTTTCACGTTGAGTTTAAAATGATCTTTTTCTGTTTGAAATGTACTAACTTGAATTTTACTCACAGCAGGTCAACTTGTGTGTGTGGTTGCAACTTTACGGTCCCATTGAGTACATTTTTGGAGAAAGGGACATCTGTTGCACCGCAGGGCGGGAGGAAGGTGCCGAGCACGATACATTTCCTGTCTTTGGTAAACATTTTTTATTTTTTATACTTTTGGGATTTTGTTTTTCATGTTGAGTTTAAAATGACCTTTTTCCTGTTTGAAATGTACTAACTTGAATTTTCCTCACAGCAGGTCAACTTGTGTGTGTGGTTGCAACGTTACGGTCCCATTGAGTACATTATTGGAGAAAGGGACATCTGTTAGACCACAGGTCGGGTGGAAGGTGCCGAGCACGATACATTTTCTCTCTTTGGTAAGGATTTTTTTATGTTTTATACTTTTGGAATTTTAGTTTTTCACATTGAGTTTAGAATGACCTTTTTTTCTGTTTGAAATGTACTAACTTAAATTTTCCTCACAGCCGGTCCACTTGTGTGTGTGGTTGCAACGTTACGGTCCCATTGAGTACATTTTTGGAGAAAGGGACATCTGTTGCACTGAAGGGCGGGAGGAGGGGGCCGAGCACAACACATTTTCTCTCTTTGGTAAGAATTCTTTTATGTTTTATACTTGTGGAATTTTGGTTTTATGTTGAGTTAAAAATGAACATTTTCATGTTTGAAATGTACTAACTTGATTTTTCCTCACAGCAGGTCAACTTGTGAGTGTGGTTGCAACATTACGGTCCCATTTAGTACATTTTTGGAGAAAGGGACATCTGTTGCACCACAGGGCGGGAGGAGGGTGCCGAGCACAATACATTTCCAGTCTTTGGTAAGGAATTTTTTATGTTTTATACTTTTGGAATTTTGGTTTTTATGTTGAGTTTAAAATGACCTCTTTCATGTTTGAAATGTACTAACTTGATTATCCCTCACAGCAGGTCAACTTGTGTGTGTGTTTGCAACATTACGGCCCCATAGAGTACATGTTTAGAGAAAGGGACATCTGTTGCACCACAGGGCGGGAGGAGGGTGCCGAACACGATACAGTTTCTCTCTTTGGTTAGAATTTTTTTATGTTTTATACTTTTGGAATTTTGGTTTTTCATGTTGCGTTTAAAATGACCTATTTCCTGTTTGAAATGTACTAACTTGAATTTTCCTCACAGCAGGTCAACTTGTGTGTGTGGTTGCAACATTACGGTCCCATTGAGTACATTTTTGGAGAAAAGGACATCTGTTGCACCACAGGGCGGGTGGAGGGTGCCGAGCACGATACATTTTCTCTCTTTGGTAAGGATTTTTTTATGTTTTATAGTTTTGGAATTTTGGTTTCTCATGTTGAGTTTAAAATGACCTTTTTCCTGTTTGAAACGTACTAACTTGAATTTTCCTCACAGCAGGTCAACTTGTGTTTGTGGTTGCAACGTTACGGTCCCATTGAGTACATTTTTGGAGAAACGGACATCTGTTGCACCACAGGGCCGGAGGAGGGTGCCGAGCACGATACATTTTCTCTCTTTGGTAAGCATTTTTTTATGTTTTATACTTTTGGAATCTTGGTTTTTCAAGTTGAATTTAAAATGATCTTTTTCGTGTTTGAAATGTACTAACTTGATTTTTCCTCACAGCAGGTCAACTTGTGTTTGGTTGCAACGTTACGGTTCCATTGAGTACATTTTTGGAGAAAGGGACATCTGTTGCACCTCAGGGCGGCAGGAGGGTGCTGAGCACGATACATTTTCTCTCTTGGTAAGGATTTTTTTATGTTTTATACTTTTGGAATTTTGGTTTTTCACGTTGAGTTAAAATGACCTTTTTCCTGTTTGAAATGTACTAACTTGAATTTTCCTCACAGCAGGTCAACTTGTGTGTGTGGTTGCAACGTTACGGTCCCATTGAGTACATTATTGGAGAAAGGGACATGTGTTACACCACAGGTCGGGTGGAAGGTGCCGAGCACGATACATTTTCTGTCTTTGGTAAGGATTTTTTTATGTTTTATAGTTTTGAAATTTTAGTTTTTCACATTGAGTTTAGAATGACCTTTTTTTCTGTTTGAAATGTACTAACTTAAATTTACCTCACAGCCGGTCAACTTGTGTGTGTGGTTGCAACGTTACGGTCCCATTGAGTACATTTTTGGAGAAAGGGACATCTGTTGCACCGAAGGGCGGGAGGAGGGGGCCGAGCACAACACATTTTCTCTCTTTGGTAATAATTTTTTTATGTTTTATACTTGTGGAATTTTGGTTTTTATGTTGAGTTTAAAATGACCTTTTTCATGTTTGAAATGTACTAACTTGATTTTTCTTCACAGCAGGTCAACTTGTGAGTGTGGTTGCAACATTACGGTCCCATTGAGTACATTTTTGGAGAAAGGGACATCTGTTGCACCACAGTGCGGGAGGAGGGTGCCGAGCACGATACATTTCCTGTCTTTGGTAAACATTTTTTATGTTTTATTCTTTTGGAATTTTGGCTTTCACGTTGAGTTTAAAATCACCTTTTTCATGTTTGAAATGTACTAACTTGATTTTTTCTCTCAGCAGGTCAACTTGTGTGTGTGGTTGCAACATTACGGTCCCATTGAGTACATTTTTGGAGAAAGGGACATCTGTTGCACCACAGGGCGGGAGAAGGGTGCCGAGCACGATACATTTTCTCTCTTTGGTAAGCATTTTTTTATGTTTTATACTTTTGGAATCTTAGTTTTTCAAGTTGAATTTAAAATGATCTTTTTCGTGTTTGAAATGTACTAACTTGATTTTTCCTCACAGCAGGTCAACTTGTGTGTGGTAGCAACGTTACGGTCCCATTGAGTACATTTTTGGAGAAAGGGACATCTGTTGCACCACAGGGCGGGAGGAGGGTGCCGAGCACGATACATTTTCTCTCTTTGGTAAGGATTTTTTTATGTTTTATACTTTTGGAATTTTGGTTTTTCACGTTGAGTTTAAAATGACCTTTTTCCTGTTTGATATGTACTAACTTGAATTTTCCTCACAGCAGGTCAACTTGTGTGTGTGGTTGCAACTTTACGGTCCCATTGAGTACATTTTTGGAGAAAGGGACATCTGTTGCACCACAGGGCGGGAGGAGGGTGCCGAGCACGATACATTTCCTGTCTTTGGTAAACATTTTTTATGTTTTATACTTTTGGGATTTTGTTTTTCATGTTGAGTTTAAAATGACCTTTTTCATGTTTGAAATGTACTAACTTGATTGTTCCTCACAGCATGTCAACTTGTGTGTGTGGTTGCAACGTTACGGTTCCATTGAGTACATTTTTGGAGAAAGGGACATCTGCTGCACCACTGGGCAGGAGGAGGGTGCCGAGCACGATACATTCTCTCTCTTGGTAAGGATTTTTTTATGTTTTATACTTTTGGAATTTTGGTTTTCCACTTTGAGTTTAAAATGACCTTTTTCCTGTTTGAAATGTACTAACTTGAATTTTCCTCACAGCAGGTCAACTTGTGTGTGTGGTTGCAACGTTACGGTCCCATTGAGTACATTATTGGAGAAAGGGACATCTGTTACACCACAGGTCGGGTGGAAGGTGCCGAGCACGATACATTTTCTCTCTTTGGTAAGGATTTTTTTATGTTTTATACTTTTGGAATTTTAGTTTTTCACATTGAGTTTAGAATGACCTTTTTTTCTGTTTGAAATGTACTAACTTAAATTTTCCTCACAGCCGGTCAACTTGTGTGTGTGGTTGCAACGTTACGGTCCCATTGAGTACATTTTTGGAGATAGGGGCATTGTTGCACCGACGGGCGGGAGGAGGGGGCCGAGCACAACACATTTTCTCTCTTTGGTAATAATTTTTTTATGTTTTATACTTGTGGAATTTTGGTTTTTCACGTTGAGTTTAAAATCACCTTTTTCATGTTTGAAATGTACTAACTTCATTTTTCCTCACAGCAGGTCAACTTGTGTTTGTGGTTGCAACATTACGGTCCCATTGAGAACATTTTTGGAGAAAGGGACATCTGTTGCACCACAGGGCGGGAGGAGGGTGCCGAGCACGATACATTTCCTGTCTTTGGTAAACATTTTTTATGTTTTATACTTTTGGAATTTTGGTTTTTCACGTTGAGTTTAAAATCACCTTTTTCATGTTTGAAATGTACTAACTAGATTTTTTCTCACAGCAGGTCAACTTGTGTGTGTGGTTGCAACATTACGGTCCCATTGAGTACATTATTGGAGAAAGGGACATCTGTTGCACCACAGGGCAGGAGGAGGGTGCCGAGGACAATACATTTCCTGTCTTTGGTAAGGAATTTGTTATGTTTTATACTTTTGGAATTTTGGTTTTTATGTTGAGTTTAAAATGACCTTTTTCATGTTTGAAATGTACTAACTTGATTTTCCCTCACAGCAAGTCAACTTGTGTGTGTGGTTGCAACATTACGGCCCCATAGAGTACATTTTTAGAGAAAGGGACATCTGTTGCACCACAGGGTGGGAGGAGGGTGCCGAGCACGATACATTTTCTCCCTTTGGTAAGAATTTTTTTATGTTTTATACTTTTGGAATTTTGGTTTTTCATGTTGAGTTTAAAATGACCTATTTCCTGTTTGAAATGTACTAACTTGAATTTTCCTCACAGCAGGTCAACTTGTGGGTGTGGTTGCAACATTACGGTCCCATTGAGTACATTTTTGGAGAAAGGGACATCTGTTGCACCACAGGGCGGGTGGAGGGTGCCGCGCACGATACGTTTTCTCTCTTTGGTAAGGATTTTTTTATGTTTTATACTTTTGTAATTTTAGTTTTTCACATTGATTTTAGAATGACCTTTTTTTTCTGTTTGAAATGTACTAACTTAAATTTTCTTCACAGCCGGTCAACTTGTGTGTGTGGTTGCAACGTTACGGTCCCATAGAGTACATTATTGGAGAAAGGGACATGTGTTACACCACAGGTCGGGTAGAAGGTGCCGAGCACGATACATTTTCTCTCTTTGGTCAGGATTTTTTTATGTTTTATACCTTTGAAATTTTTGTTTTTCACATTGAGTTTAGAATGACCTTTTTTCTGTTTGCAATGTACTAACTTAAATTTTCCTCACAGCCGGTCAACTTGTGTGTGTGGTTGCAACGTTACGGTCCCATTGAGTACATTTTTGGAGAAAGAGACATCTGTTGCACTGTAGGGCGGGAGGAGGGGGCCGAGCACAACACATTTTCTCTCTTTGGTAAGAATTTTTTTATGTTTTATACTTGTGGAATTTTGGTTTTTATGTTGAGTTTAAAATGACCTTTTTCATGTTTGAAATGTACTAACTTGATTTTTCCTCACAGCAGGTCAACTTGTGAGTGTGGTTGCAACATTACGGTCCCATTGAGTACATTTTTGGAGAAAGGGACATCTGTTGCACCACAAAGCGGGAGGAGGGTGCCGAGCACGATACATTTCCTGTCTTTGGTAAAGGTTTTTTATGTTTTATACTTTTGGAATTTTGGTATTTCACATTGAGTTTAAAATCACCTTTTTCATGTTTGAAATGTACTAACTTGATTTTTTCTCACTGCAGGTCAACTTGTGTGTGTGGTTACAACATTACGGTCCCATTGAGTACATTTATGGAGAAAGGGACATCTGTTGCACCACAGGGCGGGAGGAGGGTGCCGAGCACAATACATTTCCTGTCTTTGGTAAGGAATTTTTTATGTATTATACTTTTGGAATTTTGGTATTTATGTTGAGTTTAAAATGACCTTTTTCATGTTTGAAATGTACTAACTTGATTTTCCATCACAGCAGGTCAACTTGTGTGTGTGTTTGCAACATTACGGCCCCATAGAGTACATTTTTAGTGAAAGGGACATCTGTTGCAACACAGGGCGGGAGGAGGGTGCCGAGCACGATACATTTTCTCTCTTTGGTAAGAATTTTTTTATGTTTTATACTTTTGGAATTTTGGTTTTTCATGTTGAATTGAAAATGACCTTTTAAGCACTGGCAGGTCGATAGACACACAAACAAACACAAACATACACACAAAATTCAAGCTTTCGCAACAAACTGTTGCCTCATCAGGAAAGAGGGAAGGAGAGGGGAAGACGAAAGGAAGTGGGTTTTAAGGGAGAGGTTAAGGAGTCATTCCAATCCCGGGAGCGGAAAGACTTACCTTAGGGGGAAGAAAGGACAGGTATACACTCGCACACACGCACATATCCATCCACACATACAGACAGAAGCAGACATATTAAATATGTCCTTTTTTCCCCCTAAGGTAAGTCTTTCCGCTCCCGGGATTGGAATGACTCCTTACCCTCTCCCTTAAAACCCACTTCCTTTCGTCTTCCCCTCTCCTTCCCTCTTTCCTGATGAGGCAACAGTTTGTTGCGAAAGCTTGAATTTTGTGTGTATGTTTGTGTTTGTTTGTGCGTCTATCGACCTGCCAGCGCTTTTGTTCGGTAAGTCACCTCATCTTTGTTTTTATATATAATTTTTCCCACGTGGAATGTTTCCTTCCATTATATTAAAATGACCTTTTTCGTATTTGAAATGTACTAACTTGATTTTTCCTCACAGCAGGTCAACTTGTGTGTGGTTGGAACGTTACGGTCCCATTGAGTACATTTTTGGAGAAAGGGACATCTGTTGCACCACAGGGCGGGAGGAGGGTGTCGAGCATGATACATTTTCTCTCTTTGGTAAGGATTTTTTTATGTTTTATACTTTTGGAATTTTGGTTTTTCACGTTGAATTTAAAATGACCTTTTTCCTGTTTGAAATGTACTAACTTGATTTTTCCTCATAGCAGGTCAACTTGTGTGTGTGGTTGCAACATTACGGCCCCATAGAGTACATTTTTGGAGAAAGGGACATCTGTTGCACAACAGGGCGGGAGGAGGGTGCCGAGCACGATACATTTTCTCTCTTTGGTAAGAATTTTTTTATGTTTTATACTTTTGGAATTTTGGTTTTTCATGTTGAATTTAAAATGACCTTTTTCGTGTTTGAAATGTACTAACTTGATTTTTCCTCACAGCAGGTCAACTTGTGTGTGGTTGCAACATTACGGTCCTATTGAGTACATTTTTGGAGAAAGGGACATCTGTTGCACCACAGGGCGGGAGTAGGGTGCCGAGCACGATACATTTTCTCTCTTTGGTAAGGATTTTTTTATGTTTTATACTTTTGGAATTTTGGTTTTTCATATTGAGTTTAAAATGACCTATTTCCTGTTTGAAATGAACTAACATGAATTTTCCTGAGAGCAGGTCAACCTTTGTGTGTGGTTGCAACATTACGGTCCCATTGAGTACATTTTTGGAGAAAGGGACATTTGTTGCACCACAGGGCGAGTGGATGGTGCCGAGCACGATACGTTTACTCTCTTTGGTAAGGATTTTGTTATGTTTTATAGTTTTGGAATTTTGGTTTCTCATGTTGAGTTTAAAATGACCTTTTTCCTGTTTGAAATGAACTAACATGAATTTTCCTGAGAGCAGGTCAACCTTTGTGTGTGGTTGCAACATTACGGTCCCATTGAGTACATTTTTGGAGAAAGGGACATCTGTTGGACCACACGGCGGGAGGAGGGTGCCGAGCACAATACATTTCCTGTCTTTGGTAAGCATTTTTTTATGTTTTATACTTTTGGGATCTTGGTTTTTCATGTTGAATTTAAAATGACCTTTTTCGTGTTTGAAATGTACTAACTTGATTTTTCCTCACAGCAGGTCAACTTGTGTGTGGTTGCAACGTTACGGTCCCATTGAGTAAATTTTTGGAGAAAGGGACATCTGTTGCACCACAGGGTGGGAGGAGGGTGCCGAGCACGATACATTTTCCCATTTTGGTAAGGATTTTTTTATGTTTTATACATTTGGAATTTTGGTTTTTCACACTGAATTTAAAATGACCTTTTTCCTGTTTGAAGTGTACTAACTTGAATTTTCCTCACAGCAGGTCAACTTGTGTTTGTGGTTGCAACGTTACGGTCCCATTGAGTACATTTTTGGAGAAATCGACATCTGTTGCACCACAGGGCGGGAGGAGGGTGCCGAGCATATTACATTTCCTGTCTTTGGTAAACAATTTTTATGTTTTATACTGTTGAAATTTTGGTTTTTCATGTTGAGTTTGAAATGACCTTTTTCATGTTTAAAATGTACTAACTTGATTTTTCCTCACAGCAGGTCAACTTGTGTGTGGTTGCAACATTACGGTTGCATTGAGTACATTTTTGGAGAAAGGGACATCTGTTGCACCACAGGGAGGGAGGAGGGTGCCGAGCACGGTACATTTCCTGTCTTTGGTAAACATTTTTTATGTTTTATGCTTTTGGAATTTTGGTTTTTCACGTTGAGTTTAAAATCACCTTTTTCATGTTTGAAATGTACTAACTAGATTTTTTCTCACAGCAGGTCAACTTGTGTGTGTGGTTGCAACATTACGGTCCCATTGAGTACATTATTGGAGAAAGGGACATCTGTTGCACCACAGGGCAGGAGGAGGGTGCCGAGGACAATACATTTCCTGTCTTTGGTAAGGAATTTGTTATGTTTTATACTTTTGGAATTTTGGTTTTTATGTTGAGTTTAAAATGACCTTTTTCATGTTTGAAATTAACTAACTTGATTTTTCCTCACAGCAGGTCAACCTGTGTGTGGTTGCAACGTTACGGTCCCATTGAGTACATTTTTGGAGAAAGGGACATCTGTTGCACCACAGGGCGGGAAGAGGGTGCCTAGCATATTACATTTCCTGTGTTTGGTAAACATTTTTTATGTTTTATACTTTTGGAATTTTGGATTTTCATGTTGAGTTTAAAATGACCTCATTCCTGTTTGAAATGTACTAACTTGAATTTTCCTCACAGCAGGTCAACTTGTGTGTGGTTGCAACATTGCGGTCCCATTGAGTACATTTTTGGAGAAAGGGACATCTGTTGCACCACAGGGCGGGAGGATCATGCCGAGCACGATACATTTTCTCTCTTTGGTAAGGATTTTTTATGTTTTATTCTTTTGGAATTTTGGTTTTTCACGTTGAGTTTAAAATGAGTTTATTCCTGTTTGAAATGTACTAACTTGAATTTTCCTCACAGCAGGTAAACTTGTGTGTGGCTGCAACATTACGGTCCCATTGAGTACATTTTTGGAGAAAGGGACATCTGTTGCACCACAGGGCGGGAGGAGCGTGCCGAGCACGATACATTTTCTCTCTTTGGTAAGGATTTTTTATGTTTTATACTTTTGGAATTTTGGTTTTTCACGTTCAGTTTAAAATGACCTTATTCCTGTTTGAAATGTGCTAACTTGAATTTTCCTCACAGCAGGTCAACTTGTGTGTGTGGCTGCAACATTACGGTCCCATTGAGTACATTTTTGGAGAAAGGGACATTTGTTGCACCACAGGGCGGGAGGAGCGTGCCGAGCACGATACATTTTCTCTCTTTGGTAAAGATTTTTTATGTTTTATACTTTTGGAATTTTGGTTTTTCACGTTGAGTTTAAAATGACCTTATTCCTGTTTGAAATGTACTAACATGAATTTTCCTCACAGCAGGTCAACTTGTGTGTGGCTGCAACATTACGGTCCCATTGAGTACATTTTTGGAGAAAGGGACATCTGTTGCACCACAGGGCGGGAGGAGCGTGCCGAGCACGATACATTTTCTCTCTTTGGTAAGGATTTTTTATGTTTTATACTTTTGGAATTTTGGTTTTTCACGTTGAGTTTAAAATGACCTTATTCCTGTTTGAAATGTACTAACTTGAATTTTCCTCACAGCAGGTCAACTAGTGTGTGGTTGCAACATTACGGTCCCATTGAGTACATTTTTGGAGAAAGGGACATCTGTTGCACCACAGGGCGGGAGGAGCGTGCCGAGCACGATACATTTTCTCTCTTTGGTAAGGATTTTTTATGTTTTATACTTTTGGAATTTTGGTTTTTCACGTTGAGTTTAAAATGACCTTATTCCTGTTTGAAATGTACTAACTTGAATTTTCCTCACAGCAGGTCAACTAGTGTGTGGTTGCAACATTACGGTCCCATTGAGTACATTTTTGGAGAAAGGGACATCTGTTGCACCACAGGGCGGGAGGAGCGTGCCGAGCACGATACATTTTCTCTCTTTGGTAAGGATTTTTTATGTTTTATACTTTTGGAATTTTGGTTTTTCACGTTGAGTTTAAAATGACCTTATTCCTGTTTGAAATGTACTAACTTGAATTTTCCTCACAGCAGGTCAACTAGTGTGTGGTTGCAACATTACGGTCCCATTGAGTACATTTTTGGAGAAAGGGACATCTGTTGCACCACAGGGCGGGAGGAGCGTGCCGAGCACGATACATTTTCTCTCTTTGGTAAGGATTTTTTATGTTTTATACTTTTGGAATTTTGGTTTTTCACGTTGAGTTTAAAATGACCTTATTCCTGTTTGAAATGTACTAACTTGAATTTTCCTCACAGCAGGTCAACTAGTGTGTGGTTGCAACATTACGGTCCCATTGAGTACATTTTTGGAGAAAGGGACATCTGTTGCACCACAGGGCGGGAGGAGCGTGCCGAGCACGATACATTTTCTCTCTTTGGTAAGGATTTTTTATGTTTTATACTTTTGGAATTTTGGTTTTTCACGTTGAGTTTAAAATGACCTTATTCCTGTTTGAAATGTACTAACTTGAATTTTCCTCACAGCAGGTCAACTAGTGTGTGGTTGCAACATTACGGTCCCATTGAGTACATTTTTGGAGAAAGGGACATCTGTTGCACCACAGGGCGGGAGGAGCGTGCCGAGCACGATACATTTTCTCTCTTTGGTAAGGATTTTTTATGTTTTATACTTTTGGAATTTTGGTTTTTCACGTTGAGTTTAAAATGACCTTATTCCTGTTTGAAATGTACTAACTTGAATTTTCCTCACAGCAGGTCAACTAGTGTGTGGTTGCAACATTACGGTCCCATTGAGTACATTTTTGGAGAAAGGGACATCTGTTGCACCACAGGGCGGGAGGAGCGTGCCGAGCACGATACATTTTCTCTCTTTGGTAAGGATTTTTTATGTTTTATACTTTTGGAATTTTGGTTTTTCACGTTGAGTTTAAAATGACCTTATTCCTGTTTGAAATGTACTAACTTGAATTTTCCTCACAGCAGGTCAACTAGTGTGTGGTTGCAACATTACGGTCCCATTGAGTACATTTTTGGAGAAAGGGACATCTGTTGCACCACAGGGCGGGAGGAGCATGCCGAGCACGATACATTTTCTCTCTTTGGTAAGGATTTTTTATGTTTTATACTTTTGGAATTTTGGTTTTTCACGTTGAGTTTAAAATGACCTTATTCCTGTTTGAAATGTACTAACTTGAATTTTCCTCACAGCAGGTCAACTAGTGTGTGGTTGCAACATTACGGTCCCATTGAGTACATTTTTGGAGAAAGGGACATCTGTTGCACCACAGGGCGGGAGGAGCGTGCCGAGCACGATACATTTTCTCTCTTTGGTAAGGATTTTTTATGTTTTATACTTTTGGAATTTTGGTTTTTCACGTTGAGTTTAAAATGACCTTATTCCTGTTTGAAATGTACTAACTTGAATTTTCCTCACAGCAGGTCAACTTGTGTGTGGTTGCAACATTACGGTCCCATTGAGTACATTTTTGGAGAAAGGGACATCTGTTGCACCACAGGGCGGGAGGAGCGTGCCGAGCACGATACATTTTCTCTCTTTGGTAAGGATTTTTTATGTTTTATACTTTTGGAATTTTGGTTTTTCACGTTGAGTTTAAAATGACCTTATTCCTGTTTGAAATGTACTAACTTGAATTTTCCTCACAGCAGGTCAACTAGTGTGTGGTTGCAACATTACGGTCCCATTGAGTACATTTTTGGAGAAAGGGACATCTGTTGCACCACAGGGCGGGAGGAGCGTGCCGAGCACGATACATTTTCTCTCTTTGGTAAGGATTTTTTATGTTTTATACTTTTGGAATTTTGGTTTTTCACGTTGAGTTTAAAATGACCTTATTCCTGTTTGAAATGTACTAACTTGAATTTTCCTCACAGCAGGTCAACTTGTGTGTGGTTGCAACATTACGGTCCCATTGAGTACATTTTTGGAGAAAGGGACATCTGTTGCACCACAGGGCGGGAGGAGCGTGCCGAGTACGATACATTTTCTCTCTTAGGTAAGGATTTCTTATGTTTTATACTTTTGGAATTTTGGTTTTTCACGTTGAGTTTAAAATGAGCTTATTCCTGTTTGAAATGTACTAACTTGAATTTTCCTCACAGCAGGTCAACTTGTGTGTGGTTGCAACATTGCGGTCCCATTGAGTACATTTTTGGAGAAAGGGACATCTGTTGCACCACAGGGCGGGAGGAGCATGCCGAGCACGATACATTTTCTCTCTTTGGTAAGGATTTTTTATGTTTTATACTTTTGGAATTTTGGTTTTTCACGTTGAGTTTAAAATGACCTTATTCCTGTTTGAAATGTACTAACTTGAATTTTCCTCACAGCAGGTCAACTTGTGTGTGGTTGCAACATTGCGGTCCCATTGAGTACATTTTTGGAGAAAGGGACATCTGTTGCACCACAGGGCGGGAGGAGCGTGCCGAGCACGATACATTTTCTCTCTTTGGTAAGGATTTTTTATGTTTTATACTTTTGGAATTTCGGTTTTTCACGGTGAGTTTAAAATGACCTTATTCCTGATTGAAATGTACTAACTTGAATTTTCCTCACAGCAGGTCAACTTGTGTGTGGTTGCAACATTACGGTCCCATTGAGTACATTTTTGGAGAAAGGGACATCTGTTGCACCACAGGGCGGGAGGAGCATGCCGAGCACGATACATTTTCTCTCTTTGGTAAGGATTTTTTATGTTTTATACTTTTGGAATTTTGGTTTTTCACGTTGAGTTTAAAATGACCTTATTCCTGTTTGAAATGTACTAACTTGATTTTTCCTCACAGCAGGTCAACTTGTGAGTGTGGTTGCAACATTACGGTCCCATTGAGTACATTTTTGGAGAAAGGGACATCTGTTGCACCAGAAAGCGGGAGGAGGGTGCCGAGCACGATACATTTCCTGTCTTTGGTAAAGATTTTTTATGTTTTATACTTTTGGAATTTTGGTATTTCACATTGAGTTTAAAATGACCTTATTCCTGTTTGAAATGTACTAACTTGATTTTTTCTCACTGCAGGTCAACTTGTGTGTGTGGTTACAACATTACGGTCCCATTGAGTACATTTATGGAGAAAGGGACATCTGTTGCACCACAGGGCGGGAGGAGGGTGTCGAGCACAATACATTTCCTGTCTTTGGTAAGGAATTTTTTATGTATTATACTTTTGGAATTTTGGTATTTATGTTGAGTTTAAAATGACCTTTTTCATGTTTGAAATGTACTAACTTGATTTTCCATCACAGCAGGTCAACTTGTGTGTGTGTTTGCAACATTACGGCCCCATAGAGTACATTTTTAGTGAAAGGGACATCTGTTGCAACACAGGGCGGGAGGAGGGTGCCGAGCACGATACATTTTCTCTCTTTGGTAAGAATTTTTTTATGTTTTATACTTTTGGAATTTTGGTTTTTCATGTTGAATTGAAAATGACCTTTTAAGCACTGGCAGGTCGATAGACACACAAACAAACACAAACATACACACAAAATTCAAGCTTTCGCAACAAACTGTTGCCTCATCAGGAAAGAGGGAAGGAGAGGGGAAGACGAAAGGAAGTGGGTTTTAAGGGAGAGGTTAAGGAGTCATTCCAATCCCGGGAGCGGAAAGACTTACCTTAGGGGGAAGAAAGGACAGGTATACACTCGCACACACGCACATATCCATCCACACATACAGACAGAAGCAGACATATTAAATATGTCCTTTTTTCCCCCTAAGGTAAGTCTTTCCGCTCCCGGGATTGGAATGACTCCTTACCCTCTCCCTTAAAACCCACTTCCTTTCGTCTTCCCCTCTCCTTCCCTCTTTCCTGATGAGGCAACAGTTTGTTGCGAAAGCTTGAATTTTGTGTGTATGTTTGTGTTTGTTTGTGTGTCTATCGACCTGCCAGCGCTTTTGTTCGGTAAGTCACCTCATCTTTGTTTTTATATATAATTTTTCCCACGTGGAATGTTTCCTTCCATTATATTAAAATGACCTTTTTCGTATTTGAAATGTACTAACTTGATTTTTCCTCACAGCAGGTCAACTTGTGTGTGGTTGGAACGTTACGGTCCCATTGAGTACATTTTTGGAGAAAGGGACATCTGTTACACCACAGGGCGGGAGGAGGGTGCCGAGCACAATACATTTTCTCTCTTTGGTAAGAAGTTTTTTATGTTTTATACTTTTGGAAATTTGGTTTTTCACGTTGAGTTTAAAATGGCCTTTTTCCTGTTTGCAATGTACTAACTTGAATTTTCCTCTCAGCAGGTCAACTTGTGTGTGGTTGCAACATTACGGTCCCATTGAGATTATTTTTGGAGAAAGGGACATCTGTTGCACCACAGGGCGGGAGGAGGGTGCCGAGCACGATACATTTTCTCTCTTTGGTAAGGATTTTTTTATGTTTTATACTTTTGGAATTTTGGTTTTTCACGTTGAATTTAAAATGACCTTTTTCCTGTTTGAAATGTACTAACTTGATTTTTCCTCATAGCAGGTCAACTTGTGTGTGTGGTTGCAACATTACGGCCCCATAGAGTACATTTTTGGAGAAAGGGACATCTGTTGCACAACAGGGCGGGAGGAGGGTGCCGAGCACGATACATTTTCTCTCTTTGGTAAGAATTTTTTTATGTTTTATACTTTTGGAATTTTGGTTTTTCATGTTGAATTTAAAATGACCTTTTTCGTGTTTGAAATGTACTAACTTGATTTTTCCTCACAGCAGGTCAACTTGTGTGTGGTTGCAACATTACGGTCCTATTGAGTACATTTTTGGAGAAAGGGACATCTGTTGCACCACAGGGCGGGAGTAGGGTGCCGAGCACGATACATTTTCTCTCTTTGGTAAGGATTTTTTTATGTTTTATACTTTTGGTATTTTGGTTTTTCATATTGAGTTTAAAATGACCTATTTCCTGTTTGAAATGAACTAACATGAATTTTCCTGAGAGCAGGTCAACCTTTGTGTGTGGTTGCAACATTACGGTCCCATTGAGTACATTTTTGGAGAAAGGGACATTTGTAGCACCACAGGGCGAGTGGATGGTGCCGAGCACGATACGTTTACTCTCTTTGGTAAGGATTTTTTTATGTTTTATAGTTTTGGAATTTTGGTTTCTCATGTTGAGTTTAAAATGACCTTTTTCCTGTTTGAAATGTACTAACTTGAATTTTCCTCACAGCAGGTCAACTTGTGTTTGTGGTTGCAACGTTACGGTCCCATTGAGTACATTTTTGGAGAAACGGACATCTGTTGGACCACACGGCGGGAGGAGGGTGCCGAGCACAATACATTTCCTGTCTTTGGTAAGCATTTTTTTATGTTTTATACTTTTGGGATCTTGGTTTTTCATGTTGAATTTAAAATGACCTTTTTCGTGTTTGAAATGTACTAACTTGATTTTTCCTCACAGCAGGTCAACTTGTGTGTGGTTGCAACGTTACGGTCCCATTGAGTAAATTTTTGGAGAAAGGGACATCTGTTGCACCACAGGGTGGGAGGAGGGTGCCGAGCACGATACATTTTCCCATTTTGGTAAGGATTTTTTTATGTTTTATACATTTGGAATTTTGGTTTTTCACACTGAATTTAAAATGACCTTTTTCCTGTTTGAAGTGTACTAACTTGAATTTTCCTCACAGCAGGTCAACTTGTGTTTGTGGTTGCAACGTTACGGTCCCATTGAGTACATTTTTGGAGATATCGACATCTGTTGCACCACAGGGCGGGAGGAGGGTGCCGAGCATATTACATTTCCTGTCTTTGGTAAACAATTTTTATGTTTTATACTGTTGAAATTTTGGTTTTTCATGTTGAGTTTAAAATGACCTTTTTCATGTTTGAAATGTACTAACTTGATTTTTCCTCACAGCAGGTCAACTTGTGTGTGTGGTTGCAACATTACGGTCCCATTGAGTACATTTTTGGAGAAAGGGACATCTGTTGCACCACAGGGCGGAAGGAGGGTGCAGAGCATATTACATTTCCTGTCTTTGGTAAACATTTTTTATGTTTTATACTTTTGGAATTTTGGTTTTTCATGTTGAGTTTGAAATGACCTTTTTCATGTTTAAAATGTACTAACTTGATTTTTCCTCACAGCAGGTCAACTTGTGTGTGGTTGCAACATTACGGTTGCATTGAGTACATTTTTGGAGAAAGGGACATCTGTTGCACCACAGGGAGGGAGGAGGGTGCCGAGCACGGTACATTTCCTGTCTTTGGTAAACATTTTTTATGTTTTATACTTTTGGAATTTTGGTTTTTCACGTTGAGTTTAAAATCACCTTTTTCATGTTTGAAATGTACTAACTAGATTTTTTCTCACAGCAGGTCAACTTGTGTGTGTGGTTGCAACATTACGGTCCCATTGAGTACATTATTGGAGAAAGGGACATCTGTTGCACCACAGGGCAGGAGGAGGGTGCCGAGGACAATACATTTCCTGTCTTTGGTAAGGAATTTGTTATGTTTTATACTTTTGGAATTTTGGTTTTTATGTTGAGTTTAAAATGACCTTTTTCATGTTTGAAATTAACTAACTTGATTTTTCCTCACAGCAGGTCAACCTGTGTGTGGTTGCAACGTTACGGTCCCATTGAGTACATTTTTGGAGAAAGGGACATCTGTTGCACCACAGGGCGGGAAGAGGGTGCCTAGCATATTACATTTCCTGTGTTTGGTAAACATTTTTTATGTTTTATACTTTTGGAATTTTGGATTTTCATGTTGAGTTTAAAATGACCTCATTCCTGTTTGAAATGTACTAACTTGAATTTTCCTCACAGCAGGTCAACTTGTGTGTGGTTGCAACATTGCGGTCCCATTGAGTACATTTTTGGAGAAAGGGACATCTGTTGCACCACAGGGCGGGAGGATCATGCCGAGCACGATACATTTTCTCTCTTTGGTAAGGATTTTTTATGTTTTATTCTTTTGGAATTTTGGTTTTTCACGTTGAGTTTAAAATGAGTTTATTCCTGTTTGAAATGTACTAACTTGAATTTTCCTCACAGCAGGTAAACTTGTGTGTGGCTGCAACATTACGGTCCCATTGAGTACATTTTTGGAGAAAGGGACATCTGTTGCACCACAGGGCGGGAGGAGCGTGCCGAGCACGATACATTTTCTCTCTTTGGTAAGGATTTTTTATGTTTTATACTTTTGGAATTTTGGTTTTTCACGTTCAGTTTAAAACGACCTTATTCCTGTTTGAAATGTGCTAACTTGAATTTTCCTCACAGCAGGTCAACTTGTGTGTGTGGCTGCAACATTACGGTCCCATTGAGTACATTTTTGGAGAAAGGGACATTTGTTGCACCACAGGGCGGGAGGAGCGTGCCGAGCACGATACATTTTCTCTCTTTGGTCAGGATTTTTTATGTTTTATACTTTTGGAATTTTGGTTTTTCACGTTGAGTTTAAAATGACCTTATTCCTGTTTGAAATGTACTAACATGAATTTTCCTCACAGCAGGTCAACTAGTGTGTGGTTGCAACATTGCGGTCCCATTGAGTACATTTTTGGAGAAAGGGACATCTGTTGCACCACAGGGCGGGAGGAGCGTGCCGAGCACGATACATTTTCTCTCTTTGGTAAGGATATTTTATGTTTTATATTTTTGGAATTTTGGTTTTTCACGTTGAGTTTAAAATGACCTTATTCCTGTTTGAAATGTACTAACTTGAATTTTCCACACAGCAGGTCAACTTGTGTGTGGTTGCAACATTGCGGTCCCATTGAGTACATTTTTGGAGAAAGGGACATCTGTTGCACCACACGGCAGGAGGAGCGTGCCGAGTACGATACATTTTCTCTCTTTGGTAAGGATATTTTATGTTTTATACTTTTGGAATTTTGGTTTTTCACGTTGAGTTTAAAATGACCTTATTCCTGTTTGAAATGTACTAACATGAATTTTCCTCACAGCAGGTCAACTAGTGTGTGGTTGCAACATTGCGGTCCCATTGAGTACATTTTTGGAGAAAGGGACATTTGTTGCACCACAGGGCGGGAGGAGCGTGCCGAGCACGATACATTTTCTCTCTTTGGTCAGGATTTTTTATGTTTTATACTTTTGGAATTTTGGTTTTTCACGTTGAGTTTAAAATGACCTTATTCCTGTTTGAAATGTACTAACATGAATTTTCCTCACAGCAGGTCAACTAGTGTGTGGTTGCAACATTGCGGTCCCATTGAGTACATTTTTGGAGAAAGGGACATCTGTTGCACCACAGGGCGGGAGGAGCGTGCCGAGCACGATACATTTTCTCTCTTTGGTAAGGATATTTTATGTTATATATTTATGGAATTTTGGTTTTTCACGTTGAGTTTAAAATGACCTTATTCCTGTTTGAAATGTACTAACTTGAATTTTCCACACAGCAGGTCAACTTGTGTGTGGTTGCAACATTGCGGTCCCATTGAGTACATTTTTGGAGAAAGGGACATCTGTTGCACCACAGGGCGGGAGGAGCATGCCGAGCACGATACATTTTCTCTCTTTGGTAAGGATTTTTTATGTTTTATACTTTTGGAATTTTGGTTTTTCACGTTGAGTTTAAAATGACCTTATTCCTGTTTGAAATGTACTAACTTGAATTTTCCTCACAGCAGGTCAACTTGTGTGTGGTTGCAACATTGCGGTCCCATTGAGTACATTTTTGGAGAAAGGGACATTTGTTGCACCACAGGGCGGGAGGAGCGTGCCGAGCACGATACATTTTCTCTCTTTGGTCAGGATTTTTTATGTTTTATACTTTTGGAATTTTGGTTTTTCACGTTGAGTTTAAAATGACCTTATTCCTGTTTGAAATGTACTAACATGAATTTTCCTCACAGCAGGTCAACTAGTGTGTGGTTGCAACATTGCGGTCCCATTGAGTACATTTTTGGAGAAAGGGACATCTGTTGCACCACAGGGCGGGAGGAGCGTGCCGAGCACGATACATTTTCTCTCTTCGGTAAGGATTTTTTATGTTTTATACTTTTGGAATTTTGGTTTTTCACGTTGAGTTTAAAATGACCTTATTCCTGTTTGAAATGTACTAACTTGAATTTTCCTCACAGCAGGTCAACTTGTGTGTGGTTGCAACATTTCGGTCCCATTGAGTACATTTTTGGAGAAAGGGACATCTGTTGCACCACAGGGCGGGAGGAGCGTGCCGAGCACGATACATTTTCTCTCTTTGGTAAGGATTTTTTATGTTTTATACTTTTGGAATTTTGGTTTTTCACGTTGAGTTTAAAATGACCTTATTCCTGTTTGAAATGTACTAACTTGAATTTTCCTCACAGCAGGTCAACTTGTGTGTGGTTGCAACATTACGGTCCCATTGAGTACATTTTTGGAGAAAGGGACATCTGTTGCACCACAGGGCGGGAGGAGCGTGCCGAGCACGATACATTTTCTCTCTTTGGTAAGGATTTTTTATGTTTTATACTTTTGGAATTTTGGTTTTTCACGTTGAGTTTAAAATGACCTTATTCCTGTTTGAAATGTACTAACTTGAATTTTCCTCACAGCAGGTCAACTTGTGTGTGGTTGCAACATTTCGGTCCCATTGAGTACATTTTTGGAGAAAGGGACATCTGTTGCACCACAGGGCGGGAGGAGCGTGCCGAGCACGATACATTTTCTCTCTTTGGTAAGGATTTTTTATGTTTTATACTTTTGGAATTTTGGTTTTTCACGTTGAGTTTAAAATGACCTTATTCCTGTTTGAAATGTACTAACTTGAATTTTCCTCACAGCAGGTCAACTTGTGTGTGGTTGCAACATTACGGTCCCATTGAGTACATTTTTGGAGAAAGGGACATCTGTTGCACCACAGGGCGGGAGGAGCGTGCCGAGTACGATACATTTTCTCTCTTAGGTAAGGATTTCTTATGTTTTATACTTTTGGAATTTTGGTTTTTCACGTTGAGTTTAAAATGACCTTATTCCTGTTTGAAATGTACTAACTTGAATTTTCCTCACAGCAGGTCAACTTGTGTGTGGCTGCAACATTACGGTCCCATTGAGTACATTTTTGGAGAAAGGGACATCTGTTGCACCACAGGGCGGGAGGAGCGTGCCGAGCACGATACATTTTCTCTCTTTGGTAAGGATTTTTTATGTTTTATACTTTTGGAATTTTGGTTTTTCACGTTGAGTTTAAAATGACCTTATTCCTGTTTGAAATGTACTAACTTGAATTTTCCTCACAGCAGGTCAACTTGTGTGTGGTTGCAACATTACGGTCCCATTGAGTACATTTTTGGAGAAAGGGACATCTGTTGCACCACAGGGCGGGAGGAGCGTGCCGAGCACGATACATTTTCTCTCTTCGGTAAGGATTTTTTATGTTTTATACTTTTGGAATTTTGGTTTTTCACGTTGAGTTTAAAATGACCTTATTCCTGTTTGAAATGTACTAACTTGAATTTTCCTCACAGCAGGTCAACTTGTGTGTGGTTGCAACATTTCGGTCCCATTGAGTACATTTTTGGAGAAAGGGACATTTGTTGCACCACAGGGCGGGAGGAGCGTGCCGAGCACGATACATTTTCTCTCTTTGGTAAGGATTTTTTATGTTTTATACTTTTGGAATTTTGGTTTTTCACGTTGAGTTTAAAATGACCTTATTCCTGTTTGAAATGTACTAACATGAATTTTCCTCACAGCAGGTCAACTTGTGTGTGGTTGCAACATTACGGTCCCATTGAGTACATTTTTGGAGAAAGGGACATCTGTTGCACCACAGGGCGGGAGGAGCGTGCCGAGCACGATACATTTTCTCTCTTCGGTAAGGATTTTTTATGTTTTATACTTTTGGAATTTTGGTTTTTCACGTTGAGTTTAAAATGACCTTATTCCTGTTTGAAATGTACTAACTTGAATTTTCCTCACAGCAGGTCAACTTGTGTGTGGTTGCAACATTACGGTCCCATTGAGTACATTTTTGGAGAAAGGGACATCTGTTGCACCACAGGGCGGGAGGAGCGTGCCGAGCACGATACATTTTCTCTCTTTGGTCAGGATTTTTTATGTTTTATACTTTTGGAATTTTGGTTTTTCACGTTGAGTTTAAAATGACCTTATTCCTGTTTGAAATGTACTAACATGAATTTTCCTCACAGCAGGTCAACTAGTGTGTGGTTGCAACATTGCGGTCCCATTGAGTACATTTTTGGAGAAAGGGACATCTGTTGCACCACAGGGCGGGAGGAGCGTGCCGAGCACGATACATTTTCTCTCTTTGGTAAGGATTTTTTATGTTTTATACTTTTGGAATTTTGGTTTTTCACGTTGAGTTTAAAATGACCTTATTCCTGTTTGAAATGTACTAACTTGAATTTTCCTCACAGCAGGTCAACTTGTGTGTGGTTGCAACATTTCGGTCCCATTGAGTACATTTTTGGAGAAAGGGACATCTGTTGCACCACAGGGCGGGAGGAGCGTGCCGAGCACGATACATTTTCTCTCTTTGGTAAGGATTTTTTATGTTTTATACTTTTGGAATTTTGGTTTTTCACGTTGAGTTTAAAATGACCTTATTCCTGTTTGAAATGTACTAACTTGAATTTTCCTCACAGCAGGTCAACTTGTGTGTGGTTGCAACATTACGGTCCCATTGAGTACATTTTTGGAGAAAGGGACATCTGTTGCACCACAGGGCGGGAGGAGCGTGCCGAGCACGATACATTTTCTCTCTTTGGTAAGGATTTTTTATGTTTTATACTTTTGGAATTTTGGTTTTTCACGTTGAGTTTAAAATGACCTTATTCCTGTTTGAAATGTACTAACTTGAATTTTCCTCACAGCAGGTCAACTTGTGTGTGGTTGCAACATTTCGGTCCCATTGAGTACATTTTTGGAGAAAGGGACATCTGTTGCACCACAGGGCGGGAGGAGCGTGCCGAGCACGATACATTTTCTCTCTTTGGTAAGGATTTTTTATGTTTTATACTTTTGGAATTTTGGTTTTTCACGTTGAGTTTAAAATGACCTTATTCCTGTTTGAAATGTACTAACTTGAATTTTCCTCACAGCAGGTCAACTTGTGTGTGGTTGCAACATTACGGTCCCATTGAGTACATTTTTGGAGAAAGGGACATCTGTTGCACCACAGGGCGGGAGGAGCGTGCCGAGCACGATACATTTTCTCTCTTTGGTCAGGATTTTTTATGTTTTATACTTTTGGAATTTTGGTTTTTCACGTTGAGTTTAAAATGACCTTATTCCTGTTTGAAATGTACTAACATGAATTTTCCTCACAGCAGGTCAACTAGTGTGTGGTTGCAACATTGCGGTCCCATTGAGTACATTTTTGGAGAAAGGGACATCTGTTGCACCACAGGGCGGGAGGAGCGTGCCGAGCACGATACATTTTCTCTCTTTGGTAAGGATTTTTTATGTTTTATACTTTTGGAATTTTGGTTTTTCACGTTGAGTTTAAAATGACCTTATTCCTGTTTGAAATGTACTAACTTGAATTTTCCTCACAGCAGGTCAACTAGTGTGTGGTTGCAACATTTCGGTCCCATTGAGTACATTTTTGGAGAAAGGGACATCTGTTGCACCACAGGGCGGGAGGAGCGTGCCGAGCACGATACATTTTCTCTCTTTGGTAAGGATTTTTTATGTTTTATACTTTTGGAATTTTGGTTTTTCACGTTGAGTTTAAAATGACCTTATTCCTGTTTGAAATGTACTAACTTGAATTTTCCTCACAGCAGGTCAACTTGTGTGTGGTTGCAACATTACGGTCCCATTGAGTACATTTTTGGAGAAAGGGACATCTGTTGCACCACAGGGCGGGAGGAGCGTGCCGAGTACGATACATTTTCTCTCTTAGGTAAGGATTTCTTATGTTTTATACTTTTGGAATTTTGGTTTTTCACGTTGAGTTTAAAATGACCTTATTCCTGTTTGAAATGTACTAACTTGAATTTTCCTCACAGCAGGTCAACTTGTGTGTGGTTGCAACATTGCGGTCCCATTGAGTACATTTTTGGAGAAAGGGACATCTGTTGCACCACAGGGCGGGAGGAGCATGCCGAGCACGATACATTTTCTCTCTTTGGTAAGGATTTTTTATGTTTTATACTTTTGGAATTTTGGTTTTTCACGTTGAGTTTAAAATGACCTTATTCCTGTTTGAAATGTACTAACTTGAATTTTCCTCACAGCAGGTCAACTTGTGTGTGGTTGCAACATTGCGGTCCCATTGAGTACATTTTTGGAGAAAGGGACATCTGTTGCACCACAGGGCGGGAGGAGCGTGCCGAGCACGATACATTTTCTCTCTTTGGTAAGGATTTTTTATGTTTTATACTTTTGGAATTTCGGTTTTTCACGGCGAGTTTAAAATGACCTTATTCCTGATTGAAATGTACTATCTTGAATTTTCCTCACAGCAGGTCAACTTGTGTGTGGTTGCAACATTACGGTCCCATTGAGTACATTTTTGGAGAAAGGGACATCTGTTGCACCACAGGGCGGGAGTAGGGTGCCGAGCACGATACATTTTCTCTCTTTGGTAAGGATTTTTTTATGTTTTATACTTTTGGAATTTTGGTTTTTCATATTGAGTTTAAAATGACCTATTTCCTGTTTGAAATGAACTGACATGAATTTTCCTGAGAGCAGGTCAACCTTTGTGTGTGGTTGCAACATTACGGTCCCATTGAGTACATTTTTGGAGAAAGGGACATTTGTTGCACCACAGGGCGAGTGGATGGTGCCGAGCACGATACGTTTACTCTCTTTGGTAAGGATTTTTTTATGTTTTATAGTTTTGGAATTTTGGTTTCTCATGTTGAGTTTAAAATGACCTTTTTCCTGTTTGAAATGTACTAACTTGAATTTTCCTCACAGCAGGTCAACTTGTGTTTGTGGTTGCAACGTTACGGTCCCATTGAGTACATTTTTGGAGAAACGGACATCTGTTGGACCACACGGCGGGAGGAGGGTGCCGAGCACAATACATTTCCTGTCTTTGGTAAGCATTTTTTTATGTTTTATACTTTTGGGATCTTGGTTTTTCATGTTGAATTTAAAATGACCTTTTTCGTGTTTGAAATGTACTAACTTGATTTTTCCTCACAGCAGGTCAACTTGTGTGTGGTAGCAACGTTACGGTCCCATTGAGTAAATTTTTGGAGAAAGGGACATCTGTTGCACCACAGGGTGGGAGGAGGGTGCCGAGCACGATACATTTTCCCATTTTGGTAAGGATTTTTTTATGTTTTATACATTTGGAATTTTGGTTTTTCACACTGAATTTAAAATGACCTTTTTCCTGTTAGAAGTGTACTAACTTGAATTTTCCTCACAGCAGGTCAACTTGTGTTTGTGGTTGCAACGTTACGGTCCCATTGAGTACATTTTTGGAGAAATCGACATCTGTTGCACCACATGGCGGGAGGAGGGTGCCGAGCATATTACATTTCCTGTCTTTGGTAAACAATTTTTATGTTTTATACTGTTGAAATTTTCGTTTTTCATGTTGAGTTTAAAATGACCTTTTTCATGTTTGAAATGTACTAACTTGATTTTTCCTCACAGCAGGTCAACTTGTGTGTGTGGTTGCAACATTACGGTCCCATTGAGTACATTTTTGGAGAAAGGGACCTCTGTTGCACCACAGGGCGGAAGGAGGGTGCAGAGCATATTACATTTCCTGTCTTTGGTAAACATTTTTTATGTTTTATACTTTTGGAATTTTGGTTTTTCATGTTGAGTTTGAAATGACCTTTTTCATGTTTAAAATGTACTAACTTGATTTTTCCTCACAGCAGGTGAACTTGTGTGTGGTTGCAACATTACGGTTGCATTGAGTACATTTTTGGAGAAAGGGACATCTGTTGCACCACAGGGAGGGAGGAGGGTGCCGAGCACGGTACATTTCCTGTCTTTGGTAAACATTTTTTATGTTTTATACTTTTGGAATTTTGGTTTTTCACGTTGAGTTTAAAATCACCTTTTTCATGTTTGAAATGTACTAACTAGATTTTTTCTCACAGCAGGTCAACTTGTGTGTGTGGTTGCAACATTACGGTCCCATTGAGTACATTATTGGAGAAAGGGACATCTGTTGCACCACAGGGCAGGAGGAGGGTGCCGAGCACGATACATTTTCTCTCTTTGGTAAGGATTTTTTATGTTTTATACTTTTGGAATTTTGGTTTTTCACGTTGAGTTTAAAATGACCTTATTACTGTTTGAAATGTACTAACTTGAATTTTCCTCACAGCAGGTCAACTTGTGTGTGGTTGCAACATTACGGTCCCATTGAGTACATTTTTGGAGAAAGGGACATCTGTTGCACCACAGGGCGGGAGGAGCGTGCCGAGTACGATACATTTTCTCTCTTAGGTAAGGATTTCTTATGTTTTATACTTTTGGAATTTTGGTTTTTCACGTTGAGTTTAAAATGACCTTATTCCTGTTTGAAATGTACTAACTTGAATTTTCCTCACAGCAGGTCAACTTGTGTGTGGTTGCAACATTGCGGTCCCATTGAGTACATTTTTGGAGAAAGGGACATCTGTTGCACCACAGGGCGGGAGGAGCATGCCGAGCACGATACATTTTCTCTCTTTGGTAAGGATTTTTTAT
Source organism: Schistocerca serialis cubense (assembly GCF_023864345.2). Lineage (NCBI taxonomy): Eukaryota > Metazoa > Arthropoda > Insecta > Orthoptera > Acrididae > Schistocerca > Schistocerca serialis. The sequence goes on along the minus strand of NC_064646.1, from coordinate 48,735,228 downwards.
GTTTTATACTTTTGGAATTTTGGTTTTTCACGTTGAGTTTAAAATGACCTTATTCCTGTTTGAAATGTACTAACTTGAATTTTCCTCACAGCAGGTCAACTTGTGTGTGGTTGCAACATTGCGGTCCCATTGAGTACATTTTTGGAGAAAGGGACATCTGTTGCACCACAGGGCGGGAGGAGCGTGCCGAGCACGATACATTTTCTCTCTTTGGTAAGGATTTTTTATGTTTTATACTTTTGGAATTTCGGTTTTTCACGGCGAGTTTAAAATGACCTTATTCCTGATTGAAATGTACTAACTTGAATTTTCCTCACAGCAGGTCAACTTGTGTGTGGTTGCAACATTACGGTCCCATTGAGTACATTTTTGGAGAAAGGGACATCTGTTGCACCACAGGGCGGGAGTAGGGTGCCGAGCACGATACATTTTCTCTCTTTGGTAAGGATTTTTTTATGTTTTATACTTTTGGAATTTTGGTTTTTCATATTGAGTTTAAAATGACCTATTTCCTGTTTGAAATGAACTGACATGAATTTTCCTGAGAGCAGGTCAACCTTTGTGTGTGGTTGCAACATTACGGTCCCATTGAGTACATTTTTGGAGAAAGGGACATTTGTTGCACCACAGGGCGAGTGGATGGTGCCGAGCACGATACGTTTACTCTCTTTGGTAAGGATTTTTTTATGTTTTATAGTTTTGGAATTTTGGTTTCTCATGTTGAGTTTAAAATGACCTTTTTCCTGTTTGAAATGTACTAACTTGAATTTTCCTCACAGCAGGTCAACTTGTGTTTGTGGTTGCAACGTTACGGTCCCATTGAGTACATTTTTGGAGAAACGGACATCTGTTGGACCACACGGCGGGAGGAGGGTGCCGAGCACAATACATTTCCTGTCTTTGGTAAGCATTTTTTTATGTTTTATACTTTTGGGATCTTGGTTTTTCATGTTGAATTTAAAATGACCTTTTTCGTGTTTGAAATGTACTAACTTGATTTTTCCTCACAGCAGGTCAACTTGTGTGTGGTAGCAACGTTACGGTCCCATTGAGTAAATTTTTGGAGAAAGGGACATCTGTTGCACCACAGGGTGGGAGGAGGGTGCCGAGCACGATACATTTTCCCATTTTGGTAAGGATTTTTTTATGTTTTATACATTTGGAATTTTGGTTTTTCACACTGAATTTAAAATGACCTTTTTCCTGTTAGAAGTGTACTAACTTGAATTTTCCTCACAGCAGGTCAACTTGTGTTTGTGGTTGCAACGTTACGGTCCCATTGAGTACATTTTTGGAGAAATCGACATCTGTTGCACCACATGGCGGGAGGAGGGTGCCGAGCATATTACATTTCCTGTCTTTGGTAAACAATTTTTATGTTTTATACTGTTGAAATTTTCGTTTTTCATGTTGAGTTTAAAATGACCTTTTTCATGTTTGAAATGTACTAACTTGATTTTTCCTCACAGCAGGTCAACTTGTGTGTGTGGTTGCAACATTACGGTCCCATTGAGTACATTTTTGGAGAAAGGGACCTCTGTTGCACCACAGGGCGGAAGGAGGGTGCAGAGCATATTACATTTCCTGTCTTTGGTAAACATTTTTTATGTTTTATACTTTTGGAATTTTGGTTTTTCATGTTGAGTTTGAAATGACCTTTTTCATGTTTAAAATGTACTAACTTGATTTTTCCTCACAGCAGGTCAACTTGTGTGTGGTTGCAACATTACGGTTGCATTGAGTACATTTTTGGAGAAAGGGACATCTGTTGCACCACAGGGAGGGAGGAGGGTGCCGAGCACGGTACATTTCCTGTCTTTGGTAAACATTTTTTATGTTTTATACTTTTGGAATTTTGGTTTTTCACGTTGAGTTTAAAATCACCTTTTTCATGTTTGAAATGTACTAACTAGATTTTTTCTCACAGCAGGTCAACTTGTGTGTGTGGTTGCAACATTACGGTCCCATTGAGTACATTATTGGAGAAAGGGACATCTGTTGCACCACAGGGCAGGAGGAGGGTGCCGAGGACAATACATTTCCTGTCTTTGGTAAGGAATTTGTTATGTTTTATACTTTTGGAATTTTGGTTTTTATGTTGAGTTTAAAATGACCTTTTTCATGTTTGAAATTAACTAACTTGATTTTTCCTCACAGCAGGTCAACCTGTGTGTGGTTGCAACGTTACGGTCCCATTGAGTACATTTTTGGAGAAAGGGACATCTGTTGCACCACAGGGCGGGAAGAGGGTGCCTAGCATATTACATTTCCTGTGTTTGGTAAACATTTTTTATGTTTTATACTTTTGGAATTTTGGATTTTCATGTTGAGTTTAAAATGACCTCATTCCTGTTTGAAATGTACTAACTTGAATTTTCCTCACAGCAGGTCAACTTGTGTGTGGTTGCAACATTGCGGTCCCATTGAGTATATTTTTGGAGAAAGGGACATCTGTTGCACCACAGTGCGGGAGGATCATGCCGAGCACGATACATTTTCTCTCTTTGGTAAGGATTTTTTATGTTTTATTCTTTTGGAATTTTGGTTTTTCACGTTGAGTTTAAAATGAGTTTATTCCTGTTTGAAATGTACTAACTTGAATTTTCCTCACAGCAGGTAAACTTGTGTGTGGCTGCAACATTACGGTCCCATTGAGTACATTTTTGGAGAAAGGGACATCTGTTGCACCACAGGGCGGGAGGAGCGTGCCGAGCACGATACATTTTCTCTCTTTGGTAAGGATTTTTTATGTTTTATACTTTTGGAATTTTGGTTTTTCACGTTCAGTTTAAAATGACCTTATTCCTGTTTGAAATGTGCTAACTTGAATTTTCCTCACAGCAGGTCAACTTGTGTGTGTGGCTGCAACATTACGGTCCCATTGAGTACATTTTTGGAGAAAGGTACATTTGTTGCACCACAGGGCGGGAGGAGCGTGCCGAGCACGATACATTTTCTCTCTTTGGTAAGGATTTTTTATGTTTTATACTTTTGGAATTTTGGTTTTTCACGTTGAGTTTAAAATGACCTTATTCCTGTTTGAAATGTACTAACATGAATTTTCCTCACAGCAGGTCAACTAGTGTGTGGTTGCAACATTGCGGTCCCATTGAGTACATTTTTGGAGAAAGGGACATCTGTTGCACCACAGGGCGGGAGGAGCGTGCCGAGCACGATACATTTTCTCTCTTTGGTAAGGATTTTTTATGTTTTATACTTTTGGAATTTTGGTTTTTCACGTTGAGTTTAAAATGACCTTATTCCTGTTTGAAATGTACTAACATGAATTTTCCTCACAGCAGGTCAACTTGTGTGTGGTTGCAACATTGCGGTCCCATTGAGTACATTTTTGGAGAAAGGGACATCTGTTGCTCCACAGGGCGGGAGGAGCGTGCCGAGCACGATACATTTTCTCTCTTTGGTAAGAATTTTTTATGTTTTATACTTTTGGAATTTTGGTTTTTCACGTTGAGTTTAAAATGACCTTATTCCTGTTTGAAATGTACTAACTTGAATTTTCCTCACAGCAGGTCAACTTGTGTGTGGTTGCAACATTACGGTCCCATTGAGTACATTTTTGGAGAAAGGGACATCTGTTGCACCACAGGGCGGGAGGAGCGTGCCGAGCACGATACATTTTCTCTCTTTGGTAAGGATTTTTTATGTTTTATACTTTTGGAATTTTGGTTTTTCACGTTGAGTTTAAAATGACCTTATTCCTGTTTGAAATGTACTAACTTGAATTTTCCTCACAGCAGGTCAACTTGTGTGTGGTTGCAACATTGCGGTCCCATTGAGTACATTTTTGGAGAAAGGGACATTTGTTGCACCACAGGGCGGGAGGAGCGTGCCGAGCACGATACATTTTCTCTCTTTGGTAAGGATTTTTTCTGTTTTATACTTTTGGAATTTTGGTTTTTCACGTTGAGTTTAAAATGACCTTATTCCTGTTTGAAATGTACTAACTTGAATTTTCCTCACAGCAGGTCAACTTGTGTGTGGTTGCAACATTGCGGTCCCATTGAGTACATTTTTGGAGAAAGGGACATTTGTTGCACCACAGGGCGGGAGGAGCGTGCCGAGCACGATACATTTTCTCTCTTTGGTAAGGATTTTTTATGTTTTATACTTTTGGAATTTTGGTTTTTCACGTTGAGTTTAAAATGACCTTATTCCTGTTTGAAATGTACTAACTTGAATTTTCCTCACAGCAGGTCAACTTGTGTGTGGTTGCAACATTACGGTCCCATTGAGTACATTTTTGGAGAAAGGGACATCTGTTGCACCACAGGGCGGGAGGAGCGTGCCGAGCACGATACATTTTCTCTCTTTGGTAAGGATTTTTTATGTTTTATACTTTTGGAATTTTGGTTTTTCACGTTGAGTTTAAAATGACCTTATTCCTGTTTGAAATGTACTAACTTGAATTTTCCTCACAGCAGGTCAACTTGTGTGTGGTTGCAACATTGCGGTCCCATTGAGTACATTTTTGGAGAAAGGGACATTTGTTGCACCACAGGGCGGGAGGAGCGTGCCGAGCACGATACATTTTCTCTCTTTGGTAAGGATTTTTTATGTTTTATACTTTTGGAATTTTGGTTTTTCACGTTGAGTTTAAAATGACCTTATTCCTGTTTGAAATGTACTAACTTGAATTTTCCTCACAGCAGGTCAACTTGTGTGTGGTTGCAACATTGCGGTCCCATTGAGTACATTTTTGGAGAAAGGGACATCTGTTGCACCACAGGGCGGGAGGAGCGTGCCGAGCACGATACATTTTCTCTCTTTGGTAAGGATTTTTTATGTTTTATACTTTTGGAATTTTGGTTTTTCACGTTGAGTTTAAAATGACCTTATTCCTGTTTGAAATGTACTAACTTGAATTTTCCTCACAGCAGGTCAACTTGTGTGTGGTTGCAACATTACGGTCCCATTGAGTACATTTTTGGAGAAAGGGACATCTGTTGCACCACAGGGCGGGAGGAGCGTGCCGAGCACGATACATTTTCTCTCTTTGGTAAGGATTTTTTATGTTTTATACTTTTGGAATTTTGGTTTTTCACGTTGAGTTTAAAATGACCTTATTCCTGTTTGAAATGTACTAACTTGAATTTTCCTCACAGCAGGTCAACTTGTGTGTGGTTGCAACATTGCGGTCCCATTGAGTACATTTTTGGAGAAAGGGACATTTGTTGCACCACAGGGCGGGAGGAGCGTGCCGAGCACGATACATTTTCTCTCTTTGGTAAGGATTTTTTATGTTTTATACTTTTGGAATTTTGGTTTTTCACGTTGAGTTTAAAATGACCTTATTCCTGTTTGAAATGTACTAACTTGAATTTTCCTCACAGCAGGTCAACTTGTGTGTGGTTGCAACATTGCGGTCCCATTGAGTACATTTTTGGAGAAAGGGACATCTGTTGCACCACAGGGCGGGAGGAGCGTGCCGAGCACGATACATTTTCTCTCTTTGGTAAGGATTTTTTATGTTTTATATTTTTGGAATTTTGGTTTTTCACGTTGAGTTTAAAATGACCTTATTCCTGTTTGAAATGTACTAACTTGAATTTTCCTCACAGCAGGTCAACTTGTGTGTGGTTGCAACATTGCGGTCCCATTGAGTACATTTTTGGAGAAAGGGACATCTGTTGCACCACAGGGCGGGAGGAGCGTGCCGAGCACGATACATTTTCTCTCTTTGGTAAGGATTTTTTATGTTTTATATTTTTGGAATTTTGGTTTTTCACGTTGAGTTTAAAATGACCTTATTCCTGTTTGAAATGTACTAACTTGAATTTTCCTCACAGCAGGTCAACTTGTGTGTGGTTGCAACATTGCGGTCCCATTGAGTACATTTTTGGAGAAAGGGACATCTGTTGCACCACAGGGCGGGAGGAGCGTGCCGAGCACGATACATTTTCTCTCTTTGGTAAGGATTTTTTATGTTTTATACTTTTGGAATTTTGGTTTTTCACGTTGAGTTTAAAATGACCTTATTCCTGTTTGAAATGTACTAACTTGAATTTTCCTCACAGCAGGTCAACTTGTGTGTGGTTGCAACATTGCGGTCCCATTGAGTACATTTTTGGAGAAAGGGACATCTGTTGCACCACAGGGCGGGAGGAGCGTGCCGAGCATGATACATTTTCTCTCTTTGGTAAGGATTTTTTATGTTTTATATTTTTGGAATTTTGGTTTTTCACGTTGAGTTTAAAATGACCTTATTCCTGTTTGAAATGTACTAACTTGAATTTTCCTCACAGCAGGTCAACTTGTGTGTGGTTGCAACATTGCGGTCCCATTGAGTACATTTTTGGAGAAAGGGACATCTGTTGCACCACAGGGCGGGAGGAGCGTGCCGAGCACGATACATTTTCTCTCTTTGGTAAGGATTTTTTATGTTTTATATTTTTGGAATTTTGGTTTTTCACGTTGAGTTTAAAATGACCTTATTCCTGTTTGAAATGTACTAACTTGAATTTTCCTCACAGCAGGTCAACTTGTGTGTGGTTGCAACATTGCGGTCCCATTGAGTACATTTTTGGAGAAAGGGACATCTGTTGCACCACAGGGCGGGAGGAGCGTGCCGAGCACGATACATTTTCTCTCTTTGGTAAGGATTTTTTATGTTTTATACTTTTGGAATTTTGGTTTTTCACGTTGAGTTTAAAATGACCTTAATCCTGTTTGAAATGTACTAACTTGAATTTTCCTCACAGCAGGTCAATTTGTGTGTGGTTGCAACATTGCGGTCCCATTGAGTACATTTTTGGAGAAAGGGACATCTGTTGCACCACAGGGCAGGAGGAGCGTGCCGAGCACGATACATTTTCTCTCTTTGGTAAGGATTTTTTATGTTTTATACTTTTGGAATTTTGGTTTTTCACGTTGAGTTTAAAATGACCTTATTCCTGTTTGAAATGTACTAACTTGAATTTTCCTCACAGTCAACTTGTGTGTGGTTGCAACATTGCGGTCCCATTGAGTACATTTTTGGAGAAAGGGACATCTGTTGCACCACAGGGCGGGAGGAGCGTGCCGAGCACGATACATTTTCTCTCTTTGGTAAGGATTTTTTATGTTTTATATTTTTGGAATTTTGGTTTTTCACGTTGAGTTTAAAATGACCTTATTCCTGTTTGAAATGTACTAACTTGAATTTTCCTCACAGCAGGTCAACTTGTGTGTGGTTGCAACATTGCGGTCCCATTGAGTACATTTTTGGAGAAAGGGACATCTGTTGCACCACAGGGCGGGAGGAGCGTGCCGAGCACGATACATTTTCTCTCTTTGGTAAGGATTTTTTATGTTTTAAATTTTTGGAATTTCGGTTTTTCACGGTGAGTTTAAAATGACCTTATTCCTGTTTGAAATGTACTAACTTGAATTTTCCTCACAGCAGGTCAACTTGTGTGTGGTTGCAACATTGCGGTCCCATTGAGTACATTTTTGGAGAAAGGGACATCTGTTGCACCACAGGGCGGGAGGAGCGTGCCGAGCACGATACATTTTCTCTCTTTGGTAAGGATTTTTTATGTTTTATACTTTTGGAATTTTGGTTTTTCACGTTGAGTTTAAAATGACCTTATTCCTGTTTGAAATGTACTAACTTGAATTTTCCTCACAGCAGGTCAACTTGTGTGTGGTTGCAACATTACGGTCCCATTGAGTACATTTTTGGAGAAAGGGACATCTGTTGCACCACAGGGCGGGAGGAGCGTGCCGAGCACGATACATTTTCTCTCTTTGGTAAGGATTTTTTATGTTTTATACTTTTGGAATTTTGGTTTTTCACGTTGAGTTTAAAATGACCTTATTCCTGTTTCAAATGTACTAACTTGAATTTTCCTCACAGCAGGTCAACTTGTGTGTGGTTGCAACATTACGGTCCCATTGAGTACATTTTTGGAGAAAGGGACATCTGTTGCACCACAGGGCGGGAGGAGCGTGCCGAGTACGATACATTTTCTCTCTTAGGTAAGGATTTCTTATGTTTTATACTTTTGGAATTTTGGTTTTTCACGTTGAGTTTAAAATGACCTTATTCCTGTTTGAAATGTACTAACTTGAATTTTCCTCACAGCAGGTCAACTTGTGTGTGGTTGCAACATTGCGGTCCCATTGAGTACATTTTTGGAGAAAGGGACATCTGTTGCACCACAGGGCGGGAGGAGCATGCCGAGCACGATACATTTTCTCTCTTTGGTAAGGATTTTTTATGTTTTATACTTTTGGAATTTTGGTTTTTCACGTTGAGTTTAAAATGACCTTATTCCTGTTTGAATTGTACTAACTTGAATTTTCCTCACAGCAGGTCAACTTGTGTGTGGTTGCAACATTGCGGTCCCATTGAGTACATTTTTGGAGAAAGGGACATCTGTTGCACCACAGGGCGGGAGGAGCGTGCCGAGCACGATACATTTTCTCTCTTTGGTAAGGATTTTTTATGTTTTATACTTTTGGAATTTCGGTTTTTCACGGTGAGTTTAAAATGACCTTATTCCTGATTGAAATGTACTAACTTGAATTTTCCTCACAGCAGGTCAACTTGTGTGTGGTTGCAACATTACGGTCCCATTGAGTACATTTTTGGAGAAAGGGACATCTGTTGCACCACAGGGCGGGAGGAGCGTGCCGAGCACGATACATTTTCTCTCTTTGGTAAGGATTTTTTATGCTTTATACTTTTGGAATTTTGGTTTTTCACGTTGAGTTTAAAATGACCTTATTCCTGTTTGAAATGTACTAACTTGAATTTTCCTCACAGCAGGTCAACTTGTCTGTGGTTGCAACATTGCGGTCCCATTGAGTACATTTTTGGAGAAAGGGACATCTGTTGCACCACAGGGCGGGAGGATCGTGCCGAGCACGATACATTTTCTCTCTTTGGTAAGGATTTTTTATGTTTTATTCTTTTGGAATTTTGGTTTTTCACGTTGAGTTTAAAATGACCTTATTCCTGTTTGAAATGTACTAACTTGAATTTTCCTCACAGCAGGTAAACTTGTGTGTGGCTGCAACATTACGGTCCCATTGAGTACATTTTTGGAGAAAGGGACATCTGTTGCACCACAGGGCGGGAGGAGCGTGCCGAGAACGATACATTTTCTCTCTTTGGTAAGGATTTTTTATGTTTTATACTTTTGGAATTTTGGTTTTTCACGTGGAGTTTAAAATGACCTTATTCCTGTTTGAAATGTGCTAACTTGAATTTTCCTCACAGCAGGTCAACTTGTGTGTGGCTGCAACATTACGGTCCCATTGAGTACATTTTTGGAGAAAGGGACATCTGTTGCACCACAGGGCGGGAGGAGCGTGTCGAGCACGATACATTTTCTCTCTTTGGTAAGGATTTTTTATGTTTTATACTTTTGGAATTTTGGTTTTTCACGTTGAGTTTAAAATGACCTTATTCCTGTTTGAAATGTACTAACATGAATTTTCCTCACAGCAGGTCAACTTGTGTGTGGTTGCAACATTGCGGTCCCATTGAGTACATTTTTGGAGAAAGGGACATCTGTTGCACCACAGGGCGGGAGGAGCGTGCCGAGCACGATACATTTTCTCTCTTTGGTAAGGATTTTTTATGTTTTATACTTTTGGAATTTTGGTTTTTCACGTTGAGTTTAAAATGACCTTATTCCTGTTTGAAATGTACTAACATGAATTTTCCTCACAGCAGGTCAACTTGTGTGTGGTTGCAACATTGCGGTCCCATTGAGTACATTTTTGGAGAAAGGGACATCTGTTGCACCACAGGGCGGGAGGAGCGTGCCGAGCACGATACATTTTCTCTCTTTGGTAAGGATTTTTTATGTTTTATACTTTTGGAATTTTGGTTTTTCACGTTGAGTTTAAAATGACCTTATTCCTGTTTGAAATGTACTAACATGAATTTTCCTCACAGCAGGTCAACTAGTGTGTGGTTGCAACATTGCGGTCCCATTGAGTACATTATTGGAGAAAGGGACATCTGTTGCACCACAGGGCGGGAGGAGCGTGCCGAGCACGCTACATTTTCTCTCTTTGGTAAGGATTTTTTATGTTTTATACTTTTGGAATTTTGGTTTTTCACGTTGAGTTTAAAATGACCTTATTCCTGTTTGAAATGTACTAACATGAATTTTCCTCACAGCAGGTCAACTTGTGTGTGGTTGCAACATTGCGGTCCCATTGAGAACATTTTTGGAGAAAGGGACATCTGTTGCACCACAGGGCGGGAGGAGCGTGCCGAGCACGATACATTTTCTCTCTTTGGTAAGGATTTTTTATGTTTTATACTTTTGGAATTTTGGTTTTTCACGTTGAGTTTAAAATGACCTTATTCCTGTTTGAAATGTACTAACTTGAATTTTCCTCACAGCAGGTCAACTTGTGTGTGGTTGCAACATTACGGTCCCATTGAGTACATTTTGGAGAAAGGGACATCTGTTGCACCACAGGGCGGGAGGAGCGTGCCGAGCACGATACATTTTCTCTCTTTGGTAAGGATTTTTTATGTTTTATACTTTTGGAATTTTGGTTTTTCACGTTGAGTTTAAAATGACCTTATTCCTGTTTGAAATGTACTAACATGAATTTTCCTCACAGCAGGTCAACTTGTGTGTGGTTGCAACATTGCGGTCCCATTGAGAACATTTTTGGAGAAAGGGACATCTGTTGCACCACAGGGCAGGAGTAGCGTGCCGAGCACGATACATTTTCTCTCTTTGGTACGGATTTTTTATGTTTTATACTTTTGGAATTTTGGTTTTTCACGTTGAGTTTAAAATGACCTTATTCCTGTTTGAAATGTTCTAACTTGAATTTTCCTCACAGCAGGTCAACTTGTGTGTGGTTGCAACATTGCGGTCCCATTGATTACATTTTTGGAGAAAGGGACATCTGTTGCACCACAGGGCGGGAGGAGCGTGCCGAGCACGATACATTTTCTCTCTTTGGTAAGGATTTTTTATGTTTTATACTTTTGGAATTTTGGTTTTTCACGTTGAGTTTAAAATGACCTTATTCCTGTTTGAAATGTAGTAACTTGAATTTTCCTCACAGCAGGTCAACTTGTGTGTGGTTGCAACATTGCGGTCCCATTGAGTACATTTTTGGAGAAAGGGACATCTGTTGCACCACAGGGCGGGAGGAGCGTGCCGAGCACGATACATTTTCTCTCTTTGGTAAGGATTTTTTATGTTTTATACTTTTGGAATTTTGGTTTTTCACGTTGAGTTTAAAATGACCTTATTCCTGTTTGAAATGTACTAACTTGAATTTTCCTCACAGCAGGTCAACTTGTCTGTGGTTGCAACATTACGGTCCCATTGAGTACATTTTTGGAGAAAGGGACATCTGTTGCACCACAGGGCGGGAGGAGCGTGCCGAGCACGATACATTTTCTCTCTTTGGTAAGGATTTTTTATGTTTTATACTTTTGGAATTTTGGTTTTTCACGTTGAGTTTAAAATGACCTTATTCCTGTTTGAAATGTACTAACTTGAATTTTCCTCACAGTAGGTCAACTTGTGTGTGGTTGCAACATTACGGTCCCATTGAGTACATTTTTGGAGAAAGGGACATCTGTTGCACCACAGGGCGGGAGGAGCGTGCCGAGCACGATACATTTTCTCTCTTTGGTAAGGATTTTTTATGTTTTATACTTTTGGAATTTTGGTTTTTCACGTTGAGTTTAAAATGACCTTATTCCTGTTTGAAATGTACTAACATGAATTTTCCTCACAGCAGGTCAACTTGTGTGTGGTTGCAACATTGCGGTCCCATTGAGAACATTTTTGGAGAAAGGGACATCTGTTGCACCACAGGGCGGGAGGAGCGTGCCGAGCACGATACATTTTCTCTCTTTGGTAAGGATTTTTTATGTTTTATACTTTTGGAATTTTGGTTTGTCACGTTGAGTTTAAAATGACCTTATTCCTGTTTGAAATGTACTAACTTGAATTTTCCTCACAGCAGGTCAACTTGTGTGTGGTTGCAACATTACGGTCCCATTGAGTACATTTTTGGAGAAAGGGACATCTGTTGCACCACAGGGCGGGAGGAGCGTGCCGAGCACGATACATTTTCTCTCTTTGGTAAGGATTTTTTATGTTTTATACTTTTGGAATTTTGGTTTTTCACGTTGAGTTTAAAATGACCTTATTCCTGTTTGAAATGTACTAACATGAATTTTCCTCACAGCAGGTCAACTTGTGTGTGGTTGCATCATTGCGGTCCAATTGAGTACATTTTTGGAGAAAGGGACATCTGTTGCACCACAGGGCGGGAGGAGCGTGCCGAGCACGATACATTTTCTCTCTTTGGTAAGGATTTTTTATGTTTTATACTTTTGGAATTTTGGTTTTTCACGTTGAGTTTAAAATGACCTTATTCCTGTTTGAAATGTACTAACATGAATTTTCCTCACAGCAGGTCAACTTGTGTGTGGTTGCAACATTGCGGTCCCATTGAGTACATTTTTGGAGAAAGGGACATCTGTTGCACCACAGGGCGGGAGGAGCGTGCCGAGCACGATACATTTTCTCTCTTTGGTAAGGATTTTTTTTGTTTTATACTTTTGGAATTTTGGTTTTTCACGTTGAGTTTAAAATGACCTTATTCCTGTTTGAAATGTACTAACATGAATTTTCCTCACAGCAGGTCAACTTGTGTGTGGTTGCAACATTACGGTCCCATTGAGTACATTTTTGGAGAAAGGGACATCTGTTGCACCACAGGGCGGGAGGAGCGTGCCGAGCACGATACATTTTCTCTCTTTGGTAAGGATTTTTTATGTTTTATACTTTTGGAATTTTGGTTTTTCACGTTGAGTTTAAAATGACCTTATTCCTGTTTGAAATGTACTAACATGAATTTTCCTCACAGCAGGTCAACTTGTGTGTGGTTGCAACATTGCGGTCCCATTGAGAACATTTTTGGAGAAAGGGACATCTGTTGCACCACAGGGCGGGAGGAGCGTGCCGAGCACGATACATTTTCTCTCTTTGGTAAGGATTTTTTATGTTTTATACTTTTGGAATTTTGGTTTTTCACGTTGAGTTTAAAATGACCTTATTCCTGTTTGAAATGTACTAACTTGAATTTTCCTCACAGCAGGTCAACTTGTGTGTGGTTGCAACATTACGGTCCCATTGAGTACATTTTTGGAGAAAGGGACATCTGTTGCACCACAGGGCGGGAGGAGCGTGCCGAGCACGATACATTTTCTCTCTTTGGTAAGGATTTTTTATGTTTTATACTTTTGGAATTTTGGTTTTTCACGTTGAGTTTAAAATGACCTTATTCCTGTTTGAAATGTACTAACATGAATTTTCCTCACAGCAGGTCAACTTGTGTGTGGCTGCAACATTACGGTCCCATTGAGTACATTTTTGGAGAAAGGGACATCTGTTGCACCACAGGGCGGGAGGAGCGTGCCGAGCACGATACATTTTCTCTCTTTGGTAAGGATTTTTTATGTTTTATACTTTTGGAATTTTGGTTTTTCACGTTGAGTTTAAAATGACCTTATTCCTGTTTGAAATGTACTAACATGAATTTTCCTCACAGCAGGTCAACTTGTGTGTGGTTGCAACATTGCGGTCCCATTGAGAACATTTTTGGAGAAAGGGACATCTGTTGCACCACAGGGCGGGAGGAGCGTGCCGAGCACGATACATTTTCTCTCTTTGGTAAGGATTTTTTATGTTTTATACTTTTGGAATTTTGGTTTTTCACGTTGAGTTTAAAATGACCTTATTCCTGTTTGAAATGTACTAACTTGAATTTTCCTCACAGCAGGTCAACTTGTGTGTGGTTGCAACATTACGGTCCCATTGAGTACATTTTTGGAGAAAGGGACATCTGTTGCACCACAGGGCGGGAGGAGCGTGCCGAGCACGATACATTTTCTCTCTTTGGTAAGGATTTTTTATGTTTTATACTTTTGGAATTTTGGTTTTTCACGTTGAGTTTAAAATGACCTTATTCCTGTTTGAAATGTACTAACATGAATTTTCCTCACAGCAGGTCAACTTGTGTGTGGCTGCAACATTACGGTCCCATTGAGTACATTTTTGGAGAAAGGGACATCTGTTGCACCACAGGGCGGGAGGAGCATGCCGAGCACGATACATTTTCTCTCTTTGGTAAGGATTTTTTATGTTTTATATTTTTGGAATTTTGGTTTTTCACGTTGAGTTTAAAATGACCTTATTCCTGTTTGAAATGTACTAACTTGAATTTTCCTCACAGCAGGTCAACTTGTGTGTGGTTGCAACATTGCGGTCCCATTGAGTACATTTTTGGAGAAAGGGACATCTGTTGCACCACAGGGCGGGAGGAGCGTGCCGAGCACGATACATTTTCTCTCTTTGGTAAGGATTTTTTATGTTTTATACTTTTGGAATTTTGGTTTTTCACGTTGAGTTTAAAATGACCTTATTCCTGTTTGAAATGTACTAACATGAATTTTCCTCACAGCAGGTCAACTTGTGTGTGGCTGCAACATTACGGTCCCATTGAGTACATTTTTGGAGAAAGGGACATCTGTTGCACCACAGGGCGGGAGGAGCGTGCCGAGCACGATACATTTTCTCTCTTTGGTAAGGATTTTTTATGTTTTATATTTTTGGAATTTTGGTTTTTCACGTTGAGTTTAAAATGACCTTATTCCTGTTTGAAATGTACTAACTTGAATTTTCCTCACAGCAGGTCAACTTGTGTGTGGCTGCAACATTACGGTCCCATTGAGTACATTTTTGGAGAAAGGGACATCTGTTGCACCACAGGGCGGGAGGAGCGTGCCGAGCACGATACATTTTCTCTCTTTGGTAAGGATTTTTTATGTTTTATACTTTTGGAATTTTGGTTTTTCACGTTGAGTTTAAAATGACCTTATTCCTGTTTGAAATGTACTAACTTGAATTTTCCTCACAGCAGGTCAACTTGTGTGTGGTTGCAACATTACGGTCCCATTGAGTACATTTTTGGAGAAAGGGACATCTGTTGCACCACAGGGCGGGAGGAGCATGCCGAGCACGATACATTTTCTCTCTTTGGTAAGGATTTTTTATGTTTTATACTTTTGGAATTTCGGTTTTTCACGGTGAGTTTAAAATGACCTTATTCCTGTTTGAAATGTACTAACTTGAATTTTCCTCACAGCAGGTCAACTTGTGTGTGGTTGCAACATTACGGTCCCATTGAGTACATTTTTGGAGAAAGGGACATCTGTTGCACCACAGGGCGGGAGGAGCGTGCCGAGCACGATACATTTTCTCTCTTTGGTAAGGATTTTTTATGTTTTATACTTTTGGAATTTTGGTTTTTCACGTTGAGTTTAAAATGACCTTATTCCTGTTTGAAATGTACTAACTTGAATTTTCCTCACAGCAGGTCAACTTGTGTGTGGTTGCAACATTACGGTCCCATTGAGTACATTTTTGGAGAAAGGGACATCTGTTGCACCACAGGGCGGGAGGAGCGTGCCGAGTACGATACATTTTCTCTCTTAGGTAAGGATTTCTTATGTTTTATACTTTTGGAATTTTGGTTTTTCACGTTGAGTTTAAAATGACCTTATTCCTGTTTGAAATGTACTAACTTGAATTTTCCTCACAGCAGGTCAACTTGTGTGTGGTTGCAACATTGCGGTCCCATTGAGTACATTTTTGGAGAAAGGGACATCTGTTGCACCACAGGGCGGGAGGATCGTGCCGAGTACGATACATTTTCTCTCTTAGGTAAGGATTTTTTATGTTTTATACTTTTGGAATTTTGGTTTTTCACGTTGAGTTTAAAATGACCTTATTCCTGTTTGAAATGTACTAACTTGAATTTTCCTCACAGCAGGTCAACTTGTGTGTGGTTGCAACATTACGGTCCCATTGAGTACATTTTTGGAGAAAGGGACATCTGTTGCACCACAGGGCGGGAGGAGCGTGCCGAGTACGATACATTTTCTCTCTTAGGTAAGGATTTTTTATGTTTTATACTTTTGGAATTTTGGTTTTTCACGTTGAGTTTAAAATGACCTTATTCCTGTTTGAAATGTACTAACTTGAATTTTCCTCACAGCAGGTCAACTTGTGTGTGGTTGCAACATTGCGGTCCCATTGAGTACATTTTTGGAGAAAGGGACATCTGTTGCACCACAGGGCGGGAGGATCGTGCCGAGCACGATACATTTTCTCTCTTTGGTAAGGATTTTTTATGTTTTATTCTTTTGGAATTTTGGTTTTTCACGTTGAGTTTAAAATGACCTTATTCCTGTTTGAAATGAACTAACTTGAATTTTCCTCACAGCAGGTAAACTTGTGTGTGGCTGCAACATTACGGTCCCATTGAGTACATTTTTGGAGAAAGGGACATCTGTTGCACCACAGGGCGGGAGGAGCGTGCCGAGCATGATACATTTTCTCTCTTTGGTAAGGATTTTTTATGTTTTATACTTTTGGAATTTTGGTTTTTCACGTGGAGTTTAAAATGACCTTATTCCTGTTTGAAATGTACTAACTTGAATTTTCCTCACAGCAGGTCAACTTGTGTGTGGCTGCAACATTACGGTCCCATTGAGTACATTTTTGGAGAAAGGGACATCTGTTGCACCACAGGGCGGGAGGAGCGTGCCGAGCATGATACATTTTCTCTCTTTGGTAAGGATTTTTTATGTTTTATACTTTTGGAATTTTGGTTTTTCACGTGGAGTTTAAAATGACCTTATTCCTGTTTGAAATGTACTAACTTGAATTTTCCTCACAGCAGGTAAACTTGTGTGTGGCTGCAACATTACGGTCCCATTGAGTACATTTTTGGAGAAAGGGACATCTGTTGCACCACAGGGCGGGAGGAGCGTGCCGAGCATGATACATTTTCTCTCTTTGGTAAGGATTTTTTATGTTTTATACTTTTGGAATTTTGGTTTTTCACGTGGAGTTTAAAATGACCTTATTCCTGTTTGAAATGAACTAACTTGAATTTTCCTCACAGCAGGTAAACTTGTGTGTGGCTGCAACATTGCGGTCCCATTGAGTACATTTTTGGAGAAAGGGACATCTGTTGCACCACAGGGCGGGAGGAGCGTGCCGAGCATGATACATTTTCTCTCTTTGGTAAGGATTTTTTATGTTTTATACTTTTGGAATTTTGGTTTTTCACGTTGAGTTTAAAATGACCTTATTCCTGTTTGAAATGTACTAACTTGAATTTTCCTCACAGCAGGTCAACTTGTGTGTGGCTGCAACATTACGGTCCCATTGAGTACATTTTTGGAGAAAGGGACATCTGTTGCACCACAGGGCGGGAGGAGCGTGCCGAGCACGATAATTTTCTCTCTTTGGTAAGGATTTTTTATGTTTTATACTTTTGGAATTTTGGTTTTTCACGTTGAGTTTAAAATAACCTTATTCCTGTTTGAAATGTACTAACATGAATTTTCCTCACAGCACGTCAACTTGTGTGTGGTTGCAACATTGCGGTCCCATTGAGAACATTTTTGGAAAAAGGGACATCTGTTGCACCACAGGGCGGGAGGAGCGTGCCGAGCATGATACATTTTCTCTCTTTGGTAAGGATTTTTTATGTTTTATACTTTTGGAATTTTGGTTTTTCACGTTGAGTTTAAAATGACCTTATTCCTGTTTGAAATGTACTAACTTGAATTTTCCTCACAGCAGGTCAACTTGTGTGTGGTTGCAACATTATGGTCCCATTGATTACATTTTTGGAGAAAGGGACATCTGTTGCACCACAGGGCGGGAGGAGCATGCCGAGCACGATACATTTTCTCTCTTTGGTAAGGATTTTTTATGTTTTATACATTTGGAATTTTGGTTTTTCACGTTGAGTTTAAAATGACCTTATTCCTGTTTGAAATGTACTAACTTGAATTTTCCTCACAGCAGGTCAACTTGTGTGTGGTTGCAACATTGCAGTCCCATTGAGTACATTTTTGGAGAAAGGGACATCTGTTGCACCACAGGGCGGGAGGAGCGTGCCGAGCACGATACATTTTCTCTCTTTGGTAAGGATTTTTTATGTTTCATACTTTTGGAATTTTGGTTTTTCACGTTGAGTTTAAAATGACCTTATTCCTGTTTGAAATGTACTAACTTGAATTTTCCTCACAGCAGGTCAACTTGTGTGTGGTTGCAACATTGCGGTCCCATTGAGTACATTTTTGGAGAAAGGGACATCTGTTGCACCACAGGGCGGGAGGAGCGTGCCGAGCACGATACATTTTCTCTCTTTGGTAAGGATTTTTTATGTTTTATACTTTTGGAATTTTGGTTTTTCACGTTGAGTTTAAAATGACCTTATTCCTGCTTGAAATGTACTAACTTGAATTTTCCTCACAGCAGGTCAACTTGTGTGTGGTTGCAACATTACGATCCCATTGAGTACATTTTTGGAGAAAGGGACATCTGTTGCACCACAGGGCGGGAGGAGCGTGCCGAGCACGATACATTTTCTCTCTTTGGTAAGGATTTTTTATGTTTTATACTTTTGGAATTTTGGTTTTTCACGTTGAGTTTAAAATGACCTTATTCCTGTTTGAAATGTACTAACTTGAATTTTCCTCACAGCAGGTCAACTTGTGTGTGGTTGCAACATTGCGGTCCCATTGAGTACATTTTTGGAGAAAGGGACATCTGTTGCACCACAGGGCGGGAGGAGCGTGCCGAGCACGATACATTTTCTCTCTTTGGTAAGGATTTTTTATGTTTTATACTTTTGGAATTTTGGTTTTTCACGTTGAGTTTAAAATGACCTTATTCCTGTTTGAAATGTACTAACTTGAATTTTCCTCACAGCAGGTCAACTTGTGTGTGGTTGCAACATTACGGTCCCATTGAGTACATTTTTGGAGAAAGGGACATCTGTTGCACCACAGGGCGGGAGGAGCGTGCCGAGCACGATACATTTTCTCTCTTTGGTAAGGATTTTTTATGTTTTATACTTTTGGAATTTTGGTTTTTCACGTGGAGTTTAAAATGACCTTATTCCTGTTTGAAATGTGCTAACTTGAATTTTCCTCACAGCAGGTCAACTTGTGTGTGGCTGCAACATTACGGTCCCATTGAGTACATTTTTGGAGAAAGGGACATCTGTTGCACCACAGGGCGGGAGGAGCGTGTCGAGCACGATACATTTTCTCTCTTTGGTAAGGATTTTTTATGTTTTATACTTTTGGAATTTTGGTTTTTCACGTTGAGTTTAAAATGACCTTATTCCTGTTTGAAATGTGCTAACTTGAATTTTCCTCACAGCAGGTCAACTTGTGTGTGGCTGCAACATTACGGTCCCATTGAGTACATTTTTGGAGAAAGGGACATCTGTTGCACCACAGGGCGGGAGGAGCGTGCCGAGCACGATACATTTTCTCTCTTTGGTAAGGATTTTTTATGTTTTATACTTTTGGAATTTTGGTTTTTCACGTTGAGTTTAAAATGACCTTATTCCTGTTTGAAATGTACTAACTTGAATTTTCCTCACAGCAGGTCAACTTGTGTGTGGCTGCAACATTACGGTCCCATTGAGAACATTTTTGGAGAAAGGGACATCTGTTGCACCACAGGGCGGGAGGAGCGTGCCGAGCACGATACATTTTCTCTCTTCGGTAAGGATTTTTTATGTTTTATACTTTTGGAATTTTGGTTTTTCACGTTGAGTTTAAAATGACCTTATTCCTGTTTGAAATGTACTAACTTGAATTTTCCTCACAGCAGGTCAACTTGTGTGTGGCTGCAACATTACGGTCCCATTGAGTACATTTTTGGAGAAAGGGACATCTGTTGCACCACAGGGCGGGAGGAGCGTGCCGAGCACGATACATTTTCTCTCTTCGGTAAGGATTTTTTATGTTTTATACTTTTGGAATTTTGGTTTTTCACGTTGAGTTTAAAATGACCTTATTCCTGTTTGAAATGTACTAACTTGAATTTTCCTCACAGCAGGTCAACTTGTGTGTGGTTGCAACATTACGGTCCCATTGAGTACATTTTTGGAGAAAGGGACATCTGTTGCACCACAGGGCGGGAGGAGCGTGCCGAGCACGATACATTTTCTCTCTTCGGTAAGGATTTTTTATGTTTTATACTTTTGGAATTTTGGTTTTTCACGTTGAGTTTAAAATGACCTTATTCCTGTTTGAAATGTACTAACTTGAATTTTCCTCACAGCAGGTCAACTTGTGTGTGGTTGCAACATTACGGTCCCATTGAGTACATTTTTGGAGAAAGGGACATCTGTTGCACCACAGGGCGGGAGGAGCGTGCCGAGCATGATACATTTTCTCTCTTCGGTAAGGATTTTTTATGTTTTATACTTTTGGAATTTTGGTTTTTCACGTTGAGTTTAAAATGACCTTATTCCTGTTTGAAATGTACTAACTTGAATTTTCCTCACAGCAGGTCAACTTGTGTGTGGCTGCAACATTACGGTCCCATTGAGTACATTTTTGGAGAAAGGGACATCTGTTGCACCACAGGGCGGGAGGAGCGTGCCGAGCATGATACATTTTCTCTCTTTGGTAAGGATTTTTTATGTTTTATACTTTTGGAATTTTGGTTTTTCACGTTGAGTTTAAAATGACCTTATTCCTGTTTGAAATGTACTAACTTGAATTTTCCTCACAGCAGGTCAACTTGTGTGTGGTTGCAACATTACGGTCCCATTGAGTACATTTTTGGAGAAAGGGACATCTGTTGCACCACAGGGCGGGAGGAGCGTGCCGAGCACGATACATTTTCTCTCTTTGGTAAGGATTTTTTATGTTTTATACTTTTGGAATTTTGGTTTTTCACGTGGAGTTTAAAATGACCTTATTCCTGTTTGAAATGTGCTAACTTGAATTTTCCTCACAGCAGGTCAACTTGTGTGTGGCTGCAACATTACGGTCCCATTGAGTACATTTTTGGAGAAAGGGACATCTGTTGCACCACAGGGCGGGAGGAGCGTGTCGAGCACGATACATTTTCTCTCTTTGGTAAGGATTTTTTATGTTTTATACTTTTGGAATTTTGGTTTTTCACGTTGAGTTTAAAATGACCTTATTCCTGTTTGAAATGTGCTAACTTGAATTTTCCTCACAGCAGGTCAACTTGTGTGTGGCTGCAACATTACGGTCCCATTGAGTACATTTTTGGAGAAAGGGACATCTGTTGCACCACAGGGCGGGAGGAGCGTGCCGAGCACGATACATTTTCTCTCTTCGGTAAGGATTTTTTATGTTTTATACTTTTGGAATTTTGGTTTTTCACGTTGAGTTTAAAATGACCTTATTCCTGTTTGAAATGTACTAACTTGAATTTTCCTCACAGCAGGTCAACTTGTGTGTGGCTGCAACATTACGGTCCCATTGAGTACATTTTTGGAGAAAGGGACATCTGTTGCACCACAGGGCGGGAGGAGCGTGCCGAGCACGATACATTTTCTCTCTTCGGTAAGGATTTTTTATGTTTTATACTTTTGGAATTTTGGTTTTTCACGTTGAGTTTAAAATGACCTTATTCCTGTTTGAAATGTACTAACTTGAATTTTCCTCACAGCAGGTCAACTTGTGTGTGGTTGCAACATTGCGGTCCCATTGAGAACATTTTTGGAGAAAGGGACATCTGTTGCACCACAGGGCGGGAGGAGCGTGCCGAGCACGATACATTTTCTCTCTTTGGTAAGGATTTTTTATGTTTTATACTTTTGGAATTTTGGTTTTTCACGTTGAGTTTAAAATGACCTTATTCCTGTTTGAAATGTACTAACTTGAATTTTCCTCACAGCAGGTCAACTTGTGTGTGGTTGCAACATTACGGTCCCATTGAGTACATTTTTGGAGAAAGGGACATCTGTTGCACCACAGGGCGGGAGGAGCGTGCCGAGCACGATACATTTTCTCTCTTTGGTAAGGATTTTTTATGTTTTATACTTTTGGAATTTTGGTTTTTCACGTTGAGTTTAAAATGACCTTATTCCTGTTTGAAATGTACTAACATGAATTTTCCTCACAGCAGGTCAACTTGTGTGTGGTTGCAACATTGCGGTCCCATTGAGTACATTTTTGGAGAAAGGAACATCTGTTGCACCACAGGGCAGGGGGAGCGTGCCGAGCACGATACATTTTCTCTCTTTGGTAAGGATTTTTTATGTTTTATACTTTTGGAATTTTGGTTTTTCACGTTGAGTTTAAAATGACCTTATTCCTGTTTGAAATGTGCTAACTTGAATTTTCCTCACAGCAGGTCAACTTGTGTGTGGCTGCAACATTACGGTCCCATTGAGTACATTTTTGGAGAAAGGGACATCTGTTGCACCACAGGGCGGGAGGAGCGTGCCGAGCACGATACATTTTCTCTCTTCGGTAAGGATTTTTTATGTTTTATACTTTTGGAATTTTGGTTTTTCACGTTGAGTTTAAAATGACCTTATTCCTGTTTGAAATGTACTAACTTGAATTTTCCTCACAGCAGGTCAGCTTGTGTGTGGTTGCAACATTGCGGTCCCATTGAGAACATTTTTGGAGAAAGGGACATCTGTTGCACCACAGGGCGGGAGGAGCGTGCCGAGCACGATACATTTTCTCTCTTTGGTAAGGATTTTTTATGTTTTATACTTTTGGAATTTTGGTTTTTCACGTTGAGTTTAAAATGACCTTATTCCTGTTTGAAATGTACTAACTTGAATTTTCCTCACAGCAGGTCAACTTGTGTGTGGTTGCAACATTACGGTCCCATTGAGTACATTTTTGGAGAAAGGGACATCTGTTGCACCACAGGGCGGGAGGAGCGTGCCGAGCACGATACATTTTCTCTCTTTGGTAAGGATTTTTTATGTTTTATACTTTTGGAATTTTGGTTTTTCACGTTGAGTTTAAAATGACCTTATTCCTGTTTGAAATGTACTAACTTGAATTTTCCTCACAGCAGGTCAACTTGTGTGTGGCTGCAACATTACGGTCCCATTGAGTACATTTTTGGAGAAAGGGACATCTGTTGCACCACAGGGCGGGAGGAGCGTGCCGAGCACGATACATTTTCTCTCTTCGGTAAGGATTTTTTATGTTTTATACTTTTGGAATTTTGGTTTTTCACGTTGAGTTTAAAATGACCTTATTCCTGTTTGAAATGTACTAACTTGAATTTTCCTCACAGCAGGTCAACTTGTGTGTGGTTGCAACATTACGGTCCCATTGAGTACATTTTTGGAGAAAGGGACATCTGTTGCACCACAGGGCGGGAGGAGCGTGCCGAGCACGATACATTTTCTCTCTTTGGTAAGGATTTTTTATGTTTTATACTTTTGGAATTTTGGTTTTTCACGTTGAGTTTAAAATGACCTTATTCCTGTTTGAAATGTACTAACATGAATTTTCCTCACAGCAGGTCAACTTGTGTGTGGTTGCAACATTGCGGTCCCATTGAGTACATTTTTGGAGAAAGGAACATCTGTTGCACCACAGGGCAGGGGGAGCGTGCCGAGCACGATACATTTTCTCTCTTTGGTAAGGATTTTTTATGTTTTATACTTTTGGAATTTTGGTTTTTCACGTTGAGTTTAAAATGACCTTATTCCTGTTTGAAATGTGCTAACTTGAATTTTCCTCACAGCAGGTCAACTTGTGTGTGGCTGCAACATTACGGTCCCATTGAGTACATTTTTGGAGAAAGGGACATCTGTTGCACCACAGGGCGGGAGGAGCGTGCCGAGCACGATACATTTTCTCTCTTCGGTAAGGATTTTTTATGTTTTATACTTTTGGAATTTTGGTTTTTCACGTTGAGTTTAAAATGACCTTATTCCTGTTTGAAATGTACTAACTTGAATTTTCCTCACAGCAGGTCAGCTTGTGTGTGGTTGCAACATTGCGGTCCCATTGAGAACATTTTTGGAGAAAGGGACATCTGTTGCACCACAGGGCGGGAGGAGCGTGCCGAGCACGATACATTTTCTCTCTTTGGTAAGGATTTTTTATGTTTTATACTTTTGGAATTTTGGTTTTTCACGTTGAGTTTAAAATGACCTTATTCCTGTTTGAAATGTGCTAACTTGAATTTTCCTCACAGCAGGTCAACTTGTGTGTGGCTGCAACATTACGGTCCCATTGAGTACATTTTTGGAGAAAGGGACATCTGTTGCACCACAGGGCGGGAGGAGCGTGCCGAGCACGATACATTTTCTCTCTTTGGTAAGGATTTTTTATGTTTTATACTTTTGGAATTTTGGTTTTTCACGTTGAGTTTAAAATGACCTTATTCCTGTTTGAAATGTACTAACTTGAATTTTCCTCACAGCAGGTCAACTTGTGTGTGGTTGCAACATTACGGTCCCATTGAGTACATTTTTGGAGAAAGGGACATCTGTTGCAC
The DNA here is from genome assembly GCF_023864345.2 of Schistocerca serialis cubense. Classification (NCBI taxonomy): domain Eukaryota; kingdom Metazoa; phylum Arthropoda; class Insecta; order Orthoptera; family Acrididae; genus Schistocerca; species Schistocerca serialis. The sequence continues at coordinate 48,710,884 of NC_064646.1, read as the reverse complement.
CACAGGGCGGGAGGAGCGTGCCGAGCACGATACATTTTCTCTCTTTGGTAAGGATTTTTTATGTTTTATACTTTTGGAATTTTGGTTTTTCACGTTGAGTTTAAAATGACCTTATTCCTGTTTGAAATGTACTAACTTGAATTTTCCTCACAGCAGGTCAACTTGTGTGTGGTTGCAACATTGCGGTCCCATTGAGAACATTTTTGGAGAAAGGGACATCTGTTGCACCACAGGGCGGGAGGAGCGTGCCGAGCACGATACATTTTCTCTCTTTGGTAAGGATTTTTTATGTTTTATACTTTTGGAATTTTGGTTTTTCACGTTGAGTTTAAAATGACCTTATTCCTGTTTGAAATGTACTAACTTGAATTTTCCTCACAGCAGGTCAACTTGTGTGTGGTTGCAACATTACGGTCCCATTGAGTACATTTTTGGAGAAAGGGACATCTGTTGCACCACAGGGCGGGAGGAGCGTGCCGAGCACGATACATTTTCTCTCTTTGGTAAGGATTTTTTATGTTTTATACTTTTGGAATTTTGGTTTTTCACGTTGAGTTTAAAATGACCTTATTCCTGTTTGAAATGTACTAACATGAATTTTCCTCACAGCAGGTCAACTTGTGTGTGGTTGCAACATTGCGGTCCCATTGAGTACATTTTTGGAGAAAGGAACATCTGTTGCACCACAGGGCAGGGGGAGCGTGCCGAGCACGATACATTTTCTCTCTTTGGTAAGGATTTTTTATGTTTTATACTTTTGGAATTTTGGTTTTTCACGTTGAGTTTAAAATGACCTTATTCCTGTTTGAAATGTGCTAACTTGAATTTTCCTCACAGCAGGTCAACTTGTGTGTGGCTGCAACATTACGGTCCCATTGAGTACATTTTTGGAGAAAGGGACATCTGTTGCACCACAGGGCGGGAGGAGCGTGCCGAGCACGATACATTTTCTCTCTTCGGTAAGGATTTTTTATGTTTTATACTTTTGGAATTTTGGTTTTTCACGTTGAGTTTAAAATGACCTTATTCCTGTTTGAAATGTACTAACTTGAATTTTCCTCACAGCAGGTCAGCTTGTGTGTGGTTGCAACATTGCGGTCCCATTGAGAACATTTTTGGAGAAAGGGACATCTGTTGCACCACAGGGCGGGAGGAGCGTGCCGAGCACGATACATTTTCTCTCTTTGGTAAGGATTTTTTATGTTTTATACTTTTGGAATTTTGGTTTTTCACGTTGAGTTTAAAATGACCTTATTCCTGTTTGAAATGTACTAACTTGAATTTTCCTCACAGCAGGTCAACTTGTGTGTGGTTTCAACATTACGGTCCCATTGAGTACATTTTTGGAGAAAGGGACATCTGTTGCACCACAGGGCGGGAGGAGCGTGCCGAGCACGATACATTTTCTCTCTTTGGTAAGGATTTTTTATGTTTTATACTTTTGGAATTTTGGTTTTTCACGTTGAGTTTAAAATGACCTTATTCCTGTTTGAAATGTACTAACTTGAATTTTCCTCACAGCAGGTCAACTTGTGTGTGGCTGCAACATTACGGTCCCATTGAGTACATTTTTGGAGAAAGGGACATCTGTTGCACCACAGGGCGGGAGGAGCGTGCCGAGCACGATACATTTTCTCTCTTCGGTAAGGATTTTTTATGTTTTATACTTTTGGAATTTTGGTTTTTCACGTTGAGTTTAAAATGACCTTATTCCTGTTTGAAATGTACTAACTTGAATTTTCCTCACAGCAGGTCAACTTGTGTGTGGTTGCAACATTACGGTCCCATTGAGTACATTTTTGGAGAAAGGGACATCTGTTGCACCACAGGGCGGGAGGAGCGTGCCGAGCACGATACATTTTCTCTCTTTGGTAAGGATTTTTTATGTTTTATACTTTTGGAATTTTGGTTTTTCACGTTGAGTTTAAAATGACCTTATTCCTGTTTGAAATGTACTAACATGAATTTTCCTCACAGCAGGTCAACTTGTGTGTGGTTGCAACATTGCGGTCCCATTGAGTACATTTTTGGAGAAAGGAACATCTGTTGCACCACAGGGCAGGGGGAGCGTGCCGAGCACGATACATTTTCTCTCTTTGGTAAGGATTTTTTATGTTTTATACTTTTGGAATTTTGGTTTTTCACGTTGAGTTTAAAATGACCTTATTCCTGTTTGAAATGTGCTAACTTGAATTTTCCTCACAGCAGGTCAACTTGTGTGTGGCTGCAACATTACGGTCCCATTGAGTACATTTTTGGAGAAAGGGACATCTGTTGCACCACAGGGCGGGAGGAGCGTGCCGAGCACGATACATTTTCTCTCTTCGGTAAGGATTTTTTATGTTTTATACTTTTGGAATTTTGGTTTTTCACGTTGAGTTTAAAATGACCTTATTCCTGTTTGAAATGTACTAACTTGAATTTTCCTCACAGCAGGTCAGCTTGTGTGTGGTTGCAACATTGCGGTCCCATTGAGAACATTTTTGGAGAAAGGGACATCTGTTGCACCACAGGGCGGGAGGAGCGTGCCGAGCACGATACATTTTCTCTCTTTGGTAAGGATTTTTTATGTTTTATACTTTTGGAATTTTGGTTTTTCACGTTGAGTTTAAAATGACCTTATTCCTGTTTGAAATGTACTAACTTGAATTTTCCTCACAGCAGGTCAACTTGTGTGTGGTTGCAACATTACGGTCCCATTGAGTACATTTTTGGAGAAAGGGACATCTGTTGCACCACAGGGCGGGAGGAGCGTGCCGAGCACGATACATTTTCTCTCTTTGGTAAGGATTTTTTATGTTTTATACTTTTGGAATTTTGGTTTTTCACGTTGAGTTTAAAATGACCTTATTCCTGTTTGAAATGTACTAACATGAATTTTCCTCACAGCAGGTCAACTTGTGTGTGGTTGCAACATTGCGGTCCCATTGAGTACATTTTTGGAGAAAGGGACATCTGTTGCACCACAGGGCAGGGGGAGCGTGCCGAGCACGATACATTTTCTCTCTTTGGTAAGGATTTTTTATGTTTTATACTTTTGGAATTTTGGTTTTTCACGTTGAGTTTAAAATGACCTTATTCCTGTTTGAAATGTACTAACATGAATTTTCCTCACAGCAGGTCAACTTGTGTGTGGTTGCAACATTGCGGTCCCATTGAGAACATTTTTGGAGAAAGGGACATCTGTTGCACCACAGGGCGGGAGGAGCGTGCCGAGCACGATACATTTTCTCTCTTTGGTAAGGATTTTTTATGTTTTATACTTTTGGAATTTTGGTTTTTCACGTTGAGTTTAAAATGACCTTATTCCTGTTTGAAATGTACTAACTTGAATTTTCCTCACAGCAGGTCAACTTGTGTGTGGTTGCAACATTGCGGTCCCATTGAGAACATTTTTGGAGAAAGGGACATCTGTTGCACCACAGGGCTGGAGGAGCGTGCCGAGCACGATACATTTTCTCTCTTTGGTAAGGATTTTTTATGTTTTATACTTTTGGAATTTTGGTTTTTCACGTGGAGTTTAAAATGACCTTATTCCTGTTTGAAATGTACTAACTTGAATTTTCCTCACAGCAGGTCAACTTGTGTGTGGTTGCAACATTACGGTCCCATTGAGTACATTTTTGGAGAAAGGGACATCTGTTGCACCACAGGGCGGGAGGAGCGTGCCGAGCACGATACATTTTCTCTCTTTGGTAAGGATTTTTTATGTTTTATACTTTTGGAATTTTGGTTTTTCACGTTGAGTTTAAAATGACCTTATTCCTGTTTGAAATGTACTAACATGAATTTTCCTCACAGCAGGTCAACTTGTGTGTGGTTGCAACATTGCGGTCCCATTGAGTACATTTTTGGAGAAAGGGACATCTGTTGCACCACAGGGCAGGGGGAGCGTGCCGAGCACGATACATTTTCTCTCTTTGGTAAGGATTTTTTATGTTTTATACTTTTGGAATTTTGGTTTTTCACGTTGAGTTTAAAATGACCTTATTCCTGTTTGAAATGTACTAACATGAATTTTCCTCACAGCAGGTCAACTTGTGTGTGGTTGCAACATTGCGGTCCCATTGAGAACATTTATGGAGAAAGGGACATCTGTTGCACCACAGGGCGGGAGGAGCGTGCCGAGCACGATACATTTTCTCTCTTCGGTAAGGATTTTTTATGTTTTATACTTTTGGAATTTTGGTTTTTCACGTTCAGTTTAAAATGACCTTATTGCTGTATGAAATGTACTAACATGAATTTTCCTCACAGCAGGTCAACTTGTGTGTGGTTGCATCATTGCGGTCCAATTGAGTACATTTTTGGAGAAAGGGACATCTGTTGCACCACAGGGCGGGAGGAGCGTGCCGAGCACGATACATTTTCTCTCTTTGGTAAGATTTTTTATGTTTTATACTTTTGGAATTTTGGTTTTTCACGTTCAGTTTAAAATGACCTTATTCCTGTTTGAAATGTACTAACATGAATTTTCCTCACAGCAGGTCAACTTGTGTGTGGTTGCAACATTGCGGTCCCATTGAGTACATTATTGGAGAAAGGGACATCTGTTGCACCACAGGGCGGGAGGAGCGTGCCGAGCACGATACATTTTCTCTCTTTGGTAAGGATTTTTTATGTTTTATACTTTTGGAATTTTGGTTTTTCACGTTGAGTTTAAAATGACCTTATTCCTGTTTGAAATGTACTAACATGAATTTTCCTCACAGCAGGTCAACTTGTGTGTGGTTGCAACATTACGGTCCCATTGAGTACATTTTTGGAGAAAGATACATCTGTTGCACCACAGGGCGGGAGGAGCGTGCCGAGCACGATACATTTTCTCTCTTTGGTAAGGATTTTTTATGTTTTATACTTTTGGAATTTTGGTTTTTCACATTGAGTTTAAAATGACCTTATTCCTGTTTGAAATGTACTAACATGAATTTTCCTCACAGCAGGTCAACTTGTGTGTGGTTGCAACATTGCGGTCCCATTGAGAACATTTTTGGAGAAAGGGACATCTGTTGCACCACAGGGCGGGAGGAGGGTGCCGAGCATGATACATTTTCTCTCTTTGGTAAGGATTTTTTATGTTTTATACTTTTGGAATTTTGGTTTTTCACGTTCAGTTTAAAATGACCTTATTCCTGTTTGAAATGTACTAACATGAATTTTCCTCACAGCAGGTCAACTTGTGTGTGGTTGCAACATTGCGGTCCCATTGAGTACATTATTGGAGAAAGGGACATCTGTTGCACCACAGGGCGGGAGGAGCGTGCCGAGCACGATACATTTTCTCTCTTTGGTAAGGATTTTTTATGTTTTATACTTTTGGAATTTTGGTTTTTCACATTGAGTTTAAAATGACCTTATTCCTGTTTGAAATGTACTAACATGAATTTTCCTCACAGCAGGTCAACTTGTGTGTGGTTGCAACATTACGGTCCCATTGAGTACATTTTTGGAGAAAGGGACATCTGTTGCACCACAGGGCGGGAGGAGCGTGCCGAGCACGATACATTTTCTCTCTTTGGTAAGGATTTTTTATGTTTTATACTTTTGGAATTTTGGTTTTTCACATTGAGTTTAAAATGACCTTATTCCTGTTTGAAATGTACTAACATGAATTTTCCTCACAGCAGGTCAACTTGTGTGTGGTTGCAACATTGCGGTCCCATTGAGAACATTTTTGGAGAAAGGGACATCTGTTGCACCACAGGGCGGGAGGAGGGTGCCGAGCATGATACATTTTCTCTCTTTGGTAAGGATTTTTTATGTTTTATACTTTTGGAATTTTGGTTTTTCACGTTCAGTTTAAAATGACCTTATTCCTGTTTGAAATGTACTAACATGAATTTTCCTCACAGCAGGTCAACTTGTGTGTGGTTGCAACATTGCGGTCCCATTGAGTACATTATTGGAGAAAGGGACATCTGTTGCACCACAGGGCGGGAGGAGCGTGCCGAGCACGATACATTTTCTCTCTTTGGTAAGGATTTTTTATGTTTTATACTTTTGGAATTTTGGTTTTTCACGTTGAGTTTAAAATGACCTTATTCCTGTTTGAAATGTACTAACATGAATTTTCCTCACAGCAGGTCAACTTGTGTGTGGTTGCAACATTACGGTCCCATTGAGTACATTTTTGGAGAAAGGGACATCTGTTGCACCACAGGGCGGGAGGAGCGTGCCGAGCACGATACATTTTCTCTCTTTGGTAAGGATTTTTTATGTTTTATACTTTTGGAATTTTGGTTTTTCACATTGAGTTTAAAATGACCTTATTCCTGTTTGAAATGTACTAACATGAATTTTCCTCACAGCAGGTCAACTTGTGTGTGGTTGCAACATTGCGGTCCCATTGAGAACATTTTTGGAGAAAGGGACATCTGTTGCACCACAGGGCGGGAGGAGGGTGCCGAGCATGATACATTTTCTCTCTTTGGTAAGGATTTTTTATGTTTTATACTTTTGGAATTTTGGTTTTTCACGTTGAGTTTTAAATGACCTTATTCCTGTTTGAAATGTACTAACATGAATTTTCCTCACAGCAGGTAAACTTGTGTGTGGTTGCAACATTGCCGTCCCATTGAGTACATTTTTGGAGAAAGGGACATCTGTTGCACCACAGGGCGGGAGGAGTGTGCCGAGCACGATACATTTTCTCTCTTTGGTAAGGATTTTTTATGTTTTATACTTTTGGAATTTTGGTTTTTCACGTTCAGTTTAAAATGACCTTATTCCTGTTTGAAATGTACTAACATGAATTTTCCTCACAGCAGGTCAACTTGTGTGTGGTTGCAACATTACGGTCCCATTGAGTACATTTTTGGAGAAAGGGACATCTGTTGCACCACAGGGCGGGAGGAGCGTGCCGAGCACGATACATTTTCTCTCTTTGGTAAGGATTTTTTATGTTTTATACTTTTGGAATTTTGGTTTTTCACATTGAGTTTAAAATGACCTTATTCCTGTTTGAAATGTACTAACATGAATTTTCCTCACAGCAGGTCAACTTGTGTGTGGTTGCAACATTGCGGTCCCATTGAGAACATTTTTGGAGAAAGGGACATCTGTTGCACCACAGGGCGGGAGGAGGGTGCCGAGCATGATACATTTTCTCTCTTTGGTAAGGATTTTTTATGTTTTATACTTTTGGAATTTTGGTTTTTCACGTTCAGTTTAAAATGACCTTATTCCTGTTTGAAATGTACTAACATGAATTTTCCTCACAGCAGGTCAACTTGTGTGTGGTTGCAACATTGCGGTCCCATTGAGTACATTATTGGAGAAAGGGACATCTGTTGCACCACAGGGCGGGAGGAGCGTGCCGAGCACGATACATTTTCTCTCTTTGGTAAGGATTTTTTATGTTTTATACTTTTGGAATTTTGGTTTTTCACGTTGAGTTTAAAATGACCTTATTCCTGTTTGAAATGTACTAACATGAATTTTCCTCACAGCAGGTCAACTTGTGTGTGGTTGCAACATTACGGTCCCATTGAGTACATTTTTGGAGAAAGGGACATCTGTTGCACCACAGGGCGGGAGGAGCGTGCCGAGCACGATACATTTTCTCTCTTTGGTAAGGATTTTTTATGTTTTATACTTTTGGAATTTTGGTTTTTCACATTGAGTTTAAAATGACCTTATTCCTGTTTGAAATGTACTAACATGAATTTTCCTCACAGCAGGTCAACTTGTGTGTGGTTGCAACATTGCGGTCCCATTGAGAACATTTTTGGAGAAAGGGACATCTGTTGCACCACAGGGCGGGAGGAGGGTGCCGAGCATGATACATTTTCTCTCTTTGGTAAGGATTTTTTATGTTTTATACTTTTGGAATTTTGGTTTTTCACGTTGAGTTTTAAATGACCTTATTCCTGTTTGAAATGTACTAACATGAATTTTCCTCACAGCAGGTAAACTTGTGTGTGGTTGCAACATTGCCGTCCCATTGAGTACATTTTTGGAGAAAGGGACATCTGTTGCACCACAGGGCGGGAGGAGTGTGCCGAGCACGATACATTTTCTCTCTTTGGTAAGGATTTTTTATGTTTTATACTTTTGGAATTTTGGTTTTTCACGTTGAGTTTAAAATGACCTTATTCCTGTTTGAAATGTACTAACATGAATTTTCCTCACAGCAGGTCAACTTGTGTGTGGTTGCAACATTACGGTCCCATTGAGTACATTTTTGGAGAAAGGGACATCTGTTGCACCACAGGGCGGGAGGAGCGTGCCGAGCACGATACATTTTCTCTCTTTGGTAAGGATTTTTTATGTTTTATACTTTTGGAATTTTGGTTTTTCACGTTGAGTTTAAAATGACCTTATTCCTGTTTGAAATGTACTAACTTGAATTTTCCTCACAGCAGGTCAACTTGTGTGTGGTTGCAACATTGCGGTCCCATTGAGTACATTTTTGGAGAAAGGGACATCTGTTGCACCACAGGGCGGGAGGAGCGTGCCGAACACGATACATTTTCTCTCTTTGGTAAGGATTTTTTATGTTTTATACTTTTGGAATTTTGGTTTTTCACGTTGAGTTTAAAATGACCTTATTCCTGTTTGAAATGTACTAACATGAATTTTCCTCACAGCAGGTAAACTTGTGTGTGGTTGCAACATTGCCGTCCCATTGAGTACATTTTTGGAGAAAGGGACATCTGTTGCACCACAGGGCGGGAGGAGTGTGCCGAGCACGATACATTTTCTCTCTTTGGTAAGGATTTTTTATGTTTTATACTTTTGGAATTTTGGTTTTTCACGTTGAGTTTTAAATGACCTTATTCCTGTTTGAAATGTACTAACTTGAATTTTCCTCACAGCAGGTCAACTTGTGTGTGGTTGCAACATTACGGTCCCATTGAGTACATTTTTGGAGAAAGGGACATCTGTTGCACCACAGGGCGGGAGGAGCGTGCCGAGCACGATACATTTTCTCTCTTTGGTAAGGATTTTTTATGTTTTATACTTTTGGAATTTTGGTTTTTCACGTGGAGTTTAAAATGACCTTATTCCTGTTTGAAATGTGCTAACTTGAATTTTCCTCACAGCAGGTCAACTTGTGTGTGGCTGCAACATTACGGTCCCATTGAGTACATTTTTGGAGAAAGGGACATCTGTTGCACCACAGGGCGGGAGGAGCGTGTCGAGCACGATACATTTTCTCTCTTTGGTAAGGATTTTTTATGTTTTATACTTTTGGAATTTTGGTTTTTCACGTTGAGTTTAAAATGACCTTATTCCTGTTTGAAATGTGCTAACTTGAATTTTCCTCACAGCAGGTCAACTTGTGTGTGGCTGCAACATTACGGTCCCATTGAGTACATTTTTGGAGAAAGGGACATCTGTTGCACCACAGGGCGGGAGGAGCGTGCCGAGCACGATACATTTTCTCTCTTCGGTAAGGATTTTTTATGTTTTATACTTTTGGAATTTTGGTTTTTCACGTTGAGTTTAAAATGACCTTATTCCTGTTTGAAATGTACTAACTTGAATTTTCCTCACAGCAGGTCAACTTGTGTGTGGCTGCAACATTACGGTCCCATTGAGTACATTTTTGGAGAAAGGGACATCTGTTGCACCACAGGGCGGGAGGAGCGTGCCGAGCACGATACATTTTCTCTCTTCGGTAAGGATTTTTTATGTTTTATACTTTTGGAATTTTGGTTTTTCACGTTGAGTTTAAAATGACCTTATTCCTGTTTGAAATGTACTAACTTGAATTTTCCTCACAGCAGGTCAACTTGTGTGTGGTTGCAACATTGCGGTCCCATTGAGAACATTTTTGGAGAAAGGGACATCTGTTGCACCACAGGGCGGGAGGAGCGTGCCGAGCACGATACATTTTCTCTCTTTGGTAAGGATTTTTTATGTTTTATACTTTTGGAATTTTGGTTTTTCACGTTGAGTTTAAAATGACCTTATTCCTGTTTGAAATGTACTAACTTGAATTTTCCTCACAGCAGGTCAACTTGTGTGTGGTTGCAACATTACGGTCCCATTGAGTACATTTTTGGAGAAAGGGACATCTGTTGCACCACAGGGCGGGAGGAGCGTGCCGAGCACGATACATTTTCTCTCTTTGGTAAGGATTTTTTATGTTTTATACTTTTGGAATTTTGGTTTTTCACGTTGAGTTTAAAATGACCTTATTCCTGTTTGAAATGTACTAACATGAATTTTCCTCACAGCAGGTCAACTTGTGTGTGGTTGCAACATTGCGGTCCCATTGAGTACATTTTTGGAGAAAGGGACATCTGTTGCACCACAGGGCAGGGGGAGCGTGCCGAGCACGATACATTTTCTCTCTTTGGTAAGGATTTTTTATGTTTTATACTTTTGGAATTTTGGTTTTTCACGTTGAGTTTAAAATGACCTTATTCCTGTTTGAAATGTGCTAACTTGAATTTTCCTCACAGCAGGTCAACTTGTGTGTGGCTGCAACATTACGGTCCCATTGAGTACATTTTTGGAGAAAGGGACATCTGTTGCACCACAGGGCGGGAGGAGCGTGCCGAGCACGATACATTTTCTCTCTTCGGTAAGGATTTTTTATGTTTTATACTTTTGGAATTTTGGTTTTTCACGTTGAGTTTAAAATGACCTTATTCCTGTTTGAAATGTACTAACTTGAATTTTCCTCACAGCAGGTCAACTTGTGTGTGGTTGCAACATTACGGTCCCATTGAGAACATTTTTGGAGAAAGGGACATCTGTTGCACCACAGGGCGGGAGGAGCGTGCCGAGCACGATACATTTTCTCTCTTTGGTAAGGATTTTTTATGTTTTATACTTTTGGAATTTTGGTTTTTCACGTTGAGTTTAAAATGACCTTATTCCTGTTTGAAATGTACTAACTTGAATTTTCCTCACAGCAGGTCAACTTGTGTGTGGTTGCAACATTGCAGTCCCATTGAGTACATTTTTGGAGAAAGGGACATCTGTTGCACCACAGGGCGGGAGGAGCGTGCCGAGCACGATACATTTTCTCTCTTTGGTAAGGATTTTTTATGTTTTATACTTTTGGAATTTTGGTTTTTCACGTTGAGTTTAAAATGACCTTATTCCTGTTTGAAATGTACTAACATGAATTTTCCTCACAGCAGGTCAACTTGTGTGTGGTTGCAACATTGCGGTCCCATTGAGTACATTTTTGGAGAAAGGGACATCTGTTGCACCACAGGGCAGGGGGAGCGTGCCGAGCACGATACATTTTCTCTCTTTGGTAAGGATTTTTTATGTTTTATACTTTTGGAATTTTGGTTTTTCACGTTGAGTTTAAAATGACCTTATTCCTGTTTGAAATGTACTAACATGAATTTTCCTCACAGCAGGTCAACTTGTGTGTGGTTGCAACATTGCGGTCCCATTGAGAACATTTTTGGAGAAAGGGACATCTGTTGCACCACAGGGCGGGAGGAGCGTGCCGAGCACGATACATTTTCTCTCTTCGGTAAGGATTTTTTATGTTTTATACTTTTGGAATTTTGGTTTTTCACGTTGAGTTTAAAATGACCTTATTCCTGTTTGAAATGTACTAACTTGAATTTTCCTCACAGCAGGTCAACTTGTGTGTGGTTGCAACATTGCGGTCCCATTGAGAACATTTTTGGAGAAAGGGACATCTGTTGCACCACAGGGCTGGAGGAGCGTGCCGAGCACGATACATTTTCTCTCTTTGGTAAGGATTTTTTATGTTTTATACTTTTGGAATTTTGGTTTTTCACGTGGAGTTTAAAATGACCTTATTCCTGTTTGAAATGTACTAACTTGAATTTTCCTCACAGCAGGTCAACTTGTGTGTGGTTGCAACATTACGGTCCCATTGAGTACATTTTTGGAGAAAGGGACATCTGTTGCACCACAGGGCGGGAGGAGCGTGCCGAGCACGATACATTTTCTCTCTTTGGTAAGGATTTTTTATGTTTTATACTTTTGGAATTTTGGTTTTTCACGTTGAGTTTAAAATGACCTTATTCCTGTTTGAAATGTACTAACTTGAATTTTCCTCACAGCAGGTCAACTTGTGTGTGGTTGCAACATTACGGTCCCATTGAGTACATTTTTGGAGAAAGGGACATCTGTTGCACCACAGGGCGGGAGGAGCGTGCCGAGCACGATACATTTTCTCTCTTTGGTAAGGATTTTTTATGTTTTATACTTTTGGAATTTTGGTTTTTCACGTTGAGTTTAAAATGACCTTATTCCTGTTTGAAATGTACTAACATGAATTTTCTTCACAGCAGGTCAACTTGTGTGTGGTTGCAACATTGCGGTCCCATTGAGTACATTTTTGGAGAAAGGGACATCTGTTGCACCACAGGGCGGGAGGAGCGTGCCGAGCACGATATATTTTCTCTCTTTGGTAAGGATTTTTTATGTTTTATACTTTTGGAATTTTGGTTTTTCACGTTGAGTTTAAAATGACCTTATTCCTGTTTGAAATGTACTAACTTGAATTTTCCTCACAGCAGGTCAACTTGTGTGTGGTTGCAACATTACGGTCCCATTGAGTACATTTTTGGAGAAAGGGACATCTGTTGCACCACAGGGCGGGAGGAGCGTGCCGAGCACGATACATTTTCTCTCTTTGGTAAGGATTTTTTATGTTTTATACTTTTGGAATTTTGGTTTTTCACGTTGAGTTTAAAATGACCTTATTCCTGTTTGAAATGTACTAACTTGAATTTTCCTCACAGCAGGTCAACTTGTGTGTGGTTGCAACATTGCGGTCCCATTGAGTACATTTTTGGAGAAAGGGACATCTGTTGCACCACAGGGCGGGAGGAGCGTGCCGAGCACGATACATTTTCTCTCTTTGGTAAGGATTTTTTATGTTTTATACTTTTGGAATTTTGGTTTTTCACGTTGAGTTTTAAATGACCTTATTCCTGTTTGAAATGTACTAACTTGAATTTTCCTCACAGCAGCTTAACTTGTGTGTGGTTGCAACATTACGGTCCCATTGAGTACATTTTTGGAGAAAGGGACATCTGTTGCACCACAGGGCGGGAGAAGCGTGCCGAGCACGATCCATTTCCTCTCTTTGGTAAGGATTTTTTATGTTCTATACTTTTGGAATTTTGGTTTTTCACGTTCAGTTTTAAATGACCTTATTCCTGTTTGAAATGTACTAACATGAATTTTCCTCACAGCAGGTCAACTTGTGTGTGGTTGCATCATTGCGGTCCAATTGAGTACATTTTTGGAGAAAGGGGCATCTGTTGCACCACAGGGCGGGAGGAGCGTGCCGAGCATGATACATTTTCTCTCTTTGGTAAGGATTTTTTATGTTCTATACTTTTGGAATTTTGGTTTTTCACGTTGAGTTTAAAATGACCTTATTCCTGTTTGAAATGTACTTACTTGAATTTTCCTCACAGCAGGTCAACTTGTGTGTGGCTGCAACATTACGGTCCCATTGAGTACATTTTTGGAGAAAGGGACATCTGTTGCACCACAGGGCGGGAGGAGCGTGCCGAGCACGATACATTTTCTCTCTTTGGTAAGGATTTTTTATGTTTTATACTTTTGGAATTTTGGTTTTTCACGTTTAGTTTAAAATGACCTTATTCCTGTTTGAAATGTACTAACTTGAATTTTCCTCACAGCAGGTCAACTTGTGTGTGGGTGCAACATTACGGTCCCATTGAGTACATTTTTGGAGAAAGGGACATCTGTTGCACCACAGGGCGGGAGGAGCGTGCCGAGCACGATACATTTTCTCTCTTTGGTAAGGATTTTTTATGTTTTATACTTTTGGAATTTTGGTTTTTCACGTTGAGTTTAAAATGACCTTATTCCTGTTTGAAATGTACTGACATGAATTTTCCTCACAGCAGGTCAACTTGTGTGTGGTTGCAACATTGCGGTCCCATTGAGTACATTTTTGGAGAAAGGGACATCTGTTGCACCACAGGGCGGGAGGAGCGTGCCGAGCACGATACATTTTCTCTCTTTGGTAAGGATTTTTTATGTTTTATACTTTTGGAATTTTGGTTTTTCACGTTGAGTTTAAAATGACCTTATTCCTGTTTGAAATGTACTAACATGAATTTTCCTCACAGCAGGTCAACTTGTGTGTGGTTTCAACATTACGGTCCCATTGAGTACATTTTTGGAGAAAGGGACATCTGTTGCACCACAGGGCGGGAGGAGCGTGCCGAGCACGATACATTTTCTCTCTTTGGTAAGGATTTTTTATGTTTTATACTTTTGGAATTTTGGTTTTTCACGTTGAGTTTAAAATGACCTTATTCCTGTTTGAAATGTACTAACATGAATTTTCCTCACAGCAGGTCAACTTGTGTGTGGTTGCAACATTGTGGTCCCATTGAGAACATTTTTGGAGAAAGGGACATCTGTTGCACCACAGTGCGGGAGGAGCGTGCCGAGCACGATACATTTTCTCTCTTTGGTAAGGATTTTTTATGTTTTATACTTTTGGAATTTTGGTTTGTCACGTTGAGTTTAAAATGACCTTATTCCTGTTTGAAATGTACTAACTTGAATTTTCCTCACAGCAGGTCAACTTGTGTGTGGTTGCAACATTACGGTCCCATTGAGTACATTTTTGGAGAAAGGGACATCTGTTGCACCACAGGGCGGGAGGAGCGTGCCGAGCACGATACATTTTCTCTCTTAGGTAAGGATTTTTCATGTTTTATACTTTTGGAATTTTGGTTTTTCACGTTGAGTTTAAAATGACCTTATTCCTGTTTGAAATGTACTAACTTGAATTTTCCTCACAGCAGGTCAACTTGTGTGTGGTTGCAACATTGCGGTCCCATTGAGTACATTTTTGGAGAAAGGGACATCTGTTGCACCACAGGGCGGGAGGAGCATGCCGAGCACGATACATTTTCTCTCTTTGGTAAGGATTTTTTATGTTTTATACTTTTGGAATTTTGGTTTTTCACGTTGAGTTTAAAATGACCTTATTCGTGTTTGAAATGTACTAACATGAATTTTCCTCACAGCAGGTCAACTTGTGTGTGGTTGCAACATTGCCGTCCCATTGAGTACATTTTTGGAGAAAGGGACATCTGTTGCACCACAGGGCGGGAGGAGTGTGCCGAGCACGATACATTTTCTCTCTTTGGTAAGGATTTTTTATGTTTTATATTTTTGGAATTTTGGTTTTTCACGTTGAGTTTTAAATGACCTTATTCCTGTTTGAAATGTACTAACTTGAATTTTCCTCACAGCAGGTCAACTTGTGTGTGGTTGCAACATTACGGTCCCATTGAGTACATTTTTGGAGAAAGGGACATCTGTTGCACCACAGGGCTGGAGGAGCGTGCCGAGCACGATACATTTTCTCTCTTTGGTAAGGATTTTTTATGTTTTATACTTTTGGAATTTTGGTTTTTCACATTGAGTTTAAAGTGACCTTATTCCTGTTTGAAATGTACTAACTTGAATTTTCCTCACAGCAGGTCAACTTGTGTGTGGTTGCAACATTACGGTCCCATTGAGTACATTTTTGGAGAAAGGGACATCTGTTGCACCACAGGGCGGGAGGAGCGTGCCGAGCACGATACATTTTCTCTCTTTGGTAAGGATTTTTTATGTTTTATACTTTTGGAATTTTGGTTTTTCACGTTGAGTTTAAAATGACCTTATTCCTGTTTGAAATGTACTAACTTGAATTTTCCTCACAGCAGGTCAACTTGTGTGTGGTTGCAACATTACGGTCCCATTGAGTACATTTTTGGAGAAAGGGACATCTGTTGCACCACAGGGCGGAAGGAGCGTGCTGAGCACGATACATTTTCTCTCTTTGGTAAGGATTTTTTATGTTTTATACTTTTGGAATTTTGGTTTTTCACGTTGAGTTTAAAATGACCTTATTCCTGTTTGAAATGTACTAACTTGAATTTTCCTCACAGCAGGTCAACTTGTGTGTGGTTGCAACATTACGGTCCCATTGAGTACATTTTTGGAGAAAGGGACATCTGTTGCACCAAAAGGCGGGTGGAGCGTGCCGAGCACGATCCATTTTCTCTCTTTGGTAAGGATTTTTTATGTTTTATACTTTTGGAATTTTGGTTTTTCACGTTGAGTTTAAAATGACCTTATTCCTGTTTGAAATGTACTAACTTGAATTTTCCTCACAGCAGGTCAACTTGTGTGTGGTTGCAACATTGCGGTCCCATTGAGTACATGTTTGGAGAAAGGGACATCTGTTGCACCACAGGGCGGGAGAAGCGTGCCGAGCACGATACATTTTCTGTCTTTGGTAAGGATTTTTTATGTTCTATACTTTTGGAATTTTGGTTTTTCACGTTGAGTTTAAAATGACCTTATTTCTGTTTGAAATGTACTAACATGAATTTTCCTCACAGCAGGTCAACTTGTGTGTGGTTGCAACATTGCGGTCCCATTGAGTACATTTTTGGAGAAAGGGACATCTGTTGCACCAAAAGGCGGGTGGAGCGTGCCGAGCACGATCCATTTTCTCTCTTTGGTAAGGATTTTTTATGTTTTATACTTTTGGAATTTTGGTTTTTCACGTGGAGTTTAAAATGACCTTATTCCTGTTTGAAATGTGCTAACTTGAATTTTCCTCACAGCAGGTCAACTTGTGTGTGGCTGCAACATTACGGTCCCATTGAGTACATTTTTGGAGAAAGGGACATCTGTTGCACCACAGGGCGGGAGGAGCGTGCCGAGCACGATACATTTTCTCTCTTTGGTAAGGATTTTTTATGTTTTATACTTTTGGAATTTTGGTTTTTCACGTTGAGTTTAAAATGACCTTATTCCTGTTTGAAATGTACTAACTTGAATTTTCCTCACAGCAGGTCAACTTGTGTGTGGTTGCAACATTACGGTCCCATTGAGTACATTTTTGGAGAAAGGGACATCTGTTGCACCACAGGGCGGGAGGAGCGTGCCGAGCACGATACATTTTCTCTCTTTGGTAAGGATTTTTTATGTTTTATACTTTTGGAATTTTGGTTTTTCACGTTGAGTTTAAGATGACCTTATTCCTGTTTGAAATGTACTAACTTGAATTTTCCTCACAGCAGGTAAACTTGTGTGTGGTTGCAACATTACGGTCCCATTGATTACATTTTTGGAGAAAGGGACATCTGTTGCACCACAGGGCGGGAGGAGCGTGCTGAGCACGATACATTTTCTCTCTTTGGTAAGGATTTTTTATGTTTTATACTTTTGGAATTTTGGTTTTTCACGTTGAGTTTAAAATGACCTTATTCCTGTTTGAAATGTACTAACTTGAATTTTCCTCACAGCAGGTCAACTTGTGTGTGGTTGCAACATTACGGTCCCATTGAGTACATTTTTGGAGAAAGGGACATCTGTTGCACCAAAAGGCGGGTGGAGCGTGCCGAGCACGATCCATTTTCTCTCTTTGGTAAGGATTTTTTATGTTTTATACTTTTGGAATTTTGGTTTTTCACGTGGAGTTTAAAATGACCTTATTCCTGTTTGAAATGTGCTAACTTGAATTTTCCTCACAGCAGGTCAACTTGTGTGTGGTTGCAACATTACGGTCCCATTGAGTACATTTTTGGAGAAAGGGACATCTGTTGCACCAAAAGGCGGGTGGAGCGTGCCGAGCACGATCCATTTTCTCTCTTTGGTAAGGATTTTTTATGTTTTATACTTTTGGAATTTTGGTTTTTCACGTGGAGTTTAAAATGACCTTATTCCTGTTTGAAATGTGCTAACTTGAATTTTCCTCACAGCAGGTCAACTTGTGTGTGGCTGCAACATTACGGTCCCATTGAGTACATTTTTGGAGAAAGGGACATCTGTTGCACCACAGGGCGGGAGGAGCGTGCCGAGCACGATACATTTTCTCTCTTTGGTAAGGATTTTTTATGTTTTATACTTTTGGAATTTTGGTTTTTCACGTTGAGTTTAAAATGACCTTATTCCTGTTTGAAATGTACTAACTTGAATTTTCCTCACAGCAGGTCAACTTGTGTGTGGTTGCAACATTACGGTCCCATTGAGTACATTTTTGGAGAAAGGGACATCTGTTGCACCACAGGGCGGGAGGAGCGTGCCGAGCACGATACATTTTCTCTCTTTGGTAAGGATTTTTTATGTTTTATACTTTTGGAATTTTGGTTTGTCACGTTGAGTTTAAGATGACCTTATTCCTGTTTGAAATGTACTAACTTGAATTTTCCTCACAGCAGGTAAACTTGTGTGTGGTTGCAACATTACGGTCCCATTGATTACATTTTTGGAGAAAGGGACATCTGTTGCACCACAGGGCGGGAGGAGCGTGCTGAGCACGATACATTTTCTCTCTTTGGTAAGGATTTTTTATGTTTTATACTTTTGGAATTTTGGTTTTTCACGTTGAGTTTAAAATGACCTTATTCCTGTTTGAAATGTACTAACTTGAATTTTCCTCACAGCAGGTCAACTTGTGTGTGGTTGCAACATTACGGTCCCATTGAGTACATTTTTGGAGAAAGGGACATTTGTTGCACCACAGGGCGGGAGGATCGTGCCGAGCACGATACATTTTCTCTCTTTGGTAAGGATTTTTTATGTTTTATTCTTTTGGAATTTTGGTTTTTCACGTTGAGTTTAAAATGACCTTATTCCTGTTTGAAATGTACTAACTTGAATTTTCCTCACAGCAGGTCAACTTGTGTGTGGCTGCAACATTACGGTCCCATTGAGTACATTTTTGGAGAATGGGACATCTGTTGCACCACAGGGCGGGAGGAGCGTGCCGAGCACGATACATTTTCTCTCTTTGGTAAGGATTTTTTATGTTTTATACTTTTGGAATTTTGGTTTTTCACGCTGAGATTAAAATGACCTTATTCCTGTTTGAAATGTGCTAACTTGAATTTTCGTCACAGCAGGTCAACTTGTGTGTGGCTGCAACATTACGGTCCCATTGAGTACATTTTTGGAGAAAGGGACATCTGTTGCACCACAGGGCGGGAGGAGCGTGCCGAGCACGATACATTTTCTCTCTTTGGTAAGGATTTTTTATGTTTTATACTTTTGGAATTTTGGTTTTTCACGTTGAGTTTAAAATGACCTTATTCCTGTTTGAAATGTACTAACATGAATTTTCCTCACAGCAGATAAACTAGTGTGTGGTTGCAACATTGCGGTCCCATTGAGTACATTTTTGGAGAAAGGGACATCTGTTGCACCACAGGGCGGGAGGAGCGTGCCGAGCACGATACATTTTCTCTCTTTGGTAAGGATTTTTTATGTTTTATACTTTTGGAATTTTGGTTTTTCACGTTGAGTTTAAAATGACCTTATTCCTGTTTGAAATGTACTAACATGAATTTTCCTCACAGCAGGTCAACTTGTGTGTGGTTGCAACATTGCGGTCCCATTGAGTACATTTTTGGAGAAAGGGACATCTGTTGCACCACAGGGCGCGAGGAGCGTGCCGAGCACGATACATTTTCTCTCTTTGGTAAGGATTTTTTATGTTTTATACTTTTGGAATTTTGGTTTTTCACGTTGAGTTTAAAATGACCTTATTTGTGTTTGAAATGTACTAACATGAATTTTCCTCACAGCAGGTCAACTTGTGTGTGGTTGCAACATTGCGGTCCCATTGAGTACATTTTTGGAGAAAGGGACATCTGTTGCACCACAGGGCGGGAGGAGCGTGCCGAGCACGATACATTTTCTCTCTTTGGTAAGGATTTTTATGTTTTATACTTTTGGAATTTTGGTTTTTCACGTTGAGTTTAAAATGACTTTATTCCTGTTTGAAATGTACTAAATTGAATTTTCCTCACAGCAGGTCAACTTGTGTGTGGTTGCAACATTGCGGTCCCATTGAGTACATTTTTGGAGAAAGGGACATCTGTTGCACCACAGGGCGGGAGGAGCGTGCCGAGCACGATACATTTTCTCTCTTTGGTAAGGATTTTTTATGTTTTATACTTTTGGAATTTTGGTTTTTCACGTTGAGTTTAAAATGACCTTATTCCTGTTTGAAATGTACTAACATGAATTTTCCTCACAGCAGGTCAACTTTTGTGTGGTTGCAACATTGCAGTCCCATTGAGTACATTTTTGGAGAAAGGGACATCTGTTGCACCACAGGGCGGGAGGAGCGTGCCGAGCACGATACATTTTCTCTCTTTGGTAAGGATTTTTTATGTTTTATACTTTTGGTATTTTGGTTTTTCACGTTGAGTTTAAAATGACTTTATTCCTGTTTGAAATGTACTTACTTGAATTTTCCTCACAGCAGGTCAACTTGTGTGTGGCTGCAACATTACGGTCCCATTGAGTACATTTTTGGAGAAAGGGACATCTGTTGCACCACAGGGCGGGAGGAGCGTGCCGAGCACGATACATTTCCTCTCTTTGGTAAGTATTTTTTATGTTTTATACCTTTGGAATTTTGGTTTTTCACGTTGAGTTTAAGATGACCTTATTCCTGTTTGAAATGTATTAACTTGAATTTTCCTCAGAGCAGATCAACTTGTGTGTGGTTGCAACATTATGCTCCCATTGAGTACATTTTTGGAGAAAGGGACATCTGTTGCACCACAGGGCGGGAAGAGCGTGCCGAGCAAGATACATTTTCTCTCTTGGGGTAAGGATTTTTTATGTTTTATACTTTTGGAATTTTGGTTTTTCACGTTGAGTTTAAAATGACCTTATTCCTGTTTGAAATGTACTAACTTGAATTTTCCTCACAGCAGGTCAACTCGTGTGTGGCTGCATCATTGCGGTCCCATTGAGTACATTTTTGGAGAAAGGGACATCTGTTGCACCACAGGGCGGGAGGAGCGTGCCGAGCACGATACATTTTCTCTCTTTGGTAAGGATTTTTTATGTTTTATACTTTTGGAATTTTGGTATTTCACGTTGGGTTTAAAATGACTTTATTCCTGTTTGAAATGTACTTACTTGAATTTTCCTCACAGCAGGTCAACTTGTGTGTGGCTGCAACATTACGGTCCCATTGAGTACATTTTTGGAGAAAGGGACATCTGTTGCACCACAGGGCGGGAGGAGCGTGCTGAGCACGATACATTTCCTCTCTTTGGTAAGTATTTTTTATGTTTTATACCTTTGGAATTTTGGTTTTTCACGTTGAGTTTAAAATGACCTTGTTCCTGTTTGAAATGTACTAACTTGAATTTTCCTCAGAGCAGATCAACTTGTGTGTGGTTGCAACATTACGCTCCCATTGAGTACATTTTTGGAGAAAGGGACATCTGTTGCACAACAGGGCGGGAGGAGCGTGCCGAGCACGATACATTTTCTCTCTTTGGTAAGGATTTTTTATGTTTTATACTTTTGGAATTTTGGTTTTTCACGTTGAGTTTAAAATGACCTTATTCCTGTTTGAAATGTACTAACTTGAATTTTCCTCACAGCAGGTCAACTTGTGTGTGGCTGCAACATTACGGTCCCATTGAGTACATTTTTGGAGAAAGGGACATCTGTTGCACCACAGGGCGGGAGGAGCGTGCCGAGCACGATACATTTTCTCTCTTTGGTAAGGATTTTTTATGTTTTATACTTTTGGAATTTTGGTTTTTCACGTTGAGTTTAAGATGACCTTATTCCTGTTTGAAATGTACTAACTTGAATTTTCCTGAGAGCAGGTAAACTTGTGTGTGGTTGCAACATTACGGTCCCATTGAGTACATTTTTGGAGAAAGGGACATCTGTTGCACCACAGGGCGGGAGGAGCGTGCTGAGCACGATACATTTTCTCTCTTTGGTAAGGATTTTTTATGTTTTATACTTTTGGAATTTTGGTTTTTCACGTTGAATTTAAAATGACCTTATTCCTGTTTGAAATGTACTAACTTGAATTTTCCTCACAGCAGGTCAACTTGTGTGTGGTTGCAACATTACGGTCCCATTGAGTACATTTTTGGAGAAAGGCACATCTGTTGCACCACAGGGCGGGAGGATCGTGCCGAGCACGATACATTTTCTCTCTTTGGTAAGGATTTTTTATGTTTTATTCTTTTGGAATTTTGGTTTTTCACGTTGAGTTTAAAATGACCTTATTCCTGTTTGAAATGTACTAACTTGAATTTTCCTCACAACAGGTCAACTTGTGTGTGGTTGCAACATTACGGTCCCATTGAGTACATTTTTGGAGAAAGGGACATCTGTTGCACCACAGGGCGGGAGGAGCGTGCTGAGCACGATACATTTTCTCTCTTAGGTAAGGATTTTTTATGTTTTATACTTTTGGAATTTTGGTTTTTCACGTTGAGTTTAAAATGACCTTATACCTGTTTGAAATGTACTAACTTCAATTTTCCTCACAGCAGGTCAACTTGTGTGTGGTTCAACATTACGGTCCCATTGAGTACATTTTTGGAGAAAGGGACATCTGTTGCACCATAGGGCGGTAGGATCATGCCGAGCACGATACATTTTCTCTCTTTGGTAGGGATTTTTTATGTTTTATTCTTTTGGAATTTTGGTTTTTCACGTTGAGTTTAAAATGACCTTATTCCTGTTTGAAATGTACTAACTTGAATTTTCCTCACAGCAGGTCAACTCTTGTGTGGTTGCAACATTACGTTCCCATTGAGTACATTTTTGGAAAAAGGGACATCTGTTGCACCACAGGGGGGGAGGAGCGTGCCGAGCACGATACATTTTCTCTCTTTGGTAAGGATTTTTTATGTTTTATACTTTTGGAATTTTGGTTTTTCACGTTGAGTTTAAAATGACCTTATTCCTGTTTGAAATGTACTAACTTGAATTTTCCTCAGAGCAGGTCAACTTGTGTGTGGTTGCAACATTACGGTCCCATTGAGTACATTTTTGGAGAAAGGACATCTGTTGCACCACAGGGCGGGAGGAGCGTGCTGAGCACGATACATTTTCTCTCTTAGGTAAGGATTTTTTATGTTTTATACTTTTGGAATTTTGGTTTTTCACGTTGAGTTTAAAATGACCTTATTCCTGTTTGAAATGTACTAACTTGAATTTTCCTCACAGCAGGTCAGCTTGTGTGTGGTTGCAACATTACGTTCCCATTGAGGACATTTTTGGAGAAAGGGACATCTGTTGCACCACAGGGCGGGAGGAGCGTGCTGAGCACGATACATTTTCTCTCTTTGGTAAGGATTTTTTATGTTTTATACTTTTGGAATTTTGGTTTTTCACGTTGAGTTTAAAATGACCTTATTCCTGTTTGAAATGTACTAACTTGAATTTTCCTCACAGCAGGTCAACTTGTGTGTGGCTGCAACATTACGGTCCCATTGAGTACATTTTTGGAGAAAGGGACATCTGTTGCACCACAGGGCGGGAGGAGCGTGCCGAGCACGATACATTTTCTCTCTTTGGTAAGGATTTTTTATGTTTTATACTTTTGGAATTTTGGTTTTTCACATTGAGTTTAAAATGACCTTATTCCTGTTTGAAATGTACTAACTTGAATTTTCCTCACAGCAGGTCAAGTCTTGTGTGGTTGCAATATTACGTTCCCATTGAGTATATTTTTGGAGAAAGGGACATCTGTTGCACCACAGGGCGGGAGGAGCGTGCCGAGCACGATACATTTTCTCTCTTTGGTAAGGATTTTTTATGTTTTATACTTTTGGAATTTTGGTTTTTCATGTTGAGTTTAAAATGACCTTATTCGTGTTTGAAATGTACTAACTTGAATTTTCCTCACAGCAGGTCAACTTTTGTGTGGTTGCAACATTACGTTCCCATTGAGTACATTTTTGGAGAAAGGGACATCTGTTGCACCACAGGGCGGGAGAAGCGTGCCGAGCACGATACATTTTCTCTCTTTGGTAAGGATTTTTTATGTTTTATACTTTTGGAATTTTGGTTTTCCACGTTGAGTTTAAAATGACCTTATTCCTGTTTGAAATGTACTAACTTGAATTTTCCTCACAGCAGGTCAACTCTTGTGTGGCTGCAACATTACGTTCCCATTGAGTACATTTTTGGAGAAAGGGACATCTGTTGCACCACAGGGCGGGAGGAGGGTGCCGAGCACGATACATTTTCTCTCTTTGGTAAGGATTTTTTATGTTTTATACTTTTGGAATTTTGGTTTTTCACATTGAGTTTAAAATGACCTTATTCCTGTTTGAAATGTACTAACTTGAATTTTCCTCACAGCAGGTCAACTTGTGTGTGGTTGCAACATTACGGTCCCATTGAGTACATTTTTGGAGAAAGGGACATCTGTTGCACCACAGGGCGGGAAGAGCGTGCCGAGCACGATACATTTTCTCTCTTTGGTAAGGATTTTTTATGTTTTATACTTTTGGAATTTTGGTTTTTCACGTTGAGTTTAAAATGACCTTTTTCATGTTTGAAATGTACTAACTTGATTTTCCTCACAGCAGGTCAACTTGTGTGTGGTTGCAACATTACGGTCCCATTGAGTACATTTTTGGGGAAAGGGACATCTGTTGCACCACAGGGCGGGAGGAGGGTGCCGAGCATATTACATTTCCTGTCTTTGGTAAACATTTTTTATGTTTTATAGTTTTGGAATTTTGGTTTTTTATGTTGAGTTTAAAATGACCTTTTTCATGTTTGAAATGTACTAACTTGAATTTTCCTCACAGCAGGTCAACTTGTGTGTGGTTGCAACATTACGGTCCCATTGAGTACATTTTTGGAGAAAGGGACATCTGTTGCACCACAGGGCGGGAGGAGCGTGCCGAGCACGATACATTTTCTCTCTTTGGTAAGGATTTTTTATGTTTTATACTTTTGGAATTTTGGTTTTTCATGTGGAGTTTAAAATGACCTTATTCGTGTTTGAAATGTACTAACTTGAATTTTCCTCACAGCAGGTCAACTTTTGTGTGGTTGCAACATTACGTTCCCATTGAGTACATTTTTGGAGAAAGGGACATCTGTTGCACCACAGGGCGGGAGAAGCGTGCCGAGCACGATACATTTTCTCTCTTTGGTAAGGATTTTTTATGTTTTATACTTTTGGAATTTTGGTTTTCCACGTTGAGTTTAAAATGACCTTATTCCTGTTTGAAATGTACTAACTTGAATTTTCCTCACAGCAGGTCAACTCTTGTGTGGTTGCAACATTACATTCCCATTCAGTACATTTTTGGAGAAAGGGACATCTGTTGCACCACAGGGCGGGAGGAGCGTGCCGAGAACGATATATTTTCTGTCTTTGGTAAGGATTTTTTATGTTTTATACTTTTGGAATTTTGGTTTTTCACGTTGAGTATAAGATGACCTTATTCCTGTTTGAAATGTACTAACTTGAATTTTCCTCACAGCAGGTCAACTTGTGTGTGGCTGCAACATTACGGTCCCATTGAGTTCATTTTTGGAGAAAGGGACATCAGTTGCACCACAGGGCGGGAGGAGCGTGACGAGCACGATACATTTTCTCTCTTTGGTAAGGATTTTTTATGTTTTATACTTTTGGAATTTTGGTTTTTCACGTTGAGTTTAAAATGACCTTATTCCTGTATGAAATGTACTAACTTGAATTTTCCTCACAGCAGGTCAACTTGTGTGTGGTTGCAACATTATGGTCCATTTGAGTACATTTTTGGAGAAAGGGACATCTGTTGCACCACAGGGCGGGAGGAGCGTGCCGTGCACGATACATTTTCTCTCTTTGGTAAGGATTTTTTATGTTTTATACTTTTGGAATTTTGGTTTTCCACGTTGAGTTTAAAATGACCTTATTCCTGTTTGAAATTTACTAACTTGAATTTTCCTCACAGCAGGTCAACTCTTGTGTGGTTTCAACATTACATTCCCATTCAGTACATTTTTGGAGAAAGGGACATCTGTTGCACCACAGGGCGGGAGGAGCGTGCCGAGAACGATATATTTTCTGTCTTTGGTAAGGATTTTTTATGTTTTATACTTTTGGAATTTTGGTTTTTCACGTTGAGTATAAGATGACCTTATTCCTGTTTGAAATGTACTAACTTGAATTTTCCTCACAGCAGGTCAACTTGTGTGTGGCTGCAACATTACGGTCCCATTGAGTTCATTTTTGGAGAAAGGGACATCTGTTGCACCACAGGGCGGGAGGAGCGTGACGAGCACGATACATTTTCTCTCTTTGGTAAGGATTTTTTATGTTTTATACTTTTGGAATTTTGGTTTTCCACGTTGAGTTTAAAATGACCTTATTCCTGTTTGAAATGTACTAACTTGAATTTTCCTCACAGCAGGTCAACTCTTGTGTGGTTGCAACATTACATTCCCATTCAGTACATTTTTGGAGAAAGGGACATCTGTTGCACCACAGGGCGGGAGGAGGGTGCCGAGCACGATACATTTTCTCTCTTTGGTAAGGATTTTTTATGTTTTATACTTTTGGAATTTTGGTTTTTCACATTGAGTTTAAAATGACCTTATTCCTGTTTGAAATGTACTAACTTGAATTTTCCTCACAGCAGGTCAACTTGTGTGTGGTTGCAACATTACGGTCCCATTGAGTACATTTTTGGAGAAAGGGACATCTGTTGCACCACAGGGCGGGAAGAGCGTGCCGAGCACGATACATTTTCTCTCTTTGGTAAGGATTTTTTATGTTTTATACTTTTGGAATTTTGGTTTTTCACGTTGAGTTTAAAATGACCTTTTTCATGTTTGAAATGTACTAACTTGATTTTCCTCACAGCAGGTCAACTTGTGTGTGGTTGCAACATTACGGTCCCATTGAGTACATTTTTGGGGAAAGGGACATCTGTTGCACCACAGGGCGGGAGGAGGGTGCCGAGCATATTACATTTCCTGTCTTTGGTAAACATTTTTTATGTTTTATAGTTTTGGAATTTTGGTTTTTTATGTTGAGTTTAAAATGACCTTTTTCATGTTTGAAATGTACTAACTTGAATTTTCCTCACAGCAGGTCAACTTGTGTGTGGTTGCAACATTACGGTCCCATTGAGTACATTTTTGGAGAAAGGGACATCTGTTGCACCACAGGGCGGGAGGAGCGTGCCGAGCACGATACATTTTCTCTCTTTGGTAAGGATTTTTTATGTTTTATACTTTTGGAATTTTGGTTTTTCATGTGGAGTTTAAAATGACCTTATTCGTGTTTGAAATGTACTAACTTGAATTTTCCTCACAGCAGGTCAACTTTTGTGTGGTTGCAACATTACGTTCCCATTGAGTACATTTTTGGAGAAAGGGACATCTGTTGCACCACAGGGCGGGAGAAGCGTGCCGAGCACGATACATTTTCTCTCTTTGGTAAGGATTTTTTATGTTTTATACTTTTGGAATTTTGGTTTTCCACGTTGAGTTTAAAATGACCTTATTCCTGTTTGAAATGTACTAACTTGAATTTTCCTCACAGCAGGTCAACTCTTGTGTGGTTGCAACATTACATTCCCATTCAGTACATTTTTGGAGAAAGGGACATCTGTTGCACCACAGGGCGGGAGGAGCGTGCCGAGAACGATATATTTTCTGTCTTTGGTAAGGATTTTTTATGTTTTATACTTTTGGAATTTTGGTTTTTCACGTTGAGTATAAGATGACCTTATTCCTGTTTGAAATGTACTAACTTGAATTTTCCTCACAGCAGGTCAACTTGTGTGTGGCTGCAACATTACGGTCCCATTGAGTTCATTTTTGGAGAAAGGGACATCAGTTGCACCACAGGGCGGGAGGAGCGTGACGAGCACGATACATTTTCTCTCTTTGGTAAGGATTTTTTATGTTTTATACTTTTGGAATTTTGGTTTTTCACGTTGAGTTTAAAATGACCTTATTCCTGTATGAAATGTACTAACTTGAATTTTCCTCACAGCAGGTCAACTTGTGTGTGGTTGCAACATTATGGTCCATTTGAGTACATTTTTGGAGAAAGGGACATCTGTTGCACCACAGGGCGGGAGGAGCGTGCCGTGCACGATACATTTTCTCTCTTTGGTAAGGATTTTTTATGTTTTATACTTTTGGAATTTTGGTTTTCCACGTTGAGTTTAAAATGACCTTATTCCTGTTTGAAATTTACTAACTTGAATTTTCCTCACAGCAGGTCAACTCTTGTGTGGTTTCAACATTACATTCCCATTCAGTACATTTTTGGAGAAAGGGACATCTGTTGCACCACAGGGCGGGAGGAGCGTGCCGAGAACGATATATTTTCTGTCTTTGGTAAGGATTTTTTATGTTTTATACTTTTGGAATTTTGGTTTTTCACGTTGAGTATAAGATGACCTTATTCCTGTTTGAAATGTACTAACTTGAATTTTCCTCACAGCAGGTCAACTTGTGTGTGGCTGCAACATTACGGTCCCATTGAGTTCATTTTTGGAGAAAGGGACATCTGTTGCACCACAGGGCGGGAGGAGCGTGACGAGCACGATACATTTTCTCTCTTTGGTAAGGATTTTTTATGTTTTATACTTTTGGAATTTTGGTTTTCCACGTTGAGTTTAAAATGACCTTATTCCTGTTTGAAATGTACTAACTTGAATTTTCCTCACAGCAGGTCAACTCTTGTGTGGTTGCAACATTACATTCCCATTCAGTACATTTTTGGAGAAAGGGACATCTGTTGCACCACAGGGCGGGAGGAGCGTGCCGAGAACGATATATTTTCTGTCTTTGGTAAGGATTTTTTATGTTTTATACTTTTGGAATTTTGGTTTTCCACGTTGAGTTTAAAATGACCTTATTCCTGTTTGAAATTTACTAACTTGAATTTTCCTCACAGCAGGTCAACTCTTGTGTGGTTTCAACATTACATTCCCATTCAGTACATTTTTGGAGAAAGGGACATCTGTTGCACCACAGGGCGGGAGGAGCGTGCCGAGAACGATATATTTTCTGTCTTTGGTAAGGATTTTTTATGTTTTATACTTTTGGAATTTTGGTTTTTCACGTTGAGTATAAGATGACCTTATTCCTGTTTGAAATGTACTAACTTGAATTTTCCTCACAGCAGGTCAACTTGTGTGTGGTTGCAACATTACGGTCCCATTGAGTTCATTTTTGGAGAAAGGGACATCTGTTGCACCACAGGGCGGGAGGAGCGTGACGAGCACGATACATTTTCTCTCTTTGGTAAGGATTTTTTATGTTTTATACTTTTGGAATTTTGGTTTTTCACGTTGAGTTTAAAATGACCTTATTCCTGTTTGAAATGTACTAACTTGAATTTTCCTCACAGCAGGTCAACTTGTGTGTGGTTGCAACATTATGGTCCATTTGAGTACATTTTTGGAGAAAGGGACATCTGATGCACCACAGGGCGGGAGGAGCGTGCCGTGCACGATACATTTTCTCTCTTTGGTAAGGATTTTTTATGTTTTATACTTTTGGAATTTTGGTTTTTCACGTTGAGTTTAAAATGACCTTATTCCTGTTTGAAATTTACTAACTTGAATTTTCGTCACAGCAGGTCAACATGTGTGTGGCTGCAACATTACGGTCCCATTGAGTACATTTTTGGAGAAAGGGACATCTGTTGCACCACAGGGCGGGAGGAGCGTGCCGAGCACGATACATTTTCTCTCTTTGGTAAGGATTTTTTATGTTTTATACTTTTGGAATTTTGGTTTTCCACGTTGAGTTTAAAATGACCTTATTCCTGTTTGAAATGTACTAACTTGAATTTTCCTCACAGCAGGTCAACTCTTGTGTGGTTGCAACATTACATTCCCATTCAGTACATTTTTGGAGAAAGGGACATCTGTTGCACCACAGGGCGGGAGGAGCGTGCCGAGAACGATATATTTTCTCTCTTTGGTAAGGATTTTTTATGTTTTATACTTTTGGAATTTTGGTTTTTCACGTTGAGTATAAGATGACCTTATTCCTGTTTGAAATGTACTAACTTGAATTTTCCTCACAGCAGGTCAACTTGTGTGTGGTTGCAACATTATGGTCCATTTGAGTACATTTTTGGAGAAAGGGACATCTGTTGCACCACAGGGCGGGAGGAGCGTGCCGTGCACGATACATTTTCTCTCTTTGGTAAGGATTTTTTATGTTTTATACTTTTGGAATTTTGGTTTTTCACGTTGAGTTTAAAATGACCTTATTCCTGTTTGAAATTTACTAACTTGAATTTTCGTCACAGCAGGTCAACATGTGTGTGGCTGCAACATTACGGTCCCATTGAGTACATTTTTGGAGAAAGGGACATCTGTTGCACCACAGGGCGGGAGGAGCGTGCCGAGCACGATACATTTTCTCTCTTTGGTAAGGATTTTTTATGTTTTATACTTTTGGAATTTTGGTTTTCCACGTTGAGTTTAAAATGACCTTATTCCTGTTTGAAATGTACTAACTTGAATTTTCCTCACAGCAGGTCAACTCTTGTGTGGTTGCAACATTACATTCCCATTCAGTACATTTTTGGAGAAAGGGACATCTGTTGCACCACAGGGCGGGAGGAGCGTGCCGAGAACGATATATTTTCTCTCTTTGGTAAGGATTTTTTATGTTTTATACTTTTGGAATTTTGGTTTTTCACGTTGAGTATAAGATGACCTTATTCCTGTTTGAAATGTACTAACTTGAATTTTCCTCACAGCAGGTCAACTTGTGTGTGGCTGCAACATTACGGTCCCATTGAGTTCATTTTTGGAGAAAGGGACATCAGTTGCACCACAGGGCGGGAGGAGCGTGACGAGCACGATACATTTTCTCTCTTTGGTAAGGATTTTTTATGTTTTATACTTTTGGAATTTTGGTTTTTCACGTTGAGTTTAAAATGACCTTATTCCTGTATGAAATGTACTAACTTGAATTTTCCTCACAGCAGGTCAACTTGTGTGTGGTTGCAACATTATGGTCCATTTGAGTACATTTTTGGAGAAAGGGACATCTGTTGCACCACAGGGCGGGAGGAGCGTGCCGTGCACGATACATTTTCTCTCTTTGGTAAGGATTTTTTATGTTTTATACTTTTGGAATTTTGGTTTTTCACGTTGAGTTTAAAATGACCTTATTCCTGTTTGAAATTTACTAACTTGAATTTTCCTCACAGCAGGTCAACTCTTGTGTGGTTTCAACATTACATTCCCATTCAGTACATTTTTGGAGAAAGGGACATCTGTTGCACCACAGGGCGGGAGGAGCGTGCCGAGAACGATATATTTTCTGTCTTTGGTAAGGATTTTTTATGTTTTATACTTTTGGAATTTTGGTTTTTCACGTTGAGTATAAGATGACCTTATTCCTGTTTGAAATGTACTAACTTGAATTTTCCTCACAGCAGGTCAACTTGTGTGTGGCTGCAACATTACGGTCCCATTGAGTTCATTTTTGGAGAAAGGGACATCTGTTGCACCACAGGGCGGGAGGAGCGTGACGAGCACGATACATTTTCTCTCTTTGGTAAGGATTTTTTATGTTTTATACTTTTGGAATTTTGGTTTTCCACGTTGAGTTTAAAATGACCTTATTCCTGTTTGAAATGTACTAACTTGAATTTTCCTCACAGCAGGTCAACTCTTGTGTGGTTGCAACATTACATTCCCATTCAGTACATTTTTGGAGAAAGGGACATCTGTTGCACCACAGGGCGGGAGGAGCGTGCCGTGCACGATACATTTTCTCTCTTTGGTAAGGATTTTTTATGTTTTATACTTTTGGAATTTTGGTTTTTCACGTTGAGTTTAAAATGACCTTATTCCTGTTTGAAATTTACTAACTTGAATTTTCGTCACAGCAGGTCAACATGTGTGTGGCTGCAACATTACGGTCCCATTGAGTACATTTTTGGAGAAAGGGACATCTGTTGCACCACAGGGCGGGAGGAGCGTGCCGAGCACGATACATTTTCTCTCTTTGGTAAGGATTTTTTATGTTTTATACTTTTGGAATTTTGGTTTTCCACGTTGAGTTTAAAATGACCTTATTCCTGTTTGAAATGTACTAACTTGAATTTTCCTCACAGCAGGTCAACTCTTGTGTGGTTGCAACATTACATTCCCATTCAGTACATTTTTGGAGAAAGGGACATCTGTTGCACCACAGGGCGGGAGGAGCGTGCCGAGCACGATACATTTTCTCTCTTTGGTAAGGATTTTTTATGTTTTATACTTTTGGAATTTTGGTTTTTCACGTTGAGTATAAGATGACCTTATTCCTGTTTGAAATGTACTAACTTGAATTTTCCTCACAGCAGGTCAACTTGTGTGTGGCTGCAACATTACGGTCCCATTGAGTTCATTTTTGGAGAAAGGGACATCTGTTGCACCACAGGGCGGGAGGAGCGTGACGAGCACGATACATTTTCTCTCTTTGGTAAGGATTTTTTATGTTTTATACTTTTGGAATTTTGGTTTTTCACGTTGAGTTTAAAATGACCTTATTCCTGTTTGAAATTTACTAACTTGAATTTTCGTCACAGCAGGTCAACATGTGTGTGGCTGCAACATTATGGTCCATTTGAGTACATTTTTGGAGAAAGGGACATCTGTTGCACCACAGGGCGGGAGGAGCGTGACGAGCACGATACATTTTCTCTCTTTGGTAAGGATTTTTTATGTTTTATACTTTTGGAATTTTGGTTTTTCACGTTGAGTTTAAAATGACCTTATTCCTGTTTGAAATGTACTAACTTGAATTTTCCTCACAGCAGGTCAACTTGTGTGTGGTTGCAACATTATGGTCCATTTGAGTACATTTTTGGAGAAAGGGACATCTGTTGCACCACAGGGCGGGAGGAGCGTGCCGTGCACGATACATTTTCTCTCTTTGGTAAGGATTTTTTATGTTTTATACTTTTGGAATTTTGGTTTTTCACGTTGAGTTTAAAATGACCTTATTCCTGTTTGAAATTTACTAACTTGAATTTTCGTCACAGCAGGTCAACATGTGTGTGGCTGCAACATTACGGTCCCATTGAGTACATTTTTGGAGAAAGGGACATCTGTTGCACCACAGGGCGGGAGGAGCGTGCCGAGCACGATACATTTTCTCTCTTTGGTAAGGATTTTTTATGTTTTATACTTTTGGAATTTTGGTTTTCCACGTTGAGTTTAAAATGACCTTATTCCTGTTTGAAATGTACTAACTTGAATTTTCCTCACAGCAGGTCAACTCTTGTGTGGTTGCAACATTACATTCCCATTCAGTACATTTTTGGAGAAAGGGACATCTGTTGCACCACAGGGCGGGAGGAGCGTGCCGAGCACGATACATTTTCTCTCTTTGGTAAGGATTTTTTATGTTTTATACTTTTGGAATTTTGGTTTTTCACGTTGAGTATAAGATGACCTTATTCCTGTTTGAAATGTACTAACTTGAATTTTCCTCACAGCAGGTCAACTTGTGTGTGGCTGCAACATTACGGTCCCATTGAGTTCATTTTTGGAGAAAGGGACATCTGTTGCACCACAGGGCGGGAGGAGCGTGACGAGCACGATACATTTTCTCTCTTTGGTAAGGATTTTTTATGTTTTATACTTTTGGAATTTTGGTTTTTCACGTTGAGTTTAAAATGACCTTATTCCTGTTTGAAATGTACTAACTTGAATTTTCCTCACAGCAGGTCAACTTGTGTGTGGTTGCAACATTATGGTCCATTTGAGTACATTTTTGGAGAAAGGGACATCTGTTGCACCACAGGGCGGGAGGAGCGTGCCGTGCACGATACATTTTCTCTCTTTGGTAAGGATTTTTTATGTTTTATACTTTTGGAATTTTGGTTTTTCACGTTGAGTTTAAAATGACCTTATTCCTGTTTGAAATTTACTAACTTGAATTTTCGTCACAGCAGGTCAACATGTGTGTGGCTGCAACATTACGGTCCCATTGAGTACATTTTTGGAGAAAGGGACATCTGTTGCACCACAGGGCGGGAGGAGCGTGCCGAGAACGATATATTTTCTCTCTTTGGTAAGGATTTTTTATGTTTTATACTTTTGGAATTTTGGTTTTTCACGTTGAGTATAAGATGACCTTATTCCTGTTTGAAATGTACTAACTTGAATTTTCCTCACAGCAGGTCAACTTGTGTGTGGTTGCAACATTATGGTCCATTTGAGTACATTTTTGGAGAAAGGGACATCTGTTGCACCACAGGGCGGGAGGAGCGTGCCGTGCACGATACATTTTCTCTCTTTGGTAAGGATTTTTTATGTTTTATACTTTTGGAATTTTGGTTTTTCACGTTGAGTTTAAAATGACCTTATTCCTGTTTGAAATTTACTAACTTGAATTTTCGTCACAGCAGGTCAACATGTGTGTGGCTGCAACATTACGGTCCCATTGAGTACATTTTTGGAGAAAGGGACATCTGTTGCACCACAGGGCGGGAGGAGCGTGCCGAGCACGATACATTTTCTCTCTTTGGTAAGGATTTTTTATGTTTTATACTTTTGGAATTTTGGTTTTTCACGTTGAGTTTAAGATGACCTTATTCCTGTTTGAGATGTACTAACGTGAATTTTCCTGAGAGCAGGTAAACTTGTGTGTGGTTGCAACATTACGTTCCCATTGAGTACATTTTTGGAGAAAGGGACATCTGTTGCACCACAGGGCGGGAGGAGCGTGCCGAGCACGATACATTTTCTCTCTTTGGTAAGGATTTTTTATGTTTTATACTTTTGGAAATTTGGTTTTTCACGTTGAGTTTAAAATGGCCTTAATCCTGTTTGAAATGTACTAACTTGAATTTTCCTCACAGCAGGTCAACTTGTGTGTGGTTGCAACATTACAGTCCCATTGAGTACATTTTTGGAGAAAGGGACATCTGATGCACCACAGGGCGGGAGGAGCGTGCCGAGCACGATACATTTTCTCTCTTTGGTAAGGATTTTTATGTTTTATACTTTTGGAATTTTGGTTTTTCACGTTGAGTTTAAAATGACCTTATTCCTGTTTGAAATGTACTAACTTGAATTTTCCTCACAGCAGGTCAACTTGTGTGTGGTTGCAACATTACGGTCCCATTGAGTACATTTTTGGAGAAAGGGACATCTGTTGCACCACAGGGCGGGAGGAGCGTGCTGAGCACGATACATTTTCTCTCTTAGGTAAGGAATTTTTATGTTTTATACTTTTGGAATTTTGGTTTTTCACGTTGAGTTTAAAATGACCTTATTCCTGTTTGAAATGTACTAACTTGAATTTTCCTCACAGCAGGTCAACTTGTGTGTGGTTGCAACATTACGTTCCCATTGAGGACATCTTAGGAGAAAGGGACATCTGTTGCACCACAGGGCGGGTGGAGCGTGCTGAGCACGATACATTTTCTCTCTTTGGTAAGGATTTTTTATGTTTTATACTTTTGGAATTTTGGTTTTTCACGTTGAGTTTAAAATGACCTTAATCCTGTTTGAAATGTACTAACATGAATTTTCCTCACAGCAGGTCAACTTGTGTGTGGTTGCAACATTACCGTCCCATTGAGTACATTTTTGGAGAAAGGGACATCTGTTGCACCACAGGGCGGGAGGAGCGTGCCGAGCACGATACATTTTCTCTCTTTGGTAAGGATTTTTTATGTTTTATAGTTTTGGAATTTTGGTTTTTCACGTTGAGTTTAAAATGACCTTATTCCTGTTTGAAATGTACTAACTTGAATTTTCCTCACAGCAGGTCAAGTCTTGTGTGGTTGCAACATTACGTTCCCATTGAGTATATTTTTGGAGAAAGGGACATCTGTTGCAGCACAGGGCAGGAGGAGCGTGCCGAGCACGATACATTTTCTCTCTTTGGTAAGGATGTTTTATGTTTTATACGTTTGGAATTTTGGTTTTTCACTTGAGTTTAAAATGACCTTATTCCTGTTTGAAATGTACTAACTTGAATTTTCCTCACAGCAGGTCAACTTGTGTGTGGTTGCAACATTACGGTCCCATTGAGTACATTTTTGGAGAAAGGGACATCTGTTGCACCACAGGGCGGGAGGAGCGTGCCGAGCACGATACATTTTCTCTCTTTGGTAAGGATTTTTTATGTTTTATACTTTTGGAATTTTGGTTTTTCACGTTGAGTTTAAAATGGCCTTAATCCTGTTTGAAATGTACTAACTTGAATTTTCCTCACAGCAGGTCAAGTCTTGTGTGGTTGCAACATTACGTTCCCATTGAGTACATTTTTGGAGAAAGGGACATCTGTTGCACCACAGGGCGGGAGGAGCGTGCCGAGCACGATACATTTTCTCTCTTTGGTAAGGATATTAATGTTTTATACTTTTGGAATTTTGGTTTTTCACGTTGAGTTTAAAATGACTTTATTCCTGTTTGAAATGTACTTACTTGAATTTTCCTCACAGCAGGTCAACTTGTGTGTGGCTGCAACATTACGGTCCCATTGAGTACATTTTTGGAGAAAGGGACATCTGTTGCACCACAGGGCGGGAGGAGCGTGCCGAGCACGATACATTTTCTCTCTTTGGTAAGGATTTTTTATGTTTTATACTTTTGGAATTTTGGTTTTTCACGTTGAGTTTAAAATGACCTTATTCCTGTTTGAAATGTACTAACTTGAATTTTCCTCACAGCAGGTCAACTTGTGTGTGGTTGCAACATTACGGTCCCATTGAGTACATTTTTGGAGAAAGGGACATCTGTTGCACCACAGGGCGGGAGGAGCGTGCCGAGCACGATACATTTTCTCTCTTTGGTAAGGATGTTTTATGTTTTATACGTTTGGAATTTTGGTTTTTCACTTGAGTTTAAAATGACCTTATTCCTGTTTGAAATGTACTAACTTGAATTTTCCTCACAGCAGGTCAACTTGTGTGTGGTTGCAACATTACGGTCCCATTGAGTACATTTTTGGAGAAAGGGACATCTGTTGCACCACAGGGCGGGAGGAGCGTGCCGAGCACGATACATTTTCTCTCTTTGGTAAGGATTTTTTATGTTTTATACTTTTGGAAATTTGGTTTTTCACGTTGAGTTTAAAATGGCCTTAATCCTGTTTGAAATGTACTAACTTGAATTTTCCTCACAGCAGGTCAACTTGTGTGTGGTTGCAACATTACAGTCCCATTGAGTACATTTTTGGAGAAAGGGACATCTGATGCACCACAGGGCGGGAGGAGCGTGCCGAGCACGATACATTTTCTCTCTTTGGTAAGGATTTTTATGTTTTATACTTTTGGAATTTTGGTTTTTCACGTTGAGTTTAAAATGACCTTATTCCTGTTTGAAATGTACTAACTTGAATTTTCCTCACAGCAGGTCAACTTGTGTGTGGTTGCAACATTACGGTCCCATTGAGTACATTTTTGGAGAAAGGGACATCTGTTGCACCACAGGGCGGGAGGAGCGTGCTGAGCACGATACATTTTCTCTCTTAGGTAAGGAATTTTTATGTTTTATACTTTTGGAATTTTGGTTTTTCACGTTGAGTTTAAAATGACCTTATTCCTGTTTGAAATGTACTAACTTGAATTTTCCTCACAGCAGGTCAACTTGTGTGTGGTTGCAACATTACGTTCCCATTGAGGACATCTTAGGAGAAAGGGACATCTGTTGCACCACAGGGCGGGTGGAGCGTGCTGAGCACGATACATTTTCTCTCTTTGGTAAGGATTTTTTATGTTTTATACTTTTGGAATTTTGGTTTTTCACGTTGAGTTTAAAATGACCTTAATCCTGTTTGAAATGTACTAACATGAATTTTCCTCACAGCAGGTCAACTTGTGTGTGGTTGCAACATTACGGTCCCATTGAGTACATTTTTGGAGAAAGGGACATCTGTTGCACCACAGGGCGGGTGGAGCGTGCTGAGCACGATACATTTTCTCTCTTTGGTAAGGATTTTTTATGTTTTATACTTTTGGAATTTTGGTTTTTCACGTTGAGTTTAAAATGACCTTAATCCTGTTTGAAATGTACTAACATGAATTTTCCTCACAGCAGGTCAACTTGTGTGTGGTTGCAACATTACGGTCCCATTGAGTACATTTTTGGAGAAAGGGACATCTGTTGCACCACAGGGCGGGTGGAGCGTGCTGAGCACGATACATTTTCTCTCTTTGGTAAGGATTTTTTATGTTTTATACTTTTGGAATTTTGGTTTTTCACGTTGAGTTTAAAATGACCTTAATCCTGTTTGAAATGTACTAACATGAATTTTCCTCACAGCAGGTCAACTTGTGTGTGGTTGCAACATTACCGTCCCATTGAGTACATTTTTGGAGAAAGGGACATCTGTTGCACCACAGGGCGGGAGGAGCGTGCTGAGCACGATACATTTTCTCTCTTTGGTAAGGATTTTTTATGTTTTATACTTTTGGAATTTTGGTTTTTCACGTTGAGTTTAAAATGACCTTAATCCTGTTTGAAATGTACTAACATGAATTTTCCTCACAGCAGGTCAACTTGTGTGTGGTTGCAACATTACGGTCCCATTGAGTACATTTTTGGAGAAAGGGACATCTGTTGCACCACAGGGCGGGAGGAGCGTGCTGAGCACGATACATTTTCTCTCTTTGGTAAGGATTTTTTATGTTTTATACTTTTGGAATTTTGGTTTTTCACGTTGAGTTTAAAA
The DNA here is from genome assembly GCF_023864345.2 of Schistocerca serialis cubense. Classification (NCBI taxonomy): domain Eukaryota; kingdom Metazoa; phylum Arthropoda; class Insecta; order Orthoptera; family Acrididae; genus Schistocerca; species Schistocerca serialis. Next base: position 48,672,484 of record NC_064646.1, on the reverse strand, counting down.
TGACCTTAATCCTGTTTGAAATGTACTAACATGAATTTTCCTCACAGCAGGTCAACTTGTGTGTGGTTGCAACATTACGGTCCCATTGAGTACATTTTTGGAGAAAGGGACATCTGTTGCACCACAGGGCGGGTGGAGCGTGCTGAGCACGATACATTTTCTCTCTTTGGTAAGGATTTTTTATGTTTTATACTTTTGGAATTTTGGTTTTTCACGTTGAGTTTAAAATGACCTTAATCCTGTTTGAAATGTACTAACATGAATTTTCCTCACAGCAGGTCAACTTGTGTGTGGTTGCAACATTACGGTCCCATTGAGTACATTTTTGGAGAAAGGGACATCTGTTGCACCACAGGGCGGGAGGAGCGTGCTGAGCACGATACATTTTCTCTCTTTGGTAAGGATTTTTTATGTTTTATACTTTTGGAATTTTGGTTTTTCACGTTGAGTTTAAAATGACCTTAATCCTGTTTGAAATGTACTAACATGAATTTTCCTCACAGCAGGTCAACTTGTGTGTGGTTGCAACATTACGGTCCCATTGAGTACATTTTTGGAGAAAGGGACATCTGTTGCACCACAGGGCGGGAGGAGCGTGCTGAGCACGATACATTTTCTCTCTTTGGTAAGGATTTTTTATGTTTTATACTTTTGGAATTTTGGTTTTTCACGTTGAGTTTAAAATGACCTTAATCCTGTTTGAAATGTACTAACATGAATTTTCCTCACAGCAGGTCAACTTGTGTGTGGTTGCAACATTACGGTCCCATTGAGTACATTTTTGGAGAAAGGGACATCTGTTGCACCACAGGGCGGGTGGAGCGTGCTGAGCACGATACATTTTCTCTCTTTGGTAAGGATTTTTTATGTTTTATACTTTTGGAATTTTGGTTTTTCACGTTGAGTTTAAAATGACCTTAATCCTGTTTGAAATGTACTAACATGAATTTTCCTCACAGCAGGTCAACTTGTGTGTGGTTGCAACATTACCGTCCCATTGAGTACATTTTTGGAGAAAGGGACATCTGTTGCACCACAGGGCGGGTGGAGCGTGCTGAGCACGATACATTTTCTCTCTTTGGTAAGGATTTTTTATGTTTTATACTTTTGGAATTTTGGTTTTTCACGTTGAGTTTAAAATGACCTTAATCCTGTTTGAAATGTACTAACATGAATTTTCCTCACAGCAGGTCAACTTGTGTGTGGTTGCAACATTACCGTCCCATTGAGTACATTTTTGGAGAAAGGGACATCTGTTGCACCACAGGGCGGGAGGAGCGTGCCGAGCACGATACATTTTCTCTCTTTGGTAAGGATTTTTTATGTTTTATACTTTTGGAATTTTGGTTTTTCACGTTGAGTTTAAAATGACCTTAATCCTGTTTGAAATGTACTAACATGAATTTTCCTCACAGCAGGTCAACTTGTGTGTGGTTGCAACATTACGGTCCCATTGAGTACATTTATGGAGAAAGGGACATCTGTTGCACCACAGGGCGGGTGGAGCGTGCTGAGCACGATACATTTTCTCTCTTTGGTAAGGATTTTTTATGTTTTATACTTTTGGAATTTTGGTTTTTCACGTTGAGTTTAAAATGACCTTAATCCTGTTTGAAATGTACTAACATGAATTTTCCTCACAGCAGGTCAACTTGTGTGTGGTTGCAACATTACGGTCCCATTGAGTACATTTTTGGAGAAAGGGACATCTGTTGCACCACAGGGCGGGAGGAGCGTGCTGAGCACGATACATTTTCTCTCTTTGGTAAGGATTTTTTATGTTTTATACTTTTGGAATTTTGGTTTTTCACGTTGAGTTTAAAATGACCTTAATCCTGTTTGAAATGTACTAACATGAATTTTCCTCACAGCAGGTCAACTTGTGTGTGGTTGCAACATTACCGTCCCATTGAGTACATTTTTGGAGAAAGGGACATCTGTTGCACCACAGGGCGGGAGGAGCGTGCCGAGCACGATACATTTTCTCTCTTTGGTAAGGATTTTTTATGTTTTATACTTTTGGAATTTTGGTTTTTCACGTTGAGTTTAAAATGACCTTATTCCTGTTTGAAATGTACTAACTTGAATTTTCCTCACAGCAGGTCAAGTCTTGTGTGGTTGCAACATTACGTTCCCATTGAGTATATTTTTGGAGAAAGGGACATCTGTTGCACCACAGGGCGGGAGGAGCGTGCCGAGCACGATACATTTTCTCTCTTTGGTAAGGATATTAATGTTTTATACTTTTGGAATTTTGGTTTTTCACGTTGAGTTTAAAATGACTTTATTCCTGTTTGAAATGTACTTACTTGAATTTTCCTCACAGCAGGTCAACTTGTGTGTGGCTGCAACATTACGGTCCCATTGAGTACATTTTTGGAGAAAGGGACATCTGTTGCACCACAGGGCGGGAGGAGCGTGCCGAGCACGATACATTTTCTCTCTTTGGTAAGGATTTTTTATGTTTTATACTTTTGGAATTTTGGTTTTTCACGTTGAGTTTAAAATGACCTTATTCCTGTTTGAAATGTACTAACTTGAATTTTCCTCACAGCAGGTCAACTTGTGTTTGGTTGCAACATTACGGTCCCATTGAGTACATTTTTGGAGAAAGGGACATCTGTTGCACCACAGGGCGGGAGGAGCGTGCCGAGCACGATACATTTTCTCTCTTTGGTAAGGATGTTTTATGTTTTATACGTTTGGAATTTTGGTTTTTCACTTGAGTTTAAAATGACCTTATTCCTGTTTGAAATGTAGTAACTTGAATTTTCCTCACAGCAGGTCAACTTGTGTGTGGTTGCAACATTACGGTCCCATTGAGTACATTTTTGGAGAAAGGGACATCTGTTGCACCACAGGGCGGGAGGAGCGTGCCGAGCACGATACATTTTCTCTCTTTGGTAAGGATTTTTTATGTTTTATACTTTTGGAATTTTGGTTTTTCACGTTGAGTTTAAAATGACCTTATTCCTGTTTGAAATGTACTAACATGAATTTTCCTCACAGCAGGTCAACTTGTGTGTGGTTGCAACATTGCGGTCCCATTGAGTACATTTTTGGAGAAAGGGACATCTGTTGCACCACAGGGCGGGAGGAGCATGCCGAGCACGATACATTTTCTCTCTTTGGTAAGGATTTTTTATGTTTTATACTTTTAGAATTTTGGTTTTTCATGTTGAGTTTAAAATGACCTTATTCCTGTTTGAAATGTACTAACTTGAATTTTCCTCACAGCAGGTCAACTCTTGTGTGGTTGCAACATTACGGTCCCATTGAGTACATTTTTGGAGAAAGGGACATCTGTTGCACCACAGGGCGGGAGGAGCGTGCCGAGCACGATACATTTTCTCTCTTTGGTAAGGATTTTTTATGTTTTATACTTTTGGAATTTTGGTTTTTCAGGTTGAGTTTAAAATGACCTTATTCCTGTTTGAAATGTACTAACTTGAATTTTCCTCACAGCAGGTCAACTCTTGTGTGGATGCAACATTACGTTCCCATTGAGTATATTTTTGGAGAAAGGGACATCTGTTGCACCACAGGGCGGGAGGAGCGAGCCGAGCACGATACATTTTCTCTCTTTGGTAAGGATATTTATGTTTTATACTTTTGGAATTTTGGTTTTTCACGTTGAGTTTAAAATGACCTTAATCCTGTTTGAAATGTACTAACATGAATTTTCCTCACAGCAGGTCAACTTGTGTGTGGTTGCAACATTACCGTCCCATTGAGTACATTTTTGGAGAAAGGGACATCTGTTGCACCACAGGGCGGGAGGAGCGTGCCGAGCACGATACATTTTCTCTCTTTGGTAAGGATTTTTTATGTTTTATACTTTTGGAATTTTGGTTTTTCACGTTGAGTTTAAAATGACCTTAATCCTGTTTGAAATGTACTAACATGAATTTTCCTCACAGCAGGTCAACTTGTGTGTGGTTGCAACATTACCGTCCCATTGAGTACATTTTTGGAGAAAGGGACATCTGTTGCACCACAGGGCGGGAGGAGCGTGCTGAGCACGATACATTTTCTCTCTTAGGTAAGGAATTTTTATGTTTTATACTTTTGGAATTTTGGTTTTTCACGTTGAGTTTAAAATGACCTTATTCCTGTTTGAAATGTACTAACTTGAATTTTCCTCACAGCAGGTCAACTTGTGTGTGGTTGCAACATTACGTTCCCATTGAGGACATCTTAGGAGAAAGGGACATCTGTTGCACCACAGGGCGGGTGGAGCGTGCTGAGCACGATACATTTTCTCTCTTTGGTAAGGATTTTTTATGTTTTATACTTTTGGAATTTTGGTTTTTCACGTTGAGTTTAAAATGACCTTAATCCTGTTTGAAATGTACTAACATGAATTTTCCTCACAGCAGGTCAACTTGTGTGTGGTTGCAACATTACGGTCCCATTGAGTACATTTTTGGAGAAAGGGACATCTGTTGCACCACAGGGCGGGAGGAGCGTGCTGAGCACGATACATTTTCTCTCTTTGGTAAGGATTTTTTATGTTTTATACTTTTGGAATTTTGGTTTTTCACGTTGAGTTTAAAATGACCTTAATCCTGTTTGAAATGTACTAACATGAATTTTCCTCACAGCAGGTCAACTTGTGTGTGGTTGCAACATTACCGTCCCATTGAGTACATTTTTGGAGAAAGGGACATCTGTTGCACCACAGGGCGGGAGGAGCGTGCCGAGCACGATACATTTTCTCTCTTTGGTAAGGATTTTTTATGTTTTATACTTTTGGAATTTTGGTTTTTCACGTTGAGTTTAAAATGACCTTATTCCTGTTTGAAATGTACTAACTTGAATTTTCCTCACAGCAGGTCAAGTCTTGTGTGGTTGCAACATTACGTTCCCATTGAGTATATTTTTGGAGAAAGGGACATCTGTTGCACCACAGGGCGGGAGGAGCGTGCCGAGCACGATACATTTTCTCTCTTTGGTAAGGATATTAATGTTTTATACTTTTGGAATTTTGGTTTTTCACGTTGAGTTTAAAATGACTTTATTCCTGTTTGAAATGTACTTACTTGAATTTTCCTCACAGCAGGTCAACTTGTGTGTGGCTGCAACATTACGGTCCCATTGAGTACATTTTTGGAGAAAGGGACATCTGTTGCACCACAGGGCGGGAGGAGCGTGCCGAGCACGATACATTTTCTCTCTTTGGTAAGGATTTTTTATGTTTTATACTTTTGGAATTTTGGTTTTTCACGTTGAGTTTAAAATGACCTTATTCCTGTTTGAAATGTACTAACTTGAATTTTCCTCACAGCAGGTCAACTTGTGTTTGGTTGCAACATTACGGTCCCATTGAGTACATTTTTGGAGAAAGGGACATCTGTTGCACCACAGGGCGGGAGGAGCGTGCCGAGCACGATACATTTTCTCTCTTTGGTAAGGATGTTTTATGTTTTATACGTTTGGAATTTTGGTTTTTCACTTGAGTTTAAAATGACCTTATTCCTGTTTGAAATGTAGTAACTTGAATTTTCCTCACAGCAGGTCAACTTGTGTGTGGTTGCAACATTACGGTCCCATTGAGTACATTTTTGGAGAAAGGGACATCTGTTGCACCACAGGGCGGGAGGAGCGTGCCGAGCACGATACATTTTCTCTCTTTGGTAAGGATTTTTTATGTTTTATACTTTTGGAATTTTGGTTTTTCACGTTGAGTTTAAAATGACCTTATTCCTGTTTGAAATGTACTAACATGAATTTTCCTCACAGCAGGTCAACTTGTGTGTGGTTGCAACATTGCGGTCCCATTGAGTACATTTTTGGAGAAAGGGACATCTGTTGCACCACAGGGCGGGAGGAGCATGCCGAGCACGATACATTTTCTCTCTTTGGTAAGGATTTTTTATGTTTTATACTTTTAGAATTTTGGTTTTTCATGTTGAGTTTAAAATGACCTTATTCCTGTTTGAAATGTACTAACTTGAATTTTCCTCACAGCAGGTCAACTCTTGTGTGGTTGCAACATTACGGTCCCATTGAGTACATTTTTGGAGAAAGGGACATCTGTTGCACCACAGGGCGGGAGGAGCGTGCCGAGCACGATACATTTTCTCTCTTTGGTAAGGATTTTTTATGTTTTATACTTTTGGAATTTTGGTTTTTCAGGTTGAGTTTAAAATGACCTTATTCCTGTTTGAAATGTACTAACTTGAATTTTCCTCACAGCAGGTCAACTCTTGTGTGGATGCAACATTACGTTCCCATTGAGTATATTTTTGGAGAAAGGGACATCTGTTGCACCACAGGGCGGGAGGAGCGAGCCGAGCACGATACATTTTCTCTCTTTGGTAAGGATATTTATGTTTTATACTTTTGGAATTTTGGTTTTTCACGTTGAGTTTAAAATGACCTTATTCCTGTTTGAAATGTACTAACTTGAATTTTCCTCACAGCAGGTCAACTTGTGTGTGGTTGCAACATTACGGTCCCATTGAGTACATTTTTGGAGAAAGGGACATCTGTTGCACCACAGGGCGGGAGGAGCGTGCCGAGAACGATATATATTCTGTCTTTGGTAAGGATTTTTTATGTTTTATACTTTTGGAATTTTGGTTTTTCACGTTGAGTATAAGATGACCTTATTCCTGTTTGAAATGTACTAACTTGAATTTTCCTCACAGCAGGTCAACTTGTGTGTGGTTGCAACATTACGGTCCCATTGAGTACATTTTTGGAGAAAGGGACATCTGTTGCACCACAGGGCGGGAGGAGCGTGCCGAGAACGATATATATTCTGTCTTTGGTAAGGATTTTTTATGTTTTATACTTTTGGAATTTTGGTTTTTCACGTTGAGTTTAAAATGACTTTATTCCTGTTTGAAATGTACTAACTTGAATTTTCCTCACAGCAGGTCAACTTGTGTGTGGCTGCAACATTACGGTCCCATTGAGTTCATTTTTGGAGAAAGGGACATCTGTTGCACCACAGGGCGGGAGGAGCGTGATGAGCACGATACATTTTCTCTCTTTGGTAAGGATTTTTTATGTTTTATACTTTTGGAATTTTGGTTTTTCACGTTGAGTTTAAAATGACCTTATTCCTGTTTGAAATGTACTAACTTGAATTTTCCTCACAGCAGGTCAACTTGTGTGTGGTTGCAACATTATGGTCCATTTGAGTACATTTTTGGAGAAAGGGACATCTGTTGCACCACAGGGCGGGAGGAGCGTGCCGTGCACGATACATTTTCTCTCTTTGGTAAGGATTTTTTATGTTTTATACTTTTGGAATTTTGGTTTTTCACGTTGAGTTTAAAATGACCTTATTCCTGTTTGAAATTTACTAACTTGTACTTTCGTCACAGCAGGTCAACATGTGTGTGGCTGCAACATTACGGTCCCATTGAGTACATTTTTGGAGAAAGGGACATCTGTTGCACCACAGGGCGGGAGGAGCGTGCCGAGCACGATACATTTTCTCTCTTTGGTAAGGATTTTTTATGTTTTATACTTTTGGAATTTTGGTTTTTCACGTTGAGTTTAAGATGACCTTATTCCTGTTTGAAATGTACTAACGTGAATTTTCCTGAGAGCAGGTAAACTTGTGTGTGGTTGCAACATTACGTTCCCATTGAGTACATTTTTGGAGAAAGGGACATCTGTTGCACCACAGGGCGGGAGGAGCGTGCCGAGCACGATACATTTTTTCTCTTTGGTAAGGATTTTTTATGTTTTATACTTTTGGAATTTTGGTTTTTCACGTTGAGTTTAAAATGGCCTTAATCCTGTTTGAAATGTACTAACATGAATTTTCCTCACAGCAGGTCAACTTGTGTGTGGTTGCAACATTACAGTCCCATTGAGTACATTTTTGGAGAAAGGGACATCTGTTGCACCACAGGGCGGGAGGAGCGTGCCGAGCACGATACATTTTCTCTCTTTGGTAAGGATTTTTTATGTTTTATACTTTTGGAATTTTGGTTTTTCACGTTGAGTTTAAGATGACCTTATTCCTGTTTGAAATGTACTAACGTGAATTTTCCTGAGAGCAGGTAAACTTGTGTGTGGTTGCAACATTACGTTCCCATTGAGTACATTTTTGGAGAAAGGGACATCTGTTGCACCACAGGGCGGGAGGAGCGTGCCGAGCACGATACATTTTTTCTCTTTGGTAAGGATTTTTTATGTTTTATACTTTTGGAATTTTGGTTTTTCACGTTGAGTTTAAAATGGCCTTAATCCTGTTTGAAATGTACTAACATGAATTTTCCTCACAGCAGGTCAACTTGTGTGTGGTTGCAACATTACGTTCCCATTGAGTACATTTTTGGAGAAAGGGACATCTGTTGCACCACAGGGCGGGAGGAGCGTGCCGAGCACGATACATTTTCTCTCTTTGGTAAGGATTTTTTATGTTTTATACTTTTGGAATTTTGGTTTTTCACGTTGAGTTTAAAATGACCTTATTCCTGTTTGAAATGTACTAACTTGATTTTTCCTCACAGCAGGTCAACTCTTGTGTGGATGCAACATTACGTTCCCATTGAGTATATTTTTGGAGAAAGGGACATCTGTTGCACCACAGGGCGGGAGGAGCGAGCCGAGCACGATACATTTTCTCTCTTTGGTAAGGATATTTATGTTTTATACTTTTGGAATTTTGGTTTTTCACGTTGAGTTTAAAATGACCTTATTCCTGTTTGAAATGTACTAACTTGAATTTTCCTCACAGCAGGTCAACTTGTGTGTGGTTGCAACATTACGGTCCCATTGAGTACATTTTTGGAGAAAGGGACATCTGTTGCACCACAGGGCGGGAGGAGCGTGCTGCGCACGATACATTTTCTCTCTTAGGTAAGGATTTTTTATGTTTTATACTTTTGGAATTTTGGTTTTTCACGTTGAGTTTAAAATGACCTTATTCCTGTTTGAAATGTACTAACTTGAATTTTCCTCACAGCAGGTCAACTTGTGTGTGGTTGCAACATTACGTTCCCATTGAGGACATCTTTGGAGAACGGGACATCTGTTGCACCACAGGGCGGGAGGAGCGTGCTGAGCACGATACATTTTCTCTCTTTGGTAAGGATTTTTTATGTTTTATACTTTTGGAATTTTGGTTTTTCACGTTGAGTTTAAAATGACCTTATTCCTGTTTGAAATGTACTAACTTGATTTTTCCTCACAGCAGGTCAACTCTTGTGTGGATGCAACATTACGTTCCCATTGAGTATATTTTTGGAGAAAGGGACATCTGTTGCACCACAGGGCGGGAGGAGCGAGCCGAGCACGATACATTTTCTCTCTTTGGTAAGGATATTTATGTTTTATACTTTTGGAATTTTGGTTTTTCACGTTGAGTTTAAAATGACCTTATTCCTGTTTGAAATGTACTAACTTGATTTTTCCTCACAGCAGGTCAACTCTTGTGTGGATGCAACATTACGTTCCCATTGAGTATATTTTTGGAGAAAGGGACATCTGTTGCACCACAGGGCGGGAGGAGCGAGCCGAGCACGATACATTTTCTCTCTTTGGTAAGGATATTTATGTTTTATACTTTTGGAATTTTGGTTTTTCACGTTGAGTTTAAAATGACCTTATTCCTGTTTGAAATGTACTAACTTGAATTTTCCTCACAGCAGGTCAACTTGTGTGTGGTTGCAACATTACGGTCCCATTGAGTACATTTTTGGAGAAAGGGACATCTGTTGCACCACAGGGCGGGAGGAGCGTGCTGCGCACGATACATTTTCTCTCTTAGGTAAGGATTTTTTATGTTTTATACTTTTGGAATTTTGGTTTTTCACGTTGAGTTTAAAATGACCTTATTCCTGTTTGAAATGTACTAACTTGAATTTTCCTCACAGCAGGTCAACTTGTGTGTGGTTGCAACATTACGTTCCCATTGAGGACATCTTTGGAGAACGGGACATCTGTTGCACCACAGGGCGGGAGGAGCGTGCTGAGCACGATACATTTTCTCTCTTTGGTAAGGATTTTTTATGTTTTATACTTTTGGAATTTTGGTTTTTCACGTTGAGTTTAAAATGACCTTAATCCTGTTTGAAATGTACTAACATGAATTTTCCTCACAGCAGGTCAACTTGTGTGTGGTTGCAACATTACGGTCCCATTGAGTACATTTTTGGAGAAAGGGACATCTGTTGCACCACAGGGCGGGAGGAGCGTGCCGAGCACGATACATTTTCTCTCTTTGGTAAGGATATTAATGTTTTATACTTTTGGAATTTTGGTTTTATCACGTTGAGTTTAAAATGACTTTATTCCTGTTTGAAATGTACTTACTTGAATTTTCCTCACAGCAGGTCAACTTGTGTGTGGCTGCAACATTACGGTCCCATTGAGTACATTTTTGGAGAAAGGGACATCTGTTGCACCACAGGGCGGGAGGAGCGTGCCGAGCACGATACATTTTCTCTCTTTGGTAAGGATTTTTTATGTTTTATACTTTTGGAATTTTGGTTTTTCACGTTGAGTTTAAAATGACCTTATTCCTGTTTGAAATGTACTAACTTGAATTTTCCTCACAGCAGGTCAACTTGTGTGTGGCTGCAACATTACGGTCCCATTGAGTACATTTTTGGAGAAAGGGACATCTGTTGCACCACAGGGCGGGAGGAGCGTGCCGAGCACGATACATTTTCTCTCTTTGGTAAGGATTTTTTATGTTTTATACTTTTGGAATTTTGGTTTTTCACGTTGAGTTTAAAATGACCTTATTCCTGTTTGAAATGTACTAACTTGAATTTTCCTCACAGCAGGTCAACTTGTGTGTGGTTGCAACATTACGTTCCCATTGAGGACATCTTTGGAGAACGGGACATCTGTTGCACCACAGGGCGGGAGGAGCGTGCTGAGCACGATACATTTTCTCTCTTTGGTAAGGATTTTTTATGTTTTATACTTTTGGAATTTTGGTTTTTCACGTTGAGTTTAAAATGACCTTAATCCTGTTTGAAATGTACTAACATGAATTTTCCTCACAGCAGGTCAACTTGTGTGTGGTTGCAACATTACGGTCCCATTGAGTACATTTTTGGAGAAAGGGACATCTGTTGCACCACAGGGCGGGAGGAGCGTGCCGAGCACGATACATTTTCTCTCTTTGGTAAGGATATTAATGTTTTATACTTTTGGAATTTTGGTTTTATCACGTTGAGTTTAAAATGACTTTATTCCTGTTTGAAATGTACTTACTTGAATTTTCCTCACAGCAGGTCAACTTGTGTGTGGCTGCAACATTACGGTCCCATTGAGTACATTTTTGGAGAAAGGGACATCTGTTGCACCACAGGGCGGGAGGAGCGTGCCGAGCACGATACATTTTCTCTCTTTGGTAAGGATTTTTTATGTTTTATACTTTTGGAATTTTGGTTTTTCACGTTGAGTTTAAAATGACCTTATTCCTGTTTGAAATGTACTAACTTGAATTTTCCTCACAGCAGGTCAACTTGTGTGTGGCTGCAACATTACGGTCCCATTGAGTACATTTTTGGAGAAAGGGACATCTGTTGCACCACAGGGCGGGAGGAGCGTGCCGAGCACGATACATTTTCTCTCTTTGGTAAGGATTTTTTATGTTTTATACTTTTGGAATTTTGGTTTTTCACGTTGAGTTTAAAATGACCTTATTCCTGTTTGAAATGTACTAACTTGAATTTTCCTCACAGCAGGTCAACTTGTGTGTGGCTGCAACATTACGGTCCCATTGAGTACATTTTTGGAGAAAGGGACATCTGTTGCACGACAGGGCGGGAGGAGCGTGCCGAGCACGATACATTTTCTCTCTTTGGTAAGGATGTTTTATGTTTTATACTTTTGGAATTTTGGTTTTTCACTTGAGTTTAAAATGACCTTATTCCTGTTTGAAATGTACTAACTTGAATTTTCCTCACAGCAGGTCAACTTGTGTGTGGTTGCAACATTACGGTCCCATTGAGTACATTTTTGGAGAAAGGGACATCTGTTGCACCACAGGGCGGGAGGAGCGTGCTGCGCACGATACATTTTCTCTCTTAGGTAAGGATTTTTTATGTTTTATACTTTTGGAATTTTGGTTTTTCACGTTGAGTTTAAAATGACCTTATTCCTGTTTGAAATGTACTAACTTGAATTTTCCTCACAGCAGGTCAACTTGTGTGTGGTTGCAACATTACGTTCCCATTGAGGACATCTTTGGAGAAAGGGACATCTGTTGCACCACAGGGCGGGAGGAGCGTGCCGAGCACGATACATTTTCTCTCTTTGGTAAGGATTTTTTATGTTTTATACTTTTGGAATTTTGGTTTTTCACGTTGAGTTTAAAATGACCTTATTCCTGTTTGAAATGTACTAACTTGATTTTTCCTCACAGCAGGTCAACTCTTGTGTGGATGCAACATTACGTTCCCATTGAGTATATTTTTGGAGAAAGGGACATCTGTTGCACCACAGGGCGGGAGGAGCGAGCCGAGCACGATACATTTTCTCTCTTTGGTAAGGATATTTATGTTTTATACTTTTGGAATTTTGGTTTTTCACGTTGAGTTTAAAATGACCTTATTCCTGTTTGAAATGTACTAACTTGAATTTTCCTCACAGCAGGTCAACTTGTGTGTGGTTGCAACATTACGGTCCCATTGAGTACATTTTTGGAGAAAGGGACATCTGTTGCACCACAGGGCGGGAGGAGCGTGCTGCGCACGATACATTTTCTCTCTTAGGTAAGGATTTTTTATGTTTTATACTTTTGGAATTTTGGTTTTTCACGTTGAGTTTAAAATGACCTTATTCCTGTTTGAAATGTACTAACTTGAATTTTCCTCACAGCAGGTCAACTTGTGTGTGGTTGCAACATTACGTTCCCATTGAGGACATCTTTGGAGAACGGGACATCTGTTGCACCACAGGGCGGGAGGAGCGTGCTGAGCACGATACATTTTCTCTCTTTGGTAAGGATTTTTTATGTTTTATACTTTTGGAATTTTGGTTTTTCACGTTGAGTTTAAAATGACCTTAATCCTGTTTGAAATGTACTAACATGAATTTTCCTCACAGCAGGTCAACTTGTGTGTGGTTGCAACATTACGGTCCCATTGAGTACATTTTTGGAGAAAGGGACATCTGTTGCACCACAGGGCGGGAGGAGCGTGCCGAGCACGATACATTTTCTCTCTTTGGTAAGGATATTAATGTTTTATACTTTTGGAATTTTGGTTTTATCACGTTGAGTTTAAAATGACTTTATTCCTGTTTGAAATGTACTTACTTGAATTTTCCTCACAGCAGGTCAACTTGTGTGTGGCTGCAACATTACGGTCCCATTGAGTACATTTTTGGAGAAAGGGACATCTGTTGCACCACAGGGCGGGAGGAGCGTGCCGAGCACGATACATTTTCTCTCTTTGGTAAGGATTTTTTATGTTTTATACTTTTGGAATTTTGGTTTTTCACGTTGAGTTTAAAATGACCTTATTCCTGTTTGAAATGTACTAACTTGAATTTTCCTCACAGCAGGTCAACTTGTGTGTGGTTGCAACATTACGGTCCCATTGAGTACATTTTTGGAGAAAGGGACATCTGTTGCACGACAGGGCGGGAGGAGCGTGCCGAGCACGATACATTTTCTCTCTTTGGTAAGGATGTTTTATGTTTTATACTTTTGGAATTTTGGTTTTTCACTTGAGTTTAAAATGACCTTATTCCTGTTTGAAATGTACTAACTTGAATTTTCCTCACAGCAGGTCAACTTGTGTGTGGTTGCAACATTACGGTCCCATTAAGTACATTTTTGGAGAAAGGGACATCTGTTGCACCACAGGGCGGGAGGAGCGTGCCGAGCACGATACATTTTCTCTCTTTGGTAAGGATGTTTTATGTTTTATACTTTTGGAATTTTGGTTTTTCACTTGAGTTTAAAATGACCTTATTCCTGTTTGAAATGTACTAACTTGAATTTTCCTCACAGCAGGTCAACTTGTGTGTGGTTGCAACATTACGGTCCCATTAAGTACATTTTTGGAGAAAGGGACATCTGTTGCACCACAGGGCGGGAGGAGCGTGCCGAGCACGATACATTTTCTCTCTTTGGTAAGGATTTTTTATGTTTTATACTTTTGGAATTTTGGTTTTTCACGTTGAGTTTAAAATGACCTTATTCCTGTTTGAAAAGTACTAACATGAATTTTCCTCACAGCAGGTCAACTTGTGTGTGGTTGCAACATTGCGGTCCCATTGAGTACATTTTTGGAGAAAGGGACATCTGTTGCACCACAGGGCGGGAGGAGCGTGCCGAGCACGATACATTTTCTCTCTTTGGTAAGGATTTTTTATGTTTTATACTTTTGGAATTTTGGTTTTTCATGTTGAGTTTAAAATGACCTTATTCCTGTTTGAAATGTACTAACTTGAATTTTCCTCACAGCAGGTCAACTCTTGTGTGGTTGCAACATTACGTTCCCATTGAGTACATTTTTGGAGAAAGGGACATCTGTTGCACCACAGGGCGGGAGGAGCGTGCCGAGCACGATACATTTTCTCTCTTTGGTAAGGATTTTTTATGTTTTATACTTTTGGAATTTTGGTTTTTCACTTGAGTTTAAAATGACCTTATTCCTGTTTGAAATGTACTAACTTGAATTTTCCTCACAGCAGGTCAACTCTTGTGTGGATGCAACATTACGTTCCCATTGAGTATATTTTTGGAGAAAGGGACATCTGTTGCACCACAGGGCGGGAGGAGCGAGCCGAGCACGATACATTTTCTCTCTTTGGTAAGGATATTTATGTTTTATACTTTTGGAATTTTGGTTTTTCACGTTGAGTTTAAAATGACCTTATTCCTGTTTGAAATGTACTAACTTGAATTTTCCTCACAGCAGGTCAACTTGTGTGTGGTTGCAACATTACGGTCCCATTGAGTACATTTTTGGAGAAAGGGACATCTGTTGCACCACAGGGCGGGAGGAGCGTGCTGAGCACGATACATTTTCTCTCTTTGGTAAGGATATTAATGTTTTATACTTTTGGAATTTTGGTTTTATCACGTTGAGTTTAAAATGACTTTATTCCTGTTTGAAATGTACTTACTTGAATTTTCCTCACAGCAGGTCAACTTGTGTGTGGTTGCAACATTACAGTCCCATTGAGTACATTTTTGGAGAAAGGGACATCTGTTGCACCACAGGGCGGGAGGAGCGTGCCGAGCACGATACATTTTCTCTCTTTGGTAAGGATGTTTTATGTTTTATACTTTTGGAATTTTGGTTTTTCACTTGAGTTTAAAATGACCTTATTCCTGTTTGAAATGTACTAACTTGAATTTTCCTCACAGCAGGTCAACTTGTGTGTGGTTGCAACATTACGGTCCCATTAAGTACATTTTTGGAGAAAGGGACATCTGTTGCACCACAGGGCGGGAGGAGCGTGCCGAGCACGATACATTTTCTCTCTTTGGTAAGGATTTTTTATGTTTTATACTTTTGGAATTTTGGTTTTTCACGTTGAGTTTAAAATGACCTTATTCCTGTTTGAAAAGTACTAACATGAATTTTCCTCACAGCAGGTCAACTTGTGTGTGGTTGCAACATTGCGGTCCCATTGAGTACATTTTTGGAGAAAGGGACATCTGTTGCACCACAGGGCGGGAGGAGCGTGCCGAGCACGATACATTTTCTCTCTTTGGTAAGGATTTTTTATGTTTTATACTTTTGGAATTTTGGTTTTTCATGTTGAGTTTAAAATGACCTTATTCCTGTTTGAAATGTACTAACTTGAATTTTCCTCACAGCAGGTCAACTCTTGTGTGGTTGCAACATTACGTTCCCATTGAGTACATTTTTGGAGAAAGGGACATCTGTTGCACCACAGGGCGGGAGGAGCGTGCCGAGCACGATACATTTTCTCTCTTTGGTAAGGATTTTTTATGTTTTATACTTTTGGAATTTTGGTTTTTCACGTTGAGTTTAAAATGACCTTATTCCTGTTTGAAATGTACTAACTTGAATTTTCCTCACAGCAGGTCAACTCTTGTGTGGATGCAACATTACGTTCCCATTGAGTATATTTTTGGAGAAAGGGACATCTGTTGCACCACAGGGCGGGAGGAGCGAGCCGAGCACGATACATTTTCTCTCTTTGGTAAGGATATTTATGTTTTATACTTTTGGAATTTTGGTTTTTCACGTTGAGTTTAAAATGACCTTATTCCTGTTTGAAATGTACTAACTTGAATTTTCCTCACAGCAGGTCAACTTGTGTGTGGTTGCAACATTACGGTCCCATTGAGTACATTTTTGGAGAAAGGGACATCTGTTGCACCACAGGGCGGGAGGAGCGTGCTGAGCACGATACATTTTCTCTCTTTGGTAAGGATTTTTTATGTTTTATACTTTTGGAATTTTGGTTTTTCACGTTGAGTTTAAAATGACCTTATTCCTGTTTGAAATGTACTAACTTGAATTTTCCTCACAGCAGGTCAAGTTGTGTGTGGTTGCAACATTACGGTCCCATTGAGTACATTTTTGGAGAAAGGGACATCTGTTGCACCACAGGGCGGGAGGAGCGTGCCGAGCACGATACATTTTCTCTCTTTGGTAAGGATTTTTTATGTTTTATACTTTTGGAATTTTGGTTTTTCACGTTGAGTTTAAAATGACCTTATTCCTGTTTGAAATGTACTAACTTGAATTTTCCTCACAGCAGGTCAACTCTTGTGTGGATGCAACATTACGTTCCCATTGAGTATATTTTTGGAGAAAGGGACATCTGTTGCACCACAGGGCGGGAGGAGCGAGCCGAGCACGATACATTTTCTCTCTTTGGTAAGGATATTTATGTTTTATACTTTTGGAATTTTGGTTTTTCACGTTGAGTTTAAAATGACCTTATTCCTGTTTGAAATGTACTAACTTGAATTTTCCTCACAGCAGGTCAACTCTTGTGTGGTTGCAACATTACGTTCCCATTGAGTACATTTTTGGAGAAAGGGACATCTGTTGCACCACAGGGCGGGAGGAGCGTGCCGAGCACGATACATTTTCTCTCTTTGGTAAGGATTTTTTATGTTTTATACTTTTGGAATTTTGGTTTTTCACTTGAGTTTAAAATGACCTTATTCCTGTTTGAAATGTACTAACTTGAATTTTCCTCACAGCAGGTCAACTCTTGTGTGGATGCAACATTACGTTCCCATTGAGTATATTTTTGGAGAAAGGGACATCTGTTGCACCACAGGGCGGGAGGAGCGAGCCGAGCACGATACATTTTCTCTCTTTGGTAAGGATATTTATGTTTTATACTTTTGGAATTTTGGTTTTTCACGTTGAGTTTAAAATGACCTTATTCCTGTTTGAAATGTACTAACTTGAATTTTCCTCACAGCAGGTCAACTTGTGTGTGGTTGCAACATTACGTTCCCATTGAGTATATTTTTGGAGAAAGGGACATCTGTTGCACCACAGGGCGGGAGGAGCGAGCCGAGCACGATACATTTTCTCTCTTTGGTAAGGATATTAATGTTTTATACTTTTGGAATTTTGGTTTTATCACGTTGAGTTTAAAATGACTTTATTCCTGTTTGAAATGTACTTACTTGAATTTTCCTCACAGCAGGTCAACTTGTGTGTGGTTGCAACATTACAGTCCCATTGAGTACATTTTTGGAGAAAGGGACATCTGTTGCACCACAGGGCGGGAGGAGCGTGCCGAGCACGATACATTTTCTCTCTTTGGTAAGGATGTTTTATGTTTTATACTTTTGGAATTTTGGTTTTTCACTTGAGTTTAAAATGACCTTATTCCTGTTTGAAATGTACTAACTTGAATTTTCCTCACAGCAGGTCAACTTGTGTGTGGTTGCAACATTACGGTCCCATTAAGTACATTTTTGGAGAAAGGGACATCTGTTGCACCACAGGGCGGGAGGAGCGTGCCGAGCACGATACATTTTCTCTCTTTGGTAAGGATTTTTTATGTTTTATACTTTTGGAATTTTGGTTTTTCACGTTGAGTTTAAAATGACCTTATTCCTGTTTGAAAAGTACTAACATGAATTTTCCTCACAGCAGGTCAACTTGTGTGTGGTTGCAACATTGCGGTCCCATTGAGTACATTTTTGGAGAAAGGGACATCTGTTGCACCACAGGGCGGGAGGAGCGTGCCGAGCACGATACATTTTCTCTCTTTGGTAAGGATTTTTTATGTTTTATACTTTTGGAATTTTGGTTTTTCATGTTGAGTTTAAAATGACCTTATTCCTGTTTGAAATGTACTAACTTGAATTTTCCTCACAGCAGGTCAACTCTTGTGTGGTTGCAACATTACGTTCCCATTGAGTACATTTTTGGAGAAAGGGACATCTGTTGCACCACAGGGCGGGAGGAGCGTGCCGAGCACGATACATTTTCTCTCTTTGGTAAGGATTTTTTATGTTTTATACTTTTGGAATTTTGGTTTTTCACGTTGAGTTTAAAATGACCTTATTCCTGTTTGAAATGTACTAACTTGAATTTTCCTCACAGCAGGTCAACTCTTGTGTGGATGCAACATTACGTTCCCATTGAGTATATTTTTGGAGAAAGGGACATCTGTTGCACCACAGGGCGGGAGGAGCGAGCCGAGCACGATACATTTTCTCTCTTTGGTAAGGATATTTATGTTTTATACTTTTGGAATTTTGGTTTTTCACGTTGAGTTTAAAATGACCTTATTCCTGTTTGAAATGTACTAACTTGAATTTTCCTCACAGCAGGTCAACTTGTGTGTGGTTGCAACATTACGGTCCCATTGAGTACATTTTTGGAGAAAGGGACATCTGTTGCACCACAGGGCGGGAGGAGCGTGCTGAGCACGATACATTTTCTCTCTTTGGTAAGGATTTTTTATGTTTTATACTTTTGGAATTTTGGTTTTTCACGTTGAGTTTAAAATGACCTTATTCCTGTTTGAAATGTACTAACTTGAATTTTCCTCACAGCAGGTCAAGTTGTGTGTGGTTGCAACATTACGGTCCCATTGAGTACATTTTTGGAGAAAGGACAACTGTTGCACCACAGGGCGGGAGGAGCGTGCTGAGCACGATACATTTTCTCTCTTTGGTAAGGATTTTTTATGTTTTATACTTTTGGAATTTTGGTTTTTCACGTTGAGTTTAAAATGACCTTAATCCTGTTTGAAATGTACTAACATGAATTTTCCTCACAGCAGGTCAACTTGTGTGTGGTTGCAACATTACGGTCCCATTGAGTACATTTTTGGAGAAAGGGACATCTGTTGCACCACAGGGCGGGAGGAGCGTGCCGGGCACGATACATTTTCTCTCTTTGGTAAGGATTTTTTATGTTTTATACTTTTGGAATTTTGGTTTTTCACGTTGAGTTTAAAATGACCTTATTCCTGTTTGAAATGTACTAACTTGAATTTTCCTCACAGCAGGTCAAGTCTTGTGTGGTTGCAACATTACGTTCCCATTGAGTATATTTTTGGAGAAAGGGACATCTGTTGCACCACAGGGCGGGAGGAGCGTGCCGAGCACGATACATTTTCTCTCTTTGGTAAGAATATTAATGTTTTATACTTTTGGAATTTTGGTTTTTCACGTTGAGTTTAAAATGACTTTATTCCTGTTTGAAATGTACTTACTTGAATTTTCCTCACAGCAGGTCAACTTGTGTGTGGCTGCAATATTACGGTCCCATTGAGTACATTTTTGGAGAAAGGGACATCTGTTGCACCACAGGGCGGGAGGAGTGTGCCGAGCATGATACATTTTCTCTCTTTGGTAAGGATATTTTATGTTTTATACTTTTGGAATTTTGGTTTTTCACGTTGAGTTTAAAATGACCTTATTCCTGTTTGAAATGTACTAACTTGAATTTTCCTCACAGCAGGTCAACTTGTGTGTGGTTGCAACATTACGGTCCCATTGAGTACATTTTTGGAGAAAGGGACATCTGTTGCACCACAGGGCGGGAGGAGCGTGCCGAGCACGATACATTTTCTCTCTTTGGTAAGGATTTTTTATGTTTTATACTTTTGGAATTTTGGTTTTTCACGTTGAGTTTAAAATGACCTTATTCCTGTTTGAAATGTACTAACTTGAATTTTCCTCACAGCAGGTCAACTTGTGTGTGGTTGCAACATTACGGTCCCATTGAGTACATTTTTGGAGAAAGGGACATCTGTTGCACCACAGGGCGGGAGGAGCGTGCCGAGCACGATACATTTTCTCTCTTTGGTAAGGATTTTTTATGTTTTATACTTTTGGAATTTTGGTTTTTCACGTTGAGTTTAAAATGACCTTATTCCTGTTTGAAATGTACTAACATGAATTTTCCTCACAGCAGGTCAACTTGTGTGTGGTTGCAACATTGCGGTCCCATTGAGTACATTTTTGGAGAAAGGGACATCTGTTGCACCACAGGGCGGGAGGAGCGTGCCGAGCACGATACATTTTCTCTCTTTGGTAAGGATTTTTTATGTTTTATACTTTTGGAATTTTGGTTTTTCATGTTGAGTTTAAAATGACCTTATTCCTGTTTGAAATGTACTAACTTGAATTTTCCTCACAGCAGGTCAACTCTTGTGTGGTTGCAACATTACGTTCCCATTGAGTACATTTTTGGAGAAAGGGACATCTGTTGCACCACAGGGCGGGAGGAGCGTGCCGAGCACGATACATTTTCTCTCTTTGGTAAGGATTTTTTATGTTTTATACTTTTGGAATTTTGGTTTTTCACGTTGAGTTTAAAATGACCTTATTCCTGTTTGAAATGTACTAACTTGAATTTTCCTCACAGCAGGTCAACTCTTGTGTGGATGCAACATTACGTTCCCATTGAGTATATTTTTGGAGAAAGGGACATCTGTTGCACCACAGGGCGGGAGGAGCGAGCCGAGCACGATACATTTTCTCTCTTTGGTAAGGATATTTATGTTTTATACTTTTGGAATTTTGGTTTTTCACGTTGAGTTTAAAATGACCTTATTCCTGTTTGAAATGTACTAACTTGAATTTTCCTCACAGCAGGTCAACTTGTGTGTGGTTGCAACATTACGGTCCCATTGAGTACATTTTTGGAGAAAGGGACATCTGTTGCACCACAGGGCGGGAGGAGCGTGCTGAGCACGATACATTTTCTCTCTTTGGTAAGGATTTTTTATGTTTTATACTTTTGGAATTTTGGTTTTTCACGTTGAGTTTAAAATGACCTTATTCCTGTTTGAAATGTACTAACTTGAATTTTCCTCACAGCAGGTCAAGTTGTGTGTGGTTGCAACATTACGGTCCCATTGAGTACATTTTTGGAGAAAGGACAACTGTTGCACCACAGGGCGGGAGGAGCGTGCTGAGCACGATACATTTTCTCTCTTTGGTAAGGATTTTTTATGTTTTATACTTTTGGAATTTTGGTTTTTCACGTTGAGTTTAAAATGACCTTAATCCTGTTTGAAATGTACTAACATGAATTTTCCTCACAGCAGGTCAACTTGTGTGTGGTTGCAACATTACGGTCCCATTGAGTACATTTTTGGAGAAAGGGACATCTGTTGCACCACAGGGCGGGAGGAGCGTGCCGGGCACGATACATTTTCTCTCTTTGGTAAGGATTTTTTATGTTTTATACTTTTGGAATTTTGGTTTTTCACGTTGAGTTTAAAATGACCTTATTCCTGTTTGAAATGTACTAACTTGAATTTTCCTCACAGCAGGTCAAGTCTTGTGTGGTTGCAACATTACGTTCCCATTGAGTACATTTTTGGAGAAAGGGACATCTGTTGCACCACAGGGCGGGAGGAGCGTGCCGAGCACGATACATTTTCTCTCTTTGGTAAGAATATTAATGTTTTATACTTTTGGAATTTTGGTTTTTCACGTTGAGTTTAAAATGACTTTATTCCTGTTTGAAATGTACTTACTTGAATTTTCCTCACAGCAGGTCAACTTGTGTGTGGCTGCAATATTACGGTCCCATTGAGTACATTTTTGGAGAAAGGGACATCTGTTGCACCACAGGGCGGGAGGAGTGTGCCGAGCATGATACATTTTCTCTCTTTGGTAAGGATATTTTATGTTTTATACTTTTGGAATTTTGGTTTTTCACGTTGAGTTTAAAATGACCTTATTCCTGTTTGAAATGTACTAACTTGAATTTTCCTCACAGCAGGTCAACTTGTGTGTGGTTGCAACATTACGGTCCCATTGAGTACATTTTTGGAGAAAGGGACATCTGTTGCACCACAGGGCGGGAGGAGCGTGCCGAGCACGATACATTTTCTCTCTTTGGTAAGGATTTTTTATGTTTTATACTTTTGGAATTTTGGTTTTTCACGTTGAGTTTAAAATGACCTTATTCCTGTTTGAAATGTACTAACTTGAATTTTCCTCACAGCAGGTCAACTTGTGTGTGGTTGCAACATTACGGTCCCATTGAGTACATTTTTGGAGAAAGGGACATCTGTTGCACCACAGGGCGGGAGGAGCGTGCCGAGCACGATACATTTTCTCTCTTTGGTAAGGATTTTTTATGTTTTATACTTTTGGAATTTTGGTTTTTCACGTTGAGTTTAAAATGACCTTATTCCTGTTTGAAATGTACTAACATGAATTTTCCTCACAGCAGGTCAACTTGTGTGTGGTTGCAACATTGCGGTCCCATTGAGTACATTTTTGGAGAAAGGGACATCTGTTGCACCACAGGGCGGGAGGAGCGTGCCGAGCACGATACATTTTCTCTCTTTGGTAAGGATTTTTTATGTTTTATACTTTTGGAATTTTGGTTTTTCATGTTGAGTTTAAAATGACCTTATTCCTGTTTGAAATGTACTAACTTGAATTTTCCTCACAGCAGGTCAACTCTTGTGTGGTTGCAACATTACGTTCCCATTGAGTACATTTTTGGAGAAAGGGACATCTGTTGCACCACAGGGCGGGAGGAGCGTGCCGAGCACGATACATTTTCTCTCTTTGGTAAGGATTTTTTATGTTTTATACTTTTGGAATTTTGGTTTTTCACGTTGAGTTTAAAATGACCTTATTCCTGTTTGAAATGTACTAACTTGAATTTTCCTCACAGCAGGTCAAGTCTTGTGTGGTTGCAACATTACGTTCCCATTGAGTATATTTTTGGAGAAAGGGACATCTGTTGCACCACAGGGCGGGAGGAGCGTGCCGAGCACGATACATTTTCTCTCTTTGGTAAGAATATTAATGTTTTATACTTTTGGAATTTTGGTTTTTCACGTTGAGTTTAAAATGACTTTATTCCTGTTTGAAATGTACTTACTTGAATTTTCCTCACAGCAGGTCAACTTGTGTGTGGCTGCAATATTACGGTCCCATTGAGTACATTTTTGGAGAAAGGGACATCTGTTGCACCACAGGGCGGGAGGAGTGTGCCGAGCATGATACATTTTCTCTCTTTGGTAAGGATATTTTATGTTTTATACTTTTGGAATTTTGGTTTTTCACGTTGAGTTTAAAATGACCTTATTCCTGTTTGAAATGTACTAACTTGAATTTTCCTCACAGCAGGTCAACTTGTGTGTGGTTGCAACATTACGGTCCCATTGAGTACATTTTTGGAGAAAGGGACATCTGTTGCACCACAGGGCGGGAGGAGCGTGCCGAGCACGATACATTTTCTCTCTTTGGTAAGGATTTTTTATGTTTTATACTTTTGGAATTTTGGTTTTTCACGTTGAGTTTAAAATGACCTTATTCCTGTTTGAAATGTACTAACTTGAATTTTCCTCACAGCAGGTCAACTTGTGTGTGGTTGCAACATTACGGTCCCATTGAGTACATTTTTGGAGAAAGGGACATCTGTTGCACCACAGGGCGGGAGGAGCGTGCCGAGCACGATACATTTTCTCTCTTTGGTAAGGATTTTTTATGTTTTATACTTTTGGAATTTTGGTTTTTCACGTTGAGTTTAAAATGACCTTATTCCTGTTTGAAATGTACTAACATGAATTTTCCTCACAGCAGGTCAACTTGTGTGTGGTTGCAACATTGCGGTCCCATTGAGTACATTTTTGGAGAAAGGGACATCTGTTGTACCACAGGGCGGGAGGAGCGTGCCGAGCACGATACATTTTCTCTCTTTGGTAAGGATTTTTTATGTTTTATACTTTTGGAATTTTGGTTTTTCATGTTGAGTTTAAAATGACCTTATTCCTGTTTGAAATGTACTAACTTGAATTTTCCTCACAGCAGGTCAACTCTTGTGTGGTTGCAACATTACGTTCCCATTGAGTACATTTTTGGAGAAAGGGACATCTGTTGCACCACAGGGCGGGAGGAGCGTGCCGAGCACGATACATTTTCTCTCTTTGGTAAGGATTTTTTATGTTTTATACTTTTGGAATTTTGGTTTTTCACGTTGAGTTTAAAATGACCTTATTCCTGTTTGAAATGTACTAACTTGAATTTTCCTCACAGTAGGTCAACTCTTGTGTGGTTGCAACATTACGTTCCCATTGAGTACATTTTTGGAGAAAGGGACATCTGTTGCACCACAGGGCGGGAGGAGCGTGCTGAGCACGATACATTTTCTATCTTTGGTAAGGATTTTTTATGTTTTATACTTTTGGAATTTTGGTTTTTCACGTTGAGTTTAAAATGACCTTATTCCTGTTTGAAATGTACTAACTTGAATTTTCCTCACAGCAGGTCAACTTGTGTGTGGTTGCAACATTACGGTCCCATTGAGTACATTTTTGGAGAAAAGGACATCTGTTGCACCACAGGGCGGGAGGAGCGTGCTGAGCACGATACATTTTCTCTCTTAGGTAAGGATTTTTTATGTTTTATACTTTTGGAATTTTGGTTTTTCACGTTGAGTTTAAAATGACCTTATTCCTGTTTGAAATGTACTAACTTGAATTTTCCTCACAGCAGGTCAACTTGTGTGTGGTTGCAACATTACGGTCCCATTGAGTACATTTTTGGAGAAAGGACAACTGTTGCACCACAGGGCGGGAGGAGCGTGCTGAGCACGATACATTTTCTCTCTTAGGTAAGGATTTTTTATGTTTTAGACTTTTGGAATTTTGGTTTTTCACGTTGAGTTTAAAATGACCTTATTCCTGTTTGAAATGTACTAACTTGAATTTTCCTCACAGCAGGTCAACTTGTGTGTGGTTGCAACATTACGTTCCCATTGAGGACATCTTTGGAGAAAGGGACATTTGTTGCACCACAGGGCGGGAGGAGCGTGCTGAGCACGATACATTTTCTCTCTTTGGTAAGGATTTTTTATGTTTTATACTTTTGGAATTTTGGTTTTTCACGTTGAGTTTAAAATGACCTTATTCCTGTTTGAAATGTACTAACTTGAATTTTCCTCACAGCAGGTCAACTAGTGTGTGGTTGCAACATTACGGTCCCATTGAGTACATTTTTGGAGAAAGGACAACTGTTGCACCACAGGGCGGGAGGAGCGTGCCGTGCACGATACATTTTCTCTCTTTGGTAAGGATTTTTTATGTTTTATACTTTTGGAATTTTGGTTTTTCACGTTGAGTTTAAAATGACCTTAATCCTGTTTGAAATGTACTAACATGAATTTTCCTCACAGCAGGTCAACTTGTGTGTGGTTGCAACATTACGGTCCCATTGAGTACATTTTTGGAGAAAGGGACATCTGTTGCACCACAGGGCGGGAGGAGCGTGCCGGCAACGATACATTTTCTCTCTTTGGTAAGGATTTTTTATGTTTTATACTTTTGGAATTTTGGTTTTTCACGTTGAGTTTAAAATGACCTTATTCCTCTTTGAAATGTACTAACTTGAATTTTCCTCACAGCAGCTCAAGTCTTGTGTGGTTGCAACATTACGTTCCCATTGAGTATATTTTTGGAGAAAGGGACATCTGTTGCACCACAGGGCGGGAGGAGCGTGCCGAGCACGATACATTTTCTCTCTTTGGTAAGGATATTAATGTTTTATACTTTTGGAATTTTGGTTTTTCACGTTGAGTTTAAAATGACTTTATTCCTGTTTGAAATGTACTTACTTGAATTTTCCTCACAGCAGGTCAACTTGTGTGTGGCTGCAACATTACGGTCCCATTGAGTACATTTTTGGAGAAAGGGACATCTGTTGCACCACAGGGCGGGAGGAGCGTGCCGAGCACGATACATTTTCTCTCTTTGGTAAGGATTTTTTATGTTTTATACTTTTGGAATTTTGGTTTTTCACGTTGAGTTTAAAATGACCTTATTCCTGTTTGAAATGTACTAACTTGAATTTTCCTCACAGCAGGTCAACTTGTGTGTGGTTGCAACATTACGGTCCCATTGAGTACATTTTTGGAGAAAGGGACATCTGTTGCACCACAGGGCGGGAGGAGCGTGCCGAGCACGATACATTTTCTCTCTTTGGTAAGGATGTTTTATGTTTTATACTTTTGGAATTTTGGTTTTTCACTTGCGTTTAAAATGACCTTATTCCTGTTTGAAATGTACTAACTTGAATTTTCCTCACAGCAGGTCAACTTGTGTGTGGTTGCAACATTACGGTCCCATTGAGTACATTTTTGGAGAAAGGGACATCTGTTGCACCACAGGGCGGGAGGAGCGTGCCGAGCACGATACATTTTCTCTCTTTGGTAAGGATTTTTTATGTTTTATACTTTTGGAATTTTGGTTTTTCACGTTGAGTTTAAAATGACCTTATTCCTGTTTGAAATGTACTAACATGAATTTTCCTCGCAGCAGGTCAACTTGTGTGTGGTTGCAACATTGCGGTCCCATTGAGTACATTTTTGGAGAAAGGGACATCTGTTGCACCACAGGGCGGGAGGAGCGTGCCGAGCACGATACATTTTCTCTCTTTGGTAAGGAT
Source organism: Schistocerca serialis cubense (assembly GCF_023864345.2). NCBI lineage: Eukaryota > Metazoa > Arthropoda > Insecta > Orthoptera > Acrididae > Schistocerca > Schistocerca serialis. Next base: position 48,645,663 of record NC_064646.1, on the reverse strand, counting down.
TTTTTATGTTTTATACTTTTGGAATTTTGGTTTTTCATGTTGAGTTTAAAATGACCTTATTCCTGTTTGAAATGTACTAACTTGAATTTTCCTCACAGCAGGTCAACTCTTGTGTGGTTGCAACATTACGTTCCCATTGAGTACATTTTTGGAGAAAGGGACATCTGTTGCACCACAGGGCGGGAGGAGCGTGCCGAGCACGATACATTTTCTCTCTTTGGTAAGGATTTTTTATGTTTTATACTTTTGGAATTTTGGTTTTTCACGTTGAGTTTAAAATGACCTTATTCCTGTTTGAAATGTACTAACTTGAATTTTCCTCGCAGCAGGTCAACTTGTGTGTGGTTGCAACATTGCGGTCCCATTGAGTACATTTTTGGAGAAAGGGACATCTGTTGCACCACAGGGCGGGAGGAGCGTGCCGAGCACGATACATTTTCTCTCTTTGGTAAGGATTTTTTATGTTTTATACTTTTGGAATTTTGGTTTTTCACGTTGAGTTTAAAATGACCTTATTCCTGTTTGAAATGTACTAACATGAATTTTCCTCGCAGCAGGTCAACTTGTGTGTGGTTGCAACATTGCGGTCCCATTGAGTACATTTTTGGAGAAAGGGACATCTGTTGCACCACAGGGCGGGAGGAGCGTGTCGAGCACGATACATTTTCTCTCTTTGGTAAGGATTTTTTATGTTTTATACTTTTGGAATTTTGGTTTTTCATGTTGAGTTTAAAATGACCTTATTCCTGTTTGAAATGTACTAACTTGAATTTTCCTCACAGCAGGTCAACTCTTGTGTGGTTGCAACATTACGTTCCCATTGAGTACATTTTTGGAGAAAGGGACATCTGTTGCACCACAGGGCGGGAGGAGCGTGCCGAGCACGATACATTTTCTCTCTTAGGTAAGGATTTTTTATGTTTTATACTTTTGGAATTTTGGTTTTTCACGTTGAGTTTAAAATGACTTTATTCCTGTTTGAAATGTACTAACTTGAATTTTCCTCACAGTAGGTCAACTCTTGTGTGGTTGCAACATTACGTTCCCATTGAGTACATTTTTGGAGAAAGGGACATCTGTTGCACCACAGGGCGGGAGGAGCGTGTCGAGCACGATACATTTTCTCTCTTTGGTAAGGATTTTTTATGTTTTATACTTTTGGAATTTTGGTTTTTCACGTTGAGTTTAAAATGACTTTATTCCTGTTAGAAATGTACTTACTTGAATTTTCCTCACAGCAGGTCAACTTGTGTGTGGCTGCAACATTACGGTCCCATTGAGTACATTTTTGGAGAAAGGGACATCTGTTGCACCACAGGGCGGGAGGAGGGTGCCGAGCACGATACATTTTCTCTCTTTGCTAAGGATTTTTTATGTTTTATACTTTTGGAATTTTGGTTTTTCACGTTGAGTTTAAAATGACCTTTTTCCTGTTTGAAATGTACTAACTTGATTTTTCATCACTGCAGGTCAACTTGTGTGTGGTTGCAACATTACGGTCCCATTGAGTACAATTTTGGAGAAAGGGACATCTGTTGCACCACAGGGCGGGAGGAGGGTGCCGAGCATATTACATTTCCTGTCTTTGGTAAACATTTTTTATGTTTTATACTTTTGGAATTTTGGTTTTTCATGTTGAGTTTAAAATAACCTTTTTCATGTTTGAAATGTACTAACTTGATTTTCCTCACAGCAGGTCAACTTGTGTGTGGTTGCAACATTACGGTCCCATTGAGTACATTTTTGGAGAAAGGGACATCTGTTGCACCACAGGGCGGGAGGAGGGTGCCGAGCATATTACATTTCCTGTCTTTGGTAAACATTTTTTATGTTTTATAGTTTTGGAATTTTGGTTTTTTATCTTGAGTTTAAAATGACCTTTTTCATGTTTAAAATGTACTAACTTGAATTTTCCTCACAGCAGGTCAACTTGTGTGTGGTTGCAACATTACGGTCCCATTGAGTACATTTTTGGAGAAAGGGACATCTGTTGCACCACAGGGCGGGAGGAGCGTGCCGAGCACGATATATTTTCTGTCTTTGGTAAGGATTTTTTATGTTCTATACTTTTGGAATTTTGGTTTTTCACGTTGAGTTTAAGATGACCTTATTCCTGTCTGAAATGTACTAACTTGAATTTGCCTCACAGCAGGTCAACTTGTGTGTGGCTGCAACATTACGGTCCCATTGAGTTCATTTTTGGAGAAAGGGACATCTGTTGCACCACAGGGCGGGAGGAGCGTGCCGAGCACGATACATTTTCTCTCTTTGGTAAGGATTTTTTATGTTTTATACTTTTGGAATTTTGGTTTTTCACGTTGAGTTTAAAATGACCTTATTCCTGTTTGAAATGTACTAACATGAATTTTCCTCGCAGCAGGTCAACTTGTGTGTGGTTGCAACATTGCGGTCCCATTGAGTACATTTTTGGAGAAAGGGACATCTGTTGCACCACAGGGCGGGAGGAGCGTGCCGAGCACGATACATTTTCTCTCTTTGGTAAGGATTTTTTATGTTTTATACTTTTGGAATTTTGGTTTTTCATGTTGAGTTTAAAATGACCTTATTCCTGTTTGAAATGTACTAACTTGAATTTTCCTCACAGCAGGTCAACTCTTGTGTGGTTGCAACATTACGTTCCCATTGAGTACATTTTTGGAGAAAGGGACATCTGTTGCACCACAGGGCGGGAGGAGCGTGCCGAGCACGATACATTTTCTCTCTTTGGTAAGGATTTTTTATGTTTTATACTTTTGGAATTTTGGTTTTTCACGTTGAGTTTAAAATGACCTTATTCCTGTTTGAAATGTACTAACTTGAATTTTCCTCGCAGCAGGTCAACTTGTGTGTGGTTGCAACATTGCGGTCCCATTGAGTACATTTTTGGAGAAAGGGACATCTGTTGCACCACAGGGCGGGAGGAGCGTGCCGAGCACGATACATTTTCTCTCTTTGGTAAGGATATTAATGTTTTATACTTTTGGAATTTTGGTTTTTCACGTTGAGTTTAAAATGACCTTATTCCTGTTTGAAATGTACTAACATGAATTTTCCTCGCAGCAGGTCAACTTGTGTGTGGTTGCAACATTGCGGTCCCATTGAGTACATTTTTGGAGAAAGGGACATCTGTTGCACCACAGGGCGGGAGGAGCGTGCCGAGCACGATACATTTTCTCTCTTTGGTAAGGATTTTTTATGTTTTATACTTTTGGAATTTTGGTTTTTCATGTTGAGTTTAAAATGACCTTATTCCTGTTTGAAATGTACTAACTTGAATTTTCCTCACAGCAGGTCAACTCTTGTGTGGTTGCAACATTACGTTCCCATTGAGTACATTTTTGGAGAAAGGGACATCTGTTGCACCACAGGGCGGGAGGAGCGTGCCGAGCACGATACATTTTCTCTCTTAGGTAAGGATTTTTTATGTTTTATACTTTTGGAATTTTGGTTTTTCACGTTGAGTTTAAAATGACTTTATTCCTGTTTGAAATGTACTAACTTGAATTTTCCTCACAGTAGGTCAACTCTTGTGTGGTTGCAACATTACGTTCCCATTGAGTACATTTTTGGAGAAAGGGACATCTGTTGCACCACAGGGCGGGAGGAGCGTGTCGAGCACGATACATTTTCTCTCTTTGGTAAGGATTTTTTATGTTTTATACTTTTGGAATTTTGGTTTTTCACGTTGAGTTTAAAATGACTTTATTCCTGTTAGAAATGTACTTACTTGAATTTTCCTCACAGCAGGTCAACTTGTGTGTGGCTGCAACATTACGGTCCCATTGAGTACATTTTTGGAGAAAGGGACATCTGTTGCACCACAGGGCGGGAGGAGGGTGCCGAGCACGATACATTTTCTCTCTTTGCTAAGGATTTTTTATGTTTTATACTTTTGGAATTTTGGTTTTTCACGTTGAGTTTAAAATGACCTTTTTCCTGTTTGAAATGTACTAACTTGATTTTTCATCACTGCAGGTCAACTTGTGTGTGGTTGCAACATTACGGTCCCATTGAGTACAATTTTGGAGAAAGGGACATCTGTTGCACCACAGGGCGGGAGGAGGGTGCCGAGCATATTACATTTCCTGTCTTTGGTAAACATTTTTTATGTTTTATACTTTTGGAATTTTGGTTTTTCATGTTGAGTTTAAAATAACCTTTTTCATGTTTGAAATGTACTAACTTGATTTTCCTCACAGCAGGTCAACTTGTGTGTGGTTGCAACATTACGGTCCCATTGAGTACATTTTTGGAGAAAGGGACATCTGTTGCACCACAGGGCGGGAGGAGGGTGCCGAGCATATTACATTTCCTGTCTTTGGTAAACATTTTTTATGTTTTATAGTTTTGGAATTTTGGTTTTTTATCTTGAGTTTAAAATGACCTTTTTCATGTTTAAAATGTACTAACTTGAATTTTCCTCACAGCAGGTCAACTTGTGTGTGGTTGCAACATTACGGTCCCATTGAGTACATTTTTGGAGAAAGGGACATCTGTTGCACCACAGGGCGGGAGGAGCGTGCCGAGCACGATATATTTTCTGTCTTTGGTAAGGATTTTTTATGTTCTATACTTTTGGAATTTTGGTTTTTCACGTTGAGTTTAAGATGACCTTATTCCTGTCTGAAATGTACTAACTTGAATTTGCCTCACAGCAGGTCAACTTGTGTGTGGCTGCAACATTACGGTCCCATTGAGTTCATTTTTGGAGAAAGGGACATCTGTTGCACCACAGGGCGGGAGGAGCGTGCCGAGCACGATACATTTTCTCTCTTTGGTAAGGATTTTTTATGTTTTATACTTTTGGAATTTTGGTTTTTCACGTTGAGTTTAAAATGACCTTATTCCTGTTTGAAATGTACTAACTTGAATTTTCCTCACAGCAGGTCAACTTGTGTGTGGTTGCAACATTACGGTCCATTTGAGTACATTTTTGGAGAAAGGTACATCTGTTGCACCACAGGGCGGGAGGAGCGTGCCGTGCACGATACATTTTCTCTCTTTGGTAAGGATTTTTTATGTTTTATACTTTTGGAATTTTGGTTTTTCACGTTGAGTTTAAAATGACCTTATTCCTGTTTGAAATTTACTAACTGGAATTTTCCTCACAGCAGGTCAACATGTGTGTGGCTGCAACATTACGGTCCCATTGAGTACATTTTTGGAGAAAGGGACATCTGTTGCACCACAGGGCGGGAGGAGCGTGCCGAGCACGATACATTTTCTCTCTTTGGTAAGGATTTTTTATGTTTTATACTTTTGGAATTTTGGTTTTTCACGTTGAGTTTAAGATGACCTTATTCCTGTTTGAAATGTACTAACGTGAATTTTCCTGAGAGCAGGTAAACTTGTGTGTGGTTGCAACATTACGTTCCCATTGAGTACATTTTTGGAGAAAGGGACATCTGTTGCACCACAGGGCGGGAGGAGCGTGCCGAGCACGATACATTTTCTCTCTTTGGTAAGGATTTTTTATGTTTTATACTTTTGGAATTTTGGTTTTTCACGTTGAGTTTAAAATGGCCCTAATCCTGTTTGAAATGTACTAACATGAATTTTCCTCACAGCAGGTCAACTTGTGTGTGGTTGCAACATTACGGTCCCATTGAGTACATTTTTGGAGAAAGGGACACCTGTTGCACCACAGGGCGGGAGGAGCGTGCCGAGCACGATACAATTTCTCTCTTTGGTAAGGATTTTTTATGTTTTATACTTTTGGAATTTTGGTTTTTCACGTTGAGTTTAAAATGGCCCTAATCCTGTTTGAAATGTACTAACATGAATTTTCCTCACAGCAGGTCAACTTGTGTGTGGTTGCAACATTACGTTCCCATTGAGTACATTTTTGGAGAAAGGGACATCTGTTGCACCACAGGGCGGGAGGAGCGTGCCGAGCACGATACAATTTCTCTCTTTGGTAAGGATTTTTTATGTTTTATACTTTTGGAATTTTGGTTTTTCACGTTGAGTTTAAAATGACCTTATTCCTGTTTGAAATGTACTAACTTGAATTTTCCTCACAGCAGGTCAACTCTTGTGTGGATGCAACATTACGTTCCCATTGAGTATATTTTTGGAGAAAGGGACATCTGTTGCACCACAGGCGGGAGGAGCGAGCCGAGCACGATACATTTTCTCTCTTTGGTAAGGATATTTATGTTTTATACTTTTGGAATTTTGGTTTTTCACGTTGTGTTTAAAATGACTTTATTCCTGTTTGAAATGTACTTACTTGAATTTTCCTCATAGGAGGTCAACTTGTGTGTGGCTGCAACATTACGGTCCCATTGAGTACATTTTTGGAGAAAGGGACATCTGTTGCACCACAGGGCGGGAGGAGCGTGCCGAGCACGATACATTTTCTCTCTTTGGTAAGGATTTTTTATGTTTTATACTATTGGAATTTTGGTTTTTCACTTGAGTTTAAAATGACCTTATTCCTGTTTGAAATGTACTAACTTGAATTTTCCTCACAGCAGGTCAACTTGTGTGTGGTTGCAACATTACGGTCCCATTGAGTACATTTTTGGAGAAAGGGACATCTGTTGCACCACAGGGCGGGAGGAGCGTGCCGAGCACGATACATTTTCTCTCTTTGGTAAGGATTTTTTATGTTTTATACTTTTGGAAATTTGGTTTTTCACGTTGAGTTTAAAATGACCTTATTCCTGTTTGAAATGTACTAACATGAATTTTCCTCACAGCAGGTCAACTTGTGTGTGGTTGCAACATTGTGGTCCCATTGAGTACATTTTTGGAGAAAGGGACATCTGTTGCACCACAGGGCGGGAGGAACGTGCCGAGCACGATACATTTTCTCTCTTTGGTAAGGATTTTTTATGTTTTATACTTTTGGAATTTTGGTTTTTCACGTTGAGTTTAAAATGACCTTATTCCTGTTTGAAATGTACTAACATGAATTTTCCTCACAGCAGGTCAACTTGTGTGTGGTTGCAACATTACGTTCCCATTGAGTACATTTTTGGAGAAAGGGACATCTGTTGCACCACAGGGCGGGAGGAGCGTGCCGAGCACGATACATTTTCTCTCTTTGATAAGGATTTTTTATGTTTTATACTTTTGGAATTTTGGTTTTTCACGTTGAGTTTAAAATGACCTTATTCCTGTTTGAAATGTTCTAATTTGAATTTTCCGCACAGCAGGTCAACTCTGGTGTGGTTGTAACATTACGTTCCCATTGAGTACATTTTTGGAGAAAGGGACATCTGTTGCACCACAGGGCGGGAGGAGCGTGCCGAGCACGATACATTTTCTCTCTTTGGTAAGGATTTTTTATGTTTTATACTTTTGGAATTTTGGTTTTTCACGTTGAGTTTAAAATGACTTTATTCCTGTTAGAAATGTACTTACTTGAATTTTCCTCACAGCAGGTCAACTTGTGTGTGGCTGCAACATTACGGTCCCATTGAGTACATTTTTGGAGAAAGGGACATCTGTTGCACCACAGGGCGGGAGGAGCGTGCCGAGCACGATACATTCTCTCTCTATGGTAATTATTTTTTATGTTTTATACCTTTGGAATTTTGGTTTTTCACGTTGAGTTTAAAATGACCTTATTCCTGTTTGAAATGTACTAACTTGAATTTTCCTCAGAGCAGATCAACTTGTGTGTGGTTGCAACATTACGGTCCCATTGAGTACATTTTTGGAGAAAGGGACATCTGTTGCACCACAGGGCGGGAGAAGCGTGCCGAGCACGATCCATTTCCTCTCTTTGGTAAGGATTTTTTATGTTTTATACTTTTGGAATTTTGGTTTTTCACGTTGAGTTTAAAATGACTTTATTCCTGTTTGAAATGTACTTACTTGAATTTTCCTCACAGCAGGTCAACTTGTGTGTGGCTGCAACATTACGGTCCCATTGAGTACATTTTTGGAGAAAGGGACATCTGTTGCACCACAGGGCGGGAGGAGCGTGCCGAGCACGATACATTCTCTCTCTATGGTAATTATTTTTTATGTTTTATACCTTTGGAATTTTGGTTTTTCACGTTGAGTTTAAAATGACCTTATTCCTGTTTGAAATGTACTAACTTGAATTTTCCTCAGAGCAGATCAACTTGTGTGTGGTTGTAACATTACATTCCCATTGAGTACATTTTTGGAGAAAGGGACATCTGTTGCACCACAGGGCGGGAGGAGCGTGCCGAGCACGATACATTTTCTCTCTTTGGTAAGGATTTTTTATGTTTTATACTTTTGGAATTTTGGTTTTTCACGTTGAGTTTAAAATGACTTTATTCCTGTTTGAAATGTACTTACTTGAATTTTCCTCACAGTTGGTCGACTTGTGTGTGGCTGCAACATTACGGTCCCATTGAGTACATTTTTGGAGAAAGGGACATCTGTTGCACCACAGGGCGGGAGGAGCGTGCCGAGCATGATACATTTTCTCTCTTTGGTAAGGATTTTTTATGTTTTATACTTTTGGAATTTTGGTTTTTCACGTTGAGTTTAAAATGACCTTATTCCTGTTTGAAATGTACTAACTTGAATTTTTCTCACAGCAGGTCAACTTGTGTGTGGTTGCAACATTACGGTCCCATTGAGTACATTTTTGGAGAAAGGGACATCTGTTGCACCACACGGCAGGAGGAGCGTGCCAAGCATGATACATTTTCTCTCTTTGGTAAGGATTTTTTATGTTTTATACTTTTGGAATTTTGGTTTTTCACGTTGAGTTTAAAATGCCCTTTTTCCTGTTTGAAATGTACTAACTTGAATTTTCCTCACAGCAGGTCAACTTGTGTGTGGTTGCAACATTACGGTCCCATTGAGTACATTTTTGGAGAAAGGGACATCTGTTGCACCACACGGCAAGAGGAGCGTGCCGAGCATGATACATTTTCTCTCTTTGGTAAGGATTTTTTATGTTTTATACTTTTGGAATTTTGGTTTTTCACGTTGAGTTTAAAATGCCCTTTTTCCTGTTTCAAATGTACTAACTTGAATTTTCCTCACAGCAGGTCAACTTGTGTGTGGTTGCAACATTACGGTCCCATTGAGTACATTTTTGGTGAAAGGTACATCTGTTGCACCACACGGCAGGAGGAGCGTGCCGAGCATGATAAATTTTCTCTCTTTGGTAAGGAATTTTTATGTTTTATACTTTTGGAATTTTGGTTTTTCACGTTGAGTTTAAAATGCCCTTTTTCCTGTTTGAAATGTAGTAACTTGAATTTTCCTCACAGCAGGTCAACTTGTGTGTGGTCGCAACATTGCGGTCCCATTGAGTACATTTTTGGAGAAAGGGACATCTGTTGCACCACAGGGCGGGAGGAGCGTGCCGAGCATGATACATTTTCTCTCTTAGGTAAGGATTTTTTATGTTTTATACTTTTGGAATTTTGGTTTTTCACGTTGAGTTTAAAATGCCCTTTTTCCTGTTTGAAATGTACTAACTTGAATTTTCCTCACAGCAGGTCAACTTGTGTGTGGTTGCAACATTACGGTCCCATTGAGTACATTTTTGGAGAAAGGGACATCTGTTGCACCACACGGCAGGAGGAGCGTGCCGAGCATGATACATTTTCTCTCTTTGGTAAGTGTATTTTATGTTTTATACTTTTGGAATTTTGGTTTTTCACGTTGAGTTTAAAATGCCCTTTTTCCTGTTTGAAATGTACTAACTTGAATTTTCCTCACAGCAGGTCAACTTGTGTGTGGTTGCAACATTACGGTCCCATTGAGTACATTTTTGGAGTAAGGGACATCTGTTGCACCACACGGCAGGAGGAGCGTGCCGAGCATGATACATTTTCTCTCTTAGGTAAGGATTTTTTATGTTTTATACTTTTGGAATTTTGGTTTTTCACGTTGAGTTTAAAATGCCCTTTTTCCTGTTTGAAATGTACTAACTTGAATTTTCCTCACAGCAGGTCAACTTGATGTGTGGTTGCAACATAACGGTCCCATTGAGTACATTTTTGGAGAAAGGGACATCTGTTGCACCACAGGGCGGGAGGAGCGTGCCGAGCATGATACATTTTCTCTCTTAGGTAAGGATTTTTTATGTTTTATACTTTTGGAATTTTGGTTTTTCACGTTGAGATTAAAATGCCCTTTTTCCTGTTTGAAATGTACTAACTTGAATTTTCCTCACAGCAGGTCAACTTGTGTGTGGTTGCAACATTACGGTCCCATTGAGTACATTTTTGGAGAAAGGGACATCTGTTGCACCACAGGGCGGGAGGAGCGTGCCGAGCACGATACATTTTCCCTCTTTGGTAAGGATTTTTTATGTTTTATACTTTTGGAATTTTGGTTTTTCACGTTGAGTTTAAAATGACTTTATTCCTGTTAGAAATGTACTTACTTGAATTTTCCTCACAGCAGGTCAACTTGTGTGTGGCTGCAACATTACGGTCCCATTGAGTACATTTTTGGAGAAAGGGACATCTGTTGCACCACAGGGCGGGAGGAGCGTGCCGAGCACGATACATTCTCTCTCTATGGTAATTATTTTTTATGTTTTATACCTTTGGAATTTTGGTTTTTCACGTTGAGTTTAAAATGACCTTATTCCTGTTTGAAATGTACTAACTTGAATTTTCCTCAGAGCAGATCAACTTGTGTGTGGTTGCAACATTACGGTCCCATTGAGTACATTTTTGGAGAAAGGGACATCTGTTGCACCACAGGGCGGGAGAAGCGTGCCGAGCACGATCCATTTCCTCTCTTTGGTAAGGATTTTTTATGTTTTATACTTTTGGAATTTTGGTTTTTCACGTTGAGTTTAAAATGACTTTATTCCTGTTTGAAATGTACTTACTTGAATTTTCCTCACAGCAGGTCAACTTGTGTGTGGCTGCAACATTACGGTCCCATTGAGTACATTTTTGGAGAAAGGGACATCTGTTGCACCACAGGGCGGGAGGAGCGTGCCGAGCACGATACATTCTCTCTCTATGGTAATTATTTTTTATGTTTTATACCTTTGGAATTTTGGTTTTTCACGTTGAGTTTAAAATGACCTTATTCCTGTTTGAAATGTACTAACTTGAATTTTCCTCAGAGCAGATCAACTTGTGTGTGGTTGTAACATTACGTTCCCATTGAGTACATTTTTGGAGAAAGGGACATCTGTTGCACCACAGGGCGGGAGGAGCGTGCCGAGCACGATACATTTTCTCTCTTTGGTAAGGATTTTTTATGTTTTATACTTTTGGAATTTTGGTTTTTCACGTTGAGTTTAAAATGACTTTATTCCTGTTTGAAATGTACTTACTTGAATTTTCCTCACAGTTGGTCGACTTGTGTGTGGCTGCAACATTACGGTCCCATTGAGTACATTTTTGGAGAAAGGGACATCTGTTGCACCACAGGGCGGGAGGAGCGTGCCGAGCATGATACATTTTCTCTCTTTGGTAAGGTTTTTTTATGTTTTATACTTTTGGAATTTTGGTTTTTCACGTTGAGTTTAAAATGACCTTATTCCTGTTTGAAATGTACTAACTTGAATTTTTCTCACAGCAGGTCAACTTGTGTGTGGTTGCAACATTACGGTCCCATTGAGTACATTTTTGGAGAAAGGGACATCTGTTGCACCACACGGCAGGAGGAGCGTGCCAAGCATGATACATTTTCTCTCTTTGGTAAGGATTTTTTATGTTTTATACTTTTGGAATTTTGGTTTTTCACGTTGAGTTTAAAATGCCCTTTTTCCTGTTTGAAATGTACTAACTTGAATTTTCCTCACAGCAGGTCAACTTGTGTGTGGTTGCAACATTACGGTCCCATTGAGTACATTTTTGGAGAAAGGGACATCTGTTGCACCACACGGCAAGAGGAGCGTGCCGAGCATGATACATTTTCTCTCTTTGGTAAGGATTTTTTATGTTTTATACTTTTGGAATTTTGGTTTTTCACGTTGAGTTTAAAATGCCCTTTTTCCTGTTTCAAATGTACTAACTTGAATTTTCCTCACAGCAGGTCAACTTGTGTGTGGTTGCAACATTACGGTCCCATTGAGTACATTTTTGGTGAAAGGTACATCTGTTGCACCACACGGCAGGAGGAGCGTGCCGAGCATGATAAATTTTCTCTCTTTGGTAAGGAATTTTTATGTTTTATACTTTTGGAATTTTGGTTTTTCACGTTGAGTTTAAAATGCCCTTTTTCCTGTTTGAAATGTAGTAACTTGAATTTTCCTCACAGCAGGTCAACTTGTGTGTGGTCGCAACATTGCGGTCCCATTGAGTACATTTTTGGAGAAAGGGACATCTGTTGCACCACAGGGCGGGAGGAGCGTGCCGAGCATGATACATTTTCTCTCTTAGGTAAGGATTTTTTATGTTTTATACTTTTGGAATTTTGGTTTTTCACGTTGAGTTTAAAATGCCCTTTTTCCTGTTTGAAATGTACTAACTTGAATTTTCCTCACAGCAGGTCAACTTGTGTGTGGTTGCAACATTACGGTCCCATTGAGTACATTTTTGGAGAAAGGGACATCTGTTGCACCACACGGCAGGAGGAGCGTGCCGAGCATGATACATTTTCTCTCTTTGGTAAGTATATTTTATGTTTTATACTTTTGGAATTTTGGTTTTTCACGTTGAGTTTAAAATGCCCTTTTTCCTGTTTGAAATGTACTAACTTGAATTTTCCTCACAGCAGGTCAACTTGTGTGTGGTTGCAACATTACGGTCCCATTGAGTACATTTTTGGTGTAAGGGACATCTGTTGCACCACACGGCAGGAGGAGCGTGCCGAGCATGATACATTTTCTCTCTTAGGTAAGGATTTTTTATGTTTTATACTTTTGGAATTTTGGTTTTTCACGTTGAGTTTAAAATGCCCTTTTTCCTGTTTGAAATGTACTAACTTGAATTTTCCTCACAGCAGGTCAACTTGATGTGTGGTTGCAACATAACGGTCCCATTGAGTACATTTTTGGAGAAAGGGACATCTGTTGCACCACAGGGCGGGAGGAGCGTGCCGAGCATGATACATTTTCTCTCTTAGGTAAGGATTTTTTATGTTTTATACTTTTGGAATTTTGGTTTTTCACGTTGAGATTAAAATGCCCTTTTTCCTGTTTGAAATGTACTAACTTGAATTTTCCTCACAGCAGGTCAACTTGTGTGTGGTTGCAACATTACGGTCCCATTGAGTACATTTTTGGAGAAAGGGACATCTGTTGCACCACAGGGCGGGAGGAGCGTGCCGAGCATGATACATTTTCTCTCTTAGGTAAGGATTTTTTATGTTTTATACTTTTGGAATTTTGGTTTTTCACGTTGAGTTTAAAATGCCCTTTTTCCTGTTTGAAATGTACTAACTTGAATTTTCCTCACAGCAGGTCAACTTGATGTGTGGTTGCAACATAACGGTCCCATTGAGTACATTTTTGGAGAAAGGGACATCTGTTGCACCACAGGGCGGGAGGAGCGTGCCGAGCATGATACATTTTCTCTCTTAGGTAAGGATTTTTTATGTTTTATACTTTTGGAATTTTGGTTTTTCACGTTGAGTTTAAAATGCCCTTTTTCCTGTTTGAAATGTACTAACTTGAATTTTCCTCACAGCAGGTCAACTTGTGTGTGGTTGCAACATTACGGTCCCATTGAGTACATTTTTGGAGAAAGGGACATCTGTTGCACCACACGGCAGGAGGAGCGTGCCGAGCATGATACATTTTCTCTCTTTGGTAAGAATTTTTTATGTTTTATACTTTTGGAATTTTGGTTTTTCACGTTGAGTTTAAAATGCCCTTTTTCCTGTTTGAAATGTACTAACTTGAATTTTCCTCATAGCAGGTCAACTTGTGTGTGGTTGCAACATTACGGTCCCATTGAGTACATTTTTGGAGAAAGGGACATCTGTTGCACCACAGGGCGGGAGGAGCGTGCCGAGCATGATACATTTTCTCTCTTAGGTAAGGATTTTTTATGTTTTATACTTTTGGAATTTTGGTTTTTCACGTTGAGTTTAAAATGCCCTTTTTCCTGTTTGAAATGTACTAACTTGAATTTTCCTCACAGCAGGTCAACTTGTGTGTGGTTGCAACATTACGGTCCCATTGAGTACATTTTTGGAGAAAGGGACATCTGTTGCACCACAGGGCGGGAGGAGCGTGCCGAGCACGATACATTTTCTCTCTTTGGTAAGAATTTTTTATGTTTTATACTTTTGGAATTTTGGTTTTTCACGTTGAGTTTAAAATGCCCTTTTTCCTGTTTGAAATGTAGTAACTTGAATTTTCCTCACAGCAGGTCAACTTGTGTGTGGTTGCAACATTACGGTCCCATTGAGTACATTTTTGGAGAAAGGGACATCTGTTGCACCACAGGGCGGGAGGAGCGTGCCGAGCATGATACATTTTCTCTCTTAGGTAAGGATTTTTTATGTTTTATACTTTTGGAATTTTGGTTTTTCACGTTGAGTTTAAAATGCCCTTTTTCCTGTTTGAAATGTACTAACTTGAATTTTCCTCACAGCAGGTCAACTTGTGTGTGGTTGCAACATTACGGTCCCATTGAGTACATTTTTGGAGAAAGGGACATCTGTTGCACCACAGGGCGGGAGGAGCGTGCCGAGCACGATACATTTTCTCTCTTTGGTAAGAATTTTTTATGTTTTATACTTTTGGAATTTTGGTTTTTCACGTTGAGTTTAAAATGCCCTTTTTCCTGTTTGAAATGTAGTAACTTGAATTTTCCTCACAGCAGGTCAACTTGTGTGTGGTTGCAACATTACGGTCCCATTGAGTACATTTTTGGAGTAAGGGACATCTGTTGCACCACACGGCAGGAGGAGCGTGCCGAGCATGATACATTTTCTCTCTTTGGTAAGGATTTTTTATGTTTTATACTTTTGGAATTTTGGTTTTTCACGTTGAGTTTAAAATGCCCTTTTTCCTGTTTGAAATGTAGTAACTTGAATTTTCCTCATAGCAGGTCAACTTGTGTGTGGTTGCAACATTACGGTCCCATTGAGTACATTTTTGGAGAAAGGGACATCTGTTGCACCACAGGGCGGGAGGAGCGTGCCGAGCATGATACATTTTCTCTCTTAGGTAAGGATTTTTTATGTTTTATACTTTTGGAATTTTGGTTTTTCACGTTGAGTTTAAAATGCCCTTTTTCCTGTTTGAAATGTACTAACTTGAATTTTCCTCACAGCAGGTCAACTTGTGTGTGGTTGCAACATTACGGTCCCATTGAGTACATTTTTGGAGAAAGGGACATCTGTTGCACCACAGGGCGGGAGGAGCGTGCCGAGCACGATACATTTTCTCTCTTTGGTAAGAATTTTTTATGTTTTATACTTTTGGAATTTTGGTTTTTCACGTTGAGTTTAAAATGCCCTTTTTCCTGTTTGAAATGTAGTAACTTGAATTTTCCTCACAGCAGGTCAACTTGTGTGTGGTTGCAACATTACGGTCCCATTGAGTACATTTTTGGAGTAAGGGACATCTGTTGCACCACACGGCAGGAGGAGCGTGCCGAGCATGATACATTTTCTCTCTTTGGTAAGGATTTTTTATGTTTTATACTTTTGGAATTTTGGTTTTTCACGTTGAGTTTAAAATGCCCTTTTTCCTGTTTGAAATGTAGTAACTTGAATTTTCCTCACAGCAGGTCAACTTGTGTGTGGTTGCAACATTACGGTCCCATTGAGTACATTTTTGGAGTAAGGGACATCTGTTGCACCACACGGCAGGAGGAGCGTGCCGAGCATGATACATTTTCTCTCTTTGGTAAGGATTTTTTATGTTTTATACTTTTGGAATTTTGGTTTTTCACGTTGAGTTTAAAATGCCCTTTTTCCTGTTTGAAATGTAGTAACTTGAATTTTCCTCACAGCAGGTCAACTTGTGTGTGGTTGCAACATTACGGTCCCATTGAGTACATTTTTGGAGTAAGGGACATCTGTTGCACCACACGGCAGGAGGAGCGTGCCGAGCATGATACATTTTCTCTCTTTGGTAAGGATTTTTTATGTTTTATACTTTTGGAATTTTGGTTTTTCACGTTGAGTTTAAAATGCCCTTTTTCCTGTTTGAAATGTAGTAACTTGAATTTTCCTCACAGCAGGTCAACTTGTGTGTGGTTGCAACATTACGGTCCCATTGAGTACATTTTTGGAGAAAGGGACATCTGTTGCACCACAGGGCGGGAGGAGCGTGCCGAGCATGATACATTTTCTCTCTTTGGTAAGGATTTTTTATGTTTTATACTTTTGGAATTTTGGTTTTTCACGTTGAGTTTAAAATGCCCTTTTTCCTGTTTGAAATGTAGTAACTTGAATTTTCCTCACAGCAGGTCAACTTGTGTGTGGTTGCAACATTACGGTCCCATTGAGTACATTTTTGGAGAAAGGGACATCTGTTGCACCACAGGGCGGGAGGAGCGTGCCGAGCATGATACATTTTCTCTCTTTGGTAAGGATTTTTTATGTTTTATACTTTTGGAATTTTGGTTTTTCACGTTGAGTTTAAAATGCCCTTTTTCCTGTTTGAAATGTAGTAACTTGAATTTTCCTCACAGCAGGTCAACTTGTGTGTGGTTGCAACATTACGGTCCCATTGAGTACATTTTTGGAGAAAGGGACATCTGTTGCACCACAGGGCGGGAGGAGCGTGCCGAGCATGATACATTTTCTCTCTTTGGTAAGGATTTTTTATGTTTTATACTTTTGGAATTTTGGTTTTTCACGTTGAGTTTAAAATGCCCTTTTTCCTGTTTGAAATGTAGTAACTTGAATTTTCCTCACAGCAGGTCAACTTGTGTGTGGTTGCAACATTACGGTCCCATTGAGTACATTTTTGGAGTAAGGGACATCTGTTGCACCACACGGCAGGAGGAGCGTGCCGAGCATGATACATTTTCTCTCTTTGGTAAGGATTTTTTATGTTTTATACTTTTGGAATTTTGGTTTTTCACGTTGAGTTTAAAATGCCCTTTTTCCTGTTTGAAATGTAGTAACTTGAATTTTCCTCACAGCAGGTCAACTTGTGTGTGGTTGCAACATTACGGTCCCATTGAGTACATTTTTGGAGAAAGGGACATCTGTTGCACCACAGGGCGGGAGGAGCGTGCCGAGCATGATACATTTTCTCTCTTTGGTAAGGATTTTTTATGTTTTATACTTTTGGAATTTTGGTTTTTCACGTTGAGTTTAAAATGCCCTTTTTCCTGTTTGAAATGTAGTAACTTGAATTTTCCTCACAGCAGGTCAACTTGTGTGTGGTTGCAACATTACGGTCCCATTGAGTACATTTTTGGAGAAAGGGACATCTGTTGCACCACAGGGCGGGAGGAGCGTGCCGAGCATGATACATTTTCTCTCTTTGGTAAGGATTTTTTATGTTTTATACTTTTGGAATTTTGGTTTTTCACGTTGAGTTTAAAATGCCCTTTTTCCTGTTTGAAATGTAGTAACTTGAATTTTCCTCACAGCAGGTCAACTTGTGTGTGGTTGCAACATTACGGTCCCATTGAGTACATTTTTGGAGTAAGGGACATCTGTTGCACCACACGGCAGGAGGAGCGTGCCGAGCATGATACATTTTCTCTCTTTGGTAAGGATTTTTTATGTTTTATACTTTTGGAATTTTGGTTTTTCACGTTGAGTTTAAAATGCCCTTTTTCCTGTTTGAAATGTAGTAACTTGAATTTTCCTCACAGCAGGTCAACTTGTGTGTGGTTGCAACATTACGGTCCCATTGAGTACATTTTTGGAGAAAGGGACATCTGTTGCACCACAGGGCGGGAGGAGCGTGCCGAGCATGATACATTTTCTCTCTTTGGTAAGGATTTTTTATGTTTTATACTTTTGGAATTTTGGTTTTTCACGTTGAGTTTAAAATGCCCTTTTTCCTGTTTGAAATGTAGTAACTTGAATTTTCCTCACAGCAGGTCAACTTGTGTGTGGTTGCAACATTACGGTCCCATTGAGTACATTTTTGGAGAAAGGGACATCTGTTGCACCACAGGGCGGGAGGAGCGTGCCGAGCATGATACATTTTCTCTCTTTGGTAAGGATTTTTTATGTTTTATACTTTTGGAATTTTGGTTTTTCACGTTGAGTTTAAAATGCCCTTTTTCCTGTTTGAAATGTAGTAACTTGAATTTTCCTCACAGCAGGTCAACTTGTGTGTGGTTGCAACATTACGGTCCCATTGAGTACATTTTTGGAGAAAGGGACATCTGTTGCAGCACAGGGTGGGAGGAGCGTGCCGAGCATGATACATTTTCTCTCTTTGGTAAGAATTTTTTATGTTTTATACTTTTGGAATTTTGGTTTTTCACGTTGAGTTTAAAATGCCCTTTTTCCTGTTTGAAATGTACTAACTTGAATTTTCCTCACAGCAGGTCAACTTGTGTGTGGTTGCAACATTACGGTCCCATTGAGTACATTTTTGGAGAAAGGGACATCTGTTGCACCACAGGGCGGGAGGAGCGTGCCGAGCATGATACATTTTCTCTCTTTGGTAAGGATTTTTTATGTTTTATACTTTTGGAATTTTGGTTTTTCACGTTGAGTTTAAAATGCCCTTTTTCCTGTTTGAAATGTAGTAACTTGAATTTTCCTCACAGCAGGTCAACTTGTGTGTGGTTGCAACATTACGGTCCCATTGAGTACATTTTTGGAGAAAGGGACATCTGTTGCACCACAGGGCGGGAGGAGCGTGCCGAGCATGATACATTTTCTCTCTTTGGTAAGGATTTTTTATGTTTTATACTTATGGAATTTTGGTTTTTCACGTTGAGTTTAAAATGCCTTTTTCCTGTTTGAAATGTACTAACTTGAATTTTCCTCACAGCAGGTCAACTTGTGTGTGGTTGCAACATTACGGTCCCATTGAGTACATTTTTGGAGAAAGGGACATCTGTTGCACCACACGGCAGGAGGAGCGTGCCGAGCATGATACATTTTCTCTCTTTGGTAAGGATTTTTTATGTTTTATACTTTTGGAATTTTGGTTTTTCACGTTGAGTTTAAAATGCCCTTTTTCCTGTTTGAAATGTAGTAACTTGAATTTTCCTCACAGCAGGTCAACTTGTGTGTGGTTGCAACATTACGGTCCCATTGAGTACATTTTTGGAGAAAGGGACATCTGTTGCAGCACAGGGTGGGAGGAGCGTGCCGAGCATGATACATTTTCTCTCTTTGGTAAGAATTTTTTATGTTTTATACTTTTGGAATTTTGGTTTTTCACGTTGAGTTTAAAATGCCCTTTTTCCTGTTTGAAATGTACTAACTTGAATTTTCCTCACAGCAGGTCAACTTGTGTGTGGTTGCAACATTACGGTCCCATTGAGTACATTTTTGGAGAAAGGGACATCTGTTGCACCACAGGGCGGGAGGAGCGTGCCGAGCATGATACATTTTCTCTCTTTGGTAAGGATTTTTTATGTTTTATACTTTTGGAATTTTGGTTTTTCACGTTGAGTTTAAAATGCCCTTTTTCCTGTTTGAAATGTAGTAACTTGAATTTTCCTCACAGCAGGTCAACTTGTGTGTGGTTGCAACATTACGGTCCCATTGAGTACATTTTTGGAGAAAGGGACATCTGTTGCACCACAGGGCGGGAGGAGCGTGCCGAGCATGATACATTTTCTCTCTTTGGTAAGGATTTTTTATGTTTTATACTTATGGAATTTTGGTTTTTCACGTTGAGTTTAAAATGCCTTTTTCCTGTTTGAAATGTACTAACTTGAATTTTCCTCACAGCAGGTCAACTTGTGTGTGGTTGCAACATTACGGTCCCATTGAGTACATTTTTGGAGAAAGGGACATCTGTTGCACCACACGGCAGGAGGAGCGTGCCGAGCATGATACATTTTCTCTCTTAGGTAAGGATTTTTTATGTTTTATACTTTTGGAATTTTGGTTTTTCACGTTGAGTTTAAAATGCCCTTATCCTGTTTGAAATGTACTAACTTGAATTTTCCTCACAGCAGGTCAACTTGTGTGTGGTTGCAACATTACGGTCCCATTGAGTTCATTTTTGGAGAAAGGGACATCTGTTGCACCACACGGCAGGAGGAGCGTGCCGAGCATGATACATTTTCTCTCTTTGGTAAGGATTTTTTATGTTTTATACTTTTGGAATTTTGGTTTTTCACGTTGAGTTTAAAATGCCCTTTTTCCTGTTTGAAATGTACGAACTTGAATTTTCCTCACAGCAGGTCAACTTGTGTGTGGTTGCAACATTACGGTCCCATTGAGTACATTTTTGGAGAAAGGGACATCTGTTGCACCACACGGCAGGAGGAGCGTGCCGAGCATGATACATTTTCTCTCTTAGGTAAGGATTTTTTATGTTTTATACTTTTGGAATTTTGGTTTTTCACGTTGAGTTTAAAATGCCCTTTTTCCTGTTTGAAATGTACTAACTTGAATTTTCCTCACAGCAGGTCAACTTGTGTGTGGTTGCAACATTACGGTCCCATTGAGTACATTTTTGGAGAAAGGGACATCTGTTGCACCACAGGGCGGGAGGAGCGTGCCGAGCATGATACATTTTCTCTCTTTGGTAAGGATTTTTTATGTTTTATACTTTTGGAATTTTGGTTTTTCACGTTGAGTTTAAAATGCCCTTTTTCCTGTTTGAAATGTACTAACTTGAATTTTCCTCACAGCAGGTCAACTTGTGTGTGGTTGCAACATTACGGTCCCATTGAGTACATTTTTGGAGAAAGGGACATCTGTTGCACCACACGGCAGGAGGAGCGTGCCGAGCATGATACATTTTCTCTCTTAGGTAAGGATTTTTTATGTTTTATACTTTTGGAATTTTGGTTTTTCACGTTGAGTTTAAAATGCCCTTATCCTGTTTGAAATGTACTAACTTGAATTTTCCTCACAGCAGGTCAACTTGTGTGTGGTTGCAACATTACGGTCCCATTGAGTACATTTTTGGAGAAAGGGACATCTGTTGCACCACACGGCAGGAGGAGCGTGCCGAGCATGATACATTTTCTATCTTTGGTAAGGATTTTTTATGTTTTATACTTTTGGAATTTTGGTTTTTCACGTTGAGTTTAAAATGCCCTTTTTCCTGTTTGAAATGTACTAACTTGAATTTTCCTCACAGCAGGTCAACTTGTGTGTGGTTGCAACATTACGGTCCCATTGAGTACATTTTTGGAGAAAGGGACATCTGTTGCACCACACGGCAGGAGGAGCGTGCCGAGCATGATACATTTTCTCTCTTAGGTAAGGATTTTTTATGTTTTATACTTTTGGAATTTTGGTTTTTCACGTTGAGTTTAAAATGCCCTTTTTCCTGTTTGAAATGTAGTAACTTGAATTTTCCTCACAGCAGGTCAACTTGTGTGTGGTTGCAACATTACGGTCCCATTGAGTACATTTTTGGAGAA
Organism: Schistocerca serialis cubense; assembly: GCF_023864345.2. Lineage (NCBI taxonomy): Eukaryota > Metazoa > Arthropoda > Insecta > Orthoptera > Acrididae > Schistocerca > Schistocerca serialis. The sequence continues at coordinate 48,624,310 of NC_064646.1, read as the reverse complement.
AGGGACATCTGTTGCACCACAGGGCGGGAGGAGCGTGCCGAGCATGATACATTTTCTCTCTTTGGTAAGGATTTTTTATGTTTTATACTTTTGGAATTTTGGTTTTTCACGTTGAGTTTAAAATGCCCTTTATCCTGTTTGAAATGTACTAACTTGAATTTTCCTCACAGCAGGTCAACTTGTGTGTGGTTGCAACATTACGGTCCCATTGAGTACATTTTTGGAGAAAGGGACATCTGTTGCACCACACGGCAGGAGGAGCGTGCCGAGCATGATACATTTTCTCTCTTAGGTAAGGATTTTTTATGTTTTATACTTTTGGAATTTTGGTTTTTCACGTTGAGTTTAAAATGCCCTTTTTCCTGTTTGAAATGTACTAACTTGAATTTTCCTCACAGCAGGTCAACTTGTGTGTGGTTGCAACATTACGGTCCCATTGAGTACATTTTTGGAGAAAGGGACATCTGTTGCACCACAGGGCGGGAGGAGCGTGCCGAGCATGATACATTTTCTCTCTTTGGTAAGGATTTTTTATGTTTTATACTTTTGGAATTTTGGTTTTTCACGTTGAGTTTAAAATGCCCTTTTTCCTGTTTGAAATGTACTAACTTGAATTTTCCTCACAGCAGGTCAACTTGTGTGTGGTTGCAACATTACGGTCCCATTGAGTACATTTTTGGAGAAAGGGACATCTGTTGCACCACAGGGCGGGAGGAGCGTGCCGAGCATGATACATTTTCTCTCTTTGGTAAGGATTCTTTATGTTTTATACTTTTGGAATTTTGGTTTTTCACGTTGAGTTTAAAATGCCCTTTTTCCTGTTTGAAATGTACTAACTTGAATTTTCCTCACAGCAGGTCAACTTGTGTGTGGTTGCAACATTACGGTCCCATTGAGTACATTTTTGGAGAAAGGGACATCTGTTGCACCACACGGCAGGAGGAGCGTGCCGAGCATGATACATTTTCTCTCTTTGGTAAGGATTTTTTATGTTTTATACTTTTGGAATTTTGGTTTTTCACGTTGAGTTTAAAATGCCCTTTTTCCTGTTTGAAATGTACTAACTTGAATTTTCCTCACAGCAGGTCAACTTGTGTGTGGTTGCAACATTACGGTCCCATTGAGTACATTTTTGGAGTAAGGGACATCTGTTGCACCACACGGCAGGAGGAGCGTGCCGAGCATGATACATTTTCTCTCTTTGGTAAGGATTTTTTATGTTTTATACTTTTGGAATTTTGGTTTTTCACGTTGAGTTTAAAATGCCCTTTTTCCTGTTTGAAATGTAGTAACTTGAATTTTCCTCACAGCAGGTCAACTTGTGTGTGGTTGCAACATCACGGTCCCATTGAGTACATTTTTGGAGAAAGGGACATCTGTTGCACCACAGGGCGGGAGGAGCGTGCCGAGCATGATACATTTTCTCTCTTTGGTAAGGATTTTTTATGTTTTATACTTTTGGAATTTTGGTTTTCCACGTTGAGTTTAAAATGCCCTTTTTCCTGTTTGAAATGTAGTAACTTGAATTTTCCTCACAGCAGGTCAACTTGTGTGTGGTTGCAACATTACGGTCCCATTGAGTACATTTTTGGAGAAAGGGACATCTGTTGCACCACACGGCAGGAGGAGCGTGCCGAGCATGATACATTTTCTCTCTTTGGTAAGGATTTTTTATGTTTTATACTTTTGGAATTTTGGTTTTTCACGTTGAGTTTAAAATGCCCTTTTTCCTGTTTGAAATGTACTAACTTGAATTTTCCTCACAGCAGGTCAACTTGTGTGTGGCTGCAACATTACGGTCCCATTGAGTACATTTTTGGAGAAAGGGACATCTGTTGCACCACACGGCAGGAGGAGCGTGCCGAGCATGATACATTTTCTCTCTTTGGTAAGGATTTTTTATGTTTTATACTTTTGGAATTTTGGTTTTTCACGTTGAGTTTAAAATGCCCTTTTTCCTGTTTGAAATGTACTAACTTGAATTTTCCTCACAGCAGGTCAACTTGTGTGTGGTTGCAACATTACGGTCCCATTGAGTACATTTTTGGAGAAAGGGACATCTGTTGCACCACACGGCAGGAGGAGCGTGCCGAGCATGATACATTTTCTCTCTTTGGTAAGGATTTTTTATGTTTTATACTTTTGGAATTTTGGTTTTTCACGTTGAGTTTAAAATGCCCTTTTTCCTGTTTGAAATGTACTAACTTGAATTTTCCTCACAGCAGGTCAACTTGTGTGTGGTTGCAACATTACGGTCCCATTGAGTACATTTTTGGAGAAAGGGACATCTGTTGCACCACAGGGCGGGAGGAGCGTGCCGAGCATGATACATTTTCTCTCTTAGGTAAGGATTTTTTATGTTTTATACTTTTGGAATTTTGGTTTTTCACGTTGAGTTTAAAATGCCCTTTTTCCTGTTTGAAATGTACTAACTTGAATTTTCCTCACAGCAGGTCAACTTGTGTGTGGTTGCAACATTACGGTCCCATTGAGTACATTTTTGGAGAAAGGGACATCTGTTGCACCACACGGCAGGAGGAGCGTGCCGAGCATGATACATTTTCTCTCTTTGGTAGGGATTTTTTATGTTTTATACTTTTGGAATTTTGGTTTTTCACGTTGAGTTTAAAATGCCCTTTTTCCTGTTTGAAATGTAGTAACTTGAATTTTCCTCACAGCAGGTCAACTTGTGTGTGGTTGCAACATTACGGTCCCATTGAGTACATTTTTGGAGAAAGGGACATCTGTTGCACCACACGGCAGGAGGAGCGTGCCGAGCATGATACATTTTCTCTCTTTGGTAAGGATTTTTTATGTTTTATACTTTTGGAATTTTGGTTTTTCACGTTGAGTTTAAAATGCCCTTTTTCCTGTTTGAAATGTACTAACTTGAATTTTCCTCACAGCAGGTCAACTTGTGTGTGGTTGCAACATTACGGTCCCATTGAGTACATTTTTGGAGAAAGGGACATCTGTTGCACCACAGGGCGGGAGGAGCGTGCCGAGCATGATACATTTTCTCTCTTTGGTAAGGATTTTTTATGTTTTATACTTTTGGAATTTTGGTTTTTCACGTTGAGTTTAAAATGCCCTTTTTCCTGTTTGAAATGTACTAACTTGAATTTTCCTCACAGCAGGTCAACTTGTGTGTGGTTGCAACATTACGGTCCCATTGAGTACATTTTTGGAGAAAGGGACATCTGTTGCACCACAGGGCGGGAGGAGCGTGCCGAGCACGATACATTTTCTCTCTTTGGTAAGAATTTTTTATGTTTTATACTTTTGGAATTTTGGTTTTTCACGTTGAGTTTAAAATGCCCTTTTTCCTGTTTGAAATGTACTAACTTGAATTGTCCTCACAGCAGGTCAACTTGTGTGTGGTTGCAACATTACGGTCCCATTGAGTACATTTTTGGAGAAAGGGACATCTGTTGCACCACACGGCAGGAGGAGCGTGCCGAGCATGATACATTTTCTCTCTTTGGTAAGGATTTTTTATGTTTTATACTTTTGGAATTTTGGTTTTTCACGTTGAGTTTAAAATGCCCTTATTCCTGTTTGAAATGTACTAACTTGAATTTTCCTCACAGCAGGTCAACTTGTGTGTGGTTGCAACATTACGGTCCCATTGAGTACATTTTTGGAGAAAGGGACATCTGTTGCACCACACGGCAGGAGGAGCGTGCCGAGCATGATACATTTTCTCTCTTTGGTAAGGATTTTTTATGTTTTATACTTTTGGAATTTTGGTTTCTCACGTTGAGTTTAAAATGCCCTGTTTCCTGTTTGAAATGTACTAACTTGAATTTTCCTCACAGCAGGTCAACTTGTGTGTGGTTGCAACATTACGGTCCCATTGAGTACATTTTTGGAGAAAGGGACATCTGTTGCACCACACGGCAGGAGGAGCGTGCCGAGCATGATACATTTTCTCTCTTTGGTAAGGATTTTTTATGTTTTATACTTTTGGAATTTTGGTTTTTCACGTTGAGTTTAAAATGCCCTTTTTCCTGTTTGAAATGTACTAACTTGAATTTTCCTCACAGCAGGTCAACTTGTGTGTGGTTGCAACATTACGGTCCCATTGAGTACATTTTTGGAGAAAGGGACATCTGTTGCACCACACGGCAGGAGGAGCGTGCCGAGCATGATACATTTTCTCTCTTTGGTAAGGATTTTTTATGTTTTATACTTTTGGAATTTTGGTTTTTCACGTTGAGTTTAAAATGCCCTTTTTCCTGTTTGAAATGTACTAACTTGAACTTTCCTCACAGCAGGTCAACTTGTGTGTGGTTGCAACATTACGGTCCCATTGAGTACATTTTTGGAGAAAGGGACATCTGTTGCACCACAGGGCGGGAGGAGCGTGCCGAGCATGATACATTTTCTCTCTTAGGTAAGGATTTTTTATGTTTTATACTTTTGGAATTTTGGTTTTTCACGTTGAGTTTAAAATGCCCTTTTTCCTGTTTGAAATGTACTAACTTGAATTTTCCTCACAGCAGGTCAACTTGTGTGTGGTTGCAACATTACGGTCCCATTGAGTACATTTTTGGAGAAAGGGACATCTGTTGCACCACAGGGCGGGAGGAGCGTGCCGAGCATGATACATTTTCTCTCTTTGGTAAGGATTTTTTATGTTTTATACTTTTGGAATTTTGGTTTTTCACGTTGAGTTTAAAATGCCCTTTTTCCTGTTTGAAATGTACTAACTTGAATTTTCCTCACAGCAGGTCAACTTGTGTGTGGTTGCAACATTACGGTCCCATTGAGTACATTTTTGGAGAAAGGGACATCTGTTGCACCACACGGCAGGAGGAGCGTGCCGAGCATGATACATTTTCTCTCTTTGGTAAGGATTTTTTATGTTTTATACTTTTGGAATTTTGGTTTTTCACGTTGAGTTTAAAATGCCCTTTTTCCTGTTTGAAATGTACTAACTTGAATTTTCCTCACAGCAGGTCAACTTGTGTGTGGTTGCAACATTACGGTCCCATTGAGTACATTTTTGGAGAAAGGGACATCTGTTGCACCACAGGGCGGGAGGAGCGTGCCGAGCATGATACATTTTCTCTCTTAGGTAAGGATTTTTTATGTTTTATACTTTTGGAATTTTGGTTTTTCACGTTGAGTTTAAAATGCCCTTTTTCCTGTTTGAAATGTACTAACTTGAATTTTCCTCACAGCAGGTCAACTTGTGTGTGGTTGCAACATTACAGTCCCATTGAGTACATTTTTGGAGAAAGGGACATCTGTTGCACCACAGGGCGGGAGGAGCGTGCCGAGCATGATACATTTTCTCTCTTAGGTAAGGATTTTTTATGTTTTATACTTTTGGAATTTTGGTTTTTCACGTTGAGTTTAAAATGCCCTTTTTCCTGTTTGAAATGTACTAACTTGAATTTTCCTCACAGCAGGTCAACTTGTGTGTGGTTGCAACATTACGGTCCCATTGAGTACATTTTTGGAGAAAGGGACATCTGTTGCACCACACGGCAGGAGGAGCGTGCCGAGCATGATAAATTTTCTCTCTTTGGTAAGGATTTTTTATGTTTTATACTTTTGGAATTTTGGTTTTTCACGTTGAGTTTAAAATGCCCTTTTTCCTGTTTGAAATGTACTAACTTGAATTTTCCTCACAGCAGGTCAACTTGTGTGTGGTTGCAACATTACGGTCCCATTGAGTACATTTTTGGAGAAAGGGACATCTGTTGCACCACAGGGCGGGAGGAGCGTGCCGAGCATGATACATTTTCTCTCTTAGGTAAGGATTTTTTATGTTTTATACTTTTGGAATTTTGGTTTTTCACGTTGAGTTTAAAATGCCCTTTTTCCTGTTTGAAATGTACTAACTTGAATTTTCCTCACAGCAGGTCAACTTGTGTGTGGTTGCAACATTACGGTCCCATTGAGTACATTTTTGGAGAAAGGGACTTCTGTTGCACCACAGGGCGGGAGGAGCGTGCCGAGCATGATACATTTTCTCTCTTTGGTAAGGATTTTTTATGTTTTATACTTTTGGAATTTTGGTTTTTCACGTTGAGTTTAAAATGCCCTTTTTCCTGTTTGAAATGTACTAACTTGAATTTTCCTCACAGCAGGTCAACTTGTGTGTGGTTGCAACATTACGGTCCCATTGAGTACATTTTTGGAGAAAGGGACATCTGTTGCACCACACGGCAGGAGGAGCGTGCCGAGCATGATACATTTTCTCTCTTTGGTAAGGATTTTTTATGTTTTATACTTTTGGAATTTTGGTTTTTCACGTTGAGTTTAAAATGCCCTTTTTCCTGTTTGAAATGTACTAACTTGAATTTTCCTCACAGCAGGTCAACATGTGTGTGGTTGCAACATTACGGTCCCATTGAGTACATTTTTGGAGAAAGGGACATCTGTTGCACCACAGGGCGAGAGGAGCGTGCCGAGCATGATACATTTTCTCTCTTTGGTAAGGATTTTTTATGTTTTATACTTTTGGAATTTTGGTTTTTCACGTTGAGTTTAAAATGCCCTTTTTCCTGTTTGAAATGTACTAACTTGAATTTTCCTCACAGCAGGTACTTGTGTGTGGTTGCAACATTACGGTCCCATTGAGTACATTTTTGGAGAAAGGGACATCTGTTGCACCACACGGCAGGAGGAGCGTGCCGAGCATGATACATTTTCTCTCTTTGGTAAGGAATTTTTATGTTTTATACTTTTGGAATTTTGGTTTTTCACGTTGAGTTTAAAATGCCCTTTTTCCTGTTTGAAATGTAGTAACTTGAATTTTCCTCACAGCAGGTCAACTTGTGTGTGGTTGCAACGTTACGGTCCCATTGAGTACATTTTTGGAGTAAGGGACATCTGTTGCACCACAGGGCGGGAGGAGCGTGCCGAGCATGATACATTTTCTCTCTTAGGTAAGGCTTTTTATGTTTTATACTTTTGGAATTTTGGTTTTTCACGTTGAGTTTAAAATGCCCTTTTTCCTGTTTGAAATGTACTAACTTGAATTTTCCTCACAGCAGGTCAACTTGTGTGTGGTTGCAACATTACGGTCCCATTGAGTACATTTTTGGAGAAAGGGACATCTGTTGCACCACACGGCAGGAGGAGCGTGCCGAGCATGATACATTTTCTCTCTTTGGTAAGGAATTTTTATGTTTTATACTTTTGGAATTTTGGTTTTTCACGTTGAGTTTAAAATGCCCTTTTTCTGTTAAAATGTACTAACTTGAATTTTCCTCACAGCAGGTCAACTTGTGTGTGGTTGCAACATTACGGTCCCATTGAGTACATTTTTGGAGAAAGGGACATCTGTTGCACCACAGGGCGGGAGGAGCGTGCCGAGCATGATACATTTTCTCTCTTTGGTAATGATTTTTTATGTTTTATACTTTTGGAATTTTGGTTTTTCACGTTGAGTTTAAAATGCCCTTTTTCCTGTTTGAAATGTACTAACTTGAATTTTCCTCACAGCAGGTCAACTTGTGTGTGGTTGCAACATTACGGTCCCATTGAGTACATTTTTGGAGAAAGGGACATCTGTTGCACCACACGGCAGGAGGAGCGTGCCGAGCATGATAAATTTTCTCTCTTTGGTAAGGAATTTTTTTGTTTTATACTTTTGGAATTTTGGTTTTTCACGTTGAGTTTAAAATGCCCTTTTTCCTGTTTGAAATGTAGTAACTTGAATTTTCCTCACAGCAGGTCAACTTGTGTGTGGTTGCAACATTACGGTCCCATTGAGTACATTTTTGGAGAAAGGGACATCTGTTGCACCACAGGGCGGGAGGAGCGTGCCGAGCATGATACATTTTCTCTCTTAGGTAAGGATTTTTTATGTTTTATATTTTTGGAATTTTGGTTTTTCACGTTGAGTTTAAAATGCCCTTTTTCCTGTTTGAAATGTACTAACTTGAATTTTCCTCACAGCAGGTCAACTTGTGTGTGGTTGCAACATTACGGTCCCATTGAGTACATTTTTGGAGAAAGGGACATCTGTTGCACCACAGGGCAGGAGGAGCGTGCCGAGCATGATACATTTTCTCTCTTTGGTAAGGATTTTTTATGTTTTATACTTTTGGAATTTTGGTATTTCACGTTGAGTTTAAAATGCCCTTTTTCCTGTTTGAAATGTACTAACTTGAATTTTCCTCACAGCAGGTCAACTTGTGTGTGGTTGCAACATTACGGTCCCACTGAGTACATTTTTGGAGAAAGGGACATCTGTTGCACCACAGGGCAGGAGGAGCGTGCCGAGCATGATAAATTTTCTCTCTTTGGTAAGGATTTTTTATGTTTTATACTTTTGGAATTTTGGTTTTTCACGTTGAGTTTAAAATGCCCTTTTTCCTGTTTGAAATGTACTAACTTGAATTTTCCTCACAGCAGGTCAACTTGTGTGTGGTTGCAACATTATGGTCGCACTGAGTACATTTTTGGAGAAAGGGACATCTGTTGCACCACACGGCAGGAGGAGCGTGCCGAGCATGATACATTTTCTCTCTTTGGTTAGGATTTTTTATGTTTTATACTTTTGGAATTTTGGTTTTTCACGTTGAGTTTAAAATGCCCTTTTTCCTGTTTGAAATGTACTAACTTGAATTTTCCTCACAGCAGGTCAAATTGTGTGTGGTTGCAACATTACAGTCCCATTGAGTACATTTTTGGAGAAAGGGACATCTGTTGCACCACACGGCAGGAGGAGCGTGCCGAGCATGATACATTTTCTCTCTTTGGTAAGGATTTTTTATGTTTTATACTTTTGGAATTTTGGTTTTTCACGTTGAGTTTAAAATGCCCTTTTTCCGGTTTGAAATGTACTAACTTGAATTTTCCTCACAGCAGGTCAACTTGTGTGTGGTTGCAACATTACGGTCCCATTGAGTACATTTTTGGAGAAAGGGACATCTGTTGCACCACACGGCAGGAGGAGCGTGCCGAGCATGATAAATTTTCTCCCTTTGGTAAGGAATTTTTATGTTTTATACTTTTGGAATTTTGGTTTTTCACGTTGAGTTTAAAATGCCCTTTTTCCTGTTTGAAATGTACTAACTTGAATTTTCCTCACAGCAGGTCAACTTGTGTGTGGTTGCAACATTACGGTCCCATTGAGTACATTTTTGGAGAAAGGGACATCTGTTGCACCACACGGCAGGAGGAGCGTGCCGAGCATGATACATTTTCTCTCTTTGGTAAGGATTTTTTATGTTTTATACTTTTGGAATTTTGGTTTTTGACATTGAGTTTAAAATGCCCTTTTTCCTGTTTGAAATGTACTAACTTGAATTTTCCTCACAGCAGGTCAACTTGTGTGTGGTTGCAACATTACGGTCCCATTGAGTACATTTTTGGAGAAAGGGACATCTGTTGCACCACAGGGCAGGAGGAGCGTGCCGAGCATGATACATTTTCTCTCTTTGGTAAGGATTTTTTATGTTTTATACTTTTGGAATTTTGGTTTTTCACGTTGAGTTTAAAATGCCCTTTTTCCTGTTTGAAATGTACTAACTTGAATTTTCCTCACAGCAGGTCAACTTGTGTGTGGTTGCAACATTACGGTCCCATTGAGTACATTTTTGGAGAAAGGGACATCTGTTGCACCACAGGGCGGGAGGAGCGTGCCGAGCATGATACATTTTCTCTCTTTGGTAAGGATTTTTTATGTTTTATACTTTTGGAATTTTGGTTTTTCACGTTGAGTTTAAAATGCCCTTTTTCCTGTTTGAAATGTACTAACTTGAATTTTCCTCACAGCAGGTCAACTTGTGTGTGGTTGCAACATTACGGTCCCATTGAGTACATTTTTGGAGAAAGGGACATCTGTTGCACCACACGGCAGGAGGAGCGTGCCGAGCATGATACATTTTCTCTCTTAGGTAAGGATTTTTTATGTTTTATACTTTTGGAATTTTGGTTTTTCACGTTGAGTTTAAAATGCCCTTTTTCCTGTTTGAAATGTACTAACTTGAATTTTCCTCACAGCAGGTCAACTTGTGTGTGGTTGCAACATTACGGTCCCATTGAGTACATTTTTGGAGAAAGGGACATCTGTTGCACCACAGGGCGGGAGGAGCGTGCCGAGCATGATACATTTTCTCTCTTTGGTAAGGATTTTTTATGTTTTATACTTTTGGAATTTTGGTTTTTCACGTTGAGTTTAAAATGCCCTTTTTCCTGTTTGAAATGTACTAACTTGAATTTTCCTCACAGCAGGTCAACTTGTGTGTGGTTGCAACATTACGGTCCCATTGAGTACATTTTTGGAGAAAGGGACATCTGTTGCACCACAGGGCGGGAGGAGCGTGCCGAGCATGATACATTTTCTCTCTTTGGTAAGGATTCTTTATGTTTTATACTTTTGGAATTTTGGTTTTTCACGTTGAGTTTAAAATGCCCTTTTTCCTGTTTGAAATGTACTAACTTGAATTTTCCTCACAGCAGGTCAACTTGTGTGTGGTTGCAACATTACGGTCCCATTGAGTACATTTTTGGAGAAAGGGACATCTGTTGCACCACACGGCAGGAGGAGCGTGCCGAGCATGATACATTTTCTCTCTTTGGTAAGGATTTTTTATGTTTTATACTTTTGGAATTTTGGTTTTTCACGTTGAGTTTAAAATGGCCTTTTTCCTGTTTGAAATGTACTAACTTGAATTTTCCTCACAGCAGGTCAACTTGTGTGTGGTTGCAACATTACGGTCCCATTGAGTACATTTTTGGAGAAAGGGACATCTGTTGCACCACACGGCAGGAGGAGCGTGCCGAGCATGATACATTTTCTCTCTTTGGTAAGGATTTTTTATGTTTTATACTTTTGGAATTTTGGTTTTTCACGTTGAGTTTAAAATGCCCTTTTTCCTGTTTGAAATGTACTAACTTGAATTTTCCTCACAGCAGGTCAACTTGTGTGTGGTTGCAACATTACGGTCCCATTGAGTACATTTTTGGAGAAAGGGACATCTGTTGCACCACACGGCAGGAGGAGCGTGCCGAGCATGATACATTTTCTCTCTTTGGTAAGGATTTTTTATGTTTTATACTTTTGGAATTTTGGTTTTTCACGTTGAGTTTAAAATGCCCTTTTTCCTGTTTGAAATGTACTAACTTGAATTTTCCTCACAGCAGGTCAACTTGTGTGTGGTTGCAACATTACGGTCCCATTGAGTACATTTTTGGAGAAAGGGACATCTGTTGCACCACAGGGCGGGAGGAGCGTGCCGAGCATGATACATTTTCTCTCTTTGGTAAGGATTTTTTATGTTTTATACTTTTGGAATTTTGGTTTTTCACGTTGAGTTTAAAATGCCCTTTTTCCTGTTTGAAATGTACTAACTTGCATTTTCCTCACAGCAGGTCAACTTGTGTGTGGTTGCAACATTACGGTCCCATTGAGTACATTTTTGGAGAAAGGGACATCTGTTGCACCACAGGGCGGGAGGAGCGTGCCGAGCACGATACATTTTCTCTCTTTGGTAAGAATTTTTTATGTTTTATACTTTTGGAATTTTGGTTTTTCACGTTGAGTTTAAAATGCCCTTTTTCCTGTTTGAAATGTACTAACTTGAATTGTCCTCACAGCAGGTCAACTTGTGTGTGGTTGCAACATTACGGTCCCATTGAGTACATTTTTGGAGAAAGGGACATCTGTTGCACCACACGGCAGGAGGAGCGTGCCGAGCATGATACATTTTCTCTCTTTGGTAAGGATTTTTTATGTTTTATACTTTTGGAATTTTGGTTTTTCACGTTGAGTTTAAAATGCCCTTTTTCCTGTTTGAAATGTACTAACTTGAATTTTCCTCACAGCAGGTCAACTTGTGTGTGGTTGCAACATTACGGTCCCATTGAGTACATTTTTGGAGAAAGGGACATCTGTTGCACCACACGGCAGGAGGAGCGTGCCGAGCATGATACATTTTCTCTCTTTGGTAAGGATTTTTTATGTTTTATACTTTTGGAATTTTGGTTTTTCACGTTGAGTTTAAAATGCCCTTTTTCCTGTTTGAAATGTACTAACTTGAATTTTCCTCACAGCAGGTCAACTTGTGTGTGGTTGCAACATTACGGTCCCATTGAGTACATTTTTGGAGAAAGGGACATCTGTTGCACCACACGGCAGGAGGAGCGTGCCGAGCATGATAAATTTTCTTTCTTTGGTAAGGATTTTTTATGTTTTATACTTTTGGAATTTTGGTTTTTCACGTTGAGTTTAAAATGCCCTTTTTCCTGTTTGAAATATACTAACTTGAATTTTCCTCACAGCAGGTCAACTTGTGTGTGGTTGCAACATTACGGTCCCATTGAGTACATTTTTGGAGAAAGGGACATCTGTTGCACCACACGGCAGGAGGAGCGTGCCGAGCATGATACATTTTCTCTCTTTGGTAAGGATTTTTTATGTTTTATACTTTTGGAATTTTGGTTTTTCACGTTGAGTTTAAAATGCCCTTTTTCCTGTTTGAAATGTACTAACTTGAACTTTCCTCACAGCAGGTCAACTTGTGTGTGGTTGCAACATTACGGTCCCATTGAGTACATTTTTGGAGAAAGGGACATCTGTTGCACCACAGGGCGGGAGGAGCGTGCCGAGCATGATACATTTTCTCTCTTAGGTAAGGATTTTTTATGTTTTATACTTTTGGAATTTTGGTTTTTCACGTTGAGTTTAAAATGCCCTTTTTCCTGTTTGAAATGTACTAACTTGAATTTTCCTCACAGCAGGTCAACTTGTGTGTGGTTGCAACATTACGGTCCCATTGAGTACATTTTTGGAGAAAGGGACATCTGTTGCACCACAGGGCGGGAGGAGCGCGCCGAGCATGATACATTTTCTCTCTTTGGTAAGGATTTTTTATGTTTTATACTTTTGGAATTTTGGTTTTTCACGTTGAGTTTAAAATGCCCTTTTTCCTGTTTGAAATGTACTAACTTGAATTTTCCTCACAGCAGGTCAACTTGTGTGTGGTTGCAACATTACGGTCCCATTGAGTACATTTTTGGAGAAAGGGACATCTGTTGCACCACACGGCAGGAGGAGCGTGCCGAGCATGATACATTTTCTCTCTTTGGTAAGGATTTTTTATGTTTTATACTTTTGGAATTTTGGTTTTTCACGTTGAGTTTAAAATGCCCTTTTTCCTGTTTGAAATGTACTAACTTGAATTTTCCTCACAGCAGGTCAACTTGTGTGTGGTTGCAACATTACGGTCCCATTGAGTACATTTTTGGAGAAAGGGACATCTGTTGCACCACAGGGCGGGAGGAGCGTGCCGAGCATGATACATTTTCTCTCTTAGGTAAGGATTTTTTATGTTTTATACTTTTGGAATTTTGGTTTTTCACGTTGAGTTTAAAATGCCCTTTTTCCTGTTTGAAATGTACTAACTTGAATTTTCCTCACAGCAGGTCAACTTGTGTGTGGTTGCAACATTACAGTCCCATTGAGTACATTTTTGGAGAAAGGGACATCTGTTGCACCACAGGGCGGGAGGAGCGTGCCGAGCATGATACATTTTCTCTCTTAGGTAAGGATTTTTTATGTTTTATACTTTTGGAATTTTGGTTTTTCACGTTGAGTTTAAAATGCCCTTTTTCCTGTTTGAAATGTACTAACTTGAATTTTCCTCACAGCAGGTCAACTTGTGTGTGGTTGCAACATTACGGTCCCATTGAGTACATTTTTGGAGAAAGGGACATCTGTTGCACCACACGGCAGGAGGAGCGTGCCGAGCATGATAAATTTTCTCTCTTTGGTAAGGATTTTTTATGTTTTATACTTTTGGAATTTTGGTTTTTCACGTTGAGTTTAAAATGCCCTTTTTCCTGTTTGAAATGTACTAACTTGAATTTTCCTCACAGCAGGTCAACTTGTGTGTGGTTGCAACATTACGGTCCCATTGAGTACATTTTTGGAGAAAGGGACATCTGTTGCACCACAGGGCGGGAGGAGCGTGCCGAGCATGATACATTTTCTCTCTTAGGTAAGGATTTTTTATGTTTTATACTTTTGGAATTTTGGTTTTTCACGTTGAGTTTAAAATGCCCTTTTTCCTGTTTGAAATGTACTAACTTGAATTTTCCTCACAGCAGGTCAACTTGTGTGTGGTTGCTACATTACGGTCCCATTGAGTACATTTTTGGAGAAAGGGACTTCTGTTGCACCACACGGCAGGAGGAGCGTGCCGAGCATGATACATTTTCTCTCTTTGGTAAGGATTTTTTATGTTTTATACTTTTGGAATTTTGGTTTTTCACGTTGAGTTTAAAATGCCCTTTTTCCTGTTTGAAATGTACTAACTTGAATTTTCCTCACAGCAGGTCAACTTGTGTGTGGTTGCAACATTACGGTCCCATTGAGTACATTTTTGGAGAAAGGGACATCTGTTGCACCACACGGCAGGAGGAGCGTGCCGAGCATGATACATTTTCTCTCTTTGGTAAGGATTTTTTATGTTTTATACTTTTGGAATTTTGGTTTTTCACGTTGAGTTTAAAATGCCCTTTTTCCTGTTTGAAATGTACTAACTTGAATTTTCCTCACAGCAGGTCAACTTGTGTGTGGTTGCAACATTACGGTCCCATTGAGTACATTTTTGGAGAAAGGGACATCTGTTGCACCACAGGGCGGGAGGAGCGTGCCGAGCATGATACATTTTCTCTCTTTGGTAAGGATTTTTTATGTTTTATACTTTTGGAATTTTGGTTTTTCACGTTGAGTTTAAAATGCCCTTTTTCCTGTTTGAAATGTACTAACTTGCATTTTCCTCACAGCAGGTCAACTTGTGTGTGGTTGCAACATTACGGTCCCATTGAGTACATTTTTGGAGAAAGGGACATCTGTTGCACCACAGGGCGGGAGGAGCGTGCCGAGCATGATAAATTTTCTCTCTTTGGTAAGGATTTTTTATGTTTTATACTTTTGGAATTTTGGTTTTTCACGTTGAGTTTAAAATGCCCTTTTTCCTGTTTGAAATGTACTAACTTGAATTTTCCTCACAGCAGGTCAACTTGTGTGTGGTTGCAACATTACGGTCCCATTGAGTACATTTTTGGAGAAAGGGACATCTGTTGCACCACACGGCAGGAGGAGCGTGCCGAGCATGATACATTTTCTCTCTTTGGTAAGGATTTTTTATGTTTTATACTTTTGGAATTTTGGTTTTTCACGTTGAGTTTAAAATGCCCTTTTTCCTGTTTGAAATGTACTAACTTGAATTTTCCTCACAGCAGGTCAACTTGTGTGTGGTTGCAACATTACGGTCCCATTGAGTACATTTTTGGAGAAAGGGACATCTGTTGCACCACACGGCAGGAGGAGCGTGCCGAGCATGATAAATTTTCTCTCTTTGGTAAGGATTTTTTATGTTTTATACTTTTGGAATTTTGGTTTTTCACGTTGAGTTTAAAATGCCCTTTTTCCTGTTTGAAATGTACTAACTTGAATTTTCCTCACAGCAGGTCAACTTGTGTGTGGTTGCAACATTACGGTCCCATTGAGTACATTTTTGGAGAAAGGGACATCTGTTGCACCACACGGCAGGAGGAGCGTGCCGAGCATGATACATTTTCTCTCTTTGGTAAGGATTTTTTATGTTTTATACTTTTGGAATTTTGGTTTTTCACGTTGAGTTTAAAATGCCCTTTTTCCTGTTTGAAATGTACTAACTTGAACTTTCCTCACAGCAGGTCAACTTGTGTGTGGTTGCAACATTACGGTCCCATTGAGTACATTTTTGGAGAAAGGGACATCTGTTGCACCACAGGGCGGGAGGAGCGTGCCGAGCATGATACATTTTCTCTCTTAGGTAAGGATTTTTTATGTTTTATACTTTTGGAATTTTGGTTTTTCACGTTGAGTTTAAAATGCCCTTTTTCCTGTTTGAAATGTACTAACTTGAATTTTCCTCACAGCAGGTCAACTTGTGTGTGGTTGCAACATTACGGTCCCATTGAGTACATTTTTGGAGAAAGGGACATCTGTTGCACCACAGGGCGGGAGGAGCGTGCCGAGCATGATACATTTTCTCTCTTTGGTAAGGATTTTTTATGTTTTATACTTTTGGAATTTTGGTTTTTCACGTTGAGTTTAAAATGCCCTTTTTCCTGTTTGAAATGTACTAACTTGAATTTTCCTCACAGCAGGTCAACTTGTGTGTGGTTGCAACATTACGGTCCCATTGAGTACATTTTTGGAGAAAGGGACATCTGTTGCACCACACGGCAGGAGGAGCGTGCCGAGCATGATACATTTTCTCTCTTTGGTAAGGATTTTTTATGTTTTATACTTTTGGAATTTTGGTTTTTCACGTTGAGTTTAAAATGCCCTTTTTCCTGTTTGAAATGTACTAACTTGAATTTTCCTCACAGCAGGTCAACTTGTGTGTGGTTGCAACATTACGGTCCCATTGAGTACATTTTTGGAGAAAGGGACATCTGTTGCACCACAGGGCGGGAGGAGCGTGCCGAGCATGATACATTTTCTCTCTTAGGTAAGGATTATTTATGTTTTATACTTTTGGAATTTTGGTTTTTCACGTTGAGTTTAAAATGCCCTTTTTCCTGTTTGAAATGTACTAACTTGAATTGTCCTCACAGCAGGTCAACTTGTGTGTGGTTGCAACATTACAGTCCCATTGAGTACATTTTTGGAGAAAGGGACATCTGTTGCACCACAGGGCGGGAGGAGCGTGCCGAGCATGATACATTTTCTCTCTTAGGTAAGGATTTTTTATGTTTTATACTTTTGGAATTTTGGTTTTTCACGTTGAGTTTAAAATGCCCTTTTTCCTGTTTGAAATGTACTAACTTGAATTTTCCTCACAGCAGGTCAACTTGTGTGTGGTTGCAACATTACGGTCCCATTGAGTACATTTTTGGAGAAAGGGACATCTGTTGCACCACACGGCAGGAGGAGCGTGCCGAGCATGATAAATTTTCTCTCTTTGGTAAGGATTTTTTATGTTTTATACTTTTGGAATTTTGGTTTTTCACGTTGAGTTTAAAATGCCCTTTTTCCTGTTTGAAATGTACTAACTTGAATTTTCTTCACAGCAGGTCAACTTGTGTGTGGTTGCAACATTACGGTCCCATTGAGTACATTTTTGGAGAAAGGGACATCTGTTGCACCACAGGGCGGGAGGAGCGTGCCGAGCATGATACATTTTCTCTCTTAGGTAAGGATTTTTTATGTTTTATACTTTTGGAATTTTGGTTTTTCACGTTGAGTTTAAAATGCCCTTTTTCCTGTTTGAAATGTACTAACTTGAATTTTCCTCACAGCAGGTCAACTTGTGTGTGGTTGCAACATTACGGTCCCATTGAGTACAATTTTGGAGAAAGGGACTTCTGTTGCACCACACGGCAGGAGGAGCACGCCGAGCATGATACATTTTCTCTCTTTGGTAAGGATTTTTTATGTTTTATACTTTTGGAATTTTGGTTTTTCACGTTGAGTTTAAAATGCCCTTTTTCCTGTTTGAAATGTACTAACTTGAATTTTCCTCACAGCAGGTCAACTTGTGTGTGGTTGCAACATTACGGTCCCATTGAGTACATTTTTGGAGATAGGGACATCTGTTGCACCACACGGCAGGAGGAGCGTGCCGAGCATGATACATTTTCTCTCTTTGGTAAGGATTTTTTATGTTTTATACTTTTGGAATTTTGGTTTTTCACGTTGAGTTTAAAATGCCCTTTTTCCTGTTTGAAATGTACTAACTTGAATTTTCCTCACAGCAGGTCAACATGTGTGTGGTTGCAACATTACGGTCCCATTGAGTACATTTTTGGAGAAAGGGACATCTGTTGCACCACAGGGCGAGAGGAGCGTGCCGAGCATGATACATTTTCTCTCTTTGGTAAGGATTTTTTATGTTTTATACTTTTGGAATTTTGGTTTTTCACGTTGAGTTTAAAATGCCCTTTTTCCTGTTTGAAATGTACTAACTTGAATTTTCCTCACAGCAGGTCAACTTGTGTGTGGTTGCAACATTACGGTCCCATTGAGTACATTTTTGGAGAATGGGACATCTGTTGCACCACACGGCAGGAGGAGCGTGCCGAGCATGATACATTTTCTCTCTTTGGTAAGGATTTTTTATGTTTTATACTTTTGGAATTTTGGTTTTTCACGTTGAGTTTAAAATGCCCTTTTTCCTGTTTGAAATGTACTAACTTGAATTTTCCTCACAGCAGGTCAACTTGTGTGTGGTTGCAACATTACGGTCCCATTGAGTACATTTTTGGAGAAAGGGACATCTGTTGCACCACACGGCAGGAGGAGCGTGCCGAGCATGATACATTTTCTCTCTTTGGTAAGGAATTTTTATGTTTTATACTTTTGGAATTTTGGTTTTTCACGTTGAGTTTAAAATGCCCTTTTTCCTGTTTGAAATGTAGTAACTTGAATTTTCCTCACAGCAGGTCAACTTGTGTGTGGTTGCAACGTTACGGTCCCATTGAGTACATTTTTGGAGTAAGGGACATCTGTTGCACCACAGGGCGGGAGGAGCGTGCCGAGCATGATACATTTTCTCTCTTAGGTAAGGCTTTTTATGTTTTATACTTTTGGAATTTTGGTTTTTCACGTTGAGTTTAAAATGCCCTTTTTCCTGTTTGAAATGTACTAACTTGAATTTTCCTCACAGCAGGTCAACTTGTGTGTGGTTGCAACATTACGGTCCCATTGAGTACATTTTTGGAGAAAGGGACATCTGTTGCACCACACGGCAGGAGGAGCGTGCCGAGCATGATACATTTTCTCTCTTTGGTAAGGAATTTTTATGTTTTATACTTTTGGAATTTTGGTTTTTCACGTTGAGTTTAAAATGCCCTTTTTCTGTTAAAATGTACTAACTTGAATTTTCCTCACAGCAATTCAACTTGTGTGTGGTTGCAACATTACGGTCCCATTGAGTACATTTTTGGAGAAAGGGACATCTGTTGCACCACAGGGCGGGAGGAGCGTGCCGAGCATGATACATTTTCTCTCTTTGGTAATGATTTTTTATGTTTTATACTTTTGGAATTTTGGTTTTTCACGTTGAGTTTAAAATGCCCTGTTTCCTGTTTGAAATGTACTAACTTGAATTTTCCTCACAGCAGGTCAACTTGTGTGTGGTTGCAACATTACGGTCCCATTGAGTACATTTTTGGAGAAAGGGACATCTGTTGCACCACACGGCAGGAGGAGCGTGCCGAGCATGATAAATTTTCTCTCTTTGGTAAGGAATTTTTTTGTTTTATACTTTTGGAATTTTGGTTTTTCACGTTGAGTTTAAAATGCCCTTTTTCCTGTTTGAAATGTAGTAACTTGAATTTTCCTCACAGCAGGTCAACTTGTGTGTGGTTGCAACATTACGGTCCCATTGAGTACATTTTTGGAGAAAGGGACATCTGTTGCACCACAGGGCGGGAGGAGCGTGCCGAGCATGATACATTTTCTCTCTTAGGTAAGGATTTTTTATGTTTTATACTTTTGGAATTTTGGTTTTTCACGTTGAGTTTAAAATGCCCTTTTTCCTGTTTGAAATGTACTAACTTGAATTTTCCTCACAGCAGGTCAACTTGTGTGTGGTTGCAACATTACGGTCCCATTGAGTACATTTTTGGAGAAAGGGACATCTGTTGCACCACAGGGCAGGAGGAGCGTGCCGAGCATGATAAATTTTCTCTCTTTGGTAAGGATTTTTTATGTTTTATACTTTTGGAATTTTGGTTTTTCACGTTGAGTTTAAAATGCCCTTTTTCCTGTTTGAAATGTACTAACTTGAATTTTCCTCACAGCAGGTCAACTTGTGTGTGGTTGCAACATTATGGTCGCACTGAGTACATTTTTGGAGAAAGGGACATCTGTTGCACCACACGGCAGGAGGAGCGTGCCGAGCATGATACATTTTCTCTCTTTGGTAAGGATTTTTTATGTTTTATACTTTTGGAATTTTGGTATTTCACGTTGAGTTTAAAATGCCCTTTTTCCTGTTTGAAATGTACTAACTTGAATTTTCCTCACAGCAGGTCAATTTGTGTGTGGTTGCAACATTACAGTCCCATTGAGTACATTTTTGGAGAAAGGGACATCTGTTGCACCACACGGCAGGAGGAGCGTGCCGAGCATGATACATTTTCTCTCTTTGGTAAGGATTTTTTATGTTTTATACTTTTGGAATTTTGGTTTTTCACGTTGAGTTTAAAATGCCCTTTTTCCGGTTTGAAATGTACTAACTTGAATTTTCCTCACAGCAGGTCAACTTGTGTGTGGTTGCAACATTACGGTCCCATTGAGTACATTTTTGGAGAAAGGGACATCTGTTGCACCACACGGCAGGAGGAGCGTGCCGAGCATGATAAATTTTCTCCCTTTGGTAAGGAATTTTTATGTTTTATACTTTTGGAATTTTGGTTTTTCACGTTGAGTTTAAAATGCCCTTTTTCCTGTTTGAAATGTACTAACTTGAATTTTCCTCACAGCAGGTCAACTTGTGTGTGGTTGCAACATTACGGTCCCATTGAGTACATTTTTGGAGAAAGGGACATCTGTTGCACCACACGGCAGGAGGAGCGTGCCGAGCATGATACATTTTCTCTCTTTGGTAAGGATTTTTTATGTTTTATACTTTTGGAATTTTGGTTTTTCACATTGAGTTTAAAATGCCCTTTTTCCTGTTTGAAATGTACTAACTTGAATTTTCCTCACAGCAGGTCAACTTGTGTGTGGTTGCAACATTACGGTCCCATTGAGTACATTTTTGGAGAAAGGGACATCTGTTGCACCACAGGGCAGGAGGAGCGTGCCGAGCATGATACATTTTCTCTCTTTGGTAAGGATTTTTTATGTTTTATACTTTTGGAATTTTGGTTTTTCACGTTGAGTTTAAAATGCCCTTTTTCCTGTTTGAAATGTACTAACTTGAATTTTCCTCACAGCAGGTCAACTTGTGTGTGGTTGCAACATTACGGTCCCATTGAGTACATTTTTGGAGAAAGGGACATCTGTTGCACCACACGGCATGAGGAGCGTGCCGAGCATGATACATTTTCTCTCTTTGGTAAGGATTTTTTATGTTTTATACTTTTGGAATTTTGGTTTTTCACGTTGAGTTTAAAATGCCCTTTTTCCTGTTTGAAATGTAGTAACTTGAATTTTTCTCACAGCAGGTCAACTTGTGTGTGGTTGCAACATTACGGTCCCATTGAGTACATTTTTGGTGAAAGGTACATCTGTTGCACCACACGGCAGGAGGAGCGTGCCGAGCATGATAAATTTTCTCTCTTTGGTAAGGATTTTTTATGTTTTACACTTTTGGAATTTTGGTTTTTCACGTTGAGTTTTAAATGCCCTTTTTCCTGTTTGAAATGTACTAACTTGATTTTTCCTCACAGCAGGTCAACTTGTGTGTGGTTGCAACATTACGGTCCCATTGAGTACATTTTTGGAGAAAGGGACATATGTTGCACCACACGGCAGGAGGAGCGTGCCGAGCATGATACATTTTCTCTCTTTGGTAAGGATTTTTTATGTTTTATACTTTTGGAATTTTGGTTTTTCACGTTGAGTTTAAAATGCCCTTTTTCCTGTTTGAAATGTACTAACTTGAATTTTCCTCACAGCAGGTCAACTTGTGTGTGGTTGCAACATTACGGTCCCATTGAGTACATTTTTGGAGAAAGGGACATCTGTTGCACCACAGGGCGGGAGGAGCGTGCCGAGCATGATACATTTTCTCTCTTAGGTAAGGATTTTTTATGTTTTATACTTTTGGAATTTTGGTTTTTCACGTTGAGTTTAAAATGCCCTTTTTCCTGTTTGAAATGTACTAACTTGAATTTTCCTCACAGCAGGTCAACTTGTGTGTGGTTGCAACATTACAGTCCCATTCAGTACAATTTTGGAGAAAGGGACATCTGTTGCACCACAGGGCGGGAGGAGCGTGCCGAGCATGATACATTTTCTCTCTTAGGTAAGGATTTTTTATGTTTTATACTTTTGGAATTTTGGTTTTTCACGTTGAGTTTAAAATGCCCTTTTTCCTGTTTGAAATGTACTAACTTGAATTTTCCTCACAGCAGGTCAACTTGTGTGTGGTTGCAACATCACGGTCCCATTGAGTACATTTTTGGAGAAAGGGACATCTGTTGCACCACACGGCAGGAGGAGCGTGCCGTGCATGATACATTTTCTCTCTTTGGTAAGGATTTTTTATGTTTTATACTTTTGGAATTTTGGTTTTTCACGTTGAGTTTAAAATGCCCTTTTTCCTGTTTGAAATGTACTAACTTGAATTTTCCTCACAGCAGGTCAACTTGTGTGTGGTTGCAACATTACGGTCCCATTGAGTAAATTTTTGGAGAAAGGGACATGTGTTGCACCACAGGGCGGGAGGAGCGTGCCGAGCATGATACATTTTCTCTCTTAGGTAAGGATTTTTTATGTTTTATACTTTTGGAATTTTGGTTTTTCACGTTGAGTTTAAAATGCCCTTTTTCCTGTTTGAAATGTACTAACTTGAATTTTCCTCACAGCAGGTCAACTTGTGTGTGGTTGCAACATTACGGTCCCATTGAGTACATTTTTGGAGAAAGGGACATCTGTTGCACCACACGGCAGGAGGAGCGTGCCGAGCATGATACATTTTCTCTCTTTGGTAAGGATTTTTTATGTTTTATACTTTTGGAATTTTGGTTTTTCACGTTGAGTTTAAAATGCCCTTTTTCCTGTTTGAAATGTACTAACTTGAATTTTCCTCACAGCAGGTCAACTTGTGTGTGGTTGCAACATTACGGTCCCATTGTACATTTTTGGAGAAAGGGACATCTGTTGCACCACACGGCAGGAGGAGCGTGCCGAGCATGATACATTTTCTCTCTTTGGTAAGGATTTTTTATGTTTTATACTTTTGGAATTTTGGTTTTTCACGTTGAGTTTAAAATGCCCTTTTTCCTGTTTGAAATGTACTAACTTGAATTTTCCTCACAGCAGGTCAACTTGTGTGTGGTTGCAACATTACGGTCCCATTGAGTACATTTTTGGAGAAAGGGACGTCTGTTGCACCACAGGGCGAGAGGAGCGTGCCGAGCATGATACATTTTCTCTCTTTGGTAAGGATTTTTTATGTTTTATACTTTTGGAATTTTGGTTTTTCACGTTGAGTTTAAAATGCCCTTTTTCCGGTTTGAAATGTACTAACTTGAATTTTCCTCACAGCAGGTCAACTTGTGTGTGGTTGCAACATTACGGTCCCATTGAGTACATTTTTGGAGAAAGGGACATCTGTTGCACCACACGGCAGGAGGAGCGTGCCGAGCATGATAAATTTTCTCCCTTTGGTAAGGAATTTTTATGTTTTATACTTTTGGAATTTTGGTTTTTCACGTTGAGTTTAAAATGCCCTTTTTCCTGTTTGAAATGTACTAACTTGAATTTTCCTCACAGCAGGTCAACTTGTGTGTGGTTGCAACATTACGGTCCCATTGAGTACATTTTTGGAGAAAGGGACATCTGTTGCACCACACGGCAGGAGGAGCGTGCCGAGCATGATACATTTTCTCTCTTTGGTAAGGATTTTTTATGTTTTATACTTTTGGAATTTTGGTTTTTCACATTTAGTTTAAAATGCCCTTTTTCCTGTTTGAAATGTACTAACTTGAATTTTCCTCACAGCAGGTCAACTTGTGTGTGGTTGCAACATTACGGTCCCATTGAGTACATTTTTGGAGAAAGGGACATCTGTTGCACCACAGGGCAGGAGGAGCGTGCCGAGCATGATACATTTTCTCTCTTTGGTAAGGATTTTTTATGTTTTATACTTTTGGAATTTTGGTTTTTCACGTTGAGTTTAAAATGCCCTTTTTCCTGTTTGAAATGTACTAACTTGAATTTTCCTCACAGCAGGTCAACTTGTGTGTGGTTGCAACATTACGGTCCCATTGAGTACATTTTTGGAGAAAGGGACATCTGTTGCACCACACGGCATGAGGAGCGTGCCGAGCATGATACATTTTCTCTCTTTGGTAAGGATTTTTTATGTTTTATACTTTTGGAATTTTGGTTTTTCACGTTGAGTTTAAAATGCCCTTTTTCCTGTTTGAAATGTAGTAACTTGAATTTTTCTCACAGCAGGTCAACTTGTGTGTGGTTGCAACATTACGGTCCCATTGAGTACATTTTTGGTGAAAGGTACATCTGTTGCACCACACGGCAGGAGGAGCGTGCCGAGCATGATAAATTTTCTCTCTTTGGTAAGGATTTTTTATGTTTTACACTTTTGGAATTTTGGTTTTTCACGTTGAGTTTTAAATGCCCTTTTTCCTGTTTGAAATGTACTAACTTGATTTTTCCTCACAGCAGGTCAACTTGTGTGTGGTTGCAACATTACGGTCCCATTGAGTACATTTTTGGAGAAAGGGACATATGTTGCACCACACGGCAGGAGGAGCGTGCCGAGCATGATACATTTTCTCTCTTTGGTAAGGATTTTTTATGTTTTATACTTTTGGAATTTTGGTTTTTCACGTTGAGTTTAAAATGCCCTTTTTCCTGTTTGAAATGTACTAACTTGAATTTTCCTCACAGCAGGTCAACTTGTGTGTGGTTGCAACATTACGGTCCCATTGAGTACATTTTTGGAGAAAGGGACATCTGTTGCACCACAGGGCGGGAGGAGCGTGCCGAGCATGATACATTTTCTCTCTTAGGTAAGGATTTTTTATGTTTTATACTTTTGGAATTTTGGTTTTTCACGTTGAGTTTAAAATGCCCTTTTTCCTGTTTGAAATGTACTAACTTGAATTTTCCTCACAGCAGGTCAACTTGTGTGTGGTTGCAACATTACAGTCCCATTGAGTACAATTTTGGAGAAAGGGACATCTGTTGCACCACAGGGCGGGAGGAGCGTGCCGAGCATGATACATTTTCTCTCTTAGGTAAGGATTTTTTATGTTTTATACTTTTGGAATTTTGGTTTTTCACGTTGAGTTTAAAATGCCCTTTTTCCTGTTTGAAATGTACTAACTTGAATTTTCCTCACAGCAGGTCAACTTGTGTGTGGTTGCAACATTACGGTCCCATTGAGTACATTTTTGGAGAAAGGGACATCTGTTGCACCACACGGCAGGAGGAGCGTGCCGTGCATGATACATTTTCTCTCTTTGGTAAGGATTTTTTATGTTTTATACTTTTGGAATTTTGGTTTTTCACGTTGAGTTTAAAATGCCCTTTTTCCTGTTTGAAATGTACTAACTTGAATTTTCCTCACAGCAGGTCAACTTGTGTGTGGTTGCAACATTACGGTCCCATTGAGTACATTTTTGGAGAAAGGGACATCTGTTGCACCACACGGCAGGAGGAGCGTGCCGAGCATGATACATTTTCTCTCTTTGGTAAGGATTTTTTATGTTTTATACTTTTGGAATTTTGGTTTTTCACGTTGAGTTTAAAATGCCCTTTTTCCTGTTTGAAATGTACTAACTTGAATTTTCCTCACAGCAGGTCAACTTGTGTGTGGTTGCAACATTACGGTCCCATTGAGTACATTTTTGGAGAAAGGGACATCTGTTGCACCACACGGCAGGAGGAGCGTGCCGAGCATGATACATTTTCTCTCTTTGGTAAGGATTTTTTATGTTTTATACTTTTGGAATTTTGGTTTTTCACGTTGAGTTTAAAATGCCCTTTTTCCTGTTTGAAATGTACTAACTTGAATTTTCCTCACAGCAGGTCAACTTGTGTGTGGTTGCAACATTACGGTCCCATTGAGTACATTTTTGGAGAAAGGGACATCTGTTGCACCACACGGCAGGAGGAGCGTGCCGAGCATGATACATTTTCTCTCTTTGGTAAGGATTTTTTATGTTTTATACTTTTGGAATTTTGGTTTTTCACGTTGAGTTTAAAATGCCCTTTTTCCTGTTTGAAATGTACTAACTTGAATTTTCCTCACAGCAGGTCAACTTGTGTGTGGTTGCAACATTACGGTCCCATTGAGTACATTTTTGGAGAAAGGGACATCTGTTGCACCACACGGCAGGAGGAGCGTGCCGAGCATGATACATTTTCTCTCTTTGGTAAGGATTTTTTATGTTTTATACTTTTGGAATTTTGGTTTTTCACGTTGAGTTTAAAATGCCCTTTTTCCTGTTTGAAATGTACTAACTTGAATTTTCCTCACAGCAGGTCAACTTGTGTGTGGTTGCAACATTACGGTCCCATTGAGTACATTTTTGGAGAAAGGGACATCTGTTGCACCACACGGCAGGAGGAGCGTGCCGAGCATGATACATTTTCTCTCTTTGGTAAGGATTTTTTATGTTTTATACTTTTGGAATTTTGGTTTTTCACGTTGAGTTTAAAATGCCCTTTTTCCTGTTTGAAATGTACTAACTTGAATTTTCCTCACAGCAGGTCAACTTGTGTGTGGTTGCAACATTACGGTCCCATTGAGTACATTTTTGGAGAAAGGGACGTCTGTTGCACCACAGGGCGAGAGGAGCGTGCCGAGCATGATACATTTTCTCTCTTTGGTAAGGATTTTTTATGTTTTATACTTTTGGAATTTTGGTTTTTCACGTTGAGTTTAAAATGCCCTTTTTCCTGTTTGAAATGTACTAACTTGAATTTTCCTCACAGCAGGTCAACTTGTGTGTGGTTGCAACATTACGGTCCCATTGAGTACATTTTTGGAGAATGGGACATCTGTTGCACCACACGGCAGGAGGAGCGTGCCGAGCATGATACATTTTCTCTCTTTGGTAAGGATTTTTTATGTTTTATACTTTTGGAATTTTGGTTTTTCACGTTGAGTTTAAAATGCCCTTTTTCCTGTTTGAAATGTACTAACTTGAATTTTCCTCACAGCAGGTCAACTTGTGTGTGGTTGCAACATTACGGTCCCATTGAGTACATTTTTGGAGTAAGGGACATCTGTTGCACCACACGGCAGGAGGAGCGTACCGAGCATGATACATTTTCTCTCTTTGGTAAGGAATTTTTATGTTTTATACTTTTGGAATTTTGGTTTTTCACGTTGAGTTTAAAATGCCCTTTTTCCTGTTTGAAATGTAGTAACTTGAATTTTCCTCACAGCAGGTCAACTTGTGTGTGGTTGCAACATTACGGTCCCATTGAGTACATTTTTGGAGTAAGGGACATCTGTTGCACCACAGGGCGGGAGGAGCGTGCCGAGCATGATACATTTTCTCTCTTAGGTAAGGATTTTTTATGTTTTATACTTTTGGAATTTTGGTTTTTCACGTTGAGTTTAAAATGCCCTTTTTCCTGTTTGAAATGTACTAACTTGAATTTTCCTCACAGCAGGTCAACTTGTGTGTGGTTGCAACATTACGGTCCCATTGAGTACATTTTTGGAGAATGGGACATCTGTTGCACCACACGGCAGGAGGAGCGTGCCGAGCATGATACATTTTCTCTCTTTGGTAAGGAATTTTTATGTTTTATACTTTTGGAATTTTGGTTTTTCACGTTGAGTTTAAAATGCCCTTTTTCCTGTTTGAAATGTAGTAACTTGAATTTTCCTCACAGCAGGTCAACTTGTGTGTGGTTGCAACATTACGGTCCCATTGAGTACATTTTTGGAGTAAGGGACATCTGTTGCACCACAGGGCGGGAGGAGCGTGCCGAGCATGATACATTTTCTCTCTTAGGTAAGGATTTTTTATGTTTTATACTTTTGGAATTTTGGTTTTTCACGTTGAGTTTAAAATGCCCTTTTTCCTGTTTGAAATGTACTAACTTGAATTTTCCTCACAGCAGGTCAACTTGTGTGTGGTTGCAACATTACGGTCCCATTGAGTACATTTTTGGAGAAAGGGACATCTGTTGCACCACACGGCAGGAGGAGCGTGCCGAGCATGATACATTTTCTCTCTTTGGTAAGGATTTTTTATGTTTTATACTTTTGGAATTTTGGTTTTTCACGTTGAGTTTAAAATGCCCTTTTTCCTGTTTGAAATGTACTAACTTGAATTTTCCTCACAGCAGGTCAACTTGTGTGTGGTTGCAACATTACGGTCCCATTGAGTACATTTTTGGAGAAAGGGACATCTGTTGCACCACACGGCAGGAGGAGCGTGCCGAGCATGATACATTTTCTCTCTTTGGTAAGGATTTTTTATGTTTTATACTTTTGGAATTTTGGTTTTTCACGTTGAGTTTAAAATGCCCTTTTTCCTGTTTGAAATGTACTAACTTGAATTTTCCTCACAGCAGGTCAACTTGTGTGTGGTTGCAACATTACGGTCCCATTGAGTACATTTTTGGAGAAAGGGACATCTGTTGCACCACAGGGCGAGACGAGCGTGCCGAGCACGATACATTTTCTCTCTTAGGTAAGGATTTTTTATGTTTTATACTTTTGGAATTTTGGTTTTTCACGTTGAGTTTAAAATGCCCTTTTTCCTGTTTGAAATGTACTAACTTGAATTTTCCTCACAGCAGGTCAACTTGTGTGTGGTTGCAACATTACGGTCCCATTGAGTACATTTTTGGAGAAAGGGACATCTGTTGCACCACACGGCAGGAGGAGCGTGCCGAGCATGATACATTTTCTCTCTTTGGTAAGGATTTTTTATGTTTTATACTTTTGGAATTTTGGTTTTTCACGTTGAGTTTAAAATGCCCTTTTTCCTGTTTGAAATGTAGTAACTTGAATTTTCCTCACAGCAGGTCAACTTGTGTGTGGTTGCAACATTACGGTCCCATTGAGTACATTTTTGGAGTAAGGGACATCTGTTGCACCACAGGGCGGGAGGAGCGTGCCGAGCATGATACATTTTCTCTCTTAGGTAAGGATTTTTTATGTTTTATACTTTTGGAATTTTGGTTTTTCACGTTGAGTTTAAAATGCCCTTTTTCCTGTTTGAAATGTACTAACTTGAATTTTCCTCACAGCAGGTCAACTTGTGTGTGGTTGCAACATTACGGTCCCATTGAGTACATTTTTGGAGAATGGGACATCTGTTGCACCACACGGCAGGAGGAGCGTGCCGAGCATGATACATTTTCTCTCTTTGGTAAGGAATTTTTATGTTTTATACTTTTGGAATTTTGGTTTTTCACGTTGAGTTTAAAATGCCCTTTTTCCTGTTTGAAATGTAGTAACTTGAATTTTCCTCACAGCAGGTCAACTTGTGTGTGGTTGCAACATTACGGTCCCATTGAGTACATTTTTGGAGTAAGGGACATCTGTTGCACCACAGGGCGGGAGGAGCGTGCCGAGCATGATACATTTTCTCTCTTAGGTAAGGATTTTTTATGTTTTATACTTTTGGAATTTTGGTTTTTCACGTTGAGTTTAAAATGCCCTTTTTCCTGTTTGAAATGTACTAACTTGAATTTTCCTCACAGCAGGTCAACTTGTGTGTGGTTGCAACATTACGGTCCCATTGAGTACATTTTTGGAGAAAGGGACATCTGTTGCACCACAGGGCGAGACGAGCGTGCCGAGCACGATACATTTTCTCTCTTAGGTAAGGATTTTTTATGTTTTATACTTTTGGAATTTTGGTTTTTCACGTTGAGTTTAAAATGCCCTTTTTCCTGTTTGAAATGTACTAACTTGAATTTTCCTCACAGCAGGTCAACTTGTGTGTGGTTGCAACATTACGGTCCCATTGAGTACATTTTTGGAGAAAGGGACATCTGTTGCACCACACGGCAGGAGGAGCGTGCCGAGCATGATACATTTTCTCTCTTTGGTAAGGATTTTTTATGTTTTATACTTTTGGAATTTTGGTTTTTCACGTTGAGTTTAAAATGCCCTTTTTCCTGTTTGAAATGTACTAACTTGAATTTTCCTCACAGCAGGTCAACTTGTGTGTGGTTGCAACATTACGGTCCCATTGAGTACATTTTTGGAGAAAGGGACATCTGTTGCACCACACGGCAGGAGGAGCGTGCCGAGCATGATACATTTTCTCTCTTTGGTAAGGATTTTTTATGTTTTATACTTTTGGAATTTTGGTTTTTCACGTTGAGTTTAAAATGCCCTTTTTCCTGTTTGAAATGTACTAACTTGAATTTTCCTCACAGCAGGTCAACTTGTGTGTGGTTGCAACATTACGGTCCCATTGAGTACATTTTTGGAGAAAGGGACGTCTGTTGCACCACAGGGCGAGAGGAGCGTGCCGAGCATGATACATTTTCTCTCTTTGGTAAGGATTTTTTATGTTTTATACTTTTGGAATTTTGGTTTTTCACGTTGAGTTTAAAATGCCCTTTTTCCTGTTTGAAATGTACTAACTTGAATTTTCCTCACAGCAGGTCAACTTGTGTGTGGTTGCAACATTACGGTCCCATTGAGTACATTTTTGGAGAATGGGACATCTGTTGCACCACACGGCAGGAGGAGCGTGCCGAGCATGATACATTTTCTCTCTTTGGTAAGGATTTTTTATGTTTTATACTTTTGGAATTTTGGTTTTTCACGTTGAGTTTAAAATGCCCTTTTTCCTGTTTGAAATGTACTAACTTGAATTTTCCTCACAGCAGGTCAACTTGTGTGTGGTTGCAACATTACGGTCCCATTGAGTACATTTTTGGAGTAAGGGACATCTGTTGCACCACACGGCAGGAGGAGCGTACCGAGCATGATACATTTTCTCTCTTTGGTAAGGAATTTTTATGTTTTATACTTTTGGAATTTTGGTTTTTCACGTTGAGTTTAAAATGCCCTTTTTCCTGTTTGAAATGTAGTAACTTGAATTTTCCTCACAGCAGGTCAACTTGTGTGTGGTTGCAACATTACGGTCCCATTGAGTACATTTTTGGAGTAAGGGACATCTGTTGCACCACAGGGCGGGAGGAGCGTGCCGAGCATGATACATTTTCTCTCTTAGGTAAGGATTTTTTATGTTTTATACTTTTGGAATTTTGGTTTTTCACGTTGAGTTTAAAATGCCCTTTTTCCTGTTTGAAATGTACTAACTTGAATTTTCCTCACAGCAGGTCAACTTGTGTGTGGTTGCAACATTACGGTCCCATTGAGTACATTTTTGGAGAATGGGACATCTGTTGCACCACACGGCAGGAGGAGCGTGCCGAGCATGATACATTTTCTCTCTTTGGTAAGGAATTTTTATGTTTTATACTTTTGGAATTTTGGTTTTTCACGTTGAGTTTAAAATGCCCTTTTTCCTGTTTGAAATGTAGTAACTTGAATTTTCCTCACAGCAGGTCAACTTGTGTGTGGTTGCAACATTACGGTCCCATTGAGTACATTTTTGGAGTAAGGGACATCTGTTGCACCACAGGGCGGGAGGAGCGTGCCGAGCATGATACATTTTCTCTCTTAGGTAAGGATTTTTTATGTTTTATACTTTTGGAATTTTGGTTTTTCACGTTGAGTTTAAAATGCCCTTTTTCCTGTTTGAAATGTACTAACTTGAATTTTCCTCACAGCAGGTCAACTTGTGTGTGGTTGCAACATTACGGTCCCATTGAGTACATTTTTGGAGAATGGGACATCTGTTGCACCACACGGCAGGAGGAGCGTGCCGAGCATGATACATTTTCTCTCTTTGGTAAGGATTTTTTATGTTTTATACTTTTGGAATTTTGGTTTTTCACGTTGAGTTTAAAATGCCCTTTTTCCTGTTTGAAATGTACTAACTTGAATTTTCCTCACAGCAGGTCAACTTGTGTGTGGTTGCAACATTACGGTCCCATTGAGTACATTTTTGGAGAAAGGGACATCTGTTGCACCACACGGCAGGAGGAGCGTACCGAGCATGATACATTTTCTCTCTTTGGTAAGGAATTTTTATGTTTTATACTTTTGGAATTTTGGTTTTTCACGTTGAGTTTAAAATGCCCTTTTTCCTGTTTGAAATGTAGTAACTTGAATTTTCCTCACAGCAGGTCAACTTGTGTGTGGTTGCAACATTACGGTCCCATTGAGTACATTTTTGGAGTAAGGGACATCTGTTGCACCACAGGGCGGGAGGAGCGTGCCGAGCATGATACATTTTCTCTCTTAGGTAAGGATTTTTTATGTTTTATACTTTTGGAATTTTGGTTTTTCACGTTGAGTTTAAAATGCCCTTTTTCCTGTTTGAAATGTACTAACTTGAATTTTCCTCACAGCAGGTCAACTTGTGTGTGGTTGCAACATTACGGTCCCATTGAGTACATTTGTGGAGAAAGGGACATCTGTTGCACCACACGGCAGGAGGAGCGTGCCGAGCATGATACATTTTCTCTCTTTGGTAAGGAATTTTTATGTTTTATACTTTTGGAATTTTGGTTTTTCACGTTGAGTTTAAAATGCCCTTTTTCTGTTCGAAATGTACTAACTTGAATTTTCCTCACAGCAGGTCAACTTGCGTGTGGTTGCAACATTACGGTCCCATTGAGTACATTTTTGGAGAAAGGGACATCTGTTGCACCACAGGGCGGGAGGAGCGTGCCGAGCATGATACATTTTCTCTCTTTGGTAATGATTTTTTATGTTTTATACTTTTGGAATTTTGGTTTTTCACGTTGAGTTTAAAATGCCCTTTTTCCTGTTTGAAATGTAGTAACTTGAATTTTCCTCACAGCAGGTCAACTTGTGTGTGGTTGCAACATTACGGTCCCATTGAGTACATTTTTGGAGAAAGGGACATCTGTTGCACCACACGGCAGGAGGAGGGTGCCGAGCATGATAAATTTTCCCTCTTTGGTAAGGTATTTTTTTGTTTTATACTTTTGGAATTTTGGTTTTTCACGTTGAGTTTAAAATGCCCTTTTTCCTGTTTGAAATGTAGTAACTTGAATTTTCCTCACAGCAGGTCAACTTGTGTGTGGTTGCAACATTACGGTCATATTGAGTACATTTTTGGAGAAAGGGACATCTGTTGCACCACAGGGCGGGAGGAGCGTGCCGAGCATGATACATTTTCTCTCTTAGGTAAGGATTTTTTATGTTTTATACTTTTGGAATTTTGGTTTTTCACGTTGAGTTTAAAATGCCGTTTTTCCTGTTTGAAATGTACTAACTTGAATTTTCCTCACAGCAGGTCAACTTGTGTGTGGTTGCAACATTACGGTCCCATTGAGTACATTTTTGGAGAAAGGGACATCTGTTGCACCACAGGGCAGGAGGAGCGTGCCGAGCATGATCAATTTTCTCTCTTTGGTAAGGATTTTTTATGTTTTATACTTTTGGAATTTTGGTTTTTCACGTTGAGTTTAAAATGCCCTTTTTCCTGTTTGAAATGTACTAACTTGAATTTTCCTCACAGCAGGTCAACTTGTGTGTGGTTGCAACATTATGGTCGCACTGAGTACATTTTTGGAGAAAGGGACATCTGTTGCACCACACGGCAGGAGGAGCGTGCCGAGCATGATATATTTTCTCTCTTTGGTAAGGATTTTTTATGTTTTATACTTTTGGAATTTTGGTTTTTCACGTTGAGTTTAAAATGCCCTTTTTCCTGTTTGAAATGTACTAACTTGAATTTTCCTCACAGCAGGTCAAATTGTGTGTGGTTGCAACATTACAGTCCCATTGAGTACATTTTTGGAGAAAGGGACATCTGTTGCACCACACGGCAGGAGGAGCGTGCCGAGCATGATACATTTTCTCTCTTTGGTAAGGATTTTTTATGTTTTATACTTTTGGAATTTTGGTTTTTCACGTTGAGTTTAAAATGCCCTTTTTCCGGTTTGAAATGTACTAACTTGAATTTTCCTCACAGCAGGTCAACTTGTGTGTGGTTGCAACATTACGGTCCCATTGAGTACATTTTTGGAGAAAGGGACATCTGTTGCACCACACGGCAGGAGGAGCGTGCCGAGCATGATAAATTTTCTCTCTTTGGTAAAAATTTTTATGTTTTATACTTTTGGAATTTTGGTTTTTCACGTTGAGTTTAAAATGCCCTTTTTCCTGTTTGAAATGTACTAACTTGAATTTTCCTCACAGCAGGTCAACTTGTGTGTGGTTGCAACATTACGGTCCCATTGAGTACATTTTTGGAGAAAGGGACATCTGTTGCACCACACGGCAGGAGGAGTGTGCCGAGCATGATACATTTTCTCTCTTTGGTAAGGATTTTTTATGTTTTATACTTTTGGAATTTTGGTTTTTCACATTGAGTTTAAAATGCCCTTTTTCCTGTTTGAAATGTACTAACTTGAATTTTCCTCACAGCAGGTCAACTTGTGTGTGGTTGCAACATTACGGTCCCATTGAGTACATTTTTGGAGAAAGGGACATCTGTTGCACCACAGGGCAGGAGGAGCGTGCCGAGCATGATACATTTTCTCTCTTTGGTAAGGATTTTTTATGTTTCATACTTTTGGAATTTTGGTTTTTCACGTTGAGTTTAAAATGCCCTTTTTCCTGTTTCAAATGTACTAACTTGAATTTTCCTCACAGCAGGTCAACTTGTGTGTGGTTGCAACATTACGGTCCCATTGAGTACATTTTTGGAGAAAGGGACATCTGTTGCACCACACGGCATGAGGAGCGTGCCGAGCATGATACATTTTCTCTCTTTGGTAAGGATTTTTTATGTTTTATACTTTTGGAATTTTGGTTTTTCACGTTGAGTTTAAAATGCCCTTTTTCCTGTTTGAAATGTAGTAACTTGAATTTTTCTCACAGCAGGTCAACTTGTGTGTGGTTGCAACATTACGGTCCCATTGAGTACATTTTTGGTGAAAGGTACATCTGTTGCACCACACGGCAGGAGGAGCGTGCCGAGCATGATAAATTTTCTCTTTTTGGTAAGGATTTTTTATGTTTTACACTTTTGGAATTTTGGTTTTTCACGTTGAGTTTTAAATGCCCTTTTTCCTGTTTGAAATGTACTAACTTGAATTTTCCTCACAGCAGGTCAACTTGTGTGTGGTTGCAACATTACGGTCCCATTGAGTACATTTTTGGAGAAAGAGACATATGTTGCACCACACGGCAGGAGGAGCGTGCCGAGCATGATACATTTTCTCTCTTTGGTAAGGATTTTTTATGTTTTATACTTTTGGAATTTTGGTTTTTCACGTTGAGTTAAAAATGCCCTTTTTCCTGTTTGAAATGTACTAACTTGAATTTTCCTCACAGCAGGTCAACTTGTGTGTGGTTGCAAAATTACGGTCCCATTGAGTACATTTTTGGAGAAAGGGACATCTGTTGCACCACACGGCAGGAGGAGCGTGCCAAGCATGATACATTTTCTCTCTTAGGTAAGGATTTTTTATGTTTTATACTTTTGGAATTTTGGTTTTTCACGTTGAGTTTAAAATGCCCTTTTTCCTGTTTGAAATGTACTAACTTGAATTTTCCTCACAGGAGGTCAACTTGTGTGTGGTTGCAAAATTACAGTCCCATTGAGTACATTTTTGGAGAAAGGGACATCTGTTGCACCACACGGCAGGAGGAGCGTGCCGAGCATGATACATTTTCTCTCTTAGGTAAGGATTTTTTATGTTTTATACTTTTGGAATTTTGGTTTTTCACGTTGAGTTTAAAATGCCCTTTTTCCTGTTTGAAATGTAGTAACTTGAATTTTCCTCACAGCAGGTCAACTTGTGTGTGGTTGCAAAATTACGGTCCCATTGAGTACATTTTTGGAGAAAGGGACATCTGGTGCACCACACGGCAGGAGGAGCGTGCCGAGCATGATACATTTTCTCTCTTAGGTAAGGATTTTTTATGTTTTATATTTTTGGAATTTTGGTTTTATCACGTTGAGTTTAAAATGCCCTTTTTCCTGTTTGAAATGTACTAACTTGAATTTTCCTCACAGCAGTTCAACATGTGTGTGGTTGCAACATTACGGTCCCATTGAGTACATTTTTGGAGAAAGGGACATCTGTTGCACCACACGGCAGGAGGAGCGTTCCGAGCATGATAAATTTTCTCTCTTTGGTAAGGATTTTTTATGTTTTATACTTTTGGAATTTTGGTTTTTCACGTTGAGTTTAAAATGCCCTTTTTCCTGTTTGAAATGTACTAACTTAAATTTTCCTCACAGCAGGTCAACTTGTGTGTGGTTGCAACATTACGGTCCCATTGAGTACATTTTTGGAGAAAGGGACATCTGGTGCACCACACTGCAGGAGGAGCGTGCCGAGCATGATACATTTTCTCTCTTTGGTAAGGATTTTTTATGTTTTATACTTTTGGAATTTTGGTTTTTCACGTTGAGTTTAAAATGCCCTTTTTCCTGTTTGAAATGTACTAACTTGAATTTTCCTCACAGCAGGTCAACTTGTGTGTGGTTGCAACATTACGGTCCCATTGAGTACATTTTTGGAGAAAGGGACATCTGTTGCACCACACGGCAGGAGGAGCGTGCCGAGCATGATACATTTTCTCTCTTAGGTAAGGATTTTTTATGTTTTATACTTTTGGAATTTTTGTTTTTCACGTTGAGTTTAAATATGCCCTTTTTCCGGTTTGAAATGTACTAACTTGAATTTTCCTCACAACAGGTCAACTTGTGTGTGGTTGCAACATTACGGTCCCATTGAGTACATTTTTGGAGAAAGGGACATCTGTTGCACCACACGGCATGAGGAGCGTGCCGAGCATGATACATTTTCTCTCTTTGGTAAGGATTTTTTATGTTTTATACTTTTGGAATTTTGGTTTTTCACGTTGAGTTTAAAATGCCCTTTTTCCTGTTTGAAATGTAGTAACTTGAATTTTTCTCACAGCAGGTCAACTTGTGTGTGGTTGCAACATTACGGTCCCATTGAGTACATTTTTGGTGAAAGGTACATCTGTTGCACCACACGGCAGGAGGAGCGTGCCGAGCATGATAAATTTTCTCTCTTTGGTAAGGATTTTTTATGTTTTACACTTTTGGAATTTTGGTTTTTCACGTTGAGTTTTAAATGCCCTTTTTCCTGTTTGAAATGTACTAACTTGAATTTTCCTCACAGCAGGTCAACTTGTGTGTGGTTGCAACATTACGGTCCCATTGAGTACATTTTTGGAGAAAGAGACATATGTTGCACCACACGGCAGGAGGAGCGTGCCGAGCATGATACATTTTCTCTCTTTGGTAAGGATTTTTTATGTTTTATACTTTTGGAATTTTGGTTTTTCACGTTGAGTTAAAAATGCCCTTTTTCCTGTTTGAAATGTACTAACTTGAATTTTCCTCACAGCAGGTCAACTTGTGTGTGGTTGCAAAATTACGGTCCCATTGAGTACATTTTTGGAGAAAGGGACATCTGTTGCACCACACGGCAGGAGGAGCGTGCCAAGCATGATACATTTTCTCTCTTAGGTAAGGATTTTTTATGTTTTATACTTTTGGAATTTTGGTTTTTCACGTTGAGTTTAAAATGCCCTTTTTCCTGTTTGAAATGTAGTAACTTGAATTTTCCTCACAGCAGGTCAACTTGTGTGTGGTTGCAAAATTACGGTCCCATTGAGTACATTTTTGGAGAAAGGGACATCTGGTGCACCACACGGCAGGAGGAGCGTGCCGAGCATGATACATTTTCTCTCTTAGGTAAGGATTTTTTATGTTTTATATTTTTGGAATTTTGGTTTTATCACGTTGAGTTTAAAATGCCCTTTTTCCTGTTTGAAATGTACTAACTTGAATTTTCCTCACAGCAGTTCAACATGTGTGTGGTTGCAACATTACGGTCCCATTGAGTACATTTTTGGAGAAAGGGACATCTGTTGCACCACACGGCAGGAGGAGCGTTCCGAGCATGATAAATTTTCTCTCTTTGGTAAGGATTTTTTATGTTTTATGCTTTTGGAATTTTGGTTTTTCACGTTGAGTTTAAAATGCCCTTTTTCCTGTTTGAAATGTACTAACTTAAATTTTCCTCACAGCAGGTCAACTTGTGTGTGGTTGCAACATTACGGTCCCATTGAGTACATTTTTGGAGAAAGGGACATCTGTTGCACCACACTGCAGGAGGAGCGTGCCGAGCATGATACATTTTCTCTCTTTGGTAAGGATTTTTTATGTTTTATACTTTTGGAATTTTGGTTTTTCACGTTGAGTTTAAAATGCCCTTTTTCCTGTTTGAAATGTACTAACTTGAATTTTCCTCACAGCAGGTCAACTTGTGTGTGGTTGCAACATTACGGTCCCATTGAGTACATTTTTGGAGAAAGGGACATCTGTTGCACCACACGGCAGGAGGAGCGTGCCGAGCATGATACATTTTCTCTCTTAGGTAAGGATTTTTTATGTTTTATACTTTTGGAATTTTGGTTTTTCACGTTGAGTTTAAATATGCCCTTTTTCCGGTTTGAAATGTACTAACTTGAATTTTCCTCACAACAGGTCAACTTGTGTGTGGTTGCAACATTACGGTCCCATTGAGTACATTTTTGGAGAAAGGGACATCTGTTGCACCACACGGCAGGAGGAGCGTGCCGAGCATGATACATTTTCTCTCTTAGGTAAGGA
The DNA here is from genome assembly GCF_023864345.2 of Schistocerca serialis cubense. Lineage (NCBI taxonomy): Eukaryota > Metazoa > Arthropoda > Insecta > Orthoptera > Acrididae > Schistocerca > Schistocerca serialis. The sequence goes on along the minus strand of NC_064646.1, from coordinate 48,585,943 downwards.
TTTTTTATGTTTTATGCTTTTGGAATTTTGGTTTTTCACGTTGAGTTTAAATATGCCCTTTTTCCGGTTTGAAATGTACTAACTTGAATTTTCCTCACAGCAGGTCAACTTGTGTGTGGTTGCAACATTACGGTCCCATTGAGTACATTTTTGGAGAAAGGGACATCTGTTGCACCACACGGCAGGAGGAGCGTGCCGAGCATGATACATTTTCTCTCTTAGGTAAGGATTTTTTATGTTTTATACTTTTGGAATTTTGGTTTTTCACGTTGAGTTTAAAATGCCCTTTTTCCTGTTTGAAATGTAGTAACTTGAATTTTCCTCACAGCAGGTCAACTTGTGTGTGGTTGCAAAATTACGGTCCCATTGAGTACATTTTTGGAGAAAGGGACATCTGGTGCACCACACGGCAGGAGGAGCGTGCCGAGCATGATACATTTTCTCTCTTAGGTAAGGATTTTTTATGTTTTATATTTTTGGAATTTTGGTTTTTCACGTTGAGTTTAAAATGCCCTTTTTCCTGTTTGAAATGTACTAACTTGAATTTTCCTCACAGCAGGTCAACTTGTGTGTGGTTGCAACATTACGGTCCCATTGAGTACATTTTTGGAGAAAGGGACATCTGTTGCACCACACGGCAGGAGGAGCGTGCCGAGCATGATACATTTTCTCTCTTAGGTAAGGATTTTTTATGTTTTATACTTTTGGAATTTTGGTTTTTCATGTTGAGTATAAATATGCCCTTTTTCCGGTTTGAAATGTACTAACTTGAATTTTCCTCACAACAGGTCAACTTGTGTGTGGTTGCAACATTACGGTCCCATTGAGGACATTTTTGGAGAAAGGGACATCTGTTGCACCACACGGCAGGAGGAGCGTGCCGAGCATGATACATTTTCTCTCTTTGGTAAGGATTTTTTCTGTTTTATACTTTTGGAATTTTGGTTTTTCACGTTGAGTTTATAATCCCCTTTTTCCTGTTTGAAATGTACTAACTTGAATTTTCCTCACAGCAGGTCAACTTGTGTGTGGTTGCAACATTACGGTCCCATTGAGTACATTTTTGGAGAAAGGGACATCTGTTGCACCACACGGCAGGAGGAGCGTGCCGAGCATGATACATTTTCTCTCTTTGGTAAGGATTTTTTATGTTTTATACTTTTGGAATTTTGGTTTTTCACGTTGAGTTTAAAATGCCCTTTTTCCTGTTTGAAATGTACGAACTTGAATTTTCCTCACAGCAGGTCAACTTGTGTGTGGTTGCAAAATTACGGTCCCATTGAGTACATTTTTGGAGAAAGGGACATCTGTTGCACCACACGGCAGGAGGAGCGTGCCGAGCATGATACATTTTCTCTCTTAGGTAAGGATTATTTATGTTTTATACTTTTGGAATTTTGGTTTTTCACGTTGAGTTTAAATATGCCCTTTTTCCTGTTTGAAATGTACTAACTTGAATTTTCCTCACAACAGGTCAACTTGTGTGTGGTTGCAACATTACGGTCCCATTGAGTACATTTTTGGAGAAAGGGACATCTGTTGCACCACACGGCAGGAGGAGCGTGCCGAGCATGATACATTTTCTCTCTTAGGTAAGGATTTTTTATGTTTTATACTTTTGGAATTTTGGTTTTTCACGTTGAGTTTAAATATGCCCTTTTTCCGGTTTGAAATGTACTGACTTGAATTTTCCTCACAGCAGGTCAACTTGTGTGTGGTTGCAACATTACGGTCCCATTGAGTACATTTTTGGAGATAGGGACATCTATTGCACCACACGGCAGGAGGAGCGTGCCGAGCATGATACATTTTCTCTCTTAGGTAAGGATTTTTTATGTTGTATACATTTGGAATTTTGGTTTTTCACTTTGAGTTTATAATGCCCTTTTTCCTGTTTGAAATGTACTAACTTGAATTTTCCTCACTGCAGGTCAACTTGTGTGTGGTTGCAACATTACGGTCCCATTGAGTACATTTTTGGAGAAAGGGACATCTGTTGCACCACACGGCAGGAGGAGCGTGCCGAGCATGATACATTTTCTCTCTTAGGTAAGGATTTATTATGTTTTATACTTTTGGAATTTTGGTTTTTCATGTTGAGTTTAAAATGCCCTTTTTCCTGTTTGAAATGTACTAACTTGAATTTTCCTCACAGCAGGTCAACTTGTGTGTGGTTGCAACATTACGGTCCCATTGAGTACATTTTTGGAGAAAGGGACATCTGTTGCACCACACGGCAGGAGGAGCGTGCCGACCATCATTTTCTCTCTTTGGTAAGGATTGTTTATGTTTTATACTTTTGGAATTTTGGTTTTTCACGTTGAGTTTAAAATGCCCTTTTTCCTGTTTGAAATGTACTAACTTGAATTTTCCTCACAGCAGGTCAACTTGTGTGTGGTTGCAACATTACGGTCCCATTGAGTACATTTTTGGAGTAAGGGACATCTGTTGCACCACACGGCAGGAGGAGCGTGCCGAGCATGATACATTTTCTCTCTTAGGTAAGGATTTTTTATGTTTTATACTTTTGGAATTTTGGTTTTTCATGTTGAGTTTAAATATGCCCTTTTTCCGGTTTGAAATGTACTATCTTGAATTTTCCTCACAACAGGTCAACTTGTGTGTGGTTGCAACATTACGGTCCCATTGAGGACATTTTTGGAGAAAGGGACATCTGTTGCACCACACGGCAGGAGGAGCGTGCCGAGCATGATACATTTTCTCTCTTTGGTAAGGATTTATTATGTTTTATACTTTTGGAATTTTGGTTTTTCACGTTGAGTTTATAATGCCCTTTTTCCTGTTTGAAATGTACTAACTTGAATTTTCCTCACAGCAGGTCAACTTGTGTGTGGTTGCAACATTACGGTCCCATTGAGTACATTTTTGGAGTAAGGGACATCTGTTGCACCACACGGCAGGAGAAGCGTGCCGAGCATGATACATTTTCTCTCTTAGGTAAGGATTTTTTATGTTTTATACTTTTGGAATTTTGGTTTTTCACGTTGAGTTTAAATATGCCCTTTTTCCGGTTTGAAATGTACTAACTTGAATTTTCCTCACAACAGGTCAACTTGTGTGTGGTTGCAACATTACGGTCCCATTGAGTACATTTTTGGAGTAAGGGACATCTGTTGCACCACACGGCAGGAGGAGCGTGCCGAGCATGATACATTTTCTCTCTTAGGTAAGGATTTATTATGTTTTATACTTTTGGAATTTTGGTTTTTCACGTTGAGTTTAAAATGCCCTTTTTCCTGTTTGAAATGTACTAACTTGAATTTTCCACACAGCAGGTCAACTTGTGTGTGTTTGCAACATTACGGTCCCATTGAGTACATTTTTGGAGAAAGGGACATCTGTTGCACCACACGGCAGGAGGAGCGTGCCGAGCATGATACATTTTCTCTCTTAGGTAAGGATTTATTATGTTTTATACTTTTGGAATTTTGGTTTTTCATGTTGAGTTTAAAATGCCCTTTTTCCTGTTTGAAATGTACTAACTTGAATTTTCCTCACAACAGGTCAACTTGTGTGTGGTTGCAACATTACGGTCCCATTGAGTACATTTTTGGAGAAAGGGACATCTGTTGCACCACACGGCAGGAGGAGCGTGCCGAGCATGATACATTTTCTCTCTTAGGTAAGGATTTTTTATGTTTTATACTTTTGGAATTTTGGTTTTTCACGTTGAGTTTATAATGCCCTTTTTCCTGTTTGAAATGTACTAACTTGAATTTTCCTCACAGCAGGTCAACTTGTGTGTGGTTGCAACATTACGGTCCCATTGAGTACATTTTTGGAGAAAGGGACATCTGTTGCACCACACGGCAGGAGGAGCGTGCCGAGCATGATACATTTTCTCTCTTAGGTAAGGATTTTTTATGTTTTATACTTTTGGAATTTTGGTTTTTCACGTTGAGTTTAAATATGCCCTTTTTCCTGTTTGAAATGTACTAACTTGAATTTTCCTCACAACAGGTCAACTTGTGTGTGGTTGCAACATTACGGTCCCATTGAGTACATTTTTGGAGAAAGGGACATCTGTTGCACCACACGGCAGGAGGAGCGTGCCGAGCATGATACATTTTCTCTCTTAGGTAAGGATTTTTTATGTTTTATACTTTTGGAATTTTGGTTTTTCACGTTGAGTTTAAATATGCCCTTTTTCCTGTTTGAAATGTACTAACTTGAATTTTCCTCACAACAGGTCAACTTGTGTGTGGTTGCAACATTACGGTCCCATTGAGTACATTTTTGGAGAAAGGGACATCTGTTGCACCACACGGCAGGAGGAGCGTGCCGAGCATGATACATTTTCTCTCTTAGGTAAGGATTTTTTATGTTTTATACTTTTGGAATTTTGGTTTTTCACGTTGAGTTTAAATATGCCCTTTTTCCTGTTTGAAATGTACTAACTTGAATTTTCCTCACAACAGGTCAACTTGTGTGTGGTTGCAACATTACGGTCCCATTGAGTACATTTTTGGAGAAAGGGACATCTGTTGCACCACACGGCAGGAGGAGCGTGCCGAGCATGATACATTTTCTCTCTTAGGTAAGGATTTTTTATGTTTTATACTTTTGGAATTTTGGTTTTTCACGTTGAGTTTAAATATGCCCTTTTTCCTGTTTGAAATGTACTAACTTGAATTTTCCTCACAACAGGTCAACTTGTGTGTGGTTGCAACATTACGGTCCCATTGAGTACATTTTTGGAGAAAGGGACATCTGTTGCACCACACGGCAGGAGGAGCGTGCCGAGCATGATACATTTTCTCTCTTAGGTAAGGATTTTTTATGTTTTATACTTTTGGAATTTTGGTTTTTCACGTTGAGTTTAAATATGCCCTTTTTCCTGTTTGAAATGTACTAACTTGAATTTTCCTCACAACAGGTCAACTTGTGTGTGGTTGCAACATTACGGCCCCATTGAGTACATTTTTGGAGAAAGGGACATCTGTTGCACCACACGGCAGGAGGAGCGTGCCGAGCATGATACATTTTCTCTCTTAGGTAAGGATTTTTTATGTTTTATACTTTTGGAATTTTGGTTTTTCACGTTGAGTTTATAATGCCCTTTTTCCTGTTTGAAATGTACTAACTTGAATTTTCCTCACAGCAGGTCAACTTGTGTGTGTTTGCAACATTACGGTCCCATTGAGTACATTTTTGGAGAAAGGGACATCTGTTGCACCACACGGCAGGAGGAGCGTGCCGAGCATGATACATTTTCTCTCTTAGGTAAGGATTTTTTATGTTTTATACTTTTGGAATTTTGGTTTTTCACGTTGAGTTTAAATATGCCCTTTTTCCTGTTTGAAATGTACTAACTTGAATTTTCCTCACAGCAGGTCAACTTGTGTGTGTTTGCAACATTACGGTCCCATTGAGTACATTTTTGGAGAAAGGGACATCTGTTGCACCACACGGCAGGAGGAGCGTGCCGAGCATGATACATTTTCTCTCTTAGATAAGGATTATTTATGTTTTATACTTTTGGAATTTTGGTTTTTCACGTTGAGTTTAAATATGCCCTTTTTCCTGTTTGAAATGTACTAACTTGAATTTTCCTCACAACAGGTCAACTTGTGTGTGGTTGCAACATTACGGTCCCATTGAGTACATTTTTGGAGAAAGGGACATCTGTTGCACGACACGGCAGGAGGAGCGTGCCGAGCATGATACATTTTCTCTCTTAGGTAAGGATTTTTTATGTTTTATACTTTTGGAATTTTGGTTTTTCACGTTGAGTTTATAATGCCCTTTTTCCTGTTTGAAATGTACTAACTTGAATTTTCATCACAGCAGTTCAACTTGTGTGTGTTTGCAACATTACGGTCCCATTGAGTACATTTTTGGAGAAAGGGACATCTGTTGCACCACACGGCAGGAGGAGCGTGCCGAGCATGATACATTTTCTCTCTTAGGTAAGGATTTTTTATGTTTTATACTTTTGGAATTTTGGTTTTTCACGTTGAGTTTATAATGCCCTTTTTCCTGTTTGAAATGTACTAACTTGAATTTTCATCACAGCAGGTCAACTTGTGTGTGTTTGCAACATTACGGTCCCATTGAGTACATTTTTGGAGAAAGGGACATCTGTTGCACCACACGGCAGGAGGAGCGTGCCGAGCATGATACATTTTCTCTCTTAGATAAGGATTATTTATGTTTTATACTTTTGGAATTTTGGTTTTTCACGTTGAGTTTAAATATGCCCTTTTTCCTGTTTGAAATGTACTAACTTGAATTTTCCTCACAGCAGGTCAACTTGTGTGTGTTTGCAACATTACGGTCCCATTGAGTACATTTTTGGAGAAAGGGACATCTGTTGCACCACACGGCAGGAGGAGCGTGCCGAGCATGATACATTTTCTCTCTTAGGTAAGGATTTTTTATGTTTTATACTTTTGGAATTTTGGTTTTTCACGTTGATTTTATAATGCCCTTTTTCCTGTTTGAAATGTACTAACTTGAATTTTCCTCACAGCAGGTCAACTTGTGTGTGTTTGCAACATTACGGTCCCATTGAGTACATTTTTGGAGAAAGGGACATCTGTTGCACCACACGGCAGGAGGAGCGTGCCGAGCATGATACATTTTCTCTCTTAGATAAGGATTATTTATGTTTTATACTTTTGGAATTTTGGTTTTTCACGTTGAGTTTAAATATGCCCTTTTTCCTGTTTGAAATGTACTAACTTGAATTTTCCTCACAGCAGGTCAACTTGTGTGTGTTTGCAACATTACGGTCCCATTGAGTACATTTTTGGAGAAAGGGACATCTGTTGCACCACACGGCAGGAGGAGCGTGCCGAGCATGATACATTTTCTCTCTTAGGTAAGGATTTTTTATGTTTTATACTTTTGGAATTTTGGTTTTTCACGTTGAGTTTATAATGCCCTTTTTCCTGTTTGAAATGTACTAACTTGAATTTTCCTCACAGCAGGTCAACTTGTGTGTGTTTGCAACATTACGGTCCCATTGAGTACATTTTTGGAGAAAGGGACATCTGTTGCACCACACGGCAGGAGGAGCGTGCCGAGCATGATACATTTTCTCTCTTAGATAAGGATTATTTATGTTTTATACTTTTGGAATTTTGGTTTTTCACGTTGAGTTTATAATGCCCTTTTTCCTGTTTGAAATGTACTAACTTGAATTTTCATCACAGCAGGTCAACTTGTGTGTGTTTGCAACATTACGGTCCCATTGAGTACATTTTTGGAGAAAGGGACATCTGTTGCACCACACGGCAGGAGGAGCGTGCCGAGCATGATACATTTTCTCTCTTAGATAAGGATTTTTTATGTTTTATACTTTTGGAATTTTGGTTTTTCACGTTGAGTTTAAATATGCCCTTTTTCCTGTTTGAAATGTACTAACTTGAATTTTCCTCACAGCAGGTCAACTTGTGTGTGTTTGCAACATTACGGTCCCATTGAGTACATTTTTGGAGAAAGGGACATCTGTTGCACCACACGGCAGGAGGAGCGTGCCGAGCATGATACATTTTCTCTCTTAGATAAGGATTATTTATGTTTTATACTTTTGGAATTTTGGTTTTTCACGTTGAGTTTAAATATGCCCTTTTTCCTGTTTGAAATGTACTAACTTGAATTTTCCTCACAGCAGGTCAACTTGTGTGTGTTTGCAACATTACGGTCCCATTGAGTACATTTTTGGAGAAAGGGACATCTGTTGCACCACACGGCAGGAGGAGCGTGCCGAGCATGATACATTTTCTCTCTTAGGTAAGGATTTTTTATGTTTTATACTTTTGGAATTTTGGTTTTTCACGTTGAGTTTATAATGCCCTTTTTCCTGTTTGAAATGTACTAACTTGAATTTTCCTCACAGCAGGTCAACTTGTGTGTGTTTGCAACATTACGGTCCCATTGAGTACATTTTTGGAGAAAGGGACATCTGTTGCACCACACGGCAGGAGGAGCGTGCCGAGCATGATACATTTTCTCTCTTAGGTAAGGATTTTTTATGTTTTATACTTTTGGAATTTTGGTTTTTCACGTTGAGTTTATAATGCCCTTTTTCCTGTTTGAAATGTACTAACTTGAATTTTCCTCACAGCAGGTCAACTTGTGTGTGTTTGCAACATTACGGTCCCATTGAGTACATTTTTGGAGAAAGGGACATCTGTTGCACCACACGGCAGGAGGAGCGTGCCGAGCATGATACATTTTCTCTCTTAGATAAGGATTATTTATGTTTTATACTTTTGGAATTTTGGTTTTTCACGTTGAGTTTAAATATGCCCTTTTTCCTGTTTGAAATGTACTAACTTGAATTTTCCTCACAGCAGGTCAACTTGTGTGTGTTTGCAACATTACGGTCCCATTGAGTACATTTTTGGAGAAAGGGACATCTGTTGCACCACACGGCAGGAGGAGCGTGCCGAGCATGATACATTTTCTCTCTTAGGTAAGGATTTTTTATGTTTTATACTTTTGGAATTTTGGTTTTTCACGTTGAGTTTATAATGCCCTTTTTCCTGTTTGAAATGTACTAACTTGAATTTTCATCACAGCAGTTCAACTTGTGTGTGTTTGCAACATTACGGTCCCATTGAGTACATTTTTGGAGAAAGGGACATCTGTTGCACCACACGGCAGGAGGAGCGTGCCGAGCATGATACATTTTCTCTCTTAGGTAAGGATTTTTTATGTTTTATACTTTTGGAATTTTGGTTTTTCACGTTGAGTTTAAATATGCCCTTTTTCCTGTTTGAAATGTACTAACTTGAATTTTCCTCACAACAGATCAACTTGTGTGTGGTTGCAACATTACGGTCCCATTGAGTACATTTTTGGAGAAAGGGACATCTGTTGCACGACACGGCAGGAGGAGCGTGCCGAGCATGATACATTTTCTCTCTTAGGTAAGGATTTTTTATGTTTTATACTTTTGGAATTTTGGTTTTTCACGTTGAGTTTATAATGCCCTTTTTCCTGTTTGAAATGTACTAACTTGAATTTTCCTCACAGCAGGTCAACTTGTGTGTGTTTGCAACATTACGGTCCCATTGAGTACATTATTGGAGAAAGGGACATCTGTTGCACCACACGGCAGGAGGAGCGTGCCGAGCATGATACATTTTCTCTCTTAGGTAAGGATTTATTATGTTTTATACTTTTGGAATTTTGGTTTTTCTTGTTGAGTTTATAATGCCCTTTTTCCTGTTTGAAATGTACTAACTTGAATTTTCCTCACAGCAGGTCAACTTGTGTGTGTTTGCAACATTACGGTCCCATTGAGTACATTTTTGGAGAAAGGGACATCTGGTGCACCACACGGCAGGAGGAGCGTGCCGAGCATGATACATTTTCTCTCTTAGGTAAGGATTTTTTATGTTTTATACTTTTGGAATTTTGGTTTTTCACGTTGAGTTTAAATATGCCCTTTTTCCTGTTTGAAATGTACTAACTTGAATTTTCCTCACAACAGGTCAACTTGTGTGTGGTTGCAACATTACGGTCCCATTGAGTACATTTTTGGAGAAAGGGACATCTGTTGCACCACACGGCAGGAGGAGCGTGCCGAGCATGATACATTTTCTCTCTTAGGTAAGGATTTTTTATGTTTTATACTTTTGGAATTTTGGTTTTTCACGTTGAGTTTAAATATGCCCTTTTTCCTGTTTGAAATGTACTAACTTGAATTTTCCTCACAACAGGTCAACTTGTGTGTGGTTGCAACATTACGGTCCCATTGAGTACATTTTTGGAGAAAGGGACATCTGTTGCACCACACGGCAGGAGGAGCGTGCCGAGCATGATACATTTTCTCTCTTAGGTAAGGATTTTTTATGTTTTATACTTTTGGAATTTTGGTTTTTCACGTTGAGTTTAAATATGCCCTTTTTCCTGTTTGAAATGTACTAACTTGAATTTTCCTCACAACAGGTCAACTTGTGTGTGGTTGCAACATTACGGTCCCATTGAGTACATTTTTGGAGAAAGGGACATCTGTTGCACCACACGGCAGGAGGAGCGTGCCGAGCATGATACATTTTCTCTCTTAGGTAAGGATTTATTATGTTTTATACTTTTGGAATTTTGGTTTTTCATGTTGAGTTTATAATGCCCTTTTTCCTGTTTGAAATGTACTAACTTGAATTTTCCTCACAGCAGGTCAACTTGTGTGTGTTTGCAACATTACGGTCCCATTGAGTACATTTTTGGAGAAAGGGACATCTGTTGCACCACACGGCAGGAGGAGCGTGCCGAGCATGATACATTTTCTCTCTTAGGTAAGGATTTTTTATGTTTTATACTTTTGGAATTTTGGTTTTTCACGTTGAGTTTATAATGCCCTTTTTCCTGTTTGAAATGTACTAACTTGAATTTTCCTCACAGCAGGTCAACTTGTGTGTGGTTGCAACATTACGGTCCCATTGAGTACATTTTTGGAGAAAGGGACATCTGTTGCACCACACGGCAGGAGGAGCGTGCCGAGCATGATACATTTTCTCTCTTAGGTAAGGATTTTTTATGTTTTATACTTTTGGAATTTTGGTTTTTCACGTTGAGTTTAAATATGCCCTTTTTCCTGTTTGAAATGTACTAACTTGAATTTTCCTCACAACAGGTCAACTTGTGTGTGGTTGCAACATTACGGTCCCATTGAGTACATTTTTGGAGAAAGGGACATCTGTTGCACCACACGGCAGGAGGAGCGTGCCGAGCATGATACATTTTCTCTCTTAGGTAAGGATTTTTTATGTTTTATACTTTTGGAATTTTGGTTTTTCACGTTGAGTTTAAATATGCCCTTTTTCCTGTTTGAAATGTACTAACTTAAATTTTCGTCACAACAGGTCAACTTGTGTGTGGTTGCAACATTACGGTCCCATTGAGTACATTTTTGGAGAAAGGGACATCTGTTGCACCACACGGCAGGAGGAGCGTGCCGAGCATGATACATTTTCTCTCTTAGGTAAGGATTTTTTATGTTTTATACTTTTGGAATTTTGGTTTTTCACGTTGAGTTTAAATATGCCCTTTTTCCTGTTTGAAATGTACTAACTTGAATATTCCTCACAACAGGTCAACTTGTGTGTGGTTGCAACATTACGGTCCCATTGAGTACATTTTTGGAGAAAGGGACATCTGTTGCACCACACGGCAGGAGGAGCGTGCCGAGCATGATACATTTTCTCTCTTAGGTAAGGATTTTTTATGTTTTATACTTTTGGAATTTTGGTTTTTCACGTTGAGTTTAAATATGCCCTTTTTCCTGTTTGAAATGTACTAACTTGAATTTTCCTCACAACAGGTGAACTTGTGTGTGGTTGCAACATTACGGTCCCATTGAGTACATTTTTGGAGAAAGGGACATCTGTTGCACCACACGGCAGGAGGAGCGTGCCGAGCATGATACATTTTCTCTCTTAGGTAAGGATTTTTTATGTTTTATACTTTTGGAATTTTGGTTTTTCACGTTGAGTTTAAATATGCCCTTTTTCCTGTTTGAAATGTACTAACTTGAATTTTCCTCACAACAGGTCAACTTGTGTGTGGTTGCAACATTACGGCCCCATTGAGTACATTTTTGGAGAAAGGGACATCTGTTGCACCACACGGCAGGAGGAGCGTGCCGAGCATGATACATTTTCTCTCTTAGGTAAGGATTTTTTATGTTTTATACTTTTGGAATTTTGGTTTTTCACGTTGAGTTTATAATGACCTTTTTCCTGTTTGAAATGTACTAACTTGAATTTTCCTCACAGCAGGTCAACTTGTGTGTGTTTGCAACATTACGGTCCCATTGAGTACATTTTTGGAGAAAGGGACATCTGTTGCACCACACGGCAGGAGGAGCGTGCCGAGCATGATACATTTTCTCTCTTAGGTAAGGATTTTTTATGTTTTATACTTTTGGAATTTTGGTTTTTCACGTTGAGTTTAAATATGCCCTTTTTCCTGTTTGAAATGTACTAACTTGAATTTTCCTCACAGCAGGTCAACTTGTGTGTGTTTGCAACATTACGGTCCCATTGAGTACATTTTTGGAGAAAGGGACATCTGTTGCACCACACGGCAGGAGGAGCGTGCCGAGCATGATACATTTTCTCTCTTAGATAAGGATTATTTATGTTTTATACTTTTGGAATTTTGGTTTTTCACGTTGAGTTTAAATATGCCCTTTTTCCTGTTTGAAATGTACTAACTTGAATTTTCCTCACAACAGGTCAACTTGTGTGTGGTTGCAACATTACGGTCCCATTGAGTACATTTTTGGAGAAAGGGACATATGTTGCACCACACGGCAGGAGGAGCGTGCCGAGCATGATACATTTTCTCTCTTAGGTAAGGATTTTTTATGTTTTATACTTTTGGAATTTTGGTTTTTCACGTTGAGTTTATAATGCCCTTTTTCCTGTTTGAAATGTACTAACTTGAATTTTCCTCACAACAGGTCAACTTGTGTGTGGTTGCAACATTACGGTCCCATTGAGTACATTTTTGGAGAAAGGGACATCTGTTGCACCACACGGCAGGAGGAGCGTGCCGAGCATGATACATTTTCTCTCTTAGGTAAGGATTTATTATGTTTTATACTTTTGGAATTTTGGTTTTTCATGTTGAGTTTATAATGCCCTTTTTCCTGTTTGAAATGTACTAACTTGAATTTTCCTCACAGCAGGTCAACTTGTGTGTGTTTGCAACATTACGGTCCCATTGAGTACATTTTTGGAGAAAGGGACATCTGTTGCACCACACGGCAGGAGGAGCGTGCCGAGCATGATACATTTTCTCTCTTAGGTAAGGATTTTTTATGTTTTATACTTTTGGAATTTTGGTTTTTCTTGTTGAGTTTATAATGCCCTTTTTCCTGTTTGAAATGTACTAACTTGAATTTTCCTCACAGCAGGTCAACTTGAGTGTGTTTGCAACATTACGGTCCCATTGAGTACATTTTTGGAGAAAGGGACATCTGTTGCACCACACGGCAGGAGGAGCGTGCCGAGCATGATACATTTTCTCTCTTAGGTAAGGATTTTTTATGTTTTATACTTTTGGAATTTTGGTTTTTCACGTTGAGTTTAAATATGCCCTTTTTCCTGTTTGAAATGTACTAACTTGAATTTTCCTCACAACAGGTCAACTTGTGTGTGGTTGCAACATTACGGTCCCATTGAGTACATTTTTGGAGAAAGGGACATCTGTTGCACCACACGGCAGGAGGAGCGTGCCGAGCATGATACATTTTCTCTCTTAGGTAAGGATTTTTTATGTTTTATACTTTTGGAATTTTGGTTTTTCACGTTGAGTTTAAATATGCCCTTTTTCCTGTTTGAAATGTACTAACTTGAATTTTCCTCACAACAGGTCAACTTGTGTGTGGTTGCAACATTACGGTCCCATTGAGTACATTTTTGGAGAAAGGGACATCTGTTGCACCACACGGCAGGAGGAGCGTGCCGAGCATGATACATTTTCTCTCTTAGGTAAGGATTTATTATGTTTTATACTTTTGGAATTTTGGTTTTTCATGTTGAGTTTATAATGCCCTTTTTCCTGTTTGAAATGTACTAACTTGAATTTTCCTCACAGCAGGTCAACTTGTGTGTGTTTGCAACATTACGGTCCCATTGAGTACATTTTTGGAGAAAGGGACATCTGTTGCACCACACGGCAGGAGGAGCGTGCCGAGCATGATACATTTTCTCTCTTAGGTAAGGATTTTTTATGTTTTATACTTTTGGAATTTTGGTTTTTCACGTTGAGTTTAAATATGCCCTTTTTCCTGTTTGAAATGTACTAACTTGAATTTTCCTCACAACAGGTGAACTTGTGTGTGGTTGCAACATTACGGTCCCATTGAGTACATTTTTGGAGAAAGGGACATCTGTTGCACCACACGGCAGGAGGAGCGTGCCGAGCATGATACATTTTCTCTCTTAGGTAAGGATTTTTTATGTTTTATACTTTTGGAATTTTGGTTTTTCACGTTGAGTTTAAATATGCCCTTTTTCCTGTTTGAAATGTACTAACTTGAATTTTCCTCACAACAGGTCAACTTGTGTGTGGTTGCAACATTACGGCCCCATTGAGTACATTTTTGGAGAAAGGGACATCTGTTGCACCACACGGCAGGAGGAGCGTGCCGAGCATGATACATTTTCTCTCTTAGGTAAGGATTTTTTATGTTTTATACTTTTGGAATTTTGGTTTTTCACGTTGAGTTTATAATGCCCTTTTTCCTGTTTGAAATGTACTAACTTGAATTTTCCTCACAGCAGGTCAACTTGTGTGTGTTTGCAACATTACGGTCCCATTGAGTACATTTTTGGAGAAAGGGACATCTGTTGCACCACACGGCAGGAGGAGCGTGCCGAGCATGATACATTTTCTCTCTTAGGTAAGGATTTTTTATGTTTTATACTTTTGGAATTTTGGTTTTTCACGTTGAGTTTAAATATGCCCTTTTTCCTGTTTGAAATGTACTAACTTGAATTTTCCTCACAGCAGGTCAACTTGTGTGTGTTTGCAACATTACGGTCCCATTGAGTACATTTTTGGAGAAAGGGACATCTGTTGCACCACACGGCAGGAGGAGCGTGCCGAGCATGATACATTTTCTCTCTTAGGTAAGGATTTTTTATGTTTTATACTTTTGGAATTTTGGTTTTTCACGTTGAGTTTATAATGCCCTTTTTCCTGTTTGAAATGTACTAACTTGAATTTTCCTCACAACAGGTCAACTTGTGTGTGGTTGCAACATTACGGCCCCATTGAGTACATTTTTGGAGAAAGGGACATCTGTTGCACCACACGGCAGGAGGAGCGTGCCGAGCATGATACATTTTCTCTCTTAGGTAAGGATTTTTTATGTTTTATACTTTTGGAATTTTGGTTTTTCACGTTGAGTTTATAATGCCCTTTTTCCTGTTTGAAATGTACTAACTTGAATTTTCCTCACAGCAGGTCAACTTGTGTGTGTTTGCAACATTACGGTCCCATTGAGTACATTTTTGGAGAAAGGGACATCTGTTGCACCACACGGCAGGAGGAGCGTGCCGAGCATGATACATTTTCTCTCTTAGGTAAGGATTTTTTATGTTTTATACTTTTGGAATTTTGGTTTTTCACGTTGAGTTTAAATATGCCCTTTTTCCTGTTTGAAATGTACTAACTTGAATTTTCCTCACAGCAGGTCAACTTGTGTGTGTTTGCAACATTACGGTCCCATTGAGTACATTTTTGGAGAAAGGGACATCTGTTGCACCACACGGCAGGAGGAGCGTGCCGAGCATGATACATTTTCTCTCTTAGGTAAGGATTTATTATGTTTTATACTTTTGGAATTTTGGTTTTTCACGTTGAGTTTAAATATGCCCTTTTTCCTGTTTGAAATGTACTAACTTGAATTTTCCTCACAACAGGTCAACTTGTGTGTGGTTGCAACATTACGGTCCCATTGAGTACATTTTTGGAGAAAGGGACATCTGTTGCACCACACGGCAGGAGGAGCGTGCCGAGCATGATACATTTTCTCTCTTAGGTAAGGATTTATTATGTTTTATACTTTTGGAATTTTGGTTTTTCACGTTGAGTTTAAATATGCCCTTTTTCCTGTTTGAAATGTACTAACTTGAATTTTCCTCACAGCAGGTCAACTTGTGTGTGTTTGCAACATTACGGTCCCATTGAGTACATTTTTGGAGAAAGGGACATCTGTTGCACCACACGGCAGGAGGAGCGTGCCGAGCATGATACATTTTCTCTCTTAGGTAAGGATTTATTATGTTTTATACTTTTGGAATTTTGGTTTTTCACGTTGAGTTTAAAATGCCCTTTTTCCTGTTTGAAATGTACTAACTTGAATTTTCCTCACAACAGGTCAACTTGTGTGTGGTTGCAACATTACGGTCCCATTGAGTACATTTTTGGAGAAAGGGACATCTGTTGCACCACACGGCAGGAGGAGCGTGCCGAGCATGATACATTTTCTCTCTTAGGTAAGGATTTATTATGTTTTATACTTTTGGAATTTTGGTTTTTCACGTTGAGTTTAAATATGCCCTTTTTCCTGTTTGAAATGTACTAACTTGAATTTTCCTCACAACAGGTCAACTTGTGTGTGGTTGCAACATTACGGTCCCATTGAGTACATTTTTGGAGAAAGGGACATCTGTTGCACCACACGGCAGGAGGAGCGTGCCGAGCATGATACATTTTCTCTCTTAGGTAAGGATTTTTTATGTTTTATACTTTTGGAATTTTGGTTTTTCACGTTGAGTTTAAATATGCCCTTTTTCCTGTTTGAAATGTACTAACTTGAATTTTCCTCACAGCAGGTCAACTTGTGTGTGTTTGCAACATTACGGTCCCATTGAGTACATTTTTGGAGAAAGGGACATCTGTTGCACCACACGGCAGGAGGAGCGTGCCGAGCATGATACATTTTCTCTCTTAGGTAAGGATTTATTATGTTTTATACTTTTGGAATTTTGGTTTTTCACGTTGAGTTTAAAATGCCCTTTTTCCTGTTTGAAATGTACTAACTTGAATTTTCCTCACAACAGGTCAACTTGTGTGTGGTTGCAACATTACGGTCCCATTGAGTACATTTTTGGAGAAAGGGACATCTGTTGCACCACACGGCAGGAGGAGCGTGCCGAGCATGATACATTTTCTCTCTTAGGTAAGGATTTATTATGTTTTATACTTTTGGAATTTTGGTTTTTCACGTTGAGTTTAAATATGCCCTTTTTCCTGTTTGAAATGTACTAACTTGAATTTTCCTCACAGCAGGTCAACTTGTGTGTGTTTGCAACATTACGGTCCCATTGAGTACATTTTTGGAGAAAGGGACATCTGTTGCACCACACGGCAGGAGGAGCGTGCCGAGCATGATACATTTTCTCTCTTAGGTAAGGATTTTTTATGTTTTATACTTTTGGAATTTTGGTTTTTCACGTTGAGTTTAAATATGCCCTTTTTCCTGTTTGAAATGTACTAACTTGAATTTTCCTCACAGCAGGTCAACTTGTGTGTGTTTGCAACATTACGGTCCCATTGAGTACATTTTTGGAGAAAGGGACATCTGTTGCACCACACGGCAGGAGGAGCGTGCCGAGCATGATACATTTTCTCTCTTAGGTAAGGATTTTTTATGTTTTATACTTTTGGAATTTTGGTTTTTCACGTTGAGTTTAAATATGCCCTTTTTCCTGTTTGAAATGTACTAACTTGAATTTTCCTCACAACAGGTCAACTTGTGTGTGGTTGCAACATTACGGCCCCATTGAGTACATTTTTGGAGAAAGGGACATCTGTTGCACCACACGGCAGGAGGAGCGTGCCGAGCATGATACATTTTCTCTCTTAGGTAAGGATTTTTTATGTTTTATACTTTTGGAATTTTGGTTTTTCACGTTGAGTTTATAATGCCCTTTTTCCTGTTTGAAATGTACTAACTTGAATTTTCCTCACAGCAGGTCAACTTGTGTGTGTTTGCAACATTACGGTCCCATTGAGTACATTTTTGGAGAAAGGGACATCTGTTGCACCACACGGCAGGAGGAGCGTGCCGAGCATGATACATTTTCTCTCTTAGGTAAGGATTTTTTATGTTTTATACTTTTGGAATTTTGGTTTTTCACGTTGAGTTTAAATATGCCCTTTTTCCTGTTTGAAATGTACTAACTTGAATTTTCCTCACAGCAGGTCAACTTGTGTGTGTTTGCAACATTACGGTCCCATTGAGTACATTTTTGGAGAAAGGGACATCTGTTGCACCACACGGCAGGAGGAGCGTGCCGAGCATGATACATTTTCTCTCTTAGGTAAGGATTTTTTATGTTTTATACTTTTGGAATTTTGGTTTTTCACGTTGAGTTTATAATGCCCTTTTTCCTGTTTGAAATGTACTAACTTGAATTTTCCTCACAACAGGTCAACTTGTGTGTGGTTGCAACATTACGGCCCCATTGAGTACATTTTTGGAGAAAGGGACATCTGTTGCACCACACGGCAGGAGGAGCGTGCCGAGCATGATACATTTTCTCTCTTAGGTAAGGATTTTTTATGTTTTATACTTTTGGAATTTTGGTTTTTCACGTTGAGTTTATAATGCCCTTTTTCCTGTTTGAAATGTACTAACTTGAATTTTCCTCACAGCAGGTCAACTTGTGTGTGTTTGCAACATTACGGTCCCATTGAGTACATTTTTGGAGAAAGGGACATCTGTTGCACCACACGGCAGGAGGAGCGTGCCGAGCATGATACATTTTCTCTCTTAGGTAAGGATTTTTTATGTTTTATACTTTTGGAATTTTGGTTTTTCACGTTGAGTTTAAATATGCCCTTTTTCCTGTTTGAAATGTACTAACTTGAATTTTCCTCACAGCAGGTCAACTTGTGTGTGTTTGCAACATTACGGTCCCATTGAGTACATTTTTGGAGAAAGGGACATCTGTTGCACCACACGGCAGGAGGAGCGTGCCGAGCATGATACATTTTCTCTCTTAGATAAGGATTATTTATGTTTTATACTTTTGGAATTTTGGTTTTTCACGTTGAGTTTAAATATGCCCTTTTTCCTGTTTGAAATATACTAACTTGAATTTTCCTCACAACAGGTCAACTTGTGTGTGGTTGCAACATTACGGTCCCATTGAGTACATTTTTGGAGAAAGGGACATCTGTTGCACCACACGGCAGGAGGAGCGTGCCGAGCATGATACATTTTCTCTCTTAGGTAAGGATTTTTTATGTTTTATACTTTTGGAATTTTGGTTTTTCACGTTGAGTTTATAATGCCCTTTTTCCTGTTTGAAATGTACTAACTTGAATTTTCATCACAGCAGTTCAACTTGTGTGTGTTTGCAACATTACGGTCCCATTGAGTACATTTTTGGAGAAAGGGACATCTGTTGCACCACACGGCAGGAGGAGCGTGCCGAGCATGATACATTTTCTCTCTTAGGTAAGGATTTTTTATGTTTTATACTTTTGGAATTTTGGTTTTTCACGTTGAGTTTAAATATGCCCTTTTTCCTGTTTGAAATGTACTAACTTGAATTTTCCTCACAACAGGTCAACTTGTGTGTGGTTGCAACATTACGGTCCCATTGAGTACATTTTTGGAGAAAGGGACATCTGTTGCACGACACGGCAGGAGGAGCGTGCCGAGCATGATACATTTTCTCTCTTAGGTAAGGATTTTTTATGTTTTATACTTTTGGAATTTTGGTTTTTCACGTTGAGTTTATAATGCCCTTTTTCCTGTTTGAAATGTACTAACTTGAATTTTCCTCACAGCAGGTCAACTTGTGTGTGTTTGCAACATTACGGTCCCATTGAGTACATTTTTGGAGAAAGGGACATCTGTTGCACCACACGGCAGGAGGAGCGTGCCGAGCATGATACATTTTCTCTCTTAGGTAAGGATTTATTATGTTTTATACTTTTGGAATTTTGGTTTTTCTTGTTGAGTTTATAATGCCCTTTTTCCTGTTTGAAATGTACTAACTTGAATTTTCCTCACAGCAGGTCAACTTGTGTGTGTTTGCAACATTACGGTCCCATTGAGTACATTTTTGGAGAAAGGGACATCTGTTGCACCACACGGCAGGAGGAGCGTGCCGAGCATGATACATTTTCTCTCTTAGGTAAGGATTTTTTATGTTTTATACTTTTGGAATTTTGGTTTTTCACGTTGAGTTTAAATATGCCCTTTTTCCTGTTTGAAATGTACTAACTTGAATTTTCCTCACAACAGGTCAACTTGTGTGTGGTTGCAACATTACGGTCCCATTGAGTACATTTTTGGAGAAAGGGACATCTGTTGCACCACACGGCAGGAGGAGCGTGCCGAGCATGATACATTTTCTCTCTTAGGTAAGGATTTTTTATGTTTTATACTTTTGGAATTTTGGTTTTTCACGTTGAGTTTAAATATGCCCTTTTTCCTGTTTGAAATGTACTAACTTGAATTTTCCTCACAACAGGTCAACTTGTGTGTGGTTGCAACATTACGGTCCCATTGAGTACATTTTTGGAGAAAGGGACATCTGTTGCACCACACGGCAGGAGGAGCGTGCCGAGCATGATACATTTTCTCTCTTAGGTAAGGATTTATTATGTTTTATACTTTTGGAATTTTGGTTTTTCATGTTGAGTTTATAATGCCCTTTTTCCTGTTTGAAATGTACTAACTTGAATTTTCCTCACAGCAGGTCAACTTGTGTGTGTTTGCAACATTACGGTCCCATTGAGTACATTTTTGGAGAAAGGGACATCTGTTGCACCACACGGCAGGAGGAGCGTGCCGAGCATGATACATTTTCTCTCTTAGGTAAGGATTTTTTATGTTTTATACTTTTGGAATTTTGGTTTTTCACGTTGAGTTTAAATATGCCCTTTTTCCTGTTTGTAATGTACTAACTTGAATTTTCCTCACAACAGGTCAACTTGTGTGTGGTTGCAACATTACGGTCCCATTGAGTAAATTTTTGGAGAAAGGGACATCTGTTGCACCACACGGCAGGAGGAGCGTGCCGAGCATGATACATTTTCTCTCTTAGGTAAGGATTTATTATGTTTTATACTTTTGGAATTTTGGTTTTTCATGTTGAGTTTATAATGCCCTTTTTCCTGTTTGAAATGTACTAACTTGAATTTTCCTCACAGCAGGTCAACTTGTGTGTGTTTGCAACATTACGGTCCCATTGAGTACATTTTTGGAGAAAGGGACATCTGTTGCACCACACGGCAGGAGGAGCGTGCCGAGCATGATACATTTTCTCTCTTAGGTAAGGATTTTTTATGTTTTATACTTTTGGAATTTTGGTTTTTCACGTTGAGTTTAAATATGCCCTTTTTCCTGTTTGAAATGTACTAACTTGAATTTTCCTCACAGCAGGTCAACTTGTGTATGTTTGCAACATTACGGTCCCATTGAGTACATTTTTGGAGAAAGGGACATCTGTTGCACCACACGGCAGGAGGAGCGTGCCGAGCATGATACATTTTCTCTCTTAGGTAAGGATTTTTTATGTTTTATACTTTTGGAATTTGGTTTTTCATGTTGAGTTTAAAATGCCCTTTTTCCTGTTTGAAATGTACTAACTTGAATTTTCCTCACAACAGGTCAACTTGTGTGTGGTTGCAACATTACGGTCCCATTGAGTACATTTTTGGAGAAAGGGACATCTGTTGCACCACACGGCAGGAGGAGCGTGCCGAGCATGATACATTTTCTCTCTTAGGTAAGGATTTTTTATGTTTTATACTTTTGGAATTTTGGTTTTTCACGTTGAGTTTATAATGCCCTTTTTCCTGTTTGAAATGTACTAACTTGAATTTTCCTCACAGCAGGTCAACTTGTGTGTGGTTGCAACATTACGGTCCCATTGAGTACATTTTTGGAGAAAGGGACATCTGTTGCACCACACGGCAGGAGGAGCGTGCCGAGCATGATACATTTTCTCTCTTAGGTAAGGATTTTTTATGTTTTATACTTTTGGAATTTTGGTTTTTCACGTTGAGTTTAAATATGCCCTTTTTCCTGTTTGAAATGTACTAACTTGAATTTTCCTCACAACAGGTCAACTTGTGTGTGGTTGCAACATTACGGTCCCATTGAGTACATTTTTGGAGAAAGGGACATCTGTTGCACCACACGGCAGGAGGAGCGTGCCGAGCATGATACATTTTCTCTCTTAGGTAAGGATTTTTTATGTTTTATACTTTTGGAATTTTGGTTTTTCACGTTGAGTTTAAATATGCCCTTTTTCCTGTTTGAAATGTACTAACTTGAATTTTCCTCACAACAGGTCAACTTGTGTGTGGTTGCAACATTACGGTCCCATTGAGTACATTTTTGGAGAAAGGGACATCTGTTGCACCACACGGCAGGAGGAGCGTGCCGAGCATGATACATTTTCTCTCTTAGGTAAGGATTTATTATGTTTTATACTTTTGGAATTTTGGTTTTTCACGTTGAGTTTATAATGCCCTTTTTCCTGTTTGAAATGTACTAACTTGAATTTTCCTCACAACAGGTCAACTTGTGTATGGTTGCAACATTACGGCCCCATTGAGTACATTTTTGGAGAAAGGGACATCTGTTGCACCACACGGCAGGAGGAGCGTGCCGAGCATGATACATTTTCTCTCTTAGGTAAGGAATTTTTATGTTTTATACTTTTGGAATTTTGGTTTTTCACGTTGAGTTTATAATGCCCTTTTTCCTTTTTGAAATGTACTAACTTGAATTTTCCTCACAGCAGGTCAACTTGTGTGTGTTTGCAACATTACGGTCCCATTGAGTACATTTTTGGAGAAAGGGACATCTGTTGCACCACACGGCAGGAGGAGCGTGCCGAGCATGATACATTTTCTCTCTTAGGTAAGGATTTTTTATGTTTTATACTTTTGGAATTTTGGTTTTTCACGTTGAGTTTAAATATGCCCTTTTTCCTGTTTGAAATGTACTAACTTGAATTTTCCTCACAGCAGGTCAACTTGTGTGTGTTTGCAACATTACGGTCCCATTGAGTACATTTTTGGAGAAAGGGACATCTGTTGCACCACACGGCAGGAGGAGCGTGCCGAGCATGATACATTTTCTCTCTTAGATAAGGATTATTTATGTTTTATACTTTTGGAATTTTGGTTTTTCACGTTGAGTTTAAATATGCCCTTCTTCCTGTTTGAAATGTACTAACTTGAATTTTCCTCACAACAGGTCAACTTGTGTGTGGTTGCAACATTACGGTCCCATTGAGTACATTTTTGGAGAAAGGGACATCTGTTGCACCACACGGCAGGAGGAGCGTGCCGAGCATGATACATTTTCTCTCTTAGGTAAGGATTTTTTATGTTTTATACTTTTGGAATTTTGGTTTTTCACGTTGAGTTTATAATGCCCTTTTTCCTGTTTGAAATGTACTAACTTGAATTTTCATCACAGCAGTTCAACTTGTGTGTGTTTGCAACATTACGGTCCCATTGAGTACATTTTTGGAGAAAGGGACATCTGTTGCACCACACGGCAGGAGGAGCGTGCCGAGCATGATACATTTTCTCTCTTAGGTAAGGATTTTTTATGTTTTATACTTTTGGAATTTTGGTTTTTCACGTTGAGTTTAAATATGCCCTTTTTCCTGTTTGAAATGTACTAACTTGAATTTTCCTCACAGCAGGTCAACTTGTGTGTGTTTGCAACATTACGGTCCCATTGAGTACATTTTTGGAGAAAGGGACATCTGTTGCACCACACGGCAGGAGGAGCGTGCCGAGCATGATACATTTTCTCTCTTAGGTAAGGATTTTTTATGTTTTATACTTTTGGAATTTTGGTTTTTCATGTTGAGTTTAAAATGCCCTTTTTCCTGTTTGAAATGTACTAACTTGAATTTTCCTCACAACAGGTCAACTTGTGTGTGGTTGCAACATTACGGTCCCATTGAGTACATTTTTGGAGAAAGGGACATCTGTTGCACCACACGGCAGGAGGAGCGTGCCGAGCATGATACATTTTCTCTCTTAGGTAAGGATTTTTTATGTTTTATACTTTTGGAATTTTCGTTTTTCACGTTGAGTTTAAATATGCCCTTTTTCCTGTTTGAAATGTACTAACTTGAATTTTCCTCACAACAGGTCAACTTGTGTGTGGTTGCAACATTACGGTCCCATTGAGTACATTTTTGGAGAAAGGGACATCTGTTGCACCACACGGCAGGAGGAGCGTGCCGAGCATGATACATTTTCTCTCTTAGGTAAGGATTTTTTATGTTTTATACTTTTGGAATTTTGGTTTTTCACGTTGAGTTTAAATATGCCCTTTTTCCTGTTTGAAATGTACTAACTTGAATTTTCCTCACAACAGGTCAACTTGTGTGTGGTTGCAACATTACGGTCCCATTGAGTACATTTTTGGAGAAAGGGACATCTGTTGCACCACACGGCAGGAGGAGCGTGCCGAGCATGATACATTTTCTCTCTTAGGTAAGGATTTATTATGTTTTATACTTTTGGAATTTTGGTTTTTCATGTTGAGTTTATAATGCCCTTTTTCCTGTTTGAAATGTACTAACTTGAATTTTCCTCACAGCAGGTCAACTTGTGTGTGTTTGCAACATTACGGTCCCATTGAGTACATTTTTGGAGAAAGGGACATCTGTTGCACCACACGGCAGGAGGAGCGTGCCGAGCATGATACATTTTCTCTCTTAGGTAAGGATTTTTTATGTTTTATACTTTTGGAATTTTGGTTTTTCACGTTGAGTTTAAATATGCCCTTTTTCCTGTTTGAAATGTACTAACTTGAATTTTCCTCACAGCAGGTCAACTTGTGTGTGTTTGCAACATTACGGTCCCATTGAGTACATTTTTGGAGAAAGTGACATTTGTTGCACCACACGGCAGGAGGAGAGTGCCGAGCATGATACATTTTCTCTCTTAGGTAAGGATTTTTTATGTTTTATACTTTTGGAATTTTGGTTTTTCACGTTGAGTTTATAATGCCCTTTTTCCTGTTTGAAATGTACTAACTTGAATTTTCCTCACAGCAGGTCAACTTGTGTGTGGTTGCAACATTACGGTCCCATTGAGTACATTTTTGGAGAAAGGGACATCTGTTGCACCACACGGCAGGAGGAGCGTGCCGAGCATGATACATTTTCTCTCTTAGGTAAGGATTTTTTATGTTTTATACTTTTGGAATTTTCGTTTTTCACGTTGAGTTTAAATATGCCCTTTTTCCTGTTTGAAATGTACTAACTTGAATTTTCCTCACAACAGGTCAACTTGTGTGTGGTTGCAACATTACGGTCCCATTGAGTACATTTTTGGAGAAAGGGACATCTGTTGCACCACACGGCAGGAGGAGCGTGCCGAGCATGATACATTTTCTCTCTTAGGTAAGGATTTTTTATGTTTTATACTTTTGGAATTTTGGTTTTTCACGTTGAGTTTATAATGCCCTTTTTCCTGTTTGAAATGTACTAACTTGAATTTTCCTCACAGCAGGTCAACTTGTGTGTGTTTGCAACATTACGGTCCCATTGAGTACATTTTTGGAGAAAGGGACATCTGTTGCACCACACGGCAGGAGGAGCGTGCCGAGCGTGATACATTTTCTCTCTTAGGTAAGGATTTATTATGTTTTATACTTTTGTAATTTTGGTTTTTCATGTTGAGTTTATAATGCCCTTTTTCCTGTTTGAAATGTACTAATTTGAATTTTCCTCACAACAGGTCAACTTGTGTGTGGTTGCAACATTACGGTCCCATTGAGTAAATTTTTGGAGAAAGGGACATCTGTTGCACCACACGGCAGGAGGAGCGTGCCGAGCATGATACATTTTCTCTCTTTGGTAAGGATTTTTTATGTTTTATACTTTTGGAATTTTGGTTTTTCACGTTGAGTTTAAATATGCCCTTTTTCCTGTTTGAAATGTACTAACTTGAATTTTCCTCACAACAGGTCAACTTGTGTGTGGTTGCAACATTACGGTCCCATTGAGTACATTTTTGGAGAAAGGGACATCTGTTGCACCACACGGCAGGAGGAGCGTGCCGAGCATGATACATTTTCTCTCTTAGGTAAGGATTTATTATGTTTTATACTTTTGGAATTTTGGTTTCTCATGTTGAGTTTATAATGCCCTTTTTCCTGTTTGAAATGTACTATCTTGAATTTTCCTCACAGCAGGTCAACTTGTGTGTGTTTGCAACATTACGGTCCCATTGAGTACATTTTTGGAGAAAGGGACATCTGTTGCACCACACGGCAGGAGGAGCGTGCCGAGCATGATACATTTTCTCTCTTAGGTAAGGATTTTTTATGTTTTATACTTTTGGAATTTTGGTTTTTCACGTTGAGTTTAAATACTCCCTTTTTCCTGTTTGAAATGTACTAACTTGAATTTTCCTCACAACAGGTCAACTTGTGTGTGGTTGCAACATTACGGTCCCATTGAGTACATTTTTGGAGAAGGGACATCTGTTGCACCACACGGCAGGAGGAGCGTGCCGAGCATGATACATTTTCTCTCTTAGGTAAGGATTTTTTTTTTTTTATACTTTTGGAATTTTGGTTTTTCACGTTGAGTTTAAATATGCCCTTTTTCCTGTTTGAAATGTACTAACTTGAATTTTCCTCACAACAGGTCAACTTGTGTGTGGTAGCAACATTACGGTCCCATTGAGTACATTTTCGGAGAAAGGGACATCTGTTGCACCACACGGCAGGAGGAGCGTGCCGAGCATGATACATTTTCTCTCTTAGGTAAGGATTAATTATGTTTTATACTTTTGGAATTTTGGTTTTTCATGTTGAATTTATAATGCCCTTTTTCCTGTTTGAAATGTACTAACTTGAATTTTCCTCACAGCAGGTCTACTTGTGTGTGTTTGCAACATTACGGTCCCATTGAGTACATTTTTGGAGAAAGGGACATCTGTTGCACCACACGGCAGGAGGAGCGTGCCGAGCATGATACATTTTCTCTCTTAGGTAAGGATTTTTTATGTTTTATACTTTTGGAATTTTGGTTTTTCACGTTGAGTTTAAATATGCCCTTTTTCCTGTTTGAAATGTACTAACTTGAATTTTCCTCACAACAGGTCAACTTGTGTGTGGTTGCAACATTACGGTCCCATTGAGTACATTTTTGGAGAAAGGGACATATGTTGCACCACACGGCAGGAGGAGCGTGCCGAGCATGATACATTTTCTCTCTTAGGTAAGGATTTTTTATGTTTTATACTTTTGGAATTTTGGTTTTTCACGTTGAGTTTATAATGCCCTTTTTCCTGTTTGAAATGTACTAACTTGAATTTTCCTCACAACAGGTCAACTTGTGTGTGTTTGCAACATTACGGTCCCATTGAGTACATTTTTGGAGAAAGGGACATCTGTTGCACCACACGGCAGGAGGAGCGTGCCGAGCATGATACATTTTCTCTCTTAGGTAAGGATTTTTTATGTTTTATACTTTTGGAATTTTGGTTTTTCACGTTGAGTTTATAATGCCCTTTTTCCTGTTTGAAATGTACTAACTTGAATTTTCCTCACAGCAGGTCAACTTGTGTGTGGTTGCAACATTACGGTCCCATTGAGTACATTTTTGGAGAAAGGGACATCTGTTGCACCACACGGCAGGAGGAGCGTGCCGAGCATGATACATTTTCTCTCTTAGGTAAGGATTTTTTATGTTTTATACTTTTGGAATTTTGGTTTTTCACGTTGAGTTTAAATATGCCCTTTTTCCGGTTTGAAATGTACTAACTTGAATTTTCCTCACAACAGGTCAACTTGTGTGTGGTTGCAACATTACGGTCCCATTGAGTACATTTTTGGAGTAAGGGACATCTGTTGCACCACAGGGCAGGAGGAGCGTGCCGAGCATGATACATTTTCTCTCTTAGGTAAGGATTTATTATGTTTTATACTTTTGGAATTTTGGTTTTTCACGTTGAGTTTATAATGCCCTTTTTCCTGTTTGAAATGTACTAACTTGAATTTTCCTCACAGCAGGTCAACTTGTGTGTGTTTGCAACATTACGGTCCCATTGAGTACATTTTTGGAGAAAGGGACATCTGTTGCACCACACGGCAGGAGGAGCGTGCCGAGCATGATACATTTTCTCTCTTAGATAAGGATTATTTATGTTTTATACTTTTGGAATTTTGGTTTTTCACGTTGAGTTTAAATATGCCCTTCTTCCTGTTTGAAATGTACTAACTTGAATTTTCCTCACAACAGGTCAACTTGTGTGTGGTTGCAACATTACGGTCCCATTGAGTACATTTTTGGAGAAAGGGACATCTGTTGCACCACACGGCAGGAGGAGCGTGCCGAGCATGATACATTTTCTCTCTTAGGTAAGGATTTTTTATGTTTTATACTTTTGGAATTTTGGTTTTTCACGTTGAGTTTATAATGCCCTTTTTCCTGTTTGAAATGTACTAACTTGAATTTTCATCACAGCAGTTCAACTTGTGTGTGTTTGCAACATTACGGTCCCATTGAGTACATTTTTGGAGAAAGGGACATCTGTTGCACCACACGGCAGGAGGAGCGTGCCGAGCATGATACATTTTCTCTCTTAGGTAAGGATTTTTTATGTTTTATACTTTTGGAATTTTGGTTTTTCACGTTGAGTTTAAATATGCCCTTTTTCCTGTTTGAAATGTACTAACTTGAATTTTCCTCACAACAGGTCAACTTGTGTGTGGTTGCAACATTACGGTCCCATTGAGTACATTTTTGGAGAAAGGGACATCTGTTGCACCACACGGCAGGAGGAGCGTGCCGAGCATGATACATTTTCTCTCTTAGGTAAGGATTTTTTATGTTTTATACTTTTGGAATTTTGGTTTTTCACGTTGAGTTTAAATATGCCCTTTTTCCTGTTTGAAATGTACTAACTTGAATTTTCCTCACAACAGGTCAACTTGTGTGTGGTTGCAACATTACGGTCCCATTGAGTACATTTTTGGAGAAAGGGACATCTGTTGCACCACACGGCAGGAGGAGCGTGCCGAGCATGATACATTTTCTCTCTTAGGTAAGGATTTATTATGTTTTATACTTTTGGAATTTTGGTTTTTCATGTTGAGTTTATAATGCCCTTTTTCCTGTTTGAAATGTACTAACTTGAATTTTCCTCACAGCAGGTCAACTTGTGTGTGTTTGCAACATTACGGTCCGATTGAGTACATTTTTGGAGAAAGGGACATCTGTTGCACCACACGGCAGGAGGAGCGTGCCGAGCATGATACATTTTCTCTCTTAGGTAAGGATTTTTTATGTTTTATACTTTTGGAATTTTGGTTTTTCACGTTGAGTTTAAATATGCCCTTTTTCCTGTTTGAAATGTACTAACTTGAATTTTCCTCACAGCAGGTCAACTTGTGTGTGTTTGCAACATTACGGTCCCATTGAGTACATTTTTGGAGAAAGGGACATCTGTTGCACCACACGGCAGGAGGAGCGTGCCGAGCATGATACATTTTCTCTCTTAGGTAAGGATTTTTTATGTTTTATACTTTTGGAATTTTGGTTTTTCATGTTGAGTTTAAAATGCCCTTTTTCCTGTTTGAAATGTACTAACTTGAATTTTCCTCACAACAGGTCAACTTGTGTGTGGTTGCAACATTACGGTCCCATTGAGTACATTTTTGGAGAAAGGGACATCTGTTGCACCACACGGCAGGAGGAGCGTGCCGAGCATGATACATTTTCTCTCTTAGGTAAGGATTTTTTATGTTTTATACTTTTGGAATTTTCGTTTTTCACGTTGAGTTTAAATATGCCCTTTTTCCTGTTTGAAATGTACTAACTTGAATTTTCCTCACAACAGGTCAACTTGTGTGTGGTTGCAACATTACGGTCCCATTGAGTACATTTTTGGAGAAAGGGACATCTGTTGCACCACACGGCAGGAGGAGCGTGCCGAGCATGATACATTTTCTCTCTTAGGTAAGGATTTTTTATGTTTTATACTTTTGGAATTTTGGTTTTTCACGTTGAGTTTAAAATGCCCTTTTTCCTGTTTGAAATGTACTAACTTGAATTTTCCTCACAGCAGGTCAACTTGTGTGTGGTTGCAACATTACGGTCCCATTGAGTACATTTTTGGAGAAAGGGACATCTGTTGCACCACACGGCAGGAGGAGCGTGCCGAGCATGATACATTTTCTCTCTTAGGTAAGGATTTATTATGTTTTATACTTTTGGAATTTTGGTTTTTCATGTTGAGTTTATAATGCCCTTTTTCCTGTTTGAAATGTACTAACTTGAATTTTCCTCACAGCAGGTCAACTTGTGTGTGTTTGCAACATTACGGTCCCATTGAGTACATTTTTGGAGAAAGGGACATCTGTTGCACCACACGGCAGGAGGAGCGTGCCGAGCATGATACATTTTCTCTCTTAGGTAAGGATTTTTTATGTTTTATACTTTTGGAATTTTGGTTTTTCACGTTGAGTTTAAATATGCCCTTTTTCCTGTTTGAAATGTACTAACTTGAATTTTCCTCACAGCAGGTCAACTTGTGTGTGTTTGCAACATTACGGTCCCATTGAGTACATTTTTGGAGAAAGGGACATCTGTTGCACCACACGGCAGGAGGAGCGTGCCGAGCATGATACATTTTCTCTCTTAGGTAAGGATTTTTTATGTTTTATACTTTTGGAATTTTGGTTTTTCACGTTGAGTTTATAATGCCCTTTTTCCTGTTTGAAATGTACTAACTTGAATTTTCCTCACAGCAGGTCAACTTGTGTGTGGTTGCAACATTACGGTCCCATTGAGTACATTTTTGGAGAAAGGGACATCTGTTGCACCACACGGCAGGAGGAGCGTGCCGAGCATGATACATTTTCTCTCTTAGGTAAGGATTTTTTATGTTTTATACTTTTGGAATTTTCGTTTTTCACGTTGAGTTTAAATATGCCCTTTTTCCTGTTTGAAATGTACTAACTTGAATTTTCCTCACAACAGGTCAACTTGTGTGTGGTTGCAACATTACGGTCCCATTGAGTACATTTTTGGAGAAAGGGACATCTGTTGCACCACACGGCAGGAGGAGCGTGCCGAGCATGATACATTTTCTCTCTTAGGTAAGGATTTTTTATGTTTTATACTTTTGGAATTTTGGTTTTTCACGTTGAGTTTATAATGCCCTTTTTCCTGTTTGAAATGTACTAACTTGAATTTTCCTCACAGCAGGTCAACTTGTGTGTGTTTGCAACATTACGGTCCCATTGAGTACATTTTTGGAGAAAGGGACATCTGTTGCACCACACGGCAGGAGGAGCGTGCCGAGCGTGATACATTTTCTCTCTTAGGTAAGGATTTATTATGTTTTATACTTTTGTAATTTTGGTTTTTCATGTTGAGTTTATAATGCCCTTTTTCCTGTTTGAAATGTACTAATTTGAATTTTCCTCACAACAGGTCAACTTGTGTGTGGTTGCAACATTACGGTCCCATTGAGTAAATTTTTGGAGAAAGGGACATCTGTTGCACCACACGGCAGGAGGAGCGTGCCGAGCATGATACATTTTCTCTCTTTGGTAAGGATTTTTTATGTTTTATACTTTTGGAATTTTGGTTTTTCACGTTGAGTTTAAATATGCCCTTTTTCCTGTTTGAAATGTACTAACTTGAATTTTCCTCACAACAGGTCAACTTGTGTGTGGTTGCAACATTACGGTCCCATTGAGTACATTTTTGGAGAAAGGGACATCTGTTGCACCACACGGCAGGAGGAGCGTGCCGAGCATGATACATTTTCTCTCTTAGGTAAGGATTTATTATGTTTTATACTTTTGGAATTTTGGTTTCTCATGTTGAGTTTATAATGCCCTTTTTCCTGTTTGAAATGTACTATCTTGAATTTTCCTCACAGCAGGTCAACTTGTGTGTGTTTGCAACATTACGGTCCCATTGAGTACATTTTTGGAGAAAGGGACATCTGTTGCACCACACGGCAGGAGGAGCGTGCCGAGCATGATACATTTTCTCTCTTAGGTAAGGATTTTTTATGTTTTATACTTTTGGAATTTTGGTTTTTCACGTTGAGTTTAAATACTCCCTTTTTCCTGTTTGAAATGTACTAACTTGAATTTTCCTCACAACAGGTCAACTTGTGTGTGGTTGCAACATTACGGTCCCATTGAGTACATTTTTGGAGAAGGGACATCTGTTGCACCACACGGCAGGAGGAGCGTGCCGAGCATGATACATTTTCTCTCTTAGGTAAGGATTTTTTTTTTTTTATACTTTTGGAATTTTGGTTTTTCACGTTGAGTTTAAATATGCCCTTTTTCCTGTTTGAAATGTACTAACTTGAATTTTCCTCACAACAGGTCAACTTGTGTGTGGTAGCAACATTACGGTCCCATTGAGTACATTTTCGGAGAAAGGGACATCTGTTGCACCACACGGCAGGAGGAGCGTGCCGAGCATGATACATTTTCTCTCTTAGGTAAGGATTAATTATGTTTTATACTTTTGGAATTTTGGTTTTTCATGTTGAATTTATAATGCCCTTTTTCCTGTTTGAAATGTACTAACTTGAATTTTCCTCACAGCAGGTCAACTTGTGTGTGTTTGCAACATTACGGTCCCATTGAGTACATTTTTGGAGAAAGGGACATCTGTTGCACCACACGGCAGGAGGAGCGTGCCGAGCATGATACATTTTCTCTCTTAGGTAAGGATTTTTTATGTTTTATACTTTTGGAATTTTGGTTTTTCACGTTGAGTTTAAATATGCCCTTTTTCCTGTTTGAAATGTACTAACTTGAATTTTCCTCACAACAGGTCAACTTGTGTGTGGTTGCAACATTACGGTCCCATTGAGTACATTTTTGGAGAAAGGGACATATGTTGCACCACACGGCAGGAGGAGCGTGCCGAGCATGATACATTTTCTCTCTTAGGTAAGGATTTTTTATGTTTTATACTTTTGGAATTTTGGTTTTTCACGTTGAGTTTATAATGCCCTTTTTCCTGTTTGAAATGTACTAACTTGAATTTTCCTCACAACAGGTCAACTTGTGTGTGTTTGCAACATTACGGTCCCATTGAGTACATTTTTGGAGAAAGGGACATCTGTTGCACCACACGGCAGGAGGAGCGTGCCGAGCATGATACATTTTCTCTCTTAGGTAAGGATTTTTTATGTTTTATACTTTTGGAATTTTGGTTTTTCACGTTGAGTTTATAATGCCCTTTTTCCTGTTTGAAATGTACTAACTTGAATTTTCCTCACAGCAGGTCAACTTGTGTGTGGTTGCAACATTACGGTCCCATTGAGTACATTTTTGGAGAAAGGGACATCTGTTGCACCACACGGCAGGAGGAGCGTGCCGAGCATGATACATTTTCTCTCTTAGGTAAGGATTTTTTATGTTTTATACTTTTGGAATTTTGGTTTTTCACGTTGAGTTTAAATATGCCCTTTTTCCGGTTTGAAATGTACTAACTTGAATTTTCCTCACAACAGGTCAACTTGTGTGTGGTTGCAACATTACGGTCCCATTGAGTACATTTTTGGAGTAAGGGACATCTGTTGCACCACAGGGCAGGAGGAGCGTGCCGAGCATGATACATTTTCTCTCTTAGGTAAGGATTTATTATGTTTTATACTTTTGGAATTTTGGTTTTTCACGTTGAGTTTATAATGCCCTTTTTCCTGTTTGAAATGTACTAACTTGAATTTTCCTCACAGCAGGTCAACTTGTGTGTGGTTGCAACATTACGGTCCCATTGAGTACATTTTTGGAGTAAGGGACATCTGTTGCACCACACGGCAGGAGGAGCGTGCCGAGCATGATACATTTTCTCTCTTAGGTAAGGATTTTTTATGTTTTATACTTTTTGAATTTTGGTTTTTCACGTTGAGTTTAAATATGCCCTTTTTCTGGTTTGAAATGTACTAACTTGAATTTTCCTCACAACAGGTCAACTTGTGTGTGGTTGCAACATTACGGTCCCATTGAGGACATTTTTGGAGAAAGGGACATCTGTTGCACCACACGGCAGGAGGAGCGTGCCGAGCATGATACATTTTCTCTCTTTGGTAAGGATTTTTTCTGTTTTATACTTTTGGAATTTTGGTTTTTCACGTTGAGTTTATAATCCCCTTTTTCCTGTTTGAAATGTACTAACTTGAATTTTCCTCACAGCAGGTCAACTTGTGTGTGGTTGCAACATTACGGTCCCATTGAGTACATTTTTGGAGAAAGGGACATCTGTTGCACCACACG
This sequence comes from Schistocerca serialis cubense, assembly GCF_023864345.2. Taxonomy (NCBI): domain Eukaryota; kingdom Metazoa; phylum Arthropoda; class Insecta; order Orthoptera; family Acrididae; genus Schistocerca; species Schistocerca serialis. Next base: position 48,552,177 of record NC_064646.1, on the reverse strand, counting down.
GCAGGAGGAGCGTGCCGAGCATGATACATTTTCTCTCTTTGGTAAGGATTTTTTATGTTTTATACTTTTGGAATTTTGGTTTTTCACGTTGAGTTTAAAATGCCCTTTTTCCTGTTTGAAATGTACTAACTTGAATTTTCCTCACAGCAGGTCAACTTGTGTGTGTTTGCAACATTACGGTCCCATTGAGTACATTTTTGGAGAAAGGGACATCTGTTGCACCACACGGCAGGAGGAACGTGCCGAGCATGATAAATTTTCTCTCCTTGGTAGGGATTTTTTATGTTTTATACTTTTGGATTTTTGGTTTTTTTAGTTGAGTTTAAAATGCCCATTTTCCTGTTTGAAATGTACTAACTTGAATTTTCCACACAGCAGGTCAACTTGTGTGTGGTAGAAACATTACGGTCCCATTGAGTACATTTTTGGAGAAAGGGACATCTGTTGCACCACACGGCAGGAGGAGCGTGCCGAGCATGATAAATTTTCTCTCTTTGGTAAGGATTTTTTATGTTTTATACTTTTGGAATTTTGGTTTTTCACGTTGAGTTTAAAATGCCCTTTTTTCTGTTTGAAATGTACTAACTTGAATTATCCTCACAGCATTTCAACTTGTGTGTGGTTGCAACATTACGGTCCCATTGAGTACATTTTTGGAGAAAGGGACATCTGTTGCACCAAACGGCAGTAGGAGCGTGCCGAGAATGATATATTTTCTCTCTTTGGTAAGGATTTTTTATGTTTTATACTTTTGGAATTTTGGTTTTTCACATTGAGTTTAAAATGCCCTTTTTCCTGGTTGAAATGTACTAACTTGAATTTTCCTCACAGCAGGTCAACTTGTGTGTGGTTGCAACATTACGGTCCCATTGAGTACATTTTTGGAGAAAGGGACATCTGTTGCACCACACGGCAGGAGTAGCGTGCCGAGCATGATAAATTTTCTCTCTTAGGTAAGGATTTTTTATGTTTTATACTTTTGGAATTTTGGTTTTTCACGTTGAGTTTAAAATGCCCTTTGTCCTGTTTGAAATGTACTAACTTGAATTTTCCTCACAGCAGGTCAACTTGTGTGTGGTTGCAACATTACGGTCCCATTGAGGACATTTTTGGAAAAAGGGACATCTGTTGCACCACACGGCAGGAGGAGCGTGCCGAGCATGATAAATTTTCTCTCTTTGGTAAGGATTTTTTATGTTTTATACTTTTGGAATTTTGGTTTTTCACGTTGAGTTTAAAATGCCCTTTTTCCTGTTTGAAATGTAGTAACTTGAATTTTCCTCACAGCAGGTCAACTTGTGTGTGGTTGCAAAATTACGGTCCCATTGAGTACATTTTTGGAGAAAGGGACATCTGTTGCACCACAGGGCGGGAGGAGCGTGCCGAGCATGATACATTTTCTCTCTTTGGTAAGGATTTTTTATGTTTTATACTTTTGGAATTTTGGTTTTTCACGTTGAGTTTAAAATGCCCTTTTTCCTGTTTGAAATGTACTAACTTAAATTTTCCTCACAGCAGGTCAACTAGTGTGTGGTTGCAACATTACGGTCCGATTGAGTACATTTTTGGAGAAAGGGACATCTGTTGCACCACACGGCAGGAGAAGCGTGCCGAGCATGATACATTTTCTCTCTTTGGTAAGGATTTTTTATGTTTTATACTTTTGGAATTTTGGTTTTTCACGTTGAGTTTAAAATGCCCTTTTTCCTGTTTGAAATGTACTAACTTGAATTTTCCTCACAGCAGGTCAACTTGTGTGTGGTTGCAACATAACGGTCCCATTGAGTACATTTTTGGAGAAAGGGACATCTGTTGCACCACACGGCAGGAGGAGCGTGCCGAGCATGATAAATTTTCTCTCTTTGGTAAGGATTTTTTATGTTTTATACTTTTGGAATTTTGGTTTTTCACGTTGAGTTTAAAATGCCCTTTTTCCTGTTTGAAATGTACTAACTTAAATTTTCCTCACAGCAGGTCAACTAGTGTGTGGTTGCAACATTACGGTCCGATTGAGTACATTTTTGGAGAAAGGGACATCTGTTGCACCACACGGCAGGAGGAGCGTGCCGAGCATGATAAATTTTCTCTCTTTGGTAAGGATTTTTTATGTTTTATACTTTTGGAATTTTGGTTTTTCACGTTGAGTTTAAAATGCCCATTTTCCTGTTTGAAATGTACTAACTTGAATTTTCCTCACAGCAGGTCAACTTGTGTGTGGTTGCAAAATTACGGTCCCATTGAGTACATTTTTGGAGAAAGGGACATCTGTTGCACCACAGGGCGGGAGGAGCGTGCCGAGCATGATACATTTTCTCTCTTTGGTAAGGATTTTTTATGTTTTATACTTTTGGAATTTTGGTTTTTCACGTTGAGTTTAAAATGCCCATTTTCCTGTTTGAAATGTACTAACTTGAATTTTCCTCACAGCAGGTCAACTTGTGTGTGGTTGCAACATTACGGTCCCATTGAGTACATTTTTGGAGAAAGGGACATCTGTTGCACCACACGGCAGGAGGAGCGTGCCGAGCATGATAAATTTTCTCTCTTTGGTAAGGATTTTTTATGTTTTATACTTTTGGAATTTTGGTTTTTCACGTTGAGTTTAAAATGCCCTTTTTCCTGTTTGAAATGTACTAACTTAAATTTTCCTCACAGCAGGTCAACTAGTGTGTGGTTGCAACATTACGGTCCGATTGAGTACATTTTTGGAGAAAGGGACATCTGTTGCACCACACGGCAGGAGAAGCGTGCCGAGCATGATACATTTTCTCTCTTTGGTAAGGATTTTTTATGTTTTATACTTTTGGAATTTTGGTTTTTCACGTTGAGTTTAAAATGCCCTTTTTCCTGTTTGAAATGTACTAACTTGAATTTTCCTCACAGCAGGTCAACTTGTGTGTGGTTGCAACATAACGGTCCCATTGAGTACATTTTTGGAGAAAGGGACATCTGTTGCACCACACGGCAGGAGGAGCGTGCCGAGCATGATACATTTTCTCTCTTAGGTAAGGATTTTTTATGTTTTATACTTTTGGAATTTTGGATTTTCACGTTGAGTTTAAATATGCCCTTTTTCCTGTTTGAAATGTACTAACTTGAATTTTCCTCACAGCAGGTCAACTTGTGTGTGGTTGCAACATTACGGTCCCATTGAGGACATTTTTGGAGAAAGGGACATCTGTTGCACCACACGGCAGGAGGAACGTGCCGAGCATGATAAATTTTCTCTCTTTGGTAAGGATTTTTTGTGTTTTATACTTTTGGAATTTTGGTTTTTCACGTTGAGTTTATAATGCCCTTTTTCCTGTTTGAAATGTACTAACTTGAATTTTCCTCACAGCAGGTCAACTTGTGTGTGGTTGCAACATTACGGTCCCATTGAGTACATTTTTGGAGAAAGGGACATCTATTGCACCACACAGCAGGAGGAGCGTGCCGAGCATGATACATTTTCTCTCTTAGGTAAGGATTTTTTATGTTTTATACTTTTGGAATTTTGGTTTTTCACGTTGAGTTTAAAATGCCCTTTTTCCTGTTTGAAATGTACTAACTTGAATTTTCCTCACAGCGGGTCAACTTGTGTGTGGTTGCAACATTACGGTCCCATTGAGTACATTTTTGGAGAAAGGGACATCTGTTGCGCCACACGGCAGGAGGAGCGTGCCGAGCATGATAAATTTTCTCTCTTTGGTAAGGATTTTTTATGTTTTATACTTTTGGAATTTTGGTTTTTCACGTTGAGTTTAAAATGCCCTTTTTTCTGTTTGAAAGGTACTAACTTGAATTATCCTCACAGCAGGTCAACTTGTGTGTGGTTGCAACATTACGGTCCCATTGGGTACATTTTTGGAGAAAAGGACATCTGTTGCACCAAACGGCAGGAGGAGCGTGCCGAGCATGATAAATTTTCTCTCTTAGGTAAGGATTTTTTATGTTTTATACTTTTGGAATTTTGGTTTTTCATGTTGAGTTTAAAATGCCCTTTTTCCTGTTTGAAATGTACTAACTTGAATTTTCCTCACAGCAGGTCAACTTATGTGTGGTTGCAACATTACGGTCCCATTGAGTACATTTTTGGAGAAAGGGACATCTGTTGCACCACACGGCAGGAGGAGCGTGCCGAGCATGATAAATTTTCTCTCTTAGGTAAGGATTTTTTATGTTTTATACTTTTGGAATTTTGGTTTTTCACGTTGAGTTTAAAATGCCCTTTTTCCTGTTTGAAATGTACTAACTTGAATTTTCCTCACAGCAGGTCAACTTGTGTGTGGTTGCAACATTACGGTCCCATTGAGGACATTTTTGGAAAAAGGGACATCTGTTGCACCACACGGCGGGAGGAGCGTGCCGAGCATGATAAATTTTCTCTCTTTGGTAAGGATTTTTTATGTTTTATACTTTTGGAATTTTGGTTATTCACGTTGAGTTTAAAATGCACTTTTTCCTGTTTGAAATGTATTAACTTGAATTTTCCTCACAGCAGGTCAACTTGTGTGTGGTTGCAACATTACGGTCCCATTGAGTACATTTTTGGAGAAAGGGACATCTGTTGCACCACACGGCAGGAGGAGCGTGTTGAGCGTGATACATTTTCTCTCTTTGGTAAGGATTTTTTATGTTTTATACTTTTGGAATTTTGGTTTTTCACGTTGAGTTTAAAATGACCTCATTCCTGTTTGAAATGTACTAACTTGAATTTTCCTCACAGCAGGTCAACTTGTGTGTGGTTGCAACATTACGGTCCCATTGAGTACATTTTTGGTGAAAGGGACATTTGTTGCACCATAGGGCATGAGGAGGGTGCCGAGCATGATACATTTTCTCTCATTCGTAAGGAGTCTTTATGTTTAATACTTTTGGAATTTTGGTTTATCACGTTCAGTTTAAAATGACCTTTTTCCTGTTTGAAATGTGTTAACTTGATTTTTCCTCACAGCAGGTCAACTTGTGTGTGGTTGCAACATTACGGTCCCATTGAGTACATTTTTGGAGAAAGGGACATCTGTTGCACCACACGGCAGGAGGAGCGTGCCGAGCATGATACATTTTCTCTCTTAGGTAAGGATTTTTTTTTTTTATACTTTTGGAATTTTGGTTTTTCACGTTGAGTTTAAATATGCCCTTTTTCCGGTTTGAAATGTACTAACTTGAATTTTCCTCACAGCAGGTCAACTTGTGTGTGGTTGCAACATTACGGTCCCATTGAGGACATTTTTGGAGAAAGGGACATCTGTTGCACCACACGGCAGGAGGAGCGTGCCGAGCATGATAAATTTTCTCTCTTTGGTAAGGATTTTTTGTGTTTTATACTTTTGGAATTTTGGTTTTTCACGTTGAGTTTATAATGCCCTTTTTCCTGTTTGAAATGTACTAACTTGAATTTTCCTCACAGCAGGTCAACTTGTGTGTGGTTGCAACATTACGGTCCCATTGAGTACATTTTTGGAGAAAGGGACATCTGTTGCACAACACGGCAGGAGGAGCGTGCCGAGCATGATACATTTTCTCTCTTAGGTAAGGATTTTTTATGTTTTATACTTTGGAATTTTGGTTTTTCACGTTGAGTTTAAAATGCCCTTTTTCCGGTTTGAAATGTACTAACTTGAATTTTCCTCACAGCAGGTCAACTTGTGTGTGGTTGCAACATTACGGTCCCATTGAGGACATTTTTGGAAAAAGGGACATCTGTTGCACCACACGGCAGGAGGAGCGTGCCGAGCATGATAAATTTTCTCTCTTAGGTAAGGATTTTTTATGTTTTATACTTTTGGAATTTTGGTTTTTCACGTTGAGTTTAAAATGCCCTTTTTCCTGTTTGAAATGTACTAACTTGAATTTTCCTCACAGCAGGTCAACTTGTGTGTGGTTGCAACATTACGGTCCCATTGAGTACATTTTTGGAGAAAGGGACATCTGTTGCACCACACGGCAGGAGGAGCGTGCCGAGCATGATACATTTTCTCTCTTAGGTAAGGATTTTTTATGTTTTATACTTTGGAATTTTGGTTTTTCACGTTGAGTTTAAATATGCCCTTTTTCCGGATTGAAATGTACTAACTTGAATTTTCCTCACAGCAGGTCAACTTGTGTGTGGTTGCAACATTACGGTCCCATTGAGTACATTTTTGGAGAAAGGGACATCTGTTGCACCACACGGCAGGAGGAGCGTGCCGAGCATGATACATTTTCTCTCTTAGGTAAGGATTTTTTATGTTTTATACTTTTGGAATTTTGGTTTTTCATGTTGAGTTTAAAATGCCCTTTTTCCTGTTTGAAATGTACTAACTTGAATTTTCCTCACAGCAGGTCAACTTGTGTGTGGTCGCAACATTACGGTCCCATTGAGTACATTTTTGGAGAAAGGGACATCTGTTGCACCACACGGCAGGAGGAGCGTGCCGAGCATGATACATTTTCTCTCTTAGGTAAGGATTTTTTATGTTTTATACTTTGGAATTTTGGTTTTTCACGTTGAGTTTAAAATGCCCTTTTTCCGGTTTGAAATGTACTAACTTGAATTTTCCTCACAGCAGGTCAACTTGTGTGTGGTTGCAACATTACGGTCCCATTGAGTACATTTTTGGAGAAAGGGACATCTGTTGCACCACACGGCAGGAGGAGCGTGCCGAGCATGATACATTTTCTCTCTTAGGTAAGGATTTTTTATGTTTTATACTTTTGGAATTTTGGTTTTTCATGTTGAGTTTAAAATGCCCTTTTTCCTGTTTGAAATGTACTAACTTGAATTTTCCTCACAGCAGGTCAACTTGTGTGTGGTCGCAACATTACGGTCCCATTGAGTACATTTTTGGAGAAAGGGACATCTGTTGCACCACACGGCAGGAGGAGCGTGCCGAGCATGATAAATTTTCTCTCTTAGGTAAGGATTTTTTATGTTTTATACTTTGGAATTTTGGTTTTTCACATTGAGTTTAAATATGCCCTTTTTCCGGTTTGAAATGTACTAACTTGAATTTTCCTCACAGCAGGTCAACTTGTGTGTGGTTGCAACATTACGGTCCCATTGAGTACGTTTTTGGAGAAAGGGACATCTGTTGCACCACACGGCAGGAGGAGCGTGCCGACCATCATTTTCTCTCTTTGGTAAGGATTTTTTATGTTTTATACTTTTGGAATTTTTGTTTTTCACGTAGAGTTTAAAATGCCCTTTTTCCTGTTTGAAATGTAGTAACTTGAATTTTCCTCACAGCAGGTCAACTTGTGTGTGGTTGCAACATTACGGTCCCATTGAGGACATTTTTGGAGAAAGGGACATCTGTTGCACCACACGGCAGGAGGAGCGTGCCGAGCATGATACATTTTCTCTCTTAGGTAAGGATTTTTTATGTTTTATACTTTTGGAATTTTGGTTTTTCATGTTGAGTTTAAAATGCCCTTTTTCCTGTTTGAAATGTACTAACTTGAATTTTCCTCACAGCAGGTCAACTTGTGTGTGGTTGCAACATTACGGTCCCATTGAGTACATTTTTGGAGAAAGGGACATCTGTTGCACCACACGGCAGGAGGAGCGTGCCGAGCATCATTTTCTCTCTTTGGTAAGGATTTTTTATGTTTTATACTTTTGGAATTTTGGTTTTTCACGTTGAGTTTAAAATGCCCTTTTTCCTGTTTGAAATGTAGTAACTTGAATTTTCCTCACAGCAGGTCAACTTGTGTGTGGTTGCAACATTACGGTCCCATTGAGTACGTTTTTGGAGAAAGGGACATCTGTTGCACCACACGGCAGGAGGAGCGTGCCGACCATCATTTTCTCTCTTTGGTAAGGATTTTTTATGTTTTATACTTTTGGAATTTTGGTTTTTCACGTTGAGTTTAAAATGCCCTTTTTCCTGTTTGAAATGTAGTAACTTGAATTTTCCTCACAGCAGGTCAACTTGTGTGTGGTTGCAACATTACGGTCCCATTGAGGACATTTTTGGAGAAAGGGACATCTGTTGCACCACACGGCAGGAGGAGCGTGCCGAGCATGATACATTTTCTCTCTTAGGTAAGGATTCTTTATGTTTTATACTTTTGGAATTTTGGTTTTTCACGTTGAGTTTAAAATGCCCTTTTTCCTGTTTGAAATGTAGTAACTTGAATTTTCCTCACAGCAGGTCAACTTGTGTGTGGTTGCAACATTACGGTCCCATTGAGTACATTTTTGGAGAAAGGGACATCTGTTGCACCACACGGCAGGAGGAGCGTGCCGACCATCATTTTCTGTCTTTGGTAAGGATTTTTTATGTTTTATACTTTTGGAATTTTGGTTTTTCATGTTGAGTTTAAAATGCCCTTTTTCCTGTTTGAAATGTAGTAACTTGAATTTTCCTCACAGCAGGTCAACTTGTGTGTGGCTGCAACATTACGGTCCCATTGAGTACATTTTTGGGGAAAGGGACATCTGTTGCACCACACGGCAGGAGGAGCGTGCCGACCATCATTTTCTCTCTTTGGTAAGGATTTTTTATGTTTTATACTTTTGGAATTTTGGTTTTTCACGTTGAGTTTAAAATGCCCTTTTTCCTGTTTGAAATGTACTAACTTGAATTTTCCTCACAGCAGGTCAACTTGTGTGTGGTTGCAACATTACGGTCCCATTGAGTACATTTTTGGAGAAAGGGACATCTGTTGCACCACACGGCAGGAGGAACGTGCCGAGCATCATTTTCTCTCTTTGGTAGGGATTTTTTATGTTTTATACTTTTGGAATTTTGGTTTTTCACGTTGAGTTTAAAATGCCCTTTTTCCTGTTTGAAATGTAGTAACTTGAATTTTCCTCACAGCAGGTCAACTTGTGTGTGGTTGCAACATTACGGTCCCATTGAGTACGTTTTTGGAGAAAGGGACATCTGTTGCACCACACGGCAGGAGGAGCGTGCCGACCATCATTTTCTCTCTTTGGTAAGGATTTTTTATGTTTTATACTTTTGGAATTTTGGTTTTTCACGTTGAGTTTAAAATGCCCTTTTTCCTGTTTGAAATGTAGTAACTTGAATTTTCCTCTCAGCAGGTCAACTTGTGTGTGGTTGCAACATTACGGTCCCATTGAGGACATTTTTGGAGAAAGGGACATCTGTTGCACCACACGGCAGGAGGAGCGTGCCGAGCATGATACATTTTCTCTCTTAGGTAAGGATTTTTTATGTTTTATACTTTTGGAATTTTGGTTTTTCACGTTGAGTTTAAAATGCCCTTTTTCCTGTTTGAAATGTAGTAACTTGAATTTTCCTCACAGCAGGTCAACTTGTGTGTGGTTGCAACATTACGGTCCCATTGAGTACATTTTTGGAGAAAGGGACATCTGTTGCACCACACGGCAGGAGGAGCGTGCCGACCATCATTTTCTCTCTTTGGTAAGGATTGTTTATGTTTTATACTTTTGGAATTTTGGTTTTTCACGTTGAGTTTAAAATGCCCTTTTTCCTGTTTGAAATGTAGTAACTTGAATTTTCCTCACAGCAGGTCAACTTGTGTGTGGTTGCAACATTACGGTCCCATTGAGTACATTTTTGGAGAAAGGGACATCTGTTGCACCACACGGCAGGAGGAGCGTGCCGACCATCATTTTCTGCCTTTGGTAAGGATTTTTTATATTTTATACTTTTGGAATTTTGGTTTTTTCACGTTGAGTTTAAAATGCCCTTTTTCCTGTTTGAAATGTAGTAACTTGAATTTTCCTCACAGCAGGTCAACTTGTGTGTGGTTGCAACATTACGGTCCCATTGAGTAGATTTTTGGAGAAAGGGACATCTGTTGCACCACACGGCAGGAGGAGCGTGCCGACCATCATTTTCTCTCTTTGGTAAGGATTTTTTATGTTTTATACTTTTGGAATTTTGGTTTTTCACATTGAGTTTAAAATGCCCTTTTTCCTGGTTGAAATGTACTAACTTGAATTTTCCTCACAGCAGGTCAACTTGTGTGTGGTTGCAACATTACGGTCCCATTGAGTACATTTTTAGAGAAAGGGACATCTGTTGCACCACACGGCAGGAGGAGCGTGCCGAGCATGATAAATTTTCTCTCTTAGGTAAGGATTTTTTATGTTTTATACTTTTGGAATTTTGGTTTTTCACGTTGAGTTTAAAATGCCCTTTGTCCTGTTTGAAATGTACTAACTTGAATTTTCCTCACAGCAGGTCAACTTGTGTGTGGTTGCAACATTACGGTCCCATTGAGGACATTTTTGGAAAAAGGGACATCTGTTGCACCTCACGGCAGGAGGAGCGTGCCGAGCATGATAAATTTTCTCTCTTTGGTAAGGATTTTTTATGTTTTATACTTTTGGAATTTTGGTTTTTCACGTTGAGTTTAAAATGCCCTTTTTCCTGTTTGAAATGTAGTAACTTGAATTTTCCTCACAGCAGGTCAACATGTGTGTGGTTGCAAAATTACGGTCCCATTGAGTACATTTTTGGAGAGAGGGACATCTGTTGCACCACACGGCAGGAGGAGCGTGCCGAGCATGATACATTTTCTCTCTTAGGTAAGGATTGTTTATGTTTTATACTTTTGGAATTTTGGTTTTTCACGTTGAGTTTAAAATGCCCTTTGTCCTGTTTGAAATGTACTAACTTGAATTTTCCTCACAGCAGGTCAACTTGTGTGTGGTTGCAACATTACAGTCCCATTGAGTACATTTTTGGAAAAAGGGACATCTGTTGCACCTCACGGCAGGAGGAGCGTGCCGAGCATGATAAATTTTCTCTCTTTGGTAAGGATTTTTTATGTTTTATACTTTTGGAATTTTGGTTTTTCACGTTGAGTTTAAAATGCCCTTTTTCCTGGTTGAAATGTAGTAACTTGAATTTTCCTCACAGCAGGTCAACTTGTGTGTGGTTGCAAAATTACGGTCCCATTGAGTACATTTTTGGAGAGAGGGACATCTGTTGCACCACACGGCAGGAGGAGCGTGCCGAGCATGATACATTTTCTCTCTTAGGTAAGGATTTTTTATGTTTTATACTTTTGGAATTTTGGTATTTCACGTTGAGTTTAAAATGCCCTTTTTCCTGTTTGAAATGTACTAACTTGAATTTTCCTCACAGCAGGTCAACATGTGTGTGGTTGCAACATTACGGTCCGATTGAGTACATTTTTGGAGAAAGGGACATCTGTTGCACCACACGGCAGGAGGAGCGTGCCGAGCATGATACATATTCTCTCTTTGGTAAGGATTTTTTATGTTTTATACTTTTGGAATTTTGGTTTTTCACGTTGAGTTTAAAATGCCCTTTGTCCTGTTTGAAATGTACTAACTTTAATTTTCCTCACAGCAGGTCAACTTGTGTGTGGTTGCAACATTACGGTCCCATTGAGGACATTTTTGGAAAAAGGGACATCTGTTGCACCACAGGGCAGGAGGAGCGTGCCGAGCATGATAAATTTTCTCTCTTTGGTAAGGATTTTTTATGTTTTATACTTTTGGAATTTTGGTTTTTCACGTTGAGTTTAAAATGCCCTTTGTCCTGTTTGAAATGTACTAACTTGAATTTTCCTCACAGCAGGTCAACTTGTGTGTGGTTGCAAAATTATGGTCCCATTGAGTACATTTTTGGAGAAAGGGACATCTGTTGCACCACACGGCAGGATGAGCGTGCCGAGCATGATAAATTTTCTCTCTTTGGTAAGGATTTTTTATGTTTTATACTTTTGGAATTTTGGTTTTTCACGTTGAGTTTAAAATGCCCTTTTTCCTGTTTGAAATGTACTAACTTAAATTTTCCTCACAGCAGGTCAACTTGTGTGTGGTTGCAACATTACGGTCCCATTGAGTACATTTTTGGAGAAAGGGACATCTGTTGCATCACACGGCAGGAGGAGCGTGCCGAGCATGATACATTTTCTCTCTTTGGTAAGGATTTTTTATGTTTTATACTTTTGGAATTTTGGTTTTTCACGTTGAGTTTAAAATGCCCTTTTTCCTGTTTGAAATGTACTAACTTGAATTTTCCTCACAGCAGGTCAACTTGTGTGTGGTTGGAACATAACGGTCCCATTGAGTACATTTTTGGAGAAAGAGACATCTGTTGCACCACACGGCAGGAGGAGCGTGCCGAGCATGATACATTTTCTCTCTTAGGTAAGGATTTTTTATGTTTTATACTTTTGGAATTTTGGTTTTTCACGTTGAGTTTAAAATGCCCTTTTTCCGGTTTGAAATGTACTAACTTGAATTTTCCTCACAGCAGGTCAACTTGTGTGTGGTTGCAACATTACGGTCCCACTGAGGACATTTTTGGAGAAAGGGACATCTGTTGCACCACACGGCAGGAGGAGCGTGCCGAGCATGATAAATTTTCTCTCTTTGGTAAGGATTTTTTGTGTTTTATACTTTTGGAATTTTGGTTTTTCATGTTGAGTTTAAAATGCCCTTTTTCCTGTTTGAAATGTACTAACTTGAACTTTCCTCACAGCAGGTCAACTTGTGTGTGGTTGCAACATTACGGTCCCATTGAGTACATTTTTGGAGAAAGGGACATCTGTTGCACCACACGGCAGGAGGAGCGTGCCGAGCATGATACATTTTCTCTCTTAGGTAAGGATTTTTTATGTTTTATACTTTTGGAATTTTGGTTTTTCACGTTGAGTTTAAAATGCCCTTTTTCCTGTTTGAAATGTACTAACTTGAATTTTCCTCACAGCAGGTCAACTTGTGTGTGGTTGCAACATTACGGTCCCATTGAGTACATTTTTGGAGAAAGGGACATCTGTTGCACCACACGGCAGGAGGAGCATGCCGAGCATGATAAATTTTCTCTCTTTGGTAAGGATTTTTTATGTTTTATACTTTTGGAATTTTGGTTTTTCACGTTGAGTTTAAAATGCCCTTTTTTCTGTTTGAAATGTACTAACTTGAATTATCCTCACAGCAGGTCAACTTGTGTGTGGTTGCAACATTACGGTCCCATTGAGTACATTTTTGGAGAAAGGGACATCTGTTGCACCAAACGGCAGGAGGAGCGTGCCGAGCATGATAAATTTTCTCTCTTTGGTAAGGATTTTTTAAGTTTTATACTTTTGGAATTTTGGTTTTTCACGTTGAGTTTAAAATGCCCTTTTTCCTGTTTGAAATGTACTAACTTGAATTTTCCTCACAGCAGGTCAACTTGTGTGTGGTTGCAACATTACGGTCCCATTGAGTACATTTTTGGAGAAAGGGACATCTGTTGCACCACACGGCAGGAGGAGCGTGCCGAGCATGATAAATTTTCTCTCTTAGGTAAGGATTTTTTATGTTTTATACTTTTGGAATTTTGGTTTTTCACGTTGAGTTTAAAATGCCCTTTTTCCTGTTTGAAATGTACTAACTTGAATTTTCCTCACAGCAGGTCAACTTGTGTGTGGTTGCAACATTACGGTTCCATTGAGTACATTTTTGGAGAAAGGGACATCTGTTGCACCACACGGCAGGAGGAGTGTGCTGAGGATGATACATTTTCTCTCTTTGGTAAGGATTTTTTATGTTTTATACTTTTGGAATTTTGGTTTTTCACGTTGAGTTTAAAATGACCTCATTCCTGTTTGAAATGTACTAACTTGAATTTTCCTCACAGCAGGTCAACTTGTGTGTGGTTGCAACATTACGGTCCCATTGAGTACATTTTTGGTGAAAGGGACATTTATTGCACCATAGGGCATGAGGAGGGTGCCGAGCATGATACATTTTCTCTCATTCGTAAGGAGTCTTTATGTTTAATAGTTTTGGAATTTTGGTTTATCACGTTCAGTTTAAAATGACCTTTTTCCTGTTTGAAATGTACTAACTTGATTTTTCCTCACAGCAGGTCAACTTGTGTGTGGTTGCCACATTACGGTCCCATTGAGTTCATTTTTGGAGAAAGGGACATGTGTTGCACCACACGGAAGGAGGAGCGTGCCGAGCATGATAAATTTTCTCTCTTTGGTAAGGATTTTTTATGTTTTATACTTTTGGAATTTGGTTTTTCACGTTGAGTTTAAAATGCCCTTTTTCCTGTTTGAAATGTACTAACTTGAATTTTCCTCACAGCAGGTCAACTTGTGTGTGGTTGCAACATTACGGTCCCATTGAGTACATTTTTGGAGAAAGGGACATCTGTTGCACCACACGGCAGGAGGAGCGTGCCGAGCATGATACATTTTCTCTCTTTGGTAAGGATTTTTTATGTTTTATACTTTTGGAATTTTGGTTTTTCACGTTGAGTTTAAAATGGCCTTTTTCCTGTTTGAAATGTACTAACTTGAATTTTCCTCACAGCAGGTCAACTTGTGTGTGGTTGCAACATTACGGTCCCATTGAGTACATTTTTGGAGAAAGGGACATCTGTTGCACCACAGGGCAGGAGGAGCGTGCCGAGCATGATACATTTTCTCTCTTTGGTAAGGATTTTTTATGTTTTATACTTTTGGAATTTTGGTTTTTCACGTTGACTTTAAAATGACCTTTTTCCTGTCTGAAATGCACTAACTTGAATTTTCCTCACAGCAGGTCAACTTGTGTGTGGTTGCAACATTACGGTCCCATTGAGTACATTTTTGGAGAAAGGGACATCTGTTGCACCACACGGCAGGAGGAGCGTGCCGACCATCATTTTCTGCCTTTGGTAAGGATTTTTTATATTTTATACTTTTGGAATTTTGGTTTTTTCACGTTGAGTTTAAAATGCCCTTTTTCCTGTTTGAAATGTAGTAACTTGAATTTTCCTCACAGCAGGTCAACTTGTGTGTGGTTGCAACATTACGGTCCCATTGAGGACATTTTTGGAGAAAGGGACATCTGTTGCACCACACGGCAGGAGGAGCGTGCCGAGCATGATACATTTTCTCTCTTAGGTAAGGATTTTTTATGTTTTATACTTTTGGAATTTTGGTTTTTCACGTTGAGTTTAAAATGCCCTTTTTCCTGTTTGAAATGTAGTAACTTGAATTTTCCTCACAGCAGGTCAACTTGTGTGTGGTTGCAACATTACGGTCCCATTGAGTACATTTTTGGAGAAAGGGACATCTGTTGCACCACACGGCAGGAGGAGCGTGCCGACCATCATTTTCTCTCTTTGGTAAGGATTGTTTATGTTTTATACTTTTGGAATTTTGGTTTTTCACGTTGAGTTTAAAATGCCCTTTTTCCTGTTTGAAATGTAGTAACTTGAATTTTCCTCACAGCAGGTCAACTTGTGTGTGGTTGCAACATTACGGTCCCATTGAGTACATTTTTGGAGAAAGGGACATCTGTTGCACCACACGGCAGGAGGAGCGTGCCGACCATCATTTTCTGCCTTTGGTAAGGATTTTTTATATTTTATACTTTTGGAATTTTGGTTTTTTCACGTTGAGTTTAAAATGCCCTTTTTCCTGTTTGAAATGTAGTAACTTGAATTTTCCTCACAGCAGGTCAACTTGTGTGTGGTTGCAACATTACGGTCCCATTGAGTACATTTTTGGAGAAAGGGACATCTGTTGCACCACACGGCAGGAGGAGCGTGCCGACCATCATTTTCTCTCTTTGGTAAGGATTTTTTATGTTTTATACTTTTGGAATTTTGGTTTTTCACATTGAGTTTAAAATGCCCTTTTTCCTGGTTGAAATGTACTAACTTGAATTTTCCTCACAGCAGGTCAACTTGTGTGTGGTTGCAACATTACGGTCCCATTGAGTACATTTTTAGAGAAAGGGACATCTGTTGCACCACACGGCAGGAGGAGCGTGCCGAGCATGATAAATTTTCTCTCTTAGGTAAGGATTTTTTATGTTTTATACTTTTGGAATTTTGGTTTTTCACGTTGAGTTTAAAATGCCCTTTGTCCTGTTTGAAATGTACTAACTTGAATTTTCCTCACAGCAGGTCAACTTGTGTGTGGTTGCAACATTACGGTCCCATTGAGGACATTTTTGGAAAAAGGGACATCTGTTGCACCTCACGGCAGGAGGAGCGTGCCGAGCATGATAAATTTTCTCTCTTTGGTAAGGATTTTTTATGTTTTATACTTTTGGAATTTTGGTTTTTCACGTTGAGTTTAAAATGCCCTTTTTCCTGTTTGAAATGTAGTAACTTGAATTTTCCTCACAGCAGGTCAACATGTGTGTGGTTGCAAAATTACGGTCCCATTGAGTACATTTTTGGAGAGAGGGACATCTGTTGCACCACACGGCAGGAGGAGCGTGCCGAGCATGATACATTTTCTCTCTTAGGTAAGGATTGTTTATGTTTTATACTTTTGGAATTTTGGTTTTTCACGTTGAGTTTAAAATGCCCTTTGTCCTGTTTGAAATGTACTAACTTGAATTTTCCTCACAGCAGGTCAACTTGTGTGTGGTTGCAACATTACAGTCCCATTGAGTACATTTTTGGAAAAAGGGACATCTGTTGCACCTCACGGCAGGAGGAGCGTGCCGAGCATGATAAATTTTCTCTCTTTGGTAAGGATTTTTTATGTTTTATACTTTTGGAATTTTGGTTTTTCACGTTGAGTTTAAAATGCCCT
The DNA here is from genome assembly GCF_023864345.2 of Schistocerca serialis cubense. Lineage (NCBI taxonomy): Eukaryota > Metazoa > Arthropoda > Insecta > Orthoptera > Acrididae > Schistocerca > Schistocerca serialis. Next base: position 48,535,710 of record NC_064646.1, on the reverse strand, counting down.
TTTTCCTGGTTGAAATGTAGTAACTTGAATTTTCCTCACAGCAGGTCAACTTGTGTGTGGTTGCAAAATTACGGTCCCATTGAGTACATTTTTGGAGAGAGGGACATCTGTTGCACCACACGGCAGGAGGAGCGTGCCGAGCATGATACATTTTCTCTCTTAGGTAAGGATTTTTTATGTTTTATACTTTTGGAATTTTGGTATTTCACGTTGAGTTTAAAATGCCCTTTTTCCTGTTTGAAATGTACTAACTTGAATTTTCCTCACAGCAGGTCAACATGTGTGTGGTTGCAACATTACGGTCCGATTGAGTACATTTTTGGAGAAAGGGACATCTGTTGCACCACACGGCAGGAGGAGCGTGCCGAGCATGATACATTTTCTCTCTTTGGTAAGGATTTTTTATGTTTTATACTTTTGGAATTTTGGTTTTTCACGTTGAGTTTAAAATGCCCTTTGTCCTGTTTGAAATGTACTAACTTTAATTTTCCTCACAGCAGGTCAACTTGTGTGTGGTTGCAACATTACGGTCCCATTGAGGACATTTTTGGAAAAAGGGACATCTGTTGCACCACAGGGCAGGAGGAGCGTGCCGAGCATGATAAATTTTCTCTCTTTGGTAAGGATTTTTTATGTTTTATACTTTTGGAATTTTGGTTTTTCACGTTGAGTTTAAAATGCCCTTTGTCCTGTTTGAAATGTACTAACTTGAATTTTCCTCACAGCAGGTCAACTTGTGTGTGGTTGCAAAATTATGGTCCCATTGAGTACATTTTTGGAGAAAGGGACATCTGTTGCACCACACGGCAGGATGAGCGTGCCGAGCATGATAAATTTTCTCTCTTTGGTAAGGATTTTTTATGTTTTATACTTTTGGAATTTTGGTTTTTCACGTTGAGTTTAAAATGCCCTTTTTCCGGTTTGAAATGTACTAACTTGAATTTTCCTCACAGCAGGTCAACTTGTGTGTGGTTGCAACATTACGGTCCCACTGAGGACATTTTTGGAGAAAGGGACATCTGTTGCACCACACGGCAGGAGGAGCGTGCCGAGCATGATAAATTTTCTCTCTTTGGTAAGGATTTTTTGTGTTTTATACTTTTGGAATTTTGGTTTTTCATGTTGAGTTTAAAATGCCCTTTTTCCTGTTTGAAATGTACTAACTTGAACTTTCCTCACAGCAGGTCAACTTGTGTGTGGTTGCAACATTACGGTCCCATTGAGTACATTTTTGGAGAAAGGGACATCTGTTGCACCACACGGCAGGAGGAGCGTGCCGAGCATGATACATTTTCTCTCTTAGGTAAGGATTTTTTATGTTTTATACTTTTGGAATTTTGGTTTTTCACGTTGAGTTTAAAATGCCCTTTTTCCTGTTTGAAATGTACTAACTTGAATTTTCCTCACAGCAGGTCAACTTGTGTGTGGTTGCAACATTACGGTCCCATTGAGTACATTTTTGGAGAAAGGGACATCTGTTGCACCACACGGCAGGAGGAGCATGCCGAGCATGATAAATTTTCTCTCTTTGGTAAGGATTTTTTATGTTTTATACTTTTGGAATTTTGGTTTTTCACGTTGAGTTTAAAATGCCCTTTTTTCTGTTTGAAATGTACTAACTTGAATTATCCTCACAGCAGGTCAACTTGTGTGTGGTTGCAACATTACGGTCCCATTGAGTACATTTTTGGAGAAAGGGACATCTGTTGCACCAAACGGCAGGAGGAGCGTGCCGAGCATGATAAATTTTCTCTCTTTGGTAAGGATTATTTAAGTTTTATACTTTTGGAATTTTGGTTTTTCACGTTGAGTTTAAAATGCCCTTTTTCCTGTTTGAAATGTACTAACTTGAATTTTCCTCACAGCAGGTCAACTTGTGTGTGGTTGCAACATTACGGTCCCATTGAGTACATTTTTGGAGAAAGGGACATCTGTTGCACCACACGGCAGGAGGAGCGTGCCGAGCATGATAAATTTTCTCTCTTAGGTAAGGATTTTTTATGTTTTATACTTTTGGAATTTTGGTTTTTCACGTTGAGTTTAAAATGCCCTTTTTCCTGTTTGAAATGTACTAACTTGAATTTTCCTCACAGCAGGTCAACTTGTGTGTGGTTGCAACATTACGGTTCCATTGAGTACATTTTTGGAGAAAGGGACATCTGTTGCACCACACGGCAGGAGGAGTGTGCTGAGGATGATACATTTTCTCTCTTTGGTAAGGATTTTTTATGTTTTATACTTTTGGAATTTTGGTTTTTCACGTTGAGTTTAAAATGACCTCATTCCTGTTTGAAATGTACTAACTTGAATTTTCCTCACAGCAGGTCAACTTGTGTGTGGTTGCAACATTACGGTCCCATTGAGTACATTTTTGGTGAAAGGGACATTTATTGCACCATAGGGCATGAGGAGGGTGCCGAGCATGATACATTTTCTCTCATTCGTAAGGAGTCTTTATGTTTAATAGTTTTGGAATTTTGGTTTATCACGTTCAGTTTAAAATGACCTTTTTCCTGTTTGAAATGTACTAACTTGATTTTTCCTCACAGCAGGTCAACTTGTGTGTGGTTGCCACATTACGGTCCCATTGAGTTCATTTTTGGAGAAAGGGACATGTGTTGCACCACACGGAAGGAGGAGCGTGCCGAGCATGATAAATTTTCTCTCTTTGGTAAGGATTTTTTATGTTTTATACTTTTGGAATTTGGTTTTTCACGTTGAGTTTAAAATGCCCTTTTTCCTGTTTGAAATGTACTAACTTGAATTTTCCTCACAGCAGGTCAACTTGTGTGTGGTTGCAACATTACGGTCCCATTGAGTACATTTTTGGAGAAAGGGACATCTGTTGCACCACACGGCAGGAGGAGCGTGCCGAGCATGATACATTTTCTCTCTTAGGTAAGGATTTTTTATGTTTTATACTTTTGGAATTTTGGTTTTTCACGTTGAGTTTAAAATGCCCTTCTTCCTGTTTGAAATGTACTAACTTGAATTTTCCTCACAGCAGGTCAACTTGTGTGTGGTTGCAACATTACGGTCCCATTGAGTACATTTTTGGAGAAAGGGACATCTGTTGCACCACACGGTAGGAGGAGCGTGCCGAGCATGATACATTTTCTCTCTTAGGTAAGGATTTTTTATGTTTTATACTTTTGGAATTTTGGTTTTTCACGTTGGTTTAAAATGCCCTTTTTCCTTTTTGAAATGTACTAACTTGAATTTTCCTCACAGCAGGTCAACTTCTGTGTGGTTGCAACATTACGGTCCCATTGAGTTCATTTTTGGAGAAAGGGACATGTGTTGCACCACACGGCAGGAGGAGCGTGCCGAGCATGATAAATTTTCTCTCTTTGGTAAGGATTTTTTATGTTTTATACTTTTGGAATTTGGTTTTTCACGTTGAGTTTAAAATGCCCTTTTTCCTGTTTGAAATGTACTAACTTGAATTTTCCTCACAGCAGGTCAACTTGTGTGTGGTTGCAACATTACGGTCCCATTGAGTACATTTTTGGAGAAAGGGACATCTGTTGCACCACACGGCAGGAGGAGCGTGCCGAGCACGATACATTTTCTCTCTTAGGTAAGGATTTTTTATGTTTTATACTTTTGGAATTTTGGTTTTTTCACGTTGAGTTTAAAATGCCCTTTTTCCTGTTTGAAATGTACTAACTTGAATTTTCCTCACAGCTGGTCAACTTGTGTGTGGTTGCAACATTACGGTCCCATTGAGTACATTTTTGGAGAAAGGGACATCTGTTGCACCACACGGCAGGAGGAGCGTGCCGAGCACGATACATTTTCTCTCTTTGGTAAGGATTTTTTATGTTTTATACTTTTGGAATTTTGGTTTTTCACGTTGAGTTTAAAATGCCCTTTTTCCTGTTTGAAATGTACTAACTTGAATTTTCCTCACAGCAGGTCAACTTGTGTGTGGTTGCAACATTACGGTCCCATTGAGTACATTTTTGGAGAAAGGGACATCTGTTGCACCACACGGCAGGAGGAGCGTGCCGAGCATGATACATTTTCTCTCTTAGGTAAGGATTTTTTATGTTTTATACTTTTGGAATTTTGGTTTTTCACGTTGAGTTTAAAATGCCCTTTTTCCTGTTTGAAATGTACTAACTTGAATTTTCCTCACAGCAGGTCAACTTGTGTGTGGTTGCAACATTACGGTCCCATTGAGTACATTTTTGGAGAAAGGACATCTGTTGCACCACAGGGCAGGAGGAGCGTGCCGAGCACGATACATTTTCTCTCTTTGGTAAGGATTTTTTATGTTTTATACTTTTGGAATTTTGGTTTTTCACGTTGAGTTTAAAATGACCTTTTTCCTGTTTGAAATGTACTAACTTGATTTTTCCTCACAGCAGGTCAACTTGTGTGTGGTTGCCACATTACGGTCCCATTGAGTTCATTTTTGGAGAAAGGGACATGTGTTGCACCACACGGCAGGAGGAGCGTGCCGAGCATGATAAATTTTCTCTCTTTGCTAAGGATTTTTTATGTTTTATACTTTTGGAATTTTGGTTTTTCACGTTGAGTTTAAAATGCCCTTTTTCCTGTTTGAAATGTACTTACTTGAATTTTCCTCACAGCAGGTCAACTTGTGTGTGGTTCAACATTACGGTCCCATTGAGTACATTTTTGGAGAAAGGGACATGTGTTGCACCACACGGCAGGAGGAGCGTGCCGAGCATGATAAATTTTCTCTCTTTGGTAAGGATTTTTTGTGTTTTATACTTTTGGAATTTGGTTTTTCACGTTTAGTTTAAAATGCCCTTTTTCGTGTTTGAAATGTACTAACTTGAATTTTCCTCACAGCAGGTCAACTTGTGTGTGGTTGCAACATTACGGTCCCATTGAGTACATTTTTGGAGAAAGGGACATCTGTTGCACCACACGGCAGGAGGAGCGTGCCGAGCATGATACATTTTCTCTCTTAGGTAAGGATTTTTTATGTTTTATACTTTTGGAATTTTGGTTTTTCACGTTGAGTTTAAAATGCCCTTTTTCCTGTTTGAAATGTACTAACTTGAATTTTCCTCACAGCAGGTCAACTTGTGTGTGGTTGCAACATTACGGTCCCATTGAGTACATTTTTGGAGAAAGGGACATCTGTTGCACCACAGGGCGGGAGGAGCGTGCCGAGCACGATACATTTTCTCTCTTAGGTAAGGATTTTTTATGTTTTATACTTTTGGAATTTTGGTTTTTCACGTTGAGTTTAAAAAGCCCTTTTTCCTGTTTGAAATGTACTAACTTGAATTTTCCTCACAGCAGGTCAACTTGTGTGTGGTTGCAACATTACGGTCCCATTGAGTACATTTTTGGAGAAAGGGACATCTGTTGCACCACAGGGCAGGAGGAGCGTGCCGAGCATGATACATTTTCTCTCTTTGGTAAGGATTTTTTATGTTTTATACTTTTGGAATTTTGGTTTTTCACGTTGACTTTAAAATGACCTTTTTCCTTTCTGAAATGTACTAACTTGAATTTTCCTCACAGCAGGTCAACTTGTGTGTGGTTGCAACATTACCGTCCCATTGAGTACATTTTTGGAGAAAGGGACATCTGTTGCACCACACGGCAGGAGGAGCGTGCCGAGCATGATACATTTCCTCTCTTAGGTAAGGATTTTTTATGTTTTATACTTTTGGAATTTTGGTTTTTCACGTTGAGTTTAAAATGCCCTTTTTCCTGTTTGAAATGTACTAACTTGAATTTTCCTCACAGCAGGTCAACTTGTGTGTGGTTGCAACATTACGGTCCCATTGAGTACATTTTTGGAGAAAGGGACATCTGTTGCACCACAGGGCAGGAGGAGCGTGCCGAGCACGATACATTTTCTCTCTTAGGTAAGGATTTTTTATGTTTTATACATTTTGGAATTTTGGTTTTTCACGTTGAGTTTAAAATGCCCTTTTTCCAGTTTGAAATGTACTAACTTGAATTTTCCTCACAGCAGGTCAACTTGTGTGTGGTTGCAACATTACGGTCCCATTTGAGTACATTTTTGGAGAAAGGGACATCTGTTGCACCACAGGGCAGGAGGAGCGTGCCGAGCATGATACATTTTCTCTCTTTGGTAAGGATTTTTTATGTTTTATACTTTTGGAATTTTGGTTTTTCACGTTGAGTTTAAAATGCCCTTTTTCCTGTTTGAAATGTACTAACATGAATTTTCCTCACAGCAGGTCAACTTGTGTGTGGTTGCAACATTACGGTTCCATTGAGTACATTTTTGGAGAAAGGGACATCTGTTGCACCACACGGCAGGAGGAGCATGCCGAGCACGATACATTTTCTCTCTTTGGTAAGGATTTTTTATGTTTTATACTTTTGGAATTTTGGTTTTTCACGTTGAGTTTAAAATGCCCTTTTTCCTGTTTGAAATGTACTAACTTGAATTTTCCTCACAGCAGGTCAACTTGTGTGTGGTTGCAATATTACGGTCCCATTGAGTACATTTTTGGAGAAAGGGACATCTGTTGCACCACACGGCAGGAGGAGCGTGCCGAGCACGATACATTTTCTCTCTTTGGTAAGGATTTTTTATGTTTTATACTTTTGGAATTTTGATTTTTCACGTTGAGTTTAAAATGCCCTTTTTCCTGTTTGAAATGTACTAACTTGAATTTTCCTCACAGCAGGTCAACTTGTGTGTGGTTGCAATATTACGGTCCCATTGAGTACATTTTTGGAGAAAGGGACATCTGTTGCACCACAGGGCAGGAGGAGCGTGCCGAGCATGATACATTTTCTCTCTTTGGTAAGGATTTTTTATGTTTTATACTTTTGGAATTTCGGTTTTTCACGTTGACTTTAAAATGACCTTTTTCCTGTCTGAAATGTACTAACTTGAATTTTCCTCACAGCAGGTCAACTTATGTGTGGTTGCAACATTACGGTCCCATTGAGGACATTGTTGGAAAAAGGGACATCTGTTACACCACACGGCAGGAGGAGCGTGCCGAGCATGATACATTTTCTCTCTTTGGTAAGGATTTTTTATGTTTTATACTTTTGGAATTTTGGTTTTTCACGTTGAGTTTAAAATGGCCTTTTTCCTGTTTGAAATGTACTATCTTGAATTTTCCTCACCGCAGGTCAACTTCTGTGTGGTTGCAACATTACGGTCCCATTGAGTACATTTTTGGAGAAAGGGACATCTGTTGCACCACAGGGCACGAGGAGCGTGCCGAGCATAATACATTTTCTCTCTTAGGTAAGGATTTTTTATGTTTTATACTTTTGGAATTTTGGTTTTTCACGTTGAGTTTAAAATGCCCTTTTTCCTGTTTGAAATGTACTAACTTGAATTTTCCTCACAGCAGGTCAACTTGTGTGTGGTTGCAACATTACGGTCCCATTGAGTACATTTTTGGAGAAAGGACATCTGTTGCACCACAGGGCAGGAGGAGCGTGCCGAGCACGATACATTTTCTCTCTTTGGTAAGGATTTTTTATGTTTTATACTTTTGGAATTTTGGTTTTTCACGTTGAGTTTAAAATGACCTTTTTCCTGTTTGAAATGTACTAACTTGATTTTTCCTCACAGCAGGTCAACTTGTGTGTGGTTGCCACATTACGGTCCCATTGAGTTCATTTTTGGAGAAAGGGACATGTGTTGCACCACACGGCAGGAGGAGCGTGCCGAGCATGATAAATTTTCTCTCTTTGCTAAGGATTTTTTATGTTTTATACTTTTGGAATTTTGGTTTTTCACGTTGAGTTTAAAATGCCCTTTTTCCTGTTTGAAATGTAGTAACTTGAATTTTCCTCACAGCAGGTCAACTTGTGTGTGGTTCAACATTACGGTCCCATTGAGTACATTTTTGGAGAAAGGGACATGTGTTGCACCACACGGCAGGAGGAGCGTGCCGAGCATGATAAATTTTCTCTCTTTGGTAAGGATTTTTTATGTTTTATACTTTTGGAATTTGGTTTTTCACGTTGAGTTTAAAATGCCCTTTTTCCTGTTTGAAATGTACTAACTTGAATTTTCCTCACAGCAGGTCAACTTGTGTGTGGTTGCAACATTACGGTCCCATTGAGTACATTTTTGGAGAAAGGGACATCTGTTGCACCACACGGCAGGAGGAGCGTGCCGAGCATGATACATTTTCTCTCTTAGGTAAGGATTTTTTATGTTTTATACTTTTGGAATTTTGGTTTTTCACGTTGAGTTTAAAATGCCCTTTTTCCTGTTTGAAATGTACTAACTTGAATTTTCCTCACAGCAGGTCAACTTGTGTGTGGTTGCAACATTACGGTCCCATTGAGTACATTTTTGGAGAAAGGGACATCTGTTGCACCACACGGCAGGAGGAGCGTGCCGAGCATGATACATTTTCTCTCTTAGGTAAGGATTTTTTATGTTTTATACTTTTGGAATTTGGTTTTTCACGTTTAGTTTAAAATGCCCTTTTTCCTGTTTGAAATGTACTAACTTGAATTTTCCTCACAGCAGGTCAACTTGTGTGTGGTTGCAACATTACGGTCCCATTGAGTACATTTTTGGAGAAAGGGACATCTGTTGCACCACACGGCAGGAGGAGCGTGCCGAGCATGATACATTTTCTCTCTTAGGTAAGGATTTTTTATGTTTTATACTTTTGGAATTTTGGTTTTTCACGTTGAGTTTAAAATGCCCTTTTTCCTGTTTGAAATGTACTAACTTGAATTTTCCTCACAGCAGGTCAACTTGTGTGTGGTTGCAACATTACGGTCCCATTGAGTACATTTTTGGAGAAAGGGACATCTGTTGCACCACACGGCAGGAGGAGCGTGCCGAGCATGATACATTTTCTCTCTTAGGTAAGGATTTTTTATGTTTTATACTTTTGGAATTTGGTTTTTCACGTTTAGTTTAAAATGCCCTTTTTCCTGTTTGAAATGTACTAACTTGAATTTTCCTCACAGCAGGTCAACTTGTGTGTGGTTGCAACATTACGGTCCCATTGAGTACATTTTTGGAGAAAGGGACATCTGTTGCACCACACGGCAGGAGGAGCGTGCCGAGCATGATACATTTTCTCTCTTAGGTAAGGATTTTTTATGTTTTATACTTTTGGAATTTGGTTTTTCACGTTTAGTTTAAAATGCCCTTTTTCCTGTTTGAAATGTACTAACTTGAATTTTCCTCACAGCAGGTCAACTTGTGTGTGGTTGCAACATTACGGTCCCATTGAGTACATTTTTGGAGAAAGGGACATCTGTTGCACCACACGGCAGGAGGAGCGTGCCGAGCATGATACATTTTCTCTCTTAGGTAAGGATTTTTTATGTTTTATACTTTTGGAATTTTGGTTTTTCACGTTGAGTTTAAAATGCCCTTTTTCCTGTTTGAAATGTACTAACTTGAATTTTCCTCACAGCAGGTCAACTTGTGTGTGGTTGCAACATTACGGTCCCATTGAGTACATTTTTGGAGAAAGGGACATCTGTTGCACCACAGGGCGGGAGGAGCGTGCCGAGCACGATACATTTTCTCTCTTAGGTAAGGATTTTTTATGTTTTATACTTTTGGAATTTCGGTTTTTCACGTTGAGTTTAAAAAGCCCTTTTTCCTGTTTGAAATGTACTAACTTGAATTTTCCTCACAGCAGGTCAACTTGTGTGTGGTTGCAACATTACGGTCCCATTGAGTACATTTTTGGAGAAAGGGACATCTGTTGCACCACAGGGCAGGAGGAGCGTGCCGAGCATGATACATTTTCTCTCTTTGGTAAGGATTTTTTATGTTTTATACTTTTGGAATTTTGGTTTTTCACGTTGACTTTAAAATGACCTTTTTCCTTTCTGAAATGTACTAACTTGAATTTTCCTCACAGCAGGTCAACTTGTGTGTGGTTGCAACATTACCGTCCCATTGAGTACATTTTTGGAGAAAGGGACATCTGTTGCACCACACGGCAGGAGGAGCGTGCCGAGCATGATACATTTCCTCTCTTAGGTAAGGATTTTTTATGTTTTATACTTTTGGAATTTTGGTTTTTCACGTTGAGTTTAAAATGCCCTTTTTCCTGTTTGAAATGTACTAACTTGAATTTTCCTCACAGCAGGTCAACTTGTGTGTGGTTGCAACATTACGGTCCCATTGAGTACATTTTTGGAGAAAGGGACATCTGTTGCACCACAGGGCAGGAGGAGCGTGCCGAGCACGATACATTTTCTCTCTTAGGTAAGGATTTTTTATGTTTTATACATTTTGGAATTTTGGTTTTTCACGTTGAGTTTAAAATGCCCTTTTTCCAGTTTGAAATGTACTAACTTGAATTTTCCTCACAGCAGGTCAACTTGTGTGTGGTTGCAACATTACGGTCCCATTTGAGTACATTTTTGGAGAAAGGGACATCTGTTGCACCACAGGGCAGGAGGAGCGTGCCGAGCATGATACATTTTCTCTCTTAGGTAAGGATTTTTTATGTTTTATACTTTTGGAATTTTGGTTTTTCACGTTGAGTTTAAAATGCCCTTTTTCCTGTTTGAAATGTACTAACTTGAATTTTCCTCACAGCAGGTCAACTTGTGTGTGGTTGCAATATTACGGTCCCATTGAGTACATTTTTGGAGAAAGGGACATCTGTTGCACCACACGGCAGGAGGAGCATGCCGAGCACGATACATTTTCTCTCTTTGGTAAGGATTTTTTATGTTTTATACTTTTGGAATTTTGGTTTTTCACGTTGAGTTTAAAATGCCCTTTTTCCTGTTTGAAATGTACTAACTTGAATTTTCCTCACAGCAGGTCAACTTGTGTGTGGTTGCAATATTACGGTCCCATTGAGTACATTTTTGGAGAAAGGGACATCTGTTGCACCACACGGCAGGAGGAGCGTGCCGAGCACGATACATTTTCTCTCTTTGGTAAGGATTTTTTATGTTTTATACTTTTGGAATTTTGATTTTTCACGTTGAGTTTAAAATGCCCTTTTTCCTGTTTGAAATGTACTAACTTGAATTTTCCTCACAGCAGGTCAACTTGTGTGTGGTTGCAATATTACGGTCCCATTGAGTACATTTTTGGAGAAAGGGACATCTGTTGCACCACAGGGCAGGAGGAGCGTGCCGAGCATGATACATTTTCTCTCTTTGGTAAGGATTTTTTATGTTTTATACTTTTGGAATTTTGGTTTTTCACGTTGACTTTAAAATGACCTTTTTCCTGTCTGAAATGCACTAACTTGAATTTTCCTCACAGCAGGTCAACTTGTGTGTGGTTGCAACATTACGGTCCCATTGAGTACATTTTTGGAGAAAGGGACATCTGTTGCACCACACGGCAGGAGGAGCGTGCCGAGCATGATACATTTTCTCTCTTTGGTAAGGATTTTTTATGTTTTATACTTTTGGAATTTTGGTTTTTCACGTTGAGTTTAAAATGGCCTTTTTCCTGTTTGAAATGTACTAACTTGAATTTTCCTCACAGCAGGTCAACTTGTGTGTGGTTGCAACATTACGGTCCCATTGAGTACATTTTTGGAGAAAGGGACATCTGTTGCACCACAGGGCAGGAGGAGCGTGCCGAGCATGATACATTTTCTCTCTTTGGTAAGGATTTTTTATGTTTTATACTTTTGGAATTTTGGTTTTTCACGTTGACTTTAAAATGACCTTTTTCCTTTCTGAAATGTACTAACTTGAATTTTCCTCACAGCAGGTCAACTTGTGTGTGGTTGCAACATTACCGTCCCATTGAGTACATTTTTGGAGAAAGGGACATCTGTTGCACCACACGGCAGGAGGAGCGTGCCGAGCATGATACATTTCCTCTCTTAGGTAAGGATTTTTTATGTTTTATACTTTTGGAATTTTGGTTTTTCACGTTGAGTTTAAAATGCCCTTTTTCCTGTTTGAAATGTACTAACTTGAATTTTCCTCACAGCAGGTCAACTTGTGTGTGGTTGCAACATTACGGTCCCATTGAGTACATTTTTGGAGAAAGGGACATCTGTTGCACCACAGGGCAGGAGGAGCGTGCCGAGCACGATACATTTTCTCTCTTAGGTAAGGATTTTTTATGTTTTATACATTTTGGAATTTTGGTTTTTCACGTTGAGTTTAAAATGCCCTTTTTCCAGTTTGAAATGTACTAACTTGAATTTTCCTCACAGCAGGTCAACTTGTGTGTGGTTGCAACATTACGGTCCCATTTGAGTACATTTTTGGAGAAAGGGACATCTGTTGCACCACAGGGCAGGAGGAGCGTGCCGAGCATGATACATTTTCTCTCTTAGGTAAGGATTTTTTATGTTTTATACTTTTGGAATTTTGGTTTTTCACGTTGAGTTTAAAATGCCCTTTTTCCTGTTTGAAATGTACTAACTTGAATTTTCCTCACAGCAGGTCAACTTGTGTGTGGTTGCAATATTACGGTCCCATTGAGTACATTTTTGGAGAAAGGGACATCTGTTGCACCACACGGCAGGAGGAGCATGCCGAGCACGATACATTTTCTCTCTTTGGTAAGGATTTTTTATGTTTTATACTTTTGGAATTTTGGTTTTTCACGTTGAGTTTAAAATGCCCTTTTTCCTGTTTGAAATGTACTAACTTGAATTTTCCTCACAGCAGGTCAACTTGTGTGTGGTTGCAATATTACGGTCCCATTGAGTACATTTTTGGAGAAAGGGACATCTGTTGCACCACACGGCAGGAGGAGCGTGCCGAGCACGATACATTTTCTCTCTTTGGTAAGGATTTTTTATGTTTTATACTTTTGGAATTTTGATTTTTCACGTTGAGTTTAAAATGCCCTTTTTCCTGTTTGAAATGTACTAACTTGAATTTTCCTCACAGCAGGTCAACTTGTGTGTGGTTGCAATATTACGGTCCCATTGAGTACATTTTTGGAGAAAGGGACATCTGTTGCACCACAGGGCAGGAGGAGCGTGCCGAGCATGATACATTTTCTCTCTTTGGTAAGGATTTTTTATGTTTTATACTTTTGGAATTTTGGTTTTTCACGTTGACTTTAAAATGACCTTTTTCCTGTCTGAAATGCACTAACTTGAATTTTCCTCACAGCAGGTCAACTTATGTGTGGTTGCAACATTACGGTCCCATTGAGGACATTGTTGGAGAAAGGGACATCTGTTGCACCACACGGCAGGAGGAGCGTGCCGAGCATGATACATTTTCTCTCTTTGGTAAGGATTTTTTATGTTTTATACTTTTGGAATTTTGGTTTTTCACGTTGAGTTTAAAATGGCCTTTTTCCTGTTTGAAATGTACTATCTTGAATTTTCCTCACCGCAGGTCAAGTTCTGTGTGGTTGCAACATTACGGTCCCATTGAGTACATTTTTGGAGAAAGGGACATGTGTTGCACCACACGGCAGGAGGAGCGTGCCGAGCATGATAAATTTTCTCTCTTTGGTAAGGATTTTTTATGTTTTATACTTTTGGAATTTGGTTTTTCACGTTTAGTTTAAAATGCCCTTTTTCCTGTTTGAAATGTACTAACTTGAATTTTCCTCACAGCAGGTCAACTTGTGTGTGGTTGCAACATTACGGTCCCATTGAGTACATTTTTGGAGAAAGGGACATCTGTTGCACCACACGGCAGGAGGAGCGTGCCGAGCATGATACATTTTCTCTCTTAGGTAAGGATTTTTTATGTTTTATACTTTTGGAATTTTGGTTTTTCACGTTGAGTTTAAAATGCCCTTTTTCCTGTTTGAAATGTACTAACTTGAATTTTCCTCACAGCAGGTCAACTTGTGTGTGGTTGCAACATTACGGTCCCATTGAGTACATTTTTGGAGAAAGGGACATCTGTTGCACCACAGGGCGGGAGGAGCGTGCCGAGCACGATACATTATCTCTCTTAGGTAAGGATTTTTTATGTTTTATACTTTTGGAATTTTGGTTTTTCACGTTGAGTTTAAAAAGCCCTTTTTCCTGTTTGAAATGTACTAACTTGAATTTTCCTCACAGCAGGTCAACTTGTGTGTGGTTGCAACATTACGGTCCCATTGAGTACATTTTTGGAGAAAGGGACATCTGTTGCACCACACGGCAGGAGGAGCGTGCCGAGCATGATACATTTTCTCTCTTTGGTAAGGATTTTTTATGTTTTATACTTTTGGAATTTTGGTTTTTCACGTTGACTTTAAAATGACCTTTTTCCTTTCTGAAATGTACTAACTTGAATTTTCCTCACAGCAGGTCAACTTGTGTGTGGTTGCAACATTACCGTCCCATTGAGTACATTTTTGGAGAAAGGTACATCTGTTGCACCACACGGCAGGAGGAGCGTGCCGAGCATGATACATTTCCTCTCTTAGGTAAGGATTTTTTATGTTTTATACTTTTGGAATTTTGGTTTTTCACGTTGAGTTTAAAATGCCCTTTTTCCTGTTTGAAATGTACTAACTTGAATTTTCCTCACAGCAGGTCAACTTGTGTGTGGTTGCAACATTACGGTCCCATTGAGTACATTTTTGGAGAAAGGGACATCTGTTGCACCACAGGGCAGGAGGAGCGTGCCGAGCACGATACATTTTCTCTCTTAGGTAAGGATTTTTTATGTTTTATACATTTTGGAATTTTGGTTTTTCACGTTGAGTTTAAAATGCCCTTTTTCCAGTTTGAAATGTACTAACTTGAATTTTCCTCACAGCAGGTCAACTTGTGTGTGGTTGCAACATTACGGTCCCATTTGAGTACATTTTTGGAGAAAGGGACATCTGTTGCACCACAGGGCACGAGGAGCGTGCCGAGCATGATACATTTTCTCTCTTAGGTAAGGATTTTTTATGTTTTATACTTTTGGAATTTTGGTTTTTCACGTTGAGTTTAAAATGCCCTTTTTCTTATTTGAAATGTACTAACTTGAATTTTCCTCACAGCAGGTCAACTTGTGTGTGGTTGCAACATTACGGTCCCATTGAGTACATTTTTGGAGAAAGGACATCTGTTGCACCACAGGGTAGGAGGAGCGTGCCGAGCACGATACATTTTCTCTCTTTGGTAAGGATTTTTTATGTTTTATACTTTTGGAATTTTGGTTTTTCACGTTGAGTTTAAAATGACCTTTTTCCTGTTTGAAATGTACTTACTTGAATTTTCCTCACAGCAGGTCAACTTGTGTGTGGTTCAACATTACGGTCCCATTGAGTACATTTTTGGAGAAAGGGACATGTGTTGCACCACACGGCAGGAGGAGCGTGCCGAGCATGATAAATTTTCTCTCTTTGGTAAGGATTTTTTATGTTTTATACTTTTGGAATTTGGTTTTTCACGTTTAGTTTAAAATGCCCTTTTTCCTGTTTGAAATGTACTAACTTGAATTTTCCTCACAGCAGGTCAACTTGTGTGTGGTTGCAACATTACGGTCCCATTGAGTACATTTTTGGAGAAAGGGACATCTGTTGCACCACACGGCAGGAGGAGCGTGCCGAGCATGATACATTTTCTCTCTTAGGTAAGGATTTTTTATGTTTTATACTTTTGGAATTTTGGTTTTTCACGTTGAGTTTAAAATGCCCTTTTTCCTGTTTGAAATGTACTAACTTGAATTTTCCTCACAGCAGGTCAACTTGTGTGTGGTTGCAACATTACGGTCCCATTGAGTACATTTTTGGAGAAAGGGACATCTGTTGCACCACAGGGCGGGAGGAGCGTGCCGAGCACGATACATTTTCTCTCTTAGGTAAGGATTTTTTATGTTTTATACTTTTGGAATTTTGGTTTTTCACGTTGAGTTTAAAAAGCCCTTTTTCCTGTTTGAAATGTACTAACTTGAATTTTCCTCACAGCAGGTCAACTTGTGTGTGGTTGCAACATTACGGTCCCATTGAGTACATTTTTGGAGAAAGGGACATCTGTTGCACCACAGGGCAGGAGGAGCGTGCCGAGCATGATACATTTTCTCTCTTTGGTAAGGATTTTTTATGTTTTATACTTTTGGAATTTTGGTTTTTCACGTTGACTTTAAAATGACCTTTTTCCTTTCTGAAATGTACTAACTTGAATTTTCCTCACAGCAGGTCAACTTGTGTGTGGTTGCAACATTACCGTCCCATTGAGTACATTTTTGGAGAAAGGGACATCTGTTGCACCACACGGCAGGAGGAGCGTGCCGAGCATGATACATTTCCTCTCTTAGGTAAGGATTTTTTATGTTTTATACTTTTGGAATTTTGGTTTTTCACGTTGAGTTTAAAATGCCCTTTTTCCTGTTTGAAATGTACTAACTTGAATTTTCCTCACAGCAGGTCAACTTGTGTGTGGTTGCAACATTACGGTCCCATTGAGTACATTTTTGGAGAAAGGGACATCTGTTGCACCACAGGGCAGGAGGAGCGTGCCGAGCACGATACATTTTCTCTCTTAGGTAAGGATTTTTTATGTTTTATACATTTTGGAATTTTGGTTTTTCACGTTGAGTTTAAAATGCCCTTTTTCCAGTTTGAAATGTACTAACTTGAATTTTCCTCACAGCAGGTCAACTTGTGTGTGGTTGCAACATTACGGTCCCATTTGAGTACATTTTTGGAGAAAGGGACATCTGTTGCACCACAGGGCAGGAGGAGCGTGCCGAGCATGATACATTTTCTCTCTTAGGTAAGGATTTTTTATGTTTTATACTTTTGGAATTTTGGTTTTTCACGTTGAGTTTAAAATGCCGTTTTTCCTGTTTGAAATGTACTAACATGAATTTTCCTCACAGCAGGTCAACTTGTGTGTGGTTGCAACATTACGGTCCCATTGAGTACATTTTTGGAGAAAGGGACATCTGTTGCACCACACGGCAGGAGGAGCATGCCGAGCACGATACATTTTCTCTCTTTGGTAAGGATTTTTTATGTTTTATACTTTTGGAATTTTGGTTTTTCACGTTGAGTTTAAAATGCCCTTTTTCCTGTTTGAAATGTACTAACTTGAATTTTCCTCACAGCAGGTCAACTTGTGTGTGGTTGCAATATTACGGTCCCATTGAGTACATTTTTGGAGAAAGGGACATCTGTTGCACCACACGGCAGGAGGAGCGTGCCGAGCACGATACATTTTCTCTCTTTGGTAAGGATTTTTTATGTTTTATACTTTTGGAATTTTGATTTTTCACGTTGAGTTTAAAATGCCCTTTTTCCTGTTTGAAATGTACTAACTTGAATTTTCCTCACAGCAGGTCAACTTGTGTGTGGTTGCAATATTACGGTCCCATTGAGTACATTTTTGGAGAAAGGGACATCTGTTGCACCACAGGGCAGGAGGAGCGTGCCGAGCATGATACATTTTCTCTCTTTGGTAAGGATTTTTTATGTTTTATACTTTTGGAATTTTGGTTTTTCACGTTGACTTTAAAATGACCTTTTTCCTGTCTGAAATGCACTAACTTGAATTTTCCTCACAGCAGGTCAACTTATGTGTGGTTGCAACATTACGGTCCCATTGAGGACATTGTTGGAGAAAGGGACATCTGTTGCACCACACGGCAGGAGGAGCGTGCCGAGCATGATACATTTTCTCTCTTTGGTAAGGATTTTTTATGTTTTATACTTTTGGAATTTTGGTTTTTCACGTTGAGTTTAAAATGGCCTTTTTCCTGTTTGAAATGTACTATCTTGAATTTTCCTCACCGCAGGTCAACTTCTGTGTGGTTGCAACATTACGGTCCCATTGAGTACATTTTTGGAGAAAGGGACATCTGTTGCACCACAGGGCACGAGGAGCGTGCCGAGCATGATACATTTTCTCTCTTAGGTAAGGATTTTTTATGTTTTATACTTTTGGAGTTTTGGTTTTTCACGTTGAGTTTAAAATGCCCTTTTTCCTGTTTGATATGTACTAACTTGAATTTTCCTCACAGCAGGTCAACTTGTGTGTGGTTGCAACATTACGGTCCCATTGAGGACATTTTTGGAGAAAGGGACATCTGTTGCACCACACGGCAGGCGGAGCGTGCCGAGCATGATACATTTTCTCTCTTTGGTAAGGATTTTTTATGTTTTATACTTTTGGAATTTTGGTTTTTCACGTTGAGTTTAAAATGCCCTTTTTCGTGTTTGAAATGTACTAACTTGAATTTTCCTCACAGCAGGTCAACTTGTGTGTGGTTGCAATATTACGGTCCCATTGAGTACATTTTTGGAGAAAGAGACATCTGTTGCACCACACGGCAGGAGGAGCGTGCCGAGCACGATACATTTTCTCTCTTTGGTAAGGATTTTTTATGTTTTATACTTTTGGAATTTTGGTTTTTCACGTTGAGTTTAAAATGCCCTTTTTCGTGTTTGAAATGTACTAACTTGAATTTTCCTCACAGCAGGTCAACTTGTGTGTGGTTGCAATATTACGGTCCCATTGAGTACATTTTTGGAGAAAGGGACATCTGTTGCACCACAGGGCAGGAGGAGCGTGCCGAGCATGATACATTTTCTCTCTTTGGTAAGGATTTTTTATGTTTTATACTTTTGGAATTTTGGTTTTTCACGTTGACTTTAAAATGACCTTTTTCCTGTCTGAAATGTACTAACTTGAATTTTCCTCACAGCAGGTCAACCTATGTGTGGTTGCAACATTACGGTCCCATTGAGGACATTTTTGGAGAAAGGGACATCTGTTGCACCACACGGCAGGAGGAGCGTGCCGAGCATGATACATTTTCTCTCTTTGGTAAGGATTTTTTATGTTTTATACTTTTGGAATTTTGGTTTTTCACGTTGAGTTTAAAATGCCCTTTTTCCTGTTTGAAATGTACTATCTTGAATTTTCCTCACCGCAGGTCAACTTCTGTGTGGTTGCAACATTACGGTCCCATTGAGTACATTTTTGGAGAAAGGGACATCTGTTGCACCACAGGGCACGAGGAGCGTGCCGAGCATGATACATTTTCTCTCTTAGGTAAGGATTTTTTATGTTTTATACTTTTGGAATTTTGGTTTTTCACGTTGAGTTTAAAATGCCCTTTTTCCTGTTTGATATGTACTAACTTGAATTTTCCTCACAGCAGGTCAACTTGTGTGTGGTTGCAACATTACGGTCCCATTGAGTACATTTTTGGAGAAAGGGACATCTGTTGCAGCACAGGGCGGGAGGAGCGTGCCGAGAACGATACATTTTCTCTCTTTGGTAAGGATTTTTTATGTTTTATACTTTCAGAATTTTGGTTTTTCACGTTGAGTTTAAAATGACCTTATTCCTGTTTGAAATGTACTAACTTGAATTTTCCTCACAGCAGGTCAACTTCTGTGTGGTTGCAACATTACGGTCCCATTGAGTACATTTTTGGAGAAAGGGACATCTGTTGCACCACAGGGCACGAGGAGCGTGCCGAGCATGATACATTTTCTCTCTTAGGTAAGGATTTTTTATGTTTTATACTTTTGGAATTTTGGTTTTTCACGTTGAGTTTAAAATGCCCTTTTTCCTGTTTGAAATGTACTAACTTGAATTTTCCTCACAGCAGGTCAACTTGTGTGTGGTTGCAACATTACGGTCCCATTGAGTACATTTTTGGAGAAAGGGACATCTGTTGCAGCACAGGGCGGGAGGAGCGTGCCGAGCACGATACATTTTCTCTCTTTGGTAAGGATTTCTTATGTTTTATACTTTTGGAATTTTGGTTTTTCACGTTGAGTTTAAAATGACCTTATTCCTGTTTGAAATGTACTAACTTGAATTTTCCTCACAGCAGGTCAACTTGTGTGTGGTTGCAACTTCACGGTCCCATTGAGTACATTTTTGCAGAAATGGACATCTGTTGCACCACACGGCAGGAGGAGCGTGCCGAGCACGATACATTTTCTCTCTTTGGTAAGGATTTTTTATGTTTTATACCTTTGGAATTTTGGTTTTTCACGTTGAGTTTAAAATAACCTTTTTCCTGTTTGAAATGTACTAACTTGAATTTTCCTCACAGCAGGTCAACTTGTGTGTGGTTGCAACATTACGGTCCCATTGAGTACATTTTTGGAGAAAGGGACATCTGTTGCACCACAGGGCGGGAGGAGGGTGCCGAGCACGAACATTTTCTCTCTTTGGTAAGGATTTTTTATGTTTTATAGTTTTGGAATTTTGGTTTTTCACGTTGAGTTTAAAATAACCTTTTTCCTGTTTGAAATGTACTAACTTGAATTTTCCTCACAGCAGGTCAACTTGTGTGTGGTTGCAACATTACGGTACCATTGAGTACATTTTTGGAGAAAGGGACATCTGTTGCAGCACAGGGCGGGAGGAGCGTGCCGAGCACGATACATTTTCTCTCTTTGGTAAGGATTTTTTATGTTTTATACTTTTGGAATTTTGGTTTTTCACGTTGGGTTTAAAATGACCTTATTGCTGTTTGAAATGTACTAACTTGAATTTTCCTCACAGCAGGTCAACTTGTGTGTGGTTGCAACATTACGGTCCCATTTGAGTACATTTTTGGAGAAAGGGACATCTGTTGCACCTCACGGCAGGAGGAGCGTGCCGAGCACGATACATTTTCTCTCTTTGGTAAGGATTTTTTATGTTTTATACTTTTAGAATTTTGGTTTTTCACGTTGAGTTTAAAATGACCTTACTCCTGTTTGAAATGTACTAACTTGAATTTTCCTCACAGCAGGTCAACTTGTGTGTGGTTGCAACATTACGGTCCCATTGAGTACATTTTTGGAGAAAGGGACATCTGTTGCACCACACGGCAGGAGGAGCGTGCCGAGCACGATACATTTTCTCTCTTTGGTAAGGATTTTTTATGTTTTATACTTTTGGAATCTTGGTTCTTCACGTTGAGTTTAAAATGCCCTTTTTCCTGTTTGAAATGTACTAACTTGAATTTTCCTCACAGCAGGTCAACTTGTGTGTGGTTGCAACATTACGGTCCCATTGAGTACATTTTTGGAGAAAGGGACATCTGTTGCAGCACAGGGCGGGAGGAGCGTGCCGAGCACGATACATTTTCTCTCTTTGGTAAGGATTTTTTATGTTTTATACTTTTGGAATTTTGGTTTTTCACGTTGAGTTTAAAATGACCTTATACCTGTTTGAAATGTACTAACTTGAATTTTCCTCACAGCAGGTCAACTTGTGTGTGGTTGCAACATTACGGTCCCATTGAGTACATTTTTGGAGAAAGGGACATCTGTTGCACCACACGGCAGCAGGAGCGTGCCGAGCATGATACATTTCCTCTCTTTGGTATGGATTTTTTATGTTTTATACTTTTGGAATTTTGGTTTTTCACGTTGAGTTTAAAATGCCCGTTTTCCTGTTTGAAATGTACTAACTTGAATTTTCCTCACAGCAGGTCAACTTGTGTGTGGTCGCAACATTACGGTCCCATTGAGTACATTTTTGGAGAAAGGGACATCTGTTGCAGCACAGGGCGGGAGGAGCGTGCCGAGCACGATACATTTTCTCTCTTTGGTAAGGATTTTTTATGTTTTATACTTTTGGAATTATGGTTTTTCACGCTGAGTTTAAAATGACCTTATTCCTGTTTGAAATGTACTAACTTGAATTTTCCTCACAGCAGGTCAACTTGTGTGTGGTTGCAACATTACGGTCCCATTGAGTACATTTTTGCAGAAATGGACATCTGTTGCACCACACGGCAGGAGGAGCGTGCCGAGCACGATACATTTTCTCTCTTTGGTAAGGATTTTTTATGTTTTATCCTTTTGGAATTTTGGTTTTTCACATTGAGTTTAAAATGCCCTTTTTCCTGTTTGAAATGTACTAACTTGAATTTTCCTCACAGCAGGTCAACTTGTGTGTGGTTGCAACATTACGGTCCCATTGAGTACATTTTTGGAGAAAGGGACATCTGTTGCAGCACAGGGCGGGAGGAGCGTGCCGAGCACGATACATTGTCTCTCTTTGGTAAGGTATTTTTATGTTTTATACTTTTGGAATTTTGGTTTTTCACGTTGAGTTTAAAATGACCTTATTCCTGTTTGAAATGTACTAACTTGAATTTTCCTCACTGCAGGTCAACTTGTGTGTGGTTGCAACATTACGGTCCCATTGAGTACATTTTTGGAGAAAGGGACATCTGTTGCAGCACAGGGCGGGAGGAGCGTGCCGAGCACGATACATTTTCTCTCTTTGGTAAGGAATTTTTATGTTTTATACTTTTGGAACTTTGGTTTTTCACGTTGAGTTTAAAATGCCCTTTTTCCTGTTTGAAATGTACTAACTTGAATTTTCCTCACAGCAGGTCAACTTGTGTGTGGTTGCAACATTACGGTCCCATTGAGTACATTTTTGGAGAAAGGGACATCTGTTGCAGCACAGGGCGGGAGGAGCGTGCCGAGCACGATACATTTTCTCTCTTTGGTAAGGAATTTTTATGTTTTATACTTTTGGAACTTTGGTTTTTCACGTTGAGTTTAAAATGCCCTTTTTCCTGTTTGAAATGTACTAACTTGAATTTTCCTCACAGCAGGTCAACTTGTGTGTGGTTGCAACATTACGGTCCCATTGAGTACATTTTTGGAGAAAGGGACATCTGTTGCAGCACAGGGCGGGAGGAGCGTGCCGAGCACGATACATTTTCTCTCTTTGGTAAGGAATTTTTATGTTTTATACTTTTGGAACTTTGGTTTTTCACGTTGAGTTTAAAATGCCCTTTTTCCTGTTTGAAATGTACTAACTTGAATTTTCCTCACAGCAGGTCAACTTGTGTGTGGTTGCAACATTACGGTCCCATTGAGTACATTTTTGGAGAAAGGGACATCTGTTGCAGCACAGGGCGGGAGGAGCGTGCCGAGCACGATACATTTTCTCTCTTTGGTAAGGAATTTTTATGTTTTATACTTTTGGAACTTTGGTTTTTCACGTTGAGTTTAAAATGCCCTTTTTCCTGTTTGAAATGTACTAACTTGAATTTTCCTCACAGCAGGTCAACTTGTGTGTGGTTGCAACATTACGGTCCCATTGATTACATTTTTGGAGAAAGGGACATCTGTTGCAGCACAGGGCAGGAGGAGCGTGCCGAGCACGATACATTTTCTCTCTTTGGTAAGGATTTTTTATGTTTTATACTTTTGGAATTTTGGTTTTTCACGTTGAGTTTAAAATGCCCTTTTTCCTGTTTGAAATGTACTAACTTGAATTTTCCTCACAGCAGGTCAACTTGTGTGTGGTTGCAACATTACGGTCCCATTGAGTACATTTTTGGAGAAAGGGACATCTGTTGCACCACACGGCAGGAGGAGCGTGCCGAGCACGATACATTTTCTCTCTTTGGTTAGGATTTTTTATGTTTTATACTTTTTGAATTTTGGTTTTTCACGTTGAGTTTAAAATGCCCTTTTTCCTGTTTGAAATGTACTAACTTGAATTTTCCTCTCAGCAGGTCAACTTGTGTGTGGTTGCAACATTACGGTCCCATTGAGTACATTTTTGGAGAAAGGGACATCTGTTGCACCACACGGCAGGAGGAGCATGCCGAGCACGATACATTTTCTCTCTTTGGTAAGGATTTTTTATGTTTTATACTTTTGGAATTTTGGTTTTTCACGTTGAGTTTAAAATGACCTTTTTCCTGTTTGAAATGTACTAACTTGAATTTTCCTCACAGCAAGTCAACTTGTGTGTGGTTGCAACATTACGGTCCCATTGAGTACATTTTTGGAGAAAGGGACATCTGTTGCACCACACGGCAGGAGGAGTGTGCCGAGCACGATACATTTTCTCTCTTAGGTAAGGATTTTTTATGTTTTATACTTTTGTAATTTTGGTTTTTCACGTTGAGTTTAAAATGCCCTTTTTCCTGTTTGAAATGTACTAACTTGAATTTTCCTCACAGCAGGTCAACTTGTGTGTGGTTGCAACATTAGGGTCCCATTGAGTACATTTTTGGAGAAAGGGACAGCTGTTGCAGCACAGGGCGGGAGGAGCGTGCCGAGCACGATACATTTTCTCTCTTAGGTAAGGATTTTTTATGTTTTATACTTTTGGAATTTTGGTTTTTCACGTTGAGTTAAAATGCCCTTTTTCCTGTTTGAAATGTACTAACTTGAATTTTCCTCACAGTAGGTCAACTTGTGTGTGGTTGCAACATTACGGTCCCATTGAGTACATTTTTGGAGAAAGGGACATCTGTTGCACCACACGGCAGAAGGAGCGTGCCGAGCATGATAGATTTTCTCTCTTTGGTAAGGATTTTTTATGTTTTATACTTTTGGAATTTTGGTTTTTCACGTTGAGTTTAAAATGCCCTTTTTCCTGTTTGAAATGTACTAACTTGAATTTTCCTCACAGCAGGTCAACTTGTGTGTGGTTGCAACATTACGGTCCCATTGAGTACATTTTTGGAGAAAGGGACATCTGTTGCACCACACGGCAGGAGGAGCGTGCCGAGCACGATAAATTTTCTCTCTTAGGTAAGGATTTTTTATGTTTTATACTTTTGGAATTTTGGTTTTTCACGTTGAGTTTAAAATACTCTTTTTCCTGTTTGAAATGTACTAACTTGAATTTTCCTCACAGCAGGTCAACTTGTGTGTGGTTGCAACATTACGGTCCCATTGAGTACATTTTTGGAGAAAGGGACATCTGTTGCACCACACGGCAGGAGGAGCGTGTCGAGCATGATACATTTTCTCTCTTTGGTAAGGATTTTTTATGTTTTATACTTTTGGAATTTTGGTTTTTCACGTTGAGTTTAAAATGCCCTTTTTCCTGTTTGAAATGTACCAACTTGAATTTTCCTCACAGCAGGTCAACTTGTGTGTGGTTGCAACATTACGATCCCATTGAGTACATTTTTGGAGAAAGGGACATCTGTTGCGCCACACGGCAGGAGGAGCATGCCGAGCACGATACATTTTCTCTCTTTGGTAAGGATTTTTTATGTTTTATACTTTTGGAATTTTGGTTTTTCACGTTGAGTTTAAAATGCCCTTTTTCCTGTTTGAAATGTACTAACTTGAATTTTCCTCACAGCAGGTCAACTTGTGTGTGGTTGCAACATTACGGTCCCATTGAGTACATTTTTGGAAAAAGGGACATCTGTTGCACCACACGGCAGGAGGAGCGTGCCGAGCACGATACATTTTCTCTCTTAGGTAAGGATTTTTTATGTTTTATACTTTTGGAATTTTGGTTTTTCACGTTGAGTTTAAAATGCCCTTTTTCCTGTTTGAAATGTACTAACTTGAATTTTCCTCACAGCAGGTCAACTTGTGTGTGGTTGCAACATTACGGTCCCATTGAGTACATTTTTGGAGAAAGGGACATCTGTTGCACCACACGGCAGGAGGAGCATGCCGAGAACGATACATTTTCTCTCTTAGGTAAGGATTTTTTATGTTTTATACTTTTGGAATTTTGGTTTTTCACGTTGAGTTTAAAATGCCCTTTTTCCTGTTTGAAATGTACTAACTTGAATTTTCCTCACAGCAGGTCAACTTGTGTGTGGTTGCAACATTACGGTCCCATTGAGTACATTTTTGGAGAAAGGGACATCTGTTGCACCACAGGGCAGGAGGAGCGTGCCGAGCATGATACATTTTCTCTCTTTGGTAAGGATTTTTTATGTTTTATACTTTTGGAATTTTGGTTTTTCACGTTGACTTTAAAATGCCCTTTTTCTTGTTTGAAATGTACTAACTTGAATTTTCCTCACAGCAGGTCAACTTGTGTGTGGTTGCAACATTACGGTCCCATTGAGTACATTTTTGGAGAAAGGGACATCTGTTACACCACACGGCAGGAGGAGCGTGCCGAGCACGATACATTTTCTCTCTTAGGTAAGGATTTTTTATGTTTTATACTTTTGGAATTTTGGTTTTTCACGTTGACTTTAAAATGCCCTTTTTCCTGTTTGAAATGTACTAACTTGAATTTTCCTCACAGCAGGTCAACTTGTGTGTGGTTGCAACATTACGGTCCCATTGAGTACATTTTTGGAGAAAGGGACATCTGTTGCACCACAGGGCAGGAGGAGCGTGCCGAGCATGATACATTTTCTCTCTTTGGTAAGGATTTTTTATGTTTTATACTTTTGGAATTTTGGTTTTTCACGTTGAGTTTAAAATGCCCTTTTTCCTCAGCAGGTCAACTTGTGTGTGGTTGCAACATTACAGTCCCATTGAGTACATTTTTGGAGAAAGGGACATCTGTTGCACCACACGGCAGGAGGAGCGTGCCGAGCACGATACATTTTCTCTCTTAGGTAAGGATTTTTTATGTTTTATACTTTTGGAATTTTGGTTTTTCACGTTGACTTTAAAATGCCCTTTTTCTTGTTTGAAATGTACTAACTTGAATTTTCCTCACAGCAGGTCAACTTGTGTGTGGTTGCAACATTACGGTCCCATTGAGTACATTTTTGGAGAAAGGGACATCTGTTACACCACACGGCAGG
The DNA here is from genome assembly GCF_023864345.2 of Schistocerca serialis cubense. Taxonomy (NCBI): domain Eukaryota; kingdom Metazoa; phylum Arthropoda; class Insecta; order Orthoptera; family Acrididae; genus Schistocerca; species Schistocerca serialis. The sequence goes on along the minus strand of NC_064646.1, from coordinate 48,509,400 downwards.
AGGAGCATGCCGAGCACGATACATTTTCTCTCTTAGGTAAGGATTTTTTATGTTTTATACTTTTGGAATTTTGGTTTTTCACGTTGAGTTTAAAATACTCTTTTTCCTGTTTGAAATGTACTAACTTGAATTTTCCTCACAGCAGGTCAACTTGTGTGTGGTTGCAACATTACGGTCCCATTGAGTACATTTTTGGAGAAAGGAACATCTGTTGCAGCACAGGGCGGGAGGAGCGTGCCGAGCACGATACATTTTCTCTCTTAGGTAAGGATGTTTTATGTTTTATACTTTTGGAATTTTGGTTTTTCACGTTGAGTTTAAAATGCCCTTTTTCCTGTTTGAAATGTACTAACTTGAATTTTCCTCACAGCAGGTCAACTTGGGTGTGGTTGCAACATTACGGTCCCATTGAGTACATTTTTGGAGAAAGGGACATCTGTTGCACCACACGGCAGGAGGAGCGTGCCGAGCACGATACATTTTCTCTCTTAGGTAAGGATTTTTTATGTTTTATACTTTTGGAATTTTGGTTTTTCACGTTGACTTTAAAATGCCCTTTTTCTTGTTTGAAATGTACTAACTTGAATTTTCCTCACAGCAGGTCAACTTGTGTGTGGTTGCAACATTACGGTCCCATTGAGTACATTTTTGGAGAAAGGGACATCTGTTGCACCACAGGGCAGGAGGAGCGTGCCGAGCATGATACATTTTCTCTCTTTGGTAAGGATTTTTTATGTTTTATACTTTTGGAATTTTGGTTTTTCACGTTGAGTTTAAAATGCCCTTTTTCCTCAGCAGGTCAACTTGTGTGTGGTTGCAACATTACAGTCCCATTGAGTACATTTTTGGAGAAAGGGACATCTGTTGCACCACACGGCAGGAGGAGCGTGCCGAGCACGATACATTTTCTCTCTTAGGTAAGGATTTTTTATGTTTTATACTTTTGGAATTTTGGTTTTTCACGTTGACTTTAAAATGCCCTTTTTCTTGTTTGAAATGTACTAACTTGAATTTTCCTCACAGCAGGTCAACTTGTGTGTGGTTGCAACATTACGGTCCCATTGAGTACATTTTTGGAGAAAGGGACATCTGTTACACCACACGGCAGGAGGAGCGTGCCGAGCACGATACATTTTCTCTCTTAGGTAAGGATTTTTTATGTTTTATACTTTTGGAATTTTGGTTTTTCACGTTGACTTTAAAATGCCCTTTTTCTTGTTTGAAATGTACTAACTTGAATTTTCCTCACAGCAGGTCAACTTGTGTGTGGTTGCAACATTACAGTCCCATTGAGTACATTTTTGGAGAAAGGGACATCTGTTGCACCACACGGCAGGAGGAGCGTGCCGAGCACGATACATTTTCTCTCTTAGGTAAGGATTTTTTATGTTTTATACTTTTGGAATTTTGGTTTTTCACGTTGTCTTTAAAATGCCCTTTTTCTTGTTTGAAATGTACTAACTTGAATTTTCCTCACAGCAGGTCAACTTGTGTGTGGTTGCAACATTACGGTCCCATTGAGTACATTTTTGGAGAAAGGGACATCTGTTGCACCACAGGGCAGGAGGAGCGTGCCGAGCATGATACATTTTCTCTCTTTGGTAAGGATTTTTTATGTTTTATACTTTTGGAATTTTGGTTTTTCACGTTGAGTTTAAAATGCCCTTTTTCCTCAGCAGGTCAACTTGTGTGTGGTTGCAACATTACAGTCCCATTGAGTACATTTTTGGAGAAAGGGACATCTGTTGCACCACACGGCAGGAGGAGCGTGCCGAGCACGATACATTTTCTCTCTTAGGTAAGGATTTTTTATGTTTTATACTTTTGGAATTTTGGTTTTTCACGTTGACTTTAAAATGCCCTTTTTCTTGTTTGAAATGTACTAACTTGAATTTTCCTCACAGCAGGTCAACTTGTGTGTGGTTGCAACATTACGGTCCCATTGAGTACATTTTTGGAGAAAGGGACATCTGTTACACCACACGGCAGGAGGAGCGTGCCGAGCACGATACATTTTCTCTCTTAGGTAAGGATTTTTTATGTTTTATACTTTTGGAATTTTGGTTTTTCACGTTGACTTTAAAATGCCCTTTTTCTTGTTTGAAATGTACTAACTTGAATTTTCCTCACAGCAGGTCAACTTGTGTGTGGTTGCAACATTACGGTCCCATTGAGTACATTTTTGGAGAAAGGGACATCTGTTGCACCACACGGCAGGAGGAGCGTGCCGAGCATGATACATTTTCTCTCTTTGGTAAGGATTTTTTATGTTTTATACTTTTGGAATTTTGGTTTTTCATGTTGAGTTTAAAATGCCCATTTTCCTGTTTGAAATGTACTAACTTGAATTTTCCTCACAGCAGGTCAACTTGTTTGTGGTTGCAACATTACGGTCCCATTGAGTACATTTTTGGAGAAAGGGACATCTGTTGCACCACACGGCAGGAGGAGCGTGCCAAGCACGATACATTTTCTCTCTTAGGTAAGGATTTTTTATGTTTTATACTTTTGGAATTTTGGTTTTTCACGTTGAGTTTAAAATGCCCTTTTTCCTGTTTGAAATGTACTAACTTGAATTTTCCTCACAGCAGGTCAACTTGTGTGTGGTTGCAACATTACGGTCCCATTGAGTACATTTTTGGAGAAAGGGACATCTGTTGCACCACACGGCAGGAGGAGCGTGCCGAGCATGATACATTTTCTCTCTTTGGTACGGATTTTTTATGTTTTATACTTTTAGAATTTTGGTTTTTCACATTGCGTTTAAAATGCCCTTTTTCCTGTTTGAAATGTACTAACTTGAATTTTCCTCACAGCAGGTCAACTAGTGTGTGGTTGCAACATTACCGACCCATTGAGTATATTTTTGGAGAAAGGGACATCTGTTACACCACACGGCAGGAGGAGCGTGCCGAGCACGATACATTTTCTCTCTTTGGTAAGGATTTTTTATGTTTTATACTTTTGGAATTTTGGTTTTTCACGTTGAGTTTAAAATGCCCTTTTTCCTGTTTGAAATGTACTAACTTGAATTTTCCTCACAGCAGGTCAACTTGTGTGTGGTTGCAACATTACGGTCCCATTGAGTACATTTTTGGAGAAAGGGACATCTGTTGCACCACACGGCAGGAGGAGCGTGCCGAGCACGATACATTTTCTCTCTTAGGTAAGGATTTTTTATGTTTTATACTTTTGGAATTTTGGTTTTTCACGTTGAGTTTAAAATGCCCTTTTTCCTGTATGAAATGTACTAACTTGAATTTTCCTCACAGCAGGTCAACTTGTGTGTGATTGCAACATTACGGTCCCATTGAGTACATTTTTGGAGAAAGGGACATTTGTTGCACCACACGGCAGGAGGAGCGTGCCGAGAACGATACATTTTCTCTCTTAGGTAAGGATTTTTTATGTTTTATACTTTTGGAATTTTGGTTTTTCACGTTGAGTTTAAAATGCCCTTTTTCCTGTTTGAAATGTACTAACTTGAATTTTCCTCACAGCAGGTCAACTTGTGTGTGTTTGCAACACTACAGTCCCATTGAGTACATTTTTGGAGAAGGGGACATCTGTTGCACCACACGGCAGGAGGAGCGTGCCGAGCACGATACATTTTTTCTCTTAGGTAAGGATTTTTTATGTTTTATACTTTTGGAATTTTGGTTTTTCACGTTGAGTTTAAAATGCCCTTTTTCTTGTTTGAAATGTACTAACTTGAATTTTCCGCACAGCAGGTCAACTTGTGTGTGGTTGCAACATTACGGTCCCATTGAGTACATTTTTGGAGAAAGGAACATCTGTTGCAGCACAGGGCGGCAGGAGCGTGCCGAGCACGATACATTTTCTCTCTTAGGTAAGGATTTTTTATGTTTTATACTTTTGGAATTTTGGTTTTTCACGTTGAGTTTAAAATGCCCTTTTTCCTGTTCGAAATGTACTAACTTGAATTTTCCTCAAAGCAGGTCAACTTGGGTGTGGTTGCAACATTACGGTCCCATTGAGTACATTTTTGGAGAAAGGGACATCTGTTGCACCACACGGCTGGAGGAGCGTGCCGAGCACGATACATTTTCTCTCTTTGGTTAGGATTTTTTATGTTTTATACTTTTGGAATTTTGGTTTTTCACGTTGAGTTTAAAATGCCCTTTTTCTTGTTTGAAATGTACTGACTTGAATTTTCCTCACAGCAGGTCAACTTGTGTGTGGTTGCAACATTACGGTCCCATTGAGTACATTTTTGGAGAAAGGGACATCTGTTGCTCCACACGGCAGGAGGAGCGTGCCGAGCATGATACATTTTCTCTCTTTGGTAAGGATTTTGTATGTTTTATAGTTTTGGAATTTTGGTTTTTCACGTTGAGTTTAAAATGCCCTTTTTCCTGTTTGAAATGTACTAACTTGAATTTTCCTCACAGCAGGTCAACTTGTGTGTGGTTGCAACATTACGGTCCCATTGAGTACATTTTTGGAGAAAGGGACATCTGTTGCACCACACGGCAGGAGGAGCGTGCCGAGCATGATACATTTTCTCTCTTTGGTAAGGATTTTGTATGTTTTATAGTTTTGGAATTTTGGTTTTTCACGTTGAGTTTAAAATGCCCTTTTTCCTGTTTGAAATGTACTAACTTGAATTTTCCTCACAGCAGGTCAACTTGTGTGTGGTTGCAACATTACGGTCCCATTGAGTACATTTTTGGAGAAAGGGACATCTGTTGCTCCACACGGCAGGAGGAGCGTGCCGAGCATGATACATTTTCTCTCTTTGGTAAGGATTTTGTATGTTTTATAGTTTTGGAATTTTGGTTTTTCACGTTGAGTTTAAAATGCCCTTTTTCCTGTTTGAAATGTACTAACTTGAATTTTCCTCACAGCAGGTCAACTTGTGTGTGGTTGCAACATTACGGTCCCATTGAGTACATTTTTGGAGAAAGGGACATCTGTTGCACCATACAGCAGGAGGAGCGTGCCAAGCACGATACATTTTCTCTCTTAGGGAAGGATTTTTTATGTTTTATACTTTTGGAATTTTGGTTTTTCACGTTGAGTTTAAAATGCCCTTTTTCTTGTTTGAAATGTACTAACTTGAATTTTCCTCACAGCTGGTCAACTTGTGTGTGGTTGCAACATTACGGTCCCATTGAGTACATTTTTGGAGAAGGGGACATCTGTTGCACCACACGGCAGGAGGAGCGTGCCGAGCATGATACATTTTCTCTCTTAGGTAAGGATTTTTTATGTTTTATACTTTTGGAATTTTGGTTTTTCACGTTGAGTTTAAAATGCCCTTTTTCTTGTTTGAAATGTACTAACTTGAATTTTCCTCACAGCAGGTCAACTTGTGTGTGGTTGCAACATTACGGTCCCATTGAGTACATTTTTGGAGAAAGGGACATCTGTTGCACCACACGGCAGGAGGAGCGTGCCGAGCATGATAAATTTCTCTCTTTGGTACGGATTTTTTATGTTTTATACTTTTGGAATTTTGGTTTTTCACGTTGAGTTTAAAATGCCCTTTTTCTTGTTTGAAATGTACTAACTTGAATTTTCCTCACAGCAGGTCAACTTGTGTGTGGTTGCAACATTACGGTCCCATTGAGTACATTTTTGGAGAAAGGGACATCTGTTGCACCACACGGCAGGAGGAGCGTGCCGAGCATGATACATTTTCTCTCTTAGGTAAGGATTTTTTATGTTTTATACTTTTGGAATTTTGGTTTTTCACGTTGAGTTTAAAATGCCCTTTTTCTTGTTTGAAATGTACTAACTTCAATTTTCCTCACAGCAGGTCAACTTGTGTGTGGTTGCAACATTACGGTCCCATTGAGTACATTTTTGGAGAAAGGGACATCTGTTGCACCACACGGCAGGAGGAGCGTGCCGAGCATGATAAATTTCTCTCTTTGGTACGGATTTTTTACGTTTTATACTTTTGGAATTTTGGTTTTTCACGTTGAGTTTAAAATGCCCTTTTTCTTGTTTGAAATGTACTAACTTGAATTTTCCTCACAGCAGGTCAACTTGTGTGTGGTTGCAACATTACGGTCCCATTGAGTAAATTTTTGGAGAAAGGGACATCTGTTGCACCACACGGCAGGAGGAGCGTGCCGAGCACGATACATTTTCTCTCTTAGGTAAGGATTTTTTATGTTTTATACTTTTGGAATTTTGGTTTTTCACGTTGAGTTTAAAATGCCCTTTTTCCTGTTTGAAATGTACTAACTTGAATTTTCCTCACAGCAGGTCAACTTGTGTGTGGTTGCAACATTACGGTCCCATTGAGTACATTTTTGGAGAAAGGGACATCTGTTGCACCACACGGCAGGAGGAGCGTGCCGAGCATGATACATTTCCTCTCTTAGGTAAGGATTTTTTATGTTTTACACTTTTGGAATTTTGGTTTTTCACGTTGAGTTTAAAATGCCCTTATTCCTGTTTGAAATGTACTAACTTGAATTTTCCTCACAGCAGGTCAACTTGTGTGTGGTTGCAACATTACGGTCCCATTGAGTACATTTTTGGAGAAAGGGACATCTGTTGCACCACACGGCAGGAGGAGCGTGCCGAGCATGATACATTTTCTCTCTTTGGTAAGGATTTTTTATGTTTTATACTTTTGGAATTTTGGTTTTTCACGTTGAGTTTAAAATGCCCTTTTTCCTGTTTGAAATGTACTAACTTGAATTTTCCTCACAGCAGGTCAACTTGTGTGTGGTTGCAACATTACGGTCCCATTGAGTACATTTTTGGAGAAAGGGACATCTGTTGCACCACACGGCAGGAGGAGCGTGCCGAGCATGATACATTTTCTCTCTTTGGTAAGGATTTTTTATGTTTTATACTTTTGGAATTTTGGTTTTTCACGTTGAGTTTAAAATGCCCTTTTTCCTGTTTGAAATGTACTAACTTGAATTTTCCTCACAGCAGGTCAACTTGTGTGTGGTTGCAACATTACGGTCCCATTGAGTACATTTTTGGAGAAAGGGACATCTGTTGCACCACACGGCAGGAGGAGCGTGCCGAGCATGATACATTTTCTCTCTTAGGTAAGGATTTTTTATGTTTTATACTTTTGGAATTTTGGTTTTTCACGTTGAGTTTAAAATGCCCTTTTTCCTGTTTGAAATGTACTAACTTGAATTTTCCTCACAGCAGGTCAACTTGTGTGTGGTTGCAACATTACGGTCCCATTGAGTACATTTTTGGAGAAAGGGACATCTGTTGCACCACACGGCAGGAGGAGCGTGCCGAGCATGATACATTTCCTCTCTTAGGTAAGGATTTTTTATGTTTTACACTTTTGGAATTTTGGTTTTTCACGTTGAGTTTAAAATGCCCTTTTTCCTGTTTGAAATGTACTAACTTGAATTTTCCTCACAGCAGGTCAACTTGTGTGTGGTTGCAACATTACGGTCCCATTGAGTACATTTTTGGAGAAAGGGACATCTGTTGCACCACACGGCAGGAGGAGCGTGCCGAGCATGATACATTTTCTCTCTTTGGTAAGGATTTTTTATGTTTTATACTTTTGGAATTTTGGTTTTTCACGTTGAGTTTAAAATGCCCTTTTTCCTGTTTGAAATGTACTAACTTGAATTTTCCTCACAGCAGGTCAACTTGTGTGTGGTTGCAACATTACGGTCCCATTGAGTACATTTTTGGAGAAAGGGACATCTGTTGCACCACACGGCAGGAGGAGCGTGCCGAGCATGATATATTTTCTCTCTTTGGTAAGGATTTTTTATGTTTTATACTTTTGGAATTTTGGTTTTTCACGTTGAGTTTAAAATGCCCTTTTTCCTGTTTGAAATGTACTAACTTGAATTTTCCTCACAGCAGGTCAACTTGTGTGTGGTTGCAACATTACGGTCCCATTGAGTACATTTTTGGAGAAAGGGACATCTGTTGCACCACACGGCAGGAGGAGCGTGCCGAGCATGATACATTTTCTCTCTTTGGTAACGATTTTTTATGTTTTATACTTTTGGAATTTTGGTTTTTCACGTTGAGTTTAAAATGCCCTTTTTCCTGTTTGAAATGTACTAACTTGAATTTTCCTCACAGCAGGTCAACTTGTGTGTGGTTGCAACATTACGGTCCCATTGAGTACATTTTTGGAAAAAGGGACATCTGTTGCACCACACGGCAGGAGGAGCGTGCCGAGCATGATACATTTCCTCTCTTAGGTAAGGATTTTTTATGTTTTATACTTTTGGAATTTTGGTTTTTCACGTTGAGTTTAAAATGCCCTTTTTCCTGTTTGAAATGTACTAACTTGAATTTTCCTCACAGCAGGTCAACTTGTGTGTGGTTGCAACATTACGGTCCCATTGAGTACATTTTTGGAGAAAGGGACATCTGTTGCACCACACGGCAGGAGGAGCGTGCCGAGCATGATACATTTTCTCTCTTTGGTAAGGATTTTTTATGTTTTATACTTTTGGAATTTTGGTTTTTCACGTTGAGTTTAAAATGCCCTTTTTCCTGTTTGAAATGTACCAACTTGAATTTTCCTCACAGGAGGTCAACTTGTGTGTGGTTGCAACATTACGGTGCCATTGAGTACATTTTTGGAGAAAGGGACATCTGTTGCACCACACGGCAGGAGGAGCATGCCGAGCACGATACATTTTCTCTCTTAGGTAAGGATTTTTTATGTTTTATACTTTTGGAATTTTGGTTTTTCACATTGAGTTTAAAATGCCCTTTTTCCTGTTTGAAATGTACTAACTTGAATTTTCTTCACAGCAGGTCAACTTGTGTGTGGTTGCAACATTACGGTCCCATTGAGTACATTTTTCGAGAAAGGGACATCTGTTGCACCACACGGCAGGAGGAGCGTGCCGAGAACGATACATTTTCTCTCTTAGGTATGGATTTTTTATGTTTTATACTTTTGGAATTTTGGTTTTTCACGTTGAGTTTAAAATGCCCTTTTTCTTGTTTGAAATGTACTAACTTGAATTTTCCTCACAGCAGGTCAACTTGTGTGTGGTTGCAACATTACAGTCCCATTGAGTACATTTTTGGAGAAGGGGACATCAGTTGCACCACACGGCAGGAGGAGCGTGCCGAGCACGATACATTTTTTCTCTTAGGGAAGGATTTTTTATGTTTTATACTTTTGGAATTTTGGTTTTTCACGTTGAGTTTAAAATGCCCTTTTTCTTGTTTGAAATGTACTAACTTGAATTTTCCTCACAGCAGGTCAACTTGTGTGTGGTTGCAACATTACGGTCCCATTGAGTACATTTTTGGAGAAAGGGACATCTGTTGCACCACACGGCAGGTGGAGCGTGCCGAGTATGATACATTTTCTCTCTTTGGTAAGGATTTTTTATGTTTTATACTTTTGGAATGTTGGTTTTTCACGTTGAGTTTAAAATGCCCTTTTTCCTGTTTGAAATGTACTGAATTGAATTTTGCTCACAGCAGGTCAACTTGTGTGTGGTTGCAACATTACGGTCCCATTGAGTACATTTTTGGAGAAAGGGACATCTGTTGCACCACATGGCAGGAGGAGCGTGCCGAGCACGATACATTTTCTCTCTTTGGTTAGGATTTTTTATGTTTTATACTTTTGGAATTTTGGTTTTTCACGTTGAGTTTAAAATGCCCTTTTTCTTGTTTGAAATGTACTAACTTGAATTTTCCTCACAGCAGGTCAACTTGTGTGTGGTTGCAACATTACGGTCCCATTGAGTAAATTTTTGGAGAAAGGGACATCTGTTGCACCACACGGACGGAGGAGCGTGCCGAGCACGATACATTTTCTCTCTTTGGTAAGGATTTTTTATGTTTTATACTTTTGGAATTTTGGTTTTTCACGTTGAGTTTAAAATGCCCTTTTTCCTGTTTGAAATGTACTAACTTGAATTTTCCTCACAGCAGGTCAACTTGTGTGTGGTTGCAACATTACGGTCCCATTGAGTACATTTTTGGAGAAAGGGACATCTGTTGCACCACACGGCAGGAGGAGCGTGCCGAGCACGATACATTTTCTCTCTTAGGTAAGGATTTTTTTATGTTTTATACTTTTGGAATTTTGGTTTCTCACGTTGAGTTTAAAATGCCCTTTTTCCTGTTTGAAATGTACTAACTTGAATTTTCCTCACAGCAGGTCAACTTGTGTGTGGTTGCAACATTACGGTCCCATTGAGTACATTTTTGGAGAAAGGGACATCTGTTGCACCACACGGCAGGAGGAGCGTGCCGAGCACGATACATTTTCTCTCTTAGGTAAGGATTTTTTATGTTTTATACTTTTGGAATTTTGGTTTTTCACGTTGAGTTTAAAATGCCCTTTTTCCTGTTTGAAATGTACTAACTTGAATTTTCCTCACAGCAGGTCAACTTGTGTGTGGTTGCAACATTACGGTCCCATTGAGTACATTTTTGGAGAAAGGGACATCTGTTGCACCACACGGCAGGAGGAGCGTGCCGAGCATGATACATTTTCTCTCTTTGGTAAGGATTTTTTATGTTTTATACTTTTGGAATTTAGGTTTTTCACGTTGAGTTTAAAATGCCCTTTTTCCTGTTTGAAATGTACTAACTTGAATTTTCCTCACAGCAGGTCAACTTGTGTGTGGTTGCAACATTACGGTGCCATTGAGTACATTTTTGGAGAAAGGGACATCTGTTGCACCACACGGCAGGAGGAGCGTGCCGAGCATGATACATTTTCTCTCTTTGGTAAGGATTTTTTATGTTTTATACTTTTGGAATTTTGGTTTTTCACGTTGAGTTTAAAATGCCCTTTTTCTTGTTTGAAATGTACTAACATGAATTTTCCTCACAGCAGGTCAACTTGGGTGTGGTTGCAACATTACGGTCCCATTGAGTACATTTTTGGAGAAAGGGACATCTGTTGCACCACACGGCAGGAGGAGCGTGCCGAGCACGATACATTTTCTCTCTTAGGTAAGGATTTTTTATGTTTTATACTTTTGGAATTTTGGTTTTTTACGTTGAGTTTAAAATGCCCTTTTTCTTGTTTGAGATGTACTAACTTGAATTTTCCTCACAGCAGGTCAACTTGTGTGTGGTTGCAACATTACGGTCCCATTGAGTACATTTTTGGAGAAAGGGACATCTGTTGAACCAAACGGCAGGAGGAGCGTGCCGAGCATGATACATTTTCTCTCTTTGGTAAGGATTTTTTATGTTTTATACTTTTGGAATTTTGGTTTTTCACGTTGAGTTTAAAATGCCCTTTTTCCTGTTTGAAATGTACTAACTTGAATTTTCCTCACAGCAGGTCAACTTGTGTGTGGTTGCAACATTACGGTCCCATTGAGTACATTTTTGGAGAAAGGGACATCTGTTGCACCACACGGCAGGAGGAGCGTGCCGAGCACGATACATTTTCTCTCTTAGGTAAGGATTTTTTATGTTTTATACTTTTGGAATTTTGGTTTTTCACGTTGAATTTAAAATGCCCTTTTTCCTGTTTGAAATGTACTAACTTGAATTTTCCTCACAGCAGGTCAACTTGTGTGTGGTTGCAACATTACGGTCCCATTGAGTACATTTTTGGAGAAAGGGACATCTGTTGCACCACACGGCAGGAGGAGCGTGCCGAGCATGATACATTTTCTCTCTTTGGTAAGGATTTTTTATGTTTTATACTTTTGGAATTTAGGTTTTTCACGTTGAGTTTAAAATGCCCTTTTTCCTGTTTGAAATGTACTAACTTGAATTTTCCTCACAGCAGGTCAACTTGTGTGTGGTTGCAACATTACGGTCCCATTGAGTACATTTTTGGAGAAAGGGACGTCTGTTGCACCACACGGCAGGAGGAGCGTGCCGAGCACGATACATTTTCTCTCTTAGGTAAGGATTTTTTATGTTTTATACTTTGTGAATTTTGGTTTTTCACGTTGAGTTTAAAATGCCCTTTTTCCTGTTTGAAATGTACTAACTTGAATTTTCCTCACAGCAGGTCAACTTGTGTGTGGTTGCAACATTACGGTCCCATTGAGTACATTTTTGGAGAAAGGGACATCTGTTGCACCACACGGCAGGAGGAGCGTGCCGAGCACGATACATTTTCTCTCTTAGGTAAGGATTTTTTATGTTTTATACTTTTGGAATTTTGGTTTTTCACGTTGAATTTAAAATGCCCTTTTTCCTGTTTGAAATGTACTAACTTGAATTTTCCTCACAGCAGGTCAACTTGTGTGTGGTTGCAACATTACGGTCCCATTGAGTACATTTTTGGAGAAAGGGACATCTGTTGCACCACACGGCAGGAGGAGCGTGCCGAGCATGATACATTTTCTCTCTTTGGTAAGGATTTTTTATGTTTTATACTTTTGGAATTTAGGTTTTTCACGTTGAGTTTAAAATGCCCTTTTTCCTGTTTGAAATGTACTAACTTGAATTTTCCTCACAGCAGGTCAACTTGTGTGTGGTTGCAACATTACGGTCCCATTGAGTACATTTTTGGAGAAAGGGACGTCTGTTGCACCACACGGCAGGAGGAGCGTGCCGAGCATGATACATTTTCTCTCTTTGGTAAGGATTTTTTATGTTTTATACTTTTGGAATTTTGGTTTTTCACGTTGAATTTAAAATGCCCTTTTTCCTGTTTGAAATGTACTAACTTGAATTTTCCTCACAGCAGGTCAACTTGTGTGTGGTTGCAACATTACGGTCCCATTGAGTACATTTTTGGAGAAAGGGACATCTGTTGCACCCCACGGCAGGAGGAGCGTGCCGAGCACGATACATTTTCTCTCTTAGGTAAGGATTTTTTATGTTTTATACTTTTGGAATTTTGGTTTTTCACGTTGAATTTAAAATGCCCTTTTTCCTGTTTGAAATGTACTAACTTGAATTTTCCTCACAGCAGGTCAACTTGTGTGTGGTTGCAACATTACGGTCCCATTGAGTACATTTTTGGAGAAAGGGACATCTGTTGCACCACACGGCAGGAGGAGCGTGCCGAGCATGATACATTTTCTCTCTTTGGTAAGGATTTTTTATGTTTTATACTTTTGGAATTTAGGTTTTTCACGTTGAGTTTAAAATGCCCTTTTTCCTGTTTGAAATGTACTAACTTGAATTTTCCTCACAGCAGGTCAACTTGTGTGTGGTTGCAACATTACGGTCCCATTGAGTACATTTTTGGAGAAAGGGACGTCTGTTGCACCACACGGCAGGAGGAGCGTGCCGAGCATGATACATTTTCTCTCTTTGGTAAGGATTTTTTATGTTTTATACTTTTGGAATTTTGGTTTTTCACGTTGAGTTTAAAATGCCCTTTTTCCTGTTTGAAATGTACTAACTTGAATTTTCCTCACAGCAGGTCAACTTGTGTGTGGTTGCAACATTACGGTCCCATTGAGTACATTTTTGGAGAAAGGGACATCTGTTGCACCACACGGCAGGAGGAGCGTGCCGAGCACGATACATTTTCTCTCTTAGGTAAGGATTTTTTATGTTTTATACTTTTGGAATTTTGGTTTTTCACGTTGAGTTTAAAATGCCCTTTTTCTTGTTTGAAATGTACTAACTTGAATTTTCCTCACAGCAGGTCAACTTGTGTGTGGTTGCAACATTACGGTCCCATTGAGTACATTTTTGGAGAAAGGGACATCTGTTGCACCACACGGCAGGAGGAGCGTGCCGAGCACGATACATTTTCTCTCTTAGGTAAGGATTTTTTATGTTTTATACTTTGTGAATTTTGGTTTTCCACGTTGAGTTTAAAATGCCCTTTTTCTTGTTTGAAATGTACTAACTTGAATTTTCCTCACAGCAGGTCAACTTGTGTGTGGTTGCAACATTACGGTCCCATTGAGCACATTTTTGGAGAAAGGGACACCTGTTGCACCACACGGCAGGAGGAGCGTGCCGAGCACGATACATTTTCTCTCTTAGGTAAGGATTTTTTATGTTCTATACTTTTGGAATTTTGGTTTTTCACGTTGAGTTTAAAATGCCCTTTTTCTTGTTTGAAATGTACTAACTTGAATTTTCCTCACAGCAGGTCAACTTGTGTGTGGTTGCAACATTACGGTCCCATTGAGTACATTTTTGGAGAAAGGGACATCTGTTGCACCACACGGCAGGAGGAGCGTGCCGAGCACGATACATTTTCTCTCTTTGGTAAGAATTTTTTATGTTTTATACTTTTTGAATTTTGGTTTTTCACGTTGAATTTAAAATGCCCTTTTTCCTGTTTGAAATGTACTAACTTGAATTTTCCTCACAGCAGGTCAACTTGTGTGTGGTTGCAACATTACGGTCCCATTGAGTACATTTTTGGAGAAAGGGACATCTGTTGCACCACACGGCAGGAGGAGCGTGCCGAGCACGATACATTTTCTCTCTTAGGTAAGGATTTTTTATGTTTTATACTTTTGGAATTTTGGTTTTTCACGTTGAGTTTAAAATGCCCTTTTTCCTGTTTGAAATGTACTAACTTGAATTTTCCTCACAGCAGGTCAACTTGTGTGTGGTTGCAACATTACAGTCCCATTGAGTACATTTTTGGAGAAAGGGACATCTGTTGCACCACACGGCAGGAGGAGCGTGCCGAGCACGATACATTTTCTCTCTTAGGTAAGGATTTTTTATGTTTTATACTTTTGGAATTTTGGTTTTTCACGTTGAGTTTAAAATGCCCTTTTTCTTGTTTGAAATGTACTAACTTGAATTTTCCTCACAGCAGGTCAACTTGTGTGTGGTTGCAACATTACGGTCTCATTGAGTACATTTTTGGAGAAAGGGACATCTGTTGCACCACACGGCAGGAGGAGCGTGCCGAGCACGATACATTTTCTCTCTTAGGTAAGGATTTTTTATGTTTTATACTTTTGGAATTTTGGTTTTTCACGTTGAGTTTAAAATGCCCTTTTTCCTGTTTGAAATGTACTAACTTGAATTTTCCTCACAGCAGGTCAACTTGTGTGTGGTTGCAACATTACGGTCCCATTGAGTACATTTTTGGAGAAAGGGACATCTGTTGCACCACACGGCAGGAGGAGTGTGCCGAGCACGATACATTTTCTCTCTTAGGTAAGGATTTTTTATGTTTTATACTTTTGGAATTTTGGTTTTTCACATTGAGTTTAAAATGCCCTTTTTCTTCTTTGAAATGTACTAACTTGAATTTTCCTCACAGCTGGTCAACTTGTGTGTGGTTGCAACATTACGGTCCCATTGAGTACATTTTTGGAGAAAGGGACATCTGTTGCACCACACGGCAGGAGGAGCGTGCCGAGCACGATACATTTTCTCTCTTAGGTAATGATTTTTTATGTTTTATACTTTTGGAATTTTGGTTTTTCACATTGAGTTTAAAATGCCCTTTTTCTTGTTTGAAATGTACTAACTTGAATTTTCCTCACAGCAGGTCAACTTGTGTGTGGTTGCAACATTACGGTCCCATTGAGTACATTTTTGGAGAAAGGGACATCTGTTGCACCACACGGCAGGAGGAGCGTGCCGAGCACGATACATTTTCTCTCTTTGGTAAGAATTTTTTATGTTTTATACTTTTTGAATTTTGGTTTTTCACGTTGAGTTTAAAATGCCCTTTTTCCTGTTTGAAATGTACTAACTTGAATTTTCCTCACAGCAGGTCAACTTGTGTGTGGTTGCAACATTACGGTCCCATTGAGTACATTTTTGGAGAAAGGGACATCTGTTGCACCACACGGCAGGAGGAGCGTGCCGAGCACGATACATTTTCTCTCTTTGGTAAGGATTTTTTATGTTTTATACTTTTGGAATTTTGGTTTTTCACGTCGAGTTTAAAATGCCCTTTTTCCTGTTTGAAATGTACCAACTTGAATTTTCCTCACAGCAGGTCAACTTGTGTGTGGTTGCAACATTACGGTCCCATTGAGTACATTTTTGGAGAAAGGGACATCTGTTGCACCACACGGCAGGAGGAGCATGCCGAGCACGATACATTTTCTCTCTTAGGTAAGGATTTTTTATGTTTTATACTTTTGGAATTTTGGTTTTTCACGTTGCGTATAAAATGACCTTTTTCCTGTTTGAAATGTACTAACTTGAATTTTCCTCACAGCAGGTCAACTTGTGTGTGGTTGCAACATTACGGACCCATTGAGTATATTTTTGGAGAAAGGGACATCTGTTGCACCACACGGCAGGAGGAGCGTGCCGAGCACGATACATTTTCTCTCTTTGGTAAGGATTTTTTATGTTTTATACTTTTTGAATTTTGGTTTTTCACATTGAGTTTAAAATGCCCTTTTTCCTGTTTGAAATGTACCAACTTGAATTTTCCTCACAGCAGGTCAACTTGTGTGTGGTTGCAACATTACGGTCCCATTGAGTACATTTTTGGAGAATGGGACATCTGTTGCACCACACGGCAGGAGGAGCGTGCCGAGCACGATACATTTTCTCTCTTAGGTAAGGATTTTTTATGTTTAATACTTTTGGAATTTTGGTTTTTCACGTTGAGTTTAAAATGCCCTTTTTCCTGTTTGAAATGTACTAACTTGAATTTTCCTCACAGCAGGTCAACTTGTGTGTGGTTGCAACATTACGGTCCCATTGAGTACATTTTTGGAGAAAGGGACATCTGTTGCACCACACGGCAGGAGGAGCGTGCCGAGAACGATACATTTTCTCTCTTAGGTAAGGATTTTTTATGTTTTATACTTTTGGAATTTTGGTTTTTCACGTTGAGTTTAAAATGCCCATTTTCCTGTTTGAAATGTACTAACTTGAATTTTCCTCACAGCAGGTCAACTTGTGTGTGGTTGCAACATTACGGTCCCATTGAGTACATTTTAGGAGAAAGGGACATCTGTTGCACCACACGGCAGGAGGAGCGTGCCGAGCACGATACATTTTCTCTCTTAGGTAAGGATTTTTTATGTTTTATACTTTTGGAATTTTGGTTTTTCACGTTGAGTTTAAAATGCCCTTTTTCCTGTTTGAAATGTACTAACTTGAATTTTCCTCACAGCAGGTCAACTTGTGTGTGGTTGCAACATTACGGTCCTATTGAGTACATTTTTGGAGAAAGGGACATCTGTTGCACCACACGGCAGGAGGAGCGTGCCGAGCACGATACATTTTCTCTCTTAGGTAAGGATTTTTTATGTTTTATACTTTTGGAATTTAGGTTTTTCACGTTGAGTTTAAAATGCCCTTTTTCTTGTTTGAAATGTACTAACTTGAATTTTCCTCACAGCAGCTCAACTTGTGTGTGGTTGCAACATTACGGTCCCATTGAGTACATTTTTGGAGAAAGGGACATCTGTTGCACCACACGGCAGGAGGAGCGTGCCGAGCACAATACATTTTCTCTCTTTGGTAAGGATTTTTTATGTTTTATACTTTTGGAATTTTGGTTTTTCACGTTGAGTTTAAAATGCCCTTTTTCCTGTTTGAAATGTACTAACTTGAATTTTCCTCACAGCAGGTCAACTTGTGTGTGGTTGCAACATTACGGTCCCATTGAGTACATTTTTGGAGAAAGGGACATCTGTTGCACCACACGGCAGGAGGAGCATGCCGAGCACGATACATTTTCTCTCTTAGGTAAGGATTTTTTATGTTTTATACTTTTGGAATTTTGGTTTTTCACGTTGAGTTTAAAATGCCCTTTTTCTTATTTGAAATGTACTAACTTGAATTTTCCTCACAGCAGGTCAACTTGTGTGTGGTTGCAACATTACGGTCCCATTGAGTACATTTTTGGAGAAAGGGACATCTGTTGCACCACACGGCAGGAGGAGCGTGCCGAGCACGATACATTTTCTCTCTTAGGTAAGGATTTTTTTATGTTTTATACTTTTGGAATTTTGGTTTGTCACGTTGAGTTTAAAATGCCCTTTTTCCTGTTTGAAATGTACTAACTTGAATTTTCCTCACAGCAGGTCAACTTGTGTGTGTTTGCAACATTACGGTCCCATTGAGTACATTTTTGGAGAAAGGGACATCTGTTGCACCACACGGCAGGAGGAGCGTGCCGAGCACGATACATTTTCTCTCTTAGGTAAGGATTTTTTATGTTTTATACTTTTGGAATTTTGGTTTTTCACGTTGAGTTTAAAATTCCCTTTTTCCTGTTTGAAATGTACTAACTTGAATTTTCCTCACAGCAGGTCAACTTGTGTGTGGTTGCAACATTACGGTCCCATTGAGTACATTTTTGGAGAAAGGGACATCTGTTGCACCACACGGCAGGAGGAGCGTGCCGAGCATGATACATTTTCTCTCTTTGGTAAGGATTTTTTATGTTTTATACTTTTGGAATTTTGGTTTTTCACGTTTAGTTTAAAATGCCCTTTTTCCTGTTTGAAATGTACTAACTTGAATTTTCCTCACAGCAGGTCAACTTGTGTGTGGTTGCAACATTACGGTCCCATTGAGTACATTTTTGGAGAAAGGGACATCTGTTGCACCACACGGCAGGTGGAGCGTGCCGAGCATGATACATTTTCTCTCTTTGGTAAGGATTTTTTATGTTTTATACTTTTGGAATTTTGGTTTTTCACGTTGAGTTTAAAATGCCGTTTTTCTTGTTTGAAATGTAATAACTTGAATTTTCCTCACAGCAGGTCAACTTGGGTGTGGTTGCAACATTACGGTCCCATTGAGTACATTTTTGGAGAAAGGGACATCTGTTGCACCACACGGCAGGAGGAGCGTGCCGAGCACGATACATTTTCTCTCTTAGGTAAGGATTTTTTATGTTTTATACTTTTGGAATTTTGGTTTTTCACGTTGAGTTTAAAATGCCCTTTTTCTTGTTTGAAATGTACTAACTTGAATTTTCCTCACAGCTGGTCAACTTGTGTGTGGTTGCAACATTACGGTCCCATTGAGTACATTTTTGGAGAAAGGGACATCTGTTGCACCACACGGCAGGAGGAGCGTGCCGAGCATGATACATTTTCTCTCTTAGGTAAGGATTTTTTATGTTTTATACTTTTGGAATTTCGGTTTTTCATGTTGAATTTAAAATGCCCTTTTCCTGTTTGAAATGTACTAACTTGAATTTTCCTCACAGCAGGTCAACTTGTGTGTGGTTGCAACATTATGTTCCCATTGAGTACATTTTTGGAGAAAGGGACATCTGTTGCACCACACGGTAGGAGGAGCGTGCCGAGCATGATACATTTTCTCTCTTTGGTAAGGATTTTTTATGTTTTATACTTTTGGAATTTTGGTTTTTCATGTTGAGTTTAAAATGCCCTTTTTCCTGTTTGAAATGTACTAACTTGAATTTTCCGCACAGCAGGTCAACTTGTGTGTGGTTGCAACATTACGGTCCCATTGAGTACATTTTTGGAGAAAGGGACATCTGTTGCAGCACAGGGCGGGAGGAGCGTGCCGAGCACGATACATTTTATCTCTTAGGTAAGGATTTTTTATGTTTTATACTTTTGGAATTTTGGTTTTTCACGTTGAGTTTAAAATGCACTTTTTCCTGTTTGAAATGTACTAACTTGAATTTTCCTCACAGCAGGTCAACTTGTGTGTGGTTGCAACATTACGGTCCCATTGAGTACATTTTTGGAGAATGGGACATCTGTTGCACCACACGGCAGGAGGAGCGTGCCGAGCACGATACATTTTCTCTCTTAGGTAAGGATTTTTTATGTTTTATACTTTTGGAATTTTGGTTTTTCACGTTGAGTTTAAAATGCCCTTTTTCTTGTTTGAAATGTACTAACTTGAATTTTCCTCACAGCAGGTCAACTTGTGTGTGGTTGCAACATTACGGTCCCATTGAGTACATTTTTGGAGAAAGGGACATCTGTTGCACCACACGGCAGGAGGAGCGTGCCGAGCATGATACATTTTCTCTCTTTGGTAAGGATTTTTTATGTTTTATACTTTTGGAATTTTGGTTTTTCATGTTGAGTTTAAAATGCCCTTTTTCCTGTTTGAAATGTACTAACTTGAATTTTCCTCACAGCAGGTCAACTTGTGTGTGGTTGCAACATAACGGTACCATTGAGTACATTTTTGGAGAAAGGGACATCTGTTTCACCACACGGCAGGAGGAGCGTGCCGAGCACGATACATTTTCTCTCTTAGGTAAGGATTTTTTATGTTTTATACTTTTGGAATTTTGGTTTTTCACGTTGAGTTTAAAATGCCCTTTTTCCTGTTTGAAATGTACTAACTTGAATTTTCCTCACAGCATGTCAACTTGTGTGTGGTTGCAACATTACGGTCCCATTGAGTACATTTTTGGAGAAAGGGACATCTGTTGCACCACACGGCAGGAGGAGCGTGCCGAGCATGATACATTTTCTCTCTTTGTTAAGGATTTTTTATGTTTTATAACTTTGGAATTTTGGTTTTTCACGTTGAGTTTAAAATGCCCTTTTTCCTGTTTGAAATGTACTAACTTGAATTTTCCTCACAGCGGGTCAACTTGTGTGTGGTTGCAACATTACGGTCCCATTGAGTACATTTTTGGAGAAAGGGACATCTGTTGCACCACACGGCAGGAGGAGTGTGCCGAGCATGATACATTTTCTCTCTTTGGTAAGCATTTTTTATGTTTTATACTTTTGGAATTTTGGTTTTTCACGTTGAGTTTAAAATGCCCTTTTTCTTGTTTGAAATGTACTAACTTGAATTTTCCTCACAGCTGGTCAACTTGTGTGTGGTTGCAACATTACGGTCCCATTGAGTACATTTTTGGAGAAAGGGACATCTGTTGCACCACACGGCAGGAGGAGCGTGCCGAGCATGATACATTTTCTCTCTTTGGTAAGGATTTTTTATGTTTTATACTTTTGGAATTTTGGTTTTTCACGTCGAGTTTAAAATGCCCTTTTTTCCTGTTTGAAATGTACTAACTTGAATTTTCCTCACAGCAGGTCATCTTGTGTGTGGTTGCAACATTACGCTCCCATTGAGTACATTTTAGGAGAAAGGGACATCTGTTGCACCACACGGCAGGAGGAGCGTGCCGAGCACGATACATTTTCTCTCTTTGGTAAGGATTTTTTATGTTTTATACTTTTGGAATTTTGGTTTTTCATGTTGAATTTAAAATGCCCTTTATCCTGTTTGAAATGTACTAACTTGAATTTTCCTCACAGCAGGTCAACTTGTGTGTGGTTGCAACATTACGGTCCCATTGAGTACATTTTTGGAGAAAGGGACATCTGTTGCACCACAGGGCGGGAGGAGCGAGCCGAGCATGATACATTATCTCTCTTAGGTAAGGATTTTTTAAGTTTTATACTTTTGGAATTTTGGTTTTTCACGTTGAGTTTAAAATGCCCTTTTTCTTGTTCGAAATGTACTAACTTGAATTTTCGTCACTGCAGGTCAACTTGTGTGTGGTTGCAACATTACGGTCCCATTGAGTACATTTTTGGAGAAAGGGACATCTGTTGCACCACACGGCAGGAGGAGCGTGCCGAGCATGATACATTTTCTCTCTTTGGTAAGGATTTTTTATGTTTTATACTTTTGGAATTTTGGTTTTTCACGTTGAGTTTAAAATGCCCTTTTTCTTGTTTGAAATGTACTAACTTGAATTTTCCTCACAGCAGGTCAACTTGTGTGTGGTTGCAACATTACGGTCCCATTGAGTACATTTTTGGAGAAAGGGACATCTGTTGTACCACACGGCAGGAGGAGCGTGCCGAGCACGATACATTTTCTCTCTTAGGTAAGGATTTTTTATGTTTTATACTTTTGGAATTTTGGATTTTCATGTCAAGTTTAAAATGCCCTTTTTCTTGTTTGAAATGTACTAACTTGAATTTTCCTCACAGCAGGTCAACTTGGGTGTGGTTGCAACATTACGGTCCCATTGAGTACATTTTTGGAGAAAGGGACATCTGTTGCATCACACGGCAGGAGGAGCGTGCCGAGCACGATACATTTTCTCTCTTAGGTAAGGATTTTTTATGTTTTATACTTTTGGAATTTTGGTTTTTCACGTTGAGTTTAAAATGCCCTTTTTCTTGTTTGAAATGTACTAACTTGAATTTTCCTCACAGCAGCTCAACTTGTGTGTGGTTGCAACATTACGGTCCCATTGAGTACATTTTTGGAGAAAGGGACATCTGTTGCACCACACGGCAGGAGGAGCGTGCCGAGCATGATACATTTTCTCTCTTTGGTAAGGATTTTTTATGTTTTATACTTTTGGAATTTTGGTTTTTCACGTTGAGTTTAAAATGCCCTTTTTCCTGTTTGAAATTTACTAACTTGAATTTTCCTCACAGCAGGTCAACTTGTGTGTGGTTGCAACATTACGGTCCCATTGAGTACATTTTTGGAGAAAGGGACATCTGTTGCACCACACGGCAGGAGGAGCGTGCCGAGCACGATACATTTTCTCTCTTAGGTAAGGGTTTTTTATGTTTTATACTTTTGGAATTTTGGTTTCTCACGTTGAGTTTAAAATGCCCTTTTTCCTGTTTGAAATGTACTAACTTGAATTTTCCTCACAGCAGGTCAACTTGTGTGTGGTTGCAACATTACGGTCCCATAGAGTACATTTTTGGAGAAAGGGACATCTGTTGCACCACACGGCAGGAGGAGCGTGCCGAGCACGATACATTTTCTCTCTTAGGTAAGGATTTTTTATGTTTTATACTTTTGGAATTTTGGTTTTTCACGTTGAGTTTAAAATGCCCTTTTTCCTGTTTGAAATGTACTAACTTGAATTTTCCTCACAGCAGGTCAACTTGTGTGTGGTTGCAACATTACGGTCCCATTGAGTACATTTTTGGAGAAAGGGACATCTGTTGCACCACACGGCAGGAGGAGCGTGCCGAGCATGATACATTTTCTCTCTTTGGTAAGGATTTTTTATGTTTTATACTTTTTGAATTTTGGTTTTTCACGTTGAGTTTAAAATGCCCTTTTTCCTGTTTGAAATGTACTAACTTGAATTTTCCTCACAGCAGGTCAACTTGTGTGTGGTTGCAACATTACGGTCCCATTGAGTACATTTTTGGAGAAAGGGACATCTGTTGCACCACACGGCAGGAGGAGCGTGCCGAGCACGATACATTTTCTCTCTTAGGTAAGGATTTTTTATGTTTTATACTTTTGGAATTTTGGTTTTTCACGTTGAGTTTAAAATGCCCTTTTTCTTGTTTGAAATGTAATAACTTGAATTTTCCTCACAGCAGGTCAACTTGTGTGTGGTTGCAACATTACGGTCCCATTGAGTACATTTTTGGAGAAAGGGACATCTGTTGCACCACACGGCAGGAGGAGCGTGCCGAGCATGATACATTTTCTCTCTTTGGTAAGGATTTTTTATGTTTTATACTTTTTGAATTTTGGTTTTTCACGTTGAGTTTAAAATGCCCTTTTTCTTGTTTGAAATGTAATAACTTGAATTTTCCTCACAGCAGGTCAACTTGTGTGTGGTTGCAACATTACGGTCCCATTGAGTACATTTTTGGAGAAAGGGACATCTGTTGCACCACACGGCAGGAGGAGCGTGCCGAGCATGATACATTTTCTCTCTTTGGTAAGGATTTTTTATGTTTTATACTTTTTGAATTTTGGTTTTTCACGTTGAGTTTAAAATGCCCTTTTTCCTGTTTCAAATGTACTAACTTGAATTTTCCTCACAGCAGGTCAACTTGTGTGTGGTTGCAACATTACGGTCCCATTGAGTACATTTTTGGAGAAAGGGACATCTGTTGCACCACACGGCAGGAGGAGCGTGCCGAGCTCGATACATTTTCTCTCTTTGGTAAGGATTTTTTATGTTTTAAACTTTTGGAATTTTGGTTTTTCACGTTGAGTTTAAAATGCCCTTTTTCTTGTTTGAAATGTAATAACTTGAATTTTCCTCACAGCAGGTCAACTTGTGTGTGGTTGCAACATTACGGTCCCATTGAGTACATTTTTGGAGAAAGGGACATCTGTTGCACCACACGGCAGGAGGAGCGTGCCGAGCATGATACATTTTCTCTCTTTGGTAAGGATTTTTTATGTTTTATACTTTTTGAATTTTGGTTTTTCACGTTGAGTTTAAAATGCCCTTTTTCCTGTTTGAAATGTACTAACTTGAATTTTCCTCACAGCAGGTCAACTTGTGTGTGGTTGCAACATTACGGTCCCATTGAGTACATTTTTGGAGAAAGGGACATCTGTTGCACCACACGGCAGGAGGAGCGTGCCGAGCATGATACATTTTCTCTCTTTGGTAAGGATTTTTTATGTTTTATACTTTTTGAATTTTGGTTTTTCACGTTGAGTTTAAAATGCCCTTTTTCCTGTTTGAAATGTACTAACTTGAATTTTCCTCACAGCAGGTCAACTTGTGTGTGGTTGCAACATTACGGTCCCATTGAGTACATTTTTGGAGAAAGGGACATCTGTTGCACCACACGGCAGGAGGAGCATGCCGAGCACGATACATTTTCTCTCTTAGGTAAGGATTTTTTATGTTTTATACTTTTTGAATTTTGGTTTTTCACGTTGAGTTTAAAATGCCCTTTTTCCTGTTTGAAATGTACTAACTTGAATTTTCCTCACAGCAGGTCAACTTGGGTGTGGTTGCAACATTACGGTCCCATTGAGTACATTTTTGGAGAAAGGGACATCTGTTGCACCACACGGCAGGAGGAGCGTGCCGAGCACGATACATTTTCTCTCTTAGGTAAGGATTTTTAATGTTTTATACTTTTGGAATTTTGGTTTTTCACGTTGAGTTTAAAATGCCCTTTTTCCTGTTTGAAATGTACTAACTTGAATTTTCCTCACAGCAGGTCAACTTGTGTGTGGTTGCAACATTACGGTCCCATTGAGTACATTTTTGGAGAAAGGGACATCTGTTGCACCACACGGTAGGAGGAGCGTGCCGAGCATGATACATTTTCTCTCTTTGGTAAGGATTTTTTATGTTTTATACTTTTGGAATTTTGGTTTTTCACGTTGAGTTTAAAATGCCCTTTTTCCTGTTTGAAATGTACTAACTTGAATTTTCCTCACAGCAGGTCAACTTGTGTGTGGTTGCAACATTACGGTCCCATTGAGTACATTTTTGGAGAAAGGGACATCTGTTGCACCACACGGCAGGAGGAGCGTGCCGAGCACGATACATTTTCTCTCTTAGGTAAGGATTTTTTATGTTTTATACTTTTGGAATTTTGGTTTTTCACGTTGAGTTTAAAATGCCCTTTTTCTTGTTTGAAATGTAATAACTTGAATTTTCCTCACAGCAGGTCAACTTGTGTGTGGTTGCAACATTACGGTCCCATTGAGTACATTTTTGGAGAAAGGGACATCTGTTGCACCACACGGCAGGAGGAGCGTGCCGAGCATGATACATTTTCTCTCTTTGGTAAGGATTTTTTATGTTTTATACTTTTAGAATTTTGGTTTTTCACGTTGAGTTTAAAATGCCCTTTTTCTTGTTTGAAATGTAATAACTTGAATTTTCCTCACAGTAGGTCAACTTGTGTGTGGTTGCAACATTACGGTCCCATTGAGTACATTTTTGGAGAAAGGGACATCTGTTGCACCACACGGCAGGAGGAGCGTGCCGAGCATGATACATTTTCTCTCTTTGGTAAGGATTTTTTATGTTTTATACTTTTTGAATTTTGGTTTTTCACGTTGAGTTTAAAATGCCCTTTTTCCTGTTTGAAATGTACTAACATGAATTTTCCTCACAGCAGGTCAACTTGGGTGTGGTTGCAACATTACGGTCCCATTGAGTACATTTTTGGGGTAAGGGACATCTGTTGCACCACACGGCAGGAGGAGCGTGCCGAGCACGATACATTTTCTCTCTTAGGTAAGGATTTTTTATGTTTTATACTTTTGGAATTTTGGTTTTTTCACGTTGAGTTTAAAATGCCCTTTTTCTTGTTTGAAATGTAATAACTTGAATTTTCCTCACAGCAGTTCAACTTGTGTGGGGTTGCAACATTACGGTCCCATTGAGTACATTTTTGGAGAAAGGGACATCTGTTGCACCACACGGCAGGAGGAGCGTGCCGAGCATGATACATTTTCTCTCTTTGGTAAGGATTTTTTATGTTTTATACTTTTTGAATTTTGGTTTTTCACGTTGAGTTTAAAATGCCCTTTTTCCTGTTTGAAATGTACTAACTTGAATTTTCCTCACAGCAGGTCAACTTGTGTGTGGTTGCAACATTACGGTCCCATTGAGTACATTTTTGGAGAAAGGGACATCTGTTGCACCACACGGCAGGAGGAGCGTGCCGAGCACGATACATTTTCTCTCTTAGGTAAGGGTTTTTTATGTTTTATACTTTTGGAATTTTGGTTTCTCACGTTGAGTTTAAAATGCCCTTTTTCCTGTTTGAAATGTACTAACTTGAATTTTCCTCACAGCAGGTCAACTTGTGTGTGGTTGCAACATTACGGTCCCATTGAGTACATTTTTGGAGAAAGGGACATCTGTTGCACCACACGGCAGGAGGAGCGTGCCGAGCACGATACATTTTCTCTCTTAGGTAAGGATTTTTTATGTTTTATACTTTTGGAATTTTGGTTTTTCACGTTGAGTTTAAAATGCCCTTTTTCCTGTTTGAAATGTACTAACTTGAATTTTCCTCACAGCAGGTCAACTTGTGTGTGGTTGCAACATTACGGTCCCATTGAGTACATTTTTGGAGAAAGGGACATCTGTTGCACCACACGGCAGGAGGAGCGTGCCGAGCATGATACATTTTCTCTCTTAGGTAAGGATTTTTTATGTTTTATACTTTTGGAATTTTGGTTTTTCACGTTGAGTTTAAAATGCCCTTTTTCTTGTTTGAAATGTACTAACTTGAATTTTCCTCACAGCAGGTCAACTTGTGTGTGGTTGCAACATTACGGTCCCATTGAGTACATTTTTGGAGAAAGGGACATCTGTTGCACCACACGGCAGGAGGAGCGTGCCGAGCACGATACATTTTCTCTCTTTGGTAAGGATTTTTTATGTTTTATACTTTTGGAATTTTGGTTTTTCACGTTGAGTTTAAAATGCCCTTTTTCCTGTTTGAAATGTACTAACTAGAATTTTCCTCACAGCAGGTCAACTTGTGTGTGGTTGCAACATTACGGTCCCATTGAGTACATTTTTGGAGAAAGGGACATCTGTTGCACCACACGGCAGGAGGAGCGTGCCGAGCACGATACATTTTCTCTCTTAGGTAAGGATTTTTTATGTTTTTATACTTTTGGAATTTTGGTTTTTCACCTTGAGTTTAAAATCCCCTTTTTCTTGTTTGAAATGTACTAACTTGAATTTTCCTCACAGCAGGTCAACTTGTGTGTGGTTCCAACATTACGGTCCCATTGAGTACATTTTTGGAGAAAGGGACATCTGTTGCACCACTCGGCACGAGGAGCGTGCCGAGCATGATACATTTTCTCTCTTAGGTAAGGATTTTTTTATGTTTTATACTTTTGGAATTTTGGTTTCTCACGTTGAGTTTAAAATGCCCTTTTTCCTGTTTGAAATGTACTAACTTGAATTTTCCTCACAGCAGGTCAACTTGTGTGTGGTTGCAACATTACGGTCCCATTGAGTACATTTTTGGAGAAAGGGACATCTGTTGCACCACACGGCAGGAGGAGCGTGCCGAGCACGATACATTTTCTCTCTTAGGTAAGGATTTTTTATGTTTTATACTTTTGGAATTTTGGTTTCTCACGTTGAGTTTAAAATGCCCTTTTTCCTGTTTGAAATGTACTAACTTGAATTTTCCTCACAGCAGGTCAACTTGTGTGTGGTTGCAACATTACGGTCCCATTGAGTACATTTTTGGAGAAAGGGACATCTGTTGCACCACACGGCAGGAGGAGCGTGCCGAGCACGATACATTTTCTCTCTTAGGTAAGGATTTTTTATGTTTTATACTTTTGGAATTTTGGTTTTTCACAATGAGTTTAAAATGCCCTTTTTCCTGTTTGAAATGTACTAACTTGAATTTTCCTCACAGCAGGTCAACTTGTGTGTGGTTGCAACATTACGGTCCCATTGAGTACATTTTTGGAGAAAGGGACATCTGTTGCACCACACGGCAGGAGGAGCGTGCCGAGCATGATACATTTTCTCTCTTTGGTAAGGATTTTTTATGTTTTATACTTTTGGAATTTTGGTTTTTCATGTTTAGTTTAAAATGCCCTTTTTCCTGTTTGAAATGTACTAACTTGAATTTTCCTCACAGCAGGTCAACTTGTGTGTGGTTGCAACATTACGGTCCCATTGAGTACATTTTTGGAGAAAGGGACATCTGTTGCACCACACGGCAGGAGGAGCGTGCCGAGCATGATACATTTTCTCTCTTTGGTAAGGATTTTTTATGTTTTATACTTTTGGAATTTTGGTTTTTCACGTTGAGTTTAAAATGCCCTTTTTCTTGTTTGAAATGTACTAACTTGAATTTTCCTCACAGCAGGTCAACTTGTGTGTGGTTCCAACATTACGGTCCCATTGAGTACATTTTTGGAGAAAGGGACATCTGTTGCACCACACGGCAGGAGGAGCGTGCCGAGCACGATACATTTTCTCTCTTAGGTAAGGGTTTTTTATGTTTTATACTTTTGGAATTTTGGCTTCTCACGTTGAGTTTAAAATGCCCTTTTTCCTGTTTGAAATGTACTAACTTGAATTTTCCTCACAGCAGGTCAACTTGTGTGTGGTTGCAACATTACGGTCCCATTGAGTACATTTTTGGAGAAAGGGACATCTGTTGCACCACACGGCAGGAGGAGCGTGCCGAGCACGATACATTTTCTCTCTTAGGTAAGGATTTTTTATGTTTTATACTTTTGGAATTTTGGTTTTTCACGTTGAGTTTAAAATGCCCTTTTTCCTGTTTGAAATGTACTAACTTGAATTTTCCTCACAGCAGGTCAACTTGTGTGTGGTTGCAACATTACGGTCCCATTGAGTACATTTTTGGAGAAAGGGACATCTGTTGCACCACACGGCAGGAGGAGCGTGCCGAGCATGATACATTTTCTCTCTTTGGTAAGGATTTTTTATGTTTTATACTTTTGGAATTTTGGTTTTTCACGTTGAGTTTAAAATGCCCTTTTTCTTGTTTGAAATGTACTAACTTGAATTTTCCTCACAGCAGGTCAACTTGTGTGTGGTTGCAACATTACGGTCCCATTGAGTACATTTTTGGAGAAAGGGACATCTGTTGCACCACACGGCAGGAGGAGCGTGCCGAGCATGATACATTATCTCTCTTAGGTAAGGATTTTTTATGTTTTATACTTTTGGAATTTTGGTTTTTCACGTTGAGTTTAAAATGCCCTTTTTCTTGTTCGAAATGTACTAACTTGAATTTTCGTCACTGCAGGTCAAATTGTGTGTGGTTGCAACATTACGGTCCCATTGAGTACATTTTTGGAGAAAGGGACATCTGTTGCACCACACGGCAGGAGGAGCGTTCCGAGCACGATACATTTTCTCTCTTAGGTAAGGATTTTTTATGTTTTATACTTTTGGAATTTTGGTTTTTCATGTTGAGTTTAAAATGCCCTTTTTCTTGTTTGAAATGTACTAACTTGAATTTTCCTCACAGCAGGTCAACTTGTGTGTGGTTGCAACATTACGGTCCCATTGAGTACATTTTTGGAGAAAGGGACATCTGTTGCACCACACGGCAGGAGGAGCGTGCCGAGCATGATACATTTTCTCTCTTTGGTAAGGATTTTTTATGTTTTATACTTTTGGAATTTTGGTTTTTCACGTTGAGTTTAAAATGCCCTTTTTCTTGTTTGAAATGTACTAACTTGAATTTTCCTCACAGCAGGTCAACTTGTGTGTGGTTGCAACATTACAGTCCCATTGAGTACATTTTTGGAGAAAGGGACATCTGTTGCACCACACGGCAGGAGGAGCGTTCCGAGCACGATACATTTTCTCTCTTTGGTAAGGATTTTTTATGTTTTATACTTTTGGAATTTTGGTTTTTCATGTTGAGTTTAAAATGCCCTTTTTCTTGTTTGAAATGTACTAACTTGAATTTTCCTCACAGCAGGTCAACTTGTGTGTGGTTGCAACATTACGGTCCCATTGAGTACATTTTTGGAGAAAGGGACATCTGTTGCACCACACGGCAGGAGGAGCGTTCCGAGCACGATACATTTTCTCTCTTAGGTAAGGATTTTTTATGTTTTATACTTTTGGAATATTGGTTTTTCATGTTGAGTTTAAAATGCCCTTTTTCTTGTTTGAAATGTACTAACTTGAATTTTCCTCACAGCAGGTCAACTTGTGTGTGGTTGCAACATTACGGTCCCATTGAGTACATTTTTGGAGAAAGGGACATCTGTTGCACCACACGGCAGGAGGAGCGTGCCGAGCATGATACATTTTCTCTCTTTGGTAAGGATTTTTTATGTTTTATACTTTTGGAATTTTGGTTTTTCACGTTGAGTTTAAAATGCCCTTTTTCTTGTTTGAAATGTACTAACTTGAATTTTCCTCACAGCAGGTCAACTTGTGTGTGGTTGCAACATTACGGTCCCATTGAGTACATTTTTGGAGAAAGGGACATCTGTTGCACCACACGGCAGGAGGAGCGTTCCGAGCACGATACATTTTCTCTCTTTGGTAAGGATTTTTTATGTTTTATACTTTTTGAATTTTGGTTTTTCACGTTGAGTTTAAAATGCCCTTTTTCCTGTTCGAAATGTACTAACTTGAATTTTCGTCACTGCAGGTCAACTTGTGTGTGGTTGCAACATTACGGTCCCGTTGAGTACATTTTTGGAGAAAGGGACATCTGTTGCACCACACGGCAGGAGGAGCGTTCCGAGCACGATACATTTTCTCTCTTAGGTAAGGATTTTTTATGTTTTATACTTTTGGAATTTTGGTTTTTCATGTTGAGTTTAAAATGCCCTTTTTCTTGTTTGAAATGTACTAACTTGAATTTTCCTCACAGCAGGTCAACTTGTGTGTGGTTGCAACATTACGGTCCCATTGAGTACATTTTTGGAGAAAGGGACATCTGTTGCACCACACGGCAGGAGGAGCGTGCCGAGCATGATACATTTTCTCTCTTTGGTAAGGATTTTTTATGTTTTATACTTTTGGAATTTTGGTTTTTCACGTTGAGTTTAAAATGCCCTTTTTCTTGTTTGAAATGTACTAACTTGAATTTTCCTCACAGCAGGTCAACTTGTGTGTGGTTGCAACATTACGGTCCCATTGAGTACATTTTTGGAGAAAGGGACATCTGTTGCACCACACGGCAGGAGGAGCGTGCCGAGCATGATACATTTTCTCTCTTTGGTAAGGATTTTTTATGTTTTATACTTTTGGAATTTTGGTTTTTCACGTTGAGTTTAAAATGCCCTTTTTCTTGTTTGAAATGTACTAACTTGAATTTTCCTCACAGCAGGTCAACTTGTGTGTGGTTGCAACATTACGGTCCCATTGAGTACATTTTTGGAGAAAGGGACATCTGTTGCACCACACGGCAGGAGGAGCGTGCCGAGCATGATACATTTTCTCTCTTTGGTAAGGATTTTTTATGTTTTATACTTTTGGAATTTTGGTTTTTCACGTTGAGTTTAAAATGCCCTTTTTCTTGTTTGAAATGTACTAACTTGAATTTTCCTCACAGCAGGTCAACTTGTGTGTGGTTGCAACATTACGGTCCCATTGAGTACATTTTTGGAGAAAGGGACATCTGTTGCACCACACGGCAGGAGGAGCGTTCCGAGCACGATACATTTTCTCTCTTAGGTAAGGATTTTTTATGTTTTATACTTTTGGAATTTTGGTTTTTCACGTTGAGTTTAAAATGCCCTTTTTCTTGTTTGAAATGTACTAACTTGAATTTTCCTCACAGCAGGTCAACTTGTGTGTGGTTGCAACATTACGGTCCCATTGAGTACATTTTTGGAGAAAGGGACATCTGTTGCACCACACGGCAGGAGGAGCGTGCCGAGCATGATACATTTTCTCTCTTTGGTAAGGATTTTTTATGTTTTATACTTTTGGAATTTTGGTTTTTCACGTTGAGTTTAAAATGCCCTTTTTCTTGTTTGAAATGTACTAACTTGAATTTTCCTCACAGCAGGTCAACTTGTGTGTGGTTGCAACATTACGGTCCCATTGAGTACATTTTTGGAGAAAGGGACATCTGTTGCACCACACGGCAGGAGGAGCGTGCCGAGCATGATACATTTTCTCTCTTTGGTAAGGATTTTTTATGTTTTATACTTTTGGAATTTTGGTTTTTCACGTTGAGTTTAAAATGCCCTTTTTCTTGTTTGAAATGTACTAACTTGAATTTTCCTCACAGCAGGTCAACTTGTGTGTGGTTGCAACATTACGGTCCCATTGAGTACATTTTTGGAGAAAGGGACATCTGTTGCACCACACGGCAGGAGGAGCGTTCCGAGCACGATACATTTTCTCTCTTAGGTAAGGATTTTTTATGTTTTATACTTTTGGAATTTTGGTTTTTCATGTTGAGTTTAAAATGCCCTTTTTCTTGTTTGAAATGTACTAACTTGAATTTTCCTCACAGCAGGTCAACTTGTGTGTGGTTGCAACATTACGGTCCCATTGAGTACATTTTTGGAGAAAGGGACATCTGTTGCACCACACGGCAGGAGGAGCGTGCCGAGCATGATACATTTTCTCTCTTAGGTAAGGATTTTTTATGTTTTATACTTTTGGAATTTTGGTTTTTCACGTTGAGTTTAAAATGCCCTTTTTCTTGTTTGAAATGTACTAACTTGAATTTTCCTCACAGCAGGTCATCTTGTGTGTGGTTGCAACATTAC
Source organism: Schistocerca serialis cubense (assembly GCF_023864345.2). Taxonomy (NCBI): domain Eukaryota; kingdom Metazoa; phylum Arthropoda; class Insecta; order Orthoptera; family Acrididae; genus Schistocerca; species Schistocerca serialis. The sequence continues at coordinate 48,476,682 of NC_064646.1, read as the reverse complement.
GGTCCCATTGAGTACATTTTTGGAGAAAGGGACATCTGTTGCACCACACGGCAGGAGGAGCGTGCCGAACACGATACATTTTCTCTCTTTGGTAAGGATTTTTTATGTTTTATACTTTTGGAATTTTGGTTTTTCACGTTGAGTTTAAAATGCCCTTTTTCCTGTTTGAAATGTACTAACTAGAATTTTCCTCACAGCAGGTCAACTTGTGTGTGGTTGCAACATTACGGTCCCATTGAGTACATTTTTGGAGAAAGGGACATCTGTTGCATCTGTTGCATCTGTTGCATCGTGCCGAGCACGATACATTTTCTCTCTTAGGTAAGGATTTTTTATGTTTTATACTTTTGGAATTTTGGTTTTTCACGTTGAGTTTAAAATGCGCTTTTTCTTGTTCGAAATGTACTAACTTGAATTTTCCTCACTGCAGGTCAACTTGTGTGTGGTTGCAACATTACGGTCCCATTGAGTACATTTTTGGAGAAAGAGACATCTGTTGCACCACACGGCAGGAGGAGCGTGCCGAGCATGATACATTTTCTCTCTTTGGTAAGGATTTTTTATGTTTTATACTTTTGGAATTTTGGTTTTTCACGTTGAGTTTAAAATGCCCTTTTTCCTGTTTGAAATGTACTAACTTGAATTTTCCTCACAGCAGGTCAACTTGTGTGTGGTTGCAACATTACGGTCCCATTGAGTACATTTTTGGAGAAAGGGACATCTGTTGCACCACACGGCAGGAGGAGCGTGCCGAGCATGATACATTATCTCTCTTAGGTAAGGATTTTTTATGTTTTATACTTTTGGAATTTTGGTTTTTCACGTTGAGTTTAAAATGCCCTTTTTCTTGTTCGAAATGTACTAACTTGAATTTTCGTCACTGCAGGTCAAATTGTGTGTGGTTGCAACATTACGGTCCCATTGAGTACATTTTTGGAGAAAGGGACATCTGTTGCACCACACGGCAGGAGGAGCGTTCCGAGCACGATACATTTTCTCTCTTAGGTAAGGATTTTTTATGTTTTATACTTTTGGAATTTTGGTTTTTCATGTTGAGTTTAAAATGCCCTTTTTCTTGTTTGAAATGTACTAACTTGAATTTTCCTCACAGCAGGTCAACTTGTGTGTGGTTGCAACATTACGGTCCCATTGAGTACATTTTTGGAGAAAGGGACATCTGTTGCACCACACGGCAGGAGGAGCGTTCCGAGCACGATACATTTTCTCTCTTAGGTAAGGATTTTTTATGTTTTATACTTTTGGAATTTTGGTTTTTCATGTTGAGTTTAAAATGCCCTTTTTCTTGTTTGAAATGTACTAACTTGAATTTTCCTCACAGCAGGTCAACTTGTGTGTGGTTGCAACATTACGGTCCCATTGAGTACATTTTTGGAGAAAGGGACATCTGTTGCACCACACGGCAGGAGGAGCGTGCCGAGCATGATACATTTTCTCTCTTTGGTAAGGATTTTTTATGTTTTATACTTTTGGAATTTTGGTTTTTCACGTTGAGTTTAAAATGCCCTTTTTCCTTTGTTGAAATGTACTAACTTGAATTTTCCTCACAGCAGGTCAACTTGTGTGTGGTTGCAACATTACGGTCCCATTGAGTACATTTTTGGAGAAAGGGACATCTGTTGCACCACACGGCAGGAGGAGCGTGCCGAGCATGATACATTTTCTCTCTTTGGTAAGGATTTTTTATGTTTTATACTTTTGGAATTTTGGTTTTTCACGTTGAGTTTAAAATGCCCTTTTTCCTTTGTTGAAATGTACTAACTTGAATTTTCCTCACAGCAGGTCAACTTGTGTGTGGTTGCAACATTACGGTCCCATTGAGTACATTTTTGGAGAAAGGGACATCTGTTGCACCACACGGCAGGAGGAGCGTGCCGAGCATGATACATTTTCTCTCTTTGGTAAGGATTTTTTATGTTTTATACTTTTGGAATTTTGGTTTTTCACGTTGAGTTTAAAATGCCCTTTTTCCTTTGTTGAAATGTACTAACTTGAATTTTCCTCACAGCAGGTCAACTTGTGTGTGGTTGCAACATTACGGTCCCATTGAGTACATTTTTGGAGAAAGGGACATCTGTTGCATCACACGGCAGGAGGAGCGTTCCGAGCACGATACATTTTCTCTCTTAGGTAAGGATTTTTTATGTTTTATACTTTTGGAATTTTGGTTTTTCATGTTGAGTTTAAAATGCCCTTTTTCTTGTTTGAAATGTACTAACTTGAATTTTCCTCACAGCAGGTCAACTTGTGTGTGGTTGCAACATTACGGTCCCATTGAGTACATTTTTGGAGAAAGGGACATCTGTTGCACCACACGGCAGGAGGAGCGTGCCGAGCATGATACATTTTCTCTCTTTGGTAAGGATTTTTTATGTTTTATACTTTTGGAATTTTGGTTTTTCACGTTGAGTTTAAAATGCCCTTTTTCCTGTTTGAAATGTACTAACTTGAATTTTCCTCACAGCAGGTCAACTTGTGTGTGGTTGCAACATTACGGTCCCATTGAGTACATTTTTGGAGAAAGGGACATCTGTTGCACCACACGGCAGGAGGAGCGTTCCGAGCACGATACATTTTCTCTCTTTGGTAAGGATTTTTTATGTTTTATACTTTTGGAATTTTGGTTTTTCACGTTGAGTTTAAAATGCCCTTTTTCCTTTGTTGAAATGTACTAACTTGAATTTTCCTCACAGCAGGTCAACTTGTGTGTGGTTGCAACATTACGGTCCCATTGAGTACATTTTTGGAGAAAGGGACATCTGTTGCACCACACGGCAGGAGGAGCGTTCCGAGCACGATACATTTTCTCTCTTAGGTAAGGATTTTTTATGTTTTATACTTTTGGAATTTTGGTTTTTCATGTTGAGTTTAAAATGCCCTTTTTCTTGTTTGAAATGTACTAACTTGAATTTTCCTCACAGCAGGTCAACTTGTGTGTGGTTGCAACATTACGGTCCCATTGAGTACATTTTTGGAGAAAGGGACATCTGTTGCACCACACGGCAGGAGGAGCGTGCCGAGCATGATACATTTTCTCTCTTTGGTAAGGATTTTTTATGTTTTATACTTTTGGAATTTTGGTTTTTCACGTTGAGTTTAAAATGCCCTTTTTCCTTTGTTGAAATGTACTAACTTGAATTTTCCTCACAGCAGGTCAACTTGTGTGTGGTTGCAACATTACGGTCCCATTGAGTACATTTTTGGAGAAAGGGACATCTGTTGCACCACACGGCAGGAGGAGCGTTCCGAGCACGATACATTTTCTCTCTTAGGTAAGGATTTTTTATGTTTTATACTTTTGGAATTTTGGTTTTTCATGTTGAGTTTAAAATGCCCTTTTTCTTGTTTGAAATGTACTAACTTGAATTTTCCTCACAGCAGGTCAACTTGTGTGTGGTTGCAACATTACGGTCCCATTGAGTACATTTTTGGAGAAAGGGACATCTGTTGCACCACACGGCAGGAGGAGCGTGCCGAGCATGATACATTTTCTCTCTTTGGTAAGGATTTTTTATGTTTTATACTTTTGGAATTTTGGTTTTTCACGTTGAGTTTAAAATGCCCTTTTTCCTTTGTTGAAATGTACTAACTTGAATTTTCCTCACAGCAGGTCAACTTGTGTGTGGTTGCAACATTACGGTCCCATTGAGTACATTTTTGGAGAAAGGGACATCTGTTGCACCACACGGCAGGAGGAGCGTTCCGAGCACGATACATTTTCTCTCTTAGGTAAGGATTTTTTATGTTTTATACTTTTGGAATTTTGGTTTTTCATGTTGAGTTTAAAATGCCCTTTTTCCTGTTTGAAATGTACTAACTTGAATTTTCCTCACAGCAGGTCAACTTGTGTGTGGTTGCAACATTACGGTCCCATTGAGTACATTTTTGGAGAAAGGGACATCTGTTGCACCACACGGCAGGAGGAGCGTGCCGAGCATGATACATTTTCTCTCTTTGGTAAGGATTTTTTATGTTTTATACTTTTGGAATTTTGGTTTTTCATGTTGAGTTTAAAATGCCCTTTTTCTTGTTTGAAATGTACTAACTTGAATTTTCCTCACAGCAGGTCAACTTGTGTGTGGTTGCAACATTACGGTCCCATTGAGTACATTTTTGGAGAAAGGGACATCTGTTGCACCACACGGCAGGAGGAGCGTTCCGAGCACGATACATTTTCTCTCTTAGGTAAGGATTTTTTATGTTTTATACTTTTGGAATTTTGGTTTTTCATGTTGAGTTTAAAATGCCCTTTTTCCTGTTTGAAATGTACTAACTTGAATTTTCCTCACAGCAGGTCAACTTGTGTGTGGTTGCAACATTACGGTCCCATTGAGTACATTTTTGGAGAAAGGGACATCTGTTGCACCACACGGCAGGAGGAGCGTTCCGAGCACGATACATTTTCTCTCTTAGGTAAGGATTTTTTATGTTTTATACTTTTGGAATTTTGGTTTTTCATGTTGAGTTTAAAATGCCCTTTTTCTTGTTTGAAATGTACTAACTTGAATTTTCCTCACAGCAGGTCAACTTGTGTGTGGTTGCAACATTACGGTCCCATTGAGTACATTTTTGGAGAAAGGGACATCTGTTGCACCACACGGCAGGAGGAGCGTGCCGAGCATGATACATTTTCTCTCTTTGGTAAGGATTTTTTATGTTTTATACTTTTGGAATTTTGGTTTTTCACGTTGAGTTTAAAATGCCCTTTTTCCTTTGTTGAAATGTACTAACTTGAATTTTCCTCACAGCAGGTCAACTTGTGTGTGGTTGCAACATTACGGTCCCATTGAGTACATTTTTGGAGAAAGGGACATCTGTTGCACCACACGGCAGGAGGAGCGTTCCGAGCACGATACATTTTCTCTCTTAGGTAACGATTTTTTATGTTTTATACTTTTGGAATTTTGGTTTTTCATGTTGAGTTTAAAATGCCCTTTTTCTTGTTTGAAATGTACTAACTTGAATTTTCCTCACAGCAGGTCAACTTGTGTGTGGTTGCAACATTACGGTCCCATTGAGTACATTTTTGGAGAAAGGGACATCTGTTGCACCACACGGCAGGAGGAGCGTGCCGAGCATGATACATTTTCTCTCTTTGGTAAGGATTTTTTATGTTTTATACTTTTGGAATTTTGGTTTTTCACGTTGAGTTTAAAATGCCCTTTTTCCTGTTTGAAATGTACTAACTTGAATTTTCCTCACAGCAGGTCAACTTGTGTGTGGTTGCAACATTACGGTCCCATTGAGTACATTTTTGGAGAAAGGGACATCTGTTGCACCACACGGCAGGAGGAGCGTTCCGAGCACGATACATTTTCTCTCTTTGGTAAGGATTTTTTATGTTTTATACTTTTGGAATTTTGGTTTTTCACGTTGAGTTTAAAATGCCCTTTTTCCTTTGTTGAAATGTACTAACTTGAATTTTCCTCACAGCAGGTCAACTTGTGTGTGGTTGCAACATTACGGTCCCATTGAGTACATTTTTGGAGAAAGGGACATCTGTTGCACCACACGGCAGGAGGAGCGTTCCGAGCACGATACATTTTCTCTCTTAGGTAAGGATTTTTTATGTTTTATACTTTTGGAATTTTGGTTTTTCATGTTGAGTTTAAAATGCCCTTTTTCTTGTTTGAAATGTACTAACTTGAATTTTCCTCACAGCAGGTCAACTTGTGTGTGGTTGCAACATTACGGTCCCATTGAGTACATTTTTGGAGAAAGGGACATCTGTTGCACCACACGGCAGGAGGAGCGTTCCGAGCACGATACATTTTCTCTCTTAGGTAAGGATTTTTTATGTTTTATACTTTTGGAATTTTGGTTTTTCATGTTGAGTTTAAAATGCCCTTTTTCTTGTTTGAAATGTACTAACTTGAATTTTCCTCACAGCAGGTCAACTTGTGTGTGGTTGCAACATTACGGTCCCATTGAGTACATTTTTGGAGAAAGGGACATCTGTTGCACCACACGGCAGGAGGAGCGTGCCGAGCATGATACATTTTCTCTCTTTGGTAAGGATTTTTTATGTTTTATACTTTTGGAATTTTGGTTTTTCACGTTGAGTTTAAAATGCCCTTTTTCCTGTTTGAAATGTACTAACTTGAATTTTCCTCACAGCAGGTCAACTTGTGTGTGGTTGCAACATTACGGTCCCATTGAGTACATTTTTGGAGAAAGGGACATCTGTTGCACCACACGGCAGGAGGAGCGTGCCGAGCATGATACATTTTCTCTCTTTGGTAAGGATTTTTTATGTTTTATACTTTTGGAATTTTGGTTTTTCACGTTGAGTTTAAAATGCCCTTTTTCCTTTGTTGAAATGTACTAACTTGAATTTTCCTCACAGCAGGTCAACTTGTGTGTGGTTGCAACATTACGGTCCCATTGAGTACATTTTTGGAGAAAGGGACATCTGTTGCACCACACGGCAGGAGGAGCGTTCCGAGCACGATACATTTTCTCTCTTAGGTAAGGATTTTTTATGTTTTATACTTTTGGAATTTTGGTTTTTCATGTTGAGTTTAAAATGCCCTTTTTCTTGTTTGAAATGTACTAACTTGAATTTTCCTCACAGCAGGTCAACTTGTGTGTGGTTGCAACATTACGGTCCCATTGAGTACATTTTTGGAGAAAGGGACATCTGTTGCACCACACGGCAGGAGGAGCGTTCCGAGCACGATACATTTTCTCTCTTAGGTAAGGATTTTTTATGTTTTATACTTTTGGAATTTTGGTTTTTCATGTTGAATTTAAAATGCCCTTTTTCTTGTTTGAAATGTACTAACTTGAATTTTCCTCACAGCAGGTCAACTTGTGTGTGGTTGCAACATTACGGTCCCATTGAGTACATTTTTGGAGAAAGGGACATCTGTTGCACCACACGGCAGGAGGAGCGTGCCGAGCATGATACATTTTCTCTCTTTGGTAAGGATTTTTTATGTTTTATACTTTTGGAATTTTGGTTTTTCACGTTGAGTTTAAAATGCCCTTTTTCCTGTTTGAAATGTACTAACTTGAATTTTCCTCACAGCAGGTCAACTTGTGTGTGGTTGCAACATTACGGTCCCATTGAGTACATTTTTGGAGAAAGGGACATCTGTTGCACCACACGGCAGGAGGAGCGTTCCGAGCACGATACATTTTCTCTCTTTGGTAAGGATTTTTTATGTTTTATACTTTTGGAATTTTGGTTTTTCACGTTGAGTTTAAAATGCCCTTTTTCCTGTTCGAAATGTACTAACTTGAATTTTCGTCACTGCAGGTCAACTTGTGTGTGGTTGCAACATTACGGTCCCGTTGAGTACATTTTTGGAGAAAGGGACATCTGTTGCACCACACGGCAGGAGGAGCGTTCCGAGCACGATACATTTTCTCTCTTAGGTAAGGATTTTTTATGTTTTATACTTTTGGAATTTTGGTTTTTCATGTTGAGTTTAAAATGCCCTTTTTCTTGTTTGAAATGTACTAACTTGAATTTTCCTCACAGCAGGTCAACTTGTGTGTGGTTGCAACATTACGGTCCCATTGAGTACATTTTTGGAGAAAGGGACATCTGTTGCACCACACGGCAGGAGGAGCGTGCCGAGCATGATACATTTTCTCTCTTTGGTAAGGATTTTTTATGTTTTATACTTTTGGAATTTTGGTTTTTCACGTTGAGTTTAAAATGCCCTTTTTCTTGTTTGAAATGTACTAACTTGAATTTTCCTCACAGCAGGTCAACTTGTGTGTGGTTGCAACATTACGGTCCCATTGAGTACATTTTTGGAGAAAGGGACATCTGTTGCACCACACGGCAGGAGGAGCGTGCCGAGCATGATACATTTTCTCTCTTTGGTAAGAATTTTTTATGTTTTATACTTTTGGAATTTTGGTTTTTCACGTTGAGTTTAAAATGCCCTTTTTCTTGTTTGAAATGTACTAACTTGAATTTTCCTCACAGCAGGTCAACTTGTGTGTGGTTGCAACATTACGGTCCCATTGAGTACATTTTTGGAGAAAGGGACATCTGTTGCACCACACGGCAGGAGGAGCGTTCCGAGCACGATACATTTTCTCTCTTAGGTAAGGATTTTTTATGTTTTATACTTTTGGAATTTTGGTTTTTCATGTTGAGTTTAAAATGCCCTTTTTCTTGTTTGAAATGTACTAACTTGAATTTTCCTCACAGCAGTTCAACTTGTGTGTGGTTGCAACATTACGGTCCCATTGAGTACATTTTTGGAGAAAGGGACATCTGTTGCACCACACGGCAGGAGGAGCGTGCCGAGCATGATACATTTTCTCTCTTAGGTAAGGATTTTTTATGTTTTATACTTTTGGAATTTTGGTTTTTCACGTTGAGTTTAAAATGCCCTTTTTCTTGTTTGAAATGTACTAACTTGAATTTTCCTCACAGCAGGTCATCTTGTGTGTGGTTGCAACATTACGGTCCCATTGAGTACATTTTTGGAGAAAGGGACATCTGTTGCACCACACGGCAGGAGGAGCGTGCCGAACACGATACATTTTCTCTCTTTGGTAAGGATTTTTTATGTTTTATACTTTTGGAATTTTGGTTTTTCACGTTGAGTTTAAAATGCCCTTTTTCCTGTTTGAAATGTACTAACTAGAATTTTCCTCACAGCAGGTCAACTTGTGTGTGGTTGCAACATTACGGTCCCATTGAGTACATTTTTGGAGAAAGGGACATCTGTTGCATCTGTTGCATCTGTTGCATCGTGCCGAGCACGATACATTTTCTCTCTTAGGTAAGGATTTTTTATGTTTTATACTTTTGGAATTTTGGTTTTTCACGTTGAGTTTAAAATGCGCTTTTTCTTGTTCGAAATGTACTAACTTGAATTTTCGTCACTGCAGGTCAACTTGTTTGTGGTTGCAACATTACGGTCCCATTGAGTACATTTTTGGAGAAAGGGACATCTGTTGCACCACACGGCAGGAGGAGCATGCCGAGCATGATACATTTTCTCTCTTTGGTAAGGATTTTTTATGTTTTATACTTTTGGAATTTTGGTTTTTCACGTTGAGTTTAAAATGCCCTTTTTCTTGTTTGAAATGTAATAACTTGAATTTTCCTCACAGCAGGTCAACTTGTGTGTTGTTGCAACATTACGGTCCCATTTGTACATTTTTGGAGAAAGGGACATCTGTTGCACCACACGGCAGGAGGAGCGTGCCGAGCATGATACATTTTCTCTCTTTGGTAAGGATTTTTTATGTTTTATACTTTTTGAATTTTGGTTTTTCACGTTGAGTTTAAAATGCCCTTTTTCTTGTTTGAAATGTAATAACTTGAATTTTCCTCACAGGAGGTCAACTTGTGTGTGGTTGCAACATTACGGTCCCATTGAGTACATTTTTGGAGAAAGGGACATCTGTTGCACCACACGGCAGGAGGAGCGTGCCGAGCATGATACATTTTCTCTCTTTGGTAAGGATTTTTTATGTTTTATACTTTTTGAATTTTGGTTTTTCACGTTGAGTTTAAAATGCCCTTTTTCCTGTTTGAAATGTACTAACTTGAATTTTCCTCACAGCAGGTCAACTTGTGTGTGGTTGCAACATTACGGTCCCATTGAGTACATTTTTGGAGAAAGGGACATCTGTTGCACCACACGGCAGGAGGAGCGTGCCGAGCATGATACATTTTCTCTCTTTGGTAAGGATTTTTTATGTTTTATACTTTTGGAATTTTGGTTTTTCACGTTGAGTTTAAAATGCCCTTTTTCTTGTTTGAAATGTAATAACTTGAATTTTCCTCACAGCAGGTCAACTTGTGTGTGGTTGCAACATTACGGTCCCATTGCGTACATTTTTGGAGAAAGGGACATCTGTTGCACCACACGGCAGGAGGAGCGTGCCGAGCATGATACATTTTCTCTCTTTGGTAAGGATTTTTTATGTTTTATACTTTTTGAATTTTGGTTTTTCACGTTGAGTTTAAAATGCCCTTTTTCTTGTTTGAAATGTACTAACTTGAATTTTCCTCACAGCAGGTCAACTTGTGTGTGGTTGCAACATTACGGTCCCATTGAGTACATTTTTGGAGAAAGGGACATCTGTTGCACCACACGGCAGGAGGAGCGTGCCGAGCATGTTACATTTTCTCTCTTTGGTAAGGATTTTTTATGTTTTATACTTTTTGAATTTTGGTTTTTCACGTTGAGTTTAAAATGCCCTTTTTCCTGTTTGAAATGTACTAACTTGAATTTTCCTCACAGCAGGTCAACTTGTGTGTGGTTGCAACATTACGGTCCCATTGAGTACATTTTTGGAGAAAGGGACATCTGTTGCACCACACGGCAGGAGGAGCATGCCGAGCACGATACATTTTCTCTCTTAGGTAAGGATTTTTTATGTTTTATACTTTTTGAATTTTGGTTTTTCACGTTGAGTTTAAAATGCCCTTTTTCCTGTTTGAAATGTACTAACTTGAATTTTCTTCACAGCAGGTCAACTTGGGTGTGGTTGCAACATTACGGTCCCATTGAGTACATTTTTGGAGAAAGGGACATCTGTTGCACCACACGGCAGGAGGAGCGTGCCGATCACGATACATTTTCTCTCTTAGGTAAGGACTTTTTTTGTTTTATACTTTTGGAATTTTGGTTTTTCGCGTTGAGTTTAAAATGCCCTTTTTCCTGTTTGAAATGTACTAACTTGAATTTTCCTCACAGCAGGTCAACTTGTGTGTGGTTGCAACATTACGGTCCCATTGAGTACATTTTTGGAGAAAGGGACATCTGTTGCACCACACGGCAGGAGGAGCGTGCCGAGCATGATACATTTTCTCTCTTTGGTAAGGATTTTTTATGTTTTATACTTTTGGAATTTTGGTTTTTCACGTTGAGTTTAAAATGCCCTTTTTCCTGTTTGAAATGTACTAACTTGAATTTTCCTCACAGCAGGTCAACTTGTGTGTGGTTGCAACATTACGGTCCCATTGAGTACATTTTTGGAGAAAGGGACATCTGTTGCACCACACGGCAGGAGGAGCGTGCCGAGCACGATACATTTTCTCTCTTAGGTAAGGATTTTTTATGTTTTATACTTTTGGAATTTTGGTTTTTCACGTTGAGTTTAAAATGCCCTTTTTCTTGTTTGAAATGTAATAACTTGAATTTTCCTCACAGCAGGTCAACTTGTGTGTGGTTGCAACATTACGGTCCCATTGAGTACATTTTTGGAGAAAGGGACATCTGTTGCACCACACGGCAGGAGGAGCGTGCCGAGCATGATACATTTTCTCTCTTTGGTAAGGATTTTTTATGTTTTATACTTTTGGAATTTTGGTTTTTCACATTGAGTTTAAAATGCCCTTTTTCTTGTTTGAAATGTAATAACTTGAATTTTCCTCACAGTAGGTCAACTTGTGTGTGGTTGCAACATTACGGTCCCATTGAGTACATTTTTGGAGAAAGGGACATCTGTTGCACCACACGGCAGAAGGAGCGTGCCGAGCATGATACATTTTCTCTCTTTGGTAAGGATTTTTTATGTTTTATACTTTTTGAATTTTGGTTTTTCACGTTGAGTTTAAAATGCCCTTTTTCCTGTTTGAAATGTACTAACATGAATTTTCCTCACAGCAGGTCAACTTGGGTGTGGTTGCAACATTACGGTCCCATTGAGTACATTTTTGGAGAAAGGGACATCTGTTGCACCACACGGCAGGAGGAGCGTGCCGAGCACGATACATTTTCTCTCTTAGGTAAGGATTTTTTATGTTTTATACTTTTGGAATTTTGGTTTTTCACGTTGAGTTTAAAATGCCCTTTTTCTTGTTTGAAATGTAATAACTTGAATTTTCCTCACAGCAGGTCAACTTGTGTGTGGTTGCAACATTACGGTCCCATTGAGTACATTTTTGGAGAAAGGGACATCTGTTGCACGACACGGCAGGAGGAGCATGCCGAGCATGATACATTTTCTCTCTTTGGTAAGGATTTTTTATGTTTTATACTTTTGGAATTTTGGTTTTTCACGTTGAGTTTAAAATGCCCTTTTTCTTGTTTGAAATGTAATAACTTGAATTTTCCTCACAGCAGGTCAACTTGTGTGTGGTTGCAACATTACGGTCCCATTGAGTACATTTTTGGAGAAAGGGACATCTGTTGCACCACACGGCAGGAGGAGCGTGCCGAGCATGATACATTTTCTCTCTTAGGTAAGGATTTTTTATGTTTTATACTTTTGGAATTTTGGTTTTTCACGTTGAGTTTAAAATGCCCTTTTTCTTGTTTGAAATGTAATAACTTGAATTTTCCTCACAGTAGGTCAACTTGTGTGTGGTTGCAACATTACGGTCCCATTGAGTACATTTTTGGAGAAAGGGACATCTGTTGCACCACACGGCAGGAGGAGCGTGCCGAGCATGATACATTTTCTCTCTTTGGTAAGGATTTTTTATGTTTTATACTTTTTGAATTTTGGTTTTTCACGTTGAGTTTAAAATGCCCTTTTTCCTGTTTGAAATGTACTAACATGAATTTTCCTCACAGCAGGTCAACTTGGGTGTGGTTGCAACATTACGGTCCCATTGAGTACATTTTTGGAGAAAGGGACATCTGTTGCACCACACGGCAGGAGGAGAGTGCCGAGCACGATACATTTTCTCTCTTTGGTAAGGATTTTTTATGTTTTATACTTTTGGAATTTTGGTTTTTCACGTTGAGTTTAAAATGCCCTTTTTCTTGTTTGAAATGTAATAACTTGAATTTTCCTCACAGCAGGTCAACTTGTGTGTGGTTGCAACATTACGGTCCCATTGAGTACATTTTTGGAGAAAGGGACATCTGTTGCACGACACGGCAGGAGGAGCGTGCCGAGCATGATACATTTTCTCTCTTTGGTAAGGATTTTTTATGTTTTATACTTTTTGAATTTTGGTTTTTCACGTTGAGTTTAAAATGCCCTTTTTCCTGTTTGAAATGTACTAACTAGAATTTTCCTCACAGCAGGTCAACTTGTGTGTGGTTGCAACATTACGGTCCCATTGAGTACATTTTTGGAGAAAGGGACATCTGTTGCACCACACGGCAGGAGGAGCGTGCCGAGCACGATACATTTTCTCTCTTAGGTAAGGATTTTTTATGTTTTATAATTTTGGAATTTTGGTTTTTCACCTTGAGTTTAAAATGCTCTTTTTCTTGTTTGAAATGTACTAACTTGAATTTTCCTCACAGCAGGTCAACTTGTGTGTGGTTCCAACATTACGGTCCCATTGAGTACATTTTTGGAGAAAGGGACATCTGTTGCACCACACGGCACGAGGAGCGTGCCGAGCACGATACATTTTCTCTCTTAGGCATTTTCTCTCTTAGGTAAGGATTTTTTATGTTTTATACTTTTTGAATTTTGGTTTTTCACGTTGAGTTTAAAATGCCCTTTTTCCTGTTTGAAATGTACTAACTTGAATTTTCCTCACAGCAGGTCAACTTGTGTGTGGTTGCAACATTACGGTCCCATTGAGTACATTTTTGGAGAAAGGGACATCTGTTGCACCACACGGCAGGAGGAGCGTGCCGAGCACGATACATTTTCTCTCTTAGGTAAGGGTTTTTTATGTTTTATACTTTTGGAATTTTGGTTTCTCACGTTGAGTTTAAAATGCCCTTTTTCCTGTTTGAAATGTACTAACTTGAATTTTCCTCACAGCAGGTCAACTTGTGTGTGGTTGCAACATTACGGTCCCATTGAGTACATTTTTGGAGAAAGGGACATCTGTTGCACCACACGGCAGGAGGAGCGTGCCGAGCACGATACATTTTCTCTCTTAGGTAAGGATTTTTTATGTTTTATACTTTTGGAATTTTGGTTTTTCACGTTGAGTTTAAAATGCCCTTTTTCCTGTCTGAAATGTACTAACTTGAATATTCCTCACAGCAGGTCAACTTGTGTGTGGTTGCAACATTACGGTCCCATTGAGTACATTTTTGGAGAAAGGGACATCTGTTGCACCACACGGCAGGAGGAGCGTGCCGAGCATGATACATTTTCTCTCTTAGGTAAGGATTTTTAATGTTTTATACTTTTGGAATTTTGGTTTTTCACGTTGAGTTTAAAATGCCCTTTTTCTTGTTTGAAATGTACTAACTTGAATTTTCCTCACAGCAGGTCAACTTGTGTGTGGTTGCAACATTACGGTCCCATTGAGTACATTTTTGGAGAAAGGGACATCTGTTGCACCACACGGCAGGAGGAGCGTGCCGAGCACGATACATTTTCTCTCTTTGGTAAGGATTTTTTATGTTTTATACTTTTGGAATTTTGGTTTTTCACGTTGAGTTTAAAATGCCCTTTTTCCTGTTTGAAATGTACTAACTAGAATTTTCCTCACAGCAGGTCAACTTGTGTGTGGTTGCAACATTACGGTCCCATTGAGTACATTTTTGGAGAAAGGGACATCTGTTGCACCACACGGCAGGAGGAGCGTGCCGAGCACGATACATTTTCTCTCTTAGGTAAGGATTTTTTATGTTTTATAATTTTGGAATTTTGGTTTTTCACCTTGAGTTTAAAATGCTCTTTTTCTTGTTTGAAATGTACTAACTTGAATTTTCCTCACAGCAGGTCAACTTGTGTGTGGTTCCAACATTACGGTCCCATTGAGTACATTTTTGGAGAAAGGGACATCTGTTGCACCACACGGCACGAGGAGCGTGCCGCCACGATACATTTTCTCTCTTAGGCATTTTCTCTCTTAGGTAAGGATTTTTTTATGTTTTATACTTTTGGAATTTTGGTTTCTCACGTTGAGTTTAAAATGCCCTTTTTCCTGTTTGAAATGTACTAACTTGAATTTTCCTCACAGCAGGTCAACTTGTGTGTGGTTGCAACATTACGGTCCCATTGAGTACATTTTTGGAGAAAGGGACATCTGTTGCACTACACGGCAGGAGGAGCGTGCCGAGCACGATACATTTTCTCTCTTAGGTAAGGATTTTTTATGTTTTATACTTTTGGAATTTTGGTTTTTCACGTTGAGTTTAAAATGCCCTTTTTCCTGTTTGAAATGTACTAACTTGAATTTTCCTCACAGCAGGTCAACTTGTGTGTGGTTGCAACATTACGGTCCCATTGAGTACATTTTTGGAGAAAGGGACATCTGTTGCACCACACGGCAGGAGGAGCGTGCCGAGCATGATACATTTTCTCTCTTTGGTAAGGATTTTTTATGTTTTATACTTTTGGAATTTTGGTTTTTCACGTTGAGTTTAAAATGCCCTTTTTCCTGTTTGAAATGTACTAACTTGAATTTTCCTCACAGCAGGTCAACTTGTGTGTGGTTGCAACATTACGGTCCCATTGAGTACATTTTTGGAGAAAGGGACATCTGTTGCACCACACGGCAGGAGGAGCGTGCCGAGCACGATACATTTTCTCTCTTAGGTAAGGGTTTTTTATGTTTTATACTTTTGGAATTTTGGTTTCTCACGTTGAGTTTAAAATGCCCTTTTTCCTGTTTGAAATGTACTAACTTGAATTTTCCTCACAGCAGGTCAACTTGTGTGTGGTTGCAACATTACGGTCCCATTGAGTACATTTTTGGAGAAAGGGACATCTGTTGCACCACACGGCAGGAGGAGCGTGCCGAGCACGATACATTTTCTCTCTTAGGTAAGGATTTTTTATGTTTTATACTTTTGGAATTTTGGTTTTTCACGTTGAGTTTAAAATGCCCTTTTTCTTGTTTGAAATGTACTAACTTGAATTTTCCTCACAGCAGGTCAACTTGTGTGTGGTTGCAACATTACGGTCCCATTGAGTACATTTTTGGAGAAAGGGACATCTGTTGCACCACACGGCAGGAGGAGCGTGCCGAGCACGATACATTTTCTCTCTTTGGTAATGATTTTTTATGTTTTATACTTTTGGAATTTTGGTTTTTCACGTTGAGTTTAAAATGCCCTTTTTCCTGTTTGAAATGTACTAACTAGAATTTTCCTCACAGCAGGTCAACTTGTGTGTGGTTGCAACATTACGGTCCCATTGAGTACATTTTTGGAGAAAGGGACATCTGTTGCACCACACGGCAGGAGGAGCGTGCCGAGCACGATACATTTTCTCTCTTAGGTAAGGATTTTTTATGTTTTATAATTTTGGAATTTTGGTTTTTCAACTTGAGTTTAAAATGCCCTTTCTCTTGTTTGAAATGTAATAACTTGAATTTTCATCACAGCAGGTCAACTTGTGTGTGGTTCCAACATTACGGTCCCATTGAGTACATTTTTGGAGAAAGGGACATCTGTTGCACCACACGGCACGAGGAGCGTGCCGAGCACGATACATTTTCTCTCTTAGGTAAGGATTTTTTTATGTTTTATACTTTTGGAATTTTGGTTTCTCACGTTGAGTTTAAAATGCCCTTTTTCCTGTTTGAAATGTACTAACTTGAATTTTCCTCACAGCAGGTCAACTTGTGTGTGGTTACAACATTACGGTCCCATTGAGTACATTTTTGGAGAAAGGGACATCTGTTGCACCACACGGCAGGAGGAGCGTGCCGAGCACGATACATTTTCTCTCTTAGGTAAGGATTTTTTATGTTTTATACTTTTGGAATTTTGGTTTTTCACGTTGAGTTTAAAATGCCCTTTTTCCTGTTTGAAATGTACTAACTTGAATTTTCCTCACAGCAGGTCAACTTGTGTGTGGTTGCAACATTACGGTCCCATTGAGTACATTTTTGGAGAAAGGGACATCTGTTGCACCACACGGCAGGAGGAGCGTGCCGAGCATGATACATTTTCTCTCTTTGGTAAGGATTTTTTATGTTTTATACTTTTGGAATTTTGGTTTTTCATGTTTAGTTTAAAATGCCCTTTTTCCTGTTTGAAATGTACTAACTTGAATTTTCCTCACAGCAGGTCAACTTGTGTGTGGTTGCAACATTACGGTCCCATTGAGTACATTTTTGGAGAAAGGGACATCTGTTGCACCACACGGCAGGAGGAGCGTGCCGAGCATGATACATTTTCTCTCTTTGGTAAGGATTTTTTATGTTTTATACTTTTGGAATTTTGGTTTTTCACGTTGAGTTTAAAATGCCCTTTTTCTTGTTTGAAATGTACTAACTTGAATTTTCCTCACAGCAGGTCAATTTGGGTGTGGTTGCAACATTACGGTCCCATTGAGTACATTTTTGGAGAAAGGGACATCTGTTGCACCACACGGCAGGAGGAGCGTGCCGAGCATGATACATTTTCTCTCTTTGGTAAGGATTTTTTATGTTTTATACTTTTTGAATTTTGGTTTTTCACGTTGAGTTTAAAATGCCCTTTTTCCTGTTTGAAATGTACTAACTTGAATTTTCCTCACAGCAGGTCAACTTGTGTGTGGTTGCAACATTACGGTCCCATTGAGTACATTTTTGGAGAAAGGGACATCTGTTGCACCACACGGCAGGAGGAGCGTGCCGAGCACGATACATTTTCTCTCTTAGGTAAGGGTTTTTTATGTTTTATACTTTTGGAATTTTGGTGTCTCACGTTGAGTTTAAAATGCCCTTTTTCCTGTTTGAAATGTACTAACTTGAATTTTCCTCACAGCAGGTCAACTTGTGTGTGGTTGCAACATTAGGGTCCCATTGAGTACATTTTTGGAGAAAGGGACATCTGTTGCACCACACGGCAGGAGGAGCGTGCCGAGCACGATACATTTTCTATCTTAGGTAAGGATTTTTTATGTTTTATACTTTTGGAATTTTGGTTTTTCACGTTGAGTTTAAAATGCCCTTTTTCCTGTTTGAAATGTACTAACTTGAATTTTCCTCACAGCAGGTCAACTTGTGTGTGGTTGCAACATTACGGTCCCATTGAGTACATTTTTGGAGAAAGGGACATCTGTTGCACCACACGGCAGGAGGAGCGTGCCGAGCATGATACATTTTCTCTCTTAGGTAAGGATTTTTTATGTTTTATACTTTTGGAATTTTGGTTTCTCACGTTGAGTTTAAAATGCCCTTTTTCCTGTTTGAAATGTACTAACTTGAATTTTCCTCACAGCAGGTCAACTTGTGTGTGGTTGCAACATTACGGTCCCATTGAGTACATTTTTGGAGAAAGGGACATCTGTTGCACCACACGGCAGGAGGAGCGTGCCGAGCACGATACATTTTCTCTCTTAGGTAAGGATTTTTTATGTTTTATACTTTTGGAATTTTGGTTTTTCACGTTGAGTTTAAAATGCCCTTTTTCCTGTTTGAAATGTACTAACTTGAATTTTCCTCACAGCAGGTCAACTTGTGTGTGGTTGCAACATTACGGTCCCATTGAGTACATTTTTGGAGAAAGGGACATCTGTTGCACCACACGGCAGGAGGAGCGTGCCGAGCATGATACATTTTCTCTCTTTGGTAAGGATTTTTTATGTTTTATACTTTTGGAATTTTGGTTTTTCACGTTGAGTTTAAAATGCCCTTTTTCTTGTTTGAAATGTACTAACTTGAATTTTCCTCACAGCAGGTCAATTTGGGTGTGGTTGCAACATTACGGTCCCATTGAGTACATTTTTGGAGAAAGGGACATCTGTTGCACCACACGGCAGGAGGAGCGTGCCGAGCATGATACATTTTCTCTCTTTGGTAAGGATTTTTTATGTTTTATACTTTTGGAATTTTGGTTTTTCACGTTGAGTTTAAAATGCCCTTTTTCTTGTTTGAAATGTACTAACTTGAATTTTCCTCACAGCAGGTCAATTTGGGTGTGGTTGCAACATTACGGTCCCATTGAGTACATTTTTGGAGAAAGGGACATCTGTTGCACCACACGGCAGGAGGAGCGTGCCGAGCACGATACATTTTCTCTCTTAGGTAAGGATTTTTTATGTTTTATACTTTTGGAATTTTGGTTTTTCATGTTTAGTTTAAAATGCCCTTTTTCCTGTTTGAAATGTACTAACTTGAATTTTCCTCACAGCAGGTCAACTTGTGTGTGGTTGCAACATTACGGTCCCATTGAGTACATTTTTGGAGAAAGGGACATCTGTTGCACCACACGGCAGGAGGAGCGTGCCGAGCATGATACATTTTCTCTCTTTGGTAAGGATTTTTTATGTTTTATACTTTTGGAATTTTGGTTTTTCACGTTGAGTTTAAAATGCCCTTTTTCTTGTTTGAAATGTACTAACTTGAATTTTCCTCACAGCAGGTCAATTTGGGGGTGGTTGCAACATTACGGTCCCATTGAGTACATTTTTGGAGAAAGGGACATCTGTTGCACCACACGGCAGGAGGAGCGTGCCGAGCATGATACATTTTCTCTCTTTGGTAAGGATTTTTTATGTTTTATACTTTTGGAATTTTGGTTTTTCACGTTGAGTTTAAAATGCCCTTTTTCCTGTTTGAAATGTACTAACTTGAATTTTCCTCACAGCAGGTCAACTTGTGTGTGGTTGCAACATTACGGTCCCATTGAGTACATTTTTGGAGAAAGGGACATCTGTTGCACCACACGGCAGGAGGAGCGTGCCGAGCATGATACATTTTCTCTCTTTGGTAAGGATTTTTTATGTTTTATACTTTTGGAATTTTGGTTTTTCACGTTGAGTTTAAAATGGCCTTTTTCTTGTTTGAAATGTACTAACTTGAATTTTCCTCACAGCAGGTCAACGTGTGTGTGGTTGCAACATTACGGTCCCATTGAATACATTTTTGGAGAAAGGGACATCTGTTGCACCACACGGCAGGAGGAGCGTGCCGAGCATGATACATTATCTCTCTTAGGTAAGGATTTTTTATGTTTTATACTTTTGGAATTTTGGTTTTTCACGTTGAGTTTAAAATGCCCTTTTTCTTGTTCGAAATGTACTAACTTGAATTTTCCTCACAGCAGGTCAACTTGTGTGTGGTTGCAACATTACGGTCCCATTGAGTACATTTTTGGAGAAAGGGACATCTGTTGCACCACACGGCAGGAGGAGCGTTCCGAGCACGATACATTTTCTCTCTTAGGTAAGGATTTTTTATGTTTTATACTTTTGGAATTTTGGTTTTTAATGTTGAGTTTAAAATGCCCTTTTTCTTGTTTGAAATGTACTAACTTGAATTTTCCTCACAGCAGGTCATCTTGTGTGTGGTTGCAACATTACGGTCCCATTGAGTATATTTTTGGAGAAAGGGACATCTGTTGCACCACACGGCAGGAGGAGCGTGCCGAGCATGATACATTTTCTCTCTTTGGTAAGGATTTTTTATGTTTTATACTTTTGGAATTTTGGTTTTTCACGTTGAGTTTAAAATGCCCTTTTTCTTGTTTGAAATGTACTAACTTGAATTTTCCTCACAGCAGGTCAACTTGTGTGTGGTTGCAACATTACAGTCCCATTGAGTACATTTTTGGAGAAAGGGACATCTGTTGCACCACACGGCAGGAGGAGCGTTCCGAGCACGATACATTTTCTCTCTTTGGTAAGGATTTTTTATGTTTTATACTTTTGGAATTTTGGTTTTTCACGTTGAGTTTAAAATGCCCTTTTTCTTGTTTGAAATGTACTAACTTGAATTTTCCTCACAGCAGGTCAACTTGTGTGTGGTTGCAACATTACGGTCCCATTGAGTACATTTTTGGAGAAAGGGACATCTGTTGCACCACACGGCAGGAGGAGCGTCCCGAGCATGATACATTTTCTCTCTTTGGTAAGGATTTATTATGTTTTATACTTTTGGAATTTTGGTTTTTCACGTTGAGTTTAAAATGCCCTTTTTCTTGTTTGAAATGTACTAACTTGAATTTTCCTCACAGCAGGTCAACTTGTGTGTGGTTGCAACATTACGGTCCCATTGAGTACATTTTTGGAGAAGGGGACATCTGTTGCACCACACGGCAGGAGGAGCGTTCCGAGCACGATACATTTTCTCTCTTTGGTAAGGATTTTTTATGTTTTATACTTTTGGAATTTTGGTTTTTCACGTTGAGTTTAAAATGCCCTTTTTCTTGTTCGAAATGTACTAACTTGAATTTTCGTCACTGCAGGTCAACTTGTGTGTGGTTGCAACATTACGGTCCCGTTGAGTACATTTTTGGAGAAAGGGACATCTGTTGCACCACACGGCAGGAGGAGCGTTCCGAGCACGATACATTTTCTCTCTTAGGTAAGGATTTTTTATGTTTTATACTTTTGGAATTTTGGTTTTTCATGTTGAGTTTAAAATGCCCTTTTTCTTGTTTGAAATGTACTAACTTGAATTTTCCTCACAGCAGGTCAACTTGTGTGTGGTTGCAACATTACGGTCCCATTGAGTACATTTTTGGAGAAAGGGACATCTGTTGCACCACACGGCAGGAGGAGCGTGCCGAGCATGATACATTTTCTCTCTTTGGTAAGGATTTTTTATGTTTTATACTTTTGGAATTTTGGTTTTTCACGTTGAGTTAAAATGCCCTTTTTCTTGTTTGAAATGTACTAACTTGAATTTTCCTCACAGCAGGTCAACTTGTGTGTGGTTGCAACATTACGGTCCCATTGAGTACATTTTTGGAGAAAGGGACATCTGTTGCACCACACGGCAGGAGGAGCGTGCCGAGCATGATACATTTTCTCTCTTTGGTAAGGATTTTTTATGTTTTATACTTTTGGAATTTTGGTTTTTCACGTTGAGTTTAAAATGCCCTTTTTCTTGTTTGAAATGTACTAACTTGAATTTTCCTCACAGCAGGTCAACTTGTGTGTGGTTGCAACATTACGGTCCCATTGAGTACATTTTTGGAGAAAGGGACATCTGTTGCACCACACGGCAGGAGGAGCGTTCCGAGCACGATACATTTTCTCTCTTAGGTAAGGATTTTTTATGTTTTATACTTTTGGAATTTTGGTTTTTCATGTTGAGTTTAAAATGCCCTTTTTCTTGTTTGAAATGTACTAACTTGAATTTTCCTCACAGCAGGTCAACTTGTGTGTGGTTGCAACATTACGGTCCCATTGAGTACATTTTTGGAGAAAGGGACATCTGTTGCACCACACGGCAGGAGGAGCGTGCCGAGCATGATACATTTTCTCTTAGGTAAGGATTTTTTATGTTTTATACTTTTGGAATTTTGGTTTTTCACGTTGAGTTTAAAATGCCCTTTTTCTTGTTTGAAATGTACTAACTTGAATTTTCCTCACAGCAGGTCAACTTGTGTGTGGTTGCAACATTACGGTCCCATTGAGTACATTTTTGGAGAAAGGGACATCTGTTGCATCACACGGCAGGAGGAGCGTGCCGAGCACGATACATTTTCTCTCTTTGGTAAGGATTTTTTATGTTTTATACTTTTGGAATTTTGGTTTTTCACGTTGAGTTTAAAATGCCCTTTTTCCTGTTTGAAATGTACTAACTAGAATTTTCCTCACAGCAGGTCAACTTCTGTGTGGTTGCAACATTACGGTCCCATTGAGTACATTTTTGGAGAAAGGGACATCTGTTGCACCACACGGCAGGAGGAGCGTGCCGAGCACGATACATTTTCTCTCTTAGGTAAGGATTTTTTATGTTTTATACTTTTGGAATTTTGGTTTTTCACGTTGAGTTTAAAATGCCCTTTTTCTTGTTTGAAATGTAGTAACTTGAATTTTCCTCACAGCAGGTCAACTTGTGTGTGGTTGCAACATTACGGTCCCATTGAGTACATTTTTGGAGAAAGGGACGTCTGTTGCACCACACGGCAGGAGGAGCGTGCCGAGCATGATACATTTTCTCTCTTTGGTAAGGATTTTTTATGTTTTATACTTTTGGAATTTTGGTTTTTCACGTTGAGTTTAAAATGCCCTTTTTCTTGTTTGAAATGTACTAACTTGAATTTTCCTCACAGCAGGTCAACTTGTGTGTGGTTGCAACATTACGGTCCCATTGAGTACATTTTTGGAGAAAGGGACATCTGTTGCACCACACGGCAGGAGGAGCGTGCCGAGCACGATACATTTTCTCTCTTAGGTAAGGATTTTTTATGTTTTATACTTTTGGAATTTTGGTTTTTCACGTTGAGTTTAAAATGCCCTTTTTCTTGTTTGAAATGTAGTAACTTGAATTTTCCTCACAGCAGGTCAACTTGTGTGTGGTTGCAACATTACGGTCCCATTGAGTACATTTTTGGAGAAAGGGACATCTGTTGCACCACACGGCAGGAGGAGCGTGTCGAGCACGATGCATTTTCTCTCTTTGGTAAGGATTTTTTATGTTTTATACTTTTTGAATTTTGGTTTTTCACGTTGAGTTTAAAATGCCCTTTTTCCTGTTTGAAATGTACTAACTTGAATTTTCCTCACAGCAGGTCAACTTGTGTGTGGTTGCAACATTACGGTGCCATTGAGTACATTTTTGGAGAAAGGGACATCTGTTGCACCACACGGCAGGAGGAGCGTGCCGAGCATGATACATTTTCTCTCTTAGGTAAGGGTTTTTTATGTTTTATACTTTTGGAATTTTGGTTTTTCACGTTGAGTTTAAAATGCCCTTTTTCCTGTTTGAAATGTACTAACTTGAATTTTCCTCACAGCAGGTCAACTTGTGTGTGGTTGCAACATTACGGTCCCATTGAGTACATTTTTGGAGAAAGGGACATCTGTTGCACCACACGGCATGAGGAGCGTGCCGAGCACGATACATTTTCTCTCTTTGGTAAGGATTTTTTATGTTTTATACTTTTGGAATTTTGGTTTTTCACGTTGAGTTTAAAATGCCCTTTTTCCTGTTTGAAATGTACTAACTTGAATTTTCCTCACAGCAGGTCAACTTGTGTGTGGTTGCAACATTACGGTCCCATTGAGTACATTTTTGGAGAAAGGGACATCTGTTGCACCACACGGCAGGAGGAGCGTGCCGAGCATGATACATTTTCTCTCTTAGGTAAGGATTTTTTATGTTTTATACTTTTGGAATTTTGGTTTTTCACGTTGAGTTTAAAATGCCCTTTTTCTTGTTTGAAATGTACTAACTTGAATTTTCCTCACAGCAGGTCAACTTGTGTGTGGTTGCAACATTACGGTCCCATTGAGTACATTTTTGAAGAAAGGGACATCTGTTGCACCACACGGCAGGAGGAGCGTGCCGAGCACGATACATTTTCTCTCTTAGGTAAGGATTTTTTATGTTTTATACTTTTGTAATTTTGGTTTTTCACGTTGAGTTTAAAATGCCCTTTTTCTTGTTTGAAATGTACTAACTTGAATTTTCCTCACACCAGGTCAACTTGTGTGTGGTTGCAACATTACCGTCCCATTGAGTACATTTTTGGAGAAAGGGACATCTGTTGCACCACACGGCAGGAGGAGCGTGCCGAGCACGATACATTTTCTCTCTTAGGTAAGGATTTTTTATGTTTTATACTTTTGGAATTTTGGTTTTTCACGTTGAGTTTAAAATGCCCCTTTTCTTGTTTGAAATGTACTAACTTGAATTTTCCTCACACCAGGTCAACTTGTGTGTGGTTGCAACATTACGGTCCCATTGAGTACATTTTTGGAGAAAGGGACATCTGTTGCACCACACGGCAGGAGGAGCGTGCCGAGCACGATACATTTTCTCTCTTTGGTAAGGATTTTTTATGTTTTATACTTTTGGAATATTGGTTTTTCACGTTGAGTTTAAAATGCCCTTTTTCCTGTTTGAAATGTACTAACTTGAATTTTCCTCACAGCAGGTCAACTTGTGTGTGGTTGCAACATTAGGGTCCCATTGAGTACATTTTTGGAGAAAGGGACATCTGTTGCACCACACGGCAGGAGGAGCGTGCCCAGCACGATAAATTTTCTCTCTTAGGTAAGGATTTTTTTATGTTTTATACTTTTGGAATTTTGGTTTCTCACATTGAGTTTAAAATGCCCTTTTTCCTGTTTGAAATGTACTAATTTGAATTTTCCTCACAGCAGGGCAACTTGTGTGTGGTTGCAACATTACAGTCCCATTGAGTACATTTTTGGAGAAAGGGACATCTGTTGCACCACACGGCAGGAGGAGCGTGCCGAGCACGATACATTTTCTCTCTTAGGTAAGGATTTTTTATGTTTTATACTTTTGGAATTTTGGTTTTTCACGTTGAGTTTAAAATGCCCTTTTTCTTGTTTGAAATGTACTAACTTGAATTTTCCTCACAGCAGGTGAACTTGTGTGTGGTTGCAACATTACGGTCCCATTGAGTACATTTTTGAAGAAAGGGACATCTGTTGCACCACACGGCAGGAGGAGCGTGCCGAGCACGATACATTTTCTCTCTTAGGTAAGGATTTTTTATGTTTTATACTTTTGGAATTTTGGTTTTTCACGTTGAGTTTAAAATGCCCTTTTTCTTGTTTGAAATGTACTAACTTGAATTTTCCTCACAGCAGGTCAACTTGTGTGTGGTTGCAACATTACAGTCCCATTGAGTACATTTTTGGAGAAGGGGACATCTGTTGCACCACACGGCAGGAGGAGCGTGCCGAGCACGATACATTTTCTCTCTTAGGTAAGGATTTTTTATGTTTTATACTTTTGGAATTTTGGTTTTTCACGTTGAGTTTAAAATGCCCCTTTTCTTGTTTGAAATGTACTAACTTGAATTTTCCTCACAGCAGGTCAACTTGTGTGTGGTTGCAACATTACGGTCCCATTGAGTACATTTTTGGAGAAAGGGACATCTGTTGCACCACACGGCAGGAGGAGCGTGCCGAGCACGATACATTTTCTCTCTTTGGTAAGGATTTTTTATGTTTTATACTTTTGGAATATTGGTTTTTCACGTTGAGTTTAAAATGCCCTTTTTCCTGTTTGAAATGTACTAACTTGAATTTTCCTCACAGCAGGTCAACTTGTGTGTGGTTGCAACATTAGGGTCCCATTGAGTACATTTTTGGAGAAAGGGACATCTGTTGCACCACACGGCAGGAGGAGCGTGCCGAGCACGATAAATTTTCTCTCTTAGGTAAGGATTTTTTTATGTTTTATACTTTTGGAATTTTGGTTTCTCACATTGAGTTTAAAATGCCCTTTTTCCTGTTTGAAATGTACTAATTTGAATTTTCCTCACAGCAGGGCAACTTGTGTGTGGTTGCAACATTACAGTCCCATTGAGTACATTTTTGGAGAAAGGGACATCTGTTGCACCACACGGCAGGAGGAGCGTGCCGAGCACGATACATTTTCACTCTTAGGTAAGGATTTTTTATGTTTTATACTTTTGGAATTTTGGTTTTTCACGTTGAGTTTAAAATGCCCTTTTTCTTGTTTGAAATGTACTAACTTGAATTTTCCTCACAGCTGGTCAACTTGTGTGTGGTTGCAACATTACGGTCCCATTGAGTACATTTTTGGAGAAAGGGACATCTGTTGCACCACACGGCAGGAGGAGCATGCCGAGCATGATACATTTTCTCTCTTTGGTAAGGATTTTTTATGTTTTATACTTTTGGAATATTGGTTTTTCACGTTGAGTTTAAAATGCCCTTTTTCCTGTTTGAAATGTACTAACTTGAATTTTCCTCACAGCAGGTCAACTTGTGTGTGGTTGCAACATTACGGTCCCATTGAGTACATTTTAGGAGAAAGGGACATCTGTTGCACCACACGGCAGGAGGAGCGTGCCGAGCACGATACATTTTCTCTCTTAGGTAAGGATTTTTTATGTTTTATACTTTTGGAATTTTGGTTTTTCATGTTGAATTTAAAATGCCCTTTTTCCTGTTTGAAATGTACTAACTTGAATTTTCCTCACAGCAGGTCAACTTGTGTGTGGTTGCAACATTACGGTCCCATTGAGTACATTTTTGGAGAAAGGGACATCTGTTGCACCACACGGCAGGAGGAGCGTGCCGAGCACGATACATTTTCTCTCTTAGGTAAGGATTTTTTATGTTTTATACTTTTGGAATTTTGGTTTTTCACGTTGAGTTTAAAATGCCCTTTTTCCTGTTTGAAATGTACTAACTTGAATTTTCCTCACAGCAGGTCAACTTGTGTGTGGTTGCAACATTACGGTCCCATTGAGTACATTTTTGGAGAAAGGGACATCTGTTGCACCACACGGCAGGAGGAGCGTGCCGAGCATGATACATTTTCTCTCTTAGGTAAGGATTTTTTATGTTTTATACTTTTGGAATTTTGGTTTTTCACGTTGAGTTTAAAATGCCCTTTTTCTTGTTTGAAATGTACTAACTTGAATTTTCCTCACAGCAGGTCAACTTGTGTGTGGTTGCAACATTACGGTCCCATTGAGTACATTTTTGAAGAAAGGGACATCTGTTGCACCATACGGCAGGAGGAGCGTGCCGAGCACGATACATTTTCTCTCTTAGGTAAGGATTTTTTATGTTTTATACTTTTGGAATTTTGGTTTTTCACGTTGAGTTTAAAATGCCCTTTTTCTTGTTTGAAATGTACTAACTTGAATTTTCCTCACAGCAGGTCAACTTGTGTGTGGTTGCAACATTACGGTCCCATTGAGTACATTTTTGGAGAAAGGGACATCTGTTGCACCACACGGCAGGAGGAGCGTGCCGAGCACGATACATTTTCTCTCTTAGGTAAGGATTTTTTATGTTTTATACTTTTGGAATTTTGGTTTTTCACGTTGAGTTTAAAATGCCCTTTTTCTTGTTTGAAATGTACTAACTTGAATTTTCCTCACAGCAGGTCAACTTGTGTGTGGTTGCAACATTACGGTCCCATTGAGTACATTTTTGGAGAAAGGGACATCAGTTGCACCACACGGCAGGAGGAGCGTGCCGAGCACGATACATTTTCTCTCTTAGGTAAGGATTTTTTATGTTTTATACTTTTGGAATTTTGGTTTTTCACGTTGAGTTTAAAATGCCCTTTTTCTTGTTTGAAATGTACTAACTTGAATTTTCCTCACAGCAGGTCAACTTGTGTGTGGTTGCAACATTACGGTCCCATTGAGTACATTTTTGGAGAAAGGGACATCTGTTGCACCACACGGCAGGAGGAGCGTGCCGAGCACGATACATTTTCTCTCTTTGGTAAGGATTTTTTATGTTTTATACTTTTGGAATTTTGGTTTTTCACGTTGAGTTTAAAATGCCCTTTTTCCTGTTTGAAATGTACTAACTTGAATTTTCCTCACAGCAGGTCAACTTGTGTGTGGTTGCAACATTACGGTCCCATTGAGTACATTTTTGGAGAAAGGGACATCTGTTGCACCACACGGCAGGAGGAGCGTGCCGAGCACGATACATTTTCTCTCTTAGGTAAGGATTTTTTATGTTTTATACTTTTGGAATTTTGGTTTTTCACGTTGAGTTTAAAATGCCCTTTTTCTTGTTTGAAATGTACTAACTTGAATTTTCCTCACAGCAGGTCAACTTGTGTGTGGTTGCAACATTACGGTCCCATTGAGTACATTTTTGGAGAAAGGGACATCTGTTGCACCACACGGCAGGAGGAGCGTGCCGAGCACGATACATTTTCTCTCTTAGGTAAGGATTTTTTATGTTTTATACTTTTGGAATTTTGGTTTTTCACGTTGAGTTTAAAATGCCCTTTTTCTTGTTTGAAATGTACTAACTTGAATTTTCCTCACAGCAGGTCAACTTGTGTGTGGTTGCAACATTACGGTCCCATTGAGTACATTTTTGGAGAAAGGGACATCTGTTGCACCACACGGCAGGAGGAGCGTGCCGAGCACGATACATTTTCTCTCTTAGGTAAGGATTTTTTATGTTTTATACTTTTGGAATTTTGGTTTTTCACGTTGAGTTTAAAATGCCCTTTTTCTTGTTTGAAATGTACTAACTTGAATTTTCCTCACAGCAGGTCAACTTGTGTGTGGTTGCAACATTACGGTCCCATTGAGTACATTTTTGGAGAAAGGGACATCTGTTGCACCACACGGCAGGAGGAGCGTGCCGAGCACGATACATTTTCTCTCTTTGGTAAGGATTTTTTATGTTTTATACTTTTGGAATTTTGGTTTTTCAACTTGAGTTTAAAATGCCCTTTTTCCTGTTTGAAATGTACTAACTTGAATTTTCCTCACAGCAGGTCAACTTGTGTGTGGTTGCAACATTACGGTCCCATTGAGTACATTTTTGGAGAAAGGGACATCTGTTGCACCACACGGCAGGAGGAGCGTGCCGAGCACGATACATTTTCTCTCTTAGGTAAGGATTTTTTATGTTTTATACTTTTGGAATTTTGGTTTTTCACGTTGAGTTTAAAATGCCCTTTTTCTTGTTTGAAATGTACTAACTTGAATTTTCCTCACAGCAGGTCAACTTGTGTGTGGTTGCAACATTACGGTCCCATTGAGTACATCTTTGGAGAAAGGGACATCTGTTGCACCACACGGCAGGAGGAGCGTGCCGAGCACGATACATTTTCTCTCTTAGGTAAGGATTTTTTATGTTTTATACTTTTGGAATTTTGGTTTTTCACGTTGAGTTTAAAATGCCCTTTTTCTTGTTTGAAATGTACTAACTTGAATTTTCCTCACAGCAGGTCAACTTGTGTGTGGTTGCAACATTACGGTCCCATTGAGTACATTTTTGGAGAAAGGGACATCTGTTGCACCACACGGCAGGAGGAGCGTGCCGAGCACGATACATTTTCTCTCTTAGGTAAGGATTTTTTATGTTTTATACTTTTGGAATTTTGGTTTTTCACGTTGAGTTTAAAATGCCCTTTTTCTTGTTTGAAATGTACTAACTTGAATTTTCCTCACAGCAGGTCAACTTGTGTGTGGTTGCAACATTACGGTCCCATTGAGTACATTTTTGGAGAAAGGGACATCTGTTGCACCACACGGCAGGAGGAGCGTGCCGAGCACGATACATTTTCTCTCTTAGGTAAGGATTTTTTATGTTTTATACTTTTGGAATTTTGGTTTTTCACGTTGAGTTTAAAATGCCCTTTTTCTTGTTTGAAATGTACTAACTTGAATTTTCCTCACAGCAGGTCAACTTGTGTGTGGTTGCAACATTACGGTCCCATTGAGTACATTTTTGGAGAAAGGGACATCTGTTGCACCACACGGCAGGAGGAGCGTGCCGAGCACGATACATTTTCTCTCTTTGGTAAGGATTTTTTATGTTTTATACTTTTGGAATTTTGGTTTTTCACGTTGAGTTTAAAATGCCCTTTTTCCTGTTTGAAATGTACTAACTTGAATTT
Source organism: Schistocerca serialis cubense (assembly GCF_023864345.2). Classification (NCBI taxonomy): domain Eukaryota; kingdom Metazoa; phylum Arthropoda; class Insecta; order Orthoptera; family Acrididae; genus Schistocerca; species Schistocerca serialis. The sequence goes on along the minus strand of NC_064646.1, from coordinate 48,446,582 downwards.
TCCTCACAGCAGGTCAACTTGTGTGTGGTTGCAACATTACGGTCCCATTGAGTACATTTTTGGAGAAAGGGACATCTGTTGCACCACACGGCAGGAGGAGCGTGCCGAGCACGATACATTTTCTCTCTTAGGTAAGGATTTTTTATGTTTTATACTTTTGGAATTTTGGTTTTTCACGTTGAGTTTAAAATGCCCTTTTTCTTGTTTGAAATGTACTAACTTGAATTTTCCTCACAGCAGGTCAACTTGTGTGTGGTTGCAACATTACGGTCCCATTGAGTACATTTTTGGAGAAAGGGACATCTGTTGCACCACACGGCAGGAGGAACGTGCCGAGCACGATACATTTTCTCTCTTAGGTAAGGATTTTTTATGTTTTATACTTTTGGAATTTTGGTTTTTCACGTTGAGTTTAAAATGCCCTTTTTCTTGTTTGAAATGTACTAACTTGAATTTTCCTCACAGCAGGTCAACTTGTGTGTGGTTGCAACATTACGGTCCCATTGAGTACATTTTTGGAGAAAGGGACATCTGTTGCACCACACGGCAGGAGGAGCGTGCCGAGCACGATACATTTTCTCTCTTTGGTAAGGATTTTTTATGTTTTATACTTTTGGAATTTTGGTTTTTCACGTTGAGTTTAAAATGCCCTTTTTCCTGTTTGAAATGTACTAACTTGAATTTTCCTCACAGCAGGTCAACTTGTGTGTGGTTGCAACATTACGGTCCCATTGAGTACATTTTTGGAGAAAGGGACATCTGTTGCACCACACGGCAGGAGGAGCGTGCCGAGCACGATAAATTTTCTCTCTTAGGTAAGGATTTTTTTATGTTTTATACTTTTGGAATTTTGGTTTCTCACGTTGAGTTTAAAATGCCCTTTTTCCTGTTTGAAATGTACTAATTTGAATTTTCCTCACAGCAGGTCAACTTGTGTGTGGTTGCAACATTACGGTCCCATTGAGTACATTTTTGGAGAAAGGGACATCTGTTGCACGACACGGCAGGAGGAGCGTGCCGAGCATGATACATTTTCTCTCTTTGGTAAGGATTTTTTATGTTTTATACTTTTGGAATTTTGGTTTTTCACGTTGAGTTTAAAATGCCCTTTTTCCTGTTTGAAATGTACTAACTTGAATTTTCCTCACAGCAGGTCAACTTGTGTGTGGTTGCAACATTACGGTCCCATTGAGTACATTTTTGGAGAAAGGGACATCTGTTGCACCACACGGCAGGAGGAGCGTGCCGAGCGCGATACATTTTCTCTCTTAGGTAAGGATTTTTTATGTTTTATACTTTTGGAATTTTGGTTTTTCACGTTGAGTTTAAAATGCCCTTTTTCTTGTTTGAAATGTACTAACTTGAATTTTCCTCACAGCAGGTCAACTTGTGTGTGGTTGCAACATTACAGTCCCATTGAGTACATTTTTGGAGAAGGGGACATCTGTTGCACCACACGGCAGGAGGAGCGTGCCGAGCACGATACATTTTCACTCTTAGGTAAGGATTTTTTATGTTTTATACTTTTGGAATTTTGGTTTTTCACGTTGAGTTTAAAATGCCCTTTTTCCTGTTTGAAATGTACTAACTTGAATTTTCCTCACAGCAGGTCAACTTGTGTGTGGTTGCAACATTACAGTCCCATTGAGTACATTTTTGGAGAAAGGGACATCTGTTGCAGCACAGGGCGGGAGGAGCGTGCCGAGCACGATACATTTTCTCTCTTTGGTAAGGATTTTTTATGTTTTATACTTTTGGAATTTTGGTTTTTCACGTTGAGTTTAAAATGCCCTTTTTCTTGTTTGAAATGTACTAACTTGAATTTTTGCTCACAGCAGGTCAACTTGTGTGTGGTTGCAACATTACCGTCCCATTGAGTACATTTTTGGAGAAAGGGACATCTGTTGCACCACACGGCAGGAGGAGCGTGCCGAGCACGATACATTTTCTCTCTTAGGTAAGGATTTTTTATGTTTTATACTTTAGGAATTTTGGTTTTTCACGTTGAGTTTAAAATGCCCTTTTTCTTGTTTGAAATGTACTAACTTGAATTTTCCTCACAGCAGGTCAACTTGTGTGTGGTTGCAACATTACGGTCCCATTGAGTACATTTTTGGAGAAACGGACATCTGTTGCACCACACGGCAGGAGGAGCGTGCCGAGCACGATACATTTTCTCTCTTTGGTAAGGATTTTTTATGTTTTATACTTTTGGAATTTTGGTTTTTCACGTTGAGTTTAAAATGCCCTTTTTCCTGTTTGAAATGTACTAACTTGAATTTTCCTCACAGCAGGTCAACTTGTGTGTGGTTGCAACATTACGGTCCCATTGAGTACATTTTTGGAGAATGGGACATCTGTTGCACCACACGGCAGGAGGAGCGTGCCGAGCACGATAAATTTTCTCTCTTAGGTAAGGATTTTTTTATGTTTTATACTTTTGGAATTTTGGTTTCTCACGTTGAGTTTAAAATGCCCTTTTTCCTGTTTGAAATGTACTAATTTGAATTTTCCTCACAGCAGGTCAACTTGTGTGTGGTTGCAACATTACGGTCCCATTGAGTACATTTTTGGAGAAAGGGACATCTGTTGCACCACACGGCAGGAGGAGCGTGCCGAGCACGATACATTTTCTCTCTTAGGTAAGGATTTTTTATGTTTTATACTTTTGGAATTTTGGTTTTTCACGTTGAGTTTAAAATGCCCTTTTTCCTGTTTGAAATGTACTAACTTGAATTTTCCTCACAGCAGCTCAACTTGTGTGTGGTTGCAACATTACGGTCCCATTGAGTACATTTTTGGAAAAAGGGACATCTGTTGCACGACACGGCAGGAGGAGCGTGCCGAGCATGATACATTTTCTCTCTTTGGTAAGGATATTTTATGTTTTATACTGTTGGAATTTTGGTTTTTCACGTTGAGTTTAAAATGCCCTTTTTCCTGTTTGAAATGTACTAACTTGAATTTTCCTCACAGCAGGTCAACTTGTGTGTGGTTGCAACATTACGGTCCCATTGAGTACATTTTTGGAGAAAGGGACATCTGTTGCACCACACGGCAGGAGGAGCGTGCCGAGCACGATACATTTTCTCTCTTAGGTAAGGATTTTTTATGTTTTATACTTTTGGAATTTTGGTTATTCACGTTGAGTTTAAAATGCCCTTTTTCTTGTTTGATATGTACTAACTTGAATTTTCCTCACAGCAGGTCAACTTGTGTGTGATTGCAACATTACGGTCCCATTGAGTACATTTTTGGAAAAAGGGACATCTGTTGCACCACACGGCAGGAGGAGCGTGCCGAGCACGATACATTTTCTCTCTTAGGTAAGGACTTTTTATGTTTTATACTTTTGGAATTTTGGTTTTTCCCGTTGAGTTTAAAATGCCCTTTTTCCTGTTTGAAATGTAGTAACTTGTATTTTCCTCACAGCAGGTCAAATTGTGTGTGGTTGCAACATTACGGTCCCATTGAGTACATTTTTGGAGAAAGGGACATCTGTTGCAGCACAGGGCGGGAGCAGCGTGCCGAGCACGATACATTTTCTCTCTTTGGTTAGGATTTTTTATGTTTTATACTTTTGGAATTTTGGTTTTTCACGTTGAGTTTAAAATGACCTTATTCCTAATTGAAATGTACTAACTTGAATTTTCCTCAAAGCAGGTCAACTTGTGTGTGGTTGCAACATTACGGTCCCATTGAGTACATTTTTGGAGAATGAGACATCTGTTGCACCACAGGGCGGGAGGAGCGTGCCGAGTACGATACATTTTCTCTCTTTGGTAAGGATTTTTTATGTTTTATACTTTTGGAATTTTGGTTTTTCACGTTGAGTTTAAAATGACTTATTTCATGTTTGACATGTACTAACTTGATTTTTCCTCACAGCAGGTCGACTTGTGTGTGTGGTTGCACCATTACGGTCCCATTGAGTACATTTTTTGAGAAAGAGACATCTGTTGCAGCACAGGGCAGGAGGAGCGTGCAGAGCACGATACATTTTCTCTCTTTGGTTAGGATTTTTTATGTTTTATACTTTTGGAATCTTGGTTTTTCACGTTGAGTTTAAAATGACCTTTTTCCTGTTTGAAATGTACTAACATGAATTTTCCTCACAGCAGGTCAACTTGTGTGTATGGTTGCAACATTACGGTCCCATTGAGTACATTTTTGGAGAAAGGGACATCTGTTGCAGCACAGGGCGGGAGGAGCGTGCCGAGCACGATACATTTTCTCTCTTTGGTAAGGATTTTTTATGTTTTATACTTTTGGAATTTTGGTTTTTCACGTTGAGTTTAAAATGCCCTTTTTCCTGTTTGAAATGTACTAACTTGAATTTTCCTCACAGCAGGTCAACTTGTGTGTGTGGCTGCAACATTACGGCCCCATTGAGTACATTTTTGGAGAAAGAGACATCTGTTGCAGCACAGGGCAGGAGGAGCGTGCCGAGCACGATACATTTTCTCTCTTTGGTAAGGATTTTTTATGTTTTATACTTTTGGAATTTTGGTTTTTCACGTTGAGTTTAAAATGCCCTTTTTCCTGTTTGAAATGTACTAACTTGAATTTTCCTCACAGCAGGTCTATGTGTGTGTGGATGCAACATTACGGTCCCATTGAGTACATTTTTGGAGAAAGGGACATCTGTTGCAGCACAGGGCGGGAGGAGCGTGCCGAGCACGATACATTATCTCTCTTTGGTAAGGATTTTTTATGTTTTATACTTTTCGAATTTTGGTTTTCACGTTGAGTTTAAAATGACCTTTTTCCTGTTTGAAATGTTCTAACTTGAATTTTCCTCACAGCAGGTCAACTTGTGTGCGGTTGCAACATTACGGTCCCATTGAGTACATTTTTGGAGAAAGGGACATCTGTTGCAGCACAGGGCGGGAGGAGCGTGCCGAGCACGATACATTTCCTCTCTTTGGTAAGGATTTTTTATGTTTTATACTTTTGGAATTTTGGTTTTTCACGTTGAGTTTAAAATGCCCTTTTTCCTGTTTGAAATGTACTAACTTGAATTTTCCTCACAGCAGGTCAACTTGTGTGTGTGGCTGCAACATTACGGCCCCATTGAGTACATTTTTGGAGAAAGAGACATCTGTTGCAGCACAGGGCAGGAGGAGCGTGCCGAGCACGATACATTTTCTCTCTTTGGTAAGGATTTTTTATGTTTTATACTTTTGGAATTTTGGTTTTTCACGTTGAGTTTAAAATGCCCTTTTTCCTGTTTGAAATGTACTAACTTGAATTTTCCTCACAGCAGGTCAATGTGTGTGTGGCTGCAACATTACGGTCCCATTGAGTACATTTTTTGAGAAAGAGACATCTGTTGCACAACAGGGCAGGAGGAGCGTGTAGAGCATGATACATTTTCTCTCTTTGGTAAGGATTTTTATGTTTTATACTTTTGGAATTTTGGTTTTTCACGTTGAGTATAAAATGCTCTTTTTCCTGTTTCAAATGTACTAACTTGAATTTTCCTCACAGCAGGTCAACTTGTGTGTGGTTGCAACATTACGGTCCCATTCAGTACGTTTTTGGAGAAAGGGACATCTGTTGCAGCACAGGGCGGGAGGAGCGTGCCGAGCACGATACATTTTCTCTCTTTGGTAAGGATTTTTTATGTTTTATACTTTTGGAATTTAGGTTTTTCGCGTTGAGTTTAAAATGCCCTTTTTCCTGTTTGAAATGTACTAACTTGAATTTTCCTCACAGCTGGTCAACTTGTGTGTGGTTGCAACATTACAGTCCCATTGAGTACATTTTTGGAGAAAGGGACATCTGTTGCAGTACAGGGCGGGAGGAGCGCGCCGAGCACGATACATTTTCTCTCTTTGGTAAGGATTTTTTATGTTTTATACTTTTGGAATCTTGGTTTTTCACGTTGAGTTTAAAATGACCTTTTTCCTGTTTGAAATGTACTAACATGAATTTTCCTCACAGCAGGTCAACTTGTGTGTGGTTGCAACATTACGGTCCCATTGAGTACATTTTTGGAGAAAGAGACATCTGTTGCAGCACAGGGCGGGAGCAGCGTGCCGAGCACGATATATTTTCTCTCTTTGGTTAGGATTTTTTATGTTTTATACTTTTGGAATTTTGGTTTTTCACGTTGAGTTTAAAATGACCTTATTCCTAATTGAAATGTACTAACTTGAATTTTCCTCAAAGCAGGTCAACTTGTGTGTGGTTGCAACATTACGGTCCCATTGAGTACATTTTTGGAGAAAGAGACATCTGTTGCACCACAGGGCGGGAGGAGCGTGCCGAGTACGATACATTTTCTCTCTTTGGTAAGGATTTTTTATGTTTTATACTTTTGGAATTGTGGTTTTTCACGTTGATTTTAAAATGACTTATTTCATGTTTGACATGTACTAACTTGATTTTTCCTCACAGCAGGTCGACTTGTGTGTGTGGTTGCACCATTACGGTCCCATTGAGTACATTTTTTGAGAAAGAGACATCTGTTGCACAACAGGGCAGGAGGAGCGTGCCGAGCATGATACATTTTCTCTCTTTGGTAAGGATTTTTATGTTTTATACTTTTGGAATTTTGGTTTTTCACGTTGAGTATAAAATGCTCTTTTTCCTGTTTGAAATGTACTAACTTGAATTTTCCTCACAGCAGGTCAACTTGTGTGTGGTTGCAACATTACGGTCCCATTGAGTACATTTTTGGAGAAAGAGACATCTGTTGCAGCACAGGGCGGGAGCAGCGTGCCGAGCACGATATATTTTCTCTCTTTGGTTAGGATTTTTTATGTTTTATACTTTTGGAATTTTGGTTTTTCACGTTGAGTTTAAAATGACCTTATTCCTAATTGAAATGTACTAACTTGAATTTTCCTCAAAGCAGGTCAACTTGTGTGTGGTTGCAACATTACGGTCCCATTGAGTACATTTTTGGAGAAAGAGACATCTGTTGCACCACAGGGCGGGAGGAGCGTGCCGAGTACGATACATTTTCTCTCTTTGGTAAGGATTTTTTATGTTTTATACTTTTGGAATTTTGGTTTTTCACGTTGAGTATAAAATGCTCTTTTTCCTGTTTGAAATGTACTAACTTGAATTTTCCTCACAGCAGGTCAACTTGTGTGTGGTTGCAACATTACAGTCCCATTGAGTACATTTTTGGAGAAAGGGACATCTGTTGCAGTACAGGGCGGGAGGAGCGCGCCGAGCACGATACATTTTCTCTCTTAGGTAAGGATTTTTTATGTTTTATACTTTTGGAATTTTGGTTTTTCACGTTGAGTTTAAAATGACCTTTTTCCTGTTTGAAATGTACTAACTTGAATTTTCCTCACAGCAGGTCAACTTGTGTGTGGTTGCAACATTACGGCCCCATTGAGTACATTTTTGGAGAAAGAGACATCTGTTGCAGCACAGGGCGGGAGCAGCGTGCCGAGCACGATATATTTTCTCTCTTTGGTTAGGATTTTTTATGTTTTATACTTTTGGAATTTTGGTTTTTCACGTTGAGTTTAAAATGACCTTATTCCTAATTGAAATGTACTAACTTGAATTTTCCTCAAAGCAGGTCAACTTGTGTGTGGTTGCAACATTACGGTCCCATTGAGTACATTTTTGGAGAAAGAGACATCTGTTGCACCACAGGGCGGGAGGAGCGTGCCGAGTACGATACATTTTCTCTCTTTGGTAAGGATTTTTTATGTTTTATACTTTTGGAATTGTGGTTTTTCACGTTGATTTTAAAATGACTTATTTCATGTTTGACATGTACTAACTTGATTTTTCCTCACAGCAGGTCGACTTGTGTGTGTGGTTGCACCATTACGGTCCCATTGAGTACATTTTTTGAGAAAGAGACATCTGTTGCACAACAGGGCAGGAGGAGCGTGCCGAGCATGATACATTTTCTCTCTTTGGTAAGGATTTTTATGTTTTATACTTTTGGAATTTTGGTTTTTCACGTTGAGTATAAAATGCTCTTTTTCCTGTTTGAAATGTACTAACTTGAATTTTCCTCACAGCAGGTCAACTTGTGTGTGGTTGCAACATTACGGTCCCATTGAGTACGTTTTTGGAGAAAGGGACATCTGTTGCACCACAGGGCGGAAGGAGCGTGCCGAGCACGATACATTTTCTCTCTTTGGTAAGGATTTTTTATGTTTTATACTTTTGGAATTTTGGTTTTTCACGTTGAGTTTAAAATGCCCTTTTTCCTGTTTGAAATGTACTAACTTGAATTTTCCTCACAGCAGGTCAACTTGTGTGTGGTTGCAACATTACGGTCCCATTGAGTACATTTTTGGAGAAAGGGACATCTGTTGCAGCACAGGGCGGGAGGAGCGTGCAGAGCACGATACATTTTCTCTCTTTGGTAAGGATTTTTTATGTTTTATACTTTTGGAATTTTGGTTTTTCACGTTGAGTTTAAAATGCCCTTTTTCCTGTTTGAAATGTACTAACTTGAATTTTCCTCACAGCAGGTCAACTTGTGTGTGTGGCTGCAACATTACGGCCCCATTGAGTACATTTTTGGAGAAAGAGACTTCTGTTGCAGCACAGGGCAGGAGGAGCGTGCCGAGCACGATACATTTTCTCTCTTTGGTAAGGATTTTTTATGTTTTATACTTTTGGAATTTTGGTTTTTCACGTTGAGTTTAAAATGCCCTTTTCCCTGTTTGAAATGTACTAACTTGAATTTTCCTCACAGCAGGTCAATGTGTGTGTGGATGCAACATTACGGTCCCATTGAGTACATTTTTGGAGAAAGGGACATCTGTTGCAGCACAGGGCGGGAGGAGCGTGCCGAGCACGATACATTTTCTCTCTTTGGTAAGGATTTTTTATGTTTTATACTTTTCGAATTTTGGTTTTCACGTTGAGTTTAAAATGACCTTTTTCCTGTTTGAAATGTTCTAACTTGAATTTTCCTCACAGCAGGTCAACTTGTGTGCGGTTGCAACATTACGGTCCCATTGAGTACATTTTTGGAGAAAGGGACATCTGTTGCAGCACAGGGCGGGAGGAGCGTGCAGAGCACGATACATTTTCTCTCTTTGGTAAGGATTTTTTATGTTTTATACTTTTGGAATTTTGGTTTTTCACGTTGAGTTTAAAATGCCCTTTTTCCTGTTTGAAATGTACTAACTTGAATTTTCCTCACAGCAGGTCAACTTGTGTGTGTGGCTGCAACATTACGGCCCCATTGAGTACATTTTTGGAGAAAGAGACTTCTGTTGCAGCACAGGGCAGGAGGAGCGTGCCGAGCACGATACATTTTCTCTCTTTGGTAAGGATTTTTTATGTTTTATACTTTTGGAATTTTGGTTTTTCACGTTGAGTTTAAAATGCCCTTTTTCCTGTTTGAAATGTACTAACTTGAATTTTCCTCACAGCAGGTCAATGTGTGTGTGGATGCAACATTACGGTCCCATTGAGTACATTTTTGGAGAAAGGGACATCTGTTGCAGCACAGGGCGGGAGGAGCGTGCCGAGCACGATACATTTTCTCTCTTTGGTAAGGATTTTTTATGTTTTATACTTTTCGAATTTTGGTTTTCACGTTGAGTTTAAAATGACCTTTTTCCTGTTTGAAATGTTCTAACTTGAATTTTCCTCACAGCAGGTCAACTTGTGTGCGGTTGCAACATTACGGTCCCATTGAGTACATTTTTGGAGAAAGGGACATCTGTTGCAGCACAGGGCGGGAGGAGCGTGCCGAGCACGATACATTTCCTCTCTTTGGTAAGGATTTTTTATGTTTTATACTTTTGGAATTTTGGTTTTTCACGTTGAGTTTAAAATGCCCTTTTTCCTGTTTGAAATGTACTAACTTGAATTTTCCTCACAGCAGGTCAACTTGTGTGTGTGGCTGCAACATTACGGCCCCATTGAGTACATTTTTGGAGAAAGAGACATCTGTTGCAGCACAGGGCAGGAGGAGCGTGCCGAGCACGATACATTTTCTCTCTTTGGTAAGGATTTTTTATGTTTTATACTTTTGGAATTTTGGTTTTTCACGTTGAGTTTAAAATGCCCTTTTTCCTGTTTGAAATGTACTAACTTGAATTTTCCTCACAGCAGGTCAATGTGTGTGTGGCTGCAACATTACGGCCCCATTGAGTACATTTTTGGAGAAAGAGACATCTGTTGCAGCACAGGGCGGGAGGAGCGTGCAGAGCACGATACATTTTCTCTCTTTGGTAAGGATTTTTTATGTTTTATACTTTTGGAATTTTGGTTTTTCACGTTGAGTTTAAAATGCCCTTTTTCCTGTTTGAAATGTACTAACTTGAATTTTCCTCACAGCAGGTCAATGTGTGTGTGGATGCAACATTACGGTCCCATTGAGTACATTTTTGGAGAAAGGGACATCTGTTGCAGCACAGGGCGGGAGGAGCGTGCCGAGCACGATACATTTTCTCTCTTTGGTAAGGATTTTTTATGTTTTATACTTTTGGAATTTTGGTTTTTCACGTTGAGTTTAAAATGCCCTTTTTCCTGTTTGAAATGTACTAACTTGAATTTTCCTCACAGCAGGTCAACTTGTGTGTGGTTGCAACATTACGGTCCCATTGAGTACATTTTTGGAGAAAGGGACATCTGTTGCAGCACAGGGCGGGAGGAGCGTGCAGAGCACGATACATTTTCTCTCTTTGGTAAGGATTTTTTATGTTTTATACTTTTGGAATTTTGGTTTTTCACGTTGAGTTTAAAATGCCCTTTTTCCTGTTTGAAATGTACTAACTTGAATTTTCCTCACAGCAGGTCAACTTGTGTGTGTGGCTGCAACATTACGGCCCCATTGAGTACATTTTTGGAGAAAGAGACTTCTGTTGCAGCACAGGGCAGGAGGAGCGTGCCGAGCACGATACATTTTCTCTCTTTGGTAAGGATTTTTTATGTTTTATACTTTTGGAATTTTGGTTTTTCACGTTGAGTTTAAAATGCCCTTTTCCCTGTTTGAAATGTACTAACTTGAATTTTCCTCACAGCAGGTCAATGTGTGTGTGGATGCAACATTACGGTCCCATTGAGTACATTTTTGGAGAAAGGGACATCTGTTGCAGCACAGGGCGGGAGGAGCGTGCCGAGCACGATACATTTTCTCTCCTTGGTAAGGATTTTTTATGTTTTATACTTTTCGAATTTTGGTTTTCACGTTGAGTTTAAAATGACCTTTTTCCTGTTTGAAATGTTCTAACTTGAATTTTCCTCACAGCAGGTCAACTTGTGTGCGGTTGCAACATTACGGTCCCATTGAGTACATTTTTGGAGAAAGGGACATCTGTTGCAGCACAGGGCGGGAGGAGCGTGCAGAGCACGATACATTTTCTCTCTTTGGTAAGGATTTTTTATGTTTTATACTTTTGGAATTTTGGTTTTTCACGTTGAGTTTAAAATGCCCTTTTTCCTGTTTGAAATGTACTAACTTGAATTTTCCTCACAGCAGGTCAACTTGTGTGTGTGGCTGCAACATTACGGCCCCATTGAGTACATTTTTGGAGAAAGAGACTTCTGTTGCAGCACAGGGCAGGAGGAGCGTGCCGAGCACGATACATTTTCTCTCTTTGGTAAGGATTTTTTATGTTTTATACTTTTGGAATTTTGGTTTTTCACGTTGAGTTTAAAATGCCCTTTTTCCTGTTTGAAATGTACTAACTTGAATTTTCCTCACAGCAGGTCAATGTGTGTGTGGATGCAACATTACGGTCCCATTGAGTACATTTTTGGAGAAAGGGACATCTGTTGCAGCACAGGGCGGGAGGAGCGTGCCGAGCACGATACATTTTCTCTCTTTGGTAAGGATTTTTTATGTTTTATACTTTTCGAATTTTGGTTTTCACGTTGAGTTTAAAATGACCTTTTTCCTGTTTGAAATGTTCTAACTTGAATTTTCCTCACAGCAGGTCAACTTGTGTGCGGTTGCAACATTACGGTCCCATTGAGTACATTTTTGGAGAAAGAGACATCTGTTGCAGCACAGGGCGGGAGCAGCGTGCCGAGCACGATATATTTTCTCTCTTTGGTTAGGATTTTTTATGTTTTATACTTTTGGAATTTTGGTTTTTCACGTTGAGTTTAAAATGACCTTATTCCTAATTGAAATGTACTAACTTGAATTTTCCTCAAAGCAGGTCAACTTGTGTGTGGTTGCAACATTACGGTCCCATTGAGTACATTTTTGGAGAAAGAGACATCTGTTGCACCACAGGGCGGGAGGAGCGTGCCGAGTACGATACATTTTCTCTCTTTGGTAAGGATTTTTTATGTTTTATACTTTTGGAATTGTGGTTTTTCACGTTGATTTTAAAATGACTTATTTCATGTTTGACATGTACTAACTTGATTTTTCCTCACAGCAGGTCGACTTGTGTGTGTGGTTGCACCATTACGGTCCCATTGAGTACATTTTTTGAGAAAGAGACATCTGTTGCACAACAGGGCAGGAGGAGCGTGCCGAGCATGATACATTTTCTCTCTTTGGTAAGGATTTTTATGTTTTATACTTTTGGAATTTTGGTTTTTCACGTTGAGTATAAAATGCTCTTTTTCCTGTTTGAAATGTACTAACTTGAATTTTCCTCACAGCAGGTCAACTTGTGTGTGGTTGCAACATTACGGTCCCATTGAGTACGTTTTTGGAGAAAGGGACATCTGTTGCACCACAGGGCGGAAGGAGCGTGCCGAGCACGATACATTTTCTCTCTTTGGTAAGGATTTTTTATGTTTTATACTTTTGGAATTTTGGTTTTTCACGTTGAGTTTAAAATGCCCTTTTTCCTGTTTGAAATGTACTAACTTGAATTTTCCTCACAGCAGGTCAACTTGTGTGTGGTTGCAACATTACGGTCCCATTGAGTACATTTTTGGAGAAAGGGACATCTGTTGCAGCACAGGGCGGGAGGAGCGTGCAGAGCACGATACATTTTCTCTCTTTGGTAAGGATTTTTTATGTTTTATACTTTTGGAATTTTGGTTTTTCACGTTGAGTTTAAAATGCCCTTTTTCCTGTTTGAAATGTACTAACTTGAATTTTCCTCACAGCAGGTCAACTTGTGTGTGTGGCTGCAACATTACGGCCCCATTGAGTACATTTTTGGAGAAAGAGACTTCTGTTGCAGCACAGGGCAGGAGGAGCGTGCCGAGCACGATACATTTTCTCTCTTTGGTAAGGATTTTTTATGTTTTATACTTTTGGAATTTTGGTTTTTCACGTTGAGTTTAAAATGCCCTTTTCCCTGTTTGAAATGTACTAACTTGAATTTTCCTCACAGCAGGTCAATGTGTGTGTGGATGCAACATTACGGTCCCATTGAGTACATTTTTGGAGAAAGGGACATCTGTTGCAGCACAGGGCGGGAGGAGCGTGCCGAGCACGATACATTTTCTCTCTTTGGTAAGGATTTTTTATGTTTTATACTTTTCGAATTTTGGTTTTCACGTTGAGTTTAAAATGACCTTTTTCCTGTTTGAAATGTTCTAACTTGAATTTTCCTCACAGCAGGTCAACTTGTGTGCGGTTGCAACATTACGGTCCCATTGAGTACATTTTTGGAGAAAGGGACATCTGTTGCAGCACAGGGCGGGAGGAGCGTGCAGAGCACGATACATTTTCTCTCTTTGGTAAGGATTTTTTATGTTTTATACTTTTGGAATTTTGGTTTTTCACGTTGAGTTTAAAATGCCCTTTTTCCTGTTTGAAATGTACTAACTTGAATTTTCCTCACAGCAGGTCAACTTGTGTGTGTGGCTGCAACATTACGGCCCCATTGAGTACATTTTTGGAGAAAGAGACTTCTGTTGCAGCACAGGGCAGGAGGAGCGTGCCGAGCACGATACATTTTCTCTCTTTGGTAAGGATTTTTTATGTTTTATACTTTTGGAATTTTGGTTTTTCACGTTGAGTTTAAAATGCCCTTTTTCCTGTTTGAAATGTACTAACTTGAATTTTCCTCACAGCAGGTCAATGTGTGTGTGGATGCAACATTACGGTCCCATTGAGTACATTTTTGGAGAAAGGGACATCTGTTGCAGCACAGGGCGGGAGGAGCGTGCCGAGCACGATACATTTTCTCTCTTTGGTAAGGATTTTTTATGTTTTATACTTTTCGAATTTTGGTTTTCACGTTGAGTTTAAAATGACCTTTTTCCTGTTTGAAATGTTCTAACTTGAATTTTCCTCACAGCAGGTCAACTTGTGTGCGGTTGCAACATTACGGTCCCATTGAGTACATTTTTGGAGAAAGGGACATCTGTTGCAGCACAGGGCGGGAGGAGCGTGCCGAGCACGATACATTTCCTCTCTTTGGTAAGGATTTTTTATGTTTTATACTTTTGGAATTTTGGTTTTTCACGTTGAGTTTAAAATGCCCTTTTTCCTGTTTGAAATGTACTAACTTGAATTTTCCTCACAGCAGGTCAACTTGTGTGTGTGGCTGCAACATTACGGCCCCATTGAGTACATTTTTGGAGAAAGAGACATCTGTTGCAGCACAGGGCAGGAGGAGCGTGCCGAGCACGATACATTTTCTCTCTTTGGTAAGGATTTTTTATGTTTTATACTTTTGGAATTTTGGTTTTTCACGTTGAGTTTAAAATGCCCTTTTTCCTGTTTGAAATGTACTAACTTGAATTTTCCTCACAGCAGGTCAATGTGTGTGTGGCTGCAACATTACGGCCCCATTGAGTACATTTTTGGAGAAAGAGACATCTGTTGCAGCACAGGGCGGGAGGAGCGTGCAGAGCACGATACATTTTCTCTCTTTGGTAAGGATTTTTTATGTTTTATACTTTTGGAATTTTGGTTTTTCACGTTGAGTTTAAAATGCCCTTTTTCCTGTTTGAAATGTACTAACTTGAATTTTCCTCACAGCAGGTCAATGTGTGTGTGGATGCAACATTACGGTCCCATTGAGTACATTTTTGGAGAAAGGGACATCTGTTGCAGCACAGGGCGGGAGGAGCGTGCCGAGCACGATACATTTTCTCTCTTTGGTAAGGATTTTTTATGTTTTATACTTTTGGAATTTTGGTTTTTCACGTTGAGTTTAAAATGCCCTTTTTCCTGTTTGAAATGTACTAACTTGAATTTTCCTCACAGCAGGTCAACTTGTGTGTGGTTGCAACATTACGGTCCCATTGAGTACATTTTTGGAGAAAGGGACATCTGTTGCAGCACAGGGCGGGAGGAGCGTGCAGAGCACGATACATTTTCTCTCTTTGGTAAGGATTTTTTATGTTTTATACTTTTGGAATTTTGGTTTTTCACGTTGAGTTTAAAATGCCCTTTTTCCTGTTTGAAATGTACTAACTTGAATTTTCCTCACAGCAGGTCAACTTGTGTGTGTGGCTGCAACATTACGGCCCCATTGAGTACATTTTTGGAGAAAGAGACTTCTGTTGCAGCACAGGGCAGGAGGAGCGTGCCGAGCACGATACATTTTCTCTCTTTGGTAAGGATTTTTTATGTTTTATACTTTTGGAATTTTGGTTTTTCACGTTGAGTTTAAAATGCCCTTTTCCCTGTTTGAAATGTACTAACTTGAATTTTCCTCACAGCAGGTCAATGTGTGTGTGGATGCAACATTACGGTCCCATTGAGTACATTTTTGGAGAAAGGGACATCTGTTGCAGCACAGGGCGGGAGGAGCGTGCCGAGCACGATACATTTTCTCTCCTTGGTAAGGATTTTTTATGTTTTATACTTTTCGAATTTTGGTTTTCACGTTGAGTTTAAAATGACCTTTTTCCTGTTTGAAATGTTCTAACTTGAATTTTCCTCACAGCAGGTCAACTTGTGTGCGGTTGCAACATTACGGTCCCATTGAGTACATTTTTGGAGAAAGGGACATCTGTTGCAGCACAGGGCGGGAGGAGCGTGCAGAGCACGATACATTTTCTCTCTTTGGTAAGGATTTTTTATGTTTTATACTTTTGGAATTTTGGTTTTTCACGTTGAGTTTAAAATGCCCTTTTTCCTGTTTGAAATGTACTAACTTGAATTTTCCTCACAGCAGGTCAACTTGTGTGTGTGGCTGCAACATTACGGCCCCATTGAGTACATTTTTGGAGAAAGAGACTTCTGTTGCAGCACAGGGCAGGAGGAGCGTGCCGAGCACGATACATTTTCTCTCTTTGGTAAGGATTTTTTATGTTTTATACTTTTGGAATTTTGGTTTTTCACGTTGAGTTTAAAATGCCCTTTTTCCTGTTTGAAATGTACTAACTTGAATTTTCCTCACAGCAGGTCAATGTGTGTGTGGATGCAACATTACGGTCCCATTGAGTACATTTTTGGAGAAAGGGACATCTGTTGCAGCACAGGGCGGGAGGAGCGTGCCGAGCACGATACATTTTCTCTCTTTGGTAAGGATTTTTTATGTTTTATACTTTTCGAATTTTGGTTTTCACGTTGAGTTTAAAATGACCTTTTTCCTGTTTGAAATGTTCTAACTTGAATTTTCCTCACAGCAGGTCAACTTGTGTGCGGTTGCAACATTACGGTCCCATTGAGTACATTTTTGGAGAAAGGGACATCTGTTGCAGCACAGGGCGGGAGGAGCGTGCCGAGCACGATACATTTCCTCTCTTTGGTAAGGATTTTTTATGTTTTATACTTTTGGAATTTTGGTTTTTCACGTTGAGTTTAAAATGCCCTTTTTCCTGTTTGAAATGTACTAACTTGAATTTTCCTCACAGCAGGTCAACTTGTGTGTGTGGCTGCAACATTACGGCCCCATTGAGTACATTTTTGGAGAAAGAGACATCTGTTGCAGCACAGGGCAGGAGGAGCGTGCCGAGCACGATACATTTTCTCTCTTTGGTAAGGATTTTTTATGTTTTATACTTTTGGAATTTTGGTTTTTCACGTTGAGTTTAAAATGCCCTTTTTCCTGTTTGAAATGTACTAACTTGAATTTTCCTCACAGCAGGTCAATGTGTGTGTGGCTGCAACATTACGGTCCCATTGAGTACATTTTTTGAGAAAGAGACATCTGTTGCACAACAGGGCAGGAGGAGCGTGTAGAGCATGATACATTTTCTCTCTTTGGTAAGGATTTTTATGTTTTATACTTTTGGAATTTTGGTTTTTCACGTTGAGTATAAAATGCTCTTTTTCCTGTTTGAAATGTACTAACTTGAATTTTCCTCACAGCAGGTCAACTTGTGTGTGGTTGCAACATTACGGTCCCATTGAGTACGTTTTTGGAGAAAGGGACATCTGTTGCAGCACAGGGCGGGAGGAGCGTGCCGAGCACGATACATTTTCTCTCTTTGGTAAGGATTTTTTATGTTTTATACTTTTGGAATTTAGGTTTTTCGCGTTGAGTTTAAAATGCCCTTTTTCCTGTTTGAAATGTACTAACTTGAATTTTCCTCACAGCTGGTCAACTTGTGTGTGGTTGCAACATTACAGTCCCATTGAGTACATTTTTGGAGAAAGGGACATCTGTTGCAGTACAGGGCGGGAGGAGCGCGCCGAGCACGATACATTTTCTCTCTTTGGTAAGGATTTTTTATGTTTTATACTTTTGGAATCTTGGTTTTTCACGTTGAGTTTAAAATGACCTTTTTCCTGTTTGAAATGTACTAACATGAATTTTCCTCACAGCAGGTCAACTTGTGTGTGTGGTTGCAACATTACGGTCCCATTGAGTACATTTTTGGAGAAAGAGACATCTGTTGCACCACAGGGCAGGAGGAGCGTGCCGAGCATGATACATTTTCTCTCTTTGGTAAGAATTTTTTATGTTTTATACTTTTGGAATTTTGGTTTTTCACGTTGAGTTTAAAATGCCCTTTTTCCTGTTTGAAATGTACTAACTTGAATTTTCCTCACAGCAGGTCAACTTGTGTGTGGTTGCAACATTACGGTCCCATTGAGTACATTTTTGGAGAAAGGGACATCTGTTGCAGCACAGGTCGGGAGGAGCGTCCCGAGCACGATACATTTTCTCTCTTTGGTAAGGATTTTTTATGTTTTATACTTTTGGAATTTTTGTTTTTCACGTTGAGTTTAAAATGCCCTTTTTCCTGTTTGAAATGTACTAACTTGAATTTTCCTCACAGCAGGTCAACTTGTGTGTGTGGCTGCAACATTACGGCCCCATTGAGTACATTTTTGGAGAAAGAGACATCCGTTGCAGCACAGGGCAGGAGGAGCGTGCCGAGCACGATACATTTTCTCTCTTTGGTAAGGATTTTTTATGTTTTATACTTTTGGAATTTTGGTTTTTCACGTTGAGTTTAAAATGCCCTTTTTCCTGTTTGAAATGTACTAACTTGAATTTTCCTCACAGCAGGTCAATGTGTGTGTGGCTGCAACATTACGGTCCCATTGAGTACATTTTTGGAGAAAGGGACATCTGTTGCAGCACAGGGCGGGAGGAGCGTGCCGAGCACGATACATTTTCTCCTTTGGTAAGGATTTTTTATGTTTTATACTTTTCGAATTTTGGTTTTCACGTTGAGTTTAAAATGACCTTATTCCTGTTTGAAATGTTCTAACTCGAATTTTCCTCACAGCAGGTCAACTTGTGTGCGGTTGCAACATTACGGTCCCATTGAGTACATTTTTGGAGAAAGGGACATCTGTTGCAGCACAGGGCGGGAGGAGCGTGCCGAGCACGATACATTTTCTCTCTTTGGTAAGGATTTTTTATGTTTTATACTTTTGGAATTTTGGTTTTTCACGTTGAGTTTAAAATGCCCTTTTTCCTGTTTGAAATGTACTAACTTGAATTTTCCTCACAGCAGGTCAACTTGTGTGTGGTTGCAACATTACGGTCCCATTGAGTACATTTTTGGAGAAAGGGACATCTGTTGCAGCACAGGGCGGGAGGAGCGTGCCGAGCACGATACATTTTCTCTCTTTGGTAAGGATTTTTTATGTTTTATACTTTTGGAATTTTGGTTTTTCACGTTGAGTTTAAAATGCCCTTTTTCCTGTTTGAAATGTACTAACTTGAATTTTCCTCACAGCAGGTCAACTTGTGTGTGGTTGCAACATTACGGTCCCATTGAGTACATTTTTGGAGAAAGGGACATCTGTTGCAGCACAGGGCGGGAGGAGCGTGCCGAGCACGATGCATTTTCTCTCTTTGGTAAGGATTTTTTATGTTTTATACTTTTGGAATTTTGGTTTTTCACGTTGAGTTTAAAATGCCCTTTTTCCTGTTTGAAATGTACTAACTTGAATTTTCCTCACAGCAGGTCAACTTGTGTGTGGTTGCAACATTACGGTCCCATTGAGTACATTTTTGGAGAAAGGGACATCTGTTGCAGCACAGGGCGGGAGGAGCGTGCCGAGCACGATGCATTTTCTCTCTTTGGTAAGGATTTTTTATGTTTTATACTTTTGGAATTTTGGTTTTTCACGTTGAGTTTAAAATGCCCTTTTTCCTGTTTGAAATGTACTAACTTGAATTTTCCTCACAGCAGGTCAACTTGTGTGTGGTTGCAACATTACGGTCCCATTGAGTACATTTTTGGAGAAAGGGACATCTGTTGCAGCACAGGGCGGGAGGAGCGTGCCGAGCACGATGCATTTTCTCTCTTTGGTAAGGATTTTTTATGTTTTATACTTTTGGAATTTTGGTTTTTCACGTTGAGTTTAAAATGCCCTTTTTCCTGTTTGAAATGTACTAACTTGAATTTTCCTCACAGCAGGTCAACTTGTGTGTGGTTGCAACATTACGGTCCCATTGAGTACATTTTTGGAGAAAGGGACATCTGTTGCAGCACAGGGCGGGAGGAGCGTGCCGAGCACGATACATTTTCTCTCTTTGGTAAGGATTTTTTATGTTTTATACTTTTGGAATTTTGGTTTTTCACGTTGAGTTTAAAATGCCCTTTTTCCTGTTTGAAATGTACTAACTTGAATTTTCCTCACAGCAGGTCAACTTGTGTGTGGTTGCAACATTACGGTCCCATTGAGTACATTTTTGGAGAAAGGGACATCTGTTGCAGCACAGGGCGGGAGGAGCGTGCCGAGCACGATACATTTTCTCTCTTTGGTAAGGATTTTTTATGTTTTATACTTTTGGAATTTTGGTTTTTCACGTTGAGTTTAAAATGCCCTTTTTCCTGTTTGAAATGTACTAACTTGAATTTTCCTCACAGCAGGTCAACTTGTGTGTGGTTGCAACATTACGGTCCCATTGAGTACATTTTTGGAGAAAGGGACATCTGTTGCAGCACAGGGCGGGAGGAGCGTGCCGAGCACGATGCATTTTCTCTCTTTGGTAAGGATTTTTTATGTTTTATACTTTTGGAATTTTGGTTTTTCACGTTGAGTTTAAAATGCCCTTTTTCCTGTTTGAAATGTACTAACTTGAATTTTCCTCACAGCAGGTCAACTTGTGTGTGGTTGCAACATTACGGTCCCATTGAGTACATTTTTGGAGAAAGGGACATCTGTTGCAGCACAGGGCGGGAGGAGCGTGCCGAGCACGATGCATTTTCTCTCTTTGGTAAGGATTTTTTATGTTTTATACTTTTGGAATTTTGGTTTTTCACGTTGAGTTTAAAATGCCCTTTTTCCTGTTTGAAATGTACTAACTTGAATTTTCCTCACAGCAGGTCAACTTGTGTGTGGTTGCAACATTACGGTCCCATTGAGTACATTTTTGGAGAAAGGGACATCTGTTGCAGCACAGGGCGGGAGGAGCGTGCCGAGCACGATACATTTTCTCTCTTTGGTAAGGATTTTTTATGTTTTATACTTTTGGAATTTTGGTTTTTCACGTTGAGTTTAAAATGCCCTTTTTCCTGTTTGAAATGTACTAACTTGAATTTTCCTCACAGCAGGTCAACTTGTGTGTGGTTGCAACATTACGGTCCCATTGAGTACATTTTTGGAGAAAGGGACATCTGTTGCAGCACAGGGCGGGAGGAGCGTGCCGAGCACGATACATTTTCTCTCTTTGGTAAGGATTTTTTATGTTTTATACTTTTGGAATTTTGGTTTTTCGCGTTGAGTTTAAAATGCCCTTTTTCCTGTTTGAAATGTAATAACTTGAATTTTCCTCACAGCAGGTCAACTTGTGTGTGGTTGCAACATTACAGTCCCATTGAGTACATTTTTGGAGAAAGGGACATCTGTTGCAGTACAGGGCGGGAGGAGCGTGCCGAGCACGATACATTTTCTCTCTTTGGTAAGGATTTTTTATGTTTTATACTTTTGGAATTTAGGTTTTTCGCGTTGAGTTTAAAATGCCCTTTTTCCTGTTTGAAATGTACTAACTTGAATTTTCCTCACAGCAGGTCAACTTGTGTGTGGTTGCAACATTACGGTCCCATTGAGTACATTTTTGGAGAAAGGGACATCTGTTGCAGCACAGGGCGGGAGGAGCGTGCCGAGCACGATACATTTTCTCTCTTTGGTAAGGATTTTTTATGTTTTATACTTTTGGAATTTTGGTTTTTCACGTTGAGTTTAAAATGCCCTTTTTCCTGTTTGAAATGTACTAACTTGAATTTTCCTCACAGCAGGTCAACTTGTGTGTGGTTGCAACATTACGGTCCCATTGAGTACATTTTTGGAGAAAGGGACATCTGTTGCAGCACAGGGCGGGAGGAGCGTGCCGAGCACGATACATTTTCTCTCTTTGGTAAGGATTTTTTATGTTTTATACTTTTGGAATTTTGGTTTTTCGCGTTGAGTTTAAAATGCCCTTTTTCCTGTTTGAAATGTAATAACTTGAATTTTCCTCACAGCAGGTCAACTTGTGTGTGGTTGCAACATTACAGTCCCATTGAGTACATTTTTGGAGAAAGGGACATCTGTTGCAGTACAGGGCGGGAGGAGCGTGCCGAGCACGATACATTTTCTCTCTTTGGTAAGAATTTTTTATGTTTTATACTTTTGGAATCTTGGTTTTTCACGTTGAGTTTAAAATGCCCTTTTTCCTGTTTGAAATGTACTAACATGAATTTTCCTCACAGCAGGTCAACTTGTGTGTGTGGTTGCAACATTACGGTCCCATTGAGAACATTTTTGGAGAAAGGGACATTTGTTGCAGCACAGGGCAGGAGGAGCGTGCCGAGGATGATACATTTTCTCTCTTTGGTAAGAATTTTTTATGTTTTATACTTTTGGAATTTTGGTTTTTCACGTTGAGTTTAAAATGCCCTTTTTCCTGTTTGAAATGTAATAACTTGAATTTTCCTCACAGCAGGTCAACTTGTGTGTGGTTGCAACATTACAGTCCCATTGAGTACATTTTTGGAGAAAGGGACATCTGTTGCAGTACAGGGCGGGAGGAGCGTGCCGAGCACGATACATTTTCTCTCTTTGGTAAGGATTTTTTATGTTTTATACTTTTGGAATTTAGGTTTTTCGCGTTGAGTTTAAAATGCCCTTTTTCCTGTTTGAAAAGTACTAACTTGAATTTTCCTCACAGCAGGTCAACTTCTGTGTGGTTGCAACATTACAGTCCCATTGAGTACATTTTTGGAGAAAGGGACATCTGTTGCAGTACAGGGCGGGAGGAGCGTGCCGAGCACGATACATTTTCTCTCTTTGGTAAGAATTTTTTATGTTTTATACTTTTGGAATCTTGGTTTTTCACGTTGAGTTTAAAATGCCCTTTTTCCTGTTTGAAATGTACTAACATGAATTTTCCTCACAGCAGGTCAACTTGTGTGTGTGGTTGCAACATTACGGTCCCATTGAGAACATTTTTGGAGAAAGGGACATTTGTTGCAGCACAGGGCAGGAGGAGCGTGCCGAGGATGATACATTTTCTCTCTTTGGTAAGAATTTTTTATGTTTTATACTTTTGGAATTTTGGTTTTTCACGTTGAGTTTAAAATGCCCTTTTTCCTGTTTGAAATGTACTAACTTGAATTTTCCTCACAGCAGGTCAACTTGTGTGTGGTTGCAACATTACAGTCCCATTGAGTACATTTTTGGAGAAAGGGACATCTGTTGCAGCACAGGGCGGGAGGAGCGTGCCAAGCACGATACATTTTCTCTCTTTGGTAAGGATTTTTTATGTTTTATACTTTTGGAATTTTGGTTTTTCACGTTGAGTTTAAAATGCCCTTTTTCCTGTTTGAAATGTACTAACTTGAATTTTCCTCACAGCAGGTCAACTTGTGTGTGTGGCTGCAACATTACGGTCCCATTGAGTACATTTTTGGAGAAAGGGACATCTGTTGCAGCACAGGGCGGGAGGAGCGTGCCAAGCACGATACATTTTCTCTCTTTGGTAAGGATTTTTTATGTTTTATACTTTTGGAATTTTGGTTTTTCACGTTGAGTTTAAAATGCCCTTTTTCCTGTTTGAAATGTACTAACTTGAATTTTCCTCACAGCAGGTCAACTTGTGTGTGTGGCTGCAACATTACGGTCCCATTGAGTACATTTTTGGAGAAAGGGACATCTGTTGCAGCACAGGGCGGGAGGAGCGTGCCGAGCACGATGCATTTTCTCTCTTTGGTAAGGATTTTTTATGTTTTATACTTTTGGAATTTTGGTTTTTCACGTTGAGTTTAAAATGCCCTTTTTCCTGTTTGAAATGTACTAACTTGAATTTTCCTCACAGCAGGTCAACTTGTGTGTGGTTGCAACATTACGGTCCCATTGAGTACATTTTTGGAGAAAGGGACATCTGTTGCAGCACAGGGCGGGAGGAGCGTGCCGAGCACGATGCATTTTCTCTCTTTGGTAAGGATTTTTTATGTTTTATACTTTTGGAATCTTGGTTTTTCACGTTGAGTTTAAAATGCCCTTTTTCCTGTTTGAAATGTACTAACATGAATTTTCCTCACAGCAGGTCAACTTGTGTGTGTGGTTGCAACATTACGGTCCCATTGAGAACATTTTTGGAGAAAGGGACATTTGTTGCAGCACAGGGCAGGAGAAGCGTGCCGAGGATGATACATTTTCTCTCTTTGGTAAGAATTTTTTATGTTTTATACTTTTGGAATTTTGGTTTTTCACGTTGAGTTTAAAATGCCCTTTTTCCTGTTTGAAATGTACTAACTTGAATTTTCCTCACAGCAGGTCAACTTGTGTGTGGTTGCAACATTACGGTCCCATTGAGTACATTTTTGGAGAAAGGGACATCTGTTGCAGCACAGGGCGGGAGGAGCGTGCCGAGCACGATGCATTTTCTCTCTTTGGTAAGGATTTTTTATGTTTTATACTTTTGGAATTTTGGTTTTTCACGTTGAGTTTAAAATGCCCTTTTTCCTGTTTGAAATGTACTAACTTGAATTTTCCTCACAGCAGGTCAACTTGTGTGTGGTTGCAACATTACGGTCCCATTGAGTACATTTTTGGAGAAAGGGACATCTGTTGCAGCACAGGGCGGGAGGAGCGTGCCGGGCACGATACATTTTCTCTCTTAGGTAAGGATTTTTTATGTTTTATACTTTTGGAATCTTGGTTTTTCGCGTTGAGTTTAAAATGCCCTTTTTCCTGTTTGAAATGTACTAACTTGAATTTTCCTCACAGCAGGTCAACTTGTGTGTGGTTGCAACATTACGGTCCCATTGAGTACATTTTTGGAGAAAGGGACATCTGTTGCAGCACAGGGCGGGAGGAGCGTGCCGAGCACGATACATTTTCTCTCTTTGGTAAGGATTTTTTATGTTTTATACTTTTGGAATTTTGGCTTTTTGCGTTGAGTTTAAAATGCCCTTTTTCCTGTTTGAAATGTACTAACTTGAATTTTCCTCACAGCAGGTCAACTTGTGTGTGGTTGCAACATTACAGTCCCATTGAGTACATTTTTGGAGAAAGGGACATCTGTTGCAGCACAGGGCGGGAGGAGCGTGCCGAGCACGATACATTTTCTCTCTTTGGTAAGGATTTTTTATGTTTTATACTTTTGGAATTTTGGCTTTTTGCGTTGAGTTTAAAATGCCCTTTTTCCTGTTTGAAATGTACTAACTTGAATTTTCCTCACAGCAGGTCAACTTGTGTGTGGTTGCAACATTACGGTCCCATTGAGTACATTTTTGGAGAAAGGGACATCTGTTGCAGCACAGGGCGGGAGGAGCGTGCCGAGCACGATACATTTTCTCTCTTTGGTAAGGATTTTTTATGTTTTATACTTTTGGAATTTTGGCTTTTTGCGTTGAGTTTAAAATGCCCTTTTTCCTGTTTGAAATGTACTAACTTGAATTTTCCTCACAGCAGGTCAACTTGTGTGTGGTTGCAACATTACGGTCCCATTGAGTACATTTTTGGAGAAAGGGACATCTGTTGCAGCACAGGGCGGGAGGAGCGTGCCGAGCACGATACATTTTCTCTCTTTGGTAAGGATTTTTTATGTTTTATACTTTTGGAATTTTGGCTTTTTGCGTTGAGTTTAAAATGCCCTTTTTCCTGTTTGAAATGTACTAACTTGAATTTTCCTCACAGCAGGTCAACTTGTGTGTGGTTGCAACATTACGGTCCCATTGAGTACATTTTTGGAGAAAGGGACATCTGTTGCAGCACAGGGCGGGAGGAGCGTGCCGAGCACGATACATTTTCTCTCTTTGGTAAGGATTTTTTATGTTTTATACTTTTGGAATTTTGGCTTTTTGCGTTGAGTTTAAAATGCCCTTTTTCCTGTTTGAAATGTACTAACTTGAATTTTCCTCACAGCAGGTCAACTTGTGTGTGGTTGCAACATTACGGTCCCATTGAGTACATTTTTGGAGAAAGGGACATCTGTTGCAGCACAGGGCGGGAGGAGCGTGCCGAGCACGATACATTTTCTCTCTTTGGTAAGGATTTTTTATGTTTTATACTTTTGGAATTTTGGCTTTTTGCGTTGAGTTTAAAATGCCCTTTTTCCTGTTTGAAATGTACTAACTTGAATTTTCCTCACAGCAGGTCAACTTGTGTGTGGTTGCAACATTACGGTCCCATTGAGTACATTTTTGGAGAAAGGGACATCTGTTGCAGCACAGGGCGGGAGGAGCGTGCCGAGCACGATACATTTTCTCTCTTTGGTAAGGATTTTTTATGTTTTATACTTTTGGAATTTTGGCTTTTTGCGTTGAGTTTAAAATGCCCTTTTTCCTGTTTGAAATGTACTAACTTGAATTTTCCTCACAGCAGGTCAACTTGTGTGTGGTTGCAACATTACGGTCCCATTGAGTACATTTTTGGAGAAAGGGACATCTGTTGCAGCACAGGGCGGGAGGAGCGTGCCGAGCACGATACATTTTCTCTCTTTGGTAAGGATTTTTTATGTTTTATACTTTTGGAATTTTGGCTTTTTGCGTTGAGTTTAAAATGCCCTTTTTCCTGTTTGAAATGTACTAACTTGAATTTTCCTCACAGCAGGTCAACTTGTGTGTGGTTGCAACATTACGGTCCCATTGAGTACATTTTTGGAGAAAGGGACATCTGTTGCAGCACAGGGCGGGAGGAGCGTGCCGAGCACGATACATTTTCTCTCTTTGGTAAGGATTTTTTATGTTTTATACTTTTGGAATTTTGGCTTTTTGCGTTGAGTTTAAAATGCCCTTTTTCCTGTTTGAAATGTACTAACTTGAATTTTCCTCACAGCAGGTCAACTTGTGTGTGGTTGCAACATTACGGTCCCATTGAGTACATTTTTGGAGAAAGGGACATCTGTTGCAGCACAGGGCGGGAGGAGCGTGCCGAGCACGATACATTTTCTCTCTTTGGTAAGGATTTTTTATGTTTTATACTTTTGGAATTTTGGCTTTTTGCGTTGAGTTTAAAATGCCCTTTTTCCTGTTTGAAATGTACTAACTTGAATTTTCCTCACAGCAGGTCAACTTGTGTGTGGTTGCAACATTACAGTCCCATTGAGTACATTTTTGGAGAAAGGGACATCTGTTGCAGCACAGGGCGGGAGGAGCGTGCCGAGCACGATACATTTTCTCTCTTTGGTAAGGATTTTTTATGTTTTATACTTTTGGAATCTTGGTTTTTCGCGTTGAGTTTAAAATGCCCTTTTTCCTGTTTGAAATGTGCTAACTTGAATTTTCCTCACAGCAGGTCAACTTGTGTGTGGTTGCAACATTACGGTCCCATTGAGTACATTTTTGGAGAAAGGGACATCTGTTGCAGCACAGGGCGGGAGGAGCGTGCCGAGCACGATACATTTTCTCTCTTTGGTAAGGATTTTTTATGTTTTATACTTTTGGAATTTTGGCTTTTTGCGTTGAGTTTAAAATGCCCTTTTTCCTGTTTGAAATGTACTAACTTGAATTTTCCTCACAGCAGGTCAACTTGTGTGTGGTTGCAACATTACGGTCCCATTGAGTACATTTTTGGAGAAAGGGACATCTGTTGCAGCACAGGGCGGGAGGAGCGTGCCGAGCACGATACATTTTCTCTCTTTGGTAAGGATTTTTTATGTTTTATACTTTTGGAATTTTGGCTTTTTGCGTTGAGTTTAAAATGCCCTTTTTCCTGTTTGAAATGTACTAACTTGAATTTTCCTCACAGCAGGTCAACTTGTGTGTGGTTGCAACATTACGGTCCCATTGAGTACATTTTTGGAGAAAGGGACATCTGTTGCAGCACAGGGCGGGAGGAGCGTGCCGAGCACGATACATTTTCTCTCTTTGGTAAGGATTTTTTATGTTTTATACTTTTGGAATCTTGGTTTTTCGCGTTGAGTTTAAAATGCCCTTTTTCCTGTTTGAAATGTACTAACTTGAATTTTCCTCACAGCAGGTCAACTTGTGTGTGGTTGCAACATTACGGTCCCATTGAGTACATTTTTGGAGAAAGGGACATCTGTTGCAGCACAGGGCGGGAGGAGCGTGCCGAGCACGATACATTTTCTCTCTTTGGTAAGGATTTTTTATGTTTTATACTTTTGGAATCTTGGTTTTTCGCGTTGAGTTTAAAATGCCCTTTTTCCTGTTTGAAATGTACTAACTTGAATTTTCCTCACAGCAGGTCAACTTGTGTGTGGTTGCAACATTACAGTCCCATTGAGTACATTTTTGGAGAAAGGGACATCTGTTGCAGCACAGGGCGGGAGGAGCGTGCCGAGCACGATACATTTTCTCTCTTTGGTAAGGATTTTTTATGTTTTATACTTTTGGAATTTTGGCTTTTTGCGTTGAGTTTAAAATGCCCTTTTTCCTGTTTGAAATGTACTAACTTGAATTTTCCTCACAGCAGGTCAACTTGTGTGTGGTTGCAACATTACGGTCCCATTGAGTACATTTTTGGAGAAAGGGACATCTGTTGCAGCACAGGG
Organism: Schistocerca serialis cubense; assembly: GCF_023864345.2. NCBI lineage: Eukaryota > Metazoa > Arthropoda > Insecta > Orthoptera > Acrididae > Schistocerca > Schistocerca serialis. The sequence goes on along the minus strand of NC_064646.1, from coordinate 48,418,410 downwards.
CGGGAGGAGCGTGCAGAGCATGATACATTTTCTCTCTTTGGTAAGGATTTTTTATGTTTTATACTTTTGGAATTTTGGCTTTTTGCGTTGAGTTTAAAATGCCCTTTTTCCTGTTTGAAATGTACTAACTTGAATTTTCCTCACAGCAGGTCAACTTGTGTGTGGTTGCAACATTACGGTCCCATTGAGTACATTTTTGGAGAAAGGGACATCTGTTGCAGTACAGGGCGGGAGGAGCGTGCCGAGCACGATACATTTTCTCTCTTTGGTAAGGATTTTTTATGTTTTATACTTTTGGAATTTTGGCTTTTTGCGTTGAGTTTAAAATGCCCTTTTTCCTGTTTGAAATGTACTAACTTGAATTTTCCTCACAGCAGGTCAACTTGTGTGTGGTTGCAACATTACGGTCCCATTGAGTACATTTTTGGAGAAAGGGACATCTGTTGCAGTACAGGGCGGGAGGAGCGTGCCGAGCACGATACATTTTCTCTCTTTGGTAAGGATTTTTTATGTTTTATACTTTTGGAATTTTGGCTTTTTGCGTTGAGTTTAAAATGCCCTTTTTCCTGTTTGAAATGTACTAACTTGAATTTTCCTCACAGCAGGTCAACTTGTGTGTGGTTGCAACATTACGGTCCCATTGAGTACATTTTTGGAGAAAGGGACATCTGTTGCAGCACAGGGCGGGAGGAGCGTGCCGAGCACGATACATTTTCTCTCTTTGGTAAGGATTTTTTATGTTTTATACTTTTGGAATTTTGGCTTTTTGCGTTGAGTTTAAAATGCCCTTTTTCCTGTTTGAAATGTACTAACTTGAATTTTCCTCACAGCAGGTCAACTTGTGTGTGGTTGCAACATTACAGTCCCATTGAGTACATTTTTGGAGAAAGGGACATCTGTTGCAGCACAGGGCGGGAGGAGCGTGCCGGGCACGATACATTTTCTCTCTTAGGTAAGGATTTTTTATGTTTTATACTTTTGGAATTTTGGTTTTTCACGTTGAGTTTAAAATGCCCTTTTTCCTGTTTGAAATGTTGTAACTTGAATTTTCCTCACAGCAGGTCAACTTGTGTGTGGTTGCAACATTACGGTCCCATTGAGTACATTTTTGGAGAAAGGGACATCTGTTGCAGCACAGGGTGGGAGGAGCGTGCCGAGCACGATACATTTTCTCTCTTTGGTAAGGATTTTTTATGTTTTATACTTTTGGAATTTTGGTTTTTCGCGTTGAGTTTAAAATGCCCTTTTTCCTGTTTGAAATGTACTAACTTGAATTTTCCTCACAGCAGGTCAACTTGTGTGTGGTTGCAACATTACGGTCCCATTGAGTACATTTTTGGAGAAAGGGACATCTGTTGCAGCACAGGGCGGGAGGAGCGTGCCGAGCACGATACATTTTCTCTCTTTGGTAAGGATTTTTTATGTTTTATACTTTTGGAATTTTGGCTTTTTGCGTTGAGTTTAAAATGCCCTTTTTCCTGTTTGAAATGTACTAACTTGAATTTTCCTCACAGCAGGTCAACTTGTGTGTGGTTGCAACATTACGGTCCCATTGAGTACATTTTTGGAGAAAGGGACATCTGTTGCAGTACAGGGCGGGAGGAGCGTGCCGAGCACGATACATTTTCTCTCTTTGGTAAGGATTTTTTATGTTTTATACTTTTGGAATTTAGGTTTTTCGCGTTGAGTTTAAAATGCCCTCTTTCCTGTTTGAAAAGTACTAACTTGAATTTTCCTCACAGCAGGTCAACTTGTGTGTGGTTGCAACATTACAGTCCCATTGAGTACATTTTTGGAGAAAGGGACATCTGTTGCAGTACAGGGCGGGAGGAGCGTGCCGAGCACGATACATTTTCTCTCTTTGGTAAGAATTTTTTATGTTTTATACTTTTGGAATCTTGGTTTTTCACGTTGAGTTTAAAATGCCCTTTTTCCTGTTTGAAATGTACTAACATGAATTTTCCTCACAGCAGGTCAACTTGTGTGTGGTTGCAACATTACGGTCCCATTGAGTACATTTTTGGAGAAAGGGACATCTGTTGCACCACAGGGCAGGAGGAGCGTGCCGAGCATGATACATTTTCTCTCTTTGGTAAGGATTTTTTATGTTTTATACTTTTGGAATTTTGGTTTTTCACGTTGAGTTTAAAATGCCCTTTTTCCTGTTTGAAATGTACTAACTTGAATTTTCCTCACAGCAGGTCAACTTGTGTATGGTTGCAACATTACGGTCCCATTGAGTACGTTTTTGGAGAAAGGGACATCTGTTGCAGCACAGGGCGGGAGGAGCGTGCCGAGCACGATACATTTTCTCTCTTTGGTAAGGATTTTTTATGTTTTATACTTTTGGAATTTTGGTTCTTCACATTGAGTTTAAAATGCCCTTTTTCCTGTTTGAAATGTACTAACTTAAATTTTCCTCACAGCAGGTCAACTTGTGTGTGGTTGCAACATTACGGTCCCATTGAGTACATTTTTGGAGAAAGGGACATCTGTTGCAGCACAGGGCGGGAGGAGCGTGCCGAGCACGATACATTTTCTCTCTTTGGTAAGGATTTTTTATGTTTTATACTTTTGGAATTTTGGTTTTTCACGTTGAGTTTAAAATGCCCTTTTTCCTGTTTGAAATGTACTAACTTGAATTTTCCTCACAGCAGGTCAACTTGTGTATGGTTGCAACATTACGGTCCCATTGAGTACGTTTTTGGAGAAAGGGACATCTGTTGCAGCACAGGGCGGGAGGAGCGTGCCGAGCACGATACATTTTCTCTCTTAGGTAAGGATTTTTTATGTTTTATACTTTTGGAATTTTGGTTTTTCACATTGAGTTTAAAATGCCCTTTTTCCTGTTTGAAATGTTGTAACTTGAATTTTCCTCACAGCAGGTCAACTTGTGTGTGGTTGCAACATTACGGTCCCATTGAGTACATTTTTGGAGAAAGGGACATCTGTTGCAGCACAGGGCGGGAGGAGCGTGCCGAGCACGATACATTTTCTCTCTTTGGTAAGGATTTTTTATGTTTTATACTTTTGGAATTTTGGTTTTTCACGTTGAGTTTAAAATGACCTTATTCCTGTTTGAAATGTAATAACTTGAATTTTCCTCACAGCAGGTCAACTTGTGTGTGTGGCTGCAACATTACGGTCCCATTGAGTACATTTTTGGAGAAAGGGACATCTGTTGCACCACAGGGCGGGAGGAGCGTGCCGAGCATGATACATTTTCTCTCTTTGGTAAGGATTTTTTATGTTTTATACTTTTGGAATTTTGGTTTTTCACGTTGAGTTTAAAATGCCCTTTTTCCTGTTTGAAATGTACTAACTTGAATTTTCCTCACAGCAGGTCAACTTGTGTATGGTTGCAACATTACGGTCCCATTGAGTACGTTTTTGGAGAAAGGGACATCTGTTGCAGCACAGGGCGGGAGGAGCGTGCCGAGCACGATACATTTTCTCTCTTAGGTAAGGATTTTTTATGTTTTATACTTTTGGAATTTTGGTTTTTCACATTGAGTTTAAAATGCCCTTTTTCCTGTTTGAAATGTTGTAACTTGAATTTTCCTCACAGCAGGTCAACTTGTGTGTGGTTGCAACATTACGGTCCCATTGAGTACATTTTTGGAGAAAGGGACATCTGTTGCAGCACAGGGCGGGAGGAGCGTGCCGAGCACGATACATTTTCTCTCTTTGGTAAGGATTTTTTATGTTTTATACTTTTGGAATTTTGGTTTTTCACGTTGAGTTTAAAATGACCTTATTCCTGTTTGAAATGTAATAACTTGAATTTTCCTCACAGCAGGTCAACTTGTGTGTGTGGCTGCAACATTACGGTCCCATTGAGTACATTTTTGGAGAAAGGGACATCTGTTGCACCACAGGGCGGGAGGAGCGTGCCGAGCATGATACATTTTCTCTCTTTGGTAAGGATTTTTTATGTTTTATACTTTTGGAATTTTGGTTTTTCACGTTGAGTTTAAAATGCCCTTTTTCCTGTTTGAAATGTACTAACTTGAATTTTCCTCACAGCAGGTCAACTTGTGTATGGTTGCAACATTACGGTCCCATTGAGTACGTTTTTGGAGAAAGGGACATCTGTTGCAGCACAGGGCGGGAGGAGCGTGCCGAGCACGATACATTTTCTCTCTTAGGTAAGGATTTTTTATGTTTTATACTTTTGGAATTTTGGTTTTTCACATTGAGTTTAAAATGCCCTTTTTCCTGTTTGAAATGTTGTAACTTGAATTTTCCTCACAGCAGGTCAACTTGTGTGTGGTTGCAACATTACGGTCCCATTGAGTACATTTTTGGAGAAAGGGACATCTGTTGCAGCACAGGGCGGGAGGAGCGTGCCGAGCACGATACATTTTCTCTCTTTGGTAAGGATTTTTTATGTTTTATACTTTTGGAATTTTGGTTTTTCACGTTGAGTTTAAAATGCCCTTTTTCCTGTTTGAAATGTAATAACTTGAATTTTCCTCACAGCAGGTCAACTTGTGTGTGGTTGCAACATTACGCTCCCATTGAGTACATTTTTGGAGAAAGGGACATCTGTTGCACCACAGGGCAGGAGGAGCGTGCCGAGCATGATACATTTTCTCTCTTTGGTAAGGATTTTTTATGTTTTATACTTTTGGAATTTTGGTTTTTCACGTTGAGTTTAAAATGACCTTATTCCTGTTTGAAATGTTCTAACTTGAATTTTCCTCACAGCAGGTCAACTTGTGTGTGGTTCCAACATTACGGTCCATTTGAGTACATTTTTGGAGAAAGGGACATCTGTTGCAGCACAGGGCGGGAGAAGCGTGCCGAGCACGATACATTTTCTCTCTTTGGTAAGGATTTTTTATGTTTTATACTTTTGGAATTTTGGTTTTTCACGTTGAGTTTAAAATGACCTTATTCCTGTTTGAAATGTAATAACTTGAATTTTCCTCACAGCAGGTCAACTTGTGTGTGGTTGCAACATTACGGTCCCACTGAGTACATTTTTGGAGAAAGGGACATCTGTTGCACCACAGGGCAGGAGGAGCGTGCCGAGCATGATACATTTTCTCTCTTTGGTAAGGATTTTTTATGTTCTATACTTTTGGAATCTTGGTTTTTCACGTTGAGTTTAAAATGCCCTTTTTCCTGTTTGAAATGTACTAACTTGAATTTTCCTCACAGCACGTCAACTTGTGTGTGGTTGCAACATTACGGTCCCATTGAGTACATTTTTTGGAGAAAGGGACATCTGTTGCAGCACAGGGCAGGAGGAGTGTGCCGAGCACGATACATTTTCTCTCTTTGGTAAGGATTTTTTATGTTTTATACTTTTGGAATTTTGGTTTTTCACGTTGAGTTTAAAATGCCCTTTTTCCTGTTTGAAATCTTCTAACTTGAATTTTCCTCACAGCAGGTCAACTTGTGTGTGGTTGCAACATTACGGTCCCATTGAGTACATTTTTGGAGAAAGGGACATCTGTTGCACCACAGGGCGGGAGGAGCGTGTCGAGCACGATACATTTTCTCTCTTTGGTAAGGATTTTTTTATGTTTTATACTTTTGGAATCTTGGTTTTTCACGTTGAGTTTAATATGACCTTATTCCTGTTTGAAATGTACTAACTTGAATTTTCCTCACAGCAGGTCAACTTGTGTGTGGTTGCAACATTACGGTCCCATTGAGTACATTTTTGGAGAAAGGGACATCTGTTGCACCACTGGGCGGGAGGAGCGTGCCGAGCACGATACATTTTCTCTCTTTGGTAAGGATTTTTTATGTTGTATACTTTTGGAATTTTGGTTTTTCACGTTCAGTTTAAAATGCCCTTTTTCCTGTTTGAAATGTACTAACTTGAATTTTCCTCACATCACGTCAATTCCAAAAGTATAAAACATAAAAAAGTCCTTACCAGAGAGAGAAAACTAATCGTGCTCGTCACCCTCCTCCCACCCTGTGGTGCAACAGATGTCCCTTTCTCCAAAAATGTACTCAATGGGACTGTAACGTTGCTACCACTCACCAGCTGACCTGCTGTGAGGAAAAATCAAGTTAGTACATTTCAAATAGGAAGAAGGTCATTTTAAACTCAACATGATTAACCAAAATTCCAAAAGTATAAAACATAAAAAAATCCTTACCAGAGAGAGAAAACTAATTGTGCTCGTCACCCTCCTCCCACCCTGTGGTGCAACAGATGTCCCTTTCTCCAAAAATGTACTCAATGGGACTGTAACGTTGCTACCACTCACCAGCTGACCTGCTGTGAGGAAAAATCAAGTTAGTACATTTCAAACAGGAAGAAGGTCATTTTAAACTCAACGTGATTAACCAAAATTTCCAAAGCATAAAACATAAAAAACTCCTTACCAGAGAGAGAAAACTAATCGTGCTCGCCACCCTCCTCCCACCCTGTGGTGCAACAGATGTCCCTTTCTCCAAAAATGTACTCAATGGGACTGTAACATTGCTACCACTCACCAGCTGACCTGCTGTGAGGAAAAATCAAGTTAGTACATTTCAAACAGGAAGAAGGTCATTTTAAACTCAACGTGATTAACCAAAATTCCAAAAGTATAAAACATAAAAAAATCCTTACCAGAGAGAGAAAACTAATCGTGCTCGCCACCCTCCTCCCACCCTGTGGTGCAACAGATGTCCCTTTCTCCAAAAATGTACTCAATGGGACTGTTACGTTGCTACCACTCACCAGCTGACCTGCTGTGAGGAAAAATCAAGTTAGTACATTTCAAACAGGAAGAAGGTCATTTTAAACTCAACGTGATTAACCAAAATTCCAAAAGTATAAAACATAAAAAAATCCTTACCAGAGAGAGAAAACTAATCGTGCTCGCCACCCTCCTCCCACCCTGTGGTGCAACAGATGTCCCTTTCTCCAAAAATGTACTCAATGGGACTGTAACATTGCTACCACTCACCAGCTGAATTGCTGTGAGCAAAAATCAAGTTAGTACATTTCAAACAGGAAGAAGGTCATTTTAAACTCAACGTGATTAACCAAAATTCCAAAAGTATAAAACATAAAAAAATCCTTACCAGAGAGAGAAAACTAATCGTGCTCGCCACCCTCCTCCCACCCTGTGGTGCAACAGATGTCCCTTTCTCCAAAAATGTACTCAATGGGACTGTAACATTGCTACCACTCACCAGCTGACCTGCTGTGAGGAAAAATCAAGTTAGTACATTTCAAACAGGAAGAAGGTCAATTTAAACTCAACGTGATTAAGCAAAATTCCAAAAGTATAAAACATAAAAAAATCCTTACCAGAGAGAGAAAACTAATCGTGCTCGCCACCCTCCTCCCACCCTGTGGTGCAACAGATGTCCCTTTCTCCAAAAATGTACTCAATGGGACTGTAACATTGCTACCACTCACCAGCTGACCTGCTGTGAGGAAAAATCAAGTTAGTACATTTCAAACAGGAAGAAGGTCATTTTAAACTCAACGTGATTAACCAAAATTCCAAAAGTATAAAACATAAAAAAATCCTTACCAGAGAGAGAAAACTAATCGTGCTCGCCACCCTCCTCCCACCCTGTGGTGCAACAGATGTCCCTTTCTCCAAAAATGTACTCAATGGGACTGTAACGTTGCTACCACTCACCAGCTGACCTGCTGTGAGGAAAAATCAAGTTAGTACATTTCAAACAGGAAGAAGGTCATTTTAAACTCAACGTGATTAACCAAAATTCCAAAAGTATAAAACATAAAAAAATCCTTACCAGAGAGAGAAAACTAATCGTGCTCGCCACCCTCCTCCCACCCTGTGGTGCAACAGATGTCCCTTTCTCCAAAAATGTACTCAATGGGACTGTAACATTGCTACCACTCACCAGCTGACCTGCTGTGAGGAAAAATCAAGTTAGTACATTTCAAACAGGAAGAAGGTCATTTTAAACTCAACGTGATTAACCAAAATTCCAAAAGTGTAAAACATAAAAAAATCCTTACCAGAGAGAGAAAACTAATCGTGCTCGCCACCCTCCTCCCACCCTGTGGTGCAACAGATGTCCCTTTCTCCAAAAATGTACTCAATGGGACTGTAACGTTGCTATCACTCACCAGCTGACCTGCTGTGAGGAAAAATCAAGTTAGTACATTTCAAACAGGAAGAAGGTCATTTTAAACTCAACGTGATTAACCAAAATTCCAAAAGTATAAAACATAAAAAAATCCTTACCAGAGAGAGAAAACAAATCGTGCTCACCACCCTCCTCCCACCCTGTGGTGCAACAGATGTCCCTTTCTCCAAAAATGTACTCAATGGGACTGTAACGTTGCTACCACTCACCAGCTGACCTGCTGTGAGGAAAAATCAAGTTAGTACATTTCAAACAGGAAGAAGGTCATTTTAAACTCAACGTGATTAACCAAAATTCCAAAAGTATAAAACATAAAAAAATCCTTACCAGAGAGAGAAAACTAATCGTGCTCGCCACCCTCCTCCCACCCTGTGGTGCAACAGATGTCCCTTTCTCCAAATATGTACTCAATGGGACTGTAACGTTGCTACCACTCACCAGCTGACCTGCTGTGAGGAAAAATCAAGTTAGTACATTTCAAACAGGAAGAAGGTCATTTTAAACTCAACGTGATTAAGCAAAATTCCAAAAGTATAAAACATAAAAAAATCCTTACCAGAGAGAGAAAACTAATCGTGCTCGCCACCCTCCTCCCACCCTGTGGTGCAACAGATGTCCCTTTCTCCAAAAATGTACTCAATGGGACTGTAACGTTGCTACCACTCACCAGCTGACCTGCTGTGCGGAAAAATCAAGTTAGTACATTTCAAACAGGAAGAAGGTCATTTTAAACTCAACGTGATTAAGCAAAATTCCAAAAGTATAAAACATAAAAAAATCCTTACCAGAGAGAGAAAACTAATCATGCTCGCCACCCTCCTCCCACCCTGTGGTGCAACAGATGTCCCTTTCTCCAAAAATGTACTCAATGGGACTGTAACGTTGCTACCACTCACCAGCTGACCTGCTGTGAGGAAAAATCAAGATAGTACATTTCAAACAGGAAGAAGGTCATTTTAAACTCAACGTGATTAACCAAAATTCCAAAAGTATAAAACATAAAAAAATCCTTACCAGAGAGAGAAAACTAATCGTGCTCGCCACCCTCCTCCCACCCTGTGGTGCAACAGATGTCCCTTTCTCCAAAAATGTACTCAATGGGACTGCAACATTGCTACCACTCACCAGCTGACCTGCTGTGAGGAAAAATCAAGTTAGTACATTTCAAACAGGAAGAAGGTCATTTTAAACTCAATGTGATTAACCAAAATTCCAAAAGTATAAAACATAAAAAAATCCTTACCAGAGAGAGAAAACTAATCGTGCTCGCCACCCTCCTCCCACCCTGTGGTGCAACAGATGTCCCTTTCTCCAAAAATGTACTCAATGGGACTGTAACGTTGCTACCACTCACCAGCTGACCTGCTGTGAGGAAAAATCAAGTTAGTACATTTCAAACAGGAAGAAGGTCATTTTAAACTCAACGTGATTAACCAAAATTCCAAAAGTATAAAACATAAAAAAATCCTTACCAGAGAGAGAAAACTAATCGTGCTCACCACCCTCCTCCCACCCTGTGGTGCAACAGATGTCCCTTTCTCCAAAAATGTACTCAATGGGACTGTAACGTTGCTACCACTCACCAGCTGACCTGCTGTGAGGAAAAATCAAGTTAGTACATTTCAAACAGGAAGAAGGTCATTTTAAACTCAACGTGATTAACCAAAATTCCAAAAGTATAAAACATAAAAAAATCCTTACCAGAGAGAGAAAACTAATCGTGCTCGCCACCCTCCTCCCACCCTGTGGTGCAACAGATGTCCCTTTCTCCAAATATGTACTCAATGGGACTGTAACGTTGCTACCACTCACCAGCTGACCTGCTGTGAGGAAAAATCAAGTTAGTACATTTCAAACAGGAAGAAGGTCATTATAAACTCAACGTGATTAACCAAAATTCCAAAAGTATAAAACATAAAAAAATCCTTACCAGTGACAGAAAACTAATCGTGCTCGCCACCCTCCTCCCACCCTGTGGTGCAACAGATGTCCCTTTCTCCAAAAATGTACTCAATGGGACTGTAACGTTGCTACCACTCACCAGCTGACCTGCTGTGAGGAAAAATCAAGTTAGTACATTTCAAACAGGAAGAAGGTCATTTTAAACTCAACGTGATTAAGCAAAATTCCAAAAGTATAAAACATAAAAAAATCCTTACCAGAGAGAGAAAACTAATCGTGCTCGCCACCCTCCTCCCACCCTGTGGTGCAACAGATGTCCCTTTCTCCAAAAATGTACTCAATGGGACTGTAACGTTGCTACCACTCACCAGCTGACCTGCTGTGAGGAAAAATCAAGTTAGTACATTTCAAACAGGAAGAAGGTCATTTTAAACTCAACGTGATTAACCAAAATTCCAAAAGTATAAAACATAAAAAAATCCTTACCAGAGAGAGAAAACTAATCGTGCTCGCCACCCTCCTCCCACCCAGTGGTGCAACAGATGTCCCTTTCTCCAAATATGTACTCAATGGGACTGTAACGTTGCTACCACTCACCAGCTGACCTGCTGTGAGGAAAAATCAAGTTAGTACATTTCAAACAGGAAGAAGGTCATTTTAAACTCAACGTGATTAACCAAAATTCCAAAAGTATAAAACATAAAAAAATCCTTACCAGAGAGAGAAAACTAATCGTGCTCACCCCCCTCCTCCCACCCTGTGGTGCAACAGATGTCCCTTTCTCCAAAAATGTACTCAATGGGACTGTAACGTTGCTACCACTCACCAGCTGACCTGCTGTGAGGAAAAATCAAGTTAGTACATTTCAAACAGGAAGAAGGTCATTTTAAACTCAACGTGATTAACCAAAATTCCAAAAGTATAAAACATAAAAAAATCCTTACCAGAGAGAGAAAACTAATCGTGCTCGCCACCCTCCTCCCACCCTGTGGTGCAACAGATGTCCCTTTCTCCAAAAATGTACTCAATGGGACTGTAACGTTGCTACCACTCACCAGCTGACCTGCTGTGAGGAAAAATCAAGTTAGTACATTTCAAACAGGAAGAAGGTCATTTTAAACTCAACGTGATTAACCAAAATTCCAAAAGTATAAAACATAAAAAAATCCTTACCAGAGAGAGAAAATTAATCGTGCTCGCCACCCTCCTCCCACCCTGTGGTGCAACAGATGTCCCTTTCTCCAAAAATGTACTCAATGGGACTGCAACATTGCTACCACTCACCAGCTGACCTGCTGTGAGGAAAAATCAAGTTAGTACATTTCAAACAGGATGGTCATTTTAAACTCAATGTGATTAACCAAAATTCCAAAAGTATAAAACATAAAAAAATCCTTACCAGAGAGAGAAAACTAATCGTGCTCGCCACCCTCCTCCCACCCTGTGGTGCAACAGATGTCCCTTTCTCCAAAAATGTACTCAATGGGACTGTAACGTTGCTACCACTCACCAGCTGACCTGCTGTGAGGAAAAATCAAGTTAGTACATTTCAAACAGGAAGAAGGTCATTTTAAACTCAACGTGATTAACCAAAATTCCAAAAGTATAAAACATAAAAAAATCCTTACCAGAGAGAGAAAACTAATCGTGCTCACCACCCTCCTCCCACCCTGTGGTGCAACAGATGTCCCTTTCTCCAAAAATGTACTCAATGGGACTGTAACGTTGCTACCACTCACCAGCTGACCTGCTGTGTGGAAAAATCAAGTTAGTACATTTCAAACAGGAAGAAGGTCATTTTAAACTCAACGTGATTAACCAAAATTCCAAAAGTATAAAACATAAAAAAATCCTTACCAGAGAGAGAAAACTAATCGTGCTCGCCACCCTCCTCCCACCCTGTGGTGCAACAGATGTCCCTTTCTCCAAATATGTACTCAATGGGACTGTAACGTTGCTACCACTCACCAGCTGACCTGCTGTGAGGAAAAATCAAGTTAGTACATTTCAAACAGGAAGAAGGTCATTTTAAACTCAACGTGATTAACCAAAATTCCAAAAGTATAAAACATAAAAAAATCCTTACCAGAGAGAGAAAACTAATCGTGCTCGCCACCCTCCTCCCACCCTGTGGTGCAACAGATGTCCCTTTCTCCAAAAATGTACTCAATGGGACTGTAACGTTGCTACCACTCACCAGCTGACCTGCTGTGAGGAAAAATCAAGTTAGTACATTTCAAACAGGAAGAAGGTCATTTTAAACTCAACGTGATTAAGCAAAATTCCAAAAGTATAAAACATAAAAAAATCCTTACCAGTGAGAGAAAACTAATCGTGCTCGCCACCCTCCTCCCACCCTGTGGTGCAACAGATGTCCCTTTCTCCAAAAATGTACTCAATGGGACTGTAACGTTGCTACCACTCACCAGCTGACCTGCTGTGAGGAAAAATCAAGTTAGTATATTTCAAACAGGAAGAAGGTCATTTTAAACTCAACGTGATTAACCAAAATTCCAAAAGTATAAAACATAAAAAAATCCTTACCAGAGAGAGAAAACTAATCGTGCTCGCCACCCTCCTCCCACCCTGTGGTGCAACAGATGTCCCTTTCTCCAAAAATGTACTCAATGGGACTGTAACGTTGCTACCACTCACCAGCTGACCTGCTGTGAGGAAAAATCAAGTTAGTACATTTCAAACAGGAAGAAGGTCATTATAAACTCAACGTGATTAAGCAAAATTCCAAAAGTATAAAACATAAAAAAATCCTTACCAGAGAGAGAAAACTAATCGTGCTCGCCACCCTCCTCCCACCCTGTGGTGCAACAGATGTCCCTTTCTCCAAAAATGTACTCAATGGGACTGTAACGTTGCTACCACTCACCAGCTGACCTGCTGTGAGGAAAAATCAAGTTAGTACATTTCAAACAGGAAGAAGGTCATTTTAAACTCAACGTGATTAACCAAAATTCCAAAAGTATAAAACATAAAAAAATCCTTACCAGAGAGAGAAAACTAATCGTGCTCGCCACCCTCCTCCCACCCAGTGGTGCAACAGATGTCCCTTTCTCCAAATATGTACTCAATGGGACTGTAACGTTGCTACCACTCACCAGCTGACCTGCTGTGAGGAAAAATCAAGTTAGTACATTTCAAACAGGAAGAAGGTCATTTTAAACTCAACGTGATTAACCAAAATTCCAAAAGTATACAACATAAAAAAATCCTTACCAGAGAGAGAAAACTAATCGTGCTCACCACCCTCCTCCCACCCTGTGGTGCAACAGATGTCCCTTTCTCCAAAAATGTACTCAATGGGACTGTAACGTTGCTACCACTCACCAGCTGACCTGCTGTGAGGAAAAATCAAGTTAGTATATTTCAAACAGGAAGAAGGTCATTTTAAACTCAACGTGATTAACCAAAATTCCAAAAGTATAAAACATAAAAAAATCCTTACCAGAGAGAGAAAACTAATCGTGCTCACCACCCTCCTCCCACCCTGTGGTGCAACAGATGTCCCTTTCTCCAAAAATGTACTCAATGGGACTGTAACGTTGCTACCACTCACCAGCTGACCTGCTGTGAGGAAAAATCAAGTTAGTACATTTCAAACAGGAAGAAGGTCATTTTAAACTCAACATGATTAACCAAAATTCCAAAAGTATAAAACATAAAAAAATCCTTACCAGAGAGAGAAAACTAATCGTGCTCGCCACCCTCCTCCCACCCAGTGGTGCAACAGATGTCCCTTTCTCCAAATATGTACTCAATGGGACTGTAACGTTGCTACCACTCACCAGCTGACCTGCTGTGACGAAAAATCAAGTTAGTACATTTCAAACAGGAAGAAGGTCATTTTAAACTCAACGTGATTAACCAAAATTCCAAAAGTATAAAACATAAAAACATCCTTACCAGAGAGAGAAAACTAATCGTGCTCGCCACCCTCCTCCCACCCTGTGGTGCAACAGATGTCCCTTTCTCCAAATATGTACTCAATGGGACTGTAACGTTGCTACCACTCACCAGCTGACTTGCTGTGAGGAAAAATCAAGTTAGTACATTTCAAACAGGAAGAAGGTCATTTTAAACTCAACGTGATTAACCAAAATTCCAAAAGTATAAAACATAAAAAAATCCTTACCAGAGAGAGAAAACTAATCGTGCTCGCCACCCTCCTCCCACCCTGTGGTGCAACAGATGTCCCTTTCTCCAAATATGTACTCAATGGGACGGTAACGTTGCTACCACTCACCAGCAGACCTGCTGTGAGGAAAAATCAAGTTAGTACATTTCAAACAGGAAGAAGGTCATTCTAAACTCAACGTGATTAACCAAAATTCCAAAAGTATAAAACATAAAAAAATCCTTACCAGAGAGAGAAAACAAATCGTGCTCGCCACCCTCCTCCCACCCTGTGGTGCAACAGATGTCCCTTTCTCCAAATATGTACTCAATGGGACTGTAACGTTGCTACCACTCACCAGCTGACCTGCTGTGTGGAAAAATCAAGTTAGTACATTTCAAACAGGAAGAAGGTCATTTTAAACTCAACGTGATTAACCAAAATTCCAAAAGTATAAAACATAAAAAAATTCTTACCAGAGAGAGAAAACTAATCGTGCTCGCCACCCTCCTCCCACCCTGTGGTGCAACAGATGTCCCTTTCTCCAAAAATGTACTCAATGGGACTGTAACGTTGCTACCACTCACCAGCTGACCTGCTATGAGGAAAAATCAAGATAGTACATTTCAAACAGGAAGAAGGTCATTTTAAACTCAACGTGATTAACCAAAATTCCAAAAGTATAAAACATAAAAAAATCCTTACCAGAGAGAGAAAACTAATCGTGCTAGCCATCCTCCTCTCACCCTGTGGTGCAACAGATGTCCCTTTCTCCAAAAATGTACTCAATGGGACTGTAATGTTGATACCACTCACCAGCTGACCTGCTGTGAGGAAAAATCAAGTTAGTACATTTCAAACAGGAAGAAGGTCATTTTAAACTCAACGTGATTAACCAAAATTCCAAAAGTATAAAACATAAAAAAATCCTTACCAGAGAGAGAAAACTAATCGTGCTCGCCACCCTCCTCCCACCCTGTGGTGCAACAGCTGTCCCTTTCTCCAAAAATGTACTCAATGGGACTGTAACGTTGCTACCACTCACCAGCTGACTTGCTGTGAGGAAAAATCAAGTTAGTACATTTCAAACAGGAAGAAGGTCATTTTAAACTCAACGTGATTAACCAAAATTCCAAAAATGTAAAACATAAAAAAATCCTTACCAGAGAGAGAAAACTAATCGTGCTCGCCACCCTCCTCCCACCCTGTGGTGCAACAGATGTCCCTTTCTCCAAAAATGTACTCAATGGGACTGTAACGTTGCTACCACTCACCAGCTGACCTGCTGTGAGGAAAAATCAAGTTAGTACATTTCAAACAGGAAGAAGGTCATTTTAAACTCAACGTGATTAACCAAAATTCCAAAAGTATAAAACATAAAAAAATCCTTACCAGAGAGAGAAAACTAATCGTGCTCGCCACCCTCCTCCCACCCTGTGGTGCAACAGATGTCCCTTTCTCCAAAAATGTACTCAATGGGACTGTAACGTTGCTACCACTCACCAGCTGACTTGCTGTGAGGAAAAATCAAGTTAGTACATTTCAAACAGGAAGAAGGTCATTTTAAACTCAACGTGATTAACCAAAATTCCAAAAATGTAAAACATAAAAAAATCCTTACCAGAGAGAGAAAACTAATCATGCTCGCCACCCTCCTCCCACCCTGTGGTGCAACAGATGTCCCTTTCTCCAAAAATGTACTCAATGGGACTGTAACGTTGCTACCACTCACCAGCTGACCTGCTGTGAGGAAAAATCAAGTTAGTACATTTCAAACAGGAAGAAGGTCATTTTAAACTCAACGTGATTAACCAAAATTCCAAAAGTATAAAACATAAAAAAATCCTTACCAGAGAGAGAAAACTAATCGTGCTAGCCACCCTCCTCCCACCCTGTGGTGCAACAGATGTCCCTTTCTCCAAAAATGTACTCAATGGGACTGTAACGTTGCTACCACTCACCAGCTGACCTGCTGTGAGGAAAAATCAAGTTAGTACATTTCAAACAGGAAGAAGGTCATTTTAAACTCAACGTGATTAACCAAAATTCCAAAAGTATAAAACATAAAAAAATCCTTACCAGAGAGAGAAAACTAATCGTGCTCGCCACCCTCCTCCCACCCTGTGGTGCAACAGATGTCCCTTTCTCCAAAAATGTACTCAATGGGAATGTAACGTTGCTACCACTCACCAGCTGACCTGCTGTGAGGAAAAATCAAGTTAGTACATTTCAAACAGGAAGAAGGTCATTTTAAACTCAACGTGATTAACCAAAATTCCAAAAGTATAAAACATAAAAAAATCCTTACCAGAGAGAGAAAACTAATCGTGCTCGCCACCCTCCTCCCACCCTGTGGTGCAACAGATGTCCCTTTCTCCAAAAATGTACTCAATGGGACTGTAACGTTGCTACCACTCACCAGCTGACCTGCTGTGAGGAAAAATCAAGTTAGTACATTTCAAACAGGAAGAAGGTCATTTTAAACTCAACGTGATTAACCAAAATTCCAAAAGTATAAAACATAAAAAAATTCTTACCAGAGAGAGAAAACTAATCGTGCTCGCCACCCTCCTCCCACCCTGTGGTGCAACAGATGTCCCTTTCTCCAAAAATGTACTCAATGGGACTGTAACGTTGCTACCTCTCACCAGCTGACCTGATGTGAGGAAAAATCAAGTTAGTACATTTCAAACAGGAAGAAGGTCATTTTAAACTCAACGTGATTAACCAAAATTCCAAAAGTATAAAACATAAAAAAATCCTTACCAGAGAGAGAAAACTAATCGTGCTCGCCACCCTCCTCCCACCCTGTGGTGCAACAGATGTCCCTTTCTCCAAAAATGTACTCAATGGGACTGTAACGTTGCTACCACTCACCAGCTGACCTGCTGTGAGGAAAAATCAAGTTAGTACATTTCAAACAGGAAGAAGGTCATTCTAAACTCAACGTGATTAACCAAAATTCCAAAAGTATAAAACATAAAAAAATCCTTACCAGAGAGAGAAAACTAATCGTGCTCGCCACCCTCCTCCCACCCTGTGGTGCAACAGATGTCCCTTTCTCCAAAAATGTACTCAATGGGACTGTAACGTTGCTACCACTCACCAGCTGACCTGCTGTGAGGAAAAATCAAGTTAGTACATTTCAAACAGGAAGAAGGTCATTTTAAACTCAACGTGATTAACCAAAATTCCAAAAGTATAAAACATAAAAAAATCCTTACCAGAGAGAGAAAACTAATCGTGCTCGCCACCCTCCTCCCACCCTGTGGTGCAACAGATGTCCCTTTCTCCAAAAATGTACTCAATGGGACTGTAACGTTGCTACCACTCACCAGCTGACCTGCTGTGAGGAAAAATCAAGTTAGTACATTTCAAACAGGAAGAAGGTCATTTTAAACTCAACGTGATTAACCAAAATTCCAAAAGTATAAAACATAAAAAAATCCTTACCAGAGAGAGAAAACTAATCGTGCTCGCCACCCTCCTCCCACCCTGCGGTGCAACAGATGTCCCTTTCTCCAAAAATGTACTCAATGGGACTGTAACGTTGCTACCACTCACCAGCTGACCTGCTGTGAGGAAAAATCAAGTTAGTACATTTCAAACAAGAAGAAGGTCATTTTAAACTCAACGTGGTTAACCAAAATTCCAAAAGTATAAAACATAAAAAAATCCTTACCAGAGAGAGAAAACTAATCGTGCTCGCCACCCTCCTCCCACCCTGTGGTGCAACAGATGTCCCTTTCTCCAAAAATGTACTCAATGGGACTGTAACGTTGCTACCACTCACCAGCTGACTTGCTGTGAGGAAAAATCAAGTTAGTACATTTCAAACAGGAAGAAGGTCATTTTAAACTCAACGTGATTAACCAAAATTCCAAAAGTATAAAACATAAAAAAATCCTTACCACAGAGAGAAAACTAATCGTGCTCGCCACCCTCCTCCCACCCTGTGGTGCAACAGATGTCCCTTTCTCCAAAAATGTACTCAATGGGACTGTAACGTTGCTACCACTCACCAGCTGACCTGCTGTGAGGAAAAATCAAGTTAGTACATTTCAAACAGGAAGAAGGTCATTTTAAACTCAACGTGATTAACCAAAATTCCAAAAGTATAAAACATAAAAAAATCCTTACCAGAGAGAGAAAACTAATCCTGCTCGCCACCCTCCTCCCACCCTGTGGTGCAACAGATGTCCCTTTCTCCAAAAATGTACTCAATGGGACTGTAACGTTGCTACCACTCACCACCTGACCTGCTGTGAGGAAAAATCAAGTTAGTACATTTCAAACAGGAAGAAGGTCATTTTAAACTCAACATGATTAACCAAAATTCCAAAAGTATAAAACATAAAAAAATCCTTACCAGAGAGAGAAAACTAATCGTGCTCGCCACCCTCCTCCCACCTTGTGGTGCAACAGATGTCCCTTTCTCCAAAAATGTACTCAATGGTACTGTAACGTTGCTACCACTCACCAGCTGACCTGCTGTGAGGAAAAATCAAGTTAGTACATTTCAAACAGGAAGAAGGTCTTTTTAAACTCAACGTGATTAACCAAAATTCCAAAAGTATAAAACATTAAAAAATCCTTACCAGAGAGTGAAAACTAATCGTGCTCGCCACCCTCCTCCCACCCTCTGGTGCAACAGATGTCCCTTTCTCCAAAAATGTTCACAATGGGACTGTAACGTTGCTACCACTCACCAGCTGACCTGCTGTGAGGAAAAATCAAGTTAGTACATTTCAAACAGGAAGAAGGTCATTTTAAACTCAACGTGATTAAACAAAATTCCAAAAATATAAAACATAAAAAACTCCTTACCAGAGAGAGAAAACTAATCGTGCTCGCCACCCTCCTCCCACCCTGTGGTGCAACAGATGTCCCTTTATCCAAAAATGTACTCAATGGGACTGTAACGTTGCTACCACTCACCAGCTGACTTGCTGTGAGTAAAAATCAAGTTAGTACATTTCAAACAGGAAGAAGGTCATTTTAAACTCAACATGATTAACCAAAATTCCAAAAATATAAAACATAAAAAAACCCTTACCAGAGAGAGAAAACTAATCGTGGTCGCCACCCTCCTCCCACCCTGTGGTGCAACAGATGTCCCTTTCTCCAAAAATGTACTCAATGGGACTGTAACGTTGCTACCACTCACCAGCTGACCTGCTGTGAGGAAAAATCAAGTTAGTACATTTCAAACAGGAAGAAGGTCATTTTAAACTCAACGTGATTAACTAAAATTCCAAAAGTATAAAACATAAAAAAATCCTTACCAGAGAGAGAAAACTAATCGTGCTCGCCACCCTCCTCCCACCCTGTGGTGCAACAGATGTCCCTTTCTCCAAATATGTACTCAATGGGACTGTAACGTTGCTACCACTCACCAGCTGACCTGCTGTGAGGAAAAATCAAGTTAGTACATTTCAAAAAGGAAGAAGGTCATTTTAAACTCAACATGATTAACCAAAATTCCAAAAATATAAAACATAAAAAAATCCTTACCAGAGAGAGAAAACTAATCGTGCTCGCCACCCTCCTCCCACCCTGTGGTGCAACAGATGTCCCTTTCTCCAAAAATGTACTCAATGGGACTGTAACGTTGCTACCACTCACCAGCTGACTTGCTGTGAGGAAAAATCAAGTTAGTACATTTCAAACAGGAAGAAGGTCATTTTAAACTCAACGTGATTAACCAAAATTCCAAAAATGTAAAACATAAAAAAATCCTTACCAGAGAGAGAAAACTAATCGTGCTCGCCACCCTACTCCCACCCTGTGGTGCAACAGATGTCCCTTTCTCCAAAAATGTACTCAATGGGACTGTAACGTTGCTACCACTCACCAGCTGACTTGCTGTGAGGAAAAATCAGGTTAGTACATTTCAAACAGGAAGAAGGTCATTTTAAACTCAACGTGATTAACCAAAATTCCAAAAATGTAAAACATAAAAAAATCCTTACCAGAGAGAGAAAACTAATCGTGCTCGCCACCCTCCTCCCACCCTGTGGTGCAACAGATGTCCCTTTCTCCAAAAATGTACTCAATGGGACTGTAACGTTGCTACCACTCACCAGCTGACCTGCTGTGAGGAAAAATCAAGTTAGTACATTTCAAACAGGAAGAAGGTCATTTTAAACTCAACGTGATTAACCAAAATTCCAAAAGTATAAAACATAAAAAAATCCTTACCAGAGAGAGAAAACTAATCGTGCTCGCCACCCTCCTCCCACCCTGTGGTGCAACAGATGTCCCTTTCTCCAAAAATGTACTCAATGGGACTGTAACGTTGCTACCACTCACCAGCTGACCTGCTGTGAGGAAAAATCAAGTTAGTACATTTCAAACAGGAAGAAGGTCATTTTAAACTCAACGTGATTAACCAAAATTCCAAAAGTATAAAACATAAAAAAATCCTTACCAGAGAGAGAAAACTAATCGTGCTCGCCACCCTCCTCCCACCCTGTGGTGCAACAGATGTCCCTTTCTCCAAAAATGTACTCAATGGGACTGTAACGTTGCTACCACTCACCAGCTGATCTGCTGTGAGGAAAAATCAAGTTAGTACATTTCAAACAGGAAGAAGGTCATTTTAAACTCAACGTGATTAACCAAAATTCCAAAAGTATAAAACATAAAAAAATCCTTACCAGAGAGAGAAAACTAATCGTGCTCGCCACCCTCCTCCCACCCTGTGGTGCAACAGATGTCCCTTTCTCCAAAAATGTACTCAATGGGACTGTAACGTTGCTACCACTCACCAGCTGACCTGCTGTGAGGAAAAATCAAGTTAGTACATTTCAAACAGGAAGAAGGTCATTTTAAACTCAACGTGATTAATCAAAATTCCAAAAGTATAAAACGTAAAAAATCCTTACCAGAGAGAGAAAACTAATCGTGCTCGCCACCCTCCTCCCACCCTGTGGTGCAACAGATGTCCCTTTCTCCAAAAATGTACTCAATGGGACTGTAACGTTGCTACCACTCACCAGCTGACCTGCTGTGAGGAAGAATCAAGTTAGTACATTTCAAACAGGAAGAAGGTCATTTTAAACTCAACGTGATTAACCAAAATTCCAAAAGTATAAAACATAAAAAAATCCTTACCAGAGAGAGAAAACTAATCGTGCTCGCCACCCTCCTCCCACCCTGTGGTGCAACAGATGTCCCTTTCTCCAAAAATGTACTCAATGGGACTGTAACGTTGCTACCACTCACCAGCTGACCTGCTGTGAGGAAAAATCAAGTTAGTACATTTCAAACAGGAAGAAGGTCATTTTAAACTCAACGTGATTAACCAAAATTCCAAAAGTATAAAACATAAAAAAATCCTTACCAGAGAGAGAAAACTAATCGTGCTCGCCACCCTCCTCCCACCCTGTGGTGCAACAGATGTCCCTTTCTCCAAAAATGTACTCAATGGTACTGTAACGTTGCTACCACTCACCAGCTGACCTGCTGTGAGGAAAAATCAAGTTAGTACATTTCAAACAGGAAGAAGGTCATTTTAAACTCAACGTGATTAACCTAAATTCCAAAAGTATAAAACATAAAAAAATCCTTACCAGAGAGAGAAAAATAATCGTGCTCGCCACCCTCCACCCACCCTCTGGTGCAACAGATGTCCCTTTCTCCAAAAATGTTCACAATGGGACTGTAACGTTGCTACCACTCACCAGCTGACTTGCTGTGAGTAAAAATCAAGTTAGTACATTTCAAACAGGAAGAAGGTCATTTTAAACTCAACATGATTAACCAAAATTCCAAAAATATAAAACATAATAAAATCCTTACCAGAGAGAGAAAACTAATCGTGCTCGCCACCCTCCTCCCACCCTGTGGTGCAACAGATGTCCCTTTCTCCAAAAATGTACTCAATGGGACTGTAACGTTGCTACCACTCACCAGCTGACCTGCTGTGAGGAAAAATCAAGTTAGTACATTTCAAACAGGAAGAAGGTCATTTTAAACTCAACGTGATTAACTAAAATTCCAAAAGTATAAAACATAAAAAAATCCTTACCAGAGAGAGAAAACTAATCGTGCTCGCCACCCTCCTCCCACCCTGTGGTGCAACAGATGTCCCTTTCTCCAAATATGTAGTCAATGGGACTGTAACGTTGCTACCACTCACCAGCTGACTTGCTGTGAGTAAAAATCAAGTTAGTACATTTCAAACAGGAAGAAGGTCATTTTAAACTCAACATGATTAACCAAAATTCCAAAAATATAAAACATAAAAAAATCCTTACCAGAGAGAGAAAACTAATCGTGCTCGCCACCCTTCTCCCACCCTGTGGTGCAACAGATGTCCCTTTCTCCAAAAATGTACTCAATGGGACTGTAACGTTGCTACCACTCACCAGCTGACTTGCTGTGAGGAAAAATCAAGTTAGTACATTTCAAACAGGAAGAAGGTCATTTTAAACTCAACGTGATTAACCAAAATTCCAAAAATGTAAAACATAAAAAAATCCTTACCAGAGAGAGAAAACTAATCGTGCTCGCCACCCTCCTCCCACCCTGTGGTGCAACAGATGTCCCTTTCTCCAAAAATGTACTCAATGGGACTGTAACGTTGCTACCACTCACCAGCTGACTTGCTGTGAGGAAAAATCAGGTTAGTACATTTCAAACAGGAAGAAGGTCATTTTAAACTCAACGTGATTAACCAAAATTCCAAAAATGTAAAACATAAAAAAATCCTTACCAGAGAGAGAAAACTAATCGTGCTCGCCACCCTCCTCCCACCCTGTGGTGCAACAGATGTCCCTTTCTCCAAAAATGTACTCAATGGGACTGTAACGTTGCTACCACTCACCAGCTGACCTGCTGTGAGGAAAAATCAAGTTAGTACATTTCAAACAGGAAGAAGGTCATTTTAAACTCAACGTGTTTAACCAAAATTCCAAAAATGTAAAACATAAAAAAATCCTTACCAGAGAGAGAAAACTAATCGTGCTCGCCACCCTCCTCCCACCCTGTGGTGCAACAGATGTCCCTTTCTCCAAAAATGTACTCAATGGGACTGTAACGTTGTTACCACTCACCAGTTGATGTCCTGTGAGGAAAAATCAAGTTAGTACATTTCAAACAGGAAAAAGGTCATTTTAAACTCAACGTGATTAACCAAAATTCCAAAGGTATAAAACATAAAAAAATCCTTACCAGAGAGAGAAAACTAATCGTGCTCGGCACCTTCCTCCCACCCTGTGGTGCAACAGATGTCCCTTTCTCCAAAAATGTACTCAATGGGACCGTAATGTTGCTACCACTCACCAGTTGACCTGCTGTGAGGAAAAATCAAGTTAGTACATTTCAAACAGGAAAAAGGTCATTTTAAACTCAACGTGGTAAACCAAAATTCCAAAAGTATAAAACATAAAGAAATCCTTACCAGAGAGAGAAAACTAATCGTGCTCGGCACCTTCCTCCCACCCAGTGGTGCAGCAGAAATCCCTTTCTCCAAAAATGTACTCAATGGAACCGTAATGTTGCTACCACTCACCAGTTGACCTGCTGTGAGGAAAAATCAAGTTAGTACATTTCAAACAGGAAAAAGGTCATTTTAAACTCAACGTGATTAACCAAAATTCCAAAAGTATAAAATATAAAAAAATCCTTACCAGAGAGAGAAAACTAATCGTGCTCGGCACTTTCCTCCCACCCAGTGGTGCAACAGATGTCCCTTTCTCCAAAAATGTACTCAATGGGACCGTAACGTTGCTACCACTCACTAGTTGACCTGCTGGGAGGAAAAATCAAGTTAGTACATTTCAAACAGGAAAAAGGTCATTTTAAACTCAACGTGATTAACCAAAATTCCAAAAGTATAAAACATAAAAAAATCCTTACCAGAGAGAGAAAACTATTCGTGCTCGGCACCTTCCTCCCACCCTGTGGTGCAACAGATGTCCCTTTCTCCAAAAATGTACTCAATGGGACCGTAACGTTGCTACCACTCACCAGTTGACCTGCTGTGAGGAAAAATCAAGTAAGTACATTTCAAACAGGAAAAAGGTCATTTTAAACTCAACGTGATTAACCAAAATTCCAAAAGTATAAAACATTAAAATATCCTTACCAGAGAGAGGAAACTAATCGTGTTCGGCACCTTCCTCCCACCCTGTGGTGCAACAGATGTCCCTTTCTCCAAAAATGTACTCAATGGGACCGTAACGTTGCTACCACTCACCAGTTGACCTGCTGTGAGGAAAAATCAAGTTAGTACATTTCAAACAGGAAAAAGGTCATTTTAAAATCAACGTGATTAACAAAAATTCCAAAAGTATAAAACATAAAAAAATCCTTACCAGAGAGAGAAAACTAATCGTGCTCGGCACCTTCCTCCCACCCTGTGGTGCAACAGATGTCCCTTTCTCCAAAAATGTACTCAATGGGACTGTAACGTTGCTACCACTCACCAGCTGACCTGCTGTGAGGAAAAATCAAGTTAGTACATTTCAAACAGGAAGAAGGTCATTTTAAACTCAACGTGATTAACCAAAATTCCAAAAGTATAAAACATAAAAAAATCCTTACCAGAGAGAGAAAACTAATTGTGCTCGCCACCCTCCTCCCACCCTGTGGTGCAACAGATGTCCCTTTCTCCAAAAATGTACTCAATGGGACTGTAACGTTGCTACCACTCACCAGCTGACCTGCTGTGAGGAAAAATCAAGTTAGTACATTTCAAACAGGAAGAAGGTCATTTTAAACTCAACGTGATTAACCAAAATTCCAAAAGTATAAAACATAAAACAATCCTTACCAGAGAGAGAAAACTAATCGTGCTCGTCACCCTCCTCCCACCCTGTGGTGCAACAGATGTCCCTTTCTCCAAAAATGTACTAAGTGGAACTGTAACGTTGCTACCACTCACCAGCTGACCTGCTGTGAGGAAAAATCAAGTTAGTACATTTCAAACAGGAAGAAGGTCATTTTAAACTCAACGTGATTAACCAAAATTCCAAAAGTATAAAACATAAAAAAATCCTTACCAGAGAGAGAAAACTAATCGTGCTCGCCACCCTCCTCCCACCCAGTGGTGCAACAGATGTCCCTTTCTCCAAATATGTACTCAATGGGACTGTAACGTTGCTACCACTCACCAGCTGAATTGCTGTGAGGAAAAATCAAGTTAGTACATTTCAAACAGGAAGAAGGTCATTTTAAACTCAACGTGATTAACCAAAATTCCAAAAGTATAAAACATAAAAAAATCCTTACCAGAGAGAGAAAACTAATCGTGCTCGCCACCCTACTCCCACCCAGTGATGCAACAGATGTCCCTTTCTCCAAAAATGTACTAAGTGGGACTGTAACGTTGCTACCACTCACCAGCTGACCTGCTGTGAGGAAAAATCAAGTTAGTACATTTCAAACAGGAATTAGGTCATTTTAAACTCTACGTGATTAACCAAAATTCCAAAAGTATAAAACATAAAAAAATCCTTACCAGAGAGAGAAAACTAATCGTGCTCGCCACCCTCCTCCCACCCTGTGGTGCAACAGATGTCCCTTTCTCCAAATATGTACTCAATGGGACTGTAACGTTGCTACCACTCACCAGCTGACCTGCTGTGAGGAAAAATCAAGTTAGTACATTTCAAACAGGAAGAAGGTCATTTTAAACTCAACGTGATTAACCAAAATTCCAAAAGTATAAAACATAAAAAAATCCTTACCAGAGAGAGAAAACTAATCGTGCTCGCCACCCTCCTCCCACCCTGTGGTGCAACAGATGTCCCTTTCTCCAAAAATGTACTCAATGGGACTGTAACGTTGCTACCACTCACCAGCTGACCTGCTGTGAGGAAAAATCAAGTTAGTACATTTCAAACAGGAAGAAGGTCATTTTAAACTCAACGTGATTAACCAAAATTCCAAAGGTATAAAACATAAAAAAATCCTTACCAGAGAGAGAAAACTAATCGTGCTCGCCACCCTCCTCCCACCATGTGGTGCAACAGATGTCCCTTTCTCCAAAAATGTACTCAATGGGACTGTAACGTTGCTACCACTCACCAGCTGACCTGCTGTGAGGAAAAATCAAGTTAGTAAATTTCCAACAGGAAGAAGGTCATTTTAAACTCAACGTGATTAACCAAAATTCCAAAAGTATTAAACATAAAAAAATTCTTACCAGAGAGAGAAAACTAATCGTGCTCGCCACCCTCCTCCCACCCTGTGGTGCAACAGATGTCCCTTTCTCCAAAAATGTACTCAATGGGACTGTAACGTTGCTACCACTCACCAGCTGACCTGCTGTGAGGAAAAATCAAGTTAGTACATTTCAAACAGGAAGAAGGTCATTTTAAACTCAACGTGATTAACCAAAATTCCAAAAGTATAAAACATAAAAAAATCCTTACCAGAGAGAGAAAACTAATCGTGCTCGCCACCCTCCTCCCACTCTGTGGTGCAACAGATGTCCCTTTCTCCAAAAATGTACTCAATGGGACTATAACGTTGCTACCACTCACAAGCTGACCTGCTGTGAGGAAAAATCAAGTTAGTACATTTCAAACAGGAAGAAGGTCATTTTAAACTCAACGTGATTAACCAAAATTCCAAAAGTATAAAACATAAAAAAATCCTTACCAGAGAGAGAAAACTAATCGTGCTCGCCACCCTCCTCCCACCCTGTGGTGCAACAGATGTCCCTTTCTCCAAAAATGTACTCAATGGGACTGTAACGTTGCTACCACTCACCAGCTGACCTGCTGTGAGGAAAAATCAAGTTAGTACATTTCAAACAGGAAGAAGGTCATTTTAAACTCAACGTGATTAACCAAAATTCCAAAAGTATAAAACATAAAAAAATCCTTACCAGAGAGAGAAAACTAATCGTGCTCGCCACCCTCCTCCCACCCTGTGGTGCAACAGATGTCCCTTTCTCCAAAAATGTACTCAATGGGACTGTAACGTTGCTACCACTCACCAGCTGACCTGCTGTGAGGAAAAATCAAGTTAGTACATTTCAAACAGGAAGAAGGTCATTTTAAACTCAACGTGATTAACCAAAATTCCAAAAATATAAAACATAAAAAAATCCTTACCAGAGAGAGAAAACTAATCGTGCTCGCCACCCTCCTCCCACCCTGTGGTGCAACAGATGTCCCTTTCTCCAAAAATGTACTCAATGGGACTGTAACGTTGCTACCACTCACCAGCTGACCTGCTGTGAGGAAAAATCAAGTTAGTACATTTCAAACAGGAAGAAGGTCATTTTAAACTCAACGTGATTAACCAAAATTCCAAAAGTATAAAACATAAAAAAATCCTTACCAGAGAGAGAAAACTAATTGTGCTCGCCACGCTCCTCCCAACCTGTGGTGCAACAGATGTCCCTTTCACCAAAAATGTACTCAATGGGACTGTAACGTTGCTACCACTCACCAGCTGACCTGCTGTGAGGAAAAATCAAGTTAGTACATTTCAAACAGGAAGTAGGTCATTTTAAACTCAACGTGATTAACCAAAATTCCAAAAGTATAAAACATAAAACAATCCTTACCAGAGAGAGAAAACTAATCGTGCTCGTCACCCTCCTCCCACCCTGTGGTGCAACAGATGTCCCTTTCTCCAAAAATGTACTAAGTGGAACTGTAACGTTGCTACCACTCACCAGCTGACCTGCTGTGAGGAAAAATCAAGTTAGTACATTTCAAACAGGAAGAAGGTCATTTTAAACTCAACGTGATTAACCAAAATTCCAAAAGTATAAAACATAAAAAAATCCTTACCAGAGAGAGAAAACTAATCGTGCTCGCCACCCTCCTCCCACCCAGTGGTGCAACAGATGTCCCTTTCTCCAAATATGTACTCAATGGGACTGTAACGTTGCTACCACTCACCAGCTGACTTGCTGTGAGGAAAAATCAAGTTAGTACATTTCAAACAGGAAGAAGGTCATTTTAAACTCAACGTGATTAACCAAAATTCCAAAAGTATAAAACATAAAAAAATCCTTACCAGAGAGAGAAAACTAATCGTGCTCGCCACCCTACTCCCACCCAGTGATGCAACAGATGTCCCTTTCTCCAAAAATGTACTAAGTGGGACTGTAACGTTGCTACCACTCACCAGCTGACCTGCTGTGAGGAAAAATCAAGTTAGTACATTTCAAACAGGAAGAAGGTCATTTTAAACTCAACGTGATTAACCAAAATTCCAAAAGTATAAAACATAAAAAAATCCTTACCAGAGAGAGAAAACTAATCGTGCTCGCCACCCTCCTCCCACCCTGTGGTGCAACAGATGTCCCTTTCTCCAAATATGTACTCAATGGGACTGTAACGTTGCTACCACTCACCAGCTGACCTGCTGTGAGGAAAAATCAAGTTAGTACATTTCAAACAGGAAGAAGGTCATTTTAAACTCAACGTGATTAACCAAAATTCCAAAAGTATAAAACATAAAAAAATCCTTACCAGAGAGAGAAAACTAATCGTGCTCGCCACCCTCCTCCCACCCTGTGGTGCAACAGATGTCCCTTTCTCCAAATATGTACTCAATGGGACTGTAACGTTGCTACCACTCACCAGCTGACCTGCTGTGAGGAAAAATCAAGTTAGTACATTTCAAACAGGAAGAAGGTCATTATAAACTCAACGTGATTAACCAAAATTCCAAAAGTATAAAACATAAAAAAATCCTTACCAGAGAGAGAAAACTAATCGTGCTCGCCACCCTCCTCCCACCCTGTGGTGCAACAGATGTCCCTTTCTCCAAAAATGTACTCAATGGGACTGTAACGTTGCTACCACTCACCAGCTGACCTGCTGTGAGGAAAAATCAAGTTAGTACATTTCAAACAGGAAGAAGGTCATTTTAAACTCAACGTGATTAACCAAAATTCCAAAAGTATAAAACATAAAAAAATCCTTACCAGAGAGAGAAAACTAATCGTGCTCGCCACCCTCCTCCCACCCTGTGGTGCAACAGATGTCCCTTTCTCCAAAAATGTACTCAATGGGACTGTAACGTTGCTACCACTCACCAGCTGACCTGCTGTGAGGAAAAATCAAGTTAGTACATTTCAAACAGGAAGAAGGTCATTTTAAACTCAACGTGATTAACCAAAATTCCAAAAGTATAAAACATAAAAAAATCCTTACCAGAGAGAGAAAACTAATCGTGCTCGCCACCCTCCTCCCACCCTGTGGTGCAACAGATGTCCCTTTCTCCAAAAATGTACTCAATGGGACTGTAACGTTGCTACCACTCACCAGCTGACCTGCTGTGAGGAAAAATCAAGTTAGTACATTTCAAACAGGAAGAAGGTCATTTTAAACTCAACGTGATTAACCAAAATTCCAAAAGTATAAAACATAAAAAAATCCTTACCAGAGAGAGAAAACTAATCGTGCTCGCCACCCTCCTCCCACCCTGTGGTGCAACAGATGTCCCTTTCTCCAAAAATGTACTCAATGGGACTGTAACGTTGCTACCACTCACCAGCTGACCTGCTGTGAGGAAAAATCAAGTTAGTACATTTCAAACAGGAAGAAGGTCATTTTAAACTCAACGTGATTAACCAAAATTCCAAAAGTATAAAACATAAAAAAATCCTTACCAGAGAGAGAAAACTAATCGTGCTCGCCACCCTCCTCCCACCCTGTGGTGCAACAGATGTCCCTTTCTCCAAAAATGTACTCAATGGGACTGTAACGTTGCTACCACTCACCAGCTGACCTGCTGTGAGGAAAAATCAAGTTAGTACATTTCAAACAGGAAGAAGGTCATTTTAAACTCAACGTGATTAACCAAAATTCCAAAAGTATAAAACATAAAAAAATCCTTACCAGAGAGAGAAAACTAATCGTGCTCGCCACCCTCCTCCCACCCTGTGGTGCAACAGATGTCCCTTTCTCCAAAAATGTACTCAATGGGACTGTAACGTTGCTACCACTCACCAGCTGACCTGCTGTGAGGAAAAATCAAGTTAGTACATATCAAACAGGAAGAAGGTCATTTTAATCTCAACGTGATTAAATAAAATTCCAATAGTATAAAACATAAAAAAATCCTTACCAGAGAGAGAAAACTAATCGTGCTCGCCACCCTCCTCCCACCCTGTGGTGCAACAGATGTCCCTTTCTCCAAAAATGTACTCAATGGGACTGTAACGTTGCTACCACTCACCAGCTGACCTGCTGTGAGGAAAAATCAAGTTAGTACATTTCAAACAGGAAGAAGGTCATTTTAAACTCAACGTGATTAACCAAAATTCCAAAAGTATAAAACATAAAGAATCCTTACCAGAGAGAGAAAACTAATCGTGCTCGCCACCCTCCTCCCACCGTGTGGTGCAACAGATGTCCCTTTCTCCAAAAATGTACTCAATGGGACTGTAACGTTGCTACCACTCACCAGCTGACCTGCTGTGAGGAAAAATCAAGTTAGTACATTTCAAACAGGAAGAAGGTCATTTTAAACTCAACGTGATTAACCAAAATTCCAAAAGTATAAAACATATAAAAATCCTTACCAGAGAGAGAAAACTAATCGTGCTCGCCACCCTCCTCCCACCCTGTGGTGCAACAGATGTCCCTTTCTCCAAAAATGTACTCAATGGGACTGTAACGTTGCTACCACTCACCAGCTGACCTGCTGTGAGGAAAAATCAAGTTAGTACATTTCAAACAGGAAGAAGGTCATTTTAAACTCAACGTGATTAACCAAAATTCCAAAAGTATAAAACATAAAAAAATCCTTACCAGAGAGAGAAAACTAATCGTGCTCGCCACCCTCCTCCCACCCTGTGATGCAACAGATGTCCCTTTCTCCAAAAATGTACTCAATGGGACTGTAACGTTGCTACCACTCACCAGCTGACCTGCTGTGAGGAAAAATCAAGTTAGTACATTTCAAACAGGAAGAAGGTCATTTTAAACTCAACGTGATTAACCAAAATTCCAAAAGTATAAAACATAAAAAAATCCTTACCAGAGAGAGAAAACTAATCGTGCTCGCCACCCTCCTCCCACCCTGTGGTGCAACAGATGTCCCTTTCTCCAAAAATGTACTCAATGGGACTGTAACGTTGCTACCACTCACCAGCTGACCTGCTGTGAGGAAAAATCAAGTTAGTACATTTCAAATCGGAATAAGGTCATTTTAAACTCAACGTGATTAACCAAAATTCCAAAAGTATAAAACATAAAAAAATCCTTACCAGAGAGAGAAAACTAATCGTGCTCGCCACCCTCCTCCCACCCTGTGGTGCAACAGATGTCCCTTTCTCCAAAAATGTACTCAATGGGACTGTAACGTTGCTACCACTCACCAGCTGACCTGCTGTGAGGAAAAATCAAGTTAGTACATTTCAAACAGGAAGAAGGTCATTTTAAACTCAACATGATTAACCAAAATTCCAAAAGTATAAAACATAAAAAAATCCTTACCAGAGAGAGAAAACTAATCGTGCTCGCCACCCTCCTCCCACTCTGTGGTGCAACAGATGTCCCTTTCTCCAAAAATGTACTCAATGGGACTATAACGTTGCTACCACTCACAAGCTGACCTGCTGTGAGGAAAAATCAAGTTAGTACATTTCAAACAGGAAGAAGGTCATTTTAAACTCAACGTGATTAACCAAAATTCCAAAAGTATAAAACATAAAAAAATCCTTACCAGAGAGAGAAAACTAATCGTGCTCGCCACCCTCCTCCCACCCTGTGGTGCAACAGATGTCCCTTTCTCCAAAAATGTACTCAATGGGACTGTAACGTTGCTACCACTCACCAGCTGACCTGCTGTGAGGAAAAATCAAGTTAGTACATTTCAAACAGGAAGAAGGTCATTTTAAACTCAACGTGATTAACCAAAATTCCAAAAGTATAAAACATAAAAAAATCCTTACCAGAGAGAGAAAACTAATCGTGCTCGCCACCCTCCTCCCACCCTGTGGTGCAACAGATGTCCCTTTCTCCAAAAATGTACTCAATGGGACTGTAACGTTGCTACCACTCACCAGCTGACCTGCTGTGAGGAAAAATCAAGTTAGTACATTTCAAACAGGAAGAAGGTCATTTTAAACTCAACGTGATTAACCAAAATTCCAAAAATATAAAACATAAAAAAATCCTTACCAGAGAGAGAAAACTAATCGTGCTCGCCACCCTCCTCCCACCCTGTGGTGCAACAGATGTCCCTTTCTCCAAAAATGTACTCAATGGGACTGTAACGTTGCTACCACTCACCAGCTGACCTGCTGTGAGGAAAAATCAAGTTAGTACATTTCAAACAGGAAGAAGGTCATTTTAAACTCAACGTGATTAACCAAAATTCCAAAAGTATAAAACATAAAAAAATCCTTACCAGAGAGAGAAAACTAATTGTGCTCGCCACGCTCCTCCCACCCTGTGGTGCAACAGATGTCCCTTTCTCCAAAAATGTACTCAATGGGACTGTAACGTTGCTACCACTCACCAGCTGACCTGCTGTGAGGAAAAATCAAGTTAGTACATTTCAAACAGGAAGTAGGTCATTTTAAACTCAACGTGATTAACCAAAATTCCAAAAGTATAAAACATAAAACAATCCTTACCAGAGAGAGAAAACTAATCGTGCTCGTCACCCTCCTCCCACCCTGTGGTGCAACAGATGTCCCTTTCTCCAAAAATGTACTAAGTGGAACTGTAACGTTGCTACCACTCACCAGCTGACCTGCTGTGAGGAAAAATCAAGTTAGTACATTTCAAACAGGAAGAAGGTCATTTTAAACTCAACGTGATTAACCAAAATTCCAAAAGTATAAAACATAAAAAAATCCTTACCAGAGAGAGAAAACTAATCGTGCTCGCCACCCTCCTCCCACCCAGTGGTGCAACAGATGTCCCTTTCTCCAAATATGTACTCAATGGGACTGTAACGTTGCTACCACTCACCAGCTGACTTGCTGTGAGGAAAAATCAAGTTAGTACATTTCAAACAGGAAGAAGGTCATTTTAAACTCAACGTGATTAACCAAAATTCCAAAAGTATAAAACATAAAAAAATCCTTACCAGAGAGAGAAAACTAATCGTGCTCGCCACCCTACTCCCACCCAGTGATGCAACAGATGTCCCTTTCTCCAAAAATGTACTAAGTGGGACTGTAACGTTGCTACCACTCACCAGCTGACCTGCTGTGAGGAAAAATCAAGTTAGTACATTTCAAACAGGAAGAAGGTCATTTTAAACTCAACGTGATTAACCAAAATTCCAAAAGTATAAAACATAAAAAAATCCTTACCAGAGAGAGAAAACTAATCGTGCTCGCCACCCTCCTCCCACCCTGTGGTGCAACAGATGTCCCTTTCTCCAAATATGTACTCAATGGGACTGTAACGTTGCTACCACTCACCAGCTGACCTGCTGTGAGGAAAAATCAAGTTAGTACATTTCAAACAGGAAGAAGGTCATTTTAAACTCAACGTGATTAACCAAAATTCCAAAAGTATAAAACATAAAAAAATCCTTACCAGAGAGAGAAAACTAATCGTGCTCGCCACCCTCCTCCCACCCTGTGGTGCAACAGATGTCCCTTTCTCCAAATATGTACTCAATGGGACTGTAACGTTGCTACCACTCACCAGCTGACCTGCTGTGAGGAAAAATCAAGTTAGTACATTTCAAACAGGAAGAAGGTCATTATAAACTCAACGTGATTAACCAAAATTCCAAAAGTATAAAACATAAAAAAATCCTTACCAGAGAGAGAAAACTAATCGTGCTCGCCACCCTCCTCCCACCCTGTGGTGCAACAGATGTCCCTTTCTCCAAAAATGTACTCAATGGGACTGTAACGTTGCTACCACTCACCAGCTGACCTGCTGTGAGGAAAAATCAAGTTAGTACATTTCAAACAGGAAGAAGGTCATTTTAAACTCAACGTGATTAACCAAAATTCCAAAAGTATAAAACATAAAAAAATCCTTACCAGAGAGAGAAAACTAATCGTGCTCGCCACCCTCCTCCCACCCTGTGGTGCAACAGATGTCCCTTTCTCCAAAAATGTACTCAATGGGACTGTAACGTTGCTACCACTCACCAGCTGACCTGCTGTGAGGAAAAATCAAGTTAGTACATTTCAAACAGGAAGAAGGTCATTTTAAACTCAACGTGATTAACCAAAATTCCAAAAGTATAAAACATAAAAAAATCCTTACCAGAGAGAGAAAACTAATCGTGCTCGCCACCCTCCTCCCACCCTGTGGTGCAACAGATGTCCCTTTCTCCAAAAATGTACTCAATGGGACTGTAACGTTGCTACCACTCACCAGCTGACCTGCTGTGAGGAAAAATCAAGTTAGTACATTTCAAACAGGAAGAAGGTCATTTTAAACTCAACATGATTAACCAAAATTCCAAAAGTATAAAACATAAAAAAATCCTTACCAGAGAGAGAAAACTAATCGTGCTCGCCACCCTCCTCCCACTCTGTGGTGCAACAGATGTCCCTTTCTCCAAAAATGTACTCAATGGGACTATAACGTTGCTACCACTCACAAGCTGACCTGCTGTGAGGAAAAATCAAGTTAGTACATTTCAAACAGGAAGAAGGTCATTTTAAACTCAACGTGATTAACCAAAATTCCAAAAGTATAAAACATAAAAAAATCCTTACCAGAGAGAGAAAACTAATCGTGGTCGCCACCCTCCTCCCACCCTGTGGTGCAACAGGTGTCCCTTTCTCCAAAAATGTACTCAATGGGACTGTAACGTTGCTACCACTCACCAGCTGACCTGCTGTGAGGAAAAATCAAGTTAGTACATTTCAAACAGGAAGTAGGTCATTTTAAACTCAACGTGATTAACCAAAATTCCAAAAGTATAAAACATAAAACAATCCTTACCAGAGAGAGAAAACTAATCGTGCTCGTCACCCTCCTCCCACCCTGTGGTGCAACAGATGTCCCTTTCTCCAAAAATGTACTAAGTGGAACTGTAACGTTGCTACCACTCACCAGCTGACCTGCTGTGAGGAAAAATCAAGTTAGTACATTTCAAACAGGAAGAAGGTCATTTTAAACTCAACGTGATTAACCAAAATTCCAAAAGTATAAAACATAAAAAAATCCTTACCAGAGAGAGAAAACTAATCGTGCTCGCCACCCTCCTCCCACCCAGTGGTGCAACAGATGTCCCTTTCTCCAAATATGTACTCAATGGGACTGTAACGTTGCTACCACTCACCAGCTGACTTGCTGTGAGGAAAAATCAAGTTAGTACATTTCAAACAGGAAGAAGGTCATTTTAAACTCAACGTGATTAACCAAAATTCCAAAAGTATAAAACATAAAAAAATCCTTACCAGAGAGAGAAAACTAATCGTGCTCGCCACCCTACTCCCACCCAGTGATGCAACAGATGTCCCTTTCTCCAAAAATGTACTAAGTGGGACTGTAACGTTGCTACCACTCACCAGCTGACCTGCTGTGAGGAAAAATCAAGTTAGTACATTTCAAACAGGAAGAAGGTCATTTTAAACTCAACGTGATTAACCAAAATTCCAAAAGTATAAAACATAAAAAAATCCTTACCAGAGAGAGAAAACTAATCGTGCTCGCCACCCTCCTCCCACCCTGTGGTGCAACAGATGTCCCTTTCTCCAAATATGTACTCAATGGGACTGTAACGTTGCTACCACTCACCAGCTGACCTGCTGTGAGGAAAAATCAAGTTAGTACATTTCAAACAGGAAGAAGGTCATTTTAAACTCAACGTGATTAACCAAAATTCCAAAAGTATAAAACATAAAAAAATCCTTACCAGAGAGAGAAAACTAATCGTGCTCGCCACCCTCCTCCCACCCTGTGGTGCAACAGATGTCCCTTTCTCCAAATATGTACTCAATGGGACTGTAACGTTGCTACCACTCACCAGCTGACCTGCTGTGAGGAAAAATCAAGTTAGTACATTTCAAACAGGAAGAAGGTCATTATAAACTCAACGTGATTAACCAAAATTCCAAAAGTATAAAACATAAAAAAATCCTTACCAGAGAGAGAAAACTAATCGTGCTCGCCACCCTCCTCCCACCCTGTGGTGCAACAGATGTCCCTTTCTCCAAAAATGTACTCAATGGGACTGTAACGTTGCTACCACTCACCAGCTGACCTGCTGTGAGGAAAAATCAAGTTAGTACATTTCAAACAGGAAGAAGGTCATTTTAAACTCAACGTGATTAACCAAAATTCCAAAAGTATAAAACATAAAAAAATCCTTACCAGAGAGAGAAAACTAATCGTGCTCGCCACCCTCCTCCCACCCTGTGGTGCAACAGATGTCCCTTTCTCCAAAAATGTACTCAATGGGACTGTAACGTTGCTACCACTCACCAGCTGACCTGCTGTGAGGAAAAATCAAGTTAGTACATTTCAAACAGGAAGAAGGTCATTTTAAACTCAACGTGATTAACCAAAATTCCAAAAGTATAAAACATAAAAAAATCCTTACCAGAGAGAGAAAACTAATCGTGCTCGCCACCCTCCTCCCACCCTGTGGTGCAACAGATGTCCCTTTCTCCAAAAATGTACTCAATGGGACTGTAACGTTGCTACCACTCACCAGCTGACCTGCTGTGAGGAAAAATCAAGTTAGTACATTTCAAACAGGAAGAAGGTCATTTTAAACTCAACATGATTAACCAAAATTCCAAAAGTATAAAACATAAAAAAATCCTTACCAGAGAGAGAAAACTAATCGTGCTCGCCACCCTCCTCCCACTCTGTGGTGCAACAGATGTCCCTTTCTCCAAAAATGTACTCAATGGGACTATAACGTTGCTACCACTCACAAGCTGACCTGCTGTGAGGAAAAATCAAGTTAGTACATTTCAAACAGGAAGAAGGTCATTTTAAACTCAACGTGATTAACCAAAATTCCAAAAGTATAAAACATAAAAAAATCCTTACCAGAGAGAGAAAACTAATCGTGGTCGCCACCCTCCTCCCACCCTGTGGTGCAACAGGTGTCCCTTTCTCCAAAAATGTACTCAATGGGACTGTAACGTTGCTACCACTCACCAGCTGACCTGCTGTGAGGAAAAATCAAGTTAGTACATTTCAAACAGGAAGAAGGTCATTTTAAACTCAACGTGATTAACCAAAATTCCAAAAGTATAAAACATAAAAAAATCCTTACGAGAGAGAGAAAACTAATCGTGCTCGCCACCCTCCTCCCACCCTGTGGTGCAACAGATGTCCCTTTCTCCAGAAATGTACTCAATGGGACTGTAACGTTGCTACCACTCACCAGCTGGCTGGCTGTGAGGAAAAATCAAGTTAGTACATTTCAAACAGGAAGAAGGTCATTTTAAACTCAACGTGATTAACCAAAATTCCAAAAGTATAAAACATATAAAAATCCTTACCAGAGAGAGAAAACTAATCGTGCTCGCCACCCTCCTCCCACCCAGTGGTGCAACAGATGTCCCTTTCTCCAAAAATGTACTAAGTGGTACTGTAACGTTGCTAGCACTCACCAGCTGACCTGCTGTGAGGAAAAATCAAGTTAGTACATTTCAAACAGGAAGAAGGTCATTTTAAACTCAACGTGATTAACCAAAATTCCAAAAGTATAAAACATAAAAAAATCCTTACCAGAGAGAGAAAACTAATCGTGCTCGCCACCCTCCTCCCACCCTGTGGTGCAACAGATGTCCCTTTCTCCAAAAATGTACTCAATGGGACTGTAACGTTGCTACCACTCACCAGCTGACCTGCTGTGAGGAAAAATCAAGTTAGTACATTTCAAACAGGAAGAAGGTCATTTTAAACTCAACGTGATTAACCAAAATTCCAAAAGTATAAAACATAAAAAAATCCTTACCAGAGAGAGAAAACTAATCGTGCTCGCCACCCTCCTCCCACCCTGTGGTGCAACAGATGTCCCTTTCTCCAAAAATGTACTCAATGGGACTGTAACGTTGCTACCACTCACCAGCTGACCTGCTGTGAGGAAAAATCAAGTTAGTACATTTCAAACAGGAAGAAGGTCATTTTAAACTCAACGTGATTAACCAAAATTCCAAAAGTATAAAACATAAAAAAATCCTTACCAGAGAGAGAAAACTAATCGTGCTCGCCACCCTCCTCCCACCCTGTGGTGCAACAGATGTCCCTTTCTCCAAAAATGTACTCAATGGGACTGTAACGTTGCTACCACTCACCAGCTGACCTGCTGTGAGGAAAAATCAAGTTAGTACATATCAAACAGGAAGAAGGTCATTTTAATCTCAACGTGATTAAATAAAATTCCAATAGTATAAAACATAAAAAAATCCTTACCAGAGAGAGAAAACTAATCGTGCTCGCCACCCTCCTCCCACCCTGTGGTGCAACAGATGTCCCTTTCTCCAAAAATGTACTCAATGGGACTGTAACGTTGCTACCACTCACCAGCTGACCTGCTGTGAGGAAAAATCAAGTTCGTACATTTCAAACAGGAAGAAGGTCATTTTAAACTCAACGTGATTAACCAAAATTCCAAAAGTATAAAACATAAAGAATCCTTACCAGAGAGAGAAAACTAATCGTGCTCGCCACCCTCCTCCCACCGTGTGGTGCAACAGATGTCCCTTTCTCCAAAAATGTACTCAATGGGACTGTAACGTTGCTACCACTCACCAGCTGACCTGCTGTGAGGAAAAATCAAGTTAGTACATTTCAAACAGGAAGAAGGTCATTTTAAACTCAACGTGATTAACCAAAATTCCAAAAGTATAAAACATATAAAAATCCTTACCAGAGAGAGAAAACTAATCGTGCTCGCCACCCTCCTCCCACCCTGTGGTGCAACAGATGTCCCTTTCTCCAAAAATGTACTCAATGGGACTGTAACGTTGCTACCACTCACCAGCTGACCTGCTGTGAGGAAAAATCAAGTTAGTACATTTCAAACAGGAAGAAGGTCATTTTAAACTCAACGTGATTAACCAAAATTCCAAAAGTATAAAACATAAAAAAATCCTTACCAGAGAGAGAAAACTAATCGTGCTCGCCACCCTCCTCCCACCCTGTGATGCAACAGATGTCCCTTTCTCCAAAAATGTACTCAATGGGACTGTAACGTTGCTACCACTCACCAGCTGACCTGCTGTGAGGAAAAATCAAGTTAGTACATTTCAAACAGGAAGAAGGTCATTTTAAACTCAACGTGATTAACCAAAATTCCAAAAGTATAAAACATAAAAAAATCCTTACCAGAGAGCGAAAACTAATCGTGCTCGCCACCCTCCTCCCACCCAGTGGTGCAACAGATGTCCCTTTCTCCAAATATGTACTCAATGGGACTGTAACGTTGCTACCACTCACCAGCTGACTTGCTGTGAGGAAAAATCAAGTTAGTACATTTCAAACAGGAAGAAGGTCATTTTAAACTCAACGTGATTAACCAAAATTCCAAAAGTATAAAACATAAAAAAATCCTTACCAGAGAGAGAAAACTAATCGTGCTCGCCACCCTCCTCCCACCCTGTGGTGCAACAGATGTCCCTATCTCCAAAAATGTACTCAATGGGACTGTAACGTTGCTACCACTCACCAGCTGACCTGCTGTGAGGAAAAATCAAGTTAGTACATTTCAAACAGGAAGAAGGTCATTTTAAACTCAACGTGATTAACCAAAATTCCAAAAGTATAAAACATAAAAAAATCCTTACCAGAGAGAGAAAACTAATCGTGCTCGCCACCCTCCTCCCACCCTGTGGTGCAACAGATGTCCCTTTCTCCAAAAATGTACTAAGTGGGACTGTAACGTTGCTACCACTCACCAGCTGACCTGCTGTGAGGAAAAATCAAGTTAGTACATTTCAAACAGGAAGAAGGTCATTTTAAACTCAACGTGATTAACCAAAATTCCAAAATTATAAAACATAAAAAAATCCTTACCAGAGAGAGAAAACTAATCGTGCTCGCCACCCTCCTCCCACCCTGTGGTGCAACAGATGTCCCTTTCTCCAAAAATGTACTCAATGGGACTGTAACGTTGCTACCACTCACCAGCTGACCTGCTGTGAGGAAAAATCAAGTTAGTACATTTCAAACAGGAAGAAGGTCATTTTAAACTCAACGTGATTAACCAAAATTCCAAAAGTATAAAACATAAAAAAATCCTTACCAGAGAGAGAAAACTAATCGTGCTCGCCACCCTCCTCCCACCCTGTGGTGCAACAGATGTCCCTTTCTCCAAAAATGTACTCAATGGGACTGTAACGTTGCTACCACTCACCAGCTGACCTGCTGTGAGGAAAAATCAAGTTAGTACATTTCAAACAGGAAGAAGGTCATTTTAAACTCAACGTGATTAACCAAAATTCCAAAAGTATAAAACATAAAAAGTCCTTACCAGAGAGAGAAAACTAATCGTGCTCGCCACCCTCCTCCCACCCTGTGGTGCAACAGATGTCCCTTTCTCCAAAAATGTACTCAATGGGACTGTAACGTTGCTACCACTCACAAGCTGACCTGCTGTGAGGAAAAATCAAGTTAGTACATTTCAAACAGGAAGAAGGTCATTTTAAACTCAACGTGATTAACCAAAATTCCAAAAGTATAAAACATAAAGAATCCTTACCAGAGAGAGAAAACTAATCGTGCTCGCCACCCTCCTCCCACCCTGTGGTGCAACATATGTCCCTTTCTCCAAAAATGTACTCAATGGGACTGTAACGTTGCTACCACTCACCAGCTGACCTGCTGTGAGGAAAAATCAAGTTAGTACATTTCAAACAGGAAGAAGGTCATTTTAAACTCAACGTGATTAACCAAAATTCCAAAAGTATAAAACATATAAAAATCCTTACCAGAGAGAGAAAACTAATCATGCTCGCCACCCTCCTCCCACCCTGTGGTGCAACAGATGTCCCTTTCTCCAAAAATGTACTCAATGGGACTGTAACGTTGCTACCACTCACCAGCTGACCTGCTGTGAGGAAAAATCAAGTTAGTACATTTCAAACAGGAAGAAGGTCATTTTAAACTCAACGTGATTAACCAAAATTCCAAAAGTATAAAACATAAAAAAATCCTTACCAGAGAGAGAAAACTAATCGTGCTCGCCATCCTCCTCTTACCCCGTGGTGCAACAGATGTCCCTTTCACCAAAAATGTACTCAATGGGACTGTAACGTTGCTACCACTCACCAGCTGACCTGCTGTGAGGAAAAATCAAGTTAGTACATTTCAAACAGGAAGAAGGTCATTTTAAACTCAACGTGATTAACCAAAATTCCAAAAGTATAAAACATAAAAAAATCCTTACCAGAGAGCGAAAACTAATCGTGCTCGCCACCCTCCTCCCACCCAGTGGTGCAACAGATGTCCCTTTCTCCAAATATGTACTCAATGGGACTGTAACGTTGCTACCACTCACCAGCTGACTTGCTGTGAGGAAAAATCAAGTTAGTACATTTCAAACACGAAGAAGGTCATTTTAAACTCAACTTGATTAACCAAAATTCCAAAAGTATAAAACATAAAAAAATCCTTACCAGAGAGAGAAAACTAATCGTGCTCGCCACCCTCCTCCCACCCTGTGGTGCAACAGATGTCCCTTTCTCCAAAAATGTACTCAATGGGACTGTAACGTTGCTACCACTCACCAGCTGACCTGCTGTGAGGAAAAATCAAGTTAGTACATTTCAAACAGGAAGAAGGTCATTTTAAACTCAACGTGATTAACCAAAATTCCAAAAGTATAAAACATAAAAAAATCCTTACCAGAGAGAGAAAACTAATCGTGCTCGCCACCCTCCTCCCACCCTGTGGTGCAACAGATGTCCCTTTCTCCAAAAATGTACTCAATGGGACTGTAACGTTGCTACCACTCACCAGCTGACCTGCTGTGAGGAAAAATCAAGTTAGTACATTTCAAACAGGAAGAAGGTCATTTTAAACTCAACGTGATTAATCAAAATTCCAAAAATATAAAACATAAAAAAATCCTTACCAGAGAGAGAAAACTAATCGTGCTCGCCACCCTCCTCCCACCCTGTGGTGCAACAGATGTCCCTTTCTCCAAAAATGTACTCAATGGGACTGTAACGTTGCTACCACTCACCAGCTGACCTGCTGTGAGGAAGAATCAAGTTAGTACATTTCAAACAGGAAGAAGGTCATTTTAAACTCAACGTGATTAACCAAAATTCCAAAAGTATAAAACATAAAAAAATCCTTACCAGAGAGAGAAAACTAATCGTGCTCGCCACCCTCCTCCCACCCTGTGGTGCAACAGATGTCCCTTTCTCCAAAAATGTACTCAATGGGACTGTAACGTTGCTACCACTCACCACCTGACCTGCTGTGAGGAAAAATCAAGTTAGTACATTTCAAACAGGAAGAAGGTCATTTTAAACTCAACGTGATTAACCAAAATTCCAAAAGTATAAAACATAAAAAAATCCTTACCAGAGAGAGAAAACTAATCGTGCTCGCCACCCTCCTCCCACCCTGTGGTGCAACAGATGTCCCTTTCTCCAAAAATGTACTCAATGGTACTGTAACGTTGCTACCACTCACCAGCTGACCTGCTGTGTGGAAAAATCAAGTTAGTACATTTCAAACAGGAAGAAGGTCATTATAAACTCAACGTGATTAACCAAAATTCCAAAAGTATAAATCATTAAAAAATCCTTACCAGAGAGAGAAAACTAATCGTGCTCGCCACCCTCCTCCCACCCTGTGGTGCAACAGATGTCCCTTTCTCCAAAAATGTACTCAATGGGACTGTAACGTCGCTACCACTCACCAGCTGACCTGCTGTGAGGAAAAATCAAGTTAGTACATTTCAAACAGGAAGAAGGTCATTTTAAACTCAACGTGATTAACCAAAATTCCAAAAATATAAAACATAAAAAAATCCTTACCAGAGAGAGAAAACTAATCGTGCTCGCCACCCTCCTCCCACCCTGTGGTGCAACAGATGTCCCTTTCTCCAAAAATGTACTCAATGGGACTGTAACGTTGCTACCACTCACCAGCTGACTTGCTGTGAGTAAAAATCAAGTTAGTACATTTCAAACAGGAAGAAGGTCATTTTAAACTCAACATGATTAACCAAAATTCCAAAAATATAAAACATAAAAAAATCCTTACCAGAGAGAGAAAACTAATCGTGCTCGCCACCCTCCTCCCACCCTGTGGTGCAACACATGTCCCTTTCTCCAAAAATGTACTCAATGGGACTGTAATGTTGCTACCACTCACCAGCTGACCTGCTGTGAGGAAAAATCAAGTTAGTACATTTCAAACAGGAAGAAGGTCATTTTAAACTCAACGTGATTAACTGAAATTCCAAAAGTATAAAACATAAAAAAATCCTTACCAGAGAGAGAAAACTAATCTTGCTCGCCACCCTCCTCCCACCCTGTGGTGCAACAGATGTCCCTTTCTCCAAAAATGTACTCAATGGGACTGTAACGTTGCTACCACTCACCAGCTGACCTGCTGTGAGGAAAAATCAAGTTAGTACATTTCAAAAAGGAAGAAGGTCATTTTAAACTCAACATGATTAACCAAAATTCCAAAAATATAAAACATAAAAAAATCCTTACCAGAGAGAGAAAACTAATCGTGCTCGCCACCCTCCTCCCACCCTGTGGTGCAACAGATGTCCCTTTCTCCAAAAATGTACTCAATGGGACTGTAACGTTGCTACCACTCACCAGCTGACTTGCTGTGAGGAAAAATCAAGTTAGTACATTTCAAACAGGAAGAAGGTCATTTTAAACTCAACGTGATTAACCAAAATTCCAAAAGTATAAAACATAAAAAAATCCTTACCAGAGAGAGAAAACTAATCGTGCTCGCCACCCTCCTCCCACCCTGTGGTGCAACAGATGTCCCTTTCTCCAAAAATGTACTCAATGGGACTGTAACGTTGCTACCACTCACCAGCTGACTTGCTGTGAGGAAAAATCAAGTTAGTACATTTTAAACAGGAAGAAGGTCATTTTAAACTCAACGTGATTAACCAAACTTCCAAAAGTATAAAACATAAAAAAATCCTTACCAGAGAGAGAAAACTAATCGTGCTCGCCACCCTCCTCCCACCCTGTGGTGCAACAGATGTCCCTTTCTCCAAAAATGTACTCAATGGGACTGTAACGTTGCTACCACTCACCAGCTGACCTGCTGTGAGGAAAAATCAAGTTAGTACATTTCAAACAGGAAGAAGGTCATTTTAAACTCAACGTGATTAACCAAAATTCCAAAAGTATAAAACATAAAAAAATCCTTACCAGAGAGAGAAAACTAATCGTGCTCGCCACCCTCCTCCCACCCTGTGGTGCAACAGATGTCCCTTTCTCCAAAAATGTACTCAATGGGACTGTAACGTTGCTACCACTCACCAGCTGACCTGCTGTGAGGAAGAATCAAGTTAGTACATTTCAAACAGGAAGAAGGTCATTTTAAACTCAACGTGATTAACCAAAATTCCAAAAGTATAAAACATAAAAAAATCCTTACCAGAGAGAGAAAACTAATCGTGCTCGCCACCCTCCTCCCACCCTGTGGTGCAACAGATGTCCCTTTCTCCAAAAATGTACTCAATGGGACTGTAATGTTGCTACCACTCACCACCTGACCTGCTGTGAGGAAAAATCAAGTTAGTACATTTCAAACAGGAAGAAGGTCATTTTAA
The DNA here is from genome assembly GCF_023864345.2 of Schistocerca serialis cubense. Classification (NCBI taxonomy): domain Eukaryota; kingdom Metazoa; phylum Arthropoda; class Insecta; order Orthoptera; family Acrididae; genus Schistocerca; species Schistocerca serialis. The sequence continues at coordinate 48,373,649 of NC_064646.1, read as the reverse complement.
ACTCAACGTGATTAACCAAAATTCCAAAAGTATAAAACATAAAAAAATCCTTACCAGAGAGAGAAAACTAATCGTGCTCGCCACCCTCCTCCCACCCTGTGGTGCAACAGATGTCCCTTTCTCCAAAAATGTACTCAATGGTACTGTAACGTTGCTACCACTCACCAGCTGACCTGCTGTGAGGAAAAATCAAGTTAGTACATTTCAAACAGGAAGAAGGTCATTATAAACTCAACGTGATTAACCAAAATTCCAAAAGTATAAAACATAAAAAAATCCTTACCAGAGAGAGAAAACTAATCGTGCTCGCCACCCTCCTCCCACCCTGTGGTGCAACAGATGTCCCTTTCTCCAATAATGTACTCAATGGGACTGTAACGTTGCTACCACTCACCAGCTGACCTGCTGTGTGGAAAAATCAAGTTAGTACATTTCAAACAGGAAGAAGGTCATTTTAAACTCAACGTGATTAAACAAAATTCCAAAAATATAAAACATAAAAAAATCCTTACCAGAGAGAGAAAACTAATCGTGCTCGCCACCCTCCTCCCACCCTGTGGTGCAACAGATGTCCCTTTCTCCAAAAATGTACTCAATGGGACTGTAACGTTGCTACCACTCACCAGCTGACTTGCTGTGAGTAAAAATCAAGTTAGTACATTTCAAACAGGAAGAAGGTCATTTTAAACTCAACATGATTAACCAAAATTCAAAAAATATAAAACATAAAAAAATCCTTACCAGAGAGAGAAAACTAATCGTGCTCGCCACCCTCCTCCCACCCTGTGGTGCAACACATGTCCCTTTCTCCAAAAATGTACTCAATGGGACTGTAATGTTGCTACCACTCACCAGCTGACCTGCTGTGAGGAAAAATCAAGTTAGTACATTTCAAACAGGAAGAAGGTCATTTTAAACTCAACGTGATTAACTGAAATTCCAAAAGTATAAAACATAAAAAAATCCTTACCAGAGAGAGAAAACTAATCGTGCTCGCCACCCTCCTCCCACCCTGTGGTGCAACAGATGTCCCTTTCTCCAAATATGTACTCAATGGGACTGTAACGTTGCTACCACTCACCAGCTGACCTGCTGTGAGGAAAAATCAAGTTAGTACATTTCAAAAAGGAAGAAGGTCATTTTAAACTCAACATGATTAACCAAAATTCCAAAAATATAAAACATAAAAAAATCCTTACCAGAGAGAGAAAACTAATCGTGCTCGCCACCCTCCTCCCACCCTGTGGTGCAACAGATGTCCCTTTCTCCAAAAATGTACTCAATGGGACTGTAACGTTGCTACCACTCACCAGCTGACTTGCTGTGAGGAAAAATCAAGTTAGTACATTTCAAACAGGAAGAAGGTCATTTTAAACTCAACGTGATTAACCAAAATTCCAAAAATGTAAAACATAAAAAAATCCTTACCAGAGAGAGAAAACTAATCGTGCTCGCCACCCTCCTCCCACCCTGTGGTGCAACAGATGTCCCTTTCTCCAAAAATGTACTCAATGGGACTGTAACGTTGCTACCACTCACCAGCTGACTTGCTGTGAGGAAAAATCAGGTTAGTACATTTCAAACAGGAAGAAGGTCATTTTAAACTCAACGTGATTAACCAAAATTCCAAAAATGTAAAACATAAAAAAATCCTTACCAGAGAGAGAAAACTAATCGTGCTCGCCACCCTCCTCCCACCCTGTGGTGCAACAGATGTCCCTTTCTCCAAAAATGTACTCAATGGGACTGTAACGTTGCTACCACTCACCAGCTGACCTGCTGTGAGGAAAAATCAAGTTAGTACATTTCAAACAGGAAGAAGGTCATTTTAAACTCAACGTGATTAACCAAAATTCCAAAAGTATAAAACATAAAAAAATCCTTACCAGAGAGAGAAAACTAATCGTGGTCGCCACCCTCCTCCCACCCTGTGGTGCAACAGATGTCCCTTTCTCCAAAAATGTACTCAATGGGACTGTAACGTTGCTACCACTCACCAGCTGACCTGCTGTGAGGAAAAATCAAGTTAGTACATTTCAAACAGGAAGAAGGTCATTTTAAACTCAACGTGATTAACCAAAATTCCAAAAGTATAAAACATAAAAAAATCCTTACCAGAGAGAGAAAACTAATCGTGCTCGCCACCCTCCTCCCACCCTGTGGTGCAACAGATGTCCCTTTCTCCAAAAATGTACTCAATGGGACTGTAACGTTGCTACCACTCACCAGCTGACCTGCTGTGAGGAAAAATCAAGTTAGTACATTTCAAACAGGAAGAAGGTCATTTTAAACTCAACGTGATTAACCAAAATTCCAAAAGTATAAAACATAAAAAAATCCTTACCAGAGAGAGAAAACTAATCGTGCTCGCCACCCTCCTCCCACCCTGTGGTGCAACAGATGTCCCTTTCTCCAAAAATGTACTCAATGGGACTGTAACGTTGCTACCACTCACCAGCTGACCTGCTGTGAGGAAAAATCAAGTTAGTACATTTCAAATAGGAAGAAGGTCATTTTAAACTCAACGTGATTAATCAAAATTCCAAAAGTATAAAACGTAAAAAATCCTTACCAGAGAGAGAAAACTAATCGTGCTCGCCACCCTCCTCCCACCCTGTGGTGCAACAGATGTCCCTTTCTCCAAAAATGTACTCAATGGGACTGTAACGTTGCTACCACTCACCAGCTGACCTGCTGTGAGGAAAAATCAAGTTAGTACATTTCAAACAGGAAGAAGGTCATTTTAAACTCAACGTGATTAACCAAAATTCCAAAAGTATAAAACATAAAAAAATCCTTACCAGAGAGAGAAAACTAATCGTGCTCGCCACCCTCCTCCCACCCTGTGGTGCAACAGATGTCCCTTTCTCCAAAAATGTACTCAATGGGACTGTAACGTTGCTACCACTCACCAGCTGACCTGCTGTGAGGAAAAATCAAGTTAGTACATTTCAAACAGGAAGAAGGTCATTTTAAACTCAACGTGATTAACCAAAATTCCAAAAGTATAAAACATAAAAAAATCCTTACCAGAGAGAGAAAACTAATCGTGCTCGCCACCCTCCTCCCACCCTGTGGTGCAACAGATGTCCCTTTCTCCAAAAATGTACTCAATGGGACTGTAACGTTGCTACCACTCACCAGCTGACCTGCTGTGAGGAAAAATCAAGTTAGTACATTTCAAACAGGAAGAAGGTCATTTTAAACTCAACGTGATTAACCAAAATTCCAAAAGTATAAAACATAAAAAAATCCTTACCAGAGAGAGAAAACTAATCGTGCTCGCCACCCTCCTCCCACCCTGTGGTGCAACAGATGTCCCTTTCTCCAAAAATGTACTCAATGGGACTGTAACGTTGCTACCACTCACCAGCTGACCTGCTGTGAGGAAAAATCAAGTTAGTACATTTCAAACAGGAAGAAGGTCATTTTAAACTCAACGTGATTAATCAAAATTCCAAAAGTATAAAACGTAAAAAATCCTTACCAGAGAGAGAAAACTAATCGTGCTCGCCACCCTCCTCCCACCCTGTGGTGCAACAGATGTCCCTTTCTCCAAAAATGTACTCAATGGGACTGTAACGTTGCTACCACTCACCAGCTGACCTGCTGTGAGGAAGAATCAAGTTAGTACATTTCAAACAGGAAGAAGGTCATTTTAAACTCAACGTGATTAACCAAAATTCCAAAAGTATAAAACATAAAAAAATCCTTACCAGAGAGAGAAAACTAATCGTGCTCGCCACCCTCCTCCCACCCTGTGGTGCAACAGATGTCCCTTTCTCCAAAAATGTACTCAATGGGACTGTAACGTTGCTACCACTCACCAGCTGACCTGCTGTGAGGAAAAATCAAGTTAGTACATTTCAAACAGGAAGAAGGTCATTTTAAACTCAACGTGATTAACCAAATTCCAAAAGTATAAAACATAAAAAAATCCTTACCAGAGAGAGAAAACTAATCGTGCTCGCCACCCTCCTCCCACCCTGTGGTGCAACAGATGTCCCTTTCTCCAAAAATGTACTCAATGGTACTGTAACGTTGCTACCACTCACCAGCTGACCTGCTGTGAGGAAAAATCAAGTTAGTACATTTCAAACAGGAAGAAGGTCATTTTAAACTCAACGTGATTAACCAAAATTCCAAAAGTATAAAACATAAAAAAATCCTTACCAGAGAGAGAAAACTAATCGTGCTCGCCACCCTCCTCCCACCCTCTGGTGCAACAGATGTCCCTTTCTCCAAAAATGTTCACAATGGGACTGTAACGTTGCTACCACTCACCAGCTGACCTGCTGTGAGGAAAAATCAAGTTAGTACATTTCAAACAGGAAGAAGGTCATTTTAAACTCAACGTGATTAACCAAAATTCCAAAAATATAAAACATAAAAAAATCCTTACCAGAGAGAGAAAACTAATCGTGCTCGCCACCCTCCTCCCACCCTGTGGTGCAACAGATGTCCCTTTCTCCAAAAATGTACTCAATGGGACTGTAACGTTGCTACCACTCACCAGCTGACTTGCTGTGAGGAAAAATCAAGTTAGTACATTTCAAACAGGAAGAAGGTCATTTTAAACTCAACGTGATTAACCAAAATTCCAAAAATGTAAAACATAAAAAAATCCTTACCAGAGAGAGAAAACTAATCGTGCTCGCCACCCTCCTCCCACCCTGTGGTGCAACAGATGTCCCTTTCTCCAAAAATGTACTCAATGGGACTGTAACGTTGCTACCACTCACCAGCTGACTTGCTGTGAGGAAAAATCAGGTTAGTACATTTCAAACAGGAAGAAGGTCATTTTAAACTCAACATGATTAACCAGAATTCCAAAAATGTAAAACATAAAAAAATCCTTACCAGAGAGAGAAAACTAATCGTGCTCGCCACCCTCCTCCCACCCTGTGGTGCAACAGATGTCCCTTTCTCCCAAAATGTACTCAATGGGACTGTAACGTTGCTACCACTCACCAGCTGACTTGCTGTGAGGAAAAATCAAGTTAGTACATTTCAAACAGGAAGAAGGTCATTTTAAACTCAACGTGATTAACCAAAATTCCAAAAATGTAAAACATAAAAAAATCCTTACCCGAGAAAGAAAACTAATCTTGCTCGCCACCCTCCTCCCACCCTGTGGTGCAACAGATGTCCCTTTCTCCAAATATGTACTCAATGGGACTGTAACGTTGCTACCACTCACCAGCTGACTTGCTGTGAGTAAAAATCAAGTTAGTACATTTCAAACAGGAAGAAGGTCATTTTAAACTCAACGTGATTAACCAAAATTCCAAAAGTATAAAACATAAAAAAATCCTTACCAGAGAGAGAAAACTAATCGTGCTCGCCACCCTCCTCCCACCCTGTGGTGCAACAGATGTCCCTTTCTCCAAAAATGTACTCAATGGGACTGTAACGTTGCTACCACTCACCAGCTGACCTGCTGTGAGGAAAAATCAAGTTAGTACATTTCAAACAGGAAGAAGGTCATTTTAAACTCAACGTGATTAACCAAAATTCCAAAAGTATAAAACATAAAAAAATCCTTACCAGAGAGAGAAAACTAATTGTGCTCGCCACCCTCCTCCCACCCTGTGGTGCAACAGATGTCCCTTTCTCCAAAAATGTACTCAATGGGACTGTAACGTTGCTACCACTCACCAGCTGACCTGCTGTGAGGAAAAATCAAGTTAGTACATTTCAAACAGGAAGAAGGTCATTTTAAACTCAACGTGATTAACCAAAATTCCAAAAGTATAAAACATAAAAAAATCCTTACCAGAGAGAGAAAACTAATCGTGCTCGCCACCCTCCTCCCACCCTGTGGTGCAACAGATGTCCCTTTCTCCAAAAATGTACTCAATGGGACTGTAACGTTGCTACCACTCACCAGCTGACCTGCTGTGAGGAAAAATCAAGTTAGTACATTTCAAACAGGAAGAAGGTCATTTTAAACTCAACGTGATTAACCAAAATTCCAAAAATATAAAACATAAAAAAATCCTTACCAGAGAGAGAAAACTAATCGTGCTCGCCACCCTCCTCCCACCCTGTGGTGCAACAGATGTCCCTTTCTCCAAAAATGTGCTCAATGGGACTGTAACGTTGCTACCACTCACCAGCTGACCTGCTGTGAGGAAAAATCAAGTTAGTACATTTCAAACAGGAAGAAGGTCATTTTAAACTCAACGTGATTAACCAAAATTCCAAAAGTATAAAACATAAAAAAATCCTTACCAGAGAGAAAACTAATTGTGCTCGCCACCCTCCTCCCACCCTGTGGTGCAACAGATGTCCCTTTCTCCAAAAATGTACTCAATGGGACTGTAACGTTGCTACCACTCACCAGCTGACCTGCTGTGAGGAAAAATCAAGTTGGTACATTTCATACAGGAAGAAGGTCATTTTAAACTCAACGTGATTAACCAAAATTCCAAAAGTATAAAACATAAAACAATCCTTACCAGAGAGAGAAAACTAATCGTGCTCGTCACCCTCCTCCCACCCTGTGGTGCAACAGATGTCCCTTTCTCCAAAAATGTACTAAGTGGAACTGTAACGTTGCTACCACTCACCAGCTGACCTGCTGTGAGGAAAAATCAAGTTAGTACATTTCAAACAGGAAGAAGGTCATTTTAAACTCAACGTGATTAACCAAAATTCCAAAAGTATAAAACATAAAAAAATCCTTACCAGAGAGAGAAAACTAATCGTGCTCGCCACCCTCCTCCCACCCAGTGGTGCAACAGATGTCCCTTTCTCCAAATATGTACTCAATGGGACTGTAACGTTGCTACCACTCACCAGCTGACTTGCTGTGAGGAAAAATCAAGTTAGTACATTTCAAACAGGAAGAAGGTCATTTTAAACTCAACGTGATTAACCAAAATTCCAAAAGTATAAAACATAAAAAAATCCTTACCAGAGAGAGAAAACTAATCGTGCTCGCCACCCTACTCCCACCCAGTGATGCAACAGATGTCCCTTTCTCCAAAAATGTACTAAGTGGGACTGTAACGTTGCTACCACTCACCAGCTGACCTGCTGTGAGGAAAAATCAAGTTAGTACATTTCAAACAGGAAGAAGGTCATTTTAAACTCAACGTGATTAACCAAAATTCCAAAAGTATAAAACATAAAAAAATCCTTACCAGAGAGAGAAAACTAATCGTGCTCGCCACCCTCCTCCCACCCTGTGGTGCAACAGATGTCCCTTTCTCCAAATATGTACTCAATGGGACTGTAACGTTGCTACCACTCACCAGCTGACCTGCTGTGAGGAAAAATCAAGTTAGTACATTTCAAACAGGAAGAAGGTCATTTTAAACTCAACGTGATTAACCAAAATTCCAAAAGTATAAAACATAAAAAAATCCTTACCAGAGAGAGAAAACTAATCGTGCTCGCCACCCTCCTCCCACCCTGTGGTGCAACAGATGTCCCTTTCTCCAAAAATGTACTCAATGGGACTGTAACGTTGCTACCACTCACCAGCTGACCTGCTGTGAGGAAAAATCAAGTTAGTACATTTCAAACAGGAAGAAGGTCATTTTAAACTCAACGTGATTAACCAAAATTCCAAAAGTATAAAACATAAAAAAATCCTTACCAGAGAGAGAAAACTAATCGTGCTCGCCACCCTCCTCCCACCCTGTGGTGCAACAGATGTCCCTTTCTCCAAAAATGTACTCAATGGGACTGTAACGTTGCTACCACTCACCAGCTGACCTGCTGTGAGGAAAAATCAAGTTAGTAAATTTCCAACAGGAAGAAGGTCATTTTAAACTCAACGTGATTAACCAAAATTCCAAAAGTATAAAACATAAAAAAATTCTTACCAGAGAGAGAAAACTAATCGTGCTCGCCACCCTCCTCCCACCCTGTGGTGCAACAGATGTCCCTTTCTCCAAAAATGTACTCAATGGGACTGTAACGTTGCTACCACTCACCAGCTGACCTGCTGTGAGGAAAAATCAAGTTAGTACATTTCAAACAGGAAGAAGGTCATTTTAAACTCAACGTGATTAACCAAAATTCCAAAAGTATAAAACATAAAAAAATCCTTACCAGAGAGAGAAAACTAATCGTGCTCGCCACCCTCCTCCCACCCTGTGGTGCAACAGATGTCCCTTTCTCCAAAAATGTACTCAATGGGACTGTAACGTTGCTACCACTCACCAGCTGACCTGCTGTGAGGAAAAATCAAGTTAGTACATTTCAAACAGGAAGAAGGTCATTTTAAACTCAACGTGATTAACCAAAATTCCAAAAGTATAAAACATAAAAAAATCCTTACCAGAGAGAGAAAACTAATCGTGCTCGCCACCCTCCTCCCACCCTGTGGTGCAACAGATGTCCCTTTCTCCAAAAATGTACTCAATGGGACTGTAACGTTGCTACCACTCACCAGCTGACCTGCTGTGAGGAAAAATCAAGTTAGTACATTTCAAACAGGAAGAAGGTCATTTTAAACTCAACGTGATTAACCAAAATTCCAAAAATATAAAACATAAAAAAATCCTTACCAGAGAGAGAAAACTAATCGTGCTCGCCACCCTCCTCCCACCCTGTGGTGCAACAGATGTCCCTTTCTCCAAAAATGTACTCAATGGGACTGTAACGTTGCTACCACTCACCAGCTGACCAGCTGTGAGGAAAAATCAAGTTAGTACATTTCAAACAGGAAGAAGGTCATTTTAAACTCAACGTGATTAACCAAAATTCCAAAAGTATAAAACATAAAAAAATCCTTACCAGAGAGAGAAAACTAATTGTGCTCGCCACCCTCCTCCCACCCTGTGGTGCAACAGATGTCCCTTTCTCCAAAAATGTACTCAATGGGACTGTAACATTGCTACCACTCACCAGCTGACCTGCTGTGAGGAAAAATCAAGTTAGTACATTTCAAACAGGAAGAAGGTCATTTTAAACTCAACGTGATTAACCAAAATTCCAAAAGTATAAAACATAAAACAATCCTTACCAGAGAGAGAAAACTAATCGTGCTCGTCACCCTCCTCCCACCCTGTGGTGCAACAGATGTCCCTTTCTCCAAAAATGTACTAAGTGGAACTGTAACGTTGCTACCACTCACCAGCTGACCTGCTGTGAGGAAAAATCAAGTTAGTACATTTCAAACAGGAAGAAGGTCATTTTAAACTCAACGTGATTAACCAAAATTCCAAAAGTATAAAACATAAAAAAATCCTTACCAGAGAGAGAAAACTAATCGTGCTCGCCACCCTCCTCCCACCCAGTGGTGCAACAGATGTCCCTTTCTCCAAATATGTACTCAATGGGACTGTAACGTTGCTACCACTCACCAGCTGACCTGCTGTGAGGAAAAATCAAGTTAGTACATTTCAAACAGGAAGAAGGTCATTTTAAACTCAACGTGATTAACCAAAATTCCAAAAGTATAAAACATAAAAAAATCCTTACCAGAGAGAGAAAACTAATCGTGCTCGCCACCCTCCTCCCACCCTGTGGTGCAACAGATGTCCCTTTCTCCAAATATGTACTCAATGGGACTGTAACGTTGCTACCACTCACCAGCTGACCTGCTGTGAGGAAAAATCAAGTTAGTACATTTCAAACAGGAAGAAGGTCATTATAAACTCAACGTGATTAACCATAATTCCAAAAGTATAAAACATAAAAAAATCCTTACCAGAGAGAGAAAACTAATCGTGCTCGCCACCCTCCTCCCACCCTGTGGTGCAACAGATGTCCCTTTCTCCAAAAATGTACTCAATGGGACTGTAACGTTGCTACCACTCACCAGCTGACCTGCTGTGAGGAAAAATCAAGTTAGTACATTTCAAACAGGAAGAAGGTCATTTTAAACTCAACGTGATTAACCAAAATTCCAAAAGTATAAAACATAAAAAAATCCTTACCAGAGAGAGAAAACTAATCGTGCTCGCCACCCTCCTCCCACCCTGTGGTGCAACAGATGTCCCTTTCTCCAAAAATGTACTCAATGGGACTGTAACGTTGCTACCACTCACCAGCTGACCTGCTGTGAGGAAAAATCAAGTTAGTACATTTCAAACAGGAATAAGGTCATTTTAAACTCAACGTGATTAACCAAAATTCCAAAAGTATAAAACATTAAAAAATCCTTACCAGAGAGAGAAAACTAATCGTGCTCGCCACCCTCCTCCCACCCTGTGGTGCAACAGATGTCCCTTTCTCCAAAAATGTACTCAATGGGACTGTAACGTTGCTACCACTCACCAGCTGACCTGCTGTGAGGAAAAATCAAGTTAGTACATTTCAAACAGGAAGAAGGTCATTTTAAACTCAACATGATTAACCAAAATTCCAAAAGTATAAAACATAAAAAAATCCTTACCAGAGAGAGAAAACTAATCGTGCTCGCCACCCTCCTCCCACTCTGTGGTGCAACAGATGTCCCTTTCTCCAAAAATGTACTCAATGGGACTATATCGTTGCTACCACTCACAAGCTGACCTGCTGTGAGGAAAAATCAAGTTAGTACATTTCAAACAGGAAGAAGGTCATTTTAAACTCAACGTGATTAACCAAAATTCCAAAAGTATAAAACATAAAAAAATCCTTACCAGAGAGAGAAAACTAATCGTGGTCGCCACCCTCCTCCCACCCTGTGGTGCAACAGGTGTCCCTTTCTCCAAAAATGTACTCAATGGGACTGTAACGTTGCTACCACTCACCAGCTGACCTGCTGTGAGGAAAAATCAAGTTAGTACATTTCAAACAGGAAGAAGGTCATTTTAAACTCAACGTGATTAACCAAAATTCCAAAAGTATAAAACATAAAAAAATCCTTACGAGAGAGAGAAAACTAATCGTGCTCGCCACCCTCCTCCCACCCTGCGGTGCAACAGATGTCCCTTTCTCCAGAAATGTACTCAATGGGACTGTAACGTTGCTACCACTCACCAGCTGGCTGGCTGTGAGGAAAAATCAAGTTAGTACATTTCAAACAGGAAGAAGGTCATTTTAAACTCAACGTGATTAACCAAAATTCCAAAAGTATAAAACATATAAAAATCCTTACCAGAGAGAGAAAACTAATCGTGCTCGCCACCCTCCTCCCACCCAGTGGTGCAACAGATGTCCCTTTCTCCAAAAATGTACTAAGTGGGACTGTAACGTTGCTAGCACTCACCAGCTGACCTGCTGTGAGGAAAAATCAAGTTAGTACATTTCAAACAGGAAAAGGTCATTTTAAACCCAACGTGAAAAACCCAAATTCCAAAAGTATAAAACATAAAAAAATTCTTACCAGAGAGAGAAAACAAATCGTGCTCGGTACCTTCCTCCCACCCTGTGTTGCAACAGATGTCCCTTTCTCCAAAAATGTACTCAAAGGGGCCATAACGTTGCTACCACTCACCAGTTGACCTGCTGTGAGGAAAAATCAAGTTAGTATATTTCAAACAGGAAAAAGGTCATTTTAAACTCAACGTGATTAACCAAAATTCCAAAAGTATAAAACATAAAAAAATCCTTACCAGAGAGAGAAAACTAATTGTGCTCGGCACCTTCCTCCCACACTGTGGTGCAACAGATGTCCCTTTCTCCAAAAATGTACTCAATGGGACCATAACGTTGCTACCACTCACCAGTTGACCAGCTGTGAGGAAAAATCAAGTTAGTACATTTCAAACAGGGAAAAGGTCATTTTAAACTCAACGTGATTAACCAAAATTCCAAAAGTATAAAACATAAAAAAATCCTTACCAGAGAGAGAAAACTAATCGTGCTCGGCACCTTCCTCCCACCCTGTGGTGCAACAGATGTCCCTTTCTCCAAAAATGTACTCAATGGGACCGTAACGTTGCTACCACTCAACCAGTTGACCTGCTGTGAGAAAAAATCAAGATAGTACATTTCAAACAGGAAAAAGGTCATTTTAAACTCAACGTGAAAAACCAAAATTCCAAAAGTATAAAACATAAAAAAAAACTTACCAGAGAGAAAAACTAATTGTGCTCGGCACCTTCCTCCCACCCTGTGGTGCAACAGATGTCCCTTTCTCCAAAAATGTACTCAATGGGACCGTAACGTTGCTACCACTCACCAGTTGACCTGCTGTGAGGAAAAATCAAGTTAGTACATTTCAAACAGGAAAAAGGTCTTTTTAAACTCAAAGTGATTAACCAAAATTCCAAAAGTATAAAACATAAAAAAATCCTTACCAGAGAGAGAAAACTAATCGTGCTCGGCATCTTCCTCCCACCCTGTGGTGCAACAGATGTCCCTTTCTCCAAAAATGTACTCAATGGGACCGTAACGTTGCTACCACTCACCAGTTGACCTGCTGTGAGGAAAAATCAAGTTAGTACATTTCAAACAGGATAAGGTCATTTTAAACTCAACGTGATTAACCAAAATTGCAAAAGTATAAAACATAAAAAAATTCTTACCAGAGAGAGAAAACTAATCGTGCTCGGCACCTTCCTCCCACCCTGTGGTGCAACAGATGTCCCTTTCTCCAAAAATGTACTCAATGGGACCGTAATGTTGCTACCACTCACCAGTTGATCTGCTGTGAGGAAAAATCAAGTTAGTACATTTCAAACAGGAAAAAGGTCATTTTAAACTCAACGTGATTAACCAAAATTCCAAAAGTATAAAACATAAAAAAATCCTTACCAGGGAGACAAAATTAATCCTGCTCGGGACCTTCCTACCACCCCGTGGTGCAACAGATGTCCCTTTCTCCAAAAATGTACTCAATGGGACCGTAACGTTGCTACCACTCACCAGTTGACCTGCTGTGAGGAAAAATCAAGTTAGTTCATTTCAAACAGGAAAAAGGTCATTTTAAACTCAACGTGAAAAACCAAAATTCCAAAAGTATAAAACATAAAAAAATCCTTAATAGAGAGAGAAAACTAATCGTGCTCGGCACCTTCCTCCCACCCTGTGGTGCAACAGATGTCCCTTTCTCCAAAAATGTACTCAATGGGACCGTAACGTTGCTACCACTCACCAGTTGACCTGCTGTGAGGAAAAATCAAGTTAGTACATTTCAACCAGGAAAAAGGTCATTTTAAACTCATTGTGAAAAACCAAAATTCCAAAAGTATAAAACATAAAAAAATCCTTACCAGAGAGAGAAATCTAATCGTGTTCGGAACCTTTCGCCCACCCTGTGGTGCAACAGATGTCCCTTTCTCCAAAAATGTACTCAATGGGACCGTAACGTTGCTACCACTCATCAGTTGACCTGCTGTGAGGAAAAATCAAGTTAGTACATTTCAAACAGGAAAAGGTCATTTTAAACCCAACGTGAAAAACCCAAATTCCAAAAGTATAAAACATAAAAAAATTCTTACCAGAGAGAGAAAACTAATCGTGCTCGGTACCTTCCTCCCACCCTGTGTTGCAACAGATGTCCGTTTCTCCAAAAATGTACTCAAAGGGGCCATAACGTTGCTACCACTCACCAGTTGACCTGCTGTGAGGAAAAATCAAGTTAGTATATTTCAAACAGGAAAAAGGTCATTTTAAACTCAACGTGATTAACCAAAATTCCAAAAGTATAAAACATAAAAAAATCCTTACCAGAGAGAGAAAACTAATTGTGCTCGGCACCTTCCTCCCACACTGTGGTGCAACAGATGTCCCTTTCTCCAAAAATGTACTCAATGGGACCATAACGTTGCTACCACTCACCAGTTGACCTGCTGTGAGGAAAAATCAAGTTAGTACATGTCAAACAGGGAAAAGGTCATTTTAAACTCAACGTGATTAACCAAAATTCCAAAAGTATAAAACATAAAAAAATCCTTACCAGAGAGAGAAAACTAATCGTGCTCGGCACCTTCCTCCCACCCTGTGGTGCAACAGATGTCCCTTTCTCCAAAAATGTACTCAATGGGACCGTAACGTTGCTACCACTCAACCAGTTGACCTGCTGTGAGAAAAAATCAAGATAGTACATTTCAAACAGGAAAAAGGTCATTTTAAACTCAACGTGAAAAACCAAAATTCCAAAAGTATAAAACATAAAAAAAAACTTACCAGAGAGAAAAACTAATTGTGCTCGGCACCTTCCTCCCACCCTGTGGTGCAACAGATGTCCCTTTCTCCAAAAATGTACTCAATGGGACCGTAACGTTGCTACCACTCACCAGTTGACCTGCTGTGAGGAAAAATCAAGTTAGTACATTTCAAACAGGAAAAAGGTCATTTTAAACTCAACGTGATTAACCAAATTTCCAAAAGTATAAAACATAAAAAAATCCTTACCAGAGAGAGAAAACTAATCGTGCTCGGCACCTTCCTCCCACCCTGTGGTGCAACAGATGTCCCTTTCTCCAAAAATGTACTCAATGCGACCGTAACGTTGCTACCACTCACCAGTTGACCTGCTGTGAGGAAAAATCAAGTTACTACATTCAAACAGGAAAAAGGTCATTTTAAACTCAACGTGATTAACGAAAATTCCAAAAGTATAAAACATAAAAAAATCCTTACCAGAGAGAGAAAATTAATCGTGCCGGCACCTTCCTCCCACCCCGTGGTGCAACAGATGTCCCTTTCTCCAAAAATGTACTCAATGGGACCGTAAAGTTGCTACCACTCACCAGTTGACCTGCTGTGAGGAAAAATCAAGTTAGTACATTTCAAACAGGAAAAAGGTCATTTTAAACTCAACGTGATTAACCAAATTTCCAAAAGTATAAAACATAAAAAAATCCTTACCAGAGAGAGAAAACTAATCGTGCTCGGCACCTTCCTCCCACCCTGTGGTGCAACAGATGTCCCTTTCTCCAAAAATGTACTCAATGGGACCGTAACGTTGCTACCACTCACCAGTTAACCTGCTGTGAGGAAAAATCAAGTTAGTACATTTCAAACAGGAAAAAGGTCATTTTAAACTCAACGTGATTAACCAAAATTCCAAAAGTATAAAACAAAAAAAAATCCTTACCAGAGAGAGAAAAATATTCGTGCTCCTCACCCTCCTCCCACCCTGTGGTGCAACAGATGTCCCTTTCTCCAAAAATGTACTCAATGGGACCGTAACGTTGCTACCACTCACCAGTTGACCTGCTGTGAGGAAAAATCAAGTTAGTACATTTCAAACAGGAAAAAGACCATTTTAAACTCAACATGATTAACCAAAATTCCAAAAGTATAAAACATAAAAAAATCCTTACCAGAGAGAGAAAACTAATCGTGCTCGGCACCTTCCACCCACCCTGTGGTGCAACCGATGTCCCTTTCTCCAAAAATGTACTCAATGGGACCGTAACGCTGCTACCACTCACCAGTTGACCTGCTGTGAGAAAAAATCAAGTTAGTACATTTCAAACAGGAAAAAGGTCATTTTAAAATCATCGTGAAAAACCAAAATTCCAAAAGTATAAAACATAAAAAAATCCTTACCAGAGAGAGAAAACTAATCGTGCTCGGCACCTTACTCCCACCCTGTGGTGCAACAGATGTCCCTTTCTCCAAAAATGTACTCAATGGGATCGTAACGTTGCTACCACTCACCAGTTGACCTGCTGTGAGGAAAAATCAAGTTAGTACATTTCAAACAGGAAAAAGGTCATTTTTAACTCAACGTGATTAACCAAAATTCCAAAAGTATAAAACATAAAAAAATCCTTACCAGAGAGAGAAAACTAATCCTGCTCGGCACCTTCCTCCCACCCTGTGGTGCAACAGATGTCCCTTTCTGCAAAAATGTACTCAATGGGACCATAACGTTGCTACCACTCACCAGCAGACCTGCTGTGAGGAAAAATCAAGTTAGTACAGTTCAAACAGGATAAGGTCATTTTAAACTCAACGTGATTAACCAAAATTGCAAAAGTATAAAACATAAAAGAATTCTTACCAGAGAGAGAAAACTAATCGTGCTCGGCACCTTCCTCCCACCCTGTGGTGCAACAGATGTCCCTTTCTCCAAAAATGTACTCAATGGGACTGTAACGTTGCTACCACTCACCAGTTGACCTGCTGTGAGGAAAAATCAAGTTAGTACATTTCAAACAGGAAAAAGGTCATTTTAAACTCAACGTGATTAACCAAAATTCCAAAAGTATAAAACATAAAAAAATCCTTACCAGGGAGACAAAACTAATCCTGCTCGGCACCTTCCTACCACCCCGTGGTGCAACAGATGTCCCTTTCTCCAAAAATGTACTCAATGGGGCCCTAACGTTGCTACCACTCACCAGTTGACCTGCTGTGAGGAAAAATCAAGTTAGTTCATTTCAAACAGGAAAAAGGTCATTTTAAACTCAACGTGAAAAACCAAAATTCCAAAAGTATTAAACATAAAAAAATCCTCAATAGAGAGAGAAAACTAATCGTGCTCGGCACCTTCCTCCCACCCTGTGGTGCAACAGATGTCCCTTTCTCCAAAAATGTACTCAATGGGACCGTAACGTTGCTACCACTCACCAGTTGACCTGCTGTGAGGAAAAATCAAGTTAGTACATTTCAAACAGGAAAAAGGTCATTTTAAACTCATTGTGAAAAACCAAAATTCCAAAAGTATAAAACATAAAAAAATCCTTACCAGAGAGACAAAACTAATCCTGCTCGGCACCTTCCTCCCACACTGTGGTGCAACAGATGTCCCTTTCTCCAAAAATGTACTCAATGGGACCGTAACGTTGCTACCACTCACCAGTTGACCTGCTGTGAGGAAAAATCAAGTTAGTTCATTTCAAACAGGAAAAAGGTCATTTTAAACCCAACGTGAAAAACCAAAATTCCAAAAGTATAAAACATAAAAAAATTCTTACCAGAGAGAGAAAACTAATCGTGCTCGGCACCTTCCTCCCACCCTGTGTTGCAACAGATGTCCCTTTCTCCAAAAATGTACTCAATGGGACCGTAACGTTGCTACCACTCACCAGTTTACCTGCTGTGAGGAAAAATCAAGTTAGTACATTTCAAACAGGAAAAAGGTCATTTTAAACTCAACGTGATTAACCAAAATTCCAAAAGTATAAAACATAAAAAAATCCTTACCAGAGAGAGAAAACTAATCGTGCTCGGCACCTTCCTCCCACCCTGTGGTGCAACAGATGTCCCTTTCTCCAAAAATGTACTCAATGGGACCATAACGTTGCTACCACTCACCAGTTGACCTGCTGTGAGGGAAAATCAAGTTAGTACATTTCAAACAGGGAAAAGGTCATTTTAAACTCAACGTGATTAACCAAAATTCCAAAAGTATAAAACATAAAAAAATCCTTACCAGAGAGAGAAAACTAATCGTGCTCGGCACCTTCCTCCGACCCTGTGGTGCAACAGATGTCCCTTTCTCCAAAAATGTACTCAATGGGACCGTAACGTTGCTACCACTCACCAGTTGACCTGCTGTGGGAAAAAATCAAGATAGTACATTTCAAACAGGAAAAAGGTCATTTTAAACTCAACGTGAAAAACCAAAATTGCAAAAGTATAAAACATAAAAAAAAACTTACCAGAGAGAAAAACTAGTTGTGCTCGGCACCTTCCTCCCACCCTGTGGTGCAACAGATGTCCCTTTCTCCAAAAATGTACTCAATGGGACCGTAACGTTGCTACCACTCACCAGTTGACCTGCTGTGAGGAAAAATCAAGTTAGTACATTTCAAATAGGAAAAAGGTCATTTTAAACTCAAAGTGATTAACCAAAATTCCAAAAGTATAAAACATAAAAAAATCCTTACCAGAGAGAGAAAACTAATCGTGCTCGGCTCCTTCCTCCCACCCTGTGGTGCAACAGATGTCCCTTTCTCCAAAAATGTACTCAATGGGACCTTAACGTTGCTACCACTCACCAGTTGACCTGCTGTGAGGAAAAATCAAGTTAGTACATTTCAAACAGGAAAAAGGTCATTTTAAACTCAACGTGATTAACCAAAATTGCAAAAGTATAAAACATAAATAAATCCTTACCAGAGAGAGAAAACTAATCATGCTCGGCACCTTCCTCCCACCCTGTGGTGCAACAGATGTCCCTTTCTCCAAAAATGTACTCAATTGGACCGTAACGTTGCTACCACTCACCAGTTAACCTGCTGTGAGGAAAAATCAAGTTAGTACATTTTAAACAGGAAAAAGGTCATTTTAAACTCAACGTGATTAACCAAAATTCCAAAATTATAAAACATAAAAAAATCCTTAACAGAGAGAGAAAACTAATCGTGCTCCTCAGCCTCTTCCCACCCTGTGGTGCAACAGATGTCCCTTTCTCCAAAAATGTACTCAATGGGACCGTAATGTTGCTACCACTCACCAGTTGACCTGCTGTGAGGAAAAATCAAGTTAGTTCATTTCAAACAGGAAAAAGGTCATTTTAAACTCAACGTGAAAAACCAAAATTCCAAAAGTATAAAATATAAAAAAATCCTTACCAGAGAGAGAAAACTAATCGTGCTCGGCACCTTCCTCCCACCCTGTGGTGCAACAGATGTCCCTTTCTCCAAAAATGTACTCAATGGGACCGTAACGTTGCTACCACTCACCAGTTGACCTGCTGTGAGGAAAAATCAAGTTAGTACATTTCAAACAGGAAAAAGGTCATTTTAAACTCAACGTGAAAAAGCAAAATTCCAAAAGTATAAAACATAAAAAAATCCTTACCAGAGAGAGAAAACTAATCGTGCTTGGCACCTTCCTCCCACCCTGTGGTGCAACAGATGTCCCTTTCTCCAAAAATGTACTCAATGGGACCGTAACGTTGCTACCACTCACCAGTTGACCTGCTGTGAGGAAAAATCAAGTTAGTACACTTCAAACAGGAAAAAGGTCATTTTAAACTCAACGTGATTAATCAAAATTCCAAAAGTATAAAACATAAAAAAATCCTTACCAGAGAGAGAAAACTATTCGTGCTCCTCACCCTCCTCCCACCCTGTGGTGCACCAGATGTCCCTTTCTCCAAAAATGTACTCAATGGGACCGTAACGTTGCTACCACTCACCAGTTGACCTGCTGTGAGGAAAAATCAAGTTAGTACATTTCAAACAGGAAAAAGGTCATTTTAAACTCAACGTGATTAACCAAAATTCCAAAAGTACAAAACATAAAAAAATCCTTACCAGAGAGACAAAACTAATCCTGCTCGGCACCTTCCTCCCACCCTGTGGTGCAACAGATGTCCCTTTCTCCAAAAATGTACTCAATGGGACCGTAACGTTGCTACCACTCACCAGTTGACCTGCTGTGAGGAAAAATCAAGTTAGTACATTCAAACAGGGAAAAGGTCATTTAAAACTGAACGTGATTAACCAAAATTCCAAAAGTATAAAACATAAAAAAATCCTTACCAGAGAGAGAATACTAATCGTGCTCCTCACCCTCCTCCCACCCTGTGGTGCAACAGATGTCCCTTTCTCCAAAAATGTACTCAATGGGACTGTAACGTTAATACCACTCACCAGTTGACCTGCTGTGAGGAAAAATCAAGTTAGTACATTTCAAACAGGATAAAGGTCATTTTAAACTCAACGTGAAAAACCAAAATTCCAAACGTATAAAACATTAAAAAATTCTTACCAGAGAGAGAAAACTAATCGTGATCGGCACCTTCCTCCCACCCTGTGGTGCAACAGATGTCCCTATCTCCAAAAATGTACTCAATGGGACCGTAAGGTTGCTACCACTCACCAGTTGACCTGCTGTGAGGAAAAATCAAGTTAGTACATTTCAAACAGGGAAAAGGTCTTTTTAAACTCAACGTGTTTAACCAAAATTCCAAAAGTATAAAACATAAAAAAATCCTTACCAAAGAGAGAAAACTAATCGTGCTCGGCACCTTCCTCCCACCCTGTGGTGCAACAGATGTCCCTTTCTCCAAAAATGTACTCAATGGGACTGTAACGTTGCTACCACTCACCAGTTGACCTGCTGTGAGGAAAAATCAAGTTAGTACATTTTAAACAGGAAAAAGGTCATTTTAAACTCAACATGATTAACCAAAATTGCAAAAGTATAAAACATAAATAAATCCATACCAGAGAGAGAAAACTAATCGTGCTCGGCACCTTCCACCCACCCTGTGGTGCAACAGATGTCCCTTCCTCCAAAAATGTACTCAATGGGACCGTAATGTTGCTACCACTCACCAGTTGACGTGCTGTGAGGAAAAATCAAGTTAGTACATTACAAACAGGGAAAAGGTCATTTTAAACTCAACGTGATTAACCAAAATTCCAAAAGTATAAAACATAAAAAAATCCTTACCAGAGAGAGAAAACTAATCGTGCTCCTCACCCTCCTCCCACCCTGTGGTGCAACAGATGTCCCTTTCTCCAAAAATGTACTCAATGGGACTGTAACGTTAATACCACTCACCAGTTGACCTGCTGTGAGGAAAAATCAAGTTAGTACATTTCAAACAGGAAAAAGGTCATTTTAAACTCAACGTGATTAAGCAAAATTCCAAAAGTATAAAACATAAAAAAATCCTTACCAGAGAGAGAAAACTATTCGTGCTCCTCACCCTCCTCCCACCCTGTGGTGCAACAGATGTCCCTTTCTCCAAAAATGTACTCAATGGGACCGTAACGTTGCTACCACTCACCAGTTGACCTGCTGTGAGGAAATATCAAGTTAGTACATTTCAAACAGGATAAA
Organism: Schistocerca serialis cubense; assembly: GCF_023864345.2. NCBI lineage: Eukaryota > Metazoa > Arthropoda > Insecta > Orthoptera > Acrididae > Schistocerca > Schistocerca serialis. Next base: position 48,353,063 of record NC_064646.1, on the reverse strand, counting down.
GGTCATTTTAAACTCAACGTGAAAAACCAAAATTCCAAAAGTATAAAACATTAAAAAAGTCTTATCAGAGAGAGAAAACTGATCGTGCTCGGCACCTTCCTCCCACCCTGTGGTGCAACAGATGTCCCTTCCTCCAAAAATGTACTCAATGGGACCGTAACGTTACTACCACTCACCAGTTGACCTGCTGTGAGGAAAAATCAAGTTAGTACATTTCAAACAGGATAAAGGTCATTTTAAACTCAACGCGATTAACCAAAATTGCAAAAGTATAAAACATAAATAAATCCTTACCAGAGAGAGAAAACTAATCGTGCGCGGCACCTTCCACCCACCCTGTGGTGCAACAGATGTCCCTTTCTCCAAAAATGTACTCAATGGGACCGTAATGTTGCTACCACTCATCAGTTGACCTGCTGTGAGGAAAAATCAAGTTAGTACATTTCAAACAGGAAAAAGGTCATTTTAAACTCAATGTGATTAATCAAAATTCCAAAAGTATGAAACATAAAAAAATCCTTACCAGAGGGAGAAAACTAATCGTGCTCGGCACCTTCCTACCACCCTGTGGTGCAACAGATGTCCCTTTCTCCAAAAATGCACTCAATGGGACTGTAACGTTGCTACCACTCACCAGTTGACCTGCTGTGAGGAAAAATCAAGTTAGTACATTTCAAACAGGATAAAGGTCATTTTAAACTCAACGCGATTAACCAAAATTGCAAAAGTATAAAACATAAATAAATCCTTACCAGAGAGAGAAAACTAATCGTGCGCGGCACCTTCCACCCACCCTGTGGTGCAACAGATGTCCCTTTCTCCAAAAATGTACTCAATGGGACCGTAATGTTGCTACCACTCACCAGTTGACCTGCTGTGCGGAAAAATCAAGTCAGTATATTTCAAACAGGAAAAAGGTCATTTTAAACTCAACGTGATTAACCAAAATTCCAAATGTATAAAACATAAAAAAATCCTTACCAGAGAGAGAAAACTAATCGTGCTCGGCACCTTCCACCCACCCAGTGGTGCAAGAGATGTCCCTTTCTCCAAAAATGTACTCAATGGGACCGTAACGTTGCTACCACTCACCAGTTGACCTGCTGTGAGGAAAAATCAAGTTAGTACATTTCAAACAGGAAAAAGGTCATTTTAAACTCAACGTGATTAACCAAAATTCCAAAAGTATAAAACATAAAAAAATCCTTACCAGAGAGATAAAACTAATCATGCTCGGTACCTTCCTCCCACCCTGTTGTGCAACAGATGTCCCTTTCTCCAAAAATGTTCTCAATGGGACCGTAACGTTGCTACCACTCACCAGTTGACCTGCTGTGAGGAAAAATCAAGTTAGTACATTTCAAACAGGATAAAGGTCATTTTAAACTCAACGTGATTAACCAAAATTCCAAAAGTATAATACATAAAAAAATCCATACCAGAGAGAGAAAACTAATCGTGCTCGGCACCTTCCTCCCACCCTGTGGTGCAACAGATGTCCCTTTCTCCAAAAATGTACTCAATGGGACCATAACGTTGCTACCACTCATCAGTTGACCTGCTGTGAGGAAAAATCAAGTTAGTACATTTCAAACAGGAAAAAGGTCATTTTAAACTCAACGTGATTAACGAAAATTCCTAAAGTATAAAACATAAAAAAATCCTTACCAGAGAGAGAAAACTAATCGTGCTCGGCACATTCCTCCCACCCTGTGGTGCAACAGATGTCCCTTTCTCCAAAAATGTACTCAATGGGACCGTAACATTGCTACCACTCACCAGTTGACCTGCTGTGAGGAAAAATCAAGTTAGTACATTTCAAACAGGAAAAGGGTCATTTTAAACTCAACGTGATTAACCAAAATTCCAAAAGTATAAAACATAAAACAATCCTTACCAGAGAGAGAAAACTAATCGTGCTCGTCACCCTCCTCCCACCCTGTGGTGCAACAGATGTCCCTTTCTCCAAAAATGTACTAAGTGGAACTGTAACGTTCCTACCACTCACCAGCTGACCTGCTGTGAGGAAAAATCAAGTTAGTACATTTCAAACAGGAAGAAGGTCATTTTAAACTCAACGTGATTAACCAAAATTCCAAAAGTATAAAACATAAAAAAATCCTTACCAGAGAGAGAAAACTAATCGTGCTCGCCACCCTCCTCCCACCCAGTGGTGCAACAGATGTCCCTTTCTCCAAATATGTACTCAATGGGACTGTAACGTTGCTACCACTCACCAGCTGACTTGCTGTGAGGAAAAATCAAGTTAGTACATTTCAAACAGGAAGAAGGTCATTTTAAACTCAACGTGATTAACCAAAATTCCAAAAGTATAAAACATAAAAAAATCCTTACCAGAGAGAGAAAACTAATCGTGCTCGCCACCCTACTCCCACCCAGTGATGCAACAGATGTCCCTTTCTCCAAAAATGTACTAAGTGGGACTGTAACGTTGCTACCACTCACCAGCTGACCTGCTGTGAGGAAAAATCAAGTTAGTACATTTCAAACAGGAAGAAGGTCATTTTAAACTCAACGTGATTAACCAAAATTCCAAAAGTATAAAACATAAAAAAATCCTTACCAGAGAGAGAAAACTAATCGTGCTCGCCACCCTCCTCCCACCCTGTGGTGCAACAGATGTCCCTTTCTCCAAATATGTACTCAATGGGACTGTAACGTTGCTACCACTCACCAGCTGACCTGCTGTGAGGAAAAATCAAGTTAGTACATTTCAAACAGGATAAAGGTCATTTTAAACTCAACGCGATTAACCAAAATTGCAAAAGTATAAAACATAAATAAATCCTTACCAGAGAGAGAAAACTAATCGTGCGCGGCACCTTCCACCCACCCTGTGGTGCAACAGATGTCCCTTTCTCCAAAAATGTACTCAATGGGACCGTAATGTTGCTACCACTCATCAGTTGACCTGCTGTGAGGAAAAATCAAGTTAGTACATTTCAAACAGGAAAAAGGTCATTTTAAACTCAATGTGATTAATCAAAATTCCAAAAGTATGAAACATAAAAAAATCCTTACCAGAGGGAGAAAACTAATCGTGCTCGGCACCTTCCTACCACCCTGTGGTGCAACAGATGTCCCTTTCTCCAAAAATGCACTCAATGGGACTGTAACGTTGCTACCACTCACCAGTTGACCTGCTGTGAGGAAAAATCAAGTTAGTACATTTCAAACAGGATAAAGGTCATTTTAAACTCAACGCGATTAACCAAAATTGCAAAAGTATAAAACATAAATAAATCCTTACCAGAGAGAGAAAACTAATCGTGCGCGGCACCTTCCACCCACCCTGTGGTGCAACAGATGTCCCTTTCTCCAAAAATGTACTCAATGGGACCGTAATGTTGCTACCACTCACCAGTTGACCTGCTGTGCGGAAAAATCAAGTCAGTATATTTCAAACAGGAAAAAGGTCATTTTAAACTCAACGTGATTAACCAAAATTCCAAATGTATAAAACATAAAAAAATCCTTACCAGAGAGAGAAAACTAATCGTGCTCGGCACCTTCCACCCACCCAGTGGTGCAAGAGATGTCCCTTTCTCCAAAAATGTACTCAATGGGACCGTAACGTTGCTACCACTCACCAGTTGACCTGCTGTGAGGAAAAATCAAGTTAGTACATTTCAAACAGGAAAAAGGTCATTTTAAACTCAACGTGATTAACCAAAATTCCAAAAGTATAAAACATAAAAAAATCCTTACCAGAGAGATAAAACTAATCATGCTCGGTACCTTCCTCCCACCCTGTTGTGCAACAGATGTCCCTTTCTCCAAAAATGTTCTCAATGGGACCGTAACGTTGCTACCACTCACCAGTTGACCTGCTGTGAGGAAAAATCAAGTTAGTACATTTCAAACAGGATAAAGGTCATTTTAAACTCAACGTGATTAACCAAAATTCCAAAAGTATAATACATAAAAAAATCCATACCAGAGAGAGAAAACTAATTGTGCTCGGCACCTTCCTCCCACCCTGTGGTGCAACAGATGTCCCTTTCTCCAAAAATGTACTCAATGGGACCATAACGTTGCTACCACTCATCAGTTGACCTGCTGTGAGGAAAAATCAAGTTAGTACATTTCAAACAGGAAAAAGGTCATTTTAAACTCAACGTGATTAACGAAAATTCCTAAAGTATAAAACATAAAAAAATCCTTACCAGAGAGAGAAAACTAATCGTGCTCGGCACATTCCTCCCACCCTGTGGTGCAACAGATGTCCCTTTCTCCAAAAATGTACTCAATGGGACCGTAACATTGCTACCACTCACCAGTTGACCTGCTGTGAGGAAAAATCAAGTTAGTACATTTCAAACAGGAAAAGGGTCATTTTAAACTCAACGTGATTAACCAAAATTCCAAAAGTATAAAACATAAAACAATCCTTACCAGAGAGAGAAAACTAATCGTGCTCGTCACCCTCCTCCCACCCTGTGGTGCAACAGATGTCCCTTTCTCCAAAAATGTACTAAGTGGAACTGTAACGTTGCTACCACTCACCAGCTGACCTGCTGTGAGGAAAAATCAAGTTAGTACATTTCAAACAGGAAGAAGGTCATTTTAAACTCAACGTGATTAACCAAAATTCCAAAAGTATAAAACATAAAAAAATCCTTACCAGAGAGAGAAAACTAATCGTGCTCGCCACCCTCCTCCCACCCAGTGGTGCAACAGATGTCCCTTTCTCCAAATATGTACTCAATGGGACTGTAACGTTGCTACCACTCACCAGCTGACTTGCTGTGAGGAAAAATCAAGTTAGTACATTTCAAACAGGAAGAAGGTCATTTTAAACTCAACGTGATTAACCAAAATTCCAAAAGTATAAAACATAAAAAAATCCTTACCAGAGAGAGAAAACTAATCGTGCTCGCCACCCTACTCCCACCCAGTGATGCAACAGATGTCCCTTTCTCCAAAAATGTACTAAGTGGGACTGTAACGTTGCTACCACTCACCAGCTGACCTGCTGTGAGGAAAAATCAAGTTAGTACATTTCAAACAGGAAGAAGGTCATTTTAAACTCAACGTGATTAACCAAAATTCCAAAAGTATAAAACATAAAAAAATCCTTACCAGAGAGAGAAAACTAATCGTGCTCGCCACCCTCCTCCCACCCTGTGGTGCAACAGATGTCCCTTTCTCCAAATATGTACTCAATGGGACTGTAACGTTGCTACCACTCACCAGCTGACCTGCTGTGAGGAAAAATCAAGTTAGTACATTTCAAACAGGAAGAAGGTCATTTTAAACTCAACGTGATTAACCAAAATTCCAAAAGTATAAAACATAAAAAAATCCTTACCAGAGAGAGAAAACTAATCGTGCTCGCCACCCTCCTCCCACCCTGTGGTGCAACAGATGTCCCTTTCTCCAAAAATGTACTCAATGGGACTGTAACATTGCTACCACTCACCAGCTGACCTGCTGTGAGGAAAAATCAAGTTAGTACATTTCAAACAGGAAGAAGGTCATTTTAAACTCAACGTGATTAACCAAAATTCCAAAAGTATAAAACATAAAAAAATCCTTACCAGAGAGAGAAAACTAATCGTGCTCGCCACCCTCCTCCCACCCTGTGGTGCAACAGATGTCCCTTTCTCCAAAAATGTACTCAATGGGACTGTAACGTTGCTACCACTCACCAGCTGACCTGCTGTGAGGAAAAATCAAGTTAGTAAATTTCCAACAGGAAGAAGGTCATTTTAAACTCAACGTGATTAACCAAAATTCCAAAAGTATAAAACATAAAAAAATTCTTACCAGAGAGAGAAAACTAATCGTGCTCGCCACCCTCCTCCCACCCTGTGGTGCAACAGATGTCCCTTTCTCCAAAAATGTACTCAATGGGACTGTAACGTTGCTACCACTCACCAGCTGACCTGCTGTGAGGAAAAATCAAGTTAGTACATTTCAAACAGGAAGAAGGTCATTTTAAACTCAACGTGATTAACCAAAATTCCAAAAGTATAAAACATAAAAAAATCCTTACCAGAGAGAGAAAACTAATCGTGCTCGCCACCCTCCTCCCACCCTGTGGTGCAACAGATGTCCCTTTCACCAAAAATGTACTCAATGGGACTGTAACGTTGCTACCACTCACCAGCTGACCTGCTGTGAGGAAAAATCAAGTTAGTACATTTCAAACAGGAAGAAGGTCATTTTAAACTCAACGTGATTAACCAAAATTCCAAAAGTATAAAACATAAAAAAATCCTTACCAGAGAGAGAAAACTAATCGTGCTCGCCACCCTCCTCCCACCCTGTGGTGCAACAGATGTCCCTTTCTCCAAAAATGTACTCAATGGGACTGTAACGTTGCTACCACTCACCAGCTGACCTGCTGTGAGGAAAAATCAAGTTAGTACATTTCAAACAGGAAGAAGGTCATTTTAAACTCAACGTGATTAACCAAAATTCCAAAAATATAAAACATAAAAAAATCCTTACCAGAGAGAGAAAACTAATCGTGCTCGCCACCCTCCTCCCACCCTGTGGTGCAACAGATGTCCCTTTCTCCAAAAATGTACTCAATGGGACTGTAACGTTGCTACCACTCACCAGCTGACCAGCTGTGAGGAAAAATCAAGTTAGTACATTTCAAACAGGAAGAAGGTCATTTTAAACTCAACGTGATTAACCAAAATTCCAAAAGTATAAAACATAAAAAAATCCTTACCAGAGAGAGAAAACTAATTGTGCTCGCCACCCTCCTCCCACCCTGTGGTGCAACAGATGTCCCTTTCTCCAAAAATGTACTCAATGGGACTGTAACATTGCTACCACTCACCAGCTGACCTGCTGTGAGGAAAAATCAAGTTAGTACATTTCAAACAGGAAGAAGGTCATTTTAAACTCAACGTGATTAACCAAAATTCCAAAAGTATAAAACATAAAACAATCCTTACCAGAGAGAGAAAACTAATCGTGCTCGTCACCCTCCTCCCACCCTGTGGTGCAACAGATGTCCCTTTCTCCAAAAATGTACTAAGTGGAACTGTAACGTTGCTACCACTCACCAGCTGACCTGCTGTGAGGAAAAATCAAGTTAGTACATTTCAAACAGGAAGAAGGTCATTTTAAACTCAACGTGATTAACCAAAATTCCAAAAGTATAAAACATAAAAAAATCCTTACCAGAGAGAGAAAACTAATCGTGCTCGCCACCCTCCTCCCACCCAGTGGTGCAACAGATGTCCCTTTCTCCAAATATGTACTCAATGGGACTGTAACGTTGCTACCACTCACCAGCTGACTTGCTGTGAGGAAAAATCAAGTTAGTACATTTCAAACAGGAAGAAGGTCATTTTAAACTCAACGTGATTAACCAAAATTCCAAAAGTATAAAACATTAAAAAATCCTTACCAGAGAGAGAAAACTAATCGTGCTCGCCACCCTACTCCCACCCAGTGATGCAACAGATGTCCCTTTCTCCAAAAATGTACTAAGTGGGACTGTAACGTTGCTACCACTCACCAGCTGACCTGCTGTGAGGAAAAATCAAGTTAGTACATTTCAAACAGGAAGAAGGTCATTTTAAACTCAACGTGATTAACCAAAATTCCAAAAGTATAAAACATAAAAAAATCCTTACCAGAGAGAGAAAACTAATCGTGCTCGCCACCCTCCTCCCACCCTGTGGTGCAACAGATGTCCCTTTCTCCAAATATGTACTCAATGGGACTGTAACGTTGCTGCCACTCACCAGCTGACCTGCTGTGAGGAAAAATCAAGTTAGTACATTTCAAACAGGAAGAAGGTCATTTTAAACTCAACGTGATTAACCAAAATTCCAAAAGTATAAAACATAAAAAAATCCTTACCAGAGAGAGAAAACTAATCGTGCTCGCCACCCTCCTCCCACCCTGTGGTGCAACAGATGTCCCTTTCTCCAAATATGTACTCAATGGGACTGTAACGTTGCTACCACTCACCAGCTGACCTGCTGTGAGGAAAAATCAAGTTAGTACATTTCAAACAGGAAGAAGGTCATTATAAACTCAACGTGATTAACCATAATTCCAAAAGTATAAAACATAAAAAAATCCTTACCAGAGAGAGAAAACTAATCGTGCTCGCCACCCTCCTCCCACCCTGTGGTGCAACAGATGTCCCTTTCTCCAAAAATGTACTCAATGGGACTGTAACGTTGCTACCACTCACCAGCTGACCTGCTGTGAGGAAAAATCAAGTTAGTACATTTCAAACAGGAAGAAGGTCATTTTAAACTCAACGTGATTAACCAAAATTCCAAAAGTATAAAACATAAAAAAATCCTTACCAGAGAGAGAAAACTAATCGTGCTCGCCACCCTCCTCCCACCCTGTGGTGCAACAGATGTCCCTTTCTCCAAAAATGTACTCAATGGGACTGTAACGTTGCTACCACTCACCAGCTGACCTGCTGTGAGGAAAAATCAAGTTAGTACATTTCAAACAGGAATAAGGTCATTTTAAACTCAACGTGATTAACCAAAATTCCAAAAGTATAAAACATTAAAAAATCCTTACCAGAGAGAGAAAACTAATCGTGCTCGCCACCCTCCTCCCACCCTGTGGTGCAACAGATGTCCCTTTCTCCAAAAATGTACTCAATGGGACTGTAACGTTGCTACCACTCACCAGCTGACCTGCTGTGAGGAAAAATCAAGTTAGTACATTTCAAACAGGAAGAAGGTCATTTTAAACTCAACATGATTAACCAAAATTCCAAAAGTATGAAACATAAAAAAATCCTTACCAGAGAGAGAAAACTAATCGTGCTCGCCACCCTCCTCCCACTCTGTGGTGCAACAGATGTCCCTTTCTCCAAAAATGTACTCAATGGGACTATATCGTTGCTACCACTCACAAGCTGACCTGCTGTGAGGAAAAATCAAGTTAGTACATTTCAAACAGGAAGAAGGTCATTTTAAACTCAACGTGATTAACCAAAATTCCAAAAGTATAAAACATAAAAAAATCCTTACCAGAGAGAGAAAACTAATCGTGGTCGCCACCCTCCTCCCACCCTGTGGTGCAACAGGTGTCCCTTTCTCCAAAAATGTACTCAATGGGACTGTAACGTTGCTACCACTCACCAGCTGACCTGCTGTGAGGAAAAATCAAGTTAGTACATTTCAAACAGGAAGAAGGTCATTTTAAACTCAACGTGATTAACCAAAATTCCAAAAGTATAAAACATAAAAAAATCCTTACGAGAGAGAGAAAACTAATCGTGCTCGCCACCCTCCTCCCACCCTGCGGTGCAACAGATGTCCCTTTCTCCAGAAATGTACTCAATGGGACTGTAACGTTGCTACCACTCACCAGCTGGCTGGCTGTGAGGAAAAATCAAGTTAGTACATTTCAAACAGGAAGAAGGTCATTTTAAACTCAACGTGATTAACCAAAATTCCAAAAGTATAAAACATATAAAAATCCTTACCAGAGAGAGAAAACTAATCGTGCTCGCCACCCTCCTCCCACCCAGTGGTGCAACAGATGTCCCTTTCTCCAAAAATGTACTAAGTGGGACTGTAACGTTGCTAGCACTCACCAGCTGACCTGCTGTGAGGAAAAATCAAGTTAGTACATTTCAAACAGGAAAAGGTCATTTTAAACCCAACGTGAAAAACCCAAATTCCAAAAGTATAAAACATAAAAAAATTCTTACCAGAGAGAGAAAACAAATCGTGCTCGGTACCTTCCTCCCACCCTGTGTTGCAACAGATGTCCCTTTCTCCAAAAATGTACTCAAAGGGGCCATAACGTTGCTACCACTCACCAGTTGACCTGCTGTGAGGAAAAATCAAGTTAGTATATTTCAAACAGGAAAAAGGTCATTTTAAACTCAACGTGATTAACCAAAATTCCAAAAGTATAAAACATAAAAAAATCCTTACCAGAGAGAGAAAACTAATTGTGCTCGGCACCTTCCTCCCACACTGTGGTGCAACAGATGTCCCTTTCTCCAAAAATGTACTCAATGGGACCATAACGTTGCTACCACTCACCAGTTGACCTGCTGTGAGGAAAAATCAAGTTAGTACATTTCAAACAGGGAAAAGGTCATTTTAAACTCAACGTGATTAACCAAAATTCCAAAAGTATAAAACATAAAAAAATCCTTACCAGAGAGAGAAAACTAATCGTGCTCGGCACCTTCCTCCCACCCTGTGGTGCAACAGATGTCCCTTTCTCCAAAAATGTACTCAATGGGACCGTAACGTTGCTACCACTCAACCAGTTGACCTGCTGTGAGAAAAAATCAAGATAGTACATTTCAAACAGGAAAAAGGTCATTTTAAACTCAACGTGAAAAACCAAAATTCCAAAAGTATAAAACATAAAAAAAAACTTACCAGAGAGAAAAACTAATTGTGCTCGGCACCTTCCTCCCACCCTGTGGTGCAACAGATGTCCCTTTCTCCAAAAATGTACTCAATGGGACCGTAACGTTGCTACCACTCACCAGTTGACCTGCTGTGAGGAAAAATCAAGTTAGTACATTTCAAACAGGAAAAAGGTCTTTTTAAACTCAAAGTGATTAACCAAAATTCCAAAAGTATAAAACATAAAAAAATCCTTACCAGAGAGAGAAAACTAATCGTGCTCGGCATCTTCCTCCCACCCTGTGGTGCAACAGATGTCCCTTTCTCCAAAAATGTACTCAATGGGACCGTAACGTTGCTACCACTCACCAGTTGACCTGCTGTGAGGAAAAATCAAGTTAGTACATTTCAAACAGGATAAGGTCATTTTAAACTCAACGTGATTAACCAAAATTGCAAAAGTATAAAACATAAAAAAATTCTTACCAGAGAGAGAAAACTAATCGTGCTCGGCACCTTCCTCCCACCCTGTGGTGCAACAGATGTCCCTTTCTCCAAAAATGTACTCAATGGGACCGTAATGTTGCTACCACTCACCAGTTGATCTGCTGTGAGGAAAAATCAAGTTAGTACATTTCAAACAGGAAAAAGGTCATTTTAAACTCAACGTGATTAACCAAAATTCCAAAAGTATAAAACATAAAAAAATCCTTACCAGGGAGACAAAATTAATCCTGCTCGGGACCTTCCTACCACCCCGTGGTGCAACAGATGTCCCTTTCTCCAAAAATGTACTCAATGGGACCGTAACGTTGCTACCACTCACCAGTTGACCTGCTGTGAGGAAAAATCAAGTTAGTTCATTTCAAACAGGAAAAAGGTCATTTTAAACTCAACGTGAAAAACCAAAATTCCAAAAGTATAAAACATAAAAAAATCCTTAATAGAGAGAGAAAACTAATCGTGCTCGGCACCTTCCTCCCACCCTGTGGTGCAACAGATGTCCCTTTCTCCAAAAATGTACTCAATGGGACCGTAACGTTGCTACCACTCACCAGTTGACCTGCTGTGAGGAAAAATCAAGTTAGTACATTTCAAACAGGAAAAAGGTCATTTTAAACTCATTGTGAAAAACCAAAATTCCAAAAGTATAAAACATAAAAAAATCCTTACCAGAGAGAGAAATCTAATCGTGTTCGGAACCTTTCGCCCACCCTGTGGTGCAACAGATGTCCCTTTCTCCAAAAATGTACTCAATGGGACCGTAACGTTGCTACCACTCATCAGTTGACCTGCTGTGAGGAAAAATCAAGTTAGTACATTTCAAACAGGAAAAGGTCATTTTAAACCCAACGTGAAAAACCCAAATTCCAAAAGTATAAAACATAAAAAAATTCTTACCAGAGAGAGAAAACAAATCGTGCTCGGTACCTTCCTCCCACCCTGTGTTGCAACAGATGTCCCTTTCTCCAAAAATGTACTCAAAGGGGCCATAACGTTGCTACTACTCACCAGTTGACCTGCTGTGAGGAAAAATCAAGTTAGTATATTTCAAACAGGAAAAAGGTCATTTTAAACTCAACGTGATTAACCAAAATTCCAAAAGTATAAAACATAAAAAAATCCTTACCAGAGAGAGAAAACTAATTGTGCTCGGCACCTTCCTCCCACACTGTGGTGCAACAGATGTCCCTTTCTCCAAAAATGTACTCAATGGGACCATAACGTTGCTACCACTCACCAGTTGACCTGCTGTGAGGAAAAATCAAGTTAGTACATGTCAAACAGGGAAAAGGTCATTTTAAACTCAACGTGATTAACCAAAATTCCAAAAGTATAAAACATAAAAAAATCCTTACCAGAGAGAGAAAACTAATCGTGCTCGGCACCTTCCTCCCACCCTGTGGTGCAACAGATGTCCCTTTCTCCAAAAATGTACTCAATGGGACCGTAACGTTGCTACCACTCAACCAGTTGACCTGCTGTGAGAAAAAATCAAGATAGTACATTTCAAACAGGAAAAAGGTCATTTTAAACTCAACGTGAAAAACCAAAATTCCAAAAGTATAAAACATAAAAAAAAACTTACCAGAGAGAAAAACTAATTGTGCTCGGCACCTTCCTCCCACCCTGTGGTGCAACAGATGTCCCTTTCTCCAAAAATGTACTCAATGGGACCGTAACGTTGCTACCACTCACCAGTTGACCTGCTGTGAGGAAAAATCAAGTTAGTACATTTCAAACAGGAAAAAGGTCATTTTAAACTCAACGTGATTAACCAAATTTCCAAAAGTATAAAACATAAAAAAATCCTTACCAGAGAGAGAAAACTAATCGTGCTCGGCACCTTCCTCCCACCCTGTGGTGCAACAGATGTCCCTTTCTCCAAAAATGTACTCAATGCGACCGTAACGTTGCTACCACTCACCAGTTGACCTGCTGTGAGGAAAAATCAAGTTACTACATTCAAACAGGAAAAAGGTCATTTTAAACTCAACGTGATTAACGAAAATTCCAAAAGTATAAAACATAAAAAAATCCTTACCAGAGAGAGAAAATTAATCGTGCCGGCACCTTCCTCCCACCCCGTGGTGCAACAGATGTCCCTTTCTCCAAAAATGTACTCAATGGGACCGTAAAGTTGCTACCACTCACCAGTTGACCTGCTGTGAGGAAAAATCAAGTTAGTACATTTCAAACAGGAAAAAGGTCATTTTAAACTCAACGTGATTAACCAAATTTCCAAAAGTATAAAACATAAAAAAATCCTTACCAGAGAGAGAAAACTAATCGTGCTCGGCACCTTCCTCCCACCCTGTGGTGCAACAGATGTCCCTTTCTCCAAAAATGTACTCAATGGGACCGTAACGTTGCTACCACTCACCAGTTAACCTGCTGTGAGGAAAAATCAAGTTAGTACATTTCAAACAGGAAAAAGGTCATTTTAAACTCAACGTGATTAACCAAAATTCCAAAAGTATAAAACAAAAAAAAATCCTTACCAGAGAGAGAAAAATATTCGTGCTCCTCACCCTCCTCCCACCCTGTGGTGCAACAGATGTCCCTTTCTCCAAAAATGTACTCAATGGGACCGTAACGTTGCTACCACTCACCAGTTGACCTGCTGTGAGGAAAAATCAAGTTAGTACATTTCAAACAGGAAAAAGACCATTTTAAACTCAACATGATTAACCAAAATTCCAAAAGTATAAAACATAAAAAAATCCTTACCAGAGAGAGAAAACTAATCGTGCTCGGCACCTTCCACCCACCCTGTGGTGCAACCGATGTCCCTTTCTCCAAAAATGTACTCAATGGGACCGTAACGCTGCTACCACTCACCAGTTGACCTGCTGTGAGAAAAAATCAAGTTAGTACATTTCAAACAGGAAAAAGGTCATTTTAAACTCATCGTGAAAAACCAAAATTCCAAAAGTATAAAACATAAAAAAATCCTTACCAGAGAGAGAAAACTAATCGTGCTCGGCACCTTACTCCCACCCTGTGGTGCAACAGATGTCCCTTTCTCCAAAAATGTACTCAATGGGATCGTAACGTTGCTACCACTCACCAGTTGACCTGCTGTGAGGAAAAATCAAGTTAGTACATTTCAAACAGGAAAAAGGTCATTTTTAACTCAACGTGATTAACCAAAATTCCAAAAGTATAAAACATAAAAAAATCCTTACCAGAGAGACAAAACTAATCCTGCTCGGCACCTTCCTCCCACCCTGTGGTGCAACAGATGTCCCTTTCTGCAAAAATGTACTCAATGGGACCATAACGTTGCTACCACTCACCAGCAGACCTGCTGTGAGGAAAAATCAAGTTAGTACAGTTCAAACAGGATAAGGTCATTTTAAACTCAACGTGATTAACCAAAATTGCAAAAGTATAAAACATAAAAGAATTCTTACCAGAGAGAGAAAACTAATCGTGCTCGGCACCTTCCTCCCACCCTGTGGTGCAACAGATGTCCCTTTCTCCAAAAATGTACTCAATGGGACTGTAACGTTGCTACCACTCACCAGTTGACCTGCTGTGAGGAAAAATCAAGTTAGTACATTTCAAACAGGAAAAAGGTCATTTTAAACTCAACGTGATTAACCAAAATTCCAAAAGTATAAAACATAAAAAAATCCTTACCAGGGAGACAAAACTAATCCTGCTCGGCACCTTCCTACCACCCCGTGGTGCAACAGATGTCCCTTTCTCCAAAAATGTACTCAATGGGGCCCTAACGTTGCTACCACTCACCAGTTGACCTGCTGTGAGGAAAAATCAAGTTAGTTCATTTCAAACAGGAAAAAGGTCATTTTAAACTCAACGTGAAAAACCAAAATTCCAAAAGTATTAAACATAAAAAAATCCTCAATAGAGAGAGAAAACTAATCGTGCTCGGCACCTTCCTCCCACCCTGTGGTGCAACAGATGTCCCTTTCTCCAAAAATGTACTCAATGGGACCGTAACGTTGCTACCACTCACCAGTTGACCTGCTGTGAGGAAAAATCAAGTTAGTACATTTCAAACAGGAAAAAGGTCATTTTAAACTCATTGTGAAAAACCAAAATTCCAAAAGTATAAAACATAAAAAAATCCTTACCAGAGAGACAAAACTAATCCTGCTCGGCACCTTCCTCCCACACTGTGGTGCAACAGATGTCCCTTTCTCCAAAAATGTACTCAATGGGACCGTAACGTTGCTACCACTCACCAGTTGACCTGCTGTGAGGAAAAATCAAGTTAGTTCATTTCAAACAGGAAAAAGGTCATTTTAAACCCAACGTGAAAAACCAAAATTCCAAAAGTATAAAACATAAAAAAATTCTTACCAGAGAGAGAAAACTAATCGTGCTCGGCACCTTCCTCCCACCCTGTGTTGCAACAGATGTCCCTTTCTCCAAAAATGTACTCAATGGGACCGTAACGTTGCTACCACTCACCAGTTTACCTGCTGTGAGGAAAAATCAAGTTAGTACATTTCAAACAGGAAAAAGGTCATTTTAAACTCAACGTGATTAACCAAAATTCCAAAAGTATAAAACATAAAAAAATCCTTACCAGAGAGAGAAAACTAATCGTGCTCGGCACCTTCCTCCCACCCTGTGGTGCAACAGATGTCCCTTTCTCCAAAAATGTACTCAATGGGACCATAACGTTGCCTCCACTCACCAGTTGACCTGCTGTGAGGGAAAATCAAGTTAGTACATTTCAAACAGGGAAAAGGTCATTTTAAACTCAACGTGATTAACCAAAATTCCAAAAGTATAAAACATAAAAAAATCCTTACCAGAGAGAGAAAACTAATCGTGCTCGGCACCTTCCTCCGACCCTGTGGTGCAACAGATGTCCCTTTCTCCAAAAATGTACTCAATGGGACCGTAACGTTGCTACCACTCACCAGTTGACCTGCTGTGGGAAAAAATCAAGATAGTACATTTCAAACAGGAAAAAGGTCATTTTAAACTCAACGTGAAAAACCAAAATTGCAAAAGTATAAAACATAAAAAAAAACTTACCAGAGAGAAAAACTAGTTGTGCTCGGCACCTTCCTCCCACCCTGTGGTGCAACAGATGTCCCTTTCTCCAAAAATGTACTCAATGGGACCGTAACGTTCCTACCACTCACCAGTTGACCTGCTGTGAGGAAAAATCAAGTTAGTACATTTCAAATAGGAAAAAGGTCATTTTAAACTCAAAGTGATTAACCAAAATTCCAAAAGTATAAAACATAAAAAAATCCTTACCAGAGA
Source organism: Schistocerca serialis cubense (assembly GCF_023864345.2). Lineage (NCBI taxonomy): Eukaryota > Metazoa > Arthropoda > Insecta > Orthoptera > Acrididae > Schistocerca > Schistocerca serialis. Next base: position 48,336,969 of record NC_064646.1, on the reverse strand, counting down.
GAGAAAACTAATCGTGCTCGGCTCCTTCCTCCCACCCTGTGGTGCAACAGATGTCCCTTTCTCCAAAAATGTACTCAATGGGACCTTAACGTTGCTACCACTCACCAGTTGACCTGCTGTGAGGAAAAATCAAGTTAGTACATTTCAAACAGGAAAAAGGTCATTTTAAACTCAACGTGATTAACCAAAATTGCAAAAGTATAAAACATAAATAAATCCTTACCAGAGAGAGAAAACTAATCATGCTCGGCACCTTCCTCCCACCCTGTGGTGCAACAGATGTCCCTTTCTCCAAAAATGTACTCAATTGGACCGTAACGTTGCTACCACTCACCAGTTAACCTGCTGTGAGGAAAAATCAAGTTAGTACATTTTAAACAGGAAAAAGGTCATTTTAAACTCAACGTGATTAACCAAAATTCCAAAATTATAAAACATAAAAAAATCCTTAACAGAGAGAGAAAACTAATCGTGCTCCTCAGCCTCTTCCCACCCTGTGGTGCAACAGATGTCCCTTTCTCCAAAAATGTACTCAATGGGACCGTAATGTTGCTACCACTCACCAGTTGACCTGCTGTGAGGAAAAATCAAGTTAGTTCATTTCAAACAGGAAAAAGGTCATTTTAAACTCAACGTGAAAAACCAAAATTCCAAAAGTATAAAATATAAAAAAATCCTTACCAGAGAGAGAAAACTAATCGTGCTCGGCACCTTCCTCCCACCCTGTGGTGCAACAGATGTCCCTTTCTCCAAAAATGTACTCAATGGGACCGTAACGTTGCTACCACTCACCAGTTGACCTGCTGTGAGGAAAAATCAAGTTAGTACATTTCAAACAGGAAAAAGGTCATTTTAAACTCAACGTGAAAAAGCAAAATTCCAAAAGTATAAAACATAAAAAAATCCTTACCAGAGAGAGAAAACTAATCGTGCTTGGCACCTTCCTCCCACCCTGTGGTGCAACAGATGTCCCTTTCTCCAAAAATGTACTCAATGGGACCGTAACGTTGCTACCACTCACCAGTTGACCTGCTGTGAGGAAAAATCAAGTTAGTACACTTCAAACAGGAAAAAGGTCATTTTAAACTCACCGTGATTAATCAAAATTCCAAAAGTATAAAACATAAAAAAATCCTTACCAGAGAGAGAAAACTATTCGTGCTCCTCACCCTCCTCCCACCCTGTGGTGCACCAGATGTCCCTTTCTCCAAAAATGTACTCAATGGGACCGTAACGTTGCTACCACTCACCAGTTGACCTGCTGTGAGGAAAAATCAAGTTAGTACATTTCAAACAGGAAAAAGGTCATTTTAAACTCAACGTGATTAACCAAAATTCCAAAAGTACAAAACATAAAAAAATCCTTACCAGAGAGACAAAACTAATCCTGCTCGGCACCTTCCTCCCACCCTGTGGTGCAACAGATGTCCCTTTCTCCAAAAATGTACTCAATGGGACCGTAACGTTGCTACCACTCACCAGTTGACCTGCTGTGAGGAAAAATCAAGTTAGTACATTCAAACAGGGAAAAGGTCATTTAAAACTTAACGTGATTAACCAAAATTCCAAAAGTATAAAACATAAAAAAATCCTTACCAGAGAGAGAATACTAATCGTGCTCCTCACCCTCCTCCCACCCTGTGGTGCAACAGATGTCCCTTTCTCCAAAAATGTACTCAATGGGACTGTAACGTTAATACCACTCACCAGTTGACCTGCTGTGAGGAAAAATCAAGTTAGTACATTTCAAACAGGATAAAGGTCATTTTAAACTCAACGTGAAAAACCAAAATTCCAAAAGTATAAAACATTAAAAAATTCTTACCAGAGAGAGAAAACTAATCGTGATCGGCACCTTCCTCCCACCCTGTGGTGCAACAGATGTCCCTATCTCCAAAAATGTACTCAATGGGACCGTAAGGTTGCTACCACTCACCAGTTGACCTGCTGTGAGGAAAAATCAAGTTAGTACATTTCAAACAGGGAAAAGGTCTTTTTAAACTCAACGTGTTTAACCAAAATTCCAAAAGTATAAAACATAAAAAAATCCTTACCAAAGAGAGAAAACTAATCGTGCTCGGCACCTTCCTCCCACCCTGTGGTGCAACAGATGTCCCTTTCTCCAAAAATGTACTCAATGGGACTGTAACGTTGCTACCACTCACCAGTTGACCTGCTGTGAGGAAAAATCAAGTTAGTACATTTTAAACAGGAAAAAGGTCATTTTAAACTCAACGTGATTAACCAAAATTGCAAAAGTATAAAACATAAATAAATCCATACCAGAGAGAGAAAACTAATCGTGCTCGGCACCTTCCACCCACCCTGTGGTGCAACAGATGTCCCTTCCTCCAAAAATGTACTCAATGGGACCGTAATGTTGCTACCACTCACCAGTTGACGTGCTGTGAGGAAAAATCAAGTTAGTACATTACAAACAGGGAAAAGGTCATTTTAAACTCAACGTGATTAACCAAAATTCCAAAAGTATAAAACATAAAAAAATCCTTACCAGAGAGAGAAAACTAATCGTGCTCCTCACCCTCCTCCCACCCTGTGGTGCAACAGATGTCCCTTTCTCCAAAAATGTACTCAATGGGACTGTAACGTTAATACCACTCACCAGTTGACCTGCTGTGAGGAAAAATCAAGTTAGTACATTTCAAACAGGAAAAAGGTCATTTTAAACTCAACGTGATTAAGCAAAATTCCAAAAGTATAAAACATAAAAAAATCCTTACCAGAGAGAGAAAACTATTCGTGCTCCTCACCCTCCTCCCACCCTGTGGTGCAACAGATGTCCCTTTCTCCAAAAATGTACTCAATGGGACCGTAACGTTGCTACCACTCACCAGTTGACCTGCTGTGAGGAAATATCAAGTTAGTACATTTCAAACAGGATAAAGGTCATTTTAAACTCAACGTGAAAAACCAAAATTCCAAAAGTATAAAACATTAAAAAAGTCTTATCAGAGAGAGAAAACTGATCGTGCTCGGCACCTTCCTCCCACCCTGTGGTGCAACAGATGTCCCTTCCTCCAAAAATGTACTCTATGGGACCGTAACGTTACTACCACTCACCAGTTGACCTGCTGTGAGGAAAAATCAAGTTAGTACATTTCAAACAGGATAAAGGTCATTTTAAACTCAACGCGATTAACCAAAATTGCAAAAGTATAAAACATAAATAAATCCTTACCAGAGAGAGAAAACTAGTCGTGCGCGGCACCTTCCACCCACCCTGTGGTGCAACAGATGTCCCTTTCTCCAAAAATGTACTCAATGGGACCGTAATGTTGCTACCACTCATCAGTTGACCTGCTGTGAGGAAAAATCAAGTTAGTACATTTCAAACAGGAAAAAGGTCATTTTAAACTCAATGTGATTAATCAAAATTCCAAAAGTATGAAACATAAAAAAATCCTTACCAGAGGGAGAAAACTAATCGTGCTCGGCACCTTCCTACCACCCTGTGGTGCAACAGATGTCCCTTTCTCCAAAAATGCACTCAATGGGACTGTAACGTTGCTACCACTCACCAGCAGACCTGCTGTGAGGAAAAATCAAGTTAGTACAGTTCAAACAGGATAAGGTCATTTTAAACTCAACGTGATTAACCAAAATTGCAAAAGTATAAAACATAAAAGAATTCTTACCAGAGAGAGAAAACTAATCGTGCTCGGCACCTTCCTCCCACCCTGTGGTGCAACAGATGTCCCTTTCTCCAAAAATGTACTCAATGGGACTGTAACGTTGCTACCACTCACCAGTTGACCTGCTGTGAGGAAAAATCAAGTTAGTACATTTCAAACAGGAAAAAGGTCATTTTAAACTCAACGTGATTAACCAAAATTCCAAAAGTATAAAACATAAAAAAATCCTTACCAGGGAGACAAAACTAATCCTGCTCGGCACCTTCCTACCACCCCGTGGTGCAACAGATGTCCCTTTCTCCAAAAATGTACTCAATGGGGCCCTAACGTTGCTACCACTCACCAGTTGACCTGCTGTGAGGAAAAATCAAGTTAGTTCATTTCAAACAGGAAAAAGGTCATTTTAAACTCAACGTGAAAAACCAAAATTCCAAAAGTATTAAACATAAAAAAATCCTCAATAGAGAGAGAAAACTAATCGTGCTCGGCACCTTCCTCCCACCCTGTGGTGCAACAGATGTCCCTTTCTCCAAAAATGTACTCAATGGGACCGTAACGTTGCTACCACTCACCAGTTGACCTGCTGTGAGGAAAAATCAAGTTAGTACATTTCAAACAGGAAAAAGGTCATTTTAAACTCATTGTGAAAAACCAAAATTCCAAAAGTATAAAACATAAAAAAATCCTTACCAGAGAGACAAAACTAATCCTGCTCGGCACCTTCCTCCCACACTGTGGTGCAACAGATGTCCCTTTCTCCAAAAATGTACTCAATGGGACCGTAACGTTGCTACCACTCACCAGTTGACCTGCTGTGAGGAAAAATCAAGTTAGTTCATTTCAAACAGGAAAAAGGTCATTTTAAACCCAACGTGAAAAACCAAAATTCCAAAAGTATAAAACATAAAAAAATTCTTACCAGAGAGAGAAAACTAATCGTGCTCGGCACCTTCCTCCCACCCTGTGTTGCAACAGATGTCCCTTTCTCCAAAAATGTACTCAATGGGACCGTAACGTTGCTACCACTCACCAGTTTACCTGCTGTGAGGAAAAATCAAGTTAGTACATTTCAAACAGGAAAAAGGTCATTTTAAACTCAACGTGATTAACCAAAATTCCAAAAGTATAAAACATAAAAAAATCCTTACCAGAGAGAGAAAACTAATCGTGCTCGGCACCTTCCTCCCACCCTGTGGTGCAACAGATGTCCCTTTCTCCAAAAATGTACTCAATGGGACCATAACGTTGCCTCCACTCACCAGTTGACCTGCTGTGAGGGAAAATCAAGTTAGTACATTTCAAACAGGGAAAAGGTCATTTTAAACTCAACGTGATTAACCAAAATTCCAAAAGTATAAAACATAAAAAAATCCTTACCAGAGAGAGAAAACTAATCGTGCTCGGCACCTTCCTCCGACCCTGTGGTGCAACAGATGTCCCTTTCTCCAAAAATGTACTCAATGGGACCGTAACGTTGCTACCACTCACCAGTTGACCTGCTGTGGGAAAAAATCAAGATAGTACATTTCAAACAGGAAAAAGGTCATTTTAAACTCAACGTGAAAAACCAAAATTGCAAAAGTATAAAACATAAAAAAAAACTTACCAGAGAGAAAAACTAGTTGTGCTCGGCACCTTCCTCCCACCCTGTGGTGCAACAGATGTCCCTTTCTCCAAAAATGTACTCAATGGGACCGTAACGTTCCTACCACTCACCAGTTGACCTGCTGTGAGGAAAAATCAAGTTAGTACATTTCAAATAGGAAAAAGGTCATTTTAAACTCAAAGTGATTAACCAAAATTCCAAAAGTATAAAACATAAAAAAATCCTTACCAGAGAGAGAAAACTAATCGTGCTCGGCTCCTTCCTCCCACCCTGTGGTGCAACAGATGTCCCTTTCTCCAAAAATGTACTCAATGGGACCTTAACGTTGCTACCACTCACCAGTTGACCTGCTGTGAGGAAAAATCAAGTTAGTACATTTCAAACAGGAAAAAGGTCATTTTAAACTCAACGTGATTAACCAAAATTGCAAAAGTATAAAACATAAATAAATCCTTACCAGAGAGAGAAAACTAATCATGCTCGGCACCTTCCTCCCACCCTGTGGTGCAACAGATGTCCCTTTCTCCAAAAATGTACTCAATTGGACCGTAACGTTGCTACCACTCACCAGTTAACCTGCTGTGAGGAAAAATCAAGTTAGTACATTTTAAACAGGAAAAAGGTCATTTTAAACTCAACGTGATTAACCAAAATTCCAAAATTATAAAACATAAAAAAATCCTTAACAGAGAGAGAAAACTAATCGTGCTCCTCAGCCTCTTCCCACCCTGTGGTGCAACAGATGTCCCTTTCTCCAAAAATGTACTCAATGGGACCGTAATGTTGCTACCACTCACCAGTTGACCTGCTGTGAGGAAAAATCAAGTTAGTTCATTTCAAACAGGAAAAAGGTCATTTTAAACTCAACGTGAAAAACCAAAATTCCAAAAGTATAAAATATAAAAAAATCCTTACCAGAGAGAGAAAACTAATCGTGCTCGGCACCTTCCTCCCACCCTGTGGTGCAACAGATGTCCCTTTCTCCAAAAATGTACTCAATGGGACCGTAACGTTGCTACCACTCACCAGTTGACCTGCTGTGAGGAAAAATCAAGTTAGTACATTTCAAACAGGAAAAAGGTCATTTTAAACTCAACGTGAAAAAGCAAAATTCCAAAAGTATAAAACATAAAAAAATCCTTACCAGAGAGAGAAAACTAATCGTGCTTGGCACCTTCCTCCCACCCTGTGGTGCAACAGATGTCCCTTTCTCCAAAAATGTACTCAATGGGACCGTAACGTTGCTACCACTCACCAGTTGACCTGCTGTGAGGAAAAATCAAGTTAGTACACTTCAAACAGGAAAAAGGTCATTTTAAACTCACCGTGATTAATCAAAATTCCAAAAGTATAAAACATAAAAAAATCCTTACCAGAGAGAGAAAACTATTCGTGCTCCTCACCCTCCTCCCACCCTGTGGTGCACCAGATGTCCCTTTCTCCAAAAATGTACTCAATGGGACCGTAACGTTGCTACCACTCACCAGTTGACCTGCTGTGAGGAAAAATCAAGTTAGTACATTTCAAACAGGAAAAAGGTCATTTTAAACTCAACGTGATTAACCAAAATTCCAAAAGTACAAAACATAAAAAAATCCTTACCAGAGAGACAAAACTAATCCTGCTCGGCACCTTCCTCCCACCCTGTGGTGCAACAGATGTCCCTTTCTCCAAAAATGTACTCAATGGGACCGTAACGTTGCTACCACTCACCAGTTGACCTGCTGTGAGGAAAAATCAAGTTAGTACATTCAAACAGGGAAAAGGTCATTTAAAACTTAACGTGATTAACCAAAATTCCAAAAGTATAAAACATAAAAAAATCCTTACCAGAGAGAGAATACTAATCGTGCTCCTCACCCTCCTCCCACCCTGTGGTGCAACAGATGTCCCTTTCTCCAAAAATGTACTCAATGGGACTGTAACGTTAATACCACTCACCAGTTGACCTGCTGTGAGGAAAAATCAAGTTAGTACATTTCAAACAGGATAAAGGTCATTTTAAACTCAACGTGAAAAACCAAAATTCCAAAAGTATAAAACATTAAAAAATTCTTACCAGAGAGAGAAAACTAATCGTGATCGGCACCTTCCTCCCACCCTGTGGTGCAACAGATGTCCCTATCTCCAAAAATGTACTCAATGGGACCGTAAGGTTGCTACCACTCACCAGTTGACCTGCTGTGAGGAAAAATCAAGTTAGTACATTTCAAACAGGGAAAAGGTCTTTTTAAACTCAACGTGTTTAACCAAAATTCCAAAAGTATAAAACATAAAAAAATCCTTACCAAAGAGAGAAAACTAATCGTGCTCGGCACCTTCCTCCCACCCTGTGGTGCAACAGATGTCCCTTTCTCCAAAAATGTACTCAATGGGACTGTAACGTTGCTACCACTCACCAGTTGACCTGCTGTGAGGAAAAATCAAGTTAGTACATTTTAAACAGGAAAAAGGTCATTTTAAACTCAACGTGATTAACCAAAATTGCAAAAGTATAAAACATAAATAAATCCATACCAGAGAGAGAAAACTAATCGTGCTCGGCACCTTCCACCCACCCTGTGGTGCAACAGATGTCCCTTCCTCCAAAAATGTACTCAATGGGACCGTAATGTTGCTACCACTCACCAGTTGACGTGCTGTGAGGAAAAATCAAGTTAGTACATTACAAACAGGGAAAAGGTCATTTTAAACTCAACGTGATTAACCAAAATTCCAAAAGTATAAAACATAAAAAAATCCTTACCAGAGAGAGAAAACTAATCGTGCTCCTCACCCTCCTCCCACCCTGTGGTGCAACAGATGTCCCTTTCTCCAAAAATGTACTCAATGGGACTGTAACGTTAATACCACTCACCAGTTGACCTGCTGTGAGGAAAAATCAAGTTAGTACATTTCAAACAGGAAAAAGGTCATTTTAAACTCAACGTGATTAAGCAAAATTCCAAAAGTATAAAACATAAAAAAATCCTTACCAGAGAGAGAAAACTATTCGTGCTCCTCACCCTCCTCCCACCCTGTGGTGCAACAGATGTCCCTTTCTCCAAAAATGTACTCAATGGGACCGTAACGTTGCTACCACTCACCAGTTGACCTGCTGTGAGGAAATATCAAGTTAGTACATTTCAAACAGGATAAAGGTCATTTTAAACTCAACGTGAAAAACCAAAATTCCAAAAGTATAAAACATTAAAAAAGTCTTATCAGAGAGAGAAAACTGATCGTGCTCGGCACCTTCCTCCCACCCTGTGGTGCAACAGATGTCCCTTCCTCCAAAAATGTACTCTATGGGACCGTAACGTTACTACCACTCACCAGTTGACCTGCTGTGAGGAAAAATCAAGTTAGTACATTTCAAACAGGATAAAGGTCATTTTAAACTCAACGCGATTAACCAAAATTGCAAAAGTATAAAACATAAATAAATCCTTACCAGAGAGAGAAAACTAGTCGTGCGCGGCACCTTCCACCCACCCTGTGGTGCAACAGATGTCCCTTTCTCCAAAAATGTACTCAATGGGACCGTAATGTTGCTACCACTCATCAGTTGACCTGCTGTGAGGAAAAATCAAGTTAGTACATTTCAAACAGGAAAAAGGTCATTTTAAACTCAATGTGATTAATCAAAATTCCAAAAGTATGAAACATAAAAAAATCCTTACCAGAGGGAGAAAACTAATCGTGCTCGGCACCTTCCTACCACCCTGTGGTGCAACAGATGTCCCTTTCTCCAAAAATGCACTCAATGGGACTGTAACGTTGCTACCACTCACCAGTTGACCTGCTGTGAGGAAAAATCAAGTTAGTACATTTCAAACAGGATAAAGGTCATTTTAAACTCAACGCGATTAACCAAAATTGCAAAAGTATAAAACATAAATAAATCCTTACCAGAGAGAGAAAACTAATCGTGCGCGGCACCTTCCACCCACCCTGTGGTGCAACAGATGTCCCTTTCTCCAAAAATGTACTCAATGGGACCGTAATGTTGCTACCACTCACCAGTTGACCTGCTGTGCGGAAAAATCAAGTCAGTATATTTCAAACAGGAAAAAGGTCATTTTAAACTCAACGTGATTAACCAAAATTCCAAATGTATAAAACATAAAAAAATCCTTACCAGAGAGAGAAAACTAATCGTGCTCGGCACCTTCCACCCACCCAGTGGTGCAAGAGATGTCCCTTTCTCCAAAAATGTACTCAATGGGACCGTAACGTTGCTACCACTCACCAGTTGACCTGCTGTGAGGAAAAATCAAGTTAGTACATTTCAAACAGGAAAAAGGTCATTTTAAACTCAACGTGATTAACCAAAATTCCAAAAGTATAAAACATAAAAAAATCCTTACCAGAGAGATAAAACTAATCATGCTCGGTACCTTCCTCCCACCCTGTTGTGCAACAGATGTCCCTTTCTCCAAAAATGTTCTCAATGGGACCGTAACGTTGCTACCACTCACCAGTTGACCTGCTGTGAGGAAAAATCAAGTTAGTACATTTCAAACAGGAAGAAGGTCATTTTAAACTCAACGTGATTAACCAAAATTCCAAAAGTATAATACATAAAAAAATCCATACCAGAGAGAGAAAACTAATCGTGCTCGGCACCTTCCTCCCACCCTGTGGTGCAACAGATGTCCCTTTCTCCAAAAATGTACTCAATGGGACCATAACGTTGCTACCACTCATCAGTTGACCTGCTGTGAGGAAAAATCAAGTTAGTACATTTCAAACAGGAAAAAGGTCATTTTAAACTCAACGTGATTAACGAAAATTCCCTAAAGTATAAAACATAAAAAAATCCTTACCAGAGAGAGAAAACTAATCGTGCTCGGCACATTCCTCCCACCCTGTGGTGCAACAGATGTCCCTTTCTCCAAAAATGTACTCAATGGGACCGTAACATTGCTACCACTCACCAGTTGACCTGCTGTGAGGAAAAATCAAGTTAGTACATTTCAAACAGCAAAAGGGTCATTTTAAACTCAACGTGATTAACCAAAATTGCAAAAGTATAAAACATAAATAAATCCTTACCAGAGAGAGAAAACTAATCGTGCTCAGCACCTTCCACCCACCCTGTGGTGCAACAGATGTCCCTTTCTCCAAAAATGTACTCAATGGGACCGTAATGTTGCTACCACTCACCAGTTGACCTGCTGTGAGGAAAAATCAAGTTAGTACATTTCAAACAGGAAAAAGGTCATTTAAAACTCAACGTGATTAACCAAAATTCCAAAAGTATAAAACATAAAAAAATCCTTACAGAGAGAGAAAACTAATCGTGCTCGGCACCTTCCACCCACCCTGTGGTGCAACAGATGTCCCTTTCTCCAAAAATGTACTCAATGGGACCGTAATGTTGCTACCACTCATCAGTTGACCTGCTGTGAGGAAAAATCAAGTTAGTACATTTCAAACAGGAAAAAGGTCATTTTAAACTCAACGTGATTAACCAAAATTCCAAAAGTATAAAACATAAAAAAATCCTTACCAGAGAGAGAACACTAATCGTGCTCGGCACCTTCTTCCCACCCTGTGGTGCAACAGATGTCCCTTTCTCCAAAAATGTACTCAATGGGACCGTAACGTTGCTACCACTCACCAGTTGACCTGCTGTGAGGAAAAATCAAGTTAGTACATTTCAAACAGGAAAAAGGTCATTTTAAACTCAACGTGATTAACCAAAATTCCAAAAGTATAAAACATAAAAAAATCCTTACCAGAGAGAGAAAACTAATCGTGCTCCTCACCCTCCTCCCACCCTGTGGTGCAACAGATGTCCCTTTCTCCAAAAAAGTACTCAATGGGACCGTAACATTGCTACCACTCACCGGTTGACCTGCTGTGAGGAAAAATCAAGTTAGTACATTTCAAACAGGAAAAAGGTCATTTTAAACTCAACGTGATTAACCAAAATTCCAAAAGTATAAAACATAAAAGTATCCTTACCAGAGAGAGAAAACTAATCGTGCTCGGCACCTTCCTCCCACCCTGTGGTGCAACAGATGTTCCATTCTCCAAAAATGTACTCAATGGGACCGTAACGTTGCTACCACTCACCAGTTGACCTGCTGTGAGGAAAAATCAAGTTAGTACATTTCAAAAAGGAAAAAGGTCATTTTAAATTCAACGTGATTAACCAAAATTCCAAAAGCATAAAACATAAAAAATTCCATACCAGAGACAGAAAACTAATCGTGCTCGGCACCTTCTTCCCACCCTGTGGTGCAACAGATGTTCCATTCTCCAAAAATGTACTCAATGGGACCGTAACGTTGCTACCACTCACCAGTTGACCTGCTGTGAGGAAAAATCAAGTTAGTACATTTCAAAAAGGAAAAAGGTCATTTTAAATTCAACGTGATTAACCAAAATTCCAAAAGCATAAAACATAAAAAATTCCATACCAGAGACAGAAAACTAATCGTGCTCGGCACCTTCTTCCCACCCTGTGGTGCAACAGATGTCTATTTACCCAAAAATGTACTCAATGGGACCGTAACGTTGCTACCACTCACCAGTTGACCTGCTGTGTGGAAAAATCAAGTTAGTACATTTCAAACAGGAAAAAGGTCATTTAAAACTCAACGTGATCAATCAAAATTCCAAAAGTATAAAACATAAAAAAATCCTTACCAGAGTGAGAAAACTAATCGTGCTCGGCACCCTCCTCCCACCCTGTGGTGCAACAGATGTCCCTTTCTCCAAAATTGTACTCAATGGGACGGTAACCTTGCTACCACTCACCAGTTGACCTGCTGTGAGGAAAAATCAAGTTAGTACATTTCAAACACGAAGAAGGTCATTTTGAACTCTACGTAATTAACCAAAATTTCAAAAGTATAAAACATAAAAAAATCTTTACCAGAGAGAGAAAACTAATCGTGCTCGCCACCTTCCTCCCACCCTGTGGTGCAACAGATGTCCCTTTCTCCAAAAATGTACTCAATTGGACTGTAATTTTGCTACCACTCACCAGCTGACCTGCTGTGAGGAAAAATCAAGTTAGTACAGTTCAAAAAGGAAAAAGGTCATTTTAAACTCAACGTGATTAACCAAAATTCCAAAAGTATAAAACATAAAAAAATCCTTACCAGAGAGAGAAAACTAATCGTGCTCCTCACCATCCTCCCACCCAGTGGTGCAACAGATGTCCCTTTCTCCAAAAATGTACTCAATGGGACCGTAAGGTTTCTACCACACACCAGTTGACCTGCTGTGAGGAAAAAATCAAGTTAGTACATTTCAAACAGGAAAAAGTTCATTTTAAACTCAACGTGATTAACCAAAATTCCAAAAGTATAAAACATAAAAAAATCCTTACCAGAGAGAGAAAACTAATCGTGCTCCTCACCCTCCTCCCACCCTGTGGTGCAACAGATGTCCCTTTCTCCAAAAATGTACTCAATGGGACCGTAACATTGCTATCACTCACCAGTTGACCTGCTGTGAGGAAAAATCAAGTTAGTACATTTCAAACAGGAAAAAGGTCATTTTAAACTCAACGTGATTAACCAAAATTGCAAAAGTATAAAACATAAATAAATCCTTACCAGAGAGAGAAAACTAATCGTGCTCAGCACCTTCCACCCACCCTGTGGTGCAACAGATGTCCCTTTCTCCAAAAATGTACTCAGTGGGACCGTAATGTTGCTACCACTCACCAGTTGACCTGCTGTGAGGAAAAATCAAGTTAGTACATTTCAAACAGGAAAAAGGTCATTTAAAACTCAACGTGATTAACCAAAATTCCAAAAGTATAAAACATAAAAAAATCCTTACCAGAGAGAGAAAACTAATCGTGCTCGCCACCTTCCACCCACCCTGTGGTGCAACAGATGTCCCTTTCTCCAAAAATGTACTCAATGGGACCGTAATGTTGCTACCACTCACCAGTTGACCTGCTGTGAGGAAAAATCAAGTTAGTACATTTCAAACAGGAATAAGGTCATTTTAAACTCAACATGATTAACCAAAATTCCAAAAGTATAAAACATAAAAAAATCCTTACCAGAGAGAGAAAACTAATCGTGCTCCTCACCATCCTCCCACCCAGTGGTGCAACAGATGTCCCTTTCTCCAAAAATGTACTCAATGGGACCGTAAGGTTTCTACCACTCACCAGTTGACCTGCTGTGAGGAAAAATCAAGTTAGTACATTTCAAACAGGAAAAAGTTCATTTTAAACTCAACGTGATTAACCAACATTCCAAAAGTATAAAACATAAAAAAATCCTTACCAGAGAGAGAAAACTAATCGTGCTCCTCACCCTCCTCCCACCCTGTGGTGCAACAGATGTCCCTTTCTCCAAAAATGTACTCAATGGGACCGTAAAGTTGCTACCACACACCAGTTGACCTGCTGTGAGGAAAATTCAAGTTAGTACATTTCAAACACGAAATAGGTCATTTTAAACTCAACGTGATTAACCAAAATTCCAAAAGTATAAAACATAAAAAAATCCTTACCAGAGAGAGAAAACTAATCGTGCTCGGCACCCTCCTCACTCCCTGTGGTGCAACAGATGTCCCTTTCTCCAAAAATGTACTCAATGGGACCGTAACGTTGCTACCACTCACCAGTTGACCTGCTGTAAGGGAAAAATCAAGTTAGTACATTTCAAACAGGAAAAAGGTCATTTTAAACTCAACGTGATTAATCAAAATTCCAAAAGTATAAAACATAAAAAAATCCTTACCAGAGAGAGAAAACTATTCGTGCTCCTCACCGTCCTCCCACCCTGTGGTGCAACAGATGTCCCTTTCTCCAAAAATGTACTCAATGGGACCGTAACGTTGCTACCACTCACCAGTTGACCTGCTGTGAGGAAAAATCAAGTTAGTACATTTCAAACAGGAAAAAGGTCATTTTAAACTCAACGTGATCAATCAAAATTCCAAAAGTATAAAACATAAAAAAATCCTTACCAGAGAGAGAAAACTAATCGTGCTCGGCACCCTCCTCCCACCCTGTGGTGCAACAGATGTCCCTTTCTCCAAAAATGTACTCAATGGGACGGTAACCTTGCTACCACTCACCAGTTGACCTGCTGTGAGGAAAAATCAAGTTAGTACATTTCAAACAGGAAGAAGGTCATTTTAAACTCTATGTAATTAACCAAAATTCCAAAAGTATAAAACATAAAAAAATCTTTACCAGAGAGAGAAAACTAATCGTGCTCGCCACCTTCCTCCCACCCTGTGGTGCAACAGATGTCCCTTTCTCCAAAAATGTACTCAATGGGACTGTAATTTTGCTACCACTCACCAGCTGACCTGCTGTGAGGAAAAATCAAGTTAGTACAGTTCAAAAAGGAAAAAGGTCATTTTAAACTCAACGTGATTAACCAAAATTCCAAAAGTATAAAACATAAAAAAATCCTTACCAGAGAGAGAAAACTAATCGTGCTCCTCACCATCCTCCCACCCAGTGGTGCAACAGATGTCCCTTTCTCCAAAAATGTACTCAATGGGACCGTAAGGTTTCTACCACACACCAGATGACCTGCTGTGAGGAAAAATCAAGTTAGTACATTTCAAACAGGAAAAAGGTCATTTTAAACTCAACGTGATTAACCAAAATTCCAAAAGTGTAAAACATAATAAAATACTTACCAGAGAGAGAAAACTAATCGTGCTCCTCACCCTCCTCCCACCCTGTGGTGCAACAGATGTTCCTTTCTCCAAAAATGTACTCAATGGGACCGTAACGTTGCTACCACTCACCAGTTGACCTGCTGTGAGGAAAAATCAAGTTAGTACATTTCAAAAAGGAAAAAGGTCATTTTAAATTCAACGTGATTAACCAAAATTCCAAAAGTATAAAACATAAAAAAATTCTTACCAGAGAGAGAAAACTAATCGTGCTCCTCACCCTCCTCCCACCCTGTGGTGCAACAGATGTCCCTTTCTCCAAAAATGTACTCAATGGGACCGTAACGTTTCTACCACTCACCAGTTGACCTGCTGTGAGGAAAAATCAAGTTAGTACATTTCAAACAGGAAAAAGTTTATTTTAAACTCAACGTGATTAACCAAAATTCCAAAAGTATAAAACATAAAAAAATCGTTACCAGAGAGAGAAAACTAATCGTGCTCCTCACCCTCCTCCCAGCCTGTGGTGCAACAGATGTCCCTTTCTCCAAAAATGTGCTCAATGGGACCGTAACGTTGCTACCACTCACCAGTTGACCTGCTGTGAGGAAAATTCAAGTTAGTACATTTCAAACTCGAAATAGGTCATTTTAAACTCAACGTGATTAACCAAAATTCCAAAAGTATAAAACATAAAAAAATCATTACCAGAGAGAGAAAACTAATCGTGCTCGGCACCCTCCTCCCACCCTGTGGTGCAACAGATGTCCCTTTCTCCAAAAATGTACTCAATGGGACGGTAACCTTGCTACCACTCACCAGTTGACCTGCTGTGAGGAAAAATCAAGTTAGTACATTTCAAACAGGAAGAAGGTCATTTTAAACTCTACGTAATTAACCAAAATTCCAAAAGTATAAAACATAAAAAAATCCTTACCAGAGAGAGAAAACTAATCGTGCTCGCCACCTTCCTCCCACCCTGTGGTGCAACAGATGTCCCTTTCTCCAAAAATGTACTCAATGGGACCGTAACATTGCTACCACTCACCAGTTGACCTGCTGTGAGGAAAAATCAAGTCAGTACATTTCAAACAGGAAAAAGGTCATTTTAAACTCAACGTGATCAATCAAAATTCCAAAAGTATAAAACATAAAAAAATCCTTACCAGAGAGAGAAAACTAATCGTGCTCGGCACCCTCCTCCCACCCTGTGGTGCAACAGATGTCCCTTTCTCCAAAAATGTACTCAATGGGACGGTAACCTTGCTACCACTCACCAGTTGACCTGCTGTGAGTAAAAATCAAGTTAGTACATTTCAAACAGGAAGAAGGTCATTTTAAACTCTACGTAATTAACCAAAATTCCAAAAGTATAAAACATAAAAAAATCTTTACCAGAGAGAGAAAACTAATCGTGCTCGCCACCTTCCTCCCACCCTGTGGTGCAACAGATGTCCCTTTCTCCAAAAATGTACTCAATGGGACTGTAATTTTGCTACCACTCACCAGCTGACCTGCTGTGAGGAAAAATCAAGTTAGTACAGTTCAAAAAGGAAAAAGGTCATTTTAAACTCAACGTGATTAACCAAAATTCCAAAAGTATAAAACATACAAAAATCCTTACCAGAGAGAGAAAACTAATCGTGCTCCTAACCATCCTCCCACCCAGTGGTGCAACAGATGTCCCTTTCTCCAAAAATGTACTCAATGGGACCGTAAGGTTTCTACCACACACCAGAAGACCTGCTGTGAGGAAAAATCAAGTTAGTACATTTCAAACAGGAAAAAGGTCATTTTAAACTCAACGTGATTAACCAAAATTCCAAAAGTGTAAAACATAATAAAATACTTACCAGAGAGAGAAAACTAATCGTGCTCCTCACCCTCCTCCCACCCTGTGGTGCAACAGATGTTCCTTTCTCCAAAAATGTACTCAATGGGACCGTAACGTTGCTACCACTCACCAGTTGACCTGCTGTGAGGAAAAATCAAGTTAGTACATTTCAAAAAGGAAAAAGGTCATTTTAAATTCAACGTGATTAACCAAAATTCCAAAAGTATAAAACATAAAAAAATCCTTACCAGAGAGAGAAAACTAATCGTGCTCCTCACCCTCCTCCCACCCTGTGGTGCAACAGATGTCCCTTTCTCCAAAAATGTACTCAATGGGACCGTAACGTTTCTACCACTCACCAGTTGACCTGCTGTGAGGAAAAATCAAGTTAGTACATTTCAAACAGGAAAAAGTTCATTTTAAACTCAACGTGATTAACCAAAATTCCAAAAGTATAAAACATAAAAAAATCCTTACCAGAGAGAGAAAACTAATCGTGCTCCTCACCCTCCTCCCACCCTGTGGTGCAACAGATGTCCCTTTCTCCAAAAATGTGCTCAATGGGACCGTAACGTTGCTACCACTCACCAGTTGACCTGCTGTGAGGAAAATTCAAGTTAGTACATTTCAAACACGAAATAGGTCATTTTAAACTCAACGTGATTAACCAAAATTCCAAAAGTATAAAACATAAAAAAATCCTTACCAGAGAGAGAAAACTAATCGTGCTCGGCACCCTCCTCCCACCCTGTGGTGCAACAGATGTCCCTTTCTCCAAAAATGTACTCAATGGGACGGTAACCTTGCTACCACTCACCAGTTGACCTGCTGTGAGGAAAAATCAAGTTAGTACATTTCAAACAGGAAGAAGGTCATTTTAAACTCTACGTAATTAACCAAAATTCCAAAAGTATAAAACATAAAAAAATCCTTACCAGAGAGAGAAAACTAATCGTGCTCGCCACCTTCCTCCCACCCTGTGGTGCAACAGATGTCCCTTTCTCCAAAAATGTACTCAATGGGACTGTAATGTTGCTACCACTCACCAGCTGACCTGCTGTGAGGAAAAATCAAGTTAGTACAGTTCAAAAAGGAAAAAGGTCATTTTAAACTCAACGTGATTAACCAAAATTCCAAAAGTATAAAACATAAAAAAATCCTTACCAGAGAGAGAAAACTAATCGTGCTCCTCACCATCCTCCCACCCAGTGGTGCAACAGATGTCCCTTTCTCCAAAAATGTACTCATTGGGACCGTAAGGTTTCTACCACTCACCAGTTGACCTGCTGTGAGGAAAAATCAAGTTAGTACATTTCAAACAGGAAAAAGTTCATTTTAAACTCAACGTGATTAATCAAAATTCCAAAAGTATAAAACATAAAAAAATCCTTACCAGAGAGAGAAAACTAATCGTGCTCCTCACCCTCCTCCCACCCTGTGGTGCAACAGATGTCCCTTTCTCCAAAAATGTACTCAATGGGACCGTAACGTTGCTACCACACACCAGTTGACCTGCTGTGAGGAAAATTCAAGTTAGTACATTTCAAACACGAAATAGGTCATTTTAAACTCAACGTGATTAACCAAAATTCCAAAAGTATAAAACATAAAAAAATCCTTACCAGAGAGAGAAAACTAATCGTGCTCGGCACCCTCCTCCCTCCCTGTGGTGCAACAGATGTCCCTTTCTCCAAAAATGTACTCAATGGGACTGTAACGTTGCTACCACTCACCAGTTGACCTGCTGTGTGGAAAAATCAAGTTAGTACATTTCAAACAGGAAAAAGGTCATTTTAAACTCAACGTGATTAACCAAAATTCCAAAAGTATAAAACATAAAAAAATCCATACCAGAGAAAGAAAACTAATCGTGCTCGGCACCTTCTTCCCACCCTGTGGTGCAACAGATGTCTATTTCGCCAAAAATGTACTCAATGGTACCGTAACGTTGCTACCACTCACCAGTTGACCCGCTGTGAGGAAAAATCAAGTTAGTACATTTCAAACAGGAAAAAGGTCATTTTAAACTCATTGTGATTAACCAACATTCCAAAAGTATAAAACATAAAAAAATCCTTACCAGAGAGAGAAAACTAATCGTGCTCGGCACCTTCCTCCCACCCTGTGGTGCAACAGATGTCCCTTTCTCCAAATATGTACTCAATGGGACGGTAACGTTGCTACCACTCACCAGTTGACCTGCTGTGAGGAAAAATCAAGTTAGTACATTTCAAACAGGAAAAAGGTCATTTTAAACTCAACGTGATTAATCAAAATTCCAAAAGTTTAAAACATAAAAAAATCCTTACCAGAGAGAGAAAACTATTCGTGCTCCTCACCGTCCTCCCACCCTGTGGTGCAACAGATGTCCCTTTCTCCAAAAATGTACTCAATGGGACCGTAACGTTGCTACCACTCACCAGTTGACCTGCTGTGAGGAAAAATCAAGTTAGTACATTTCAAACAGGAAAAAGGTCATTTTAAACTCAACGTGATCAATAAAAATTCCAAAAGTATAAAACATAAAAAAATCCTTACCAGAAAGAGAAAACTAATCGTGCTCGGCACCCTCCTCCCACCCTGTGGTGCAACAGATGTCCCTTTCTCCAAAAATGTACTCTATGGGACGGTAACCTTGCTACCACTCACCAGTTGACCTGCTGTGAGGAAAAATCAAGTTAGTACATTTCAAACAGGAAGAAGGTCATTTCAAACTCTACGTAATTAACCAAAATTCCAAAAGTATAAAAAATAAAAAAATCTTTACCAGAGAGAGAAAACTAATTGTGCTCGCCACCTTCCTCCCACCCTGTGGTGCAACAGATGTCCCTTTCTCCAAAAATGTACTCAATGGGACTGTAATGTTGCTACCACTCACCAGCTGACCTGCTGTGAGGAAAAATCAAGTTAGTACAGTTCAAAAAGGAAAAAGGTCATTTTAAACTCAACGTGATTAACCAAAATTCCAAAAGTATAAAACATAAAAAAATCCTTACCAGAGAGAGAAAACTAATCGTGCTCCTCACCATCCTCCCACCCAGTGGTGCAACAGATGTCCCTTTCTCCAAAAATGTACTCAATGGGACCGTAAGGTTTCTACCACACACCAGTTGACCTGCTGTGAGGAAAAATCAAGTTAGTACATTTCAAACAGGAAAAAGTTCATTTTAAACTCAACGTGATTAACCAAAATTCCAAAAGTATAAAACATAAAAAAATCCTTACCAGAGAGAGAAAACTAATCGTGCTCCTCACCCTCCTCCCACCCTGTGGTGCAACAGATGTCCCTTTCTCCAAAAATGTACTCAATGGGACCGTAACGTTGCTACCACACACCAGTTGACCTGCTGTGAGGAAAATTCAAGTTAGTACATTTCAAACACGAAATAGGTCATTTTAAACTCAACGTGAGTAACCAAAATTCCAAAAGTATAAAACATAAAAAAATCCTTACTAGAGAGAGAAAACTAATCGTGCTCGGCACCCTCCTCCCACCCTGTGGTGCAACAGATGTCCCTTTCTCCAAAAATGTACTCAATGGGACCGTAACGTTGCTACCACTCACCAGTTGATCTGCTGTGAGGAAAAATCAAGTTAGTACATTTCAAACAGGAAAAAGGTCATTTTAAACTCAACGTGATTAACCAAAATTCCAAAAGTATAAAACATAAAAAAATCCATACCAGAGAAAGAAAACTAATCGTGCTCGGCACCTTCTTCCCACCCTGTGGTGCAACAGATGTCTATTTCGCCAAAAATGTACTCAATGGTACCGTAACGTTGCTACCACTCACCAGTTGACCTGCTGTGAGGAAAAATCAAGTTAGTACATTTCAAACAGGAAAAAGGTCATTTTAAACTCATTGTGATTAACCAACATTCCAAAAGTATAAAACATAAAAAAATCCTTACCAGAGAGAGAAAACTAATCGTGCTCGGCACCTTCCTCCCACCCTGTGGTGCAACAGATGTCCCTTTCTCCAAAAATGTACTCAATGGGACGGTAACGTTGCTACCACTCACCAGTTGACCTGCTGTGAGGAAAAATCAAGTTAGTACATTTCAAACAGGTAAAAGGTCATTTTAAACTCAACGTGATTAATCAAAATTCCAAAAGTATAAAACATAAAAAAATCCTTACCAGAGAGAGAAAACTATTCGTGCTCCTCACCGTCCTCCCACCCTGTGGTGCAACAGATGTCCCTTTCTCCAAAAATGTACTCAATGGGACCGTAACGTTGTTACCACTCACCAGTTGACCTGCTGTGAGGAAAAATCAAGTTAGTACATTTCAAACAGGAAAATGGTCATTTTAAACTCAACGTGATCAATCAAAATTCCAAAAGTATAAAACGTAAAAAAATCCTTACCAGAGAGAGAAAACTAATCGTGCTTGGCACCCTCCTCCCACCCTGTGGTGCAACAGATGTCCCTTTCTCCAAAAATGTACTCAATGGGACGGTAACCTTGCTACCACTCACCAGTTGACCTGCTGTGAGGAAAAATCAAGTTAGTACATTTCAAACAGGAAGAAGGTCATTTTAAACTCTACGTAATTAACGAAAATTCCAAAAGTATAAAACATAAAAAAATCTTTACCAGAGAGAGAAAACTAATCGTGCTCGCCACCTTCCTCCCACCCTGTGGTGCAACAGATGTCCCTTTCTCCAAAAATGTACTCAATGGGACTGTAATGTTGCTACCACTCACCAGCTGACCTGCTGTGAGGAAAAATCAAGTTAGTACAGTTCAAAAAGGAAAAAGGTCATTTTAAACTCAACATGATTAACCAAAATTCCAAAAGTATAAAACATAAAAAAATCCTTACCAGAGAGAGAAAACTAATCGTGCTCCTCACCATCCACCCACCCTGTGGTGCAACAGATGTCCCTTTCTCCAAAAATGTACTCAATGGGACCGTAAGGTTTCTACCACACACCAGTTGACCTGCTGTGAGGAAAAATCAAGTTAGTACATTTCAAACAGGAAAAAGTTCATTTTAAACTCAACGTGATTAACCAAAATTCCAAAAGAATAAAACATAAAAAAATCCTTACCAGAGAGAGAAAACTAATCGTGCTCCTCACCCTCCTCCCACCCTGTGGTGCAACAGATGTCCCTTTCTCCAAAAATGTACTCAATGGGACCGTAACGTTGCTACCACACACCAGTTGACCTGCTGTGAGGAAAATTCAAGTTAGTACATTTCAAACACGAAATAGGTCATTTTAAACTCAACGTGAGTAACCAAAATTCCAAAAGTATAAAACATAAAAAAATCCTTACCAGAGAGAGAAAACTAATCGTGCTCGGCACCCTCCTCCCACCCTGTGGTGCAACAGATGTCTCTTTCTCCAAAAATGTACTCAATGGGACCGTAACGTTGCTACCACTCACCAGTTGACCTGCTGTGAGGAAAAATCAAGTTAGTATATTTCAAACAGGAAAAAGGTCATTTTAAACTCAACGTGATTAACCAAAATTCCAAAAGTATAAAACATAAAAAAATCCATACCAGAGAAAGAAAACTAATCGTGCTCGGCACCTTCTTCCCACCCTGTGGTGCAACAGATGTCTATTTCGCCAAAAATGTACTCAGTGGTACCGTAACGTTGCTACCACTCACCAGTTGACCTGCTGTGAGGAAAAATCAAGTTAGTACATTTCAAACAGGAAAAAGGTCATTTTAAACTCATTGTGATTAACCAACATTCCAAAAGTATAAAACATAAAAAAATCCTTACCAGAGAGAGAAAACTAATCGTGCTCGGCACCTTCCTCCCACCCTGTGGTGCAACAGATGTCCCTTTCTCCAAATATGTACTCAATGAGACGGTAACGTTGCTACCACTCACCAGTTGACCTGCTGTGAGGAAAAATCAAGTTAGTACATTTCAAACAGGAAAAAGGTCATTTTAAACTCAACGTGATTAATCAAAATTCCAAAAGTTTAAAACATAAAAAAATCCTTACCAGAGAGAGAAAACTATTCATGCTCCTCACCGTCCTCCCACCCTGTGGTGCAACAGATGTCCCTTTCTCCAAAAATGTACTCAATGGGACCGTAACGTTGCTACCACTCACCAGTTGACCTGCTGTGAGGAAAAATCAAGTTAGTACATTTCAAACAGGAAAAAGGTCATTTTAAACTCAACGTGATCAATCAAAATTCCAAAAGTATAAAACATAAAAAAATCCTTACCAGAAAGAGAAAACTAATCGTGCTCGGCACCCTCCTCCCACCCTGTGGTGCAACAGATGTCCCTTTCTCCAAAAATGTACTCTATGGGACGGTAACCTTGCTACCACTCACCAGTTGACCTGCTGTGAGGAAAAATCAAGTTAGTACATTTCAAACAGGAAGAAGGTCATTTTAAACTCTACGTAATTAACCAAAATTCCAAAAGTATAAAAAATAAAAAAATCTTTACCAGAGAGAGAAAACTAATCGTGCTCGCCACCTTCCTCCCACCCTGTGGTGCAACAGATGTCCCTTTCTCCAAAAATGTACTCAATGGGACTGTAATGTTGCTACCACTCACCAGCTGACCTGCTGTGAGGAAAAATCAAGTTAGTACAGTTCAAAAAGGAAAAAGGTCATTTTAAACTCAACGTGATTAACCAAAATTCCAAAAGTATAAAACATAAAAAAATCCTTACCAGAGAGAGAAAACTAATCGTGCTCCTCACCATCCTCCCACCCAGTGGTGCTACAGATGTCCCTTTCTCCAAAAATGTACTCAATGGGACCGTAAGGTTTCTACCACACACCAGTTGACCTGCTGTGAGGAAAAATCAAGTTAGTACATTTCAAACAGGAAAAAGTTCATTTTAAACTCAACGTGATTAACCAAAATTCCAAAAGTATAAAACATAAAAAAATCCTTACCAGAGAGAGAAAACTAATCGTGCTCCTCACCCTCCTCCCACCCTGTGGTGCAACAGATGTCCCTTTCTCCAAAAATGTACTTAATGGGACCGTAACGTTGCTACCACACACCAGTTGACCTGCTGTGAGGAAAATTCAAGTTAGTACATTTCAAACACGAAATAGGTCATTTTAAACTCAACGTGAGTAACCAAAATTCCAAAAGTATAAAACATAAAAAAATCCTTACTAGAGAGAGAAAACTAATCGTGCTCGGCACCCTCCTCCCACCCTGTGGTGCAACAGATGTCCCTTTCTCCAAAAATGTACTCAATGGGACCGTAACGTTGCTACCACTCACCAGTTGACCTGCTGTGAGGAAAAATCAAGTTAGTACATTTCAAACAGGAAAAAGGTCATTTTAAACTCAACGTGATTAACCAAAATTCCAAAAGTATAAAACATAAAAAAATCCATACCAGAGAAAGAAAACTAATCGTGCTCGGCACCTTCTTCCCACCCTGTGGTGCAACAGATGTCTATTTCGCCAAAAATGTACTCAATGGTACCGTAACGTTGCTACCACTCACCAGTTGACCTGCTGTGAGGAAAAATCAAGTTAGTACATTTCAAACAGGAAAAAGGTCATTTTAAACTCATTGTGATTAACCAACATTCCAAAAGTATAAAACATAAAAAAATCCTTACCAGAGAGAGAAAACTAATCGTGCTCGGCACCTTCCTCCCACCCTGTGGTGCAACAGATGTCCCTTTCTCCAAAAATGTACTCAATGGGACGGTAACGTTGCTACCACTCACCAGTTGACCTGCTGTGAGGAAAAATCAAGTTAGTACATTTCAAACAGGTAAAAGGTCATTTTAAACTCAACGTGATTAATCAAAATTCCAAAAGTATAAAACATAAAAAAATCCTTACCAGAGAGAGAAAACTATTCGTGCTCCTCACCGTCCTCCCACCCTGTGGTGCAACAGATGTCCCTTTCTCCAAAAATGTACTCAATGGGACCGTAACGTTGCTACCACTCACCAGTTGACCTGCTGTGAGGAAAAATCAAGTTAGTACATTTCAAACAGGAAAAAGGTCATTTTAAACTCAACGTGATCAATCAAAATTCCAAAAGTATAAAACGTAAAAAAATCCTTACCAGAGAGAGAAAACTAATCGTGCTTGGCACCCTCCTCCCACCCTGTGGTGCAACAGATGTCCCTTTCTCCAAAAATGTACTCAATGGGACGGTAACCTTGCTACCACTCACCAGTTGACCTGCTGTGAGGAAAAATCAAGTTAGTACATTTCAAACAGGAAGAAGGTCATTTTAAACTCTACGTAATTAACCAAAATTCCAAAAGTATAAAACATAAAAAAATCTTTACCAGAGAGAGAAAACTAATCGTGCTCGCCACCTTCCTCCCACCCTGTGGTGCAACAGATGTCCCTTTCTCCAAAAATGTACTCAATGGGACTGTAATGTTGCTACCACTCACCAGCTGACCTGCTGTGAGGAAAAATCAAGTTAGTACAGTTCAAAAAGGAAAAAGGTCATTTTAAACTCAACGTGATTAACCAAAATTCCAAAAGTATAAAACATAAAAAAATCCTTACCAGAGAGAGAAAACTAATCGTGCTCCTCACCATCCTCCCACCCAGTGGTGCAACAGATGTCCCTTTCTCCAAAAATGTACTCAATGGGACCGTAAGGTTTCTACCACACACCAGTTGACCTGCTGTGAGGAAAAATCAAGTTAGTACATTTCAAACAGGAAAAAGTTCATTTTAAACTCAACGTGATTAACCAAAATTCCAAAAGTATAAAACATAAAAAAATCCTTACCAGAGAGAGAAAACTAATCGTGCTCCTCACCCTCCTCCCACCCTGTGGTGCAACAGATGTCCCTTTCTCCAAAAATGTACTCAATGGGACCGTAACGTTGCTACCACACACCAGTTGACCTGCTGTGAGGAAAATTCAAGTTAGTACATTTCAAACACGAAATAGGTCATTTTAAACTCAACGTGAGTAACCAAAATTCCAAAAGTATAAAACATAAAAAAATCCTTACCAGAGAGACAAAACTAATCCTGCTCGGCACCTTCCTCCCACCCTGTGGTGCAACAGATGTCCCTTTCTCCAAAAATGTACTCAATGGGACCGTAACGTTGCTACCACTCACCAGTTGACCTGCTGTGAGGAAAAATCAAGTTAGTACATTTCAAACAGGGAAAAGGTCATTTTAAACTCAACGTGATTAACCAAAATTCCAAAAGTATAAAACATAAAAAAAATCCTTACCAGAGAGAGAAAACTAATCGTGCTCGGCACCTTCCTCCCACCCTGTGGTGCAACAGATGTCCCTTTCTCCAAAAATATACTCAATGGGACCGTATCGTTGCTACTACTCACCAGTTGACCTGCTGTGAGGAAAAATCAAGTTAGTACATTTCAAACAGGAAAAAGGTCATTTTAAACTCAACATGATTAACCAAAATTCCAAAAGTATAAAACATAAAAAAATCATTACCAGAGGGAGAAAACTAATCGTGCTCGGCACCTTCCTCCCACCCTGTGGTGCAACAGATGTTCCTTTCTCCAAAAATGTACTCAATGGTACCGTAACGTTGCTACCACTCACCAGTTGACCTGCTGTGAGGAAATATCAAGTTAGTACATTTCAAAAAGGAAAAAGGTCATTTTAAATTCAACGTGATTAACCAAAATTCCAAAAGTATAAAACATAAAAAAATCCTTACCAGAGAGAGAAAACTAATCGTGCTCCTCACCCTCCTCCCACCCTGTGGTGCAACAGATGTCCCTTTCTCCAAAAATGTACTCAATGGGACCGTAACATTTCTACCACTCACCAGTTGACCTGCTGTGAGGAAAAATCAAGTTAGTACATTTCAAACAGGAAAAAGTTCATTTTAAACTCAACGTGATTAACCAAAATTCCAAAAGTATAAAACATAAAAAAATCCTTACCAGAGAGAGAAAACTAATCGTGCTGGGCACCCTCCTCCCACCCTGTGGTGCAACAGATGTCCCTTTCTCCAAAAATGTGCTCAATGGGACCGTAACGTTGCTACCATTCACCAGTTGACCTGCTGTGAGGAAAATTCAAGTTAGTACATTTCAAACACGAAATAGGTCATTTTAAACTCAACGTGATTAACCAAAATTCCAAAAGTATAAAACATAAAAAAATCCTTACCAGAGAGAGAAAACTAATCGTGCTCGGCACCCTCCTCCCACCCTGTGGTGGAACAGATGTCCCTTTCTCCAAAAATGTACTCAATGGGACGGTAACCTTGCTACCACTCACCAGTTGACCTGCTGTGAGGAAAAATCAAGTTAGTACATTTCAAACAGGAAGAAGGTCATTTTAAACTCTACGTAATTAACCAAAATTCCAAAAGTATAAAACATAAAAAAATCCTTACCAGAGAGAGAAAACTAATCGTGCTCGCCACCTTCCTCCCACCCTGTGGTGCAACAGATGTCCCTTTCTCCAAAAATGTACTCAATGGGACTGTAATGTTGCTACCACTCACCAGCTGACCTGCTGTGAGGAAAAATCAAGTTAGTACAGTTCAAAAAGGAAAAAGGTCATTTTAAACTCAACGTGATTAACCAAAATTCCAAAAGTACAAAACATAAAAAAATCCTTACCAGAGAGAGAAAACTAATCGTGCTCCTCACCACCCTCCCACCCAGTGGTGCAACAGATGTCCCTTTCTCCAAAAATGTACTCAATGGGATCGTAAGGTTTCTACCACTCACTAGTTGACCTGCTGTGAGGAAAAATCAAGTTAGTACATTTCAAACAGGAAAAAGTTCATTTTAAACTCAACATGATTAACCAAAATTCCAAAAGTATAGAACATAAAAGAATCCTTACCAGAGAGAGAAAACTAATCGTGCTCCTCACCCTCCTCCCACCCTGTGGTGCAACAGATGTCCCTTTCTCCAAAAATGTACTCAATGGGACCGTAACGTTGCTACCACTCACCAGTTGACCTGCTGTGAGGAAAAATCAAGTTAGTACATTTCAAACAGGAAAAAGGTCATTTTAAACTCAACGTGATTAACCAAAATTCCAAAAGTATAAAACATAAAAAAATCCATACCAGAGAAAGAAAACTAATCGTGCTCGGCACCTTCTTCCCACCCTGTGGTGCAACAGATGTCTATTTCGCCAAAAATGTACTCAATGGTACCGTAACGTTGCTACCACTCACCAGTTGACCTGCTGTGAGGAAAAATCAAATTAGTACATTTCAAACAGGAAAAAGGTCATTTTAAACTCATTGTGATTAACCAACATTCCAAAAGTATAAAACATAAAAAAATCCTTACCAGAGAGAGAAAACTAATCGTGCTCGGCACCTTCCTCCCACCCTGTGGTGCAACAGATGTCCCTTTCTCCAAAAATGTACTCAATGGGACCGTAACGTTGCTACCACTCACCAGTTGACCTGCTGTGAGGAAAAATCAAGTTAGTACATTTCAAACAGGAAAAAGGTCATTTTAAACTCAACGTGATTAATCAAAATTCCAAAAGTATAAAACATAAAAAAATCCTTACCAGAAAGAGAAAACTATTCGTGCTCCTCACCCTCCTCCCACCCTGTGGTGCAACAGATGTCCCTTTCTCCAAAAATGTACTCAATGGGACCGTAACGTTGCTACCACTCACCAGTTGACCTGCTGTGAGGAAAAATCAAGTTAGTACATTTCAAACAGGAAAAAGGTCATTTTAAACTCAACGTGATCAATCAAAATTCCAAAAGTATAAAACATAAAAAAATCCTTACCAGAGAGAGAAAACTAATCGTGCTCGGCACCCTCCTCCCACCCTGTGGTGCAACAGATGTCCCTTTCTCCAAAAATGTACTCAATGGGACGGTAACCTTGCTACCACTCACCAGTTGACCTGCTGTGAGGAAAAATCAAGTTAGTACAGTTCAAAAAGGAAAAAGGTCATTTTAAACTCAACGTGATTAACCAAAATTCCAAAAGTATAAAACATAAAAAAATCCTTACCAGAGAGAGAAAACTAATCGTGCTCCTCACCATCCTCCCACCCAGTGGTGCAACAGATGTCCCTTTCTCCAAAAATGTACTCAATGGGACCGTAAGGTTTCTACCACAAACCAGTTGACCTGCTGTGAGGAAAAATCAAGTTAGTACATTTCAAACAGGAAAAAGTTCATTTTAAACTCAACGTGATTAACCAAAATTCCAAAAGTATAAAACATAAAAAAATCCTTACCAGAGAGAGAAAACTAATCGTGCTCCTCACCCTCCTCCCACCCTGTGGTGCAACAGATGTCCCTTTCTCCAAAAATGTACTCAATGGGACCGTAATGTTGCTACCACACACCAGTTGACCTGCTGTGAGGAAAATTCAAGTTAGTACATTTCAAACACGAAATAGGTCATTTTAAACTCAACGTGATTGACCAAAATTCCAAAAGTATAAAACATAAAAAAATCCTTACCAGAGAGAGAAAACTATTCGAGCTCGGCACCCTCCTCCCACCCTGTGGTGCAACAGATGTCCCTTTCTCCAAAAATGTACTCAATGGGACCGTAACGTTGCTACCACTCACCAGTTGACCTGCTGTGAGGAAAAATCAAGTTAGTACATTTCAAACAGGAAAAAGGTCATTTTAAACTCAACGTGATTAACCAAAATTCCAAAAGTATAAAACATAAAAAAAAACCTTACCAGAGAGAGAAAACTAATCGTGCTCGGCACCTTCCGCCCACCCTGTGGTGCAACAGAAGTCCCTTTCTCCAAAAATATACTCAATGGGACCGTAACGTTGCTACTACTCACCAGTTGACTTGCTGTGAGGAAAAATCAAGTTAGTACATTTCAAACAGGAAAAAGGTCATTTTAAACTCAACGTGAAAAACCAAAATTCCAAAAGTATAAAACATAAAAAAATCCTTACCAGAGAGAGAAAACTAATCGTGCTCGGCACCTCCCTCCCACCCTGTGGTGCAACAGATGTCCCTTTCTCCAAAAATGTTCTCAATGGGACCGTAATGTTGCTACCACTCACCAGTTACGTGCTGTGAGGAAAAATCAAGTTAGTACATTTCAAACAGGGAAAAGGTCATTTTAAACTCAACGTGATTAACCAAAATTCCAAAAGTATAAAACATTAAAAAAGTCTTACCAGAGAGAGAAAACTAATCGTGCCGTCACCCTCCTCCCACTCTGTGGTGCAACAGATGTCCCTTTCTCCAAAAATGTACTCAATGGGACTGTAACGTTAATACCACTCACCAGTTGACCTGCTGTGAGGAAAAATCAAGTTAGTACATTTCAAACAGGATAAAGGTCAGTTTAAACTCAACGTGAAAAACCAAAATTCCAAAAGTATAAAATATTAAAAAATTCTTACCAGAGAGAGAAAACTAATCGTGCTCGGCACCTTCCTCCCACCCTGTGGTGCAACAGATGTCCCTTTCTCCAAAAATGTACTCAATGGGTCCGTAACGTAGCTACCACTCACCAGTTGACCTGCTGTGAGGAAAAATCAAGTTAGTACATTTCAAACAGGAAAAAGGTCATTTTAAACTCAACGTGATTAACCAAAATTCCAAAAGTATAAAACATAAAAAAATCCTTACCAAAGAGAGAAAACTAATCGTGCTCGGCACCTTCCTCCCACCCTGTGGTGCAACAGATGTCCCTTTCTCCAAAAATGTACTCAATGGGACCGTAACGTTGCTACCACTCACCAGTTGACCTGCTGTGAGGAAAAATCAAGTTAGTACAGTTCAAAAAGGAAAAAGGTCATTTTAAACTCATCATGATTAACCAAAATTGCAAAAGTATAAAACATAAATAAATCCTTACCACAGAGAGAAAACTAATAGTGCTCGGCACCTTCCACCCACCCTGTGGTGCAACAGATGTCCCTTTCTCCAAAAATGTACTCAATGGGACCGTAATGTTGCTATCACTCACCAGTTGACGTGCTGTGAGGAAAAATCAAGTTAGTACATTTCAAACAGGAAAAGGTCATTTTAAACTCAACGTGATTAACCAAAATTCCAAAAGTATAAAACATAAAAAAATCTTTACCAGAGAGAGAAAACTAATCATGCTCCTCACCCTCCTCCCACCCTGTGGTGCAACAGATGTCCCTTTCTCCAAAAATGTACTCAATGGGACTGTAACGTTAATACCACTCACCAGTTGACCTGCTGTGAGGAAAAATCAAGTTAGTACATTTCAAACAGGATAAAGGTCATTTTAAACTCAACGTGAAAAACCAAAATTCCAAAAGTATAAAACATTAAAAAAGTCTTACCAGAGAGAGAAAACTGATCGTGCTCGGCACCTTCCTCCCACCCTGTGGTGCAACAGATGTCCCTTCCTCCAAAAATGCACTCAATGGGACCGTAACGTTACTACCACTCACCAGTTGACCTGCTGTGAGGAAAAATCAAGTTAGTACATTTCAAACAGGAAAAAGGTCATTTTAAACTCAACGTGATTAACCAAAATTCCAAAAGTATAAAACATAAAAAAATCCTTACCAGAGAGAGAAAACTAATTGTGCTCGGCACCTTCCTCCCACCCTGTGATGCAACAGATGTCCCTTTCTCCAAAAATGTACTCAATTGGACCGTAACGTTGCTACCACTGACCAGTTGACCTGCTGTGAGGAAAAATCAAGTTAATACATTTCAAACAGGAAAAAGGTCATTTTAAACTCAACGTGATTAACCAAAATTGCAAAAGTATAAAACATAAATTAATCCTTACCAGAGAGAGAAAACTAATCGTGCTCGGCACCTTCCAACCATCCTGTGGTGCAACAGATGTCCCTTTCTCCAAAAATGTACTCAATGGGACCGTAACGTTGCTACCACTCACCAGTTGACCTGCTGTGAGGAAAAATCAAGTTAGTACATTTCAAACAGGAAAAAGGTCATTTTAAACTCAATGTGATTAATCAAAATTCCAAAAGTATAAAACATAAAAAAATCCTTACCAGAGGGAGAAAACTAATCGTGCTCGGCACCTTCCTACCACCCTGTGGTGCAACAGATGTCCCTTTCTCCAAAAATGCACTCAATGGGACCGTAACGTAGCTACCACTCACCAGTTGACCTGCTGTGAGGAAAAATCAAGTTAGTACATTTCAATCAGGAAAAAGGTCATTTTAAACTCAACGTGATTAACCAAAATAGCAAAAGTATAAAACATAAATAAATCCTTACCAGAGAGAGAAAACTAATCGTGCGCGGCACCTTCCACCCACCCTGTGGTGCAACAGATGTCCCTTTCTCCAAAAATGTACTCAATGGGACCGTAATGTTGCTATCACTCACCAGTTGACCTGCTGTGAGGAAAATTCAATTTAGTACATTTCAAACAGGAAAAAGGTCATTTCTAAACTCAACGTGATTAACCAAAATTCCAAAAGTATAAAACATAAATAAATCCTTACCAGAGAGAGAAAACTAATCGTGCTCGGCACCTTCCAACCACCCTGTGGTGCAACAGATGTCCCTTTCTCCAAAAATGTACTCAATGGGACCGTAACGTTTCTACCACTCACCAGTTGACCTGCTGTGAGGAAAAATCAAGTTAGTACATTTCAAACAGGAAAAAGGTCATTTTAAACTCAACGTGATTAACCAAAATTGCAAAAGTATAAAACATAAATAAATCGTTACCAGACAGAGAAAACTAATCGTGCTCGGCACCTTCCACCCACCCTGTGGTGCAACAGATGTCCCTTTCTCAAAAAATGTACTCAATCGGACCGTTACGTTGCTACCACTCACCAGTTGACCTGCTGTGAGGAAAAATCAAGTTAGTACATTTCAAACAGGAAACAGGTCATTTTAAACTCAACGTGATTAACCAAAATTCCAAAAGTATAAAACATAAAAAAATCCTTACCAGAGAGATAAAACTAATCATGCTCGGCACCTTCCTCCCACCCTGTTGTGCAACAGATGTCCCTTTCTCCAAAAATGTTCTCAATGGGACCGTAACGTTGCTACCACTCACCAGTTGACCTGCTGTGAGGAAAAATCAAGTTAGTACATATCAAACAGGAAAAAGGTCATTTTAAACTCAACGTGATTAACAAAAATTGCAAAAGTATAAAACATAAAAAAATCCTTACCTGAGAGAGAAAACTAATCGTGCTCGGCACCTTCCACCCACCCTGTGGTGCAACAGATGTCCCTTTCTCCAAAAATGTACTCAGTGGGACCGTAATGTTGCTACCACTCACCAGTTGACCTGCTGTGAGGAAAAATCAAGTTAGTACATTTCAAACAGGAAAAAGGTCATTTTAAACTCAACGTGATTAACCAAAATTCCAAAACTATAAAACATAAAAAAATCCTTACCAGAGAGAGAAAACTAATCGTGCTCGGCACCTTCCACCCACCCTGTGGTGCAACAGATGTCCCTTTCTCCAAAAATGTACTCAATGGGACCGTAACGTTGCTACCACTCACCAGTTGACCTGCTGTGAGGAAAAATCAAGTTAGTACATTTCAAACAGGAAAAAGGTCATTTTAAACTCAACGTGATTAACCAAAATTCCAAAAGTATAAAACATAAAAAAATCCTTACCAGAGAGAGAAAACTAATCGTGCTCGGCACCTACTTCCCACCCTGTGGTGCAACAGATGTCCCTTTCTCCAAAAATGTACTCAATGGGACCGTAACGTTGCTACCACTCACCAGTTGACCTGCTGTGAGGAAAAATCAACTTAGTACATTTCAAACAGGAAAAAGGTCATTTTAAACTCAACGTGATTAATCAAAATTCCAAAAGTATAAAACATAAAAAAATCCTTACCAGAGAGAGAAAACTAATCGTGCTCCTCACCCTCCTCCCACCCTGTGGTGCAACAGATGTCCCTTTCTCCAAAAATGTGCTCAATGGGACCGTAACGTTGCTACCACTCACCAGTTGACCTGCTGTGAGGAAAATTCAAGTTAGTACATTTCAAACAGGAAGAAGGTCATTTTAAACTCTACGTAATTAACCAAAATTCCAAAAGTATAAAACATAAAAAAATCCTTACCAGAGAGAGAAAACTAATCGTGCTCGGCACCTTCCTCCCACCCTGTGGTGCAACAGATGTCCCTTTCTCCAAAAATGTACTCAATGGGACTGTAATGTTGCTACCACTCACCAGCTGACCTGCTGTGAGGAAAAATCAAGTTAGTACATTTCAAACAGGAAAAAGGTCATTTTAAACTCAACGTGATTAACCAAATTTCCAAAAGTATAAAACATAAAAAAATCCTTACCAGAGAGAGAAAACTAATCGTGCTCGGCACCTTCCTCCCACCCAGTGGTACAACAGATGTTCCTTTCTCCAAAAATGTTCTCAATGGGACCGTAACGTTGCTACCACTCACCAGTTGACCTGCTGTGAGGAAAAATCAAGTTAGTACATTTCAAAAAGGAAAAAGGTCATTTTAAACTCAACGTGATTAACCAAAATTCCAAAAGTATAAAACTTAAAAAAATCCTTACCAGAGAGAGAAAACTAATCATGCTCGGCACCCTCCTCCCACCCTGTGGTGCAACAGATGTCCCTTTCTCCAAAAATGTACTCAATGGGACCGCAATGTTGCAACCACACACAAGTTGACCTGCTGTGAGGAAAATTCAAGTTAGTACATTTCAAACAGGAATAAGGCCATTTTAAACTCAACGTGAAAAACCAAAATTCCAAAAGTATAAAACATAAAAAATCCTTACCAAAGAGAAAAAATGGATCGTGCTCGGCACGCTCCACCCGCCTTTTGGTGCAACAGATGTCCCTTTCTCCAAAAATGTACTCAATGGGACCGTAACGTTGCTAATACTCACCAGTTGACCTGCTGTGAGGATAAATCAAGTTAGTACATTTCAAACAGGAAAAAGGTCATTTTAAACTCAACGTGATTAACCAAAATTCCAAAAGTATAAAACATAAAAAAATCCATACCAGAGAATGAAAACTAATCGTGCTCGGCACCTTCTTCCCACCCTGTGGTGCAACAGATGTCTATTTCGCCAAAAATGTACTCAATGGTACCGTAACGTTGCTACCACTCACCAGTTGACCTGCTGTGAGGAAAAATCAAGTTAGTACATTTCAAACAGGAAAAAGGTCATTTTAAACTCATTGTGATTAACCAACATTCCAAAAGTATAAAACATAAAAAAATCCTTACCAGAGAGAGAAAACTAATCGTGCTCGGCACCTTCCTCCAACCCTGTGGTGCAACAGATGACCCTTTCTCCAAAAATGTACTCAATGGGACCGTAACGTTGCTAATACTCACCAGTTGACCTGCTGTGAGGAAAAATCAAGTTAGTACATTTCAAACAGGAAAAAGGTCATTTTAAACTCAACGTGATTAACCAAAATTCCAAAAGTATACAACATAAAAAAATCCTTACCAGAGAGAGAAAACTAATCGTGCTCGGCACCTTCCTTTCACCCTGTGGTGCAACAGATGTCCCTTTCTCCAAAAATGTACTCAATGGGACCGTAACATTGCTACCACTCACCAGTTGACCTGCTGTGAGGAGAAATCAAGTTAGTATGTTTCAAACAGGAAAAAGGTCATTTTAAACTCAACGTGATTAACCAAAATTCCAAAAGTATAAAACATAAATAAATCCTTACCAGAGAGAGAAAACTAATCGTGCTGGGCACCTTCCTCCCACCCTGTGGTGCAACAGATGTCCCTTTCTCCAAAAATGTACTCAATGGGACTGTAACGTTGCTACCATTCACCAGTTGTCCTGCTGTGAGGAAAAATCAAGGTAGTACATTTCAAACAGGAATAAGGTCATTTTAAACTCAACGTGATTAACCAAAATTCCAAAAGTATAAAACATAAAAAGATCCTTACCAGAGAGAGAAAACTAATCGTGCTCGGCACCTTCCTCCCACCCTGTGGTGCAACAGATGTCCCTTTCTCCAAAAATGTACTCAATGGGACCGTAACATTGCTACCACTCACCAGTTGACCTGCTGTGAGGAAAAATCAAGTTAGTACATTTCAAACAGGAAAAAGGTCATTTTAAACTCTACGTGAATAACCAAAACTCCAAAAGTATAAAACATAACAAAATCCTTACCAGAGAAAGAAAACTAATCGTGCTCGGCACATTCCTCCCACCCTGTAGTGCAACAGATGTCCCTTTCTCCAAATATGTACTCAATGGGACATTAACGTTTCTACCACTCACCAGTTGACCTGCTGTGAGGAAAAATCAAGTTAGTACATTTCAAACAGGAAAAAGGTCAATATAAACTCAACGTGATTAACCAAAATTCCAAAAGTATAAAACATAAAAAAATCCTTACCAGAGAGAGAAAACTAATCGTGCTCCTCACCCTCCTCCCACCCTGTGGTGCAACAGATGTCCCTTTCTCCAAAAATGTACTCAATGGGACCGTAACGTTGCTACCACTCACCAGTTGACCTGCTGTGAGGAAAATTCAAGTTAGTACATTTCAAACACGAAATAGGTCATTTTAAACTCAACGTGATTACCCAAAATTCCAAAAGAATAAAACATAAAAAAATCCTTACCAGAGAGAGAAAACTAATCGTGGTCGGCACCTTCCTCCCGCTCTGTGGTGCAACAGATATCCCTTTCTCCAAAAATGTACTCAATGGGACCGTAACGTTGCTACCACTCACCAGTTGACCTGCTGTGAGGAAAAATCAAGTTAGTACATTTCAAACAGGAAAAAGGTCATTTTAAACTCAACGTGATTAACCAAAATTCCAAAAGTATAAAACATAAAAGAATCCTTACCAGAGAGAGAAAACTAATCGTGCTCGGCACCTTCCTCCCACCCTGTGGTGCAACAGATGTTCGTTTCTCCATAAATGTACTCAATGGGACCGTAACGTTGCTACCACTCACCAGTTGACCTGCTGTGAGTAAAAATCAAGTTAGTACATTTCAAACAGGAAAAGGTCATTTTAAACTCAACGTGATTAACCAAAACTCCAAAAGTATAAAACATAAAAAAATCCTTACCAGAGAGAGAAAACTAATCGTACTCGGCACCTTCCTCCCACCCTGTGGTGCAACAGATGTCCCTTACTCCAAAAATGTACTCAATGGGACCGTAACGTTGCTACCACTCACCAGTTGACCTGCTGTGAGGAAAATTCAAGTTAGTACATTTCAAACAGGAAAAAGGTCATTTTAAACTCAACGTGATTAACCAAAATTGCAAAAGTATAAAACATAAATAAATCTTTACCAGACAGAGAAAACTAATCGTGCTCGGCACCTTCCACCCACCCTGTGGTGCAACAGATGTCCGTTTCTCCAAAAATGTACTCAATCGGACCGTTACGTTGCTACCACTCACCAGTTGACCTGCTGTGAGGAAAAATCAAGTTAGTACATTTCAAACAGGAAAAAGGTCATTTTAAACTCAACGTGATTAACCAAAATTCCAAAAGTATAAAACATAAAAAATTCCTTACCAGAGAGATAAAACTAATCATGCTCGGCACCTTCCTCCCACCCTGTTGTGCAACAGATGTCCCTTTCTCCAAAAATGTTCTCAATGGGACCGTAACGTTGCTACCACTCACCAGTTGACCTGCTGTGAGGAAAAATCAAGTTAGTACATTTCAAACAGGAAAAAGGTCATTTTAAACTCAACGTGATTAACAAAAATTGCAAAAGTATAAAACATAAAAAAATCCTTACCTGAGAGAGAAAACTAATCGTGCTCGGCACCTTCCACCCACCCTGTGGTGCAACAGATGTCCCTTTCTCCAAAAATGTACTCAGTGGAACCGTAATGTTGCTACCACTCACCAGTTGACCTGCTGTGAGGAAAAATCAAGTTAGTACATTTCAAACAGGAAAAAGGTCATTTTAAACTCAACGTGATTAACCAAAATTCCAAAACTATAAAACATAAAAAAATCCTTACCAGAGAGAGAAAACTAATCGTGCTCGGCACCTTGCACCCACCCTGTGGTGCAACAGATGTCCCTTTCTCCAAAAATGTACTCAATGGGACCGTAACGTTGCTACCACTCACCAGTTGACCTGCTGTGAGGAAAAATCAAGTTAGTACATTTCAAACAGGAAAAAGGTCATTTTAAACTCAACGTGATTAACCAAAATTCCAAAAGTATAAAACATAAAAAAATCCTTACCAGAGAGAGAAAACTAATCGTGCTCGGCACCTACTTCCCACCCTGTGGTGCAACAGATGTCCCTTTCTCCAAAAATGTACTCAATGGGACCGTAACGTTGCTACCACTCACCAGTTGACCTGCTGTGAGGAAAAATCAAGTTAGTACATTTCAAACAGGAAAAAGGTCATTTTAAACTCAACGTGATTAACCAAAATTCCAAAAGTATAAAACATAAAAAAATCCTTACCAGAGAGAGAAAACTAATCGTGCTCCTCACCCTCCTCCCACCCTGTGGTGCAACAGATGTCCCTTTCTCCAAAAAAGTACTCAATGGGACCGTAACATTGCTACCACTCACCAGTTGACCTGCTGTGAGGAAAAATCAAGTTAGTACATTTCAAACAGGAAAAAGGTCATTTTAAACTCAACGTGATTAACCAAAATTCCAAAAGTATAAAACATAAAAGAATCCTTACCAGAGAGAGAAAACTAATCGTGCTCGGCACCTTCCTCCCACCCTGTGGTGCAACAGATGTTCCTTTCTCCAAAAATGTACTCAATGGGACCGTAACGTTGCTACCACTCACCAGTTGACCTGCTGTGAGGAAAAATCAAGTTAGTACATTTCAAAAAGGAAAGAGGTCATTTTAAATTCAACGTGATTAACCAAAATTCCAAAAGTATAAAACATAAAAAAATCCTTACCAGAGAGAGAAAACTAATCGTGCTCCCCACCCTCCTCCCACCCTGTGGTGCAACAGATGTCCCTTTCTCCAAAAATGTACTCAATGGGACCGTAACGTTTCTACCACTCACCAGTTGACTTGCTGTGAGGAAAAATCAAGTTAGTACATTTCAAACAGGAAAAAGTTCATTTTAAACTCAACGTGATTAACCAAAACTCCAAAAGTATAAAACATAAAAAAATCCTTACCAGAGAGAGAAAACTAATCGTGCTCGGCACCCTCCTCCCACCCTGTGGTGCAACAGATGTCCCTTTCTCCAAAAATGTACTCAATGGGACGGTAACCTTGCTACCACTCACCAGTTGACCTGCTGTGAGGAAAAATCAAGTTAGTACATTTCAAACAGGAAGAAGGTCATTTTAAACTCTACGTAATTAACCAAAATTCCAAAAGTATAAAACATAAAAAAATCCTTACCAGAGAGAGAAAACTAATCGTGCTCGGCACCTTCCTCCCGCCCTGTGGTGCAACAGATGTCCCTTTCTCCAAAAATGTACTCAATGGGACTGTAATGTTGCTACCACTCACCAGCTGACCTGCTGTGAGGAAAAATCAAGTTAGTACATTTCAAACAGGAAAAAGGTCATTTTAAACTCAACGTGATTAACCAAATTTCCAAAAGTATAAAACATAAAAAAATCCTTACCAGAGAGAGAAAACTAATCGTGCTCGGCACCTTCCTCCCACCCTGTGGTACAACAGATGTTCCTTTCTCCAAAAATGTTCTCAATGGGACCGTAACGTTGCTACCACTCACCAGTTGACCTGCTATGAGGAAAAATCAAGTTAGTACATTTCAAAAAGGAAAAAGGTCATTTTAAACTCAACGTGATTAACCAAAATTCCAAAAGAATAAAACATAAAAAAATCCTTACCAGAGAGAGAAAACTAATCGTGCTACTCACCCTACTCCCACCCTGTGGTGCAACAGATGTCCCTTTCTCCAAAAATGTACTCAATGGGACCGTAACGTTGCTACCACACACCAGTTGTCCTGCTGTGAGGAAAATTCAAGTTAGTACATTTCAAACACGAAATAGGTCATTTTAAACTCAACATGATTAACCAAAATTCCAAAAGTATAAAACATAAAAAAATCCTTACCAGAGAGAGAAAACTAATCATGCTCGGCACCCTCCTCCCACCCTGTGGTGCAACAGATGTCCCTTTCTCCAAAAATGTACTCAATGGGACGGTAACGTTGCTACCACTCACCAGTTGACCTGCTGTGAGGAAAAATCAAGTTAGTACATTTCAAACAGGAAAAAGGTCATTTTAAACTCAACGTGATTAACCAAAATTCCAAAAGTATAAAACATAAAAAGATCCTTACCAGAGAGAGAAAACTAATCGTGCTCGGCACCTTCCTCCCACCCTGTGGTGCAACAGATGTCCCTTTCTCCAAAAATGTACTCAATGGGACCGTAACATTGCTACCACTCACCAGTTGACCTGCTGTGAGGAAAAATCAAGTTAGTACATTTCAAACAGGAAAAAGGTCATTTTAAACTCTACGTGAATAACCAAAACTCCAAAAGTATAAAACATAACAAAATCCTTACCAGAGAAAGAAAACTAATCGTGCTCGGCACCTTCCTCCCACCCTGTAGTGCAACAGATGTCCCTTTCTCCAAAAATGTACTCAATGGGACATTAACGTTTCTACCACTCACCAGTTGACCTGCTGTGAGGAAAAATCAAGTTAGTACATTTCAAACAGGAAAAAGGTCAATATAAACTCAACGTGATTAACCAAAATTCCAAAAGTATAAAACATAAAAAAATCCTTACCAGAGAGAGAAAACTAATCGTGCTCCTCACCCTCCTCCCACCCTGTGGTGCAACAGATGTCCCTTTCTCCAAAAATGTACTCAATGGGACCGTAACGTTGCTACCACTCACCAGTTGACCTGCTGTGAGGAAAATTCAAGTTAGTACATTTCAAACACGAAATAGGTCATTTTAAACTCAACATGATTACCCAAAATTCCAAAAGAATAAAACATAAAAAAATCCTTACCAGAGAGAGAAAACTAATCGTGGTCGGCACCTTCCTCCCGCTCTGTGGTGCAACAGATGTCCCTTTCTCCAAAAATGTACTCAATGGGACCGTAACGTTGCTACCACTCACCAGTTGACCTGCTGTGAGGAAAAATCAAGTTAGTACATTTCAAACAGGAAAAAGGTCATTTTAAACTCAACGTGATTAACCAAAATTCCAAAAGTATAAAACATAAAAAATTCCTTACCAGAGAGAGAAAACTAATTGTGCTCGGCACCTTCCTCCCACCCTGTGGTGCAACAGATGTCCCTTTCTCCAAAAATGTACTCAATGGGACTGTAACGTTGCTACCACTCACCAGTTGACCTGCTGTGAGGAAAAATCAAGTTAGTATTCCAAAAGTATAAAACATAAAAAAATCCTTACCAGAGAGAGAAAACTAATCGTGCTCGGCACCTTCCTCCCACCCTGTGGTGCAACAGATGTCCCTTTCTCCAAAAATGTACTCAATGGGACCGTAACGTTGCTACCACTCACCAGTTGACCTGCTGTGAGGAAAAATCAAGTTAGTACACTTCAAACAGGAAAAAGGTCATTTTAAACTCATTGTGATTAACCAAAATTCCAAAAGTATAAAACATAAAAAAATCCTTACCAGAGAGAGAAAACTAATCGTGCTCGGCACCTTCCTCCCACCCTGTGGTGCAACAGATGTCCCTTTCTCCAAAAATGCACTCAATGGGACCGTAACGTTGCTAATACTCACCAGTTGACCTGCTGTGAGGAAAAATCAAGTTAGTACATTTCAAACAGGAAAAAGGTCATTTTAAACTCAACGTGATTAACCAAAATTCCAAAAGTATACAACATAAAAAAATTCTTACCAGAGAGAGAAAACTAATCATGCTCGGCACCTTCCTTCCACCCTGTGGTGCAACAGATGTCCCTTTCTCCAAAAATGTACTCAATGGGACCGTAACGTTGCTACCACTCACCAGTTGACTTGCAGTGAGCAAAAATCAAATTAGTACATTTCAAACAGGAATAAGGTCATTTTAAACTCAACGTGATTAACCAAAATTCCAAAAGTATAAAACATAAATATATCCTTACCAGAGAGAGAAAACTAATCGTGCTCGGCACCTTCCTCCCACCCTGTGGTGCAACAGATGTCCCTTTCTCCAAAATTGTACTCAATGGGACCGTAATGTTGCTACCACTCACCAGTTGACCTGCTGTGAGGAAAAATCAAGTTAGTACATTTCAAACAGGAAAAAGGTCATTTTAAACTAAACGTGATTAATCAAAATTCCAAAAGTATAAAACATAAAAAAATCCTTACAGAGAGAGAAAACTAATCGTGCTCGGCACCTTCCTCCCACCCTGTGGTGCAACAGATGTCCCTTTCTCCAAAAATGTACTCAAAGGGGGCCGTAACGTTGCTACCACTCACCAGTTGACCTGCTGTGAGGAAAAATCAAGTTAGTACATTTCAAACAGGAAAAAGGTCATTTTAAACTCAACGTGATTAACCAAAATTCCAAAAGTATAAAACATAAAAAAATCCTTACCAGAGAGAGAAAACTAATCGTGCTCCTCACCCTCCTCCCACCCTGTGGTGCAACAGATGTCCCTTTCTCCAAAAATGTACTCAATGGGACTGTAACGTTGCTACCACTCACCAGTTGACCTGCTGAGAAGAAAAATCAAGTTAGTACATTTCAAACAAGAAAAAGGTCATTTTAAACTCAACATGATTAATCAAAATTCCAAAAGTATAAAACATAAAAAAATCCTTACCAGAGAGAGAAAACTAATCGTGCTCCTAACCCTCCTCCCACCCTGTGGTGCAACAGATGTCCCTTTCTCCAAAAATGTACTCAATGGGACCGTAACGTTGCTACCACTCACCAGTTGACCTGCTGTGAGGAAAAATCAAGTTGGTACATTTCAAACAGGAAAAAGGACATTTTAAACTCAACGTAATTAACCAAAATTCCAAAAGTATAAAACATAGAAAAATCCTTACCAGAGAGAGAAAACTAATCGTGCTCCTCACACTCCTCCCACCCTGTGGTGCAACAGATGTCCCTTTCTCCAAACATGTACTCAATGGGACTGTAACGTTGCTACCACTCACCAGTTGACCTGCTGTGAGGAAAAATCAAGTTAGTACATTTCAAACAAGAAAAAGGTCATTTTAAACTCAACATGATTAATCAAAATTCCAAAAGTATAAAACATAAAAAAATCCTTACCAGAGAGAGAAAACTAATCGTACTCCTCACCCTCCTCCCACCCTGTGGTGCAACAGATGTCCCTTTCTCCAAAAA
Source organism: Schistocerca serialis cubense (assembly GCF_023864345.2). Lineage (NCBI taxonomy): Eukaryota > Metazoa > Arthropoda > Insecta > Orthoptera > Acrididae > Schistocerca > Schistocerca serialis. Next base: position 48,294,131 of record NC_064646.1, on the reverse strand, counting down.
TGTACTCAATGGGACCGTAATGTTGCTAAAACTCACCAGTTAACCTGCTGTGAGGAAAAATCAAGTTAGTACATTTCAAACAGGAAAAAGGTCATTTTAAACTCAACGTGATTAATCAAAATTCCAAAAGTATAAAACATAAAAATATCCTTACCAGAGAGACAAAACTAATCGTGCTCGGCACCCTCCTCCCACCCTGTGGTGCAACAGATGTCCCTTTCTCCAAAAATGTACTCAATGGGACTGTAACGTTGCTACCACTCACCAGTTGACCTGCTGTGAGGAAAAATCAAGTTAGTACATTTCAAACAAGAAAAAGGTCATTTTAAACTCAACATGATTAATCAAAATTCCAAAAGTATAAAACATAAAAAAATCCTTACCAGAGAGAGAAAACTAATCGTGCTCCTCACTCTCCTCCCACCCTGTGGTGCAACAGATGACCCTTTCTCCAAAAATGTACTCAATGGGACCGTAACGTTGCTACCACACACCAGTTGACCTGCTGTGAGGAAAATTCAAGTTAGTACATTTCAAACACGAAATAGGTCATTTTAAACTCAACGTGATTAACCAAAATACCAAAAGTATAAAACATAAAAAAATCCTTACCAGAGAGAGAAAACTAATCGTGCTCGGCACCCTCCTCCCACCCTGTGGTGCAACAGATGTCCCTTTCTCCAAAAATGTACTCAATGGGACGGTAACCTTGCTACCACTCACCAGTTGACCTGCTGTGAGGAAAAATCAAGTTAGTACATTTCAAACAGGAAAAAGGTCATTTTAAACTCAACGTGATTAACCAAAATTCCAAAAGTATAAAGCATAAAAAAATCCATACCAGAGAAAGAAAACTAATCCTGCTCGGCACCTTCTTCCCACCCTGTGGTGCAACAGACGTCTATTTCGCCAAAAATGTACTCAATGGTACCGTAACGTTGCTACCACTCACCAGTTGACCTTCTGTGAGGAAAAATCAAGTTAGTACATTTCAAACAGGAAAAAGGTCATTTTAAACTCATTGTGATTAACCAAAATTCCAAAAGTATACAACATAAATAAATTCTTACCAGAGAGAGAAAACTAATCGGGCTCGGCACCTTCCTTCCACACTGTGGTGCAACAGATGTCCCTTTCTCCAAAAATGTACTCAATGGGACCGTAACGTTGCTACCACTCACCAGTTGACCTGCTGTGAGCAAAAATCAAGTTAGTACATTTCAAACAGGAAAAAGGTCATTTTAAACTCAACGTGATTAACCATAATTCCAAAAGTATAAAACATAAATAAATCCTTACCAGAGAGAGAAAACTAATCGTGCTCGGCACCTTCCTCCCACCCTGTGGTGCAACAGATGTCCCTTTCTCCAAAAATGTACTCAATGGGACGGTGACGTTGCTACCACTCACCAGTTGTCCTGCTGTGAGGAAAAATCAAGTTAGTACATTTCAAACAGGAATAAGGTCATTTTAAACTCAACGTGAAAAACCAAAATTCCAAAAGTATAAAACATAAAAAAATCCTTACCAGAGAGAGAAAACTAATCGTGCTCGGCACCTTCCTCCCACCCTGTGGTGCAACAGATGTCCCTTTCTCCAAAAATGTACTCAATGGGACCGTAACGTTCCTACCACTCACCAGTTGACCTGCTGTGAGGAAAAATCAAGTTAGTACATTTCAAACAGGAAAAAGGTCATTTTAAACTCAACGTGATTACCCAAAACTCCAAAAGTATAAAACATAACAAAATCCTTACCAGAGAAAGAAAACTAATCGTGCTCGGCACCTTCCTCCCACCCTGTGGTGCAACAGGTGTCCCTATCTCCAAAAATGTACTCAATGGGACCGTAACGTTGCTACCACTCACCAGTTGACCTGCTGTGAGGAAAATTCAAGTTAGTACATTTCAAACACGAAATAGGTCATTTTAAACTCAACGTGATTAACCAAAATTACAAAAGAATAAAACATAAAAAAATCCTTACCAGAGAGAGAAAACTAATCGTGCTCGGCACCTTCCTCCCGCCCTGTGGTGCAACAGATGTCCCTCTCTCCAAAAATGTACTCAATGGGACCGTAACGTTGCTACCACTGACCAGTTGACCTGCTGTGAGGAAGAATCAAGTTAGTACATTTCAAACAGGAAAAAGGTCATTTTAAACTCAACGTGATTAACCAAAATTCCAAAAGTATAAAACATAAAAAAGTCCTTACCAGAGAGAGAAAACTAATTGTGCTCGGCACCTTCCTCCCACCCTGTGGTGCAACAGATGTCCCTTTCTCCAAAAATGTACTCAATGGGATCGTAACGTTGCTACCACTCACTAGTTGACCTGCTGTGAGGAAAAATCAAGTTAGTACATTTCAAAAAGGAAAAAGGTCATTTTAAACTCAACGTGATTAACCAAAATACCAAAAGTATAAAACATAAAAAAATCCTTACCAGAGAGAGAAAACTAATCGTGCTCGGCACCTTCCTCCCACCCTGTGGTGCAACAGATGTCCCTTTCTCCAAAAATGTACTCAATGGGACCGTAACGTTGCTACCACTCACCAGTTGACCTGCTGTGAGGAAAAAACAAGTAAATACATTTCAAACAGGAAAAAGGTCATTTTAAACTCAACGTGATTAACCAAAATTCCAAAAGTATAAAACATAAAAAAATCCTTACCAGAGAGAGAAAACTAATCGTGCTCGGCACCCTCCTCCCACCCTGTGGTGCAACAGATGTCCCTTTCTCCAAAAATGTACTCAATGGGACGGTAACGATGCTACCACTCACCAGATGACCTGCTGTGAGGAAAAATCAAGTTAGTACATTTCAAACAGGAAAAAGGTCATTTTAAACTCAACGTGAAAAACCAAAATTCCAAAAGTATAAAACATAAAAAAATCCTTACCAGAGAGAGAAAACTAATCGTGCTCCTCACCCTCCTCCCACCCTGTGGTGCAACAGATGTCCCTTTCTCCAAAAATGTACTCAATGGGACCGTAACGTTGCTACCACTCACCAGTTGACATGCTGTGAGGAAAATTCTAGTTAGTACATTTCAAACACGAAATAGGTCATTTTAAACTCAACGTGATTAACCAAAATTACAAAAGAATAAAACATAAAAAAATCCTTACCAGAGAGAGAAAACTAATCGTGCTCGGCACCTTCCTCCCGCCCTGTGGTGCAACAGATGTCCCTTTCTCCAAAAATGTACTCAATGGGACCGTAACGTTGCTACCACTGACCAGTTGACCTGCTGTGAGGAAAAATCAAGTTAGTACATTTCAAAAAGGAAAAAGGTCATTTTAAACTCAACGTGATTAACCAAAATACCAAAAGTATAAAACATAAAAAAATCCTTACCAGAGAGAGAAAACTAATCGTGCTCGGCACCTTCCTCCCACCCTGTGGTGCAACAGATGTCCCTTTCTCCAAAAATGTACTCAATGGGACCGTAACGTTGCTACCACTCACCAGTTGACCTGCTGTGAGGAAAAAACAAGTTAGTACATTTCAAACAGGAAAAAGGTCATTTTAAACTCAACGAGATTAACCAAAATTCCAAAAGTATAAAACATAAAAAAATCCTTACCAGAGAGAGAAAACTAATCGTGCTCGGCACCCTCCTCACACCCTGTGGTGCAACAGATGTCCCTTTCTCCAAAAATGTACTCAATGGGACGGTAACGTTGCTACCACTCACCAGATGACCTGCTGTGAGGAAAAATCAAGTTAGTACATTTCAAACAGGAAAAAGGTCATTTTAAACTCAACGTGATTAACCAAAATTCCAAAAGTATAAAACATAAAAAAATCCTTACCAGAGAAAGAAAACTAATCGTGCTCGGCACCTTCCTCCCACCCTGTAGTGCAACAGATGTCCCTTTCTCCAAAAATGTACTCAATGGTACCGTAACGTTGCTACCACTCACCAGCTGACCTGCTGTGAGAAAAAATCAAGTTAGTACATTTCAAACAGGAAAAAGGTCATTTTAAACTCATTGTGATTAACCAAAATTCCAAAAGTATAAAACATAAAAAAAGTCCTTACCAGAGAGAGAAAACTAATTGTGCTCGGCACCTTCCTCCCACCCTGTGGTGCAACAGATGTCCCTTTCTCCAAAAATGTACTCAATGGGACCGTAACGTTGCTAATACTCACCAGTTGACCTGCTGTGAGGAAAAATCAAGTTAGTACATTTCAAACAGGAAAAAGGTCATTTTAAACTCAACGTGATTAACCAAAATTCCAAAAGTATACAAGATAAAAAAATCCTTATCAGAGAGAGAAAACTAATCGTGCTCGGCACCTTCCTTCCACCCTGTCGTGCAACAGATGTCCCTTTCTCCAAAAATGTACTCAATGGGACCGTAACGTTGCTACCACTCACCAGTTGACCTGCTGTGAGCAAAAATCAAGTTAGTACATTTCAAACAGGAATAAGGTCAATTTAAACTCAACGTGATTAACCAAATTTCCAAAAGTATAAAACATAAATAAATCCTTACCAGAGAAGAGAAAACTAATCGTGCTCGCAACCCTCCTCCCACCCTGTGGTGCAACAGATGTCCCTTTCTCCAAAAATGTACTCAATGGGACTGTAACGTTGCTACCACTCACCAGTTGACCTGCTGTGAGGAAAAATCAAGTTAGTAAATTTCAAACAGGAAAAAGGTCATTTTAAACTCAACGTGATTAACCAAAATTCCAAAAGTATAAAACATAAAAAAATCCTTACCAGAGAGAGAAAACTAATCGTGCTCGGCACCTTCCTCCCACCCTGTGGTGCAACAGATGTCCCTTTCTCCAAAAATGTACTCAATGGGACCGTAACGTTGCTACCACTCACCAGTTGACCTGCTGTGAGGAAAAATCAAGTTAGTACATTTCAAACAGGAAAAAGGTCATTTTAAATTCAACGTGATTAACCAAAATTCCAAAAGTATAAAACATAAAAAAATCCTTACCAGAGAGAGAAAACTAATCGTGCTCCTAACCCGCCTACCACCCTGTGGTGCAACAGATGTCCCTTTCTCCAAAAATGTACTCAATGGGACCGTAATGTTGCTACCACTCACCAGTTGACCTGCTGTGAGGAAAAATCAAGTTAGTACATTTCAAACAGGAAAAAGGTCATTTTAAACTCAACGTGATTAATCAAAATTCCAAAAGTATAAAATATAAAAAAATGCTTACCAGAGAGAGAAAACTAATCGTGCTCGGCACCTTCCTCCCACCCTGTGGTGCAACAGATGTCCCTTTCTCCAAAAATGTACTCAATGGGACCGTAACGTTGCTACCAATCACCAGTTGACCTGCTGTGAGGAAAAATCAAGTTAGTACATTTCAAACAGGAAAAAGGTCATTTTAAACTCAACGTGATATAAAACATAAAAAAATCTATACCAGAGAGAGAAAACTAATCGTGCTCCTCACCCTCCTCCCACCCTGTGGTGCAACAGATGTCCCTTTCTCCAAAAATGTACTCAATGGGACTGTAACGTTGCTACCACTCACCAGTTGACCTGCTGTGAGGAAAAATCAAGTTAGTACATTTCAAACAAGAAAAAGGTCATTTTAAACTCAACATGATTAATCAAAATTCCAAAAGTATAAAACATAAAAAAATCCTTACCAGAGAGAGAAAACTAATCGTGCTCCTAACCCTCCTCCCACCCTGTGGTGCAACAGATGTCCCTTTCTCCAAAAATGTACTCAATGGGACCGTAACGTTGCTACCACTCACCAGTTGACCTGCTGTGAGGAAAAATCAAGTTGGTACATTTCAAACAGGAAAATGGACATTTTAAACTCAACGTAATTAACCAAAATTCCAAAAGTATAAAACATAGAAAATTCCTTACCAGAGAGCGAAAACTAATCGTGCTCGGCACCCTCCTCCCACCCTGTGGTGCAACAGGTGTCCCTTTCTCCAAAAATATACTCAATGGGACTGTAACGTTGCTACCACTCACCAGTTGACCTGCTGTGAGGAAAAATCAAGTTAGTACATTTCAAACAAGAAAAAGGTTATTTTAAAATCAACGTGATTAACCAAAATTCCAAAAGTATAAAACATAAAAAAATCCTTACCAGAGAGAGAAAACTAATCGTGCTCCTCACCCTCCTCCCACCCTGTGGTGCAACAGATATCACTTTCTCCAAAAATGTACTCATTGGGACTGTAACGTTGCTACCACTCACCAGTTGACCTGCTGTGAGGAGAAATCAAGTTAGTACATTTCAAACAGGAAAAAGGACATTTTAAACTCAACGTAATTAACCAAAATTCCAAAAGTATAAAACATAGAAAAATCTTTACCAGAGAGAGAAAACTAATCGTGCTCGTCACCCTCCTCCCACCCTGTGGTGCAGCAGATGTCCCTTCTCCAAAAATGTACTCAATGGGACTGTAACGTTGCTACCACTCACCAGTTGACCTGCTGTGAGGAAAAATCAAGTTAGTACATTTCACACAAGAAAAAGGTCATTTTAAAATCAACATGATCAATCAAAATTCCAAAAGTATAAAACATAAAAAAATCCTTACCAGAGAGAGAAACTAATCGTGCTCCTCACCCTCCTACCACCCTGTGGTGCAACAGATGTCCCTTTCTCCAAAAATGTACTCAATGGGACTGTAACGTTGCTACCACTCACCAGTTGACCTGCTGTGAGGAAAAATCAAGTTAGTACATTTCAAACAGGAAAAAGGTCATTTTAAACTCAAAGTGATTAACCAAAATTCCAAAAGTATAAAACATAAAAAAATCCTTACCAGAGAGAGAAAACTAATCGTGCTCCTCACCCTCCTCCCACCCTGTGGTGCAACAGATGTCCCTTTCTCCAAAAATGTACTCAATGGGACCGTAATGTTGCTACCACTCACCAGTTGACCTGCTGTGAGGAAAAATCAAGTTAGTACATTTCAAACAGTAAAAAGGTCATTTTAAACTCAACGTGATTAATCAAAATTCCAAAAGTATAAAACATAAAAAAATCCTTACCAGAGAGAGGAAACTAATCGTGCTCGGCACCCTCCTCCCACCCTATGGTGCAACAGATGTCCCTTTCTCCAAAAATGTACTCAATGGGACTGTAACGTTGCTACCACTCACCAGTTGACCTGCTGTGAGGAAAAATCAAGTTAGTACATTTCAAACAAGAAAAAGGTCATTATCAACTCAACATGATTAAACAAAATTCCAAAAGTATAAAACATAAAAAAATCCTTACCAGAGAGAGAAAACTAATCGTGCTCGGCACCTTCCTCCCACCCTGTGGTGCAACAGATGTCCCTTTCTCCAAAAATGTACTCAATGGGACCGTAACGTTGCTACCACTCACCAGTTGACCTGCTGTGAGGAAAAATCAAGTTAGTACATTTCAAACAGGAAAAAGGTCATTTTAAACTCAACGTGATTAATCAAAATTCCAAAAGTATAAAACATAAAAAAATCCTTACCAGAGAGAGAAAACTAATCGTGCTCGGCACCTTCCTCCCACCCTGTGGTGCAACGGATGTCCCTTTCTCCAAAAATGTACTCAATGGGACTGTAACGTTGCTACCACTCACCAGTTGACCTGCTGTGAGGAAAAACCAAGTTAGTACATTTCAAACAAGAAAAAGGTCATTTTAAACTCAACATGATTAAACAAAATTCCAAAAGTATAAAACATAAAAAAATCCTTACCAGAGAGAGAAAACTAATCGTGCTCGGCACCTTCCTCCCACCCTGTGGTGCAACAGATGTCCCTTTCTCCAAAAATGTACTCAATGGGACCGTAACGTTGCTACCACTCACCAGTTGACCTGCTGTGAGGAAAAATCAAGTTAGTACATTTCAAACAGGAAAAAGGTCATTTTAAACTCAACGTGATTAATCAAAATTCCAAAAGTATAAAACATAGAAAAAACCTTACCAGAGAGAGAAAACTAATCGTGCTCGTCACCCTCCTCCCACCCTGTGGTGCAACAGATGTCCCTTTCTCCAAAAATGTACTCAATGGGACTGTAACGTTGCTACCACTCACCAGTTGACCTGCTGTGAGGAAAAATCAAGTTAGTACATTTCAAACAAGAAAAAGGTCATTTAAAACTCTACATGATTAACCAAAATTCCAAAAGTATAAAACATTAAAAAATCCTTACCAGAGAGAGAAAACTAATCGTGCTCGGCACCTTCCTCCCACCCTGTGGTGCAACAGATGTCCCTTTCTCCAAAAATGTACTCAATGGGACCGTAACGTTGCTACCACTCACCAGTTGACCTGCTGTGAGGAAAAATCAAGTTAGTACATTTCAAACAAGTAAAAGGTCATTTTAAACTCAACGTGATTAATCAAAATTCCAAAAGTATAAAACATAGAAAAATCCTTACCAGAGAGAGAAAACTAATCGTGCTCCTCACCCTCCTCCCACCCTGTGGTGCAACAGATGTCCCTTTCTCCAAAAATGTACTCAATGCGACTGTAACGTTGCTACCACTCACCAGTTGACCTGCTGTGAGGAAAAATCAAGTTAGTACATTTCAAACAGGAAAAAGGTCATTTTAAACTCAACGTGATTAACCAAAATTCCAAAAGTATAAAACATAAAAAAATCCTTACCAGAGAGAGAAAACTAATCGTGCTCCTCACCCTCCTCCCACCCTGTGGTGCAACAGATGTCCCTTTCTCCAAAAATGTACTCAATGGGACCGTAACGTTGCTACCACTCACCAGTTGACCTGCTGTGAGGAAAAATCAAGTTAGTACATTTCAAACAGGAAAAAGGTCATTTTAAACTCAACGTGATTAATCAAAATTCCAAAAGTATAAAACATAGAAAAATCCTTACCAGAGAGAGAAAACTAATCGTGCTCCTCACCCTCCTCCCACCCTGTGGTGCAACAGATGTCCCTTTCTCCAAAAATGTACTCAATGCGACTGTAACGTTGCTACCACTCACCAGTTGACCTGCTGTGAGGAAAAATCAAGTTAGTACATTTCAAACAGGAAAAAGGTCATTTTAAACTCAACGTGATTAACCAAAATTCCAAAAGTATAAAACATAAAAAAATCCTTACCAGAGAGAGAAAACTAATCGTGCTCCTCACCCTCCTCCCACCCTGTGGTGCAACGGATGTCCCTTTCTCCAAAAATGTACTCAATGGGACTGTAACGTTGCTACCACTCACCAGTTGACCTGCTGTGAGGAAAAATCAAGTTAGTACATTTCAAACAAGAAAAAGGTCATTTTCAACTCAACATGATTAAACAAAATTCCAAAAGTATAAAACATAAAAAAATCCTTACCAGAGAGAGAAAACTAATCGTGCTCGGCACCTTCCTCCCACCCTGTGGTGCAACAGATGTCCCTTTCTCCAAAAATGTACTCAATGGGACCGTAACATTGCTACCACTCACCAGTTGACCTGCTGTGAGGAAAAATCAAGTTAGTACATTTCAAACAGGAAAAAGGTCATTTTAAACTCAACGTGATTAATCAAAATTCCAAAAGTATAAAACATAGAAAAAACCTTACCAGAGAGAGAAAACTAATCGTGCTCGTCACCCTCCTAACACCCTGTGGTGCAACAGATGCCCCTTTCTCCAAAAATGTACTCAATGGGACTGTAACGTTGCTACCACTCACCAGTTGACCTGCTGTGAGGAAAAATCAAGTTAGTACATTTCAAACAAGAAAAAGGTCATTTTAAACTCTACATGATTAACCAAAATTCCAAAAGTATAAAACATAAAAAAATCCTTACCAGAGAGAGAAAACTAATCGTGCTCGGCACCTTCCTCCCACCCTGTGGTGCAACAGATGTCCCTTTCTCCAAAAATGTACTCAATGGGACCGTAACGTTGCTACCACTCACCAGTTGACCTGCTGTGAGGAAAAATCAAGTTAGTACATTTCAAACAGGAAAAAGGTCATTTTAAACTCAACGTGATTAATCAAAATTCCAAAAGTATAAAACATAGAAAAATCCTTACCAGAGAGAGAAAACTAATCGTGCTCCTCACCCTCCTCCCACCCTGTGGTGCAACAGATGTCCCTTTCTCCAAAAATGTACTCAATGGGACTGTAACGTTGCTACCACTCACCAGTTGACCTGCTGTGAGGAAAAATCAAGTTAGTACATTTCAAACAAGAAAAAGGTCATTTTATACTCAACATGATTAATCAAAATTCCAAAAGTATAAAACATAAAAAAATCCCTACCAGAGAGAGAAAACTAATCGTGTTCCTCACCCTCCTCCCAACCTATGGTGCAACAGATGTCCCTTTCTCCAAAAATGTACTCAATGGGACCGTAATGTTGCTACCACTCACCAGTTGACCTGCTGTGAGGAAAAATCAAGTTAGTACATTTCAAACAGGAAAAAGGTCATTTTAAACTCAACGTGATTAATCAAAATTCCAAAAGTATAAAACATAGAAAAATCCTTACCAGAGAGAGAAAACTAATCGTGCTCCTCACCCTCCTCCCACCCTGTGGTGCAACAGATGTCCCTTTCTCCAAAAATGTACTCAATGGGACTGTAACGTTGCTACCACTCACCAGTTGACCTGCTGTGAGGAAAAATCAAGTTAGTACATTTCAAACAAGAAAAAGGTCATTTTATACTCAACATGATTAATCAAAATTCCAAAAGTATAAAACATAAAAAAATCCCTACCAGAGAGAGAAAACTAATCGTGCTCCTCACCCTCCTCCCACCCTGTGGTGCAACAGATGTCCCTTTCTCCAAAAATGTACTCAATGGGACCGTAATGTTGCTACCACTCACCAGTTGACCTGCTGTGAGGAAAAATCAAGTTAGTACATTTCAAACAGGAAAAAGGTCATTTTAAACTCAACGTGATTAACCAAAATTCCAAAAGTATAAAACATAAGAAAATCCTTACCAGAGAGAGAAAACTAATCGTGCTCGGCACCCTCCTCCCACCCTGTGGTGCAACAGATGTCCCTTTCTCCAAAAATGTACTCAATGGGACTGTAACGTTGCTACCACTCATCAGTTGACCTGCTGTGAGGAAAAATCAAGTTAGTACATTTCACACAAGAAAAAGGTCATTTTAAACTCAACATGATTAATCAAATTTCCAAAAGTATAAAACATAAAAAAATCCTTACCAGAGAGAGAAAACTAATCATGCTCGGCACCTTCCTCCCACCCTGTGGTGCAACAGATGTCCCTTTCTCCAAAAATGTACTCAATGGAACTGTAACGTTGCTACCACTCACCAGTTGACCTGCAGTGAGGAAAAATCAAGTTAGTACATTTCAAACAGGAAAAAGGTCATTTTAAACTCAACGTGATTAATCAAAATTCCAAAAGTATAAAACAGAAAAATCCTTACCAGAGAGAGGAAACTAATCGTGCTCCTCACCCTCCTCCCACCCTGTGGTGCAACAGATGTCCCTTTCTCCAAAAATGTACTCAATGGGACTGTAACGTTGCTACCACTCACCAGTTGACCAGCTGTGAGGAAAAATCAAGTTAGTACATTTCAAACAAGAGAAAGGTCATTTTAAACTCAACATGATTAACCAAAATTCCAAAAGTATAAAACATAAAAAAATCCTTACCAGAGAGAGAAAACTAATCGTGCTCGGCACCTTCCTCCCACCCTGTGGTGCAACAGATGTCCCTTTCTCCAAAAATGTACTCAATGGGACCGTAACGTTGCTACCTCTCACCAGTTGACCTGCTGTGAGTAAAAATCAAGTTAGTACATTTCATACAGGAAAAAGGTCATTTTAAACTCAACGCGATTAATTAAAAATTCCCAAAGTATAAAACATAGAAAAATCCTTACCAGAGAGAGAAAACTAATCGTGCTCCTCACTCTCCTCCCACCCTGTGGTGCAACAGATGTCCCTTTCTCCAAAAATGTACTCAATGGGACCATAACGTTGCTACCACTCACCAGTTGACCTGCTGTGAGGAAAAATCAAGTTAGTACATTTCAAACAGGAAAAAGGTCATTTTAAACTCAACGTGATTAATCAAAATTCCAAAAGTATAAAACATAAAAAAATCCTTACCAGAGAGAGAAAACTAATCGTGCTCGGCACCTTTCTCCCACCCTGTGGTGCAACAGGTGTCCCTTTCTCCAAAAATGTACTCAATAGGACCGTAACGTTGCTACCACTCACCAGTTGACCTGCTGTGAGGAAAAATCAAGTTAGTACATTTCAAACAGGAAAAAGGTCATTTTAAACTCAACGTGATTAACCAAAATTCCAAAAGTATAAAACAAAAAAAAATCCTTACCAGAGAGAGAAAACTAATCGTGCTCCTCACCCTCCTCCCACCCTGTGGTGCAACAGATGTCCCTTTCTACAAAAATGTACTCAATGGGACTGTAACGTTGCTACCACTCACCAGTTGACCTGCTGTGAGGAAAAATCAAGTTAGTACATTTCAAACAGGAAAAAGGTCATTTTCAACTCAACATGATTAACCAAAATTCCAAAAGTATAAAAGATAGAAAATTCCTTGCCAGAGAGAGAAAACTAATCGTGCTCCTCACCCTCCTCCCACCCTGTGGTGCAACAGATGTCCCTTTCTCCAAAAATGTACTCAATGGGACTGTAACGTTGCTACCACTCACCAATTGACCTGCTGTGACGAAAAATCAAGTTAGTACATTTCGAATAAGAAAAAGGTCATTTTAAACTCAACATGATTAACCAAAATTCCAAAAGTATAAAACATAAAAAAATCCTTACCAGAGAGAGAAAACTAATCGTGCTCGGCACCTTCCTCCCACCCTGTGGTGCAACAGATGTCCCTTTCTCCAAAAATGTACTCAATGGGACCGTAACGTTGCTACCACTCACCAGTTGACCTGCTGTGAGGAAAAATCAAGTTAGTACATTTCAAACAGGAAAAAGGTCATTTTAAACTCAAAGTGATTAATCAAAATTCCAAAAGTATAAAACATAAAAAAATCCTTACCAGAGAGAGAAAACTAATCGTGCTCGGCACCTTCCTCCCACCCTGTGGTGCAACAGATGTCCCTTTCTCCAAAAATGTACTCAATGGGACCGTAACGTTGCTACCACTCACAAGTTGACCTGCTGTGAGGAAAAATCAAGTTAGTACATTTCAAACAGGAAAAAGGTCATTTTAAACTCAACGTGATTAACCAAAATTCCAAAAGTATAAAACATAAAAAAATCCTTACCAGAGAGAGAAAACTAATCGTGCTCCTCACCCTCCTCCCACGCTGTGGTGCAACAGATGTCCCTTTCTCCAAAAATGTACTCAATGGGACTGTAACGTTGCTACCACTCACCAGTTGACCTGCTGTGAGGAAAAATCAAGTTAGTACATTTCAAACAAGAAAAAGGTCATTTTAAACTCAACATGATTAATCAAAATTCCAAAAGTATAAAACATAAAAAAATCCTTACCAGAGAGAGAAAACTAATCGTGCTCCTCACCCTCCTCCCACCCTGTGGTGCAACAGATGTCCCTTTCTCCAAAAATGTACTCAATGGGACTGTAACGTTGCTACCACTCACCTGTTGACCTGCTGTGAGGAAAAATCAAGTTAGTACATTTCAAATAAGAAAAAGGTCATTTTAAACTCAACATGATTAACCAAAATTCCAAAAGTATAAAACATAAAAAAATCCTTACCAGAGAGAGGAAACTAATCGTGCTCGGCACCTTCCTCCCACCCTGTGGTGCAACAGATGTCCCTTTCTCCAAAAATCTACTCTATGGGACCGTAACGTTGCTACCACTCACCAGTTGACCTGCTGTGAGGAAAAATCAAGTTAGTACATTTCAAACAGGAAAAAGGTCATTTTAAACTCAAAGTGATTAATCAAAATTCCAAAAGTATAAAACATAAAAAAATCCTTACCAGAGAGAGAGAAATCTTATCGTGCTCGGCACCTTCCTCCCACCCTGTGGTGCAACAGATGTCCCTTTCTCCAAAAATGTACTCAATGGGACCGTAACGTTGCTACCACTCACAAGTTGACCTGCTGTGAGGAAAAATCAAGTTAGTACATATCAAACAGGAAAAAGGTCATTTTAAACTCAACGTGATTAACCAAAATTCCAAAAGTATAAAACATAAAAAAATCCTTACCAGAGAGTGAAAACTAATCGTGCTCCTCACCCTCCTCCCACCCTGTGGTGCAACAGATGTCCCTTTCTCCAAAAATGTACTCAATGGGACTGTAACGTTGCTACCACTCACCAGTTGACCTGCTGTGAGGAAAAATCAAGTTAGTACATTTCAAACAAGAAAAAGGTCATTTTAAACTCAACATGATTCATCAAAATTCCAAAAGTATAAAACATAAAAAAATCCTTACCAGAGAGAGAAAACTAATCGTGCTCCTCACCCTCCTCCCACCCTGTGGTGCAACAGATGTCCCTTTCTCCAAAAATCTACTCAATGGGACCGTAACGTTGCTACCACTCACCAGTTGACCTGCTGTGAGGAAAAATCAAGTTAGTACATTTCAAACAGGAAAAAGGTCATTTTAAACTCAAAGTCATTAATCAAAATTCCAAAAGTATAAAACATAAAAAAAACCTTACCAGAGAGAGAAAACTAATCGTGCTCGGCACCTTCCTCCCACCCTGTGGTGCAACAGATGTCCCTTTCTCCAAAAATGTACTCAATGGGACCGTAACGTTGCTACCACTCACAAGTTGACCTGCTGTGAGGAAAAATCAAGTTAGTACATATCAAAGAGGAAAAAGGTCATTTTAAACTCAACGTGATTAACCAAAATTCCAAAAGTATAAAACATAAAAAAATCCTTACCAGAGAGAGAAAACTAATCGTGCTCCTCACCCTCCTCCCACCCTGTGGTGCAACAGATGTCCCTTTCTCCAAAAATGTACTCAATGGGACTGTAACGTTGCTACCACTCACCAGTTGACCTGCTGTGAGGAAAAATCAAGTTAGTACATTTCAAACAAGAAAAAGGTCATTTTAAACTCAACATGATTAATCAAAATTCCAAAAGTATAAAACATAAAAAAATCCTTACCAGAGAGAGAAAACTAATCGTGCTCCTTTTCCTCCTCCCACCCTGTGGTGCAACAGATGTCCCTTTCTCCAAAAATGTACTCAATGGGACCGTAACGTTGCTACCACTCACCAGTTGACCTGCTGTGAGGAAAAATCAAGTTAGTACATTTCAAACAGGAAAAAGGACATTTTAAACTCAACGTAATTAACCAAAATTCCAAAAGTATAAAACATAGAAAAATCCTTACCAGAGAGAGAAAACTAATCGTGCTCGTCACCCTCCTCCCACCCTGTGGTGCAACAGATGTCCCTTTCTCCAAAAATGTACTCAATGGGACTGTAACGTTGCTACCACTCACCAGTTGACCTGCTGTGAGGAAAAATCAAGTTAGTACATTTCAAACAAGAAAAAGGTCATTTTAATCTCAACATGATTAATCAAAATTCCAAAAGTATAAAACATAAAAAAATCCTTACCAGAGAGAGAAAACTAATCGTGCTCCTCACCCTCCTCCCACCCTGTGGTGCAACAGATGTCCCTTTCTCCAAAAATGTACTCAATGGGACTGTAACGTTGCTACCACTCACCAGTTGACCTGCTGTGAGGAAAAATCAAGTTATTACATTTCAAACAGGAAAAAGGTCATTTTAAACTCAAAGTCATTAATCAAAATTCCAAAAGTATAAAACATAAAAAAATCCTTACCAGAGAGAGAAAACTAATCGTGCTCGGCACCTTCCTCCCACCCTGTGGTGCAACAGATGTCCCTTTCTCCAAAAATGTACTCAATGGGACCGTAACGTTGCTACCACTCACAAGTTGACCTGCTGTGAGGAAAAATCAAGTTAGTACATATCAAAGAGGAAAAAGGTCATTTTAAACTCAACGTGATTAACCAAAATTCCAAAAGTATAAAACATAAAAAAATCCTTACCAGAGAGAGAAAACTAATCGTGCTCCTCACCCTCCTCCCACCCTGTGGTGCAACAGATGTCCCTTTCTCCAAAAATGTACTCAATGGGACCGTAACGTTGCTACCACTCACCAGTTGACCTGCTGTGAGGAAAAATCAAGTTAGTACATTTCAAATAAGAAAAAGGTCATTTTAAACTCAACATGATTAACCAAAATTCCAAAAGTATAAAACATAAAAAAATCCTTACCAGAGAGAGAAAACTAATCGTGCTCGGCACCTTCCTCCCACCCTGTGGTGCAACAGATGTCCCTTTCTCCAAAAATCTACTCAATGGGACCGTAACGTTGCTACCACTCACCAGTTGACCTGCTGTGAGGAAAAATCAAGTTAGTACATTTCAAACAGGAAAAAGGTCATTTTAAACTCAAAGTGATTAATCAAAATTCCAAAAGTATAAAACATAAAAAAATCCTTACCAGAGAGAGAAAACTAATCGTGCTCGGCACCTTCCTCCCACCCTGTGGTGCAACAGATGTCCCTATCTCCAAAAATGTACTCAATGGGACCGTAACGTTGCTACCACTCACAAGTTGACCTGCTGTGAGGAAAAATCAAGTTAGTACATTTCAAACAGGAAAAAGGTCATTTTAAACTCAACGTGATTAACCAAAATTCCAAAAGTATAAAACATAAAAAAATCCTTACCAGAGAGAGAAAACTAATCGTGCTCCTCACCCTCCTCCCACCCTGTGGTGCAACAGATGTCCCTTTCTCCAAAAATGTACTCAATGGGACTGTAACGTTGCTACCACTCACCAGTTGACCTGCTGTGAGGAAAAATCAAGTTAGTACATTTCAAACAGGAAAAAGGACATTTTAAACTCAACATAATTAACCAAAATTCCAAAAGTATAAAACATAGAAAAATCCTTACCAGAGAGAGAAAACTAATCGTGCCCGTCACCCTCCTCCCACCCTGTGGTGCAACAGATGTCCCTTTCTCCAAAAATGTACTCAATGGGACTGTAACTTTGCTACCACTCACCAGTTGACCTGCTGTGAGGAAAAATCAAGTTAGTACATTTCAAACAAGAAAAAGGTCATTTTAAACTCAACATGATTAACCAAAATTCCAAAAGTATAAAACATAAAAAATCCTTACCAGAGAGAGAAAACTAATCGTGCTCAGCACCTTCCTCCCACCCTGTGGTGCAACAGATGTCCCTTTCTCCAAAAATGTACTCAATGGGACCGTAACGTTGCTACCACTCACCAGTTGACCTGCTGTGAGGAAAAATCAAGTTAGTACATTTCAAACAAGAAAAAGGTCATTTTAAACTCAACATGATTAACCAAAATTCCAAAAGTATAAAACATAAAAAAATCCTTACCAGAGAGAGAAAACTAATCGTGCTCGGCTCCTTCCTCCCACCCTGTGGTGCAACAGATGTCCCTTTCTCCAAAAATGTACTCAATGGGACTGTAACGTTGCTACCACTCACCAGTTGACCTGCTGTGAGGAAAAATCAAGTTAGTACATTTCAAACAAGAAAAAGGTCATTTTAAACTCAACATGATTAACCAAAATTCCAAAAGTATAAAACATAAAAAAATCCTTACCAGAGAGAGAAAACTAATCATGCTCGGCACCTTCCTCCCACCCTGTGGTGCAACAGATGTCCCTTTCTCCAAAAATGTACTCAATGGCGCCGTAACATTGCTACCACTCACCAGTTGACCTGCTGTGAGGAAAAATCAAGTTAGTACATTTCAAACAGGAAAAAGGACATTTTAAACTCAACGTAATTAACCAAAATTCCAAAAGTATAAAACATAGAATAATCCTTACCAGAGAGAGAAAACTAATCGTTCTCCTCACCCTCCTCCCACCCTGTGGTGCAACAGATGTCCCTTTCTCCAAAAATGTACTCAATGGGACTGTAACGTTGCTACCACTCACCAGTTGACCTGCTGTGAGGAAAAATCAAGTTAGTACATTTCAAACAAGAAAAAGGTCATTTTAAACTCAACATGATTAACCAAAATTCCAAAAGTATAAAACATAAAAAAATCCTTACTAGAGAGAGAAAACTAATCGTGCTTCTCACCCTCCTCCCACCCTGTGGTGCAACAGATGTCCCTTTCTCCAAAAATGTACTCAATGGGACTGTAACGTTGCTACCACTCACCAGTTGACCTGCTGTCAGGAAAAATCAAGTTAGTAAATTTCAAACAAGAAAAAGGTCATTTTAAACTCAACATGATTAACCAAAATTCCAAAAGTATAAATCATAAAAAAATCCTTACCAGAGAGAGAAAACTAATCGTGCTCGTAACCCTCCTCCCACCCTGTGGTGCAACAGATGTCCCTTTCTCCAAAAATGTACTCAATGGGACTGTAACGTTGCTACCACTCACCAGTTGACCTGCTGTGAGGAAAAATCAAGTTAGTACATTTCAAACAAGAAAAAGGTCAATTTAAACTCAACATGATTAACCAAAATTCCAAAAGTATAAAACATAAAAAAATCCTTACCAGAGAGAGAAAACTAATCGTGCTTCACACCCTCCTCCCACCCTGTGGTGCAACAGATGTCCCTTTCTCCAAAAATGTACTCAATGGGACTGTAACATTGCTACCACTCACCAGTTGACCTGCTGTGAGGAAAAATCAAGTTAGTACATTTCAAACAAGAAAAAGGTCATTTTAAACTCAACATGATTAACCAAAATTCCAAAAGTATAAAACATAAAAAAATCCTTACCAGAGAGAGAAAACTAATCGTGCTTCTCACCCTCCTCCCACCCTGTGGTGCAACAGATGTCCCTTTCTCCAAAAATGTACTCAATGGGACTGTAACGTTGCTACCACTCACCAGTTGACCTGCTGTGAGGAAAAATCAAGTTAGTACATTACAAAAACAAGAAAAAGGTCATTTTAAACTCAACATGATTAACCAAAATTCCAAAAGTATAAAACATAAAAAAATCCTTACCAGAGAGAGAAAACTAATCGTGCTCGTCACCCTCCTCCCACCCTGTGGTGCAACAGATGTCCCTTTCTCCAAAAATGTACTCAATGGGACTGTAACGTTGCTACCACTCACCATTTGACCTGCTGTGAGGAAAAATCAAGTTAGTACATTTCAAACAAGAGAAAGGTCATTTTAAACTCAACATGATTAACCAAAATTCCAAAAGTATAAAACATAAAAAAATCCTTACCAGAGAGAGAAAACTAATCGTGCTTCTCACCCTCCTCCCACCCTGTGGTGCAACAGATGTCCCTTTCTCCAAAAAT
Source organism: Schistocerca serialis cubense (assembly GCF_023864345.2). Lineage (NCBI taxonomy): Eukaryota > Metazoa > Arthropoda > Insecta > Orthoptera > Acrididae > Schistocerca > Schistocerca serialis. The sequence goes on along the minus strand of NC_064646.1, from coordinate 48,274,911 downwards.
GTACTCAATGGGACTGTAACGTTGCTACCACTCACCAGTTGACCTGCTGTGAGGAAAAATCAAGTTAGTACATTTCAAACAAGAAAAAGGTCATTTTAAACTCAACATGATTAACCAAAATTCCAAAAGTATAAAACATAAAAAAATCCTTACCAGAGAGAGAAAACTAATCGTGCTTCTCACCCTCCTCCCACCCTGTGGTGCAACAGATGTCCCTTTCTCCAAAAATGTACTCAATGGGACTGTAACGTTGCTACCACTCACCAGTTGACCTGCTGTGAGGAAAAATCAAGTTAGTACATTTCAAACAAGAAATAGGTCATTTTAAACTCAACATGATTAACCAAAATTCCAAAAGTTTAAAACATAAAAAAATCCTTACCAGAGAGAGAAAACTAATCGTGCTCGGCACCTTCCTCCCACCCTGTTGTGCAACAGATGTCCCTTTCTCCAAAAATGTACTCAATGGGACCGTAACTTTGCTACCACTCACCAGTTGACCTGCTGTGAGGAAAAATCAAGTTAGTACATTTCAAACAGGAAAAAGGACATTTTAAACTCAACGTAATTAACCAAAATTCCAAAAGTATAAAAGATAGAAAAATCCTTACCAGAGAGAGAAAACTAATCGTGCTCGTCAACATCCTCCCACCCTGTGGTGCAACAGATGTCCCTTTCTCCAAAAATGTACTCAATGGGACTGTAACGTTGCTACCACTCACCAGTTGACCTGCTGTGAGGAAAAATCAAGTTAGTACATTTCAAACAGGAAAATGGACATTTTAAACTCAACGTAATTAACCAAAATTCCAAAAGTATAAAACATAAAAAAATCCTTACCACAGAGAGAAAACTAATCGTGCTTCTCACCCTCCTCCCACCCTGTGGTGCAACAGATGTCCCTTTCTCCAAAAATGTACTCAAAGGGACTGTAACGTTGCTACCACTCACCAGTTGACCTGCTGTGGGGAAAAATCAAGTTAGTACATTTCAAACAAGAAAAAGGTCATTTTAAACTCAACATGATTAACCAAAATTCCAAAAGTATAAAACATAGAAAAATCCTTACCAGAGAGAGAAAACTAATCGTGCTCGTCACCCTCCTCCCACCCTGTGGTGCAACAGATGTCCCTTTCTCCAAAAATGTACTCAATGGGACTGTAACGTTGCTACCACCCACCAGTTGACCTGCTGTGAGGAAAAATCAAGTTAGTACATTTCAAACAGGAAAAAGGACATTTTAAACTCAACGTAATTAACCAAAATTCCAAAAGTATAAAACATAGAAAAATCCTTACCAGAGAGAGAAAACTAATCGTGCTCGTCACCCTCCTCCCACCCTGTGGTGCACCAGATGTCCCTTTCTCCAAAAATGTACTCAATGGGTCTGTAACGTTGCTACCACTCACCAGTTGACCTGCTGTGAGGAAAAATCAAGTTAGTACATTTCAAACAAGAAAAAGGTCATTTTAAACTCAACATGATTAACCAAAATTCCAAAAGTATAAAACATAGAAAAATCCTTACCAGAGAGAGAAAACTAATCGTGCTTCTCACCCTCCTCCCACCCTGTGGTGCAACAGATGTCCCTTTCTCCAAAAATGTACTCAATGGGACTGTAACGTTGCTACCACTCACCAGTTGACCTGCTGTGAGGAAAAATCAAGTTAGAACATTTCAAACAAGAAAAAGGTCATTTTAAACTCAACATGATTAACCAAAATTCCAAAAGTATAAAAACATAAAACAATCCTTACCAGAGAGAGAAAACTAATCGTGCTCGTCACCCTCCTCCCACCCTGTGGTGCAACAGATGTCCCTTTCTCCAAAAATGTACTCAATGGGACTGTAACGTTGCTACCACTCACCAGTTGACCTGCTGTGAGGAAAAATCAAGTTAGTACATTTCAAACAAGAGAAAGGTCGTTTTAAACTCAACATGATTAACCAAAATTCCAAAAGTATAAACATAAAAGAATCCTTACCAGAGAGAGAAAACTAATCGTGCTTCTCACCCTCCTCCCACCCTGTGGTGCAACAGATGTCCCTTTCTCCAAAAATGTACTCAATGGGACTGTAACGTTGCTACCACTCACCAGATGACCTGCTGTGAGGAAAAATCAAGTTAGTACATTTCAAACAAGAAAAAGGTCATTTTAAACTCAACATGATTAACCAAAATTCCTAAAGTATAAAACATAAAAAAATCCTTACCAGAGAGAGAAAACTAATCGTGCTTCTCACCCTCCTCCCACCCTGTGGTGCAACAGATGTCCCTTTCTCCAAAAATGTACTCAATGGGACTGTAACGTTGCTACCACTCACCAGTTGACCTGCTGTGAGGAAAAATCAAGTTAGTACATTTCAAACAAGAAATAGGTCATTTTAAACTCAACATGATTAACCAAAATTCCAAAAGTTTAAAACATAAAAAAATCCTTACCAGAGAGAGAAAACTAATCGTGCTCGGCACCTTCCTCCCACCCTGTTGTGAAACAGATGTCCCTTTCTCCAAAAATGTACTCAATGGGACCGTAACGTTGCTACCACTCACCAGTTGACCTGCTGTGAGGAAAAATCAAGTTAGTACATTTCAAACAGGAAAAAGGACATTTTAAACTCAACGTAATTAACCAAAATTCCAAAAGTATAAAAGATAGAAAAATCCTTACCAGAGAGAGAAAACTAATCGTGCTCGTCAACCTCCTCCCACCCTGTGGTGCAACAGATGTCCCTTTCTCCAAAAATGTACTCAATGGGACTGTAACGTTGCTACCACTCACCAGTTGACCTGCTGTGAGGAAAAATCAAGTTAGTACATTTCAAACAGGAAAAAGGACATTTTAAACGCAACGTAATTAACCAAAATTCCAAAAGTATAAAACATAAAAAAATCCTTACCAGAGAGAGAAAACTAATCGTGCTTCTCACCCTCCTCCCACCCTGTGGTGCAACAGATGTCCCTTTCTCCAAAAATGTACTCAATGGGACTGTAACGTTGCTACCACTCACCAGTTGACCTGCTGTGGGGAAAAATCAAGTTAGTACATTTCAAACAAGAAAAAGGTCATTTTAAACTCAACATGATTAACCAAAATTCCAAAAGTATAAAACATAGAAAAATCCTTACCAGAGAGAGAAAACTAATCGTGCTCGTCACCCTCCTCCCACCCTGTGGTGCAACAGATGTCCCTTTCTCCAAAAATGTACTCAATGGGACCGTAACGTTGCTACCACTCACCAGTTGACCTGCTGTGAGGAAAAATCAAGTTAGTACATTTCAAACAAGAAAAAGGACATTTTAAACTCAACGTAATTAACCAAAATTCCAAAAGTATAAAACATAGAAAAATCCTTACCAGAGAGAGAAAACTAATCGTGCTCCTCACCCTCCTCCCACCCTGTGGTGCAACAGATGTCCCTTTCTCCAAAAATGTACTCAATGGGACTGTAACGTTGCTACCACTCACCAGTTGACCTGCTGTGAGGAAAAATCAAGTTAGTACATTTCAAACAAGAAAAAGGTCATTTTAAACTCAACATGATTAACCAAAATTCCAAAAGTATAAAACATAAAAAAATCCTTACCAGAGAGAGAAAACTAATCGTGCTCGGCACCCTCCTCCCACCCTGTGGTGCAACAGATGTCCCTTTCTCCAAAAATGTACTCAATGGGACCGTAACGTTGCTACCACTCACCAGTTGACCTGCTGTGAGGAAAAATCAAGTTAGTACATTTCAAACAGGAATAAGGACATTTTAAACTCAACGTAATTAACCAAAATTCCAAAAGTATAAAACATAGAAAAATCCTTACCAGAGAGAGAAAACTAATCGTGCTCGTCACCCTCCTCCCACCCTGTGGTGCAACAGATGTCCCTTTCTCCAAAAATGTACTCAATGGGACTGTAACTTTGCTACCACCCACCAGTTGACCTGCTGTGAGGAAAAATCAAGTTAGTACATTTCAAACAGGAAAAAGGACATTTTAAACTCAACGTAATTAACCAAAATTCCAAAAGTATAAAACATAGAAAAATCCTTACCAGAGAGAGAAAACTAATCGTGCTCGTCACCCTCCACCCACCCTGTGTTGCAACAGATGTCCCTTTCTCCAAAAATGTACTCAATGGGACTGTAACGTTGCTACCACTCACCAGTTGACCTGCTGTGAGGAAAAATCAAGTTAGTACATTTCAAACAGGAAAAAGGACATTTTAAACTCAACGTAAATAACCAAAATTCCAAAAGTATAAAAGATAAAAAAATCCTTACCAGAGAGAGAAAACTAATCGTACTTCTCACCCTCCTCCCACCCTGTGGTGCAACAGATGTCCCTTTCTCCAAAAATGTACTCAATGGGACTGTAACGTTGCTACCACTCACCAGTTGACCTGCTGTGAGGAAAAATCAAGTTAGTACATTTCAAACAAGAAAAAGGTCATTTTAAACTCAATATGATTAACCAAAATTCCAAAAGTATAAGACATAGAAAAATCCTTACCAGAGAGAGAAAACTAATCGTGCTCGTCACCCTCCTCCCACCCTGTGGTGCAACAGATGTCCCTTTCTCCAAAAATGTACTCAATGGGACTGTAACGTTGCCACCACTCACCAGTTGACCTGCTGTGAGGAAAAATCAAGTTAGTACATTTCAAACAAGAAAAAGGTCATTTTAAACCTAACATGATTAACCAAAATTCCTAAAGTATAAAACATAAAAAAATCCTTACCAGAGAGAGAAAACTAATCGTGCTTCTCACCCTCCTCCCACCTTGTGGTGCAACAGATGTCCGTTTCTCCAAAAATGTACTCAATGGGACTGTAACGTTGCTACCACTCACCAGTTGACCTGCTGTGAGGAAAAATCAAGTTAGTACATTTCAAACAAGAAGAAGGTCATTTTAAACTCAACATGATTAACCAAAATTCCAAAAGTATAAAACATAAAAAAATCCTTACCAGAGAGAGAAAACTAATTGTGCTCGGCACCCTCCTCCCACCCTGTGGTGCAACAGATGTCCCTTTCACCAAAAATGTACTCAATGGGACCGTAACGTTGCTACCACTCAAAAGTTGACCTGCTGTGAGGAAAAATCAAGTTAGTACATTTCAAACAGGAAAAAGGACATTTTAAACTCAACGTAATTAACCAAAATTCCAAAAGTATAAAACAAAGAAAAATCCTTACCAGAGAGAAAACTAATCGTGCTCCTCACCCTCCTCCCACCTTGTGGTGCAACAGATGTCCCTTTCTCCAAAAATGTACTCAATGGGACCGTAACGTTGCTACCACTCACCAGTTGACCTGCTGTGAGGAAATATCAAGTTAGTACATTTCAAAAAGGAAAAAGGACATTTTAAACTCAACGTAATTAACCAAAATTCCAAAAGTATAAAACATAGAAAAATCCTTACCAGAGAGAGAAAACTAATCGTGCTCGTCACCCTCCTCCCACCCTGTGGTGCAACAGATGTCCCTTTCTCCAAAAATGTACTCAATGGGACTGTAACGTTGCTACCACTCACCAGTTGACCTGCTGTGAGGAAAAACAAGTTAGTACATTTCAAATAAGAAAAAGGTCATTTTAAACTCAACATGATTAACCAAAATTCCAAAAGTATAAAACATAAAAAAATCCTTACCAGAGAGAGAAAACTAATCGTGCTCGGCACCCTCCTCCCACCCTGTGGTGCAACAGATATCCCTTTCTACAAAAATGTACTCAATGGGACCGTAACGTTGCTACCACTCACCAGTTGACCTGCTGTGAGGAAAAATCAAGTTAGTACATTTCAAACAGGAAAAAGGACATTTTAAACTCAACGTAATTAACCAAAATTCCAAAAGTATAAAACATAGAAGAATCCTTACCAGAGAGAGAAAACTAATCGTGCTCGTCACCCTCCTCCCACCCTGTGGTGCAACAGATGTCCCTTTCTCCAAAAATGTACTCAATGGGACTGTAACGTTGCTACCACTCACCAGCTGACCTGCTGTGAGGAAAAATCAAGTTAGTACATTTCAAACAGGAAAAAGGTCATTTTAAACTCAACATGATTAACCAAAATTCCAAAAGTATAAAACATAAAAAAATCCTTACCAGAGAGAGAAAACTAATCGTGCTCGGCACCTTCCTCCCACCCTGTGGTGCAACAGATGTCACTTTCTCCAAAAATGTACTCAATGGGACTGTAACGTTGCTACCATTCACCAGTTGACCTGCTGTGAGGAAAAATCAAGTTAGTACATTTCAAACAGGAAAAAGGACATTTTAAACTCAACGTAATTAACCAAAATTCCAAAAGTATAAAACATAGAAAAAACCTTACCATAGAGAGAAAACTAATCGTGCTCGGCACCCTCCTCCCACCCTGTGGTGCAACAGATGTCCCTTTCTCCAAAAAAGTACTCAATGGGACCGTAACGTTGCTACCACTCACCAGTTGACCTGCTGTGAGGAAAAATCAAGTTAGTACATTTCAAACAGGAAAAAGGACATTTTAAACTCAACATGATCAACCAAAATTCCAAAAGTATAAAACATAAAAAAATCCTTACCAGAGAGAGAAAACTAATCGTGCTCGGCACCTTCCTCCCACCCTGTGGTGCAACAGATGTCCCTTTCTCCAAAAATGTACTCAATGGGACCGTAACGTTGTTACCACTCACCAGTTGACCTGCTGTGAGGAAAAATCAAGTTAGTACATTTCAAACAGGAAAAAGGACATTTTAAACTCAACGTAATTAACCAAAATTCCAAAAGTATAAAACATAGAAAAATCCTTACCAGAGAGAGAAAACTAATCGTGCTCCTCACTCTCCTCCCACCCTGTGGTGGAACAGATGTCCCTTTCTCCAAAAATGTACTCAATGGGACTGTAACGTTGCTACCACTCACCAGTTGACCTGCTGTGAGGAAAAATCAAGTAAGTACATTTCAAAGAAGAAAAAGGTCATTTTAAACTCAACATGATTAACCAAAATTCCAAAAGTATAAAACATAAAAAAATCCTTACCAGAGAGAGAAAACTAATCGTCCTCGGCACCTTCCTCCCACCCTGTGGTGCAACAGATGTCCCTTTCTCCAAAAATGTACTCGATGGGACTGTAACGTTGCTACCACTCACCAGTTGACCTGCTGTGAGGAAAAATCAAGTTAGTACATTTCAAACAGGAAAAAGGACATTTTAAACTCAACGTAATTAACCAAAATTCCAAAAGTATAAAACATAGAAAAATCCTTACCAGAGAGAAAACTAATCGTGCTCCTCACCCTCCTCCCACCCTGTGGTGCAACACATGTCCCTTTCTCCAAAAATGTACTCAATGGGACTGTAACGTCGCTACCACTCACCAGTTAACCTGCTGTGAGGAAAAATCAAGTTAGTACATTTCAAACATGAAAAAGGTCATTTTAAACTCAACATGATTAATCAAAATTCCAAAAGAATAAAACATAAAAAAATCCTTACCAGAGAGAGAAAACTAATCGTGCTTCTCACCCTCCTCCCACCTTGTGGTGCAACAGATGTCCGTTTCTCCAAAAATGTACTCAATGGGACCGTAACGTTGCTACCACTCACCAGTTGACCTGCTGTGAGGAAAAATCAAGTTAGTACATTTCAAACAGGAAAAAGGACATTTTAAACTCAACGTAATTAACCAAAATTCCAAAAGTATAAAACATAGAAAAATCCTTACCAGAGAGAGAAAACTAATCGTGCTCCTCACCCTCCTCCCACCCTGTGGTGCAACAGATGTCCCTTTCTCCAAAAATGTACTCAATGGGACTGTAACGTTGCTACCACTCACCAGTTGACCTGCTGTGAGGAAAAATCAAGTTAGTACATTTCAAACAAGAAAAAGGTCATTTTAAACTCAACATGATTAACCAAAATTCCAAAAGTATAAAACATAAAAAAATCCTTACCAGAGAGAGAAAACTAATTGTGCTCGGCACCCTCCTCCCACCCTGTGGTGCAACAGATGTCCCTTTCACCAAAAATGTACTCAATGGGACCGTAACGTTGCTACCACTCACCAGTTGACCTGCTGTGAGGAAAAATCAAGTTAGTACATTTCAAACAGGAAAAAGGACATTTTAAACTCAACGTAATTAACCAAAATTCCAAAAGTATAAAACAAAGAAAAATCCTTACCAGAGAGAAAACTAATCGTGCTCCTCACCCTCCTCCCACCTTGTGGTGCAACAGATGTCCCTTTCTCCAAAAATGTACTCAATGGGACCGTAACGTTGCTACCACTCACCAGTTGACCTGCTGTGAGGAAATATCAAGTTAGTACATTTCAAACAGGAAAAAGGACATTTTAAACTCAACGTAATTAACCAAAATTCCAAAAGTATAAAACATAGAAAAATCCTTACCAGAGAGAGAAAACTAATCGTGCTCGTCACCCTCCTCCCACCCTGTGGTGCAACAGATGTCCCTTTCTCCAAAAATGTACTCAATGGGACTGTAACGTTGCTACCACTCACCAGTTGACCTGCTGTGAGGAAAAACAAGTTAGTACATTTCAAATAAGAAAAAGGTCATTTTAAACTCAACATGATTAACCAAAATTCCAAAAGTATAAAACATAAAAAAATCCTTACCAGAGAGAGAAAACTAATCGTGCTCGGCACCCTCCTCCCACCCTGTGGTGCAACAGATATCCCTTTCTACAAAAATGTACTCAATGGGACCGTAACGTTGCTACCACTCACCAGTTGACCTGCTGTGAGGAAAAATCAAGTTAGTACATTTCAAACAGGAAAAAGGACATTTTAAACTCAACGTAATTAACCAAAATTCCAAAAGTATAAAACATAGAAGAATCCTTACCAGAGAGAGAAAACTAATCGTGCTCGTCACCCTCCTCCCACCCTGTGGTGCAACAGATGTCCCTTTCTCCAAAAATGTACTCAATGGGACTGTAACGTTGCTACCACTCACCAGCTGACCTGCTGTGAGGAAAAATCAAGTTAGTACATTTCAAACAGGAAAAAGGTCATTTTAAACTCAACATGATTAACCAAAATTCCAAAAGTATAAAACATAAAAAAATCCTTACCAGAGAGAGAAAACTAATCGTGCTCGGCACCTTCCTCCCACCCTGTGGTGCAACAGATGTCACTTTCTCCAAAAATGTACTCAATGGGACTGTAACGTTGCTACCACTCACCAGTTGACCTGCTGTGAGGAAAAATCAAGTTAGTACATTTCAAACAGGAAAAAGGACATTTTAAACTCAACGTAATTAACCAAAATTCCAAAAGTATAAAACATAGAAAAAACCTTACCATAGAGAGAAAACTAATCGTGCTCGGCACCCTCCTCCCACCCTGTGGTGCAACAGATGTCCCTTTCTCCAAAAAAGTACTCAATGGGACCGTAACGTTGCTACCACTCACCAGTTGACCTGCTGTGAGGAAATATCAAGTTAGTACATTTCAAACAGGAAAAAGGACATTTTAAACTCAACATGATCAACCAAAATTCCAAAAGTATAAAACATAAAAAAATCCTTACCAGAGAGAGAAAACTAATCGTGCTCGGCACCTTCCTCCCACCCTGTGGTGCAACAGATGTCCCTTTCTCCAAAAATGTACTCAATGGGACCGTAACGTTGTTACCACTCACCAGTTGACCTGCTGTGAGGAAAAATCAAGTTAGTACATTTCAAACAGGAAAAAGGACATTTTAAACTCAACGTAATTAACCAAAATTCCAAAAGTATAAAACATAGAAAAATCCTTACCAGAGAGAGAAAACTAATCGTGCTCCTCACTCTCCTCCCACCCTGTGGTGGAACAGATGTCCCTTTCTCCAAAAATGTACTCAATGGGACTGTAACGTTGCTACCACTCACCAGTTGACCTGCTGTGAGGAAAAATCAAGTAAGTACATTTCAAAGAAGAAAAAGGTCATTTTAAACTCAACATGATTAACCAAAATTCCAAAAGTATAAAACATAAAAAAATCCTTACCAGAGAGAGAAAACTAATCGTCCTCGGCACCTTCCTCCCACCCTGTGGTGCAACAGATGTCCCTTTCTCCAAAAATGTACTCGATGGGACTGTAACGTTGCTACCACTCACCAGTTGACCTGCTGTGAGGAAAAATCAAGTTAGTACATTTCAAACAGGAAAAAGGACATTTTAAACTCAACGTAATTAACCAAAATTCCAAAAGTATAAAACATAGAAAAATCCTTACCAGAGAGAAAACTAATCGTGCTCCTCACCCTCCTCCCACCCTGTGGTGCAACACATGTCCCTTTCTCCAAAAATGTACTCAATGGGACTGTAACGTCGCTACCACTCACCAGTTAACCTGCTGTGAGGAAAAATCAAGTTAGTACATTTCAAACAAGAAAAAGGTCATTTTAAACTCAACATGATTAATCAAAATTCCAAAAGAATAAAACATAAAAAAATCCTTACCAGAGAGAGAAAACTAATCGTGCTTCTCACCCTCCTCCCACCTTGTGGTGCAACAGATGTCCGTTTCTCCAAAAATGTACTCAATGGGACCGTAACGTTGCTACCACTCACCAGTTGACCTGCTGTGAGGAAAAATCAAGTTAGTACATTTCAAACAGGAAAAAGGACATTTTAAACTCAACGTAATTAACCAAAATTCCAAAAGTATAAAACATAGAAAAATCCTTACCAGAGAGAGAAAACTAATCGTGCTCCTCACCCTCCTCCCACCCTGTGGTGCAACAGATGTCCCTTTCTCCAAAAATGTACTCAATGGGACTGTAACGTTGCTACCACTCACCAGTTGACCTGCTGTGAGGAAAAATCAAGTTAGTACATTTCAAACAAGAAAAAGGTCATTTTAAACTCAACATGATTAACCAAAATTCCAAAAGTATAAAACATAAAAAAATCCTTACCAGAGAGAGAAAACTAATCGTGCTCGGCACCTTCCACCCACCCTGTGGTGCAACAGATGTCCCTTTCTCCAAAAATGTACTCGATGGGACTGTAACGTTGCTATCACTCACCAGTTGACCTGCTGTGAGGAAAAATCAAGTTAGTACATTTCAAACAGGAAAAAGGACATTTTAAACTCAACGTAATTAACCAAAATTCCAAAAGTATAAAACATAAAAAAATCCTTACCAGAGAGAGAAAACTAATCGTGCTCGGCACCCTCCTCCCACCCTGTGGTGCAACAGATGTCCCTTTCTCCAAAAATGTACTCAATGGGACCGTAATGTTGCTACCACTCACCAGTTGACCTGCTGTGAGGAAAAATCAAGTTAGTACATTTCAAACAGGAAAAAGGTCATTTTAAACTCAACATGATTAACCAAAATTCCAAAAGTATAAAACATAAAAAAATCCTTACCAGAGAGAGAAAACTAATCGTGCTCGGCACCTTCCTCCCACCCTGTGGTGCAACAGATGTCCCTTTCTCCAAAAATGTACTCAATGGGACCGTAACGTTGCTACCACTCACCAGTTGACCTGCTGTGAGGAAAAATCAAGTTAGTACATCTCAAACAGGAAAAAGGACATTTTAAACTCAACGTAATTAACCAAAATTCCAAAAGTATAAAACATAGAAAAATCCTTACCAGAGAGAGAAAACTAATCGTGCTCGTCACCCTCCTCCCACCCTGTGGTGCAACAGATGTCCCTTTCTCCAAAAATGTACTCATTGGGACTGTATCGTTGCTACCACTTCCCAGTTGACCTGCTGTGAGGAAAAATCAAGTTAGTACATTTCAAACAAGAAAAAGGTCATTTTAAACTCAACATGATTAACCAAAATTCCAAAAGTATAAAACATAAAAAAATCCTTACCAGTGAGAGAAAACTAATCGTGCTTCTCACCCTCCTCCCACCTTGTGGTGCAACAGATGTCCCTTTCTCCAAAAATGTACTCAATGGGACTGTAACGTTGCTACCACTCACCAGTTGACCTGCTGTGAGGAAAAATCAAGTTAGTACATTTCAAACAAGAAAAAGGTCATTTTAAACTCAACATGATTAACCAAAATTCCAAAAGTATAAAACATAAAAAAATCCTTACCAGAGAGAGAAAACTAATCGTGCTCGGCACCCTCCTCCCACCCTGTGGTGCAACAGATGTCCCTTTCTCCAAAAATGTACTCAATGGGACCGTAACGTTGCTACCACTCACCAGTTGACCTGCTGTGCGGAAAAATCAAGTTAGTACATTTCAAACAGGAAAAAGGACAGTTTAAACTCAATGTAATTAACCAAAATTCCAAAAGTATAAAACATAGAAAAATCCTTACCAGAGAGAGAAAACTAATCGTGCTCCTCACCCTCCTCCCACCCTGTGGTGCAACACATGTCCCTTTCTCCAAAAATGTACTCAATGGGACTGTAACGTCGCTACCACTCACCAGTTGACCTGCTGTGAGGAAAAATCAAGTTAGTACATTTCAAACAAGAAAAAGGTCATTTTAAACTCAACATGATTAACCAAAATTCCAAGAGTATAAAACATAAAAAAATCCTTACCAGAGAGAGAAAACTAATCGTGCTCGGCACCTTCCTCCCACCCTGTGGTGCAACAGATGTCCCTTTCTCCAAAAATGTACTCAATGGGACTGTAACGTTGCTACCACTCACCAGTTGACCTGCTGTGAGGAAAAATCAAGTTAGTACATTTCAAACAGGAAGAAGGACATTTTAAACTCAACGTAATTAACCAAAATTCCAAAAGTATAAAACATAGAAAAATCCTTACCATAGAGAGAAAACTAATCGTGCTCGGCACCCTCCTCCCACCCTGTGGTGCAACAGATGTCCCTTTCTCCAAAAAAGTACTCAATGGGACCGTAACGTTGCTACCACTCACCAGTTGACCTGCTGTGAGGAAAAATCAAGTTAGTACATTTCAAACAGAAAAAAGGACATTTTAAACTCAACATGATCAACCAAAATTCCAAAAGTATAAAACATAAAAAAATCCTTAACAGAGAGAGAAAACTAATCGTGCTCGGCACCTTCCTCCCACCCTGTGGTGCAACAGATGTCCCTTTCTCCAAAAATGAACTCAATGGGACCGTAACATTGCTACCACTCACCAGTTGACCTGCTGTGAGGAAAAATCAAGTTAGTACATTTCAAACAGAAAAAAGGTCATTTTAAACTCAACGTAATTAACCAAAATTCCAAAAGTATAAAACATAGAAAAATCCTTACCAGAGAGAGAAAACTAATCGTGCTCCTCACCCTCCTCCCACCCTGTGGTGCAACAGATGTCCCTTTCTCCAAAAATGTACTCAATGTGACTGTAACGTTGCTACCACTCACCAGTTGACCTGCTGTGAGGAAAAATCTAGTTAGTACATTTAAAACAGGAAAAAGGACATTTTAAACTCAATGTAATTAACCAAAATTCCAAAAGTATAAAACATAGAAAAATCCTTACCAGAGAGAGAAAACTAATCGTGCTCCTCACCCTCCTCCCACCCTGTGGTGCAACAGATGTCCCTTTCTCCAAAAATGTACTCAATGGGACTGTAACGTTGCTACCACTCACCAGTTGACCTGCTGTGAGGAAAAATCAAGTTAGTACATTTCAAACAAGAAAAAGGTCATTTTAAACTCGACATGATTAACCAAAATTCCAAAAGTATAAAACATAAAAAAATCCTTACCAGAGAGAGAAAACTAATCGTGCTCGGCACCTTCCACCCACCCTGTGGTGCAACAGATGTCCCTTTCTCCAAAAATGTACTCGATGGGACTGTAACGTTGCTACCACTCACCAGTTGACCTGCTGTGAGGAAAAATCAAGTTAGTACATTTCAAACAGGAAAAAGGACATTTTAAACTCAACGTAATTAACCAAAATTCCAAAAGTATAAAACATAAAAAAATCCTTACCAGAGAGAGAAAACTAATCGTGCTCGGCACCCTCCTCCCACCCTGTGGTGCAACAGATGTCCCTTTCTCCAAAAATGTACTCAATGGGACCGTAACGTTGCTACCACTCACCAGTTGACCTGCTGTGAGGAAAAATCAAGTTAGTACATTTCAAACAGGAAAAAGGTCATTTTAAACTCAACATGATTAACCCAAATTCCAAAAGTATAAAACATAAAAAAATCCTTACCAGAGAGAGAAAACTAATCGTGCTCGGCACCTTCCTCCCACCCTGTGGTGCAACAGATGTCCCTTTCTCCAAAAATGTACTCAATGGGACCGTAACGTTGCTACCACTCACCAGTTGACCTGCTGTGAGGAAAAATCAAGTTAGTACATTTCAAACAGGAAAAAGGACATTTTAAACTCAACGTAATTAACCAAAATTCCAAAAGTATAAAACATAGAAAAATCCTTACCAGAGAGAGAAAACTAATCGTGCTCGTCACCCTCCTCCCACCCTGTGGTGCAACAGATGTCCCTTTCTCCAAAAATGTACTCATTGGGACTGTATCGTTGCTACCACTCACCAGTTGACCTGCTGTGAGGAAAAATCAAGTTAGTACATTTCAAACAAGAAAAAGGTCATTTTAAACTCAACATGATTAACCAAAATTCCAAAAGTATAAAACATAAAAAAATCCTTACCAGAGAGAGAAAACTAATCGTGCTCGGCACCTTCCACCCACCCTGTGGTGCAACAGATGTCCCTTTCTCCAAAAATGTACTCGATGGGACTGTAACGTTGCTACCACTCACCAGTTGACCTGCTGTGAGGAAAAATCAAGTTAGTACATTTCAAACAGGAAAAAGGACATTTTAAACTCAACGTAATTAACCAAAATTCCAAAAGTATAAAACATAAAAAAATCCTTACCAGAGAGAGAAAACTAATCGTGCTCGGCACCCTCCTCCCACCCTGTGGTGCAACTGATGTCTCTTTCTCCAAAAATGTACTCAATGGGACCGTAACGTTGCTACCACTCACCAGTTGACCTGCTGTGAGGAAAAATCAAGTTAGTACATTTCAAACAGGAAAAAGGTCATTTTAAACTCAACATGATTAACCCAAATTCCAAAAGTATAAAACATAAAAAAATCCTTACCAGAGAGAGAAAACTAATCGTGCTCGGCACCTTCCTCCCACCCTGTGGTGCAACAGATGTCCCTTTCTCCAAAAATGTACTCAATGGGACCGTAACGTTGCTACCACTCACCAGTTGACCTGCTGTGAGGAAAAATCAAGTTAGTACATTTCAAACAGGAAAAAGGACATTTTAAACTCAACGTAATTAACCAAAATTCCAAAAGTATAAAACATAGAAAAATCCTTACCAGAGAGAGAAAACTAATCGTGCTCGTCACCCTCCTCCCACCCTGTGGTGCAACAGATGTCCCTTTCTCCAAAAATGTACTCATTGGGACTGTATCGTTGCTACCACTCACCAGTTGACCTGCTGTGAGGAAAAATCAAGTTAGTACATTTCAAACAAGAAAAAGGACATTTTAAACTCAACATGATTAACCAAAATTCCAAAAGTATAAAACATAGAAGAATCCTTACCAGAGAGAGAAAACTAATCGTGCTCGTCACCCTCCTCCCACCCTGTGGTGCAACAGATGTCCCTTTCTCCAAAAATGTACTCAATGGGACTGTAACGTTGCTACCACTCACCAGCTGACCTGCTGTGAGGAAAAATCAAGTTAGTACATTTCAAACAGGAAAAAGGTCATTTTAAACTCAACATGATTAACCAAAATTCCAAAAGTATAAAACATAAAAAAATCCTTACCAGAGAGAGAAAACTAATCGTGCTCGGCACCTTCCTCCCACCCTGTGGTGCAACAGATGTCACTTTCTCCAAAAATGTACTCAATGGGACTGTAACGTTGCTACCATTCACCAGTTGACCTGCTGTGAGGAAAAATTAAGTTAGTACATTTCAAACAGGAAAAAGGACATTTTAAACTCAACGTAATTAACCAAAATTCCAAAAGTATAAAACATAGAAAAAACCTTACCATAGAGAGAAAACTAATCGTGCTCGGCACCCTCCTCCCACCCTGTGGTGCAACAGATGTCCCTTTCTCCAAAAAAGTACTCAATGGGACCGTAACGTTGCTACCACTCACCAGTTGACCTGCTGTGAGGAAAAATCAAGTTAGTACATTTCAAACAGGAAAAAGGACATTTTAAACTCAACATGATCAACCAAAATTCCAAAAGTATAAAACATAAAAAAATCCTTACCAGAGAGAGAAAACTAATCGTGCTCGGCACCTTCCTCCCACCCTGTGGTGCAACAGATGTCCCTTTCTCCAAAAATGTACTCAATGGGACCGTAACGTTGTTACCACTCACCAGTTGACCTGCTGTGAGGAAAAATCAAGTTAGTACATTTCAAACAGGAAAAAGGACATTTTAAACTCAACGTAATTAACCAAAATTCCAAAAGTATGAAACATAGAAAAATCCTTACCAGAGAGAGAAAACTAATCGTGCTCCTCACTCTCCTCCCACCCTGTGGTGGAACAGATGTCCCTTTCTCCAAAAATGTACTCAATGGGACTGTAACGTTGCTACCACTCACCAGTTGACCTGCTGTGAGGAAAAATCAAGTAAGTACATTTCAAAGAAGAAAAAGGTCATTTTAAACTCAACATGATTAACCAAAATTCCAAAAGTATAAAACATAAAAAAATCCTTACCAGAGAGAGAAAACTAATCGTCCTCGGCACCTTCCTCCCACCCTGTGGTGCAACAGATGTCCCTTTCTCCAAAAATGTACTCGATGGGACTGTAACGTTGCTACCACTCACCAGTTGACCTGCTGTGAGGAAAAATCAAGTTAGTACATTTCAAACAGGAAAAAGGACATTTTAAACTCAACGTAATTAACCAAAATTCCAAAAGTATAAAACATAGAAAAATCCTTACCAGAGAGAAAACTAATCGTGCTCCTCACCCTCCTCCCACCCTGTGGTGCAACACATGTCCCTTTCTCCAAAAATGTACTCAATGGGACTGTAACGTCGCTACCACTCACCAGTTAACCTGCTGTGAGGAAAAATCAAGTTAGTACATTTCAAACAAGAAAAAGGTCATTTTAAACTCAACATGATTAATCAAAATTCCAAAAGAATAAAACATAAAAAAATCCTTACCAGAGAGAGAAAACTAATCGTGCTTCTCACCCTCCTCCCACCTTGTGGTGCAACAGATGTCCGTTTCTCCAAAAATGTACTCAATGGGACCGTAACGTTGCTACCACTCACCAGTTGACCTGCTGTGAGGAAAAATCAAGTTAGTACATTTCAAACAGGAAAAAGGACATTTTAAACTCAACGTAATTAACCAAAATTCCAAAAGTATAAAACATAGAAAAATCCTTACCAGAGAGAGAAAACTAATCGTGCTCCTCACCCTCCTCCCACCCTGTGGTGCAACAGATGTCCCTTTCTCCAAAAATGTACTCAATGGGACTGTAACGTTGCTACCACTCACCAGTTGACCTGCTGTGAGGAAAAATCAAGTTAGTACATTTCAAACAAGAAAAAGGTCATTTTAAACTCAACATGATTAACCAAAATTCCAAAAGTATAAAACATAAAAAAATCCTTACCAGAGAGAGAAAACTAATTGTGCTCGGCACCCTCCTCCCACCCTGTGGTGCAACAGATGTCCCTTTCACCAAAAATGTACTCAATGGGACCGTAACGTTGCTACCACTCACCAGTTGACCTGCTGTGAGGAAAATCAAGTTAGTACATTTCAAACAGGAAAAAGGACATTTTAAACTCAACGTAATTAACCAAAATTCCAAAAGTATAAAACAAAGAAAAATCCTTACCAGAGAGAAAACTAATCGTGCTCCTCACCCTCCTCCCACCTTGTGGTGCAACAGATGTCCCTTTCTCCAAAAATGTACTCAATGGGACCGTAACGTTGCTACCACTCACCAGTTGACCTGCTGTGAGGAAATATCAAGTTAGTACATTTCAAACAGGAAAAAGGACATTTTAAACTCAACGTAATTAACCAAAATTCCAAAAGTATAAAACATAGAAAAATCCTTACCAGAGAGAGAAAACTAATCGTGCTCGTCACCCTCCTCCCACCCTGTGGTGCAACAGATGTCCCTTTCTCCAAAAATGTACTCAATGGGACTGTAACGTTGCTACCACTCACCAGTTGACCTGCTGTGAGGAAAAACAAGTTAGTACATTTCAAATAAGAAAAAGGTCATTTTAAACTCAACATGATTAACCAAAATTCCAAAAGTATAAAACATAAAAAAATCCTTACCAGAGAGAGAAAACTAATCGTGCTCGGCACCCTCCTCCCACCCTGTGGTGCAACAGATATCCCTTTCTACAAAAATGTACTCAATGGGACCGTAACGTTGCTACCACTCACCAGTTGACCTGCTGTGAGGAAAAATCAAGTTAGTACATTTCAAACAGGAAAAAGGACATTTTAAACTCAACGTAATTAACCAAAATTCCAAAAGTATAAAACATAGAAGAATCCTTACCAGAGAGAGAAAACTAATCGTGCTCGTCACCCTCCTCCCACCCTGTGATGCAACAGATGTCCCTTTCTCCAAAAATGTACTCAATGGGACTGTAACGTTGCTACCACTCACCAGCTGACCTGCTGTGAGGAAAAATCAAGTTAGTACATTTCAAACAGGAAAAAGGTCATTTTAAACTCAACATGATTAACCAAAATTCCAAAAGTATAAAACATAAAAAAATCCTTACCAGAGAGAGAAAACTAATCGTGCTCGGCACCTTCCTCCCACCCTGTGGTGCAACAGATGTCACTTTCTCCAAAAATGTACTCAATGGGACTGTAACGTTGCTACCACTCACCAGTTGACCTGCTGTGAGGAAAAATCAAGTTAGTACATTTCAAACAGGAAAAAGGACATTTTAAACTCAACGTAATTAACCAAAATTCCAAAAGTATAAAACATAGAAAAAACCTTACCATAGAGAGAAAACTAATCGTGCTCGGCACCCTCCTCCCACCCTGTGGTGCAACAGATGTCCCTTTCTCCAAAAAAGTACTCAATGGGACCGTAACGTTGCTACCACTCACCAGTTGACCTGCTGTGAGGAAATATCAAGTTAGTACATTTCAAACAGGAAAAAGGACATTTTAAACTCAACATGATCAACCAAAATTCCAAAAGTATAAAACATAAAAAAATCCTTACCAGAGAGAGAAAACTAATCGTGCTCGGCACCTTCCTCCCACCCTGTGGTGCAACAGATGTCCCTTTCTCCAAAAATGTACTCAATGGGACCGTAACGTTGTTACCACTCACCAGTTGACCTGCTGTGAGGAAAAATCAAGTTAGTACATTTCAAACAGGAAAAAGGACATTTTAAACTCAACGTAATTAACCAAAATTCCAAAAGTATAAAACATAGAAAAATCCTTACCAGAGAGAGAAAACTAATCGTGCTCCTCACTCTCCTCCCACCCTGTGGTGGAACAGATGTCCCTTTCTCCAAAAATGTACTCAATGGGACTGTAACGTTGCTACCACTCACCAGTTGACCTGCTGTGAGGAAAAATCAAGTAAGTACATTTCAAAGAAGAAAAAGGTCATTTTAAACTCAACATGATTAACCAAAATTCCAAAAGTATAAAACATAAAAAAATCCTTACCAGAGAGAGAAAACTAATCGTCCTCGGCACCTTCCTCCCACCCTGTGGTGCAACAGATGTCCCTTTCTCCAAAAATGTACTCGATGGGACTGTAACGTTGCTACCACTCACCAGTTGACCTGCTGTGAGGAAAAATCAAGTTAGTACATTTCAAACAGGAAAAAGGACATTTTAAACTCAACGTAATTAACCAAAATTCCAAAAGTATAAAACATAGAAAAATCCTTACCAGAGAGAAAACTAATCGTGCTCCTCACCCTCCTCCCACCCTGTGGTGCAACACATGTCCCTTTCTCCAAAAATGTACTCAATGGGACTGTAACGTCGCTACCACTCACCAGTTAACCTGCTGTGAGGAAAAATCAAGTTAGTACATTTCAAACAAGAAAAAGGTCATTTTAAACTCAACATGATTAATCAAAATTCCAAAAGAATAAAACATAAAAAAATCCTTACCAGAGAGAGAAAACTAATCGTGCTTCTCACCCTCCTCCCACCTTGTGGTGCAACAGATGTCCGTTTCTCCAAAAATGTACTCAATGGGACCGTAACGTTGCTACCACTCACCAGTTGACCTGCTGTGAGGAAAAATCAAGTTAGTACATTTCAAACAGGAAAAAGGACATTTTAAACTCAACGTAATTAACCAAAATTCCAAAAGTATAAAACATAGAAAAATCCTTACCAGAGAGAGAAAACTAATCGTGCTCCTCACCCTCCTCCCACCCTGTGGTGCAACAGATGTCCCTTTCTCCAAAAATGTACTCAATGGGACTGTAACGTTGCTACCACTCACCAGTTGACCTGCTGTGAGGAAAAATCAAGTTAGTACATTTCAAACAAGAAAAAGGTCATTTTAAACTCAACATGATTAACCAAAATTCCAAAAGTATAAAACATAAAAAAATCCTTACCAGAGAGAGAAAACTAATCGTGCTCGGCACCTTCCACCCACCCTGTGGTGCAACAGATGTCCCTTTCTCCAAAAATGTACTCGATGGGACTGTAACGTTGCTATCACTCACCAGTTGACCTGCTGTGAGGAAAAATCAAGTTAGTACATTTCAAACAGGAAAAAGGACATTTTAAACTCAACGTAATTAACCAAAATTCCAAAAGTATAAAACATAAAAAAATCCTTACCAGAGAGAGAAAACTAATCGTGCTCGGCACCCTCCTCCCACCCTGTGGTGCAACAGATGTCCCTTTCTCCAAAAATGTACTCAATGGGACCGTAATGTTGCTACCACTCACCAGTTGACCTGCTGTGAGGAAAAATCAAGTTAGTACATTTCAAACAGGAAAAAGGTCATTTTAAACTCAACATGATTAACCAAAATTCCAAAAGTATAAAACATAAAAAAATCCTTACCAGAGAGAGAAAACTAATCGTGCTCGGCACCTTCCTCCCACCCTGTGGTGCAACAGATGTCCCTTTCTCCAAAAATGTACTCAATGGGACCGTAACGTTGCTACCACTCACCAGTTGACCTGCTGTGAGGAAAAATCAAGTTAGTACATCTCAAACAGGAAAAAGGACATTTTAAACTCAACGTAATTAACCAAAATTCCAAAAGTATAAAACATAGAAAAATCCTTACCAGAGAGAGAAAACTAATCGTGCTCGTCACCCTCCTCCCACCCTGTGGTGCAACAGATGTCCCTTTCTCCAAAAATGTACTCATTGGGACTGTATCGTTGCTACCACTTCCCAGTTGACCTGCTGTGAGGAAAAATCAAGTTAGTACATTTCAAACAAGAAAAAGGTCATTTTAAACTCAACATGATTAACCAAAATTCCAAAAGTATAAAACATAAAAAAATCCTTACCAGTGAGAGAAAACTAATCGTGCTTCTCACCCTCCGCCCACCTTGTGGTGCAACAGATGTCCCTTTCTCCAAAAATGTACTCAATGGGACTGTAACGTTGCTACCACTCACCAGTTGACCTGCTGTGAGGAAAAATCAAGTTAGTACATTTCAAACAAGAAAAAGGTCATTTTAAACTCAACATGATTAACCAAAATTCCAAAAGTATAAAACATAAAAAAATCCTTACCAGAGAGAGAAAACTAATCGTGCTCGGCA
Source organism: Schistocerca serialis cubense (assembly GCF_023864345.2). NCBI lineage: Eukaryota > Metazoa > Arthropoda > Insecta > Orthoptera > Acrididae > Schistocerca > Schistocerca serialis. The sequence goes on along the minus strand of NC_064646.1, from coordinate 48,253,221 downwards.
CCCTCCTCCCACCCTGTGGTGCAACAGATGTCCCTTTCTCCAAAAATGTACTCAATGGGACCGTAACGTTGCTACCACTCACCAGTTGACCTGCTGTGCGGAAAAATCAAGTTAGTACATTTCAAACAGGAAAAAGGACAGTTTAAACTCAATGTAATTAACCAAAATTCCAAAAGTATAAAACATAGAAAAATCCTTACCAGAGAGAGAAAACTAATCGTGCTCCTCACCCTCCTCCCACCCTGTGGTGCAACACATGTCCCTTTCTCCAAAAATGTACTCAATGGGACTGTAACGTCGCTACCACTCACCAGTTGACCTGCTGTGAGGAAAAATCAAGTTAGTACATTTCAAACAAGAAAAAGGTCATTTTAAACTCAACATGATTAACCAAAATTCCAAGAGTATAAAACATAAAAAAATCCTTACCAGAGAGAGAAAACTAATCGTGCTCGGCACCTTCCTCCCACCCTGTGGTGCAACAGATGTCCCTTTCTCCAAAAATGTACTCAATGGGACTGTAACGTTGCTACCACTCACCAGTTGACCTGCTGTGAGGAAAAATCAAGTTAGTACATTTCAAACAGGAAGAAGGACATTTTAAACTCAACGTAATTAACCAAAATTCCAAAAGTATAAAACATAGAAAAATCCTTACCATAGAGAGAAAACTAATCGTGCTCGGCACCCTCCTCCCACCCTGTGGTGCAACAGATGTCCCTTTCTCCAAAAAAGTACTCAATGGGACCGTAACGTTGCTACCACTCACCAGTTGACCTGCTGTGAGGAAAAATCAAGTTAGTACATTTCAAACAGAAAAAAGGACATTTTAAACTCAACATGATCAACCAAAATTCCAAAAGTATAAAACATAAAAAAATCCTTAACAGAGAGAGAAAACTAATCGTGCTCGGCACCTTCCTCCCACCCTGTGGTGCAACAGATGTCCCTTTCTCCAAAAATGAACTCAATGGGACCGTAACATTGCTACCACTCACCAGTTGACCTGCTGTGAGGAAAAATCAAGTTAGTACATTTCAAACAGAAAAAAGGTCATTTTAAACTCAACGTAATTAACCAAAATTCCAAAAGTATAAAACATAGAAAAATCCTTACCAGAGAGAGAAAACTAATCGTGCTCCTCACCCTCCTCCCACCCTGTGGTGCAACAGATGTCCCTTTCTCCAAAAATGTACTCAATGTGACTGTAACGTTGCTACCACTCACCAGTTGACCTGCTGTGAGGAAAAATCAAGTTAGTACATTTAAAACAGGAAAAAGGACATTTTAAACTCAATGTAATTAACCAAAATTCCAAAAGTATAAAACATAGAAAAATCCTTACCAGAGAGAGAAAACTAATCGTGCTCCTCACCCTCCTCCCACCCTGTGGTGCAACAGATGTCCCTTTCTCCAAAAATGTACTCAATGGGACTGTAACGTTGCTACCACTCACCAGTTGACCTGCTGTGAGGAAAAATCAAGTTAGTACATTTCAAACAAGAAAAAGGTCATTTTAAACTCAACATGATTAACCAAAATTCCAAAAGTATAAAACATAAAAAAATCCTTACCAGAGAGAGAAAACTAATCGTGCTCGGCACCTTCCACCCACCCTGTGGTGCAACAGATGTCCCTTTCTCCAAAAATGTACTCGATGGGACTGTAACGTTGCTACCACTCACCAGTTGACCTGCTGTGAGGAAAAATCAAGTTAGTACATTTCAAACAGGAAAAAGGACATTTTAAACTCAACGTAATTAACCAAAATTCCAAAAGTATAAAACATAAAAAAATCCTTACCAGAGAGAGAAAACTAATCGTGCTCGGCACCCTCCTCCCACCCTGTGGTGCAACAGATGTCCCTTTCTCCAAAAATGTACTCAATGGGACCGTAACGTTGCTACCACTCACCAGTTGACCTGCTGTGAGGAAAAATCAAGTTAGTACATTTCAAACAGGAAAAAGGTCATTTTAAACTCAACATGATTAACCCAAATTCCAAAAGTATAAAACATAAAAAAATCCTTACCAGAGAGAGAAAACTAATCGTGCTCGGCACCTTCCTCCCACCCTGTGGTGCAACAGATGTCCCTTTCTCCAAAAATGTACTCAATGGGACCGTAACGTTGCTACCACTCACCAGTTGACCTGCTGTGAGGAAAAATCAAGTTAGTACATTTCAAACAGGAAAAAGGACATTTTAAACTCAACGTAATTAACCAAAATTCCAAAAGTATAAAACATAGAAAAATCCTTACCAGAGAGAGAAAACTAATCGTCCTCGTCACCCTCCTCCCACCCTGTGGTGCAACAGATGTCCCTTTCTCCAAAAATGTACTCATTGGGACTGTATCGTTGCTACCACTCACCAGTTGACCTGCTGTGAGGAAAAATCAAGTTAGTACATTTCAAACAAGAAAAAGGTCATTTTAAACTCAACATGATTAACCAAAATTCCAAAAGTATAAAACATAAAAAAATCCTTACCAGAGAGAGAAAACTAATCGTGCTCGGCACCTTCCACCCACCCTGTGGTGCAACAGATGTCCCTTTCTCCAAAAATGTACTCGATGGGACTGTAACGTTGCTACCACTCACCAGTTGACCTGCTGTGAGGAAAAATCAAGTTAGTACATTTCAAACAGGAAAAAGGACATTTTAAACTCAACGTAATTAACCAAAATTCCAAAAGTATAGAACATAAAAAAATCCTTATCAGAGAGAGAAAACTAATCGTGCTCGGCACCTTCCTCCCACCCTGTGGTGCAACAGATGTCACTTTCTCCAAAAATGTACTCAATGGGACTGTAACGTTGCTACCATTCACCAGTTGACCTGCTGTGAGGAAAAATCAAGTTAGTACATTTCAAACAGGAAAAAGGACATTTTAAACTCAACGTAATTAACCAAAATTCCAAAAGTATAAAACATAGAAAAATCCTTACCAGAGAGAGAAAACTAATCGTCCTCGTCACCCTCCTCCCACCCTGTGGTGCAACAGATGTCCCTTTCTCCAAAAATGTACTCATTGGGACTGTATCGTTGCTACCACTCACCAGTTGACCTGCTGTGAGGAAAAATCAAGTTAGTACATTTCAAACAAGAAAAAGGTCATTTTAAACTCAACATGATTAACCAAAATTCCAAAAGTATAAAACATAAAAAAATCCTTACCAGAGAGAGAAAACTAATCGTGCTCGGCACCTTCCACCCACCCTGTGGTGCAACAGATGTCCCTTTCTCCAAAAATGTACTCGATGGGACTGTAACGTTGCTACCACTCACCAGTTGACCTGCTGTGAGGAAAAATCAAGTTAGTACATTTCAAACAAGAAAAAGGTCATTTTAAACTCAACATGATTAACCAAAATTCCAAAAGTATAAAACGTAAAAAAATCCTTACCAGTGAGAGAAAACTAATCGTGCTTCTCACCCTCCTCCCACCTTGTGGTGCAACAGATGTCCCTTTCTCCAAAAATGTACTCAATGGGACTGTAACGTTGCTACCACTCACCAGTTGACCTGCTGTGAGGAAAAATCAAGTTAGTACATTTCAAACAAGAAAAAGGTCATTTTAAACTCAACATGATTAACCAAAATTCCAAAAGTATAAAACATAAAAAAATCCTTACCAGAGAGAGAAAACTAATCGTGCTCGGCACCCTCCTCCCACCCTGTGGTGCAACAGATGTCCCTTTCTCCAAAAATGTACTCAATGGGACCGTAACGTTGCTACCACTCACCAGTTGACCTGCTGTGCGGAAAAATCAAGTTAGTACATTTCAAACAGGAAAAAGGACAGTTTAAACTCAATGTAATTAACCAAAATTCCAAAAGTATAAAACATAGAAAAATCCTTACCAGAGAGAGAAAACTAATCGTGCTCCTCACCCTCCTCCCACCCTGTGGTGCAACACATGTCCCTTTCTCCAAAAATGTACTCAATGGGACTGTAACGTCGCTACCACTCACCAGTTGACCTGCTGTGAGGAAAAATCAAGTTAGTACATTTCAAACAAGAAAAAGGTCATTTTAAACTCAACATGATTAACCAAAATTCCAAGAGTATAAAACATAAAAAAATCCTTACCAGAGAGAGAAAACTAATCGTGCTCGGCACCTTCCTCCCACCCTGTGGTGCAACAGATGTCCCTTTCTCCAAAAATGTACTCAATGGGACTGTAACGTTGCTACCACTCACCAGTTGACCTGCTGTGAGGAAAAATCAAGTTAGTACATTTCAAACAGGAAGAAGGACATTTTAAACTCAACGTAATTAACCAAAATTCCAAAAGTATAAAACATAGAAAAATCCTTACCATAGAGAGAAAACTAATCGTGCTCGGCACCCTCCTCCCACCCTGTGGTGCAACAGATGTCCCTTTCTCCAAAAAAGTACTCAATGGGACCGTAACGTTGCTACCACTCACCAGTTGACCTGCTGTGAGGAAAAATCAAGTTAGTACATTTCAAACAGAAAAAAGGACATTTTAAACTCAACATGATCAACCAAAATTCCAAAAGTATAAAACATAAAAAAATCCTTAACAGAGAGAGAAAACTAATCGTGCTCGGCACCTTCCTCCCACCCTGTGGTGCAACAGATGTCCCTTTCTCCAAAAATGAACTCAATGGGACCGTAACATTGCTACCACTCACCAGTTGACCTGCTGTGAGGAAAAATCAAGTTAGTACATTTCAAACAGAAAAAAGGTCATTTTAAACTCAACGTAATTAACCAAAATTCCAAAAGTATAAAACATAGAAAAATCCTTACCAGAGAGAGAAAACTAATCGTGCTCCTCACCCTCCTCCCACCCTGTGGTGCAACAGATGTCCCTTTCTCCAAAAATGTACTCAATGTGACTGTAACGTTGCTACCACTCACCAGTTGACCTGCTGTGAGGAAAAATCAAGTTAGTACATTTAAAACAGGAAAAAGGACATTTTAAACTCAATGTAATTAACCAAAATTCCAAAAGTATAAAACATAGAAAAATCCTTACCAGAGAGAGAAAACTAATCGTGCTCCTCACCCTCCTCCCACCCTGTGGTGCAACAGATGTCCCTTTCTCCAAAAATGTACTCAATGGGACTGTAACGTTGCTACCACTCACCAGTTGACCTGCTGTGAGGAAAAATCAAGTTAGTACATTTCAAACAAGAAAAAGGTCATTTTAAACTCAACATGATTAACCAAAATTCCAAAAGTATAAAACATAAAAAAATCCTTACCAGAGAGAGAAAACTAATCGTGCTCGGCACCTTCCACCCACCCTGTGGTGCAACAGATGTCCCTTTCTCCAAAAATGTACTCGATGGGACTGTAACGTTGCTACCACTCACCAGTTGACCTGCTGTGAGGAAAAATCAAGTTAGTACATTTCAAACAGGAAAAAGGACATTTTAAACTCAACGTAATTAACCAAAATTCCAAAAGTATAAAACATAAAAAAATCCTTACCAGAGAGAGAAAACTAATCGTGCTCGGCACCCTCCTCCCACCCTGTGGTGCAACAGATGTCCCTTTCTCCAAAAATGTACTCAATGGGACCGTAACGTTGCTACCACTCACCAGTTGACCTGCTGTGAGGAAAAATCAAGTTAGTACATTTCAAACAGGAAAAAGGTCATTTTAAACTCAACATGATTAACCCAAATTCCAAAAGTATAAAACATAAAAAAATCCTTACCAGAGAGAGAAAACTAATCGTGCTCGGCACCTTCCTCCCACCCTGTGGTGCAACAGATGTCCCTTTCTCCAAAAATGTACTCAATGGGACCGTAACGTTGCTACCACTCACCAGTTGACCTGCTGTGAGGAAAAATCAAGTTAGTACATTTCAAACAGGAAAAAGGACATTTTAAACTCAACGTAATTAACCAAAATTCCAAAAGTATAAAACATAGAAAAATCCTTACCAGAGAGAGAAAACTAATCGTCCTCGTCACCCTCCTCCCACCCTGTGGTGCAACAGATGTCCCTTTCTCCAAAAATGTACTCATTGGGACTGTATCGTTGCTACCACTCACCAGTTGACCTGCTGTGAGGAAAAATCAAGTTAGTACATTTCAAACAAGAAAAAGGTCATTTTAAACTCAACATGATTAACCAAAATTCCAAAAGTATAAAACATAAAAAAATCCTTACCAGAGAGAGAAAACTAATCGTGCTCGGCACCTTCCACCCACCCTGTGGTGCAACAGATGTCCCTTTCTCCAAAAATGTACTCGATGGGACTGTAACGTTGCTACCACTCACCAGTTGACCTGCTGTGAGGAAAAATCAAGTTAGTACATTTCAAACAGGAAAAAGGACATTTTAAACTCAACGTAATTAACCAAAATTCCAAAAGTATAGAACATAAAAAAATCCTTATCAGAGAGAGAAAACTAATCGTGCTCGGCACCTTCCTCCCACCCTGTGGTGCAACAGATGTCACTTTCTCCAAAAATGTACTCAATGGGACTGTAACGTTGCTACCATTCACCAGTTGACCTGCTGTGAGGAAAAATCAAGTTAGTACATTTCAAACAGGAAAAAGGACATTTTAAACTCAACGTAATTAACCAAAATTCCAAAAGTATAAAACATAGAAAAAACCTTACCATAGAGAGAAAACTAATCGTGCTCGGCACCCTCCTCCCACCCTGTGGTGCAACAGATGTCCCTTTCTCCAAAAAAGTACTCAATGGGACCGTAACGTTGCTACCACTCACCAGTTGACCTGCTGTGAGGAAAAATCAAGTTAGTACATTTCAAACAGGAAAAAGGACATTTTAAACTCAACATGATCAACCAAAATTCCAAAAGTATAAAACATAAAAAAATCCTTACCAGAGAGAGAAAACTAATCGTGCTCGGCACCTTCCTCCCACCCTGTGGTGCAACAGATGTCCCTTTCTCCAAAAATGTACTCAATGGGACCGTAACGTTGCTACCACTCACCAGTTGACCTGCTGTGAGGAAAAATCAAGTTAGTACATCTCAAACAGGAAAAAGGACATTTTAAACTCAACGTAATTAACCAAAATTCCAAAAGTATAAAACATAGAAAAATCCTTACCAGAGAGAGAAAACTAATCGTGCTCGTCACCCTCCTCCCACCCTGTGGTGCAACAGATGTCCCTTTCTCCAAAAATGTACTCATTGGGACTGTATCGTTGCTACCACTTCCCAGTTGACCTGCTGTGAGGAAAAATCAAGTTAGTACATTTCAAACAAGAAAAAGGTCATTTTAAACTCAACATGATTAACCAAAATTCCAAAAGTATAAAACATAAAAAAAATCCTTACCAGTGAGAGAAAACTAATCGTGCTTCTCACCCTCCTCCCACCTTGTGGTGCAACAGATGTCCCTTTCTCCAAAAATGTACTCAATGGGACTGTAACGTTGCTACCACTCACCAGTTGACCTGCTGTGAGGAAAAATCAAGTTAGTACATTTCAAACAAGAAAAAGGTCATTTTAAACTCAACATGATTAACCAAAATTCCAAAAGTATAAAACATAAAAAAATCCTTACCAGAGAGAGAAAACTAATCGTGCTCGGCACCCTCCTCCCACCCTGTGGTGCAACAGATGTCCCTTTCTCCAAAAATGTACTCAATGGGACCGTAACGTTGCTACCACTCACCAGTTGACCTGCTGTGCGGAAAAATCAAGTTAGTACATTTCAAACAGGAAAAAGGACAGTTTAAACTCAATGTAATTAACCAAAATTCCAAAAGTATAAAACATAGAAAAATCCTTACCAGAGAGAGAAAACTAATCGTGCTCCTCACCCTCCTCCCACCCTGTGGTGCAACACATGTCCCTTTCTCCAAAAATGTACTCAATGGGACTGTAACGTCGCTACCACTCACCAGTTGACCTGCTGTGAGGAAAAATCAAGTTAGTACATTTCAAACAAGAAAAAGGTCATTTTAAACTCAACATGATTAACCAAAATTCCAAGAGTATAAAACATAAAAAAATCCTTACCAGAGAGAGAAAACTAATCGTGCTCGGCACCTTCCTCCCACCCTGTGGTGCAACAGATGTCCCTTTCTCCAAAAATGTACTCAATGGGACTGTAACGTTGCTACCACTCACCAGTTGACCTGCTGTGAGGAAAAATCAAGTTAGTACATTTCAAACAGGAAGAAGGACATTTTAAACTCAACGTAATTAACCAAAATTCCAAAAGTATAAAACATAGAAAAATCCTTACCATAGAGAGAAAACTAATCGTGCTCGGCACCCTCCTCCCACCCTGTGGTGCAACAGATGTCCCTTTCTCCAAAAAAGTACTCAATGGGACCGTAACGTTGCTACCACTCACCAGTTGACCTGCTGTGAGGAAAAATCAAGTTAGTACATTTCAAACAGAAAAAAGGACATTTTAAACTCAACATGATCAACCAAAATTCCAAAAGTATAAAACATAAAAAAATCCTTAACAGAGAGAGAAAACTAATCGTGCTCGGCACCTTCCTCCCACCCTGTGGTGCAACAGATGTCCCTTTCTCCAAAAATGAACTCAATGGGACCGTAACATTGCTACCACTCACCAGTTGACCTGCTGTGAGGAAAAATCAAGTTAGTACATTTCAAACAGAAAAAAGGTCATTTTAAACTCAACGTAATTAACCAAAATTCCAAAAGTATAAAACATAGAAAAATCCTTACCAGAGAGAGAAAACTAATCGTGCTCCTCACCCTCCTCCCACCCTGTGGTGCAACAGATGTCCCTTTCTCCAAAAATGTACTCAATGTGACTGTAACGTTGCTACCACTCACCAGTTGACCTGCTGTGAGGAAAAATCAAGTTAGTACATTTAAAACAGGAAAAAGGACATTTTAAACTCAATGTAATTAACCAAAATTCCAAAAGTATAAAACATAGAAAAATCCTTACCAGAGAGAGAAAACTAATCGTGCTCCTCACCCTCCTCCCACCCTGTGGTGCAACAGATGTCCCTTTCTCCAAAAATGTACTCAATGGGACTGTAACGTTGCTACCACTCACCAGTTGACCTGCTGTGAGGAAAAATCAAGTTAGTACATTTCAAACAAGAAAAAGGTCATTTTAAACTCAACATGATTAACCAAAATTCCAAAAGTATAAAACATAAAAAAATCCTTACCAGAGAGAGAAAACTAATCGTGCTCGGCACCTTCCACCCACCCTGTGGTGCAACAGATGTCCCTTTCTCCAAAAATGTACTCGATGGGACTGTAACGTTGCTACCACTCACCAGTTGACCTGCTGTGAGGAAAAATCAAGTTAGTACATTTCAAACAGGAAAAAGGACATTTTAAACTCAACGTAATTAACCAAAATTCCAAAAGTATAAAACATAAAAAAATCCTTACCAGAGAGAGAAAACTAATCGTGCTCGGCACCCTCCTCCCACCCTGTGGTGCAACAGATGTCCCTTTCTCCAAAAATGTACTCAATGGGACCGTAACGTTGCTACCACTCACCAGTTGACCTGCTGTGAGGAAAAATCAAGTTAGTACATTTCAAACAGGAAAAAGGTCATTTTAAACTCAACATGATTAACCCAAATTCCAAAAGTATAAAACATAAAAAAATCCTTACCAGAGAGAGAAAACTAATCGTGCTCGGCACCTTCCTCCCACCCTGTGGTGCAACAGATGTCCCTTTCTCCAAAAATGTACTCAATGGGACCGTAACGTTGCTACCACTCACCAGTTGACCTGCTGTGAGGAAAAATCAAGTTAGTACATTTCAAACAGGAAAAAGGACATTTTAAACTCAACGTAATTAACCAAAATTCCAAAAGTATAAAACATAGAAAAATCCTTACCAGAGAGAGAAAACTAATCGTCCTCGTCACCCTCCTCCCACCCTGTGGTGCAACAGATGTCCCTTTCTCCAAAAATGTACTCATTGGGACTGTATCGTTGCTACCACTCACCAGTTGACCTGCTGTGAGGAAAAATCAAGTTAGTACATTTCAAACAAGAAAAAGGTCATTTTAAACTCAACATGATTAACCAAAATTCCAAAAGTATAAAACATAAAAAAATCCTTACCAGAGAGAGAAAACTAATCGTGCTCGGCACCTTCCACCCACCCTGTGGTGCAACAGATGTCCCTTTCTCCAAAAATGTACTCGATGGGACTGTAACGTTGCTACCACTCACCAGTTGACCTGCTGTGAGGAAAAATCAAGTTAGTACATTTCAAACAGGAAAAAGGACATTTTAAACTCAACGTAATTAACCAAAATTCCAAAAGTATAGAACATAAAAAAATCCTTATCAGAGAGAGAAAACTAATCGTGCTCGGCACCTTCCTCCCACCCTGTGGTGCAACAGATGTCACTTTCTCCAAAAATGTACTCAATGGGACTGTAACGTTGCTACCATTCACCAGTTGACCTGCTGTGAGGAAAAATCAAGTTAGTACATTTCAAACAGGAAAAAGGACATTTTAAACTCAACGTAATTAACCAAAATTCCAAAAGTATAAAACATAGAAAAAACCTTACCATAGAGAGAAAACTAATCGTGCTCGGCACCCTCCTCCCACCCTGTGGTGCAACAGATGTCCCTTTCTCCAAAAAAGTACTCAATGGGACCGTAACGTTGCTACCACTCACCAGTTGACCTGCTGTGAGGAAAAATCAAGTTAGTACATTTCAAACAGGAAAAAGGACATTTTAAACTCAACATGATCAACCAAAATTCCAAAAGTATAAAACATAAAAAAATCCTTACCAGAGAGAGAAAACTAATCGTGCTCGGCACCTTCCTCCCACCCTGTGGTGCAACAGATGTCCCTTTCTCCAAAAATGTACTCAATGGGACCGAAACGTTGTTACCACTCACCAGTTGACCTGCTGTGAGGAAAAATCAAGTTAGTACATTTCAAACAGGAAAAAGGACATTTTAAACTCAGCGTAATTAACCAAAATTCCAAAAGTATAAAACATAGAAAAATCCTTACCAGAGAGAGAAAACTAATCGTGCTCCTCACTCTCCTCCCACCCTGTGGTGGAACAGATGTCCCTTTCTCCAATAATGTACTCAATGGGACTGTAACGTTGCTACCACTCACCAGTTGACCTGCTGTGAGGAAAAATCAAGTAAGTACATTTCAAAGAAGAAAAAGGTCATTTTAAACTCAACATGATTAACCAAAATTCCAAAAGTATAAAACATAAAAAAATCCTTACCAGAGAGAGAAAACTAATCGTCCTCGGCACCTTCCTCCCACCCTGTGGTGCAACAGATGTCCCTTTCTCCAAAAATGTACTCGATGGGACTGTAACGTTGCTACCACTCACCAGTTGACCTGCTGTGAGGAAAAATCAAGTTAGTACATTTCAAACAGGAAAAAGGACATTTTAAACTCAACGTAATTAACCAAAATTCCAAAAGTATAAAACATAGAAAAATCCTTACCAGAGAGAAAACTAATCGTGCTCCTCACCCTCCTCCCACCCTGTGGTGCAACACATGTCCCTTTCTCCAAAAATGTACTCAATGGGACTGTAACGTCGCTACCACTCACCAGTTAACCTGCTGTGAGGAAAAATCAAGTTAGTACATTTCAAACAAGAAAAAGGTCATTTTAAACTCAACATGATTAATCAAAATTCCAAAAGAATAAAACATAAAAAAATCCTTACCAGAGAGAGAAAACTAATCGTGCTTCTCACCCTCCTCCCACCTTGTGGTGCAACAGATGTCCGTTTCTCCAAAAATGTACTCAATGGGACCGTAACGTTGCTACCACTCACCAGTTGACCTGCTGTGAGGAAAAATCAAGTTAGTACATTTCAAACAGGAAAAAGGACATTTTAAACTCAACGTAATTAACCAAAATTCCAAAAGTATAAAACATAGAAAAATCCTTACCAGAGAGAGAAAACTAATCGTGCTCCTCACCCTCCTCCCACCCTGTGGTGCAACAGATGTCCCTTTCTCCAAAAATGTACTCAATGGGACTGTAACGTTGCTACCACTCACCAGTTGACCTGCTGTGAGGAAAAATCAAGTTAGTACATTTCAAACAAGAAAAAGGTCATTTTGAACTCAACATGATTAACCAAAATTCCAAAAGTATAAAACATAAAAAAATCCTTACCAGAGAGAGAAAACTAATTGTGCTCGGCACCCTCCTCCCACCCTGTGGTGCAACAGATGTCCCTTTCACCAAAAATGTACTCAATGGGACCGTAACGTTGCTACCACTCACCAGTTGACCTGCTGTGAGGAAAAATCAAGTTAGTACATTTCAAACAGGAAAAAGGACATTTTAAACTCAACGTAATTAACCAAAATTCCAAAAGTATAAAACAAAGAAAAATCCTTACCAGAGAGAAAACTAATCGTGCTCCTCACCCTCCTCCCACCTTGTGGTGCAACAGATGTCCCTTTCTCCAAAAATGTACTCAATGGGACCGTAACGTTGCTACCACTCACCAGTTGACCTGCTGTGAGGAAATATCAAGTTAGTACATTTCAAACAGGAAAAAGGACATTTTAAACTCAACGTAATTAACCAAAATTCCAAAAGTATAAAACATAGAAAAATCCTTACCAGAGAGAGAAAACTAATCGTGCTCGTCACCCTCCTCCCACCCTGTGGTGCAACAGATGTCCCTTTCTCCAAAAATGTACTCAATGGGACTGTAACGTTGCTACCACTCACCAGCTGACCTGCTGTGAGGAAAAATCAAGTTAGTACATTTCAAACAGGAAAAAGGTCATTTTAAACTCAACATGATTAACCAAAATTCCAAAAGTATAAAACATAAAAAAATCCTTACCAGAGAGAGAAAACTAATCGTGCTCGGCACCTTCCTCCCACCCTGTGGTGCAACAGATGTCACTTTCTCCAAAAATGTACTCAATGGGACTGTAACGTTGCTACCACTCACCAGTTGACCTGCTGTGAGGAAAAATCAAGTTAGTACATTTCAAACAGGAAAAAGGACATTTTAAACTCAACGTAATTAACCAAAATTCCAAAAGTATAAAACATAGAAAAAACCTTACCATAGAGAGAAAACTAATCGTGCTCGGCACCCTCCTCCCACCCTGTGGTGCAACAGATGTCACTTTCTCCAAAAATGTACTCAATGGGACTGTAACGTTGCTACCATTCACCAGTTGACCTGCTGTGAGGAAAAATCAAGTTAGTACATTTCAAACAGGAAAAAGGACATTTTAAACTCAACGTAATTAACCAAAATTCCAAAAGTATAAAACATAGAAAAAACCTTACCATAGAGAGAAAACTAATCGTGCTCGGCACCCTCCTCCCACCCTGTGGTGCAACAGATGTCCCTTTCTCCAAAAAAGTACTCAATGGGACCGTAACGTTGCTACCACTCACCAGTTGACCTGCTGTGAGGAAAAATCAAGTTAGTACATTTCAAACAGGAAAAAGGACATTTTAAACTCAACATGATCAACCAAAATTCCAAAAGTATAAAACATAAAAAAATCCTTACCAGAGAGAGAAAACTAATCGTGCTCGGCACCTTCCTCCCACCCTGTGGTGCAACAGATGTCCCTTTCTCCAAAAATGTACTCAATGGGACCGAAACGTTGTTACCACTCACCAGTTGACCTGCTGTGAGGAAAAATCAAGTTAGTACATTTCAAACAGGAAAAAGGACATTTTAAACTCAGCGTAATTAACCAAAATTCCAAAAGTATAAAACATAGAAAAATCCTTACCAGAGAGAGAAAACTAATCGTGCTCCTCACTCTCCTCCCACCCTGTGGTGGAACAGATGTCCCTTTCTCCAAAAATGTACTCAATGGGACTGTAACGTTGCTACCACTCACCAGTTGACCTGCTGTGAGGAAAAATCAAGTAAGTACATTTCAAAGAAGAAAAAGGTCATTTTAAACTCAACATGATTAACCAAAATTCCAAAAGTATAAAACATAAAAAAATCCTTACCAGAGAGAGAAAACTAATCGTCCTCGGCACCTTCCTCCCACCCTGTGGTGCAACAGATGTCCCTTTCTCCAAAAATGTACTCGATGGGACTGTAACGTTGCTACCACTCACCAGTTGACCTGCTGTGAGGAAAAATCAAGTTAGTACATTTCAAACAGGAAAAAGGACATTTTAAACTCAACGTAATTAACCAAAATTCCAAAAGTATAAAACATAGAAAAATCCTTACCAGAGAGAAAACTAATCGTGCTCCTCACCCTCCTCCCACCCTGTGGTGCAACACATGTCCCTTTCTCCAAAAATGTACTCAATGGGACTGTAACGTCGCTACCACTCACCAGTTAACCTGCTGTGAGGAAAAATCAAGTTAGTACATTTCAAACAAGAAAAAGGTCATTTTAAACTCAACATGATTAATCAAAATTCCAAAAGAATAAAACATAAAAAAATCCTTACCAGAGAGAGAAAACTAATCGTGCTTCTCACCCTCCTCCCACCTTGTGGTGCAACAGATGTCCGTTTCTCCAAAAATGTACTCAATGGGACCGTAACGTTGCTACCACTCACCAGTTGACCTGCTGTGAGGAAAAATCAAGTTAGTACATTTCAAACAGGAAAAAGGACATTTTAAACTCAACGTAATTAACCAAAATTCCAAAAGTATAAAACATAGAAAAATCCTTACCAGAGAGAGAAAACTAATCGTGCTCCTCACCCTCCTCCCACCCTGTGGTGCAACAGATGTCCCTTTCTCCAAAAATGTACTCAATGGGACTGTAACGTTGCTACCACTCACCAGTTGACCTGCTGTGAGGAAAAATCAAGTTAGTACATTTCAAACAAGAAAAAGGTCATTTTGAACTCAACATGATTAACCAAAATTCCAAAAGTATAAAACATAAAAAAATCCTTACCAGAGAGAGAAAACTAATTGTGCTCGGCACCCTCCTCCCACCCTGTGGTGCAACAGATGTCCCTTTCACCAAAAATGTACTCAATGGGACCGTAACGTTGCTACCACTCACCAGTTGACCTGCTGTGAGGAAAAATCAAGTTAGTACATTTCAAACAGGAAAAAGGACATTTTAAACTCAACGTAATTAACCAAAATTCCAAAAGTATAAAACAAAGAAAAATCCTTACCAGAGAGAAAACTAATCGTGCTCCTCACCCTCCTCCCACCTTGTGGTGCAACAGATGTCCCTTTCTCCAAAAATGTACTCAATGGGACCGTAACGTTGCTACCACTCACCAGTTGACCTGCTGTGAGGAAATATCAAGTTAGTACATTTCAAACAGGAAAAAGGACATTTTAAACTCAACGTAATTAACCAAAATTCCAAAAGTATAAAACATAGAAAAATCCTTACCAGAGAGAGAAAACTAATCGTGCTCGTCACCCTCCTCCCACCCTGTGGTGCAACAGATGTCCCTTTCTCCAAAAATGTACTCAATGGGACTGTAACGTTGCTACCACTCACCAGTTGACCTGCTGTGAGGAAAAACAAGTTAGTACATTTCAAATAAGAAAAAGGTCATTTTAAACTCAACATGATTAACCAAAATTCCAAAAGTATAAAACATAAAAAAATCCTTACCAGAGAGAGAAAACTAATCGTGCTCGGCACCCTCCTCCCACCCTGTGGTGCAACAAATATCCCTTTCTACAAAAATGTACTCAATGGGACCGTAACGTTGCTACCACTCACCAGTTGACCTGCTGTGAGGAAAAATCAAGTTAGTACATTTCAAACAGGAAAAAGGACATTTTAAACTCAACGTAATTAACCAAAATTCCAAAAGTATAAAACATAGAAGAATCCTTACCAGAGAGAGAAAACTAATCGTGCTCGTCACCCTCCTCCCACCCTGTGGTGCAACAGATGTCCCTTTCTCCAAAAATGTACTCAATGGGACTGTAACGTTGCTACCACTCACCAGCTGACCTGCTGTGAGGAAAAATCAAGTTAGTACATTTCAAACAGGAAAAAGGTCATTTTAAACTCAACATGATTAACCAAAATTCCAAAAGTATAAAACATAAAAAAATCCTTACCAGAGAGAGAAAACTAATCGTGCTCGGCACCTTCCTCCCACCCTGTGGTGCAACAGATGTCACTTTCTCCAAAAATGTACTCAATGGGACTGTAACGTTGCTACCACTCACCAGTTGACCTGCTGTGAGGAAAAATCAAGTTAGTACATTTCAAACAGGAAAAAGGACATTTTAAACTCAACGTAATTAACCAAAATTCCAAAAGTATAAAACATAGAAAAAACCTTACCATAGAGAGAAAACTAATCGTGCTCGGCACCCTCCTCCCACCCTGTGGTGCAACAGATGTCCCTTTCTCCAAAAAAGTACTCAATGGGACCGTAACGTTGCTACCACTCACCAGTTGACCTGCTGTGAGGAAATATCAAGTTAGTACATTTCAAACAGGAAAAAGGACATTTTAAACTCAACATGATCAACCAAAATTCCAAAAGTATAAAACATAAAAAAATCCTTACCAGAGAGAGAAAACTAATCGTGCTCGGCACCTTCCTCCCACCCTGTGGTGCAACAGATGTCCCTTTCTCCAAAAATGTACTCAATGGGACCGTAACGTTGTTACCACTCACCAGTTGACCTGCTGTGAGGAAAAATCAAGTTAGTACATTTCAAACAGGAAAAAGGACATTTTAAACTCAACGTAATTAACCAAAATTCCAAAAGTATAAAACATAGAAAAATCCTTACCAGAGAGAGAAAACTAATCGTGCTCCTCACTCTCCTCCCACCCTGTGGTGGAACAGATGTCCCTTTCTCCAAAAATGTACTCAATGGGACTGTAACGTTGCTACCACTCACCAGTTGACCTGCTGTGAGGAAAAATCAAGTAAGTACATTTCAAAGAAGAAAAAGGTCATTTTAAACTCAACATGATTAACCAAAATTCCAAAAGTATAAAACATAAAAAAATCCTTACCAGAGAGAGAAAACTAATCGTCCTCGGCACCTTCCTCCCACCCTGTGGTGCAACAGATGTCCCTTTCTCCAAAAATGTACTCGATGGGACTGTAACGTTGCTACCACTCACCAGTTGACCTGCTGTGAGGAAAAATCAAGTTAGTACATTTCAAACAGGAGAAAGGACATTTTAAACTCAACGTAATTAACCAAAATTCCAAAAATATAAAACATAGAAAAATCCTTACCAGAGAGAAAACTAATCGTGCTCCTCACCCTCCTCCCACCCTGTGGTGCAACACATGTCCCTTTCTCCAAAAATGTACTCAATGGGACTGTAACGTCGCTACCACTCACCAGTTAACCTGCTGTGAGGAAAAATCAAGTTAGTACATTTCAAACAAGAAAAAGGTCATTTTAAACTCAACATGATTAATCAAAATTCCAAAAGAATAAAACATAAAAAAATCCTTACCAGAGAGAGAAAACTAATCGTGCTTCTCACCCTCCTCCCACCTTGTGGTGCAACAGATGTCCGTTTCTCCAAAAATGTACTCAATGGGACCGTAACGTTGCTACCACTCACCAGTTGACCTGCTGTGAGGAAAAATCAAGTTAGTACATTTCAAACAGGAAAAAGGACATTTTAAACTCAACGTAATTAACCAAAATTCCAAAAGTATAAAACATAGAAAAATCCTTACCAGAGAGAGAAAACTAATCGTGCTCCTCACCCTCCTCCCACCCTGTGGTGCAACAGATGTCCCTTTCTCCAAAAATGTACTCAATGGGACTGTAACGTTGCTACCACTCACCAGTTGACCTGCTGTGAGGAAAAATCAAGTTAGTACATTTCAAACAAGAAAAAGGTCATTTTAAACTCAACATGATTAACCAAAATTCCAAAAGTATAAAACATAAAAAAATCCTTACCAGAGAGAGAAAACTAATCGTGCTCGGCACCTTCCACCCACCCTGTGGTGCAACAGATGTCCCTTTCTCCAAAAATGTACTCGATGGGACTGTAACGTTGCTATCACTCACCAGTTGACCTGCTGTGAGGAAAAATCAAGTTAGTACATTTCAAACAGGAAAAAGGACATTTTAAACTCAACGTAATTAACCAAAATTCCAAAAGTATAAAACATAAAAAAATCCTTACCAGAGAGAGAAAACTAATCGTGCTCGGCACCCTCCTCCCACCCTGTGGTGCAACAGATGTCCCTTTCTCCAAAAATGTACTCAATGGGACCGTAATGTTGCTACCACTCACCAGTTGACCTGCTGTGAGGAAAAATCAAGTTAGTACATTTCAAACAGGAAAAAGGTCATTTTAAACTCAACATGATTAACCAAAATTCCAAAAGTATAAAACATAAAAAAATCCTTACCAGAGAGAGAAAACTAATCGTGCTCGGCACCTTCCTCCCACCCTGTGGTGCAACAGATGTCCCTTTCTCCAAAAATGTACTCAATGGGACCGTAACGTTGCTACCACTCACCAGTTGACCTGCTGTGAGGAAAAATCAAGTTAGTACATCTCAAACAGGAAAAAGGACATTTTAAACTCAACGTAATTAACCAAAATTCCAAAAGTATAAAACATAGAAAAATCCTTACCAGAGAGAGAAAACTAATCGTGCTCGTCACCCTCCTCCCACCCTGTGGTGCAACAGATGTCCCTTTCTCCAAAAATGTACTCATTGGGACTGTATCGTTGCTACCACTTCCCAGTTGACCTGCTGTGAGGAAAAATCAAGTTAGTACATTTCAAACAAGAAAAAGGTCATTTTAAACCCAACATGATTAACCAAAATTCCAAAAGTATAAAACATAAAAAAATCCTTACCAGTGAGAGAAAACTAATCGTGCTTCTCACCCTCCTCCCACCTTGTGGTGCAACAGATGTCCCTTTCTCCAAAAATGTACTCAATGGGACTGTAACGTTGCTACCACTCACCAGTTGACCTGCTGTGAGGAAAAATCAAGTTAGTACATTTCAAACAAGAAAAAGGTCATTTTAAACTCAACATGATTAACCAAAATTCCAAAAGTATAAAACATAAAAAAATCCTTACCAGAGAGAGAAAACTAATCGTGCTCGGCACCCTCCTCCCACCCTGTGGTGCAACAGATGTCCCTTTCTCCAAAAATGTACTCAATGGGACCGTAACGTTGCTACCACTCACCAGTTGACCTGCTGTGCGGAAAAATCAAGTTAGTACATTTCAAACAGGAAAAAGGACAGTTTAAACTCAATGTAATTAACCAAAATTCCAAAAGTATAAAACATAGAAAAATCCTTACCAGAGAGAGAAAACTAATCGTGCTCCTCACCCTCCTCCCACCCTGTGGTGCAACACATGTCCCTTTCTCCAAAAATGTACTCAATGGGACTGTAACGTCGCTACCACTCACCAGTTGACCTGCTGTGAGGAAAAATCAAGTTAGTACATTTCAAACAAGAAAAAGGTCATTTTAAACTCAACATGATTAACCAAAATTCCAAGAGTATAAAACATAAAAAAATCCTTACCAGAGAGAGAAAACTAATCGTGCTCGGCACCTTCCTCCCACCCTGTGGTGCAACAGATGTCCCTTTCTCCAAAAATGTACTCAATGGGACTGTAACGTTGCTACCACTCACCAGTTGACCTGCTGTGAGGAAAAATCAAGTTAGTACATTTCAAACAGGAAGAAGGACATTTTAAACTCAACGTAATTAACCAAAATTCCAAAAGTATAAAACATAGAAAAATCCTTACCATAGAGAGAAAACTAATCGTGCTCGGCACCCTCCTCCCACCCTGTGGTGCAACAGATGTCCCTTTCTCCAAAAAAGTACTCAATGGGACCGTAACGTTGCTACCACTCACCAGTTGACCTGCTGTGAGGAAAAATCAAGTTAGTACATTTCAAACAGAAAAAAGGACATTTTAAACTCAACATGATCAACCAAAATTCCATAAGTATAAAACATAAAAAAATCCTTAACAGAGAGAGAAAACTAATCGTGCTCGGCACCTTCCTCCCACCCTGTGGTGCAACAGATGTCCCTTTCTCCAAAAATGAACTCAATGGGACCGTAACATTGCTACCACTCACCAGTTGACCTGCTGTGAGGAAAAATCAAGTTAGTACATTTCAAACAGAAAAAAGGTCATTTTAAACTCAACGTAATTAACCAAAATTCCAAAAGTATAAAACATAGAAAAATCCTTACCAGAGAGAGAAAACTAATCGTGCTCCTCACCCTCCTCCCACCCTGTGGTGCAACAGATGTCCCTTTCTCCAAAAATGTACTCAATGTGACTGTAACGTTGCTACCACTCACCAGTTGACCTGCTGTGAGGAAAAATCAAGTTAGTACATTTAAAACAGGAAAAAGGACATTTTAAACTCAATGTAATTAACCAAAATTCCAAAAGTATAAAACATAGAAAAATCCTTACCAGAGAGAGAAAACTAATCGTGCTCCTCACCCTCCTCCCACCCTGTGGTGCAACAGATGTCCCTTTCTCCAAAAATGTACTCAATGGGACTGTAACGTTGCTACCACTCACCAGTTGACCTGCTGTGAGGAAAAATCAAGTTAGTACATTTCAAACAAGAAAAAGGTCATTTTAAACTCAACATGATTAACCAAAATTCCAAAAGTATAAAACATAAAAAAATCCTTACCAGAGAGAGAAAACTAATCGTGCTCGGCACCTTCCACCCACCCTGTGGTGCAACAGATGTCCCTTTCTCCAAAAATGTACTCGATGGGACTGTAACGTTGCTACCACTCACCAGTTGACCTGCTGTGAGGAAAAATCAAGTTAGTACATTTCAAACAGGAAAAAGGACATTTTAAACTCAACGTAATTAACCAAAATTCCAAAAGTATAAAACATAAAAAAATCCTTACCAGAGAGAGAAAACTAATCGTGCTCGGCACCCTCCTCCCACCCTGTGGTGCAACAGATGTCCCTTTCTCCAAAAATGTACTCAATGGGACCGTAACGTTGCTACCACTCACCAGTTGACCTGCTGTGAGGAAAAATCAAGTTAGTACATTTCAAACAGGAAAAAGGTCATTTTAAACTCAACATGATTAACCCAAATTCCAAAAGTATAAAACATAAAAAAATCCTTACCAGAGAGAGAAAACTAATCGTGCTCGGCACCTTCCACCCACCCTGTGGTGCAACAGATGTCCCTTTCTCCAAAAATGTACTCGATGGGACTGTAACGTTGCTACCACTCACCAGTTGACCTGCTGTGAGGAAAAATCAAGTTAGTACATTTCAAACAGGAAAAAGGACATTTTAAACTCAACGTAATTAACCAAAATTCCAAAAGTATAAAACATAAAAAAATCCTTACCAGAGAGAGAAAACTAATCGTGCTCGGCACCCTCCTCCCACCCTGTGGTGCAACAGATGTCCCTTTCTCCAAAAATGTACTCAATGGGACCGTAACGTTGCTACCACTCACCAGTTGACCTGCTGTGAGGAAAAATCAAGTTAGTACATTTCAAACAGGAAAAAGGTCATTTTAAACTCAACATGATTAACCCAAATTCCAAAAGTATAAAACATAAAAAAATCCTTACCAGAGAGAGAAAACTAATCGTGCTCGGCACCTTCCTCCCACCCTGTGGTGCAACAGATGTCCCTTTCTCCAAAAATGTACTCAATGGGACCGTAACGTTGCTACCACTCACCAGTTGACCTGCTGTGAGGAAAAATCAAGTTAGTACATTTCAAACAGGAAAAAGGACATTTTAAACTCAACGTAATTAACCAAAATTCCAAAAGTATAAAACATAGAAAAATCCTTACCAGAGAGAGAAAACTAATCGTGCTCGTCACCCTCCTCCCACCCTGTGGTGCAACAGATGTCCCTTTCTCCAAAAATGTACTCATTGGGACTGTATCGTTGCTACCACTCACCAGTTGACCTGCTGTGAGGAAAAATCAAGTTAGTACATTTCAAACAAGAAAAAGGTCATTTTAAACTCAACATGATTAACCAAAATTCCAAAAGTATAAAACATAAAAAAATCCTTACCAGAGAGAGAAAACTAATCGTGCTTCTCACCCTCCTCCCACCTTGTGGTGCAACAGATGTCCCTTTCTCCAAAAATGTACTCAATGGGACTGTAACGTTGCTACCACTCACCAGTTGACCTGCTGTGAGGAAAAATCAAGTTAGTACATTTCAAACAAGAAAAAGGTCATTTTAAACTCAACATGATTAACCAAAATTCCAAAAGTATAAAACATAAAAAAATCCTTACCAGAGAGAGAAAACTAATCGTGCTCGGCACCCTCCTCCCACCCTGTGGTGCAACAGATGTCCCTTTCTCCAAAAATGCACTCAATGGGACCGTAACGTTGCTACCACTCACCAGTTGACCTGCTGTGCGGAAAAATCAAGTTAGTACATTTCAAACAGAAAAAAGGACATTTTAAACTCAACGTAATAACGAAAATTCAAAAGTATAAAACATAGAAGAATCCTTACCAGAGAGAGAAAACTAATCGTGCTCCTCACCCTCCTCCCACCCTGTGGTGCAACAGATGTCCCTTTCTCCAAAAATCTACTCAATGGGACTGTAACGTTGCTACCACTCACCAGTTGACCTGCTGTGAGGAAAAATCAAGTTAGTACATTTCAAACAAGAAAAAGGTCATTTTAAACTCAACATGATTAACCAAAATTCCAAAAGTATAAAACATAAAAAAATCCTTACCAGAGAGAGAAAACTAATCGTGCTCGGCACCCTCCTCCCACCCTGTGGTGCAACAGATGTCCCTTTCTCCAAAAATGTACTCAATGTGACCGTAACGTTGCTACCACTCACCAGTTGACCTGCTGTGAGGAAAAAGCAAGTTAGTACATTTCAAACAGGAAAAAGGACATTTTAAACTCAACATGATCAACCAAAATTCCAAAAGTATAAAACATAAAAAAATCCTTAACAGAGAGAGAAAACTAATCGTGCTCGGCACCTTCCTCCCACCCTGTGGTGCAACAGATGTCCCTTTCTCCAAAAATGAACTCAATGGGACCATAACGTTGCTACCACTCACCAGTTGACCTGCTGTGAGGAAAAATCAAGTTAGTACATTTCAAACAGAAAAAAGGTCATTTTAAACTCAACGTAATTAACCAAAATTCCAAAAGTATAAAACATAGAAAAATCCTTACCAGAGAGAGAAAACTAATCGTGCTCCTCACCCTCCTCCCACCCTGTGGTGCAACAGATGTCCCTTTCTCCAAAAATGTACTCAATGGGACTGTAACGTTGCTACCACTCACCAGTTGACCTGGTGTGAGGAAAAATCAAGTTAGTACATTTCAAACAGGAAAAAGGACATTTTAAACTCAACGTAATTAACCAAAATTCCACAAGTATAAAACATAGAAAAATCCTTACCATAGAGAGAAAACTAATCGTGCTCGGCACCCTCCTCCCACCCTGTGCTGCAACAGATGTCCCTTTCTCCAAAAATGTACTCAATGGGACCGTAACGTTGCTACCACTCACCAGTTGACCTGCTGTGAGGAAAAATCAAGTTAGTACATTTCAAACAGGAAAAAGGACATTTTAAACTCAACGTACTTCACCAAAATTCCAAAAGTATAAAACATAAAAAAATCCTTACCAGAGAGAGAAAACTAATCGTGCTCTTCACCCTCCTCCCACACTGTGGTGCAACAGATTTCCCTTTCTCCAAAAATGTACTCAATGGGACTGTAACGTTGCTACCACTCACCAGTTGACCTGCTGTGAGGAAAAATCAAGTTAGTACATTTCAAACAGGAAAAAGGACATTTTAAATTCAATGTAATTAACCAAAATTCCAAAAGTGTAAAACATAAAAAATCATTACCAGAGAGTGAAAACTAATCGTGCTCCTAACCCTCCTCCCACCCTGTGGTGCAACAGATGTCCCTTTCTCCAAAAATGTATAAATGGGACCGTAACGTTGCTACCACTCACCAGTTGACCTGCTGTGAGGAAAAATCAAGTTAGTACATTTCAAACAGGAAAAAGGACATTTTAAACTCAACGTAATTAACCAAAATTCCAAAAGTATAAAACATAGAAAAATCCTTACCAGAGAGAGAAAACTAATCGTGCTCCTCACCCTCCTCCCACCCTGTGGTGCAACAGATGTCCCTTTCTCGAAAAATGTACTCAATGGGACTGTAACGTTGCTACCACTCACCAGTTGACCTGCTGTGAGCAAAAATCAAGTTAGTACATTTCAAACAGGAAAAAGGACATTTTAAACTCAACGTAATTAACCAAAATTCCAAAAGAATAAAACATAAAAAAATCCTTACCAGAGAGAGAAAACTAATCGTGCTCCTCACCCTCCTCCCACCCTGTGGTGCCACAGATGTCCCTTTCTCCAAATATGTACTCAATGGGACCGTAACGTTGCTACCACTCACCAGTTGACCTGCTGTGAGGAAAAATCAAGTTAGTACATTTCAAACAGGAAAAAGGTCATTTTAAACTCAACGTAAGTAACCAAAATTCCAAAAGAATAAAACATAAAAAAATCCTTACCAGAGAGAGAAATCTAATCGTGCTCCTCACCCTCCTCCCACCCTGTGGTGCAACAGATGTCCCTTTCTCGAAAAAGGTACTCAATGTGACTGTAACGTTGCTACCACTCACCAGTTGACCTGCTGTGAGGAAAAATCAAGTTAGTACATTTCAAACAGGAAAAAGGACATTTTAAATTCAATGTAATTAACCATAATTCCAAAAGTGTAAAACATAAAAAATCCTTACCAGAGAGAGAAAACTAATCGTGCTCCTCACCCTCCTCCCACGCTGTGGTGCAACAGATGACCCTTTCTCCAAAAATGTACTCAATGGGACCGTAACGTAGCTACCACTCACCAGTTGACCTGCTGTGAGGAAAAATCAAGTTAGTACATTTCAAACAGGAAAAAGGACATTTTAAACTGCACGTAATTAACCAAAATTCCAAAAGTATAAAACATAGAAAAATCCTTACCAGAGAGAGAAAACTAATCGTGCTCCTCACCCTCCTCCCACCCTGTGGTGCAACAGACGTCCCTTTCTCGAAAAATGTTCTCAATGGGACTGTAACGTTGCTACCACTCACCAGTTGACCTGCTGTGAGGAAAAATCAAGTTAGTACATTTCAAACAGGAAAAAGGACATTTTAAACTCAACGTAATTAACCAAAATTCCAAAAGAATAAAACATAAAAAAATCCTTACTAGAGAGAGAAAACTAATCATGCTCCTCACCCTCCTCCCACCCTGTGGTGCCACAGATGTCCCTTTCTCCAAAAATGTACTCAATGGGACCGTAACGTTGCTACCACTCACCAGTTGACCTGCTGTAAGGAAAAATCAAGTTAGTACATTTCAAACAGGAAAAAGGACATTTGAAACTCAACGTAATTAACCAAAATTCCAAAAGAATAAAACATAAAAAAATCCTTACCAGAGAGAGAAAACTAATCGTGCTCCTCACCCTCCACCCACCCTGTGGTGCAACAGATGTCCGTTTCTCGAAAAATGTACTCAATGGGACTGTAACGTTGCTACCACTCACCAGTTGACCTGCTGTGAGGAAAAATCAAGTTAGTACATTTCAAACAGGAAAAAGGACAATTTAAACTCAACGTAATTAACCAAAATTCCAAAAGAATAAAACATAAAAAAAATCCTTACCAGAGAGAGAAAACTAATCGTGCTCCTCACCCTCCTCCCACCCTGTGGTGCAACAGATGTCCCTTTCTCCAAAAATGTACTCAATGGGACTGTAACGTTGCTACCACTCACCAGTTGACCTGCTGTGAGGAAAAATCAAGTTAGTACATTTCAAACAGGAAAAAGGACATTTTAAACTCAACGTGATTAACCAAAATTCCAAAAGTATAAAACATAAAAAAATCCTTACCAGAGAGAGAGAACTAATCATGTTCGGCACCTTCTTCCCACCCTGTGGTGCAACAGATGTCCCTTTCTCCAAAAATGTACTCAATGGGACCGTAACGTTGCTACCACTCACCAGTTGACATGATGTGAGGAAAAATCAAGATAGTACATTTCAAACAGGAAAAAGGTCATTTTAAACTCAACGTGATTAACCAAAATTCCAAAAGAATAAAACATAAAAAAATCCTTACCAGAGAGAGAAAACTAATCGTGCTCCTCACCCTCCTCCCACCCTGTGGTGCAACAGATGTCCCTTTCTCGAAAAATGTACTCAATGGGACTGTAACGTTGCTACCACTCACCAGTTGACCTGCTGTGAGGAAAAATCAAGTTAGTACATTTCAAACAGGAAAAAGGACATTTTAAACTCAACGTAATTAACCAAAATTCCAAAAGAATAAAACATATAAAAATCCTTACCAGAGAGAGAAAACTAATCGTGCTCCTCACCCTCCTCCCACCCTGTGGTGCAACAGATGTCCCTTTCTCCAAAAATGTACTCAATGGGACCGTAACGTTGCTACCACTCACCAGTTGACCTGCTGTGAGGAAAAATCAAGTTAGTACATTTCAAACAGGAAAAAGGTCATTTTAAACTCAACGTGATTAACCAAAATTCCAAAAGTATAAAACATAAAAAAATCCTTACCAGAGAGAGAAAACTAATCGTGCTCCTCACCCTCCTCCCACCCTGTGGTGCAACAGATGTCCCTTTCTCCAAAAACGTACTCAATGGGACCGTAACGTTTCTACCACTCACCAGTTGACCTGCTGTGAGGAAAAATCAAGTTAGTACATTTCAAACAGGAAAAAGGTCATTTTAAACTCAACGTGATTAACCAAAATTCCAAAAGTATAAAACATAAAAAAATCCTTACCAGAGAGACAGAACTAATCGTGTTCGGCACCTTCCTCCCACCCTGTGGTGCAACAGATGTCCCTTTCTCCAAAAACGTACTCAATGGGACCGTAACGTTTCTACCACTCACCAGTTGACCTGCTGTGAGGAAAAATCAAGTTAGTACATTTCAAACAGGAAAAAGGTCATTTTAAACTCAACGTGATTAACCAAAATTCCAAAAGTATAAAACATAAAAAAATCCTTACCAGAGAGAGAGAACTAATCGTGTTCGGCACCTTCCTCCCACCCTGTGGTGCAACAGATGTCCCTTTCTCCAAAAATGTACTCAATGGGACCGTAACGTTGCTACCACTCACCAGTTGACATGCTGTGAGGAAAAATCAAGATAGTACATTTCAAACAGGAAAAAGGTCATTTTAAATGCAACGTGATTAACCAAAATTCCAAAAGCATAAAACATAAAAAAATCCTTGCCAGAGAGAGAAAACTAATCGTGCTCGGCACCCTCCTCCCACCCTGTGGTGCTACAAATGTCCCTTTCTCCAAAAATGTACTCAATGGGACCGTAACGTTGCTACCACTCACCAGTTGACCTGCTGTGAGGAAAAATCAAGTTAGTACATTTCAAACAGGAAAAAGGTCATTTTAAACTCAACGTGATTAACCAAAATTCCAAAAGTATAAAACATAAAAAAATCCTTACCAGAGAGAGAAAACTATTCGTGCTCGGCACCTTCCTCCCACCCTGTGGTGCAACAGATGTCCCTTTCTCCAAAAATGTACTCAATGGGACCGTAACGTTGCTACCATTCACCAGTTGACCTGCTGTGAGGAAAAATCAAGTTAGTACATTTCAAACAGGAAAAAGGTCATTTTAAACTCAACGTGATTAACCAAAATTCCAAAAGTATAAAACATAAAAAAATCCTTACCAGAGAGAGGAAACTAATCGTGCTCGGCACCTTCCTCCCACCCTGTGGTGCAACAGATGTCCCTATCTCCAAAAATGTACTCAATGGGACCGTAACGTTGCTACCACTCACCAGTTGACCTGCTGTGAGGAAAAATCAAGTTAGTACATTTCAAACAGGAAAAAGGTAATTTTAAACTCAACGTGATTAACCAAAATTCCAAAAGTAAAAACAAAAAAAAATCCTTACCAGAGAGAGAAAACTAATCGTGCTCGGCACCTTCCTCCCACCCTGTGGTGCAACAGATGTCCCTTTCTCCAAAAATGTACTCAATTGGACCGTATCGTTGCTACCACTCACCAGTTGACCTGCTGTGAGGAAAAATCAAGTTAGTACAATTCAAACAGGAAAAAGGTCATTTTAAACCCAACGTGATTAACCAAAATTCCAAAAGTATAAAACATAAAAAAATCCTTACCAGAGAGAGAAAACTAATCGTGCTCGGCACCCTCCTCCCACCCTGTGGTGCAACAGATATCCCTTTCTACAAAAATGTACTCAATGGGACCGTAACGTTGCTACCACTCACCAGTTGACCTGCAGTGAGGAAAAATCAAGTTAGTACATTTCAAACAGGAAAAAGGACATTTTAAACTCAATGTAATTAACCAAAATTCCAAAAGTATAAAACATAGAAAAATCCTTACCAGAGAAAGAAAACTAATCGTGCTCCTCACCCTCTTCCCACCCTGTGGTGCAACAGATGTCCCTTTCACCAAAAATGTACTCAATGGGACTGTAACGTTGCTACCACTCACCAGTTGACCTGCTGTGAGGAAAAATCAAGTTAGTACATATCAAACAAGAAAAAGATCATTTTAAACTCAACATGATTAACCAAAATTCCAAGAGTATAAAACATAAAAAAATCCTTACCAGAGAGAGAAAACTAATCGTGCTCGGCACCTTCCTCCCACTCTGTGGTGCAACAGATGTCCCTTTCTCCAAAAATGTACTCAATGGGACCGTAACGTTGCTACCACTCACCAGTTGACCTGCTGTGAGGAAAAATCAAGTTAGTACATTTCAAACAGGAAAAAGGACATTTTAAACTCAACGTAATTTACCAAAATTCCAAAAGTATAAAACATAGAAAAATCCTTACCAGAGAGAGAAAACTAATCGTGCTCGTCATCCTCCTCCCACCCTGTGGTGCAACAGATGTCCCTTTCTCCAAAAATGTACTCAATGGGACTGTAACGTTGCTACCACTCACCAGCTGACCTGCTGTGAGGAAAAATCAAGTTAGTACATTTCAAACAGGAAAAAGGTCATTTTAAACTCAACATGATTAACCAAAATTCCAAAAGTATAAAACATAAAAAAATCCTTACCAGAGAGAGAAAACTAATCGTGCTCGGCACCTTCCTCCCACCCTGTGGTGCAACAGATGTCCCTTTCTCCAAAAATGTACTCAATGGGACTGTAACGTTGCTACCACTAACCAGTTGACCTGCTGTGAGGAAAAATCAAGTTAGTACATTTCAAACAGGAAAAAGGACATTTTAAACTCAACGTAATTAACCAAAATTCCAAAAGTATAAAACATAGCAAAATCCTTACCATAGAGAGAAAAATAATCGTGCTCGGCACCCTCCTCCCACCCTGTGGTGCAACAGATGTCCCTTTCTCCAAAAAAGGACTCAATGGGACCGTAACGTTGCTACCACTCACCAGTTGACCTGCTGTGAGGAAAAATCAAGTTAGTACATTTCAAACAGGAAAAAGGACATTTTAAACTCAACATGATCAACCAAAATTCCAAAAGTATAAAACATAAAAAAATCCTTACCAGAGAGAGAAAACTAATCGTGCTCGGCACCTTTCTCCCACCCTGTGGTGCAACAGATGTCCCTTTCTCCAAAAATTTACTCAATGGGACCGTAACGTTGCTACCACTCACCAGTTGACCTGCTGTGAGGAAAAATCAAGTTAGTACATTTCAAACAGGAAAAAGGACATTTTAAACTCAATGTAATCAACCAAAATTCCAAAAGTATAAAACATAGAAAAATCCTTACCAGAGAGAAAACTAATCGTGCTCCTCACCCTACTGCCACCCTGTGGTGCAACACATGTCCCTTTCTCCAAAGATGTACTCAATGGGACTGTAACGTTGCTACCACTCACCAGTTGACCTGCTGTGAGGAAAAATCAAGTTAGTACATTTCAAACAAGAAAAAGGACATTTTAAACTCAACGTAATTAACCAAAATTCCAAAAGTATAAAACATAAAAAAATCCTTACCAGAGAGAAAACTAATCCTGCTCCTCACCCTCCTCCCACCCTGTGGTGCAACACATGTCCCTTTCTCCAAAAATGTACTCAATGGGACTGTAACGTTGCTACCACTCACCAGTTGACCTGCTGTGAGGAAAAATCAAGTTAGTACATTTCAAACAGGAAAAAGGACATTTTAAACTCAATGTAATTAACCAAAATTCCAAAAGTATAAAACATAGAAAAATCCTTACCAGAGAGAAAACTAATTGTGCTCCTCACCCTCCTCCCACCCTGTGGTGCAACAGATGTCCCTTTCTCCAAAAATGTACTCAATGGGATTGTAACGTTGCTACCACTCACCAGTTGACCTGCTGTGAGGAAAAATCAAGTTAGTACATTTCAAACAGGAAAAAGGACATTTTAAACTCAACGTAATTAACCAAAATTCCAAAAGTATAAAACATAGAAAAATCCTTACCAGAGAGAAAACTAATCGTGCTCCTCACCCTCCTCCCACCCTGTGGTGCAACACATGTCCCTTTCTCCAAAAATGTACTCAATGGGACTGTAACGTTGCTACCACTCAACAGCTGACCTGCTGTGAGGAAAAATCAAGTTAGTACATTTCAAACAGGAAAAAGGACATTTTAAACTCAACGTAATTTACCAAAATTCCAAAAGTGTAAAACATAAAAAAATCCTTACCAGAGAGAAAACTAATCGTGCTCCTCACCCTCCTCCCACCCTGTGGTGCAACACATGTCCCTTTCTCCAAAAATGTACTCAATGGGACTGTAACGTTGCTACCACTCACCAGTTGACCTGCTGTGAGGAAAAATCAAGTTACTACATTTCAAAAAAGAAAAAGGACATTTTAAACTCAACGTAATTAACCAAAATTCCAAAAGTATAAAACATAAAAAAATCCTTACCACAGAGAAAACTAATCGTGCTCCTCACCCTCCTCCCACCCTGTGGTGCAACAGATGTCCCTTTCTCCAAAAAAGTACTCAATGGGACCGTAACGTTGCTACCAGTCACCAGTTGACCTGCTGTGAGGAAAAATCAAGTTAGTACATTTCAAACAGGAAAAAGGACATTTTAAACTGCACGTAATTAACCAAAATTCCAAAAGTATAAAACATAGAAAAATCCTTACCAGAGAGACAAAACTAATCGTGCTCCTCACCCTCCTCCCACCCTGTGGTGCAACAGATGTCCCTTTCTCGAAAAATGTTCTCAATGGGACTGTAACGTTGCTACCACTCACCAGTTGACCTGCTGTGAGGAAAAATCAAGTTAGTACATTTCAAACAGGAAAAAGGACATTTTAAACTCAACGTAATTAACCAAAATTCCAAAAGAATAAAACATAAAAAAATCCTTACTAGAGAGAGAAAACTAATCATGCTCCTCACCCTCCTCCCACCCTGTGGTGCCACAGATGTCCCTTTCTCCAAAAATGTACTCAATGGGACCGTAACGTTGCTACCACTCACCAGTTGACCTGCTGTAAGGAAAAATCAAGTTAGTACATTTCAAACAGGAAAAAGGACATTTTAAACTGCACGTAATTAACCAAAATTCCAAAAGTATAAAACATAGAAAAATCCTTACCAGAGAGAGAAAACTAATCGTGCTCCTCACCCTCCTCCCACCCTGTGGTGCAACAGATGTCCCTTTCTCGAAAAATGTTCTCAATGGGACTGTAACGTTGCTACCACTCACCAGTTGACCTGCTGTGAGGAAAAATCAAGTTAGTACATTTCAAACAGGAAAAAGGACATTTTAAACTCAACGTAATTAACCAAAATTCCAAAAGAATAAAACATAAAAAAATCCTTACTAGAGAGAGAAAACTAATCATGCTCCTCACCCTCCTCCCACCCTGTGGTGCCACAGATGTCCCTTTCTCCAAAAATGTACTCAATGGGACCGTAACGTTGCTACCACTCACCAGTTGACCTGCTGTAAGGAAAAATCAAGTTAGTACATTTCAAACAGGAAAAAGGACATTTGAAACTCAACGTAATTAACCAAAATTCCAAAAGAATAAAACATAAAAAAATCCTTACCAGAGAGAGAAAACTAATCGTGCTCCTCACCCTCCACCCACCCTGTGGTGCAACAGATGTCCGTTTCTCGAAAAATGTACTCAATGGGACTGTAACGTTGCTACCACTCACCAGTTGACCTGCTGTGAGGAAAAATCAAGTTAGTACATTTCAAACAGGAAAAAGGACAATTTAAACTCAACGTAATTAACCAAAATTCCAAAAGAATAAAACATAAAAAAAATCCTTACCAGAGAGAGAAAACTAATCGTGCTCCTCACCCTCCTCCCACCCTGTGGTGCAACAGATGTCCCTTTCTCCAAAAATGTACTCAATGGGACTGTAACGTTGCTACCACTCACCAGTTGACCTGCTGTGAGAAAAAATCAAGTTAGTACATTTCAAACAGGAAAAAGGACATTTTAAACTCAACGTGATTAACCAAAATTCCAAAAGTATAAAACATAAAAAAATCCTTACCAGAGAGAGAGAACTAATCATGTTCGGCACCTTCTTCCCACCCTGTGGTGCAACAGATGTCCCTTTCTCCAAAAATGTACTCAATGGGACCGTAAAGTTGCTACCACTCACCAGTTGACATGATGTGAGGAAAAATCAAGATAGTACATTTCAAACAGGAAAAAGGTCATTTTAAACTCAACGTGATTAACCAAAATTCCAAAAGAATAAAACATAAAAAAATCCTTACCAGAGAGAGAAAACTAATCGTGCTCCTCACCCTCCTCCCACCCTGTGGTGCAACAGATGTCCCTTTCTCGAAAAATGTACTCAATGGGACTGTAACGTTGCTACCACTCACCAGTTGACCTGCTGTGAGGAAAAATCAAGTTAGTACATTTCAAACAGGAAAAAGGACATTTTAAACTCAACGTAATTAACCAAAATTCCAAAAGAATAAAACATATAAAAATCCTTACCAGAGAGAGAAAACTAATCGTGCTCCTCACCCTCCTCCCACCCTGTGGTGCAACAGATGTCCCTTTCTCCAAAAATGTACTCAATGGGACCGTAACGTTGCTACCACTCACCAGTTGACCTGCTGTGAGGAAAAATCAAGTTAGTACATTTCAAACAGGAAAAAGGTCATTTTAAACTCAACGTGATTAACCAAAATTCCAAAAGTATAAAACATAAAAAAATCCTTACCAGAGAGAGAAAACTAATCGTGCTCCTCACCCTCCTCCCACCCTGTGGTGCAACAGATGTCCCTTTCTCCAAAAACGTACTCAATGGGACCGTAACGTTTCTACCACTCACCAGTTGACCTGCTGTGAGGAAAAATCAAGTTAGTACATTTCAAACAGGAAAAAGGTCATTTTAAACTCAACGTGAGTAACCAAAATTCCAAAAGTATAAAACATAAAAAAATCCTTACCAGAGAGAGAGAACTAATCGTGTTCGGCACCTTCCTCCCACCCTGTGGTGCAACAGATGTCCCTTTCTCCAAAAACGTACTCAATGGGACCGTAACGTTTCTACCACTCACCAGTTGACCTGCTGTGAGGAAAAATCAAGTTAGTACATTTCAAACAGGAAAAAGGTCATTTTAAACTCAACGTGATTAACCAAAATTCCAAAAGTATAAAACATAAAAAAATCCTTACCAGAGAGAGAGAACTAATCGTGTTCGGCACCTTCCTCCCACCCTGTGGTGCAACAGATGTCCCTTTCTCCAAAAATGTACTCAATGGGACCGTAACGTTGCTACCACTCACCAGTTGACATGCTGTGAGGAAAAATCAAGATAGTACATTTCAAACAGGAAAAAGGTCATTTTAAATGCAACGTGATTAACCAAAATTCCAAAAGCATAAAACATAAAAAATTCCTTGCCAGAGAGAGAAAACTAATCGTGCTCGGCACCCTCCTCCCACCCTGTGGTGCTACAAATGTCCCTTTCTCCAAAAATGTACTCAATGGGACCGTAACGTTGCTACCACTCACCAGTTGACCTGCTGTGAGGAAAAATCAAGTTAGTACATGTCAAACAGGAAAAAGGTCATTTTAAACTCAACGTGATTAACCAAAATTCCAAAAGTATAAAACATAAAAAAATCCTTATCAGAGAGAGAAAACTATTCGTGCTCGGCACCTTCCTCCCACCCTGTGGTGCAACAGATGTCCCTTTCTCCAAAAATGTACTCAATGGGACCGTAACGTTGCCACCATTCACCAGTTGACCTGCTGTGAGGAAAAATCAAGTTAGTACATTTCAAACAGGAAAAAGGTCATTTTAAACTCAACGTGATTAACCAAAATTCCAAAAGTATAAAACATAAAAAAATCCTTACCAGAGAGAGGAAACTAATCGTGCTCGGCACCTTCCTCCCACCCTGTGGTGCAACAGATGTCCCTATCTCCAAAAATGTACTCAATGGGACCGTAACGTTGCTACCACTCACCAGTTGACCTGCTGTGAGGAAAAATCAAGTTAGTACATTTCAAACAGGAAAAAGGTAATTTTAAACTCAATGTAATTAACCAAAATTCCAAAAGTATAAAACATAGAAAAATCCTTACCAGAGAGAGAAAACTAATCGTGCTCCTCACCCTCCTCCCACCCTGTGGTGCAACAGATGTCCCTTTCACCAAAAATGTACTCAATGGGACTGTAACGTTGCTACCACTCACCAGTTGACCTGCTGTGAGGAAAAATCAAGTTAGTACATTTCAAACAAGAAAAAGGTCATTTTAAACTCAACATGATTAACCAAAATTCCAAGAGTATAAAACATAAAAAAATCCTTACCAGAGAGTGAAAACTAATCGTGCTCGGCACCTTCCTCCCACTCTGTGGTGCAACAGATGTCCCTTTCTCCAAAAATGTACTCAATGGGACCGTAACGTTGCTACCACTCACCAGTTGACCTGCTGTGAGGAAAAATCAAGTTAGTACATTTCAAACAGGAAAAAGGACATTTTAAACTCAACGTAATTTACCAAAATTCCAAAAGTATAAAACATAGAAAAATCCTTACCAGAGAGAGAAAACTAATCGTGCTCGTCATCCTCCTCCCACCCTGTGGTGCAACAGATGTCCCTTTCTCCAAAAATGTACTCAATGGGACTGTAACGTTGCTACCACTCACCAGCTGACCTGCTGTGAGGAAAAATCAAGTTAGTACATTTCAAACAGGAAAAAGGTCATTTTAAACTCAACATGATTAACCAAAATTCCAAAAGTATAAAACATAAAAAAATCCTTACCAGAGAGAGAAAACTAATCGTGCTCGGCACCTTCCTCCCACCCTGTGGTGCAACAGATGTCCCTTTCTCCAAAAATGTACTCAATGGGACTGTAACGTTGCTACCACTAACCAGTTGACCTGCTGTGAGGAAAAATCAAGTTAGTACATTTCAAACAGGAAAAAGGACATTTTAAACTCAACGTAATTAACCAAAATTCCAAAAGTATAAAACATAGCAAAATCCTTACCATAGAGAGAAAAATAATCGTGCTCGGCACCCTCCTCCCACCCTGTGGTGCAACAGATGTCCCTTTCTCCAAAAAAGGACTCAATGGGACCGTAACGTTGCTACCACTCACCAGTTGACCTGCTGTGAGGAAAAATCAAGTTAGTACATTTCAAACAGGAAAAAGGACATTTTAAACTCAACATGATCAACCAAAATTCCAAAAGTATAAAACATAAAAAAATCCTTACCAGAGAGAGAAAACTAATCGTGCTCGGCACCTTTCTCACACCCTGTGGTGCAACAGATGTCCCTTTCTCCAAAAATGTACTCAATGGGACCGTAACGTTGCTACCACTCACCAGTTGACCTGCTGTGAGGAAAAATCAAGTTAGTACATTTCAGACAGGAAAAAGGACATTTTAAACTCAATGTAATCAACCAAAATTCCAAAAGTATAAAACATAGAAAAATCCTTACCAGAGAGAAAACTAATCGTGCTCCTCACCCTACTGCCACCCTGTGGTGCAACACATGTCCCTTTCTCCAAAGATGTACTCAATGGGACTGTAACGTTGCTACCACTCACCAGTTGACCTGCTGTGAGGAAAAATCAAGTTAGTACATTTCAAACAAGAAAAAGGACATTTTAAACTCAACGTAATTAACCAAAATTCCAAAAGTATAAAACATAAAAAAATCCTTACCAGAGAGAAAACTAATCGTGCTCCTCACCCTCCTCCCACCCTGTGGTGCAACACATGTCCCTTTCTCCAAAAATGTACTCAATGGGACTGTAACGTTGCTACCACTCACCAGTTGACCTGCTGTGAGGAAAAATCAAGTTAGTACATTTCAAACAGGAAAAAGGACATTTTAAACTCAATGTAATTAACCAAAATTCCAAAAGTATAAAACATAGAAAAATCCTTACCAGAGAGAAAGCTAATCGTGCTCCTCACCCTCCTCCCACCCTGTGGTGCAACAGAAGTCCCTTTCTCCAAAAATGTACTCAATGGGATTGTAACGTTGCTACCACTCACCAGTTGACCTGCTGTGAGGAAAAATCAGGTTAGTACATTTCAAACAGGAAAAAGGACATTTTAAACTCAACGTAATTAACCAAAATTCCAAAAGTATAAAACATAGAAAAATCCTTACCAGAGAGAAAACTAATCGTGCTCCTCACCCTCCTCCCACCCTGTGGTGCAACACATGTCCCTTTCTCCAAAAATGTACTCAACGGGACTGTAACGTTGCTACCACTCACCAGTTGACCTGCTGTGAGGAAAAATCAAGTTAGTACATTTCAAACAGGAAAAAGGACATTTTAAACTCAACGTAATTTACCAAAATTCCAAAAGTATAAAACATAAAAAAATCCTTACCAGAGAGAAAACTAATCGTGCTCCTCACCCTCCTCCCACCCTGTGGTGCAACACATGTCCCTTTCTCCAAAAATGTACTCAATGGGACTGTAATGTTGCTACCACTCACCAGTTGACCTGCTGTGAGGAAAAATCAAGTTAGTACATTTCAAAAAAGAAAAAGGACATTTTAAACTCAACGTAATTAACCAAAATTCCAAAAGTATAAAACATAAAAAAATCCTTACCAGAGAGAAAACTAATCGTGCTCCTCACCCTCCTCCCACCCTGTGGTGCAACAGATGTCCCTTTCTCCAAAAAAGTACTCAATGGGACCGTAACGTTGCTACAACTCACCAGTTGATCTGCTGTGAGGAAAAATCAAGTTAGTACATTTCAAACAGGAAAAAGGACATTTTAAACTGCACGTAATTAACCAAAATTCCAAAAGCATAAAACATAGAAAAATCCTTACCAGAGAGAGAAAACTAATCGTGCTCCTCACCCTCCTCCCACCCTGTGGTGCAACAGATGTCCCTTTCTCGAAAAATGTTCTCTATGGGACTGTAACGTTGCTACCACTCACCAGTTGACCTGCTGTGAGGAAAAATCAAGTTAGTACATTCCAAACAGGAAAAAGGACATTTTAAACTCAACGTAATTAACCAAAATTCCAAAAGAATAAAACATAAAAAAATCCTTACTAGAGAGAGAAAACTAATCATGCTCCTCACCCTCCTCCCACCCTGTGGTGCCACAGATGTCCCTTTCTCCAAAAATGTACTCAATGGGACCGTAACGTTGCTACCACTCACCAGTTGACCTGCTGTAAGGAAAAATCAAGTTAGTACATTTCAAACAGGAAAAAGGACATTTGAAACTCAACGTAATTAACCAAAATTCCAAAAGAATAAAACATAAAAAAATCCTTACCAGAGAGAGAAAACTAATCGTGCACCTCACCCTCCACCCACCCTGTGGTGCAACAGATGTCCGTTTCTCGAAAAATGTACTCAATGGGACTGTAACGTTGCTACCACTCACCAGTTGACCTGCTGTGAGGAAAAATCAAGTTAGTACATTTCAAACAGGAAAAAGGACAATTTAAACTCAACGTAATTAACCAAAATTCCAAAAGAATAAAACATAAAAAAAATCCTTACCAGAGAGAGAAAACTAATCGTGCTCCTCACCCTCCTCCCACCCTGTGGTGCAACAGATGTCCCTTTCTCCAAAAATGTACTCAATGGGACTGTAACGTTGCTACCACTCACCAGTTGACCTGCTGTGAGGAAAAATCAAGTTAGTACATTTCAAACAGGAAAAAGGTAATTTTAAACTCAACGTGATTAACCAAGATTCCAAAAGTAAAAACAAAAAAAAATCCTTACCAGAGAGAGAAAACTAATCGTGCTCGGCACCTTCCTCCCACCCTGTGGTGCAACAGATGTCCCTTTCTCCAAAAATGTACTCAATTGGACCGTATCGTTGCTACCACTCACCAGTTGACCTGCTGTGAGGAAAAATCAAGTTAGTACAATTCAAACAGGAAAAAGGTCATTTTAAACCCAACGTGATTAACCAAAATTCCAAAAGTATAAAACATAAAAAAATCCTTACCAGAGAGAGAAAACTAATCGTGCTCGGCACCCTCCTCCCACCCTGTGGTGCAACAGATATCCCTTTCTACAAAAATGTACTCAATGGGACCGTAACGTTGCTACCACTCACCAGTTGACCTGCTGTGAGGAAAAATCAAGTTAGTACATTTCAAACAGGAAAAAGGACATTTTAAACTCAATGTAATTAACCAAAATTCCAAAAGTATAAAACATAGAAAAATCCTTACCAGAGAGAGAAAACTAATCGTGCTCCTCACCCTCCTCCCACCCTGTGGTGCAACAGATGTCCCTTTCACCAAAAATGTACTCAATGGGACTGTAACGTTGCTACCACTCACCAGTTGACCTGCTGTGAGGAAAAATCAAGTTAGTACATTTCAAACAAGAAAAAGGTCATTTTAAACTCAACATGATTAACCAAAATTCCAAGAGTATAAAACATAAAAAAATCCTTACCAGAGAGAGAAAACTAATCGTGCTCGGCACCTTCCTCCCACTCTGTGGTGCAACAGATGTCCCTTTCTCCAAAAATGTACTCAATGGGACCGTAACGTTGCTACCACTCACCAGTTGACCTGCTGTGAGGAAAAATCAAGTTAGTACATTTCAAACAGGAAAAAGGACATTTTAAACTCAACGTAATTTACCAAAATTCCAAAAGTATAAAACATAGAAAAATCCTTACCAGAGAGAGAAAACTAATCGTGCTCGTCACCCTCCTCCCACCCTGTGGTGCAACAGATGTCCGTTTCTCCAAAAATGTACTCAATGGGACTGTAACGTTGCTACCACTCACCAGCTGACCTGCTGTGAGGAAAAATCAAGTTAGTACATTTCAAACAGGAAAAAGGTCATTTTAAACTCAACATGATTAACCAAAATTCCAAAAGTATAAAACATAAAAAAATCCTTACCAGAGAGAGAAAACTAATCGTGCTCGGCACCTTCCTCCCACCCTGTGGTGCAACAGATGTCCCTTTCTCCAAAAATGTACTCAATGGGACTGTAACGTTGCTACCACTCACCAGTTGACCTGCTGTGAGGAAAAATCAAGTTAGTACATTTCAAACAGGAAAAAGGACATTTTAAACTCAACGTAATTTACCAAAATTCCAAAAGTATAAAACATAGAAAAATCCTTACCATAGAGAGAAAACTAATCGTGCTCGGCACCCTCCTCCCACCCTGTGGTGCAACAGATGTCCCTTTCTCCAAAAAAGTACTCAATGGGACCGTAACGTTGCTACCACTCACCAGTTGACCTGCTGTGAGGAAAAATCAAGTTAGTACATTTCAAACAGGAAAAAGGACATTTTAAACTCAACATGATCAACCAAAATTCCAAAAGTATAAAACATAAAAAAATCCTTACCAGAGAGAGAAAACTAATCGTGCTCGGCACCTTTCTCCCACCCTGTGGTGCAACAGATGTCCCTTTCTCCAAAAATGTACTCAATGGGACCGTAACGTTGCTACCACTCACCAGTTGACCTGCTGTGAGGAAAAATCAAGTTAGTACATTTCAAACAGGAAAAAGGACATTTTAAACTCAATGTAATTAACCAAAATTCCAAAAGTATAAAACATAGAAAAATCCTTACCAGAGAGAAAACTAATCGTGCTCCTCACCCTCCTGCCACTCTGTGGTGCAACACATGTCCCTTTCTCCAAAAATGTACTCAATGGGACTGTAACGTTGCTACCACTCACCAGTTGACCTGCTGTGAGGAAAAATCAAGTTAGTACATTTCAAACAAGAAAAAGGACATTTTAAACTCAACGTAATTAACCAAAATTCCAAAAGTATAAAACATAAAAAAATCCTTACCAGAGAGAAAACTAATCGTGCTCCTCACCCTCCTCCCACCCTGTGGTGCAACACATGTCCCTTTCTCCAAAAATGTACTCAATGGGACTGTAACGTTGCTACCACTCACCAGTTGACCTGCTGTGAGGAAAAATCAAGTTAGTACATTTCAAACAGGAAAAAGGACATTTTAAACTCAATGTAATTAAGCAAAATTCCAAAAGTATAAAACATAGAAAAATCCTTACCAGAGAGAAAACTAATCGTGCTCCTCACCCTCCTCCCACCCTGTGGTGCAACAGATGTCCCTTTCTCCAAAAATGTACTCAATGGGACTGTAACGTTGCTACCACTCACCAGTTGACCTGCTGTGAGGAAAAATCAAGTTAGTACATTTCAAACAGGAAAAAGGACATTTTAAACTCAACGTAATTAACCAAAATTCCAAAAGTATAAAACATAGAAAAATCCTTACCAGAGAGAAAACTAATCGTGCTCCTCACCCTCCTCCCACCCTGTGGTGCAACACATGTCCCTTTCTCCAAAAATGTACTCAATGGGACTGTAACGTTGCTACCACTCACCAGTTGACCTGCTGTGAGGAAAAATCAAGTTAGTACATTTCAAACAGGAAAAAGGACATTTTAAACTCAACGTAATTAACCAAAATTCCAAAAGTATAAAACATAAAAAAATCCTTACCAGAGAGAAAACTAATCGTGCTCCTCACCCTCCTCCCACCCTGTGGTGCAACACATGTCCCTTTCTCCAAAAATGTACTCAATGGGACTGTAACGTTGCTACCACTCACCAGTTGACCTGCTGTGAGGAAAAATCAAGTTAGTACATTTCAAACAAGAAAAAGGACATTTTAAACTCAACGTAATTAACCAAAATTCCAAAAGTATAAAACATAAAAAAATCCTTACCAGAGAGAAAACTAATCGTGCTCCTCACCCTCCTCCCACCCTGTGGTGCAACAGATGTCCCTTTCTCCAAAAAAGTACTCAATGGGACCGTAACGTTGCTACCACTCACCAGTTGACCTGCTGTGAGGAAAAATCAAGTTAATACATTTCAAACAGGAAAAAGGACATTTTAAACTCAACATGATTAACCAAAATTCCAAAAGTATAAAACATAAAAAAATCCTTACCAGAGAGAGAAAACTAATCGTGCTCGGCACCTTCCTCCCACCCTGTGGTGCAACAGATGTCCCTTTCTCCAAAAATGTACTCAATGGGACCGTAACGTTGCTACCACTCACCAGTTGACCTGCTGTGAGGAAAAATCAAGTTAGTACATTTCAAACAGGAAAAAGGACATTTTAAACTCAATGTAATTAACCAAAATTCCAAAAGTATAAAACATAGAAAAATCCTTACCAGAGAGAAAACTAATCGTGCTCCTCACCCTCCTCCCACCCTGTGGTGCAACACATGTCCCTTTCTCCAAAAATGTACTCAATGGGACTGTAACGTTGCTACCACTCACCAGTTGACCTGCTGTGAGGAAAAATCAAGTTAGTACATTTCAAACAAGAAAAAGGACATTTTAAACTCAACGTAATTAACCAAAATTCCAAAAGTATAAAACATAGAAAAATCCTTACCAGAGAGAAAACTAATCGTGCTCCTCACCCTCCTCCCACCCAGTGGTGCAACACATGTCCCTTTCTCCAAAAATGTACTCAATGGGACCGTAACGTTGCTACCACTCACCAGTTGACCTGCTGTGAGGAAAAATCAAGTTAGTACATTTCAAACAGGAAAAAGGACATTTTGAACTCAATGTAATTAACCAAAATTCCAAAAGTATAAAACATAGAAAAATCCTTACCAGAGAGAAAACTAATCGTGCTCCTCACCCTCCTCCCACCCTGTGGTGCAACACATGTCCCTTTCTCCCAAAAAGTACTCCATGGGACTGTAACGTTGCTACCACTCACCAGTTGACCTGCTGTGAGGAAAAATCAAGTTAGTACATTTCAAACAAGAAAAAGGACATTTTAAACTCAACGTAATTAACCAAAATTCCAAAAGTATAAAACATAAAAAAATCCTTACCAGAGAGAAAACTAATCGTGCTCCTCACCCTCCTCCCACCCTGTGGTGCAACACATGTCCCTTTCTCCAAAAATGTACTCAATGGGACTGTAACGTTGCTACCACTCACCAGTTGACCTGCTGTGAGGAAAAATCAAGTTAGTACATTTCAAACACGAAAAAGGACATTTTAAACTCAATGTAATTAACCAAAATTCCAAAAGTATAAAACATAGAAAAATCCTTACCAGAGAGAAAACTAATCGTGCTCCTCACCCTCCTCCCACCCTGTGGTGCAACAGATGTCCCTTTCTCCAAAAATGTATTCAATGGGACTGTAACGTTGCTACCACTCACCAGTTGACCTGCTGTGAGGAAAAATCAAGTTAGTACATTTCAAACAAGAAAAAGGTCATTTTAAACTCAACATGATTAACCAAAATTCCAAAAGTATAAAACATAAAAAAATCCTTACCAGAGAGAGAAAACTAATCGTGCTCGGCACCTTCCACCCACCCTGTGGTGCAACAGATGTCCCTTTCTCCAAAAATGTACTCGATGGGACTGTAACGTTGCTACCACTCACCAGTTGACCTGCTGTGAGGAAAAATCAAGTTAGTACATTTCAAACAGGAAAAAGGACATTTTAAACTCAACGTAATTAACCAAAATTCCAAAAGTATAAAACATAAAAAAATCCTTACCAGAGAGAGAAAACTAATCGTGCTCGGCACCCTATTCCCACCCTGTGGTGCAACAGATGTCCCTTTCTCCAAAAATGTACTCAATGGGACTGTAACGTTGCTACCACTCACCAGTTGACCTGCTGTGAGGAAAAATCAAGTTAGTACATTTCAAACAAGAAAAAGGTCATTTTAAACTCAACATGATTAACCAAAATTCCAAAAGTATAAAACATAAAAAAATCCTTACCAGAGAGAGAAAACTAATCGTGCTCGGCACCCTCCTCCCACCCTGTGGTGCAACAGATGTCCCTTTCTCCAAAAATGTACTCAATGGGACCGTAACGTTGCTACCACTCACCAGTTGACCTGCTGTGCGGAAAAATCAAGTTAGTACATTTCAAACAGGAAAAAGGACAGT
Organism: Schistocerca serialis cubense; assembly: GCF_023864345.2. Taxonomy (NCBI): domain Eukaryota; kingdom Metazoa; phylum Arthropoda; class Insecta; order Orthoptera; family Acrididae; genus Schistocerca; species Schistocerca serialis. Next base: position 48,209,858 of record NC_064646.1, on the reverse strand, counting down.
TTAAACTCAACGTAATTAACCAAAATTCCAAAAGTATAAAACATAGAAAAATCCTTACCAGAGAGAGAAAACTAATCGTGCTCCTCACCCTCCTCCCACCCTGTGGTGCAACACATGTCCCTTTCTCCAAAAATGTACTCAATGGGACTGTAACGTCGCTACCACTCACCAGTTGACCTGCTGTGAGGAAAAATCAAGTTAGTACATTTCAAACAAGAAAAAGGTCATTTTAAACTCAACATGATTAACCAAAATTCCAAAAGTATAAAACATAAAGAAATCCTTACCAGAGAGAGAAAACTAATCGTGCTTCTCACCCTCCTCCCACCTTGTGGTGCAACAGATGTCCCTTTCTCCAAAAATGTACTCAGTGGGACCGTAACGTTGCTACCACTCACCAGTTGACCTGCTGTGAGGAAAAATCAAGTTAGTACATTTCAAACAGGAAAAAGGTCATTTTAAACTCAACGTAATAACCAAAATTCCAAAAGTATAAAACATAGAAAAATCCTTACCAGAGAGAGAAAACTAATCGTGCTCCTCACCCTGCTCCCACCCTGTGGTGCAACAGATGTCCCTTTCTCCAAAAATGTACTCAATGGGACTGTAACGTTGCTACCACTCACCAGTTGACCTGCTGTGAGGAAAAATCAAGTTAGTACATTTCAAACAAGAAAAAGGTCATTTTAAACTCAACATGATTAACCAAAATTCCAAAAGTATAAAACATAAAAAAATCCTTACCAGAGAGAGAAAACTAATCGTGCTCGGCACCCTCCTCCCACCCTGTGGTGCAACAGATGTCCCTTTCTCCAAAAATGTACTCAATGGGACCGTAACGTTGCTACCACTCACCAGTTGACCTGCTGTGAGGAAAAATCAAGTTAGTACATTTCAAACAGAAAAAAGGTCATTTTAAACTCAACGTAATTAACCAAAATTCCAAAAGTATAAAACATAGAAAAATCCTAACCAGAGAGAGAAAACTAATCGTGCTCCTCACCCTCCTCCCACCCTGTGGTGCAACAGATGTCCCTTTCTCCAAAAATGTACTCAATGGGACTGTAACTTTGCTACCACTCACCAGTTGACCTGCTGTGAGGAAAAATCAAGTTAGTACATTTCAAACAGGAAAAAGGACATTTTAAACTCAACGTAATTAACCAAAATTCCAAAAGTATAAAACATAGAAAAATCCTTACCATAGAGAGAAAACTAATCGTGCTCGGCACCCTCCTCCCACCCTGTGCTGCAACAGATGTCCCTTTCTCCAAAAATGTACTCAATGGGACCGTAACGTTGCTACCACTCACCAGTTGACCTGCTGTGAGGAAAAATCAAGTTAGTACATTTCAAACAGGAAAAAGGACATTTTAAACCCAACGTAATTCACCAAAATTCCAAAAGTATAAAACATAGAAAAATCCTTACCAGAGAGAGAAAACTAATCGTGCTCCTCACCCTCCTCCCACCCTGTGGTGCAACAGATGACCCTTTCTCCAAAAATGTACTCAATGGGACAGTAACGTTGCTACCACTCACCAGTTGACCTGCTGTGAGGAAAAATCAAGTTAGTACATTTCAAACAGGAAAAAGGATATTTTAAATTCAACGTAATTAACCAAAATTCCAAAAGTATAAAACATAAAAAAATCCTTACCAGAGAGAGAAAACTAATCGTGCTCTTCACCCTTCTCCCACACTGTGGTGCAACAGATGTCCCTTTCTCCAAAAATGTACTCAATGGGACTGTAACGTTGCTACCACTCACCAGTTGACCTGCTGTGAGGAAAAATCAAGTTAGTACATTTCAAACAGGAAAAAGGACATTTTAAATTCAATGTAATTAACCAAAATTCCAAAAGTGTAAAACATAAAAAATCATTACCAGAGAGTGAAAACTAATCGTGCTCCTAACCCTCCTCCCACCCTGTGGTGCAACAGATGTCCCTTTCTCCAAAAATGTATAAATGGGACCGTAACGTTGCTACCACTTACCAGTTGACCTGCTGTGAGGAAAAATCAAGTTAGTACAATTCAAACAGGAAAAAGGACATTTTAAACTCAACGTAATTAACCAAAATTCCAAAAGTATAAAACATAGAAAAATCCTTACCAGAGAGAGAAAACTAATCGTGCTCCTCACCCTCCTCCCACCCTGTGGTGCAACAGATGTCCCTTTCTCGAAAAATGTACTCAATGGGACTGTAACGTTGCTACCACTCACCAGTTGACCTGCTGTGAGCAAAAATCAAGTTAGTACATTTCAAACAGGAAAAAGGACATTTTAAACTCAACGTAATTAACCAAAATTCCAAAAGAATAAAACATAAAAAAATCCTTACCAGAGAGAGAAAACTAATCGTGCTCGTCACCCTCCCCCCACCCTGTGGTGCAACAGATGTCCCTTTCTCCAAAAATGTACTCAATGGGACCGTAACATTGCTACACTCACCAGTTGACCTGCTGTGAGGAAAAATCAAGTTAGTACATTTCAAACAGGAAAAAGGTCATTTTAAACTCAAAGTAATTAACCAAAATTCCAAAAGAATAAAACATAAAAAAATCCTTACCAGAGAGAGAAATCTAATCGTGCTCCTCACCCTCCTCCCACCCTGTGGTGCAACAGATGTCCCTTTCTCGAAAAAGGTACTCAATGTGACTGTAACGTTGCTACCACTCACCAGTTGACCTGCTGTGAGGAAAAATCAAGTTAGCACATTTCAAACAGGAAAAAGGTCATTTTAAATGCAACGTGATTAACCAAAATTCCAAAAGTATAAAACATAAAAAAATCCTTGCCAGAGAGAGAAAACTAATCGTGCTCGGCACCCTCCTCCCACCCTGTGGTGCTACAGATGTCCCTTTCTCCAAAAATGTACTCAATGGGACCGTAACGTTGCTACCACTCACCAGTTGACCTGCTGTGAGGAAAAATCAAGTTAGTACATTTCAAACAGGAAAAAGGTCATTTTAAACTCAACGTGATTAACCAAAATTCCAAAAGTATAAAACATAAAAAAATCCTTACCAGAGAGAGAAAACTATTCGTGCTCGGCACCTTCCTCCCACCCTGTGGTGCAACAGATGTCCCTTTCTCCAAAAATGTACTCAATGGGACCGTAACGTAGCTACCACTCACCAGTTGACCTGCTGTGAGGAAAAATCAAGTTAGTACATTCCAAACAGGATAAAGGTCATTTTAAACTCAACGTGATTAACCAAAATTCCAAAAGTATAAAACATAAAAAAATCCTTACCAGAGAGAGGAAACTAATCGTGCTCGGCACCTTCCTCCCACCCTGTGGTGCAACAGATGTCCCTATCTCCAAAAATGTACTCAATGGGACCGTAACGTTGCTACCACTCACCAGTTGACCTGCTGTGAGGAAAAATCAAGTTAGTACATTTCAAACAGGAAAAAGGTAATTTTAAACTCAACGTGATTAACCAAAATTCCAAAAGTAAAAACAAAAAAAAATCCTTACCAGAGAGAGAAAACTAATCGTGCTCGGCACCTTCCTCCCACCCTGTGGTGCAACAGATGTCCCTTTCTCCAAAATTGTACTCAATTGGACCGTATCGTTGCTACCACTCACCAGTTGACCTGCTGTGAGGAAAAATCAAGTTAGTACAATTCAAACAGGAAAAAGGTCATTTTAAACCCAACGTGATTAACCAAAATTCCAATAGTATAAAACATAAAAAAATCCTTACCAGAGAGAGAAAACTAATCGTGCTCGGCACCTTCCTCCCACCCTGTGGTGCAACAGATGTCCCTTTCTCCAAAAATGTACTCAATGGGACCGTAACGTTGCTACCACTCACCAGTTGACCTGCTGTGTGGAAAAATCAAGTTAGTACATTTCAAACAGGAAAAAGGTCATTTTAAACTCAATGTGATTAACCAAAATTCCAAAAGTATTAAGCATAAAAAAATCCTTATCAGAGAGAGAAAACTAAACGTGCTCGGCACCTTCCTCCCACCCTGTGGTGCAACAGATGTCCCTTTCTCCAAAAATGTACTCAATGGGACCGTAACGTTGCTACCACTCACCAGTTGACCTGCTGTCAGGAAAAATCAAGTTAGTACATATCAATCAGGAAAAAGGTCATTTTAAGCTCAACGTGATTAACCAAAATTCCAAAAGTATAAAACATAAAAAAGTCCTTACCAGAGAGAGAAAACTAATCGTGCTCGGCACCTTCCTCCCACCCTGTGGTGCAACAGATGTCCCTTTGTCCAAAAATGTACTCAATGGGACCGTAACATTGCTACCACTCACCAGTTGACCTGCTGTGAGGAAAAATCAAGTTAGTACATTTCAAACAGGAAAAAGGTCATTTTAAGCTCAACGTGATTAACCAAAATTCCAAAAGTATAAAACATAAAAAAATCCTTACCAGAGAGAGGAAACTAATCGTGCTCGGCACCCTCCTCCCACCCTGTGGTGCAACAGATATCCCTTTCTACAAAAATGTACTCAATGGGACCGTAACGTTGCTACCACTCACCAGTTGACCTGCAGTGAGGAAAAATCAAGTTAGTACATTTCAAACAGGAAAAAGGACATTTTAAACTCAACGTAATTAACCAAAATTCCAAAAGTATAAAACATAAAAAAATCCTTACCAGAGAGAGAAAACTAATCGTGCTCGGCACCTTCCTCCCACCCTGTGGTGCAACAGATGTCCCTTTCTCCAAAAATGTACTCAATGGGACCGTAACGTTGCTACCACTCACCAGTTGACCTGCTGTGAGGAAATATCAAGTTAGTACATTTCAAACAGGAAAAAGGTCATTTTAAGCTCAACGTGATTAACCAAAATTCCAAAAGTATAAAACATAAAAAAGTCCTTACCAGAGAGAGAAAACTAATCGTGCTCGGCACCTTCCTCCCACCCTGTGGTGCAACAGATGTCCCTTTCTCCAAAAATGTACTCAATGGGACCGTAACGTTGCTACCACTCACCAGTTGACCTGCTGTGAGGAAAAATCAAGTTAGTACATTTCAAACAGGAAAAAGGTCATTTTAAACTCAACGTGATTAACCAAAATTCCAAAAGTATAAAACATAAAAAAATCCTTACCAAAGAGAGGAAACTAATCGTGCTCGCCACCTTCCTCCCACCCTGTGGTGCAACATATGCCCCTTTCTCCAAAAATGTACTCAATTGGACCGTAACGTTGCTACCACTCACCAGTTGACCTGCTGTGAGGAAAAATCAAGTTAGTACATTTCAAACAGGAAAAAGGTCATTTTAAACCCGACGTGATTAAACAAAATTCCAAAAGTATAAAACATAAAAAAATCCTTATCAGAGAGAGAAAACTAAACGTGCTCGGCACCTTCCTTCCACCCTGTGGTGCAACAGATGTCCCTTTCTCCAAAAATGTACTCAATGGGACCGTAACGTTGCTACCACTCACCAGTTGACCTGCTGTGAGGAAAAATCAAGTTAGTACATTTCAAACAGGAAAACAGTCATTTTTAACTCAACGTGATTAACCAAAATTCCAAAAGTATAAAACATAAAAAAATCATTACCAGAGAGAGAAAACTAATCGTGCTCGGCACCTTCCTCCCACCCTGTGGTGTAACAGATGTCCCTTTCTCCAAAAATGTACTCAATGAGACCATAACGTTGCTACCACTCACCAGTTGACCTGCTGTGAGGAAAAATCAAGTTAGTACATTTCAAACAGGAAAAAGGTCATTTTAAACTCAACGTGATTAACCAAAATTCCAAAAGTATAAAACATAAAAAAATCCTTACCAGAGAGAGAAAACTAATCGTGCTCGGCACCTTCCTCCCACCCTGTGGTGCAACAGATGTCCCTTTCTCCAAAAATGTACTCAAAGAGACATAACGTTGCTACCACTCACCAGTTGACCTGCTGTGAGAAAAAATCAAGTTAGTACATTTCAAACAGGAAAAAGGTCATTTTAAACTCAACGTGATTAACCAAAATTCCAAAAGTATAACACATAAGAAAATCCTTACCAGAGAGAGAAAGCTAATCGTGCTCGGCACCTTCCTCCCACCCTGTGGTGCGACAGATGTCCCTTTCTCCAAAGATGTACTCAATGGGACTGTAACGTCGCTACCATTCACCAGTTGACCTGCTGTGAGGAAAAATCAAGTTAGTACTTTCAAACAGGAAAAAGGTCATTTTAAACTCAACGTGATTAACCAAAAATACAAAAGTATAAAACATAAAAAAATCCTTACTAGAGAGAGAAAACTAATCGTGCTTGGCACCTTCCTCCCACCCTGTGGTGCAACAGATGTCCCTTTCTCCAAAAATGTACTCAATGGGACCATAACGTTGCTACCACTCACCAGTAGACCTGCTGTGAGGAAAAATCAAGTTAGTACATTTCAAACAGGAAGAAGGTCATTTTAAACTCAACGTGATTAACCAAAATTCCAAAAGTATAAAAAACATAAAATAATCCTTACCAGAGAGGGAAAACTAATCGTGCTCAGCACCTTCCTCCCACCCTGTGGTGCAACAGATGTCCCTTTCTCCAAAGATGTACTCAATGGGACTGTAACGTTGCTACCACTCACCAGTTGACCTACTGTGAGGAAAAATTAAGTTAGTACATTTCAAACAGGAAAAAGGTCATTTTAAACTCAACGGGATTAACCAAAATTCCAAAAGTATAAATCATAAAAAAATCCATACCAGAGAGAGAAAACTAATCGTGCTCGGCACCTTCCTCCCACCCTGTGGTGCAACAGATGTCCCTTTCTCCAAAAACGTACTCAATGGGACCGTTACGTTGCTACCACTCACCAGTTGACATGCTGTGAGGAAAAATCAAGTTAGTACATTTCAAACAGGAAAAAGGTCATTTTAAACTCAACGTGATTAACCAAAATTCCAAAAGTATAAAACATAAAAAAATCCTTACCAGAGAGAGAAAACTAATCGTGCTCGGCCCCTTCCTCCCACCCTGTAGTGCAACAGATGTCCCTTTCTCCAAAAATGTACTCAATGGGACCGTAACATTGCTACCACTCACCAGTTGACCTGCTGTGAGGAAAAATCAAGTTAGTACATTTCAAACAGGAAAGAGGTGGTTTTAAACTCAACGTGATTAACCAAAATTCCAAAAGTATAAAACATAAAAAAATCCTTACCAGAGAGAGAAAACTAGTCGTGCTCGGCACCTTCCACCCACCCTGTGGTGCAACAGATGTCCCTTTCTCCAAAAATGTACTCAATGGGACTGTAACGTTGCTACCACAAACCAGTTGACCTGCTGTGAGGAAAAATCAAGTTAGTACATTTCAAACAGGAAAAAGGTCATTTTAAACTCAACGTGATTAACCAAAATTCCAAAAGTATAAAACATAAAAAAATCCTTACCAGAGAGAGAAAACATCGTGCTCGGCTCCTTCCTCCCACCCTGTGGTGCAACAGATGTCTCTTTCTCCAAAAATGTACTCAATGGGACCGTAACGTTGCTACCACTCACAAGTTGACCTGCTGTGAGGAAAAAACAAGTTAGTACATTTCAAACAGGAAATAGGTCATTTTAAGCTCAACGTGATTAACCAAAATTCCAAAAGTATAAAACATAAAAAAAACCTTACCAGACAGAGAAAACTAATTGCGCTCGGCACCTTCCTCCCACCCTGTGGTGCAACAGATGTCCCTTTCTCCAAAAATGTACTCAATGGGACCGTAACGTTGCTACCACTCACCAGTTGACCTGCTGTGAGGAAAAATCAAGTTAGTACATTTCAAACACGAAAAACGTCATTTTAAAATCAACGTGATTAACCAAAATTCCAAAAGTATAAAGCATAAAAAAATCCTTACCAGAGAGAGAAAACTATTCGTGCTCCTCACCCTCCTCCCACCCTGTGGTGCAACAGATGTCCCTTTCTCCAAAAATGTACTCAATGGGACCGTAACGTTGCTACCACTCACAAGTTGACCTGCTGTGAGGAAAAATCAAGTTAGTACATTTCAACCAGGAAAAAGGTCATTTTAAACTCAACATGATTTACCAAAATTCCAAAAGTATAAAACATAAAAAAATCCTTACCAGAGAGAGAAAACTAATCGTGCTCGGCACCTTCCTCCCACCCTGTGGTGCAACAGATGTCCCTTTCTCCAAAAATGTACTCAATGGGACCGTAACGTTGCTACCACTCACCAGTTGACCTGCTGTGAGGAAAAATCAAGTTAGTACATTTCAAACAGGAAAAAGGTCATTTTAAACTCAACGTGATTAACAAAAATTCCAAAAGTATAAAACATAAAAAAGTGCTTACCAGAGAGAGAAAACTAATCGTGCTCGGCACCTTCCTCCCACCCTGTGGTGCAACAGATGTCCCTTTCTCCAAAAATGTACTCAATGGGACCGTAACGTTGCTACCACTCACCAGTTGACCTGCTGTGAGGAAAAATCAAGTTAGTACATTTCAAACAGGAAAAAGGTCATTTTAAACTCAACGTGATTAACCAAAATTCCAAAAGTATAAAACATAAAAAAATCCTTACCAGAGAGAGAAAACTAATCGTGCTCGGCACCTTCCTCCCACCCTGTGGTGCAACAGATGTCCCTTTCTCCAAAAATGTACTCAATTGGACCGTAACGTTGCTACCACTCACCAGATGACCTGCTGTGAGGAAAAATCAAGTTAGAACATTTCAAACAGGAAAAAGGTCATTTTAAACCCAACGCGATTAAACAAAATTCCAAAAGTATAAAAGATAAAAAAATCCTTACCAGAGAGAGATAACTAATCGTGCTCGGCACCTTCACCCCACCCTGTGGTGCAACAGATGTCCCTTGCTCCAAAAATGTACTCAATGGGACCGTAACGTTGCTACCACTCACCAGTTGACCTGTTGTGAGGAAAAACCAAGTTAGTACATTTCAAACAGGAAAAAGGTCATTTTAAACTCAACGTGATTAACCAAAATTCCGAAAGTATAAAACATAAAAAAATCCTTACCAGAGAGAGAAAACTAATCGTGCTCGGCCCCTTCCTCCCACCCTGTGGTGCAACAGATGTCCCTTTCTCCAAAAATGTACTCAATGGGACCGTAACATTGCTACCACTCACCAGTTGACCTGCTGTGAGGAAAAATCAAGTTAGTACATTTCAAACAGGAAAAAGGTCATTTTAAACTCAACGTGATTAACCAAAATTCCAAACGTATAAAACATAAAAAAATCCTTACCACAGAGAGAAAACTAGTCGTTCTCGGCACCTTCCACCCACCCTGTGGTGCAACAGATGTCCCTTTCTCCAAAAATGTACTCAATGGGACTGTAACGTTGCTACCACAAACCAGTTGACCTGCTGTGAGGAAAAATCAAGTTAGTACATTTCAAACAGGAAAAAGGTCATCTTAAACTCAACGTGATTAACCAATATTCCAAAAGTATAAAACATAAAAAAATCCTTACCAGAGAGAGAAAACTAATCGTGCTCGGCTCCTTCCTCCCACCCTGTGGTGCAACAGATGTCCCTTTCTCCAAAAATGAACTCAATGGGACCGTAACGTTGCTACCACTCACCAGTTGACTTGCTGTGAGGAAAAATCAAGTTAGTACATTTCAAACAGGAAATAGGTCATTTTAAGCTCAACGTGATTAACCAAAATTCCAAAAGTATAAAACATAAAAAAATCCTTACCAGAGAGAGCAAACTAATTGTGCTCGGCACCTTCCTCCCACCCTGTGGTGCAACAGATGTCCCTTTCTCCAAAAATGTACTCAATGGGACCGTAACGTTGCTACCACTCACCAGTTGACCTGCTGTGAGGAAAAATCAAGTTAGTACATTTCAAACACGAAAAACGTCATTTTAAAATCAACGTGTTTAACCAAAATTCCAAAAGTATAAAGCATAACAAAATCCTTACCAGAGAGAGAAAACTATTCGTGCTCCTCACCCTCCTCCCACCCTGTGGTGCAACAGATGTCCCTTTCTCCAAAAATGTACTCAATGGGACCGTAACGTTGCTACCACTCACAAGTTGACCTGCTGTGTGGAAAAATCAAGTTAGTACATTTCAAACTGGAAAAAGGTCATTTTAAACTCAACGTGATTAACCAAAATTGCAAAAGTATAAAACATAAAAAAATCCTTACCAGAGAGAGAAAACTAATCATGCTCGGCACCTTCCTCCCACACTGTGGTGCAACATATGTCCCTTTCTCCCAAAATGTACTCAATGGGACTGTAACGTTGCTACCACTCACCAGTTGACCTGCTGTGAGGAAAAATCAAGTTAGTACATTTCAAACAGGAAAAAGGTCATTTTAATTTCAACCTGTTTAACAAAAATTCCAAAAGTATAAAACATAAAATAGTCCTTACCAGAGAGAGAAAACTAATCGTGCTCGGCACCTTCCTCCCACCCTGTGGTGCAACAGATGTCCCTTTCTCCAAAAATGTACTCAATGGGACCGTAACGTTGCTACCACTCACCAGTTGACCTGCTGTGAGGAAAAATCAAGTTAGTACATATCAAACAGGAAAAAGGTCATTTTAAACTCAACATGATTAACCAAAATTCCAAAAGTATAAAACATAAAAAAATCCTTACCAGAGAGAGAAAACTAATCGTGCTCGGCACCTTCCTCCCACCCTGTGGTGCCACAGATGTCCCTTTCTCCAAAAATGTACTCAATGGGACCGTAACGATGCTACCACTCACCAGTTGACATGCTGTGAGCAAAATTCTAGTTAGTACATTTCAAACAGGAAAAAGGTCATATTAAACTCAACGTGATTAACCAAAATTCCAAAAGTATAAAACATAAAAAAATCCTTACCAGAGAGAGAAAACTAATCGTGCTCGGCACCTTCCTCCCACCCTGTGGTGCAACAAATGTCCCTTTCTCCAAAAATGTACTCAATGAGATCGTAACGTTGCTACCACTCACCAGTTGACCTGCTGCGAGGAAAAATCGAGGTAGTACATTTCACACAGGAAAAAGGTCATTTTAAACTCAACGTGATTAACCAAAATTCCAAAAGTATAAAACATAAAAAAATCCTTACCAGAGAGAGAAAACTAATCGTCCTCGGCACCTTCCTCCCACCCTGTGGTTCAACAGATGTCCCTTTCTCCAAAGGTTGTACTCAATGGGACTATAACGTCGCTACCACTCACCAGTTGACCTGCTGTGAGGAAAAATCAAGTTAGTACATTTCAAACAGGAAAAAGGTCATTTTAAACTCAACGTGATTAACCAAAATTCCAAAAGTATAAAACATAAAAAAATCCTTACCAGAGAGAGAAAACTAATCGTGCTCGGCACCTTCCTCCCACGCTGTGGTGCAACAGATGTCCCTTTCTCCAAAAATGTACTCAATGAGACCATAACGTTGCTACCACTCACCAGTTGACCTGCTGTGAGGAAAAATCAAGTTAGTACATTTCAAACAGGAAAAAGGTCATTTTAAACTCAATGTGATTAACCAAAATTCCAAAAGTATAAAACATAAAAAAATCCTTACCAGAGAGAGAAAACTAATCGTGCTCGGCACCTTCCTCCCACCCTGTGGTGCAACAGATGTCCCTTTCTCCAAAAATGTACTCAATGGGACCGTAACGTTGCTACCACTCACCAGTTGACCTGCTGTGAGGAAAAATCAAGTTAGTACATTTCAAACAGGAAAAAGGTCATTTTAAACTCAACTTGATTAACCAAAATTCCAAAAGTATAAAACATAAAAAAATCCTTACCAGAGAGAGGAAACTAATCGTGCTCGGCACCTTCCTCCCACCCTGTGGTGCAACAGATGTCCCTTTCTCCAAAAATGTACTCAATGGGACCGTAACGTTGCTACCACTCACCAGTTGACCTGCTGTGAGGAAAAATCAAGTTAGTACATTTCAAACAGGAAAAAGGTCATTTTAAACTCAACGTGATTAACCAAAATTCCAAAAGTATAAAACATAAAAAAATCGTTACCAGAGAGAGAAAACTAATCGTGCTCGGCACCTTCCTCCCACCCTGTGGTTCAACAGATGTCCCATTCTCCAAAAATGTACTCAATGGGACTGTAACGTTGCTACCACTCACCAGTTGACTTGCTGTGAGGAAAAATCAAGTTAGTACATTTCAAACAGGAAAAAGGTCATTTTAAACCCAACGTGATTAAACAAAATTCCAAAAGTATAAAACATAAAAAAATCATTACCAGAGAGAGAAAACTAATCGTGCTCGGCACCTTCCTCCCACCCTGTGGTGCAACAGATGTCCCTTTCTCCAAAAATGTACACAATGGGACCGTAACGTTGCTACCACTCACCAGTTGACCTGCTGTGAGGAAGAATCAAGTTATTACATTTCAAACAGGAAAAAGGTCATTTTAAACACAACGTGATTAACCAAAATTCCAAAAGTATAAAACATAAAAAAATCCTTACCAGAGAGAGGACACTAATCGTGCTCGGCACCTTCCTCCCACCCTGTGGTGCAACAGATGTCCCTTTCTCCAAAAATGTACTCAATGGGACAGTAACGTAGCTACCGCTCACCAGTTGACCTGCTGTGAGGAAAAATCAAGTTAGTACATTTCAAACAGGAAAAAGGTCATTTTAAATTCAACGTGATTAACCAAAATTCAAAAAGTATAAAACATAAAAAAATCCTTACCAGAGAGAGGAAATTAATCGTGATCGGCACCTTCCTCCCACCTTGTGGTCCAACAGATGTCCCTTTCTCCAAAAATGTACTCAATGGGATCGTAACGTTGCTACCACTCACCAGTTGACCTGATGTGAGGAAAAATCGAGTTAGTACATTTCAAACAGGAAAAAGGTCATTTTAAATTCAACATGATTAACCAAAATTCCAAAAGTATAAAACATAAAAAAATCCTTACCAGAGAGAGAAAACTAATCGTGCTCGGCACCTTCCTCCCACGCTGTGGTGCAACAGATGTCCCTTTCTCCAAAGATGTACTCAATGGGACTATAACGTCGCTACCACTCACCAGTTGACCTGCTGTGAGGAAAAATCAAGTTAGTACATTTCAAACAGGAAAAAGGTCATTTTAAACTCAACGTGATTAACCAAAATTCCAAAAGTATAAAACATAAAAAAATCCTTACCAGAGAGAGAAAACTAATCGTGCTCGGCACCTTCCTCCCACCCTGTGGTGCAACAGATGTCCCTTTCTCCAAAAATGTACTCAAAGGGAACATAACGTTGCTACCACTCACCAGTTGACCTGCTGTGAGAAAAAATCAAGTTAGTACATTTCAAACAGGAAAAAGGTCATTTTAAACTCAACGTGATTAACCGAAATTCCAAAAGTATAACACATAAGAAAATCCTTACCAGAGAGAGAAAGCTAATCGTGCTCGGCACCTTCCTCCCACCCTGTGGTGCAACAGATGTCCCTTTCTCCAAAGATGTACTCAATGGGACTGTATCGTCGCTACCCTTCACCAGTTGACGTGCTGTGAGGAAAAATCAAGTTAGTACATTTCAAACAGGAAAAAGGTCATTTTAAACTCAACGTGATTAAACAAAATTCCAAAAGTATAAAACATAAAAAAGTCCTTATCAGAGAGAGAAAACTAAACGTGCTCGGCACCTTCCTCCCACCCTGTGGTGCAACAGATGTCCCTTTCTCCAAAAATGTACTCAATGGGACCGTAACATTGCTACCGCTCACCAGTTGACCTGCTGTGAGGAAAAATCAAGTTAGTACATTTCAAACAGGAAAAAGGTCATTTTAAATTCAACGTGATTAACCAAAATTCAAAAAGTATAAAACATAAAAAAATCCTTACCAGAGAGAGAAAACTAATCGTGCTCGGCACCTTCCTCCCACCCTGTGGTGCAACAGATGTCCCATTGTCCAAAAATGTACTCAATGGGACTGTAACGTTGCTACCACTCACCAGTTGACTTGCTGTGAGGAAAAATCAAGTTAGTACATTTCAAACAGGAAAAAGGTCATTTTAAACCCAACGTGATTAAACAAAATTCCAAAAGTATAAAACATAAAAAAATCATTACCAGAGAGAGAAAACTAATCGTGCTCGGCACCTTCCTCCCACCCTGTGGTGCAACAGATGTCCCTCTCTCCAAAAATGTACACAATGGGACCGTAACGTTGCTACCACTCACCAGTTGACCTGCTGTGAGGAAGAATCAAGTTAGTACATTTCGAACAGGAAAAAGGTCATTTTAAACACAACGTGATTAACCAAAATTCCAAAAGTATAAAACATAAAAAAATCCTTACCAGAGAGAGGAAACTAATCGTGCTCGGCACCTTCCTCCCACCCTGTGGTGCAACAGATGTCCCTTTCTCCAAAAATGTACTCAATGGGACCGTAACATTGCTACCGCTCACCAGTTGACCTGCTGTGAGGAAAAATCAAGTTAGTACATTTCAAACAGGAAAAAGGTCATTTTAAATTCAACGTGATTAACCAAAATTCAAAAAGTATAAAACATAAAAAAATCCTTACCAGAGAGAGGAAATTAATCGTGATCGGCACCTTCCTCCCACCTTGTGGTGCAACAGATGTCCCTTTCTCCAAAAATGTACTCAATGGGACTATAACGTCGCTACCACTCACCAGTTGACCTGCTGTGAGGAAAAATCAAGTTAGTACATTTCAAACAGGAAAAAGGTCATTTTAAACTCAACGTGATTAACCAAAATTCCAAAAGTATAAAACATAAAAAAATCCTTACCAGAGAGAGAAAACTAATCGTGCTCGGCACCTTCCTCCCACCCTGTGGTGCAACAGATGTCCCTTTCTCCAAAAATGTACTCAAAGGGAACATAACGTTGCTACCACTCACCAGTTGACCTGCTGTGAGAAAAAATCAAGTTAGTACATTTCAAACAGGAAAAAGGTCATTTTAAACTCAACGTGATTAACCGAAATTCCAAAAGTATAACACATAAGAAAATCCTTACCAGAGAGAGAAAGCTAATCGTGCTCGGCACCTTCCTCCCACCCTTTGGTGCGACAGATGTCCCTTTCTCCAAAGATGTACTCAATGGGACTGTAACGTCGCTACCCTTCACCAGTTGACGTGCTGTGAGGAAAAATCAAGTTAGTACATTTCAAACAGGAAAAAGGTCATTTTAAACTCAACGTGATTAACCAAAATTCCAAAAGTATAAAACATAAAAAAATCCTTACCAGAGAGAGGAAATTAATCGTGATCGGCACCTTCCTCCCACCTTGTGGTGCAACAGATGTCCCTTTCTCCAAAAATGTACTCAATGGGACTATAACGTCGCTACCACTCACCAGTTGACCTGCTGTGAGGAAAAATCAAGTTAGTACATTTCAAACAGGAAAAAGGTCATTTTAAACTCAACGTGATTAACCAAAATTCCAAAAGTATAAAACATAAAAAAATCCTTACCAGAGAGAGAAAACTAATCGTGCTCGGCACCTTCCTCCCACCCTGTGGTGCAACAGATGTCCCTTTCTCCAAAAATGTACTCAAAGGGAACATAACGTTGCTAGCACTCACCAGTTGACCTGCTGTGAGAAAAAATCAAGTTAGTACATTTCAAACAGGAAAAAGGTCATTTTAAACTCAACGTGATTAACCGAAATTCCAAAAGTATAACACATAAGAAAATCCTTACCAGAGAGAGAAAGCTAATCGTGCTCGGCACCTTCCTCCCACCCTGTGGTGCGACAGATGTCCCTTTCTCCAAAGATGTACTCAATGGGACTGTAACGTCGCTACCCTTCACCAGTTGACGTGCTGTGAGGAAAAATCAAGTTAGTACATTTCAAACAGGAAAAAGGTCATTTTAAACTCAACGTGATTAACCAAAATTCCAAAAGTATAAAACATAAAAAAGTCCTTATCAGAGAGAGAAAACTAAACGTGCTCGGCACCTTCCTCCCACCCTGTGGTGCAACAGATGTCCCTTTCTCCAAAAATGTACTCAATGGGACCGTAACGTTGCTACCACTCACCAGTTGACCTGCTGTGAGGAAAAATCAAGTTAGTACATTTCAAACAGGAAAAAGGTCATTTTAAACTCAACGTGATTAACCAAAATTCCAAAAGTATAAAACATAAAAAAATCCTTACCAGAGAGAGGAAACTAATCGTGCTCGGCACCTTCCTCCCACCCTGTGGTGTAACAGATGTCCCATTCTCCAAAAATGTACTCAATGGGACCGTAACGTTGCTACCACTCACCAGTTGACCTGCTGTGAGGAAAAATCAAGTTAGTACATTTCAAACAGGAAAAAGGTCATTTAAAACCCAACGTGATTAAACAAAATTCCAAAAGTATAAAACATAAAAAAATCCTTACCAGAGAGAGAAAAATAATCGTGCTCGATACCTTCCTCCCACGCTGTGGTGCAACAGATGTCCCTTTCTCCAAAGATGTACTCAATGGGACTATAACGTCGCTACCACTCACCAGTTGACCTGCTGTGAGGAAAAATCAAGTTAGTACATTTCAAACAGGAAAAAGGTCATTTTAAACTCAACGTGATTAACCGAAATTCCATAAGTATAACACATAAGAAAATCCTTACCAGAGAGAGAAAGCTAATCGTGCTCGGCACCTTCCTCCCACCCTGTGGTGCGACAGATGTCCCTTTCTCCAAAGATGTACTCAATGGGACTGTAACGTCGCTACCCTTCACCAGTTGACGTGCTGTGAGGAAAAATCAAGTTAGTACATTTCAAACAGGAAAAAGGTCATTTTAAACTCAACGTGATTAACCAAAATTCCAAAAGTATAAAACATAAAAAAATCCTTACCAGAGAGAGGAAATTAATCGTGATCGGCACCTTCCTCCCACCTTGTGGTGCAACAGATGTCCCTTTCTCCAAAAATGTACTCAATGGGACTATAATGTCGCTACCACTCACCAGTTGACCTGCTGTGAGGAAAAATCAAGTTAGTACATTTCAAACAGGAAAAAGGTCATTTTAAACTCAACGTGATTAACCAAAATTCCAAAAGTATAAAACATAAAAAAATCCTTACCAGAGAGAGAAAACTAATCGTGCTCGGCACCTTCCTCCCACCCTGTGGTGCAACAGATGTCCCTTTCTCCAAAAATGTACTCAAAGGGAACGTAACGTTGCTACCACTCACCAGTTGACCTGCTGTGAGAAAAAATCAAGTTAGTACATTTCAAACAGGAAAAAGGTCATTTTAAACTCAACGTGATTAACCGAAATTCCAAAAGTATAACACATAAGAAAATCCTTACCAGAGAGAGAAAGCTAATCGTGCTCGGCACCTTCCTCCCACCCTGTGGTGCGACAGATGTCCCTTTCTCCAAAGATGTACTCAATGGGACTGTAACGTCGCTACCCTTCACCAGTTGACGTGCTGTGAGGAAAAATCAAGTTAGTACATTTCAAACAGGAAAAAGGTCATTTTAAACTCAACGTGATTAACCAAAATTCCAAAAGTATAAAACATAAAAAAGTCCTTATCAGAGAGAGAAAACTAAACGTGCTCGGCACCTTCCTCCCACCCTGTGGTGCAACAGATGTCCCTTTCTCCAAAAATGTACTCAATGGGACCGTAACGTTGCTACCACTCACCAGTTGACCTGCTGTGAGGAAAAATCAAGTTAGTACATTTCAAACAGGAAAAAGGTCATTTTAAACTCAACGTGATTAACCAAAATTCCAAAAGTATAAAACATAAAAAAATCCTTACCAGAGAGAGGAAACTAATCGTGCTCGGCACCTTCCTCCCACCCTGTGGTGTAACAGATGTCCCATTCTCCAAAAATGTACTCAATGGGACCGTAACGTTGCTACCACTCACCAGTTGACCTGCTGTGAGGAAAAATCAAGTTAGTACATTTCAAACAGGAAAAAGGTCATTTAAAACCCAACGTGATTAAACAAAATTCCAAAAGTATAAAACATAAAAAAATCCTTACCAGAGAGAGAAAACTAATCGTGCTCGATACCTTCCTCCCACGCTGTGGTGCAACAGATGTCCCTTTCTCCAAAGATGTACTCAATGGGACTATAACGTCGCTACCACTCACCAGTTGACCTGCTGTGAGGAAAAATCAAGTTAGTACATTTCAAACAGGAAAAAGGTCATTTTAAACACAACGTGATTAACCAAAATTCCAAAAGTATAAAACATAAAAAAATCCTTACCAGAGAGAGGAAACTAATCGTGCTCGGCACCTTCCTCCCACCCTGTGGTGCAACAGATGTCCCTTTCTCCAAAAATGTACTCAATGGGACCGTAACGTTGCTACCGCTCACCAGTTGACCTGCTGTGAGGAAAAATCAAGTTAGTACATTTCAAACAGGAAAAAGGTCATTTTAAATTCAACGTGATTAACCAAAATTCCAAAAGTATAAAACATAAAAAAATCCTTACCAGAGAGAGAAAACTAATCGTGCTCGGCACCTTCCTCCCACGCTGTGGTGCAACAGATGTCCCTTTCTCCAAAGATGTACTCAATGGGACTATAACGTCACTACCACTCACCAGTTGACCTGCTGTGAGGAAAAATCAAGTTAGTACATTTCAAACAGGAAAAAGGTCATTTTAAACTCAACGTGATGAACCAAAATTCCAAAAGTATAAAACATAAAAAAATCCTTACCAGAGAGAGAAAACTACTCGTGCTCGGCACCTTCCTCCCACCCTGTGGTGCAACAGATGTCCCTTTCTCCAAAAATGTACTCAATGAGACCATAACGTTGCTACCACTCACCAGTTGACCTGCTGTGAGGAAAAATCAAGTTAGTACATTTCAAACAGGAAAAAGGTCATTTTAAACTCAACGTGATTAACCAAAATTCCAAAAGTATAAAACATAAAAAAATCCTTACCAGAGAGAGAAAACTAATCGTGCTCGGCACCTTCCTCCCACCCTGTGGTGCAACAGATGTCCCTTTCTCCAAAAATGTACTCAAAGGGACCATAACGTTGCTACCACTCACCAGTTGACCTGCTGTGAGAAAAAATCAAGTTAGTACATTTCAAACAGGAAAAAGGTCATTTTAAACTCAACGTGATTAACCAAAATTCCAAAAGTATAACACATAAGAAAATCCTTACCAGAGAGAGAAAGCTAATCGTGCTCGGCACCTTCCTCCCACCCTGTGGTGCGACAGATGTCCCTTTCTCCAAAGATGTACTCAATGGGACTGTAACGTCGCTACCATTCACCAGTTGACCTGCTGTGAGGAAAAATCAAGTTAGTACATTTCAAACAGGAAAAAGGTCATTTTAAACTCAACGTGATTAACCAAAAATGCAAAAGTATAAAACATAAAAAAATCCTTACTAGAGAGAGAAAACTAATCGTGCTTGGCACCTTCCTCCCACCCTGTGGTGCAACAGATGTCCTTTTCTCCAAAAATGTACTCAATGGGACCGTAACGTTGCTACCACTCACCAGTTGACCTGCTGTGAGGAAAAATCAAGTTAGTACATTTCAAACAGGAAAAAGGTCATTTTAAACTCAACGTGATTAACCAAAATTCCAAAAGTATAAAACATAAAAAAATCCTTACCAGAGAGAGAAAACTAATCGTGCTCAGCACCTTCCTCCCACCCTGTGGTGCAACAGATGTCCTTTTCTACAAAAATGTACTCAATGGGACCATAACGTTGCTACCACTCACCAGTTGACCTGCTGTGAGGAAAAATCAAGTTAGTACATTTCAAACAGGAAAAAGGTCATTTTAAATTCAATGTGATTAACCAAAATTCCAAAAGTATAACACATAAAAAAATCCTTACCAGAGAGAGAAAGCTAATCTTGCTCGGCACCTTCCTCCCACCCTGTGGTGCAACAGATGTCCTTTTCTACAAAAATGTACTCAATGGGACCGTAACGTTGCTACCACTCACCAGTTGACCTGCTGTGAGAAAAAATCAAGTTAGTACATTTCAAACAGGAAAAAGGTCATTTTAAACTCAACGTGATTAACCAAAATTACAAAAGTATAACACATAAGAAAATCCTTACCAGAGAGAGAAAGCTAATCGTGCTCGGCACCTTCCTCCCACCCTGTGGTGCGACAGATGTCCCTTTCTCCAAAGATGTACTCAACGGGACTGTAACGTCGCTACCACTCACCAGTTGACCTGCTGTGAGGAAAAATCAAGTTAGTACATTTCAAACAGGAAAAAGGTCATTTTAAACTCAACGTGATTAACCAAAAATGCAAAAGTATAAAACATAAAAAAAATCCTTACTAGAGAGAGAAAACTAATCGTGCTTGGCACCTTCCTCCCACCCTGTGGTGCAACAGATGTCCTTTTCTCCAAAAATGTACTCAATGGGACCGTAACGTTGCTACCACTCACCAGTTGACCTGCTGTGAGGAAAAATCAAGTTAGTACATTTCAAAAAGGAAAAAGGTCATTTTAAACTCAACGTGATTAAACAAAATTCCAAAAGTATAAAACATAAAAAAATCCTTACCAGAGAGAGAAAACTAATCGTGCTCAGCACCTTCCTCCCACCCTGTGGTGCAACAGATGTCCTTTTCTCCAAAAATGTACTCAATGGGACCGTAACGTTGCTACCACTCACCAGTTGACCTGCTATGAGGAAAAATCAAGTTAGTACATTTCAAACAGGAAAAGGTCATTTTAAACTCAACGTGATTAACCAAAATTCCAAAAGTATAAAACATAAAAAAATCCTTACCAGAGAGAGAAAACTAATCGTGCTCGGCACCTTCCTCCCACCCTGTGGTGCAACAGATGTCCTTTTCTACAAAAATGTACTCAATGGGACCGTAACGTTGCTACCACTCACCAGTTGACCTGCTGTGAGAAAAAATCAAGTTAGTACATTTCAAACAGGAAAAAGGTCATTTTAAACTCAACGTGATTAACCAAAATTCCAAAAGTATAACACATAAGAAAATCCTTACCAGAGAGAGAAAGCTAATCGTGCTCGGCACCTTCCTCCCACCCTGTGGTGCGACAGATGTCCCTTTCTCCAAAGATGTACTCAATGGGACTGTAACGTCGCTACCATTCACCAGTTGACATGCTGTGAGGAAAAATCATGTTAGTACATTTCAAACAGGAAAAAGCTCATTTTAAACCCAACGTGATTAACCAAAAATGCAAAAGTATAAAACATAAAAAAAATCCTTACTAGAGAGAGAAAACTAATCGTGCTTGGCACCTTCCTCCCACCCTGTCGTGCAACAGATGTCCTTTTCTCCAAAAATGTACTCAATGGGTCCGTAACGTTGCTACCACTCACCAGTTGACCTGCTGTGAGGAAAAATCAAGTTAGTACATTTCAAACAGGAAAAAGGTCATTTTAAACTCAACGTGATTAACCAAAAATGCAAAAGTATAAAACATAAAAAAATCCTTACTAGAGAGAGAAAACTAATCGTGCTCGGCACCTTCCTCCCACCCTGTGGTGCAACAGATGTCCTTTTCTACAAAAATGTACTCAATGGGACCATAACGTTGCTACCACTCACCAGTTGACCTGCTGTGAGGAAAAATCAAGTTAGTACATTTCAAACAGGAAAAAGGTCATTTTAAATTCAATGTGATTAACCAAAATTCCAAAAGTATAAAACATAAAAAAATCCTTTCCAGAGAGAGAAAACTAATCGTTCTCAGCACCTTCCTCCCACCCTGTGGTGCAACAGATGTCCCTTTCTATAAAAATGTACACAATGGGACTGTAACGTTGCTACCACTCACCAGTTGACCTACTGTGAGGAAAAATTAAGTTAGTACATTTCAAACAGGAAAAAGGTCATTTTAAACTCAACGGGATTAACCAAAATTCCAAAAGTATAAAACATAAAAAAATCCATACCAGAGAGAGAAAACTAATCGTGCTCGGCACCTTCCTCCCACCCTGTGGTGCAACAGATGTCCCTTTCTCCAAAAACGTACTCAATGGGACCGTAATGTTGCTACCACTCACCAGTTGACATGCTGTGAGGAAAAATCAAGTTAGTACATTTCAAACAGGAAAAAGGTCATTTTAAACTCAACGTGATTAACCAAAACTCGAAAAGTATAAAACATAAACAAATCCTTACCAGAGAGAGAAAACTAATCGTGCTCGGCACCCTCCTCCCACCCTGTGGTGCTACAGATGTCCCATTCTCCAAAAATGTACTCAATGGGACCGTAACGTTGCTACCACTCACCAGTTGACCTGCTGTGAGGAAAAATCAAGTTAGTACATTTCAAACAGGAAAAAGGTCATTTTAAACTCAACGTGATTAACCAAAATTCCAAAAGTATAAAACATAAAAAAATCCTTACCAGAGAGAGAAAACTAATCGTGCTCGGCACCTTCCTCCCACCCTGTGGTGCAACAGATGTCCCATTCTCCAAAAATCTACTCAATGGGACCGTAACGTTGCTACCACTCACCAGTTGACCTGCTGTGAGGAAAAATCAAGTTAGTACATTTCAAACAGGAAAAAGGTCATTTTAAACCCAACGTGATTAAACAAAATTCCAAAAGTATAAAACATAAAAAAATCATTACCAGAGAGAGAAAACTAATCGTGCTCGGCACCTTCCTCCCACCCTGTGGTGCAACAGATGTCCCTTTCTCCAAAAATGTACACAATGGGACCGTAACGTTGCTACCACTCACCAGTTGACCTGCTGTGAGGAAAAATCAAGTTAGTACATTTCAAACAGGAAAAAGGTCATTTTAAACACAACGTGATTAACCAAAATTCCAAAAGTATAAAACATAAAAAAATCCTTACCAGAGAGAGGCAACTAATCGTGCTCGGCACCTTCCTCCCACCCTGTGCTGCAACAGATGTCCCTTTCTCCAAAAATGTACTCAATGGGACCGTAACGTTGCTACCGCTCACCAGTTGACCTGCTGTGAGGAAAAATCAAGTTAGTACATTTCAAACAGGAAAAAGGTCATTTTAAATTCAACGTGATTAACCAAAATTCCAAAAGTATAAAACATAAAAAAATCCTTACCAGAGAGAGAAAACTAATCGTGCTCGGCACCTTCCTCCCACCCTGTGGTGCAACAGATGTCCCTTTCTCCAAAAATGTACACAATGGGACCGTAACGTTGCTACCACTCACCAGTTGACCTGCTGTGAGGAAAAATGAAGTTAGTACATTTCAAACAGGAAAAAGGTCATTTTAAACATAACGTGATTAACCAAAATTCCAAAAGTATAAAACATAAAAAAATCCTTACCAGAGAAAGGAAACTAATCGTGCTCGGCACCTTCCTCCCACCCTGTGGTGCAACAGATATCCCTTTCTCCAAAAATGTACTCAATGGGACCGTAACGTTGCTACCGCTCACCAGTTGACCTGCTGTGAGATAAAATCAAGTTAGTACATTTCAAACAGGAAAAAGGTCATTTTAAATTCAACGTGATTAACCAAAATTCCAAAAGTATAAAACATAAAAAAATCCTTACCAGAGAGAGAAAACTAAACGTGCTCGGCACCTTCCTCCCACCTTGTGGTGCAACAGATGTCCCTATCTCCAAAAATGTACTCAATGGCATCGTAACGTTGCTACCACTCACCAGTTGACCTGCTGTGAGGAAAAATCGAGTTAGTACATTTCAAACAGGAAAAAGGTCATTTTAAATTCAACATGATTAACCAAAATTCCAAAAGTATAAAACATAAAAAAATCCTTACCAGAGAGAGAAAACTAATCGTGCTCGGCACCTTCCTCCCACGCTGTGGTGCAACAGATGTCCCTTTCTCCAAAGATGTACTCAATGGGACTATAACGTCACTACCACTCACCAGTTGACCTGCTGTGAGGAAAAATCAAGTTAGTACATTTCAAACAGGAAAAAGGTCATTTTAAACTCTACGTGATTAACCAAAATTCCAAAAGTATAAAACATAAAAACATCCTTACCAGAGAGAGAAAACTAATCGTGCTCGGCACCTTCCTCCCACCCTGTGGTGCGACAGATGTCCCTTTCTCCAAAGATGTACTCAATGGGACTGTAACGTCGCTACCATTCACCAGTTGACCTGCTGTGAGGAAAAATCAAGTTAGTACATTTCAAACAGGAAAAAGGTCATTTTAAACTCAACGTGATTAACCGAAATTCCAAAAGTATAAAACATAAAAAAATCCTTACCAGAGAGAGAAAACTAATCGTGCTCGGCACCTTCCTCCCACCCTGTGGTGCAACAGATGTCCCTTTCTCCAAAAATGTACTCAAAGGGACCATAACGTTGCTACCACTCACCAGTTGACCTGCTGTGAGAAAAAATCAAGTTAGTACATTTCAAACAGGAAAAAGGTCATTTTAAACTCAACGTGATTAACCAAAATTCCAAAAGTATAACACATAAGAAAATCCTTACCAGAGAGAGAAAGCTAATCGTGCTCGTCACCTTCCTCCCACCCTGTGGTGCGACAGATGTCCCTTTCTCCAAAGATGTACTCAATGGGACTGTAACGTCGCTACCATTCACCAGTTGACCTGCTGTGAGGAAAAATCAAGTTAGTACATTTCAAACAGGAAAAAGGTCATTTTTAACTCAACGTGATTAACCAAAATTCCAAAAGTATAAAACATAAAAAAATCATTACCAGAGAGAGAAAACTAATTGTGCTCGGCACCTTCCTCCCACCCTGTGGTGCATCAGATGTCCCATTCCCCAAAAATGTACTCAAAGGGACAGTAACGTTGCTACCACTCACCAGTTGACCTGCTGTG
Organism: Schistocerca serialis cubense; assembly: GCF_023864345.2. Classification (NCBI taxonomy): domain Eukaryota; kingdom Metazoa; phylum Arthropoda; class Insecta; order Orthoptera; family Acrididae; genus Schistocerca; species Schistocerca serialis. The sequence goes on along the minus strand of NC_064646.1, from coordinate 48,185,175 downwards.
AGGAAAAATCAAGTTAGTACATTTCAAACAGGAAAAAGGTCATTTTAAACCCAACGTGATTAAACAAAATACCAAAAGTATAAAACATAAAAAAATCATTACCAGAGGGAGAAAACTAATCGTGCTCGGCACCTTCCTCCCACCCTGTGGTGCAACAGATGTCCCTTTCTCCAAAAATGTACTCAATGGGACCATAACGTTGCTACCACTCACCAGTTGACCTGCTGTGAGGAAAAATCAAGTTAGTACATTTCAAAATGGAAAAAGGTCATTTTAAACACAACGTGATTAACCAAAATTCCAAAAGTATAAAACATAAAAAAATCCTTACCAGAGAGAGGAAACTAATCGTGCTCGGCACCTTCCTCCCACCCTGTGGTGCAGCAGATGTCCCTTTCTCCAAAAATGTACTCAATGGGACCGTAACGTTGCTACCGCTCACCAGTGGACCTGCTGTGAGGAAAAATCAAGTTAGTACATTTCAAACAGGAAAAAGGTCATTTTAAATTCAACGTGATTAACCAAAAATCCAAAAGTATAAAACATAAAAAAATCCTTACCAGAGAGAGAAAACTAATCGTACTCAGCACGTTCCTCCCACCTTGTGGTGCAACAGATGTCCCTTTCTCCAAAAATGTACTCAATGGGATCGTAACGTTGCTACCACTCACCAGTTGACCTGCTGTGAGGAAAAATCGAGTTAGTACATTTCAAACAGGAAAAAGGTCATTTTAAACTCAACATGATTAACCAAAATTCCAAAAGTATAAAACATAAAAAAATCCTTACCAGAGAGAGAAAACTAATCGTGCTCGGCACCTTCCTCCCACCCTGTGGTGCCACAGATGTCCCTTTCTCCAAAAATGTACTCAATGGGACCGTAACGATGCTACCACTCACCAGTTGACATGCTGTGAGGAAAAATCAAGTTAGTACATTTCAAACAGGAAAAGGGTCATTTTAAACTCAACGTGATTAACCAAAAATGCAAAAGTATAAAACATAAAAAAATCCTTACCAGAGAGAGAAAACTAATCGTGCTCGGCACCTTCCTCCCACCCTGTGGTGCAACAGATGGCCCATTCTCCAAAAATGTACTCAATGGGACCGTAACGTTGCTACCACTCACCAGTTGACCTGCTGTGAGGAAAAATCAAGTTAGTACATTTCAAACAGGAAAAAGGTCATTTTAAACTCAACGTGATTAACCAAAACTCGAAAAGTATAAAACATAAAAAAATCCTTACCAGAGAGAGAAAACTAATCGTGCTCGGCACCCTCCTCCCACCCTGTGGTGCTACAGATGTCCCATTCTCCAAAAATGTACTCAATGGGACCGTAACGTTGCTACCACTCACCAGTTGACCTGCTGTGAGGAAAAATCAAGTTAGTACATTTCAAACAGGAAAAAGGTCATTTTAAACTCAACGTGATTAACCAAAACTCGAAAAGTATAAAACATAAAAAAATCCTTACCAGAGAGAGAAAACTAATCGTGCTCGGCACCCTCCTCCCACCCTGTGGTGCTACAGATGTCCCATTCTCCAAAAATGTACTCAATGGGACCGTAACGTTGCTACCACTCACCAGTTGACCTGCTGTGAGGAAAAATCAAGTTAGTACATTTCAAACAGGAAAAAGGTCATTTTAAACTCAACGTGATTAACCAAAATTCCAAAAGTATAATACATAAAAAAATCCTTACCAGAGAGAGAAAACTAATCGTGCTCGGCACCTTCCTCCCACCCTGTGGTGCAACAGATGTCCCATTCTCCAAAAATGTACTCAATGGGACCGTAACGTTGCTACCACTCACCAGTTGACCTGCTGTGAGGAAAAATCAAGTTAGTACATTTCAAACAGGAAAAAGGTCATTTTAAACCCAACGTGATTAAACAAAATTCCAAAAGTATAAAACATAAAAAAATCATTACCAGAGAGAGAATACTAATCGTGCTCGGCACCTTCCTCCCAGCCTGTGGTGCAACAGATGTCCCTTTCTCCAAAAATGTACACAATGGGACCGTAACGTTGCTACCACTCACCAGTTGACCTGCTGTGAGGAAAAATCAAGTTAGTACATTTCAAACAGGAAAAAGGTCATTTTAAACACAACGTGATTAACCAAAATTCCAAAAGTGTAAAACATAAAAAAATCCTTACCAGGGAGAGGAAACTAATCGTGCTCGGCACCGTCCTCCCACCCTGTGGTGCAACAGATGTCCCTTTCTCCAAAAATGTACTCAATGGGACCGTAACGTTGCTACCGCTCACCAGTTGACCTGCTGTGAGGAAAAATCAAGTTAGTACATTTCAAAATGGAAATAGGTCATTTTAAATTCAACGTGATTAACCAAAATTCCAAAAGTATAAAACATAAAAAAATCCTTACCAGAGAGAGAAAACTAATAGTGCTCGGCACCTTCCTCCCACCTTGTGGTGCAACAGATGTCCCTTTCTCCAAAAATGTACTCAATGGGATCGAAACGTCGCTACCACTCACCAGTTGACCTGCTGTGAGGAAAAATCGAGTTAGTACATTTCAAACAGGAAAAAGGTCATTTTAAATTCAACATGATTAACCAAAATTCCAAAAGTATAAAACATAAAAAAATCCTTACCAGAGAGAGAAAACTAATCGTGATCGGCACCTTCCTCCCACGCTGTGGTGCAACAGATATCCCTTTCTCCAAAGATGTACTCAATGGGACTATAACGTCGCTACCACTCACCAGTTGACCTGCTGCGAGGAAAAATCAAGTTAGTACATTTCAAACAGGAAAAAGGTCATTTTAAACTCAACGTGATTAACCAAAATTCCAAAAGTATAAAACATAAAAAAATCCTTACCAGAGAGAGATAACTAATCGTGCTCGGCACCTTCCTCCCACCCTGTGGTGCAACAGATGTCCCTTTCTCCAAAAATGTACTCAATGAGACCATAACGTTGCTACCACTCACCAGTTTACCTGCTGTGAGGAAAAATCAAGTTAGTACATTTCAAACAGGAAAAAGGTCATTTTAAACTCAACGTGATTAACCAAAATTCCAAAAGTATAAAACATAAAAAAATCCTTACCAGAGAGAGAAAACTAATCGTGCTCGGCACCTTCCTCCCACCCTGTGGTGCAACAGATCTCCCTTTCTCCAAAAATGTACTCAAACGGACCATAACGTTGCTACCACTCACCAGTTGACCTGCTGTGAGAAAAAAATCAAGTTAGTACATTTCAAACAGGAAAAAGGTCATTTTAAACTCAACGTGATTAACCAAAATTCCAAAAGTATAACACATAAGAAAATCCTTACCAGAGAGAGAAAGCTAATCGTGCTCGGCACCTTCCTCCCACCCTGTGGTGCGACAGATGTCCCTTTCTCCAAAGATGTACTCAATGGGACTGTAACGTCGCTACCATTCACCAGTTGACCTGCTGTGAGGAAAAATCAAGTTAGTACATTTCAAACAGGAAAAAGGTCATTTTAAACTCAACGTGATTAACCAAAAATGCAAAAGTATAAAACATAAAAAAATCGTTACTAGAGAGAGAAAACTAATCGTGCTAGGCACCTTCCTCCCACCCTGTGGTGCAACAGATGTCCTTTTCTCCAAAAATGTACTCAATGGGACCAATACGTTGCTACCACTCACCAGTTGACCTGCTGTGAGGAAAAATCAAGTTAGTACATTTCAAACAGGAAAAAGGTCATTTTAAACTCAACGTGATTAACCAAAATTCCAAAAGTATAAAACATAAAAAAATCCATACCAGAGAGAAAAAAATAATCGTGCTCGGCACCTTCCTCCCACCCTGTGGTGCAACAGATGTCCCTTTCTCCAAAAACGTACTCAATGGGACCGTAACGTTGCTACCACTCACCAGTTGACATGCTGTGAGGAAAAATCAAGTTAGTACATTTCAAACAGGAAAAAAGTCATTTTAAACTCAACGTGATTAACCAAAATTCGAAAAGTATAAAACATAAAAAAATCCTTACCAGAGAGAGAAAACTAATCGTGCTCGGCACCTTCCTCCCACCCTGTGGTGCCACAGATGTCCCTTTCTCCAAAAATGTACTCAATGGGACCGTAACGATGCTACCACTCACCAGTTGACATGCTGTGAGGAAAAATCAAGTTAGTACATTTCAAACAGGAAAAAGGTCATATTAAACTCAACGTGATTAACCAAAATTCCAGAAGTATAAAACATAAAAAAATCCTTACCAGAGAGAGAAAACTAATCGTGCTCGGCACCTTCCTCGCACCCTGTGGGGCAACAGATGTCCCTTTCTCTAAAAATGTACTCAATGAGATCGTAACGTTGCTACCAGTCACCAGTTGACCTGCTGTGAGGAAAAATCGAGTCAGTACATTTCAAACAGGAAAAAGGTCATTTTAAACTCAACGTGATTAACCAAAATTCCAAAAGTATAAAACATAAAAAAATCCTTACCAGAGAGAGGAAACTAATCGTGCTCGGCACCTTCCTCCCACCCTGTGGTGCAGCAGATGTCCCTTTCTCCAAAAATGTACTCAATGGGACCGTAACGTTGCTACCGCTCACCAGTGGACCTGCTGTGAGGAAAAATCAAGTTAGTACATTTCAAACAGGAAAAAGGTCATTTTAAATTCAACGTGATTAACCAAAAATCCAAAAGTATAAAACATAAAAAAATCCTTACCAGAGAGAGAAAACTAATCGTACTCAGCACGTTCCTCCCACCTTGTGGTGCAACAGATGTCCCTTTCTCCAAAAATGTACTCAATGGGATCGTAACGTTGCTACCACTCACCAGTTGACCTGCTGTGAGGAAAAATCGAGTTAGTACATTTCAAACAGGAAAAAGGTCATTTTAAACTCAACATGATTAACCAAAATTCCAAAAGTATAAAACATAAAAAAATCCTTACCAGAGAGAGAAAACTAATCGTGCTCGGCACCTTCCTCCCACCCTGTGGTGCCACAGATGTCCCTTTCTCCAAAAATGTACTCAATGGGACCGTAACGATGCTACCACTCACCAGTTGACATGCTGTGAGGAAAAATCAAGTTAGTACATTTCAAACAGGAAAAGGGTCATTTTAAACTCAACGTGATTAACCAAAAATGCAAAAGTATAAAACATAAAAAAATCCTTACCAGAGAGAGAAAACTAATCGTGCTCGGCACCTTCCTCCCACCCTGTGGTGCAACAGATGGCCCATTCTCCAAAAATGTACTCAATGGGACCGTAACGTTGCTACCACTCACCAGTTGACCTGCTGTGAGGAAAAATCAAGTTAGTACATTTCAAACAGGAAAAAGGTCATTTTAAACTCAACGTGATTAACCAAAACTCGAAAAGTATAAAACATAAAAAAATCCTTACCAGAGAGAGAAAAACTAATCGTGCTCGGCACCCTCCTCCCACCCTGTGGTGCTACAGATGTCCCATTCTCCAAAAATGTACTCAATGGGACCGTAACGTTGCTACCACTCACCAGTTGACCTGCTGTGAGGAAAAATCAAGTTAGTACATTTCAAACAGGAAAAAGGTCATTTTAAACTCAACGTGATTAACCAAAACTCGAAAAGTATAAAACATAAAAAAATCCTTACCAGAGAGAGAAAACTAATCGTGCTCGGCACCCTCCTCCCACCCTGTGGTGCTACAGATGTCCCATTCTCCAAAAATGTACTCAATGGGACCGTAACGTTGCTACCACTCACCAGTTGACCTGCTGTGAGGAAAAATCAAGTTAGTACATTTCAAACAGGAAAAAGGTCATTTTAAACTCAACGTGATTAACCAAAATTCCAAAAGTATAAAACATAAAAAAATCCTTACCAGAGAGAGAAAACTAATCGTGCTCGGCACCTTCCTCCCACCCTGTGGTGCAACAGATGTCCCATTCTCCAAAAATGTACTCAATGGGACCGTAACGTTGCTACCACTCACCAGTTGACCTGCTGTGAGGAAAAATCAAGTTAGTACATTTCTAACAGGAAAAAGGTCATTTTAAACCCAACGTGATTAAACAAAATTCCAAAAGTATAAAACATAAAAAAATCATTACCAGAGAGAGAATACTAATCGTGCTCGGCACCTTCCTCCCACCCTGTGGTGCAACAGATGTCCCTTTCTCCAAAAATGTACACAATGGGACCGTAACGTTGCTACCACTCACCAGTTGACCTGCTGTGAGGAAAAATCAAGTTAGTACATTTCAAACAGGAAAAAGGTCATTTTAAACACAACGTGATTAACCAAAATTCCAAAAGTGTAAAACATAAAAAAATCCTTACCAGGGAGAGGAAACTAATCGTGCTCGGCACCGTCCTCCCACCCTGTGGTGCAACAGATGTCCCTTTCTCCAAAAATGTACTCAATGGGACCGTAACGTTGCTACCGCTCACCAGTTGACCTGCTGTGAGGAAAAATCAAGTTAGTACATTTCAAAATGGAAATAGGTCATTTTAAATTCAACGTGATTAACCAAAATTCCAAAAGTATAAAACATAAAAAAATCCTTACCAGAGAGAGAAAACTAATCGTGATCGGCACCTTCCTCCCACGCTGTGGTGCAACAGATATCCCTTTCTCCAAAGATGTACTCAATGGGACTATAACGTCGCTACCACTCACCAGTTGACCTGCTGCGAGGAAAAATCAAGTTAGTACATTTCAAACAGGAAAAAGGTCATTTTAAACTCAACGTGATTAACCAAAATTCCAAAAGTATAAAACATAAAAAAATCCTTACCAGAGAGAGATAACTAATCGTGCTCGGCACCTTCCTCCCACCCTGTGGTGCAACAGATGTCCCTTTCTCCAAAAATGTACTCAATGAGACCATAACGTTGCTACCACTCACCAGTTTACCTGCTGTGAGGAAAAATCAAGTTAGTACATTTCAAACAGGAAAAAGATCATTTTAAACTCAACGTGATTAACCAAAATTCCAAAAGTATAAAACATAAAAAAATCCTTACCAGAGAGAGAAAACTAATCGTGCTCGGCACCTTCCTCCCACCCTGTGGTGCAACAGATCTCCCTTTCTCCAAAAATGTACTCAAACGGACCATAACGTTGCTACCACTCACCAGTTGACCTGCTGTGAGAAAAAAATCAAGTTAGTACATTTCAAACAGGAAAAAGGTCATTTTAAACTCAACGTGATTAACCAAAATTCCAAAAGTATAACACATAAGAAAATCCTTACCAGAGAGAGAAAGCTAATCGTGCTCGGCACCTTCCTCCCACCCTGTGGTGCGACAGATGTCCCTTTCTCCAAAGATGTACTCAATGGGACTGTAACGTCGCTACCATTCACCAGTTGACCTGCTGTGAGGAAAAATCAAGTTAGTACATTTCAAACAGGAAAAAGGTCATTTTAAACTCAACGTGATTAACCAAAAATGCAAAAGTATAAAACATAAAAAAATCGTTACTAGAGAGAGAAAACTAATCGTGCTTGGCACCTTCCTCCCACCCTGTGGTGCAACAGATGTCCTTTTCTCCAAAAATGTACTCAATGGGACCAATACGTTGCTACCACTCACCAGTTGACCTGCTGTGAGGAAAAATCAAGTTAGTACATTTCAAACAGGAAAAAGGTCATTTTAAACTCAATGTGATTAACCAAAATTCCAAAAGTATAATACATAAAAAAATCCTTACCAGAGAGAGAAAACTAATTGTGCTCAGCACCTTCCTCCCACCCTGTGGTGCAACAGATGTCCCTTTCTCCAAAAATGTACTCAATGGGACCGTAACGTTGCTACCACTCACCAGTTGACATGCTGTGAGGAAAAATCAAGTTAGTACATTTCAAACAGGAAAAAAGTCATTTTAAACTCAACGTGATTAACCAAAATTCGAAAAGTATAAAACATAAAAAAATCCTTACCAGAGAGAGAAAACTAATCGTGCTCGGCACCTTCCTCCCACCCTGTGGTGCCACAGATGTCCCTTTCTCCAAAAATGTACTCAATGGGACCGTAACGATGCTACCACTCACCAGTTGACATGCTGTGAGGAAAAATCAAGTTAGTACATTTCAAACAGGAAAAAGGTCATATTAAACTCAACGTGATTAACCAAAATTCCAAAAGTATAAAACATAAAAAAATCCATACCAGAGAGAAAAAAATAATCGTGCTCGGCACCTTCCTCCCACCCTGTGGTGCAACAGATGTCCCTTTCTCCAAAGATGTACTCAATGGGACTGTAACGTCGCTACCATTCACCAGTTGACCTGCTGTGAGGAAAAATCAAGTTAGTACATTTCAAACAGGAAAAAGGTCATTTTAAACTCAACGTGATTAACCAAAAATGCAAAAGTATAAAACATAAAAAAATCGTTACTAGAGAGAGAAAACTAATCGTGCTTGGCACCTTCCTCCCACCCTGTGGTGCAACAGATGTCCTTTTCTCCAAAAATGTACTCAATGGGACCAATACGTTGCTACCACTCACCAGTTGACCTGCTGTGAGGAAAAATCAAGTTAGTACATTTCAAACAGGAAAAAGGTCATTTTAAACTCAATGTGATTAACCAAAATTCCAAAAGTATAATACATAAAAAAATCCTTACCAGAGAGAGAAAACTAATTGTGCTCAGCACCTTCCTCCCACCCTGTGGTGCAACAGATGTCCCTTTCTCCAAAAATGTACTCAATGGGACCGTAACGTTGCTACCACTCACCAGTTGACATGCTGTGAGGAAAAATCAAGTTAGTACATTTCAAACAGGAAAAAAGTCATTTTAAACTCAACGTGATTAACCAAAATTCGAAAAGTATAAAACATAAAAAAATCCTTACCAGAGAGAGAAAACTAATCGTGCTCGGCACCTTCCTCCCACCCTGTGGTGCCACAGATGTCCCTTTCTCCAAAAATGTACTCAATGGGACCGTAACGATGCTACCACTCACCAGTTGACATGCTGTGAGGAAAAATCAAGTTAGTACATTTCAAACAGGAAAAAGGTCATATTAAACTCAACGTGATTAACCAAAATTCCAAAAGTATAACACATAAGAAAATCCTTACCAGAGAGAGAAAGCTAATCGTGCTCGGCACCTTCCTCCCACCCTGTGGTGCGACAGATGTCCCTTTCTCCAAAGATGTACTCAATGGGACTGTAACGTCGCTACCATTCACCAGTTGACCTGCTGTGAGGAAAAATCAAGTTAGTACATTTCAAACAGGAAAAAGGTCATTTTAAACTCAACGTGATTAACCAAAAATGCAAAAGTATAAAACATAAAAAAATCGTTACTAGAGAGAGAAAACTAATCGTGCTTGGCACCTTCCTCCCACCCTGTGGTGCAACAGATGTCCTTTTCTCCAAAAATGTACTCAATGGGACCAATACGTTGCTACCACTCACCAGTTGACCTGCTGTGAGGAAAAATCAAGTTAGTACATTTCAAACAGGAAAAAGGTCATTTTAAACTCAATGTGATTAACCAAAATTCCAAAAGTATAATACATAAAAAAATCCTTACCAGAGAGAGAAAACTAATTGTGCTCAGCACCTTCCTCCCACCCTGTGGTGCAACAGATGTCCCTTTCTCCAAAAATGTACTCAATGGGACCGTAACGTTGCTACCACTCACCAGTTGACATGCTGTGAGGAAAAATCAAGTTAGTACATTTCAAACAGGAAAAAAGTCATTTTAAACTCAACGTGATTAACCAAAATTCGAAAAGTATAAAACATAAAAAAATCCTTACCAGAGAGAGAAAACTAATCGTGCTCGGCACCTTCCTCCCACCCTGTGGTGCCACAGATGTCCCTTTCTCCAAAAATGTACTCAATGGGACCGTAACGATGCTACCACTCACCAGTTGACATGCTGTGAGGAAAAATCAAGTTAGTACATTTCAAACAGGAAAAAGGTCATATTAAACTCAACGTGATTAACCAAAATTCCAAAAGTATAACACATAAGAAAATCCTTACCAGAGAGAGAAAGCTAATCGTGCTCGGCACCTTCCTCCCACCCTGTGGTGCGACAGATGTCCCTTTCTCCAAAGATGTACTCAATGGGACTGTAACGTCGCTACCATTCACCAGTTGACCTGCTGTGAGGAAAAATCAAGTTAGTACATTTCAAACAGGAAAAAGGTCATTTTAAACTCAACGTGATTAACCAAAAATGCAAAAGTATAAAACATAAAAAAATCGTTACTAGAGAGAGAAAACTAATCGTGCTTGGCACCTTCCTCCCACCCTGTGGTGCAACAGATGTCCTTTTCTCCAAAAATGTACTCAATGGGACCAATACGTTGCTACCACTCACCAGTTGACCTGCTGTGAGGAAAAATCAAGTTAGTACATTTCAAACAGGAAAAAGGTCATTTTAAACTCAATGTGATTAACCAAAATTCCAAAAGTATAATACATAAAAAAATCCTTACCAGAGAGAGAAAACTAATTGTGCTCAGCACCTTCCTCCCACCCTGTGGTGCAACAGATGTCCCTTTCTCCAAAAATGTACTCAATGGGACCGTAACGTTGCTACCACTCACCAGTTGACATGCTGTGAGGAAAAATCAAGTTAGTACATTTCAAACAGGAAAAAAGTCATTTTAAACTCAACGTGATTAACCAAAATTCGAAAAGTATAAAACATAAAAAAATCCTTACCAGAGAGAGAAAACTAATCGTGCTCGGCACCTTCCTCCCACCCTGTGGTGCCACAGATGTCCCTTTCTCCAAAAATGTACTCAATGGGACCGTAACGATGCTACCACTCACCAGTTGACATGCTGTGAGGAAAAATCAAGTTAGTACATTTCAAACAGGAAAAAGGTCATATTAAACTCAACGTGATTAACCAAAATTCCAAAAGTATAAAACATAAAAAAATCCATACCAGAGAGAAAAAAATAATCGTGCTCGGCACCTTCCTCCCACCCTGTGGTGCAACAGATGTCCCTTTCTCCAAAGATGTACTCAATGGGACTGTAACGTCGCTACCATTCACCAGTTGACCTGCTGTGAGGAAAAATCAAGTTAGTACATTTCAAACAGGAAAAAGGTCATTTTAAACTCAACGTGATTAACCAAAAATGCAAAAGTATAAAACATAAAAAAATCGTTACTAGAGAGAGAAAACTAATCGTGCTTGGCACCTTCCTCCCACCCTGTGGTGCAACAGATGTCCTTTTCTCCAAAAATGTACTCAATGGGACCAATACGTTGCTACCACTCACCAGTTGACCTGCTGTGAGGAAAAATCAAGTTAGTACATTTCAAACAGGAAAAAGGTCATTTTAAACTCAATGTGATTAACCAAAATTCCAAAAGTATAATACATAAAAAAATCCTTACCAGAGAGAGAAAACTAATTGTGCTCAGCACCTTCCTCCCACCCTGTGGTGCAACAGATGTCCCTTTCTCCAAAAATGTACTCAATGGGACCGTAACGTTGCTACCACTCACCAGTTGACATGCTGTGAGGAAAAATCAAGTTAGTACATTTCAAACAGGAAAAAAGTCATTTTAAACTCAACGTGATTAACCAAAATTCGAAAAGTATAAAACATAAAAAAATCCTTACCAGAGAGAGAAAACTAATCGTGCTCGGCACCTTCCTCCCACCCTGTGGTGCCACAGATGTCCCTTTCTCCAAAAATGTACTCAATGGGACCGTAACGATGCTACCACTCACCAGTTGACATGCTGTGAGGAAAAATCAAGTTAGTACATTTCAAACAGGAAAAAGGTCATATTAAACTCAACGTGATTAACCAAAATTCCAAAAGTATAACACATAAGAAAATCCTTACCAGAGAGAGAAAGCTAATCGTGCTCGGCACCTTCCTCCCACCCTGTGGTGCGACAGATGTCCCTTTCTCCAAAGATGTACTCAATGGGACTGTAACGTCGCTACCATTCACCAGTTGACCTGCTGTGAGGAAAAATCAAGTTAGTACATTTCAAACAGGAAAAAGGTCATTTTAAACTCAACGTGATTAACCAAAAATGCAAAAGTATAAAACATAAAAAAATCGTTACTAGAGAGAGAAAACTAATCGTGCTTGGCACCTTCCTCCCACCCTGTGGTGCAACAGATGTCCTTTTCTCCAAAAATGTACTCAATGGGACCAATACGTTGCTACCACTCACCAGTTGACCTGCTGTGAGGAAAAATCAAGTTAGTACATTTCAAACAGGAAAAAGGTCATTTTAAACTCAATGTGATTAACCAAAATTCCAAAAGTATAATACATAAAAAAATCCTTACCAGAGAGAGAAAACTAATTGTGCTCAGCACCTTCCTCCCACCCTGTGGTGCAACAGATGTCCCTTTCTCCAAAAATGTACTCAATGGGACTGTAACGTTGCTACCACTCACCAGTTGACCTGCTGCGAGGAAAAATTAAGTTAGTACATTTCAAACAGGAAAAAGGTCATTTTAAACTCAACGTGATTAACCAAAATTCCAAAAGTATAAAACATAAAAAAATCCATACCAGAGAGAAAAAAATAATCGTGCTCGGCACCTTCCTCCCACCCTGTGGTGCAACAGATGTCCCTTTCTCCAAAAACGTACTCAATGGGACCGTAACGTTGCTACCACTCACCAGTTGACATGCTGTGAGGAAAAATCAAGTTAGTACATTTCAAACAGGAAAAAAGTCATTTTAAACTCAACGTGATTAACCAAAATTCGAAAAGTATAAAACATAAAAAAATCCTTACCAGAGAGAGAAAACTAATCGTGCTCGGCACCTTCCTCCCACCCTGTGGTGCCACAGATGTCCCTTTCTCCAAAAATGTACTCAATGGGACCGTAACGATGCTACCACTCACCAGTTGACATGCTGTGAGGAAAAATCAAGTTAGTACATTTCAAACAGGAAAAAGGTCATATTAAACTCAACGTGATTAACCAAAATTCCAAAAGTATAAAACATAAAAAAATCCTTACCAGAGAGAGAAAACTAATCGTGCTCGGCACCTTCCTCGCACCCTGTGGTGCAACAGATGTCCCTTTCTCTAAAAATGTACTCAATGAGATCGTAACGTTGCTACCAGTCACCAGTTGACCTGCTGTGAGGAAAAATAGAGTCAGTACATTTCAAACAGGAAAAAGGTCATTTTAAACTCAACGTGATTAACCAAATTTCCAAAAGTATAAAACATAAAAAAATCCTTACCAGAGAGAGAAAACTAATCGTGCTCGGCACCTTCCTCCCACGCTGTGGTGCAACAGATGTCCCTTTCTCCAAAGATGTACTCAATGGGACTATAACGTCGCTACCACTCACCAGTTGACCTGCTATGAGGAAAAATCAAGTTAGTACATTTCAAACAGGAAAAAGGTCATTTTAAACTCAACGTGATTAACCAAAATTCCAAAAGTATAAAACATAAAAAAATCCTTACCAGAGAGAGAAAACTAATCGTGCTCGGCACCTTCCTCCCACCCTGTGGTGCAACAGATGTCCCTTTCTCCAAAAATGTACTCAATGGGACTATAACGTCGCTACCACTCACCAGTTGACCTGCTATGAGGAGAAATCAAGTTAGTACATTTCAAACAGGAAAAAGGTCATTTTAAACTCAACGTGATTAACCAAAATTCCAAAAGTATAAAACATAAAAAAATCCTTACCAGAGAGAGAAAACTAATCGTGCTCGGCACCTTCCTCCCACCCTGTGGTGCAACAGATGTCCCTTTCTCCAAAAATGTACTCAATGAGACCATAACGTTGCTACCACTCACCAGTTGACCTGCTGTGAGGAAAAATCAAGTTAGTACATTTCAAACAGGAAAAAGGTCATTTTAAACTCAACGTGATGAACCAAAATTCCAAAAGTATAACACATAAGAAAATCCTTACCAGAGAGAGAAAGCTTATCGTGCTCGGCACCTTCCTCCCACCCTGTGGTGCGACAGATGTCCCTTTCTCCAAAAATGTACTCAATGAGACCATAACGTTGCTACCACTCACCAGTTGACCTGCTGTGAGGAAAAATCAAGTTAGTACATTTCAAACAGGAAAAAGGTCATATTAAACTCAACGTGATTAACCAAAATTCCAAAAGTATAAAACATAAAAAAATCCTTACCAGAGAGAGAAAACTAATCGTGCTCGGCACCTTCCTCGCACCCTGTGTTGCAACAGATGTCCCTTTCTCTAAAAATGTACTCAATGAGATCGTAACGTTGCTACCACTCACCAGTTGACCTGCTGTGAGGAAAAATCGAGTTAGTACATTTCAAACAGGAAAAAGGTCATTTTAAACTCAACGTGATTAACCAAAATTCCAAAAGTATAAAACATAAAAAAATCCTTACCAGAGAGAGAAAACTAATCGTGCTCGGCACCTTCCTCCCACGCTGTGGTGCAACAGATGTCCCTTTTTCCAAAGATGTACTCAATGGGACTATAACGTCGCTACCACTCACCAGTTGACCTGCTGTGAGGAAAAATCAAGTTAGTACATTTCAAACAGGAAAAAGGTCATTTTAAACTCAACATGATTAACCAAAATTCCAAAAGTATAAAACATAAAAAAATCCTTACCAGAGAGAGAAAACTAATCGTGCTCGGCACCTTCCTCCCACCCTGTGGTGCAACAGATGTCCCTTTCTCCAAAAATGTACTCAATGAGACCATAACGTTGCTACCACTCACCAGTTGACCTGCTGTGAGGAAAATTCAAGTTAGTACATTTCAAACAGGAAAAAGGTCATTTTAAACTCAATGTGATTAACCAAAATTCCAAAAGTATAAAACATAAAAAAATCCTTACCAGAGAGAGAAAACTAATCGTGCTCGGCACCTTCCTCCCACCCTGTGGTGCAACAGATGTCCCATTCTCCAAAAATGTACTCAATGGGACCGTAACGTTGCTACCACTCACCAGTTGACCTGCTGTGAGGAAAAATCAAGTTAGTACATTTCAAACAGGAAAAAGGTCATTTTAAACCCAACGTGATTAAACAAAATTCCAAAAGTATAAAACATAAAAAAATCATTACCAGAGAGAGAAAACTAATCGTGCTCGGCACCTTCCTCCCACCCTGTGGTGCAACAGATGTCCCTTTCTCCAAAAATGTACACAATGGGACCGTAACGTTGCTACCACTCACCAGTTGACCTGCTGTGAGGAAAAATCAAGTTAGTACATTTCAAACAGGAAAAA
This sequence comes from Schistocerca serialis cubense, assembly GCF_023864345.2. Classification (NCBI taxonomy): domain Eukaryota; kingdom Metazoa; phylum Arthropoda; class Insecta; order Orthoptera; family Acrididae; genus Schistocerca; species Schistocerca serialis. The sequence goes on along the minus strand of NC_064646.1, from coordinate 48,170,021 downwards.
GGTCATTTTAAACACAACGTGATTAACCAAAATTCCAAAAGTATAAAACATAAAAAAATTCTTACCAGAGAGAGGAAACTAATCGTGCTCGGCACCTTCCTCCCACCCTGTGGTGCAACAGATGTCCCTTTCTCCAAAAATGTACTCAATGGGACCGTAACGTTGCTACCGCTCACCAGTTGACCTGCTGTGAGGAAAAATCAAGTTAGTACATTTCAAACAGGAAAAAGGTCATTTTAAATTCAACGTGATTAACCAAAATTCCAAAAGTATAAAACATAAAAAAAATCCTTACCAGAGAGAGAAAACTAATCGTGCTCGGCACCTTCCTCCCACCTTGTGGAGCAACAGATGTCCCTTTCTCCAAAAATGTACTCAATGGGATCGTAACGTTGCTGCCACTCACCAGTTGACCTGCTGTGAGGAAAAATCGAGTTAGTACATTTCAAACAGGAAAAAGGTCATTTTAGATTCAACATGATTAACCAAAATTCCCAAAGTACAAAACATAAAAAAATCCTTACCAGAGAGAGAAAACTAATCGTGCTCGGCACCTTCCTCCCACCCTGTGGTGCCACAGATGTCCCTTTCTCCAAAAATGTACTCAATGGGACCGTAACGATGCTACCACTCACCAGTTGACATGCTATGAGGAAAAATCAAGTTAGTACATTTCAAACAGGAAAAAGGTCATATTAAACTCAACGTGATTAACCAAAATTCCAAAAGTATAAAACATAAAAAAATCCTTACCAGAGAGAGAAAACTAATCGTGCTCGGCACCTTCCTCCCACCCTGTGGTGCAACACATGTCCCTTTCTCTAAAAATGTACTCAATGAGATCGTAACATTGCTACCACTCACCAGTTGACCTGCTGTGAGGAAAAATCGAGTTAGTACATTTCAAACAGGAAAAAGGTCATTTTAAGCTCAACGTGATTAACCAAAATTCCAAAAGTATAAAACATAAAAAAATCCTTACCAGAGAGAGAAAACTAATCGTGCTCGGCACCTTCCTCCCACGCTGTGGTGCAACAGATGTCCCTTTCTCCAAAGATGTACTCAATGGGACTATAACGTCGCTACCACTCACCAGTTGACCTGCTGTGAGGAAAAATCAAGTTAGTACATTTCAAACAGGAAAAAGGTCATTTTAAACTCAACGTGATTAACCAAAATTCCAAAAGTATAAAACATAAAAAAATCCTTACCAGAGAGAGAAAACTAATCGTGCTCGGCACCTTCCTCCCACCCTGTGGTGCAACAGATGTCCCTTTCTCCAAAAATGTACTCAATGAGACCATAACGTTGCTACCACTCACCAGTTGACCTGCTGTGAGGAAAAATCAAGTTAGTACATTTCAAACAGGAAAAAGGTCATTTTAAACTCAACGTGATTAACCAAAATTCCAAAACTATAAAACATAAAAAAATCCTTACCAGAGAGAGAAAACTAATCGTGCTCGGCACCTTCCTCCCACCCTGTGGTGCAACAGATGTCCCTTTCTCCAAAAATGTACTCAAAGGGACCATAACGTTGCTACCACTCACCAGTTGACCTGCTGTGAGAAAAAATCAAGTTAGTACATTTCAAACAGGAAAAAGGTCATTTTAAACTCAACGTGATTAACCAAAATTCCAAAAGTATAACACATAAGAAAATCCTTACCAGAGAGAGAAACCTAATCGTGCTCGGCACCTTCCTCCCACACTGTGGTGCGACAGATGTCCCTTTCTCCAAAGATGTACTCCATGGGAGTGTAACGTCGCTACCATTCACCAGTTGACCTGCTGTGAGGAAAAATCAAGTTAGTACATTTCAAACAGGAAAAAGGTCATTTTAAACACAATGTGATTAACCAAAATTCCAAAAGTATAAAACATAAAAAAATCCTTACCAGGGAGAGGAAACTAATCGTGCTCGGCACCGTCCTCCCACCCTGTGGTGCAACAGATGTCCCTTTCTCCAAAAATGTACTCAATGGGACCGTAACGTTGCTACCGCTCACCAGTTGACCTGCTGTGAGGAAAAATCAAGTTAGTACATTTCAAAATGGAAATAGGTCATTTTAAATTCAACGTGATTAACCAAAATTCCAAAAGTATAAAACATAAAAAAATCCTTACCAGAGAGAGATAACTAATCGTGCTCGGCACCTTCCTCCCACCCTGTTGTGCAACAGATGTCCCTTTCTCCAAAAATGTACTCAATGAGACCATAACGTTGCTACCACTCACCAGTTTACCTGCTGTGAGGAAAAATCAAGTTAGTACATTTCAAACAGGAAAAAGGTCATTTTAAACTCAACGTGATTAACCAAAATTCCAAAAGTATAAAACATAAAAAAATCCTTACCAGAGAGAGAAAACTAATCGTGCTCGGCACCTTCCTCCCACCCTGTGGTGCAACAGATGTCCCTTTCTCCAAAAATGTACTCAAACGGACCATAACGTTGCTACCACTCACCAGTTGACCTGCTGTGAGAAAAAAATCAAGTTAGTACATTTCAAACAGGAAAAAGGTCATTTTAAACTCAACGTGATTAACCAAAATTCCAAAGTATAACACATAAGAAAATCCTTACCAGAGAGAGAAAGCTAATCGTGCTCGGCACCTTCCTCCCACCCTGTGGTGCGACAGATGTTCCTTTCTCCAAAGATGTACTCAATGGGACTGTAACGTCGCTACCATTCACCAGTTGACCTGCTGTGAGGAAAAATCAAGTTAGTACATTTCAAACAGGAAAAAGGTCAATTTAAACTCAACGTGATTAACCAAAAATGCAAAAGTATAAAACATAAAAAAATCCTTACTAGAGAGAGAAAACTAATCGTGCTTGGCACCTTCCTCCCACCCTGTGGTGCAACAGATGTCCTTTTCTCCAAAAATGTACTCAATGGGACCAATACGTTGCTACCACTCACCAGTTGACCTGCTGTGAGGAAAAATCAAGTTAGTACATTTCAAACAGGAAAAAGGTCATTTTAAACTCAACGTGATTAACCAAAATTCCAAAAGTATAATACATAAAAAAATCCTTACCAGAGAGAGAAAACTAATCGTGCTCAGCACCTTCCTCCCACCCTGTGGTGCAACAGATGTCCCTTTCTCCAAAGATGTACTCAATGGGACTGTAACTTTGCTACCACTCACCAGTTGACCTACTGTGAGGAAAAATTAAGTTAGTACATTTCAAACAGGAAAATGGTCACTTTAAACTCAACGTGATTAACCAAAATTCCAAAAGTATAAAACATAAAAAAATCCATACCAGAGAGACAAAAATAATCGTGCTCGGCACCTTCCTCCCACCCTGTGGTGCAACAGATGTCCCTTTCTCCAAAAACGTACTCAATGGGACCGTAACGTTGCTACCACTCACCAGTTGACATGCTGTGAGGAAAAATCAAGTTAGTACATTTCAAACAGGAAAAAGGTCATTTTAAACTCAACGTGATTAACCAAAATTCGAAAAGTATAAAACATAAAAAAATCCTTACCAGAGAGAGAAAACTAATCGTGCTCGGCACCTTCCTCCCACCCTGTGGTGCCACAGATGTCCCTTTCTCCAAAAATGTACTCAATGGGACCGTAACGATGCTACCACTCACCAGTTGACCTGCTGTGAGGAAAAATCAAGTTAGTACATTTCAAACAGGAAAAAGGTCATTTTAAACTCAACGTGATTAACCAAAATTCCAAAAGTATAAAACATAAAAAAATCCTTAACAGAGAGAGAAAACTAATCGTGCTCGGCACCTTCCTCCCACCCTGTGGTGCAACAGATGTCCCTTTCTCCAAAAATGTACTCAATGAGACCATAACGTTGCTACCACTCACCAGTTGACCTGCTGTGAGGAAAAATCAAGTTAGTACATTTCAAACAGGAAAAAGGTCATTTTAAACTCAACGTGATTAACCAAAATTCCAAAAGTATAAAACATAAAAAAATCCTTACCAGAGAGAGAAAACTAATCGTGCTCGGCACCTTCCTCCTACCCTGTGGTGCAACACATGTCCCTTTCTCCAAAAATGTACTCAATGGGACTGTAACGTCGCTACCACTCACCAGTTGACCTGCTGTGAGAAAAAATCAAGTTAGTACATTTCAAACAGGAAAAAGGTCATTTTAAACTCAACGTGATTAACCAAAATTCCAAAAGTATAACACATAAGAAAATCCTTACCAGAGAGAGAAACCTAATCGTGCTCGGCACCTTCCTCCCACACTGTGGTGCGACAGATGTCCCTTTCTCCAAAGATGTACTCCATGGGAGTGTAACGTCGCTACCATTCACCAGTTGACCTGCTGTGAGGAAAAATCAAGTTAGTACATTTCAAACAGGAAAAAGGTCATTTTAAACACAATGTGATTAACCAAAATTCCAAAAGTATAAAACATAAAAAAATCCTTACCAGGGAGAGGAAACTAATCGTGCTCGGCACCGTCCTCCCACCCTGTGGTGCAACAGATGTCCCTTTCTCCAAAAATGTACTCAATGGGACCGTAACGTTGCTACCGCTCACCAGTTGACCTGCTGTGAGGAAAAATCAAGTTAGTACATTTCAAAATGGAAATAGGTCATTTTAAATTCAACGTGATTAACCAAAATTCCAAAAGTATAAAACATAAAAAAATCCTTACCAGAGAGAGAAAACTAATAGTGCTCGGCACCTTCCTCCCACCTTGTGGTGCAACAGATGTCCCTTTCTCCAAAAATGTACTCAATGGGATCGTAACGTCGCTACCACTCACCAGTTGACCTGCTGTGAGGAAAAATCGAGTTAGTACATTTCAAACAGGAAAAAGGTCATTTTAAATTCAACATGATTAACCAAAATTCCAAAAGTATAAAACATAAAAAAATCCTTACCAGAGAGAGAAAACTAATCGTGATCGGCACCTTCCTCCCACGCTGTGGTGCAACAGATGTCCCTTTCTCCAAAGATGTACTCAATGGGACTATAACGTCGCTACCACTCACCAGTTGACCTGCTGCGAGGAAAAATCAAGTTAGTACATTTCAAACAGGAAAAAGGTCATTTTAAACTCAACGTGATTAACCAAAATTCCAAAAGTATAAAACATAAAAAAATCCTTACCAGAGAGAGATAACTAATCGTGCTCGGCACCTTCCTCCCACCCTGTTGTGCAACAGATGTCCCTTTCTCCAAAAATGTACTCAATGAGACCATAACGTTGCTACCACTCACCAGTTTACCTGCTGTGAGGAAAAATCAAGTTAGTACATTTCAAACAGGAAAAAGGTCATTTTAAACTCAACGTGATTAACCAAAATTCCAAAAGTATAAAACATAAAAAAATCCTTACCAGAGAGAGAAAACTAATCGTGCTCGGCACCTTCCTCCCACCCTGTGGTGCAACAGATGTCCCTTTCTCCAAAAATGTACTCAAACGGACCATAACGTTGCTACCACTCACCAGTTGACCTGCTGTGAGAAAAAAGTCAAGTTAGTACATTTCAAACAGGAAAAAGGTCATTTTAAACTCAACGTGATTAACCAAAATTCCAAAAGTATAACACATAAGAAAATCCTTACCAGAGAGAGAAAGCTAATCGTGCTCGGCACCTTCCTCCCACCCTGTGGTGCGACAGATGTTCCTTTCTCCAAAGATGTACTCAATGGGACTGTAACGTCGCTACCATTCACCAGTTGACCTGCTGTGAGGAAAAATCAAGTTAGTACATTTCAAACAGGAAAAAGGTCAATTTAAACTCAACGTGATTAACCAAAAATGCAAAAGTATAAAACATAAAAAAATCCTTACTAGAGAGAGAAAACTAATCGTGCTTGGCACCTTCCTCCCACCCTGTGGTGCAACAGATGTCCTTTTCTCCAAAAATGTACTCAATGGGACCAATACGTTGCTACCACTCACCAGTTGACCTGCTGTGAGGAAAAATCAAGTTAGTACATTTCAAACAGGAAAAAGGTCATTTTAAACTCAACGTGATTAACCAAAATTCCAAAAGTATAACACATAAGAAAATCCTTACCAGAGAGAGAAAACTAATCGTGCTCAGCACCTTCCTCCCACCCTGTGGTGCAACAGATGTCCTTTTCTCCAAAAATGTACTCAATGGGACTGTAACGTTGCTACCACTCACCAGTTGACCTACTGTGAGGAAAAATTAAGTTAGTACATTTCAAACAGGAAAAAGGTCATTTTAAACTCAACGTGATTAACCAAAATTCGAAAAGTATAAAACATAAAAAAATCCTTACCAGAGAGAGAAAACTAATCGTGCTCGGCACCTTCCTCCCACCCTGTGGTGCAACAGATGTCCCTTTCTACAAAAACGTACTCAATGGGACCGTAACGTTGCTACCACTCACCAGTTGACATGCTGTGAGGAAAAATCAAGTTAGTACATTTCAAACAGGAAAAAGGTCATTTTAAACTCAACGTGATTAACCAAAATTCGAAAAGTATAAAACATAAATAAATCCTTACCAGAGAGAGAAAACTAATCGTGCTCGGCACCTTCCTCCCACCCTGTGGTGCCACAGATGTCCCTTTCTCCAAAAATGTACTCAATGGGACCGTAACGATGCTACCACTCACCTGTTGACATGCTGTGAGGAAAAATCAAGTTAGTACATTTCAAACAGGAAAAAGGTCATATTAAATTCAACGTGATTAACCAAAATTCCAAAAGTATAAAACATAAAAAAATCCTTACCAGAGAGAGAAAACTAATCGTGTTCGGCACCTTCTTCGCACCCTGTGGTGCAACAGATGTCCCTTTCTCTAAAAATGTACTCAATGAGATCGTAACGTTGCTACCAGTCACCAGTTGACCTGCTGTGAGGAAAAATCGAGTCAGTAGATTTCAAACAGGAAAAAGGTTATTTTAAACTCAACGTGATTAACCAAAATTCCAAAAGTAAAAAACATAAAAAAATCCTTACCAGAGAGAGAAAAGTAATCGTGCTCGGCACCTTCCTCCCACGCTGTGGTGCAACAGATGTCCCTTTCTCCAAAGATGTGCGCAATGGGACTATAACGTCGCTACCACTCACCAGTTGACCTGCTATGAGGAAAAATCAAGTTAGTACATTTCAAACAGGAAAAAGGTCATTTTAAACTCAACGTGATTAACCAAAATTCCAAAAGTATAAAACATAAAAAAATCCTTACCAGAGAGAGAAAACTAATCGTGCTCGGCACCTTCCTCCCACCCTGTGGTGCAACAGATGTCCCTTTCTCCAAAAATGTACTCAATGAGACCATAACGTTGCTACCACTCACCAGTTGACCTGCTGTGAGGAAAAATCAAGTTAGTACATTTCAAACAGGAAAAAGGTCATTTTAAACTCAACGTGAATAACCAAAATTCCAAAAGTATTAAACATAAAAAAATCCTTACCAGAGAGAGAAAACTAATCGTGCTCGGCACCTTCCTCCCACCCTGTGGTGCAACAGATGTCCCTTTCTCCAAAAATGTACTCAAAGGGACCATAACGTTGCTACCACTCACCAGTTGACCTGCTGTGAGAAAAAATCAAGTTAGTACATTTCAAACAGGAAAAAGGTCATTTTAAACTCAACGTGATTAACCAAAATTCCAAAAGTATAACACATAAGAAAATCCTTACCAGAGAGAGATAGCTAATCGTGCTCGGCACCTTCCTCCCACCCTGTGGTGCGACAGATGTCCCTTTCTCCAAAAATGTACTCAATGAGACCATAACGTTGCTACCACTCACCAGTTGACCTGCTGTGAGGAAAAATCAAGTTAGTACATTTCAAACAGGAAAAAGGTCATATTAAACTCAACGTGATTAACCAAAATTCCAAAAGTATAAAACATAAAAAAATCCTTCCCAGAGAGAGAAAACTAATCGTGCTCGGCACCTTCCTCGCACCCTGTCTTGCAACAGATGTCCCTTTCTCTAAAAATGTAGTCAATGAGATCGTAACGTTGCTACCACTCACCAGTTGACCTGCTGTGAGGAAAAATCGAGTTAGTACATTTCAAACAGGAAAAAGGTCATTTTAAACTCAACGTGATTAACCAAAATTCCAAAAGTATAAAACATAAAAAAATCCTTACCAGAGAGAGAAAACTAATCGTGCTCGGCACCTTCCTCCCACGCTGTGGTGCAACAGATGTCCCTTTCTCCAAAGATGTACTCAATGGGACTATAACGTCGCTACCACTCACCAGTTGACCTGCTGTGAGGAAAAATCAAGTTAGTACATTTCAAACAGGAAAAAAGTCATTTTAAACTCAACGTGATTAACCAAAATTCCAAAGGTATAAAACATAAAAAAATCCTTACCAGAGAGAGAAAACTAATAGTGCTCGGCACCTTCCTCCCAACCTGTGGTGCAACAGATGTCCCTTTCTCCAAAAATGTACTCAATGAGACAATAACGTTGCTACCACTCACCAGTTGACCTGCTGTGAGGAAAAATCAAGTTAGTACATTTCAAACAGGAAAAAGGTCATTTTAAACTCAACGTGATTAACCAAAATTCCAAAAGTATAAAACATAAAAAAATCCTTACCAGAGAGAGAAAACTAATCGTGCTCGGCACCTTCCTCCCACCCTGTGGTGCAACAGATGTCCCTTTCTCCAAAAATGTACTCAATGGGACCGTAACGTTACTACCACTCACCAGTTGACCTGCTGTGAGGAAAAATCAAGTTAGTACATTTCAAACAGGAAAAAGGTCATTTTAAACCCAACGTGATTAAACAAAATTCCAAAAGTATAAAACATAAAAAAATCATTACCAGAGAGAGAAAACTAATCGTGCTCGGCACCTTCCTCCCACCCTGTGGTGCGACAGATGTCCCTTTCTCCAAAAATGTACACAATGGGACCGTAACGTTGCTACCACTCACCAGTTGACCTGCTGTGAAGAAAAATCAAGTTAGTACATTTCAAACAGGAAAAAGGTCATTTTAAACACAACGTGATTAACCAAAATTCCAAAAGTATAAAACATAAAAAAATTCTTACCAGAGAGAGAAAACTAATCGTGCTCGGCACCTTCCTCCCACCCTGTGGTGCAACAGATGTCCCTTTCTCCAAAAATGTACTCAATGGGACCGTAACGTTGCTACCGCTCACCAGTTGACCTGCTGTGAGGAAAAATCAAGTTAGTACATTTCAAACAGGAAAAAGGTCATTTTAAATTCAACGTGATTAACCAAAATTCCAAAAGTATAAAACATAAAAAAATCCTTACCAGAGAGAGAAAACTAATCGTGTTCGGCACCTTCCTCCCACCTTGTGGTGCAACAGATGTCCCTTTCTCCAAAAATGTACTCAATGGGATCGTAACGTTGCTACCACTCACCAGTTGACCTGCTGTGAGGAAAAATCGAGTTAGTACATTTCAAACAGGAAAAAGGTCATTTTAGATTCAACATGATTAACCAAAATTCCAAAAGTATAAAACATAAAAAAATCCTTACCAGAGAGAGAAAACTAATCGTGCTCGGCACCTTCCTCCCACCCTGTGGTGCCACAGATGTCCCTTTCTCCAAAAATGTACTCAATGGGACCGTAACGATGCTACCACTCACCAGTTGACATGCTATGAGGAAAAATCAAGTTAGTACATTTCAAACAGGAAAAAGGTCATATTAAACTCATCGTGATTAACCAAAATTCCAAAAGTATAAAACATAAAAAAATCCTTACCAGAGAGAGAAAACTAATCGTGCTCGGCACCTTCCTCCCACCCTGTGGTGCAACACATGTCCCTTTCTCTAAAAATGTACTCAATGAGATCGTAACGTTGCTACCACTCACCAGTTTACCTGCTGTGAGGAAAAATCGAGTTAGTACATTTCAAACAGGAAAAAGGTCATTTTAAACTCAACGTGATTAACCAAAATTCCAAAAGTATAAAACATAAAAAAATCCTTACCAGAGAGAGAAAACTAATCGTGCTCGGCACCTTCCTCCCACGCTGTGGTGCAACACATGTCCCTTTCTCCAAAGATGTACTCAATGGGACTATAACGTCGCTACCACTCACCAGTTGACCTGCTGTGAGGAAAAATCAAGTTAGTACATTTCAAACAGGAAAAAGGTCATTTTAAACTCAACGTGATTAACTAAAATTCCAAAAGTATAAAACATAAAAAAATCCTTACCAGAGAGAGAAAACTAATCGTGCTCGGCACCTTCCTCCCACCCTGTGGTGCAACAGATGTCCCTTACTCCAAAAATGTACTCAATGAGACCATAACGTTGCTACCACTCACCAGTTGACCTGCTGTGAGGAAAAATCAAGTTAGTACATTTCAAACAGGAAAAAGGTCATTTTAAACTCAACGTGATTAACCAAAATTCCAAAAGTATAAAACATAAAAAAATCCTTACCAGAGAGAGAAACCTAATCGTGCTCGGCACCTTCCTCCCACCCTGTGGTGCAACAGATGTCCCTTTCTCCAAAAATGTACTCAATGAGATCGTAACATTGCTACCACTCACCAGTTGACCTGCTGTGAGGAAAAATCGAGTTAGTGCATTTCAAAAGGGAAAAAGGTCATTTTAAACTCAACGTGATTAACCAAAATTCCAAAAGTATAAAACATAAGAAAATCCTTACCAGAGAGAGAAAGCTAATCGTGCTCGGCACCTTCCTCCCACCCTGTGGTGCGACAGATGTCCCTTTCTCCAAAGATGTACTCAATGGGACTGTAACGTCGCTACCATTCACCAGTTGACCTGCTGTGAGGAAAAATCAAGTTAGTACTTTCAAACAGGAAAAAGGTCATTTTAAACTCAACGTGATTAACCAAAAATGCAAAAGTATAAAACATAAAAAAATCCTTACTAGAGAGAGAAAACTAATCGTGCTTGGCACCTTCCTCCCACCCTGTGGTGCAACAGATGTCCCTTTCTCCAAAAATGTACTCAATGGGACCATAACGTTGCTACCACTCACCAGTTGACCTGCTGTGAGGAAAAATCAAGTTAGTACATTTCAAACAGGAAGAAGGTCATTTTAAACTCAACGTGATTAACCAAAATTCCAAAAGTATAAAAAACATAAAAAAATCCTTACCAGAGAGGGAAAACTAATCGTGCTCAGCACCTTCCTCCCACCCTGTGGTGCAACAGATGTCCCTTTCTCCAAAAACGTACTCAATGGGACCGTAACATTGCTACCACTCACCAGTTGACATGCTGTGAGGAAAAATCAAGTTAGTACATTTCAAACAGGAAAAAGGTCATTTTAAACTCAACGTGATTAACCAAAATTCCAAAAGTATAAACCATAAAAAAATCCTTACCAGAGAGAGATAACTAATCGTGCTCGGCACCTTCCTCCCACCCTGTTGTGCAACAGATGTCCCTTTCTCCAAAAATGTACTCAATGAGACCATAACGTTGCTACCACTCACCAGTTTACCTGCTGTGAGGAAAAATCAAGTTAGTACATTTCAAACAGGAAAAAGGTCATTTTAAACTCAACGTGATTAACCAAAATTCCAAAAGTATAAAACATAAAAAAATCGTTACCAGAGAGAGAAAACTAATCGTGCTCGGCACCTTCCTCCCACCCTGTGGTGCAACAGATGTCCCTTTCTCCAAAGATGTACTCAATGGGACTATAACGTCGCTACCACTCACCAGTTGACCTGCTGCGAGGAAAAATCAAGTTAGTACATTTCAAACAGGAAAAAGGTCATTTTAAACTCAACGTGATTAACCAAAATTCCAAAAGTATAAAACATAAAAAAATCCTTACCAGAGAGAGAAAACTAATCGTGCTCGGCACCTTCCTCCCACCCTGTTGTGCAACAGATGTCCCTTTCTCCAAAAATGTACTCAATGAGACCATAACGTTGCTACCACTCACCAGTTTACCTGCTGTGAGGAAAAATCAAGTTAGTACATTTCAAACAGGAAAAAGGTCATTTTAAACTCAACGTGATTAACCAAAATTCCAAAAGTATAAAACATAAAAAAATCCTTACCAGAGAGAGAAAACTAATCGTGCTCGGCACCTTCCTCCCACCCTGTGGTGCAACAGATGTCCCTTTCTCCAAAAATGTACTCAAACGGACCATAACGTTGCTACCACTCACCAGTTGACCTGCTGTGAGAAAAAAATCAAGTTAGTACATTTCAAACAGGAAAAAGGTCATTTTAAACTCAACGTGATTAACCAAAATTCCAAAAGTATAACACATAAGAAAATCCTTACCAGAGAGAGAAAGCTAATCGTGCTCGGCACCTTCCTCCCACCCTGTGGTGCGACAGATGTTCCTTTCTCCAAAGATGTACTCAATGGGACTGTAACGTCGCTACCATTCACCAGTTGACCTGCTGTGAGGAAAAATCAAGTTAGTACATTTCAAACAGGAAAAAGGTCAATTTAAACTCAACGTGATTAACCAAAAATGCAAAAGTATAAAACATAAAAAAATCCTTACTAGAGAGAGAAAACTAATCGTGCTTGGCACCTTCCTCCCACCCTGTGGTGCAACAGATGTCCTTTTCTCCAAAAATGTACTCAATGGGACCAATACGTTGCTACCACTCACCAGTTGACCTGCTGCGAGGAAAAATCAAGTTAGTACATTTCAAACAGGAAAAAGGTCATTTTAAACTCAACGTGATTAACCAAAATTCCAAAAGTATAAAACATAAAAAAATCCTTACCAGAGAGAGATAACTAATCGTGCTCGGCACCTTCCTCCCACCCTGTTGTGCAACAGATGTCCCTTTCTCCAAAAATGTACTCAATGAGACCATAACGTTGCTACCACTCACCAGTTTACCTGCTGTGAGGAAAAATCAAGTTAGTACATTTCAAACAGGAAAAAGGTCATTTTAAACTCAACGTGATTAACCAAAATTCCAAAAGTATAAAACATAAAATAATCCTTACCAGAGAGAGAAAACTAATCGTGCTCAGCACCTTCCTCCCACCCTGTGGTGCAACAGATGTTCCTTTCTCCAAAGATGTACTCAATGGGACTGTAACGTCGCTACCATTCACCAGTTGACCTGCTGTGAGGAAAAATCAAGTTAGTACATTTCAAACAGGAAAAAGGTCATTTTAAACTCAACGTGATTAACCAAAATTCCAAAAGTATAACACATAAGAAAATCCTTACCAGAGAGAGAAAGCTAATCGTGCTCGGCACCTTCCTCCCACCCTGTGGTGCGACAGATGTTCCTTTCTCCAAAGATGTACTCAATGGGACTGTAACGTCGCTACCATTCACCAGTTGACCTGCTGTGAGGAAAAATCAAGTTAGTACATTTCAAACAGGAAAAAGGTCAATTTAAACTCAACGTGATTAACCAAAAATGCAAAAGTATAAAACATAAAAAAATCCTTACTAGAGAGAGAAAACTAATCGTGCTTGGCACCTTCCTCCCACCCTGTGGTGCAACAGATGTCCTTTTCTCCAAAAATGTACTCAATGGGACCAATACGTTGCTACCACTCACCAGTTGACCTGCTGTGAGGAAAAATCAAGTTAGTACATTTCAAACAGGAAAAAGGTCATTTTAAACTCAACGTGATTAACCAAAATTCCAAAAGTATAATACATAAAAAAATCCTTACCAGAGAGAGAAAACTAATCGTGCTCAGCACCTTCCTCCCACCCTGTGGTGCAACAGATGTCCCTTTCTCCAAAAACGTACTCAATGGGACCGTAACGTTGCTACCACTCACCAGTTGACATGCTGTGAGGAAAAATCAAGTTAGTACATTTCAAACAGGAAAAAGGTCATTTTAAATTCAACGTGATTAACCAAAATTCCAAAAGTATAATACATAAAAAAATCCTTACCAGAGAGAGAAAACTAATCGTGCTCAGCACCTTCCTCCCACCCTGTGGTGCAACAGATGTCCCTTTCTCCAAAGATGTACTCAATGGGACTGTAACGTTGCTACCACTCACCAGTTGACCTACTGTGAGGAAAAATTAAGTTAGTACATTTCAAACAGGAAAAAGGTCATTTTAAACTCAACGTGATTAACCAAAATTCCAAAAGTATAAAACATAAAAAAATCCATACCAGAGAGACAAAAATAATCGTGCTCGGCACCTTCCTCCCACCCAGTGGTGCAACAGATGTCCCTTTCTCCAAAAACGTACTCAATGGGACCGTAACGTTGCTACCACTCACCAGTTGACATGCTGTGAGGAAAAATCAAGTTAGTACATTTCAAACAGGAAAAAGGTCATTTTAAACTCAACGTGATTAACCAAAATTCGAAAAGTATAAAACATAAAAAAATCCTTACCAGAGAGAGAAAACTAATCGTGCTCGGCTCCTTCCTCCCACCCTGTGGTGCCACAGATGTCCCTTTCTCCAAAAATGTACTCAATGGGACCGTAACGATGCTACCACTCACCAGTTGACATGCTGTGAGGAAAAATCAAGTTAGTACATTTCAAACAGGAAAAAGGTCATATTAAATTCAACGTGATTAACCAAAATTCCAAAAGTATAAAACATAAAAAAATCCTTACCAGAGAGAGAAAACTAATCGTGTTCGGCACCTTCTTCGCACCCTGTGGTGCAACAGATGTCCCTTTCTCTAAAAATGTACTCAATGAGATCGTAACGTTGCTACCAGTCACCAGTTGACCTGCTGTGAGGAAAAATCGAGTCAGTAGATTTCAAACAGGAAAAAGGTCATTTTAAACTCAACGTGATTAACCAAAATTCCAAAAGTATAAAACATAAAAAAATCCTTACCAGAGAGAGAAAACTAATCGTGCTCGGCACCTTCCTCCCACGCTGTGGTGCAACAGATGTCCCTTTCTCCAAAGATGTGCGCAATGGGACTATAACGTCGCTACCACTCACCAGTTGACCTGCTATGAGGAAAAATCAAGTTAGTACATTTCAAACAGGAAAAAGGTCATTTTAAACTCAACGTGATTAACCAAAATTCCAAAAGTATAAAACATAAAAAAATCCTTACCAGAGAGAGAAAACTAATCGTGCTCGGCACCTTCCTCCCACCCTGTGGTGCAACAGATGTCCCTTTCTCCAAAAATGTACTCAATGAGACCATAACGTTGCTACCACTCACCAGTTGACATGCTGTGAGGAAAAATCAAGTTAGTACATTTCAAACAGGAAAAAGGTCATTTTAAACTCAACGTGAATAACCAAAATTCCAAAAGTATTAAACATAAAAAAATCCTTACCAGAGAGAGAAAACTAATCGTGCTCGGCACCTTCCTCCCACCCTGTGGTGCAACAGATGTCCCTTTCTCCAAAAATGTACTCAAAGGGACCATAACGTTGCTACCACTCACCAGTTGACCTGCTGTGAGAAAAAATCAAGTTAGTACATTTCAAACAGGAAAAAGGTCATTTTAAACTCAACGTGATTAACCAAAATTCCAAAAGTATAACACATAAGAAAATCCTTACCAGAGAGAGAAAGCTAATCGTGCTCGGCACCTTCCTCCCACCCTGTGGTGCGACAGATGTCCCTTTCTCCAAAAATGTACTCAATGAGACCATAACGTTGCTACCACTCACCAGTTGACCTGCTGTGAGGAAAAATCAAGTTAGTACATTTCAAACAGGAAAAAGGTCATATTAAACTCAACGTGATTAACCAAAATTCCAAAAGTATAAAACATAAAAAAATCCTTCCCAGAGAGAGGAAACTAATCGTGCTCGGCACCTTCCTCGCACCTTGTCTTGCAACAGATGTCCCTGTCTCTAAAAATGTAGTCAATGAGATCGTAACGTTGCTACCACTCACCAGTTGACCTGCTGTGAGGAAAAATCAAGTTAGTACATTTCAAACAGGAAAAAGGTCATTTTAAACTCAACGTGATTAACCAAAATTCCAAAAGTATAAAACATAAAAAAATCCTTACCAGAGAGAGAAAACTAATAGTGCTCGGCACCTTCCTCCCACCCTGTGGTGCAACAGATGTCCCTTTCTCCAAAAATGTACTCAATGAGACAATAACGTTGCTACCACTCACCAGTTGACCTGCTGTGAGGAAAAATCAAGTTAGTACATTTCAAACAGGAAAAAGGTCATTTTAAACTCAACGTGATTAACCAAAATTCCAAAAGTATAAAACATAAAAAAATCCTTACCAGAGAGAGAAAACTAATCGTGCTCGGCACCTTCCTCCCACCCTGTGGTGCAACAGATGTCCCTTTCTCCAAAAATGTACTCAATGGGACCGTAACGTTGCTACCACTCACCAGTTGACCTGCTGTGAGGAAAAATCAAGTTAGTACATTTCAAACAGGAAAAAGGTCATTTTAAACCCAACGTGATTAAACAAAATTCCAAAAGTATAAAACATAAAAAAATCATTACCAGAGAGAGAAAACTAATCGTGCTCGGCACCTTCCTCCCACCCTGTGGTGCAACAGAGATCCCTTTCTCCAAAAATGTACTCAATGGGATCGTAACGTTGCTACCACTCACCAGTTGACCTGCTGTGAGGAAAAATCGAGTTAGTACATTTCAAACAGGAAAAAGGTCATTTTAGATTCAACATGATTAACCAAAATTCCAAAAGTATAAAACATAAAAAAATCCTTACCAGAGAGAGAAAACTAATCGTGCTCGGCACCTTCCTCCCACCCTGTGGTGCAACACATGTCCCTTTCTCTAAAAATGTACTCAATGAGATCGTAACGTTGCTACCACTCACCAGTTGACTTGCTGTGAGGAAAAATCGAGTTAGTACATTTCAAACAGGAAAAAGGTCATTTTAAACTCAACGTGATTAACCAAAATTCCAAAAGTATAAAACATAAAAAAATCCTTACCAGAGAGAGAAAACTAATCGTGCTCGGCACCTTCCTCCCACGCTGAGGTGCAACACATGTCCCTTTCTCCAAAGATGTACTCAATGGGACTATAACGTCGCTACCACTCACCAGTTGACCTGCTGTGAGGAAAAATCAAGTTAGTACATTTCAAACAGGAAAAAGGTCATTTTAAACTCAACGTGATTAACTAAAATTCCAAAAGTATAAAACATAAAAAAATCCTTACCAGAGAGAGAAAACTAATCGTGCTCGGCACCTTCCTCCCACCCTGTGGTGCAACAGATGTCCCTTACTCCAAAAATGTACTCAATGAGACCATAACGTTGCTACCACTCACCAGTTGACCTGCTGTGAGGAAAAATCAAGTTAGTACATTTCAAACAGGAAAAAGGTCATTTTAAACTCAACGTGATTAACCAAAATTCCAAAAGTATAAAACATAAAAAAATCCTTACCAGAGAGAGAAAACTAATCGTGCTCGGCACCTTCCTCCCACCATGTGGTGCAACAGATGTCCCTTTCTCCAAAAATGTACTCAATGAGATCGTAACATTGCTACCACTCACCAGTTGACCTGCTGTGAGGAAAAATCGAGTTAGTGCATTTCAAAAGGGAAAAAGGTCATTTTAAAACCAACGTGATTAACCAAAATTCCAAAAGTATAAAACATAAAAAAATCCTTACCAGAGAGAGAAAACTAATCGTGCTCGGCACCTTCCTCCCACGCTGTGGTGCAACAGATGTCCCTTTCTCCAAAGATGTACTCAATGGGACTATAACGTCGCTACCACACACCAGTTGACCTGCTGTGAGGAAAAATCAAGTTAGTACATTTCAAACAGGAAAAAGGTCATTTTAAACTCAACGTGATTAACCAAAATTCCAAAAGTATAAAACATAAAAAAATCCTTACCAGAGAGAGAAAACTAATCGTCCTCGGCACCTTCCTCCCACCCTGTGGTGCAACAGATGTCCCTTTCTCCAAAAATGTACTCAATGAGACCATAACGTTGCTACCACTCACCAGTTGACCTGCTGTGAGGAAAAATCAAGTTAGTACATTTCAAACAGGAAAAAGGTCATTTTAAACTCAACGTGATTAACCAAAATTCCAAAAGTATAAAACATAAAAAAATCGTTACCAGAGAGAGAAAACTAATCGTGCTCGGCACCTTCCTCCCACCCTGTGGTGCAACAGATGTCCCTTTCTCCAAAAATGTACTCAAAGGGACCATAACGTTGCTACCACTCACCAGTTGACCTGCTGTGAGAAAAAATCAAGTTAGTACATTTCAAACAGGAAAAAGGTCATTTTAAACTCAACGTGATTAACCAAAATTCCAAAAGTATAACACATAAGAAAATCCTTACCAGAGAGAGAAAGCTAATCGTGCTCGGCACCTTCCTCCCACCCTGTGGTGCGACAGATGTCCCTTTCTCCAAAGATGTACTCAATGGGACTGTAACGTCGCTACCATTCACCAGTTGACCTGCTGTGAGGAAAAATCAAGTTAGTACTTTCAAACAGGAAAAAGGTCATTTTAAACTCAACGTGATTAACCAAAAACGCAAAAGTATAAAACATAAAAAAATCCTTACTAGAGAGAGAAAACTAATTGTGCTTGGCACCTTCCTCCCACCCTGTGGTGCAACAGATGTCCCTTTCTCCAAAAATGTACTCAATGGGACCATAACGTTGCTACCACTCACCAGTTGACCTGCTGTGAGGAAAAATTAAGTTAGTACATTTCAAACAGGAAGAAGGTCATTTTAAACTCAACGTGATTAACCAAAATTCCAAAAGTATAAAAAACATAAAAGAATCCTTACCAGAGAGGGAAAACTAATCGTGCTCAGCACCTTCCTCCCACCCTGTGGTGCAACAGATGTCCCTTTCTCCAAAAACGTACTCAATGGGACCGTAACATTGCTACCACTCACCAGTTGACATGCTGTGAGGAAAAATCAAGTTAGTACATTTCAAACAGGAAAAAGGTCATTTTAAACTCAACGTGATTAACCAAAATTCCAAAAGTATAAACCATAAAAAAATCCTTACCAGAGAGAGAAAACTAGTCGTGCTCGGCACCTTCCACCCACCCTGTGGTGCAACAGATGTCCCTTTCTCCAAAAATGTACTCAATGGGACTGTAACGTTGCTACCACAAACCAGTTGACCTGCTGTGAGGAAAAATCAAGTTAGTACATTTCAAACAGGAAAAAGGTCATTTTAAACTCAACGTGATTAACCAAAATTCCAAAAGTATAAAACATAAAAAAATCCTTACCAGAGAGAGAAAACATCGTGCTCGGCTCCTTCCTCCCACCCTGTGGTGCAACAGATGTCCCTTTCTCCAAAAATGTACTCAATGGGACCGTAACGTTGCTACCACTCACAAGTTGACCTGCTGTGAGGAAAAAACAAGTTAGTACATTTCAAACAGGAAATAGATCATTTTAAGCTCAACGTGATTAACCAAAATTCCAAAAGTATAAAACATAAAAAAAACCTTACCAGAGAGAGAAAACTAATTGCGCTCGGCACCTTCCTCCCACCCTGTGGTGCAACAGATGTCCCTTTCTCCAAAAATGTACTCAATGGGACCGTAACGTTGCTACCACTCACCAGTTGACCTGCTGTGAGAAAAAATCAAGTTAGTACATTTCAAACAGGAAAAAGGTCATTTTAAACTCAACGTGATTAACCAAAATTCCAAAAGTATAACACATAAGAAAATCCTTACCAGAGAGAGAAAGCTAATCGTGCTCGGCACCTTCCTCCCACCCTGTGGTGCGACAGATGTCACTTTCTCCAAAAATGTACTCAATGGGACTGTAACGTCGCTACCATTCACCAGTTGACCTGCTGTGAGGAAAAATCAAGTTAGTACTTTCAAACAGGAAAAAGGTCATTTTAAACCCAACGTGATTAACCAAAAATGCAAAAGTATAAAACATAAAAAAATCCTTACCAGAGAGAGAAAACTAATCGTGCTCGGCACCTTCCTCCCACCCTGTGGTGCAACAGATGTCCCTTTCTCCAAAAATGTACTCAATGAGATCGTAACATTGCTACCACTCACCAGTTGACCTGCTGTGAGGAAAAATCGAGTTAGTGCATTTCAAAAGGGAAAAAGGTCATTTTAAACTCAACGTGATTAACCAAAATTCCAAAAGTATAAAACATAAAAAAATCCTTACCAGAGAGAGAAAACTAATCGTGCTCGGCACCTTCCTCCCACGCTGTGGTGCAACAGATGTCCCTTTCTCCAAAGATGTACTCAATGGGACTATAACGTCGCTACCACACACCAGTTGACCTGCTGTGAGGAAAAATCAACTTAGTACATTTCAAACAGGAAAAAGGTCATTTTAAACTCAACGTGATTAACCAAAATTCCAAAAGTATAAAACATAAAAAAATCCTTACCAGAGAGAGAAAACTAATCGTGCTCGGCACCTTCCTCCCACCCTGTGGTGCAACAGATGTCCCTTTCTCCAAAAATGTACTCAATGAGACCATAACGTTGCTACCACTCACCAGTTGACCTGCTGTGAGGAAAAATCAAGTTAGTACATTTCAAACAGGAAAAAGGTCATTTTAAACTCAACGTGATTAACCAAAATTCCAAAAGTATAAGACATAAAAAAATCCTTACCAGAGAGAGAAAACTAATCGTGCTCGGCACCTTCCTCCCACCCTGTGGTGCAACAGATGTCCCTTTCTCCAAAAATGTACTCAAAGGGACCATAACGTTGCTACCACTCACCAGTTGACCTGCTGTGAGAAAAAATCAAGTTAGTACATTTCAAACAGGAAAAAGGTCATTTTAAACTCAACGTGATTAACCAAAATTCCAAAAGTATAACACATAAGAAAATCCTTACCAGAGAGAGAAAGCTAATCGTGCTCGGCACCTTCCTCCCACCCTATGGTGCAACAGATGTCCCTTTCTCCAAAGATGTACTCAATGGGACTGTAACGTCGCTACCATTCACCAGTTGACCTGCTGTGAGGAAAAATCAAGTTAGTACTTTCAAACAGGAAAAGGTCATTTTAAACTCAACGTGATTAACCAAAAATGCAAAAGTATAAAACATAAAAAAATCCTTACTAGAGAGAGAAAACTAATCGTGCTTGGCACCTTCCTCCCACCCTGTGGTGCAACAGATGTCCCTTTCTCCAAAAATGTACTCAATGGGACCATAACGTTGCTACCACTCACCAGTTGACCTGCTGTGAGGAAAAATCAAGTTAGTACATTTCAAACAGGAAGAAGGTCATTTTAAACTCAACGTGATTAACCAAAATTCCAAAAGTATAAAAAACATAAAAAAATCCTTACCAGAGAGGGAAAACTAATCGTGCTCAGCACCTTCCTCCCACCCTGTGGTGCAACAGATGTCCCTTTCTCCAAAGATGTACTCAATGGGACTGTAACGTTGCTACCACTCACCAGTTGACCTACTGTGAGGAAAAATTAAGTTAGTACATTTCAAACAGGAAAAAGGTCATTTTAAACTCAACGGGATTAACCAAAATTCCAAAAGTATAAATCATAAAAAAATCCATACCAGAGAGAGAAAACTAATCATGCTCGGCACCTTCCTCCCACCCTGTGGTGCAACAGATGTCCCTTTCTCCAAATACGTACTCAATGGGACCGTAACGTTGCTACCACTCACCAGTTGACATGCTGTGAGGAAAAATCAAGTTAGTACATTTCAAACAGGAAAAAGGTCATTTTAAACTCAACGTGATTAACCAAAATTCGAAAAGTATAAAACATAAAAAAATCCTTACCAGAGAGAGAAAACTAATCGTGCTCGGCCCCTTCCTCCCACCCTGTGGTGCAACAGATGTCCCTTTCTCCAAAAATGTACTCAATGGGACCGTAACATTGCTACCACTCACCAGTTGACCTGCTGTGAGGAAATATCAAGTTAGTACATTTCAAACAGGAAAAAGGTCATTTTAAACTCAACGTGATTAACCAAAATTCCAAAAGTATAAAACATAAAAAAATCCTTACCAGAGAGAGAAAACTAGTCGTGCTCGGCACCTTCCACCCACCCTGTGGTGCAACAGATGTCCCTTTCTCCAAAAATGTACTCAATGGGACTGTAACGTTGGTACCACAAACCAGTTGACCTGCTGTGAGGAAAAATCAAGTTAGTACATTTCAAACAGGAAAAAGGTCATTTTAAACTCAACGTGATTAACCAAAATTCCAAAAGTATAAAACATAAAAAAATCCTTACCAGAGAGAGAAAACATCGTGCTCGGCTCCTTCCTCCCACCCTGTGGTGCAACAGATGTCCCTTTCTCCAAAAATGTACTCAATGGGACCGTAACGTTGCTACCACTCACAAGTTGACCTGCTGTGAGGAAAAAACAAGTTAGTACATTTCAAACAGGAAATAGGTCATTTTAAGCTCAACGTGATTAACCAAAATTCCAAAAGTATAAAACATAAAAAAAACCTTACCAGAGAGAGAAAACTAATTGCGCTCGGCACCTTCCTCCCACCCTGTGGTGCAACAGATGTCCCTTTCTCCAAAAATGTACTCAATGGGACCGTAACGTTGCTACCACTCACCAGTTGACCTGCTGTGAGGAAAAATCAAGTTAGTACATTTCAAACACGAAAAACGTCATTTTAAAATCAACGTGATTAACCAAAATTCCAAAAGTTTAAAGCATAAAAAAATCCTTACCAGAGAGAGAAAACTATTCGTGCTCCTCACCCTCCTCCCACCCTGTGGTGCAACAGATGTCCCTTTCTCCAAAAATGTACTCAATGGGACCGTAACGTTGCTACCACTCACAAGTTGACCTGCTGTGAGGAAAAATCAAGTTAGTACATTTCAAACAGGAAAAAGGTCATTTTAAACTCAACATGATTTACCAAAATTCCAAAAGTATAAAACATAAAAAAATCCTTACCAGAGAGAGAAAACTAATCGTGCTCGGCACCTTCCTCCCACCCTGTGGTGCAACAGATGTCCCTTTCTCCAAAAATGTACTCAATGGGACTGTAACATTGCTACCACTCACGAGTTGACCTGCTGTGAGGAAAAATCAAGTTAGTATATTTCAAACAGGAAAAAGGTCATTTTAAACTCAACGTGATTAACAAAAACTCCAAAAGTATAAAACATAAAAAAGTCCTTACCAGAGAGAGAAAACTAATCGTGCTCGGCACCTTCCTCCCACCCTGTGGTGCAACAGATGTCCCTTTCTCCAAAAATGTACTCAATGGGACCGTAATGTTGCTACCACTCACCAGTAGACCTGCTGTGAGGAAAAATCAAGTTAGTACATTTCAAACAGGAAAAAGGTCATTTTAAACTCAACGTGATTAGCCAAAATTCCAAAAGTATAAAACATAAAAAAATCCTTACCAGAGAGAGAAAACTAATCGTGCTCGGCACCTTCTTCCCACCCTGTGGTGCAACAGATGTCCCTTTCTCCAAAAATGTACTCAATTGGACCGTAACGTTGCTACCACTCACCAGATGACCTGCTGTGAGGAAAAATCAAGTTAGTACATTTCAAACAGGAAAAAGGTCATTTTAAACCCAACGTGATTAAACAAAATTCCAAAAGTATAAAAGATAAAAAAATCCTTACCAGAGAGAGAATACTAATCGTGCTCGGCACCTTCCTCCCACCCTGTGGTGCAACAGATGTCCCTTGCTCCAAAAATGTACTCAATGGGACCGTAACGTTGCTACCACTCACCAGTTGACCTGCTGTGAGGAAAAATCAAGTTAGTACATTTCAAACAGGAAAAAGGTCATTTTAAACTCAACGTGATTAACCAAAATTCCAAAAGTATAAAACATAAAAAAATCCTTACCAGAGAGAGAAAACTAATCGTGCTCGGCCCCTTCCTCCCACCCTGTGGTGCAACAGATGTCCCTTTCTCCAAAAATGTACTCAATGGGACCGTAACATTGCTACCACTCACCAGTTGACCTGCTGTGAGGAAAAATCAAGTTAGTACATTTCAAACAGGAAAAAGGTCATTTTAAACTCAACGTGATTAACCAAAATTCCAAACGTATAAAACATAAAAAAATCCTTACCACAGAGAGAAAACTAGTCGTTCTCGGCCCCTTCCACCCACCCTGTGGTGCAACAGATGTCCCTTTCTCCAAAAATGTACTCAATGGGATTGTAACGTTGCTACCACAAACCAGTTGACCTGCTGTGAGGAAAAATCAAGTTAGTACATTTCAAACAGGAAAAAGGTCATTTTAAACTCAACGTGATTAACCAAAATTCCAAAAGTAGAAAACATAAAAAAATCCTTACCAGAGAGAGAAAACTAATCGTGCTCGGCTCCTTCCTCCCACCCTGTGGTGCAACAGATGTCCCTTTCTCCAAAAATGTACTCAATGGGACCGTAACGTTGCTACCACTCACCAGTTGACTTGCTGTGAGGAAAAATCAAGTTAGTACATTTCAAACAGGAAATAGGTCATTTTAAGCTCAACGTGATTAACCAAAATTCCAAAAGTATAAAACATAAAAAAATCCTTACCAGAGAGAGAAAACTAATTGTGCTCGGCACCTTCCTCCCACCCTGTGGTGCAACAGATGTCCCTTTCTCCAAAAATGTACTCAATGGGACCGTAACGTTGCTACCACTCACAAGTTGACCTGCTGTGAGGATAAATCAAGTTAGTACATTTCAAACACGAAAAACGTCATTTTAAAATCAACGTGATTAACCAAAATTCCAAAAGTATAAAGCATAAAAAAATCCTTACCAGAGAGAGAAAACTATTCGTGCTCCTCACCCTCCTCCCACCCTGTGGTGCAACAGATGTCCCTTTCTCCAAAAATGTACTCAATGGGACCGTAACGTTGCTACCACTCACAAGTTGACCTGCTGTGTGGAAAAATCAAGTTAGTACATTTCAAACAGGAAAAAGGTCATTTTAAACTCAACGTGATTAACCAAAATTCCAAAAGTATAAAACATAAAAAAATCCTTACCAGAGAGAGAAAACTAGTCGTGCTCGGCACCTTCCACCCACCCTGTGGTGCAACAGATGTCCCTTACTCCAAAAATGTACTCAATGGGAATGTAACGTTGCTACCACTCACCAGTTGACCTGCTGTGAGGAAAAATCAAGTTAGTACATTTCAAACAGGAAAAAGGTCATTTTAATTTCAACCTGATTAACAAAAATTCCAAAAGTAGAAAACATAAAATAGTCCTTACCAGAGAGAGAAAACTAATCGTGCTCGGCACCTTCCTCCCACCCTGTGGTGCAACAGATGTCCCTTTCTCCAAAAATGTACTCAATGGGACCGTAACGTTGCTACCACTCACCAGTTGACCTGCTGTGAGGAAAAATCAAGTTAGTACATTTCAAACAGGAAAAAGGTCATTTTAAACTCAACGTGATTAACCAAAATTCCAAAAGTATAAAACATAAAAAAATCCTTACCAGAGAGAGAAAACTAATCGTGCTCGGCACCTTCCTCCCACCCTGTGGTGCAACAGATGTCCCTTTCTCCAAAAATGTACTCAATGGGACCGTAACAGTGCTACCACTCACCAGTTGACCTGCTGTGAGGAAAAATCAAGTTAGTACATTTCAAACAGGAACAAGGTCATTTTAAACCCAACGTGATTAAACAAAATTCCAAAAGTATAAAACATAAAAAAATCCTTACCAGAGAGAGAAAACTAATCGTGCTCGGCACCTTCCTCCCACCCTGTGGTGCAACAGATGTCCCTTTCTCCAAAAATGTACTCAATGGGACCGTAACGTTGCTACCACTCACCAGTTGACCTGCTGTGAGGAAAAATCAAGTTAGTACATATCAAACAGGAAAAAGGTCAATTTAAACTCAACGTGATTAACCAAAATTCCAAAAGTATAAAACATAAAAAAATCCTTACCAGAGAGAGAAAACTAATCGTGCTCGGCACCTTCCTCCTACCCTGTGGTGCAACAGATGTCCCTTTCTCCAAAGATGTACTCAATGGGACCGTAACGATTCTACCACTCACCAGTTGACCTGCTGTGAGGAAAAATCAAGTTAGTACATTTCAAACAGGAAAAAGGTCATATTAAACTCAACGTGATTAACCAAATTCCAAAAGTATAAAACATAAAAAAATCCTTACCAGAGAGAGAAAACTAATCGTGGTCGGCACCTTCCTCCCACCCTGTGGTGCAACAGATGTCCCTTTCTCCCAAAATGTACTCAATGGGATCGTAACGTTGCTACCACTCACCAGTTGACCTGCTGTGAGGAAAAATCGAGTTAGTACATTTCAAACAGGAAAAAGGTCATTTTAAACTCAACGTGATTAACCAAAATTCCAAAAGTATAAAACATAAAAAAATCCTTACTAGAGAGAGAAAACTAATCGTGCTCGGCACCTTCCTCCCACCCTGTGGTGCAACAGATGTCCCTTTCTCGAAAGATGTACTCAATGGGACTGTAACGTCGCTACCACTCACCAGTTGACCTGCTGTGAGAAAAAATCAAGTTAGTACATTTCAAACAGGAAAAAGGTCATTTTAAACTCAACGTGATTAACCAAAATTCAAAAAGAATAAAACATAAAAAAATCCTTACCAGAGAGAGAAAACTAATCGTGCTCGGCACCTTCCTCCTACCCTGTGGTGCAACAGATGTCCCTTTCTCCAAAGATGTACTCAATGGGACTGTAACGTCGCTACCACTCACCAGTTGACCTGCTGTGAGGAAAAATCAAGTTAGTACATTTCAAACAGGAAAAAGGTCATTTTAAACTCAACGTGATTAACCAAAATTCCAAAAGTATAAAACATAAAAAATCCTTACCAGAGAGAGAAAACTAATCCTGCTCGGCACCTTCCTCCTACCCTGTGGTGCAACACATGTCCCTTTCTCCAAAAATGTACTCAATGGGACTGTAACGTCGCTACCACTCACCAGTTGACCTGCTGTGAGGAAAAATCAAGTTAGTACATTTCAAACACGAAAAAGGTCATTTTAAACTCAACGTGATTAACCAAAATTCCAAAAGAATAAAACATAAAAAAATCCTTACCAGAGAGAGAAAACTAATCGTGCTCGGCACCTTCCTCCTACCCTGTGGTGCAACACATGTCCCTTTCTCCAAAAATGTACTCAATGGGACTGTAACGTCGCTACCACTCACCAGTTGACCTGCTGTGAGGAAAAATCAAGTTAGTACATTTCAAACAGGAAAAAGGTCATTTTAAACTCAACGTGATTAACCAAAATTCCAAAAGTATAAAACATAAAAAATCCTTACCAGAGAGAGAAAACTAATCGTGCTCGGCACCTTCCTCCTACCCTGTGGTGCAACACATGTCCCTTTCTCCAAAAATGTACTCAATGGGACTGTAACGTCGCTACCACTCACCAGTTGACCTGCTGTGAGAAAAAATAAAGTTAGTACATTTCAAACAGGAAAAAGGTCATTTTAAACTCAACGTGATTAACCAAAATTCCAAAAGAATAAAACATAAAAAATCCTTACCAGAGAGAGAAAACTAATCGTGCTCGGCACCTTCCTCCTACCCTGTGGTACAACACATGTCCCTTTCTCCAAAAATGTACTCAATGGGACTGTAACGTCGCTACCACTCACCAGTTGACCTGCTGTGAGGAAAAATCAAGTTAGTACATTTCAAACAGGAAAAAGGTCATTTTAAACTCAACGTGATTAACCAAAATTCCAAAAGTATAAAACATAAAAAATCCTTACCAGAGAGAGAAAACTAATCGTGCTCGGCACCTTCCTCCTACCCTGTGGTGCAACACATGTCCCTTTCTCCAAAAATGTATTCAATGGGACTGTAACGTCGCTACCACTCACCAGTTGACCTGCTGTGAGGAAAAATCAAGTTAG
Source organism: Schistocerca serialis cubense (assembly GCF_023864345.2). NCBI lineage: Eukaryota > Metazoa > Arthropoda > Insecta > Orthoptera > Acrididae > Schistocerca > Schistocerca serialis. The sequence continues at coordinate 48,142,337 of NC_064646.1, read as the reverse complement.
TACATTTCAAACAGGAAAAAGGTCATTTTAAACTCAACGTGATTAACCAAATTCCAAAAGTATAAAACATAAAAAATCCTTACCAGAGAGAGAAAACTAATCGTGCTCGGCACCTTCCTCCTACCCTGTGGTGCAACACATGTCCCTTTCTCCAAAGATGTACTCAATGGGACTGTAACGTCGCTACCACTCACCAGTTGACCTGCTGTGAGGAAAAATCAAGTTAGTACATTTCAAACAGGAAAAAGGTCATTTTAAACTCAACGTGATTAACCAAATTCCAAAAGTATAAAACATAAAAAATCCTTACCAGAGAGAGAAAACTAATCGTGCTCGGCACCTTCCTCCTACCCTGTGGTGCAACACATGTCCCTTTCTCCAAAGATGTACTCAATGGGACTGTAACGTCGCTACCACTCACCAGTTGACCTGCTGTGAGGAAAAATCAAGTTAGTACATTTCAAACAGGAAAAAGGTCATTTTAAACTCAACGTGATTAACCAAAATTCCAAAAGTATAAAACATAAAAAATCCTTATCAGAGAGAGAAAACTAATCGTGCTCGGCACCTTCCTCCTACCCTGTGGTGCAACACATGTCCCTTTCTCCAAAGATGTACTCAATGGGACTGTAACGTCGCTACCACTCACCAGTTGACCTGCTGTGAGGAAAAATCAAGTTAGTACATTTCAAACAGGAAAAAGGTCATTTTAAACTCAACGTGATTAACCAAAATTCCAAAAGAATAAAACATAAAAAAATCCTTACCAGAGAGAGAAAACTAATCGTGCTCGGCACCTTCCTCCTACCCTGTGGTGCAACAAATGTCCCTTTCTCCAAAAATGTACTCAATCGGACTGTAACGTCGCTACCACTCACCAGTTGACCTGCTGTGAGGAAAAATCAAGTTAGTATATTTCAAACAGGAAAAAGGTCATTTTAAACTCAACGTGATTAACCAAAATTCCAAAAGTAGAAAACATAAAAAATCCTTACCAGAGAGAGAAAACTAATCGTGCTCGGCACCTTCCTCCTACCCTGTGGTGCAACACATGTCCCTTTCTCCAAAAATGTACTCAATGGGACTGTAACGTCGCTACCACTCACCAGTTGACCTGCTGTGAGGAAAAATCAAGTTAGTACATTTCAAACAGGAAAAAGGTCATTTTAAACTCAACGTGATTAACCAAAATTCCAAAAGAATAAAACATAAAAAAATCCTTACCAGAGAGAGAAAACTAATCGTGCTCGGCACCTTCCTCCTACCCTGTGGTGCAACAAATGTCCCTTTCTCCAAAAATGTACTCAATGGGACTGTAACGTCGCTACCACTCACCAGTTGACCTGCTGTGAGGAAAAATCAAGTTAGTACATTTCAAACAGGAAAAAGGTCATTTTAAACTCAACGTGATTAACCAAAATTCCAAAAGAATAAAACATAAAAAAATCCTTACCAGAGAGAGAAAACTAATCGTGCTCGGCACCTTCCTCCTACCCTGTGGTGCAACAAATGTCCCTTTCTCCAAAAATGTACTCAATGGGATTGTAACGTCGCTACCACTCACCAGTTGACCTGCTGTGAGAAAAAATCAAGTTAGTACATTTCAAACAGAAAAAAGGTCATTTTAAACTCAACGTGATTAACCGAAATTCCAAAAGAATAAAACATAAAAAAATCCTTACCAGAGAGAGAAAACTAATCGTGCTCGGCACCTTCCTCCTACCCTGTGGTGCAACAAATGTCCCTTTCTCCAAAAATGTACTCAATGGGACTGTAACGTCGCTACCACTCACCAGTTGACCTGCTGTGAGGAAAAATCAAGTTAGTACATTTCAAACAGGAAAAAGGTCATTTTAAACTCAACGTGATTAACCAAAATTCCAAAAGAATAAAACATAAAAAAATCCTTACCAGAGAGAGAAAACTAATCGTGCTCGGCATCTTCCTCCTACCCTGTGGTGCAACAAATGTCCCTTTCTCCAAAAATGTACTCAATGGGACTGTAACGTCGCTACCACTCACCAGTTGACCTGCTGTGAGAAAAAATCAAGTTAGTACATTTCAAACAGGAAAAAGGTCATTTTAAACTCAACGTGATTAACCAAAATTCCAAAAGAATAAAACATAAAAAAATCCTTACCAGAGAGAGAAAACTAATCGTGCTCGGCACCTTCCTCCTACCCTGTGGTGCAACACATGTCCCTTTCTCCAAAAATGTACTCAATGGGACTGTAACGTCGCTACCACTCACCAGTTGACCTGCTGTGAGAAAAAATCAAGTTAGTACATTTCAAACAGGAAAAAGGTCATTTTAAACTCAACGTGATTAACCAAAATTCCAAAAGAATAAAACATAAAAAAATCCTTACCAGAGAGAGAAAACTAATCGTGCTCGGCACCTTCCTCCTACCCTGTGGTGCAACAAATGTCCCTTTCTCCAAAAATGTACTCAATGGGACTGTAACGTCGCTACCACTCACCAGTTGACCTGCTGTGAGGAAAAATCAAGTTAGTACATTTCAAACAGGAAAAAGGTCATTTTAAACTCAACGTGATTAACCAAAATTCCAAAAGAATAAAACATAAAAAAATTCTTACCAGAGAGAGAAAACTAATCGTGCTCGGCACCTTCCTCCTACCCTGTGGTGCAACAAATGTCCCTTTCTCCAAAAATGTACTCAATCGGACTGTAACGTCGCTACCACTCACCAGTTGACCTGCTGTGAGAAAAAATCAAGTTAGTACATTTCAAACAGGAAAAAGGTCATTTTAAACTCAACGTGATTAACCAAAATTGCAAAAGAATAAAACATAAAAAAATCCTTACCAGAGAGAGAAAACTAATCGTGCTCGGCACCTTCCTCCTACCCTGTGGTGCAACAAATGTCCCTTTCTCCAAAAATGTACTCAATGGGACTTTAACGTCGCTACCACTCACCAGTTGACCTGCTGTGAGAAAAAATCAAGTTAGTACATTTCAAACAGGAAAAAGGTCATTTTAAACTCAACGTGATTAACCAAAATTCCAAAAGTATAAAACATAAAAAATCCTTACCAGAGAGAGAAAACTAATCGTGCTCGGCACCTTCCTCCTACCCTGTGGTGCAACACATGTCCCTTTCTCCAAAAATGTACTCAATGGGACTGTAACGTCGCTACCACTCACCAGTTGACCTGCTGTGAGGAAAAATCAAGTTAGTACATTTCAAACAGGAAAAAGGTCATTTTAAACTCAACGTGATTAACCAAAATTCCAAAAGTATAAAACATAAAAAAATCCTTACCAGAGAGAGAAAACTAATCGTGCTCGGCACCTTCCTCCCACCCTGTGGTGCAACAAATGTCCCTTTCTCCAAAAATGTACTCAATGGGACTGTAACGTCGCTACCACTCACCAGTTGACCTGCTGTGAGAAAAAATCAAGTTAGTACATTTCAAACAGGAAAAAGGTCATTTTAAACTCAACGTGATTAACCAAAATTCCAAAAGTATAAAACATAAAAAATCCTTACCAGAGAGAGAAAACTAATCGTGCTCGGCACCTTCCTCCTACCCTGTGGTGCAACACATGTCCCTTTCTCCAAAAATGTACTCAATGGGACTGTAACGTCGCTACCACTCACCAGTTGACCTGCTGTGAGGAAAAATCAAGTTAGTACATTTCAAACAGGAAAAAGGTCATTTTAAACTCAACGTGATTAACCAAAATTCCAAAAGAATAAAACATAAAAAAATCCTTACCAGAGAGAGAAAACTAATCGTGCTCGGCACCTTCCTCCTACCCTGTGGTGCAACAGATGTCCCTTTCTCCAAAAATGTACTCAATGGGACTGTAACGTCGCTACCACTCACCAGTTGACCTGCTGTGAGGAAAAATCAAGTTAGTACATTTCAAACAGGAAAAAGGTCATTTTAAACTCAACGTGATTAACCAAAATTCCAAAAGAATAAAACATAAAAAAATCCTTACCAGAGAGAGAAAACTAATCGTGCTCGGCACCTTCCTCCTACCCTGTGGTGCAACACATGTCCCTTTCTCCAAAAATGTACTCAATGGGACTGTAACGTCGCTACCACTCACCAGTTGACCTGCTGTGAGAAAAAATCAAGTTAGTACATTTCAAACAGGAAAAAGGTCATTTTAAACTCAACGTGATTAACCAAAATTCCAAAAGTATAAAACATAAAAAATCCTTACCAGAGAGAGAAAACTAATCGTGCTCGGCACCTTCCTCCTACCCTGTGGTGCAACACATGTCCCTTTCTCCAAAAATGTACTCAATGGGACTGTAACGTCGCTACCACTCACCAGTTGACCTGCTGTGAGAAAAAATCAAGTTAGTACATTTCAAACAGGAAAAAGGTCATTTTAAACTCAACGTGATTAACCAAAATTCCAAAAGAATAAAACATAAAAAAATCCTTACCAGAGATAGAAAACTAATCGTGCTCGGCACCTTCTTCCTACCCTGTGGTGCAACAGATGTCCCTTTCTCCAAAAATGTACTCAATGGGACTGTAACGTCGCTACCACTCACCAGTTGACCTGCTGTGAGAAAAAATCAAGTTAGTACATTTCAAACAGGAAAAAGGTCATTTTAAACTCAACGTGATTAACCAAAATTCCAAAAGTATAAAACATAAAAAATCCTTACCAGAGAGAGAAAACTAATCGTGCTCGGCACCTTCCTCCTACCCTGTGGTGCAACACATGTCCCTTTCTCCAAAAATGTACTCAATGGGACTGTAACGTCGCTACCACTCACCAGTTGACCTGCCGTGAGAAAAAATCAAGTTAGTACATTTCAAACAGGAAAAAGGTCATTTTAAACTCAACGTGATTAACCAAAATTCCAAAAGTATAAAACATAAAAAAATCCTTACCAGAGAGAGAAAACTAATCGTGCTCGGCACCTTCCTCCTACCCTGTGGTGCAACACATCTCCCTTTCTCCAAAAATGTACTCAATGGGACTGTAACGTCGCTACCACTCACCAGTTGACCTGCTGTGAGGAAAAATCAAGTTAGTACATTTCAAACAGGAAAAAGGTCATTTTAAACTCAACGTGATTAACCAAAATTCCAAAAGTATAAAACATAAAAAATCCTTACCAGAGAGAGAAAACTAATCGTGCTCGGCACCTTCCTCCTACCCTGTGGTGCAACACATGTCCCTTTCTCCAAAAATGTACTCAATGGGACTGTAACGTCGCTACCACTCACCAGTTGACCTGCTGTGAGAAAAAATAAAGTTAGTACATTTCAAACAGGAAAAAGGTCATTTTAAACTCAACGTGATTAACCAAAATTCCAAAAGAATAAAACATAAAAAAATCCTTACCAGAGAGAGAAAACTAATCGTGCTCGGCACCTTCCTCCTACCCTGTGGTGCAACAGATGTCCCTTTCTCCAAAAATGTACTCAATGGGACTGTAACGTCGCTACCACTCACCAGTTGACCTGCTGTGAGAAAAAATCAAGTTAGTACATTTCAAACAGGAAAAAGGTCATTTTAAACTCAACGTGATTAACCAAAATTCCAAAAGTATAAAACATAAAAAATCCTTACCAGAGAGAGAAAACTAATCGTGCTCGGCACCTTCCTCCTACCCTGTGGTGCAACAGATGTCCCTTTCTCCAAAAATGTACTCAATGGGACTGTAACGTCGCTACCACTCACCAGTTGACCTGCTGTGAGAAAAAATCAAGTTAGTACATTTCAAACAGGAAAAAGGTCATTTTAAACTCAACGTGATTAACCAAAATTCCAAAAGTATAAAACATAAAAAAATCCTTACCAGAGAGAGAAAACTAATCGTGCTCGGCACCTTCCTCCTACCCTGTGGTGCAACACATGTCCCTTTCTCCAAAAATGTACTCAATGGGACTGTAACGTCGCTACCACTCACCAGTTGACCTGCTGTGAGAAAAAATCAAGTTAGTACATTTCAAACAGGAAAAAGGTCATTTTAAACTCAACGTGATTAACCAAAATTCCAAAAGTATAAAACATAAAAAATCCTTACCAGAGAGAGAAAACTAATCGTGCTCGGCACCTTCCTCCTACCCTGTGGTGCAACACATGTCCCTTTCTCCAAAAATGTACTCAATGGGACTGTAACGTCGCTACCACTCACCAGTTGACCTGCTGTGAGGAAAAATCAAGTTAGTACATTTCAAACAGGAAAAAGGTCATTTTAAACTCAACGTGATTAACCAAAATTCCAAAAGAATAAAACATAAAAAAATCCTTACCAGAGAGAGAAAACTAATCGTGCTCGGCACCTTCCTCCTACCCTGTGGTGCAACAGATGTCCCTTTCTCCAAAGATGTACTCAATGGGACTGTAACGTCGCTACCACTCACCAGTTGACCTGCTGTGAGGAAAAATCAAGTTAGTACATTTCAAACAGGAAAAAGGTCATTTTAAACTCAACGTGATTAACCAAAATTCCAAAAGAATAAAACATAAAAAAATCCTTACCAGAGAGAGAAAACTAATCGTGCTCGGCACCTTCCTCCTACCCTGTGGTGCAACAGATGTCCCTTTCTCCAAAAATGTACTCAATGGGACTGTAACGTCGCTACCACTCACCAGTTGACCTGCTGTGAGGAAAAATCAAGTTAGTACATTTCAAACAGGAAAAAGGTCATTTTAAACTCAACGTGATTAACCAAAATTCCAAAAGAATAAAACATAAAAAAATCCTTACCAGAGAGAGAAAACTAATCGTGCTCGGCACCTTCCTCCTACCCTGTGGTGCAACAGATGTCCCTTTCTCCAAAAATGTACTCAATGGGACTGTAACGTCGCTACCATTCACCAGTTGACCTGCTGTGAGGAAAAATCAAGTTAGTACATTTCAAACAGGAAAAAGGTCATTTTTAACTCAACGTGATTAACCAAAATTCCAAAAGTATAAAACATAAAAAATCCTTACCAGAGAGAGAAAACTAATCGTGCTCGGCACCTTCCTCCTACCCTGTGGTGCAACACATGTCCCTTTCTCCAAAAATGTACTCAATGGGACTGTAACGTCGCTACCACTCACCAGTTGACCTGCTGTGAGGAAAAATCAAGTTAGTACATTTCAAACAGGAAAAAGGTCATTTTAAACTCAACGTGATTAACCAAAATTCCAAAAGAATAAAACATAAAAAAATCCTTACCAGAGAGAGAAAACTAATCGTGCTCGGCACCTTCCTCCTACCCTGTGGTGCAACAGATGTCCCTTTCTCCAAAGATGTACTCAATGGGACTGTAACGTCGCTACCACTCACCAGTTGACCTGCTGTGAGGAAAAATCAAGTTAGTACATTTCAAACAGGAAAAAGGTCATTTTAAACTCAACGTGATTAACCAAAATTCCAAAAGAATAAAACATAAAAAAATCCTTACCAGAGAGAGAAAACTAATCGTGCTCGGCACCTTCCTCCTACCCTGTGGTGCAACAGATGTCCCTTTCTCCAAAAATGTACTCAATGGGACTGTAACGTCGCTACCACTCACCAGTTGACCTGCTGTGAGGAAAAATCAAGTTAGTACATTTCAAACAGGAAAAAGGTCATTTTAAACTCAACGTGATTAACCAAAATTCCAAAAGAATAAAACATAAAAAAATCCTTACCAGAGAGAGAAAACTAATCGTGCTCGGCACCTTCCTCCTACCCTGTGGTGCAACAGATGTCCCTTTCTCCAAAAATGTACTCAATGGGACTGTAACGTCTCTACCACTCACCAGTTGACCTGCTGTGAGGAAAAATCAAGTTAGTACATTTCAAACAGGGAAAAGGTCATTTTAAACTCAACGTGATTAACCAAAATTCCAAAAGTATAAAACATAAAAAATCCTTACCAGAGAGAGAAAACTGATCGTGCTCGGCACCTTCCTCCCACCCTGTGGTGCAACAGATGTCCCTTTCTCCAAAGATGTACTCAATGGGACTGTAACGTCGCTACCACTCACCAGTTGACCTGCTGTGAGGAAATATCAAGTTAGTACATTTCAAACAGGAAAAAGGTCATTTTAAACTCAACGTGATTGACCAAAATTCCAAAAGTATAAAACATAAAAAATCCTTACCAGAGAGAGAAAACTAATCGTGCTCGGCACCTTCCTCCTACCCTGTGGTGCAACAGATGTCCCTTTCTCCAAAGATGTACTCAATGGGACTGTAACGTCGCTACCACTCACCAGTTGACCTGCTGTGAGGAAAAATCAAGTTAGTACATTTCAAACAGGAAAAAGGTCATTTTCAACTCAACGTGAATAACCAAAATTCCAAAAGTATAAAACATAAAAAATCCTTACCAGAGAGAGAAAACTAATCGTGCTCGGCACCTTCCTCCTACCCTGTGGTGCAACACATGTCCCTTTCTCCAAAAATGTACTCAATGGGACTGTAACGTCGCTACCACTCACCAGTTGACCTGCTGTGAGGAAAAATCAAGTTAGTACATTTCAAACAGGGAAAAGGTCATTTTAAACTCAACGTGATTAACCAAAATTCCAAAAGTATAAAACATAAAAAAATCCTTACCAGAGAGAGAAAACTAATCGTGCTCGGCACCTTCCTCCTACCCTGTGGTGCAACAGATGTCCCTTTCTCCAAAGATGTACTCAATGGGACTGTAACGTCGCTACCACTCACCAGTTGACCTGCTGTGAGGAAAAATCAAGTTAGTACATTTCAAACAGGGAAAAGGTCATTTTAAACTCAACGTGATTAACCAAAATTCCAAAAGTATAAAACATAAAAAAATCCTTACCAGAGAGAGAAAACTAATCGTGCTCGGCACCTTCCTCCCACCCTGTGGTGCAACACATGTCCCTTTCTCCAAAAATGTACTCAATGGGACTGTAACGTTGCTACCACTCACCAGTTGACCTGCTGTGAGGAAAAATCAAGTTAGTACATTTCAAACAGGGAAAAGGTCATTTTAAACTCAACGTGATTAACCAAAATTCCAAAAGTATAAAACATAAAAAAATCCTTACCAGAGAGAGAAAACTAATCGTGCTCGGCACCTTCCTCCTACCCTGTGGTGCAACACATGTCCCTTTCTCCAAAAATGTACTCAATGGGACTGTAACGTCGCTACCACTCACCAGTTGACCTGCTGTGAGGAAAAATCAAGTTAGTACATTTCAAACAGGGAAAAGGTCATTTTAAACTCAACGTGATTAACCAAAATTCCAAAAGTATAAAACATAAAAAAAATCCTTACCAGAGAGAGAAAACTAATCGTGCTCGGCACCTTCCTCCCACCCTGTGGTGCAACAGATGTCCCTTTCTCCAAAGATGTACTCAATGGGACTGTAACGTCGCTACCACTCACCAGTTGACCTGCTGTGAGGAAAAATCAAGTTAGTACATTTCAAACAGGGAAAAGGTCATTTTAAACTCAACGTGATTAACCAAAATTCCAAAAGTATAAAACATAAAAAAATCCTTACCAGAGAGAGAAAACTAATCGTGCTCGGCACCTTCCTCCTACCCTGTGGTGCAACAGATGTCCCTTTCTCCAAAAATGTACTCAATGGGACTGTAACGTCGCTACCACTCACCAGTTGACCTGCTGTGAGGAAAAATCAAGTTAGTACATTTCAAACAGGGAAAAGGTCATTTTAAACTCAACGTGATTAACCAAAATTCCAAAAGTATAAAACATAAAAAAATCCTTACCAGAGAGAGAAAACTAATCGTGCTCGGCACCTTCCTCCTACCCTGTGGTGCAACAGATGTCCCTTTCTCCAAAAATGTACTCAATGGGACTGTAACGTCGCTACCACTCACCAGTTGACCTGCTGTGAGGAAAAATCAAGTTAGTACATTTCAAACAGGGAAAAGGTCATTTTAAACTCAACGTGATTAACCAAAATTCCAAAAGTATAAAACATAAAAAAATCCTTACCAGAGAGAGAAAACTAATCGTGCTCGGCACCTTCCTCCTACCCTGTGGTGCAACAGATGTCCCTTTCTCCAAAAATGTACTCAATGGGACTGTAACGTCGCTACCACTCACCAGTTGACCTGCTGTGAGGAAAAATCAAGTTAGTACATTTCAAACAGGGAAAAGGTCATTTTAAACTCAACGTGATTAACCAAAATTCCAAAAGTATAAAACATAAAAAAATCCTTACCAGAGAGAGAAAACTAATCGTGCTCGGCACCTTCCTCCTACCCTGTGGTGCAACAGATGTCCCTTTCTCCAAAAATGTACTCAATGGGACTGTAACGTCGCTACCACTCACCAGTTGACCTGCTGTGAGGCAAAATCAAGTTAGTACATTTCAAACAGGGAAAAGGTCATTTTAAACTCAACGTGATTAAACAAAATTCCAAAAGTATAAAACATAAAAAAATCCTTACCAGAGAGAGAAAACTAATCGTGCTCGGCACCTTCCTCCTACCCTGTGGTGCAACAGATGTCCCTTTCTCCAAAAATGTACTCAATGGGACTGTAACGTCGCTACCACTCACCAGTTGACCTGCTGTGAGGAAAAATCAAGTTAGTACATTTCAAACAGGGAAAAGGTCATTTTAAACTCAACGTGATTAACCAAAATTCCAAAAGTATAAAACATAAAAAAATCCTTACCAGAGAGAGAAAACTAATCGTGCTCGGCACCTTCCTCCTACCCTGTGGTGCAACACATGTCCCTTTCTCCAAAAATGTACTCAATGGGACTGTAACATCGCTACCACTCACCAGTTGACCTGCTGTGAGGAAAAATCAAGTTAGTACATTTCAAACAGGGAAAAGGTCATTTTAAACTCAACGTGATTAACCAAAATTCCAAAAGTATAAAACATAAAAAAAAATCCTTACCAGAGAGAGAAAACTAATCGTGCTCGGCACCTTCCTCCCACCCTGTGGTGCAACAGAAGTCCCTTTCTCCAAAGATGTACTCAATGGGACTGTAACGTCGCTACCACTCACCAGTTGACCTGCTGTGAGGAAAAATCAAGTTAGTACATTTCAAACAGGGAAAAGGTCATTTTAAACTCAACGTGATTAACCAAAATTCCAAAAGTATAAAACATAAAAAAATCCTTACCAGAGAGAGAAAACTAATCGTGCTCGGCACCTTCCTCCTACCCTGTGGTGCAACAGATGTCCCTTTCTCCAAAAATGTACTCAATGGGACTGTAACGTCGCTACCACTCACCAGTTGACCTGCTGTGAGGAAAAATCAAGTTAGTACATTTCAAACAGGGAAAAGGTCATTTTAAACTCAACGTGATTAACCAAAATTCCAAAAGTATAAAACATAAAAAAATCCTTACCAGAGAGAGAAAACTAATCGTGCTCGGCACCTTCCTCCCACCCTGTGGTGCAACAGAAGTCCCTTTCTCCAAAGATGTACTCAATGGGACTGTAACGTCGCTACCACTCACCAGTTGACCTGCTGTGAGGAAAAATCAAGTTAGTACATTTCAAACAGGGAAAAGGTCATTTTAAACTCAACGTGATTAACCAAAATTCCAAAAGTATAAAACATAAAAAAATCCTTACCAGAGAGAGAAAACTAATCGTGCTCGGCACCTTCCTCCTACCCTGTGGTGCAACAGATGTCCCTTTCTCCAAAAATGTACTCAATGGGACTGTAACGTCGCTACCACTCACCAGTTGACCTGCTGTGAGGAAAAATCAAGTTAGTACATTTCAAACAGGGAAAAGGTCATTTTAAACTCAACGTGATTAACCAAAATTCCAAAAGTATAAAACATAAAAAAATCCTTACCAGAGAGAGAAAACTAATCGTGCTCGGCACCTTCCTCCCACCCTGTGGTGCAACAGAAGTCCCTTTCTCCAAAGATGTACTCAATGGGACTGTAACGTCGCTACCACTCAATAGTTGACCTGCTGTGAGGAAAAATCAAGTTAGTACATTTCAAACAGGGAAAAGGTCATTTTAAACTCAACGTGATTAACCAAAATTCCAAAAGTATAAAACATAAAAAAATCCTTACCAGAGAGAGAAAACTAATCGTGCTCGGCACCTTCCTCCTACCCTGTGGTGCAACAGATGTCCCTTTCTCCAAAAATGTACTCAATGGGACTGTAACGTCGCTACCACTCACCAGTTGACCTGCTGTGAGGAAAAATCAAGTTAGTACATTTCAAACAGGGAAAAGGTCATTTTAAACTCAACGTGATTAACCAAAATTCCAAAAGTATAAAACATAAAAAAATCCTTACCAGAGAGAGAAAACTAATCGTGCTCGGCACCTTCCTCCCACCCTGTGGTGCAACAGAAGTCCCTTTCTCCAAAGATGTACTCAATGGGACTGTAACGTCGCTACCACTCACCAGTTGACCTGCTGTGAGGAAAAATCAAGTTAGTACATTTCAAACAGGGAAAAGGTCATTTTAAACTCAACGTGATTAACCAAAATTCCAAAAGTATAAAACATAAAAAAATCCTTACCAGAGAGAGAAAACTAATCGTGCTCGGCACCTTCCTCCTACCCTGTGGTGCAACAGATGTCCCTTTCTCCAAAAATGTACTCAATGGGACTGTAACGTCGCTACCACTCACCAGTTGACCTGCTGTGAGGAAAAATCAAGTTAGTACATTTCAAACAGGGAAAAGGTCATTTTAAACTCAACGTGATTAACCAAAATTCCAAAAGTATAAAACATAAAAAAATCCTTACCAGAGAGAGAAAACTAATCGTGCTCGGCACCTTCCTCCCACCCTGTGGTGCAACAGAAGTCCCTTTCTCCAAAGATGTACTCAATGGGACTGTAACGTCGCTACCACTCACCAGTTGACCTGCTGTGAGGAAAAATCAAGTTAGTACATTTCAAACAGGGAAAAGGTCATTTTAAACTCAACGTGATTAACCAAAATTTCCAAAAGTATAAAACATAAAAAAATCCTTACCAGAGAGAGAAAACTAATCGTGCTCGGCACCTTCCTCCTACCCTGTGGTGCAACAGATGTCCCTTTCTCCAAAAATGTACTCAATGGGACTGTAACATCGCTACCACTCACCAGTTGACCTGCTGTGAGGAAAAATCAAGTTAGTACATTTCAAACAGGGAAAAGGTCATTTTAAACTCAACGTGATTAACCAAAATTCCAAAAGTATAAAACATAAAAAAATCCTTACCAGAGAGAGAAAACTAATCGTGCTCGGGACCTTCCTCCCACCCTGTGGTGCAAAAGAAGTCCCTTTCTCCAAAGATGTACTCAATGGGACTGTAACGTCGCTACCACTCACCAGTTGACCTGCTGTGAGGAAAAATCAAGTTAGTACATTTCAAACACGGAAAAGGTCATTTTAAACTCAACGTGATTAACCAAAATTCCAAAAGTATAAAACATAAAAAAATCCTTACCAGAGAGAGAAAACTAATCGTGCTCGGCACCTTCCTCCTACCCTGTGGTGCAACAGATGTCCCTTTCTCCAAAAATGTACTCAATGGGACTGTAACGTCGCTACCACTCACCAGTTGACCTGCTGTGAGGAAAAATCAAGTTAGTACATTTCAAACAGGGAAAAGGTCATTTTAAACTCAACGTGATTAACCAAAATTCCAAAAGTATAAAACATAAAAAAATCCTTACCAGAGAGAGAAAACTAATCGTGCTCGGCACCTTCCTCCCACCCTGTGGTGCAACAGAAGTCCCTTTCTCCAAAGATGTACTCAATGGGACTGTAACGTCGCTACCACTCACCAGTTGACCTGCTGTGAGGAAAAATCAAGTTAGTACATTTCAAACAGGGAAAAGGTCATTTTAAACTCAACGTGATTAACCAAAATTCCAAAAGTATAAAACATAAAAAAATCCTTACCAGAGAGAGAAAACTAATCGTGCTCGGCACCTTCCTCCTACCCTGTGGTGCAACAGATGTCCCTTTCTCCAAAAATGTACTCAATGGGACTGTAACGTCGCTACCACTCACCAGTTGACCTGCTGTGAGGAAAAATCAAGTTAGTACATTTCAAACAGGCAAAAGGTCATTTTAAACTCAACGTGATTAACCAAAATTCCAAAAGTATAAAACATAAAAAAATCCTTACCAGAGAGAGAAAACTAATCGTGCTCGGCACCTTCCTCCCACCCTGTGGTGCAACAGAAGTCCCTTTCTCCAAAGATGTACTCAATGGGACTGTAACGTCGCTACCACTCACCAGTTGACCTGCTGTGAGGAAAAATCAAGTTAGTACATTTCAAACAGGGAAAAGGTCATTTTAAACTCAACGTGATTAACCAAAATTCCAAAAGTATAAAACATAAAAAAATCCTTACCAGAGAGAGAAAACTAATCGTGCTCAGCACCTTCCTCCTACCCTGTGGTGCAACAGATGTCCCTTTCTCCAAAGATGTACTCAATGGGACTGTAACGTCGCTACCACTCACCAGTTGACCTGCTGTGAGGAAAAATCAAGTTAGTACATTTCAAACAGGGAAAAGGTCATTTTAAACTCAACGTGATTAACCAAAATTCCAAAAGTATAAAACATAAAAAAATCCTTACCAGAGAGAGAAAACTAATCGTGCTCGGCACCTTCCTCCTACCCTGTGGTGCAACAGATGTCCCTTTCTCCAAAAATGTACTCAATGGGACTGTAACGTCGCTACCACTCACCAGTTGACCTGCTGTGAGGAAAAATCAAGTTAGTACTTTTCAAACAGGGAAAAGGTCATTTTAAACTCAACGTGATTAACCAAAATTCCAAAAGTATAAAACATAAAAAAATCCTTACCAGAGAGAGAAAACTAATCGTGCTCGGCACCTTCCTCCTACCCTGTGGTGCAACAGATGTCCCTTTCTCCAAAAATGTACTCAATGGGACTGTAACGTCGCTACCACTCACCAGTTGACCTGCTGTGAGGAAAAATCAAGTTAGTACATTTCAAACAGGGAAAAGGTCATTTTAAACTCAACGTGATTAACCAAAATTCCAAAAGTATAAAACATAAAAAAATCCTTACCAGAGAGAGAAAACTAATCGTGCTCGGCACCTTCCTCCCACCCTGTGGTGCAACAGATGTCCCTTTCTCCAAAAATGTACTCAATGGGACTGTAACGTCGCTACCACTCACCAGTTGACCTGCTGTGAGGAAAAATCAAGTTAGTACATTTCAAACAGGGAAAAGGTCATTTTAAACTCAACGTGATTAACCAAAATTCCAAAAGTATAAAACATAAAAAAATCCTTACCAGAGAGAGAAAACTAATCGTGCTCGGCACCTTCCTCCTACCCTGTGGTGCAACAGATGTCCCTTTCTCCAGAGATGTACTCAATGGGACTGTAACGTCGCTACCACTCACCAGTTGACCTGCTGTGAGGAAAAATCAAGTTAGTACATTTCAAACAGGAAAAAGGTCATTTTCAACTCAACGTGAATAACCAAAATTCCAAAAGTATAAAACATAAAAAATCCTTACCACAGAGAGAAAACTAATCGTGCTCGGCAACTTCCACCCATCCTGTGGTGCAACACATGTCCCTTTCTCCAAAAATGTACTCAATGGGACTGTAACGTCGCTACCACTCACCAGTTGACCTGCTGTGAGGAAAAATCAAGTTAGTACATTTCAAACAGGGAAAAGGTCATTTTAAACTCAACGTGATTAACCAAAATTCCAAAAGTATAAAACATAAAAAATCCCTTACCAGAGAGAGAAAACTAATCGTGCTCGGCACCTTCCTCCCACCCTGTGGTGCAACACATGTCCCTTTCTCCAAAAATGTACTCAATGGGACCGTAACGATTCTACCACTCACCAGTTGACCTGCTGTGAGGAAAAATCAAGTTAGTACATTTCAAACAGGAAAAAGGTCATTTTAAACTCAACGTGATTAACCAAAATTCCAAAAGTATAAAACATAAAAAATCCTTACCAGAGAGAGAAAACTAATCGTGCTCGGCACCTTCCACCCACCCTGTGGTGCAACACATGTCCCTTTCTCCAAAAATGTACTCAATGGGACTGTAACGTCGCTACCACTCACCAGTTGACCTGCTGTGAGGAAAAATCAAGTTAGTACATTTCAAACAGGGAAAAGGTCATTTTAAACTCAACGTGATTAACCAAAATTCCAAAAGTATAAAACATAAAAAAATCCTTACCAGAGAGAGAAAACTAATCGTGCTCGGCACCTTCCTCCTACCCTGTGGTGCAACAGATGTCCCTTTCTCCAAAGATGTACTCAATGGGACTGTAACGTCGCTACCACTCACCAGTTGACCTGCTGTGAGGAAAAATCAAGTTAGTACATTTCAAACAGGGAAAAGGACATTTTAAACTCAACGTGATTAACCAAAATTCCAAAAGTATAAAACATAAAAAAATCCTTACCAGAGAGAGAAAACTAATCGTGCTCAGCACCTTCCTCCTACCCTGTGGTGCAACAGATGTCCCTTTCTCCAAAGATGTACTCAATGGGACTGTAACGTCGCTACCACTCACCAGTTGACCTGCTGTGAGGAAAAATCAAGTTAGTACATTTCAAACAGGGAAAAGGTCATTTTAAACTCAACGTGATTAACCAAAATTCCAAAAGTATAAAACATAAAAAAATCCTTACCAGAGAGAGAAAACTAATCGTGCTCGGCACCTTCCTCCTACCCTGTGGTGCAACAGATGTCCCTTTCTCCAAAAATGTACTCAATGGGACTGTAACGTCGCTACCACTCACCAGTTGACCTGCTGTGAGGAAAAATCAAGTTAGTACTTTTCAAACAGGGAAAAGGTCATTTTAAACTCAACGTGATTAACCAAAATTCCAAAAGTATAAAACATAAAAAAATCCTTACCAGAGAGAGAAAACTAATCGTGCTCGGCACCTTCCTCCTACCCTGTGGTGCAACAGATGTCCCTTTCTCCAAAAATGTACTCAATGGGACTGTAACGTCGCTACCACTCACCAGTTGACCTGCTGTGAGGAAAAATCAAGTTAGTACATTTCAAACAGGGAAAAGGTCATTTTAAACTCAACGTGATTAACCAAAATTCCAAAAGTATAAAACATAAAAAAATCCTTACCACAGAGAGAAAACTAATCGTGCTCGGCACCTTCCTCCCACCCTGTGGTGCAACACATGTCCCTTTCTCAAAAAATGTACTCAATGGGACTGTAACGTCGCTACCACTCACCAGTTGACCTGCTGTGAGGAAAAATCAAGTTAGTACATTTCAAACAGGAAAAAGGTCATTTTCAACTCAACGTGAATAACCAAAATTCCAAAAGTATAAAACATAAAAAATCCTTACCACAGAGAGAAAACTAATCGTGCTCGGCACCTTCCACCCACCCTGTGGTGCAACACATGTCCCTTTCTCCAAAAATGTACTCAATGGGACTGTAACGTCGCTACCACTCACCAGTTGACCTGCTGTGAGGAAAAATCAAGTTAGTACATTTCAAACAGGGAAAAGGTCATTTTAAACTCAACGTGATTAACCAAAATTCCAAAAGTATAAAACATAAAAAATCCCTTACCAGAGAGAGAAAACTAATCGTGCTCGGCACCTTCCTCCCACCCTGTGGTGCAACACATGTCCCTTTCTCCAAAAATGTACTCAATGGGACCGTAACAATTCTACCACTCACCAGTTGACCTGCTGTGAGGAAAAATCAAGTTAGTACATTTCAAACAGGGAAAAGGTCATTTTAAACTCAACGTGATTAACCAAAATTCCAAAAGTATAAAACATAAAAAATCCTTACCAGAGAGAGAAAACTAATCGTGCTCGGCACCTTCCACCCACCCTGTGGTGCAACACATGTCCCTTTCTCCAAAAATGTACTCAATGGGACTGTAACGTCGCTACCACTCACCAGTTGACCTGCTGTGAGGAAAAATCAAGTTAGTACATTTCAAACAGGGAAAAGGTCATTTTAAACTCAACGTGATTAACCAAAATTCCAAAAGTATAAAACATAAAAAAATCCTTACCAGAGAGAGAAAACTAATCGTGCTCGGCACCTTCCTCCTACCCTGTGGTGCAACACATGTCCCTTTCTCCAAAGATGTACTCAATGGGACTGTAACGTCGCTACCACTCACCAGTTGACCTGCTGTGAGGAAAAATCAAGTTAGTACATTTCAAACAGGAAAAAGGTCATTTTCAACTCAACGTGAATAACCATTATTCCAAAAGTATAAAACATAAAAAAATCCTTACCAGAGAGAGAAAACTAATCGTGCTCGGCACCTTCCTCCCACCCTGTGGTGCAACAGATGTCCCTTTCTCCAAAAATGTACTCAAAGGGACCATAACGTTGCTACCACTCACCAGTTGACCTGCTGTGAGAAAAAATCAAGTTAGTACATTTCAAACAGGAAAATGGTCATTTTAAACTCAACGTGATTAACCAAAATTCCAAAAGTATAAAACATAAAAAAATCCTTACCATACAGAGAAAACTAATCATGCTCGGCACCTTCCTCCCACCCTGTGGTGCAACAGATGTCCCTTTCTCCAAAAATGTACTCAATGGGACTGTAACGTTGCTACCACTCACCAGTTGACCTGTTGTGAGGAAAAATCAAGTTAGTACATTTCAAACAGGAAAAAGGTCATTTTAAAATCAATGTGATTAACCAATATTCCAAAAGTATAAAACATAAAAAAATCCTTACCAGAGAGAGAAAACTATTCATGCTCGGCACCTTCCTCCCACCCTGTGGTGCGACAGATGTCCTTTTATCCAAAGGTGTACTCAATGGGACTGTAACGTTGCTACCACTCACCAGTTGACCTACTGTGAGGAAAAATCAAGTTAGTACATTTCAAACAGGAAAAAGGTCATTTTAAACTCAACGTGATTAACCAAAATTCCAATAGTATAAAACATAAAAAAATCCTTACCAGAGAGAGAAAACTAATCATGCTCGGCACCTTCCTCCCACCCTGTGGTGCGACAGATGTCCCTTTCTCCAAAGATGTACTCAAAGGGACTGTAACGTTGCTACCACTCACCAGTTGACCTACTGTGAGGAAAAATCAAGTTAGTACATTTCAAACAGGAAAAAGGTCATTTTAAACTCAACGGGATTAACCAAAATTCCAAAAGTATGAAACATAAAAAAATCCTTACCAGAGAGAGAAAACTAGTCGTGCTCGGCACCTTCCACCCACCCTGTGGTGCAACAGATGTCCCTTTCTCCAAAAATGTACTCAATGGGACTGTAACGTTGCTACCACTCACCAGTTGACCTGCTGTGAGGAAAAATCAAGTTAGTACATTTCAAACAGGAAAAAGGTCATTTTAAACTCAACGTGATTAACCAAAATTCCAAAAGTATAAAACATAAAAAAATCCTTACCAGAGAGAGAAAACTAATCGTGCTCGGCTCCTTCCTCCCATCCTGTGGTGCAACAGATGTCCCTTTCTCCAAAAATGTACTCAATGGGACCGTAATGTTGCTACCACTCACCAGTTGACCTGCTGTGAGGAAAAATCAAGTTAGTACATTTCAAACAGGAAAAAATCAATTTAAACTCAACGTGATTAACCAAAATTCCAAAAGTATAAAACATAAAAAAATCCTTACCAGAGAGAGAAAACTAATCGTGCTCGGCACCTTCCACCCACCCTGTGGTGCAACAGATGTCCCTTTCTCCAAAAATGTACTCAATGGGACTGTAACGTTGCTACCACTCACCAGTTGACATGCCGTCAGGAGAAATCAAGTTAGTACATTTCAAACAGGAAAAAGGTCATTTTAAACTCAACGTGATTAAACAAAATTCCGAAAGTATAAAACATAAAAAAATCCTTACCTGAGAGAGAAAACTAATCGTGCTCGGCCCCTTCCTCCTACCCTGTGGTGCAACAGATGTCCCTTTCTCCAAAAATGTACTCAATGGGACCGTAACATTGCTACCACTCACCAGTTGACCTGCTGTGAGGAAAAATCAAGTTAGTACATTTCAAACAGGAAAAAGGTCATTTTAAACTCAACGTGATTAACCAAAATTCAAAAAGTATAAAACATAAAAAAATCCTTACCAGAGAGAGAAAACTAGTCGTGCTCGGCACCTTCCACCCACCCTGTGGTGCAACAGATGTCCCTTTCTCCAAAAATGTACTCAATGGGACTGTAACGTTGCTACCACTCACCAGTTGACCTGCTGTGAGGAAAAATCAAGTTGGTACATTTCAAACAGGAAAAAGGTCATTTTAAACTCAACGTGATTAACCAAAATTCCAAAAGTATAAAACATAAAAAAATCCTTACCAGAGAGAGAAAACTAATCGTGCTCGGCTCCTTCCTCCCACCCTGTGGTGCAACAGATGTCCCTTTCTCCAAAAATGTACTCAATGGGACCGTAACGTGGCTACCACTCACCAGTTGACCTGCTGTGAGGAAAAATCAAGTTAGTACATTTCAAACAGGAAATAGGTCATTTTAAGCTCAACGTGATTAACCAACATTCCAAAAGTATAAAACATAAAAAAATCCTTACCAGAGAGAGAAAACTAATCGTGCTCGGCACCCTCCTCCCACCCTGTGGTGCTACAGATGTCCCTTTCTCCAAAAATGTACTCAATGGGACCGTAACGTTGCTACCACTCACCAGTTGACCTGCTGTGAGGAAAAATCAAGTTAGTACATTTCAAACAGGAAAAAGGTCATTTTAAACTCAACGTGATTAACCAAAATTCCAAAAGTATAAAACATAAAAAAATCCTTACCAGAGAGAGAAAACTAATCGTGCTCTGCACCTTCCTCCCACCCTGTGGTGCAACAGATGTCCCTTTCTCCAATAATGTACTCAATGGGACCGTAACGTTGCTACCACTCACCAGTTGACCTTCTGTGAGGTAAAATCAAGTTAGTACATTTCAAACAGGAAAAAGGTCATTTTAAACTCAACGTGATTAACCAAAATTCCAAAAGTATAAAACATAAAAAAATCCTTACCAGAGAGAGAAAACTAATCGTGCTCGGCACCTTCCTCCCACCCTGTGGTGCAACAGATGTCCCTTTCTCCAAAAACGTACTCAGTGGGACTGTAACGTTGCTACCACTCACCAGTTTACCTGCTGTGAGGAAAAATCAAGTTAGTACATTTCAAACAGGAAAAAGGTCATTTTAAACTCAACGTGATTAACCAAAATTTCAAAAGTATAAAACATAAGAAATTCCTTACCAGAGAGAGAAAACTAATCGTGCTCGGCACCTTCCTCCCACCCTGTGGTGCAACAGATGTCCCTTTCTCCAAAAATGTACTCAATGGGACCGTAACGTTGCTACCACTCACCAGTTGACCTGCTGTGAGGAAAAATCAAGTTAGTACATTTCAAACAGGAAAAGGTCATTTTAAAATCAACGTGATTAACAAAAATTCCAAAAGTATAAAACATAAAAAAATCCTTACCAGAGAGAGAAGACTAATCGTGCTCGGCACCTTCCTCCCACCCTGTGGTGCAACAGATGTCCCTTTCTCCAAAAATGTACTCAATGGGACCGTAACATTGCTACCACTCACCAGTTGACATGCTGTGAGGAAAAATCAAGTTAGTATATTTCAAACAGGAAAAAGGTTATTTTAAACTCAACTTGATTAACCAAAATTCCAAAAGTATAAAACATAAAAAAATCCTTACCAGAGAGAGAAAACTAATCGTGCTCGGAACCCTTCCTCCCACCCTGTGGTGCAACAGATGTCCCTTTCTCCAAAAATGTACTCAATGGGACCGTAACATTGCTACCACTTACCAGTTGACCTGCTGTGAGGAAAAATCAAGTTAGTACATTTCAAACAGGAAAAAGGTCATTTTAAACTCAACGTGATTAACCAAAATTCCAAAAGTATAAAACATAAAAAAATCCATACCAGAGAGAGAAAACTAGTCGTGCTCGCCACCTTCCACCCACCCTGTGGTGCAACAGATGTCCCTTTCTCCAAAAATGTACTCAATGGGACTGTAACGTTGCTACCACTCACCAGTTGGCCTGCTGTGAGGAAAAATCAAGTTAGTACATTTCAAACAGGAAAAAGGTCATTTTAAACTCAACGTGATTAACCAAAATTCCAAAAGTATAAAACATAAAAAAATCCTTACCAGAGAGAGAAAACTAATCGTGCTCGGCTCCTTCCTCCCACCCTGTGGTGCAACAGATGTCCTTTTCTCCAAAAATGTACTCAATGGGACCGTAACGTTGCTACCACTCACCAGTTGACCTGCTGTGAGGAAAAATCAAGTTAGTACATTTCAAACAGGAAAAAGGTCATTTTAAACTCAACGTGATTAACCAAAATTCCAAAAGTATAAAGCATAAAAAAATCCTTACCAGAGAGAGAAAACTATTCGTGCTCCTCACCCTCCTCCCACCCTGTGGTGCAACAGATGTCCCTTTCTCCAAAAATGTACTCAATGGGACCGTAACGTCGCTACCACTCACAAGTTGACCTGCTGTGAGGAAAAATCAAGTTAGTACATTTCAAACAGGAAGAAGGTCATTTTAAACTCAACGTGATTAACCAAAATTCCAAAAGTATAAAACATAAAAAAATCCTTACCAGAGAGAGAAAACTAATCGTGCTCGGCACCTTCCTCCCACCCTGT
Source organism: Schistocerca serialis cubense (assembly GCF_023864345.2). NCBI lineage: Eukaryota > Metazoa > Arthropoda > Insecta > Orthoptera > Acrididae > Schistocerca > Schistocerca serialis. The sequence goes on along the minus strand of NC_064646.1, from coordinate 48,119,782 downwards.
GGTGCAACAGATGTCCCTTTCTCCAAAAATGTACTCAATGGGACTGTAACGTTGTTACCACTCACCAGTTGACCTCCTGTGAGGAAAAATCAAGTTAGTACATTTCAAACAGGAAAAAGGTCATTTTAAACTCAACGTGATTAACCAAAATTCCAAAGGTATAAAACATAAAGAAATCCTTACCAGAGAGAGAAAACTAATCGTGCTCGGCACCTTCCTCCCACCCAGTGGTGCAGCAGAAATCCCTTTCTCCAAAAATGTACTCAATGGAACCGTAATGTTGCTACCACTCACCAGTTGACCTGCTGTGAGGAAAAATCAAGTTAGTACATTTCAAACAGGAAAAAGGTCATTTTAAAATCAACGTGATTAACCAAAATTCCAAAAGTATAAAATATAAAAAAATCCTTACCAGAGAGAGAAAACTAATCGTGCTCGGCACTTTCCTCCCACCCAGTGGTGCAACAGATGTCCCTTTCTCCAAAAATGTACTCAATGGGACCGTAACGTTGCTACCACTCACTAGTTGACCTGCTGGGAGGAAAAATCAAGTTAGTACATTTCAAACAGGAAAAAGGTCATTTTAAACTCAACGTGATTAACCAAAATTCCAAAAGTATAAAACATAAAAAAATCCTTACCAGAGAGAGAAAACTATTCGTGCTCGGCACCTTCCTCCCACCCTGTGGTGCAACAGATGTCCCTTTCTCCAAAAATGTACTCAATGGGACCGTAACGTTGCTACCACTCACCAGTTGACCTGCTGTGAGGAAAAATCAAGTAAGTACATTTCAAACAGGAAAAAGGTCATTTTAAACTCAACGTGATTAACCAAAATTCCAAAAGTATAAAACATTAAAAAATCCTTACCAGAGAGAGGAAACTAATCGTGCTCGGCACCTTCCTCCCACCCTGTGGTGCAACAGATGTCCCTTTCTCCAAAAATGTACTCAATGGGACCGTAACGTTGCTACCACTCACCAGTTGACCTGCTGTGAGGAAAAATCAAGTTAGTACATTTCAAACAGGAAAAAGGTCATTTTAAAATCAACGTGATTAACAAAAATTCCAAAAGTATAAAACATAAAAAAATCCTTACCAGAGAGAGAAAACTAATCGTGCTCGGCACCTTCCTCCCACCCTGTGGTGCAACAGATGTCCCTTTCTCCAAAAATGTACTCAATGGGACCGTAACATTGCTACCACTCACCAGTTGACATGCTGTGAGGAAAAATCAAGTTAGTACATTTCAAACAGGAAAAAGGTTATTTGAAACTCAACTTTATTAACCAAAATTCCAAAAGTATAAAACATAAAAAAATCCTTACCAGAGAGAGAAAACTAATCGTGCTCGGCACCTTCCTCCCACCCTGTGGTGCAACAGATGTCCCTTTCTCCAAAAATGTACTCAATGGGACCGTAACATTGCTACCACTCACCAGTTGACCTGCTGTGAGGAAAAATCAAGTTAGTACATTTCAAACAGGAAAAAGGTCATTTTAAACTCAACGTGATTAACCAAAATTCCAAAAGTATAAAACATAAAAAAATCCTTACCAGAGAGAGAAAACTAGTCGTGCTCGGCACCTTCCACCCACCCTGTGGTGCAACAGATGTCCCTTTCTCCAAAAATGTACTCAATGGGACTGTAACGTTGCTACCACTCACCAGTTGACCTGCTGTGAGGAAAAATCAAGTTAGTACATTTCAAACAGGAAAAAGGTCATTTTAAACTCAACGTGATTAACCAAAATTCCAAAAGTATAAAACATAAAAAAACCCTTACCAGAGAGAGAAAACTAATCGTGCTCGGCTCCTTCCTCCCACCCTGTGGTGCAACAGATGTCCCTTTCTCCAAAAATGTACTCAATGGGACCGTAATGTTGCTACCACTCACCAGTTGACCTGCTGTGAGGAAAAATCAAGTTAGTACATTTCAAACAGGAAAAAGGTCATTTTAAACTCAACGTGATTAACCAAAATTCAAAAAGTATAAAACATAAAAAAATCCTTACCTGAGAGAGAAAAACTAATCGTGCTCGGCCCCTTCCTCCTACCCTGTGGTGCAACAGATGTCCCTTTCTCCAAAAATGTACTCAATGGGACCGTAACATTGCTACCACTCACCAGTTGACCTGCTGTGAGGAAAAATCAAGTTAGTACATTTCAAACAGGAAAAAGGTCATTTTAAACTCAACGTGATTAACCAAAATTCAAAAAGTATAAAACATAAAAAAATCCTTACCAGAGAGAGAAAACTAGTCGTGCTCGGCACCTTCCACCCACCCTGTGGTGCAACAGATGTCCCTTTCTCCAAAAATGTACTCAATGGGACTGTAACGTTGCTACCACTCACCAGTTGACCTGCTGTGAGGAAAAATCAAGTTAGTACATTTCAAACAGGAAAAAGGTCATTTTAAACTCAACGTGATTAACCAAAATTCCAAAAGTATAAAACATAAAAAAATCCTTACCAGAGAGAGAAAACTAATCGTGCTCGGCTCCTTCCTCCCACCCTGTGGTGCAACAGATGTCCCTTTCTCCAAAAATTTACTCAATGGGACCGTAACGTTGCTACCACTCACCAGTTGACCTGCTGTGAGGAAAAATCAAGTTAGTACATTTCAAACAGAAAATAGGTCATTTTAAGTTCAACGTGGTTAACCAAAATTCCAAAAGTATAAAACATAAAAAAATCCTTACCAGAGAGAGAAAACTAATCGTGCTCGGCACCTTCCTCCCACCCTGTGGTGCAACAGATGTCCCTTTCTCCAAAAATGTACTCAATGGGACCGTAACGTTGCTACCACTCACCAGTTGACCTGCTGTGAGGAAAAATCAAGTTAGTACATTTCAAACAGGAAAAAGGTCATTTTAAACTCAACGTGATTAGCCAAATTTCCAAAAGTATAAAACATAAAAAAATCCTTACCGGAGAGAGAAAACTAATCGTGCTCGGCACCTTCCTCCCACACTGTGGTGCAACAGATGTCCCTTTCTCCAAAAATGTACTCAATGGGACCGTAACGTTGCTACCAATCACCAGTTGACATGCTGTGAGGAAAAATCAAGTTAGTACATTTCAAACAGGAAAAAGGTCATTTTAAACTCAACGTGATTAACCAAAATTCCAAAAGTATAAAACATAAAAAAATCCTTACTAGAGAGAGAAAACTAATCGTGCTCGGCACCCTCCTCCCACCCTGTGGTGCAACAGATGTCCCTTTCTCCAAAAATGTACTCAATGGGACCGTAACGTTGCTACCACTCACCAGTTGACCTGCTGTGAGGAAAAATCAAGTTAGTACATTTCAAACAGGAAAAAGGTCATTTTAAACTCAATGTGATTAACCAAAATTCGAAAAGTATAAAACATAAAAAATTCCTTACCAGAGAGAGAAAACTAATCGTGCTCGACACCTTCCTCCCACCCTGTGGTGCAACAGATGTCCCTTTCTCCAAAAATGTACTCAATGGGACCGTAACGTTGCTACCACTCACCAGTTGACCTGCTGTGAGGAAAAATCAAGTTAGTACATTTCAAACAGGAGATAGGTCATTTTAAGCTCAACGTGATTAACCAACATTCCAAAAGTATAAAACATAAAAAAATCCTTACCAGAGAGAGAAAACTAATCGTGCTCGGCACCCTCCTCCCACCCTGTGGTGCTACAGATGTCCCTTTCTCCAAAAATGTACTCAATGGGACCGTAACGTTGCTACCACTCACCAGTTGACCTGCTGTGAGGAAAATTCAAGTTAGTACATTTCAAACAGGAAAAAGGTCATTTTAAACTCAACGTGATTAACAAAAATTCCAAAAGTATAAAACATAAAAAAATCCTTACCAGAGAGAGAAAACTAATCGTGCTCGACACCTTCCTCCCACCCTGTGGTGCAACAGATGTCCCTTTCTCCAAAAACGTACTCAGTGGGACTGTAACGTTGCTACCACTCACTAGTTGACCTGCTGTGAGGAAAAATCAAGTTAGTACATTTCAAACTGGAAAAAGGTCATTTTAAACTCAACGTGACTAACCAAAATTTCAAAAGTATAAAACATAAGAAATTCCTTACCAGAGAGAGAAAACTAATCGTGCTCGGCACCTTCCTCCCACCCTGTGGTGCAACAGATGTCCCTTTCTCCAAAAATGTACTCAATGGGACCGTAACGTTGCTACCACTCACCAGTTGACCTGCTGTGAGGAAAAATCAAGTTAGTACATTTCAAACAGGAAAAAGGTCATTTTAAAATCAACGTGATTAACAAAAATTCCAAAAGTATAAAACATAAAAAAATCCTTACCAGAGAGAGAAGACTAATCGTGCTCGGCACCTTCCTCCCACCCTGTGGTGCAACAGATGTCCCTTTCTCCAAAAATGTACTCAATGGGACCGTAACATTGCTACCACTCACCAGTTGACATGCTGTGAGGAAAAATCAAGTTAGTATATTTCAAACAGGAAAAAGGTTATTTTAAACTCAACTTGATTAACCAAAATTCCAAAAGTATAAAACATAAAAAAATCCTTACCAGAGAGAGAAAACTAATCGTGCTCGGAACCCTTCCTCCCACCCTGTGGTGCAACAGATGTCCCTTTCTCCAAAAATTTACTCAATGGGACCGTAACGTTGCTACCACTCACCAGTTGACCTGCTGTGAGGAAAAATCAAGTTAGTACATTTCAAACAGGAAAAAGGTCATTTTAAACTCAACGTGATTAACCAAAATTCCGAAAGTATAAAACATAAAAAAATCCTTACCAGAGAGAGAAAACTAATCGTGCTCGGCCCCTTCCTCCTACCCTGTGGTGCAACAGATGTCCCTTTCTCCAAAAATGTACTCAATGGGACCGTAACATTGCTACCACTCACCAGTTGACCTGCTGTGAGGAAAAATCAAGTTAGTACATTTCAAACAGGAAAAAGGTCATTTTAAACTCAACGTGATTAACCAAAATTCCAAAAGTATAAAACATAAAAAAATCCATACCAGAGAGAGAAAACTAGTCGTGCTCGGCACCTTCCACCCACCCTGTGGTGCAACAGATGTCCCTTTCTCCAAAAATGTACTCAATGGGACCGTAACGTCGCTACCACTCACAAGTTGACCTGCTGTGAGGAAAAATCAAGTTAGTACATTTCAAACAGGAAGAAGGTCATTTTAAACTCAACGTGATTAACCAAAATTCCAAAAGTATAAAACAAAAAAAATCCTCACCAGAGAGAGAAAACTAATCGTGCTCGGCACCTTCCTCCCACCCTGTGGTGCAACAGATGTCCCTTTCTCCAAAAATGTACTCAATGGGACTGTAACGTTGTTACCACTCACCAGTTGACCTCCTGTGAGGAAAAATCAAGTTAGTACATTTCAAACAGGAAATAGGTCATTTTAAACTCAACGTGATTAACCAAAATTCCAAAGGTATAAAACATAAAAAAATCCTTACCAGAGAGAGAAAACTAATCGTGCTCGGCACCTTCCTCCCACCCTGTGGTGCAACAGATGTCCCTTTCTCCAAAAATGTACTCAATGGGACCGTAATGTTGCTACCACTCACCAGTTGACCTGCTGTGAGGAAAAATCAAGTTAGTACATTTCAAACAGGAAAAAGGTCATTTTAAACTCAACGTGATAAACCAAAATTCCAAAAGTATAAAACATAAAGAAATCCTTACCAGAGAGAGAAAACTAATCGTGCTCGGCACCTTCCTCCCACCCAGTGGTGCAGCAGAAGTCCCTTTCTCCAAAAATGTACTCAATGGAACCGTAACGTTGCTACCACTCACCAGTTGACCTGCTGTGAGGAAAAATCAAGTTAGTACATTTCAAACAGGAAAAAGGTCATTTTAAACTCAACGTGATTAACCAAATTTCCAAAAGTATAAAACATAAAAAAATCCTTACCAGAGAGAGAAAACTAATCGTGCTTGGCACCTTCCTCCCACCCTGTGGTGCAACAGATGTCCCTTTCTCCAAAAACGTACTCAATGGGACCGTAACGTTGCTACCACTCACCAGTTGACCTGCTGTGAGGAAAAATCAAGTTAGTACATTTCAAATAGGAAAAAGGTCATTTTAAACTCAACGTGATTAACCGAAATTCCAAAAGTATAAAACATAAAAAAATCCTTACCGGAGAGAGAAAACTAATCGTGCTCGGCACCTTCCTCCCACACTGTGGTGCAACAGATGTCCCTTTCTCCAAAAATGTACTCAATGGGACCGTAACGTTGCTACCAATCACCAGTTGACATGCTGTGAGGAAAAATCAAGTTAGTACATTTCAAACAGGAAAAAGGTCATTTCAAACTCAACGTGATTAACCAAAATTCCAAAAGTATAAAACATAAAAAAATCCTTACTAGAGAGAGAAAACTAATCGTGCTCGGCACCCTCCTCCCACCCTGTGGTGCTACAGATGTCCCTTTCTCCAAAAATGTACTCAATGGGACCGTAACGTTGCTACCACTCACCAGTTGACCTGCTGTGAGGAAAAATCAAGTTAGTACATTTCAAACAGGAAAAAGGTCATTTTAAACTCAATGTGATTAACCAAAATTCGAAAAGTATAAAACATAAAAAATTCCTTACCAGAGAGAGAAAACTGTTCGTGCTCGACACCTTCCTCCCACCCTGTGGTGCAACAGATGTCCCTTTCTCCAAAAATGTACTCAATGGGACCGTAACGTTGCTACCACTCACCAGTTGACCTGCTGTGAGGAAAAATCAAGTTAGTACATTTCAAACAGGAAATAGGTCATTTTAAGCTCAACGTGATTAACCAACATTCCAAAAGTATAAAACATAAAAAAATCCTTACCAGAGAGAGAAAACTAATCGTGCTCGGCACCCTCCTCCCACCCTGTGGTGCTACAGATGTCCCTTTCTCCAAAAATGTACTCAGTGGGACTGTAACGTTGCTACCACTCACCAGTTGACCTGCTGTGAGGAAAAATCAAGTTAGTACATTTCAAACTGGAAAAAGGTCATTTTAAACTCAACGTGATTAACCAAAATTTCAAAAGTATAAAACATAAGAAATTCCTTACCAGAGAGAGAAAACTAATCGTGCTCGGCACCTTCCTCCCACCCTGTGGTGCAACAGATGTCCCTTTCTCCAAAAATGTACTCAATGGGACCGTAACGTTGCTACCATTCACCAGTTGACCTGCTGTGAGGAAAAATCAAGTTAGTACATTTCAAACAGGAAAAAGGTCATTTTAAAATCAACGTGATTAACAAAAATTCCAAAAGTATAAAACATAAAAAAATCCTTACCAGAGAGAGAAGACTAATCGTGCTCGGCACCTTCCTCCCACCCTGTGGTGCAACAGATGTCCCTTTCTCCAAAAATGTACTCAATGGGACCGTAACATTGCTACCACTCACCAGTTGACATGCTGTGAGGAAAAATCAAGTTAGTATATTTCAAACAGGAAAAAGGTTATTTTAAAGTCAACTTGATTAACCAAAATTCCAAAAGTATAAAACATAAAAAAATCCTTACCAGAGAGAGAAAACTAATCGTGCTCGGAACCCTTCCTCCCACCCTGTGGTGCAACAGATGTCCCTTTCTCCAAAAATTTACTCAATGGGACCGTAACGTTGCTACCACTCACCAGTTGACCTGCTGTGAGGAAAAATCAAGTTAGTACATTTCAAACAGGAAAAAGGTCACTTTAAACTCAACGTGATTAACCAAAATTCCGAAAGTATAAAACATAAAAAAATCCTTACCAGAGAGAGAAAACTAATCGTGCTCGGCCCCTTCCTCCTACCCTGTGGTGCAACAGATGTCCCTTTCTCCAAAAATGTACTCAATGGGACCGTAACATTGCTACCACTCACCGGTTGACCTGCTGTGAGGAAAAATCAAGTTAGTACATTTCAAACAGGAAAAAGGTCATTTTAAACTCAACGTGATTAACCAAAATTCCAAAAGTATAAAACATAAAAAAATCCATACCAGAGAGAGAAAACTAGTCGTGCTCGGCACCTTCCACCCACCCTGTGGTGCAACAGATGTCCCTTTCTCCAAAAATGTACTCAATGGGACCGTAACGTCGCTACCACTCACAAGTTGACCTACTGTGAGGAAAAATCAAGTTAGTACATTTCAAACAGGAAGAAGGTCATTTTAAACTCAACGTGATTAACCAAAATTCCAAAAGTATAAAACAAAAAAAAATCCTCACCAGAGAGAGAAAACTAATCGTGGTCGGCACCTTCGTCCCACCCTGTGGTGCAACAGATGTCCCTTTCTCCAAAAATGTACTCAATGGGACTGTAACGTTGTTACCACTCACCAGTTGACCTCCTGTGAGGAAAAATCAAGTTAGTACATTTCAAACAGGAAAAAGGTCATTTTAAACTCAACGTGATTAACCAAAATTCCAAAGGTATAAAACATAAAAAAATCCTTACCAGAGAGAGAAAACTAATCGTGCTCGGCACCTTCCTCCCACCCTGTGGTGCAACAGATGTCCCTTTCTCCAAAAATGTACTCAATGGGACCGTAATGTTGCTACCACTCACCAGTTGACCTGCTGTGAGGAAAAATCAAGTTAGTACATTTCAAACAGGAAAAAGGTCATTTTAAACTCAACGTGATAAACCAAAATTCCAAAAGTATAAAACATAAAGAAATCCTTACCAGAGAGAGAAAACTAATCGTGCTCGGCACCTTCCTCCCACCCAGTGGTGCAGCAGAAGTCCCTTTCTCCAAAAATGTACTCAATGGGACCGTAACGTTGCTACCACTCACCAGTTGACCTGCTGTGAGGAAAAATCAAGTTAGTACATTTCAAACAGGAAAAAGGTCATTTTAAACTCAACGTGATTAACCAAAATTCCAAAAGTATAAAATATAAAAAAATTCTTACCAGAGAGAGAAAACTAATCGTGCTCGGCACTTTCCTCCCACCCAGTGGTGCAACAGATGTCCCTTTCTCTAAAAATGTACTCAATGGGACCGTAACGTTGCTACCACTCACTAGTTGACCTGCTGTGAGGAAAAATCAAGTTAGTACATTTCAAACAGGAAAAAGGTCATTTTAAACTCAACGTGATTAACCAAAATTCCAAAAGTATAAAACATAAAAAAATCCTTACCAGAGAGAGAAAACTAATCGTGCTCGGCACCTTCCTCCCACCCTGTGGTGCAACAGATGTCCCTTTCTCCAAAAATGTACTCAATGGGACCGTAACGTTGCTACCACTCACCAGTTGACCTGCTGTGAGGAAAAATCAAGTTAGTACATTTCAAACAGGAAAAAGGTCATTTTAAACCCAACGTGATTAAACAAAATTCCAAAAGTATAAAACATAAAAAAATCCTTACCAGAGAGAGAAAACTAATCGTGCTCGGCACCTTCCTCCCACCCTGTGGTGCGACAGATGTCCCTTTCTCCAAAAATGTACACAATGGGACCGTAACGTTGCTACCACTCACCAGTTGACCTGCTGTGAGGAAAAATCAAGTTAGTACATTTCAAACAGGAAAAAGGTCATTTTAAAATCAACGTGATTAACAAAAATTCCAAAAGTATAAAACATAAAAAAATCCTTACCAGAGAGAGAAGACTAATCGTGCTCGGCACCTTCCTCCCACCCTGTGGTGCAACAGATGTCCCTTTCTCCAAAAATGTACTCAATGGGACCGTAACATTGCTACCACTCACCAGTTGACATGCTGTGAGGAAAAATCAAGTTAGTATATTTCAAACAGGGAAAAGGTTATTTTAAACTCAACTTGATTAACCAAAATTCCAAAAGTATAAAACATAAAAAAATCCTTACCAGAGAGAGAAAACTAATCGTGCTCGGAACACTTCCTCCCACCCTGTGGTGCAACAGATGTCCCTTTCTCCAAAAATTTACTCAATGGGACCGTAACGTTGCTACCACTCACCAGTTGACCTGCTGTGAGGAAAAATCAAGTTAGTACATTTCAAACAGGAAAAAGGTCATTTTAAACTCAACGTGATTAACCAAAATTCCGAAAGTATAAAACATAAAAAAATCCTTACCAGAGAGAGAAAACTAATCGTGCTCGGCCCCTTCCTCCTACCCTGTGGTGCAACAGATGTCCCTTTCTCCAAAAATGTACTCAATGGGACCGTAACATTGCTACCACTCACCAGTTGACCTGCTGTGAGGAAAAATCAAGTTAGTACATTTCAAACAGGAAAAAGGTCATTTTAAACTCAACGTGATTAACCAAAATTCCAAAAGTATAAAACATAAAAAAATCCATACCAGAGAGAGAAAACTAGTCGTGCTCGGCACCTTCCACCCACCCTGTGGTGCAACAGATGTCCCTTTCTCCAAAAATGTACTCAATGGGACTGTAACGTTGCTACCACTCACCAGTTGGCCTGCTGTGAGGAAAAATCAAGTTAGTACATTTCAAACAGGAAAAAGGTCATTTTAAACTCAACGTGATTAACCGAAATTCCAAAAGTATAAAACATAAAAAAATCCTTACCGGAGAGAGAAAACTAATCGTGCTCGGCACCTTCCTCCCACACTGTGGTGCAACAGATGTCCCTTTCTCCAAAAATGTACTCAATGGGACCGTAACGTTGCTACCAATCACCAGTTGACATGCTGTGAGGAAAAATCAAGTTAGTACATTTCAAACAGGAAAAAGGTCATTTCAAACTCAACGTGATTAACCAAAATTCCAAAAGTATAAAACATAAAAAAATCCTTACTAGAGAGAGAAAACTAATCGTGCTCGGCACCCTCCTCCCACCCTGTGGTGCTACAGATGTCCCTTTCTCCAAAAATGTACTCAATGGGACCGTAACGTTGCTACCACTCACCAGTTGACCTGCTGTGAGGAAAAATCAAGTTAGTACATTTCAAACAGGAAAAAGGTCATTTTAAACTCAATGTGATTAACCAAAATTCGAAAAGTATAAAACATAAAAAATTCCTTACCAGAGAGAGAAAACTATTCGTGCTCGACACCTTCCTCCCACCCTGTGGTGCAACAGATGTCCCTTTCTCCAAAAATGTACTCAATGGGACCGTAACGTTGCTACCACTCACCAGTTGACCTGCTGTGAGGAAAAATCAAGTTAGTACATTTCAAACAGGAAATAGGTCATTTTAAGCTCAACGTGATTAACCAACATTCCAAAAGTATAAAACATAAAAAAATCCTTACCAGAGAGAGAAAACTAATCGTGCTCGGCACCCTCCTCCCACCCTGTGGTGCTACAGATGTCCCTTTCTCCAAAAATGTACTCAGTGGGACTGTAACGTTGCTACCACTCACCAGTTGACCTGCTGTGAGGAAAAATCAAGTTAGTACATTTCAAACTGGAAAAAGGTCATTTTAAACTCAACGTGATTAACCAAAATTTCAAAAGTATAAAACATAAGAAATTCCTTACCAGAGAGAGAAAACTAATCGTGCTCGGCACCTTCCTCCCACCCTGTGGTGCAACAGATGTCCCTTTCTCCAAAAATGTACTCAATGGGACCGTAACGTTGCTACCATTCACCAGTTGACCTGCTGTGAGGAAAAATCAAGTTAGTACATTTCAAACAGGAAAAAGGTCATTTTAAAATCAACGTGATTAACAAAAATTCCAAAAGTATAAAACATAAAAAAATCCTTACCAGAGAGAGAAGACTAATCGTGCTCGGCACCTTCCTCCCACCCTGTGGTGCAACAGATGTCCCTTTCTCCAGAAATGTACTCAATGGGACCGTAACATTGCTACCACTCACCAGTTGACATGCTGTGAGGAAAAATCAAGTTAGTATATTTCAAACAGGAAATAGGTTATTTTAAAGTCAACTTGATTAACCAAAATTCCAAAAGTATAAAACATAAAAAAATCCTTACCAGAGAGAGAAAACTAATCGTGCTCGGAACCCTTCCTCCCACCCTGTGGTGCAACAGATGTCCCTTTCTCCAAAAATTTACTCAATGGGACCGTAACGTTGCTACCACTCACCAGTTGACCTGCTGTGAGGAAAAATCAAGTTAGTACATTTCAAACAGGAAAAAGGTCATTTTAAACTCAACGTGATTAACCAAAATTCCGAAAGTATAAAACATAAAAAAATCCTTACCAGAGAGAGAAAACTAATCGTGCTCGGCCCCTTCCTCCTACCCTGTGGTGCAACAGATGTCCCTTTCTCCAAAAATGTACTCAATGGGACCGTAACATTGCTACCACTCACCGGTTGACCTGCTGTGAGGAAAAATCAAGTTAGTACATTTCAAACAGGAAAAAGGTCATTTTAAACTCAACGTGATTAACCAAAATTCCAAAAGTATAAAACATAAAAAAATCCATACCAGAGAGAGAAAACTAGTCGTGCTCGGCACCTTCCAACCACCCTGTGGTGCAACAGATGTCCCTTTCTCCAAAAATGTACTCAATGGGACCGTAACGTCGCTACCACTCACAAGTTGACCTACTGTGAGGAAAAATCAAGTTAGTACATTTCAAACAGGAAGAAGGTCATTTTAAACTCAACGTGATTAACCAAAATTCCAAAAGTATAAAACAAAAAAAAATCCTCACCAGAGAGAGAAAACTAATCGTGGTCGGCACCTTCGTCCCACCCTGTGGTGCAACAGATGTCCCTTTCTCCAAAAATGTACTCAATGGGACTGTAACGTTGTTACCACTCACCAGTTGACCTCCTGTGAGGAAAAATCAAGTTAGTACATTTCAAACAGGAAAAAGGTCATTTTAAACTCAACGTGATTAACCAAAATTCCAAAGGTATAAAACATAAAAAAATCCTTACCAGAGAGAGAAAACTAATCGTGCTCGGCACCTTCCTCCCACCCTGTGGTGCAACAGATGTCCCTTTCTCCAAAAATGTACTCAATGGGACCGTAATGTTGCTACCACTCACCAGTTGACCTGCTGTGAGGAAAAATCAAGTTAGTACATTTCAAACAGGAAAAAGGTCATTTTAAACTCAACGTGATAAACCAAAATTCCAAAAGTATAAAACATAAAGAAATCCTTACCAGAGAGAGAAAACTAATCGTGCTCGGCACCTTCCTCCCACCCAGTGGTGCAGCAGAAGTCCCTTTCTCCAAAAATGTACTCAATGGGACCGTAACGTTGCTACCACTCACCAGTTGACCTGCTGTGAGGAAAAATCAAGTTAGTACATTTCAAACAGGAAAAAGGTCATTTTAAACTCAACGTGATTAACCAAAATTCCAAAAGTATAAAATATAAAAAAATTCTTACCAGAGAGAGAAAACTAATCGTGCTCGGCACTTTCCTCCCACCCAGTGGTGCAACAGATGTCCCTTTCTCTAAAAATGTACTCAATGGGACCGTAACGTTGCTACCACTCACTAGTTGACCTGCTGTGAGGAAAAATCAAGTTAGTACATTTCAAACAGGAAAAAGGTCATTTTAAACTCAACGTGATTAACCAAAATTCCAAAAGTATAAAACATAAAAAAATCCTTACCAGAGAGAGAAAACTAATCGTGCTCGGCACCTTCCTCCCACCCTGTGGTGCAACAGATGTCCCTTTCTCCAAAAATGTACTCAATGGGACCGTAACGTTGCTACCACTCACCAGTTGACCTGCTGTGAGGAAAAATCAAGTTAGTACATTTCAAACAGGAAAAAGGTCATTTTAAAATCAACGTGATTAACAAAAATTCCAAAAGTATAAAACATAAAAAAATCCTTACCAGAGAGAGAAGACTAATCGTGCTCGGCACCTTCCTCCCACCCTGTGGTGCAACAGATGTCCCTTTCTCCAAAAATGTACTCAATGGGACCGTAACATTGCTACCACTCACCAGTTGACATGCTGTGAGGAAAAATCAAGTTAGTATATTTCAAACAGGGAAAAGGTTATTTTAAACTCAACTTGATTAACCAAAATTCCAAAAGTATAAAACATAAAAAAATCCTTACCAGAGAGAGAAAACTAATCGTGCTCGGAACACTTCCTCCCACCCTGTGGTGCAACAGATGTCCCTTTCTCCAAAAATTTACTCAATGGGACCGTAACGTTGCTACCACTCACCAGTTGACCTGCTGTGAGGAAAAATCAAGTTAGTACATTTCAAACAGGAAAAAGGTCATTTTAAACTCAACGTGATTAACCAAAATTCCGAAAGTATAAAACATAAAAAAATCCTTACCAGAGAGAGAAAACTAATCGTGCTCGGCCCCTTCCTCCTACCCTCTGGTGCAACAGATGTCCCTTTCTCCAAAAATGTACTCAATGGGACCGTAACATTGCTACCACTCACCAGTTGACCTGCTGTGAGGAAAAATCAAGTTAGTACATTTCAAACAGGAAAAAGGTCATTTTAAACTCAACGTGATTAACCAAAATTCCAAAAGTATAAAACATAAAAAAATCCATACCAGAGAGAGAAAACTAGTCGTGCTCGGCACCTTCCACCCACCCTGTGGTGCAACAGATGTCCCTTTCTCCAAAAATGTACTCAATGGGACTGTAACGTTGCTACCACTCACCAGTTGGCCTGCTGTGAGGAAAAATCAAGTTAGTACATTTCAAACAGGAAAAAGGTCATTTTAAACTCAACGTGATTAACCAAAATTCCAAAAGTATAAAACATAAAAAAATCCTTACCAGAGAGAGAAAACTAATCGTGCTCGGCTCCTTCCTCCCATCCTGTGGTGCAACAGATGTCCCTTTCTCCAAAAATGTACTCAATGGGACCGTAACGTTGCTACCACTCGCCAGTTGACCTGCTGTGAGGAAAAATCAAGTTAGTACATTTCAAACAGGAAAAAGGTCATTTTAAACTCAACGTGATTAACCAAAATTCCGAAAGTATAAAGCATAAAAAAATCCTTACCAGAGAGAGAAAACTATTCGTGCTCCTCACCCTCCTCCCACCCTGTGGTGCAACAGATGTCCCTTTCTCCAAAAATGTACTCAATGGGACCGTAACGTCGCTACCACTCACAAGTTGACCTGCTGTGAGGAAAAATCAAGATAGTACATTTCAAACAGGAATAAGGTCATTTTAAACTCAACGTGATTAACCAAAATTCCAAAAGTATAAAACATAAAAAAATCCTTACCAGAGAGAGAAAACTAATCGTGCTCGGCACCTTCCTCCCACCCTGTGGTGCAACAGATGTCCCTTTCTCCAAAAATGTACTCAATGGGACTGTAACGTTGTTACCACTCACCAGTTGACCTCCTGTGAGGAAAAATCAAGTTAGTACATTTCAAACAGGAAAAAGGTCATTTTAAACTCAACGTGATTAACCAAAATTCCAAAGGTATAAAACATAAAAAAATCCTTACCAGAGAGAGAAAACTAATCGTGCTCGGCACCTTCCTCCCACCCTGTGGTGCAACAGATGTCCCTTTCTCCAAAAATGTACTCAATGGGACCGTAATGTTGCTACCACTCACCAGTTGACCTGCTGTGAGGAAAAATCAAGTTAGTACATTTCAAACAGGAAAAAGGTAATTTTAAACTCAACGTGATAAACCAAAATTCCAAAAGTATAAAACATAAAGAAATCCTTACCAGAGAGAGAAAACTAATTGTGCTCGGCACCTTCCTCCCACCCAGTGGTGCAGCAGAAGTCCCTTTCTCCAAAAATGTACTCAATGGAACCGTAACGTTACTACCACTCACCAGTTGACCTGCTGTGAGGAAAAATCAAGTTAGTACATTTCAAACAGGAAAAAGGTCATTTTAAACTCAACGTGATTAACCAAAATTCCAAAAGTATAAAATATAAAAAAATCCTTACCAGAGAGAGAAAACTAATCGTGCTCGGCACTTTCCTCCCACCCAGTGGTGCAACAGATGTCCCTTTCTCCAAAAATGTACTCAATGGGACCGTAACGTTGCTACCACTCACTAGTTGACCTGCTGTGAGGAAAAATCAAGTTAGTACATTTCAAACAGGAAAAAGGTCATTTTAAACTCAACGTGATTAACCAAAATTCCAAAAGTATAAAACATTAAAAAATCCTTACCAGAGAGAGGAAACTAATCGTGCTCGGCACCTTCCTCCCACCCTGTGGTGCAACAGATGTCCCTTTCTCCAAAAATGTACTCAACGGGACCGTAACATTCCTACGACTCACCAGTTGACATGCTGTGAGGAAAAATCAAGTTAGTACATTTCAAACAGGAAAAAGGTTATTTTAAACTCAACTTCATTAACAAAAATTCCAAAAGTATAAAACATAAAAAAATCCTTACCAGAGAGAGAAAACTAATCGTGCTCGGCACCTTCCTCCCACCCTGTGGTGCAACAGATGTCCCTTTCTCCAAAAATTTACTCAATGGGACTGTAACGTTGCTACCACTCACCAGTTGACCTGCTGTGAGGAAAAATCAAGTTAGTACATTTCAAACAGGAAAAAGGTCATTTTAAACTCAACGTGATTAACCAAAATTCCAAAAGTATAAAACATAAAAAAATCCTTACCAGGGAGAGAAAACTAATCGTGCTCGGCCTCTTCCTCCTACCCTGTGGTGCAACAGATGTCCCTTTCTCCAAAAATGTACTCAATGGGACCGTAACATTGCTACCACTCACCAGTTGACCTGCTGTGAGGAAAAATCAAGTTAGTACATTTGAAACAGGATAAAGGTCATTTTAAACACAACATGATTAACCAAAATTCCGAAAGTATAAAACATAAAAAAATCCTTACCAGAGAGAGAAAACTAATCGTGCTCGGCTCCTTCCTCCCACCCTGTGGTGCAACAGATGTCCCTTTCTCCAAAAATGTACTCAATGGGACCGTAACGTTGCTACCACTCACCAGTTGACCTGCTGTGAGGAAAAATCAAGTTAGTACATTTCAAACAGGAAAAAGGTCATTTTAAACTCAACGTGATTAACCAAAATTCCAAAAGTATAAAACATAAAAAAAATCTTACAAGAGAGAGAAAACTAATTGTGCTCCTCACCCTCCTCCCACCCTGTGGTGCAACAGATGTCCCTTTCTCCAAAAATGTACTCAATGGGACCGTAACGTTGCTACCACTCGCCAGTTGACCTGCTGTGAGGAACAATCAAGTTAGTACATTTCAAAGAGGAAAAAGGTCATTTTAAACTCAATGTGATTAACCAAAATTCCAAAAGTATAAAACATAAAAAAATCCTTACCAGAGAGAGAAAACAAATCGTGCTCGGCACTTTCCTCCCACCCTGTGGTGCAACAGATGTCCCTTTCTCCAAAAATGTACTCAATGGTACCGTAACGTTGCTACCACTCACTAGTTGACCTGCTGTGAGGAAAAATCAAGTTAGTACATTTCAAACAGGAAAAAGGTCATTTTAAACTCAACGTGATTAACCAAAATTCCAAAAGTATAAAACATAAAAAAATCCTTACCAGAGAGAGAAAAATATTCGTGCTCGGCTCCTTCCTCCCACCCTGTGGTGCAACAGATGTCCCTTTCTCCAAAAATGTACTCAATGGGACCGTAACGTTGCTACCACTCACCAGTTGACCTGCTGTGAGGAAAAATCAAGTTAGTACATTGCAAACAGGAAAAAGGTCATTTTAAACTCAACTTAATTAACCAAAATTCCAAAAGTATAAAACATAAAAAAATCCTTACCAGAGAGAGAAAACTAATCGTGCTCGGCACCTTCCTCCCACCCTGTGGTGCAACAGATGTCCCTTTCTCCAAAAATTTACTCAATGGGACCGTAACGTTGCTACCACTCACCAGTTGACCTGCTGTGAGGAAAAATCAAGTTAGTACATTTCAAACAGGAAAAAGGTCATTTTAAACTCAACGTGATTAACCAAAATTCCGAAAGTATAAAACATAAAAAAATCCTTACCAGAGAGAGAAAACTAATCGTGCTCTGCCCCTTCCTCCTACCCTGTGGTGCAACAGATGTCCCTTTCTCCAAAAATGTACTCAATGGGACCGTAACATTGCTACCACTCACCAGTTGACCTGCTGTGAGGAAAAATCAAGTTAGTACATTTCAAACAGGAAAAAGGTCATTTTAAACTCAACATGATTAACCAAAATTCCGAAAGTATAAAACATAAAAAAATCCTTACCAGAGAGAGAAAACTAGTCGTGCTCGGCACCTTCCACCCACCCTGTGGTGCAACAGATGTCCCTTTCTCCAAAAATGTACTCAATGGGACTGTAACGTTGCTACCACTCACCAGTTGACCTGCTGTGAGGAAAAATCAAGTTAGTACATTTCAAACAGGAAAAAGGTCATTTTAAACTCAACGTGATTAACCAAAATTCCAAAAGTATAAAACATAAAAAAATCCTTACCAGAGAGAGAAAACTAATCGTGCTCGGCACCTTCCTCCCACCCTGTGGTGCAACAGATGTCCCTTTCTCCAAAAATGTACTCAATGGGACGGTAACGTTGCTACCACTCACCAGTTGACCTGCTGTGAGGAAAAATCAAGTTAGCACATTTCAAACAGGAAAAAGGTCATTTTAAACTCAACGTGATTAACCAAAATTCCAAAAGTATAAAGGATAAAAAAATCCTTACCAGAGAGAGAAAACTATTCGTGCTCCTCACCCTCCTCCCACCTTGTGGTGCAACAGATGTCCCTTTCTCCAAAAATGTACTCAATGGGACCGTAACGTTGCTACCACTCACAAGTTGACCTGCTGTGAGGAAAAATCAAGTTAGTACATTTCAAACAGGAAAAAGGTCTTTTTAAACTCAACGTGATTAACCAAAATTCCAAAAGTATAAAACATAAAAAAATCCTTACCAGAGAGAGAAAACTAATCGTGCTCGGCACCTTCCTCCCACCCAGTGGTGCAACAGATGTCCCTTTCTCCAAAAATGTACTCAATGGAACCGTAACGTTGCTACCACTCACCAGTTGACCTGCTGTGAGGAAAAATCAAGTTAGTACATTTCAAACAGGAAAAAGGTCATTTTAAACTCAACGTGATTAACCAAAATTCCAAAAGTATAAAACATAAAAAAAATCTTACCAGAGAGAGAAAACTAATTGTGCTCCTCACCCTCCTCCCACCCTGTGGTGCAACAGATGTCCCTTTCTCCAAAAATGTACTCAATGGGACCGTAACGTTGCTACCACTCGCCAGTTGACCTGCTGTGAGGAAAAATCAAGTTAGTACATTTCAAACAGGAAAAAGGTCATTTTAAACTCAACGTGATTAACAAAAATTCCAAAAGTATAAAACATAATAAAATCCTTACCAGAGAGACAAAATGTACCGTGCTCGGCACCTTCCTCCCACCCTGTGGTGCAACAGATGTCCCTTTCTCAAAAAATGGACTCAATGGGACTGTAACGTTGCTACCACTCACCAGTTGACCTGCTGTGAAGAAAAATCAAGTTAGTACATTTCAAACAGGAAAAAGGTCATTTTAAACTCAATGTGATTAACCAAAATTCCAAAAGTATAAAACATAAAAAAATCCTTACCAGAGAGAGAAAACTAATCGTGCTCGCCACCTTCCTCCCACCCTGTGGTGCAACACATGTCCCTTTCTCCAAAAATGTACTCAATGGGACCGTAACGTTGCTACCACTCACCAGTTGACCTGCTGTGAGGAAAAATCAAGTTAGTACATTTCAAACAGGAAAAAGGTCATTTTAAACTCAACGTGATTAACCAAAATTCCAAAATTATAAACCATAAAAAATGCTTACCAAAGAGAGAAAATGTACCGTGGTCGGCACCCTCCTTCCGCCCTGTGGTGCAACAGATGTCCCTTTCTTCAAAAATGTACTCAATGGGAGCGTAATATTGCAACCACACACAAGTTGACCTGCTGTGAGGAAAAATCAAGTTAGTACATTTCAAACATGAAGAAGGTCATTTTAAACTTAACGTGAACACCCAAAATTCCAAAAGTATAAACCATAAAAAATCCTTACCAAAGAGAGAAAATCTACCGTGCTCGGCACCCTCCTCCCGCCCTGTGGTGCAACAGATGTCCCTTTCTCCAAAAATGTACTCAATTGGACCGTAACGTTGCTAGCACTCACCAGTTGACCTGCTGTGAGGAAAAATCAAGTTAGTACATTTCAAACAGGAAAAAGGTCATTTTAAACTCAACGTGATTAACCAAAATTCCAAAAGTATAAAACATAAAAAAAATCCTTACCAGAGAGAGAAAACTGATCGTGCTCGGCAGCTTCCTCCCACCCTGTGGTGCAACAGATGTCCCTTTCTCCAAAAATGTACTCAATAGGACCGTAACATTGCTACCACTCACCAGTTGACCTGCTGTGAGGAAAAATCAAGTTAGTACATTTCAAACAGGAAAAAGGTCATTTTAAACTCAACGTGATTAACCAAAATTCCAAAAGTATAAAACATAAAAAAATCCTTACCAGAGAGAGAAAACTAATCGTGCTCATCACCTTCCTCCCACCCTGTGGTGCAACAGATGTCCCTTTCTCCAAAAATGTTCTCAATGGGACCGTAACGTTGCTACCACTCACCAGTTGACCTGCTGTGAGGAAAAATCAAGTTAGTACATTTCAAACAGGAAAAAGGTCATTTTAAACTCAACGTGATTAACCAAAATTCCAAAAGTATAAAACATAAAAAAATCCTTACCAGGGAGAGAAAACTAATCGTGCTCGGCACCTTCCTCCCACCCTGTGGTGCAACAGATGTCCCTTTCTCCAAAAATGTACTCAATGGGACTGTAACGTTGCTACCACTCACCAGTTGACCTGCTGTGAAGAAAAATCAAGTTAGTACATTTCAAACAGGAAAAAGGTCATTTTAAACTCAATGTGATTAACCAAAATTCCAAAAGTATAAAACAAAAAAAAATCCTTACCAGAGAGAGAAAACTAATCGTGCTCGGCACCTTCCTCCCACCCTGTGGTGCAACAGATGTCCCTTTCTCCAAAACTGTACTCAATGGGACTGTAACGTTGCTACCACTCACCAGTTGACCTGCTGTGAGGAAAAATCAAGTTAGTACATTTCAAACAGGAAAAAGGTCATTTTAAACTCAATGTGATTAACCAAAATTCCAAAAGTATAAAACATAAAAAAATCCTTACCAGAGAGAGAAAACTAATCGTGCTCGGCACCTTCCTCCCACCCTGTGGTGCAACAGATGTCCCTTTCTCCAAAACTGTACTCAATGGGACTGTAACGTTGCTACCACTCACCAGTTGACCTGCTGTGAGGAAAAATCAAGTTAGTACATTTCAAACAGGAAAAAGGTCATTTTAAACTCAATGTGATTAACCAAAATTCCAAAAGTATAAAACATAAAAAAATCCTTACCAGGGAGAGAAAACTAATCGTGCTCGGCACCTTCCTCCCACCCTGTGGTGCAACAGATGTCCCTTTCTCCAAAAATGTACTCAATGGGACTGTAACGTTGCTACCACTCACCAGTTGACCTGCTGTGAGGAAAAATCAAGTTAGTACATTTCAAACAGGAAAAAGGTCATTATAAACTCAATGTGATTAACCAAAATTCCAAAAGTATAAAACATAAAAAAATCCTTACCAGAGAGAGAAAACTAATCGTGCTCGGCACCTTCCTCCCACCCTGTGGTGCAACAGATGTCCCTTTCTCCAAAACTGTACTCAATGGGACTGTAACGTTGCTACCACTCACCAGTTGACCTGCTGTGAGGAAAAATCAAGTTAGTACATTTCAAACAGGAAAAAGGTCATTTTAAACTCAACGTGATTAACCAAAATTCCAAAAGTATAAAACATAAAAAATGCTTACCAAAGAGAGAAAATGTACCGTGGTCGGCACCCTCCTCCCGCCCTGTGGTGCAACAGATGTCCCTTTCTTCAAAATGTACTCAATGGGAGCGTAATATTGCAACCACACACAAGTTGACCTGCTGTGAGGAAAAATCAAGTTAGTACATTTCAAACATGAAGAAGATCATTTTAAACTTAACGTGAGAACCCAAAATTCCAAAAGTATAAAACATAAAAAAATCCTTACCAAAGAGAGAAAATGTACCGTGCTCGGCACCTTCCTCCCACCCTGTGGTGCAACAGATGTCCCTTTCTCCAAAAATGTACTCAATGGGACTGTAACGTTGCTACCACTCACCAGTTGACCTGCTGTGAGGAAAAATCAAGTTAGTACATTTCAAACAGGAAAAAGGTCATTTTAAACTCAACGTGATTAACCAAAATTCCAAAAGTATAAAACATAAAAAAATCCTTACCAGAGAGAGAAAACTAATCGTGCTCGGCACCTTCCTCCTACCCTGTGGTGCAACAGATGTCCCTTTCTCCAAAAATGTACTCAATGGGACCGTAACGTTGCTACCATTCACCAGTTGACCTGCTGTGAGGAAAAATCAAGTTAGTACATTTCAAACAGGAAAAAGGTCATTTTAATCTCAACGTGATTAACCAAAATTCCAAAAGTATAAACCATAAAAAATGCTTACCAAAGAGAAAAAATGTACCGTGGTCGGCACCCTCCTCCCGCCCTGTGGTGCAACAGATGTCCCTTTCTTCAAAAATGTACTCAATGGGAGTGTAATATTGCAACCACACACAAGTTGACCTGCTGTGAGGAAAAATCAAGTAGTACATTTCAATCATGAAGAAGGTCATTTTAAACTTAACGTGAAAACCCAAAATTCCAAAAGTATAAACCATAAAAAATCCTTACCAAGGAGAGAAAATGTACCGTGCTGGGCACCCTCCTCCCGCCCTGTGGTGCAACAGATGTCCCTTTCTCCAAAATTGTACTCAATTGGACCGTAACATTGAAACCACACACACGTTGACCTGCTGTGTGGAAAAATCAAGTTAGTACATTTCAAACATGAAGAAGGTCCTTTTAAACTCAACGTGAAAAACCAAAATTCCAAAAGTATAAACCATAAAAAATCCTTACCAAAGAGAGAAAATGTACCGTGCTCGGCACCCTCCTCCTGCCCTGTGGTGCAACAGATGTCTTTTTCTCCAAAAATGTACTCAATGGGAGCGTAATGTTGCAACCACACACAACAAGTTGACCTGCTGTGAGGAAAAAACGAGTTAGTACATTTCAAACCTAAAGAAGGTCATTTTAAAATCAACATGAAAAACTAATTTTCCACTAGTATGAAACAGAAAAAAATGCTTACCAAAGAAAGGAAATGTATTGTGCACCTCACCCTCCTCCCGCCCTGTGGTGCAACAGATGTCCCTTTCTCCAAAAATGTACTCAATGGGAGCGTAATCTTGCAACCACACACAAGTTGACCTGCTGTGAGGAAAAAACGAGTTAGTACATTTCTAACATGAAAAAGGTCATTTTAAAATCGACATGAAAAACCAAAATTCCAAAATTATAAAAGAAAAAAAAATGCTTACCAAAGAAAGAAAATGTATTGTGCTTTGCACCCTCCTCCCTGGCCTGTGGTGGAGCAGTGGTCGAAGTATAAATCTCTCCTGTGACGTTTCGTCTCCGACTACGGGAGACATCATCGGAGGTTCAGCTTGGATGTCAGCGTTGCACCGCAAGCGTGACGATCGATTACTTTCAATCGACAATGCATACATGGAGCCCGCATAATTTTTTCATGTAAAAAATGTCTAATACAAATCCAACAAACTTAACACCCTCGAAGAACAGAAACATGATAAATTTTTGCAAGTACCTGTAAGCACAGCCGCTAATGATAATACGTCAGTCTCAACCTGGGCTACAAAAGAGAAGTATCTCTTACCTTCATGCCGAGTAGATTTCTGCTGGACGGTGGAAACAGAAAAACAAATCTTCTGTTACAGAAGTCCTGTATAGAATAGTGGAAGTTTCGAATTCGCCTTGTATGTAACTGTCGAAGGCGGAGCAATAAATACAAGTCTTGCGAAGTGACAGCTAGTTGTATACATACACCATTCAAAGGGCAGTTATTCCTTGCGGGAAAACAGAGAGTAATTAATACGTGGCGGGAAAACAATCAAAGAGTAAATATACGTGGCGGGAAGAACAATCTCGTAGCGAACATGACTAAAAGCTACGTATCAGTCGTACAGATTTTTGACATGATCTCACAATATAATATATGTATTCGAGTAATGTACTGTTTTGTAAATAGCAACGTCGATTGCAGTAGCCCTCTGTCGACCTGTATGTTTACAGAAATTATGGCCAAATTCT
The DNA here is from genome assembly GCF_023864345.2 of Schistocerca serialis cubense. Classification (NCBI taxonomy): domain Eukaryota; kingdom Metazoa; phylum Arthropoda; class Insecta; order Orthoptera; family Acrididae; genus Schistocerca; species Schistocerca serialis. Next base: position 48,095,679 of record NC_064646.1, on the reverse strand, counting down.
TCCATCCATTTATAAAGACCAGCTATTTATAAAGACCAAAGATTCGAAATTTGTTTTCGCTTGACTCAGTGCCGTAGCTTTAAATTTTTAGCTGACAGTTCGTTACACCGATAGCTAAACATGTACGCAAAAGAGCTGTCAAATTTTACTTTTCCTTTGTTTGTTACAGACTTGCGTAATAAAGAAATAAACTTTTGCAAAACCCTTTGTTTATTTTCATAAAAAGCAACCTTTACACATGATTCATGTGGTTCTGGACTATTAACGATTTATTCCTATTGAGTATGTGGATTTTAAATGTAGTCTCACGGAAAGAGGTGTTACCAGGAACTAGGATATGTGTCAAAGACAAAATAGAAAACTCAGCATACCACAATTTATTCATAACCAACATTTGTTTGCCCAGTCGTACCTCAACAAGTTTTAATGATAACATAGTGAACGGTCTGCTACGAGCTCACATTGATTTCTTGTCTCAGAGTATGTGCTCTATTGTGGTTAGCCGACATCAACAAGGACGAGAAACATCTCACTTGTCTACATCTACATCTACATGATTACTCTGCACTTCACAATTAAGTTCGTGGCCGAGGGTTCATCGTACCACCTTCGAGGTATTTCTGTACGGTTCCACCCTCTAACAGCGCACGGGAAAAACGAGCACTGTGCGGGCTCTGATCATGATTATTTCTCGATGTGTGGGTGGGTGCCAACAAAATATTTTCGCATTCGGAGGAGAATGTTGGTGATCGAAATTTCACGCGAAGATTCTACCGCAACGGAAAGCGCCTTTTAATGACTGTCACCCTAATTCGGGCATCATGTGCGCTGCACTCTCTCCCCTATTTCGCAACAATGAAAAACGAGCTGCTCTTCTTTGAACGTTTTCGATGTCCTGCGTCAGTCCCACCTGATGCGGATCACACACCGCACATCAATACTCCAGAAAAGCGCGCACAAGCAAGGCGTACGCAGTCTCTTTAGTCGATCTGTTGCATTTTCTACATTCTCTACCATTAAATCGCAGTCTTCAGTTTGCTTTACCCACAGCATTATCTATATGACCATTCCAACTGAAGTTATTCGTAACTGTAATCCCCAAGAATTTAGTTGAGTTTACAGCCTTTAGATTCGTGTGATTCATAGCGTAACCGAAATTTAGCGGATTTCTTTTAGTACTCATGTGAATAACTTCACACTTCTCTTTATTCAGGCTCAACTGCCACTTTTTGCACCATACAGATATCTTATCGAATTCCTTTTGGTCATCTTTTGACTTACAAGACGGTAAATGTCAGTATTTTCTGCAAACAATCTAGGAGGGCCTAAACACTTCCTTGGGAAACACCATACATTACTTCTATTTTACTAGATTATTTTACATCAGTTACTATGAGCTGTGACTTGCCCAACAGGAACACACGAATCCAGCCGCACAACTGACACGGTACTTTATAGGCACGCGACTTGATTAGAAGACATTTGTGAGGAACGGTGCCGAAAGCCTTCTGGAAATATAAAAATACGGAATCAGTTTAATAACCCCTGTCGACAGCACTCATTACTTCATGAGAACAGAGAGCTAGTTGTGTTTCACAAGAACGATGTTTCCTGAATCCGTGCTATTAGTCAGTAAATCGTTTTCTTCGACATAATTCATTATGTTTGAACACAGAGTACGTTCCAAAAGCCTACTGCAAATGGACGTTAGTGATAGGGGTCTGTTATTCAACCGATTACTCATGTTTCCTTTCTGGATGCGAATTGTACGACTTTCCAGTCTTTAGGTACAGATTTTTCAATGAGCGAGCGTTTGTGTATCATTGTTAGATGCGGAACTGTTGCTGAAAGGAATCCGACTGGTATGCAATTTGAACCGGATACCTTGCCTTTATTAAGTGATTTAAGATGCTTCACTACACTGATGATATCTACTTCTAAGAAACTCATGTTGACAGGTGTTCTGGATTCGAATTCTGGAAGATTTACTTCGCCCCATTTGGTGAACGAGTTTCTGAAAACCGTATTTAATAACTCTGATTTAGAGGCACTGTCATCAGTGGCATAGCCATTGTTATTGCGCGGAAAATTATTATACACGCTATGTGATCAAAAGAATCCTGCGTGTTGTCTGCGCGCATTGTCACGGTCCGTGCGGCTACGCCCGTCGGTGGTTCGAGTCCGCACGCGGGCATTGGTATGTGTGTTGTCCATAGCGTAAGTTAGTTTAAGAAGTATGTAGGCTTAGGGACCGATGACCTAAGTAGTTTGGTCCTTTAAGACCTTACCACGAATGTTTCTGATAGTATCCTGACACCCCCAAAAACATACTTTTTCATGTTAGGGGCATTGTACTGCCACCTACTGCCAGGTACTCCACATCAGCGACCTCAGTAGTCATTAGACATCGTGAGAGAACAGAAAGCGGAACTCACGGACTTTGATCGCAGTCAGGTGTATGGGTGTCACTTGTGTCATACGTCTGTATGCGATATTTCCACCACAATACTAAACATCCACAGATCCACTGTTTCCGATGTGATAGTGAAGTGGAAACGTGGAGGGACAAGTATAGCACAAAATCGTACAGGCCGACCTCGTCTGTTGACTAACAGAGACCGCCGACAGTTGAAGAGGGTCGTAATGTGTTATAGACAGACATCTATCCAGACCGTCACACAGAAATTTCAAACTGCATCAGGATTCACTGCAAGTACTATGACAGTTAGGTGGGAGGTGAGAAAACGCATTTCGTGGTCGAGCGGCTGCTCATAAGCCACACATCACGCCGGTAAATGCCAAACGTAGTCTCGCTTGGTGTAAGGAGCGTAAACATTGGACGATTGAACAGTGGAAAAACGTTGTGTGGAGTGACGAATCACACTACATAATGTGGCGATCCGAAGGCACGGTGTGGGTATGGCGAATGCCCAGTGAACTTGATCTGCCAGCGTGTGTAGTGCAACGTTAAAATTTGAATGTGGTGGTGTTATGGTATGGTCGTGTGTTTCATGGAGGGGGCTAGCACCCTTTGTTGTTTTGCGTGGCACTACCACAGCACAGGCCTATATTGACGTTTTAAGCAGCTTCTTGTTTCCCACTGTTGAAGAGCAATTTGGGAATGGCGATTGCATCTTTCAACACCACCGAGCACCTGTTCATAATGCGTGGCATGTGGCGGAGTGGTTACACGACAATAACATCCCTGTAATGGACCGGCCTGCACAGAGTCCTCACCTGCCTTCTATAGAACAGCTTTGGGATGTTTTGGAACGCCATTTCGTACCAGGTCTTACCGACCGACATCGATACCTTTCCTCAGTGCAGCACTCCGTGAAAAATGGGTTGCCATTCCCCAAGAAGCCTTCCAGCACCTGATTGAACGTATGCCTGTGAGAGTGGAAGCTGTCATCAAGGCTAAGGGTGGGCCAACACCATACTGAATTCCAGCATTACCGATGGAGGGCGCCACAAACTTGTAAGTCATTTTCAGCCAGATGTCCGGATAGTCATGTAGTGTAAGGGTCACTTAAAAAGTTTCCGTCTGAGGAGCTGCTGCAGCGTATACGCAGCATCGCGCGACTCGGGTGAGAGTATACAAGCACCAACATGTTGGTAAGGGGTTAGTGTGACATTCGTGTCTTCCCGACACTCGTGTTGTAAATGAGGAAACCTGAAATACGACGACGTTATTACCAAATGTGTCCAAAAGCACCAACCTTTTGTTATGCTGTTCGTGACTGCTGAAGGACGAACACCAGTAGACATCCACCAGAGAATGGAGAATGTGCCCTTGTCGAATGGTGCAAGACTTTTTGTGCTGGTCGGGATTCGACACGAGGCACACTTCGAACTGGGAATCCAGCCTCATTTCGAGGAACCTGTGGCGTCCACCATGGGGGAACATTAACTGTGCAACGCTGGAGACTGTGTAGGATTTTGCTTCGATGGATGTTCTACAATGGCGGGCAGAGAGAGCGGTGTACAAGCTATTTTAAGACAGAACATTATCGATCCTCACACTTTCTTCGGTCAAGCCACAAACTCAATCTTGTGGCTTGCTGTGTCGTCTGAAAAGGACACAGTCAGTGCAAAAACACCACAGGCGCAAAGATGCGAGCCGTGCCGCTGCCGTAGAGACTCGCCTCTTGCGGCGCTGAAGACGAAGATATCGACTTCGCCTCGGCCAGTTGCCGGCCGAGTACAATCCGCCAATGACCGGACGGCAACGGATGGAAGGCTAATCGAAAGACAAAAGAGCAGCTCTCGCCCAGTTGGTAATAGATCGTCGTCCAGTGCTGACTCAGTCAGGGAACGTCGTTTAGTGAACTCTTAGCGAAAAGAGTGTTGTTGCCGGCCGCGGTGGCCATGCGGTTCTAGGCGCTTCAGTCCGGAACCGCGCGACTGCTATGGTCGCAGGTTCGAATCCTTAGGTTTAAGTAGTTCTAAGTTCTAGAGGACTGATGACCTCAGATGTTAAGTCCCATAGTGCTCAGAGCCATTTGAACCAAGACTATTGTTGTAATTGGATTTGCTATGTACTGTGAGGTTTACCTACAATTATTTGCATTTAGCCATTGAGGGTCTTCTTTGTGTTATATTACAAGCAGTGTTGCCGACTTCATTGTTCAACAAGTCACAAAGATAAATCAACCTTTTCAACTTTAATTGTGTCACTTCGTTTCTAATTTGTTAGTGTGTTGTAGAACGTATTCTGCTACCTGGCCCTGGCACGTAGCTGAATAGTGGCAGGGCGAAATTGTCTTAGCGGTGTGCTGCAGCACCAGAAGCCGCTTCACCAGCTCACGAGCTCGACCTCCACAGCAGTAGCGACGAGGCCTTTACAAAATTGGCGACGAAGGTTTACAAAATGGGTTACGATACAAACACAGTGCCGAAAATTAGGAATATTGTTGCCATTGTAAAAGACACTATAAACATTTTTAAAGAATCAACTACACGCTGGAAATATGCTTCGAACTTATCACGAATGTATAAGATGAGATTGCCTGAGAAATATGAAACCACCAGACTATTTTCTCAGCATCCTGGGAGCTGGAAAAAAAATTTCTGCAGACGGATATTATGCAACGAGAGTGTCTGTGTATCAATTACATTCAGCCAAACCAGTGTTGATGTTAGCTTTACAAACAATAACCAAGTGCTCAGCAGTTTTGGAATCAGTAGTTCATGTCCAACTATCTAACAAGTCTATAGATATGACCTTGGCGAGGGAAAAAACAGAAATCCTTGACGTTCTCAGTAACGGCCGGAAGGAAGCAGATAGAATAATTACAGAATTGCTTGGAAAAACACGAACTACTGTAGGGGATCATACAGTGTAAGCTTTCACGGCCAGTGTTGTCTTCACTTAAAACTTCCGGGCTGATAGGTCGTGGTGGAAGTATAAAACTCTCCCCTGACGTTTCGTCTCCGACTGCGGGAGACGTCCTCGGAGGTACAGCTTGGATGTCAGCGTTGCACCGCAAGCGTCACGATCGATTACTTTCAATCGAGAATGTTGGCATTACCAGAGACAATCTCATAGCCGACGCCACGTGATCGACAGTGGCGCCCTCTGTACTGCCTATATAATCAGCGCTTCCTCGAGTTCTCTTCGCAGTTCGCCGCTGTATCTCGGAGGATGTCTCCCGCAGTCGAAGACGAAACGTCAGGGGAGAGTTTTATACTTCGACCGCGGCCTATCAGCCCGGAAGTTTTAAGTGAATACTGTAGAGGAATTGAAAACAGAAATTAATGTTCTATATTCTGGATGCAAGCAAAAATTCAGAAGCAATCCGGAAAATGACACCGAATACTGGCGTCGTTCACTGATAAAACAATATATCGAATCGCTCATATGACAAACCGTGCAGATGAGATATCCAATTTGTAATATCCAGTAATACTGATAAAGCACTTTGAATGAGATAATTTGCCTCGGAAAGTTTTCACAGTAGTTGGCAGAAAATAATGGACATCCAATAGTCCGTTTAAGTAATTATTACATTATCCGACCCAAAGTTTCAAATCAAAGTGTACAATTTTACCCCAAACAGGGCAGCACTATTTGTGATAAACGTATACACCACGAGAAGGAAAGTGCTTGTTTCTCCCTAGGGTCATGCCTGCCTTACACGTGTGAATATCTGTGGGCTATCGGCAGGACCAGGTCGGGCAAGGATCATTTAATACCTTTTAAATGCCCAACACTCGGCCAGTCACCAAAATCATTTATGCGTGTTGAATTAGATAGTGTTTTAGTATTTATTTCTGTTTCCTTTCTTTTTAATGTCATCACCGTCTACTTTGGATGGTCGAGATCAACCACTCTTGCTCCACCATTTCCTTCACCATCCGGGTCCATGCAACAGCGCCCCTGTCATCCCAGTCTCGATGCGTTCGGAACTGGGAAACTAAAAGACGGCGTCTGAGTCAGACCTGTCACTCCTACGGTTTTATGCGGAGTTGGACTGAGTAACGTCTGCTAAGCTTAGCGATCGCAGACGCCAGGCAGTTGGCTTGGACCACGGTCAACATAACCTCATTCAAACATAAGTCGATTTGTGTCTGCACCATAAAGTCGTTCTTGATTGAAAATGTCAGTTTACGAGCCTAATTCTTGTCATTTGCGGAGGTGTTACTGTTTTGTTTCAGTATGAAGAAAACAGCGGTTGAGTATCATCGAATGCTCTCAAGTACTTATGGTAAGGACGCTATTAGCGACAGAACGTGTTGTGAGTGGTTTCAACGCTTCAAGAACGGTGGGTTTTAATGTCGTAGACCGGCATAGTGGTGGAAGAGAGAATGTTTTCTAGGATGCAGAATTGGAGACATTGCTGAGTGAAGACTCGCGTCAAACTCAAGAAGAATTGGCACGATTAGTGGGAGTGACACAGTAAGCAATTTCAAAACGTCTCAAGGCTATGGGCATGATTCAGAAAGAAGGATCGTGGGTCCCGTGTGAGCTGAAAGCGAGAGACGTTGAATGGCGTTTGTGTGTCTGTGAACAGTTGCTTCAGAGGCAAAAACGGAAGGAATTTCTGCATCGTATTGTGACCGGAGACGAAAAATGGGTTAATTATGATAACCCTAAACGCAAATCAGTGGGATATCCCGGCAATGCTTCCACGTCGGCGGCCAAACCGAATATTCACGGCTCGAAGATCATGCTCTGCATTTGGTGGGATCAGCTCGGCATCGTGTACTATGAGGCGTTAGAACCAAGTGAAACAATCACAGATGCTCGTTATCAAACGCAGTTAATGCGTTTGAGCAGAGCATTAAAAGACAAACGGCCGCAATTCAGCGAGAGACTCGATAAAGTGATTTTCCAGCACGACAACGATCGACCCCACATTGCAAAAGAGGTCAAAACGTACTTGGAAACGTTAAAATGGGAAGTCCTACCCCACCCGCCATATTCGCCAGACATTGCTCTCTCTGACTATCACCTGTTTAGATCAATGGCGCATGGCCTCGCTGACCAACACTTCCGATCTCATGAAGAAATCACAAATTGGATCGATCTGTGGATCGCTTCAAAAGATGAACAATTTTTTCGAAGTGGGATTCGTACACTGTCCGAAAGGTGGGAGAAAGTAGTGGCCAGCGATGAAAAATACTTTGAATGAGACAAGAGTAACCACCAAATGTTGGGGAAAAAACGGCGGAAGCAAAGTTGCAGAGCTTGCACATATAAAATTAATTTTCAGGGTTATTATGGGCTCATGTGCTGCTCAAAGTATTATAAAGAAGAACCGTCTTACGTGTATGTAATAGTGTAATCTACTGGCAGTTATGGGTAATACAAGTATTGAAGCCCACCTAGAATTAGGCTCTATAAGTTTCCGGCCTGGCCTTGAATACGAGCGCGAAGGGGAGCTAGCGGCATCTGCCAGTAGATGCTCGCACAAACTGCAGCCCGCTCCTAGCCTCAGGCGTATGGTGACACTCGTTTCAGTAAGGCGTTGCTTGCTGCGGCGCTGCAGTGGATAAAATCGAGTACCGTGCAGGGATAAAGTTCCTCGGGTTTCCACTGGCTGAAATCACAGCCCACTTGGATGGTATTATGGTGATGCTTCCCCTTCATACTTCACACTGAAGGAATGGTCTAAACAGTTTCGTCTAGGCAGAGAGAGACTTGGTGATCGCTCCCCCCCCCCCCCACCCCCGCCCCTTCACCCATCTGTCTGCACCCCGTCCCCCCCCCCCCCCTCCACGCCCATATGCCTTTGTACTCTATAGTGCAGTGTTCTACCGTGAGTGTTCAGTGTTGTGCGTCCCCTTTTGAAAGTGCTGCATACAGAACCAGACTGTCGCCGTGTTTTTTAATTGTGCCTGGCTATTTCCTAAGTGTTTTTAATCAGCATCACTGACCTCTTTGCTTTTTATGTTTTCTTCACAACTTTTTCGCCATGTACCAGTTTTAAACAGTCACCGTTTTATCACCTCTTTTTATTGTTATGTCTCCTCATTATGTTTTTAACTTTATCTGTAGGCTGCTGCAGAGCGGTGTATTACACTGGTGCCAGCCCGCCCCCCTCCATCTGGGGGGGGGGGGGGTGAGGGGGGAGAGTCGACATATAATAAGAAAAAAGCTTGCTGATGACCACCTGTTGGTCGGCCAGCTGAGATGGTGACTGAGAAAGCTATAGCTATTTCTGAAAGTGAAGTTCTGAGCGACAGGCGGTTGAAAGTTAAGGACATTGCAGCAAGGTTAGAGTTATCTAAAACAAGCGTTTTCCGGGTCGTGCATGGTCATTTTCACATGAAAAAGGTTAGTGCAAGTCGGGTGCCCAGACTTCTCTTTGCAGTGCAGAAGGAACAGTGCGTGACTCGTGCACCGAGGTTTTGGAGCTGTGCCGTGGCAACCAGAAAGAAGTTCTGGAATGTATGTTACAGGGGATGAATCTATGGTTCTTTATTATGATCTTCTGTCCAAAAGAGAATCTCTTGAATGGCATAAACCAGATGATGCTCCTCAAAGAAAGGCGAAGGCTACTCAGTCCACAAAGAAGGTCATGGAACAATCTTCTGTGATTCCAAAGGAATTCTTACAGTTCATTTCAAAGAAAGGTATACCACTGTGAATGCACAGTACTATGCTTCACTTCTGCACAAATAACACGAGTCCAACATACTACAGGGGTGATGAAGGCTGTGACATGGTATTCGTCTGCTCCACGGCACTGCGCCAGTGCGCACAGGGGCAGTTGCGAAGGCTGCAATAAAGGAACGTGGCTTCTACGAGACTGACCACCCACCTGTAGTCCAGATCTAGTCAACAATGACTACTCCTCTTCTCCAAACTAAAGAAAGTTCTTCGAACAAGGCCATCTGTTGTGGCCGAGCGGTTGTAGGCTCTTCAGTCTGGAATCGCGCGACCGCTACGGTCGTAGGTTAAAATCCTGCCTCGGGCATGGATGTGTGTGATGTCTTTACGTTAGTTAGGTTTAAGTAGTTCTAATTTCTAGCGGACTGATGGCCTCGGATGTCAAGTCCCATAGTGCTCAGAGCCATTTGAGCCATTTCTTCGAAGAAGAAATTTGATGATGATAAAGTGAAAGCTACTGTAATGGGACATTTTGCCGACACAGTATAAGATTATTTTTTGAAAGACATAGAGGTGTGAAAAGTATATTGACATAAAGAGTGGTTAGGTTGAAACATAGTACCATTGAATGTAGTCAGGCAAGAGAGTTGTGGGACCTACGTCGTATAAGCAAACACCGTCTAAATAGCTGTTGATTCACTACTGCTTATTTGATATAGAGTTCCATTCGTAATCCACCTCATCGGCATCTCTGTTTATGCATAAAGAATACGTTATTCCGAAACATGAGATACTTTGTCTCTGTTGTGGCTATTCCGAATATGTAGAGACGTGCAGGGCGTGGAACAATAAGTACAACGCAATATCATGTACGTCTCCAAGAAAATGTTTCGTGTTGAATGCAGGGTGAAACATTGACGAGGGTGAGAAAATTTCAGATAAATCTGGTTAACGTCACCCATAGCAACCTAACAAAACATGGTAACATACGTGTACGTAACTATGTGTTAGTGAGAATGAAGCCATGTTCAAAATAGTTTCGATTATCGAACGTTTTTTCTTCATAAGTGGCGGAACGGCAGTAACTGTCTCCGAGAAAATGTTTCGTGTTGAATGCAGGGTGAAAGAGTGATGAAGGTGAGAAACTTCATATAAATCTGATTAACGTCACCCACAGCAAACTAACGAAACATTATAACATACGTGTACGTAACTTTGTGTTTGTGAGAATGAAGCCATGTTCAAAATTCAGTTTCGATTATCGAACGTTTTTTGTTCATAAGTGGCGAAACGACAGTAACTGGATAAAACTGGAGGACCATTTCTCTAAATATACTGGATAAAGACGTAGTTGTTTTCAAATCGGTAGTCCACTTATTTATAGTCTGTCTTATTTCTGATTGATGTAGACGACTGACAGCAAACATTTAATGGCCTTTGCTACAAGATTATTTTTTCAGCCACGGGTTATTTATTAATTTCTGATTGTTTTGTTGCAACACAGTAGCTAAACAGTCCGACCAAGATAAAAACCCCTAACTTTTAGAAATTAATGTTTGATTTTGATTGTATTTCTGCTTAACTAAGACATGAATGATCGCGAAATAAATGTAAAAAGAACCAAATCTCGCTGATCCAGTGAACAGCTTATTCAGTTAAGAAATACTTTCGTATACTGAATAACTGTAGCTTACTCCACTGAAAGCAGTATAACGTAAACACAGTGTTTCATATATAAGAAGCATGTAGGTACTTACGCTGCTGCCTGTTCTCATTATGACTGCCACTTTTTTTGACACGTCTAATGGTTAGCACTTTCGTACACGTCACTCGACTTCCTAATACACAGATATTACGTAAATGTAATTAATTTTTCTTCAAAAGACGACAGTGCTGAAGATTATTGCTTTTTTAGCAAAAACTGCAGCATTCGTTTCTTCTGTGTCGGGAAACTGTTTTATAGCTTATGACGTTTTATTATCACGTCTGTGTGGTGTCCTCTTCAGCCAAAGTTGTTGTTTGGTAGATTAAATAGGGCAGATATTGCATTCCATATAAGTTTCCTATGTTCTATGTTCACTTATATGGCTGGAAGTGTAACGAATAAAACTTAACGTTGTTGGGTAGTTACACGAGATTCTTCTGCAAAAGGTCAGGTCTCTTGCTGTTTACCAGTCACTTTTTGTTCTTAAAGGAAAGCGACATTCTTCAGTAAATAAAAAAAAATTATAGTGCGTATGGCAGTACTGGCGGGGGTTGGGGATTTTCCGCTGCCCGGTGCAGATCTTTTTAGTTGACACCACTTCGATGACTTGCGCACTGATGATGATGACGAAATGATGATGAGGGCAACACACACGCCCAGTCCCGAGCGGAGAAATTGTCCTGGGGTGTCTTCCAGACTCTTTTAAGTTACTCATCGTAGTAGAAGATGAGCTTCTTCACGAAGAACTTCGAAATAACTTCTTCACGTACATGAATAAAATAACCTGATGATGGCGGAACGGTTATTCGCTGAAATATCGTGGAACTTCGACGGTCGGATCCGGCTGGACACCCGAGAACCTTGGATACAGCACATTCGCCGGGAAAGCCTCAGATCACAATAAAATAACTTCTTCACTGAAAGAAAAATAGACAAATCTGCTCTAGCAAAATTAAGTAATTTCATTACGGGAAGAAGAGACGTTATGTCAAATTAGTCTGGAAGACACTGAAAAGAAAACGCCTCTAAAAGAACCAGTGGCCACTCCCCTTAAAGAAACAACTGAAACATGTTGGGAAGAAACACAGCGCAAAGACTCTCTAGGGGAGATGGTGGAAATTCTTCTTGAGAGAAAACGATAAGGCTTTCCTCGAAGAGTAAGAGAAAATCCCTTGTATAAACCCTCAATCTACTTGAGAGAGTTGCAAAAAAATTGCAGATAAATTCTTTATGTTTCTGTTGTGACTTCTTTTTTAATAGCTTTGCAGTCGTTTAGCAGTGCCAGTCTGGTTGTAGTAAATTTTTATTGGTATTGATAAAGGTGCTGTGCAGGTAATATGGGCCATTCTTTTGCGAACCCACACCCACATTTTCTTTTGATTGACGTACACGGAACGGTGTTCCAGGATGTGTTATAGGGTACACTTAGTGAAATATGGATCCAGTCCCACTCCAACTCGGAACAGTTTCCCTCGCATAACCACTTTATAGACAACATCACACTACCATGACTGATGTTGGTGGGGAGAACACTGGGAGTATCACTGATGTTGGTGAGGAATTTTGTCTTTTCTAGTGACAATTGAAGTCCTACCCTGGCAGCTTGCAGTTTTAGCATATTCAGCTGCTTTACTGCTACTTCCACTGAGCTTGCTATAAGCGCCAGATCATCTGCGAAAGCTAAACAGTCTACTACCAGTCCCTTCCGTTTGTGTCCAGGTAAATACCAATCGGTATATTAATCCACACTTGCATCCAATATTGTACGTGTGGGAAGTGATTCAAAAACTCTCCTACATGATACTGACATGGATAGATGTAAGTTGCCCTCACCAATACATTTGACATATGGAAATGGGGGTTCTGAGCTAGGCATGTGTATTGGGGGTGACATATCTACTGGTCTATGGCGAAGTCAAAAAGTTTTGTGATGGAATTTCTTCTCACTTCATGGAAACATCACAAGACCACGAGAGTAGTGGACCAAAGCCCCCACCAGTGCATTTTGTTAGTGCCAGTTGCCTACATCAGGGGCAGGTATGCACTCAGGGGCAAACCCATTGTTCTCCTTTGATTGAAAGGTCATTAACCTATTATTCTCCTTTGTTGACAGATCCTTAACCTACTGTTCTGCTAAAAGGACCCTTTCTTTTGATTGACAGGTCCTTAACCTATTGTTCCCCCGCCCCCCTCCCCCCCCCCCCTCAGAAAACCTCCCCCCTCGCATCTACCGGTACACTTTCAGCTCTGAGTTGTTGTAAGATAGGCATTTCTTATTATAGATGTTCTTGGTTAATTAATATGCTAATTGTAACTTATTAAGAGTTGTTAGTGCTGTTCCTTCTGATGGATCATGTTCCAACCATTCTCCTAGATGCTTGAATCTGTCAACTTTCTCAATTTGACCTTGTTCCAACTGTAGAACACTGGCAGTATCATTGATGTTGGTGAGGAATTTTGTCTTTTCTAGTGACAATTGAAGTCCTACCTTGGCAGCTTGGAGTTTGAGCATATCGAGCTGCTTTACTGCTACTTCCACTCAGCTTGCTATAAGTGCCAGATCATCTGTGAAAGCTAAACAGTCTACTACCAGTCCCTTCCGTTTGTGACCAGGTAAATACCGCTCGGTATATTTTGTTCTTCCATTTCGTTTCGCCACTCTATGTTCCATAGGATCTTGGTCAACTTGCTAATTGCTTTGTCTCCAGCCTGCTTCCACAGCTCTGCAACTATAGCGTCTTCTCCTGGTGCGTTGTTATTCTTCAGGGACTGAATGATGTTTTTCACTTCTTCTTCTGTTGGAGGGCGAGAGTTTGGTTGTCTGGGACTGTCTCAACAGATAAAGGAGGTTTTAGGGGACTCACAGTTGAGGAGATTCTCAAAATATGTGGCCAATATGTGGCAGTTGTCTTTGTCATTATAGGCTATGTTTCCATCTGGTCCTCTGAAGTGTAAGCTGGGTGGGGCATAGCTTCTAATGTTTTGCTTGAAAGTTTGGTAAAAGTTTCTAGAGTTATTCTCCTTGATATCTTCATGTAATGGAGTCAATTGGTCCTGAGTGTACTGATGTTTAACCTGCCAGGTGGTTTTGGTAGTTAGCCAGGGCTGTTCTATGAACTTCTCCATATTTGTTTCGGACTTCTGTGAGCTCCGTCTTAGCCAAGCTGCTTGTCTCTTTGTGATCGCTTGGTTGCAGGTAATTGGTCCCTTCATTGGTCCCAGTTGTTGCATTCATGGTCTAGTGTTTGCATTCTCTATGTAAGCATATTGCAGGTTTTCAGTTTTTCCAAGTCAAACTTGGTGAGTTTGGGAGTTTGAGACTTTCTTGCATTCCTAGACAGAAATCGGAGAGGTAGTGGTGTGACTCCAAGTTAAGTTTTCTTAGCACTCTCACATTCTGGACTTCTCTACAGGACTTTCTTGATATGGCCACATGAACGATTTGAAAATCTCCTAGAAGTTTATTGGGTGAAGTCATTGTCTTCTGCTTTCTTGGCAGATGCTTAAGGGCTGTTGATTTCGTTACTAGGTTAAATGGTTTACAGAGTCTCACAAGCCATTCTCCATTTCTGTTAGTGTGCATGTGAGCTGGGTATTCCCGCACTATATACTTATACTTCAGCTCTTTCCCTAACTGGGCGTTAAAATCATGCAATAATATGGCTGTATTCCTTCCTGGAATCTTGCCAATAGTGTCCTCGAGTTTATTTATTTTTTTTATTATTATTAAAAAGTTTATTTATTTATTTAAAGAGTTTTTCAGGAAATCGATCACCACCCCCGCCACCCCATCACCGTCCCCCTCGCCCCCTTCACTCTCTCCCCTCCATCTGCTACCTGGAAATTAGCAGCTTTGCAGTGGAGAGGAAGGATCTCATGAAGGGAAATTCAAGGGTATATGGTTTTTATAAAATAAAAGAGTTTGTGGGGCTTGGATTTCACCTGCTCATCATTCTCTGCTGTTTGGAAACATGCAGGTCTTGTGAGAAGTAATTATATCGTTCTCATTTCTTTTTTTTATTCCGGTTGCGTGAGGAATAGCGTCATGAAACACCCATCACACAGTTAAAAATCCTTCGATCGCGAAGCACGCACCGCCCACCGTACCCTGTCCATTGGACCACACAGGACGCTACTGCACATGCTCCTAGGAGTCGGGATGCACCGTGAAGTGTCGACGTGGCTATCAGCTGCTGAACCACAAGCAGGTGTCAGTTCGGGTCCTGCAAGGTTGAGATGGTGGCATCCCTTTGATACATGATAGCTGAGAAATACTTGTCGCAATATGTGCTCACCGAGGCACCGTTGCTGGCGCAATGACGCAGAGCTGTGGGTCTAGCGCTTTAGAAATCTGTTCCAATGATCTATCTGCGAGATCGTTTTCTAGTTACTCATTGGCTTACAGCAAGCTCCACCTGATTAAGGTTTCGAGTTTCTAGAGAAATAATTTCTGGTCTATATCTTCGAAATTATACTGCACAAGCGATACTGCTGAGCACTCATTATTGCTTTGTACTAGATATCGAGAAGTATCGCGAAAATGGTATGATATTCTGGCAAGCCGTATGAAATTATGTATGATCTTGTAATCCCAGAGTCTGGAGACCGGTGCAGAAAACAAGCAAAGCAAGCAGGTTGGGACCATGAACAATGATGGCTTTGTGCCAGGGGGAACCGACCCAGCCTTTGTACAACGGTCTTCACGGTATATGTACGAGTGTCTGGTGGTCGATAGCTGTCTGAATGATGCGAAAGGGGCGATTTTATATGGCGCAAGATACGAATTGTATATTTACTACATCGACACAGTACGCGGTGACATAATTTTGGGTTGGAGATCGGTTTTATGCTCTTATGTTCAAGCTTCCATCCTCATTGGTAGAGCAGTGTAATTGAGTAAGAGTCTTTCCATATTTGACGATCTGTAGGTCACTTTAGCAGGGTTTAACTGTCAGTGCAATATAGCGATCTGTACAAACTAGTTTCGGGACTGAAAGTCTTGTCTGCAGAAAGAAATAGGCGGACAGTGCTTCTATACTGACAGCATCAGTAATTTGGCAGGTAAATTCAGTAAGTGCTGATCATAATGCTCCATTCATTCCAAGACATCCTGTGTGACAGTACATAGGAGCCTCTATACAGGGTGGTCCATTGATAGTGACCGGGCCAAATATTCCATGAAATAAGCATCAAACGAAAAAAACTACAAAGAACGAAACTCGTCTAGCTTGAAGGGGGAAACCAGATGACGCTATGGTTGGCCTGCTAGATGGCGCTGCCACAGGTCAAACGGATATTTTTTTTGAAGAGGAACCCCCATTTTTATTACATATTCGTGTAGTACATAATGAAATATGAACGTCTTAGTTGGACCACATTTTTCGCTTTGTGATAGATGGCACTGTAATAGTCACAAACATATAGGTACGTGGTATCACATAACATTCCACCAGTGCAGACAGTATTTGCTTCGTGATGCATTACCCATGTTGAAATGGACCGTTTACCAATTGCGGAAAAGGTTGATATCGTGTTGATGTATGGCCATTGTGATCAAAACGTCCAACAGGCGTGTGCTATGTATGCTGCTCGGTATCCTGAATGACATCATCCAAGTGTCCGGACCATTCGCCGGATAGTTACGTTATTTAAGGAAACAGGAAGTGTTCAGCCACATGTGAAACGTCAACCACAACAATTGATGATGACCAAGTGTTTTACCTGCTGTCATGGCTAATCCGTACATCAGTAGCAGACAAATTGAGCGAGAATCGGGAATCTCAAAAACGTTTGTTGAAAATGCTACATCAACATCGATTGCACCCGTACCATATTTCTATGCACCAGGAATTGCATGGCGACGACTTTGAACATCATGTACAGTTCTTCCACTGGGCACAAGAGAAATTACGGGACGATGACAGATTTTTTGCATGTATTCTATTTAGTGACAAAGTGTCATTCACCAGCAGTGGTAACGTAAACCGGCATCATATGCACTATTGGGCAACGGAAAATCCACGATGGCTGCGACAAGTGGAACATTAGCGACCTTGGAGGGTTAACGTATGGTGTGGCATTATGGGAGGAAGGATAATTGGCCCCCATTTTATCGGTGGCAATCTAAATGGTGCAATGTATGCTGGTTTCCTACATAATGTTCTGCCGATGTTACTACAAGATGTTTCACTGCATGACAGAATGGCGATGTACTTCAAACATGATGGATGTCCGGCACATAGCTTGCATGCAGTTGAAGTGGTATTGAACAGCGTATTTCATGACAGGTGGACTGGTCGTCGAAGCACCCTACCATGGCCCTCACATTCACCAGATCTGACGTCCCCGGATTTCTTTCTGTGGGGAAAGTTGAAGGATATTTGCTGTAGTGATCCACTGACAACGCCTGACCACATGATCAGCGCATTGTCAATGCATATGCGAACATTATGGAAGGTGAACTACTCGCTGTTGAGAGGAATGTAGTTAGACGTATTGCCGAATGCATTGAGGTTGACGTACATCATTTTGAGCATTTACTGCATTAATGTGGTATTTACAGGTAATCACACAGTAACAGCATGCGTTCTGAGAAAAGATAAGTTCACAAAGGTACATGTATCACATTGGAACAACCGAAATAAAATGTTCAAGCGTACCTACGTTCTGTATTTTAATTTAAAAAATCTACCTGTTACCAACTGTTCATCTAAAATTGTGAGCCATATGTTTGGGACTATTACAGCGCCATCCATCCCAAAGGGAAAAAAGTGGTCCAACTAAAACATTCATATTTCTTTACGTATTACACGAATATGCAATAAAATGTGGGGGTTCCTATTTAAAAACGCAATAATATCCATTTGACCTATGGCAGTGCATCTAGCGGGCCAACCATAGCGCCATCTGGTTTCCCCCTTCAAGCTAGACGAGTTTCGTTCTTTGTAGTTTTTTCGTTTGACGTTTATTTTGTGAGATATTTGGCCCGGTCACTATCAATGGACCACCCTGTATAGCAGTGAGAACATTTGTGTTTCAGTGATGTTTGTTGAAAGCAGGACTTAACGATTTCCAGGAAGGGTGCCACGTTAGGAGCATCAGGAGGAATATATTCAGCGTTATTCTAGGCTATTTTCGTAAACAGGTTCTGTCAGGTCAGGAACTTCCGTGTAGACGAGCTGAGACATCATGAAAGCTCCTAAAAAAAGCGACCGTTAACTGTTTCTGCGACACTTTACAATTTCCGAGAGGTTATTTACATAGCCATATGACGTCAGTACACTACTGAGAACATTTAGATGGTGAGTCACTACGCTAACATTTTGCAGTGATGCATCAGCCGCGTTGGGCAGGTAAACACGCGTGCGCAGCTGGACACATCACTAGGAACACTGCACCCTGAGCAGTTCTGGTAAGCATCGGAACAGATTTCTAAAGCACTAGACCTGCAGCTCTGCATCATCGCGCCAGCAACGGTGCCTAGATGAACACGTACTTTGACACTTATTTCTCAGGTGTCACGTATCACAGGCATGCTACCACCTCATCCTTGCAGGACCTGAACTGACGCCTGCGCTCGGTTTGGCTGCTGACGGCCGCGTTGTCACTTTGTGGGGGCCGCCGGTGCATCCCGACTCCCGGGAGCATGTGCGGTAGCGTCCTGTGCAGTCCAGTGGACAGGGCACGGTGGGCGCTGCATGCTTCGCGATCGAAAGATTTTTAACTATGTGTAATTACGTGTGACGTATGTTTCATGACGGTATTCCTCGCGCAATCGGAATAAAAAGAGAAATGTGATCGATGTAATTACTTCTCACAAGACCTGCATCTTTTCAAACAGCAGAGAATGATGAGAAAGTGAAATCCAAGCCCGGCAAACTGATTTTTTTTATAAAAAGAACAATGTACCCTTGAATTTCCCTTCGTGACATCCTTCCTCTCCACTGCAGAGCCGCCAGTTTCCAGGTAGAGGAGGGGAAGGGGAATAGGGGAGGGGGTGAGGGAGGTGAGGGTGGGGCGGCAGTGGTGGTGATCATTTTCCTGAAAAATTCATTAAATAAATAAATAAACTATATTCCATACACTGCCTTGAATCCTCTAAATTGTTTAAACAAAAATATTCCACACATTGTCTAATTTGTTTAAACAATATTTCATAAACAGCAATCTATTTCCAGACAAATTCTTTAACTGAATAAATAAACTATATTCCATACACTGCCATAAATAACTAAACAATATTCTATACAGAGTTTAAATTGTTTAAACAATATTCTATCCACAACAATCGAATTCCCTCCAAATGACAGATCAACTGAATCTGAGGGTGGGAGGGGAGGGGGTTTACCAGAGGGGGAGAGGTTAATTAATTGATCAATTTAATTAAGTAGTCAATCGAATTTATATGAGTGAGAGGGGCTATTACAGTAACTCAGACCTGAAAGTATACCAGTAGCAGCGAGGGGGGAGCTGTTGTTTACGTTAGAACTTTACACTAGAATATATCTGACATACGCAGGTGTGCAGTCCAGTGAAATTAATGATTCGCGATCGTAATCATCCCTGTACTTCCAGTTTTTTAGTGTGTTGCATGCACTGGCCTCCTGTTGTAAAATCCAAATCTCGCCAGTGGAGCGCATGTGTGCACTCGGCCATGTTTGAGCAAACCAGCCGAAATCATGGCAAAATCCTTTTCCCCCACATATCTCCCGTCCAATGGAATTTCGGTTAAAATAGCCTGAATAACTTTTGTAGATGATAAAACTTACGACAAAGTTGTGTGCACGATTCTTTTATTCCTTGCGTGTTTCTAGATATCACGCCTTAAAAATGCGTATGAGTTTGCTAAAACACGTATTTTGCACTAATAGGTTTGATTTGTCTTGAGTACTTCGTTCCCAGTGCAATTTTGAGAAAAATCAACTGTCAAAAATATAGTACAGCATAAAAGTTGATATACGCAGTACCGAGGTAATCCTGCGCCCTTCATAGATCTGCCAAACCTGTGCCCAAAGAAGTTGGAGGAGGTTGGGAAGGGTTGGCAACAGGAAGGGGCATCGTGCTCCCTGTACCACTGACAAATTAACATACTGACCCCGTGAAGATACGGCATACAGGCTAGGAAAAAGAAGAAGAAGGTCAGATAATTTAAATCTGAACACCATCTTAGTTGATGTGTTACGGTTTCCAGCCGGAAAGTCAAAACTATGAAACTGGTGGTTTCCCTATAAATTTTATTTTCACAAACATCTACTTTTCTCAAAACTTTGTGTATGTTATTCGGGCCCTTGTGGTTCTCAATGCCTCAATTATAGTCAGAGTTTACGTGAGTAGTCGTGAAAGAACCATATACGATATTTACAGTTCACTACAATATTGCGCATAGTAAACACGTAATGTTATGGGATAGTGGTGCTTCTTAGTAACAATATTGAATCTAACGGGATTAACGTGGGAAGGTGGGGGTTTTGGGCGGGGGCAACTAACATCCAACACAACACCTGCAAAACAGAAAATATACAGAAAACGTAACAAGGACATAAGCAGGAAATAAGGAGAAAAAAATACTGCACAGGTAACGAAAATACACAAACAAATCTTGGAATCGATAAATAGAATGGAGCTATATAGGACAGTTCTACTTATCGATTCCAACATTAATTATTTTCAGCGTTGTTTTCGTAGTAGGTGTGTGTAGTTCTTTGCTACAGGATTTCTGTTTTTGGTGTCGCTTTCTGTACTACTGTGATAAATAAAATATCTAGGAACCGGTAATTAGATTTGAGCTACATAGGTCAATTCCAGTCGTCGATTCCATGGCTTGCTATTTATAGCGTTTTTGCAGTAGTACAGGAAGCAATATCATAAGTTGAATCCTAAAGGAATTAGCAACCCTCACGAAAAGAAAATGACGTAATAAAGGAACGTAGAATCGGCAATTAGAGCGGTACCACATACGAAAATTCTAAAAGAATGCACTGTAGATTATGCTGTCTTGGTGTTGCTTTCTTTACTGCTGTTGTTACAGTAGGTGTGTATTGTGCATTCTTTGAGAATAGTCATCCATGCTATCACTCTAATTGTTGATTCCACATTCCGTTATTCCTCATTTTTACTGGCTGTTAATTATTTCGTTAAGGATTTGACTTGTTCGTATCGTTCACTAAGCTACTTGTAAAACGCTAAAAATAACCCATGTTGGAATCGACAACTAGACTCGTATAGACACACAAAAAAAGTCGCAGCAGAAATAAACACACTCTATGAAAAATCACGACTTGACTCGTATAGACACTCAAAAAAAGTCGTAGCAGAAATAAACACTATGAAAAGTCACGAAAAATAATGAACTGTGAAATGGAGAACTGAAAGCTGTATAGCTATCCCCTTACGTTGCTGCCTAACCACACGCTCGGCGATCGTGCGACATTCTAAAAAAAGAAAAACAGCAAAATTTTTGTGAGAACCAAGATTATAAATATAGCTGCAAATCGTTTCACATGTAGCAATTTAAGCTTTGCTCTTGGGCCTTACTTAAAGTCACCTTCGGAAATCATACCATATTCGGAAAAAAGTAGCCATATACATATATTTAGGAGAACCGAGATTTTAAATACGATTGCCACTTGATTCACTCACAGCAATTCGGGCTGTTCACTTAGGTTCCTGCCTAGCCACACCCTCGAAAATAGCAACATAATTGCAAAAAACAGCATATTTTACGTCAGTTACTAAGTGAACCACAGATAAAATTTAATAGCAACGCCAGTACATCATGTAGTACATTCTTCACATCGTGAACTCATGACGTCACACAGGATGAGACTGGTAAAAGCTGACAGTTGGAATCACAAATAGCACTTAATGCCTGAAATTCATCTACAACTCGTTATAAATTCTTTTAAAGGTATATTATTTCTCACGATAGGGCCCTAGAAAACGTGTGTTTCAAGACAGCTTGGCGATGTACCAAACTTGTCGAACGTTATTTAAACGAGCGAATACGACTAGCACTTGGCACGGGCAGCTCCATATGAGCATTTATAATTTGTAGTATTCCGATCTCACTATAATTACAAGATATATATAAAATTAATTTGTCTCCAATACAAACTGCTTTAGACAAACCGCGATAAACAGTCTGGACGATTGGTTTGCAGAATTAAATCACCCTGAATATAACTGCTGTGTCGAAGGTCTCCATATTCATTAAACATATCTGACGTGAGAATTTGTGTTATACGTCCGCAGAAAGGTACAATTGATTCGACGTCTCTTGTTTTGGCTGCTAAGGATTCGCAGAAGTAAGATGCTGGTTCATGACTTACCATACACCGCCATTGTAGCCCGTGCCCCTACTGCATTTCGCGAATTTTGAAGGTTTTGCTGAATGCGGTCAGGAACACTCGTGTTGCTCGCCATTCGAATCGTCTCAGGCTGTTGCTAAGATACGGCACGGGGCGTTAAAGAGCCCGCAGTATTGTTGAAAACTGCGTCACATCGCGATTTGTGTTGTTTACTCTAAGAGGGTATGCGGACAGCTATCACCGTACAATTAAAGAAACTGCAGGCGATAATGACAGGGGCAATGCCGTCGAGAATTAGGTCTGCCTGGTGCCCGAACGAAGGATAGAAGGAAAACATATATAAAAAAAAAAATTAAAACAGGAGGGAAAGATGGATAAAAATGGTAAAATGAATCAGCCAAAACAAATTTTTCGCTACGTTAACGTAATCAAAATAATTTATTGAAACTTCTCGGCAAATTAAAAATTGTTTTCGGGATCGAAAACCGAAATCGGAGCCTTTGCATTTCACTGAAAAGTGCACTACCACCAGAGCTACCCAAGCGCGACTTACAGCCGCTTCTCACAGCTATACTTCCGCCAGTATCTCATCTAATACTTCACAGAAGCTCTCCTGCGAAACATACAACACTAACACGCCTGGAAGAAAAAATATTGCGGAGACACGGCTTAGCCCCAGGATATGGCTAATCCGTGCCACCGCAATATCCTTTATCCCGGGAGTGCTAATCTTGCCTAATGAGGCACTGAAGGGAGTAAAGCTGTGAGGACGTGCTTGGGATAGCTGACTACGCGTTTGGGCCCGGCGGCTGTGGCGAGAGAAGCGGGTTGTGCTTACGTCTCCGCTGCTGGTAGCCGTGTGGTGTTCAAAAATGGTTCAAATGGCTCTGAGCTCTATGGGACTTAACATCTGAGGTCATCAGTCCCATAGAACTTAGAACTTAACTAACCTAAGGACATCACACACACCCATGCCCGAGGCAGGATTCGAACCTGCGACCGTAGCGGTCGCGCGGTCCCAGACTGAACTGCCTAGAACCGCTCGGCCACACAGGTGAGTTTAACGCCGTTGAACTGTCGTAACTTATTGCCACAGATCAGACAGCATTTTTGATGGCAGAACCTGTAAGGAAGGACACTTTGAAGTTTATGTTTGACGATAACTATGCACGACCTAAGCCGTCTGTGGTAGAGGACTTTATGGAAGAATCAGTTAACTGAGGATATAACTGGAATCCTTCCTTCGACCAGTAGTAGACTGTCTGTCTTAAGATAAAGAATCCCGAAAAATGTGATCTAATTGTGGAATTATACACCAAGTGATGAAAAGTATCCGGACACCTGGCTGAAAATGACCTACACGTTCTTGGCGAACTTCATCGGTAGTGCTGGAATTTAGTATGGTGTTGGCCCACCCTTAGCCTTGATGACAGCTTCCACTCTCGCAGGTATACGTTCAGTCAGGTGCTGAAAAGTTTCTTGAGGAATGGCAGCCCATTCTTCACAGAGTGCTGCACTGAGGAGAGGTATCGATGTCGGTCGGTGAGGCTTGGCACGAAGTCGGTGTTCCAAAACATCCCAAAGGTCTTCTATAGGATTCAGGTGAGGACTCTGTGCAGGCCAGTCCATTACAGGAATATTATTGTCGTGTAACCACTCCGCCACAGGCCGTGCATTATGAACAGGTGCTCGATCGTGTTGAAAGATGCAATCGCCATCCCCGAATTGCTCTTCAATAGTGAGAAGCAAGAAGTTGCTTAGAACAACAATGTAGGCCTGTGCTGTGATAGTGCCACGCAAAACAACAAGAGGTACTAGCCCTCTCCATGAAAAATACGACCAAACCATAACACTACCGCCTCCGAATTTTACTAATTTCACTACAAACGTTGGCAGATGACGGTCACCGGGCATTCGCCATAACATTCGCCATAACCACAGCCTGCCATCGGATCGCCATATTGTTTACTCTGATTTATCACTCCACACAACGTTTTTCCACTGTTCAAACGTCCAATGTTTACGCTCCTTGCACCACGGAAGGCTGTCGTTTGGCATTTTCTGGCGTGATGTGTGTCTTATGAGCAGCCGCTCGACCATGAAATTCATGTTTTCTCACCTCCCGCCTAACTGTCGTAGTGCTTGCAGTGGATCCTGATGCAGTTTTGAACTCCTGTGAGTAGATGTCTGCCTATTACACATTACGACCCTCATCAACTGTCGGCGGTCTCTGTCAGTCAACAGACGACGTCGGCCTGTACGCTTTTGTGCTGTGCGTGCCCCTTCACGTTTCCATATTACTATCACATTGGAAACAGTGACCTAGTGTGGAAATTTCGCGTACAGGCGTATGACATAAGTGTCACCCAATCACCCGACCACGTTCGAAGTCCGTGAGTTCAGCGGAGCGGCCCACTCTCGTCTCTCACGATGTCTAATGACTACTGAGGTCACTGATATGGAGTACTTGGTAGTACGTGGCAGCACAATGCACCTAATATGAAAAACGTATGTTTTTGGTGGTGTCAGGATACTTTTGACCACGTAGTGTTGCTGAAATTCATCCGTCGACCAGTAGTAATCCGTCTATCTTAAGTTAAAGAATCCCGAAAAATGTGACCTACTTGTGGATTATACTGAACATTCTGTCGGCAATGTCGGTGATGTTACTGTTATGAAAACAGGACTTGGAATGTTCCCTCACGTATAATCGTCTGTGGATATAGGGCTATTGATATTTATGAGGGGCAGCCTACAGCATGCACTGGACGTGGTTCCACGGGGCATGTACCCTTTCAGTGTCCGGAGCGCCGAGTGAGCCAACTACGGACGAGGGAGGCAGCTGTATCACCCATTATGTCGCAACTGCCAACTACTGATAACGTACGTCCCAGCAGTTCTTGGAACCCTAGCTAAGACATCAGAGGAAGTTACTGATGACCCTGCGGGCCACGTCGAAGAGGAAGCACGAATGGAAAAGACCAAAGCAGAAAACGCAGACATGCGACCCCACGACAATGAACGAGGCAGTGGGGCAGATATTGCGCACAACACCGCAAACGACAACGACATGACCGCAGCTCCAAATACTCAACAGAAGTCCGCACATGAGACTGTATCACAGATGACAAACGACGAAACGACAGAAAGCTCCACCACAGAAAACAAGAAACGGAGGATTGCCCATCACGGAAATGAAAAAAGTGCGCCCACCTGAGAGGAAAAGCGAAGCAAGCACTACAGAAACTACATGACACACCATCGGAAAGACAATAAGATCACCAATAAATGGCGAAGAAATCATGGGTGGCAGAACTGTCAGACCGTGAAATAGGAAAATCAGAGGAATACAAAAACACCACAAAAATTTTAAAAAAAATTCAGCAAATACGAACAACCAACCTACGGAGGCACGAAATGAGAAAAAGGGAACACGGAAAGCCAACCATCCACAGGCATCGGAAGACGATAAGGAAGAAGGTGTTCATAACCAAGCAATGGCGGCGACTCTAGAAGACGAGGCTCGAAGAATCGGAAAAAATTTCAGGAGAAACCCCAAAGCAAAGGGTGCCAAATGGCTGGCGTAGAACACAGGGACGTATTGAAAATCTCACTCCGTACAGCAAGGACGTGTCTGCAACATTACATGACAACACACCTAGGCATGAAGAAATGGAAGAGTGGAATCTGCCAGCAACACACGGTGGCGGACGCGATACAGGGACGCTCGGTGGCATGGGTGCAGACATGGAAGACAACTTCTATTATCGCACATCTGTGAATCGAGGACTGACCGAAATGAGTACTGGTACTGATTTACAATCATATAGAACAGATTGTGAGACCTGAGTTCTCCTGGTGTATACAACTTTCATATAACTTCGGGGATTTCAGCCAGGTAACACTTTCAGCGACCGCCGATATTTCGGCGGGAGAACACCCCGTCATTTTCAAGGCAAACTGCAACGTACATGCAAATTATGTTACATAATAACACACAGAGAGATTGACATGCACGTCAAGCTATTGGGACAGTGTTATTAAGAAGGCAGTTGAGATTAAATTAGCGAGCAACCTCGGTAACAGGGATGGAGGTTTTTGTTTAAACTCTATTTGGAATCCGGCTCTCTATCTTGTCAAAAAACAGAGGGACAGAGTCAATGCTACCTCACCTGCGAGTTCGTAGTCTCACTATCGACAGCTCTGACTTTGATCGTCTTTGGTGGCACTAGTGTTCAGTGTGTGTGTTATCTTTCCTGCGTCAGTCCGAGAACCGAGGTTTTAAATTTGCATGTACGTCGCCTGTCCGTTGCAGATTGCCTTGAAAATGGAGGGGTGTTCTCCCGCCGAAATATCGGCGGTCGCTGAAAGTTTTACCTGGCTGAACTCCCGGAAGCTATTTGAAATATAGAACAGCTACCGTTAACATTAACAGAATCTCTAATCTGACTAAAATAGAGTGCATACGAGATTTTATATATACTTTCGGTAAGACAGTCATGTTGCACGAAGTGTGAGTAAACAGGGTGGGACATATCGCGATATACAATGCCATCCCCAATAGAGGACCTAAAAGCGGTACCCCCGCGTTATTCAAGGATGGAACTATACCTAGACGTGTTAAAAAGTTAGGAAGTGGACGAGGAATTTCTGCCGAAACAGACACAGCTCGGTTCGCAAGCCACACTGGCTGAAACTATCTTCTTTCAGGAAAGCAGAGTTCAATTAATCCTGCGAAACAAAAATCCAACCTTGCTGGAGATTTCAACTGTGTTCTTTCCGCCTCCGACAAATCACCCGATCCCAACATAGGATTAGATGTGGGAGACTTAGTGAAGGGATTGCACCTCGATGACATCTTGCACAGCTAGCCAAGAGGGAACCCAGGGTTCACCTATATTACTAGCCACTCTATGAGCAGGATAGACCAAATATACGCCTCTAGTACCCTGAAAAAGAGTGTATTCAGCGCAGAAACTTGTCCTTTCAGTTTTTCTGCTCATTTGGCAGTTGTGTCTAATATTAACATGCCAAGGCAAAGGACATTTAGGGGTAGGAGTGTGTGGAAATTCAATATCTCACACCTGATGGGCACAGCTTGAGCACGAGTTAAATTGAGGTTGGTAAATGTGCTTAAGGAACATACGGCGCTGCAGAACTAAGCTGGAATGGTGGGTAACACACACAAAACCAAATATACGAAATTTACTAAAAAGTTATGCTTTTCAAAAGAAATGGTGGGAAACACACACAATGGAATTCTACTTCCGGTGTCTAAGAGAATTACATGGAGATGCTGCAAATATGCCGCGTCACATCATGGAAATAAAACGGGTCAAATCCAAAATAACGCTGTGAAACGTCAACAAATATAGGGAGTTAAAATAAGATAGAGAGACAAAAGCGACGTCGAGCATGAAATGGTGATTGATGACAACTTATCCACCTACAGTACACCAAAAATTTTGTCCAACGAGACTATATTCTGCAGAAGACACTGACGACAGCGACAATTTTGTGGGTTTTTTAAACTGCACTGAACCGACTATGACGGAAGCAGAAAATGAAGATCTGGACTCTCAGATTACTGAAGAGAACTGTATGAAGTGTTGAAAGGAACCCCGGAAAACAAACACGCTGAACCTGATGGATTACGGGTAGGGTTTTACTTAAAGTATTGGAATTTGATCGGCAGTATGTTGACCGCAGTGCTCAACGAAATATGTACGTCTGCCGCCGGCCGGGATGGCCGAGTGGTTCTAGGCCTTACAGTCTGGAACCGCGCGACCGCTACGGTCGCAGGTTCGAATCCTGCCTCGGGCATGGATGTGTGTGATGTCCTTATGTTAGTTGGGTTTCATTAGTTCTAACTTCTAGGGGACTGATGACCTCAGAAATTAAGTCCCATAGTGCTCAGAGCCATTTTGTACGTCTGCCACACTTCCTTGTGAGTTTTTAGAAGAGCTCATAATGTTGATCCCTAAAGAGAACTGCGCTAATGATTTGCAAAACGCTCATCCTAAATCGCTTCTAAACGCTGACTACGAAGCTAGCTGTTACCGTATTGCTTCACCGACTGAACACCATTGTTGGTCTCCACATAGGTCAGTATCAGATGTGTACCGTCCCTAGGAGGACAATACAGCAAGCGCTGTAGGTATACTGTGATCTAACGGCTGTCGCTTCGGCATCCAACTGCAGAGTGACCATCATGTTGTTAGACATAGACAAAGCGTTTGACGGGGTCCATCATAACTACCTGTTACGTGTCATGATGAAAATGAGATTGAAGCCAGTTTTTGCAAATATCATCAGGAGATTATACATTCATGTAACTTCAAGAATTCTTGTAAATGGACAATTAACGTAAAGAATTCCCATTCTAGCGTCGATACGACAAGCTTGCCCCCTCTCGATGCTACTGTTCTGAGTATCAAACGAGCAAGTTCTACGACCACTATCTGAGAAGCTTAATGGAAATGAAACTGGAGGCAACAAATATGTTTGTAGACGTTACAGAGATGACCTGTCCATGTACATGTCTGATCCAACCGATGTTATGAAGATACAAGACGTGATTCAAACATGGAGTTACTATTCTGGAGCTAAAGTCAATGTACGTAAATCCAGCATTTTGCAGTTAGGTCGAGTGATATGATTAATTGAAACTGGACCAGTAGAAAAGCAGATAGCATCAAACTTCTAGGGATGTGGTTTAGCGAATGTCCTACGATTAGCCGCATCCGGTAGGCGCACGGTCTACGGCGTATTGTCACGGTCTGCGAGGCTCCCCCCGTCGGAGATTCGAGTCCTCCCTCAGGCATGGGTGTGTGTTGTCCTTAGTGTAAGTTAGTTTAAGCAGAGCGTAAGCTTAGGGACCGATGACCTCAGCAATTTGGTCCCATAATACCTTACCACAAATTTCCAATTTCCTACCCAGACAACACAGCCTTGAATTTGAAAATGAAGCTCAGTAACATCTGAGCGATATTAAGAAAGAATTCCACTCGTCTTCTAGTAATAACAGAAAAAAAAATCACGCTGATAAATCTTGCTATGCTTCCTAAGGTGTACTCCCTCGCAAGTATTTTCCCCTTGCCTCCAACAATACGGAATCGCAATGAATCTGTTCCAGCGTGGTTCATATGGACATGGTGTGTCCTTATGATTAATTACCAAACCATGAATCTACCTGAAACAAATGGTGGCTTAAGGCTCACCAACGTTAGAGATAAATGCAGAGCTCTGTTGATATTTAGGACAGCAAATGTCCTAGCAACAGGTGACGGAAATCCCACAGCAGACGTTGTGAATGTTGCCTCTCCTCCAGATAGCAGGTTTCCAGCTATGGTCGGCCATATTAGTTATAGGTTGTTGCATATTAAAACATATATTATAGAGAATAGCTACGTCAGATGAAGGGTAAGGAACTGAACAAGCAAGGAGGTCTATAAAGTGCTGGCAGAAGATAAGTGTGTAAGCAAATTAGCAAAGAACTTCCCCACAATCACTTGGAGTAAAGTTTGGCAAAATATTGATGTTACAACCTTACTGTGGCATGTACGAGCTACGTGATTCAAATGGTTCTAAGCGATATGGGACTTAACATCTGAAGTCGTCAGTCCCATAGACTTAAAACTACTTAAACCTAACTGACTTAAGGACATCACACACATCCATGCCCGAGGCATGATTCGAACCTGCAAGCGTAGCAGCAGTGTGGTTCCAGACTGAAGCGCCTAGAACCGCCTGACCACAGTGGCCGGCAGCGACATGGTATTGCACTTTATACAACATCAGAAGCACAAATGAGCGTCTATTCAGGATCGGCTTGTCAAATACTGGACTGTCAGAACACTGATACACTCCTCCACCGTTTTATTTGCAGCGCTGCTAACGAGATATGGAAATGGACATGACATAAACTTGCCATCATGATCTGTACGACTGACAATAATATATGTGCTGGCCTAAGCTGTCGCTAGCGCACCACGTGGCAAAGAGGTTGCGAGAAGATCGATAGTAGGCACAAGCAATGCACCTATGAAGAGAGAGGCCAAAAACAGACTCGCAGGGGACGCGCCGCCAACGGCCTCTCGGCCGCCAGTATTTAGATAGCCGCTGTAGACCAGAGGGCCTGGTCAATCCTGGGCAGTCATCCAGTGAGTCAACGAGTCGAGTCATCAGTCGCAGCCCAAAGGGAATTGCATTCGCAGTTAGCTCAGCCTCTAACTCAGAGTCAGTCAGTACCTAGTGACCAGGGTAGTGTGCATTGCGGGACGTGTACTTCACCAGCAGTGAGGCTACCGTGGACTATTACAGAAGAACTGGTACCACAACACCTGGACTGTCTTAAGTGACTTCTTGTTCTTATGAATAAAGAACCTTGTTAATACAAGCGTGCAGTTTGTGTTATAGAAGAAGATACCGGCCACCAGACAACATTGTCTCCTTGCTTCCCAGGGTACAAGCCTACAGTGACAACGAGTCGACACAAAAACTGGCGACGAGTATAATTCAGTGCAGATGTACTTGCTTTTCTTGTGTTTTTGCTTGTAGGGGTGCTCGTATTCAAGTGATGCTAATCTCTTATTGTATTCTTACATGTATTCCAGGAGGGGAGCCGCAGAACTAATCAAATTTCTCTTTTCAGAGGCTTTGATTGCTTTTTTGGTATAACATATTTGTGTAAGCCATGGCTACCCCACCCCCTCTACCCCAGCCCCAGCGCCTCAGCCGCAGATGGCCAATGTGACGGATCTAAAAAACGGCTCTGAGCACTACGGGACTTAACTTCTGTGGTCATCAGTCCCCTAGAACTTAGAACTACTTAAACCTAACTAACCTAAGGACATCACACACATCCATGCCCGAGGCAGGATTCGAACCTGCGACCGTAGCAGTCCCGCGGTTCCGGACTGCGCGCCTAGAACCACGAGACCACCGCGGCCGGCTGACGGATCTAACACAAGCTTTTCAGTTTCAGAACCAACAAATTGCTGCTTTGATGACGACAGCACAACAACGTGTGGCTGCACAAGACACGTCGGCCACACAACAGCAACCGACCGATTGACTAGCGCAACAAGTGCCGCTGATCAGCATACCGGCGTTTCGGAAATTTAACGACACGGAAGAGGAATGGCTCGAATACCTGATACAGTTCCAAGCACATTATCAATTTCATAGTGTAGAAGGTGCTGTATAGCTACCTACAATACTTTCTTCTGATTGAGGGGTCCCCATTGTTCAGGTTAATACAAAAGCTATTCCCAATTGTATCTCCCTCTAGCACAGGCTCTTCCGGCGCAAGGCAGTGTAGTTCAGCGCCCCGGCCGCGACCGTGTGTCGCTAGTGTCGCCATAGGAGCGAGAGAGAGAGAGAGAGAGAGAGAGAGAGAGACAGCTGCTGAGTGAGTGAGAAACGCACAGCACTCCCGCGGCCAGATCCAAAGAAAACAAAATAACAGAGGAAGCGCACCTCTGTAAAAGAGGCCGATGAGCAGTAAAACAAGCAAACTATTTAGCGTTTAGGTAACAACTAGTGATCGTGTGGCAGAATTACTACGCAAAGCTTTAGAAAACAATGTGCAAAACAAGAATCTATGAACATCTTAGTTGTTTTCTGACCCACAGGTTCGTTCTATTAGTACTGCACATGTACACTCGTCATATGTACAATAGGCGTCTTGTGAAAAGTTTATCAGTTTCTTAAATGAACTAGAGTCATAAATATTCTATTTTAGAAATAATTTTATGTAAGGGATATAATCTCATTCTTACTGTTAGCAGTTACAAGTAAATATTTTTTATTATACTTCGAGCTACATCTTTTTGTATCCCTTTTCAGAGTTTAGAAATCGGATCCTTAGTTTGCTGTTTTCTACGTAATAATTTTAGCCGACCTAGTTTGAAAACTTATTAAAAAATAGGATTAAGGTTATAAAGCTCTTTAATTCTTACAGTCAACATTGTTAAAGAAGACAATTAACATTTTACACTTTTTTTCTTTTTCGAGGAAACGATTTTGTCTATGTTTGGTACAATATTCCGTGAGACTGATAACGTCAAGTCAATTTTTTATCGCCAAGTAATGAATGGTTCTTAGTTTTAGCAAGTTTTAAAAGAGAGAAAAAGCGCTCACAGATATATGTGGAACCAAACATTGGGAGAACTTCGGCCGCATGCTTCTGCAAAAGAGGATTTTTCTCTCCTGGAAGACAATTGCAAAAGTCATCCAAAGTTTGACACACGAGAAAGCGGTCCTTCAGGCGGATATCGCACTGCAGGTGAATCAGCTCTAGTTGAAGCACTTGTGAAACGTCGTCAGCCCGAAGGGAAAACGGGCGAACAAATATATCTAAGGCCGGTTGAAGATCACCTATCTCCAAAAATATGTTTTCAAACTGCTCTTGTAATTCGCAAATGATTTGAACATAATCTGAAAAATTCACATCTTCCTTAACGCTGTCTAGTGCACGAAAGTGTCCACAATTCTCGAGCAATTGTTTTTCCCACGAAATAAGTTTTTTTTCTGAAATGCTTGATTTGTCTGCACTAAACTTTTTTAAACACATCGGGTTCCGATGACATACTAAACATTTGGCACGATTTTCGACAGCAGTACACAGGAAATTAATTTCCCTCTCAGGTTAAGTGTGGATGCGTCGCTCCTTTTTCTTTTTGTCTGCTGGTGTTGACCATTCATCTCGATCTACTGTAGCCTTGCGTCTGTTGACTAACGGCTTTGTGCCGCTGCTGACGGCTGCTGGTGCAGCGGTTCGCCGTCTGTACGAAGCGCGCGTACAGCGGCATGGCGAGGCTGGGCGGGCGGCCCGCACAGCCAGCTAAGCGGCGCGACTCGGCCACTGCAAGCAGCAACATGACGAATTCGCCCGGGGCGCTGGCGCCCCAGGGGCACAGTTTGGACGAGCCTGCTCTAGCACTACAGAAGAAATTTGATTTAATACGAGCGTTCTTATCTTAAAAGAAAGATATGTATCCTTAATATTGTATTGTATGTTAACCGGGGGTCTAGAAACGACGGAGGGGCTCCGTCCCCGCCACAGCCGCAGTGGTCAACAACCCCACGACGACCACCGCAGTCCTCTTCACCCCTCCGCCGCCCCACACCGAACCACTCTTTCAGGGTTACTGTGCGGCTCGGTCCCCGGTGGACCCCCCACCCCATTGAACGTCTCACATCAGACGAGTGTGTAACCCCTATGTTTGCGTGGTAGAGTAATGGTGGTATATGCGTATGTGGAGAACTTGTTTGCACAGCGATTGCAGACATAGTGTAACTGAGATGGAATAAGGGGAACCAGCCTGCATTCGCCGAGGCAGATGGGAATCCGCCTAAAAACCGTTCACAGACTGACCAGCTCACCGGACCTCGACACAAGTCTGCCGGGCGGATTTGTGCCGGGGACCAGGCGCTCCTTCCCAGTCTGGAAAGCCGTGGGGTCTAACTACGCACGGCTAACTGGGTGGGCATCCTCAGCATTCTTTTATACACACATAAGGAATATGTTTAAATTTTCAGGAAATCTGTTCATTTATGGGTGCATAACTCACTGTAAGTTTACTTGGAACATGTTTTATTTTTCGAGGAATGTAAGAATGCATTTCAGCTCTCAGGCAACAGAGATACCTAAAACAACCATTTCTGTTTGATTGTTCTAGTATCATCTGAGTTTATTTCTCTGTCGAAGACCACATATGAAAAAAAAGAAAAACAGTTCTAGCAGAGATCTTCATCATTATCAGCGCCAACGAAGATGGAAATGTGCACCTCATGGCGAGTGGCGCGCTCCAAGTAAGGAGAAGTGGAATTAGTAAACAAAGAAAGAATAGTCCTTCACACATGTCAATTAATTGTACTTGAAAACAAGTGCATTGAAGCCAGGTGTGTGTGTGTGTGTGTGTGTGTGTGTGTGTGTGTGTGTGTGTGTGTGTGTGTGTGTGTGTGTGCGCGTGCGTGCGTGTGTGTCCGTGTGTGTGTGTATAAAGTATGGTATAATGGTTAGCACTCTGAATCCAAAGGAAACAAAAGTCGGTAGAGCACATGCCTGCAAAAGGCAACGGCTCCGATTCGATTATCAGTCCTGCATACAGTTTTAACCTGCCAAGGAGTTTCATATCAGGGTACACTCCGATGCTGTATGAAAATTTCATCTTGCAAACATCCTACAGGCTGTGGTTAAGCCATAACTCCGCAGTATTCTTGTTTCCACGATGCTAGTCATGCATGTTTCGTAGAAGAGCTTCTATAACTTTGGAAATGAGGTATCTCCGCAAGCAAAGCTGTGAGAAGGGGTCGTGAGTCATGCTTGGGTGACTCAACACTAATGGTTGAAATGGCTCTGAGCACTATGGGACTCAACTGCTGAGGTCATCAGTCCCCTAGAACTTAGAACTAGTTAAACCTAACTAACCTAAGGACATCACACACATCCATGCCCGAGGCAGGATTCGAACCTGCGGCCGTAGCGCCTTTAACCGCACGGCCACTTCGGCCGGCAAACAAGACTAGATACCTCAACTGCTTCCAAAGCGTGCAGTTTATAAGTATGTATGTTCTTAGTAGAAAGTGTTACCGAAACCCACTGACACTGCTCACAAGCTTCTTGTTGCCATATATTGTTTTTTTTTTATTTTTTTTTTGAGAGGAAATATCTTCAAAACTCCAGTTCAGATAACACTGGCTCGCCATGCAGTCAGGTTAGGTACACTACTGGCTATTAAATTGCTACACCAAGAAGAAATGAAGATGATAAACGGATATTCATTGGACAAATATATTATACTAGAACTGACATGTGATTCCATTTTTACGCAATTTGAGCGCATAGATCCTGAGAAATCAGTACCCAGAACAACCACCTCTGGCCGTAATAACGGCCTCGATACGCCTGGGCATTGAGTCAAACAGAGCTTGCATGGCGCGTACGGGTGCAGCTGCCCATGCAGCTTCAACACGATACCACAGTTCATCAAGAGTAGTGACTGGCGTATTGTGACGAGCCAGTTGCTCGGCCACCATTGACCAGACTTTTCAATTGGTAAGAGATCTGGAGGACGTGTAACCAATGGTACCCCATACCATCACACCTGGTGATATGCCAGTATGGCGATGATGAATATACGCTTCCAATGTGCGTTCACAGCGATGTCGCCAAACATAGATGCGACCATCATGATGCTGTTAACAGAACCTGGATTCATCCGAAAAAAAATGACGTTTTACCATTCGTGCACTCAGGTTCGTCGTTGAGTACACCATCGCAGGTGCTCTTGCCCATGATGCAGCGTCAGGGGTAACCGCAGCCATGGTCTCCGAACTGATAGTCCATGCTGCTGCAAACGTCGTCGAACTTTTCGTGCAGATGGTTGTTGTCTTGCATACGTCCCCATCTGTTGACTCAGGGATCGAGACGTGGCTGCACGATCCGTTACAGCCATACGGATAAGATGCCTGTCATCTCGACAGCTAGTGATACGAAGCCGTTGGGATCCAGCACGGCGTTCCGTATTACCCTCCCGAACCCACCGATTCTATATTCTGCTAACAGTCATTGGATCTCGATCAACGCGAGCAGCAATGTCGCGATACGACAAACCGCAATCGCGATAGGCTACAGTCCGTCCTTTATCAAAGTCGGAAACGTGATGGTACGCATTTCTACTCCTTACACGAGGTTAAATTTCGCGTCTGTAGCACGTCGTCTTCGTGGTTAGCAATTTTAATGGCCAGTAGTGTATAAGGATGTACGCACTCAGCGTCTTGCGGTCTTCATACATAGAACATCCAAAATAATCGGCAGCAACCAGACTGGGATATACGAGAGACTATTCACCTCCTTAATACCTCAGGATGTGACGCCGCCAATCAACGTTGGGCACACCAACCAAAGGCTGGGATACGTCAGCGTCTACTTCACGGAAACCAACTGCCCGCACCTGTCACCTCATCATTTTAGTACCTCTACACCTTACTTTGAACTGACAAAGAGACAACAACGAAATCCAATCGAAAAGAAAAACCCGGACAGAACACGGAAACGTATATAGGCGAAGATCACCAACCCCGTTCATATGTCGGTCATAGCTGCTGTATGGTATGACATTGTAAATAAAAAGATCTCTACAGGCGAAAAGATCCATAAAATTAAACTACGCCCTACACCATACTGTAACCAATGTCATTTTATAGACACAATGGCTCACACCTTCGTTTGTGGAGAGAACATCGTGATATGGAACTGGACGAGGAAAAAGTTATCGATTATTAACAGGACGACAGAGAATGCGATCACCGTGGACGATGTGTTACACCTGGACTAGCACTTGTTCCCTGCCGCGAAGGACAATAGTTACACCTGGCCCTCGGACAACGTGCCTACTGTACATTGTCACCCAACAGCATGCACGCCTCAAAGCATTCATTTTGTGTGTTCAGGAGCAACATCGTAATTTGAAAAAACATCCTAAGTATAAACGGTTGTTCCAAAACTTTTTTATTTGCGTTTTACCTCAAAACTGAGAGTCATTCCACATCGTACAGGGTGTACGAAAAGTCTTTCCCTGATTACAAAAATTGATAACTCAGGCTAGAAGTAAAATACACATATGAAACTTCTGTCTAATTGTTTACAAACTATCCAAGTTTTTTTTCACACATCAGCAAACTTCCACATGAGCAACCTTGGTAGCACGTAGCACATCTAGGCGATATTTAATTTCCGTCCACACATTAGCCAACATCACTGGAGGGATCGATTCAACGACTGTGGTTATCCGTTGCCGGAGGGTTTCAAGATCTGGTACACGTGTTCGGTAGACCTCGTCCTTGACATAACCCCATAAACAGAAGTCTAATGGGGTTATGTCAGGAGAGCGTGGAGGCCAAACCGTTGGCCCATCACGACCAATCCATCGCCCAGGAAAGGTCATACCGAGATAGGCACGGACGTCCAAACCCCGATGAGTCGGTGCACCGTCTTGCTGAAACAAGACATCGGGGTGATACTGAAGCAGCTGTGGAACAGCATACACTTGCAACATGTCCAGATACACTGCAGATGTGATGGTAGCCTCAGCGAAGAAGAATGGCCCGATAATTCGATCGTGCAATAGCGCGCACCAAACATTCACCTTTGGACTGCCTCTGGTGCACTCCATGACGTCGCCACGGGGTTGTGAACCCCAAATCCGCACATTCTGGCGATTCACTACTCCACTGACAAAAAACGTTGCTTCGTCAGAAAAGGCAATTGGTCTGAGATAACCATCATCGTCCTCAATATGTAATAGCATTTCGACCGCAAAGTCATATCGACGTGTACTGTCATTGGGCAACAAGGCCTGAACGATTTGCACTTTGTATGCACGAAACAAAAACCTTTGTGTAAAATGTCATGGAGAGAGCTTTTTGGCATCTGTAATTCACGTGAGGCCCAGCGCACCGATTTCTTCGGACTTCGCAGAAAAGACTGCCTTACAGGATCCACCCTGTCTGCTGAGGTTCTTGGTCGACCACACCTCGGAAGGTCAGCAACCGATCCTGTGTTCTTGAACTTCTCATTCCAGGCTTTGATGCTCTTGACATCAGGTGGATTCCTTCCAAATGTTGTCTGGAAGTGTCTCTGCACTGTGGTTGGTGATCGTGTCTCATGGTACCACAGGACACACTGTGCCTTCTCCTGATTGGTTAACATGGCTTCTTGGGCACTGCACCTCATCCACTACTTACGTACTGTGAACCTAAAACAGAAAAAAAACTTTGATAGTTGTAAACAATCCGACACACGTTTCATATTTGTATCTTACTTCTAGCCTGAGTTATCAATTTATGCAATCAGGGAAAGACTTTTCGGACAGCCTGTATTACTTCATGTTCGGAAAAGTATCTTCCACATAGCTGACGAGCGCAAGCACAACAAAGTCACATGTACACACGCCAGTCGAGAAAACTGTAAATTGTCAAACGAGAAATGTTATGTAATTTGTTGGAGAAATCTTTTTTTTTGCTTTTTTTTCTTTATTTTAAACTGACGCTTACATATTGCTGCAAAGTAAATTTCATTTCCAAATGGTGAGAAGCTACCACCACAGGAGAAGCAACTTTCCTTCCGTTTCTTTACGTTTATTTGTTGTGAATAGCATTCATCCACAACATTCATTTGGATATTAAGAGAAGAAACCCATTACATGAACGTGATACCCTCCTCATATTCTGATGCGCCCAAGCTGGGAGAAAGGATCTTTCAGAGTGTGACGCTGAGAGTTCAGAGAAGATAAACAGAGAAATCCAAACTCGGGAAACCAGAGTGTGGATACATACTTGCCACGAAATGGAAAACCAAGAAACTACCCTTCGAGAAGACCAACTTGGAGCACTCACTGAGCTGGATTTCTCGTGCAGCGGAGGCGGGCGTAGACGGCTGCGGCTACACTTCACGCGGATACAACATTCACCTGTCCGCCACCGGTAGCTGAGTGCTACACCGGCACGGTGGCTCAGCGTGTTCGGTCAGAGGGGTAGCTACCCTCTGTAATTAAAAAAAAAAAAAAAAATGAGTGAACGGATCAACGAACAACCTGAACGGGTGTCATGAGAAGTCCGCCCCGAACGTATACAACGAACAAAACAGAACAAAATGGGATCAACAAAGGAAAAAACAGTGGTCAGCGTGACACAATGTCAATCCTAAGAGCCCGGGTTCGATTCCCGGCTGGGTCGGTGATTTTCTCCGTTCTGGGACTGGGTGTTGTGTTGTCCCAATTATAAAAATTTCATCCCCATCGACGCGCAAGTCGCCGAAGTGCCGTCAACTCGAAACACTTGCACCCGGTGAACGGTCTACCCGACGGGAGGCCCTAGTCACTCGACATATATATTTAACACCCACCTGATCGACGGCTGTCCTTGGTAAGAAGAAACCTGAAGCTGTTCGTCTCCTGCAGCGATTGCGATCTTACAATGAAATAATGAAATGAATACTGAATGTCATGTACGTCTTTAAAAGTGTAGTCAGTCTGCTGTTGGCCACTCTTGAAGTACTTTCACTTTCAGGGGAGTTGGAACGCCCTATCCCGATAATGTTAAATTTATTGACTTGGTTTCCCTGTATTTAAGGAACTACTGTAGCCATTGACATGAAGCTTTTACAGGGCATTAAACTGTATGTTCTGTGTCTACTGATCTACAATAATTGCATTTCAGCAACTGCTTTCGGAAATACAATTTTTTAATTACACGGTTAGAATTTTGTGTACTTTTTTGTACGTTATCCTAAATAATTTTAATTATACATAACATTAAGTTGTTCTTTTAGTTCAGTGGACTCAGGATATGCATCTTATTACTCCATGAAAATTTGAATACTCTACTTGAAGTGGTATCTGAGATTCAGGGAAATGAAACACAAAATGTAAATTTTCAGGAACGGCTTCTAAAGTTTCAAAAGACTGTAACTCACTTAATATATGCTTGATTTTTTATTTTTAGTCACTCGGAAGCACCCTACACCATACTGTATATCATCCTCTTGATCTTTTTCCAAGTTTTTTCTTCTTTCTGGACTCCTCAGTGGCCAACTGTGCTGCATACTCTGCTTTATCAATGCGAGCCTTGTCCATCCGTCCAAGTTCTCTGATGCATTTTGCTCCAGGATTAGTTCCCATATGCTGTAGCACTTTCACCCTACCAATGTTGACATCGTTAAAAGCAATAACAGCATCTCTGACCCCCACGTTAGTGTCTTTATTCCAACAAAAACATTTTTTGGTAAGCGAGTCCATGTAAGATTAAGAACGACTCATTGGGATTTTGAGTCTGACCATGCAGACGCTTCTTCAGCAATTCAGGTTTTGCTAGGTCTCTGTAAATAGGTGTTATGATGTCCACGACTGCTGTTGGGATGGAATGTTTACTGCTCTATGGACTTTTTAAGTACTGGGCATTGCGGTAATTGCACCATGAATTAGGTCCCGGAGGGTTTTTCATCAGTTGACAGTCTGTGGAAGACGGTAGCCCATACTGCCTGCTTCATTTTCAACAAATCCTCAGTATTATTTCTGATGGTCATCCCATAATATTGCTGCAGTTCGTCAATCATTTTGTCTGTTAGCCTGTTTCTTATGGTTTTACGATCAGAATGGTTCTTGTCTCTCAAACTTTGTTTCAACTTCCTCAACCTGGTGCCCATCCTGTTCTGGACATGGCCAACACATCGCAGCCTTCTACACTCCTGGAAATTGAAATAAGAACACCGTGAATTCATTGTCCCAGGAAGGGGAAACTGTATTGACACATTCCTGGGGTCAGATACATCACATGATCACACTGACAGAACCACAGGCACATAGACAAAGGCAACAGAGCATGCACAATGTCGGCACTAGTACAGTGTATATCCACCTTTCGCAGCAATGCAGGCTGCTATTTTCCCATGGAGACGATCGTAGAGATGCTGGATGTAGTCCTGTGGAACGGCTTGCCATGCCATTTGCACCTGGCGCCTCAGTTGGACCAGCGTTCGTGCTGGACGTGCAGACCGCGTGAGACGACGCTTCATCCAGTCCCAAACATGCTCAATGGGGGACAGATCCGGAGATCTTGCTGGCCAGGGTAGTTGACTTACACCTTCTAGAGCACGTTGGGTGGCACGGGATACATGCGGACGTGCGTTGTCCTGTTGGAACAGCAAGTTCCCTTGTCGGTCTAGGAATGGTAGAACGATGGATTCGATGACGGTTTGGATGTACCGTGCACTATTCAGTGTCCCCTCGACGATCACCAGTGGTGTACGGCCAGTGTAGGAGATCGCTCCCCACACCATGATGCCGGGTGTTGGCCCTGTGTGCCTCGGTCGTATGCAGTCCTGATTGTGGCGCTCACCTGCACGGCGCCAAACACGCATACGACCATCATTGGCACCAAGGCAGAAGCGACTTTCATCGCTGAAGACGACACGTCTCCATTCGTCCCTCCATTCACGCCTGTCGCGACACCACTGGAGGTGGGCTGCACGATGTTGGGGCGTGAGTGGAAGACGGCCTAACGGCGTGCGGGACCGTAGCCCAGCTTCATGAAGACGGTTGCGAATGGTCCTCGCCGATACCCCAGGAGCAACAGTGTCCCTAATTTGCTGGGAAGTGGCGGTGCGGTCCCCTACGGCACTGCGTAGGATCCTACGGTCTTGGCGTGCATCCGTGCGTCGCTGCGGTCCGGTCCCAGGTCGACGGGCACGTGCACCTTCCGCCGACCACTGGCGACAACATCGATGTACTGTGGAGACCTCACGCCCCACGTGTTGAGCAATTCGGCGGTACGTCCACCCGGGCTCCCGCATGCCCACTATACGCCCTCGCTCAAAGTCCGTCAACTGCACATACGGTTCACGTCCACGCTGTCGCGGCATGCTACCAGTGTTAAAGACTGCGATGGAGCTCCGTATGCCACGGCAAACTGGCTGACACTGACGGCGGCGGTGCACAAATGCTGCGCAGCTAGCGCCATTCGACGGCCAACACCGCGGTTCCTGGTGCGTCCGCTGTGCCGTGCGTGTGATCATTGCTTGTACAGCCCTCTCGCAGTGTCCGGAGCAAGTATGGTGGGTCTGACACACCGGTGTCAATGTGTTCTTTTTTCCATTTCCAGGAGTGTATATAAAAAATTAGCGATTTTATTAAATCTTGAAGTAATGCATGTAAAAATTTTAACATTTTCAACCAGTGTAGATTATATTTCAAAAAATAAAATAAAAGACTTCCCATGTGAGTTTATATTAAAAAAAATTTCCGTTCTAACTCCCCTTAATGGTCAACCTCTGTAATATCGTTGATGAAAAAAAAAAAAAAAAAAGCCCGCAGAGGTAAAGGTCCCGAGTTCGATTCTCTGTCTGCCACGCAGTTTTAATCTGCCAGGAAGTTTTATACCCACGCACGCTCTGCCGCAAAGTGAAAATTTCGTTCTGGAAAGTGATTTATTTATTTTTATGTTATTTTATACTTGTGGCTCATCAGGACCAAACTGAGGAACAAAACTCCGTGGTTATGGAACGTGTCAGTACATGAAATTAACATCAGAAAGGTAAATAACAGTTAACGTTTACACGAAGCGTATGCAACTGACAAATTGACGAGTAAAAACTGGCATAATCAACAACATAACACATGAATTCCCGTCACACTAGAAGGAGTGAGCTATGACAAAATTATTCATGGTAGCTTATTGAAAATGGATGCACCAAATACTGCACGCCTTTCTTCACAAAGAGGAAAGGAGGTGTGAGTAAAATGCAGGCTGGATTTCTGCCTGGTATTAACTGAGGGAAAGCTGCTGCTTCTAGAGAATAAGCTCATGTTGTTAACAGCGAACGAAATTAGAGAAAACGTATACTGAGAGGCCTGTGTCAGAATTCTAAGACTCTTGAACGGGGGCCGAGAAGAGATTCGCGAAGGTATATCACATTTTGCTCGAACTCCCCATTTCTGAACCAAAAATACACTTTGAGAATGGAAAGAGTTATCCAAGCGAATAATACGATATGCATAAGCGAATGAAACTAAACAAAGTAGACTAATTCCTGTGTTGGTCTATCACATAGCTCAGATACTGTTCTAATGGTGGTAAAAATAAGTTTTTGAACAAGATCTTGAAAAGAATTCCATGACAGTTTACCAACTATCCGATTATCTGGGAGTTTTGACTGTTCAAATTCATAAATCATATGCTCGTCCTGTATAATCAAAATAGCAATTTTAGTTGAATTCTGTGTTCGAAACGGTGAAATCTGGGTCTTATTGTGATTTAGCAACAATTTCCTTTCTACAAGCCACGAACTGTACTGTTTAGTACTTTGCCTATGCTGCACTCGATATCCTTCACTATCGAGTTAACAGAGATGTTTCAGAATCACCTGTCATATTAAAAAGTGTAACATTTATACATATAAGAATCGGGAACGGTCCCGAGCCCCCTTCCACAACTGTCTCTCAGTCAGGCTCCACGTCTTAGCCGTTCTCATTACTGTGGATGCATGACCTTCGCTGTATATTCTGAAAGTATGAGTGGAACCAATTGCGTGTTACTGGTCCTATTCCAACTTCTCCAGTAATATTTTGTGACCAACACAATCGAACACCTTAGTTAAATCAAAGAAAACACCTAGTGTCCACGAGTTTTTGTTTAATCCAAGTGACTCACAGAGAAAAAAAGAATACATTATTTTCAGTTATTAAACCACTTCTAAACCCAAGCTGATCTTTTGACAGCAAATTATGTGAACTGAAATGATTAATTATCGTTATGTATACAGCTTTTTCCATAACTTTAGCTAATACCAATGGTATAGTATTACGTCTGAAACTGTCTACGTTATCCCTTTCTCCTTTTTTATATACCGGTCTCACTGCTGAGTACTTTAATCGTTCAAGAAACTGACCATTCCTAAAGGAAAAGTTCTAAATGTGGCTAAGTACTGAGTTAATATATGCAGCACAGTGCTTTAGTATTCTCCACGTAACCCATCATATCCATGAGAGCCCTAAGTACCCAACGATTTAATTACTGACTCAGCCTCCCCCTTGTCAGTATCACGGAAGTATATTTCAGAGAATAGTCTTGGAAAGTCATTTTCTAAGAGAGTTTTGTGACTCTCCTTGGAAACTAAGGTATTATTTAGCTCACCTCCTATATTGGGAAAGTGATTGTGAAATATTGTTGCTAAATCTGACTTAACAGTAACGGAATCTGTATTAAATACTGATTTTATGTCCTTGGCCTTGTGCTGCCGACCAGACACTTCCTTCAATACTGACCGTATGGTTTTAATTTTATCCCGGGAATTAACTTTTCAATTAGCATATCACATGCTTTTTGCCTTCCCAATAACATTTTTAAGTACTTTACAGTACTGTTTGTATCGGGCTACTGCAATTCTATTGTGACTATTTCTAACGTTATATAATTCCCACTGTGTTCTACAAGATATCCTTATCTCATTAATCAGCTACCTCGAATGCCTGTTAGTGCTAGTATCCAGTATAGAGTGCTCTAATGGAAAGCAACTTTCAAATACCATGAGAAATATGTTGAGGAAAGTATTATATTTACTTGTCGGCGATGTTATCAGCTCTATAAACGTCCTGCCACTTTTGTTCTTTAATGAAGTTAGAAAAAGTCTGTTGCCGCTGGATTAACTTTTCTAAATGCTTTGCGATTATATTTAACATTTGT
The DNA here is from genome assembly GCF_023864345.2 of Schistocerca serialis cubense. Lineage (NCBI taxonomy): Eukaryota > Metazoa > Arthropoda > Insecta > Orthoptera > Acrididae > Schistocerca > Schistocerca serialis. The sequence goes on along the minus strand of NC_064646.1, from coordinate 48,051,368 downwards.
GTATGCACAAATATTATCTGTGTTTGTGCTACCGTACCCTGCACTCTGGTCAGAAAGAACATAATCAACGTCAGATGACATTAATTTAGCAGATCTTTCAACATTGTTTTTATTGTACAGTCACTTGTAAAATTAATGTTAAAGTCACCACATAAACTAATTTTTGGTACTTTCTATAAAGTGAGCCGAGAACCCTCTCTAGCTTGAACGGAAATTTCCTGAAATCCGAATTAGGGGACCTATAAATAATTAAAGTTTAACGTTAAGTTTCAATAAATTCAGCTACTCCTGCACAACAGTCGAAGACCTATACAGTGAAGTGCTTTTCTACGTCAGTAGATTCAAATGGAATATCGTTTTTCATGTACATAGCCACTCCCCCACTCCGAAAAGAGCTCCTTGTAAAACAGACGGGTAACCTGTATGGTGGTAAAGGTAGCCTCTGAAATTTCACATAGCCGGCCATTGTGGCAGAGCGCTTCTAGACGCTTCAGTCCGGAACCGCGCTGCTGCTACGGTCGCAGGTTCGAATCCTGCCTCGGGCATGGATGAGTGTGCTGTCCTAAGGTTAGTCAGGTTTAAGTAGTTCTAAGTCTAGGGGACTGATGACTTCAGATGTCAAGTCCCTTAGAGCTCAGAGCCAATTGTAGTGCCCTGATATACCAACAAAGTGTGAGTCAACATTTATAAGCAGCTCACTCACTATGTTTACATGAGGCTCTCGAATCCGGATTTCGTAGACCGATTTCACAATTCCGTTTCAGGCTGGTCATATAAACACTTCAAAATTTAGTTTTCAGAGGAGAAAACAAGTGTGATGGGCAGAGTATGTGCTCATCACAGGTAAACACCACAGCTCGAGCCTTGTTCGGTCCAGGTGCCTGCGCATTGCTTTCTGGCAGTGGTACACATAACATACACCGCACGCTATGGGGACCGGGCCTAGATTCACAAGAGTCGTATATACGAGGGCAGTTCAATAAGTAATGCAATACTTTTTTTTCGGCCAATTTTGGTTGAAAAAACCGGAAATTTCTTGTGGAATATTTTCAAACATTCCCGCTTCGTCTCGTATAGTTTCATTGACTTCCTACAGGTGGCAGCGCTGTATGGAGCTGTTAAAATGGCGTCTGTAACGGATGTGCGTTGCAAACAACGGGCAGTGATCGAGTTTCTTTTGGCGGAAAACCAGGGCATCTCAGATATTCATAGGCGCTTGCAGAATGTCTACGGTGATCTGGCAGTGGACAAAAGCACGGTGAGTCGTTGGGCAAAGCGTGTGTCATCATCGCCGCAAGGTCAAGCAAGACTGTCTGATCTCCCGCGTGCGGGCCGGCCGTGCACAGCTGTGACTCCTGCAATGGCGGAGCGTGCGAACACACTCGTTCGACATGATCGACGGATCACCATCAAACAACTCAGTGCTCAACTTGACATCTCTGTTGGTAGTGCTGTCACAATTGTTCACCAGTTGGGATATTCAAAGGTTTGTTCCCGCTGGGTCCCTCGTTGTCTAACCGAACACCATAAAGAGCAAAGGAGAACCATCTGTGCGGAATTGCTTGCTTGTCATGTGGCTGAGGGTGACAATTTCTTGTCAAAGATTGTTACAGGCGATGAAACATGGGTTCATCACTTCGAACCTGAAACAAAACGGCAATCAATGGAGTGGCGCCACACCCACTCCCCTACCAAGAAAAAGTTTAAAGCCATAACCTCAGCCGGTAAAGTCATGGTTACAGTCTTCTGGGACGCTGAAGGGGTTATTCTGTTCGATGTCCTTCCCCATGGTCAAACGATCAACTCTGAAGTGTATTGTGCTACTCTTCAGAAATTGAAGAAACGACTTATGCGTGTTCGTAGGCACAAAAATCTGAACGAACTTCTCCTTCTTCGTGACAACGCAAGACCTCACACAAGTCTTCGCACCCGAGAGGAGCTCACAAAACTTCAGTGGACTGTTCTTCCTCATGCACCCTACAGCCCCGATCTCGCACCGTCGGATTTCCATATGTTTGGCCCAATGAAGGACGCAATCCGTGGGAGGCACTACGCGGATGATGAAGAAGTTATTGATGCAGTACGACGTTGGCTCCATCGACCAGTGGAATGGTACCGTGCAGGCATACAGGCCCTCATTTCAAGGTGGCGTAAGGCCGTAGCATTGAATGGAGATTACGTTGAAAAATAGTGTTGTGTAGCTAAAAGATTGGGGAATAACCTGGTGTATTTCAATGCTGAATAAAACAACCCCTGTTTCAGAAAAAAAAATGTGTTGCATTACTTATTGAACTGCCCTCGTAGCAGCGTGATGAGCTCCTTTGTTCGTGCAGTCTTGATTTTACAAGCAGTGCCATCCGGACAAAACATATTTAAAAAAAAACTGTGTTTTCTTCACCTTCTGATAATGCTGTGCAGGGGGAAGTCAGTAACAGACGGAGATTTCTGTGTTCCTTGAGAAGCGACTTAGCTGTATTGTGTTCAGGAATTCTTTTTCCTTTGGGAACTGTTGGGCCAAATTTTCGTCGCCGGTTAACAGGTGAGCACACTCCTGTCTATAAAGTTTTAGGAGAGCTCCTCTCTGGTTAATCTTAACGAAACAGTAGAGAAGGGGAAATCAGGACGCCAATTTCCGCGAAATGTGAACGTGGACAGTAGCGTATTGGCTGAAGTGGAAAAATTAGGTGAACAGTTGGAATTGTGTAAGAACTGAGCAATTGGCACTGAAACGATCGGTTAACATTGTAAAACCTTTTGCTATGCGGGGAGATAGTTGTGTTCTTAAAAAAAATACATTGGTTGCATTTAGCAGAGCCTTTTCCATTGGCATGATGCAATTGCGCAGACTAGTAGAGTGGAAGGAGAAGTCTGTAGAGAATACGTTCTACGGCAAAAGACAAACGACGCACCACAAAGGAATTACCTGAATGGGACGGAAATCGGTAGACACGATGTACAGTCGTGCTCAAAAGTATCCGAACGACCTGAATTGCATTTCGCCCGATTCGCATAAAACCCTCATAACGCAGCTGTCTATCAGGTCCTCTAATCGCTCCTCGGTACAGTCGTTTGACTATTTAAAATGGTTCCAACAAATCACCACTAGAAAACGCTGCTCTGTATCGCAGTAACTCAAGATGTAAAGTAATACCACGATATTACAAATATCAGGGAACACCTTATCACAGGTAAGACTGTCCTTAAGGCTTGTAAGTTCACATTTATTACAATAAATTACATACCTGAAATGTTACCACTCTCATTATTACGTCAGACAGGTAATGCACGTCGCAAGTTCGTCGTATTCATGATTTCCCCTTAAAAGAAACATACCGTACTTATTATTTAACACAAAATGACATTAAAAATTTACGTTTTTCTTGAGCTGCTAGTTGAGAATATGTATGGACTTCAAATGACAAGACGAACCGTCTCGTTATGCATATGGATTCAAACCCAGGTCATGCAGACTAAGCAAAGATTTCGTGACTGACGGAAACTAACAGTCATATCTGACTAGGCATACAGAGAGTGATATACCTCGATTTTAGGTAGCATCAGTTAGGGAATATCAACTTTAAATTACATAACGTAAACATTTTTAACGGACGCGAATTCCTACCCAGCATCTATTCTCCATGTTAACGAACTACGAGACATGTTAAATATTGCTTCTTCACAAGTAACTTACTTGAAATGCCGTGAGGTAAAGCTTTGTGTTGGACAGGGATTCGAACCCAGAACCTAATCGGATTGTTACCGAAGCACAATCAACTGTGACATATCGGATTTTCTCGGCAGTAGCAAGATGTTTTAACTGAAATGAAGAGACGAAACATTAATTTTTTCCTTCCGAGAACACCAACCCGGCACCTATCGCTGTTATATTCTAGAGAAAACTAACGTTAAATATGGGTTTGTTACACCAGCAGCGACATGTCAGCATTTTTGAACTAGAAATAATATGACGAAGAGTTAAGTGCTGACTGGTAATCGAACCCCACACATATCGTTGTTGACTACACACAAAGAGACGTCAGCTACCGAGTTTTTCTCCACCAGCAGCTCGGAATAACATCCTTGAATTTACAGTGATCTCGCAAATAGTTCTGTGTCTCACTGGGAGTCAAAAACGTCAGGTATCGTTAGTATTGACAACGAATGAAAATACGTTAAAAATCAAAATTATTATCCACCAGCAGATAGGTGTTCTCACGCCAGGGGTTGATAACACATAATGAAAACTTTAGTGCCGGGCCGGGATTGGAACCCATTCACGCCCAATGTGTGGAGATGTTGAGGAACCTGCAGTTTTGAACAAACAACAAATTGTAGTCGAGCTGTATTGTCACGAAGGGATCAAATTCCGCGTTAAGGGCGGTCTGAGTTGCATTCCCAGTTCAGAACCAATTTTATCGACATACTGAAGCTCAAATTAAAAATGGAATAAGTGTCCTGTGACCCTACATAGCGTTTGTTTCGTCACTAGAAATAAATATCTACTATAAGGAAGGTTACCAGTGATAGAGTTTCTACATGTCGCCACTCCTGACTTTATCGTGGTTCAACCTAATGTCTACTTGGTAGAGAAGGAATATCGTTTTTAATGTGAATTTCAGACCACAATGCCATTATACCTTCTTCACCTGGCGTAGCCAGAAGAGAATAGAATCTGCCTCTCCCTATCAAAAAACATTGGCAGAAGTTGGAACCGAACCGAGACCAACATCATATGAAACTATCATCAGTCCAACAGACCACCAAACCCTCTTCTCTACGCCTCATTTCTCTATCATAACACCGTTGCGGCACACAAGATGAGAATTCTGACACACAGGCTCCCTGTAGTGGTTTGCAGGATGTTCAGTACATTCATTTACTTGGTTGACTGAATCGCCATGAACTAGCTGCCTTGGCTACCCAGTGCATACATTCGACTCAATTTTGTAATCGCCGAAATAAAATAACGTAACTGCCACCTACACAGAACTGCCAACAGTGTAAGATGCAGAAATTTAAATAGGAAGTGTTCCTTTCCACTTGAGCCACTCTATTGCGCTATCTGTTGAAAACGCCGTGCAGTGCAAAATAAAAGCTGTAACTGTCTGTCTCTCAGAAGTCTACATCCGGCCATATGCATTGTCTCACAACACTGTGGAATGCGGAAGTTCTTGAGGTGCTGAAGCTACACTTCAGCTGGTAGTGTAGCGGTAAGCACTGTCGACGAAACGTCGCGAGTTCAAATACATCTTTAAAAACGCAATTCTGCTGTCTGCTGAAGTTATCAATCTAATGGAACTTTGGACATTATTCCCTTCACTTCTCAACCCAAAATAGTCGCATGTGGAAAAAGAGCCAGCTACTGCGACATTTTTTTTCTTTTCAGGTTTAATAGACGGACAGGCAGCAGATGCATCTCGAAATTTTTGTATTATATATGGGGAGAACACATCGTGCCAAAATACGTCAGAAAAGTATTTTCTACATTAGCTGTCGTGTGGTAGTGGCATATTATTCTTCTTCAAACCTTGTTTGACAGCATTAACTCAGAACAAGTTTTCAACATGCATGTAATCAATAAACTGCATGTGCAGTGTCAGACTGTTGTAGATAACATCAGAGAATTCGCGTATATCGTTGATGATTAATTTCTCTCTCATGTTTACTATTTTTCAAACATCACTAAAAGAAACCCTACGAAAATTGTGCACTGTATTATAAGAAATGAAATAAAACTACCCACTATAACGTTACAACGAAAGTCTGTTTTAATAAAGTTGAGTATCTGTACAGAAGCGTGCCTCTATCGAACCGAATTAGTAAAATACTACTCACTTAGATTTAGATTGGGTCTGTGTTTAATTGGTATGCTGTGTCATGCTCAAGAGGTATGCAAATGTAACATTTCATAAATAAAGTTATGTATTCCTAGAAACCCAAAATCTGCTTCTCAGCAACGGAAAGAGGCATTACCTATTGTGCATCATTGTTAGTTTTTCACCATTGCACTATGAACCGAAAGTACATTCTTCCGTTTTCCTTATCGATGTTTGATCTGACTGCTTGTAGCTCTTTCACAGAAGGGATAAAAACGTCAGATCTAGCGAGACTGGAATCGCGAACCAGAACAGGCGCTTTTTACATGTCTGCATATTACCACAGAGCTAGCGAATAGGTATGTATCCACGATTCCTATTACGAGGCCAATAGTGACTAGAACTCGTGAATCGCTATTTAACGGACAAGATTAGTTGCGATTTCCACGTGCAACGACTTTCCTGGCTGAAAACGGTAAATTTACAATCTTTTGTTACACCTCAAGCGATAACAACTCAGATTATTCAATGGAACTGACAGGAAAAATCAAGTGAACTTCGAGGCTTAATTCCATGCACACCAGGAAGTAACTCGTCGATCACCGAGTTGCCAAACATACGTGGTTCAGTTACAGAACCGGCAGGAAGAAGACGAACCGATGTGCTCCTACGGAGGGCTGGGAAGTGACCATAGTCGGCATCTCAAAGACGCGGCTGGCACGGCCTGGAATACGTAATGTGTCTGATTCACATTTCTGTAACTAGGTTTAGGAACTGGAGCCTAGTTACTAATAATACTCAGAAATGATTGTGAACTAAGCATCATAAATCAGTAACTCTCATGGTTGTTTTTATATTTCTTTCGTAATTGTACTCAAAACTAAGAAACTCATTCGTGGACGTTTTCGTGCCTGGCCGATAGTTGAGCACAACATTTGCTTGTTTTGAGGTCCATACATTAATTAATGGAGATGTATTATGAAGCAGTTTGGCGGTCAGAAATCGAGATCTATGAATCTTTCTGTGTCGAGGTACCAAGAGGACTTGATGTGTAAAAGTTTTCTTCCAATTTCGTTAGAGATTTTTTTTCTGGAAATTCGCAGCTCCATAAAATAAATCAGAAAAAAAGCTTGCACACGCTGATCCCTGCACAGCTTTCTGTGTCGAGCTACCAAGAGGACTTGATGTGTAAAAGTTTTCTTCCAATTTCGTTAGAGATTTTTTTTCTGGAAATTCGCAGCTCCATAAAATAAATCAGAAAAAAAGCTTGCACACGCTGATCCCTGCCATGGTTAGAACTGACGACTCATTTAGCCGTTGCGACACGAGATACGTGCGGGGGCGCGGGGCTACGTACACACTGCTGCCAGCACGCCACTCTCTTCATGGTATTAGTCGCTCAGCCTTATAACGAATCGTGAACGATTATAGGAGTTGTCACTTACGTGAAGAATAGTATTTCTTTAGCCAAAAAATTGAATTTGCTGTGTCAGTGTCTAGGGGTTATGTAGCAAGAGGCATTCAGATGGAAAGGGGATATCAAGTGAATTTAGCGAGTCAATTCAGTACCATACGTGGAAGTGATTGCACTGTCACAGCGTCGCCAAATTTTTCTGACTATGTTGTTAATTCTCAGTTGTGCTAGGAACAGCTCTGTAGCGGAATGCGAGGAGAATCCCGTGCTCGTGTCATTGGAGGATATGGAGAAGAGGCGCGTTTTCTCCCACCAGTTGTGTCAAACATTCAGGTGTATAAACTTCCATCACGATTACAGTTTCCCACAAAATATATACGAATAAAATACTTACCCTGTTACTTTGTGACAAAAGATTATTTCGGTACAATAAAAAGTCTTTGGAAATCAACTTTTTCCACCTATCACGAAAAGTAAGATAACAAACACTTTGCACCTTGAAATCGGTTGCATCTACGTGCAGTCTTGTGATCATACTAGTAGCATTTCATGAATTGCACGATAATGTAGAAAAATGTTGGTAGGAATGGGAGCTATAAGAAACAGTTAACTAATTATTCTGTGCCACGTAATAATCAATACATTTGAAAATTCAGAAGAGAAGGAACTAAATATTAGGCCCATTAAGACAGTAACTAAAGTGCAGATGCGGGCACTGTGTTTTTGCATCTTCAGATCTATACGAATAATGTATACTAACCAGCGTATACATCGATCTTTTTTAGTTTTCTAATGATGAACTGCATCCACACCCATGAGTCTGATTGTTTCTTTGTATCCTTCCATCTACTATCTTTGTGTATCATTGCTCGGTGTTCAAAAACCAAAATGTTATGCCTCCTTCCACGAGGTATTAGAACGAGGCCGCAACAAGGCTAACGAATTATAATCAAAAGAAAGTCAGACGCCAATTTGTCTTTCGTCATGGTGTTAAGTAGACAGAAATAGTTTGGTGCTATTGCCTGCATCACCGGCACCCCGTTGTCCTCTTATCTTATTGAGATTTTCATATTACCCTGAACACAAGACGCCGAGATAAATGTGTATATTCTCCGTGACGAAACATCCCACATTCCATTCATCCTGATGCACTCTTCACGTGCATCGGCAGCAATGAGTGATAGGAAAGCTATTGTGAGACGAATAACAGTGAAAATGGTAGTAATAACAAATCAGTAATCAAGGACGTTTACTGCAGTACAGACGATTAACAAATTAACCAAGAAAGGCTGAGTGTTTAATCGGCCCACTGCATAGGTGGTCTTACCACTTTGTTACTGAATTCTGTTCTGGTTGTTTGCAGAAAGAAAAGAAAGAATCCTGTAGCCATACGTATCGCTAGTACAACGAGATATTACCTATCAACTATCCTTGCTTTACATCACGAGACGAACATGGCATCACCGAGCTGATATTTGAAATACATTTCTGTTTTCTCTCTCTTTCTCTCTTTTTCTTTTCTTTTTATTTTAATTTTTTGAGAAAAGCATCAAGAAGCGCGAGTGATAAGCAAGTAGGCATATTATCTATTTACAGTTATTTTCATCGGGTTATATAATACAAACATACACCTTTCAAGTGTATTATTGCGTAATTCCAATTGTTGGTAGTCTATTCGTGAGCTTGCGCACGTTCAGTGGGGCGAAACCTATCGCAGAAGCAAGCAAAACACAAATATTTCTTGCACCATGCGCAACACACAAACGAAACCTCGCTGCACCGACATATTTTCTGATATATTGCTCGGAAAACATATCTGATTCGTGTTGCTAAATACAGCTCTATCAGATATTAATGTGGATGCATGCCAAGTGTATAAAAGTATATCTTGAAATACACAGAAAGGCACAAAGTGGTAGTCGACTGAAACATAGCCATGACCAAGACTGTAGCTGGCGTCGACAGCATCGTCGTCTCCCACCTTGACAGCTCGAACGGTGACAGTGCTCGGCCGGTTACTTACGTTTACTGATATCAAAGCTACACCATGAAAACACAAAAATGTTAATAACCTGAAGATCATTAACTGTGGAACCCATAGTAAAGTAAAGCAGTCATCAGTCAGAAGATTGATTTGAACACCACAGTGCTTTAATAGGCACGGTCCTGTTGGAGGTGCTATGTCGTTGCTTTCCTCTGACCATTGAGTTGACGTGCCTAGACAGTTAATAGGGGAACCTACAGTTTAACGTGGCTTTCGGACCACAGTGCAACTCGGCATTTTTCACATCAACAAACACTGCCCAAAGGGAAATAAGTGTAAAACGGGAGATAAAATTCGTGGGACTGACCAGGGATCGAAGCCGAGACCTTCATACTCGTAGTCTTGCTATTTATCAGTTTTCCGCCATGTAGCCACCTCTGTAGCTTCTGCTTGGCATTAAAATTAAGGATCTCTCGTTTGTGCCTGCGTTGGCACTTGCGCGTCCCCGCAGCAAAATAAAGAGAACTGAATTGAATGTAGTGCCTTCAAGTTGGCATAAACAGAAAAGGAGAAAAATTAAACAACATAAATGGTCTCTCTCTTTGATGCCACAAGCTTCATTGCCATTATGCGTCTTATGAGAAAAAACGTACACTGGAAGCTCGTGTTGTTTATTTAAATGATTACAAAATCAGGTAAAACGAACAGTGAGGTTGTCAGTAAAAGCACATTACTGTTGTCACTATGATGTTGCCTGTAATGATAAAAGGCCCGTTTGATCAGGCGTATTGTATTGTAGACAGAATTGGAAGAGAGTGCATTACTAAATTCTACAATCCGTACGCGTTGCATACACACGGAAATTACTGTTACAGTTTACTTATGGAGCCCAGTGGGTTAATTGCGTATTTTCCGGTGAGAAAGAGCACTGGCAAATAGTCTTCGCTACATTATGTTACTTAAACTGATGTCACTCTGAGCTAGAATTTATGGTCAGCGATTAAGTGTAAGGTCAATGGGTCGGATGCGGGTTTTGCAACTGTGAAATACTTTCCCACATTACAGGAGCGAATATTAAATTTCAACTAATGCGAAAATTTTGAACTTGGATAGCTTAGAATGAAAATCTTTCTGTTTATTGCAAAGGAAAACAATTTATTTTCTAAAACATTCTCTGTCATACACAACTTGAAACAGGTCACGTCGACCAAATCATATGGAAGAACTGACAGCGACATATATCGGAAGGCAGTAAGATCCACTGAATTTTTGTTTGGCAGTATTCGACAGTCATTTCTAGGCGCAAGTAAATGAAGAAAGACAGCGCGTTTTTGTTATCAAGTGACGTCTTCGTCAGTTACTTCAGTTTTAATGTAATCTACGTGTTATTGCTGATGTTTGATATTAACACGAAAAGAATTCCGTAGACAGGGAAAGAAACTGTTCTTGGGCAACTACCTCTATAATGACCAAAAGGCATTAGGCCTAAATGATGTTCAAGCACATGTGTTCCAGCAGCGGTATGAAGAAAATGATAATAATAATGATGGTAATAAACGAATTATCCGGTAACTTCACACTTCAAAGTCGATTTTCTCAACCAAAAAAATTTGCTGAATTAGTGAAAATTTCAAAATGCTTCACATCGAGGCTATGATGCCTAGAAGAGTCTTTACATCCTGCTGACATGAGAATAGCATAATCTCCTTGTCAGAAGCTTGCTTCTACTTAATCATTTAATAGACTCGCATATTTTCCACCGTGACTAATGTTGTACGCTAAGCATATGATCTGTTACAGCACACACCTGGGGCTGGGAAATGTGGCCACAATGGTCTGGTGGATCGCACTATCACAGGTGAAATGCGTGGGTTCAGGCATTTACTTTTAAAAGGCACAAACAGATTTACTTTACCTCTGGTAACCTCAAGAAAAAGACGTTATAATTCAGAATCCGCATTAAACATCACGTTCCTTCATTACCAATTGGGCAGAGCTGGTTTACACTGGGAAATGACATAAGCGGAACTCATGGTAAACAGAAATACTATCGCCAGTAAACTCACTTATATTAAAAAAATTTATTTTATTTGATGAACCGGCAGCCATTTAAAGGAAGAGGGCTCTTATTTTACTTTTACTTGTCTCACTCCCTTCCCAACCACTGCTTCCCTTTCATGCCCCTCGACTCTTATAACTGTCATCTGGTTTCTGTACGACTTGTAAATAGCGTTTCGCTCCCTGTATTTTACCCCTGCCACCTTCAGAATTTGAAAGAGAGTATTACAGTCAACATTGTCAAAAGCTTTTTCTAAGTCTACAAATGCTAGAAACGTAGGTTTGCCTTTTCTTAATCTATTTTCTAAGATAAGTCGTAGGGTCAGTATAGCCTCACGTGTTCCAACATTTCTACGGAATCCAAACCGATCTTCTCCAAGGTGGGCTTCTACCAGTTTTTCCATTCGTCTATAAGGAATTCGTGTTAGTATTTTTCAGCCGTGGGTTATTAAACTGATGGTTCGGTAATTTTTATATCTGTCAACACCTGCTTTCTTTGGGATTGGAATTATTACATTATTCTTGAAGTCTGAGGCTATTTCGGCTGTCTCATAAATCTTGCTCACCAGATGGTAGAGCTGTTTAAGGGCTATCAGTAGTTCTAATGGAATGTTGTCTACTCCCGGGGCCTTGTTTCGATTCAGGTCTTTCAGTGCTCTGTCAAACTCTTCATACAGTATCATATCTCCCATTCCATCTTCATCTACATCCTCTTCCATTTACATAATATTGTCCTCAGGAACATATCCCTTGTATAGACCCTGTATATACTCCTTCCACCTTTCTGCTTTCCCTTCTTTGCTTAAAACTCGATTTTTATCTGAGCTCTTGATATTCATGGAAGTGGTTCTCTTTTCTCCAAAGGTCTCTCTAATTTTCCTGTAGGCAGTATCTATTTTACCCCTAGTGAGACAAGCCTCTACATCCTTACATTTGTCCTCTAGCCATGCCTGCTTAGCCATTTTGCACTTCCTGTCGATCTTATTTTTGAGATGTTTGTATTCCTTTTTGCCTGCTTCATTTACTGACTGCATTTTGTATTTTCTCCTTTCATCAATGAAATTCAATATCTCTTCTGTTACTCAAGGATTGCTATTAACCCTCGTCTTTTTTACCTACTTGATCCTCTGCTGCCTTCACTATTTCATCTCACAAAGCTACCCATTCTTCTTCTACTGTATTTCTTTCCCCAATTCTTGTCAGTTGTTCCCTAATGCTCTCCCTGAAACTCTCTACAACGTCTGGTTCTGTCAGTTTATCCAGGTCCAATCTCCTTAAATTCCCACCACTTTACAGTTTCTTCAGTTTTAATCTACAGTTCATAACCAATAGATAGTCATCAGAGTCCACATCTGCCCCTGGAAATGTCTTACAGTTTAAAACCTGGCTCCTAAATTTCTGTGTTACCATTGTATAATTGATCTGAGACCTTCCACTATCTCCAGGCTTCTTCCACATATACAACCTTCTTTCATGATTCTTGAACCAAGTGTTAGCTATGATTAAGTTATGCTCTGTGCAGAATTCTACTAGGCGGCTTCCTCTTTCATTTCTTACCCCCATTCCACATTCACCTACTATGTTTCCTTCTCTTCCTTTTCCTACTATTGAATTCCAGGCACCCATGACTATTAAATTTTCGTCTCCCTTCACTATCTGAATAATTTCCCTTATCATACATTTCATCAATCTCTTCGTAATCTTGTGGAGCTAGTTGGGATATAAACTTGTACTAATGTGGCAGGCATGGGTTTTGTGTCTATTTTGGCTACATTAATGCATTCACTATGCTGTTTGTAGTAGCTTAACCGTGCTCCTATCTTTTTACTCATTATTAAACCTACTCCTGCATTACCCCTACAACTTTGTATTTATAACCCTGTATAACCCTGTATTCACGTCACCAGAAGTCTTGTTCCATCTGCCACCGAACTTCACTAATTCCCACTATATCTAACTTTAATCTATCCATTTCCCTTTTTAAATTTTCTATCCTACCTGCCCTATTAAGGGATCTGACATTCCATGCTCTGATCCGTAGAAAGCCAGTTTTGTTTCTCCTGATAACGACGTCCTCCTGGGTAGCCCCCGTCCAGAGAGCCGAGTGGGGGACTATTTTACCTCTGGAATATTTTACCCAAGAGGGCACAATCATCCATTTAATCATACAGGAAAGCTGCATGCTCTCGGGAAAAATTACAGCTGTAGCTTCCCCTTGCTTGCAGCCATTCGCAGTACTAGCATAGCAAGGACGTTTTGGTTAATGTTACAAGGTCAGATTAGTCAATCATCCAGACTGTTGCCCCTGTAACTACTGAAAAGCTGCTGCCCCTCTCCAGGAACCACACATTTGTCTGACCTCTCAACAGATACCCCTCCATTGTGGTTGCACCTACGGTACGGCTATCTGCTTCGCTGAGGCACACAAGACTCCTCACCAATTGTCAGGTCCATGGTTCAAGGGGGGTGGGGGGGTTGTGAGATTATTAGTCTTCAATATTAACACAACCTTTTAAAGTTTTTAGCATTATCCTTAGTTGTTCAAGTAATCTTTAATGTGAAATATTTTCTTAATGAGCTATTCAGTTGCTGTTTGAGAACAACTATATGCCTGGAAGTTTCATGAGTATACTAACAACTGATGAAGGAACGAAAATACTTGAAGCTGTGTCATGTAAGGTTATTCACAACGAATTTGCTTTTCTGCAGCACTAAAAACAGTTTGTGGATCTGTGTTCCAAGTGTTCAGATAATTTACAGAATTAGTGATGAACAAATGCAAACCACTGTGAAGTGCATGGAAGAGTAAACCTTATGCCGTGACACATGTTAGGGTTTTCTAAAATTCTGATTACACCTGGGGCATGAGAAAAATTACTATTTAAATATCTCTGAGCATTCTGTACTTAGTTTAATCTTGTCTTCACGGTTTCTGTGGGAGTGATACACAGAGAGCTAAACATTGTCTCTATAGATTCTTCACATAATACTGTTTCCGGAAACATCACAGCTCAGTTTCTCAAAGTATTTGGCATCTATCTTCAAGAGTCTGCCAATTCAGATCTTTTAACATTTTTGTGGCATGCTGCTTTGAGTCAAAAACCTGTGACAATATATGCTGCCCTTATCTGTATACATTCAGGATCCCCTTTTAGCCTTATTTTGTACTTGAGCAATATTCTGGGATGGGTCACGTGAGAGTTTTGTGAGAAATCTCATTTATACACATATTGCATCTTTCACCAATATTCTACCAGTGAACAGATGTCTGCCAAACGCTTTACCTATGACAGAACCCATGTGATCATTCAATTTCATACCCTTAGAAATTGTTACACCCTGGTGTTTGCATAAGATCACTGCTTCCAGCTCTGACTCACTGATGTAGTCATATAATATCACTTTTTTGGTTTGTTTAGTGAAATGCACAATTTTACATTTCCGAACGCTGAAAACAAGTTGCCAATCTTAATACCACTTTGAGCTCTGATTATCTAGCTCTACACATAAGGGCAACTTATAAAAAATCTATATATTTTAAAAAAAATATGTAGACAGAAAAATGATTTGAATAAACTTAAACTTTGTCAAGTACAGATTGAATCTGTGTGTATATGAGAAACAAGGTTTCAACAACTGGTTTAATTGTCAACTCCCATGCAATAGCTGTGCATGTTTTGAAGCTCCAGTCAAACAAAATAAAAGATTTGGAACTAGTCACCCACTTTTTTGTAGTGCATGGTTTACTTGCTGTTAGTTATTTGTTGTTTGTTTTGTGTTAATTTCTTTTTAAATTTTTTTCTCCCAGAAGATGGAAGCAAAACAACATCAAAGCTTTGTTTGTGGTGTGACTACCATCAAACAAGAGTCAGTAAGTAATGTTAATATGAGCAATTATGTTTTGTTTTTTTGTTTTTTAAGATTGTAGCAGTATCTCAAAAATAAAACCAAAGATAGGGAAACAAATAAGCCTTTTTAAAATGGGTTATTGTCCAGCACAATCACACAAAATTTCAAAGAGAAATTACTGGTTTCTGCAATCATTGACCAAGTTCGGATCTTTTGCTACACAATTGTTTTCACAGCTGTGAGCCACCTTCAGTGGGTCTTGCTTTTCTGGAAATTTAGTACAAGTTTGGCAGGCTTTCTGTATTCTTATTTTTATGTCTAAAACCGTAATAAGTGCATCAATCTTTGAAGTGGTATCACATTACTTATGACTCAGATTCAACTATTTGGCACGTTGTACATTTATGGGCTGTCAGCTTGTAATATTTTTTGCCTTATGATGCTTTCTTATTTAGAGAATGTATTTACTTTATTTTTTGCAGCATCCCTGCAATCTTATTTTGTATGATTGCAACAACAAATCAGCAGACTGGTTCTACCTGTCAACACATTTCTTTTTTTTATTATTTCACACCCCCAGAAATCTTTGACATGTAGAAGTGTCAGAGCTGTTGATGTTACTCAGATGTTCTGGTTACATCTGGAACAAGACAGTACACAAAATAAACAGGTGTTTTATATATATATATATATATATATATATATATATATATATATATATATAGGGAAACATTCCATGTAGGAAATATATATCTAAAAACAAAGATGATGTGACTTACAAAATGAAGCGGAGGGACTTGCCTTGGGGGGGGGGGGGGGGGGGGTGCACTCGCGCACGTGTCCATCTGCACGTGTGCAGACGCGGGCAGACATATTTAAAGGCTTATGTCTGTGTATGTGTGGATGGATATGGTCTTTAAATATGTCTGCTTGTGTCTGTGTATGTGTGGATGGATATGTGTGCGAGTGTATACCCGTCCTTTTTTCCCCCCTAAGGTAAGTCTTTCCGCTCCCGGGATTGGAATGACTCCTTACTCTCTCCCTTAAAACCCACTTCCTTTCGTCTTTCCCTCTCCTTCCCTCTTTCCTGATGAGGCAACAGTTTGTTGTGAAAGCTCGAATTTTGTGTGTATGTTTGTGTTTGTTTGTGTGTCTGTCGACCTACCAGCACTTTCATTTGGTAAGTCACATCATCTTTGTTTTTATATATATATATATATATATATATATATATATATATATATATATATATATATATATATATATATATATATATATATAGGTGTATAATAATTTAAGAAGTGGTAGTGATCATCAAAACAAGAAAACAGATCGTATAAAGGAGCTTGTGGAATCACACACTTTCTTAGATCTCAATTCTTGTTTACAGGAGGGGCTCAGTGTTATTACTGACCACAACAGTGTGTCCCTTTGTTCTCCAGGATTAGGAATCACACTCCTTTGAAACTAAATCCATTATTTCTTCAGTTGCTGCCATAAGTGAAAGTGTTTATGGCTGAGGTGTGGGGTACCAGGAGAGTGGGGCCTTCCCAAACAAACCGGTGGTGGTCCTGAAATGTCAGTGCTAGATGTTTTACCACACTGCTGCGAGAATGTGCTGGTGCGCCGTTGTGCATCAACCTTATCTGTAGTCTTCACTGACACGACTTGTCCTTCATCAGTATTAATGAGAAAATACTGATAATGAGCACCATTTAATCTCTGTGGCTCTATTAATCTTTGCCCAAAAACACCTGCTGTTTTGTTGTTTGAGAAACAGTGCTTATCCTGTCTTAGCGCAGGTGGATGAGGTTTTCATCAGCCCACACATGCTCATATTGGAAGCTTATGACACAAAATGATGTAAGCTGTGCGCCTTATCTGTAAGTGAAATGTTAGATACAAACAAAGGATCTGCACTACACACTTACTTGCACCATTGATAGAACTGCAAGTTGCCAGTTGTGATCTTGTTGCCTTGATGTCTGGTTGTGCTGGTATGGATACAGAAATTGTGTATGAAGTACTGTCTATAAAAGGGTAGGAACCACACAGCCCACTAATCGTCACACATTTTATAGAATTTTTGTCTGTTAAGGTGGCATGTTCCATCCGTATCAGGTGTATGGAGTGGACAAGGCTATCGACTGTTTGCCAAAGAACCTGTGTACCTAGGTCTGTGGACATGTTTGGTAAACAGTTTATTAGGTGCTACTCTGAGCTGCAGATATTTTTCAGCATGAAGTTCACATACTTGAAAATTATTTACATTAACTAAACTGCAACATAAAATCGTATTTGCCATATCATTTGTGGAGTAGTAGGTTTCCATTGTTGGAGAGAAAAGAAAACGCACTGGACCATTTGTACTTAAAAACAGTATGAAAGTACTCTGTAGAAGTAGCTAAGACACCACAATAAACACCAAGGGTTGTGCGTAATTTACTGTACAGTTACACAGACTAACAAAACAAGCTATGCTACAACAAAACTCTAGCCACGTAACTGACTACTGACCACATCAGAGTGATGTGTACTGTTGACACACTTCATGAAGCACCAAGTGGTGACTGTGCTCACATCAGCAACCAATAGTCTTTCAGCCCCTCATGCAGATTTCAGAAAGTATGCCTCTCTTCGCACATGTTAATTGGACTTGTTTTACTTGTTTTGATGACTAACACCACTTCTTAATCTATTTGGCACTTTGTTTGTAATGAACTGTAAATATTAATACACAGGATACAAATGCCAAAAGGTACAGCAATCGTACCAGAAATATTAGTTATAAACTTGACAAGGTGTGGTATCTCCAACTTCATTCTTTATTTATGTCCTTTGATTGAAATAAATGTTGTCTCACATGACTATCAGTGGAGATGATGCAGTATTATCTTAAGAAGTATGTAAAATAAGGAAACAAGGAACAGGAATGTGGATGTAGAGAGTGGCATCTCGATAAAGAGGCCTGTCTGCGGATGATGTATGAAAGGGTATGTCCATTAATTGTATGAGGGTTTTTTAAGAAAATTTGAACCCAGCTTCCTCCCTAGATGAGATGTGGAGAAACCCCCTCCCTTCCCCTCACTTGAAGTTTACCCTATAATTTTTAAATAATTAAATTTATTTGATATGTTCATGTTTTTGCTTTATACCACTAAAAATATCTAATGCAATGCTCAGAATTATTTTTATAAAACTTAATGTCATGTATTATGATAACAGATATTCTCTGAATATTCTCCACCATTTGGCAGCTTTCAAGAAAGTTAAATCAATTAAAATTGTTGTTTTCCATTGTAAATGTGGCTGTCATTTGACAGCTAATTTTGCAGAAAAAATGTAGTACATACATTTAGAAAGTGTATTAAATACTATTTTTAACTCCTGATTAAAAACATTTTAAAACACTTATTTTACACATTACAGCTGTGAGGACAGACAAGAGTCAGACAGATGAAAAGGCTGTGCGAATATAGTATTCATAGTTTTGATGGATAGGTAAAAAACTAGTCTTTTATTGATGTATTTTATACAATAAATTAAATCTCGTTGAACCTTTACTTACTTTGCGAATGAAAGATGACATTGTTTTTACTTTCCTTTGAACTGTGCGATTACTTAGCTTTTCTCTCACTTCATTTGTATGATCACTAGAGAGGTCACATTGGTGAACTTCATCTTAGCATCCACCCATGAATGCTTAACGTCTTGCTGGCATGATAGCGTTGAGTTCAGAGGGGCCATAACGGTTGATGGACACTTTAATATTGTTATACAGGAGAGTAATTTTGTAAATGAAAATGTTATCCACGATAATAATGTATATTCTTTCCATTAACAATCGGATGTGAGGTTTTCATTGCCCTCCCCTCCACCATTAAATGAGATTTGGTGAGGTTTTGAGTTCAGCTAGTTAATGGACATCCCCAAAGCATGTACACTGTTAAGACAGGTACCTCGGTCTCCAGAATGTGATAAGGTGGAAAAATAGTCATGTACATAAAACCTTTCTGGTATTCACACATTAATTCCTGATCCAGGAAGTAATGGAGCATTTGAAGTTGCATTTCTGGCTCAGATAGTTTTGAAAATGCAAGTTTTACTGAAGGTGAAGGCTCAAAATTTCAACGTGAAACTTCTAAAAGCAAAATTATCAATTAGTGACAGCAGTATTATCAGCTCTGTACTGTGGACGGTTGAGTGTCATTGTGGGCTTGGCCCTCCACAGAGGAATGCTGTGGTATACAAATTGCCATCATTAATTACATAAGTAATTTACAATAAAACCAATTTTATCAGGTAAATGAGTAAATTAACAGTCTTAGGCCATTTCAGAAATGATAATGAAGTGAATACCACCTTCAACTTGAGTTCTGAGGAAACCAACTCCATTACATCCGTAGTGAGTGTAGTCCCCGGAAAATAATTGCCTAACATGTGATTGGCCATGGTGATAATAAAAGGATGGAATTATTTGTTTAAATATTTTAAATGTTACGAGACATCTGTGGGTATTATTGGGCTTTAAAAATAATATAGTTGTACTGTAAAGTACTGTTACATATGGTTTCATATGTTTTAGTTGAGAGTAGTTCCCTCCATTAATGCTAAGAAACTGTGGCCTTTTGTGGTGAAACTTGAGGTACACTTATAAGGCACTGAGATGGAATTTCAGTATAAGTGCCACTCCAAAATGAAAGATTCTTCCAGGAATCAACTTGCAGTCTTTGGATGAGCTAATCCCCGTAATATTGTTTCTCCTAGGAGTGCTAACTCAATAGAGGGTTAGAGGAGATCCTGTACACAGTCTTGGAAAACTGGAAGCAACTGCCAAGTTGAAGTTGTGTGTTGTGTTCAGACACGCAAGTCTGGGATTGGCTCCAGATTGAGCACAATATTCTCCTAGTCACAAAGGTCACCTCAGTATGGTTTGAGTAAATGGGAGGCAGACCCCAGTGGTGCCCCGGTGTGAATGGTCTACTCTTCTTTTGTTGTACAGCCGTACAGTATCTCTGTAAGCCAACTCCCTGCAACCTGCGCACAACCTGATTCCAGACATTCAACCTGCAGCTGCACAGTGAGGTGCCTAATACAGCGGGCACTGAACACTTCTTATGCTTGTGTTGCAGGAGCTGTGTGTATATTATGTAACTGAAATGAGTTAAAAGAGCAGAAATGAGTGGAGAGATCAGTACGGATGAAATTGGTGTAGATAGAGTAACATGAATTATGCCTGTGAAAACTTTCAGGATATGCTGAACCTACAATGTGAAATATGTTGAAGGTATGTGAGTTTGTTTTGATGGGTAACAGTCTCTTCAGTTTATGTCAGTATACGGTATTGATAAGTTTAATTTGTCATTTTTGTACTAAAAAATTCAGACAAACCCATTACAGATTTACTTTTATTG
Organism: Schistocerca serialis cubense; assembly: GCF_023864345.2. NCBI lineage: Eukaryota > Metazoa > Arthropoda > Insecta > Orthoptera > Acrididae > Schistocerca > Schistocerca serialis. The sequence goes on along the minus strand of NC_064646.1, from coordinate 48,030,833 downwards.
TATGCATTATGGAAATAACAGCTATGTGGGTGGTCATATCACATCCAAACAGCAGTTATAGCAAAATTATATTTGCCTTTTCTAATTAAAGTATAGAATAAAAAAAAATTCCAAAATAATAGTTTCACTTCATAGAATTAGCTTTCAGAACCTTAAATGACTACTTGTTAACTTACATAAGAATTTATACTGTTACATATGGTTTTTACTCTGTGTTTTGGAATGACATGTTGCTACATTATGGTTGTTGTTCATTGGGTAGCAGGCATGATGGTAATAGTATGGCCAGCAGTATGTGAAGTGGTAACTTGAGTAGAGTGGAAACACATTCTGAATGGTATGTCTTCAATAAAATATAAACAAACCCAAGAATGAGTAAAATTGCATATTGGCTTTAACTCAGAAATCACCAATTCCACATTTGATGCATACAAAATAGCAAAATCCAGTTCTTTAAGTAAATAATGGAATGACTACAATCAACAATAGATGAGAACATTGATCCGTAAAGATGAGTAAAGCAAAGGATATGCTTTTTTCTGCTCTTGAATAATTTTAAATTTGTTGTAAATTTTTTGTTGAGTAAACTGCATGTACAGCTAAATTCAGCATATATACAATCTCATTGATTCCCTCAAAGTAGGAGTGTTTGAAATATGATGCATTGATTTCATCCGTAATGACCCAGTTATTTAATATTTAACTAACTTCATGTACATCTTTTGTGTAAGGCTAAGCCACAGTGGTTCACTGACTCTGTTCCCCTAGAGCTGCTGTTGTGTTCTGTACCACACATGTCACGGTTGCAGAACCTCGGGATACAGGATTGTGAAATTGTACGAGGGAACATCAGTGACAAATGAAAGTTTGAATCAGGCTAGGACGGTTTGTCAGACAATCTGACTATTGTGGCAATTTTGTCTAGGTTCACATCCCAGTCTGTCACAGATTTTCAGTTGTCATGACATATTCATTTATGTTGTTTAGACCCGTTTTTTCTGTATTTTTGTAGCCTGTGTTGCACCTGTACCTCTCATATATTTTCATTCAGGTTGAAACTGACCCATTCACATCTCCAAATCAAGAGATTGAAGACATATTCATTAAGGAAGAAACTGGTAAGTATCAAAATTCATCTGTCTTTACATTGTCTGCAAACCAATGTGCACAGTATGACAGAAGGTGACTTGTGTGGATATTAACTCCTCGTCTTGTTATTTCACTCATAGGTTATCCGCGAGGAATGTTACCGGCCTCCACACGCATCCTAGCCTTGTACCTTATTTGTAAGCTTCTGGTGTGCCTTGTGTGATAGAGATACAGGAATTGGGTTTCAGTCTATCTGAACTGCTGGTTTCTGAACTGGATTGAGTGAGGTAGAACACTGGTTAAGACACTGGAGGACAGGCGTTGTGAGTCCTGTACGACCAGCCATACTTAAATTTTTTGGAGTTTCCCTGATTTGGATAGACCAAATGCAGGACAGTTCATTTGAAAAGGTTGCATCTGATTTTCTTTCCCATCCTTTCCCTGTAAAGATCTTGACACCTGCAAGATGTTGAGCCCTGATCTGTCTTGCTTCCTTCCCTCGATCTCCTTCAGTCTGGCATGCTGAGGTAAAAGGAACTATAAATCAAATATTCAGAAGTATTATTGATTATTTGTCAGTAAATGGTATATTGCTTGACGTACTCTTTGTGAATCACAGTCCATCCTGTACAGTGCAAGGCAAATAGGTCACTATCAATATAAGTACATCACAGGAGAAAGGAAAGATGAAAACTGACTGTTCAGTGTTCCTGGGTAGCAATGTGCATCAGAATTTTTTTCTCAAACCCTTGGTTTCAGTGTTGTCCACTGTACATGAAATTTGGTACTGGAAAGAATTGCAAAATTAGCTTACTTTACATGCTTCCACCCATTGATGTCAAATGGACTAACATTCTGGGTCATTTCTGGATGTACACATAAAGTTCCATCATACAGAAAAGAACTGTGAGAGTAAATCTGGTGCCCATCCTCAAACTTCATGTACACAGATGTTTAAAAAATTATGCATTGTAACAACAGCCTCACGTATGTTTGGTATTTTATGACCTTTTGTTGTGAAGAGTTAGTCACATTATTTGAAAATAGCAGCACCCTTAAATAGGCAAAAAAATGTACTCCACTATCTCCAATATTACCTTAACTCTTGCACAGAAAGTTGCAAAGTATACTACAACAAAAATATATGATCACCTTTATGAATTAAAGTTGCTGGTAAATAATGTAAGTTTTAAAAACCAATTGAAAGCCTTTCTATTTAACAACTATGAATTTCTGAATGTGCTTGGGTTACATTTGTCAAATTTTGTTGTATATTAAGATAAAAAATCTGGTTACATAAATGGTCATAATGTAGCAGTGTTTCAACAGAGAAAATGTATCTTATTTGGAAACTATTGATGTGTTCCAGATCACAGTTGGGTTGTTGTGAACACGCAAAAAGTAAAGTAAACTACAAAATATGTTCTGAAAACACGTTTCTGTTTGAAAAACAATGATTAAACTTGATTGCCAAAATCAAATACACCATGGCATCAAAAACTATACATCTTGCACTATTTTTCGACATAGTCACCACCAATATTAAGACATTTGTCATAGCGTGCAAACAGTTTGAAGAAACCACTCTGGTAAAACTTGGCGCCTCAGGATGCAAGAAAATTTTGCACAGCCTGCTGCACTCCAGCATTCGTTTGGAAGTGACATCCCGAGACTAGATGGGGATAGTCTGTAGGCATTCACACACTAGTTCCAATACCCATTTGCACCAGATAACAGCACACGTTCCCATTGGTGACCACATTGTCAGAGCACATCTGTCTGCCATCGTGATAGGTGCTCTAATAACCTCAGTTACGACAGTTCACTGCTATTATCTCTTTTCTGGCGCTCTGTGCATACATCATTCTTCCTCCACTGGCACCCCTTCTCTTTCTAAACTAGCAATGGATGTCGACTCGTATGGCACTTGTTGTGTCACCTGGTGTACCACGTTCCCTTTCAAAAACAATGACAAAAGTTGCTTTTGGAATGTCCCTTGTATATCTATATACTAAGATGGCAAGGTATTTTGTAGGCAGTTCTTTAACAGTTCCACTCATAGATTAAGCTTGACAAGAATGATTACTTGCATGCCTTTCTCCATGCCCTGCTGTAAGTTTTTGTTTCTGCAATCTCTTCAGCAGATATATATGGTGTTCAAAAGGTATGTGAAGATTTTGTCCTGATAACTGAGACTTATATTTTTGTAAATATATTTCATGGGATTTTGTTATCTTATCAGTATACTTTACCCATAATTTCCATTATTATCTTCCACAGAACAGACAGGTGTGCAACCATTTCTGCTATCCCTTTCTTTTGCACAAGTTTAATGGTCCCTGTTAGTCCAACCAGTTTTGGATCCCACACAATTAAGCAGTACTCTAATGTATGGCATAAGCAGTCTCCTTCACAGCCAAACTGAAAATTCCTGGTGGCCAATCGATGGATTAAATCATGCCATTTGTTTTACCTAAGACTAAGATTATCTAGCAGTTCAACTTCATATATCTACAATTTGTTTACGCACAGACAATAGTAGGACAGGTCTGACTTTTGCTGTGACTCATTAACCCCATAGTGCAACATTACTGCATTTGTTTGTATGAAACTGATATTTTATTGAAAACCAGCTGGACATTCCTACAATTCTTTATTGAATGACTGTTTGTCATAGATACATCATTTGCTAAAAGCTGAGCCTGCAACTAATACTATCTGCTAAGCAATTAATGTATAACATGAACAGTAATGATCCTATTACACATCCATGAGGATACCAGGTGTGAAATTCAGTGACTGTAGATGCTTCTTTATCCATTCATGACATATTATGACTGTCACATTCATGACTAGGTCTCCAAAAAACATACTGAGTCAAAAACTTCTGAAAAGTGTTGTAATACCAAACCCAAGTCATATCCATAACTCTCACAAGGAAAGTAATCCAGCTGACATGACTTAACCCAAATGAAAATAGTTTTTAAGTTTGGAGAAATGTCTTCTCTGCCACTCATCAGTGTCATTTATCTGTGAAACTGTGCATTTGTGCACAATCAATGATCAAAGGTTAACAAATTTGAATACTGCAGAAGCAACAGTCACAGAAGGTTCAAAAGAATCATAAGTGATTTGGCAAAAAAATTAACACATGCAATATTTAGTATTATATTTCTCAAAATAGAACTTCCATTTTGGGGTATTTCAATCACCACCTTGAATCTCCACAGTCACATTTCAGTTACTAATAGGGGAAGATTGTACAGAAACCCAGCAGCATCTATTTTGGGGAATATGAGTAATCAAGTACTGCATGTTTTTCCAAGAAAATATTTAGCTTTTTCTATATGATATCTAATTTATGAAACGTATGCTTCTGTAGTCATTGATTCGTTAACCTTTGAACATTGGTAGTGTTAAAATATTAAGGTTTATGGATAAATAACCTTGATGGGTGGTAGACCATACATATCTCCTTATTTTAAACTAATTTTTATTCAGTGTTAGTCATCCAAGCTACTGTGGTTCCATTGTAGGAGTATCACGTGTTAAGAGTACAGCATAGGTTTCACATCACTCACTGTTTAGGGAACCCAAACTCATTGCTGTAGAGAAGGTCACTTTGTATCAAATAGGCCATTTGGAGTAATTCTGTGGATTTCTGCTGTTTATTTATTTATTTATTTATTCATTTATTACAATTGGTGTGAACTATGTTCAACAAATAATGGTTATTAGTAATTCACTTGTGGATTTTATGTAGGACCCAACAGGGATTAATCAATAAGTTTTCACGACTGCAAATGTTTCATTTATAAAATTATCTCATCTATTATGTTGAGGTGGAATGTATTTTCCGGTCTTTGGAGAATGTTCGGGAGCTGTGGCCCTTTCAGTTTACCAACCACTGTGGCTCAGTGCTGACTGATTTGGTGTACATCTGCACCCTAGTGTAGTATCACATGTTTGACATTATAATGCAGTGGACAATGCAGTTGAAATAATAAAAAATGTGAGTAAGAGTGTGACAGGAGAGTGGAAGGTGCTAGTTGATTAACTGGTTTATACTTAACAACCTTTATTAAAACAAATAAATTAGAACTAAACTTAATAATCTCCATGGGTTCAATTAAAAAACACATTGAAGGTAGTTTAGGAGCTATGGCTGCTTAAGAAAAAAGGAAAAATAGCAGTTGTCCCCAACTACCAAAATTACAACAAGAATCTTTAAGAATTTGGCACAACAATCCTGAAATTAAAAACTTACATTAAAACTGCCGTTGGCAACAATATAAAACAGAGAAACAATTTAACATTCAGATTTGATCAGTCATTTTACAGATATGCAAATTGAGAGATTGCCTTCACCACCTTATTCTACAGAAACTCTTCAGATATCCTCTTGAGTTACATTAGGATGACTGTTGACATGGCCACATAGGTTGGTCCCATCACATTCGGCAAGACTTCCAAAATCATCCAGGGTAAAGCTTTTGCTCTATATCAGCAGCCTGGTTGCTTGTCCAGTGTCAGTGTCCCATCAGTTCAGCCACAGCAATCATTCTGTCTGCCAGTCAAGTACTCTCATGGCCGGATGTCACTCCATGTGGCCACTGCAAAATTAAAAACTTGCGCAGCCGGCAGCTACAGAATGGTGCTTGTGTCCATCACAGCACATACTCCCGTCCCCAGAATGTCCAGATGAGGTAGGAGCTTCCTAGTGAGGGAACTCAAGAAGACAATATTAGTGCCACCACTGCACGGGATACTACAGTTAAATTAAATTGCTAAAGGTCATTTTCTTTAGTGTTGGTACATCTCCAATTAAGGATAAATTGGAAGATAGCAGGAGTAGAGGTAGTGAAGATCTACCCACGCCTTGCTTAAAAGTACAGTTTGTAATGTACATACATAATATACATAGGAGATGATGATTTGCTCACAGTTGCACCAGTTCATTGAACACTATTACTGATCATTGGCTATCAAAACAGTTGCTCCTCTTCTTTATACAGGCTTAAATTCATACACATCACTTATTACACTTTCTTACATCATTAGTATTCAGTTTAACTTGGGATAAATATACCCAAAAAAATTCAATTACAATGTGGGTTTTTTATGCGAAGGGTGACTGGAGTTGCAAACAGGAAGAGTTGTACCATCACCTTCAATCTGGGCAACAACTTCATCATTATTTTATCTTTCGCTTTACTGACTGCCTGAAAGCTCTGCACTCAGACTCTGTCACGCTGTTTGAGGTGAGTAGGATATCTCCCTTTGTTATAATTCTGGGCTTCTTGCTCTTCAAATTAGCTCTTGTCCTCTTCCAGTAGTCTCAGATCTGCATTGTATCACTTTTCTCAGTTAACAGTGGGTTGATTTATCACAAATTTTCTAGTGGCATGTTGGGCTTACATGTGAACATAAGGCTAGTGGGATCTGTTTCTGAGACTCATGTACCATCATGCTGAAGGCAAAAGCTAACCATTGAAGTGAATAGACCCACCAGAAATGGTCTTTATATTGGTGTGCTATGTGAGCAGAACACAAATTGCGGTTGACTCATTCCTCAAATGATGGGTTAGGACAGTAAGGCGTTGTAGCAGTACGTGCAGTCCACCTTTCGAAACAGGAACCCTGAAACAGTCTTGACTTGAATGATGCAGCATTATCAGAGACTACATATTTAAATTGCCCAAGGGTACCAAACAAGGACTTTAAGCAATTTATAGTGCCATGTGCAGTCATATCACAGCTCAGAAATAACCAGCAAAAGCAGGTAAAGATATCCACACAAATTAATATGAACCTATTCCCGACTTGCTACTGCAGAAGATTGTCTACATAATTTATGTATAATATCTGCGTGAGTGACACCACTATTTCAGAAGCTAGCAGTCACTCTGTGCCGTGTACTCAACATTTGGTTACTCATTGCACAGACTTTGCAAAACTGTACCCGCCCCTTAATTCCCTTGTCTGTGATCTGCCATATAAAATTTTCCTGAATTTTCTGTTGTGTGTTAAATATTCCTAAATGGCTACTGAGTAACAACTCTCGGTAATATTTACATAGTAAAGATACTACTCCAGGAGTGACAGATGAAGCTATTTTGTCCTGTTTACTTCCCCTGACTGGACAGCTCCAAACATTTACAGTTAACCAGTAGGGCTTAACCTTTTCTCCTCCCTTTATCATCTCTTTAATTTCTTGTAACCTAACATTGGAATCCTGATGTTCTGCACTGTCTATAAACAACCGCAGGAGATAGGTGAGGATAGCCACAAAGAAGTCTGCTTTGTGCTTACTGCCTCCTTGAAAGGTCCACTCACTGTATGATTCAATATCCCCTTTCCCGAACATAAAATTATGTTTGTCAGCAACATCTTTATACTCTCCACCTATATGACACACTCTAAACTGGAGGCAGAGATCCGAATTGCTTCTCTTGCAATATACCCCATCCACCTCTGTAGTCCCCGTACCGAATAAGGGCACAGTTATCACTTTCAACAACGAATGGACGGTGCTCCCTGGATGTACGGATTTTCTGCAAAGCAAACAATACAGCTAACCTTTCCAGTCTGTAAACTGAATATAAAATTTCTAATCTTGGAAAACTGAGAGAGGTGTACCCTATCGGTCTTCTCCTTGACTAGTGTTCTAATAAAAGATGAGGTGCTACACCTGATATAGAAGCATCCAGGGGATAATCCACCCTGTGAAAAACCTGACCCTTCCCCCTCCTCTTCTCTTGACCTTTTGTCCTGCTAATTTATTTATGACACCTCCTGCAGATAATCCACTCTTCTGAGAAATCTCCACCCTTCCCCCTCCCCCTACTCCACTCCTCTGTGGACTCCATTCAAATTTCCTTCCTTTCTTTCTCATTTAACTCAGTGGACTAGCCATCTGGGCAAAGTTAAGTGTGAATTTTTGGAAAAAATTAATCATGCCGATGAACCTTGCCATAGCCTTGGGACTCTTAGGTGGCAAACAGTTGTGCACAGTCTTAAAGCAGCTTTGGTCAACAATAATACCCTGGGGAGAAACTGTGTGTACCAAAAATGACATCTGTGATTGTGCAAACTTTACCTTAGAAGGTTTGACTGTGAGCCACTGTCTTCTTACACACTGAGGGTCTACTCCTTAACCTCGCTCCTATTACTGGCCTCTAATCAGTCAGAATTCTTGCTTTTCTTTCGCTGGATGCCTGGACAGACTCATTTGAAATGGTCAGGACTACAAAATGTGTACATGGCATCCTGTTATGTGTAAGGCAGCCCTTTTTGCCTCCTATAGGCACCTTTGAATCCTGTATCCCTGTCTCGGCCTTTAGATTAAATGAGATTAGATTAATTATTCATTCCATATACCCATAAAAGAGGGAATCCTCCTGAGTGTGGAACATGTCAGATAAACACATTACAAAAATGGAATTAGAAAATCTTGAGTTTCATTCATTTTAATGATCCTCAGTCAATAAACAGTAAAATTATGTACATGAATTAAATTTAAACTTCTAATATTTACAGGTTTAATACTTACATCTGCTTTCATTAAATCCATAATTCCGACTTTTTCTAGTTTCTTGGCTATTACAACCAAGTATTGTCAAAAATTAAAGTATAATAAATTTTCATTAAAATGGTCTACTGCACTTGTTGAGAAACTCATGTATGGAATAGAAGGAGTTGGCCACCAAAAATTCTTTTGAATTATGTTTAAATTGTGCCTTGTCTGAAACTAAACTCTTAATGGTTGCTGGTAACTAATTAAAAATATACCTTGCTGAATACTGGACTCCTTTCTGGGAAAGAGTAAGTGATTTTAAATCTTTATCTATATTGTTCTTATTCCAAGTATTGTTACTGTGTACTAAGCAGTTAGTTGGAAAAAGAGATGTATTATTTACAAAAAACTTCATTAAGGAATAAATATACTGAGAAGCTGTGGTTAATATGCCCAATTCTTTGAATAGGTTTCGACATGATGTTCTTGGATTTACACTACTCATTACTCTTACTATACGCTTCTGTACTCCAAAAATTTTTTCTCTGTTTGTGGAGTTACACCAAAATATGATACCATATGACATAATGGAGCGAAAATAAGCAAAATATGCCAGTTTTTTTAAATATTTATATCTCCTATGTCTGACATCATTCACATTGCAAACACAGACTTGTTTAGGCACTTTAGCAGTTCGTTAGTATGTTGCTCCCAACTGAATTTATTATCAAGTTGTAATCCCAAGAATTTTACACTCTCAACTTCTCCTATTTCCATGTCATCATATTTTATACACATACCAGAAGGAAATCTGTTGAAGTTCTGAACTGCATATAGTGGGTCTTTTCAAAGTTTCATGACAGTGAATTGGCTATGAACCACTTATTAATGTAAGTAAAAATTTGATTAGCTGCCCTTTCTAAATTTATATTTGATTTACTATTTATTGCAATGTTTGTATCATCTGCAAATAAGGCAAACTTGGCATCTGGTAATGTAGTAGATGACAGGTCATTAATATACACAAGAAACAGTAGTGGACCTAGTACAGGACCTTGGGAAACACCACATGTAATTTCTTCCCAGTCAGTTGATGTCTGATTTTCTACTGCTGAAGTGTTACGTAATGACACCTTTTGTTTTCTATTAGGAAGATATGGCTGAAACCACTTTACAGTACTACCAGTGATGCCATAATATTTTAATTTACTTAAAAGAATGCTGTGATTCACACAGTCAAATGCCTTTGACAGGTCACTGAATATGCCAGTTGCCTCTAATTTTTCGTCCAATGAATTAAGGACATTTTCACTTTAAGTGTAAATAGCTTTCTCAATATCAGAACCCTTAAGAAACCCAAATTGTGACTTTGACAGTATGTTATTTTCACTAATGTGCTTAAGTAGATGCTTGAAAATAACCTTTTCAAAGATTTTTGAAAAAGTTGGCAAAAGTGAGATCGGTTGGTAATTTGACGTCATTTCTTTGTCCCCTTTCTTGTGGAGAGGTATAACTTCAGCATATTTAAGCCAGTCCGGGAATGTTCCTGTGACAAGTGATTGATTACACAAATAACTTAAGGTATGACTAAGCTCACATGAACTCCTTTATTAACTTTGTTGATATGTTATCATAACCACTAGAATGATTTGATTTCAAGGACTTTATGATGGATTCTATTTCTTTGGGTGAAGTAAGTGTCAATTCCATTTTACTGAGATTGCTTGTGTGCACTTGTCTCAGATATTCCATTGCATTATTTACTGAACCCGACAACCCCATGCTATCAGTAACAGAGACAAAATACTTGTTTAAATGGTTTGCAACACAACATGCATTTGTTACCAGGGTTTCATTTATTTTTAGAGCTATTTGTTCCTCCTCATTTCTGGTCCTACCTGTCTCTGACTTAACTATATCCCATATTGTTTTTATTTTATTGCTGGATGTATTTAACTTCTTCTCATAATGCAGGTGTTTAGATTTCTGGATAACCTTCTTCAGTATTTTGCAGTAATTTTTGTAATGAGCTGTAATGCTAGTATCAAAGGTGTGCCTATGTATCAGATGGAGTTTCCTTTTTGTCTCGCATGATATCTTTCAGATTCATATCTGTGTAATGGATCGTGTACACACGTGTCTGCCTTGTAAATCCACGAATGAGTTTGCCTTTCCACAAACAACAACCTACTCCTATCCTCTGGACTTACCCCTTCAACCTCTGCTTCACTCTGTGGTAAATATAATGCCTTTACTACGCGCCTAATATCCTGCATGTACCGTGCTAACAGCTCCCTGTTTTCTTATACCCACCAATAGTCCCTTTGCACTAATTCCTACAGCATCTACAGAGAAGGTATCAGTTTCATACACAAATGACCCCAAAATTCACTAACGCTGCACTGTGCTATTCTAGCTGTATTATCAGAACACATTAACTGCCCTGCATGCTTTGGATATAGCAACTTATAAAAGTGTTGTCCTGTCAATCCACAGTTTTCACCTTGTTCCTGTAACTCATCTAGCGACCACAATAGGTGCTGAATTTGGCCTAAAGTGTTGACTGACAATTTTCTACACTTGTAACAACCCAAGTGAAAAATTAGGTAAATTACCAAAAAAATTAAGGCACCATCAGTCTGCTGTATTGTCTCGATATATACTGCAGAATAAGGGATGAGGCCGGAGTTACATGTGATAATCACTGATGGCCCTTGTCAAAGATAAAACTTATTTATTAATTGTCATCTTAAAACTATGTGCCGGACCGAGACTTGAATTCCGGATCTTAGCCTTTCGCGGGCAAGTGCTCTACCAACTGAGCTACCCCAGCACGACTCACGCCCGTCCTCACAGCTTTACTTCTGCCAGTACCTCATCTCCTACCTTCCAAACTTTGCAGAAGCTCTCCTGCAAACCTTGCAGAACCAGCACTCCTGAAAGAAAGGATATTCCGGAGACAGTTGGTAGAGCACTTGCCCGCAAAAGGCAAAGGTTCCGAGTTCGAGTCTCGGTCTGGCACACAGTTTTAATCTGCCAGGCAGTTTCATATCAGTGCACAATCCACTGCAGAGTGAAAATCTCTTTCTGGAAACATTCACCAGGCTGTGGCTAAGCCATGTCTCCGCAATATCCTTTCTTTCAGGAGTGCTAGTTCTGCAAGGTTCGCAGGAGAGCTTCTGCAAAGTTTGGAAGGTAGGAGACGAGATACTGGCAGAAGTAAAGCTGTGAGGGTGGGCGTGAGTCATGCTTAGGTCGCTCAGTTGGGCAGGGCACTTGCCCGTGAAAGGCAAAGGTCCCGAGTTCGAGTCTCGATCTGGCACACAGTTTTAATCTGCCAGGCAGTTTCATATCAGGTCACGCTCTGCTGCAGAGTGAAAAATCTCATTGTCATCTTGTCAAAGACAAAAACTGTTTGGCGATTGTGCAGAGTTACTGTCCAAATGTCGCCAAGTTTCATGGTCTTTCCTATTACAATTTTGCCTATGTTTATGTATTTCAATGGCTTCTCTACATAGCTGTGGATAATAGTTCATTGTTGTAGATAAAATGTTTGTTTCAGAAAACTTCACTTTGTGACTTCCTGGCTGAAGAGCATGTCCTGCTAAAGCCAATTTGACTATTTTCTCTAATTGGCAAAGACTTTTGGGTTACTTTACCCATGTATTCACACTTCTCTTGGTTGCTCCAATATAAATTTTACCACATGTACACAAAATTTTATACGTGCCACATGCCAATAGAGGAGGGTTGGTGTAAAAACCAGTCTGATGTCCTGTTTCTGTAAAATCTTTTCGATCTGATCTATTAATTTTTTAACAAGAGGCAGAGAAACTGTATTTTTCCATGCTTGTCCTTCGACCTTCCATTATTTAGTCATAGAATTCTGGTTACTTCTTTCCCTGAGTAGCCATTTTTCTCGAAAGCCTGCCCTGGCTCTATTTGGCTGTTGCCAGTTTTCACATAAACCATGTGCCAAACAACATGTAGCCCACCATGTGGTCCATGGTAGTGTCAGTCTCTTGAACATGTTGATATGATTGTCCACATTCATCTCATCTGATCTTAGTACACACTGTTTCTATGCTTCACTTAAATTTTATCTTGCTTTCTCATTAGGTGCAGTGCATCAGTCCAAATGCCAGGATGATAGCAGATAGACGACTGTACATTGTGTTGGTACCTTTACTGCCTCCATAGTTGGTATTAATATTAATAATTTATTCATCTAAGAATCATTTTACTCTGTTGATTTGCTGCTGTTCTGCTGCTCCCCTTTTTTTCATAATCAGATCTCTGAAACTGTTACTAAATAAATGGTGAGACATCGTAACTGTTGTATTACTTGATCTCGGAGCACAGAACTTCTCCATGTCTGACAACTCCATCACGTGTCACATTGCAGTTAAGCAAACACTTTCAGTTGGTCTGTATGTGGTTAGAGTGTATTTACCTATTTCTGTTTATTAATGTTGTCCCTAACTGTGAAAGAACTGTAAGTAAAATACATAACAGATCAACATAAATACATAGTGATATTTCATCAGTTGACTGCCTTATAACCAGAATAATTCTGTTGTGACTCGCCGATCTTTCAAAGTGCCGCCGTGCAGTTATGCGTGTCCTCTACATGCGGCGCTGTCTGCCAGCCGTGCAGCAGGCACGCCACCTAAGCGGCCAGCGAGCCAGCAGCCACTGGACTTGGACTCAGTGCTGATTTGACTGTTACAGTGTACACACGTCTTACTTTGTTTACTTGATCTGTGACTTACATGTATTGTGTCATCCTAGAAATATATTTGTTCAACTTGACATTATAACAATTGATGATGAGGTAGTGAATTTTTCTTTTTTTCATCGTTGACCCACAGGTTTCCATGGCTACTTTAGAGCAACTATTGCAAGGTCTCATTGAACAGCAAACGCTTCTCACATCTGCGATTCGTGATTTCGTCGCGGTATCCAATGCGGGGCATCTCTCATCGTTGTCTCTACCTCCTTACGACGAGATGGCAGACGAATGGTCTGATTACGAAAAACACCTTCGATAGCACTTCTTGGCATTTCATGTCACGGATGACCGAACATGTAAGTCTCTGTTCCTTTCATGGATTTCACCTCAAATGTATCGGTTGTTGTCGCAATTGGCTCCTTTGAAAGATCCTGCGTCTTTGTCCTTCGCTAAAATGTGCTGTCTTCTGGCCGTCTATTTTCAAAAGCATACGCATGTGGTAGCCTCTCGTGTTGCCTTTTATCGTTGTCAAAAATAACTGAATCAATCCTGTCGCACTTGGGCTGCTGAACTTCATGGCCTCAGTCGAAAGCGTCAATTTGTTACTGACGTTCACAAATAATCCTACGACGACTGCATGGTATGGGATGCTATTATCTGGTCAGCGCCTGACAAAGAAGTTAGGCAACATGCCCTTCAGTTGGCAAATCCAACTCTAGATGAAGTCCTATCCATCGCTCAGTCTTTTGAACTTTCTCACGCTGCTGGAGCGCAAATAGAGGCATGGGGTGACGTCGGGGAAGAACAACCTCTGTGTGCTGTTGACGAAGCATGCGGCGTGTCCTCGCTGGCCAAAGTGGCCACAGTACACTCCCAAGTGCAGCTTCAGTCTAACCATAAACAAACCTCTAAGAAACTGCAGCAAAACCCACCACAACTTCCTTCATGTCCGCGGTGTTCTACGAAACATTCATGGGAGGATTGTCCACAACGTTGGGCCGTGTGTTACACATGCAAAAAGAAGGGTCATGCGTCATGCATTGGCAAATCTGACCGCATACCTGACATTCATGTATGTGATGCTGATTCTGCTTCTTTGTTCCTCACTGTCCAAATCCTTGGTCAGGATGTTGGCATGCAGGTGGATACTGGTTCTGCTGCCACTATCATCAATTCTCAGACGTATCTTCAGTTGGGTTCTCCAATCCTATCACCTGTCACTAGGCAATTACGGACGTACAATAAACAGAAGATTTCTCTCTTGGGACAATTTAATGCTGAGGTATATTACAAATCCATTGTTCACACTGTTCCCATATTTGTGATCGACCATAGTAATGCGGAGAATCTTTTTGGTTTCGATGCCTTTTGTGCTTTTGGGTTCTTCATAGATGCCTCTGTCAATATCGTCTCTGATGCTACTCCTTATGCTTAATTGGATTCCTTGTCAACGATATTTTTGTCCCTTTTTTCTCCTGGATTAGGCCGTGCAAATGACTTTGAAGCTCATATCACGCTCAAACCCACTGCTCGGCCTAAGTTTTTTCAGGCTTGGCCCATTCCTGTGGCCCTTCGTGATCAGGTCAAACGGGAGCTGGATCATCTCATTGCTTCAGGGGTCTTGCTTCCTGTCACTTCCAGTGAGTGGTCCTCTCCTATCCTTGTTGTTGCTAAGCCCAATGCTGATATTCGTCTCTGTGGCGATTTCAAAGCCACTGTAAATGCTCAATGCCTCATCGACACTTACCCTATGCCCCGACTTGCTGGAGGCCAGTATTTTTCTAAACTTGACCTGTAAGAAGCTTATCATCAACTTCCTCTCGACTCTGCTTCCCGGCAGTTCCTGATCCTTAACACTTCTTTCGGCCTCTATCAATACCAACGATTGCCATTCGGGGTTACCAGCGCCCCTGCTCTCTTTCAGCGATTCTTGGAACAATTATTGCTCCGTACCTGGGTGTGTAAATTACATGGAGGACATTGTTGTCACTGGCTCCACCACTGAAGAACATCTTCAGAATCTCTGCACCCTTTTTCATGTCTTACAGACTGCCGGTCAGGCATCTATCACGTACTTGGGGTTTGAACTCTCTTGGGATGGTATTGGTCCGCTTCAGCAAACTGTCACTGTGATCGATGCTCTTCCTTGCCCTACATCTGTTAAGGAACTGCAGGCCTTCTTGGGGACAATAGCATACTATCACATGTTTTTACTGTCTGCGGCTTCGGTGGCTCAGCCGTTAAATCGCCTGTTGCATAAAAACGTGCCCTTTCGCTGGTCTGCGTCATGCGATGCGGCTTTCCAGAAACTGAAGACTATGCTGAAACAGGCCCCAGGCCAGGCTACTTATTGACCTGGCTAACATCTTGTTCTTGCCACGGACGCCTCTCAATATGGGGTTGGTGCAGTCCTTGCGTACCGTTTTTCTGATAGTTCTGAACAACCCATTGCTTATGCCTCCAAAACGCTCACGGATGCCCAACAAAAATATTCTCAAATTGAAAAAGAAGCTTTGGCCATTATTTATGCTCTTCATTAGTTTGGTGTTTTTCTCTATGGATCCAAATTTCATCTTGTTACGGACCACAAACCACTTGTTTCCTTGTTTCATCCATCAATGTCGCTTCCCGACAAGGCTGCACACTGCCTCCAGCATTGGGCTCTTTACTTGTCTCGTTTAAATTATGAGATTCATTTCTGGCCAACGGCTCAACATGCGAATGCTGATGCACTGTTTCGCCTTCCCATGGGTTCTGATCTGGCATTCGATAGGGATGAACTTTTGTGTTTCCACCTGGATGTTGCTGAGCAGCGGGTTGTGGATGGGTTCCCCATCACCGGGGACCATCTGGTGGCTGCTACGGGTTCTGACCCTACCCTCTCCCAGGTTTTATGCTGTGTTCAGAGGGGTTGGCCAGATCGTACGTCCGCTAAGACTTTTGATCTGTTGCAGAACTACTATGCTTTGCGTTACTGCCTCACGGCTAGGGATGGTGTTATCCTCCTCTCCACTGACAATGCTTCGCCGCGTGTTGTGGTACCTGCGTCTTTGCGTGCTTCGGTCTTGCACCTCCTTCACCAAGGGCACTAGAGTGTCTCTCGCACAAAATCTCTGGTGTGCCGTCATGTGTACTGGCCTGGCATCGACTCTGAAATCGCACACATGGTCGCTGCCTGCGGCCCTTGTGCGTCACAGGCCGCCACCCTGAAGCCATCTTCGTCACCGTGGCCTTCGCCTGAGAAGCCCTAGGAGCGTATTCATGCTGACTTTGTGGGACCTTTTTTAGGTACTTATTGGCTTCTCGTTATTGAAGCCTATTCTACCTTTCCTTTCATTGTCCGTTGCGCATCACCTACCACCGCGGCAACCACCAATGCTCTAGCTCGTATTTTCTCTTTGGAAGGCCTTCCCTCTACTCTTGTTACTGATAATGGTCAGGACCAAACAGCCACTTGAGGTTAAGTTTGGTGTTGAGTTAACAAATTTGTTTCGACATGTGCTGACTTCCACTTGCTTTTTATTCAATGGTCAGTACTACGAACAGACTGATGGAGTTGCAATGGGAAGCCTGTTGTCACCTAATGTGGCCAATTTGTTTATGGATGACTTTGAGGAACATGCATTGGAGTCAGCGACTTTGAAGCCTGCGTGTTTTTTTCAGATATGTAGACGATACTTTTGTTGTTTGGCCTCATGGTAGTGAGAATTTAAATCGGTTTTTGGAACACCTGAATTCAATCCACCCTAATATTCAGTTCACTATGGAGGTGGAAAAGAATGGATGACTTCCCTTCCTTGATGTGTTGGTCAAAAGGAAGACTGATGGTGCATTGGGACATTCTGTTTATAGGAAACCTACTCACACTGATTTGTATCTGCGTGCTGATAGTTGTCACCGTCCTGCTCAGCATGAAGGAGTACTTCGTGCCTTGGTTCACAGGGCCCACGTTATCTCAGACCCTGAAAGTTTGGCAGCTGAGCTATCACATCTTGAAGTCACCTTCCGTCAGAATGGTTATCGTGAGAGGCAGATGCATTGCGCCATCAGCCTTCTGTGCAACGGGTGAGTGATGATAGCAACGAAGTGCCACCTAAGTCTACGGCCTTTTTGCCTTACGCAGGAAGCATTTCCATCAGGATTGGTCGTATTTTGTGGAAAAATGATGTGAAATATGTTTTTAGACCACCTTCCAAGATTAAGACCCTGTTGGCGTCCGTAAAAGATGATCTCAGTTTGCGTAAGGCTGGGATCTATCGTAATCCTTGCAGTTGTGGCATGTCATATATTTGTCAGACAATCAGGACTGTGGAAGACCGGTGTATTGAACATAAAAATCACACACGCTTACAACAGCTGAGAAAATCTGCTATTGCAGAACACTGCCTTGACATTGGTCATCCTATGGAATACAACAACACAGAGATTCTGGCTTGCATGTCCAGCTATTGGGATAGTGTTATTAAGGAAGCTGTTGAAATCAAACTATCAGGCAACCTTATTAACAGAGATGGTGGATTTTGTTTAAATGCTGCTTGGAATCCAGCTCTGTCTCTAATCAAAAAACAGAGGGACAGAATTAGTGGTACCTCACCTGTTGATTAGTCACTGTTGATATTTCTGGTGTTGGTCATCTCTGTTTGTGTTGACACTTGTTCTGTGTGTGGCATCTTCCTTGTTTCTCCTCTGTGAACTTAGGTGTTAAATTTCCTTGCACATTTCTTCCTCCTTACATTTGTGCCTCGAGAATGGCAGGGTGTGCTCCTGTCGAAATATCGGCGGTGGTCGACGACGTCACCCGGCAGCAAACCCGTAAGTTGTTCGAATATTTTCTTTTTGCCTTAGTCACACTTTGTTTCTTGTCTTACAACAACATGGCAGAGACTAAGTAAGAGTATTTTTTGCTGGAACACTCAGACAGCTACAGCTTGATGTCCAGTTAAGGTAGAGTCGATTATATGGCTCTGGAAGAAACTTTATACTAAAACTTAGTTTTTTCAGTGGGAATACCAAGTATACTAATTGCCGAGGGCACAAGATTATGTAGAGCCAACTCTGCATTTGTAATTTGGTGCACATTATAGATAAAACATTTTGATGGTGGTCATGACATGACTTGTGCATGAATGCACACTTGGGAGTAGCTCCTTTTCAATTTCTAAACAAATAGGAGTTTCCTGACAGTCTCAGTAGTGCACAGGACCTCTGAAGCATCAAGAAAGAGGTGAGCGTGTCACATTGAAACTAAGAGTTTACCTCTGTTTCAGTTGTAACTTGCCAGTTAATGAGATTGCTGTAGGGTTCTTCCTGGTGCACCTAGATCACATGTTTGCTCGTTTATTGTGTGATGAGTGTTGACTTGAGATGGCAATATAACAGCAGCAGAGGGTGTTTTGTGTTCTTCATCTCAACAGATACAGTTTAGTGCAACTATGACATAAGGTTCTCATGTTGTGCCTCTGACTTCCAAGATCTCCTGATCGCACAGTATAATATTTATCTTTGTGGGGGTTTTTGTAAGACTTTGCTTCCAATGACTTTGGATGAACTGCGACACTGCCTAGCAACAGCATTGAATGCTGGAACTCCAGACTTGCTTGCAAAACTGTGGGACAAGTACGACCATTATCTTGATGTTTGTCATGCTTCTGCTGGAGGGCACATGGAATATTTGTGGTAGTAATGAAAAGTTTCATAAATAAACATAATTTTAAAAAGTATTTGGAGATTTTATGCCCACACATGTAGAAGACAAAACCCTGCAAAATTATAAATTGGTCTGAAAACAAAACTTTTGTAACCTGATGCAAGTTAAAATTCACCTTAAGTTTCCACCTTCATTCATGTAGAAGATATGGTCTTGTGAAATCTGATGACTTTTTTGAAATGTTAACATATTTTTATTTTTCAGGAGTGATTTTGCTGCTATTATATGTCTGCACTTTATATCCTCTCATCTTCTTTTGTTATCAGTTATTATGCTGCTCAAATAGCAAAAGTTATCTACTACTTTTTGCCTCTTGGTCCTATTCTAATCCCCTCAGCATCAGCTGACTTAATTCAACTACACTCCATTATCCTTGTTACACATATGTTGACGTTCATCTTATAAAATCTTTTCTAGATGTTATCTTCTCTGGTAATTTAATCTTCCAAATTCTTTGATATCTCATACAAAATCGCAACATCATCAGCGAACTTTCATGTTTTTAGTTCTGGTCACTTAATTTTAATTTATTGAATTTACCCCTTGTTTTATCCAAAAATTAAATTTCTCGTTGGCTTCCTTTACTACTTGCTTAGCGTAAGATGGAATAACTTGGAGTATGGCATACATCCCAGTCTCACTACATATTCAGTTGCTGGCCTCCTTTCATGTCTGGTTTTTGTTCAAGTTGTAGATATAATGTGGCTTCCAGAATTTTATTCGTGATAAGTTCAGAATTCCAAAGAGTGTATTCAAGACAACATTGGCAAAAGCTTTTTCTTAACCTAAATGTGCCTTTCTTACCTCTACTTTCAAGGACAAGTCACAGAGCCAGCGTTGCCTATCATATTCCTACATTACTCCAGAACTCAAATTCATCTGCTCCAGTATGGTCTCCTACCAGTTGTTCCATTCTTGTGTGCACAAAATGTGTTACCATGAGTTACAGGTTTTATGATTCAGTAATTCTCACACATGTTAGCAACTGCCAAAGTCAGCATTTAACATAATGTGCTCATCAAATGTAACATAAGATGACACAGTAATTTTTCTTAGCCCTGTCACAGGTATCACCAAACTTAACATACAACTGGTAGACAAAAATTATAAAACACCAAAAACCCAACACACTACCATGCCAAATACGGTGTAGGAAAACAGTTGCATTCAAAACAGCTTCCATTTGTCTCAGTATGGATAAATTGAGGTTCTGTAAGGTTTTTACGGGAATCTTATACAATTTTTTGTGCAACTAGTTTTGCAAATTGAGGCAGTGACAATGTAGATGGATAGCGATCATGCACCTTTCTAGAAACAGACCATAAAGGCTCAATAATATTGAGATATGATGACCTTGGTGGCCAGGGGAGATGCAACAATACATCTTTGTGTTGTCAAAATGAGTCCTGGGCGATGTGAGCTCTGTGAACAAGGGCCCTGTTGTCTTGTGACACAGCATCACCACCGGGGAACAAACACTGTACCACGATATGGACCTGGTCAGCCAAAATGATCACATAATCCGTGGCAGGAACACAACATTGCAGAGTCACCATGGGGCCCACGGAGTACTGTTTTATGGCCGCCCAAATCATCATCGAACCCCCTCCGTGTTCCAGACTTGAGGCATAAACTTGGCCAGAAATGGGAAACCTAAGAAACAAGAGTCATCCAACTGAGTCAGAGAGGTTACTTCTTTCGAAGAGAGTAGCAGTGTGTGTTGGACAATCTGACTATGTACTTGGTTTGAAAAGGGTGGAAGCTGGCCTGCCATATTGTGGAGGCAGAATTATTTAAAAAGGATTTTGTAGTAATATGTCTCGAGAAAAAATTTTGAGGAAATGAGATGATTCAAAATGCAGGAATGACAAAGCCAATTTTTAAGGTATTCCATTTTTTAAATTATTTGTGACTATAGTTTCTTATTGTTAGGATGCTGCATATGGTTAAAGTTTGCTGTAGAAATTTTATAGTGGACCACATGGACTTGTCTGATAGTTGAACAATCAATTGTACACAAGAGAGATATTAGGAAATACTTTTGCTGCTTAAGGTGTGAGAATTTTATGAAAAGGTGTATTGTTGTTATGGCTTAATGAAGCATAGTTATACTTTCAATCTTTGTTCTCATTTATAAGTTGTTCAAGTTTATTTCCTTATTTTTTATTCTTTACTTTCATGACTGTTTGCATACTTGCATTGCACTTCGTCAGTTCTGTACTGAGAAGCATTTTATGACAGATGGTAAGATACCATCTCACAATGCACATCACATGTATGGCAAATTAAATTTGATTTTTGACAGTCTCAATATATTCCTAATAGGAATGTGTTTCAGAGCGGATGAGTGTTCCATGCGCACTGGTATGCCAATAAATTTAATTATCATCTAAGTTTGTGTCCACTGTAAGGTATAGTGAGTGTTAGAGTGATTTGTTAAAATAATGTATCAGTTCCCAGGCTTAATACCAGTAGAAGATTTCCGTAAAATGCTATCTTGTGAATTTTCAAGCAGTTTGACCAGAAAGTCAGAGGCATTAATTTTATGTTCATTTGCTCAGTAATTACAGTAACAGTTCTGATACACTTATTGTTTGCAAGACTAAGAATAAAGATTAGGAATGTTCAGGTCCAACATTTTAATCTGAATCATTTTGTTTTGCAGTCAGATGGCACGTGCAAATTTCATTGGAAATGAATTGTTTTCTTGCAGATGAACTGTTTGATGCACCGGCAAGTCTGGATTTCCCATGGTGTAATGTGAACTCCCAATATTTCTGTTCAGAATTAAATTTTCTTGTAGTTATGTTGCCCAGCATCAAAATTTATACATTTTGATATCAAAATAAATTGTATAAATCTCTCAGATACCAACTAGACGCTTACAAAGACAAGTTCAGAATTATTACAAGAAGCTTTCAGTCTCATTACACCATTTTCCCCCCAGCTGGTTCTCATCTCACAGTACTGTGAAGTGGTTCAGAATCTCTCTTTTCCTGTTGGTGTGAATGCTTAATTATTCCTCTTCCCCACCACAATGTAATATAACAATGTAATGCAGGAGCATGAAGCAGATGAGAAAGCTGGTTACAGCTGCAATACTGTATACAGAATGAGAGAGCCATTATGTGAAATTCATCAGAGGGACACTCATTTGCTGATGCACTGTTTACCCACTATATAGTATCACTGCTCTGGTTGATAGACTGTTAGTCACATGATTAGGCTGATGGCTGTTGTCCTGTATAAGCAGAGGGGAAAAGTCACCAATCTCGTCAATGCATATTGTTTTGCTGAATTTACTCTTAGTCTCCAAAAGTCTGTCATGACAGTTACAGAGTAGGTAGTTTATGGCCTTAGATAAGAACACTATTGAGAATTTGCAAATGAATATGGAGACATTTATGCAATTCAATTATTAATTTGAAGAAGAAAATCACTAACTGCTCTCAGTTGTGACATCCCTGTTCTTAATGATATTGCAAGAATAAATTAAATAATATTCATTATTTCCAGCCTACGATTACCATGTGCTAATGGAAAAAGTGAAGAGCTTGATCTGCGTCTCCTCGTTAATGACACTCTATCCACTTTGGTATCATCCTTGGTACCTTCTTGGCTATCGACTGTACAGTCTTTTCTCCCTGTCTTGTGGCTCCACGTCAGTGGTTACTGCATGGAGATCTTTGTGACTTTTTGAGGATATTGTCACTTCCTCGGCATCACTTAATGGACCAGTTATTACAGTGGTCTCTTCAAAGAGCCAACTGGCAATTATATACTTCTGCTGTACTTTCACCACCCCTCTGTCAAATTGCCCTGAAGAGGTTGTAGGATATGTCTCCAGTGTGATCATTTGCATTGCAAGATCTGCTTTCCCCCTTTATTTGAGCCAACCCCATGCTGGTCGGTGCCATTGCATACTAAAAACATTCCAAGAACTATTCAGGCTCATCAAAGGAGCATACAGTATCTCAAGCTACATCCTTCACAGGCCACCCTCTATCTACATTACCCTTTAAGTGACAAGAGGTTTTTCCCAGCCTAACAATTCAATACATATTGGTGTGTACTCTGGTAATGCCAATGAATACACCTACTCAGTTTTATACTTATTCTTAAGTGTAGCATGAGTTAGCAGTAGTAAATATTCATACCAATAAATCAGGGAAAAAATTATACATCGTAATTCCAGTCATTTACCAGTGGTATATATACTTACCAGTGTCATTTAATGAGTTAAGCACAGTAAGAGCGAATGCTGGGATCATTATGTCCCCTTAGGAATGTATGGCTCTTTATCCCACATGTATCTCAAGCTGCATCGTCTACTGTCCAGGATTTCCTCGTTAATGGTGGTATTTCTACCAATACTTTGATTCTTGCTGAACACCGCATGGCCCACGTTGTGACAGCATCTGCATGGTCTTCTTACCTGCCTGCCACTTGAATGGCATAAAAGCAAGTTGAGGACATCACCATGTCCTTTAACTCTCATCATGCCAAATTATACAATGAACATTTCACTGACTGAAGCTGCTTCAGGCTGTTGACTCACCATACGCTGTGGCCCCAGGCCCTGACTCAGCTGATCCAACATCCAAATGTTACTCAAAGGACTCTACCTACTCAAGGTCTTTGACTGTATTTGGCTAGAAGATGTCTTCCCTTTGAAATGGCAAGATGTATCATCATTCCAATCCTCAAACCAGTCCGATTAGCATCACCAACATGCTCTGCAAACTGCTTGAAAGGGTGGTAACCTAGTTATATGCTGTGTTCTCAAATTACAGGACCTTCTTTCCCCCTATCAGTGTGTTGTCTGGGAAGGACAATCCACAACCAACCATCTAGTTAGGTCGGAAAAAATAATCTGTCAGGCTTTTTCAAAATGCCAACTCCTCTTTCCAGTGTGCCTACACTTACATAAGAAATATTACACCACTGTGCTTCATTACATTTTACTTATCTTCCACGACTAGGGCTTTGGACGCTCCCTATTAATTTTTATTCATCAATTTTTATCATGTCAGTTGTTTCAGGACTGTACTGATACATCACTGAGCTCTCCTTCGGTCCAGGAGAACAATGTTCGTTGGGTCTCTGCACTGAGCAGTACGCTCTTCCACATCACCGTCACTAGGCTTGTGACCTCTGCCAGGCCACTGGTCACTTCTGCACTGTACGTTGTCATGTGCCCATTGCTTTTGGGGAGATGCCAAACCTACAAGTTACATATGTCCTCTCAGAGTATCACACACTTTTTGTAGATTTGATTTGTTTGCTGATATCTTCTGGATACTACAGTCGTCTATAAATGGTCATGCTATTCAGTCTCAGCTAATAATTTTCTTCACAATGCTCAGATCCTCTTCTCTGAACATTTAATGAATTGACTGAGATGAGAGCTCATTTCTCTCCTCAAATAACATAAAGCATTCATAACCAGAGTTCTATCATTTCAACGATATATTGTCAAATTAACCATTAATACAACGTACTCTACAATGAGCACGAGGCTGCTCCTTCTCTCTGGTCTGTATACAATGTTATTGTTGTGGTCTTAAGTCCGAAGACTGGTTTGATGCAGCTCTCGATGCTACCCTATTCTGTGCAAGCCTCTTCATCTTCGAGTAACTTCTGCAACCTATATGCTTCTGAATCTGCTTACTGTATTCATCTCTTGGTCTCCCACTACAGTTTGTGTCCCCCACACTTCCCGCCATTACCAGATTGATGTGTCAGAACGTGTCCTACCAACCAATCCACTCTTTTAGTCAAGTTGTACCACAGATTTCTCCTCTCCCCAATTATATTTAGTACCACATCATTAGTTACGTGATATTCATTTAATCTTCAACGTTCTTCTGTAGGACCGCATTTCGAAAGCTTCTGTTCTCTTCTTGTCTAAATTGAGTATCATCCGTGTTTCACCTCCAAATGTGGCAACACTCCATACAAATACTTTCAGAAAAGACATCCTTACACTTAAATTTGAACTCAATGTTAGCAAATTGCTCTGTTTCAGAAAAGCTTTAATTGCCATTGCCAGTGTACATTTTATATCCTCTGTACTTCAGCCATCATCAGTTCTATTGCTACCCAAATAGCAACACTCATCTGTTACTTTCAATGTGTTATTTCCTAATCTAATTCCCCCAGCATCACCTGATTTAATTTGACTACATTTATTATCCTTGTTTTGCTTTTGTTGATGTTCATCGTATATCATCCTTGCAGGACACTGTCCATGCTGTTCAACTGCTCTTCCAAGACCTTTGCTGTCTCTCAACAGAAGTATAATGTCAATGGCAAACCTCAGAGTTTTTATTTCTTCTCCCTGGCCTTTAATTCCTGCTCCAAATTTTTCTTTTGTTTCCTTTACTGCTTGCTCGATGTAAGGATTAAATAACAGTGTTGATTGGCTACAACCCTGTCTCACTCCATTCTCAACCACTGCTTCCCTTTCATGTCTCTCGACTTTTATATCTACCACCTGGTTTCTGTACAAGTTGTAAATAGCCTTTTGCTGCCCGCATTTTATCCCTGCTACTTTCAGAATTTCAAAGAGAGTATTCCTGTCAACATTGTCAAAAGCTTTTTCTAAGTCTACAAATGCTATAAATGTAGGTTTGTTTCCTTAACCCATCTTCTATCAGAAGTTATAGTCAGTATTGCCTCCTGTGTTCCTACATTTCTTCAGAATCCAAACTGACTTTCCCCAGGTTGGCTTCTACCAGTTTCTCCGTTCTTGTGTAAAGAATTCGTGTTTGTATTTAACAGCCATGACTTATTAAATTCATATTTCGGTAATTTTCACATCTGTCAGCACCTGCTTTCTTTGAAATTGGAATTATTATATTCTTCTTGAAGTCAGAGAGTATTTAGCTAGTCTCATACATCTTGCTCACCAGATGAAAGAGTTTTGTCATGGCTGGCTCTCCCAAGGCTGTTGGTAGTTCTAATAGAATGTTGTCTATTCCTGGGGCCTTGTTTCAACTTAGGTCTTTCAGTGCTCTGTCTAATTTTTCACACAGTATCTTATCTCCTATATCATCTTCATGTATGTCCTCTTCCATTTCTATAACATTGCTCTAAAGTACATCTCCCTTGTATAGACCTTGTGGCGTAGAGCGCCATAAAAATCGATATTTGTTCTGTGCGTAAGTGTGCTATCTTTGAGGAGAGGGCTTTGGAGAGCATGTTGGACGCTAACGGGAGTTAGCGTCTACACCAATACAAGTCCGGAGGCTAAGTGTGAATAAATCTGTATATGAGAGAATTCTAGTTGTTTACCTACAACTATACCATATTCCCTCACTGGCGACCCCATTTTTGTGTAATACGCGTCCGAGTTACCGCCTGAAGGTTATTTACGCGCCTACTGCGTCAGGTTTCTCTGCGATCGCGAGGGCCTTTGTTCAGCTCCAGACAATGGCCTTTCAGCATTCACCGCCGCCCGGATTCCAGCAACATCTCTCCAGCACTCCTGCGGTCGTAGTGGACATGCCGCAAGAATCTTCAGAACCCTTCAGCCAGAACATGCAGTGGAATTCATCGAGTGTCGCCAGTTTCTTCCGACCGCCAACAGTCATGGACTCTGGCTTTATTAGCCTGGACCTTCCCTCGTGTTCTCCACAGAGTGTTGGTCGGAACATTTCTACTCCTGTGTCGAACACACAATTCAATACAGTTCGTGGCGTCGAGCGAGGTTTTGCTACTTTGGAAAATCCAGTAGTATATTCAAACTCGAATCAGTTCCCGCCGCGTGTGTATCCTTCCGCGCCGGCTAGGCAACAGGTGTTCAATGCTCGCCAATCAGCAAATATCACACCGAGTGTGCATTCTAGTGGACGTGTGTGGGATCCTTGTGTTGCTTCTAATCAGGTCAACAATTCTGTGCTGGATAGTAATTACTCCGACATCTACAACCAGCCCCACCACTCACGGTCGAGTGAATACTGTGTGCATAACGGACATTCACCGGCATACTTAAGCACTTGTGGCTTCTCTCCAAGCTACCACGTCAATGAGAATGCACATTTTGACTACGATCCTCACACCGTTCGAGCGTCCATCGCTTCTCAGCTGCCCCCCCGGCGTCAAATGAATTTCGCGATTCCCACGTTACGGGACGCCAATAATCCGGACTCGCAATCTTCTGCATGCTCTACTTCCGTCCGAAGTAATAGGCGCACCTCCGCAGTGACTGCAGTGCCGAATCTGCTGAAATTACCAGACTTCAAACCCGCTCACGCGGAGATCTCGTTTAACCTGGTTGAGCAAACATTCAATGTCTGTGCTTTGGACGACGACGCACGCTTCGCCTGCCTCATGAACCATCTTCACGACCGCGTCGATTTAATTTATGATCTGGTCAAAGCACCCCCCCCTAGCAGGGAAGTATGCTGTGGCGAAACAAATGATACTGGAGCGCGTCTCTAAAACCAGGGGAGAAAATGTGCGACAGCTCATCTACGAAGAGCGTCTCGGCGACAGGTCTCCGTCCCAGCTGTGGCGGTGCATCCGTCTTCTCGTCAATGAGCAAGTTATGCCTGATGCCACGCTCGCAGAAATCTGAACTGAAAAGCTGCCTTTGCCTGTCCAGACTGCAATCTCTGCGTATGAAGATAGGCCAGTAAATGAACGTTTACGCGCCGCCGACAGAGCATACTCCGCCAGGCAACGTGAGCTCCGTGCACTGCATTCTGGACGTGACAGCACTAAGACGCTTTCTGATGCCATGCCCTTGTCTGGTGCTGCTAATAACAAGTTTCTTAAACTAGCCGCCCTGCCTGCACCTTCAAGTCCTCGCAACGACAGTGCATCGGCCTCTGTGGAAGACTCTGGGGCACATACTCCGTGACCTAGCAACTACCCACAAGGGCACAGGCCCACCCAACTTTACAGTTTCTTCCACGCGAGATTCGGGGAGCAAGCTCGCAAATGCCAGTCACCGTGTTCTTACCCAAACTCCAACCGCAGGTAGGCTACGGTGCCACCTCCTGCGATGTAAACAACGGGCACCATCCCACGTTGCACTCCGTTTCGGACAATAACAGTAAGTGTGGTCGAGTCTATGTTCACGATTTACGATCAGGTGTATGTTTTCTGGTAGACACTGACGCAGACGTCTCTTTGCTGCCGGTTCGCCTAGCAACCAATAAAGTGCAACCACACAAAACAGTACTTCGTGCAGTGAACTTGTCCACCCTACAGTGTTCGGGTTCCACTTTGTATACAGTGAAACTTTCGCCCGAGTGCAAGCTGGAGTGGACGTTTCTAGTGTCAACAATTGAAGAACCTATTCTCGGAATTGATTTCCTCAAGCACTATCAGTTGTCACTAGATTTTGTGCAAAATACTGTGTTTTACCCCCCCCCCCCCCCCTTAACAAATATATTCCTTTCGCTTCGCCAAGTGACAGTTCGGCTGACACCAAACATGTGTGCTGTGCTAAGAAGTGTGTAAACCTATCCTTGGAGTTGCAATCTTGGACAAACAAGTGGCTAGTGGAGTGCGCCAAGTCTTCTAAGTTGCGGATGGAACGTATGGAAATGCTGCTGCATCTCCGCAACATACACCACGAGTTGGCCTCCACACAACAACGCCTCGCGGCACTACAAGCAGACGACTCGTCGGCTACAGACAAGGTCAGTCCGTGCCAATCTGGTGTTCCCGTGCCCGCGCACGTTAACGACAATGTGGTGAACTCTGTAAACTGTGTCAGCACCCCCTTTTGTAATGATAGGGTATGCCCGAGTCCTCATGCTCCTTGTGTTCCGAAGGGACAATTAACTTGCCAAGCTCGTGGCAATGAACTACGGCCATCTGCTGTCCGGCCACCCCCACTCGTGCCTACAGCGCTCGTAGCGGCACAGCCCACTATCAAGAACCAGTGTACCAACCTCGCCCATGTTAACACGTGTGTGGCCTTTACGCAGCCTACGAGCGGGTGGCACACCTGTACTTCTGTGCCCTCAGCGCCACAGCTTGGCCCGTCCACCACTGCCTGCTCCGCTTCACGGACATCTGACTATCGTGCCACGCCACGTATTGCAGTAGTCACTAACGGCACAGTTCATCGGTTACGTCTAACCGATGGGCCACCCATATCGCAAAGTCTACGCCACCTCAAGCCGGAATTTATGAAAATTGCAAAAGAACAATTGGACGATCTGTTACAAAAGGGAATAATTGAACCTTCTTCCGGTTGCTGGGCTAGTCCTATCCTGTTTGACCAAAAGAAAGACGGTACTTGGCGTATGGTCGGAGACTATAGGCGTTTAAATGCCCGCACCATCATTGATAAATATCCGGTCCCACACATCGCAGACTTCAATCGTGCGCTCGCAGGTGCAAAGTACTTCTCTGTTTTGGACTGTAAGCATGCATTTCATCAGATTCCTATGGCTCCGGAGGACATTGAAAAGACTGCCATAACCACTCCCTTCAGGCTGTTCCAATACAAATTTATGTCGTTTGGGTTGAAAAATGCACCCCAAACATGGCAGCGTTTCATCAATCAAACTTTATCCCATCTAGACTTTTGTTTCGTATATATAGACGACATATTGGTTTTTGCTTCTACTTTAGAACAGAGTGAGGAGCGTGTTCAAGTCGTGACAGATATTTTAGCAGCCGCTGGTATTGAACTGAACAATAAAAAGACTCAATTGCACCAGTCATCCGTCACATTCCTAAGTTATGTTGTGTCATCGGACGGTCTGACACCACCACAGGACAAGATCAAGCCTGTTCTCGAGATGCTATGCCCTCAGACCTACAGGGAATTACGCAGGTTCATCGGAACAGTTAATTATTACCGGAAACATTTGCCAGCCGCTTCTGCGGTGCAGGCTCCTCTCACAGATGCTCTCGCTGGCCCACAAAATTCTGGCACCCGCCAGGTACCATGGACACCAGACATGGACAAGGCATTTAATGAACTCAAACAGCTGTTGGCCTCTGCTGTCACTATTGCTCACCCACGGGCGGATGCCACAATGTTTATCACTACTGACGCTAGTGACAATGCTGTCGGCGCAGTACTGAGTCAGACATACAATGATGTTACGACCCCCTTGCAGTTTTTCTCAAAAAAGCTAAACAATGCGCAGAAGAAATACTCAGCATTCGACAGAGAACTACTTACAGTTTACGAGGCCATAAGACAGTTCAGAACTGATTTTGAGGGACGAGAGTTCTATGTGCTCACTGATCACAAGCCGTTGGTTCCTGCCATAAAAAATCCTGCGGCTGATCCGTCCCCACGACGCTTTCATCACATCGATTACATCTTGCAATTTACAAATGACATTCGCTACATCTGAGGAGCGGACAATGTGGTCGCTGATTTCTCTCCCGTGTTGGTGCTGTCACAACCTTAAATGACTTAACGGACCTACCTCGGTTGCAATCGGCAGACCCCGATACCATGCAGTTAATTTCAGACCACAGCTCCTCTCTCCAACCGGTACGCTCTACTTTCCCTGGCATATCTGACATGGTGTGATGAATCGACTGGTACGTTGCGGCCATTCATTCCTAAGCCCCTTCAACGCCAGGTCTTTGACAAACTACACACATTAGCACACCCCGGTGTCAAAGCCTCCACCCGTCTGGTAGCTGAACGGTTTGTCTGGAGAAACATGCGCCGTGACTGTCAGTCTTGGGCAAGGGCATGCATGGTGTGTCAGCAGAACAAAGTTTCCAGGCACACTTCTCCACCCCTTGGCTGTTTTGCCCAACCTCCAGGCCGGTTTCACCATGTTCATGTCGACCTCGTAGGCCCTTTGCCCCCCTCCGAGGGTTTCCATTACTTGTTTACAGCTATTGACAGGATGACTCGGTGGGCTGAGGCTGTGCCTATTCCGAACATTACCTCTGAGACAGTAAGTTGAGCATTCTTAGATTCGTGGATCTCTAGATTTGGCTCACCTGTTTACCTCACCACTGACCAAGGGCGACAATTCGAGTCTTCAGTTTTCTCTGATTATGTAAAATGTGTGGTATTGCCAAAATTCATACTTCTGCATACCACCCCCAAAGCAATGGGCTTGTCGAGCGATGGCATCGCACCCTGAAGTCTGCCCTGCGTTGCCATGACTCACTATGGACAGAGGCACTGCCCTTCGTGCTTCTTGGCCTTTGTGCGACTTTCAAGGAAGACCTCAAGGGGACCGTAGCCGAGTTTGTATATGGCCAACCTCTGGTCTTGCCTGGAGGATTAGTCACTCCGACCCCACTTCCACGGCCCTCTGAACTCCCTTCACTTCTCGAGCGGGTGCGCTTGCACTGCAGCAAAATTCAGCCGCCACCTCCGGCTGCTCATATACCTCCGCGCGTGTACGTACCGCGCACGCTAGACTCTTGTGAGTATGTGTTTCTCAGAGACGACTCAGTCAAAGCCCCGCTTCAGTCACCCTACACAGGTCCTTACAAGGTCGTCAAACGCTCTGAGAATAACATGGATCTCCTCATAAAAGACTCTGTAACCACGGTCTCACTCAACCAAGTGAAACCAGCTTTCATTGAGCCTCAGGTGAACCTCCCTGATTCTGCCCCTATTTCTCCCACTCCTGCTTCGAGAGGCCATCCATCTTCCCACACCATGCATTTGGGTATTGATTTTCCACAGCGTGTTTCTCTGCCGAGCACTGCTCCTTCTCCCCGTTCATCTAATTCGAGTGGCCAATCTTTTCGGGGCTTCACTCCTCACAGCCCTCACAGTTGAACTGCCAACCACTCGGATTCTAACGTTGTGTTACCATCTTCGTGTGACAGCTCTTTGTCACGCCGTTCAACCCACACTGGCTCCTCGTTGCCTTCGGTCACGCTCCCTCGTCTGTCAGCTGATCGCCCGAGGTTATCTCCTGCACAGTCTAGTGCACCTGCCACTCCCCTCTTAGCAGATGCTTCCCCCTGCCATGGCTTTCCCACACCTCCCTGCCTCCCTACCATTGCTCGTACAGGTGCCATCCAAGAATTCACAACACACGTGCACCCTGATGACGTACATAAATTTTCTGTTGTCGTAGATGGCGATACGGTGTGTGTGGTACTCGCGTGTGACAATGTTGAGGGAGGAATTGCAGAATCTCTTGTGGTGCGCCCCTTTAAATTGAGCAGAAGTGCTGTGTGTGGCAATTTGCGTGCCTTTGTTAGGCCTTCTGGCAAGGTGATTCTCCGCCTGCCGGCTGACGAAGTGCTACACCTTCACTCCAGGACGGGACGTTGTCTTCAGCCGCCGGCGTCGCTTGCTGACTTCACCGTCGACGTACCGGGCTTCACCCCCCGGTCTCCTACCAGTCGACCGCTTCCGCCTGACACAGAAGAACTGTGCGTTACCTTCCTAACTTCTCACCCCCCCCATTCACAGGGACGTACTCCATACTGTGCGGGGGGGGGGGGGGGGGGGGGGGGGGGGGCTGCTATGTGGCGTAGAGCGCCATAAAAATCGATATTTGTTCTGTGCGTAAGTGTGCTATCTTTGAGGAGAGGGCTTTGGGGAGCATGTTGGACGCTAACGGCAGTTAGCCTCCGGACTTGTATCTGTGTAGATGCTAAGTGCGAATAAATCTGTATATGAGAGAATTCTAGTTGTTTACCTACAACTATACCATATTCCCTCAATGCTAAATAATACAAATTATGGATATAATATTACTGGAACATACCCACACAAAATAACACATTTGCTATACATGGATAATGTAAAACTATTCGCAGCAACAAATCAACAACTCAAGCAATTACTAAAGATAACAGAGATAACAGAAGTGTTCAGCAATGATATAAATATGGCTTTTGGAACAGACAAATGTAAGAAAAATAGCATAGTCAAGGGAAAACACACTAAACAAGAAGATTACGTGTTGGATAACCACAGCGACTGCATAGAAGCGATGGAAAAAACAGATGCCTATAAATATCTAGGATACAGACAAAAAATAGGAATAGATAATACAAATATTAAAGAAGAACTAAAACAAAATTATAGACAAAGACTAACAAAAATACTGAAAAAAATTGACAGCAAGCAACAAGACAAAAGCTATAAATACTTATGCTATACCAATATTGACCGACTCATTTGGAGTAGTGAAATGGACTAACACAGACTTAGAAGCACTCAATACACTTACACAATCACAATGCCACAAACATAGAATATATCACATATATTCAGCAACAGAAAGATTCACATTAAGCAGAAAGGAAGGAGGATGGGGATTTATTGACATAAAAGAACCTACATTATGGACAGGTAGACAATTTAAGGAAATTCTTTATAGAACAAGCAGAAACTAGCAAAATACACAAAGCAATCACTCATATAAATACATCGGCTACACCATTGCAATTTCATAACCACTTCTACAACCTATTAGATCATATAACATCAACAGATACAAGGAAAGTAAATTGGAAACACTACATGGCAAGCACCTGTATCATCTGACACAGCCACACATCGATCAAGATTCATCCAACACATGGCTAAGAATAGGCAATATATATAGAGAGATGGAAGGATTCATGACTGCAATACAGGATCAAACAATAAACACCAGATATTACAGCAAGCATATTATTAAAGATCCCAATACCACAACAGATAAATGCAGACTTTGTAAACAACAAATAGAAACAGTAGATCACATCACAAGCGGATGTACAATACTAGCAAATACAGAATATAGCAGAAGACATGACAATGTAGCAAAAATAATACATCAACAACTTGCCATACAACATACACTTTACTGGAACAGAACCATAATAAAAGATAAAACAACACCACATAACAAACCTGAAATCATACTCACCAATAAAAAGAAGAAATTAACACAACTAATCGAAATATCCATACCCAATACATCAAATACACAGAAGATAACAGGAAAAGAAATTGAAAAATACATC
The DNA here is from genome assembly GCF_023864345.2 of Schistocerca serialis cubense. Taxonomy (NCBI): domain Eukaryota; kingdom Metazoa; phylum Arthropoda; class Insecta; order Orthoptera; family Acrididae; genus Schistocerca; species Schistocerca serialis. The sequence goes on along the minus strand of NC_064646.1, from coordinate 47,996,861 downwards.
CAACTGGCTGAGGAAGTCAAGGACATGTGGCATCAGGATAAAGTTGACATTATACTGTCAACTACAGGAGTCATACCACACAATATCCACCAGTACATCAACGCAATACAGCTACATCCAAACGTATATATACAACTACAGAAATCTGTAATTACTGATACATGTTCAATTACCCAAAAGTTCCTAAATGCAATGTAACATATACCGTACAGTTAAAAGGAATTCACAGTTGATCAAGGTCCGTGTCACTTTCCATTTTTAACCAGACGTAACGTCTGAGAAAGGAAAAAAGTAATAATAAAGTTATATTAATAAGAACAATAAAATAACAGAGGCATTATGAATGATATTGATTAGTTTGAAGCCTTCCTTGGTATTAGAAGAAGTGGAAGGAATAATGGAGGAGGAAAGGGTTGAAATTAAAGTGACAATGGCTTGTAGGAAAGAAGGTAATATCAACAGAGAACTCTGTAAACAAGAGAAGGGAAAAGTAGAGGGGGAGGGAGGGTTGACGAGAGTGAGTTGCAAGAAGAGATACTTCACTGTTGTGATAGAAAGTTAGTCATTAGCTCTCTTCTGAAGTTTGAAATGATTTTATTTCTCTAATCTTTTGAGAAAGATTGTTCCAAAGTCAGGTTCCTCATACAGAAAATGATTTACAGAAAATGGCAGTGCTGTGTTGTGACACAGAGAGGATTTTACTTTATTGAGAATGAGTATATCTGCTGTGCTATTCAGACAGCAGTGTAAGACTTGAAGATAAATAGGCAGGAGTGCAACGATTGAGAAGATGATGCAGCAAGCCGCGTGGAGTGGCCACACAGTTTGAGGCGCCGTGGCGTGGTTTGCACGGCCGCTCCCACCGGAGGATCGAGTCCTCCCTTGGGCATGGGTGTGTGTATTGTTAGTTTAAGTAGCGTGTAAGTCTAAGGACTGATGACTCACAGGTTTGGTCCCTTAGGAATTCCCACACATTTGAACATCTGAATGATGCAGCAAACACAGTGTATGCCTATCAGCACATAGGCATGACAATTGTTCATAGGAGTGATATGGTAGAAATAGTGTAAGTCACAAATGTATCACAGAAGCATTTTTCGTCAGTTCCAACTGACATGAGCTCTCACACGAAAATCCTCAGAGAATAGAATCACCGTAAACAACGAGGGGAGTTTGAGTGATTCTACAAGTTTCTTTTTAAGTTCGAGAGGAAATATCTTTTTATATTTCTGTAGTGAATGAAGTGTTCTGCATCCATTGTGATAAGGCAAGTAGGTCAGCATTTACTTTCTGGAAGGCTGAGCGAAGATTTGTTCGGCTTGCACTTGCGTATAACTGCAGGTCATCAGCATATAAATCATATTCACAGTGGGAGACAATACTCGACACATCATTAATATATAACGAGGAAAGTAATGGGCTCAATACAGATCCTTGTGGGTCCCTTGATACTAAGTTCTTTCTCTGTGACTTCTCTGTTTCAATCATTACACATTACTGATGGCATGTAAGATATGAGTGGAACCAATGTACAGCATGATGTGTACATTATGAAACCGATTCTCAAAAGTACTGGATGGATCATTTCTAGTCTGCACATGCCTTATATGTGAAACCAGAAGCCTTAGAATTCTCCAGTGAAGAAGAATTTCTAAAATGGAAAGAAGAAATGGAATGTGTAGCACATTCCAAATTCATTAAAAGCTGTGGCACTAAATTTTACAATGATGGCACCAAATGTTGTCATGTTTGCCATCGCTCATGTCATTATCTCCAAAGGTGATGGGAGCAGACATCTAAAATTGACAGGGAGCAACAAAATCAGTGAAAAGTGCCCTGCAGACATTAAAATCTAATACAAGGAAGGAAAATGCCATGTTACTTTTGTGTCCACTCATGTTGGTCACGATCTGGACCTAGGTCATCTGAATCTGACAGAAAGAGAATGGATGAAGATAGCTGAAGACATTGCTTCATGAATGTCATTTCCTACTGTCCTCCAAACAATTGAAGAAATAGTGCACAATTCAAATTTGGAGAAAGTGCATCTTACAATGATGCAGGATTTGCATAATTTGCAGCTGCATATAAACTGTCTTCAAAGTCAGTCAAACATACAAATGATGTGATCAGCATTGAAGCTTGGGTGCAAGAAGTGCAGCAAAGTGATAATCCATGTGTATTGTTCTATAAGTCTCAAGAAACAATTAATGATCTACACCCTGCACTGAGAAGTGAAGACTTTGTGTTAATTATAATGAATGACGTATAAGCAAAATATGTAAGTGATTGTATTTGTGTTGATGGAACTCATAGCCTAAATGGCTACGATTTTGAAGTTACAACATTACTTGTACTGGGTGATATGAGGCAAGGATTTCTGTGTGCTTTCCTCATACCTAACAGGAATGACTCTGGTGTTTTGAGTATATTTTTCAATTGTGTCAAATTTCAGGTTGAACATATTTCCCCAAAAGTATTCATGACAGTTCTGGCAGAATCGTATAGTATTGCTTGGAACAAATCAATGGGACCTCCTGAAATGAGACTTTTCTGTACCTGGCATGTCGACAGAGCCTGGAGAACCAGTATTAAGAGCAAAATTCAAAATTTTGACAAGAGAAATGAGGTGTACAAACTCCTTAAGATGTTAATGCAGGTAAGAGACATTGCCATGTTTCAGGAATCGTTGATAAAAGCACTTCAGGTAACTCAACAGTGATTCAGAGACATCACAATATGGTCACTACTTCCAGATGTATTACGAAAAAGATGTGAAGTGTTGGGCATATTGTCATAGGATGCAAACCGGCTCAACACAGACATGCACCTGGTTAGTATGCATAAGACACTGAAATATATACATGGTAACGCAAAGCAGGTAAAACATTTGGATAAAGGTATACCTGCATTCATGTTGCTTGTAACAGCAAAGCTGTTTGACAGTCTCTTTTAATTTCTTTTTATTTCTCTCCTTTCCGGTACTTACCCGCCGCCCCCTCTTCACCTTCTCTCCTGTCCTCTGTCTAAACTGCAACACTTCACTGTCCGCCACTCCCACCATAATATCCCTCCCCCTCCCCCTCCCCGCCCCAGCCTCCTCCTTACCACCACCCAGTTGCCACTGGTGCTGCTGCTCGCATTGTGGTTTCAGTTTGCTGAGACTGCAGGCTTGTGTGCAAGTTGCATTTGCATGAGTGTGTGTGCTTGTGTACGTGTATCCACTGCTGACAAAGGCCTCATTGGCCGAAAGCTATAATTGTGTGAATCTTTTTGTTGTGCCTATCACAACTCAGCATATTGAGTGAATGCTTGGAGAATCCGGTGCTTTCTAAGTATTTGCAGTTTCCAGCAGAACTGATAGAATTACTGGGTGAAAACTCAGTGGCATACATGGCAGTGAGATATGCAACGTTTATCACCTGGTATGTGAATGTAATTCTGTGAAGTGGACCACACTGCATGTAATTTATCTTTTATTTCACACATACTCAGTGCCATGTTTCTGTTCTATGTATGGAACATGATTTAAAAGCCTATAAGTGTCAGTACATGTGGGCAACAAATATTGAGTCAACCAAGGCAGCAACAGCTCCAACACATCACACCAGGTATGAGATTAAATCTGTCTTATGTGCAACACTAAAATGTCTTGAGAGCCATCCCTAAATTCACATATGCTCAAAGTTGCTTTTCTGTTCTGATGCAGTATGCCTGCATGCTGTTTTAATCTTTACTTATAGCATCTGTCAGTGAATCTGAAGAAAGAGTTTGTGACTTACCATAGCAGTAGACCAGGTATGAGATTAATTCTGTGTTACACACAATACTGAAATGTCTTGTGAGATCTCTATAAATTGAAATATGCTCAACGTTACTTTTCTGATTGAATGCACAATGCCTGCACTCTGATTTAATGTTTAATTGTTTACTTAAAGGGCCTGCCACTGAGTGTAAGGGGGCAAGCTTTTGGCATACAATGCCAGTAAGAGCATCCACACACCACACCAGGAATGAGATTAATTCTGTTATATGCAGAATTGTGTAATACCTTGTGAGACATCTATAAATCCAAATATGCTCATTGTTAATTTTGTGTTCATATGGACAATGGTCACATTCTGATTTAATAAAATTACTTGGTGCCTTCCTAAGAAAGGCTCCCCATTCCTTCCAAGCTAATTATGTAAGGGTAGACCAGATATGGCTCAAACTCAAAGATACAGTATCGACAGCAATAGATAGATTCATACCACATAAGTTAATAAGAGACGGGACTGATCCACTGTGGTAGACAAAACATGTCAGAACACTGTTGCAGAAGCAATGAATAAAGCATGCCAAATTCAGAAGAATGCAAAATCCCCAAGACTGGCTAAGTTTCACAGAAGCTCGAATTTTAGTGTGGACATCGTTGTGAGATGTTTTGATGGTTTCCACGATGAAACATTGTCTCAAAATATGGTAGCAAACCCAAAGAGATTCGGTCATATGTAAATTACACCAGTGGCAAAAAACAGACAATACCGTCACTGCTTGATAGGGATGGAAATGTTACCAATGATGGTGCCACTAAAGCGGAGTTACTAAATACAGTTTTCTGTCATTCCTCCACGAACGAAGACAAAGTAAATATTCCAGAATTTGAAAACAGAGCAGCTGTTAGTATGAGTGACATAAAAGTAGATATTTTAGGTGTTGCAAAACAACTCAAATCAATGGCAGCAACAGCTTCCACACAGCACACCAGGTATGCGATTATTTCTGCCTTATGCACACTAGTGAAATTCCTTGTGAGGCATCAATGAATTTAAATACACTCAATGTTACTTTTCTGTGCCAATGCCCAATGCCTGTATTTTGATTTAATGTTTAATTGCTTACTCACAGTGACTGTCACTGAGTAAGAGGGGCAAGCTTTTGACATATCATGGCAGCAAGAGCTTCTACTCAGCAGACTATTTATGTCACTAATTTTGTGTTATGCACAATACTGAAATCCCTTGTGAGACCTCTATAAATTCAAATATGCTCAATATTACTTTTCTGTTCCAATGCACAATGCCTGCATTCTGCTTTAATGATTAATTGTTTACTTACAGTGCCTGTGACAGAGTGTAAGGTGAAATCTTTTGGTATTCCATAGCAGGTAATGTTTTCTCACAGCACACCAGCTACATGATTTATGCTGTGTTACACAAATTACTGAAATGCCTTGTGAGTTATGCCGGCCGCGGTGGTCTAGCGGTTCTAGGCGCGCAGTCCGGAACCGCGCGACTGCTACGGTCGCAGGTTCGAATCCTGCCTCGGGCATGGATGTGTGTGATGTCCTTAGGTTAGTTAGGTTTAATTAGTTCTAAGTTCTAGGCGACTGATGACCACAGAAGTTAAGTCGCATAGTGCTCAGAGCCATTTGAACCATTTGAACCTTGTGAGTTATCCCTATATTCATTTATGTCCAGCAGTACCGAGTGTGAGGGGAAGCTTTTGGCATACCATGACAGCAAGAGCTTCCACACAGCCCACTAGGTATGAGATTAATTCTGTGTTATGCACAAAAATGAAATGCCTTGTGATACGTCTACGAATTCAAATATCCTCATTGTCACTTTTCTGTTCCAGTTCACAATGACTGCATTTTGATTTAAGTTTAATTGAATGCTATTTTTTGTTTTATGTTTATATTTTCTTGGTAAATGCAACTTGAGTCTTGCTCTTGTTCCATCGTCATGGACAGAAAGGTTTGTGCAGTAATTACCAATGTTATTTTTGATATGTACAACTGACTGGTAAAGGTGTTCACATGGTGTAGTTAGAATCCACAGTGTTTAGAACAGATCTTTGCAACTCAACTACTATTTTTGGTTATCATTCTTATGGCTCTTTTCTGAAGTTCAAAAATTGTGTCATATTTTGTGCATTTTTTCCTCAAAACAGAATGCCATAGCTAATAACTGACTGTACTTATGAATAGTATGTAACTAGAAGACTTGGCATGTTATACACTGATGATGGGATTCTAAGGGCATAACACGCTGATGACATTTCGTTTGCAAGTATCTTTATGTGTTCTCATCACTTCAACTGAGAATCAATATTTATTCCTAGAAATTTTGCATTTGTTAGACAGTCTGTATAGGTGAAATCTACATTTAATTTAACATTGTCATTTTCCCTCTTCAAACTGAAACTCATGGCATTAATTTTCGTTATGTTAAATGTCACTTTGTCGCTTATTGACCAAGGCAGAGATTAGACAATTTTAACGTCCTTCACTGGAATGTACAGTGTTTATCTAATAAGTTGGAAGTAGTGGAAGATGTCATAGAGACTTATCACTTAGATGTAGTATGTCTCGTAAAACACTGGTTAAAGCTTGATGAAATAGATCTATACTGGCCTGAGGGCTACACCCTAGCTGACAAATATCGTAGAACTAATAAAAATCATGGTGGGTGTGTTATATTTCTAAAAAAGGGATTAAATACGAACCAACAGCAAAAGTTAATGCATTATCTCTAGAAATGTTATGTGAAATTGCAGCTGTTAGGTTAACAGATTTAAATTTAATAGTTGTAGCTTTGTACTCAACTAAGACTGGAGGCAATTCAACAGATGATTTTGTTAACAAGTTAGTATGTTTATGTGAGACAGTCTGTAAGTATAAGTGTAGGAAAGTAATCTGTGGAGATTTCAATTTGAATTTTCAGTTGTCCACTATCTATAACTCATATGTAAATAATTTATTAAATTCTTTTGGTCTTTGTATTACAACCACTGAAATAACAAGGCCACATTATAGAGGTACTGGTACCTGTATTGACAATATAGTTGTATCAAATGAGTTAATGCATCTCAAGTCAGAGATAATTAAGACCTGGGTATCTGACCACTGGCCACTACGTCTTAGAACAGATATAACAAGAAGTTGTAACACTGACTCAGTGCACATGGCAGGAAAGAAAGTATGTGTGGTCAATTATGATAATCTAAATATGTTTAAGTCTCACATTGATAAAAGTAATTGGTTGCAGGTTTATTGAGAAGATGCAATAGATAGAAAGGTGGAAGAACTCATATCTATTCTTTCTGTATATGCTAAGATGTCCTTTCCCATTAAGTTACTAAATAATAAAAAGGCACTAAGAGTAAATAAGGTCAAGAATGAAAAGGTGTTGAAGATCAAGAGGGAGTGTGATGAATATTATGACTGGTATAGAAGTATAGGTTCTCAAATATTTAAAGACATGCTCACAGTGAAAAAGAAAAGATTAAGACAGGCTTTAAGGGAAGCTAGGTGTAAAAAAAAATGAAGATATAATACTAACATATGAAAATAAGACACGTGGAATATCATTAACAGTCAGTGCAACAGGAAAATGACTTCAGAGGCTGAAGGCAGTAATCTGAATGCTGCACAGTTAAATACATTCTTCACTGAGAAGGTGCAGGAAATAATAAAGGTGATTGGCACTTCCAATATAGCCACTGACCATAAATACTACCTGAGAAACACCACAAAGCCTGAAAGTATATTTAGCTTTAAACTGGTCTAGGTACAGGATGTTACTAATATACTGAGGAAAATGAAGAACAGTTTTAGTAATGACATTTATGGTTTAAGTTCAGCCATGTTAAAGTGTGATTCAGTTCAACTGCCAGAGTTGATAACATATGTATTTTGGAGGCTCAGTTCCCAAAGGCACTAAAGTTTGTTGAAGTCACTCCAATACACAAAAAAGGCAGCCTCTCAAGTTGTGATAATTTTAGGCCTGTTTCAATTGTGCCAATCTTGTCTAAAGTGATAGAAGCTATATTAAATAATCAAATAGTAAAATACTTTGAAGAAAACAAAATCTTCACTGACAGTCAATTTGGCTTCAGATCAGGGTTAGGAACTGTTAAATCTGCCTTATCACTTTTAACACAGTGTGTGAAGCAACTAGAAAGCAAGCTAGTGGTTCAGAATAAACTCTTTGATTTATCAAAAGCTTTCGACACTGTGTCTCATGAAATCTTATTGAACAAACTGCAATTCTATGGCTTTACAGGAAGTGCTCTGGAATTGATAAAATCTTATCTAAGTAATAGAGTGCAGAAGGTGGTTTTTAATGGTGCAGAATCATATTACTTACCTGTGGGCATGTTCTGTACTTGGCCCAATTCTATTTATTATTTATATAAATGACTTACCATGTAACATATTTGGGCCATCAACTAGGACGTACTTATTTGCAGATGATCTTGCAGTCTGTATAACTGCAGAAACAGCACAGAAGGTGAAATATGAAGCAGACCAGAGCACTGTCAAAGTTGAAAATTGGTGTAAAGCTAATTCCCTTTGTGTCAACAAAAAAAAAAAAAGGTACAAGGCCTGTATGTATCGTGGAATAATAACACTGAACTTGAGCAGAGCTCAAATGCTGTTAATTTCCTTGATTCAAAATTATACTGGGGTAGCCAGCATTAGCAAAGGAATATTTGCTCTAAGGAAGCTGCGTCTTTGTCTAAACGTGCCAGTACTTAAAGTGGTTTATTTTGCTTTAATACACAGTCACATTTCCTATGGTACAACACTGTGGGGACATCAAAACAAGGCAGCTAATGTCTTCAAACTACAAAAGAAGGCAATAAGACTGATATGTAGCTTGGCACCCAGAGCTCAATGTAGGCCAAGCTCTAAAAAATTACAGATTATGACTCTGCCGTCAATATTTATACTACAGTGTGTAATGCATATTAAGGAAAACTATCCGAATTATCAACAGTAGGACTGGCGACATAATTATAACACAAGAAACAAGCAGGACCTAGTTTCTTTCTGATGTAACTATAAAAAAACACAAAAGTGCTTCTTATACAAGTCCATAAAAAATTTTTAATGCCATACACCAACATATCATAGATCAGTTAAAAAAAAAAGCAAAAGAATTTCTTCTTGAGCTCAGCATTTATGAAACTGATGAATTTTTAAGGGAGGCAAAGAATATGGTATGACTACACTTCGTGATCAGTTTTTATATGCTTCTATATATGAGTAAGTCTGTAATTCACTAAATTTACTATGCAATATCAATTTGTACCGGAAGTTTCTCTGTTTTGTTTTTGTGTGAAGGTACCATAATTATTTGTGTAATATTTTCTTGTTTTTGTAATTATTTGTGTAACATTTATACTATGTAATATTGACTTTTGTAATGCCTCTGAGGTCTCTATGACAATAAAAATCAATCAATTGTAAACTTCCTTGAGAGTTTCATTTGCTTTCTCTGAGAGTAGTTCTCTTGTTTTCTCAGTGACTATAATATTGCTGTCATCAGCAAAGAGAATTTTTTCGCCATGAGAAACACTACTGGGAAAGTCATTGATGTATATCAGGAATAGTATTGATCATAATTTGATACCTTGCGGAAACCGTATATTAATGTATTTTTGGCTGGCTGTGGTGGCCGAGCGGTTCTAGGCACTTCAGTCCGGAACCGCACGACTGCTATGGTCGCAGGTTCGAATCCTGCCTAGGGCATGGATGTGTGTGATGTCCTTAGGTTTGTTCTGATAAGTGTTTTACTAAATGTTTAGATCTATTTGAAGTATGTGTTATCACTATTCTTTGTACCCTATCTGCTAGGTATGATCAAAACCAGTCCTTAGCTACCACTCTTATTCCTAATGCTTCTCATTTATTTAATGGAATCTTGTGGTCGACTGTATCAAAAGACTTAGAAAGATCATGAAGGAACCTTCTGATAGACTCTTCTTTATCAAGAGCATCAAGTACAACTTTTGTGCATTCTACCACAGCGGACTCCGTATTTTTGCCACATTGGAAACGAAACTTTGATTCACTTAAAAGATTGTATTTATTCAGGTAATTCATTAATCTATTTTTCATAATTGCTTCTATTATTTTTGAGAATGGTGACAGCAGGAAAACCGGCTGGTAATTTTCTGCATTACCTTTCTTAACCAAAGGCACAACTCTTGCCTGTTTTAACTGCTCTGGTAATGTCCCTGATGTAAAGGATTCATTTTTTATGTGTGTTAAGGGACCTTGTATAACCTCTATGCATTGTTTTAGTACACACATTGGTACTTCATCTAAGCCTACTGACTTTTAATTTTTTAATTTTTGAACAGTTTTACTGGCTTCATTGTTTGTGATTTGAAGTAACATCATTGTATTTAGTGCAACATTATTTACAGGGGTTATGTTTGTTTTGGGGAATTTTTGTTTTAACTTCCCTGCCATACTTGAAAAACGCTCATTTACATAGTTTGATAAGTGTTGTGGCTTATTTATTACCTTATCCCCCTCCCTTAGCAGTATGTTATTCTGTGTTTCTTTGCCTCTCCCCATTCCCGTTTTTATAACATCCCAGACTGCCTTGCTTTTATTCCCTGCATTATATATTACTGTGTCATTAAACGACTTTTTTGCAGCTATCAGCACCTTCCTACAGATCTTTTTGTATCTATGATAGAAATTTAAGAATTCTGGATCAGTGTGACTCTTTTTCATGGAAGTGAGGTATTTAAGTGTTTGGGAGGACTTCTTAATACTTGCTGTTATCCATCTACTTTTGTGTGACGTTGATACAGACATGCATACTTTTGGAAACGCCTTTTCAAAGTTCAATTTAAATAATGTGGATTCTTATTCACATTGGTTTCCTTATACACTTCATCCCAGCATTGATTTGCTAGTTCCTTTGAAAATCTTTTATTTTCATTTCTGATGGATGTCATTTGTAGGCTTGTAGTTTAGGGAATGATTTGATGTCTCATTTTACTGTTGTTATTTGACAGAGATGGTCTGATAATCCGAGATCTTTTACAGCTACATCACATTTTTCCCTGTCCATATTTGTGGCCACAGGGTCAATTACTGATGAAGTCATTGTAGTAACCCTTGTTGCACTATTGACCAATAGGGACAGGCCAAAACTTTGAAGTATATTTATGAGGGTGCTGCTGGATTCATTTATGAAGTTCGTGTTGATTTTAATGTCCCCACACAGAATTGTGCTGAGCTTTGTACTTGAGACTATTTTTAGAAATTCTTTTAATTTATTGAAAAACAGTGTCCACACTATCACTGGGAGATCTATACACACACAAAATTATTAATATCTTGGTGATATCAAGCCCTGTTAATTCAATCTGCTGGAGATACTCTTTAGGCAGGGGAACCTGTTGTCTAGATTCTGGGTTTGAGGGGACGAGAATCCCCCACAGAAGAACCACAAAAGTGCCCCACTTGTGACAGGATACTTTCCAGGACTGGACCAGACTCTGAATGTGGCTCTCCAGCAGGGATACGACTTCCTCAAATCCTGCCCTGAAATGAGATCCATCCTTCATGAAATCCTCCCCACTCCGCCAAGAGTGTCTTTCCGCTGTCCACCTAACCTTCGTAACCTGTTAGTTCATCCCTATGAAATCCCCAAACCACCTTCCCTACCCTCTGGCTCCTATCCTTGTAACCGCCCCCGATGCAAAACCTGTCCCATGCACCCTCCCACCACCACCTACTCCAGTCCTGTAACCCGGAAGGTGTACACGATCAAAGGCAGAGCCACGTGTGAAAGCACCCACGTGATTTACCAACTGACCTGCCTACACTGTGACGCATTCTATGTGGGAATGACCAGCAACAAACTGTCCATTCGCATGAATGGACACAGGCAGACAGTGTTTGTTGGTAATGAGGATCACCCTGTGGCTAAACATGCCTTGGTGCACGGCCAGCACATCTTGGCACAGTGTTACACCGTCCGGGTTATCTGGATACTTCCCACCAACACCAACCTATCCGAACTCCGGAGATGGGAACTTGCCCTTCAGTATATCCTCTCTTCTCGTCATCCGCCAGGCCTCAATCTCCGCTAATTTCAAGTTGCCGCCACTCATACCTCACCTGTCTTTCAACAACTTCTTTGCCTCTACACTTCTGCCTCGACTGACATCTCTGCCCAAACTCTTTGTCTTTAAATATGTCTGCTTGTGTCTGGATGTGTGGATGGATATGTGCGTGTGTGCGAGTGTATACCTGTCCTTTTTTCCCCCTAAGGTAAGTCTTTCCGCTCCCGGGATTGGAATGACTCCTTACCCTCTCCTTTAAAACCCACTTCCTTTCGTCTTCCCCTCTCCTTCCCTCTTTCCTGATGAGGCAACAGTTTGTTGCGAAAGCTTGAATTTTGTGTGTATGTTTGTGTTTGTTTGTGTGTCTATCGACCTGCCAGCGCTTTTGTTCGGTAAGTCACCTCATCTTTGTTTTTATATATAATTTTTCCCACGTGGAATGTTTCCTTCCATTATATATCTATCTTTGGTTTTCATCATAAAAGTGGTTTGTCCCCTAGATTTAAGTACCTGAATTCTCTTCCACAATTGGAGGCCCTCAGTTTGGAAGGCCTTCATCACTGCTTTCATGCTGGTCAGGTTTTCCTCTCCATTTTGTTTTGTATTTTGTGTTGTTTCATCCCCACCCACTCTTCTTGTGTCATCTCCCCCTGGTGTTGTCCCCATTGTGTTGCAGTCATGGTATGAAGTGGGAACTGGGGTGGGTTAGCAGTGATTCCAGCACCATGTCACACATAGTGCCATTGGGGTGTCTTACGATCTTCCCCTTCCTCACTCCAGTTCTTTATTGTTCCTGCCACCCAAGTGTTCTGTCTGCATCTTCATTTGCCTGTTTTGCTTTGCCATCGACTAGATTGTGCTGTTGGTTTGCTGCTCCCACAGTCTCTGGCACTTTGGATCTTGAGACTAATGATGTCACTGTTTGGTCCCTCTCCTCATTCAGACAATCAATCAGCATCTGCAGCCAGCAGGCAAGCAGACTAGGTATCTGATCTGTTAGCGTCTGTGTCAGGGTGTTACTAGCATTAATGACAAGTTTGAAATTATTACTTGTTTCCAAATACAAATAGGCATTTTTGTTCCCTGATAAATTAGAACTACAAAACTATATGCCTAAATTTAGGAAATAATGACCAGTTAAAAACAGAACATTCTGGAATATGAGTTATTTGGTTACAGATAACTTTTGAAATAGGGGGATTTTTTAAAAAAAGTGAAATTATACTGCAAATTGGAACCAAAAAGGCTTTCAGTTGAGTTATATTGCTACATTCAGAATTACTCATTCCTAATTCCAACTGCATGTGTTTATACTGATACTGAAATTATTATTTATTCACAAAATTTATTTTTTTGGTAAATGAGTTACATTATCAGGAAAATTGATTGTGAACAATCAGGTGTTAGTATATTCCTTGCTAGAATATGAAAATATTTAATCTGTTTAACAGTTGTACTAGTGTTACTCATCTAGCTAGATCAAAAATAAATATATATTACAAGTTGATGACTGCAACTCACTCTGTTGTAATTTTGGGATGGTTGTCAAATGTGCGACCATCACCAGCAGTGCACTGAGCCTCAACCACAATCATCACGGCTTGGGAGGGGATTGACCCAGCGATGCTAGCATTCTAGGCTGGTGGCACAAGCTGCATCAGTTTCTGGTGGTCCCACGTGTCCGCAGAACTGCTGCACCAGAGGCTGGTGCAGAAGGAAGGAATATCGACATTTGACATTCTGTCAACAGTGAGGTCGTCAGAGACAGATGGTTTCAAGGATGGGAAAGAAAATCGGCCTTGGCCTTTCAAAGGAACCATCCCATCATTTGCCTTGACTGATTTAGGGAAATAATGGAAAACCTAAAACTGGATGGCAGAACACGGAATAAAGCCATCATGTTCCTGAATATGAGATCAACACACTAGCTAATGTGGTGTAAACCTTCATCCAGAAGTGTTCTCAGTAACTTTGTTTCTTCTGTATCAGGAACTGCCATGGGTATGCAGCTTGAGGAATTTGTTTTCTTTGTTGAAAACAGTCTCCTCAATGGTGCAAGTTTTCTCTTGTGACTCCTTTGTGGGCTAATGAAAGAGATACCACTACTGGCATGAACAGCACCTGCACTGGCCTTCAATGAAGTTACCATTTTGTTGGCCAGCTGAACTTGAGTAACTGACATACCAGAAACAATTTCTGCCAGTACCTCTGTGTCACAGGAACTGACTGGCTTCAGAATTTTCTTCTCTCTCATTAATGAAAGAAATGCCTCCAACATTTGTAACTAGTACATCTGGTAATTCAGAAATTTCAAACGGATTTTCTTCTGTACTCTCTACATGGCAAACATTATGTATATGCTTGCACATATCTAACTTAATGCTATAATCAATACATGCGTAGTAATATCTATGAATGCTTACTTCACAGTCAGTGCACACTAATTTGGATTACAGTGGATAATATTTTCATCCAAATGGCAAACTTCAAGTGATTTTGTGGCTGGTACTTCCCAACCTCTGCCTACCTTTCTAGTTGAGTCCTTATTCAACAAAAAACTGAATTTGTGCTTATGGTGAATGTTTTTCATTTTACTTGTTAGTTTTTCTTTCACAAAGACACTGAGCCTGTCAAACAGATTTGCTGTTACAAGAAACGTGAATGCAAATATACCTTTAGCCAAATGTTTCACCGGCTTTGCATTACCATGTAGAGGAAGTGGTGGTAAAATGGCCCCTGCAACAAATATGCCCCCCTCCCCCCCTTAATATCTTAATAAAATTTAGCTGAACTCTAGTGGTGATAGCTGGAACTAGTGTACTAGTATGCTCACTGGCCTGTAGGAGCACTGGAAGCAGGTCAGTACAGTGGTTGAGTGACTGTGAGGTTATATTTTTCAAGCTCCTGTTCAAAATTTTGAGAGGTATGTGAATTTCACTTTATTAATGTACCATTATTGGTTAATACTTAGATGCAAGCACCATGCATACAACGTAGTAAGTATTGGCATCAGTTTCAAATAGAATAAAAGGTGTGGTATTATTGCATTTTTAAGCTGTTTACACTAGTTTACAAGGTGTAAGTGACTGTAATATGGCCCCCATTGGTGCTTCTAATGTGGACCCCAGGGTCCATATTATAAGCAGACCGTAAAATATTTTTATTTCTGTTTTCAGATGCCTAGGACTAATCTGGCACCTAAAGGAACTCCCAAAAGGCAGGTGTGGGATGAAAACAAAATGCGAGGAGCAGTGTCTGCTGTTGTAGGAAAAACGATGGGAGTTAAAAAAGGAAGAATCGAAACATTTTGCTGTCCCAAAAACAACTCTGCGCCAGTATGTGTATGAGACTAATACCTCACAGATGGCAGATGTTGAAACTAAAAAGCTTGGAAGAAAACCAGCTCTACCAGCAGCCCTAGAAAGTGAACTAGTGGCTTACTTACAGTATATGGAGGCGAAAATTCTATGCTTTTACTAGTATGGATGTTAGAAAAATGGCCTACCAACTTGCAGTTAGGAATGGAATTGCAACAAACTTCAGAAATGAAATTGCTGGAAGGGCTTGTCTTGAGCATTTTCTTCGACGTCATCAAGATAAGCTTTCAATTAGAAAGCCAACTGGAACATCATATGCTCGAGCAAAAGGCTTTTCCCATGAGAGAGTTAACTCATTCTACGACTTGCTATAAGCTGAATACTGGAAACATAAATATCCAGAAGATCGTGTATGGAATGTTGACAAAACAGGCTTTATTGTAGTTCAGACTAAGATACCACAAGTAATTGCAAGCAGAGGTAAACGCCAAATTTGTTCTCTGACTGCTGCAGAGTGTGGGTCTCTAGTAATGGTCATCTGTTTGCTGAGTGCAGGAGGTCCTTATGTTGCCCTGATGTTCATATTCCCGAGAACGGAAGAGGGGGGAGACCATTGTTTCAACTGATTTGCTATACAAAAAAGAGTTAGAAGCCATTATTAAGAAAAAAGAGGAAACGAACTTTGCCAAAGACACCCTAGTGAGATAAGCCTCTACATCCTTACATTTGTCCTCTAGCCATGCCTGCTTAGCCATTTTGCACTTCATGTTGATCTCATTTTTGAGACATCTGTGTTCCTTGTTGCCTGCTTCATTTACTGCATTTTTATATTGTCTCCTTTCATCAATTAAATTCAATATCTCTTCTGTTACCCAAGGATTTCTAATATCCCTAGTCTTTTTGCCTATTTGATCCTCTGCTGCCTTCACTACTTCATCCTTCAAAGCTACCCATTCTTCTTCTACTGTATTTCCTTCCCTTGCCAAAGAGACACACTATATCATAGGATCCAACAGGTTTGCTTTCATGGAGCATCCACTGCCAAATATTCTCGCTGTAGTGAGTCTTAAGCGCACCCATAAATGTACGATCTAGCGGTTGCAGGACTAGAAAAATTAGCCTCAATAACTTGGTCATTCTTAGGCGGCAGTTCATTGTTACAATTTGCTGAAACCTGCCAGCTTGATCATTCAACCTGTTGGCGTCGTCTTTTTTAGCCGGTGTGCTAGGTGAAGGCCATTCCAATCGTTCAGCTCCAGATATAATAAACCTCATTATCTGAGGGCCTATCAAGTCCAATGTCAGTCTTGTCTGCCGGGAGGAAGTCTGCATCGGTGAATACGGACGGGTCCGTGGGCCATACTCCAGTAGCTTCGAAACCTTTGATAGCAGTTTTCATTGTTGCACTTTTGATGAAAGCTGAACCAAAAAGCTTAGAAATTTGAAAGACCACCGCGGCCTGCACATCCCTCGGTCCATACGCGGAGTCAGTGGAGGGGAGAGGCGACTGGTATATATACCACACCACCCGCCGGCCTAGGACGTCAGTCAACATCAGTAACCTGACGATGATGGCACGCTACGCCGTGACTGGAACTCGATAGTAGGAAAAGGAAGAGAAGGAAACATAGTAGGTGAATATGGATTGGGGTTAAGAAATGAAAGAGGAAGCCCGCCTGGTAGAATTTTCCACAGAGCATAACTTAATCATAACTGCATGCCCGAGAGACCTTCAGGCACATTCATATTATATTAATATCCAGAAAAACTTGAATTTCTTATCATTACTGAATTTCAACACAGTCTAACATGTGTTGGACTGTGACGATACGGTAACAACTTTGATACAGCTTTCAGTTTGTGGAACTGGCGGCTGTTTAGAGGAGGCCCTTTGGGCCGGACTTAATCCGGGTGAAATCCTGGCATTAAGGGCACGTGTCGGTTATGCCGTCGGCACACGGACTGTTCATTCGAACGTAGAGCATTCAGAATGCCGAGTTTCTACCGTCATGGCATGGAAAACGCACGCTGGGGAGTCTTTCCAAACGTGCGGAGCAATATCTAGCAAGACAGATATTCTGAAAGTGTGTTTGAATGTTGACTAACGAGATGGAAGAACGCCGCGTACGTCACATGCACGCCATCTTTCTTCAGTACAGACTCGCCATACGCCATACTGGCTTTCAGTTGATGTTAGTTTCAAGGTATAGTCTGTCTGTAAACTCGAGAGCGAACAGCGCTTTTCGTGGGGCAAGTGGCCTTTTCCGGAAGAACCCTGCCACTGGCCTACAGGGGCACCCAAAATCAGTTGCCCGTTACCTGTCAAGCGGCGTAGATCGGCGTGCAGTGATGTACAATAAGTCGTTTCTGTTCGTGAGGTCTTAGTTGCCAGTATCAGTCAGTTAACTTTGTGTAGGTCCTACTCACTGATATACTTCGGTATCCGGAAGTGCTAGATAACCGCCTTGCATTGCAAGAAAATTGCAGAAAACGAAGAGGAGCTATTTGCGGAGTACATTTCCCCACCTTGTTATAGTTCTGGGTGGAGATTTTAATTTGCCAGATATACCGGGTGATCAAGAAGTCAGCCGGCCGAGGTGGCCGAGCGGTTCTAGGCGCTACAGTCTGGAACCGCACGACCGCTAGGGTCACAGGTTCGAATCCTGCCTTGGGCATGGATGTGTGTGATGTCCTTAAGTTAGTAAGGTTTAAGTAGTTCTAAGTTCTAGGGGACTGATGACCTCAGCTGTTAAGTCCCATAGTGCTCAGAGACATTTGAACCATTTGATCAAGAAGTCAGTATAAAATTGAAAACTGAATAAGTCACGGAATAATGTAGATAGGGAGACACAAATTGACACACATGCTTGGAATGACATGGGATTTCATTAGAAAAACAAAAAAAAAAAGAAAAAAATCAAAGTTCAAAAAATGTCCAACAGATGGCGCTTCATCTGATCAGAATAGCAATAATTAGCATAACAAAGTAAGACAAAGCAAAGATGATGTTCTTTACAGGAAATGCTCAATATGTCCACCATCAGTACTCAACAATAGCTGTAATCGAGGAATAATGTTGTGGACAGCACTGTAAAGCATGTCCGGAGTTTATGGTGAGGCACTGGCGTCGGATGTTTTCTTTCAGCATCCCTAGAGATGTCGGCCGATCACGATATACTTGCGATTTCAGGTAACCCCAAAGCCAATAGTTGCACGGACTGAGGTCTGGGGACGTGGGAGGCCAAGCATGACGAAAGTGGCGGCTGAGCACACGATCATCACCAAACGACGCGCGCAAGAGATCTGTCGAACATTTTTAAAGCTTCGTTTCTCTTTTTTTTTTGTTCTAATGAAACACCATGTCATTCCAAGCATGTGTGTCAATTTTTACCTCTCTATCTACATTATTCCGTGGTTTATTACGTTTTCAAATTTATACTGACTTTTTTATCACCCGGTAGACTGAAACATTCATAACGGGTGGCAGGGTCAAAGAATCCAGTGAAATTTTTTTTTAAGTGCTTTATCTGAAAACTACCTTGAGCAGTTAAACAGAGAACCGACTCGTGGCGATAACATATTAGAGCTTCTGGTGACAAACAGACCCGAACTATTTGAAACAGTTAACGCAGAACAGGGAATCAGCGATCATAAAGCGATGATTTCAGCCGTAAATAGAAATATTAAAAAAGGTAGGAAGATTTTTATGTTTAGCAAAAGTGACAAAAAGCAGATTTCAGAGTACCTGACGGCTCAACACAAAAGTTTTGTCTCAAGTACACATAGTGTTGACGATAAGTGGAAAAATTTCAAAACCATCATACAATATGCATTAGATGAGTATGTGCCAAGCAAGATCGTAAGAGATGGAAAAGAGCCACCGTGGTACCACAACTGCTGCGGAAGCAAACATAAACATATAAACATAGCCAAAGCCTTGCAGACAAACAAAAATTACGCGAAGCGAAATGTAGTGTGAGAAGGGAGGGCTATGCGAGAGGCGTTCAATGAATTCGAAACTAAAGTTCTATGTTCTGACTTGGCAGAAAATCCTAATTTTGGTCTTATATCAAAGCGGTGGGTGGATCAAAACAAAATGTCCAGACACTCTGTGACCAAAACGGTACTGAAACAGAGGATGACAGACTAAAGGCCGAAATACTAAATGTCTTTTTCCAGAACTGTTTCACAGAGGAAGACTGCATTGTAGTTCCTTCTCTAGACTGTCGCACAGATGACAAAATGGTAAATATCGAAATAGACGGCAGAGGGATAGAGAAACAATTAAAATCGCTCAAAAGAGGAAAGGCCGCTGGACCTGATGGGATACCAGTTCGATTTTACACAGAGTACGCGAAGGAACTTGCCCCCCTTCTTGCAGCGGTGTACCGTAGGTCTCTAGAAGAGCGTAGCGTTCCAAACGATTGGAAAAGGGCACAGGTCATCCACGTTTTCAAGAAGGGACGTCGAATAGATGTGCAGAACTATAGACCTATATCTTTAACGTCGATCAGTTGTAGAATTTTGGAACACGTATTATGTTCGAGTATAATGACTTTTCTGGAGACTAGAAATCTACTCTGTAGGAATCAGCATGGGTTTCGAAAAAGACGATCGTGTGAAACCCAGCTCGCGCTATTCGTCCACGACACTCAGAGGGCCATAGATACGGGTTCCCAGGTAGATGCCGTGTTTCTTGACTTCCGCAAGGTGTTCGATACAGTTTCCCACAGTCGTTTAATGAACAGAGTAAGAGCATATGGACTATCAGACCAATTGTGTGATTGGATTGAAGAGTTCCTAGATAACATAACGCAGCATGTCATTCTCAATGGAGAGAAGTCTTCAGAAGTAAGAGTGATTTCAGTTGTGCCGCAGGGGAGTGTCGTAGAGCCGTTGCTATTCACAATATACATAAATGACCTTGTGGATGACATCGGAAGTTCACTGAGGCTTTTTCCGGATGATGCTGTGGTATATCGAGAGGTTGTAACAATGGAAAATTGTACTGAAATGCAGGAGGATCTGCAGCTAATTGAAGCATTGTGCAGGGAATGGCAATTGAATCTCAATGTAGACAAGTGTAATGTGCTGCATAGAAAGATAGATCCCTTATCATTTAGCTACAAAATAGCAGGTCAGCAACTGGAAGCAGTTAATTCCATAAATTATCTGGGAGTACGCATTAGGAGTGATTTAAAATGGAATGATCATATAAAGTTAATCGTCGGTAAAGCAGATGCTAGACTGAGATTCATTGGAAGAATCCTAAGGAAATGCAATCCGAAAACAAAGGAAGTAGGTTACAGTACGCTTGTTCGCCCACTGCTTGAATACTGCTCAGCAGTGTGGGATCCGTACCAGATAGGGTTGATAGAAGAGAGAGATAAGATCCAACGGAGAGCAGCGCGCTTCGTTACAGGATGGTTTAGTAATCGCGAAAGCGTTACGGAGATGATAGATAAACTCCAGTGGAAGACTCTGCAGGAGAGACGCTCAGTAGCTCGGTACGGGCTTTTGTTGAGGTTTCGAGAACATACCTTCACCGACGAGTCAAGCAGTATATTGCTCCCTCCTACGTATATCTCGCGAAGAGACCGTGAGGATAAAATCAGAGAGATTAGAGCCCACACAGAGGCATACCGACAACCTTCTTTCCACGAACAATACGAGACTGGAATAGAAGGGAGAACTGGTAGAGGTACTCAAGGTACCCTCTGCCACACACCGTCAGGCTTGCGGAGTATGGATGTAGGTGTAGATTTAACGAGCGTTCGATCGTCTGTAATGTTATGTTACAGCGTGTGTTAAGGAGATGACACGAAAAGAACTGTTGGCTACTGTTACCCGTTCCAAGCAAAGGGCTCCAATTTATGCAAACGTCAGCCTCGCCACAATAGGACGCTTAATGACGGAACGCGAAAATAAACCGCGTGGTTTACAGGGATCGCCACGAAGGAAAACTAGTAATTTTGGGAGGAAACCCGTCGTCGTAGACAATTTCATAAAATCGATCCTTCCGCAAACGATGGAGGACTTTTACATAAACCAAAAAATAGTGCCGACATTACGGAAACTACTTATTGCCGTGAAACAAAAAATCCATTTTCCAAGTTTATACCAGTTTTATTCATAACAGACTCACCAAAAGGAGTATTTAACTTTTCTAAAATTCCGCCGGCCGGAGTTGCCGAGCGGTTAAAGGCGCTACAGTCTGGAACCGCACGACCGCTAGGGTCACAGGTTCGAATCCTGCCTTGGGCATGGATGTGTGTGATGTCCTTAGGTTAGTTAGGTTTAAGTAGTTCTACGTTCTAGGGGACTTATGACCACAGCAGTTGAGTCCCATAGTGCTCAGAACCATTTCAACCATTTTTTAAAATTCCATACACTTTATTCTTAAAACAAACTTTATTAAAGATTTTCTAATCTGTTTTTACACAAAACAAATAATCGTTGATGCTACCAAAACACATGTATCCTTTTTGACAGCTGACAATAGAGCAAACAGCCAATGTGTATAACATTGTACACATACTTTTCAGACACGTTTACGAAGGCAGTGACAAAAAATGTAGTGAAAATCGAACTAGTACAACACACGAATTTGTAAATGTCTTGTTACTTTTTATACATTCATCGTGTTGCAAGACTTGTTAAGTTTCAACGCAGTCCTTAAAGAAAACTTCTGTCCTTTAGTAGAAACACAAAGTGAGAATAATTCTTAAATTCTACAGATTCATTGCGCTTTATGGGTAGCAGTAGAGGAACATACATTCACATGAACAGGCATTCGGTTCCCATGTTTGCAGAAGAATCCTGACTTACGTTCATATGTTAATATTATTTACTCTATAGCGTTGTGTTTCGGAAGAAGCTATCGTCTTTTGTATTCTTTACGGTATTAAAACATTTGTCTAAAAATTAACGCTGCCGGGCCGTATATGTACACGGGGTCGCCACCGATCTAAAGCGCGCGCCGAGGTAGCTGGTAATGTGGTTCTTGTTTGCGCCTCAGCAGATCCAAATATTTTTATTACTAGTCTTCGCTTTTTCTATTAGGATCTGATACTTTCTTTTCAGTGCAATAAAAGTATATTCTCTAATATTCGATGTTACATAAGTATAAGTACGTTCCATCTGAGGAAGGAGTTTGTTCGAATGGTTTAATCTACAAGACAGATTGCACTACTTGCAGTAAGATATTTCACACTTTCTTGTTATAAGTTTTCTTATTTCACATGCTGTGAAGATTCTGCTGCTGAATAGGAACGGTTATAAAGTAAGACTTTGAATCGCGCTATTTGTTACGGAACTTTTAGAAGCTGATGTCCTTTCTGACTGGACTTGACACTTCTCTTTCTGCCTTATAACATGTCCACGTATACTACAGGCAGAACAGCGTGGCTCTCACATGGACAAGAGAGCAAAGGCGCGTTTTAACAGCGCTAGCTTAAGAATTTTACACCCATCCATTTTGTAAAGTGGGTGACAGAGAGAAACGTGTGACGAGGGCCTCCCGACCGCTCGCCTGGTGCAAGTCTTTCGACTTGACGCCACTTCGGGGACTTGCGCGTCGATGGGGACGAAATGATGACGATTAGGACAACACGACACCCAGCTCCTGAGCGGAGAAAATCTCCGACCCAGCCGGGAATCGAACCCGGGCCCTTAGGATTGACAGTCTGTCACGCTTACCACTCAGCTACCGGGGGCGGACAACCGGGTGATGTGTGACCCAGACGCAGCCGATGGCTGCCGCTGGCGCGAGCTGCGATCGCGTGTACCACATTGAGACGCACGTGCTGTATGCACGAGTCACATCGTTTCAGGGCGTCCAGCAGCACTTTGAACTTGGCACTCACAACACCGTCCGTGTAGTGACAGCATTACGCTTCCCTAGAACAATGCGTGGAGATCAGCGCAAATACTGTTGAGTGGTACTTCAGATAGGTAAATAAATTAGTGAAATCAATGTGAAGTAGAAATTAGAAAAAAAATGAAAAACTTAGTTTAGCTTAGAAGAGTTACACACTGGCAAACAGCGGGCAGAGCAGCAGAGGCAATGACCGTGAAGTCGGCACGTTCAGGAGAAGCCATCGCCCTCCCCACATAAGCAGAAGCTGTCGATTCAGACGTCAGGGCATCGCCCGTCCGGCTCACGTGTTTCTCAATTGTCACATGTGATCAAAGACCCTCACCTACGTTCCGAGAGCCAATGACCGACGTTAACAAGATTCTTCGAGAAGCTTTACAACATGACAGAAGAGGCAATGACCGTGAAGTCGTTCACCTCCAGCGAACTGAAGAGAATAAATACGCGAGACGCAGTGGGCCCGACGGTAGTAGCTTTCAGTTCAGTTCCGGTACAGTCGGTGCTGAAGACCGTCATGCAGGAAGAGACTACATCGTACACAGAAGCACCGAGTCCGCCGCTGTAATGGAATAGCGAGCAGCAGCCTCGGCGCCAGAAGACAGAAGTTTGAAGGTATTTGAGGCCTGATTTTTATGTACTCGAG
The DNA here is from genome assembly GCF_023864345.2 of Schistocerca serialis cubense. Classification (NCBI taxonomy): domain Eukaryota; kingdom Metazoa; phylum Arthropoda; class Insecta; order Orthoptera; family Acrididae; genus Schistocerca; species Schistocerca serialis. The sequence continues at coordinate 47,973,163 of NC_064646.1, read as the reverse complement.
TGACTCGTGAGGACGGGAAGGAGACGGCCTCACGTCAGCAGTCACGTGTAACCTGGGACGAAGATCTGACAGCCGAAGACTGGCAAGCGGGAGTCCGTCGTTCGAGTCCGGGACACTGGCCTTCTCCCGCCGCGCCGCTCCGCTGGCCGACACACGACACACGCGGCCGCTTAGAGAAGAGAAACACTGGGACGCCACAGCCGAGGTATCACCGTCCGATTCACAACTTCGTCCTCAATAATTAAACGGGCCACCTCGCGATGCGCGTCTCCAGTCAACTGGGCGAAACGACGACACGAGATACACACCACCGTGCGTAATCAGACTCCGCCGCTCACGCAAGCAGAAGGCTTTTCAAACGACACAGCTGCCGCTCTCACAGCCAAAACAATCCAGTAAGGAAACCATTGTACAAAACTTTCGATAAAAGTTATCTTATGTAAAAATGCCTTTTGATTCTACCTCATACCTGAGCCAAGGTAGAAACCACCCTGCACAAATGTTAAGAGAGGAATAGTAATTTATTTAGTGTTTTTCACCCTGACATAATGCTTTAGAATCAAATGCCCTTTGCAGTAATGCTCATCCTGACAGTTGACCAGCGCCAACAGAGAAAACCCAGTCACAATACGGAGTAGCGGGGAGCAGAGAGTATTCGTCGTGAAGGGGTACTGTTGAGAATAACGACGACTATAGATACGACGTGTCCTCTGTGACAGGGGATGAAAAGCAGTTCGATATAAAATTAACGAAGAATGTTAACAAGTTGGAAATTACTACAATAATAGTGATTGCGATATATCTGTCGGCAGTTTAAACCGAGTAGGTGAGCGAGTAAGGTAACCAGGAAAATAACAATAACTACAGTTGTGCTATAGCATACAATGTAAAGAACTTCAGGCAAATAGTGTCAGATTAAGTAATACTACAGTTAACGGTAACAGTCGAAGATACTAGTAGGAAGACAATTGCGGAGTTACAGTTACAAGAACAGTAGGTAAAGGCACAGAAACAGAGATAGTTGCAGAGTTGATACAATTTCAAGATAGTATTCAGAGAAGGAGAGATGTTGCAAAAGATTAGTATTAAATTAAGGTGAGAGGTGTTAAGTTTTCGCTTTGGCTCGCGTAGTTTCTCTTAATGCTGTTCAGTCCTGACACGTTTGTAAATGCATTCTTTTCAGGGGCTGTCTTAATTACGCTGCCGTCCAGAGTCCGTACATTCTGAAGGCCGAAATGGGGTGTGGCGCTGTTTTAAATCCTTAGACGGTACTTTGTAAGATCTTGTCTTATTGCAAGCCCTGTCCTTGCTAATTTTTTTTTCCTTGTGGCTGAAGATCTGCGTCCTTTTTCGGTGTGAGACAAACTTGACAATTATTAGACGAGATTTCGAAGCACCTTATAATCTACGCACCATCCAATAACTCCTACCAATGTCTACCTTACCCATTTCAGTGCCTAATATTTCTCGTGCAACCTGTATAAGGAGGTCGTCTGTGTCTTCCGGCTCATCTTCGCTACGCCAAACAGCCGCACGCTATTTCGCCTTTTTATGTAGACTGAAGGTGAAGTGAGGAGAAAGGAAACGGAAGGAACTATTAAGGTAAGCTGCCCTGGGACCTTACGCGGAATCAGCGGCGATGCGGGAAAATGTATGCCACACTGGGACTCGAACCCGGGGCCTCCTGCTGACTAGCCGTCGCGTGAACCACTGTGGCAGCCGGACGCGGCGCCGAGTGCTGCCTCGGCACCCCCCGAGCCCGCCCACACCCCCTACCGGCAGTCCCCGGCTGTGCCCTCCACTCTCCCTACTCTGAGGTTCCCGCGGCAGGTCGAACGCAACTGTGCGTCCGCACTCAGTGTGGTAGATTCATTGCTCGTAGAGGCGAATCAGCTATATGAAAGCGTGTTGTCTGTTTATTCAAACATGTCAGAAAGAACAGACATCGCGTATCCCTAATATTTCGCCTTTACTACCCTCTCGGAAATTAGTCACACTCAAATTATTCTCGGGACCGGGAGCTGTCTGAGACTGTAAGTATAAAGCTCTGAAATGTTTACCGATTCGTGAAACGTGTATCGAAAAGACATATTCAACGCCACTGAAGGGGAAGCGTTTACCGATTGCGACAAAAACGTTGTTTCTACTCCAGTCGGATTTGAGTGTGGCTGTGAAGTTATCTGGTAATGTATGACAGGTCTAGGTGAAAAGAAGGTAATGTTGGATGTTATTACCGGCCTCCCGATTCCGTCGAGACAGAGTTATTCAAAGAAGGTCTACGCTCAGTAGTGCGGAAGTACCTAAATCGTGCAGTATTAGTTCCGAGCGTAGACTAGGACACCTATGGATTCGTTACAAGGTTTCCACATAAGTGGCCTTGCGAAGTACCGTTGAACACGTTTTTTTCGAAAACTGTCTTGAGCAGCTAGTTCGAGAGCGCACATACAATGCAAATACACACATAAAAAAAAAAATCTGCATCACCCCGGTTCCCAGAACTCCTGAAGATAAACGTTGACTGTGGATATCGTATCACACACACAGTCCCTTTGACTGTTTAAAGATGTCACCAAACCCGACCAAAGATGTGATCAACCGTGTATGAGCAGCGCCTATTACACAGACGGGGTCCGACAGCCGATCCGTTCCAGTCATTCCACCACAAAGTAGGTACACGGCTCGTGTTGTCTGTAGTTCAACCGTGCCTAGACCGTCAATACAGCGGTCCGCATTGTTAGTTTGTGCCAGGAAGGGCTCTCAACAAGGGAATTGTCGAGGCAAGTCGGAGTAAACGAAAGCAATGTTGTTCGGACATAGAGTAGATACAGAGACACGGGAACTGTCGATGATATATCTCGCTCAAGCTGCCCGGGGGCTACTACGACAATGGATGACCGCTGCCTACGGATTATGGCTCGGAGGAACCCCGACAGCAACGCCAACATGTTGAATAATGCTTTTCGTGCAGCCACAGGACGTCGTGTTACGACTCAAACTCTGCGCAATAGGCTGCACGATGCACGTCTTCACTCCCGACGTCCGTGGCGAGGTCCATCTTTGCAACCACGACACCGTGCAGCGCGGTACCGATGGCCCCAACAACATGCCGGATGGACCTCTCAGCATTGGCATCACGTTCTCTTCACCGATGAGTGTCATATATACCTTCAACCAGACAATCGTCGGAGACGTGTTTGGAGGGAACCCGGTCGAGCTCAACCCTTTAAACACACTGTCCAGCGAGTGCATCAAGATGGAGGTTCCCTGCTGTTTTGGGGTGGCATTATGTGGGCCAATGTATTCTCTGGTGGTCATGGAAGGCGCCGTAGCGGCTGTACGATACGTGAATGCCATCCTCCGACCGATTTTTTTTAATTTTTAGTGCAACGATATCGGCAGCATACTGGCGAGGCATTCGTCTTCATGGACGACAATTCGCGCACCCATCGTCTTGTGGCTGACTTCCTTCAGGATAACGACATCGCTCGACTAGGGTGGCCAGCATGTTCTCGAGACATGTGCCGGCCGGAGTGGCCGTGCGGTTCTAGGCGCTACAGTCTGCCTCGGGCATGGATGTGTGTGATGTCCTTAGGTTAGTTAGGTTTAATTAGTTCTAAGTTCTAGGCGACTCACGACCTCAGAAGTCAAGTCGCATTGTGCTCAGAGCCATTTGAACCATTTTTCTCCAGACGTGTACCCTATCGAACATACCTGGGATAGACTGAAGAAGGCTGTTCATGGTCGACGTGACCCTCCAACCACACTGAGTGATCTACGCTGAATCGCCGTTAGGAGTGGGGCGATCTACCTTGATGAACTTGTGGATAGTATTCCACGACGAATACAGGCGTGTATTAATTCAAGAGGACGTGGTAGTGGGTATTAGAGGTTCATGTGTGTACACCAATCTGGGCAACCACCTCTGAAGGTCTCGCTGTATGGTGGTATAACATGCAATGTGTGGTTTTTATGAGCAATAAAAAGGGTGGAAACGATGTTTATATTGATCTACATTCCAATTTTCTGTGCAGGTTCCGGAACTCTAGGAACCGAGATGATGCAAAACTTTTTTTGATGTGAGTATTTTAGAGCATGTAGCTACAAAGATGACTGGACTCACCGACGGTGACACTACTGAAACAGGCGTTAGTGATAATGACGTCTTCGTAGCGACGATGGTTACTTAAGTTAGTAAATCAATCAAGAAAGCTAGGAGAGTAGTTTTGCTAGAAAGAGCAGAAAAGCGGTTATTAGAATCTCAGACAGTGAATGGACATTATTTAGTTCCAGTATGATGGATGTAGAGTAATTATAGGGGAAGTTTGAACAGATTGTAAATCGTACTGTGGAAAAGTATGTGCCTAGTAAGTGAATGAAGGATGGAAAAGATACATTGCGGAAAATGATGAGGAAGCAAAGACTGTTGCACTCTCAGTTCAAAATAGAGCGGGCTAACGACAAGTAAAGGTTAGTACAGATTCGAGCGTCTGTGGAATGATCGATGCTCGAGCATAAAGCTGTCACCGTCATACCTTAACAAATTATCTTGAAGAGATCGCGAGACTATTCCGGTCCTACGTAAAACCGCTAAGTAGGCCCAGCCTGGTGTGCTAGTAGAAAACAACAAAAGGAATGCTGCAGTTTTAAATTTCATGTTTAAGAAATGTTTCACGCAGGAGGATCGTAGAAACATACAGTCGTTCAACTCTCATGTCGACACCATGGTAATAGACATACCTGGCCTAGAGAAGCAGCTGGGAGATTTGGTAACAAATAAGTCGCCAGGTCCTGACGGAATACCGATTCGGTTTCACAAACAGTACTCTACGGCATTGGCCCCTTATTTAGATTGCATTTATCGTGAATCTCTCGCCTAACGCAAAGTCCCACGTGACTCCTATATACACTACACTATTGGCTATTAAGATTGCTACACTACGAAGATGACGTGCTACAAACGCGAAATTTAACCGACAGGAAGAAGATGCTGCGATATGCAAATGATTAGCTTTTCAAAGGTTGGCGCCGGTGGTGACACCTACAACGTGCTGACATGAGGGAAGTTTCCAACCGATTTCTCATACACAAACACTAGCTGACCGGCGTTGCCTGGTGAATCGTTGTTGTGATGCCTCGTGTAAGGTTGTTGTGATGCCTCGTGTAAGGAGGAGAAATGCGTACCATCACGTTTCCGACTTTGATAAAGGTCGGATTGTAGCCTATCGCGATTGCGGTTTATCGTATCGCGACATTGCTGCTCGCGTTGGTCGAGATCCAATGACTGTCAGCAGAATATGGAATCGGTGGGTTCAGGAGGGTAATACGGAACGCCGTGCTGGATCCCAACGGCCTCGTATCACTATCAGTCTAGATGACAGGCATCTTATCCGCATGGCTGAAACGCATCGTGCAGCCACGTCTCGATCACTGAGTCAACAGGTGGGGACGTTTGCAAGACAACAACCATCTGCACGAACAGTTCGACGACGTTTGCAGCAGTATGGACTATCAGCTCAGTTACCCTTGACGCTGCATCACAGTCAAGAGCGCGTGCTATGGTGTACTCGACGACGAACCTGGGTGCACGAATGGCAAAACGTCATTTTTTCGGATGAATGCAGGTTCTGTTTACAGCATCATGATGGTCGCATCCGTGTTGGGCGACATCGCGGTGAACGCACACTGAAAGCGTGTATTCGTCATCGCCATACTGGCGTATCACCCGGCGTGATGGTATGGGGTGCCATTGGTTACACGTCTCGGTCACCTCTTGTTCGCATTGACGGCACTTTGAACAGTGGACGTTACATTTCAGATGTGTTACGACCCGTGGCTCTACCCTACATTTCAGCAGGATAATGCAAGACCGCATGTTGCAGGTCCTGTACGGGCCTTTCTGGATACAGAAAATTTTCGACGGCTGCCCTGGCCAGCACATTCTCCAGGTCTCTCACCAACTGAAAAGGCCTGGTCAATGGTGGCCGAGCAACTGGCTCGTCACAATACGCCAGTCACTATTCTTGATGAACCGTGGTATCGTGTTGAAGCTGCATGGGCAGTTGCACCTGTACACGCCATCCGAGCTCTGTTTGACTCAATGCCCAGGAGTACCAAGGCCGTTATTACGGCCAGAGGTGGTTGTTCTGGGTACTCATTCCTCTGGATCTATGCACCCAAATTGCGTGAAAATGTAATCACATGTCAGTTCTAGTATAATATATTTCTCTAATGAATACCCATTTATCATCTGCATTTCTTCTTGGTGTAGCAATTTTAATGGCCAGTAGTGTATAAGAACAGTAATAGGACGGACCTGCAAAATTACAGACCAATATCGTTAACACCCGTTTACTGCAGAATTCTTGAACATACACCGACGGAAAAAATCGCAACACTACAAGCAGTTGTGCGAGATAAACGAAAGTTGGTAGGCGTGTTTTTATATTTGAAAAATAATGTCTATTTAAATTTCCCGCCACGCACATAAGAGTGGTGTTAGTAGCGGCACTGTGAGGGTGAATATCAGGTTTGCTTTAAACAGACGCCGTGAGCGTCAGCTACCCTCTAGATTGCAGGTGTGGATTTGATCTTAGTCAAGAATGCCTTTGAGGAGACAGAGACGCCATTATGACCACCTTACTGAGTTTGAACGAGGTCGTGTAATAGGGCGACGAGAAGCTGGATGTTCCTTCAGCGATATCGCAGGAAGACTTGGCAGAAATGTAGCACTGTACACGATTACTGGCAGCGGTGACGGCGAGAATGTACGGTTGCCAAAAGGCCGGGCTCCGACCGGTCACGTGGCGCTACCGAGAGGGAAGCCAGTCGTGTCTGGCGTATGGCTCTGGCGCATCACATTTCTTCTGCAGCAGCAATTTGAACAGCAGTCGGCGACATAACGAAATGTTAAAAATCGGTTACTTCAGGGACAGCGCCGAGCCAGGAGCCCAGTAGCATGCATTTCACTGACCCCCAAAGCACCGCCATTTGCGACACAAACTGATATCGCACACCTTTACAACACAATGTGTGCCCGTTTCAATGCTTGCATTCAACATTCTGATCGTTACATCTGTTATTAATTTACCAGCATGTCACTTGTGCAACGGCTTATTTTGCGCTTACATTGCCCTGTGATGCTGCAATGTTAATCACTTAAATATGCTATATAGACAGATGTATTCCCGAAATTTCATTACTGTACATGATTTTTTCTTTTTTTTGTTGCTGTGATTTTTTTACCACCAGTTCATTTGGCCAGTCGCAGAAGCCGTCAGGCGCTGACGCCACCCTGCAACACTCCTCTGCCAGGCAGGCTGCATCAAGCACAGCCCCTGTAAATCATTAACTGCACAGTCCAGCGAGCTAAGAAATTTGCAGCTCGGTCCGCAGAAGTCCTTCGTGTACACGAGACACTAGAACAGGTGGTGTACATAACTGCGACAGGGTCACTCCTGCTACGGACCTTCTGCTGCATCCACCGTGACACGTGTGGCCCTCGAATGTAAGTGTGCCTCCCGGGCAGTCCCGTCGTAGCCGACAATTGCTGCCCACCACTACGAACCCAGCGTCGCCCCCGACTGCATGCCGCCTTCGCTTCCAGTGCACAGTGTTAACTATACAGACGGCGCTTCTATGAAATCGGCAAAAAATTAGATACACCATTTAAAGAATATCAAAAATTCCCTTTAACTAACAGCTAAAATTAAAAACTTTTCCATTCCTGATGATGGCAATTTCGTATCCTTTAACGTAGTTAATTGACTTACTAACATTCACATTTATGAGACTATTAAAATTACTGAAGAGAATCTTCTCCAACACAAAAACCTAATGTACAAGAAATTAAAGATGTCATTAGGTTATTACTTCTGATACTCTCCTACAACTATTTCAAGTTTAACGCTGAAATTTTTTTACGACCGGAAGCCTTTGCCATGCCCATTTGTATAACAAGTACGCTTGCTAACAGTTTTGTTAAACATCACAAAAGGCAGTACTTTAAGAAATTCCCCGTCAGAGCTAATAAAATTTAATATTATAGTATGTACATGGACGAAATCTTTGTGTCAATTAGAAGATCACTCAGTGACACTTTCACTACAATGACATAACTGAATAGTATATACACTAGCATTAATTTTCACCATCGAGTTAGAACAACAACAACAACATCCAACTGACTGAATCTGATTATAAAGAGTGATAATGGTATTTGGCATTTATCGTAATCCCACTTGCACAGATAATGATATCTACAATAATTTCTGCCTCCCACGAACCCTTTCTATGATTCACAGATTAGTCAGTCTTCCCCTAGAGCGGAATGAAATTGCAATGAACTAGGAATCCTTAGACATGTAGCACTGAACGACGTTTTCATTGCACAAATAACTGGTAAAACGTTCGCTGCAAAATTACTCAGTCGCAATACTACTGGTGAGATTACACTGCAGAAAGAGCAACAAGCTAACACTATTTGTCCCTACCATAACGTGGACCTGTTTCTGGCTGAATAGCTGAACAGTTTCGTAACAGCGAAGTAAGAACAGGCTTCTGTACCGACGACACGTTAGGCCTGACCGTACGTCACAGCCTACAACACAATAAACCTTCCACACACTCTGGGTTCCATAGGGCCTGTAGCGTAGTAAAGTCAGCATGTTACATATTTATAAGAAGTGCACAGATTCACAGCTATGTGATATTAATTTTCATTTCTTTCACTTTCGCTATAGATTTATTTCGGCTAAACTGCCATTATCGATTATATAATTATCGATGGACTAACATACAAATAACATCTTTGGTAACAGTATTTTGACTGTCGTTTCTGTTTGTTGAATTAAGGCAGTAATTAAAAAGTTGTCAGAGTAATTTCACAGTTTTGGAGCTACGACGTAAACATATGAGATTGTGGCTCCAAAGCTGTTACTGTCGCAACAAATTAATTACTGTTTTAAATCAACAATCTACATCAGTTTATCTAGACAATACATATGTCATTTGATAATGACGATTTAGCCGAAACAGATCTGTAGTGAAAGTGATCATCATCATCATCATCATTTAAGACTGATTATGCCTTTCAGCGTTCAGTCTGGAGCATAGCCCCCCTTATAAAATTCCTCCATGATCCCCTATTCAGTGCTAACATTGGTGCCTCTTCTGATGTTAAACCTATTACTTCAAAATCATTCTTAACCGAATCCAGGTACCTTCTCCTTGGTCTGCCCCGACTCCTCCTACCCTCTACTGCTGAACTCATGAGTCTCTTGGGTAACCTTGCTTCTCCCATGCGTGTAACATGACCCCACCATCTAAGCCTGTTCGCCCTGACTGCTACATCTATAGAGTTCATTCACAGTTTTTCTTTGATTTCCTCATTGTGGACACCCTCCTGCCATTGTTCCCATCTACTAGTACCTGCAATCGTCCTAGCTACTTTCATATCCGTAACCTCAACCTTATTGATAAGGTAACCTGAATCCACCCAGCTTTCGCTCCCATACAACAAAGTTGGTCGAAAGATTGAACGGTGCACAGATAACTAAGTCTTGGTACTGACTTCCTTCTTGCAGAAGAGAGTAGATCGTAGCTGAGCGCTCACTGCATTAGCCTTGCTACACCTCGCTTCCAGTTCTTTCACTATGTTGCCAACCTGTGAGAATATGCATCCTAAGTACTTGAAACCGTCCACCTGTTCTAACTTCGTTCCTCCTATTTGGCACTCAATCCGTTTATATTTCTTTCCCACTGACATTACTTTCGTTTTGGAGATGCTAATCTTCATACCATAGTCCTTACATTTCTGATCTAACTCTGAAATATTACTCTGCAAACTTTCAATCGAATCTGCCATCACAACTAAGTCATCCGCATATGCAAGACTGCTTATTTTGTGTTCACATATCTTAATCTCACCCAGCCAGTCTATTGTTTTCAACATATGATCCATAAATAATACGAACAACAGTGGAGACAGGTTGCAGCCTTGTCTTACCCCTGAAACTACTCTGAACCATGAACTCAGTTTACCGTCAACTCTAACTGCTGCCTGACTATCCATGTAAAGACCTTTAATTGCTTGCAAAAGTTTGCCTCCTATTCCATAATCTCGTAGAACAGACAATAACGTCCTCCTAGGAACCCGGTCATATGCCTTTTCTAGATCTATAAAGCCTAGATACAATTCCCTGTTCCACTCATAACACTTCTCCATTATTTGTCGTAAGCTAAAGATCAGGTCCTGACAACCTCTAAGAGGCCTAAACCCACACTGATTTTCATCCAATTGGTCCTCAACTAATACTCGCACTTTCCTTTCAACAATACCTGAGAAGATTTTACCCACAACGCTGATTAAAGAGATACCTCTGTAGTTGTTACAATCTTTTCTGTTTCCATGTTTAAAGATTGGTGTGATTACTGCTTTTGTCCAGTCTGATGGAACCTGTCCCGACTCCCAGGCCATTTCAATTATCCTGTGTAGCCATTTAAGACCTGACATTCCACTGTACTTGATGAGTTCCGACTTAATTTCATCCACCCCAGCTGCTTTATTGCACTGCAATCTATTGACCATTTTCTCCACTTCCTCAAACGTGATCCTATTTCCATCATCATTCCTATCCCATTTTACCTCGAAATCTGAAACATTACTGATCGTATTTTCACCTACATTGAGCAACTCTTCAAAATATTCCCTCCATCTGCCCAAGGCATCCACAGGATTCACCACCAGTTTTCCTGACTTGTCCAAAATACTTGTCATTTCCTTCTTACCTCCCTTTCGAAGACTGCTAATTACACTCCAGAATGGTTTTCCAGCAGCTTGACCCAATGTCTCCAACCTGATTCCAAAGTCTTCCCAAGATTTCTTCTTGGATGCTGCAATTATCTGTTTGGCTTTGTTTCTTTCTTCAACATAACTTTCTCTGTCTACCTGAGTTCTAGTATGTAGCCATTTTTTATATGCCTTCTTTTTCCTTTTACAGGCTGCCTTGACTGTGTCATTCCACCAAGCTGTTTGCTTCCTCCTACTTTTACACACTACTGTTCCAAGACATTCTTTAGCCACTTCTAGTACTGTGTCCCTGTACCTTGTCCATTCCTTTTCCAATGACTGTAATTGACTACATTCAACTAACTGGTACCTTTCTGAGATCGCTGTTATGTACTTGTGCCTGATTTCCTTATCCTGAAGTTTCTCCACTCTTATCCTCCTACATATGGCCCTGACCTCCTGCACTTTCGGCCTCGCAATCCCAATTTCACTGCAGATTAAATAATGATCAGTGTCATCAAAGAATCCCCTGAATACACGTGTGTCCCTCATAGCCTTCCTGAATTCCTGATCTGTTATTATATAGTCAATGACAGATCTGGTTCCCCTGCTTTCCCACGTATACCGGTGAATGTTCTTATGTTTAAAAAAGGAGTTTGTGATTACTAAGCCCATACTGGCACAGAAATCCAAGAGTTGCTGCCCGTTCCTGTTGGCCTCCATATCCTCTCCAAATTTACCCATAACCTTTTCATACCCTTCTGTTCGATTTCCAATCCTGGCGTTAAAATCACCCATGAGCAGAACACTGTCCTTGTCCTTTACTCTAACAACTACATCACTGAGTGCCTCATAAAAACTATCCATCTTATCTTGATCTGTTCCTTCACAATGCGAATATACTGACACAATCCTAATTTTCTTGTTAGACACTGTCAAATCTATCCACATCAGTCGTTCGTTTACATACATTATTGCAACTACGCTGGGTTCCATTTCTTTCCTGATGTAAAGCCCTACACCCCATTGTGCTATTCCTGCTTTGACTCCTGACAAGTAGACCTTGTATTCTCCCACTTCTTCTTCTTTCTCACCCCTTACCCGAATGTCACTAACAGCTAAAAAGTGAAAGTGAAAGAAATAAAAATTAATGTCATAAAGCAGCGAGTCTGGACGTTCCTTATAAAATCATCGTCTCGGCTTTATAAAATTAACTGTAAGAATGAATTAAGTTTAATACAGGACAGAACATTCGTTCTAGAGAACAGTACACCAGTGACAGTTTTAGATCGCTGTCTGCGACTAAACACAGGTTAGATAACATGGAAAGCTTTTGCTTATTTTAACGTGATGATCATTTCTGGTGCTGTGAACCAACACACTCTACAGTGTGTCGACATGTTGCACTGGCCTGCTCGATCACCAGATCTGTCTCCAACAGAGCCCATTTGGGACGTCATAGGACGACAACTCCAGCTTTAACAGTCGCTGTATTGACCAGCCAACTGCAGCAAGTACCACAAACTGACATCCGGTAACTCACAAACAACACATGCACGTTTGCATGCTTGCAGTCAACATTCTGGCGGTTTCACAGCATTTCGCATTTGCAATGGCTTCTCCCGTGCTTACGTTAACCTGTGATCTTGCAATGTTCATTACTTACATATATGCCACAGAGCAACGTATTCTCAAAATTTCATCGCACTACTTTCATTATTTTCTGTTGCTGCGATTGTTTGCCGATAGCGTATTTCGAATTTTTTTTATTCCTGTAAACTAGCTTTCGAGACTTTCAAGGCTCTTCTTCAGAAGGGGGCGCAGAAAAGCTACATCTTTATCTCCGTAGTGTGATGAGAGATACTGTCTGTGCGACAAGAAGATAGATAAAGTAACTTTAATGTATCACAATGAGTGGCAATTATATTGCAGGCTCTGTCGGAAAATGAATTCCTTTTCTTACTCCTGTTGTGACGTACAATTTATATCCACCTGGTAGCTTCCATTTTCATTGTATACTGTCACCCGTACAACTAATGTATATCACGAAGATCCACTTTCAAATGACTATGTTACACGCCCTGAGAGAATCAGCATACAATTCAGTTTAGATTCGTACACGCATACAACATCTACATCCACGTGATTAATCCGCTATTAACAATAAAGTGCCTGGCAGAGGGTTCAACGAACTACCTTCGAGCTGTCTCTCTCTATCGTTTCAATCTCGAATGGCGCGTGGGAAAAACGAGCACTTAAATTTTTCTGTGCAAGCCCTGATTTCTCTTATTTTAATGTGATCATCATTTCTCCCTATATACGTCGATGCCAGCAGAATGGTTTCGCAATCGGAGGAGAAAACTGGTGATTGAAATTTCATGAGGAGATCCCGTAGCAACGAAAAACGACTTTGTTTTAACGATTGCCACTCCAATTCACGTATCATGTCTGTGGTGCTCTAGCCCCTCTTTCGCGATAATACAAAACGAGCCGTGGGTCCCATCTGATACGGATCACACAACGCACAGCAATGCTCCAGAATAGAGCGGACAAGGCCGGCCGAAGTGGCCGTGTGGTTAAAGGCGCTGCAGTCTGGAACCGCAAGACCGCTACGGTCGCAGGTTCGAATCCTGCCTCGGGCATGGATGTTTGTGATGTCCTTAGGTTAGTTAGGTTTAACTAGTTCTAAGTTCTAGGGGACTAATGACCTCAGCAGTTGAGTCCCATAGTGCTCAGAGCCATTTAGAGCGGACAAGCATTGTGAAGCAGTCTCTCTAGTAGATCTGTTGCATCTTCTAAGTGTTCTGCCAATGAATCGCAAGTCTTTGGTTTCCACTACCAGAACACAATCTATGTGATCGTTCCAATTTAGGTTATTTGTAATTGTGATCCCTAAGTATTTAGTTGAATTTACAGCCTTAAGATTTGTGTGGCATACGGCGTAAAAGAAATTTGGCGGATTTCTTTCAGTACTCATGTGAGTGACTTCACACTTTTCTTTATTAAGGGAAAATTGCCACTTTTCACACAATACAGATACCTTATCTAAATCATTTTGCAAGTCGTTTTGATCGTCTGATGACTTTACTAGACGGTAAATGACAGCATCATCTGCAAACAATCTAAGACGGCAACTCAGATTATCTCCTATGTCGTTAATATAGATCAGGAACAATAGAGGGCCTATAACGCTTCATTGGGGAACGCCGGATATTACTTCTGTTTCACTCGATGACGTTCCGTCGAACTGTGACCTCTCTGACAGGAAATCACGAATCCTGTCGCACAACTGAGGCGATATTCCAAGGGCACGCAGTTTGGTTACAAGACGCTTGTGGGGAACGCTGTTGAAAGCTTTCTGGAAATTTGAAAATAAAGAATCAATTTCACATCCCCTGTCGATAAAACTCATTACTTCTTGAGCATAACAAGTGTTTCGCAAGAACAATGTTTTCTGAATCCGTGCTGACTGTGTGCCAATGAATCGTTTTCTTCGAGGTAATTCGTAATGTTCGAATACAGTATATGTTCCAAAACGCTACCGCAAATCGACCTTAGTGATATGGGCCTGTTATTCAGCGGATTAGCCCTACTTACCTTTTTGGGTATTGGTGTGACCTGAGCAATTTTCCAGTCTTTAGGTACGGATCTTTCCGTGAGCGGTTGAATATAATTGCTAAATATGGAGCTATTGTATCAGCACACTCAGAGGAACCTGACTGGTATACAATCTGGACCGGAAGCCTTGCCTTTATTAAGTGATTTAAGCTGCTTTGCTACACCGAGGATATTTACTTCTATGCTTCTCATCTTGGCACTTTCTGTTGACTGGACTTCGGGAGTACTTACTTCGTATTCTTTGCTGAAGGAGTTTCGGAAAACCATGTTTAATAACTCTACTTCAGTGGCACTGTCATCAGTGACTTCACCGTCATTTTCGCGCAGTGAAGGTACTGATTGCGTCTTGACATTGGTGTACTTTATGTATGACCAGAATCTCTTTGGGTTTTTCGCCAGATTTCAAAACAGAGTTTTGTTGCGGAAATTATTCAGAGAATCTCGCACTGAAGTAGTCGCTATATTTAGTTCTGCAAAACTTCGCCAGTCTTGGGGATTTTGGATTCTTTCAGATTTGGCATGCTTTTTCGTTGCTTCTGCAACAGCGATTTGACCCGTTTTGTCCATGGGGGATCAGTACCATCACTTATTAATTTATGTGGTATATATATCTCTCAATTGCAATCGATACTATCTCTTTGAAATCATTCCATATCTTTTCTACGCTTACATGATCAGATCGGAAGGAGTGGAGGCTGTCTCTTTAAAAAGCGTTAAGAGCATTATCAGCTTTTTAAAAATAGATGTACTTTGAGTTTCTTTTTGATGGTCGTACGTGTTACAGTATTCAGTGTAGCAGCAACTGCCTTATGCTCGCTAATCCCTGTATTCGTCATGATACTACCTATTCATCCAGGAATATTTGTTGCTAAGAGGTCAAGTACGCTTTCGCAACCATTTCTGCTTCGAGTGGGCTCACGAACTAATTGTTCAAAATAATTTTTTGAGAAATCATTCAGTACAATTTCGGATGACGTTTTATGCCTGCTGCCGGCTTTAAACGTATAAATTTTCCTGCATATCGAGGGTAGATTGAAATCACCACCGACTATAATTGTATGAGTGGGTTACCTATTTGAAATTATACTTGTGGTGTCACCGCCAGACACCACACTTGCTAGGTGGTAGCCTTTAAATCGGCCGCGGTCCGTCAGTATACGTCGGACACGCGTGTCGCCACTATCAGTGATTGCAGACCGAGCGCCACGACATGGCAGGTCTAGTCTAGAGAGACTTCCTAGCACTCGCCCCAGTTGTACAACCGACTTTGCTAGCGATGGTTCACTGACAAAATACGCTCTCATTTGCCGAGACGATAGTTAGCATAGCATTCAGCTACGTCATTTGCTACGACCTAGCAAGGCGCCATTACCAGTTACTATTGATACTGTGAATAATGTACCGTCAAGAGCGACGTTCACCATTAATGGATTAAAGTTAAGTATTCCACCAGCTACGTCCGTTTTTTCTAAATTCTAATTTCCTTGTCCTGTTCCAGACCTCACGCCAGGCTGCGTGAGCTAAAACGCGTGCCTTTCGGTCTCCTTCTAGTAACACGGTGTTGGCTCTCCTGCCAACCACAACAAGACTCACGTTTTCTTTCAACTGTTCAGCAACTATATTCACTCAGTCGGGGGTTGTAAATCTACCCAATTAATAGTTTAGTCCGATTGAAAAGTATAGCCTCTACCCATTCTATAACGCAGGAACTATCTACTTCAGTTTCACTACAAGGTAAACTACTTCTGTCAGCAATAAATACTCCAGCACCAACTGTATTTAATCTATACCTTCTGAACATAGTTAGGTCGTTTGAAAAAAATTTCGGCTTAACTTATTTTCGGCTTTAGCCAGCTTTCCGTACCTATAACTGTTTGAGCTTCAGTGCTTTCTATTAGGGCTGGAGCTTTGATTCTTTCCCAACACAGCTACGATAATTTACAACACTGATCGTTTCTACAACCACCTTACTGTGTTTTACCTGCACCTTTCAGACGGACGCCATTTCTATGGTTTCCTGAGACCCTCTAACCGAAAAATCCACCCCCGCCGCCCCCGTTACCCGTGTGGACTCCTGACCTATTAAACGGAATCCAGAAACCCACTACCCTATGGCTCAAGTCAAGGAATCTGAGGCCTACACGGTCACATAACCGCCTGAGCCTATGATTCATACCTTCCACTCGGCTCTGCACCGAAGGACAACAGTCGGTTCTGTCGATGGTGGGCTCCGCCTTAATCTCGCAAGCAAGACTGGCAGTCTTTACCACATCCGTTAACTAAAACCAGAGAGAATCTCCTCCAATCCAAAGCGACACACGTCACTGGCACCGACCTGGGCCACCACCTGCAGTTGGCTGCACCCTGTACTCTTCATGGCATCCGGAAGCACTCTTTACAAATCAGGAATGACTCCCCCACCTTGTGCACACTGCCGTCCTTCCCCTCCTTGGCAGCCATGTTACTAAGGGGGCCCAGTTACGCGCCTATTGTTGGAGTTCCGAACTACCAGCAAACTCACCTTCTGTGAACGCCCAGAATTTGCGTTCCAAAAAGCTTCCTCTGGAGGCCCTACGATCGGCCCCTCGCAAAGTCATTCGCTGCCTGCCACACTTTGGAATGATCTCTCACTTGACCACCGGTGAGGGATCAACCTCAGCGCTGCAGACCAACACAAATTTAGGATAATGACATCGGTGCTGCTCAAAAATCTGCAGTCAGAGAAGACAATTCCAAATGCAAGGGAAAAAGACACAAGAATGCTGTGAGTAAATATCAGAAACTTATCTATTCTAAAGAATGTTCCTAGATGTACAAAACGACCAAAATTGTAAATTCCGTTTACGGTGTTTTAAAAGAATTAAACGATATGAGTACTGATATGGTAAAATAAACCGATTTTGGATTTCTTCATGGTTACGTGACGTTACGTATATATCTGTTTTGTATTTATATTCGTCCATGCCTTTCGTTTGAGCATTCACTCACGCTAAACAGGTCTCTGCTGCCACGTCATTATCACTTGTCATCGATGAAGGGTGAAAAACAAAGGAAAGAGTATTCACTTTCTTTTGCCTGATGGCGGATTTAGGTAGTGGGGATGCATGGCAGAAGCGCATTCTTACGCAGCTTTGGTAAAAATAAACGTACGTTTATACCGTAACAGCGTTGCGTACGTTTATTAGGACTCTATAATCATACTGATATACTAAAAAGGACAACCAAATCAGCATCCACTGCAACGTGGATAGTAGCACGAGAAGATTTGTTTTTACTTTTTAGATATTACTGCAGACTCTAGAAGATTCGAAGCTCAAGGGACCGTTACAATCGAGTCTGCACAATTCGAAGTTCAGAGGATCTAAGAAAAAGTTCGAATAATTAATTCTATTTAACTCGACTTTATTCTAGATGGAATCACGAAAAATCGAAATAAAATTTTGATTTTTTTTACTATTGTATTCCCAGTTTTCTTACATGTTATTTCCTTTTGTATTTGAAACGGAAGGCACACACAAATGTTCGAAAAAACATAAATTCAGCTTCATTCATTTTTCAATGCTGAACAAACTGTCGCGAATGGCCGCATTTTGTAAACTAAATTTCTCATAAACGACCTTGTGTCTTTGGAGTTAGCGTGTCGCTCCTTCTTTATATCTGAGACTTCGGTTCCCAGACTAACAGTTTGTGATTTAGCGTTCCGTTAAGCTATAACCTCCGACAAATACCTTTTGTACCCTGCATTGAGTAAGCCAATTCCATAAGCTTTCAGCAAGAAGCGGGGACTCGCCTCGCCCGGTCTGCTTGCTCCCGCCTTTTAATACTTATCGGCAACATTATCTTTCCGCTCAATGATCGTTTGCAGCATGAATGGTGGAATCCCGAAACAATTCGTTACCTGCTACTTCTCGTTGCTTTCCACAGCGTCGAAACTTGTTTCTGTTTTACGAAAGTCGAAAACTTCCTGGAAGTTATTCTGACGTGAAAACGTCTACTTTCTCCTTGGTCGAAGATTCTTGTGTGACAAAATGGCGTCAGATTTGAATCACTAATAACTACGAGACCGACAGTGCGCAAACAAAGGTAAAGTCCACGCCGTCTGTACGTGGTTGTCGCTTATTGCCTGTGTTGTCATCGTACTAGTGTAGGCATATGCGCGTCATTGTTACAAATCAGCTTTGTGTAAAGTTATAAACTGGTGTAGCTGTAAGCTAGGATACTGATTTGGGTGTCATTGCGATAAACAGCTTAGGGAGCGCCGCTAGGAGTCTTAGAAAATAAAAATATTCGCCGGAATATAAACTAAAATCTATATTGAGGTTAAACCTATGACACAAAGGAAGAGTTCGTCTCATAGGACGTAAATATGCTCTTAATTACAAGAAAAGGCGAGAAAAGCCCTCCCAGAAGCCTAAAAAGTGCAGCGCTAAGAGAATGCGACAGCTTCCGCAGAGTCGGAAAAAAAGGAAGAAACGGCGCCACGCGACAACGTACTCAAAGGCTATATCGTACACCAGCCACTGAAAGTCAAAAATTGTGAGTAACCGTGTGACCACTGTATTAAAGATAATGATAATTAAATTACATATTAATATGAAACACATGTTACGATTTTATACCAACGTTTTCACGAAAAATCTACGCCGCAGACCTGAACTGCACACACACAAATTTACTTGCAACTGATTAATATGCTGTGGTATTTCGTGCATTGTTAAAAACAGATGCCTGTCACAAGGTGCTAAATGACGTTATAATTACCTGAACAACTGATGAAACAAATAGAATTATCCGGTGTAAGCTAGGCGTTGACTTGTAATTATAGAATGTCTGCGGGTCGTTCTGCTATGACAGTCGCCTCGATTAGTGCAGAAGTTTCTTCGGTTTTCTGGAGGCATTTGGGAACAGGTTGAAACAAACGATTAACAAGTGTCGACTGCATACAGTCGCAAAGGCTGATTTCAAATGTCTGATAACTGTAAAGCAACTACAGCCACGCAATAAAACGGGACAGCTAGCAATCGGAGGTAGACACTTCCCCCTCATAGCGTTCAAATGTTGCCGGCTAGAGTCCGCCACTCAGCGTCCGATGTAAACACAGACGACAACAGGAAGTGTTGTACTGTGACACGACTACCAGATCGAGTTGAGAGCAGGAAACGGCCGGGGTCCCCGGTGGTCTAGTGGTAAGGGGTCTGGAACGTTCCAGCGCCTCGGCTGGGGCTATTCGCCCCAGCCGGGCCGGGGTTCTATCCCCGGCCGGCGCTGGAATTTTCAGATTTCCGAACACTAGCCTCCACCTCTGCCCTGGCATGTGGCGCATGCCGGGCACCCCCGTGGGGTCCGTGCTTCGGATCCCACGTGGCGCTCACTCCCACACTACAAACTAAACCTGATTATGCTGCTGCAAACACTTATTTTAAATTTTAATACGCACACTTTCTTCACCAGACCAGATCTACATATATTTTCGAGGTACTTTCTACATAATATATCTCACTGTCAAAAGAAACTCCATAGCATCATTAATATTTGTAGGATTACAACAACGAAATAAAATCTGTACTAAAAAAAAACTAAATACGTTTTATTTTCGTTTTTGTGCTAAATTCTGCTAAGATAAATATCAAAACAGCTTGTAGTTAACAATCAGTAATTAGAAAAATAAGTTTGACTGCAATAGTGATACATATATTACATATTTACTTAGCTCATTCTCAGTGCTGATACAGGATAAATTATTTCTATGTCAAAAGAAATGCAGAATATTATATCAATACCATCGCACAATTTTCAGGTGTCTCAGTCTGCCTTTTCTTTTTAGTATCCTGATTGATTATATAATAATAAATAAATTCTGTATCAGAAATAGTTTCGTAACAGTTCACACTCAATGCCTTTTATAAACGTATATTGTCACTAATTGTATTTTCAAAACGAACACACGCCTTTTTTTTTTCAAATTATTCAAGTGTCAAAATGAGATTATGATAGGACGCAGGTCACTAATGAGATAAACTCTTTCTTTGTATGAAAGAGGATAATTCTCCTGGTCTTATGTGAGCTGAATGCTCAATTAAACCGATGACATTTAACATTTAAAAAACGAATTTCTTGACGACTTTACTGACAGGTCTACATGTTTCATATAATATTTCTGTTGGTAGTTACATGACAACTTTTTTTTTTTTTTACTTTATTGTTATTTGAAAACCTGTACAACTCAGGTAGGCTGGCAGCGGCACACTACGCCGCTCTTCAGCCATAGCGTTTTACAAGAGTATAAAACATGGTGAATGACAATGAACAAAGTGACGGGCAAAAGAGAGAGGTCACAGAGACATAAAAAACACGGAGTCGTTCACATGTGACGATAACAACACTGAAAACACGTCGGCACGGCGCACAAAACACTGATGAGTCCGACGGCACAAGTGAACGTAGGAGTGGGACGGCGGACACCAAAAACACTATACGACGACACACACACGAGACACAAAAGGCGACGATCTCCGGCGCGCGAATGTTCACTATACGTGTGCGAGTCCGGGGACCTGCCAAGAGAGGAGGAGGAGGAAGGGGAGTGGGAGAGCGAGAGGGGAGAGCAGAGATGCCACGGGCAGGGGAGATAGGGGGGAGGGAGGTAGGGGGAGAGGAAGCCCGGGGGAAGAGGGGGAAGGGAGGGGACAGGGAGACGGAAAAAGAAGGGAAGAGAAGAGAAGGGAGGGAGGGTGCCGAAAGGAAAGGACACGGGAAGTGGGGGGCGGGGCAGGGTCAAAGTTGATAGGAGGGGTAGATGGAGGGGACGAGGACATCATCAGGGAGAGGGAGCTGGCGGAAGCCACCTTGGGAAAGGGTATGGAGGGTGGAGAGATGGAGACCGGGTGGGACGTGAGAATACAAGTGCGGCAGCGGGCGGGGGTGGGAGAGGATCGGGGAAATGAGCGGGTGAGGAGGATCAAGTTTACGTGAGGTGTACAGGATACGTATCCTTTCAAGGAAAAGGAGGAGGTGGGGGAAGGGGATGAGATCATACAGGATCCGCGTGGGGGAGGGGAGACGGATGCGATAGGCAAGGCGGAGAGCATGGCGTTCAAGGATTTGGAGGGATTTATAGAAGGTAGGGGGGGCGGAGATCCAGGCTGGATGGGCGTAACAAAGGATAGGGCGGATGAGGGATTTATAGGTGTGGAGGATTGTGGAGGGGTCCAGACCCCACGTGCGGCCGGAAAGGAGCTTGAGGAGACGGAGTCGGGAACGTGCCTTGGCTTGGATTGTCTGGAGATGGGGAGTCCAGGAGAGGCGACGGTCGAGGGTGACGCCAAGGTACTTAAGGGTGGGAGTGAGGGCGATAGGACGGCCATAGACGGTGAGATAGAAATCAAGGAGGCGGAAGGAAGGGGTGGTTTTGCCTACAATGATCGCCTGTACATGACAACCTCTCAGGCTCAGCTTTATATGAAAGTATCTTGAATGTCAGAAAAGAAATTATTATATTACTACCTCTACAGATTCAGTTGGTCTATTATTGTTATACTATAGTATCATTGACGTTGCATTGCAAGAGAGAGACTGCTACTATGGCTGTTTTCTTTTGCTACTAAATTCCGTGCCATATCTCCATTCTAAATGCTAAAAGGCGTGGATAAAACTTTTAGCCATACTATTTTCCTATTCTTCACATCGCTACCAGGTGTCGCTACTAGTCCCTCACACAGCCGGTCGTCCATAGCGCAGGGCTTCGCTACCAGAGGGCTCTAGCGGAGCTGGCGACGACTCACTCTGCCGGGATTTGCTGCTTCACTCCTGAACGTCTACGCCAGCTGAAATAACCGCTAAATCCTCACACTAAACGAGAGACGTAATAGCACCAAAACCAAATAAGGCAAATCGTGGTCAGTGCGAATACTGCCAAACCACCACTATGATAACTCCTAGCTGAAAATACTGATACAAACTATTTACAGAGGAATGGAGCACCTTACAGAAGCTGATCTAGAGGAAAATCAATTTGGAGGGAACAGAACCCATATTTATAACATCTTTATATACAGAAAATTTTTTTGACAATGTTGACCAGAATATGCAGTTTGAATTTAAGATGCTACCAGGAAAAAAATACAGCGAGCGAAACATTACTTAGAACTCCACCAGAAATTAGACAGCAGCTGTACGAGTTGAAGGACATAAAAGAAAGGAAATACGTGAGAAGTGAGTGAGACAGCGTTCTAGTCCATTCCCTGATGTTATTCAATCTATATACAGGGTGTTTCACAAGTCACGCTCCACACTACTCGGGGCTGTACAGGGGACTTAACTGATCAAGTTTTACATAGGAATCTACTTCTGAAAACGTCATCTAGCGACGCTACAGAGCGTCAAAGTTATAGGCACCGGCGCCTACAAAAATAGAGGGATCCCACGAAGATGTTACACTTTCTAAGATGATGCAGATGTATAAATGTATAAATTTGAGATTACGTCCTTGTACCGGAAAACTATAACAGAAAACCTTTCTGTTACCTCTGACAGTATGTACCGTTATCGTTGTGGCTAAGATGTAGGACAGGAAACTTTCAGAGGCGGTGGTATGGAACGAAAGAAGAAAACAAAGTGCAGTACACATAGGCTCTAAAATGCATACATCATGAACCATGAGCACTTGTTCACCTTCGCTAGCGTGAAACCCGTCTCCATTATTGAACAAGTGCTTATAGCTCCTGAAGTATGCAGTTTAGAGTCCATGTTTGCTGCACATTTTATCTTGTTTTGGTCTATACTGCCGTCTGTGAAAGTTGCCTACCCTACAATACTAGCAACAACAGTACAAGTACTTGTATTCCACTGTCAGAGGTAGGATAACGATTTTCACTTGCAACTTTCGACACGTTTGTTTCCGGTACAGAGGCCCTTACCTCAAATCGATACATTTGTCTGTTTCCATCATCCTAGGAAGTTTGTAACACAATCCCGGATCATCCTGTATATACATACATTTACCGGAGTTGGCGCCTGTAACGTCGTTGGGTGACGTTTGCAGGCACGAGTTTGTAAGTAAAACTGCGAGCTCTAGAAATGTGTAACGTGAATTGTGAAAGATCTTGTATAAAGACAGTAACATACAAAAAGGACGAGGAATTCGGGAAATTAATCAAAGGTGAAGAAGAAGAAATGAAAGTTGTTCCCTAATTGAACTCTCACTTTGCAGTGGAGTGTGCACTGATTTGAAATTTCCTGGCATTTATTCGCCCTGAAGAGAATCGCTGAAAAGATGGTCGAAATGTCGGTATTTTCAGTGTTTTATAATGACATGCCCTAGTACCCAAAATGATTTTCTTCAAGTTCTTTGTAGGAACTATATCGCTTCTCTCCGATATTTTGAGAATGATACAATTATTTTTTGCTAAAAACTAGCAACTGAAATAGTGCTTCAAATGATATAAATGGTACTTATGCTTTATGGTATGGAGACAGAAACGGTACTTGGCTTTAACGATAACAATATACAGGAAAATTCAGTAATGTTTCTGCAAAGTGGCATAACACCGAAATCCTGAAGTAAAATCGGATATTTCGAATGTGGCACGACACCAGCTGTACAGTTTACTGGACAGATACTGAGTTTTCCGAAATTCTAGCACTTTTAGAGGGAACTAAGCGACAATATTTTAAATTGGAACCCACGTACGGAAACGTATACCTTCCGTGCTACAGCCGTTTGAATACATGCTTGCTAGGTGGGTATGCAACAGGGTAGTCATCGTGGGAGGCGGAGGGGGTGGGGGGAGGTGCTTACGTCGGATGTCATTTACCGTCTGTCCCACCACTCTGACATGGCTCGTGCGTCACTCACGTGTCTGTCAGTATTAGAGCAACATTGCGGAGCGCCCTTTTGCCGAATACACCGACATGATCCTTCTGTATGGCGAAGCTCGTCGCCTTTATCACGCTCGTTTTCCGCAGCGTCCGACTTCATGGCATACGCTTTTCTCCACAACTGCGCAACGACTTTGAGAGAAAAAAAAAAAACTTATTAAGTTTCCTTTCAATGAGTGGAATTGTGGAACTATTGATGTACTGGGTCACACCTAATAACTTACTTGTGCAGGTGGTCGCGTTACCAACATGTTTTCAAATGGCTGTGGCGAGGAAACGGTGCGTTACAGGAGATGGGTTCCAATTCAGAATACGAATATTACGTACTCAGTCCCCCTCAACACTACAAGTCTGTAACGGGGATTTCGGAACATCCTGCATGTTTACGGTACATTGTACAGTTGTTGCCCCAACATAATTGAAATCTGCGAAAACATTTCATAATTTATGAGAGCTCATCAGGCGCGACTACGGTGTCCGCAGTGTAAAACCCAGGGGCCGTCTTGGCTACGGCGGCTCTGACGCCCACGAGAACAACTGTAGGTAGAGAGCGCAACACAGCTACTCTGCTGGACATTTTCCTCTAATGCTGCCAGATGTCTCTATTTTTAGAGGTATCTTGACCCGACCCGCACCAGCCTTAAGCGGAAAGCCAAATGTCCCAACTTCTGGCCACTGCTAACATTCTGAAATACACTATCCGATCAAAAGTATCCAGACACCTAGTAGTGGACTTCAATATGCGGTATGACCACCTTTTGTCTTTACGAGGGGTTAAACTCTGCTGGGAACGCTTTCAGTGTCGACGATATTTTACGCACCACACATGGTGAGAGTTTCATCTGTGTGTACGTACCAGACAATACACTGGCGAGCAAGATCGCCGCCTCTCTCCCCAATTTTGGAGCAATATGGGCAGCTCCTTGCAACCAGGTCGGGATTTTGACGATGTAACGAATCAATTGAACTGAATATGGTACGACATCCGTCAGGAGGACATCCACCAACATTATCAATCAGGATCAAGCCAAACAGCTGCTTGCTTAAGGGCCAGAGGTGGACCAATGCGTTATGACTTTCTCCTGAATGAATCACCCAATTTTCCTGCAATTGTTATCATTTGTTTGCCTCTACACGTACATCGCATCTACCGATTTCCTTCACACTGGGGTAATTTCTTGGTGGTACGGTTTAGACTGTAAATATATAGGGTGTATCAAAAAGAATCAACCGATTAAAAAAAAGTAACTATTATGTTATTCGACATATGTGCGTGAATAGCGTACCGCTGGAAAGAGCAAACCCTCGGGCTTTACATGGTCACCGCTTGGCAGCAGCACTGACCGCCCATTTCAGTCCCAGTAAAACTGGCGTCGCGACGACAGAAAGCGTTTTGTGTTCTGCATTTTGCGCAGTGTGGGCAGTAATAAGTGTTCGGCGTGACTTTGGTACAAGGTACGGTGCGGATCCTCCTACAGCACAGAGCATTGGACGATGCCATCAACGATTAAGAGAAACAGAATGTTTGCGGAAAGGCGAATCGCCGGGCCGTCCCCGAGTGCCTGACACAGGCGTCCAACGCATCCGCCACAGTTTCACGAGGGGTCCGCAGAAATCCGTTCGCCGTGCAGCTCGACAGCTCAGCACGCCCCCGATGTCCGTCTGGCGTCTCTGCGTCGACGTCTATGCATCAAATAATATTAAATTCAGCTACTGCGAGCTCTTCGTGAGGGTAATAACATCGTGTGAAGTTCCGTTAATTTACTCTCGGCAAGATGGAGGATGGCTGTTTTCTCCTACAGTTAGTGTTTAGTGACGAGGCAACATTCCATCTATACGGAAAGGTGAACTGTCATAATGTGACAATATGAGGTACACGACAACCGCATGAAGCTGTACAACATAAAATAGACTGCCCTAAATTTAATGTGTTTTTTGCAGTTTAACGGGAACAGGTGTAAGATTCATTTTTCTTTGCCGGAAACACTGTTATACGAAGCATATATCGCGATATGCTTGAAAACTTTCTTTTCCCACAGTTTGATTCGAATGACTTCATTTACCAATGGGATGGAGTACCGCGACAGTGGCATCTGGAAGTGGGGGAATTTCTAAATGAAACGATTACTGAACGATGGATCGGTCACACTGGACTAAATGACTCAGCCTTAGATTACTGGTCTCCAAGGTCACCGTACCCGACTATATGTGATTATATATGTATGATTTTGTAACAGACTCTTTATGTAGCTACGTTACCAACAGCTATAAATGAACTGAGACATTGCATAACAGCACCTGTGGAAACTGTAACTCAAGACATGTTTTCTGCAGTGTTGTTACAATTTGAACACCGCATTGACACATTCTGTGCATCTCAAGGATGCATATTGAACACCAATGAAAAGGATGAAAAAATCTTTTTCAGTTTCCGTTCATCAAAAAACAAAATTCATTGTATATGTTTCTTAGTTCCCGAATTATAGACGGCCAAGATCGGATGATTGTTTTTGATCCACACGGTATAGATAACGCACTTCAAAACCTCCCAATAATTAGGCAACTACCAAGATGGGAGATAACAAGTACTCACACATGCGTCTTTGCATGTGTTGGATAAAAAGTAGTAGCACAATGCCGTAACATGAAGGATGTGAGTCATTTGGTACGCACGCTTTCTGTTGCTGATAGATGGTGCTTAAGTAGTAAAGTCAGCGGCATAGGTCGTGTCTGAGTCAGTTGCGGTATGTACTACCTCAAAGTTGGAGAGGCGAGCTCAAGTGCCTTAATAGTATGTTTGGGAAACACGAAAAACATGCTTGGGTCAAGACTGAAAGGGCAGGCACGTAGTCGGAGCGCGCAACTATCTTTCCTTCCGGCGCTGCATTCCACCAACTTTCACGACAATGCACGACGCCAAACGACGAGCTCTGTGCAGGAGCTCCGCGTATGTGGCAGCGGGACATACTGGAACATCCACCGCATTCATCCGGTAGAGTCCCCCCAATTACGACCTGATCGCCCAAATGAACGAAGTATTTCGTGGCACGCGTTACAGCAAATGATAAGACACCCTATGGCGGTCCTAGCGAGACATCATCACAGATGGATGCTCTGACAGTGTATGACATCTTTCATGTGGGTGTGGAAATTGATCGAGACGCGAGACGGAAATGTAATAAAGTGAATTTTAGTCAGTGAAGTGTGGCATGAATTATAACCGAACTGCTACTACTTTTCATCCACCCCATGTATATTACCATACCCGTTTATTTTTACTCATAAAAATTTGTCAGTAGTCTTGTATGAAATGTTTTCACAATTTTGGTTTGTTTTCTTGATGTATAGCAATTCCTTACGAAAGATGGAAGTGTTTGATTTTCACTTAGAGCATGAATGTCCGATTTCCACTTACAGTACTGCCCTGGCTGCACATTTTCTGGATTAGAAATTGATGCCCTTAGCATAAATTTACTTTGGCTTGCACCACAGCACATTTACTTGACGTAAAATACGACGAAATACTCCGCCAATACAGTTCGATTACCATATCGTAACTGTTGGACCTGGTGGTCTACCGGCACAGCGCGTGCCTGCAAATCGAGAATCGCGGGATTGAATCCCAGTTGAACCAATAAATTTTTCAGTCTGCGTTTAATCCAGCCTTCACCTCTCAATGATATGAGGAATCGGTAGAAACAACACGTGGTGCTGATTCCACGTTAAACTGCCGATTCCCTTTCCCCGGTTGGACAACTGGTGTACGTTAATGATATGCAAGTCGCCAAAGTGCCGTCCAATTGAAAGACTTAAAGGAGGGGCACTGAAATACGCGAAATTTGTTAGTATTATTACACTGTCGAAACGCAGTAATGTGACCACGTGTTAAAATCCCGAATAAACGCCTTTTGCAGCATGAGATGTACAGGAATAGAGTCAATGAGGCAATGACAGTGATAAGAAGCCATTCCGACTCCAGTACTTGTCCAGCTGCGATAGAATTTTATCGATTGAGGATCCGTGGCACAAACTACTCGATCGAGATGGTCCCTCAGATTCTCGATTGGGTTTAAAGCCGGGAAATTTGGCGGTCAGGGCAGTACGGTAAATTCATCCTAGAGCTTTCAGAACCACGCACATACACTGCGAGCTATGTTACACGTGCATCTAAGGGTGGATATGGTCCCCAAGGATAGGTGCGTACTTGGGTTGATCCATTGTGCCTTTCGGAATAACGAGATCACCCAGGGAGTGCCGCGAAAACATTCCCCACACCATTACGCTCCCTCAGGGTTGCAGGGCGTTTGCTTTCAGACGTTACACGCCAATGAAAATCTGTCCGATGGGGCATAAAATGTGATTAATATGGAGAGGCCACCTGTAGCACTCAGTGGACTTTCAGTTGTGGTACCGGCGTGCAAATGCAACCTTTCAACGCCAATGAACAGCAGTCAGCATGGGTGCAGGGACCAGGTGCATACTGCGGAAGCTCATACGTTGTTGAGGAAACATTGGTAGCAGCCCTTGGTTCGCCTGGGCGGTCAGCTGCACAAAAGTTTCACGTCTATTCGCCAGCACACATATCTGCAACTATCGTTCACCTGTGTCGTCTACTGACCGAAGTGCAACACAGTTGCCTCGGAGCCGGATTAGAATACCGAGATTTTGCCACGCACGGTTTACTTTACATACAGTGGCATGTGAAAAGATTACAGATTTTGCCGTTTCGGAAATGCTTCCACCCTTGGGAAGAAAGCCAACGATTATGTCCCGTTGGACGTCACATAAATCGCCCCCCCCCCCCCCCAATTCATCACGTACTAATGCTATCACCTGGCGTCTATGAGTTATTACACGTTGATCTCGAAAATAGGAGTTGGTCATATTAATATGACTGGACCTATTATTATTGTTATTATTATTTCTATTTTTCTCAGACCTTAGGTCTGGTTAAAAATGGAAAGTGACGCGGACCTTCATCAAGCGCGACTTCCTTTTAACTGTACGGTATATGTTACATTGTATTTAGGAACTATCGGGTTATTGAACACGTATCAATAATTACGGATTTCTGTAGTTGTATATATGCGTTTGGATGTAGCTGTATTGCGTTGATGTACTGGTGGATAATGTGTGGTATGACTCCTGTAGTTGATAGTATAATCGGTATAATGTCAACTTTATCCTGATGCCACATGTCCTTAACTTCCTCAGCCAGTTGGATGTATTTTTCAATTTTTTCTCCTGTTTTCTTCTGTATATTTCTTGAATTGGGTATGGATATTTCGATTAGTTGTGTTAATTTCTTCTTTTTATTGGTGAGTATGATGTCAGGTTTGTTATGTGGTGGTGTTTTATCTGTTATAATGGTTATGTTCCAGTATAATTTGTATTCATCATTCTCCAGTACATTTTGTGGTGAATGCTTGTACGTGGGAACGTGTTGTCTTATTAGTTTATGTTTTACGGCAAGTTGTTGATGTATTATTTTTGCTACATTGTCATGTCTTCTGGGGTATTCTGTATTTGCTAGTATTGTACATCCACTTGTGATGTGATCTACTGTTTCTATTTGTTGTTTTCAAAGTCTGCATTTATCTGTTGTGGTATTGGCATCTTTAATAATATGCTTGCTGTAATATCTGGTGTTTATTGTTTGATCCTGTATTGCAATCATGAATCCTTCCGTCTCACTGTATATATTGCCTTTTCTTAGCCATGTGTTGGATGCGTCTTGATCGATGTGTGGCTGTGTTAGATGATACGGGTACTTGCCATGTCGTGTTTTCTTTTTCCAATTTACTTTCTTCGTATATGTTGATGTTATGTGATCTACAGGGTTGTAGAAGTGGTTATGAAATTGCAGTGGTGTAGCCGATGTATTTATATGAGTGATTGCTTTGTGTATATTGCTAGTTTCTGCTCGTTCTAGAAAGAATTTTCTTAAATTGTCTACCTGTCCTTAATATAGGTTGTTATGTCGATAAATCCCCTTCCTCCTTCCTTTCTGCTTAATGTGTTATTATTATTATTATTATTGAAACTTCCTGGCAGATTAAAACTGGGTGCCGTACCGAGACTCGAACTCGGGACCTACCATCTGAGCTAACCAAGCACGACTCACGCCCCGTCCTCACAGCTTTGCCAGTACCTCGTCTCCTACCTTCCAAACTTTACAGAAGCTCTCCTGCGAACCTATTATTATTATTATTATTATTATTATTATTTCGTTGTTGTTCAGTTGTCTAAACGTATGTGTAGCGTTGCCAGGTTACTTGCTACAGTAAAATTTTCTTTGCCTTTGTTAGAGCCATCTTTCAGGTTTGCAGAGGCCACCGCTAGTTGGCGCTATTGGACTGCGACATTACTTCTTTCAAAATGTGCCGTTTGTTACTCTTAAAACTAACAAGGAGAGCTCCCCAGCGGTGGGATCGACTTTTTGAAACCAAATAAGCGGTAGTGTAACTTAAGATCCCCCTTATCAGACCCTGCATCCAGGTAGGCCTCCGTTTGCAAGTAACTGACGGAAAAGATTTCGGAATTTTGCGTGATGCTACATAGCGTTAAGGAGGTCGTATTCCATAGTCTGGTTATGTGTCACAATGGTTAGGATAGAAGCTTAACCATGCCTCGTCAGGTGCAGTCATTTTTTTTATTTTTAAATCTTTATCGAAATGACTTTGATGCCTATTTTTACTCAATTTATTGGTTTAAATGTAATTTCTTTCGTTCTATTCCTTTGTCACATCGTTTTAATCACAGTATGAACTTTTCCATTTGTTTAATTTTTCTTTATATCATTCTTCTTCCAATCGGAATTTTTGTGAATGTGTATTTTATTATACCTATCTGTTTGACTATTCAATTATTTCAAAACTCCGATATATTAATTAAAAAACAAAAGACGAAATAATCTATTTATATTGACTGTGCATTAGTGTGAAAAATGTAGTTTTCATTACAAGACGTGCCTTTTTTGCATAGTAATCGACATACAAATATTTAAAACATAACCTAAATTCTTTGTGCACTATGGAAATAATAATGTAGATGAAGATTTAAATGAGAGAAGGTTTTATAAGTAAAATAAAATTCAAGCAAAGTGAGAAATCGATATAATGAACACAATAACGTAGACGAAAATACAGGCTCATAAAAACAGGAGAAATTAAATCGGAATTGATACATGAAGATAAGTAAAAGTTCACGAACAAATATTTCCAGTGGAGAAGGGATGATAAGAAGAAAAATTTGACCAAATGAAGAAGTTCTTATCACTATTGAATCACGTGACCGAGGAGTGGAAATATAATTTCTTTTTAATTTACATCAATTGAATGAAAATGATTATCAATGTCACTTCGGTAAAGACCTAAAATAAATTTCTTTCTCTGGTGAGATTCGAACCCACAACCTCATGCATGTGGAGCTAGTATCCTTTCCACTACCCTCACAACCAACTTAGGTCATTCGGCGTTCTTCATGCTATCGAGTCTCACAGAAAATTCCGAATTTCTTTTCTCGTCAGTTCCTCGCAAACGTCGACGCACCTGGATGAATGGCTGCAGTGTGTGATACTTGGGTGCTTAACCTACATAACCGTATAGATTGTTTCAAAAAGTCGATCCTATCGCTGGAGAAATCTCCTTGTAAGACATAACGAAAGAGGACTGCCGTTTCATTATATCTACTGATAAGGTGGTGGACACACATTTAGTAGTGTAGCCATAGTAACAAAAACGGACAGAAACCTGCACGATCTAAGCAACGAGGAACGACCTCGTACTTAGTCCAAAGGAAAGTCTCCAGAATTACTAGAAAACTTGTAGCCAATGCACCAAGTCCCCGGCAGTCATTTAGTCCGCGGCGACTGCTGAGAACCTTCAGACCAGTCATTAGGATTCGCACTCGACTACTTTGATGTTACACGTTCGGTGTCCTACTCTATGGAGCTGAGTCATGGACTGTATTAGGCATTTCAAATGCGATCGTATCGAAAAATATTAAGGATACCATCGACAGATATAGTCAAAAATATGGCGGTACAAAGACGCATAAATTCTCAACAGCATCCAGAGAGCAAAACTCGATTGTTTTGGTAGCGCAATTCCGCAACAATAAATAAAACCTGTTGAAATTAATAATTCAAGGAAACATTAATGGCCGGCCCGTGTGGCCGAGCGGTTCTAGGCGCTTCAGTCTGGAACCGCGAGACCGCTATGGTCGCAGGTTGGAATCCTGCCTCGGGCATGGATGTGTGTGATGTCCTTAGGTTAGTTAGGTTTAAGTAGTTCTAAGTTGTAGGGGACTGATGACCTCAGATGTTAAGTCCCATAGTGCTCAGAGTCATTTGAACCACTTTTTTTTTTTTTTTTTTTTTTTAAGATTATTGGCATACGTGATCCACGACGCACAGGATTATCCTGGCTAAATAACTCAAGCCAGCAGTTTCGGTTCAGCACTGAATCGATGTTCTGAAAAATCATGGACGGACAACAGATCATGCTACCGATCGGCAGTGTTATTGGAGGACGAGGCTCTTAGAGAGGAAGAATGACAATACAGACAATGCTTAAAACTTACGTAAATGCTCACCATTAAATCTAATACTCCACTCATATAATCGCGCTAGCTGCAAATAAAATTAATCTGAAATTGCCATACAAATTTTTTGAACCTAGTGCTGTTAACACTTATTTTGATAAATGTACGTATTTTCTCAGACTTTCACTGTACGAGGACGTACCGAAAAGTAATGTCGACAGATGTTTTATGTGAAAACTCTCAACGCTTTTTAAATTAACATTCTACATCTGTATTCATAACGTCTATAAATTTATTTCTCAACACACTCACTCTGGAAACCAGCACAATTTCCCCAACTAGATACTACACTCCTGGAAATTGAAATAAGAACACCGTGAATTCATTGTCCCAGGAAGGGGAAACTTTATTGACACATTCCTGGGGTCAGATACATCACATGATCACACTGACAGAACCACAGGCACATAGACACAGGCAACAGAGCATGCACAATGTCGGCACTAGTACAGTGTATATCCACCTTTCGCAGCAATGCAGGCTGCTATTCTCCCATGGAGACGATCGTAGAGATGCTGGATGTAGTCCTGTGGAACGGCTTGCCATGCCATTTCCACCTGGCGCCTCAGTTGGACCAGCGTTCGTGCTGGACGTGCAGACCGCGTGAGACGACGCTTCATCCACTCCCAAACATGCTCAATGGGGGACAGATCCGGAGATCTTGCTGGCCAGGGTAGTTGACTTACACCTTCTAGAGCACGTTGGGTGGCACGGGATACATGCGGACGCGCATTGTCCTGTTGGAACAGCAAGTTCCCTTGCCGGTCTAGGAATGGTAGAACGATGGGTTCGATGACGGTTTGGATGTACCGTGCACTATTCAGTGTCCCCTCGACGATCACCAGTGGTGTACGGCCAGTGTAGGAGATCGCTCCCCACACCATGATGCCGGGTGTTGGCCCTGTGTGCCTCGGTCGTATGCAGTCCTGATTGTGGCGCTCACCTGCACGGCGCCAAATACGCATACGACCATCATTGGCACCAAGGCAGAAGCGACTCTCATCGCTGAAGACGACACGTCTCCATTCGTCCCTCCATTCACGCCTGTCGCGACACCACTGGAGGCGGGCTGCACGATGTTGGGGCGTGAGCGGAAGACGGCCTAACGGTGTGCGGGACCGTAGCCCAGCTTCATGGAGACGGTTGCGAATGGTCCTCGCCGATACCCCAGGAGCAACAGTGTCCCTAATTTGCTGGGAAGTGGCGGTGCGGTCCCCTACGGCACTGCGTAGGATCTACGGTCTTGGCGTGCATCCGTGCGTCGCTGCGGTCCGGTCCCAGGTCGACGGGCACGTGCACCTTCCGCCGACCACTGGCGACAACATCGACGTACTGTGGAGACCTCACGCCCCACGTGTTGAGCAATTCGGCGGTACGTCCACCCGGCCTCCCGCATGCCCACTATACGCCCTCGGTCAAAGTCCGTCAACTGCACATACGGTTCACGTCCACGCTGTCGCGGCATGCTACCAGTGTTAAAGACTGCGATGGAGCGCCGTATGCCACGGCAAACTGGCTGACACTGACGGCGGCGGTGCACAAATGCTGCGCAGCTAGCGCCATTCGACGGCCAACACCGCGGTTCCTGGTGTGTCCGCTGTGCCGTGCGTGTGATCATTGCTTGTACAGCCCCCTCGCAGTGTCCGGAGCAAGTATGGTGGGTCTGACACACCGGTGTCAATGTGTTCTTTTTTCCATTTCCAGGAGTGTATTTTGTTGATACCGTCACAGTATAATGTTTGACTATGTTAACAGAGCCACAACCTTACCTCTGCTTGCACCGCTTGAAACAATTGAAGTACTCGAAGGTTTTCCTAGTTTTGCACAAAGACGAAAATCGAGACTGTGTGTAGGATGATCGACGGCAGTGAAGCAAGGACGTCGGCTTGCTGCAGATGCCGCAGCGCTCGTGTGTAGTTTGGCACTGCCCTTAAGGAGAGTGTGCTCCACACGCGGACGAAGTCTTCGCATTCGTGCTTTTAGTTTTGTGAGCTCTTTCTCACCCACCAACATAGTCACGTCACACACCGCTATGTTACGCAAAATCGGAGCCCTCTAGCAGCAGAGGGCTGCAGATATCCATAGTAAAGATGTAGAATGTTACTGACTTTATCAAATAAAACAGACCAAGTCATTATCTTCTCAGCACGCCGTCGTGTTATACACACAAAAATCAAAAAAATTGATTCCGAGCAAAGTATGCTGTATTTTTAAGTGAAGATCTTTGTAATGTACATCTGTAGTAAACGTTATGCTGGTTATATATGGTGACAATTCGTATTTATATTTACAATGAAAAGAGATTGACCAGTGGGCAACAGGCAACTAAAACGCAAGTTGCCAGATGGATATTAACTGCAATACCGCCCACGCTGCCACGGTAAGTAGGAGGTTTGGTTTCCCGATTCATGTCGCCGTGTAACTGCCGCTCGTGGCGATACATTAAAGAGCTCTCTGTCTTCTTGTCAGAGAGCCAGTACCCAGATTCACTCTAAAGAAATAAAGACGCGAATTCTGTGCGCCACATTTGAAGATGATCCTGCAACGGCTCCAAAACTAGTTAACTCGAATTAAAATAAATTCAACAAGTGAGTCGTTGCAGTTTTCCACATTTATGTTCAGTACACATTCACAGGCACTTGAACAGTGGTTCCCAGCCTTTCTTAGACCATTGCTCCTGAGTGCAATCAGACATTTGCCAGTACCCCCTGCCCTACCCCCCCCCCCCCCCACCCTGCCGTCTGTGGCCTTCCCTCACCCCTCCCACCCCTCCCCCCGACATTATCACTGACTTTGGCACATAAATAAACTGTAGAGTGAACAACTTTTCTAGGAACACTTCAATTTTTAAAATCATGAGAGGTGGAGTGTATTTAGTTAGTTAGTTTGTGTGTGTGTGTGTGTGTGTGTGTGTGTGTATGTGTGTGTGTGTGGAGGGGGTGGGGGGCGATATTAGACTGAATGACGAAGGAATTCGTGATGCATTTCAGGTGCTACCCACAACTACTTCTAAGATAAGAAAGCAAACTATCCAAAATAAGGATAAACACTTGTTACAAAATCGCTCCTCTTTCTCAACCTCTCTACAGTACGGCACTTGCTTGACCAGCACATTTCAACCTCAATTAAAATCAACCGAGCAAAAATGTGTACACTTACTGGTTATAAATCAATTGTTGCGCTCCTTACTTCTGAAATAGAAGACTTCAGGCTTTTAAATCTCGGTATCCGTACACAACATGTGAAGCTATTATCCTTTCCATTACACCTCACAACCAACTAATGCCACTCAGCTTTCTTAATGCTACCGAGTGTCACACAAAATTCAGAATTTCTTCTGTCGTCAGTTACTCGCAAACGTGGACCCACCATTATGAGTGGCTGCAGTGTCTTAACCTACATAAGCGTACAGATGGTTTCAAACGAAGTGTTACTTGCAGAGGAGTAGGATAACGAGCTATCGGCCTGGCAACTGAGTTGGAGTTTGGCCGAAGCAACTCTAGGCACGAAGGAGATAATGATGTTTCCCTCCGAGAATAATTTTGCCTGGGCTGTAAGCGGCGCACAGCTCAGCTAATACAGAGTTGCCAATAACATCTCACAGCGGGAATATTATTATTAAGCCCAGTTTCCACAGCAGCGAATGGAAGCGAACGCAACCGTACGAACATTTGGAGACCACTTGCCAGTATTCACTACCTTTCGTCTACGAGGTCTGTTCAAAAAATTCCGGAACTTTGTCCACAAAATTTTTCTACGCTTACCTCCACTTATTTGTATATGATCTCCCCCACGACTGACACACCGCTCCCAACACCGTTTCCACTTCCGGGAGCAGACTTGGTTCGCCTTTCGCTGGACCGCGCGTCTATCGTTACAAATCTTCGTCCTCTCAACTTGGTTTTCAACTTTGGAAATAAAAAAATGTCTGCAAGGGCCAAGCTGACCTGACAAGCTTTTTTTATTTTTTGATCGTTGAGAACATTTCCCTACCCATTGCGATGACTGAACCTTGTTCTCAACGTCATAACTGCAGACCCACGTCTCGTCACCAGTTGTAATTTTCTTAAGGAACATCTCGTTCTCATTTGGGTGATCCTAAAGCTCTTCTCAGATTGCGAGGCGTAGGTCTTTCTGCTCTTGACTCATGAGCCGTGGCACGAACTTGGCGGCAACACGATACATTCCAAGATGCTGTATTAGGATTTCACGATCCAACTGCAATGTTACATTCTTCTGCAATCTCTCGGACAACCAGTCTTCGTTCAGCACGCACAGTTTCGTTGACGTTCCTGACACAAGCGTTGTTGGCAGAAGTCGAAGGACGTCCTGGACGAGGGTCGTCTTTAACTTCTGTCCGGCCGTTTTTCAACCGTGTGAACCATCCGTAACACCCAGTACGGCCTAAGCACTCATCACCATAGGCTTCCTGCATCATTTGGTGTGTGTCTGTAAAGGTGTTCTTGAGTTTAGCTTTCAAGTTCCTATGGGGCCAAACTGCTGAGGTCATCAGTCCCTAGGCTTGCACCACTTACACACACCCATGCCCGAGGGAGGACTCTAGCCTCAGGCGGGGGGCAGCCGCACGAACCGTGGCAAGGCCCCTCATACTGCACGGCTACCCCGAACGGCGGCTTTCTTGAGTTTCACGCAAAATTTATTGCAGGCGCATTGCTCCTCTAATTATCCCCTCTCGAAGTTCGCCAACTGTGCGACACAGCGTTCTACTCAATACAGCACTGAACAATAAGCTAACAGACATACAACAATGAAACTTCCCGCAGTTACACATTAAGAACACTCGTGTGCAGGGATGTCAACTGCATTTCGCCCCAACACGCCATTGGCGCGAAATTACGAATGTTCCGAAATTTTTTTGAACACACATCGCATATTCAGAATTTAGGGTATGTTCTAGAAATTTTGCAAGTAGGCTTTCTCGGGATAGCTTACGTGTATCTTCAGGCATCTTCCAATTTCTCCAGCATCTCTGTTACATTCTCCTGTGGGCCAAACAAACCAGTAACCATTCGTGCTGACTTTCTTATGAACAGTTCAGTATCCCCTGCTAGTCGTATATGGGTCAGGTCCCAAACACTGGAGCAGTATTAGAGTATGGGTCACACCAATAGTTCGAAGAAGATCATCTTTGTGCACTGATTATATTTCCCTTTAATTCTAACAGTGAATTACAGTCCGCCACCATCTTTACCTTTGACTGAGACTATGTGATGGTTCCATTTCTTACTGGTTTTTGAGTCATCAGTCTTCAGACTGGTCTGATACGACCCACCATGAAGGACGTAGATGCCAAGTGCTACTCTGATGAAGAAGTTGGCGCAGGTGAGGTTCTGCGCCAACCTCTTCATCTCCGAGTTCCATTTGGCAACTACGTCGTAAATTGTTTTCTGTGTGTATTCCAATGTCTGTCTTCCTTTACAGTTTTTGCCATCTACAGATCCCTCTACCACCGTGGAAGTTACTCAGTGATGTTCTATCATCCTGTCCCTTCTCCTTGTCAGTGTTTTCCAAATATTCCTTTCCTCCCCGATTGTAAGGAGAGCCTGTTCATTCTTCACCCCATTAGTCCACGTAACTTTCAACATTCATCCCTACCGCCACATCACAAATGCTTCGATTCTCTTTTGATCTGGTTTTCCTGCAGTCCATGTTTCACTACCATACAATGCCGTGCTCCCAACGTATATTCTCAGAAATTTCTTCTTCAAATCAAGGCCTATGTTTGATGCTTGCAGATTACTCTAGGTCAAGAATGCCATTGCTGGCCTGCTTTTTACGTCCTCCTTTCTCTGTCCGTCATGGTTTATTTAACTATCTCGGTAGAAAAATTTCTTAACTCCATCTACGTCGCCAGCCATGGTGGGCGAGCGGTTCTAGGCGCATCAGTCCGGAACCGCGCAACTGCTACGGTCGCAGGTTCGAATCCTGCCTCGGGTATGTGTGTGTGTGATGTCCTTAGGTTAGTTAGATTTAAGTAGTTCTAAGTTCTAGGGGACTGATGACCACAGATGTTAAGTCCCATAGTGCTCAGAGCCATTTTTGACTGTTGCAGGATGCTCACTTTCAGATGAATCACGCCCTACACGCCAACGTCTAACTGTCACTTGAAAAGACCGCTCGTCACCGTGCAGTGGACGCCCAGTCGCAGAACTGGCGTCAAAATTCCAGCCTTCGTCGCCGATAAACAGCAGTCAGCACAGGTGTGTGGAGCAGGCGTCTGCTGTGGAGACCCATACGCAGCACTTTTCGCCGAGTGGTCTTTGAGGAGACACTGTCGCTAGCCCCTTGGTTCACGTGCGTGGTCACTTGCTCAACAGTTGCACGTTACTCACCTGCGGCCTTCTTTAATTCCTGTCATCTGTGCCCCGTGGGGCTCCACAACGGCCTCAGCGTCGGTTCTGGACAGCGCCATGCACGGAGTGCTTTAAATATGGCAACACGCCAACATTTTACGAACTTCGTCGTTTCGAAAATCCATCCACCCGTGGCCCGAAAGGCAACGATCACGTCCTTTTGGATGTCACATAAGTGGTTGAGTTTCCGCATTACGTAAACGACTGTACTCTTTTCTGCGTCGCGTCCCCCATTCCCTCCTCCCCCTCCCCCCCCCCCCCCCCAACCCAGGGTCTTTACATACCCTACACTGCTAGTGCTGTCACCTGCTGTCTGTGAGTGGTTATTGCAGATTAACGTCGGACACAGGCGGTGATCACGTAAATGTGACTGGACCGTGTAGTTA
This sequence comes from Schistocerca serialis cubense, assembly GCF_023864345.2. Classification (NCBI taxonomy): domain Eukaryota; kingdom Metazoa; phylum Arthropoda; class Insecta; order Orthoptera; family Acrididae; genus Schistocerca; species Schistocerca serialis. The sequence goes on along the minus strand of NC_064646.1, from coordinate 47,933,519 downwards.
GAAAAAGGAAACAGAAAGGGGAAAGGATGCTAACCGGTACCAGGAACACCGAAAATGTGGTAAGTATACGAATTGCCTGTGCATGAACTCCGAACGAAATAGGAGCAGCGGCAGTTTGTTGTTGTTGTTGTTGTTGTTGTTGTGGTCTTCAGTCCTGAGACTGGTTCGACGCAGCTCTCCATGCTACTCTATCCTGTGCAAGCTTCTTCATCTCCCAGTACCTACTGCAACCTACATCCTTCTGAATCTGAGTCGTGCTTGGGTAGCTCAGTTGGCGCCGGCACGGTAGCTCAGCGTGTTCGCTCAGAGGGCCAGCTGCCGTCAGTAATAAAATAAACTGAGTTAATGGATCAACAACACGGCGAACCTCAAAGTTTTTACTTCTTCTCCATGAATTTTAATACCTACTCCAAATTTTTCTTTCGTTTCCTTTACTGCTTGCTCAATATACAGATTGAATAACATCGGGGAGAGGCTACAACCCTGTCTCACTCCTTTCCCAACCACTGCTTCCCTTTCATGCCCCTCGACTCTTATAACTGCCATCTGGTTTCTGTACAAATTGTAAATAGCCTTTCGCTCCTTGTATTTTACCTCTGCCACCTTCAGAATTTGAAAGAGAGTATTCCAGTTAACGTTGTCAAAAGCTTTCTCTAAGTCTACAAATGCTAGAAACGTAGGTTTCCCTTTTCTTAATCTTTCTTCTAAGATAAGTCGTAAGGTTAGTATTGCCTCACGTGTTCCAACATTTCTACGGAATCCAAACTGATCTTCCCCGAGGTCCGCTTCTACCAGTTTTTCCATTCGTCTGTAAAGAATTCGTGTTAGTATTTTGCAGCTGTGACTTCTTAAACTGATAGTTCGGTAATTTTCACATCTGTCAACACCTGCTTTCTTTGGGATTGGAATTATTATATTCTTCTTGAAGTCTGTGGGTATTTCGCCTGTCTCATACATCTTGCTCACCAGATGGTAGAGTTTTGTCATGACTGGCTCTCCCAAGGCCATCAGTAGTTCTAATGGAACGTTGTCTACTCCCGGGGCCTTGTTTCGACTCAGGTCTTTCAGTGCTCTGTCAAACTCTTCACGCAGTATCTTATCTCCCATTTCATCTTTATCTACATCCTCTTCCATTTCCATAATATTGTCCTCTGTAAATGGTAGAATCACGGATGAACAGTAAGTTTCTCGTCCAACCTGACGAAACAGATGTGGAGATTGAGAAACGAATGCATAACTGCTGGAAAAGAGTCTGAGGAGAGTAGACAGTGCCTGTTTTCCGAAGGTTTAAAGAGCAATTTCAAGATTTGCGAGATAAAGGTTTAGATTACGTCGCAAGTATGCCGAATTATGAGAAAGACTGCACTGTGTAAGGGAAGCTACTGGGATGTCCCATAACCTTGGCACAAGTTCAGGGATTTAGCTGCGCGAAGAGATTTTGAAAGTGACAGAAGTTTTTTAGAAAATTGATAATAAATCTGTTCCCGACAAATGAATCCGGGTGATCAGTTACGAAGAAGGGGAGAAAATGTGTGAAAATAAATCTCTTCTTATGGAGGGACATTTCAGAGTCGTTCGAAACAACTGAAGCAACTGTACACCATTGCATATTGATATCTGAAGCACGGAAGACTAGCTTTTTTACCAGAGGAAAGTCAAAATAATTGTGAAATATTTTTTCTGGACCGAGAAATGTCATAACTGGGTTGTCATTTAAAACTGCAGTGCTAGACTTCGAAATGGCTGCAAATTAAGCTATGAAAACAGTGTTCTCCGAGACATCTATTTCCAGTTGTAATTTTCATTTCAAGCAATGCCTCTGGAAGAAATACAAGAACTGGAATTAGTGGAGAAATACAGGGATGAAGAAGTAGTTCGATTGTCTTGCCGCATGTATGCTGCAGAGCACATCTTCCACCGGACTTCCTTCATGAATCATGGATGGTAATAGCGTAGGAAATACCCAGTGGAGGAAAGATCATGAAATTCGTAGACTATATGGTCAGTCAATAGATGGAAAATCCTAGTGCACCAACTGAAATGCAGAATTGGTGAAGACAGACAGTCGACCGACACTATTTCGAAACAAATTCACTCTCAAATAACTTGCCTTCGGCAGTAGCTTAGTTATCTGTGTGTCGGGAATTTATGTCGAAGTGATTTCGGTCGGCTATCTACCGTCATCAATTCGATGCACAGGACCACGAATGCTGCCGAAGTTTGGCATACCAAACCATACTCTTCAATAAGGCAAAAGTATCTGAACCTACAATTTCTGATCAATAAGCTAAAGGAGGATGCAGTAAAATCAAAACTTGAAATTAAAAAAAAAAAAAAATAATAATCCGTTGGCCAGCCTCTGCAATGACAGAGGTAAAAGATACATATGTCTTGAGAAAGAGTTAAAAGATCTTTTAAGAATACATAATGACTCGGTGGATTTAAGACGTTTAAAATTTACAACATTCCTACGAAAAGTTCGTAAAATAAGACAGGAAGTAATGTTGTAGAATGGTAAAGGTAAAAAAAAAAAATATATTTTTTTAAAACACGGCTATGCACTACGTGCATGGACAGTCTTATGTCTAGATAAAATGTGGAGGGGCGTTCTTATTACAAAACGACAGGCAGAGCCTCTCCATGGTCGCGGCTTCCTTTGAAGGTCGGAGAACCCGCAGCTAAAATGTATGTGGTCAGAAACACCGCGATGACTCACGGTTCGCCAAGTCCACGGCCGCAGAAGCCCATGACACCCTTCAAGAGGCGGCGAGGCATCTCGTACAGCAGTTATTTGAGAGTGATTTTATTCCTCGCTCCTCATGAGACGTCATCAAACTGATCTTCCTGCTTCTGGAGTGTCTACTTCGAGTATGAGGGAATCCCGAAACGTTACATCTTATTTTTGTTCTGCTCTCCGTTCCGCACCTTCAAGGACCCACTTCTTTTCTGTGGTACTCGAACACTTGTACTTCTTCGATGTCAATTTCGCGACGGATTTATGTGCCGTGCTTATGCTTTATTGAGGAAACACGGGAATTTTTCGAAGTGTATAGGGGTGAAACGATCATCTTAATAACCTATAAAACAATTCCAGATATCGAGTATTACGTACTGGCTGACACTTCATTACAAAATGTTTACGGGGTTGTCTGTTATGACAGTCGCTTCCGTTTATGGAATGTACCGAACACAGGAGGTTTCTTCGATAAATAGAAGTTCTTACATGGGTCTTGGAAACACGATCGAATTACAGAGGTTCAAATAGTGAGACTCGACTGCGTGTAACTGCATAGGCAGATTTTCGGTCCCTGCAAATAATTGTAACTCAACTAAGGACATTATAGCGACACGAACGTCAGCCGCGTAAATAAGTCGTACACTAAGTGGACATCCAGCGGACGCAGGTAAACACTTCCTGTTTTACCATGCTACTGCTGCCTCGGTGTAAACACGGAGGACAGCAGGAAGGGCTCTACGTCCACTAGCTGGACTCCAGAGCAGGAAACAGCCAGGGTCCTCGGTGGCCTAGTGGTAAGGGGTCTGGAACGTTCCAGCGCCTCGGCTGGGCCGGGCCGGGGTTCTATCCCCGGCCGGCGCTGGAATTTTCAGATTTCCGAACACTAGCCTCCACCTCTGCCCTGGCATGTGGCGCATGCCGGGTACCCCCGTGGGGTCCGTGCTTCGGATCCCACGTGGAGCTCACTCCCACACTACAAACTAAACCCGATTCTGCTGCTGCAACCATTTTAATTCAAACACTCTCTTCACCAGACTTCATCTACATGTATTTTAAGGTACTTAATATATCTCACTATCAAAAGAAACTGCATGGTATCATTAATATTTGTAGGATTACAACTATGAAATAAAAACCTTGCAAAAAAAAAAAAAAAGATTTTGCTTTCCTTCGTATGCTGAATACTGCTAAGGTAAATAACCAAACATCTGCCATTTTCTTGTAGTTAACAGTCAATATTCGAAAAAAAAAGTTTATCACACTGATTCATATATTACATACTGTATTTCACACATTCTCAGTGCTGAAAAAGCAGTAAGTATTTCAAAGTGATAAGAAAACGCAAAATATCATATCAATAGCAAATCACAAGCCAACAATGTGTTCTTTTTAGTATCATGATTGACTATGCGATAAATAAATTCTGTATAAGAAATCGTTTCGTAACAGCTGACAATACCTTTTAAATATACATTGTTTTCACTAATTGCATTTTCAAAAACGAACACAGGCCTTTTTTTGTCAAATTATTCTACTGTCAAAATGAGATGTTTGATATGACACAGGCCACTAATGAGATAAACTCTTTTTTTTTGTATGAAAAACAGTATTTCTCGTGGTTTTATTAGAGGTGAATGCTGAATCAAACAGATAACTCTTAACATTAATAAGAGGAATTTCTTGGCGATTTTACTAACACGTCCATGTATTTCATATAATATTTCGATTAATAGGTATATGACAACCTCTCTGCCTCTACTTTTTGTAAAAATACCTTGTGGATCAGGAAAGAAATTACATTACTACGTCTACAGGTTAAGTCTAGTTGAATGAAAGAAATTGTAAAGGCCGTAGCCAAACATGCAGAATGTTACCTTCTCTGCAAGGCGTTTGCCATCAGTAATGAGTGAAACTGTAAAATAAGAAAAACGGATGACAAACGTCTATTATTGTTGTACTATTATATCACTAACGTTGCATTGCAAGAAACTTACTTACAGTTTCCCTTGCTGTTCAAAATTCTTTAACCCACAATACTGTGCGATTATTTTGGTACCATTTAAAGTAACAGTAGCCCCGACACCTCACTGCGCAGAGGAAATTGAACCTACATTTCGTATTTTTGTTAATGAGAGAGATAGAGACTGTCTGCTAGTATGGCTGTTTCTTTTGCTATTAAATTCCGAGCCACATATTCATTTTTAATGCTTAAAAGTGTGGACAAAACTTTTAATAATACTAAATTACAAAGAGGGAATGAAGAATGTAACATGCTGCGTACATTAATGTTACTGGAGATGTAGTTTGCATTATATGTTAAGAGAACAGAATTATTTTGTAAAGCGTGAAATACACAATGATACGGTAACAGAGAAACCGAGCAGTGATGCCATAGTCTGTTTTGTAATAATAGTGTAAAGGAAGAAATAAATAGCAACTAGACATTTCAGTCACTCAATTTTCGCGGCCATTATGCGGTTCATTACTTTGCTGCTAGGTATCGCTACTAGTCCCTCACACACTCAGTTATCACTTCGCTGCTAGGTGTCACTACTAGTCCCTCACACACTCAGTTATCACTTCACTGCAAGGAGTCACTACTAGTCCCTCACACACTCAGTTATCACTTCGCTGCTAGGTGTCACTACTAGTCCCTCACACACTCAGTTATCACTTCGCTGCTAGGTGTCACTACTAGTCCCTCACACACTCAGCTATCACTTCGCTGCTAGGTGTCACTACTAGTCCCTCACACAGTCAGTTATCACTTCGCTGCTAGGTGTCACTACTAGTCCCTCACACACTCAGTTATCACTTCACTGCTAGGTGTCACTACTAGTCCCTCACACACTCAGTTATCACTACGCTGCTAGGTGTCACTACTAGTCCCTCACACACTCAGTTATCACTTCACTGCTAGGTGTCACTACTATTCCCTCACACACTCAGTAATCACTTCGCTGCAAGGTGTCACTACTAGTCCCTCACACACTCAGTTATCACTTCGCTGCTAGGTGTCACTACTAGTCCCTCACACACTCAGTTATCACTTCACTGCTAGGTGTCACTACTAGTCCCTCACACACCAGTTATCACTTCGCTGCTAGGTGTCACTACTAGTCCCTCACACACTCAGTTATCACTTCACTGCTAGGTGTCACTACTAGTCCCTCACACACTCAGTTATCACTACGCTGCTAGGTGTCACTACTAGTCCCTCACACACTCAGTTATCACTTCACTGCTAGGTGTCACTACTATTCCCTCACACACTCAGTATTCACTTCGTGGCAAGGTGTCACTACTAGTCCCCCACACACTCAGTTATCACTTCGCTGCTAGGTGTCACTACTAATCCCTCACACACTCAGTTATCACTTCACTGCTAGGTGTCACTACTAGTCCCTCACACACTCAGTTATCACTTCACTACTAGGTGTCACTACTAGTCCCTCACACACTCAGTTATCACTTCGCTGCTAGGTGTCACTACTAGTCCCTCACACACTCAGTTATCACTTCACTGCTAGGTGTCACTACTATTCCCTCACACACTCAGTTACCACTTCGCTGCAAGGTGTCACTACTAGTCCCTCACACACCCAGTTACCACTTCGCTGCTAGGTGTCACTACTAGTCCCTCACACACTCAGTTATCACTTCACTGCAAGGTGTCACTACTAGTCCCTCACACACTCAGTTATCACTTCGCTGCTAGGTGTTACTACTAGTCCCTCACACACTCAGTTATCACTTCGCTGCTAGGTGTCACTACTAGTCCCTCACACACTCAGTTATCACTTCACTGCTAGGTGTCACTACTAGTCCCTCACACACTCAGTTATCACTTCACTGCTAGGTGTCACTACTAGTCCCTCACACAGTCAGTTATCACTTCACTGCTAGGTGTCAGTACTAGTCCCTCACACACTCAGTTATCACTACGCTGCTAGGTGTCACTACTAGTCTCTCACACACTCAGTTAACACTTCACTGCTAGGTGTCACTACTATTCCCTCACACACTCAGTAATCACTTCGCTGCAAGGTGTCACTACTAGTCCCTCACACACTCAGTTATCACTTTGCTGCTAGGTGTCACTACTAGTCCCTCACACACTCAGTAATCACTTCACTGCTACGTGTCACTACTAGTCCCTCACACACTCAGTTATCACTTCGCTGCTAGGTGTCACTACTAGCCCCTCACACACTCAGTTATCACTTCACTGCTAGGTGTCACTACTAGCCCCTCACACACTCAGTTATCACTTCGCTGATAGGTGTCACTACTAGTCCCTCACACACTCAGTTATCACTTCACTGCTAGGTGTCACTACTAGTCCCTCACACACTCAGTTATCACTTCGCTGCTAGGTGTCACTACTAGTCCCTCACACTCAGTTATCACTTCACTGCTAGGTGTCACTACTAGCCCCTCACACACTCAGTTATCACTTCACTGCTAGGTGTCACTACTAGTCCCTCACACACTCAGTTATCACTTCGCTGCTAAGTGTCACTACCAGTCTCTCACACACTCAGTTATCACTACGCTGCTAGGTGTCACTACTAGTCCCTCACACACTCAGTTATCACTTCGCTGCTAGGTGTCACTACTAGTCCCACACACACTCAGTTATCACTTCACTGCTAGGTGTCACTACTATTCCCTCACACACTCAGTTATCACTTCGCTGCTAGGTGTCACTACTAGTCCCTCACACACTCAGTTATCACTTCGCAGCTAGGTGTCACTACTAGTCACTCACACACTCAGTTATCACTTCGCTGCTGGGTGTCACTACTAGTTCCTCACACACTAAGTTATCACTTCGCTGCTAGGTGTCACTACTATTCCCTCCCACACTCAGTAATCACTTTGCTGCTAGGTGTCACTACTATTCCCTCGCACACTCAGTTATCACTTTGCTGCTAGGTGTCACTACTAGTCCCTCACACACTCAGTTATCACTTCACTGCTAGGTGTCACTACTATTCCCTCACACACTCAGTTATCACTTCACTGCTAGGTGTCACTACTAGTCCCTCACACACTCAGTTATCACTTCGCTGCTAGGTGTCACTACTAGTCCCTCACACACTCAGTTATCACTTCACTGCTAGGTGTCACTACTAGTCCCTCACACACTCAGTTATCACTTTGCGGCAAGGTGTCACTACTAGTCCCTCACACACTCAGTTATCACTTCGCTGCTAGGTGTCACTACTAGTCCCTCACACACTCAGTTATCACTTCACTGCTAGGTGTCACTACTAGTCCCTCACACACTCAGTTATCACTTCACTGCTAGGTGTCACTACTAGTCCCTCACACACTCAGTTATCACTTCGCTGCTAGGTGTCACTACTAGTCCCTCACACACTCAGTTACCACTTCACTGCTAGGTGTCACTACTATTCCCTCACACACTCAGTTATCACTTCGCTGCAAGGTGTCACTACTAGTCCCTCACACACTCAGTTATCACTTCGCTGCTAGGTGTCACTACTAGTCCCTCACACACTAAGTTATCACTTCACTGCAAGGTGTCACTACTAGTCCCTCACACACTCAGTTATCACTTCGCTGCTAGGTGTCACTACTAGTCCCTCACACACTCAGTTATCACTTCGCTGCTAGGTGTCACTACTAGTCCCTCACACACTCAGTTATCACTTTACTGCTAGGTGTCACTACTAGTGCCTCACACACTCAGTTATCACTTCGCTTCTAGGTGTCACTACTAGTCCCTCACACACTCAGTTATCACTTCACTGCTAGGTGTCACTACTAGTCCCTCACACACGCAGTTATCACTAAGCTGCTAGGTGTCACTACTAGTCCCTCACACACTCAGTTATCACTTCACTGCTAGGTGTCACTACTATTCCCTCACACACTCAGTAATCACTTCGCTGCAAGGTGTCACTACTAGTCCCTCACACACTCAGTTATCACTTTGCTGCTAGGTGTCACTACTAGTCCCTCACACACTCAGTAATCACTTCACTGCTACGTGTCACTACTAGTCCCTCACACACTCAGTTATCACTTCGCTGCTAGGTGTCACTACTAGTCCCTCACACACTCAGTTATCACTTCACTGCTAGGTGTCACTACTAGCAACTCACACACTCAGTTATCACTTCGCTGCTAGGTGTCACTACTAGTCCCTCACACACTCAGTTATCACTTCACTGCTAGGTGTCACTACTAGTCCCTCACACACTCAGTTATCACTTCGCTGCTAGGTGTCACTACTAGTCCCTCACACTCAGTTATCACTTCACTGCTAGGTGTCACTACTAGCCCCTCACACACTTAGTTATCACTTCACTGCTAGGTGTCACTACTAGTCCCTCACACACTCAGTTATCACTTCGCTGCTAAGTGTCACTACCAGTCCCTCACACACTCAGTTATCACTTCACTGCTAGGTGTCACTACTAGTCCCTCACACACTCAGTTATCACTTCGCTGCTAGGTGTCACTACTAGTCCCTCACACACTCAGTTATCACTTCACTGCTAGGTGTCACTACTAGTCCCTCACACACTCAGTTATCACTTGGCTGCTAGGTGTCACTACTAGTCCCACACACACTCAGTTATCACTTCACTGCTAGGTGTCACTACTATTCCCTCACACACTCAGTTATCACTTCGCTGCTAGGTGTCACTACTAGTCCCTCACACACTCAGTTATCACTTCGCAGCTAGGTGTCACTACTAGTCACTCACACACTCAGTTATCACTTCGCTGCTAGGTGTCACTACTAGTTCCTCACACACTAAGTTATCACTTCGCTGCTAGGTGTCACTACTATACCCTCCTACACTCAGTAATCACTTTGCTGCTAGGTGTCACTACTATTCCCTCACACACTCAGTTATCACTTTGCTGCTAGGTGTCACTACTAGTCCCTCACACACTCAGTTATCACTTCACTGCTAGGTGTCACTACTATTCCCTCACACACTCAGTTATCACTTCACTGCTAGGTGTCACTACTAGTCCCTCACACACTCAGTTATCACTTCGCTGCTAGGTGTCACTACTAGTCCCTCACACACTCAGTTATCACTTCACTGCTAGGTGTCACTACTAGTCCCTCACACACTCAGTTATCACTTCGCTGCTAGGTGTCACTACTAATCCCTCACACACTCAGTTATCACTTCGCTGCTAGGTGTCACTACTAGTCCCACACACACTCAGTTATCACTTCGCTGCTAGGTGTCACTACTAGTCCCTCACACACTCAGTTATCACTTCGCTGCTTGGTGTCACTACTAGTCCCTCACACACTCAGTTATCACTTCACTGCTAGGTGTCACTACTATTTCCTCCCACACTCAGTAATCACTTCTCTGCTAGGTGTCACTATTATTCCCTCACACACTCAGATATCATTTCGCTGCTAGGTGTCACTACTAGTCACTCACACACTCAGTTATCACTTCGCTGCTAGGTGTCACTACTAGTCCCTCACACACTCAGTTATCACTTCGCTGCTAGGTGTCACTACTAGTCCCACACACACTCAGTTATCACTTCACTGCTAGGTGTCACTACTATTCCCTCACACACTCAGTTATCACTTCGCTGCTAGGTGTCACTACTAGTCCCTCACACACTCAGTTATCACTTCGCTGCTAGGTGTCACTACTAGTCACTCACACATTCAGTTATCACTTCGCTGCTAGGTGTCACTACTAGTTCCTCACACACTAAGTTATCACTTCGCTGCTAGGTGTCACTACTATTCCCTCCCACACTCAGTAATCACTTTGCTGCTAGGTGTCACTACTATTCCCTCACACACTCAGTTATCACTTTGCTGCTAGGTGTCACTACTAGTCCCTCACACACTCAGTTATCACTTCACTGCTAGGTGTCACTACTATTCCCTCACACACTCAGTTATCACTTCACTGCTAGGTGTCACTACTAGTCCCTCACACACTCAGTTATCACTTCGCTGCTAGGTGTCACTACTAGTCCCTCACACACTCAGTTATCACTTAAATGCTAGGTGTCACTACTAGTCCCTCACACACTCAGTTATCACTTCGCTGCTAGGTGTCACTACTAGTCCCTCACACACTCAGTTATCACTTCGCTGCTAGGTCACTACTAGTCCCTCACACACTCAGTTATCACTTCGCTGCTAGGTGTCACTACAAGTCCCTCACACACTCAGTTATCACTTCGCTGTTAGGTGTCACTACTAGTCCCTCACACACTCAGTTATCATTTCGCTGCTAGGTGTCACTACTAGTCACTCACACACTCAGTTATCACTTCGCTGCTAGGTGTCACTACTAGTTCCTCACACACTCAGTTATCACTTCACTGCTAGGTGTCACTACTAGTCCCTCACACACTCAGTTATCACTTCGCTGCTAAGTGTCACTACCAGTCTCTCACACACTCAGTTATCACTTCGCTGCTAGGTGTCACTACTAGTCCCTCACACACTCAGTTATCACTTCACTGCTAGGTGTCACTACTAGTCCCTCACACACTCAGTTATCACTTCGCTGCTAGGTGTCACTACTAGTCCATCACACACTCAGTTATCACTTCACTGCTAGGTGTCACTAATATTCCCTCACACACTCAGTTATCACTTCGCTGCAAGGTGTCACTACTAGTCCCTCACACACTCAGTTATCACTTCGCAGCTAGGTGTCACTACTAGTCACTCACACACTCAGTTATCACTTCGCTGCTAGGTGTCACTACTAGTCCCTCACACACTCAGTTATCATTTCGCTGCTAGGTGTCACTACTAGTAACTCACACACTCAGTTTTCACTTCGCTGCTAGGTGTCACTACTAGTTCCTCACACACTCAGTTATCACTTCACTGCTAGGTGTCACTACTATTCCCTCCCGCACTCAGTAATCACTTCACTGCTAGGTGTCACTACTATTCCCTCACACACTCAGTTATCACTTTGCTGCTAGGTGTCACTACTATTCCCTCACACACTCAGATATCACTTTGCTGCTAGGTGTCCCTACTAGTCCCTCACACACTCAGTTATCACTTCGCTGCTAGGTGTCACTACTAGTCCCTCACACACTCAGTTATCACTTCGCTGCTAGGTGTCACTACTAGCCCCTCACACACTCAGTTATCACTTCACTGCTAGGTGTCACTACTAGTCCCTCACACACTCAGTTATTACTTCACTGCTAGGTGTCACTACTAGTCCCTCACACACTCAGTTATCACTTCGCTGCTAGGTGTCACTACTAGTCCCTCACACACTCAGTTATCACTTCACTGCAAGGTGTCACTACTAGTCCCTCACACACTTAGTTATCACTTCGCTGCTAGGTGTCACTACTAGTCCCTCACACACTCAGTAATCACTTCGCTGCTAGGAGTCACTACTAGTCCCTCACACACTCAGTTATCACTTCACTGCTAGGTGTCACTACTAGTCGCTCACACACTCAGTTATAACTTCGCTGCTAGGTGTCACTACTAGTCCCTCACACACTCAGTTATCACTTCGCTGCTAGGTGTCACTACTAGTCCCTCACACAATCAGTTATCACTTCACTGCTAGGTGTTACTACTTGTCCCTCACACACTCAGTTATCACTTCGCTGCTAGGTGTCACTACTAGTCCCTCACACACACAGTTATCACTTCACTGCTAGGTGTCACTACTAGTCCCTCACACACTCAGTTATCACTTCACTGCTAGGTGTCACTACTAGTCCCTCACACACTCAGTTATCACTTCACTGCTAGGTGTCACTACTAGTCCCTCACACACTCAGTTATCACTTCACTGCTAGGTGTCACTACTAGTCCCTCACACACTCAGTTATCACTTCCCTGCTAGGTGTCAGAACTAGTCCCTCACACACTCAGTTATCACTTCACTGCTAGGTGTCACTACTAGTCCCTCACACACTCAGTTATCACTTCGCTGCTAGGTGTCACTACTAGTCCCTCACACACTCAGTTATCACTTCACTGCTAGGTGTCACTACTAGTCCCTCACACACTCAGTTATCACTTCACTGCTAGGTGTCACTACTAGTCCCTCACACACTCAGTTATCACTTCACTGCTAGGTGTCACTACTAGTCCCTCACACACTCAGTTATCATTTCACTGCTAGGTGTCACTACTAGTCCCTCACACACTCTGTTTTCACTTCGCTGCTAGGTGTCACTACTAGTCCCTCACACACTCAGTTATCACTTAACTGCTAGGTGTCACTACTAGTCCCTCACACACTCAGTTATCACTTCACTGCTAGGTGTCACTACTAGTCCCTCACACACTCAGTTATCACATCGCTGCTAGGTGTCACTACTAGTCCCTCACACACTCAGTTATCACTTCACTGCTAGGTGTCACTACTAGTCCCTCACACATTCAGTTATCACTTCGCTGCTAGGTGTCACTACTAGTCCCTCACACACTCAGTTATCACTTCCTTGCTAGGTGTCACTACTAGTCCCTAACACACTCAGTTATCACTTCACTGCTAGGTGTCACTACTATTCCCTCACACACTCAGTTATCACTTCGCTGCTAGGTGTCACTACTAGTCCCTCACACACTCAGTTATCACTTCGCTGCTAGGTGTCACTACTAGTCACTCACACATTCAGTTATCACTTCGCTGCTAGGTGTCACTACTAGTTCCTCACACACTAAGTTATCACTTCGCTGCTAGGTGTCACTACTATTCCCTCCCACACTCAGTAATCACTATGCTGCTAGGTGTCACTACTATTCCCTCACACACTCAGTTATCACTTTGCTGCTAGGTGTCACTACTAGTCCCTCACACACTCAGTTATCACTTCACTGCTAGGTGTCACTACTATTCCCTCACACACTCAGTTATCACTTCACTGCTAGGTGTCACTACTAGTCCCTCACACACTCAGTTATCACTTCGCTACTAGGTGTCACTACTAGTCCCTCACACACTCAGTTATCACTTAAATGCTAGGTGTCACTACTAGTCCCTCACACACTCAGTTATCACTTCGCTGCTAGGTGTCACTACTAGTCCCTCACACACTCAGTTATCACTTCGCTGCTAGGTCACTACTAGTCCCTCACATACTCAGTTATCACTTCGCTGCTAGGTGTCACTACTAGTCCCTCACACACTCAGTTATCACTTCGCTGTTAGGTGTCACTACTAGTCCCTCACACACTCAGTTATCTTTTCGCTGCTAGGTGTCACTACTAGTCACTCACACACTCAGTTATCACTTCGCTGCTAGGTGTCACTACTAGTTCCTCACACACTCAGTTATCACTTCACTGCTAGGTGTCACTATTAGTCCCTCACACACTCAGTTATCACTTCGCTGCTAAGTGTCACTACCAGTCTCTCACACACTCAGTTATCACTTCGCTGCTAGGTGTCACTACTAGTCCCTCACACACTCAGTTATCACTTCACTGCTAGGTGTCACTACTATTCCCTCACACACTCAGTTATCACTTCGCTGCAAGGTGTCACTACTAGTCCCTCACACACTCAGTTATCACTTCGCAGCTAGGTGTCACTACTAGTCACTCACACACTCAGTTATCACATCGCTGCTAGGTGTCACTACTAGTCCCTCACACACTCAGTTATCATTTCGCTGCTAGGTGTCACTACTAGTAACTCACACACTCAGTTATCATTTCGCTGCTAGGTGTCACTACTAGTTCCTCACACACTCAGTTATCACTTCACTGCTAGGTGTCACTACTATTCCCTCCCGCACTCAGTAATCACTTCACTGCTAGGTGTCACTACTATTCCCTCACACACTCAGTTATCACTTTGCTGCTAGGTGTCACTACTATTCCCTCACACACTCAGATATCACTTTGCTGCTAGGTGTCCCTACTAGTCCCTCACACACTCAGTTATCACTTCGCTGCTAGGTGTCACTACTAGTCCCTCACACACTCAGTTATCACTTCGCTGCTAGGTGTCACTACTAGTCCCTCACACACTCAGTTATCACTTCACTGCTAGGTGTCACTACTAGTCCCTCACACACTCAGTTATTACTTCGCTGCTAGGTGTCACTACTAGTCCCTCACACACTCAGTTATCACATCGCTGCTAGGTGTCACTACTAGTCCCTCTTACACTCAGTTATCACTTCACTGCTAGGAGTCACTACTATTCCCTCACACTCTCAGTTATCACTTCACTGCTAGGTGTCACTACTAGTCCCTCACACACTCAGTTATCACTTCGCTGCTAGGTGTCACTACTAGTCCCTCACACACTCAGTTATCACTTCACTGCAAGGTGTCACTACTAGTCCCTCACACACTTAGTTATCACTTCGCTGCTAGGTGTCACTACTAGTCCCTCACACACTCAGTAATCACTTCGCTGCTAGGAGTCACTACTAGTCCCTCACACACTCAGTTATCACTTCACTGCTAGGTGTCGCTACTAATCCCTCACACACTCAGTTATCACTTCACTGCTAGGTGTCACTACTAGTCCCTCACACACTCAGTTATCACTTCACTGCTAGGTGTCACTACTAGTCCCTCACACACTCAGTTATCACTTCACTGCTAGGTGTCACTACTAGTCCCTCACACACTCAGTTATCACTTCCCTGCTAGGTGTCACTACTAGTCCCTCACACACTCAGTTATCACTTCACTGCTAGGTGTCACTACTAGTCCCTCACACACTCAGTTATCACTTCGCTGCTAGGTGTCACTACTAGTCCCTCACACACTCAGTTATCACTTCACTGCTAGGTGTCACTACTAGTCCCTCACACACTCAGTTATCACTTCACTGCTAGGTGTCACTACTAGTCCCTCACACACTCAGTTATCACTTCACTGCTAGGTGTCACTACTAGTCCCTCACACACTCAGTTATCACTTCACTGCTAGGTGTCACTACTAGTCCCTCACACACTCAGTTTTCACTTCGCTGCTAGGTGTCACTACTAGTCCCTCACACACTCAGTTATCACTTAACTGCTAGGTGTCACTACTAGTCCCTCACACACTCAGTTATCACTTCACTGCTAGGTGTCACTACTAGTCCCTCACACACTCAGTTATCACTTCGCTGCTAGGTGTCACTACTAGTCCCTCACACACTCAGTTATCACTTCACTGCTAGGTGTCACTACTAGTCCCTCACACATTCAGTTATCACTTCGCTGCTAGGTGTCACTACTAGTCCCTCGCACACTCAGTTATCACTTCCTTGCTAGGTGTCACTACTAGTCCCTAACACACTCAGTTATCACTTCACTGCTAGGTGTCACTACTAGTCCCTCACACACTCAGTTATCACTTCGCTGCTAGGTGTCACTACTAGTCCCTCACACACTCAGATATCACTTCACTGCTAGGTGTCACTACTAGTCCCTCACACACTCAGTTATCACTTCACTGCTAGGTGTCACTCCTAGTCCCTCACACACTCAGTTATCACTTCGCTGCTAGGTGTCACTACTAGTCCCTCACACACTCAGTTATCACTTCGCTGCTAGGTGTCACTACTAGTCCCTCACACACTCAGTTATCACTTAACTGCTAGGAGTCACTACTAGTCCCTCACACACTCAGTTATCACTTCGCTGCTAGGTCTCACTACTAGTTCCTCACACACTCAGTTATCACTTCACTGCTAGGTGTCACTACTAGTCCCTCACACACTCAGTTATCACTTCACTGCTAGGTGTCACTACTATTCCCTCACACACTCAGTTATCACTTCACTACCAGGTGTCACTACTAGTCCCTCACACACTCAGTTATCACTTCGCTGCTAGGTGTCACTACTAGTCCCTCACACACTCAGTTATCACTTCGCTGCTAGGTGTCACTACTAGTCCCTCACACACTCAGTTATCACTTCACTGCTAGGTGTCACTACTAGTCCCTCACACACTCAGTTATCACTTCACTGCTAGGTGTCACTACTAGTCCCTCACACACTCAGTTATCACTTCACTGCTAGGTGTCACTACTAGTCCCTCACACACTCAGTTATCACTTCACTGCTAGGTGTCACTACTAGTCCCTCACACACTCAGTTATCACTTCCCTACTAGGTGTCAGAACTAGTCCCTCACACACTCAGTTATCACTTCACTGCTAGGTGTCACTACTAGTCCCTCACACACTCAGTTATCACTTCGCTGCTAGGTGTCACTACTAGTCCCTCACACACTCAGTTATCACTTCACTGCTAGGTGTCACTACTAGTCCCTCACACACTCAGTTATCACTTCACTGCTAGGTGTCACTACTAGTCCCTCACACACTCAGTTATCACTTCACTGCTAGGTGTCACTACTAGTCCCTCACACACTCAGTTATCACTTCACTGCTAGGTGTCACTACTAGTCCCTCACACACTCAGTTTTCACTTCGCTGCTAGGTGTCACTACTAGTCCCTCACACACTCAGTTATCACTTAACTGCTAGGTGTCACTACTAGTCCCTCACACACTCAGTTATCACTTCACTGCTAGGTGTCACTACTAGTCCCTCACACACTCAGTTATCACTTCGCTGCTAGGTGTCACTACTAGTCCCTCACACACTCAGTTATCACTTCACTGCTAGGTGTCACTACTAGTCCCTCACACATTCAGTTATCACTTCGCTGCTAGGTGTCACTACTAGTCCCTCACACACTCAGTTATCACTTCCTTGCTAGGTGTCACTACTAGTCCCTAACACACTCAGTTATCACTTCACTGCTAGGTGTCACTACTATTCCCTCACACACTCAGTTATCACTTCGCTGCTAGGTGTCACTACTAGTCCCTCACACACTCAGTTATCACTTCGCTGCTAGGTGTCACTACTAGTCACTCACACATTCAGTTATCACTTCGCTGCTAGGTGTCACTACTAGTTCCTCACACACTAAGTTATCACTTCGCTGCTAGGTGTCACTACTATTCCCTCCCACACTCAGTAATCACTTTGCTGCTAGGTGTCACTACTATTCCCTCACACACTCAGTTATCACTTTGCTGCTAGGTGTCACTACTAGTCCCTCACACACTCAGTTATCACTTCACTGCTAGGTGTCACTACTATTCCCTCACACACTCAGTTATCACTTCACTGCTAGGTGTCACTACTAGTCCCTCACACACTCAGTTATCACTTCGCTGCTAGGTGTCACTACTAGTCCCTCACACACTCAGTTATCACTTCACTGCTAGGTGTCACTACTAGTCCCTCACACACTCAGTTATTACTTCACTGCTAGGTGTCACTACTAGTCCCTCACACACTCAGTTATCACTTCGCTGCTAGGTGTCACTACTAGTCCCTCACACACTCAGTTATCACTTCACTGCAAGGTGTCACTACTAGTCCCTCACACACTTAGTTATCACTTCGCTGCTAGGTGTCACTACTAGTCCCTCACACACTCAGTAATCACTTCGCTGCTAGGAGTCACTACTAGTCCCTCACACACTCAGTTATCACTTCACTGCTAGGTGTCACTACTAGTCGCTCACACACTCAGTTATAACTTCGCTGCTAGGTGTCACTACTAGTCCCTCACACACTCAGTTATCACTTCGCTGCTAGGTGTCACTACTAGTCCCTCACACAATCAGTTATCACTTCACTGCTAGGTGTTACTACTTGTCCCTCACAAACTCAGTTATCACTTCGCTGCTAGGTGTCACTACTAGTCCCTCACACACACAGTTATCACTTCACTGCTAGGTGTCACTACTAGTCCCTCACACACTCAGTTATCACTTCACTGCTAGGTATCACTACTAGTCCCTCACACACTCAGTTATCACTTCACTGCTAGGTGTCACTACTAGTCCCTCACACACTCAGTTATCACTTCACTGCTAGGTGTCACTACTAGTCCCTCACACACTCAGTTATCACTTCCCTGCTAGGTGTCAGAACTAGTCCCTCACACACTCAGTTATCACTTCACTGCTTGGTGTCACTACTAGTCCCTCACACACTCAGTTATCACTTCGCTGCTAGGTGTCACTACTAGTCCCTCACACACTCAGTTATCACTTCACTGCTAGGCGTCACTACTAGTCCCTCACACACTCAGTTATCACTTCACTGCTAGGTGTCACTACTAGTCCCTCACACACTCAGTTATCACTTCACTGCTAGGTGTCACTACTAGTCCCTCACACACTCAGTTATCACTTCACTGCTAGGTGTCACTACTAGTCCCTCACACACTCAGTTTTCACTTCGCTGCTAGGTGTCACTACTAGTCCCTCACACACTCAGTTATCACTTAACTGCTAGGTGTCACTACTAGTCCCTCACACACTCAGTTATCACTTCACTGCTAGGTGTCACTACTAGTCCCTCACACACTCAGTTATCACTTCGCTGCTAGGTGTCACTACTAGTCCCTCACACACTCAGTTATCACTTCACTGCTAGGTGTCACTACTAGTCCCTCACACATTCAGTTATCACTTCGCTGCTAGGTGTCACTACTAGTCCCTCACACACTCAGTTATCACTTCCTTGCTAGGTGTCACTACTAGTCCCTAACACACTCAGTTATCACTTCACTGCTAGGTGTCACTACTATTCCCTCACACACTCAGTTATCACTTCGCTGCTAGGTGTCACTACTAGTCCCTCACACACTCAGTTATCACTTCGCTGCTAGGTGTCACTACTAGTCACTCACACATTCAGTTATCACTTCGCTGCTAGGTGTCACTACTAGTTCCTCACACACTAAGTTATCACTTCGCTGCTAGGTGTTACTACTATTCCCTCCCACACTCAGTAATCACTTTGCTGCTAGGTGTCACTACTATTCCCTCACACACTCAGTTATCACTTTGCTGCTAGGTGACACTACTAGTCCCTCACACACTCAGTTATCACTTCACTGCTAGGTGTCACTACTATTCCCTCACACACTCAGTTATCACTTCACTGCTAGGTGTCACTACTAGTCCCTCACACACTCAGTTATCACTTCGCTGCTAGGTGTCACTACTAGTCCCTCACACACTCAGTTATCACTTAAATGCTAGGTGTCACTACTAGTCCCTCACACACTCAGTTATCACTTCGCTGCTAGGTGTCACTACTAGTCCCTCACACACTCAGTTATCACTTCGCTGCTAGGTCACTACTAGTCCCTCACACACTCAGTTATCACTTCGCTGCTAGGTGTCACTACTAGTCCCTCACACACTCAGTTATCACTTCGCTGTTAGGTGTCACTACTAGTCCCTCACACACTCAGTTATCATTTCGCTGCTAGGTGTCACTACTAGTCACTCACACACTCAGTTATCACTTCGCTGCTAGGTGTCACTACTAGTTCCTCACACACTCAGTTATCACTTCACTGCTAGGTGTCACTACTAGTCCCTCACACACTCAGTTATCACTTCGCTGCTAAGTGTCACTACCAGTCTCTCACACACTCAGTTATCACTTCGCTGCTAGGTGTCACTACTAGTCCCTCACACACTCAGTTATCACTTCACTGCTAGGTGTCACTACTAGTCCCTCACACACTCAGTTATCACTTCGCTGCTAGGTGTCACTACTAGTCCATCACACACTCAGTTATCACTTCACTGCTAGGTGTCACTACTATTCCCTCACACACTCAGTTATCACTTCGCTGCAAGGTGTCACTACTAGTCCCTCACACACTCAGTTATCACTTCGCAGCTAGGTGTCACTACTAGTCACTCACACACTCAGTTATCACTTCGCTGCTAGGTGTCACTACTAGTCCCTCACACACTCAGTTATCATTTCGCTGCTAGGTGTCACTACTAGTAACTCACACACTCAGTTATCACTTCGCTACTAGGTGTCACTACTAGTTCCTCACACACTCAGTTATCACTTCACTGCTAGGTGTCACTACTATTCCCTCCCGCACTCAGTAATCACTTCACTGCTAGGTGTCACTACTATTCCCTCACACACTCAGTTATCACTTTGCTGCTAGGTGTCACTACTATTCCCTCACACACTCAGATATCACTTTGCTGCTAGCTGTCCCTACTAGTCCCTCACACACTCAGTTATCACTTCGCTGCTAGGTGTCACTACTAGTCCCTCACACACTCAGTTATCACTTCGCTGCTAGGTGTCACTACTAGTCCCTCACACACTCAATTATCACTTCACTGATAGGTGTCACTACTAGTCCCTCACACACTCAGTTATTACTTCGCTGCTAGGTGTCACTACTAGTCCCTCACACACTCAGTTATCACTTCGCTGCTAGGTGTCACTACTAGTCCCTCTTACACTCAGTTATCACTTCACTGCTAGGAGTCACTACTATTCCCTCACACTCTCAGTTATCACTTCACTGCTAGGTGTCACTACTAGTCCCTCACACACTCAGTTATCACTTCGCTCCTAGGTGTCACTACTAGTCCCTCACACACTCAGTTATCACTTCACTGCTAGGTGTCACTACTAGTCCCTCACACACTCAGTTATCACTTCACTGCTAGGTGTCACTACTAGTCCCTCACACACTCAGTTATCACTTCGCTGCTAGGTGTCACTACTAGTCCCTCACACACTCAGTTATCACTTCACTGCAAGGTGTCACTACTAGTCCCTCACACACTTAGTTATCACTTCGCTGCTAGGTGTCACTACTAGTCCCTCACACACTCAGTAATCACTTCGCTGCTAGGAGTCACTACTAGTCCCTCACACACTCAGTTATCACTTCACTGCTAGGTGTCACTACTAGTCGCTCACACACTCAGTTATAACTTCGCTGCTAGGTGTCACTACTAGTCCCTCACACACTCAGTTATCACTTCGCTGCTAGGTGTCACTACTAGTCCCTCACACAATCAGTTATCACTTCACTACTAGGTGTTACTACTTGTCCCTCACACACTCAGTTATCACTTCGCTGCTAGGTGTCACTACTAGTCCCTCACACACACAGTTATCACTTCACTGCTAGGTGTCACTACTAGTCCCTCACACACTCAGTTATCACTTCACTGCTAGGTGTCACTACTAGTCCCTCACACACTCAGTTATCACTTCACTGCTAGGTGTCACTACTAGTCCCTCACACACTCAGTTATCACTTCACTGCTAGGTGTCACTACTAGTCCCTCACACACTCAGTTATCACTTCCCTGCTAGGTGTCAGTACTAGTCCCTCACACACTCAGTTATCACTTCACTGCTAGGTGTCACTACTAGTCCCTCACACACTCAGTTATCACTTCACTGCTAGGTGTCACTACTAGTCCCTCACACACTCAGTTTTCACTTCGCTGCTAGGTGTCACTACTAGTCCCTCACACACTCAGTTATCACTTAACTGCTAGGTGTCACTACTAGTCCCTCACACACTCAGTTATCACTTCACTGCTAGGTGTCACTACTAGTCCCTCACACACTCAGTTATCACTTCGCTGCTAGGTGTCACTACTAGTCCCTCACACACTCAGTTATCACTTCACTGCTAGGTGTCACTACTAGTCCCTCACACATTCAGTTATCACTTCGCTGCTAGGTGTCACTACTAGTCCCTCACACACTCAGTTATCACTTCCTTGCTAGGTGTCACTACTAGTCCCTAACACACTCAGTTATCACTTCACTGCTAGGTGTCACTACTAGTCCCTCACACACTCAGTTATCACTTCGCTGCTAGGTGTCACTACTAGTCCCTCACACACTCAGATATCACTTCACTGCTAGGTGTCACTACTAGTCCCTCACACACTCAGTTATCACTTCACTGCTAGGTGTCACTCCTAGTCCCTCACACACTCAGTTATCACTTCGCTGCTAGGTGTCACTACTAGTCCCTCACACACTCAGTTATCACTTCGCTGCTAGGTGTCACTACTAGTCCCTCACACACTCAGTTATCACTTAACTGCTAGGAGTCACTACTAGTCCCTCACACACTCAGTTATCACTTCGCTGCTAGGTGTCACTGCTAGTTCCTCACACACTCAGTTATCACTTCACTGCTAGGTGTCACTACTAGTCCCTCACACACTCAGTTATCACTTCACTGCTAGGTGTCACTACTATTCCCTCACACACTCAGTTATCACTTCACTGCTAGGTGTCACTACTAGTCCCTCACACACTCAGTTATCACTTCGCTGCTAGGTGTCACTACTAGTCCCTCACACACTCAGTTATCACTTCGCTGCTAGGTGTCACTACTAGTCCCTCACACACTCAGTTATCACTTCGCTGCTAGGTGTCACTACTTGTCCCTCACACACTCTTTTATCACTTTACTACTAGGTGTCACTACTAGTCCTTCACACACTCAGTTATCACTTCACTGCTAGGTGTCACTACTAGTCCCTCACACACTCAGTTATCACTTCGCTGCTAGGTGTCACCACTAGTCCCTCACACACTCGGTTATCACTTCACTGCTAGGTGTCACTACTAGTCCCTCACACACTCGGTTATCATTTCGCTGCTAGGTGTCACTACTAGTCCCTCACACACTCGGTTATCACTTCACTGCTAGGTGTCACAACTAGTCCCTCACACACTCGGTTATCACTTCACTGCTAGGTGTCACTACTAGTCCCTCACACACTCGGTTATCACTTCGCTGCTAGGTGTCACTACTAGTCCCTCACACACTCAGTTATCACTTCACTGCAAGGTGTCACTACTAGTCCCTCACACACTCAGTTAACACTTCGCTGCTAGGTGTCACTACTAGTCCAACACACTCATTTATCACTTCGCTGGTAGGTGTCACTACTAGTCCCTCACACACTCAGTTATCATTTCACTGCTAGGTGTCACTACTAGTCCCTCACACACTCAGTTATCACTTCGCTGCTAGGTGTCACTACTAGTCCCTCACACACTCAGTTATCACTTCACTGCTAGGTGTCACTACTAGTCCCTCACACACTCAGTTATCACTTCGCTGCTAGGTGTCACTACTAGTCCCTCACACACTCAGTTATCACTTCACTGCTAGGTGTCACTACTAGTCCCTCACACACTCAGTTATCACTTCGCTGCTAGGTGTCACTACTAGTCCCTCAGACACTCAGTTATCTCTTCGCTGCTAGGTGACACTACTAGTAACTCACACACTCAGTTATCACTTCGCTGCTATGTGTCACTACTAGTCCCTCACACACTAAGTTATCACTTCACTGCTAGGTGTCACTACTAGTCCCTCACACACTCATGTATCACTTCACTGCTAGGTGTCACTACTAGTCCCTCACACACTCAGTTATCACTTCGCTGCTAGGTGTCTCTACTAGTCCCTCACACACTCAGTTATCACTTCGCTGCTAGGTGCCACTACTAGTCCCTCACACACTCAGTTATCACTTCGCTGCTAGGTGTCACTACTAGTCCCTCACACACTCAGTTATCACTTCACTGCTAGGTGTCACTACTAGTCCCTCACACACTTAGCTATCACTTCGCTGCTAGGTGACACTACTAGTAACTCACACACTCAGTTATCACTTCGCTGCTAGGTGTCACTACTAGTCCCTCACACACACAGTTATCACTTCGCTGCTAGGTGTCACTACTAGTAACTCACACACTCAGTTATCACTTCGCTGCTAGGTGTCACTACTAGTCCCTCACACACTCAGTTATCACTTCACTGCTAGGTGTCTCTACTAGTCCCTCACACACTCAGTTATCACTTCGCTGCTAGGTGTCACTACTAGTCCCTCACACACTCAGTTATCACTTCGCTGCTAGGTGCCACTACTAGTCCCTCACACACTCAGTATCACTTCGCTGCTAGGTGTCGCTACTAGTCCCTCACACACTCAGTTATCACTTCACTGCTAGGTGTCACTACTAGTCCCTCACACACTCAGTTATCACTTCACTGCTAGGTGTCACTACTAGTCCCTCACACACTCAGTTATCACTTCACTGCAAGGTGTCACTACTAGTCCCTCACACACTCAGTTATCACTTCGCTGCTAGGTGTCACTACTAGTCCCTCACACACTCAGTTATCACTTCACTGCTAGGTGTCACTACTAGTCCCTCACACACTCAGTTATCACTTCACTGCTAGGTGTCACTACTAGTCCCTCACACACTCAGTTATCACTTCGCTGCTAGGTGTCACTACTAGTCCCTCACACACTCAGTTATCACTTCACCGCTAGGTGTCACTACTAGTCCCTCACACACTCAGTTATCACTTCACTGCTAGGTGTCACTACTAGTCCCTCACACACTCAGTTATCACTTCACTGCTAGGTGTCACTACTAGTCCCTCACACACTCAGTTATCACTTCACTGCTAGGTGTCACTACTAGTCCCTTACACACTCAGTTATCACTTCGCTGCTAGGTGTCACTACTAGTCCCCCACACACTCTGTTATCACTTCACTGCTAGGTGTCACTACTAGTCCCTCACACACTCAGTTATCACTTCGCTGCTAGGTGTCACTATTAGTCCCTCACACATTCAGTTATCACTTCACTGCTAGGTGTCACTACTAGTCCCTCACACACTCAGTTATCACTTCATTGCTAGGTGTCACTACTAGTCCCTCACACACTCAGTTATCACTTCACTGCTAGGTGTCACTACTAGTCCCTCACACACTCAGTTATCACTTCACTGCTAGGTGTCACTACTAGTCCCTCACACACTCAGTTATCACTTCGCTGCTAGGTGTCACTACTAGTCCCTCACACACTCAGTTATCACTTCACTGCTAGGTGTCACCACTAGTCCCTCACACACTCAGTTATCACTTCACTGCTAGGTGTCACTACTAGTCCCTCACACACTCAGTTATCACTTCGTTGCTAGGTGTCACAACTAGTCCCTCACGCACTCAGTTATCACTTCACTGCTAGGTGTCACTACTAGTCCCTCACACACTCAGTTATCACTTCGCTGCTAGGTGTCACTACTAGTCCCTCACACACTCAGTTATCACTTCACAGTTAGGTGTCACTACTAGTCCCTCACACACTCAGTTATCACTTCGCTGCTAGGTGTCACTACTAGTCCCTCACACACTCAGTTATCACTTCACCGATAGGTGTCACTACTAGTCCCTCATACACTCAGTTATCACTTCGCTGCTAGGTGTGACTACTAGTCCCTCACACACTCAGTTATGACTTCACTGCTAGGTGTCACTACTAGTCCCTCACACACTCAGTTATCACTTCACTGCTAGGTGTCACTATTAGTCCCTCACACACTCAGTTATCACTTCGCTGCTAGGTGTCACTACTAGTCCCTTATACACTCAGTTATCACTTCACTGCTAGGTGTCACTACTAGTCCCTCACACACTCAGTTATCACTTCACTGCTAGGTGTCACTACTAGTCCCTCACGCACTCAGTTATCACTTCAATGCTAGGTGTCACTACTATTCCCTCACACACTCAGTTATCACTTCGCTGCTAGGTGTCACTACTAGTCCTCACACACTCAGTTATCACTTCACTGCTAGGTGTCACTACTAGTCCCTCACACACTCAGTTATCACTTCACTGCTAGGTGTCACTACTAGTCCCTCAAACACTCCGTTATCACTTCGCTGCTAGGTGTCACTACTAGTCCCTCACACACTCAGTTATTACTTCACTGCTAGATGTCACTACTAGTCCCTCACACAATCAGTTATCACTTCGCTGCTAGGTGTCACTACTAGTCCCTCACACACTCAGTTATCACTTCACTGCTAGCTGTCACTACTAGTCCCTCACACACTCAGTTATCACTTCACTGCTAGGTGTCACTACTAGTCCCTCACACACTCAGTTATCACTTCGCTGCTAGGTGTCACTACTAGTCCCTCACACACTTAGTTATCACTTCGCTGCTAGGTGTCACCACTAGTCCCTCACACACTCAGTTATCACTTTGCTGCTAGGTGTCACTACTAGTCCCTCACACACTCAGTTATCACTTCACTGCTAGGTGTCACTACTAGTCCCTCACACACTCAGTTATCACTTCACTGCTAGGTGTCACTACCAATCCCTCACACACTCAGTTATCACTTCGCTGCTAGGTGTCACTACTAGTCCCTCACACACTCAGTTATCACTTCGCTGCTAGGTGTCACTACTAGTCCCTCACACACTCAGTTATTACTTCACTGCTAGGTGTCACTACTAGTCCCTCACACACTCAGTTATCACTTCGCTGCTAGGTGTCACTACTAGTCCCTCACACACTCAGTTATCACGTCACTGCTAGGTGTCACTACTAGTCCCTCACACACTCAGTTATCACTTCGCTGCTAGGTGTCACTACTAGTCCCTCACACACTCAGTTATCACTTCACTGCAAGCTGTCACTACTAGTCCCTCACAAACTCAGTTATCACTTCACTGCTAGGTGTCACTACTAGTCCCTCACACACTCAGTTATCACTTCGCTGCTAGGTGTCACTATTAGTCCCTCACACACTCAGTTATCACTTCACTGCTAGGTGTCACTACTAGTCATTCACACACTCAGTTATCACTTCACTGCTAGGTGTCACTACTAGTCCCTCACACACTCAGTTATCACTTCACTGCTAGGTGTCACTACTAGTCCCTCACACACTCAGTTATCACTTCGCTGCTAGGTGTCACTACTAGTCCCTCACACACTCAGTTATCACTTCGCTGCTAGGTGTCACTACTAGACCCTCACACACTCAGTTATCTCTTCGCTGCTAGGTGTCACTACTAGTCCCTCACACACTCAGTTATCACTTCGCTGCTAGGTGTCACTACAAGTCCCACACACACTCAGTTATCACTTCACTGCTAGGTGTCACTACTAGTCCCTCACACACTCAGTTATCACTTCGCTGCTAGGTGTCACTACTAGTCCTCACACACTCAGTTATCACTTCACTGCTAGGTGTCACTACTAGTCCCTCACACACTCAGTTATCACTTCACTGCTAGGTGTCACTACTAGTCCCTCACACACTCCGTTATCACTTCGCTGCTAGGTGTCACTACTAGTCCCTCACACACTCAGTTATTACTTCACTGCTAGATGTCACTACTAGTCCCTCACACAATCAGTTATCACTTCGCTGCTAGGTGTCACTACTAGTCCCTCACACACTCAGTTATCACTTCACTGCTAGCTGTCACTACTAGTCCTTCACACACTCAGTTATCACTTCACTGCTAGGTGTCACTACTAGTCCCTCACACACTCAGTTATCACTTCGCTGCTAGGTGTCACTACTAGTCCCTCACACACTCAGTTATCACTTTTCTGCTAGGTGTCACTACTAGTCCCTCACACACTCAGTTATCACTACACTGCTAGGTGTCAATACTAGTCCCTCACACACTCAGTTATCACTTCGCTGGTAGGTGTCACTACTAGTCCCTCACTCACTCAGTTATCACTTCACTGTTAGGTGTCACTAATAGTCCCTCACACACTCAGTTATCACTTCGCTGCTAGGTGTCACTACTAGTCCCTCACACACTCAGTTATCACTTCACTGCTAGGTGTCACTACTAGTCCCTCACACACTCAGTTATCACATCACTGCTAGGTGTCACTACTAGTCCCTCACACACTCAGTTATCACTTCACTGCTAGGTGTCACTACTAGTCCCTCACACACTTAGTTATCACTTCGCTGCTAGGTGTCACTACTAGTCCCTCACACACTCAGTTATCACTTTGCTGCTAGGTGTCACTACTAGTCCCTCACACACTCAGTTATCACTTCACTGCTAGGTGTCACTACTAGTCCCTCACACACTCAGTTATCACTTCACTGCTAGGTGTCACTACCAATCCCTCACACACTCAGTTATCACTTCGCTGCTAGGTGTCACTACTAGTCCCTCACACACTCAGTTATCACTTCGCTGCTAGGTGTCACTACTAGTCCCTCACACACTCAGTTATTACTTCACTGCTAGGTGTCACTACTAGTCCCTCACACACTCAGTTATCACTTCGCTGCTAGGTGTCACTACTAGTCCCTCACACACTCAGTTATCACGTCACTGCTAGGTGTCACTACTAGTCCCTCACACACTCAGTTATCACTTCGCTGCTAGGTGTCACTACTAGTCCCTCACACACTCAGTTATCACTTCACTGCAAGCTGTCACTACTAGTCCCTCACAAACTCAGTTATCACTTCACTGCTAGGTGTCACTACTAGTCCCTCACACACTCAGTTATCACTTCGCTGCTAGGTGTCACTATTAGTCCCTCACACACTCAGTTATCACTTCACTGCTAGGTGTCACTACTAGTCATTCACACACTCAGTTATCACTTCACTGCTAGGTGTCACTACTAGTCCCTCACACACTCAGTTATCACTTCACTGCTAGGTGTCACTACTAGTCCCTCACACACTCAGTTATCACTTCGCTGCTAGGTGTCACTACTAGTCCCTCACACACTCAGTTATCACTTCGCTGCTAGGTGTCACTACTAGACCCTCACACACTCAGTTATCTCTTCGCTGCTAGGTGTCACTACTAGTCCCTCACACACTCAGTTATCACTTCGCTGCTAGGTGTCACTACAAGTCCCTCACACACTCAGTTATCACTTCACTGCTAGGTGTCACTACTAGTCCCTCACACACTCAGTTATCACTTCGCTGCTAGGTGTCACTACTATTCCCTCACACACTCAGTTATCACTTCACTGCTAGGTGTCACTACTAGTCCCTCACACACTCAGTTATTACTTCGCTGCTAGGTGTCACTACTAGTCCCTCACACACTCAGTTATCACTTTGCTGCTAGGTGTCACTACTAGTCGCTCACACACTCAGTTATCACTTCACTGCTAGGTGTCACTACTAGTCCCTCACACACTCAGTTATCACTTCACTGCTAGGTGTTACTACTAGTCCGTCACACACTCAGTTATCACTTCGCTGCTAGGTGTCACTACTAGTCCCTCACACACTCAGTTATCACTTCACTGCTAGGTGTCACTACTAGTCCCTCACACACTCAGTTATCACTTCACTGCAAGGTATCACTAATAGTCCCTCACACACTCAGTTATCACTTCACTGCTAGGTGTCACTACTAGTCCCTCACACATTCAGTTATCACTTCGCTGCTAGGTGTCCCTACTAGTCCCTCACACACACAGTTGTCACATCACTGCTAGGTGTCACTACTAGTCCCTCACACACTCAGTTATCACATCACTGCTAGGTGTCACTACTAGTCCCTCACACACTCAGTTATCACTTCGCTGCTAGGTGTCACTACTAGTCCCTCACACACTCAGTTATCACTTTGCTGCTAGGTGTCACTACTAGTCCCTCACACACTCAGTTATCACTTCGCTGCTAGGTGTCTCTACTAGTCCCTCACACACTCAGTTATCACTTCGCTGCTAGGTGCCACTACTAGTCCCTCACACACTCAGGTATCACTTCGCTGCTAGGTGTCACTACTAGTCCCTCACACACTCAGTTATCACTTCACTGCTAGGTGTCACTAGTAGTCCCTCACACACTTAGCTATCACTTCGCTGCTAGGTGACACTACTAGTAACTCACACACTCAGTTATCACTTCGCTGCTAGGTGTCACTACTAGTCCCTCACACACACAGTTATCACTTCGCTGCTAGGTTTCACTACTAGTAACTCACACACTCAGTTATCACTTCGCTGCTAGGTGTCACTACTAGTCCCTCACACACTCAGTTATCACTTCACTGCTAGGTGTCTCTACTAGTCCCTCACACACTCAGTTATCACTTCGCTGCTAGGTGTCACTACTAGTCCCTCACACACTCAGTTATCACTTCGCTGCTAGGTGCCACTACTAGTCCCTCACACACTCAGTTATCACTTCGCTGCTAGGTGTCACTACTAGTCCCTCACACACTCAGTTATCACTTCACTGCTAGGTGTCAATACTAGTCCCTCACACACTCAGTTATCACTTCACTGCTAGGTGTCACTACTAGTCCCTCACACACTCAGTTATCACTTCACTGCAAGGTGTCACTACTAGTCCCTCACACACTCAGTTATCACTTCGCTGCTAGGTGTCACTACTAGTCCCTCACACACTCAGTTATCACTTCACTGCTAGGTGTCACTACTAGTCCCTCACACACTCAGTTATCACTTCACTGCTAGGTGTCACTACTAGTCCCTCACACACTCAGTTATCACTTCGCTGCTAGGTGTCACTACTAGTCCCTCACACACTCAGTTATCACTTCACCGCTAGGTGTCACTACTAGTCCCTCACACACTCAGTTATCACTTCACTGCTAGGTGTCACTACTAGTCCCTCACACACTCAGTTATCACTTCACTGCTAGGTGTCACTACTAGTCCCTCAAACACTCAGTTATCACTTCACTGCTAGGTGTCACTACTAGTCCCTCACACACTCAGTTATCACTTCGCTGCTAGGTGTCACTACTAGTCCCCCACACACTCTGTTATCACTTCACTGCTAGGTGTCACTACTAGTCCCTCACACACTCAGTTATCACTTCGCTGCTAGGTGTCACTATTAGTCCCTCACACATTCAGTTATCACTTCACTGCTAGGTGTCACTACTAGTCCCTCACACACTCAGTTATCACTTCATTGCTAGGTGTCACTACTAGTCCCTCACACACTCAGTTATCACTTCACTGCTAGGTGTCACTACTAGTCCCTCACACACTCAGTTATCACTTCACTGCTAGGTGTCACTACTAGTCCCTCACACACTCAGTTATCACTTCGCTGCTAGGTGTCACTACTAGTCCCTCACACACTCAGTTATCACTTCACTGCTAGGTGTCACCACTAGTCCCTCACACACTCAGTTATCACTTCACTGCTAGGTGTCACTACTAGTCCCTCACACACTCAGTTATCACTTCGTTGCTAGGTGTCACAACTAGTCCCTCACGCACTCAGTTATCACTTCACTGCTAGGTGTCACTACTAGTCCCTCACACACTCAGTTATCACTTCGCTGCTAGGTGTCACTACTAGTCCCTCACACACTCAGTTATCACTTCACAGTTAGGTGTCACTACTAGTCCCTCACACACTCAGTTATCACTTCGCTGCTAGGTGTCACTACTAGTCCCTCACACACTCAGTTATCACTTCACCGATAGGTGTCACTACTAGTCCCTCATACACTCAGTTATCACTTCGCTGCTAGGTGTGACTACTAGTCCCTCACACACTCAGTTATCACTTCACTGCTAGGTGTCACTACTAGTCCCTCACACACTCAGTTATCATTTCACTGCTAGGTGTCACTATTAGTCCCTCACACACTCAGTTATCACTTCGCTGCTAGGTGTCACTACTAGTCCCTTATACACTCAGTTATCACTTCACTGCTAGGTGTCACTACTAGTCCCTCACACACTCAGTTATCACTTCACTGCTAGGTGTCACTACTAGTCCCTCACGCACTCAGTTATCACTTCAATGCTAGGTGTCACTACTATTCCCTCACACACTCAGTTATCACTTCGCTGCTAGGTGTCACTACTAGTCCTCACACACTCAGTTATCACTTCACTGCTAGCTGTCACTACTAGTCCCTCACACACTCAGTTATCACTTCACTGCTAGGTGTCACTACTAGTCCCTCACACACTCAGTTATCACTTCGCTGCTAGGTGTCACTACTAGTCCCTCACACACTCAGTTATCACTTTTCTGCTAGGTGTCACTACTAGTCCCTCACACACTCAGTTATCACTTCACTGCTAGGTGTCAATACTAGTCCCTCACACACTCAGTTATCACTTCGCTGGTAGGTGTCACTACTAGTCCCTCACTCACTCAGTTATCACTTCACTGTTAGGTGTCACTAATAGTCCCTCACACACTCAGTTATCACTTCGCTGCTAGGTGTCACTACTAGTCCCTCACACACTCAGTTATCACTTCACTGCTAGGTGTCACTACTAGTCCCTCACACACTCAGTTATCACATCACTGCTAGGTGTCACTACTAGTCCCTCACACACTCAGTTATCACTTCACTGCTAGGTGTCACTACTAGTCCCTCACACACTTAGTTATCACTTCGCTGCTAGGTGTCACTACTAGTCCCTCACACACTCAGTTATCACTTCACTGCTAGGTGTCACTACTAGTCCCTCACACACTCAGTTATCACTTCACTGCTAGGTGTCACTACTAGTCCCTCACACACACAGTTATCACTTCACTGCTAGGTGTCACTACCAATCCCTCACACACTCAGTTATCACTTCGCTGCTAGGTGTCACTACTAGTCCCTCACACACTCAGTTATCACTTCGCTGCTAGGTGTCACTACTAGTCCCTCACACACTCAGTTATTACTTCACTGCTAGGTGTCACTACTAGTCCCTCACACACTCAGTTATCACTTCGCTGCTAGGTGTCACTACTAGTCCCTCACACACTCAGTTATCACGTCACTGCTAGGTGTCACTACTAGTCCCTCACACACTCAGTTATCACTTCGCTGCTAGGTGTCACTACTAGTCCCTCACACACTCAGTTATCACTTCACTGCAAGCTGTCACTACTAGTCCCTCACAAACTCAGTTATCACTTCACTGCTAGGTGTCACTACTAGTCCCTCACACACTCAGTTATCACTTCGCTGCTAGGTGTCACTATTAGTCCCTCACACACTCAGTTATCACTTCACTGCTAGGTGTCACTACTAGTCATTCACACACTCAGTTATCACTTCACTGCTAGGTGTCACTACTAGTCCCTCACACACTCAGTTATCACTTCACTGCTAGGTGTCACTACTAGTCCCTCACACACTCAGTTATCACTTCGCTGCTAGGTGTCACTACTAGTCCCTCACACACTCAGTTATCACTTCGCTGCTAGGTGTCACTACTAGACCCTCACACACTCAGTTATCTCTTCGCTGCTAGGTGTCACTACTAGTCCCTCACACACTCAGTTATCACTTCGCTGCTAGGTGTCACTACAAGTCCCTCACACACTCAGTTATCACTTCACTGCTAGGTGTCACTACTAGTCCCTCACACACTCAGTTATCACTTCGCTGCTAGGTGTCACTACTATTCCCTCACACACTCAGTTATCACTTCACTGCTAGGTGTCACTACTAGTCCCTCACACACTCAGTTATTACTTCGCTGCTAGGTGTCACTACTAGTCCCTCACACACTCAGTTATCACTTTGCTGCTAGGTGTCACTACTAGTCGCTCACACACTCAGTTATCACTTCACTGCTAGGTGTCACTACTAGTCCCTCACACACTCAGTTATCACTTCACTGCTAGGTGTTACTACTAGTCCGTCACACACTCAGTTATCACTTCGCTGCTAGGTGTCACTACTAGTCCCTCACACACTCAGTTATCACTTCACTGCTAGGTGTCACTACTAGTCCCTCACACACTCAGTTATCACTTCACTGCAAGGTATCACTAATAGTCCCTCACACACTCAGTTATCACTTCACTGCTAGGTGTCACTACTAGTCCCTCACACATTCAGTTATCACTTCGCTGCTAGGTGTCCCTACTAGTCCCTCACACACACAGTTGTCACATCACTGCTAGGTGTCACTACTAGTCCCTCACACACTCAGTTATCACATCACTGCTAGGTGTCACTACTAGTCCCTCACACACTCAGTTATCACTTCGCTGCTAGGTGTCACTACTAGTCCCTCACACACTCAGTTATCACTTTGCTGCTAGGTGTCACTACTAGTCCCTCACACACTCAGTTATCACTTCGCTGCTAGGTGTCTCTACTAGTCCCTCACACACTCAGTTATCACTTCGCTGCTAGGTGCCACTACTAGTCCCTCACACACTCAGTTATCACTTCGCTGCTAGGTGTCACTACTAGTCCCTCACACACTCAGTTATCACTTCACTGCTAGGTGTCACTAGTAGTCCCTCACACACTTAGCTATCACTTCGCTGCTAGGTGACACTACTAGTAACTCACACACTCAGTTATCACTTCGCTGCTAGGTGTCACTACTAGTCCCTCACACACACAGTTATCACTTCGCTGCTAGGTGTCACTACTAGTAACTCACACACTCAGTTATCACTTCGCTGCTAGGTGTCACTACTAGTCCCTCACACACTCAGTTATCACTTCACTGCTAGGTGTCTCTACTAGTCCCTCACACACTCAGTTATCACTTCGCTGCTAGGTGTCACTACTAGTCCCTCACACACTCAGTTATCACTTCGCTGCTAGGTGCCACTACTAGTCCCTCACACACTCAGTTATCACTTCGCTGCTAGGTGTCACTACTAGTCCCTCACACACTCAGTTATCACTTCACTGCTAGGTGTCACTACTAGTCCCTCACACACTCAGTTATCACTTCACTGCAAGGTATCACTAATAGTCCCTCACACACTCAGTTATCACTTCACTGCTAGGTGTCACTACTAGTCCCTCACACATTCAGTTATCACTTCGCTGCTAGGTGTCCCTACTAGTCCCTCACACACACAGTTGTCACATCACTGCTAGGTGTCACTACTAGTCCCTCACACACTCAGTTATCACATCACTGCTAGGTGTCACTACTAGTCCCTCACACACTC
The DNA here is from genome assembly GCF_023864345.2 of Schistocerca serialis cubense. NCBI lineage: Eukaryota > Metazoa > Arthropoda > Insecta > Orthoptera > Acrididae > Schistocerca > Schistocerca serialis. The sequence goes on along the minus strand of NC_064646.1, from coordinate 47,898,195 downwards.
AGTTATCACTTCGCTGCTAGGTGTCACTACTAGTCCCTCACACACTCAGTTATCACTTTGCTGCTAGGTGTCACTACTAGTCCCTCACACACTCAGTTATCACTTCGCTGCTAGGTGTCTCTACTTGTCCCTCACACACTCAGTTATCACTTCGCTGCTAGGTGCCACTACTAGTCCCTCACACACTCAGTTATCACTTCGCTGCTAGGTGTCACTACTAGTCCCTCACACACTCAGTTATCACTTCACTGCTAGGTGTCACTACTAGTCCCTCACACACTTAGCTATCACTTCGCTGCTAGGTGACACTACTAGTAACTCACACACTCAGTTATCACTTCGCTGCTAGGTGTCACTACTAGTCCCTCACACACACAGTTATCACTTCGCTTCTAGGTGTCACTACTAGTAACTCACACACTCAGTTATCACTTCGCTGCTAGGTGTCACTACTAGTCCCTCACACACTCAGTTGCCGGCCGAAGTGGCCGTGCGGTTAAAGGCGCTGCAGTCTGGAACCGCAAGACCACTACGGTCGCAGGTTCGAATCCTGCCTCGGGCATGGATGTTTGTGATGTCCTTAGGTTAGTTAGGTTTAACTAGTTCTAAGTTCTAGGGGACTAATGACCTCAGCAGTTGAGTCCCATAGTGCTCAGAGTCATCATCACACACTCAGTTATCACTTCACTGCTAGGTGTCTCTACTAGTCCCTCACACACTCAGTTATCACTTCGCTGCTAGGTGCCACTACTAGTCCCTCACACACTCAGTTATCACATCGCTGCTAGGTGTCACTACTAGTCCCTCACACACTCAGTTATCACTTCACTGCTAGGTGTCACTACTAGTCCCTCACACACTCAGTTATCACTTCACTGCTTTGTGTCTACTAGTCCCTCACACACTCAGTTATCACTTCACTTCAAGGTGTCACTACTAGTCCCTCACACACTCAGTTATCACTTCGCTGCTAGGTGTCACTACTAGTCCCTCACACACTCAGTTATCACTTCACTGCTAGGTGTCACTACTAGTCCCTCACACACTCAGTGATCACTTCACTGCTAGGTGTCACTACTAGTCCCTCACACACTCAGTTATCACTTCGCTGCTAGGTGTCACTACTAGTCCCCCACACACTCTGTTATCACTTCACTGCTAGGTGTCACTACTAGTCCCTCACACACTCAGTTATCACTTCGCTGCTAGGTGTCACTATTAGTCCCTCACACATTCAGTTATCACTTCACTGCTAGGTGTCACTACTAGTCCCTCACACACTCAGTTATCACTTCATTGCTAGGTGTCACTACTAGTCCCTCACACACTCAGTTATCACTTCACTGCTAGGTGTCACTACTAGTCCCTCACACACTCAGTTATCACTTCACTGCTAGGTGTCACTACTAGTCCCTCACACACTCAGTTATCACTTCGCTGCTAGGTGTCACTACTAGTCCCTCACACACTCAGTTATCACTTCACTGCTAGGTGTCACCACTAGTCCCTCACACACTCAGTTATCACTTCACTGCTAGGTGTCACTACTAGTCCCTCACACACTCAGTTATCACTTCGTTGCTAGGTGTCACAACTAGTCCCTCACGCACTCAGTTATCACTTCACTGCTAGGTGTCACTACTAGTCCCTCACACACTCAGTTATCACTTCGCTGCTAGGTGTCACTACTAGTCCGTCACACACTCAGTTATCACTTCACAGTTAGGTGTCACTACTAGTCCCTCACACACTCAGTTATCACTTCGCTGCTAGGTGTCACTACTAGTCCCTCACACACTCAGTTATCACTTCACTGATAGGTGTCACTACTAGTCCCTCATACACTCAGTTATCACTTCGCTGCTAGGTGTGACTACTAGTCCCTCACACACTCAGTTATCACTTCACTGCTAGGTGTCACTACTAGTCCCTCACACACTCAGTTATCACTTCACTGCTAGGTGTCACTATTAGTCCCTCACACACTCAGTTATCACTTCGCTGCTAGGTGTCACTACTAGTCCCTTATACACTCAGTTATCACTTCACTGCTAGGTGTCACTACTAGTCCCTCACACACTCAGTTATCACTTCACTGCTAGGTGTCACTACTAGTCCCTCACGCACTCAGTTATCACTTCAATGCTAGGTGTCACTACTAGTCCCTCACACACTCAGTTATCACTTCGCTGCTAGGTGTCACTACTAGTCCTCACACACTCAGTTATCACTTCACTGCTAGGTGTCACTACTAGTCCCTCACACACTCAGTTATCACTTCACTGCTAGGTGTCACTACTAGTCCCTCACACACTCCGTTATCACTTCGCTGCTAGGTGTCACTACTAGTCCCTCACACACTCAGTTATTACTTCACTGCTAGATGTCACTACTAGTCCCTCACACACTCAGTTATCACTTCGCTGCTAGGTGTCACTACTAGTCCCTCACACACTCAGTTATCACTTCACTGCTAGCTGTCACTTCTAGTCCCTCACACACTCAGTTATCACTTCACTGCTAGGTGTCACTACTAGTCCCTCACACACTCAGTTATCACTTCGCTGCTAGGTGTCACTACTAGTCCCTCACACACTCAGTTATCACTTTTCTGCTAGGTGTCACTACTAGTCCCTCACACACTCAGTTATCACTTCACTGCTAGGTGTCAATACTAGTCCCTCACACACTCAGTTATCACTTCGCTGGTAGGTGTCACTACTAGTCCCTCACTCACTCAGTTATCACTTCACTGTTAGGTGTCACTAATAGTCCCTCACACACTCAGTTATCACTTCGCTGCTAGGTGTCACTACTAGTCCCTCACACACTCAGTTATCACTTCACTGCTAGGTGTCACTACTAGTCCCTCACACACTCAGTTATCACTTCGCTGCTAGGTGTCACTACTAGTCCCTCACACACTCAGTTATCACTTCACTGCTAGGTGTCACTACTAGTCCCTCACACACTCAGTTATCACTTCGCTGCTAGGTGTCACTACTAGTCCCTCACACACTCAGTTATCACTTTGCTGCTAGGTGTCACTACTAGTCCCTCACACACTCAGTTATCACTTCACTGCTAGGTGTCACTACTAGTCCCTCACACACTCAGTTATCACTTCACTGCTAGGTGTCACTACCAATCCCTCACACACTCAGTTATCACTTCGCTGCTAGGTGTCACTACTAGTCCCTCACACACACAGTTATCACTTCGCTGCTAGGTGTCACTACTAGTCCCTCACACACTCAGTTATTACTTCACTGCTAGGTGTCACTACTAGTCCCTCACACACTCAGTTATCACTTCGCTGCTAGGTGTCACTACTAGTCCCTCACACACTCAGTTATCACGTCACTGCTAGGTGTCACTACTAGTCCCTCACACACTCAGTTATCACTTCGCTGCTAGGTGTCACTACTAGTCCCTCACACACTCAGTTATCACTTCACTGCAAGCTGTCACTACTAGTCCCTCACAAACTCAGTTATCACTTCACTGCTAGGTGTCACTACTAGTCCCTCACACACTCAGTTATCACTTCGCTGCTAGGTGTCACTATTAGTCCCTCACACACTCAGTTATCACTTCACTGCTAGGTGTCACTACTAGTCATTCACACACTCAGTTATCACTTCACTGCTAGGTGTCACTACTAGTCCCTCACACACTCAGTTATCACTTCACTGCTAGGTGTCACTACTAGTCCCTCACACACTCAGTTATCACTTCGCTGCTAGGTGTCACTACTAGTCCCTCACACACTCAGTTATCACTTCGCTGCTAGGTGTCACTACTAGACCCTCACACACTCAGTTATCTCTTCGCTGCTAGGTGTCACTACTAGTCCCTCACACACTCAGTTATCACTTCGCTGCTAGGTGTCACTACAAGTCCCTCACACACTCAGTTATCACTTCACTGCTAGGTGTCACGACTAGTCCCTCACACACTCAGTTATCACTTCGCTGCTAGGTGTCACTACTATTCCCTCACACACTCAGTTATCACTTCACTGCTAGGTGTCACTACTAGTCCCTCACACACTCAGTTATCACTTCACTGCTAGGTGTCACTATTAGTCCCTCACACACTCAGTTATCACTTCGCTGCTAGGTGTCACTACTAGTCCCTTATACACTCAGTTATCACTTCACTGCTAGGTGTCACTACTAGTCCCTCACACACTCAGTTATCACTTCACTGCTAGGTGTCACTACTAGTCCCTCACGCACTCAGTTATCACTTCAATGCTAGGTGTCACTACTAGTCCCTCACACACTCAGTTATCACTTCGCTGCTAGGTGTCACTACTAGTCCTCACACACTCAGTTATCACTTCACTGCTAGGTGTCACTACTAGTCCCTCACACACTCAGTTATCACTTCACTGCTAGGTGTCACTACTAGTCCCTCACACACTCCGTTATCACTTCGCTGCTAGGTGTCACTACTAGTCCCTCACACACTCAGTTATTACTTCACTGCTAGATGTCACTACTAGTCCCTCACACACTCAGTTATCACTTCGCTGCTAGGTGTCACTACTAGTCCCTCACACACTCAGTTATCACTTCACTGCTAGCTGTCACTTCTAGTCCCTCACACACTCAGTTATCACTTCACTGCTAGGTGTCACTACTAGTCCCTCACACACTCAGTTATCACTTCGCTGCTAGGTGTCACTACTAGTCCCTCACACACTCAGTTATCACTTTTCTGCTAGGTGTCACTACTAGTCCCTCACACACTCAGTTATCACTTCACTGCTAGGTGTCAATACTAGTCCCTCACACACTCAGTTATCACTTCGCTGGTAGGTGTCACTACTAGTCCCTCACTCACTCAGTTATCACTTCACTGTTAGGTGTCACTAATAGTCCCTCACACACTCAGTTATCACTTCGCTGCTAGGTGTCACTACTAGTCCCTCACACACTCAGTTATCACTTCACTGCTAGGTGTCACTACTAGTCCCTCACACACTCAGTTATCACTTCACTGCAAGCTGTCACTACTAGTCCCTCACAAACTCAGTTATCACTTCACTGCTAGGTGTCACTACTAGTCCCTCACACACTCAGTTATCACTTCGCTGCTAGGTGTCACTATTAGTCCCTCACACACTCAGTTATCACTTCACTGCTAGGTGTCACTACTAGTCATTCACACACTCAGTTATCACTTCACTGCTAGGTGTCACTACTAGTCCCTCACACACTCAGTTATCACTTCACTGCTAGGTGTCACTACTAGTCCCTCACACACTCAGTTATCACTTCGCTGCTAGGTGTCACTACTAGTCCCTCACACACTCAGTTATCACTTCGCTGCTAGGTGTCACTACTAGACCCTCACACACTCAGTTATCTCTTCGCTGCTAGGTGTCACTACTAGTCCCTCACACACTCAGTTATCACTTCGCTGCTAGGTGTCACTACAAGTCCCTCACACACTCAGTTATCACTTCACTGCTAGGTGTCACGACTAGTCCCTCACACACTCAGTTATCACTTCGCTGCTAGGTGTCACTACTATTCCCTCACACACTCAGTTATCACTTCACTGCTAGGTGTCACTACTAGTCCCTCACACACTCAGTTATCACTTCACTGCTAGGTGTCACTATTAGTCCCTCACACACTCAGTTATCACTTCGCTGCTAGGTGTCACTACTAGTCCCTTATACACTCAGTTATCACTTCACTGCTAGGTGTCACTACTAGTCCCTCACACACTCAGTTATCACTTCACTGCTAGGTGTCACTACTAGTCCCTCACGCACTCAGTTATCACTTCAATGCTAGGTGTCACTACTAGTCCCTCACACACTCAGTTATCACTTCGCTGCTAGGTGTCACTACTAGTCCTCACACACTCAGTTATCACTTCACTGCTAGGTGTCACTACTAGTCCCTCACACACTCAGTTATCACTTCACTGCTAGGTGTCACTACTAGTCCCTCACACACTCCGTTATCACTTCGCTGCTAGGTGTCACTACTAGTCCCTCACACACTCAGTTATTACTTCACTGCTAGATGTCACTACTAGTCCCTCACACACTCAGTTATCACTTCGCTGCTAGGTGTCACTACTAGTCCCTCACACACTCAGTTATCACTTCACTGCTAGCTGTCACTTCTAGTCCCTCACACACTCAGTTATCACTTCACTGCTAGGTGTCACTACTAGTCCCTCACACACTCAGTTATCACTTCGCTGCTAGGTGTCACTACTAGTCCCTCACACACTCAGTTATCACTTTTCTGCTAGGTGTCACTACTAGTCCCTCACACACTCAGTTATCACTTCGCTGCTAGGTGTCAATACTAGTCCCTCACACACTCAGTTATCACTTCGCTGGTAGGTGTCACTACTAGTCCCTCACTCACTCAGTTATCACTTCACTGTTAGGTGTCACTAATAGTCCCTCACACACTCAGTTATCACTTCGCTGCTAGGTGTCACTACTAGTCCCTCACACACTCAGTTATCACTTCACTGCTAGGTGTCACTACTAGTCCCTCACACACTCAGTTATCACTTCGCTGCTAGGTGTCACTACTAGTCCCTCACACACTCAGTTATCACTTCACTGCTAGGTGTCACTACTAGTCCCTCACACACTCAGTTATCACTTCGCTGCTAGGTGTCACTACTAGTCCCTCACACACTCAGTTATCACTTTGCTGCTAGGTGTCACTACTAGTCCCTCACACACTCAGTTATCACTTCACTGCTAGGTGTCACTACTAGTCCCTCACACACTCAGTTATCACTTCACTGCTAGGTGTCACTACCAATCCCTCACACACTCAGTTATCACTTCGCTGCTAGGTGTCACTACTAGTCCCTCACACACACAGTTATCACTTCGCTGCTAGGTGTCACTACTAGTCCCTCACACACTCAGTTATTACTTCACTGCTAGGTGTCACTACTAGTCCCTCACACACTCAGTTATCACTTCGCTGCTAGGTGTCACTACTAGTCCCTCACACACTCAGTTATCACGTCACTGCTAGGTGTCACTACTAGTCCCTCACACACTCAGTTATCACTTCGCTGCTAGGTGTCACTACTAGTCCCTCACACACTCAGTTATCACTTCACTGCAAGCTGTCACTACTAGTCCCTCACAAACTCAGTTATCACTTCACTGCTAGGTGTCACTACTAGTCCCTCACACACTCAGTTATCACTTCGCTGCTAGGTGTCACTATTAGTCCCTCACACACTCAGTTATCACTTCACTGCTAGGTGTCACTACTAGTCATTCACACACTCAGTTATCACTTCACTGCTAGGTGTCACTACTAGTCCCTCACACACTCAGTTATCACTTCACTGCTAGGTGTCACTACTAGTCCCTCACACACTCAGTTATCACTTCGCTGCTAGGTGTCACTACTAGTCCCTCACACACTCAGTTATCACTTCGCTGCTAGGTGTCACTACTAGACCCTCACACACTCAGTTATCTCTTCGCTGCTAGGTGTCACTACTAGTCCCTCACACACTCAGTTATCACTTCGCTGCTAGGTGTCACTACAAGTCCCTCACACACTCAGTTATCACTTCACTGCTAGGTGTCACGACTAGTCCCTCACACACTCAGTTATCACTTCGCTGCTAGGTGTCACTACTATTCCCTCACACACTCAGTTATCACTTCACTGCTAGGTGTCACTACTAGTCCCTCACACACTCAGTTATCACTTCGCTGCTAGGTGTCACTACTAGTCCCTCACACACTCAGTTATCACTTTGCTGCTAGGTGTCACTACTAGTCCCTCACAGACTCAGTTATCACTTCACTGCTAGGTGTCACTACTAGTCCCTCACACACTCAGTTATCACTTCACTGCTAGGTGTCACTACTAGTCCGTCACACTTTCAGTTATCACTTCGCTGCTAGGTGTCACTACTAGTCCCTCACACACTCAGTTATCACTTCACTGCTAGGTGTCACTACTAGTCCCTCACACACTCAGTTATCACTTCACTGCAAGGTATCACTAATAGTCCCTCACACACTCAGTTATCACTTCACTGCTAGGTGTCACTACTAGTCCCTCACACATTCTGTTATCACTTCGCTGCTAGGTGTCCCTACTAGTCCCTCACACACACAGTTGTCACATCACTGCTAGGTGTCACTACTAGTCCCTCACACACTCAGTTATCACATCACTGCTAGGTGTCACTACTAGTCCCTCACACACTCAGTTATCACTTCGCTGCTAGGTGTGACTACTAGTCCCTCACACACTCAGTTATCACTTTGCTGCTAGGTGTCACTACTAGTCCCTCACAGACTCAGTTATCACTTCACTGCTAGGTGTCACTACTAGTCCCTCACACACTCAGTTATCACTTCACTGCTAGGTGTCACTACTAGTCCGTCACACTTTCAGTTATCACTTCGCTGCTAGGTGTCACTACTAGTCCCTCACACACTCAGTTATCACTTCACTGCTAGGTGTCACTACTAGTCCCTCACACACTCAGTTATCACTTCACTGCAAGGTATCACTAATAGTCCCTCACACACTCAGTTATCACTTCACTGCTAGGTGTCACTACTAGTCCCTCACACATTCTGTTATCACTTCGCTGCTAGGTGTCCCTACTAGTCCCTCACACACACAGTTGTCACATCACTGCTAGGTGTCACTACTAGTCCCTCACACACTCAGTTATCACATCACTGCTAGGTGTCACTACTAGTCCCTCACACACTCAGTTATCACTTCGCTGCTAGGTGTGACTACTAGTCCCTCACACACTCAGTTATCACTTCGCTGCTAGGTGTCCCTACTAGTCTCTCACACACTCAGTTATCACTTCGCTGCTAGGTGTCCCTACTAGTCCCTCACACACTCAGTTATCACTTCGCTGCTAGGTGTCACTACTAGTCCCTCACACACTCAGTTATCACTTCGCTGCTAGGTGTCACTACTAGTCCCTCACACACTCAATTATCACTTCACTGCTAGGTGTCACTACTAGTCCCTCACACACTCAGTTATCACTTCGCTGCTAGGTGTCACTACTAGTCCCTCACACACTCAGTTATCCCTTCACTGCTAGGTGTCGCTACTAGTCCCTCACACACTCAGTTATCACTTCACAGCTAGGTGTCACTACTAGTCCCTCACACACTCAGTTATCACTTCACTGCTAGGTGTCACTACTAGTCCCTCACACACTCAGTTATCAATTTCGCTGCTAGGTGTCACTACTAGTCCCTCACACACTCAGTTATCACTTCGCTGCTAGGTGTCACTACTAGTCCCTCACACACTCAGTTATCACTTCGCTGCTAGGTGTCACTACTAGTCCCTCACACACTAAGTTATCACTTCGCTACTAGGTGTCACTACTAGTCCCTCACACACTCAGTTATTACTTTACTGCTAGGTGTCACTACTAGTCCCTCACACACTCAGTAATCACTTCACTGCTAGGTGTCACTACTAGTCCCTCACACACTCAATTATCACTTCGCTGCTAGGTGTCACTACTAGTCCCTCACACACTCAGTTATCACTTCGCTGCTAGGTGTCACTACTAGACCCTCACAAACTCAGTTATCTCTTCGCTGCTAGGTGTCACTACTAGTCCCTCACACACTCAGTTGTCACTTCGCTGCTAGGTGTCACTACAAGTCCCTCACACACTCAGTTATCACTTCACTGCTAGGTGTCACTACTAGTCCCTCACACACTCAGTTATCACTTCGCTGCTAGGTGTCACTACTATTCCCTCACACACTCAGTTATCACTTCACTGCTAGGTGTCACTACTAGTCCCTCACACACTCAGTTATCACTACGCTGCTAGGTGTCACTACTAGTCCCTCACACACTCAGTTATCACTTCGCTGCTAGGTGTCACTACTAGTCCCTCACACACTCAGTTATCACTTCACTGCTAGGTGTCACTACTAGTCCCCTACACACTCAGTTATCACTTCACTGCTAGGTGTCACTACTAGTCCCTCACACACTCAGTTATCACTTCGCTGCTAAGTGTCACTACTAGTCCCTCACACACTCAGTTATCACTTCGCTGCTAGGTGTCACTACTAGTCCCTCACAGACTCAGTTATCACTTCACTGCTAGGTGTCACTACTAGTCCCTCACACACTCAGTTATCACTTCACTGCTAGGTGTCACTACTAGTCCGTCACACACTCAGTTATCACTTCGCTGCTAGGTGTCACTACTAGTCCCTCACACACTCAGTTATCACTTCACTGCTAGGTGTCACTACTAGTCCCTCACACACTCAGTTATCACTTCACTGCAAGGTATCACTACTAGTCCCTCACACACTCAGTTATCACTTCACTGCTAGGTGTCACTACTAGTCCCTCACACATTCAGTTATCACTTCGCTGCTAGGTGTCCCTACTAGTCCCTCACACACACAGTTATCACATCACTGCTAGGTGTCACTACTAGTCCCTCACACACTCAGTTATCACATCACTGCTAGGTGTCACTACTAGTCCCTCACACACTCAGTTATCACTTCGCTGCTAGGTGTGACTACTAGTCCCTCACACACTCAGTTATCACTTCGCTGCTAGGTGTCCCTACTAGTCTCTCACACACTCAGTTATCACTTCGCTGCTAGGTGTCCTTACTAGTCCCTCACACACTCAGTTATCACTTCACTGCTATGTGTCTTTACTAGTCCCTCACACACTCAGTTATCACTTCACTGCTAGGTGTCACTACTAGTCCCTCACACACTCAGTTATCACTTCGCTGCTAGGTGTCACTACTAGTCCCTCACACACTCAGTTATCCCTTCACTGCTAGGTGTCACTACTAGTCCCTCACACACTCAGTTATCACTTCACAGCTAGGTGTCACTACTAGTCCCTCACACACTCAGTTATCACTTCACTGCTAGGTGTCACTACTTGTCCCTCACACACTCAGTTATCACTTCGCTGCTATGTGTCACTACTAGTCCCTCACACACTCAGTTATCACTTCGCTGCTAGGTGTCACTACTAGTCCCTCACACACTCAGTTATCACTTCGCTGCTAGGTGTCACTACTAGTCCCTCACACACTCAGTTATCACTTCGCTGCTAGGTGTCACTACTAGTCCCTCACACACTCAGTTATTACTTCACTGCTAGGTGTCACTACTAGTCCCTCACACACTCAGTAATCACTTCACTGCTAAGTGTCACTACTAGTCCCTCACACACTCAATTATCACTTCGCTGCTAGGTGTCACTACTAGTCCCTCACACACTCAGTTATCACTTCACTGCTAGGTGTCACTACTAGTTCCTCACACACTCAGTTATCACTTCACTGCTAGGTGTCACTACTAGTGCCTCACACACTCAGTTATCACTTCGCTGCTAGGTGTCACTACTAGTCCCTCACACACTCACTTATCACTTCACTGCTAGGTGTCACTACCAGTCCCTCACACACTCAGTTATCACTGCGCTGCTAGGTGTCACTACTAGTCCCTTACACACTCAGTTATCACTTCGCTGCTAGGTGTCACTACTAGTCCCTCACACACTCAGCTATCACTTCGCTGCTAGGTGTCACTACTATTCCCTCACACACTCAGTTATCACTTCACTGCTAGGTGTCACTACTAGTCCCTCACACACTCAGTTATCACTTCACTGCTAGGTGTCACTACTAGTCCCTCACACACTCAGTTATCACTTCGCTGCTAGGTGTCACTACTAGTCCCTCACACACTCAGTTATCACTTCGCTGCTAGGTGTCACTACTAGTCCCTCACACACTCAGTTATCACTTCGCTGCTAGGTGTCACTACTAGTCCCACACACACTCAGTTATCACTTCGCTGCTAGGTGTCACTACTAGTCCCTCACACACTCAGTTATCACTTCACTGCTAGGTGTCACTACTAGTCCCTCACACACTCAGTTATCACTTCACTGCTAGGTGTCACTACTAGTCCCTCACACACTCAGTTATCACTTCGCTGCTAGGTGTCACTACTAGTCCCTCACACACTCAGTTATCACTTCACTGCTAGGTGTCACTACTAGTCCCTCACACACTCAGGTATCACTTCACTGCTAGGTGTCACTACTAGTCCCTCACACACTCAGTTACCACTTCACTGCTAGGTGTCACTACTAGTCCCTCACACACTCAGTTATCACTTCGCTGCTAGGTGTCACTACTAGTCCCTCACCCACTCAGTTATCACTTCACTGCTAGGTGTCACTACTAGTCCCTCACACACTCAGTTATCACTTCGCTGCTAGGTGTCCCTACTAGTCCCTCACACACTCAGTTATCACTTCACTGCTAGGTGTCACTACTAGTCCCTCACACACTCAGTTATCACTTCGCTGCTAGGTGTCACTACTAGTCCCTCACACACTCAGTTATCACTTCGCTGCTAGGTGTCACTACTAGTCCCTCACACACTCAGTTATCACTTTGCTGCTAGGTGTCACTACTAGTCCCTCACACACTCAGTTATCACTTCACTGCTAGGTGTCACTACTAGTCCCTCACACACTCAGTTATCACTTCACTGCTAGGTGTCACTACCAATCCCTCACACACTCAGTTATCACTTCGCTGCTAGGTGTCACTACTAGTCCCTCACACACTCAGTTATCACTTCGCTGCTAGGTGTCACTACTAGTCCCTCACACACTCAGTTATTACTTCACTGCTAGGTGTCACTACTAGTCCCTCACACACTCAGTTATCACTTCGCTGCTAGGTGTCACTACTAGTCCCTCACACACTCAGTTATCACGTCACTGCTAGGTGTCACTACTAGTCCCTCACACACTCAGTTATCACTTCGCTGCTAGGTGTCACTACTAGTCCCTCACACACTCAGTTATCACTTCACTGCAAGCTGTCACTACTAGTCCCTCACAAACTCAGTTATCACTTCACTGCTAGGTGTCAATACTAGTCCCTCACACACTCAGTTATCACTTCGCTGCTAGGTGTCACTATTAGTCCCTCACACACTCAGTTATCACTTCACTGCTAGGTGTCACTACTAGTCATTCACACACTCAGTTATCACTTCGCTGCTAGGTGTCACTACTAGTCCCTCACACACTCAGTTATCACTTCACTGCTAGGTGTCACTACTAGTCCCTCACACACTCAGTTATCACTTCGCTGCTAGGTGTCACTACTAGTCCCTCACACACTCAGTTATCACTTCGCTGCTAGGTGTCACTACTAGACCCTCACACACTCAGTTATCTCTTCGCTGCTAGGTGTCACTACTAGTCCCTCACACACTCAGTTATCACTTCGCTGCTAGGTGTCACTACAAGTCCCTCACACACTCAGTTATCACTTCACTGCTAGGTGTCACTACTAGTCCCTCACACACTCAGTTATCACTTCGCTGCTAGGTGTCACTACTATTCCCTCACACACTCAGTTATCACTTCACTGCTAGGTGTCACTACTAGTCCCTCACACACTCAGTTATCACTTCGCTGCTAGGTGTCACTACTAGTCCCTCACACACTCAGTTATCACTTTGCTGCTAGGTGTCACTACTAGTCCCTCACAGACTCAGTTATCACTTCACTGCTAGGTGTCACTACTAGTCCCTCACACACTCAGTTATCACTTCACTGCTAGGTGTCACTACTAGTCCGTCACACTTTCAGTTATCACTTCGCTGCTAGGTGTCACTACTAGTCCCTCACACACTCAGTTATCACTTCACTGCTAGGTGTCACTACTAGTCCCTCACACACTCAGTTATCACTTCACTGCAAGGTATCACTAATAGTCCCTCACACACTCAGTTATCACTTCACTGCTAGGTGTCACTACTAGTCCCTCACACATTCAGTTATCACTTCGCTGCTAGGTGTCCCTACTAGTCCCTCACACACACAGTTGTCACATCACTGCTAGGTGTCACTACTAGTCCCTCACACACTCAGTTATCACATCACTGCTAGGTGTCACTACTAGTCCCTCACACACTCAGTTATCACTTCGCTGCTAGGTGTGACTACTAGTCCCTCACACACTCAGTTATCACTTCGCTGCTAGGTGTCCCAACTAGTCTCTCACACACTCAGTTATCACTTCGCTGCTAGGTGTCCCTACTAGTCCCTCACACACTCAGTTATCACTTCGCTGCTAGGTGTCACTACTAGTCCCTCACACACTCAGTTATCACTTCGCTGCTAGGTGTCACTACTAGTCCCTCACACACTCAATTATCACTTCACTGCTAGGTGTCACTACTAGTCCCTCACACACTCAGTTATCACTTCGCTGCTAGGTGTCACTACTAGTCCCTCACACACTCAGTTATCCCTTCACTGCTAGGTGTCACTACTAGTCCCACACACACTCAGTTATCACTTCACAGCTAGGTGTCACTACTAGTCCCTCACACACTCAGTTATCACTTCACTGCTAGGTGTCACTACTAGTCCCTCACACACTCAGTTATCACTTCGCTGCTAGGTGTCACTACTAGTCCCTCACACACTCAGTTATCACTTCGCTGCTAGGTGTCACTACTAGTCCCTCACACACTCAGTTATCACTTCGTTGCTAGGTGTCACTACTAGTCCCTCACACACTAAGTTATCACTTCGCTACTAGGTGTCACTACTAGTCCCTCACACACTCAGTTATTACTTTACTGCTAGGTGTCACTACTAGTCCCTCACACACTCAGTAATCACTTCACTGCTAGGTGTCACTACTAGTCCCTCACACACTCAATTATCACTTCGCTGCTAGGTGTCACTACTAGTCCCTCACACACTCAGTTATCACTTCGCTGCTAGGTGTCACTACTAGACCCTCACAAACTCAGTTATCTCTTCGCTGCTAGGTGTCACTACTAGTCCCTCACACACTCAGTTATCACTTCACAGCTAGGTGTCACTACTAGTCCCTCACACACTCAGTTATCACTTCACTGCTAGGTGTCACTACTAGTCCCTCACACACTCAGTTATCACTTCGCTGCTATGTGTCACTACTAGTCCCTCACACACTCAGTTATCTCTTCGCTGCTAGGTGTCACTACTAGTCCCTCACACACTCAGTTATCACTTCGCTGCTAGGTGTCACTACTAGTCCCTCACACACTCAGTTATCACTTCGCTGCTAGGTGTCACTACTAGTCCCTTACACACTCAGTTATCACTTCGCTGCTAGGTGTCACTACTAGTCCCTCACACACTCAGTTATCACTTTGCTGCTAGGTGTCACTACTAGTCCCTCACACACTCAGTTATCACTTCACTGCTAGGTGTCACTACTAGTCCCTCACACACTCAGTTATCACTTCACTGCTAGGTGTCACTACTAGTCCCTCACACACTCAGTTATCACTTCGCTGCTAGGTGTCACTACTAGTCCCTCACACACTCAGTTATCACTTCGCTGCTAGGTGTCACTACTAGTCCCTCACACACTCAGTTATCACTTCGCTGCTAGGTGTCACTACTAGTCCCACACACACTCAGTTATCACTTCGCTGCTAGGTGTCACTACTAGTCCCTCACACACTCAGTTATCACTTAACTGCTAGGTGTCACTACTAGTCCCTCACACACTCACTTATCACTTCACTGCTAGGTGTCACTACTAGTCCCTCACACACTCAGTTATCACTTCGCTGCTAGGTGTCACTACTAGTCCCTCACACACTCAGTTATCACTTCACTGCTAGGTGTCACTACTAGTCCCTCACACACTCAGTTATCACTTCACTGCTAGGTGTCACTACTAGTCCCTCACACACTCAGTTACCACTTCACTGCTAGGTGTCACTACTAGTCCCTCACACACTCAGTTATCACTTCGCTGCTAGGTGTCACTACTAGTCCCTCACACACTCAGTTATCACTTCACTGCTAGGTGTCACTACTAGTCCCTCACACACTCAGTTATCACTTCGCTGCTAGGTGTCACTACTAGTCCCTCACACACTCAGTTATCACTTCACTGCTAGGTGTCACTACTAGTCCCTCACACACTCAGTTATCACTTCGCTGCTAGGTGTCACTACTAGTCCCTCACACACTCAGTTATCACTTCGCTGCTAGGTGTCACTACTAGTCCCTCACACACTCAGTTATCACTTTGCTGCTAGGTGTCACTACTAGTCCCTCACACACTCAGTTATCACTTCACTGCTAGGTGTCACTACTAGTCCCTCACACACTCAGTTATCACTTCACTGCTAGGTGTCACTACCAATCCCTCACACACTCAGTTATCACTTCGCCGCTAGGTGTCACTACTAGTCCCTCACACACTCAGTTATCACTTCGCTGCTAGGTGTCACTACTAGTCCCTCACACACTCAGTTATTACTTCACTGCTAGGTGTCACTACTAGTCCCTCACACACTCAGTTATCACTTCGCTGCTAGGTGTCACTACTAGTCCCTCACACACTCAGTTATCACGTCACTGCTAGGTGTCACTACTAGTCCCTCACACACTCAGTTATCACTTCGCTGCTAGGTGTCACTACTAGTCCCTCACACACTCAGTTATCACTTCACTGCAAGCTGTCACTACTAGTCCCTCACAAACTCAGTTATCACTTCACTGCTAGGTGTCACCACTAGTCCCTCACACACTCAGTTATCACTTCGCTGCTAGGTGTCACTATTAGTCCCTCACACACTCAGTTATCACTTCACTGCTAGGTGTCACTACTAGTCATTCACACACTCAGTTATCACTTCACTGCTAGGTGTCACTACTAGTCCCTCACACACTCAGTTATCACTTCACTGCTAGGTGTCACTACTAGTCCCTCACACACTCAGTTATCACTTCGCTGCTAGGTGTCACTACTAGTCCCTCACACACTCAGTTATCACTTCGCTGCTAGGTGTCACTACTAGACCCTCACACACTCAGTTATCTCTTCGCTGCTAGGTGTCACTACTAGTCCCTCACACACTCAGTTATCACTTCGCTGCTAGGTGTCACTACAAGTACCTCACACACTCAGTTATCACTTCACTGCTAGGTGTCACTACTAGTCCCTCACACACTCAGTTATCACTTCGCTGCTAGGTGTCACTACTATTTCCTCACACACTCAGTTATCACTTCGCTGCTAGGTGTCACTACTAGTCCCTCACACACTCAGTTATCACTTCACTGCTAGGTGTCACTACTAGTCCCTCACACACTCAGTTATCACTTCACTGCAAGGTATCACTAATAGTCCCTCACACACTCAGTTATCACTTCACTGCTAGGTGTCACTACTAGTCCCTCACACATTCAGTTATCACTTCGCTGCTAGGTGTCCCTACTAGTCCCTCACACACACAGTTGTCACATCACTGCTAGGTGTCACTACTAGTCCCTCACACACTCAGTTATCACATCACTGCTAGGTGTCACTACTAGTCCCTCACACACTCAGTTATCACTTCGCTGCTAGGTGTGACTACTAGTCCCTCACACACTCAGTTATCACTTCGCTGCTAGGTGTCCCAACTAGTCTCTCACACACTCAGTTATCACTTCGCTGCTAGGTGTCCCTACTAGTCCCTCACACACTCAGTTATCACTTCGCTGCTAGGTGTCACTACTAGTCCCTCACACACTCAGTTATCACTTCGCTGCTAGGTGTCACTACTAGTCCCTCACACACTCAATTATCACTTCACTGCTAGGTGTCACTACTAGTCCCTCACACACTCAGTTATCACTTCGCTGCTAGGTGTCACTACTAGTCCCTCACACACTCAGTTATCCCTTCACTGCTAGGTGTCACTACTAGTCCCTCACACACTCAATTATCACTTCACAGCTAGGTGTCACTACTAGTCCCTCACACACTCAGTTATCACTTCACTGCTAGGTGTCACTACTAGTCCCTCACACACTCAGTTATCACTTCGCTGCTAGGTGTCACTACTAGTCCCTCACACACTCAGTTATCACTTCGCTGCTAGGTGTCACTACTAGTCCCTCACACACTCAGTTATCACTTCGTTGCTAGGTGTCACTACTAGTCCCTCACACACTAAGTTATCACTTCGCTACTAGGTGTCACTACTAGTCCCTCACACACTCAGTTATTACTTTACTGCTAGGTGTCACTACTAGTCCCTCACACACTCAGTAATCACTTCACTGCTAGGTGTCACTACTAGTCCCTCACACACTCAATTATCACTTCGCTGCTAGGTGTCACTACTAGTCCCTCACACACTCAGTTATCACTTCGCTGCTAGGTGTCACTACTAGACCCTCACAAACTCAGTTATCTCTTCGCTGCTAGGTGTCACTACTAGTCCCTCACACACTCAGTTGTCACTTCGCTGCTAGGTGTCACTACAAGTCCCTCACACACTCAGTTATCACTTCACTGCTAGGTGTCACTACTAGTCCCTCACACACTCAGTTATCACTTCGCTGCTAGGTGTCACTACTATTCCCTCACACACTCAGTTATCACTTCACTGCTAGGTGTCACTACTAGTCCCTCACACACTCAGTTATCACTACGCTGCTAGGTGTCACTACTAGTCCCTCACACACTCAGTTATCACTTCGCTGCTAGGTGTCACCACTAGTCCCTCACACACTCAGTTATCACTTCACTGCTAGGTGTCACTACTAGTCCCCTACACACTCAGTTATCACTTCACTGCTAGGTGTCACTACTAGTCCCTCACACACTCAGTTATCACTTCGCTGCTAAGTGTCACTACTAGTCCCTCACACACTCAGTTATCACTTCGCTGCTAGGTGTCACTACTAGTCCCTCACAGACTCAGTTATCACTTCACTGCTAAGTGTCACTACTAGTCCCTCACACACTCAGTTATCACTTCACTGCTAGGTGTCACTACTAGTCCGTCACACACTCAGTTATCACTTCGCTGCTAGGTGTCACTACTAGTCCCTCACACACTCAGTTATCACTTCACTGCTAGGTGTCACTACTAGTCCCTCACACACTCAGTTATCACTTCACTGCAAGGTATCACTAATAGTCCCTCACACACTCAGTTATCACTTCACTGCTAGGTGTCACTACTAGTCCCTCACACATTCAGTTATCACTTCGCTGCTAGGTGTCCCTACTAGTCCCTCACACACACAGTTATCACATCACTGCTAGGTGTCACTACTAGTCCCTCACACACTCAGTTATCACATCACTGCTAGGTGTCACTACTAGTCCCTCACACACTCAGTTATCACTTCGCTGCTAGGTGTGACTACTAGTCCCTCACACACTCAGTTATCACTTCGCTGCTAGGTGTCCCTACTAGTCTCTCACACACTCAGTTATCACTTCGCTGCTAGGTGTCCCTACTAGTCCCTCACACACTCAGTTATCACTTCGCTGCTAGGTGTCACTACTAGTCCCTCACACACTCAGTTATCACTTCACTGCTATGTGTCACTACTAGTCCCTCACACACTCAGTTATCACTTCGCTGCTAGGTGTCACTACCAGTCCCTCACACACTCAGTTATCACTTCGCTGCTAGGTGTCACTACTAGTCCCTCACACACTCAGTTATCACTTCACTGCTAGGTGTCACTACTAGTCCCTCACTCACTCAGTTATCACTTCGCTGCTAGGTGTCACTACTAGTCCCTCACACACTCAGTTATCCCTTCACTGCTAGGTGTCACTACTAGTCCCTCACACACTCAGTTATCACTTCACAGCTAGGTGTCACTACTAGTCCCTCACACACTCAGTTATCACTTCACTGCTAGGTGTCACTACTAGTCCCTCACACACTCAGTTATCACTTCGCTGCTATGTGTCACTACTAGTCCCTCACACACTCAGTTATCACTTCGCTGCTAGGTGTCACTACTAGTCCCTCACACACTCAGTTATCACTTCGCTGCTAGGTGTCACTACTAGTCCCTCACACACTCAGTTATCACTTCGCTGCTAGGTGTCTCTACTAGTCCCTCACACACTCAGTTATTACTTCACTGCTAGGTGTCACTACTAGTCCCTCACACACTCAGTAATCACTTCACTGCTAGGTGTCACTACTAGTCCCTCACACACTCAGTTATCACTTCACTGCTAGGTGTCACTACTAGTCCCTCACACATTCAGTTATCACTTCGCTGCTAGGTGTCCCTACTAGTCCCTCACACACACAGTTATCACATCACTGCTAGGTGTCACTACTAGTCCCTCACACACTCAGTTATCACATCACTGCTTGGTGTCACTACTAGTCCCTCACACACTCAGTTATCACTTCGCTGCTAGGTGTGACTACTAGTCCCTCACACACTCAGTTATCCCTTCACTGCTAGGTGTCACTACTAGTCCCTCACACACTCAGTTATCACTTCACAGCTAGGTGTCACTACTAGTCCCTCACACACTCAGTTATCACTTCACTGCTAGGTGTCACTACTAGTCCCTCACACACTCAGTTATCACTTCGCTGCTATGTGTCACTACTAGTCCCTCACACACTCAGTTATCACTTCGCTGCTAGGTGTCACTACTAGTCCCTCACACACTCAGTTATCACTTCGCTGCTAGGTGTCACTACTAGTCCCTCACACACTCAGTTATCACTTCGCTGCTAGGTGTCACTACTAGTCCCTCACACACTCAGTTATTACTTCACTGCTAGGTGTCACTACTAGTCCCTCACACACTCAGTAATCACTTCACTGCTAGGTGTCACTACTAGTCCCTCACACACTCAATTATCACTTCGCTGCTAGGTGTCACTACTAGTCCCTCACACACTCAGTTATCACTTCACTGCTAGGTGTCACTACTAGTTCCTCACACACTCAGTTATCACTTCACTGCTAGGTGTCACTACTAGTGCCTCACACACTCAGTTATCACTTCGCTGCTAGGTGTCACTGCTAGTCCCTCACACACTCACTTATCACTTCACTGCTAGGTGTCACTACCAGTCCCTCACACACTCAGTTATCACTTCGCTGCTAGGTGTCACTACTAGTCCCTTACACACTCAGTTATCACTTCGCTGCTAGGTGTCACTACTAGTCCCTCACACACTCAGTTATCACTTCGCTGCTAGGTGTCACTACTAGTCCCTCACACACTCAGTTATCACTTCACTGCTAGGTGTCAGTACTAGTCCCTCACACACTCAGTTATCACTTCACTGCTAGGTGTCACTACTAGTCCCTCACACACTCAGTTATCACTTTGCTGCTAGGTGTCACTACTAGTCCCTCACACACTCAGTTATCACTTCGCTGCTAGGTGTCACTACTAGTCCCTCACACACTCAGTTATCACTTCGCTGCTAGGTGTCACTACTAGTCCCACACACACTCAGTTATCACTTCGCTGCTAGGTGTCACTACTAGTCCCTCACACACTCAGTTATCACTTCACTGCTAGGTGTCACTACTAGTCCCTCACACACTCAGTTATCACTTCACTGCTAGGTGTCACTACTAGTCCCTCACACACTCAGTTATCACTTCGCTGCTAGGTGTCACTACTAGTCCCTCACACACTCAGTTATCATTTCACTGCTAGGTGTCACTACTAGTCCCTCACACACTCAGTTATCACTTCACTGCTAGGTGTCACTACTAGTCCCTCACACACTCAGTTACCACTTCACTGCTAGGTGTCACTACTAGTCCCTCACACACTCAGTTATCACTTCGCTGCTAGGTGTCACTACTAGTCCCTCACACACTCAGTTATCACTTCACTGCTAGGTGTCACTACTAGTCCCTCACACACTCAGTTATCACTTCGCTGCTAGGTGTCACTACTAGTCCCTCACACACTCAGTTATCACTTCACTGCTAGGTGTCACTACTAGTCCCTCACACACTCAGTTATCACTTCGCTGCTAGGTGTGACTACTAGTCCCTCACACACTCAGTTATCACATCGCTGCTAGGTGTCCCTACTAGTCTCTCACACACTCAGTTATCACTTCGCTGCTAGGTGTCCCTACTAGTCCCTCACACACTCAGTTATCACTCCGCTGCTAGGTGTCACTACTAGTCCCTCACACAATCAGTTATCACTTCGCTGCTATGTGTCACTACTAGTCCCTCACACACTCAGTTATCACTTCGCTGCTAGGTGTCACTACTAGTCCCTCACACACTCAGTTATCACTTCGCTGCTAGGTGTCACTACTAGTCCCTCACACACTCAGTTATCATTTCACTGCTAGGTGTCACTACTAGTCCCTCACACACTCAGTTATCACTTCGCTGCTAGGTGTCACTACTAGTCCCTCACACACTCAGTTATCACTTCACTGCTAGGTGTCACTACTAGTCCCTCACACACTCAGTTATCACTTCACAGCTAGGTGTCACTACTAGTCCCTCACACACTCAGTTATCACTTCACTGCTAGGTGTCACTAATAGTCCCTCACACACTCAATTATCACTTCGCTGCTAGGTGTCACTACTAGTCCCTCACACACTCAGTTATCACTTCGCTGCTAGGTGTCACTACTAGTCCCTCACACACTCAGTTATCACTTCGCTGCTAGGTGTTACTACTAGTCCCTCACACACTCAGTTATCACTTCGCTGCTAGGTGTCACTACTAGTCCCTCACACACTCAGTTATTACTTCACTGCTAAGTGTCACTACTAGTCCCTCACACACTCAGTAATCACTTCACTGCTAGGTGTCACTACTAGTCCCTCACACACTCAATTATCACTTCGCTGCTAGGTGTCACTACTAGTCCCTCACACACTCAGTTATCACTTCGCTGCTAGGTGTCACTACTAGTCCCTCACACACTCAGTTATCACTTCGCTGCTAGGTGTCACTACTAGTCCCTCACACACTCAGTTATCACTTCGCTGCTAGGTGTCACTACTAGTCCCTCACACACTCAGTTATCACTTCACTGCTAGGTGTCACTACTAGTCCCTCACACACTCAGTTATCACTTCGCTGCTAGGTGTCACTACTAGTCCCTCACACACTCAGTTATCACTTCACTGCTAGGTGTCACTACTAGTCCCTCACACACTCAGTTATCACTTCACAGCTAGGTGTCACTACTAGTCCCTCACACACTCAGTTATCACTTCACTGCTAGGTGTCACTAATAGTCCCTCACACACTCAATTATCACTTCGCTGCTAGGTGTCACTACTAGTCCCTCACACACTCAGTTATCACTTCGCTGCTAGGTGTCACTACTAGTCCCTCACACACTCAGTTATCACTTCACTGCTAGGTGTTACTACTAGTCCCTCACACACTCAGTTATCACTTCGCTGCTAGGTGTCACTACTAGTCCCTCACACACTCAGTTATTACTTCACTGCTAGGTGTCACTACTAGTCCCTCACACACTCAGTAATCACTTCACTGCTAGGTGTCACTACTAGTCCCTCACACATTCAATTATCACTTCGCTGCTAGGTGTCACTACTAGTCCCTCACACACTCAGTTATCACTTCGCTGCTAGGTGTCACTACTAGTCCCTCACACACTCAGTTATCACTTCGCTGCTAGGTGTCACTACTAGTCCCTCACACACTCAGTTATCACTTCACTGCTAGGTGTCACAACTAGTCCCTCACACACTCAGTTATCACTTCGCTGCTAGGTGTCACTACTAGTCCCTCACACACTCAGTTATCACTACGCTCCTAGGTGTCACTACTAGCCCCTCACACACTCAGTTATCACTTCACTTCTAGTTGTCACTACTAGTCCCTCACACACTCAGTTATCACTTCACTGCTAGGTGTCACTACTAGTCCCTCCCACACTCAGTTATCACTTCGCGTCTAGGTGTCACTACTAGTCCCTCACACAATCAGTTATCACTTCGCTGCTAGGTGTGACTACTAGTCCCTCACACACTCAGTTATCACTTCGCTGCTAGGTGTCCCTACTAGTCTCCCACACACTCAGTTATCACTTCGCTGCTAGGTGTCACTACTAGTCCCTCACACACTCAGTTATCACTTCGCTGCTAGGTGTCACTACTAGTCCCTCACACACTCAGTTATCACTTCACTGCTATGTGTCACTACTAGTCCCTCACACACTCAGTTATCACTTCGCTGCTAGGTGTCACTACCAGTCCCTCACACACTCAGTTATCACTTCGCTGCTAGGTGTCACTACTAGTCCCTCACACACTCAGTTATCACTTCACTGCTAGGTGTCACTACTAGTCCCTCACACACTCAGTTATCACTTCGCTGCTAGGTGTCACTACTAGTCCCTCACACACTCAGTTATCCCTTCACTGCTAGGTGTCACTACTAGTCCCTCACACACTCAGTTATCACTTCACAGCTAGGTGTCACTACTAGTCCCTCACACACTCAGTTATCACTTCAATGCTAGGTGTCACTACTAGTCCCTCACACACTCAGTTATCACTACGCTGCTATGTGTCACTACTAGTCCCTCACACACTCAGTTATCACTTCGCTGCTAGGTGTCACTACTAGTCCCTCACACACTCAGTTATCACTTCGCTGCTAGGTGTCACTACTAGTCCCTCACACACTCAGTTATCACTTCGCTGCTAGGTGTCACTACTAGTCCCTCACACACTCAGTTATTACTTCACTGCTAGGTGTCACTACTAGTCCCTCACACACTCAGTAATCACTTCACTGCTAGGTGTCACTACTAGTCCCTCACACACTCAATTATCACTTCGCTGCTAGGTGTCACTACTAGTCCCTCACACACTCAGTTATCACTTCACTGCTAGGTGTCACTACTAGTTCCTCACACACTCAGTTATCACTTCACTGCTAGGTGTCACTACTAGTGCCTCACACACTCAGTTATCACTTCGCTGCTAGGTGTCACTACTAGTCCCTCACACACTCACTTATCACTTCACTGCTAGGTGTCACTACCAGTCCCTCACACACTCAGTTATCACTTCGCTGCTAGGTGTCACTACTAGTCCCTTACACACTCAGTTATCACTTCGCTGCTAGGTGTCACTACTAGTCCCTCACACACTCAGTTATCACTTCGCTGCTAGGTGTCACTACTAGTCCCTCACACACTCAGTTATCACTTCACTGCTAGGTGTCACTACTAGTCCCTCACACACTCAGTTATCACTTCACTGCTAGGTGTCACTACTAGTCCCTCACACACTCAGTTATCACTTCGCTGCTAGGTGTCACTACTAGTCCCTCACACACTCAGTTATCACTTCGCTGCTAGGTGTCACTACTAGTCCCTCACACACTCAGTTATCACTTCGCTGCTAGGTGTCACTACTAGTCCCACACACACTCAGTTATCACTTCGCTGCTAGGTGTCACTACTGGTCCCTCACACACTCAGTTATCACTTCACTGCTAGGTGTCACTACTAGTCCCTCACACACTCAGTTATCACTTCACTGCTAGGTGTCACTACTAGTCCCTCACACACTCAGTTATCACTTCGCTGCTAGGTGTCACTACTAGTCCCTCACACACTCAGTTATCACTTCACTGCTAGGTGTCACTACTAGTCCCTCACACACTCAGTTATCACTTCACTGCTAGGTGTCACTACTAGTCCCTCACACACTCAGTTACCACTTCACTGCTAGGTGTCACTACTAGTCCCTCACACACTCAGTTATCACTTCGCTGCTAGGTGTCACTACTAGTGCCTCACACACTCAGTTATCACTTCACTGCTAGGTGTCACTACTAGTCCCTCACACACTCAGTTATCACTTCGCTGCTAGGTGTCACTACTAGTCCCTCACACACTCAGTTATCACTTCACTGCTAGGTGTCACTACTAGTCCCTCACACACTCAGTTATCACTTCGCTGCTAGGTGTGACTACTAGTCCCTCACACACTCAGTTATTACATCGCTGCTAGGTGTCCCTACTAGTCTCTCACACACTCAGTTATCACTTCGCTGCTAGGTGTCCCTACTAGTCCCTCACACACTCAGTTATCACTCCGCTGCTGGGTGTCACTACTAGTCCCTCACACACTCAGTTATCACTTCGCTGCTATGTGTCACTACTAGTCCCTCACACACTCAGTTATCACTTCGCTGCTAGGTGTCACTACTAGTCCCTCACACACTCAGTTATCACTTCGCTGCTAGGTGTCACTACTAGTCCCTCACACACTCAGTTATCACTTCACTGCTAGGTGTCACTACTAGTCCCTCACACACTCAGTTATCACTTCGCTGCTAGGTGTCACTACTAGTCCCTCACACACTCAGTTATCACTTCACTGCTAGGTGTCACTACTAGTCCCTCACACACTCAGTTATCACTTCACAGCTAGGTGTCACTACTAGTCCCTCACACACTCAGTTATCACTTCACTGCTAGGTGTCACTAAT
The DNA here is from genome assembly GCF_023864345.2 of Schistocerca serialis cubense. NCBI lineage: Eukaryota > Metazoa > Arthropoda > Insecta > Orthoptera > Acrididae > Schistocerca > Schistocerca serialis. The sequence continues at coordinate 47,871,832 of NC_064646.1, read as the reverse complement.
AGTCCCTCACACACTCAATTATCACTTCGCTGCTAGGTGTCACTACTAGTCCCTCACACACTCAGTTATCACTTCGCTGCTAGGTGTCACTACTAGTCCCTCACACACTCAGTTATCACTTCGCTGCTAGGTGTTACTACTAGTCCCTCACACACTCAGTTATCACTTCGCTGCTAGGTGTCACTACTAGTCCCTCACACACTCAGTTATTACTTCACTGCTAGGTGTCACTACTAGTCCCTCACACACTCAGTAATCACTTCAATGCTAGGTGTCACTACTAGTCCCTCACACACTCAATTATCACTTCGCTGCTAGGTGTCACTACTAGTCCCTCACACACTCAGTTATCACTTCGCTGCTAGGTGTCACTACTAGTCCCTCACACACTCAGTTATCACTTCGCTGCTAGGTGTCACTACTAGTCCCTCACACACTCAGTTATCACTTCACTGCTAGGTGTCACTACTAGTTCCTCACACACTCAGTTATCACTTCACTGCTAGGTGTCACAACTAGTCCCTCACACACTCAGTTATCACTTCGCTGCTAGGTGTCACTACTAGTCCCTCACACACTCAGTTATCACTTCGCTCCTAGGTGTCACTACTAGCCCCTCACACACTCAGTTATCACTTCACTTCTAGTTGTCACTACTAGTCCCTCACACACTCAGTTATCACTTCACTGCTAGGTGTCACTACTAGTCCCTCCCACACTCAGTTATCACTTCGCGTCTTGGTGTCACTACTAGTCCCTCACACAATCAGTTATCACTTCGCTGCTAGGTGTCACTACTAGTCCCTCACACACTCAGTTATCACTTCACTGCTAGGTGTCACTACTAGTCCCTCACACACTCAGTTATCACTTTGCTGCTAGGTGTCACTACTAGTCACTCACACACTCAGCTATCACTTCGCTGCTAGGTGTCACTACTAGTCCCTCACACACTCAGTTATCACTTCACTGCTAGGAGTCACTACTAGTCCCTCACACACTCAGTTATCACTTCGCTGCTAGGTGTCACTACTAGTCCCTCACACACTCAGTTATCACTTCACTGCTAGGTGTCACTACTAGTCCCTCACACACTCAGTTATCACTTCACTGCTAGGTGTCACTACTAGTCCCTCACACACTCAGTTACCACTTCACTGCTAGGTGTCACTACTAGTCCCTCACACACTCAGTTATCACTTCGCTGCTAGGTGTCACTACTAGTCCCTCACACACTCAGTTATCACTTCACTGCTAGGTGTCACTACTAGTCCCTCACACACTCAGTTATGACTTCGCTGCTAGGTGTCACTACTAGTCCCTCACACACTCAGTTATCACTTCACTGCTAGGTGTCACTACTAGTCCCTCACACACTCAGTTATCACTTCACTGCAAGGTATCACTACTAGTCCCTCACACACTCAGTTATCACTTCACTGCTAGGTGTCACTACTAGTCCCTCACACATTCAGTTATCACTTCGCTGCTAGGTGTCACTACTAGTCCCTCACACACACAGTTATCACATCACTGCTAGGTGTCACTACTAGTCCCTCACACACTCAGTTATCACTTCACTGCTAGGTGTCACTACTAGTCCCTCACACACTCAGTTATCACTTCGCTGCTAGGTGTGACTACTAGTCCCTCACACACTCAGTTATCACTTCGCTGCTAGGTGTCCCTACTAGTCTCTCACACACTCAGTTATCACTTCGCTGCTAGGTGTCCCTACTAGTCCCTCACACACTAAGTTATCACTCCGCTGCTAGGTGTCACTACTAGTCCCTCACACACTCAGTTATCACTTCGCTGCTATGTGTCACTACTAGTCCCTCACACACTCAGTTATCACTTCGCTGCTAGGTGTCACTACTAGTCCCTCACACACTCAGTTATCACTTCGCTGCTAGGTGTCACTACTAGTCCCTCACACACTCAGTTATCACTTCACTGCTAGGTGTCACTACTAGTCCCTCACACACTCAGTTATCACTTCGCTACTAGGTGTCACTACTAGTCCCTCACACACTCAGTTATCCCTTCACTGCTAGGTGTCACTACTAGTCCCTCACACACTCAGTTATCACTTCACAGCTAGGTGTCACTACTAGTCCCTCACACACTCAGTTATCACTTCACTGCTAGGTGTCACTACTAGTCCCTCACACACTCAATTATCACTTCGCTGCTAGGTGTCACTACTAGTCCCTCACACACTCAGTTATCACTTCGCTGCTAGGTGTCACTACTAGTCCCTCACACACTCAGTTATCACTTCGCTGCTAGGTGTTACTACTAGTCCCTCACACACTCAGTTATCACTTCGCTGCTAGGTGTCACTACTAGTCCCTCACACACTCAGTTATTACTTCACTGCTAGGTGTCACTACTAGTCCCTCACACACTCAGTAATCACTTCACTGCTAGGTGTCACTACTAGTCCCTCACACACTCAATTATCACTTAGCTGCTAGGTGTCACTACTAGTCCCTCACACACTCAGTTATCACTTCGCTGCTAGGTGTCACTACTAGTCCCTCACACACTCAGTTATCACTTCGCTGCTAGGTGTCACTACTAGTCCCTCACACACTCAGTTATCACTTCACTGCTAGGTGTCACTACCAGTCCCTCACACACTCAGTTATCACTTCGCTGCTAGGTGTCACTACTAGTCCCTCACACACTCAGTTATCACTTCGCTCCTAGGTGTCACTACTAGTCCCTCACACAGTCAGTTATCACTTCACTTCTAGTTGTCACTACTAGTCCCTCACACACTCAGTTATCACTTCACTGCTAGGTATCACTACTAGTCCCTCCCACACTCAGTTATCACTTCACGTCTAGGTGTCACTACTAGTCCCTCACACAATCAGTTATCACTTCGCTGCTAGGTGTCACTACTAGTCCCTCACACACTCAGTTATCACTTCGCTGCTAGGTGTCACTACTAGTCCCTCACACACTCAGTTATCACTTCGCTGCTAGGTGTCACTACTAGTCCCTCACACACTCTGTTATCACTTCGCTGCTAGGTGTCACTACTAGTCCCTCACACACACAGTTATCACTTCCCTGCTGGGTGTCACTACTAGTCCCTCACACACTCAGTTATCACTTCGCTGGTAGGTGTCACTACTAGTCCCTCACACACTCAGTTATCACTTCGCTGCTAGGTGTGACTACTAGTCCCTCACACACTCAGTTATCACTTCGCTGCTAGGTGTCCCTACTAGTCTCTCACACACTCAGTTATCACTTCGCTGCCAGGTGTCCCTACTAGTCCCTCAGACACTCAGTTATCACTCCGCTGCTAGGTGTCACTACTAGTCCCTCACACACTAAGTTATCACTTCGCTGCTATGTGTCACTACTAGTCCCTCATACACTCAGTTATCACTTCGCTGCTAGGTGTCACTACTAGTCCCTCACACACTCAGTTATCACTTCGCTGCTAGGTGTCACTACTAGTCCCTCACACACTCAGTTATCACTTCACTGCTAGGTGTCACTACTAGTCCCTCACACACTCAGTTATCACTTCGCTGCTAGGTGTCACTACTAGTCCCTCACACACTCAGTTATCACTTCACTGCTAGGTGTCACTACTAGTCCCTCACACACTCAGTTATCACTTCGCTGCTAGGTGTCACTACTAGTCCCTCACACACTCAGTTATCACTTCACTGCTAGGTGTCACTACTAGTCCCTCACACACTCAGTTATCACTTCACTGCTACGTGTCACTACTAGTCCCTCACACACTCAGTTACCACTTCACTGCTAGGTGTCACTACTAGTCCCTCACACACTCAGTTATCACTTCGCTGCTAGGTGTCACTACTAGTCCCTCACACACTCAGTTATCACTTCGCTGCTAGGTGTCACTACTAGTCCCTCACACACTCAGTTATCACTTCACTGCTAGGTGTCACTACTAGTCCCTCACACACTCAGTTATCACTTCGCTGCTAGGTGTGACTACTAGTCCCTCACACACTCAGTTATCACATCGCTGCTAGGTGTCCCTACTAGTCTCTCACACACTCAGTTATCACTTCGCTGCTAGGTGTCCCTACTAGTCCCTCACACACTCAGTTATCACTCCGCTGCTAGGTGTCACTACTAGTCCCTCACACACTCAGTTATCACTTCGCTGCTATGTGTCACTACTAGTCCCTCACACACTCAGTTATCACTTCGCTGCTAGGTGTCACTACTAGTCCCTCACACACTCAGTTATCACTTCGCTGCTAGGTGTCACTACTAGTCCCTCACACACTCAGTTATCACTTCACTGCTAGGTGTCACTACTAGTCCCTCACACACTCAGTTATCACTTCGCTGCTAGGTGTCACTACTAGTCCCTCACACACTCAGTTATCACTTCACTGCTAGGTGTCACTACTAGTCCCTCACACACTCAGTTATCACTTCACAGCTAGGTGTCACTACTAGTCCCTCACACACTCAGTTATCACTTCACTGCTAGGTGTCACTAATAGTCCCTCACACACTCAATTATCACTTCGCTGCTAGGTGTCACTACTAGTCCCTCACACACTCAGTTATCACTTCGCTGCTAGGTGTCACTACTAGTCCCTCACACACTCAGTTATCACTTCGCTGCTAGGTGTTACTACTAGTCCCTCACACACTCAGTTATCACTTCGCTGCTAGGTGTCACTACTAGTCCCTCACACACTCAGTTATTACTTCACTGCTAGGTGTCACTACTAGTCCCTCACACACTCAGTAATCACTTCACTGCTAGGTGTCACTACTAGTCCCTCACACACTCAATTATCACTTCGCTGCTAGGTGTCACTACTAGTCCCTCACACACTCAGTTATCACTTCGCTGCTAGGTGTCACTACTAGTCCCTCACACACTCAGTTATCACTTCGCTGCTAGGTGTCACTACTAGTCCCTCACACACTCAGTTATCACTTCACTGCTAGGTGTCACTACTAGTTCCTCACACACTCAGTTATCACTTCACTGCTAGGTGTCACAACTAGTCCCTCACACACTCAGTTATCACTTCGCTGCTAGGTGTCACTACTAGTCCCTCACACACTCAGTTATCACTTCGCTCCTAGGTGTCACTACTAGCCCCTCACACACTCAGTTATCACTTCACTTCTAGTTGTCACTACTAGTCCCTCACACACTCAGTTATCACTTCACTGCTAGGTGTCACTACTAGTCCCTCCCACACTCAGTTATCACTTCGCGTCTAGGTGTCACTACTAGTCCCTCACACAATCAGTTATCACTTCGCTGCTAGGTGTCACTACTAGTCCCTCACACACTCAGTTATCACTTCACTGCTAGGTGTCACTACTAGTCCCTCACACACTCAGTTATCACTTTGCTGCTAGGTGTCACTACTAGTCACTCACACACTCAGCTATCACTTCGCTGCTAGGTGTCACTACTAGTCCCTCACACACTCAGTTATCACTTCACTGCTAGGAGTCACTACTAGTCCCTCACACACTCAGTTATCACTTCGCTGCTAGGTGTCACTACTAGTCCCTCACACACTCAGTTATCACTTCACTGCTAGGTGTCACTACTAGTCCCTCACACACTCAGTTATCACTTCACTGCTAGGTGTCACTACTAGTCCCTCACACACTCAGTTACCACTTCACTGCTAGGTGTCACTACTAGTCCCTCACACACTCAGTTATCACTTCGCTGCTAGGTGTCACTACTAGTCCCTCACACACTCAGTTATCACTTCACTGCTAGGTGTCACTACTAGTCCCTCACACACTCAGTTATGACTTCGCTGCTAGGTGTCACTACTAGTCCCTCACACACTCAGTTATCACTTCACTGCTAGGTGTCACTACTAGTCCCTCACACACTCAGTTATCACTTCACTGCAAGGTATCACTACTAGTCCCTCACACACTCAGTTATCACTTCACTGCTAGGTGTCACTACTAGTCCCTCACACATTCAGTTATCACTTCGCTGCTAGGTGTCACTACTAGTCCCTCACACACACAGTTATCACATCACTGCTAGGTGTCACTACTAGTCCCTCACACACTCAGTTATCACTTCACTGCTAGGTGTCACTACTAGTCCCTCACACACTCAGTTATCACTTCGCTGCTAGGTGTGACTACTAGTCCCTCACACACTCAGTTATCACTTCGCTGCTAGGTGTCCCTACTAGTCTCTCACACACTCAGTTATCACTTCGCTGCTAGGTGTCCCTACTAGTCCCTCACACACTCAGTTATCACTCCGCTGCTAGGTGTCACTACTAGTCCCTCACACACTCAGTTATCACTTCGCTGCTATGTGTCACTACTAGTCCCTCACACACTCAGTTATCACTTCGCTGCTAGGTGTCACTACTAGTCCCTCACACACTCAGTTATCACTTCGCTGCTAGGTGTCACTACTAGTCCCTCACACACTCAGTTATCACTTCACTGCTAGGTGTCACTACTAGTCCCTCACACACTCAGTTATCACTTCGCTGCTAGGTGTCACTACTAGTCCCTCACACACTCAGTTATCCCTTCACTGCTAGGTGTCACTACTAGTCCCTCACACACTCAGTTATCACTTCACAGCTAGGTGTCACTACTAGTCCCTCACACACTCAGTTATCACTTCACTGCTAGGTGTCACTACTAGTCCCTCACACACTCAATTATCACTTCGCTGCTAGGTGTCACTACTAGTCCCTCACACACTCAGTTATCACTTCGCTGCTAGGTGTCACTACTAGTCCCTCACACACTCAGTTATCACTTCGCTGCTAGGTGTTACTACTAGTCCCTCACACACTCAGTTATCACTTCGCTGCTAGGTGTCAGTACTAGTCCCTCACACACTCAGTTATCACTTCACTGCTAGGTGTCACTACTAGTCCCTCACACACTCAGTAATCACTTCACTGCTAGGTGTCACTACTAGTCCCTCACACACTCAATTATCACTTCGCTGCTAGGTGTCACTACTAGTCCCTCACACACTCAGTTATCACTTCGCTGCTAGGTGTCACTACTAGTCCCTCACACACTCAGTTATCACTTCGCTGCTAGGTGTCACTACTAGTCCCTCACACACTCAGTTATCACTTCACTGCTAGGTGTCACTACTAGTTCCTCACACACTCAGTTATCACTTCACTGCTAGGAGTCACAACTAGTCCCTCACACACTCAGTTATCACTTCGCTGCTAGGTGTCACTACTAGTCCCTCACACACTCAGTTATCACTTCACTGCTAGGTGTCACTACCAGTCCCTCACACACTCAGTTATCACTTCGCTGCTAGGTGTCACTACTAGTCCCTCACACACTCAGTTATCACTTCGCTCCTAGGTGTCACTACTAGTCCCTCACACAGTCAGTTATCACTTCACTTCTAGTTGTCACTACTAGTCCCTCACACACTCAGTTATCACTTCACTGCTAGGTGTCACTACTAGTCCCTCCCACACTCAGTTATCACTTCACGTCTAGGTGTCACTACTAGTCCCTCACACAATCAGTTATCACTTCGCTGCTAGGTGTCACTACTAGTCCCTCACACACTCAGTTATCACTTCGCTGCTAGGTGTTAGTACTAGTCCCTCACACACTCAGTTATCACTTCACTGCTAGGTGTCACTACTAGTCCCTCACACACTCAGTTATCACTTCGCTGCTAGGTGTCACTACTAGTCCCTCACACACTCAGTTATCACTTCGCTGCTAGGTGTCACTACTAGTCCCTCACACACTCTGTTATCACTTCGCTGCTATGTGTCACTACTAGTCCCTCACACACACAGTTATCACTTCCCTGCTGGGTGTCACTACTAGTCCCTCACACACTCAGTTATCACTTCGCTGCTAGGTGTCACTACAAGTCCCACACACACTCAGTTATCTCTTCGCTGCTAGGTGCCACTACTAGTCACTCACACACTCAGTTATCACTTCGCTGCTAGGTGCCACTACTAGTCCCTCACACACTCAGTTATCACTTCACTGCTAGGTGTCACTACTAGTCCCTCACACACTCAGTTATCACTTCGCTGCTAGGTGTCACTACTAGTCCCTCACACACTCAGTTATCACTTCACTGCTAGGTGTCACTACTAGTCCCTCACACACTCAGTTATCACTTCACTGCTAGGTGTCACTACCAGTCCCTCACACACTCAGTTATCACTTTGCTGCTAGGTGTCACTACTAGTCACTCACACACTCAGTTATCACTTCGCTGCTAGGTGTCACTACTAGTCCCTCACACACTCAGTTATCACTTCACTGCTAGGTGTCACTACTAGTCCCTCACACACTCAGTTATCACTTCGCTGCTAGGTGTCACTACTAGTCCCTCACACACTCAGTTATCACTTCACGGCTAGGTGTCACTACTAGTCCCTCACACACTCAGTTATCACTTCACTGCTAGGTGTCACTACTAGTCCCTCACACACTCAGTTACCACTTCACTGCTAGGTGTCACTACTAGTCCCTCACACACTCAGTTATCACTTCGCTGCTAGGTGTCACTACTAGTCCCTCACACACTCAGTTATCACTTCGCTGCTAGGTGTCACTACTAGTCCCTCACACACTCAGTTATCACTTCGCTGCTATGTGTCACTACTAGTCCCTCACACACTCAGTTATCACTTCGCTGCTAGGTGTCACTACTAGTCCCTCACACACTCTGTTATCACTTCGCTGCTAGGTGTCACTACTAGTCCCTCACACACACAGTTATCACTTCCCTGCTGGGTGTCACTACTAGTCCCTCACACACTCAGTTATCACTTCGCTGCTAGGTGTCACTACATGTCCCTCACACACTCAGTTATCTCTTCGCTGCTATGTGCCACTACTAGTCACTCACACACTCAGTTATTACTTCGCTGCTAGTTGCCACTACTATTCCCTCACACACTCAGTTATCACTTCGCTGCTAGGTGTCACCACTAGTCCCTCACACACTCAGTTATCACTTCGCTGCTAGGTGTCACTACTAGTCCCTTACACACTCAGTTATCACTTCGCTGCTAGGTGTCACTACTAGTCCCTCACACACTCAGTTATCACTTCGCTGCTAGGTGCCACTACTAGTCCCTCACACACTCAGTTATCGCTTCGCTGCTAGGTGTCACCACTAGTCCCTCACACTCAGTTATCACTTCGCTGCTAGGTGTTACTACTAGTCCCTTACACACTCAGTTATCACTTCGCTGCTAGGTGTCACTACTAGTCCCTCACATACTCAGTTATCACTTCGCTGCTAGGTGTCACTACTAGTCCCTCACACACTCAGTTATCACTTCACTGCTAGGTGTCACTACTAGTCCCTCACACACTCAGTAATCACTTCGCTGCTAGGTGTCACTACTAGTCCCTCACACACTCAGTTATCACTTCGCTGCTAGGTGTCACTACTAGTCCCTCACACACTCAGTTATCACTTCGCTGCTAGGTGTCACTACTAGTCCCTCACACACTCAGTTATCACTTCACTGCTAGGTGTCACTACTAGTCCCTCACACACTCAGTTATCACTTCGCTGCCAGGTGTCACTACTAGTCCCTCACACACTCAGTTATCACTTCACTGCTAGGTGTCACTACTAGTCCCTCACACACTCAGTTATCACTTCACTGCTAGGTGTCACTACTAGTCCCTCACACACTCAGCTATCACTTCGCTGCTAGGTGTCACTACTAGTCCCTCACACACTCAGTTATCACTTCACTGCTAGGTGTCACTACTAGTCCCTCACACACTCAGTTATCACTTCGCTGCTAGGTGTCACTACTAGTCCCTCACACACTCAGTTATCACTTCACTGCTAGGTATCACTACTAGTCCCTCACACACTCAGTTATCACTTCACTGCTAGGTGTCACTACTAGTCCCTCACACACTCAGTTACCACTTCACTGCTAGGTGTCACTACTAGTCCCTCACACACTCAGTTATCACTTCGCTGCTAGGTGTCACTACTAGTCCCTCACACACTCAGTTATCACTTCACTGCTAGGTGTCACTACTAGTCCCTCACACACTCAGTTATGACTTCGCTGCTAGGTGTCACTACTAGTCCCTCACACACTCAGTTATCACTTCACTGCTAGGTGTCACTACTAGTCCCTCACACACTCAGTTATCACTTCACTGCAAGGTATCACTACTAGTCCCTCACACACTCAGTTATCACTTCACTGCTAGGTGTCACTACTAGTCACTCACACATTCAGTTATCACTTCGCTGCTAGGTGTCACTACTAGTCCCTCACACACACAGTTATCACATCACTGCTAGGTGTCACTACTAGTCCCTCACACACTCAGTTATCACTTCACTGCTAGGTGTCACTACTAGTCCCTCACACACTCAGTTATCACTTCGCTGCTAGGTGTGACTACTAGTCCCTCACACACTCAGTTATCACTTCGCTGCTAGGTGTCCCTACTAGTCTCTCACACACTCAGTTATCACTTCGCTGCTAGGTGTCCCTACTAGTCCCTCACACACTCAGTTATCACTCCGCAGCTAGGTGTCACTACTAGTCCCTCACACACTCAGTTATCACTTCGCTGCTATGTGTCACTACTAGTCCCTCACACACTCAGTTATCACTTCGCTGCTAGGTGTCACTACTAGTCCCTCACACACTCAGTTATCACTTCGCTGCTAGGTGTCACCACTAGTCCCTCACACACTCAGTTATCACTTCACTGCTAGGTGTCACTACTAGTCCCTCACACACTCAGTTATCACTTCGCTGCTAGGTGTCACTACTAGTCCCTCACACACTCAGTTATTACTTCACTGCTAGGTGTCACTACTAGTCCCTCACACACTCAGTAATCACTTCACTGCTAGGTGTCACTACTAGTCCCTCACACACTCAGTTATCACTTCGCTGCTAGGTGTCACTACTAGTCCCTCACACACTCAGTTATCACTTCACTGCTAGGTGTCACTACTAGTTCCTCACACACTCAATTATCACTTCGCTGCTAGGTGTCACTACTAGTCCCTCACACACTCAGTTATCACTTCACTGCTAGGTGTCACTACTAGTTCCTCACACACTCAGTTATCACTTCACTGCTAGGTGTCACTACTAGTCCCTCACACACTCAGTTATCACTTCGCTGCTAGGTGTCACTACTAGTCCCTCACACACTCACTTATCACTTCACTGCTAGGTGTCACTACCAGTCCCTCACACACTCAGTTATCACTTCGCTGCTAGGTGACACTATTAGTCCCTTACACACTCAGTTATCACTTCGCTGCTAGGTGTCACTGCTAGTCCCTCACACACTCAGTTATCACTTCGCTGCTAGGTGTCACTACTAGTCCCTCACACACTCAGTTATCACTTCACTGCTAGGTGTCACTACTATTCCCTCACACACTCAGTTATCACTTCACTGCTAGGTGTCACTACTAGTCCCTCACACACTCAGTTATCACTTCGCTGCTAGGTGTCACTACTAGTCCCTCACACACTCAGTTATCACTTCGCTGCTAGGTGTCACTACTAGTCCCTCTCACACTCAGTTATCACTTCGCTGCTAGGTGTCACTACTAGTCCCTCACACACTCAGTTATCACTTCACTGCTAGGTGTCACTACTAGTCCCTCACACACTCAGTTATCACCTCACTGCTAGGTGTCACTACTAGTCCCTCACACACTCAGTTATCACTTCGCTGCTAGGTGTCACTACTAGTCCCTCACACACTCAGTTATCACTTCACTGCTAGGTGTCACTACTAGTCCCTCACACACTCAGTTATCACTTCACTGCTAGGTGTCACTACTAGTCCCTCACACACTCAGTTACCACTTCACTGCTAGGTGTCACTACTAGTCCCTCACACACTCAGTTATCACTTCGCTGCTAGGTGTCACTACTAGTCCCTCACACACTCAGTTATCACTTCACTGCTAGGTGTCACTACTAGTCCCTCACACACTCAGTTATGACTTCGCTGCTAGGTGTCACTACTAGTCCCTCACACACTCAGTTATCACTTCACTGCTAGGTGTCACTACTAGTCCCTCACACACTCAGTTATCACTTCGCTGCTAGGTGTCACTACTAGTCCCTCACACACTCAGTAATCACTTCGCTGCTAGGTGTCACTACTAGTCCCTCACACACTCAGTTATCACTTCACTGCTAGGTGTCACTACTAGTCCCTCACACACTCAGTTATCACTTCACTTCTAGGTGTCACTACTAGTCCGTCACACACTCAGTTATCACTTCGCTGCTAGGTGTCACTACTAGTCCCTCACACACTCAGTTATCACTTCACTGCTAGGTGTCACTACTAGTCCCTCACACACTCAGTTATCACTTCACTGCAAGGCATCACTATTAGTCCCCCACACACTCAGTTATTACTTCACTGCTAGGTGTCACTACTAGTCCCTCACACATTCAGTTATCACTTCGCTGCTAGGTGTCAGTACTAGTCCCTCACACACACAGTTATCACATCACTGCTAGGTGTCACTACTAGTCCCTCACACACTCATTTATCACTTCACTGCTAGGTGTCACTACTAGTCCCTCACACACTCAGTTATCACTTCGCTGCTAGGTGTGACTACTAGTCCCTCACACACTCAGTTATCACTTCGCTGCTAGGTGTCCCTACTAGTCTCTCACACACTCAGTTATCACTTCGCTGCTAGGTGTCCCTACAAGTCCCTCACACACTCAGTTATCACTCCGCTGCTAGGTGTCACTACTAGTCCCTCACACACTCAGTTATCACTTCGCTGCTATGTGTCACTACTAGTCCCTCACACACTCAGTTATCACTTCGCTGCTAGGTGTCACTACTATTCCCTCACACACTCAGTTATCACTTCGCTGCTAGGTGTCACTACTAGTCCCTCACACACTCAGTTATCACTTCACTGCTAGGTGTCACTACTAGTCCCTCACACACTCAGTTATCACTTCGCTGCTAGGTGTCACTACTAGTCCCTCACACACTCAGTTATCCCTTCACTGCTAGGTGTCACTACTAGTCCCTCACACACTCAGTTATCACTTCACAGCTAGGTGTCACTACTAGTCCCTCACACACTCAGTTATCACTTCACTGCTAGGTGTCACTAATAGTCCCTCACACACTCAATTATCACTTCGCTGCTAGGTGTCACTACTAGTCCCTCACACACTCAGTTATCACTTCGCTGCTAGGTGTCACTACTAGTCCCTCACACACTCAGTTATCACTTCGCTGCTAGGTGTTACTAATAGTCCCTCACACACTCAGTTATCACTTCGCTGCTAGGTGTCACTACTAGTCCCTCACACACTCAGTTATTACTTCACTGCTAGGTGTCACTACTAGTCCCTCACACACTCAGTAATCACTTCACTGCTAGGTGTCACTACTAGTCCCTCACACACTCAATTATCACTTCGCTGCTAGGTGTCACTACTAGTCCCTCACACACTCAGTTATCACTTCGCTGCTAGGTGTCACTACTAGTCCCTCACACACTCAGTTATCACTTCGCTGCTAGGTGTCACTACTAGTCCCTCACACACTCAGTTATCACTTCACTGCTAGGTGTCACTACTAGTTCCTCACACACTCAGTTATCACTTCACTGCTAGGTGTCACAACTAGTCCCTCACACACTCAGTTATCACTTCGCAGCTAGGTGTCACTACTAGTCCCTCACACACTCAGTTATCACTTCACTGCTAGGTGTCACTACCAGTCCCTCACACACTCAGTTATCACTTCGCTGCTAGGTGTCACTACTAGTCCCTCACACACTCAGTTATCACTTCGCTCCTAGGTGTCACTACTAGCCCCTCACACACTCAGTTATCACTTCACTTCTAGTTGTCACTACTAGTCCCTCACACACTCAGTTATCACTTCACTGCTAGGTGTCACTACTAGTCCCTCCCACACTCAGTTATCACTTCGCGTCTATGTGTCACTACTAGTCCCTCACACAATCAGTTATCACATCGCTGCTAGGTGTCACTACTAGTCCCTCACACACTCAGTTATCACTTCACTGCTAGGTGTCACTACTAGTCCCTCACACACTCAGTTATCACTTTGCTGCTAGGTGTCACTACTAGTCACTCACACACTCAGCTATCACTTCGCTGCTAGGTGTCACTACTAGTCCCTCACACACTCAGTTATCACTTCACTGCTAGGAGTCACTACTAGTCCCTCACACACTCAGTTATCACTTCGCTGCTAGGTGTCACTACTAGTCCCTCACACACTCAGTTATCACTTCACTGCTAGGTGTCACTACTAGTCCCTCACACACTCAGTTATCACTTCACTGCTAGGTGTCACTACTAGTCCCTCACACACTCAGTTACCACTTCACTGCTAGGTGTCACTACTAGTCTCTCACACACTCAGTTATCACTTCGCTGCTAGGTGTCCCTACTAGTCCCTCACACACTCAGTTATCACTCCGCTGCTAGGTGTCACTACTAGTCCCTCACACACTCAGTTATCACTTCGCTGCTATGTGTCACTACTAGTCCCTCACACACTCAGTTATCACTTCGCTGCTAGGTGTCACTACTAGTCCCTCACACACTCAGTTATCACTTCGCTGCTAGGTGTCACTACTAGTCCCTCACACACTCAGTTATCACTTCACTGCTAGGTGTCACTACTAGTCCCTCACACACTCAGTTATCACTTCGCTGCTAGGTGTCACTACTAGTCCCTCACACACTCAGTTATCCCTTCACTGCTAGGTGTCACTACTAGTCCCTCACACACTCAGTTATCACTTCACAGCTAGGTGTCACTACTAGTCCCTCACACACTCAGTTATCACTTCACTGCTAGGTGTCACTACTAGTCCCTCACACACTCAATTATCACTTTGCTGCTAGGTGTCACTACTAGTCCCTCACACACTCAGTTATCACTTCGCTGCTAGGTGTCACTACTAGTCCCTCACACACTCAGTTATCACTTCGCTGCTAGGTGTTACTACTAGTCCCTCACACACTCAGTTATCACTTCGCTGCTAGGTGTAACTACTAGTCCCTCACACACTCAGTTATTACTTCACTGCTAGGTGTCACTACTAGTCCCTCACACACTCAGTAATCACTTCACTGCTAGGTGTCACTACTAGTCCCTCACACACTCAATTATCACTTCGCTGCTAGGTGTCACTACTAGTCCCTCACACACTCAGTTATCACTTCGCTGCTAGGTGTCACTACTAGTCCCTCACACACTCAGTTATCACTTCGCTGCTGGGTGTCACTACTAGTCCCTCACACACTCAGTTATCACTTCACTGCTAGGTGTCACTACTAGTTCCTCACACACTCAGTTATCACTTCACTGCTAGGTGTCACAACTAGTCCCTCACACACTCAGTTATCACTTCGCTGCTAGGTGTCACTACTAGTCCCTCACACACTCAGTTATCACTTCGCGTCTAGGTGTCACTACTAGTCCCTCACACAATCAGTTATCACTTCGCTGCTAGGTGTCACTACTAGTCCCTCACACACTCAGTTATCACTTCGCTGCTAGGTGTTACTACTAGTCCCTCACACACTCAGTTATCACTTCACTGCTAGGTGTCACTACTAGTCCCTCACACACTCAGTTATCACTTCGCTGCTAGGTGTCACTACTAGTCCCTCACACACTCAGTTATCACTTCGCTGCTAGGTGTCACTACTAGTCCCTCACACACTCTGTTATCACTTCGCTGCTAGGTGTCACTACTAGTCCCTCACACACACAGTTATCACTTCCCTGCTGGGTGTCACTACTAGTCCCTCACACACTCAGTTATCACTTCGCTGCTAGGTGTCACTACAAGTCCCTCACACACTCAGTTATATCTTCGCTGCTAGGTGCCACTACTAGTCACTCACACACTCAGTTATCACTTCGCTGCTAGGTGCCACTACTAGTCCCTCACACACTCAGTTATCACTTCACTGCTAGGTGTCACTACTAGTCCCTCACACACTCAGTTATCACTTCGCTGCTAGGTGTCACTACTAGTCCCTCACACACTCAGTTATCACTTCACTGCTAGGTGTCACTACTAGTCCCTCACACACTCAGTTATCACTTCACTGCTAGGTGTCACTACCAGTCCCTCACACACTCAGTTATCACTTTGCTGCTAGGTGTCACTACTAGTCACTCACACACTCAGTTATCACTTCGCTGCTAGGTGTCACTACTAGTCCCTCACACACTCAGTTATCACTTCACTGCTAGGTGTCACTACTAGTCCCTCACACACACAGTTATCACTTCGCTGCTAAGTGTCACTACTAGTCCCTCACACACTCAGTTATCACTTCACTGCTAGGTGTCACTACTAGTCCCTCACACACTCAGTTATCACTTCACTGCTAGGTGTCACTACTAGTCCCTCACACACTCAGTTACCACTTCACTGCTAGGTGTCACTACTAGTCCCTCACACACTCAGTTATCACTACGCTGCTAGGTGTCACTACTAGTCCCTCACACACTCAGTTATCACTTCACTGCTAGGTGTCACTACTAGTCCCTCACACACTCAGTTATCACTTCGCTGCTATGTGTCACTACTAGTCCCTCACACACTCAGTTATCACTTCGCTGCTAGGTGTCACTACTAGTCCCTCACACACTCTGTTATCACTTCGCTGCTAGGTGTCACTACTAGTCCCTCACACACACAGTTATCACTTCCTTGCTGGGTGTCACTACTAGTCCCTCACACACTCAGTTATCACTTCGCTGCTAGGTGTCACTGCAAGTCCCTCACACACTCAGTTATCTCTTCGCTGCTATGTGCCACTACTAGTCACTCACACACTCAGTTATCACTTCGCTGCTAGTTGCCACTACTATTCCCTCACACACTCAGTTATCACTTCGCTGCTGGGTGTCACCACTAGTCCCTCACACACTCAGTTATCACTTCGCTGCTAGGTGTCACTACTAGTCCCTTACACACTCAGCTATCACTTCGCTGCTAGGTGTCACTACTAGTCCCTCACACACTCAGTTATCACTTCGCTGCTAGGTGCCACTACTAGTCCCTCACACACTCAGTTATCACTTCGCTGCTAGGTGTCACCACTAGTCCCTCACACTCAGTTATCACTTCGCTGCTAGGTGTCACTACTAGTCCCTTACACACTCAGTTATCACTTCGCTGCTAGGTGTCACTACTAGTCCCTCACATACTCAGTTATCACTTCGCTGCTAGGTGTCACTACTAGTCCCTCACACACTCAGTTATCACTTCACTGCTAGGTGTCACTACTAGTCCCTCACACACTCAGTTATCACTTCGCTGCTATGTGTCACTACTAGTCCCTCACACACTCAGTTATCACTTCGCTGCTAGGTGTCACTACTAGTCCCTCACACACTCTGTTATCACTTCGCTGCTAGGTGTCACTACTAGTCCCTCACACACACAGTTATCACTTCCCTGCTGGGTGTCACTACTAGTCCCTCACACACTCAGTTATCACTTCGCTGCTAGGTGTCACTACAAGTCCCTCACACACTCAGTTATCTCTTCGCTGCTATGTGCCACTACTAGTCACTCACACACTCAGTTATCACTTCGCTGCTAGTTGCCACTACTATTCCCTCACACACTCAGTTATCACTTCGCTGCTGGGTGTCACTACTAGTCCCTCACACACTCAGTTATCACTTCACTGCTAGGTGTCACTACTAGTCCCTCACACACTCAGCTATCACTTCGCTGCTAGGTGTCACTACTAGTCCCTCACACACTCAGTTATCACTTCACTGCTAGGTGTCACTACTAGTCCCTCACACACTCAGTTATCACTTCGCTGCTAGGTGTCACTACTAGTCCCTCACACACTCAGTTATCACTTCACTGCTAGGTGTCACTACTAGTCCCTCACACACTCAGTTATCACTTCACTGCTAGGTGTCACTACTAGTCCCTCACACACTCAGTTACCACTTCACTGCTAGGTGTCACTACTAGTCCCTCACACACTCAGTTATCACTTCGCTGCTAGGTGTCACTACTAGTCCCTCACACACTCAGTTATCACTTCACTGCTAGGTGTCACTACTAGTCCCTCACACACTCAGTTATGACTTCGCTGCTAGGTGTCACTACTAGTCCCTCACACACTCAGTTATAACTTCACTGCTAGGTGTCACTACTAGTCCCTCACACACTCAGTTATCACTTCACTGCAAGGTATCACTACTAGTCCCTCACACACTCAGTTATCACTTCACTGCTAGGTGTCACTACTAGTCCCTCACACATTCAGTTATCACTTCGCTGCTAGGTGTCACTACTAGTCCCTCACACACACAGTTATCACATCACTGCTAGGTGTCACTACTAGTCCCTCACACACTCAGTTATCACTTCACTGCTAGGTGTCACTACTAGTCCCTCACACACTCAGTTATCACTTCGCTGCTAGGTGTGACTACTAGTCCCTCACACACTCAGTTATCACTTCGCTGCTAGGTGTCCCTACTAGTCTCTCACACACTCAGTTATCACTTCGCTGCTAGGTGTCCCTACTAGTCCCTCACACACTCAGTTATCACTCCGCTGCTAGGTGTCACTACTAGTCCCTCACACACTCAGTTATCACTTCGCTGCTATGTGTCACTACTAGTCCCTCACACACTCAGTTATCACTTCGCTGCTAGGTGTCACTACTAGTCCCTCACACACTCAGTTATCACTTCGCTGCTAGGTGTCACTACTAGTCCCTCACACACTCAGTTATCACTTCACTGCTAGGTGTCACTACTAGTCCCTCACACACTCAGTTATCACTTCGCTGCTAGGTGTCACTACTAGTCCCTCACACACTCAGTTATCCCTACACTGCTAGGTGTCACTACTAGTCCCTCACACACTCAGTTATCACTTCACTGCTAGGTGTCACTACTAGTCCCTCACACACTCAGTTATCACTTCACTGCTAGGTGTCACTACTAGTCCCTCACACACTCAATTATCACTTCGCTGCTAGGTGTCACTACTAGTCCCTCACACACTCAGTTATCACTTCGCTGCTAGGTGTCACTAGTAGTCCCTCACACACTCAGTTATCACTTCGCTGCTAGGTGTTACTACTAGTCCCTCACACACTCAGTTATCACTTCGCTGCTAGGTGTCACTACTAGTCCCTCACACACTCAGTTATTACTTCACTGCTAGGTGTCACTACTAGTCCCTCACACACTCAGTAATCACTTCGCTGCTAGGTGTCACTACTAGTCCCTCACACACTCAGTTATCACTTCACTGCTAGGTGTCACTACTAGTCCCTCACACACTCAGTTATCACTTCACTGCAAGGTATCACTACTAGTCCCTCACACACTCAGTTATCACTTCACTGCTAGGTGTCACCACTAGTCCCTCACACATTCAGTTATCACTTCGCTGCTAGGTGTCACTACTACTCCCTCACACACACAGTTATCACATCACTGCTAGGTGTCACTACTAGTCCCTCACACACTCAGTTATCACTTCACTGCTAGGTGTCACTACTAGTCCCTCACACACTCAGTTATCACTTCGCTGCTAGGTGTCACTACTAGTCCCTCACACACTCAGTTATCACTTCGCTGCTAGGTGTCCCTACTAGTCTCTCACACACTCAGTTATAACTTCGCTGCTAGGTGTCCCTACTAGTCCCTCACACACTCAGTTATCACTCCGCTACTAGGTGTCACTACTAGTCCCTCACACACTCAGTTATCACTTCGCTGCTATGTGTCACTACTAGTCCCTCACACACTCAGTTATCACTTCGCTGCTAGGTGACACTACTAGTCCCTCACACACTCAGTTATCACTTCGCTGCTAGGTGTCACTATTAGACCCTCACACACTCAGTTATCACTTCACTGCTAGGTGTCACTACTAGTCCCTCACACACTCAGTTATCACTTCGCTGCTAGGTGTCACTACTAGTCCCTCACACACTCAGTTATCCCTTCACTGCTAGGTGTCACTACTAGTCCCTCACACACTCAGTTATCACTTCACAGCTAGGTGTCACTACTAGTCCCTCACACACTCAGTTATCACTTCACTGCTAGGTGTCACTACTAGTCCCTCACACACTCAATTATCACTTCGCTGCTAGGTGTCACAACTAGTCCCTCACACACTCAGTTATCACTTCGCTGCTAGGTGTCACTACTAGTCCCTCACACACTCAGTTATTACTTCACTGCTAGGTGTCACTACTAGTCCCTCACACACTCAGTAATCACTTCACTGCTAGGTGTCACTACTAGTCCCTCACACACTCAATTATCACTTCGCTGCTAGGTGTCACTACTAGTCCCTCACACACTCAGTTATCACTTCGCTGCTAGGTGTCACTACTAGTCCCTCACACACTCAGTTATCACTTCGCTGCTAGGTGTCACTACTAGTCCCTCACACACTCAGTTATCACTTCACTGCTAGGTGTCACTACTAGTTCCTCACACACTCAGTTATCACTTCACTGCTAGGTGTCACAACTAGTCCCTCACACACTCAGTTATCACTTCGCTGCTAGGTGTCACTACTAGTCCCTCACACACTCAGTTATCACTTCACTGCTAGGTGTCACTACCAGTCCCTCACACACTCAGTTATCACTTCGCTGCTAGGTGTCACTACTAGTCCCTCACACACTCAGTTATCACTTCGCTCCTAGGTGTCACTACTAGTCCCTCACACAGTCAGTTATCACTTCACTTCTAGTTGTCACTACTAGTCCCTCACACACTCAGTTATCACTTCACTGCTAGGTGTCACTACTAGTCCCTCCCACACTCAGTTATCACTTCGCGTCTAGGTGTCACTACTAGTCCCTCACACAATCAGTTATCACTTCGCTGCTAGGTGTCACTACTAGTCCCTCACACACTCAGTTATCACTTCGCTGCTAGGTGTTACTACTAGTCCCTCACACACTCAGTTATCACTTCACTGCTAGGTGTCACTACTAGTCCCTCACACACTCAGTTATCACTTCGCTGCTAGGTGTCACTACTAGTCCCTCACACACTCAGTTATCACTTCGCTGCTAGGTGTCACTACTAGTCCCTCACACACTCTGTTATCACTTCGCTGCTAGGTGTCACTACTAGTCCCTCACACACACAGTTATCACTTCCCTGCTGGGTGTCACTACTAGTCCCTCACACACTCAGTTATCACTTCGCTGCTAGGTGTCACTACAAGTCCCTCACACACTCAGTTATCTCTTCGCTGCTAGGTGCCACTACTAGTCACCCACACACTCAGTTATCACTTCGCTGCTAGGTGCCACTACTAGTCCCTCACACACTCAGTTATCACTTCACTGCTAGGTGTCACTACTAGTCCCTCACACACTCAGTTATCACTTCGCTGCTAGGTGTCACTACTAGTCCCTCACACACTCAGTTATCACTTCACTGCTAGGTGTCACTACTAGTCCCTCACACACTCAGTTATCACTTCACTGCTAGGTGTCACTACCAGTCCCTCACACACTCAGTTATCACTTTGCTGCTAGGTGTCACTACTAGTCACTCACACACTCAGTTATCACTTCGCTGCTAGGTGTCACTACTAGTCCCTCACACACTCAGTTATCACTTCACTGCTAGGTGTCACTACTAGTCCCTCACACACTCAGTTATCACTTCGCTGCTAGGTGTCACTACTAGTCCCTCACACACTCAGTTATCACTTCACTGCTAGGTGTCACTACTAGTCCCTCACACACTCAGTTATCACTTCACTGCTAGGTGTCACTACTAGTCCCTCACACACTCAGTTACCACTTCACTGCTAGGTGTCACTACTAGTCCCTCACACACTCAGTTATCACTTCGCTGCTAGGTGTCACTACTAGTCCCTCACACACTCAGTTATCACTTCACTGCTAGGTGTCACTACTAGTCCCTCACACACTCAGTTATCACTTCGCTGCTAGGTGTCACTACTAGTCCCTCACACACTCAGTTATCACTTCGCTGCTAGGTGTCACATCTAGTCCCTCACACACTCTGTTATCACTTCGCTGCTAGGTGTCACTACTAGTCCCTCACACACACAGTTATCACTTCCCTGCTGGGTGTCACTACTAGTCCCTCACACACTCAGTTATCACTTCGCTGCTAGGTGTCACTACAAGTCCCTCACACACTCAGTTATCTCTTCGCTGCTATGTGCCACTACTAGTCACTCACACACTCAGTTATCACTTCGCTGCTAGTTGCCACTACTATTCCCTCACACACTCAGTTATCACTTCGCTGCTAGGTGTCACCACTAGTCCCTCACACACTCAGTTATCACTTCGCTGCTAGGTGTCACTACTAGTCCCTTACACACTCAGTAATCACTTCGCTGCTAGGTGTCACTACTAGTCCCTCACACACTCAGTTATCACTTCGCTGCTAGGTGCCACTACTAGTCCCTCACACACTCAGTTATCACTTCGCTGCTAGGTGTCACCACTAGTCCCTCACACTCAGTTATCACTTCGCTGCTAGGTGTTACTACTAGTCCCTTACACACTCAGTTATCACTTCGCTGCTAGGTGTCACTACTAGTCCCTCACATACTCAGTTATCACTTCGCTGCTAGGTGTCACTACTAGTCCCTCACACACTCAGTTATCACTTCACTGCTAGGTGTCACTACTAGTCCCTCACACACTCAGTTATCACTTCACTGCTAGGTGTCACTTTTAGTCCCTCACACACTCAGTTATCACTTCGCTGCTAGGTGTCACTACTAGTCCCTCACACACTCAGTTATCACTTCGCTGCTAGGTGTCACTACTAGTCCCTCACACACTCAGTTATCACTTCGCTGCTAGGTGTCACTACTAGTCCCTCACACACTCAGTTATCACTTCACTGCTAGGTGTCACTACTAGTCCCTCACACACTCAGTTATCACTTCGCTACTAGGTGTCACTACTAGTCCCTCACACACTCAGTTATCACTTCACTGCTAGGTGTCACTACTAGTCCCTCACACACTCAGTTATCACTTCACTGCTAGGTGTCACTACTAGTCCCTCACACACTCAGTTATCACTTCGCTGCTAGGTGTCACTACTAGTCACTCACACACTCAGTTATCACTTCGCTGCTAGGTGTCACTACTAGTCCCTCACACACTCAGTTATCACTTCACTGCTAGGTGTCACTACTAGTCCCTCACACACTCAGTTATCACTTCGCTGCTAGGTGTCACTACTAGTCCCTCACACACTCAGTTATCACTTCACTGCTAGGTGTCACTACTAGTCCCTCACACACTCAGTTATCACTTCACTGCTAGGTGCCACTACTAATCCCTCACACACTCAGTTACCACTTCACTGCTAGGTGTCACTACTAGTCCCTCACACACTCAGTTATCACTTCGCTGCTAGGTGTCACTACTAGTCCCTCACACACTCAGTTATCACTTCACTGCTAGGTGTCACTACTAGTCCCTCACACACTCAGTTATCACTTCGCTGCTAGGTGTCACTACTAGTCCCTCACACACTCAGTTATCACTTCGCTGCTAGGTGTCACTACTAGTCCCTCACACACTCTTTTATCACTTCGCTGCTAGGTGTCACTACTAGTCCCTCACACACACAGTTATGACTTCTTTGCTGGGTGTCACTACTAGTCCCTCACACACTCAGTAATCACTTCGCTGCTAGGTGTCACAACAAGTCCCTCACACATTCAGTTATCTCTTCGCTGCTAGGTGCCACTACTAGTCACTCACACACTCAGTTACCACTTCGCTGCTAGGTGCCACTACTAGTCCCTCACACACTCAGTTATCATTTCGCTGCTAGGTGTCACCACTAGTCCCTCACACACTCAGTTATCACTTCGCTGCTAGGTGTCACTACTAGTCCCTTACACACTCAGTTATCACTTCGCTGCTAGGTGTCACTACTAGTCCCTCACACACTCAGTTATCACTTCGCTGCTAGGTGTCACTACTAGTCCCTCACACACTCAGTTATCACTTCACTGCTAGGTGTCACTACTAGTCCCTCACACACTCAGTTATCACTTCACTGCTAGGTGTCACTGCTAGTCCCTCACACACTCAGTTATCACTTCGCTGCTAGGTGTCACTACTAGTCCCTCACACACTCAGTTATCACTTCGCTGCTAGGTGTCACTACTAGTCCCTCACACACTCAGTTATCACTTCGCTGCTAGGTGTCACTACTAGTCCCTCACACACTCAGTTATCACTTCGCTGCTAGGTGTCACTACTAGTCCCTCACACACTCAGTTATCACTTCACTGCTAGGTGTCACTACTAGTCCCTCACACACTCAGTTATCACTTCGCTGCTAGGTGTCACTACTAGTCCCTCACACACTCAGTTATCACTTCACTGCTAGGTGTCACTACTAGTCCCTCACACACTCAGTTATCACTACACTGCTAGGTGTCGCTACTAGTCCCTCACACACTCAGTTATCACTTTGCTGCTAGGTGTCACTACTAGTCACTCACACACTCAGTTATCACTTCGCTGCTAGGTGTCACTACTAGTCCCTCACACACTCAGTTATCACTTCACTGCTAGGTGTCACTACTAGTCCCTCACACACTCAGTTATCGCTTCGCTGCTAGGTGTCACTACTAGTCCCTCACACACTCAGTTATCACTTCACTGCTAGGTTTCACTACTAGTCCCTCACACACTCAGTTATCACTTCACTGCTAGGTGTCACTACTAGTCCCTCACACACTCAGTTACCACTTCACTGCTAGGTGTCACTACTAGTCTCTCACACACTCAGTTATCACTTCACTGCTAGGTGTCACTACTAGTCCCTCACACACTCAGTTATCACTTCACTGCTAGGTGTCACTACTAGTCCCTCACACACTCAGTTATGACTTCGCTGCTAGGTGTCACTACTAGTCCCTCACACACTCAGTTATCACTTCACTGCTAGGTGTCACTACTAGTCCCTCACACACTCAGTTATCACTTCACTGCTAGGTGTCACTACTAGTCCGTCACACACTCAGTTATCACTTCGCTGCTAGGTGTCACTACTAGTCCCTCACACACTCAGTTATCACTTCACTGCTAGGTGTCACTACTAGTCCCTCACACACTCAGTTATCACTTCACTGCAAGGTATCACCACTAGTCCCTCACACACTCAGTTATCACTTCACTGCTAGGTGTCACTACTAGTCCCTCACACATTCAGTTATCACTTCGCTGCTAGGTGTCACTACTAGTCCCTCACACACACAGTTATCACATCACTGCTAGGTGTCACTACTAGTCCCTCACACACTCAGTTATCACTTCACTGCTAGGTGTCACTACTAGTCCCTCACACACTCAGTTATCACTTCGCTGCTAGGTGTGACTACTAGTCCCTCACACACTCAGTTATCACTTCGCTGCTAGGTGTCCCTACTAGTCTCTCACACACTCAGTTATCACTTCGCTGCTAGGTGTCACTACTAGTCCCTCACACACTCAGTTATCACTTCGCTGCTAGGTGTCACTACTAGTCCCTCACACACTCAGTTATCACTTCGCTGCTAGGTGTCACTACTAGTCCCTCACACACTCAGTTATCACTTCACTGCTAGGTGTCACTACTAGTCCCTCACACACTCAGTTATCACTTCGCTGCTAGGTGTCACTACTAGTCCCTCACACACTCAGTTATCCCTTCACTGCTAGGTGTCACTACTAGTCCCTCACACACTCAGTTATCACTTCACAGCTAGGTGTCACTACTAGTCCCTCACACACTCAGTTATCACTTCACTGCTAGGTGTCACTACTAGTCCCTCACACACTCAGTTATCACGTCGCTGCTAGGTGTCACTACTAGTCCCTCACACACTCAGTTATCACTTCGCTGCTAGGTGTCACTACTAGTCCCTCACACACTCAGTTATCACTTCGCTGCTAGGTGTCACTACTAGTCCCTCACACACTCAGTTATCACTTCGCTGCTAGGTGTCACTACTAGTCCCTCACACACTCAGTTATTACTTCACTGCTAGGTGTCACTACTAGTCCCTCACACACTCAGTAATCACTTCACTGCTAGGTGTCACTACTAGTCCCTCACACACTCAATTATCACTTCGCTGCTAGGTGTCACTACCAGTCCCTCACACACTCAGTTATCACTTCGCTGCTAGGTGTCACTACTAGTCCCTCACACACTCAGTTATCATTTCGCTGCTAGGTGTCACTACTAGTCCCTCACACACTCAGTTATCACTTCACTGCTAGGTGTCACTACTAGTCCCTCACACACTCAGTTATCACTTCGCTCCTAGGTGTCACTACTAGTCCCTCACACACTCAGTTATCATCACTTCTAGTTGTCACTACTAGTCCCTCACACACTCAGTTATCACTTTCACTGCTAGGTGTTACTACTAGTCCCTCACACACTCAGTTATCACTTCGCGTCTAGGTGTCACTACTAGTCCCTCACACAATCAGTTTATCACCTTCGCTGGTAGGTGTCACTACTAGTCCCTCACACACTCAGTTATCACTTCGCTGCTAGGTGTTACTACTAGTCCCTCACACACTCAGTTATCTCTTCACTGCTAGGTGTCACTACTAGTCCCTCACACACTCAGTTATCACTTCGCTGCTAGGTGTCACTACTAGTCCCTCACACACTCAGTTATCACTTCGCTGCTAGGTGTCACTACTAGTCCCACACACACTCTGTTATCACTTCGCTGCTAGGTGTCACTACTAGTCCCTCACACACACAGTATCACTTCCCTGCTGGGTGTCACTACTAGTCCCTCACACACTCAGTTATCACTTCGCTGCTAGGTGTCACTACAAGTCCCTCACACACTCAGTTCTCTTTTCGCTGCTAGGTGCCACTACTAGTCACTCACACACTCATTATCACTTCGCCTGCTAGGTGCCACTACTAGTCCCTCACACACTCAGTTATCACTTGGCTGCTAGGTGTCACCACTAGTCCCTCACACACTCAGTTATCACTTCGCTGCTAGGTGTCGCTACTAGTCCCTTACACACTCAGTTATCACTTCGCTGCTAGGTGTCACTACTAGTCCCTCACACACTCAGTTATCACTTCGCTGCTAGTGTCACTACTAGTCCCTCACACACTCAGTTATCACTTCACTGCTAGGTGTCACTACTAGTCCCTCACACACTCAGTTATCACTTCACTGCTAGGTGTCACTACTAGTCCCTCACACACTCAGTTATCACTTCGCTGCTAGGTGTCACTACTAGTCCCTCACACACTCAGTTATCACTTCGCTGCTAGGTGTCCACTACTAGTCCCTCACACACTCAGTTTATCACTTCGCTGCTAGGTGTCACTACTAGTCCCTCACACACTCAGTTATCACTTCGCTGCTAGGTGTCACTACTAGTCCCTCACACACTCAGTTATCACTTCACTGCTAGGTGTCACTACTAGTCCCTCACACACTCAGTTATCACTTCGCTGCTAGGTGTCACTACTAGTCCCTCAAACACTCCAGTATCACTTCACTGCTAGTGTCACTACTAGTCCCTCACACACTCAGTTATCACTTCACTGCTAGGTGTCACTACTAGTCCCTCACACACTCAGTTATCACTTTGCTGCTAGGTGTCACTACTAGTCACTCACACACTCAGTTATCACTTCGCTGCTAGGTGTCACTACTAGTCCCTCCACACACTCAGTTATCCACTTCACTGCTAGTGTCACTACTAGTCCCTCACACACTCAGTTATCACTTCGCTGCTAGGTGTCACTACTAGTCCCTCACACACTCAGTTATCACTTCACTGCTAGGTGTCACTACTAGTCCCTCACACACTCAGTTTTCACTTCGCTGCTAGGTGTCACTACTAGTCCCTCACACACTCAGTTATCACTTCACTGCTAGGTGTCACTACTAGTCCCTCACACACTCAGTTATCACTTCACTGCTAGGTGTCACTACTAGTCCCTCACACACTCAGTTATCACTTTGCTGCTAGGTGTCACTACTAGTCACTCACACACTCAGTTATCACTTCGCTGCTAGGTGTCACTACTAGTCCCTCACACACTCAGTTATCACTTCACTGCTAGGTGTCACTACTAGTCCCTCACACACTCAGTTATCACTTCGCTGCTAGGTGTCACTACTAGTCCCTCACACACTCAGTTATCACTTCGCTGCTAGGTGTCACTACTAGTCCCTCACACACTCAGTTATCACTTCGCTGCTAGGTGTCACTACTAGTCCCTCACACACTCAGTTATCCTTCGCTGCTAGGTGTCACTACTAGTCCCTCACACACTCAGTTATCACTTCGCTGCTAGGTGTCACTACTAGTCCCTCACACACTCAGTTATCACTTCGCTGCTAGGTGTCACTACTAGTCCCTCACACACTCAGTTATCACTTCACTGCTAGGTGTCACTACTAGTCCCTCACACACTCAGTTATCACTTTGCTGCTAGGTGTCACTACTAGTCACTCACACACTTAGTTATCACTTCGCTGCTAGGTGTCACTACTAGTCCCTCACACACTCAGTTATCACTGACTGCTAGGTGTCACTACTAGTCCCTCACACACTCAGTTATCACTTCGCTGCTAGGTGTCACTACTAGTCCCTCACACACTCAGTTTATCACTTCACTGCTAGGTGTCACTACTAGTCCCTCACACACTCAGTTATCACTTCACTGCTAGGTGTCACCTCTAGTCCCTCACACACTCAGTTACCACTTCACTGCTAGGTGTCACTACTAGTCCCTCACACACTCAGTTATCACTTCGCTGCTAGGTGTCACTACTAGTCCCCTCACACACTCAGTTATCACTTCACTGCTAGGTGTCACTACTCAGTCCCTCACACACTCAGTTATGACTTCGCTGCTAGGTGTCACTACTAGTCCCTCACACACTCAGTATCACTTCACTGCTAGGTGTCACTACTAGTCCCACACACACTCAGTTATCACTTCGCTGCTAGGTGTCACTACTAGTCCCTCACACACTCAGTTATCACTTCACTGCTAGGTGCACTACTAGTCCCTCACACACTCAGTTATCACTTCGCTGCTAGGTGTCACTACTAGTCCCTCACACACTCAGTTATCACTTCGCTGCTAGGTGTCACTACTAGTCCCTCACACACTCAGTTTATCACTTCGCTGCTAGGTGTCACTACTAGTCCCTCACACACTCAGTTATCACTTCACTGCTAGGTGTCACTACTAGTCCCTCACACACTCAGTTATCACTTCGCTGCTAGTGTCACTACTAGTCCCTCACACACTCAGTTATCACTTCACTGCTAGGTGTCACTACTAGTCCCTCACACACTCAGTTATCACTTCGCTGCTAGGTGTCACTACTAGTCCCTCACACACTCAGTTATCACTTCACTGCTAGGTGTCACTACTAGTCCCTCACACACTCAGTATCACTTCGCTGCTAGGTGTCACTATAGTCCCTCAACACTCAGTTATCACTTCGCTGCTAGGTGTCACTACTAGTTCCTCACACACCAGTCTACATCTACATCTACATCTACATTGATACTCCGCAAGCCACCCAACGGTGTGTGGCGGAGGGCACTTTACGTGCCACTGTCATTACCTCCCTTTCCTGTTCCAGTTGGCGTATGGTTTGCGGGAAGAACGACTGTCTGAAAGCCTCCGTGCGCGCTCTAATCTCTCTAATTTTACATTCGTGATCTCCTCGGGAGGTATAAGTAGGGGGAAGCAATATATTCGATACCTCATCCAGAAACGCACCCTCTCGAAACTTGGCGAGCAAGCTACACCGCGATGCAGAGCGCCTCTCTTGCAGAGTTTGCCGCTTGAGTTTATTAAACATCTCCGTAACGCTATCACGGTTACCAAATAACCCGGTGACGAAACGCGCCGCTCTTCTTTGGATCTTCTCTATCTCCTCCGTCAACCCAACCTGGTACGGATCCCACACTGATGAGCAATACTCAAGTATAGGTCGAACGAGTGTTTTGTAAGCCACCTCCTTTGTTGATAGATACATTTTCTAAGCACTCTCCCAATGAATCTCAACCTGGTACCCGCCTTACCAACAATTAATTTTATATGATCATTCCACTTCAAATCGTTCCGTACGCATACTCCCAGATATTTTACAGAAGTAACTGCTACCAGTGTTTGTTCCGCTATCATATAATCATACAATAAAGGATCCTTCTTTCTATGTATTCGCAATACATTACATTTGTCTATGTTAAGGGTCAGCTGCCACTCCCTGCACCAAGTGCCTATCCGCTGCAGATCTTCCTGTATTTCACTACAATTTTCTAATGCAGCAACTTCTCTGTATACTACAGCATCATCCGCGAAAAGCCGCATGGAACTTCCGACACTATCTACTAAGTCATTTATATATATTGTGAAAAGCAATGGTCCCATAACACTCCCCTGTGGCACGCCAGAGGTTACTTTAACGTCTGTAGACGTCTCTCCATTGATAACAACATGCTGTGTTCTGTTTGCTAAAAACTCTTCTATCCAGCCACACAGCTGGTCTGATATTCCGTAGGCTCTTACCTTGTTTATCAGGCGACAGTGCGGAACTGTATCGAACGCCTTCTGGAAGTCAAGAAAAATAGCATCTACCTGGGAGCCTGTATCTAATATTTTCTGGGTCTTATGAACAAATAAGGCGAGTTGGGTCTCACACGATCGCTGTTTCCGGAATCCATGTTGATTCCTACATAGTAGATTCTGGGTTTCCAGAAATGACATGATACGCGAGCAAAAAACATGTTCTAAAATTCTACAAGAGATCGACGTAAGAGATATAGGTCTATAGTTTTGCGCATCTGCTCGACGACCCTTCTTGAAGACTGGGACTATCTGTGCTCTTTTCCAATCATTTGGAACGCTCCGTTCCTCTAGAGACTTGCGGTACACGGCTGTTAGAAGGGGGGCAAGTTCTTTCGCGTACTCTGTGTAGAATCGAATTGTTATCCCGTCAGGTCCAGTGGACTTTCCTCCATTGAGTGATTCCAGTTGCTTTTCTATTCCTTGGACACTTATTTCGATGTCAGCCATATTTCGTTTGTGCGAGGATTTAGAGAAGGAACTGCAGTGCGGTCTTCCACTGTGAAACAGCTTTGGAAAAAGGTGTTTAGTATTTCAGCTTTACGCGTGTCATCCTCTGTTTCAATGCCATCATCATCCCGTAGTGTCTGGATATGCTGTTTCGAGCCACTTACTGATTTAACGTAAGACCAGAACTTCCTAGGATTTTCTATCAAGTCGGTACATAGAATTTTACTTTCGAATTCAATGAACGCTTCACGTATAGCCCTCCTTACGCTAACTTTGACATCGTTTAGCTTCTGTTTGTCTGAGAGGTTTTGGCTGCGTTTAAACTTGGAGTGAAGCTCTCTTTGCTTTCGCAGTAGTTTCCTAACTTTGTTGTTGTACCACGGTGGGTTTTCCCCGTCCCTCACAGTTTTACTCGGCACGTACCTGTCTAAAACGCACACTCAGTTATCACTTCGCTGCTAGGTGTCACTACTAGTCCCTCACACACTCTGTTATCACTTCACTGCTAGGTGTCACTACTAGTCCCTCACACACTCTGTTATCACTTCACTGCTAGGTGTCACTACTAGTCCCTGACACACTCAGTTATCACTTCGCTGCTAGGTGTCACTACTAGTCCCTCACACACTCAGTTATCACTTCGCTGCTAGGTGTCACTACTAGTCCCTCACACACTCAGTTATCACTTCGCTGCTAGGTGTCACTACTAGTCCCTCACACGCTCAGTTATCACTTCGCTGCTAGGTGTCACTACTAGTCCCTCACACACTCAGTTATCACTTCGCTGCTAGGTGTCACTACTAGTCCCTCACACACTCAGTTATCACTTCGCTGCTAGGTGTCACTACTAGTCCCTCACACACTCAGTTATCACTTCACTGCTAGGTGTCACTACTAGTCCCTCACACACTCAGTTATCACTTCGCTGCTAGGTGTCACTACTAGTCCCTCACACACTCAGTTATCACTTCACTGCTAGGTGTCACTACTAGTCCCTCAGACACTCAGTTATCACTTCACTGCTAGGTGTCACTACTAGTCCCTCACACATTCAGTTATCACTTCACTGCTAGGTGTCACTACTATTCCCTCACACACTCAGTAATCACTTCGCTGCAAGGTGTCACTACTAGTCCCTCACACACTCAGTTATCACTTCGCTGCTAGGTGTCACTACTAGTCCCTCACACACTCAGTTATCACTTCGCTGCTAGGTGTCACAACTAGTTCCTCACACACTCAGTTATCACTTCACTGCTAGGTGTCACTACTATTCCCTCCCACACTCAGTAATCACTTTGCTGCTAGGTGTCACTACTAGTCCCTCACATACTCATTTATCACTTCACTGCTAGGTGTCACTAATAGTCCCTCACACACTCAGTTATCACTTCGCTGCTAGGTGTCACTACTAGTCCCTCACACACTCAGTTATCACTTCGCTGCTAGGTGTCACTACTAGTCCCTCACACACTCAGTTATCACTTCGCTGCTAGGTGTCACTACTAGTCCCTCACACACTCAGTTATCACTTCGCTGCTAGGTGTCACTACTAGTCCCTCACACACTCAGTTATCACTTCGCTGCTAGGTGTCACTACTAGTCCCTCACACACTCAGTTATCACTTCGCTGCTAGGTGTCACTACTAGTCCCTCACACACTCAGTTATCACTTCACTGCTAGGTGTCACTACTATTCCCTCCCACACTCAGTAATCACTTCGCTGCTAGGTGTCACTACTAGTCCCTCACACACTCAGTTATCACTTCACTGCTAGGTGTCACTACTATTCCCTCCCACACTCAGTAATCACTTTGCTGCTAGGTGTCACTACTAGTCCCTCACACACTCAGTTATCACTTCACTGCTAGGTGTCACTACTAGTCCCTCACACACTCAGTTATCACTTCACTGCTAGGTGTCACTACTAGTCCCTCACACACTCAGTAATCACTTCGCTGCTAGGTGTCACTACTAGTCCCTCACACACTCAGTTATCACTTCGCTGCTAGGTGTCACTACTAGTCCCTCACACACTCAGTTATCACTTCGCTGCTAGGTGTCACTACTAGTCCCTCACACACTCAGTTATCACTTCACTGCTAGGTGTCACTACTAGTCCCTCACACACTCAGTTATCACTTCACTGCTAGGTGTCACTACTATTCCCTCACACACTCAGTTATCACTTCACTGCTAGGTGTCACTACTATTCCCTCCCACACTCAGTAATCACTTTGCTGCTAGGTGTCACTACTAGTCCCTCACACACTCAGTTATCACTTCGCTGCTAGGTGTCACTACTAGTCCCTCACACACTCAGTTATCACTTCGCTGCTAGGTGTCACTACTAGTCCCTCACACACTCAGTTATCACTTCGCTGCTAGGTGTAACTACTAGTCCCTCACACACTCAGTTATCACTTCGCTGCTAGGTGTCACTACTAGTCCCTCACACACTCAGTTATCACTTCACTGCTAGGTGTCACTACTATTCCCTCCCACACTCAGTAATCACTTTGCTGCTAGGTGTCACTACTAGTCCCTCACACACTCAGTTATCACTTCGCTGCTAGGTGTCACTACTAGTCCCTCACACACTCAGTTATTACTTCGCTGCTAGGTGTCACTACTAGTCCCTCACACACTCAGTTATCACTTCGCTGCTAGGTGTCACTACTAGTCCCTCACACACTCAGTTATCACTTCACTGCTAGATGTCACTACTAGTCCCTCACACACTCAGTTATCACTTCACTGCTAGGTGTCACTACTAGTCCCTCACACACTCAGTTATCACTTCGCTGCTAGGTGTCACTACTAGTCCCTCACACACTCAGTTATCACTTCGCTGCTAGGTGTCACTACCAGTCCCTCACACACTCAGTTATCACTTCGCTGCTAGGTGTCACTACTAGTCCCTCACACACTCAGTTATCACTTCACTGCTAGGTGTCACTACTAGTCCCTCACACACTCAATTATCACTTCGCTGCTAGGTGTCGCTACTAGTCCCTCACACACTCAGTTATCACTTCGCTGCTAGGTGTCACTACTAGTCCCTGACACACTCAGTTATCACTTCGCTGCTAGGTGTCACTACTAGTCCCTCACACACTCAGTTATCACTTCGCTGCTAGGTGTCACTACTAGTCCCTCACACACTCAGTTATCACTTCGCTGCTAGGTGTCACTACTAGTCCCTCACACACTCAGTTATCACTTCGCTGCTAGGTGTCACTACTAGTCCCTCACACACTCAGTTATCACTTCGCTGCTAGGTGTCACTACTAGTCCCTCACACACTCAGTTATCACTTCACTGCTAGGTGTCACTACTATTCCCTCACACACTCAGTTATCACTTCACTGCTAGGTGTCACTACTAGTCCCTCACACACTCAGTTATCACTTCACTGCTAGGTGTCACTACTATTCCCTCACACACTCAGTTATCACTTCGCTGCTAGGTGTCACTACTAGTCCCTCACACACTCAGTTATCACTTCACTGCTAGGTGTCACTACTAGTCCCTCACACACTCAGTTATCCCTTCACTGCTAGGTGTCACTACTAGTCCCTCACACACTCAGTTATCACTTCACAGCTAGGTGTCACTACTAGTCCCTCACACACTCAGTTATCACTTCACTGCTAGGTGTCACTACTAGTCCCTCACACACTCAGTTATCACGTCGCTGCTAGGTGTCACTACTAGTCCCTCACACACTCAGTTATCACTTCGCTGCTAGGTGTCACTACTAGTCCCTCACACACTCAGTTATCACTTCGCTGCTAGGTGTCACTACTAGTCCCTCACACACTCAGTTATCACTTCGCTGCTAGGTGTCACTACTAGTCCCTCACACACTCAGTTATTACTTCACTGCTAGGTGTCACTACTAGTCCCTCACACACTCAGTAATCACTTCACTGCTAGGTGTCACTACTAGTCCCTCACACACTCAATTATCACTTCGCTGCTAGGTGTCACTACCAGTCCCTCACACACTCAGTTATCACTTCGCTGCTAGGTGTCACTACTAGTCCCTCACACACTCAGTTATCATTTCGCTGCTAGGTGTCACTACTAGTCCCTCACACACTCAGTTATCACTTCACTGCTAGGTGTCACTACTAGTCCCTCACACACTCAGTTATCACTTCGCTCCTAGGTGTCACTACTAGTCCCTCACACACTCAGTTATCACTTCACTTCTAGTTGTCACTACTAGTCCCTCACACACTCAGTTATCACTTCACTGCTAGGTGTTACTACTAGTCCCTCACACACTCAGTTATCACTTCGCGTCTAGGTGTCACTACTAGTCCCTCACACAATCAGTTATCACTTCGCTGGTAGGTGTCACTACTAGTCCCTCACACACTCAGTTATCACTTCGCTGCTAGGTGTTACTACTAGTCCCTCACACACTCAGTTATCTCTTCACTGCTAGGTGTCACTACTAGTCCCTCACACACTCAGTTATCACTTCGCTGCTAGGTGTCACTACTAGTCCCTCACACACTCAGTTATCACTTCGCTGCTAGGTGTCACTACTAGTCCCACACACACTCTGTTATCACTTCGCTGCTAGGTGTCACTACTAGTCCCTCACACACACAGTTATCACTTCCCTGCTGGGTGTCACTACTAGTCCCTCACACACTCAGTTATCACTTCGCTGCTAGGTGTCACTACAAGTCCCTCACACACTCAGTTCTCTTTTCGCTGCTAGGTGCCACTACTAGTCACTCACACACTCAGTTATCACTTCGCTGCTAGGTGCCACTACTAGTCCCTCACACACTCAGTTATCACTTGGCTGCTAGGTGTCACCACTAGTCCCTCACACACTCAGTTATCACTTCGCTGCTAGGTGTCGCTACTAGTCCCTTACATACTCAGTTATCACTTCGCTGCTAGGTGTCACTACTAGTCCCTCACACACTCAGTTATCACTTCGCTGCTAGGTGTCACTACTAGTCCCTCACACACTCAGTTATCACTTCACTGCTAGGTGTCACTACTAGTCCCTCACACACTCAGTTATCACTTCACTGCTAGGTGTCACTACTAGTCCCTCACACACTCAGTTATCACTTCGCTGCTAGGTGTCACTACTAGTCCCTCACACACTCAGTTATCACTTCGCTGCTAGGTGTCACTACTAGTCCCTCACACACTCAGTTATCACTTCGCTGCTAGGTGTCACTACTAGTCCCTCACACACTCAGTTATCACTTCGCTGCTAGGTGTCACTACTAGTCCCTCACACACTCAGTTATCACTTCACTGCTAGGTGTCACTACTAGTCCCTCACACACTCAGTTATCACTTCGCTGCTAGGTGTCACTACTAGTCCCTCACACACTCAGTTATCACTTCACTGCTAGGTGTCACTACTAGTCCCTCACACACTCAGTTATCACTTCACTGCTAGGTGTCACTACTAGTCCCTCACACACTCAGTTATCACTTTGCTGCT
The DNA here is from genome assembly GCF_023864345.2 of Schistocerca serialis cubense. Classification (NCBI taxonomy): domain Eukaryota; kingdom Metazoa; phylum Arthropoda; class Insecta; order Orthoptera; family Acrididae; genus Schistocerca; species Schistocerca serialis. The sequence continues at coordinate 47,835,180 of NC_064646.1, read as the reverse complement.
AGGTGTCACTACTAGTCACTCACACACTCAGTTATCACTTCGCTGCTAGGTGTCACTACTAGTCCCTCACACACTCAGTTATCACTTCACTGCTAGGTGTCACTACTAGTCCCTCACACACTCAGTTATCACTTCGCTGCTAGGTGTCACTACTAGTCCCTCACACACTCAGTTATCACTTCACTGCTAGGTGTCACTACTAGTCCCTCACACACTCAGTTATCACTTCGCTGCTAGGTGTCACTACTAGTCCCTCACACACTCAGTTATCACTTCACTGCTAGGTGTCACTACTAGTCCCTCACACACTCAGTTATCACTTCACTGCTAGGTGTCACTACTAGTCCCTCACACACTCAGTTATCACTTTGCTGCTAGGTGTCACTACTAGTCACTCACACACTCAGTTATCACTTCGCTGCTAGGTGTCACTACTAGTCCCTCACACACTCAGTTATCACTTCACTGCTAGGTGTCACTACTAGTCCCTCACACACTCAGTTATCACTTCGCTGCTAGGTGTCACTACTAGTCCCTCACACACTCAGTTATCACTTCGCTGCTAGGTGTCACTACTAGTCCCTCACACACTCAGTTATCACTTCGCTGCTAGGTGTCACTACTAGTCCCTCACACACTCAGTTATCACTTCGCTGCTAGGTGTCACTACTAGTCCCTCACACACTCAGTTATCACTTCGCTGCTAGGTGTCACTACTAGTCCCTCACACACTCAGTTATCACTTCGCTGCTAGGTGTCACTACTAGTCCCTCACACACTCAGTTATCACTTCACTGCTAGGTGTCACTACTAGTCCCTCACACACTCAGTTATCACTTTGCTGCTAGGTGTCACTACTAGTCACTCACACACTTAGTTATCACTTCGCTGCTAGGTGTCACTACTAGTCCCTCACACACTCAGTTATCACTTGACTGCTAGGTGTCACTACTAGTCCCTCACACACTCAGTTATCACTTCGCTGCTAGGTGTCACTACTAGTCCCTCACACACTCAGTTATCACTTCACTGCTAGGTGTCACTACTAGTCCCTCACACACTCAGTTATCACTTCACTGCTAGGTGTCACCTCTAGTCCCTCACACACTCAGTTACCACTTCACTGCTAGGTGTCACTACTAGTCCCTCACACACTCAGTTATCACTTCGCTGCTAGGTGTCACTACTAGTCCCTCACACACTCAGTTATCACTTCACTGCTAGGTGTCACTACTAGTCCCTCACACACTCAGTTATGACTTCGCTGCTAGGTGTCACTACTAGTCCCTCACACACTCAGTTATCACTTCACTGCTAGGTGTCACTACTAGTCCCTCACACACTCAGTTATCACTTCGCTGCTAGGTGTCACTACTAGTCCCTCACACACTCAGTTATCACTTCACTGCTAGGTGTCACTACTAGTCCCTCACACACTCAGTTATCACTTCGCTGCTAGGTGTCACTACTAGTCCCTCACACACTCAGTTATCACTTCGCTGCTAGGTGTCACTACTAGTCCCTCACACACTCAGTTATCACTTCGCTGCTAGGTGTCACTACTAGTCCCTCACACACTCAGTTATCACTTCACTGCTAGGTGTCACTACTAGTCCCTCACACACTCAGTTATCACTTCGCTGCTAGGTGTCACTACTAGTCCCTCACACACTCAGTTATCACTTCACTGCTAGGTGTCACTACTAGTCCCTCACACACTCAGTTATCACTTCGCTGCTAGGTGTCACTACTAGTCCCTCACACACTCAGTTATCACTTCACTGCTAGGTGTCACTACTAGTCCCTCACACACTCAGTTATCACTTCGCTGCTAGGTGTCACTACTAGTCCCTCACACACTCAGTTATCACTTCGCTGCTAGGTGTCACTACTAGTTCCTCACACACCAGTCTACATCTACATCTACATTGATACTCCGCAAGCCACCCAACGGTGTGTGGCGGAGGGCACTTTACGTGCCACTGTCATTACCTCCCTTTCCTGTTCCAGTTGCGTATGGTTTGCGGGAAGAACGACTGTCTGAAAGCCTCCGTGCGCGCTCTAATCTCTCTAATTTTACATTCGTGATCTCCTCGGGAGGTATAAGTAGGGGGAAGCAATATATTCGATACCTCATCCAGAAACGCACCCTCTCGAAACTTGGCGAGCAAGCTACACCGCGATGCAGAGCGCCTCTCTTGCAGAGTTTGCCGCTTGAGTTTATTAAACATCTCCGTAACGCTATCACGGTTACCAAATAACCCGGTGACGAAACGCGCCGCTCTTCTTTGGATCTTCTCTATCTCCTCCGTCAACCCAACCTGGTACGGATCCCACACTGATGAGCAATACTCAAGTATAGGTCGAACGAGTGTTTTGTAAGCCACCTCCTTTGTTGATAGATACATTTTCTAAGCACTCTCCCAATGAATCTCAACCTGGTACCCGCCTTACCAACAATTAATTTTATATGATCATTCCACTTCAAATCGTTCCGTACGCATACTCCCAGATATTTTACAGAAGTAACTGCTACCAGTGTTTGTTCCGCTATCATATAATCATACAATAAAGGATCCTTCTTTCTATGTATTCGCAATACATTACATTTGTCTATGTTAAGGGTCAGCTGCCACTCCCTGCACCAAGTGCCTATCCGCTGCAGATCTTCCTGTATTTCACTACAATTTTCTAATGCAGCAACTTCTCTGTATACTACAGCATCATCCGCGAAAAGCCGCATGGAACTTCCGACACTATCTACTAAGTCATTTATATATATTGTGAAAAGCAATGGTCCCATAACACTCCCCTGTGGCACGCCAGAGGTTACTTTAACGTCTGTAGACGTCTCTCCATTGATAACAACATGCTGTGTTCTGTTTGCTAAAAACTCTTCTATCCAGCCACACAGCTGGTCTGATATTCCGTAGGCTCTTACCTTGTTTATCAGGCGACAGTGCGGAACTGTATCGAACGCCTTCTGGAAGTCAAGAAAAATAGCATCTACCTGGGAGCCTGTATCTAATATTTTCTGGGTCTTATGAACAAATAAGGCGAGTTGGGTCTCACACGATCGCTGTTTCCGGAATCCATGTTGATTCCTACATAGTAGATTCTGGGTTTCCAGAAATGACATGATACGCGAGCAAAAAACATGTTCTAAAATTCTACAAGAGATCGACGTAAGAGATATAGGTCTATAGTTTTGCGCATCTGCTCGACGACCCTTCTTGAAGACTGGGACTATCTGTGCTCTTTTCCAATCATTTGGAACGCTCCGTTCCTCTAGAGACTTGCGGTACACGGCTGTTAGAAGGGGGGCAAGTTCTTTCGCGTACTCTGTGTAGAATCGAATTGTTATCCCGTCAGGTCCAGTGGACTTTCCTCCATTGAGTGATTCCAGTTGCTTTTCTATTCCTTGGACACTTATTTCGATGTCAGCCATATTTCGTTTGTGCGAGGATTTAGAGAAGGAACTGCAGTGCGGTCTTCCACTGTGAAACAGCTTTGGAAAAAGGTGTTTAGTATTTCAGCTTTACGCGTGTCATCCTCTGTTTCAATGCCATCATCATCCCGTAGTGTCTGGATATGCTGTTTCGAGCCACTTACTGATTTAACGTAAGACCAGAACTTCCTAGGATTTTCTATCAAGTCGGTACATAGAATTTTACTTTCGAATTCAATGAACGCTTCACGTATAGCCCTCCTTACGCTAACTTTGACATCGTTTAGCTTCTGTTTGTCTGAGAGGTTTTGGCTGCGTTTAAACTTGGAGTGAAGCTCTCTTTGCTTTCGCAGTAGTTTCCTAACTTTGTTGTTGTACCACGGTGGGTTTTCCCCGTCCCTCACAGTTTTACTCGGCACGTACCTGTCTAAAACGCACACTCAGTTATCACTTCGCTGCTAGGTGTCACTACTAGTCCCTCACACACTCTGTTATCACTTCACTGCTAGGTGTCACTACTAGTCCCTCACACACTCTGTTATCACTTCACTGCTAGGTGTCACTACTAGTCCCTGACACACTCAGTTATCACTTCGCTGCTAGGTGTCACTACTAGTCCCTCACACACTCAGTTATCACTTCGCTGCTAGGTGTCACTACTAGTCCCTCACACACTCAGTTATCACTTCGCTGCTAGGTGTCACTACTAGTCCCTCACACGCTCAGTTATCACTTCGCTGCTAGGTGTCACTACTAGTCCCTCACACACTCAGTTATCACTTCGCTGCTAGGTGTCACTACTAGTCCCTCACACACTCAGTTATCACTTCGCTGCTAGGTGTCACTACTAGTCCCTCACACACTCAGTTATCACTTCACTGCTAGGTGTCACTACTAGTCCCTCACACACTCAGTTATCACTTCGCTGCTAGGTGTCACTACTAGTCCCTCACACACTCAGTTATCACTTCACTGCTAGGTGTCACTACTAGTCCCTCAGACACTCAGTTATCACTTCACTGCTAGGTGTCACTACTAGTCCCTCACACATTCAGTTATCACTTCACTGCTAGGTGTCACTACTATTCCCTCACACACTCAGTAATCACTTCGCTGCAAGGTGTCACTACTAGTCCCTCACACACTCAGTTATCACTTCGCTGCTAGGTGTCACTACTAGTCCCTCACACACTCAGTTATCACTTCGCTGCTAGGTGTCACAACTAGTTCCTCACACACTCAGTTATCACTTCACTGCTAGGTGTCACTACTATTCCCTCCCACACTCAGTAATCACTTTGCTGCTAGGTGTCACTACTAGTCCCTCACATACTCATTTATCACTTCACTGCTAGGTGTCACTAATAGTCCCTCACACACTCAGTTATCACTTCGCTGCTAGGTGTCACTACTAGTCCCTCACACACTCAGTTATCACTTCGCTGCTAGGTGTCACTACTAGTCCCTCACACACTCAGTTATCACTTCGCTGCTAGGTGTCACTACTAGTCCCTCACACACTCAGTTATCACTTCGCTGCTAGGTGTCACTACTAGTCCCTCACACACTCAGTTATCACTTCGCTGCTAGGTGTCACTACTAGTCCCTCACACACTCAGTTATCACTTCGCTGCTAGGTGTCACTACTAGTCCCTCACACACTCAGTTATCACTTCACTGCTAGGTGTCACTACTATTCCCTCCCACACTCAGTAATCACTTCGCTGCTAGGTGTCACTACTAGTCCCTCACACACTCAGTTATCACTTCACTGCTAGGTGTCACTACTATTCCCTCCCACACTCAGTAATCACTTTGCTGCTAGGTGTCACTACTAGTCCCTCACACACTCAGTTATCACTTCACTGCTAGGTGTCACTACTAGTCCCTCACACACTCAGTTATCACTTCACTGCTAGGTGTCACTACTAGTCCCTCACACACTCAGTAATCACTTCGCTGCTAGGTGTCACTACTAGTCCCTCACACACTCAGTTATCACTTCGCTGCTAGGTGTCACTACTAGTCCCTCACACACTCAGTTATCACTTCGCTGCTAGGTGTCACTACTAGTCCCTCACACACTCAGTTATCACTTCACTGCTAGGTGTCACTACTAGTCCCTCACACACTCAGTTATCACTTCACTGCTAGGTGTCACTACTATTCCCTCACACACTCAGTTATCACTTCACTGCTAGGTGTCACTACTATTCCCTCCCACACTCAGTAATCACTTTGCTGCTAGGTGTCACTACTAGTCCCTCACACACTCAGTTATCACTTCGCTGCTAGGTGTCACTACTAGTCCCTCACACACTCAGTTATCACTTCGCTGCTAGGTGTCACTACTAGTCCCTCACACACTCAGTTATCACTTCGCTGCTAGGTGTAACTACTAGTCCCTCACACACTCAGTTATCACTTCGCTGCTAGGTGTCACTACTAGTCCCTCACACACTCAGTTATCACTTCACTGCTAGGTGTCACTACTATTCCCTCCCACACTCAGTAATCACTTTGCTGCTAGGTGTCACTACTAGTCCCTCACACACTCAGTTATCACTTCGCTGCTAGGTGTCACTACTAGTCCCTCACACACTCAGTTATTACTTCGCTGCTAGGTGTCACTACTAGTCCCTCACACACTCAGTTATCACTTCGCTGCTAGGTGTCACTACTAGTCCCTCACACACTCAGTTATCACTTCACTGCTAGATGTCACTACTAGTCCCTCACACACTCAGTTATCACTTCACTGCTAGGTGTCACTACTAGTCCCTCACACACTCAGTTATCACTTCGCTGCTAGGTGTCACTACTAGTCCCTCACACACTCAGTTATCACTTCGCTGCTAGGTGTCACTACCAGTCCCTCACACACTCAGTTATCACTTCGCTGCTAGGTGTCACTACTAGTCCCTCACACACTCAGTTATCACTTCACTGCTAGGTGTCACTACTAGTCCCTCACACACTCAATTATCACTTCGCTGCTAGGTGTCGCTACTAGTCCCTCACACACTCAGTTATCACTTCGCTGCTAGGTGTCACTACTAGTCCCTGACACACTCAGTTATCACTTCGCTGCTAGGTGTCACTACTAGTCCCTCACACACTCAGTTATCACTTCGCTGCTAGGTGTCACTACTAGTCCCTCACACACTCAGTTATCACTTCGCTGCTAGGTGTCACTACTAGTCCCTCACACACTCAGTTATCACTTCGCTGCTAGGTGTCACTACTAGTCCCTCACACACTCAGTTATCACTTCGCTGCTAGGTGTCACTACTAGTCCCTCACACACTCAGTTATCACTTCACTGCTAGGTGTCACTACTATTCCCTCACACACTCAGTTATCACTTCACTGCTAGGTGTCACTACTAGTCCCTCACACACTCAGTTATCACTTCACTGCTAGGTGTCACTACTATTCCCTCACACACTCAGTTATCACTTCGCTGCTAGGTGTCACTACTAGTCCCTCACACACTCAGTTATCACTTCACTGCTAGGTGTCACTACTATTCCCTCCCACACTCAGTAATCACTTCGCTGCTAGGTGTCACTACTAGTCCCTCACACACTCAGTTATCACTTCATTGCTAGGTGTCACTACTATTCCCTCCCACACTCAGTAATCACTTTGCTGCTAGGTGTCACTACTAGTCCCTCACACACTCAGTTATCACTTCACTGCTAGGTGTCACTACTAGTCCCTCACACACTCAGTTATCACTTCACTGCTAGGTGTCACTACTAGTCCCTCACACACTCAGTAATCACTTCGCTGCTAGGTGTCACTACTAGTCCCTCACACACTCAGTTATCACTTCGCTGCTAGGTGTCACTACTAGTCCCTCACACACTCAGTTATCACTTCACTGCTAGGTGTCACTACTAGTCCCTCACACACTCAGTTATCACTTCACTGCTAGGTGTCACTACTAGTCCCTCACACACTCAGTAATCACTTCGCTGCTAGGTGTCACTACTAGTCCCTCACACACTCAGTTATCACTTCGCTGCTAGGTGTCACTACTAGTCCCTCACACACTCAGTTATCACTTCGCTGCTAGGTGTCACTACTAGTCCCTCACACACTCAGTTATCACTTCGCTGCTAGGTGTCACTACTAGTCCCTCACACACTCAGTTATCACTTCGCTGCTAGGTGTCACTACTAGTCCCTCACACACTCAGTTATCACTTCACTGCTAGGTGTCACTACTATTCCCTCACACACTCAGTTATCACTTCACTGCTAGGTGTCACTACTAGTCCCTCACACACTCAGTTATCACTTCACTGCTAGGTGTCACTACTATTCCCTCACACACTCAGTTATCACTTCACTGCTAGGTGTCACTACTAGTCCCTCACACACTCAGTTATCACTTCGCTGCTAGGTGTCACTACTAGTCCCTCACACACTCAGTTATCACTTCACTGCTAGGTGTCGCTACTAGTCCCTCACACACTCAGTTATCACTTCGATCACTTCGCTGCTAGGTGTCGCTACTAGTCCCTCATACACTCAGTTGTCTATAGTGCAGGCTTCGCTACCAGAGGGCTCTGTCAACACCGGTGAGGTCTCACTCTGCCAGCATTTACTGCTTCACTCCTCAACATCTATTCCAGCCGACGTGACTGCTAAATCTTCAGACTAAACGAAAAAAATAACACCAATACCAAATAAGGCAAATAGTGATAAATGCAAATACTACCGAACCATCACTTTCATACGTCCTGGCTGCAAATACTGATCCATAATATTTACAGAGGAATGGAACACACTAGAGAAGACGAGCTAGAGGAAAATCGATTTTGAGGGAACACATTAACCGCTAGAGATCGGTTGAAGAAATTAAACCCGTATTTAAACATCTATAGATGTAGAAAATAACTTTTGACAGTTTTGACCAGAATATACAGTCTGAATTTAAGTTGCAACCAGGGATAAAATACAGTGAGCGGCATGTTATCTAGAACTCGGCCACAAATCAGACAGCAGTTGTAAGACTTAAAAGGAAGCTGGTAGTTGATAGTTGAGAAGTGAGAGAGAGAGAGAGAGTGAGAGAGAGAGAGAGAGAGAGAGGGGGGGGGGGTTCTAGCCCCATCTTCCATGTTACTCACTTTGCATACAGAATGTTTCACACGTAATGCTACACACTTATCGAGTCTGTAGACGGGACCCAGCTGATTAAGTTTTACATAGGAATCAATGTCTGGAAACGTCATCCAGCGACGCTACAGAGTATAAAAATAACAGGTGCTGCAGTCTGTAAAATATGTGTATACAGGGAGATCCAATGAAGACGTTACCAATTTTCTATGATGGTGGCGGTGGATAAATGCATTAATTTGAGGTTATGTCCCTATAACAGAAAATTAGAAGAGAAGACATGCCTGATATGTGTGACAGTATGTACCAGTAGCGTTGTAGCTCAAATGTAAGGCAGGAAACTTTCAAAGGTGGTAGTATGGACCGAAAGAAGAAAACAATGTCCAGTGCACATGGGCTGTAAAATGCACACCTTAAGAGCTTTGAGGACTTGTTCGTCTTCGCTAGCATAAAACATATCTCCACTATTGAATAAGTGCTCATAGCTCCTCAGGTATGCATTTTGCAGCCCATGTTTACCGGACATTTTTTCTTACTTTGATCCATACTACCACCTTTGAAAGTTAACAACAACAGAACCAGTACTTGTATTCCGCAGTCAGATTTATGATAACGATTTTCCCTTGTAACTTTCGACTCATTCGTTTCCGGTACTGAGGCCATTACCTCAAATTGATTCATAAACAAGGCATCACACACTATTTACATACATTTGCCGGAGCTGGCGCCTGTATATTGATGCTCTGTAGCCTCGTTAGATGACGTTTGCAGGCATGAGTTACTATGTAAAATTGCAAGCTCTAGAAATGTGAAACACCTTGTATAAAGAAAGCAACATACGAAACGGACGAGAAATTCGGGAAATTAATCGAAGATAAGAAAGAAGAAATAGAAGTTATTTCCAAATCGAACTTTCATTTTGCTGCTACTGATCTGAAATTGTTGTTGTTGTTGTGGTCTTCAGTCCTGAGACTGGTTTGATGCAGCTCTCCATGCTATTCTATCCTGTGCAAGCTTCTTCATCTCCCAGTACCTACTGCAACCTACGTCCTTCTGAATCTGCTTAGTGTAATCATCTCTTGGTCTCCCCCTATGATTTTTACCCTCCACGCTGCCCTCCAATACTAAATTGGTGATCCCTTGATGCCTGAGAACATGTCCTACCAACCGATCCCTTCTTCTGGTCAAGTTGTGCCACAAACTTCTCTTCTCCCCAATCCTATTCAATACCTCCACATTAGTTATGTGATCTACCCATCTAATCTTCAGCATTCTTCTGTAGCACCACATTTCGAAAGCTTCTATTCTCTTCTTGTCCAAACTATTTATCGTCCATGTTTCACTTCCATACATGGCTACACTCCATACAAATACTTTCAGAAACGACTTCCTGACACTTAAATCTATACTCGATGTTAACAAATTTCTCTTCTTCAGAAACGCTTTCCTTGCCATTGCCAATCTACATTTTATATCCTCTCTACTTCGTCCATCATCAGTTATTTTGCTCCCCAAATAGCAAAACTCCTTTACTACTTTGAGTGTCTCATTTCCTAATCTAATACCCTCAGCATCACCCGACTTAACTCGACTACATTCCATTATCCTCGTTTTGCTTTTGTTGATGTTCATCTTATATCCTTCCTTCAAGACACCATCCATTCCGTTCAACTGCTCTTCCAAGTCCTTTGCTGTCTCTGACAGAATTACAATGTCATCGGCGAACCTCAAAGTTTTTATTTCTTCTCCATGGATTTTAATACCTACTCCAAATTTTTCTTTTGTTTCCTTTACTGCTTGCTCAATATAGAGATTGAATAACATCGGGGAGAGGCTACAACCCTGTCTTACTCCCTTCCCAACCACTGCTTCCCTTTCAAGTCCCTCAACTCTTATAACTGCCATCTGGTTTCTGTACAAGTTGTAAATAGCCTTTCGCTCCCTGTATTTTACCCCTGCCACCTTTAGAATTTGAAAGAGAGTATTCCAGTCAACATTGTTAAAAGCTTTCTCTAAGTCTACAAATGCTAGAAACGTAGGTTTGCCTTTCCTTAATCTTTCTTCTAAGATAAGTCGTAAGGTCAGTATAGCATCACGTGTTCCAACATTTATACGGAATCCAAACTGCTCTTCCCCGAGGTCGGCTTCTACTAGTTTTTCCATTCCTCTCTAAAGAATTTGCGTAGGTATTTTGCAGCCATGACTTATTAAAATGATAGTTCGGTAATTTTCACATTTGTCAAAACCTGCTATCTTTGGATTGGAATTATTATATTCTTCTTGAAGTCTGAGGGTATTTCGCCTGTTTCATACATCTTGCTCACCAGATGGTAGAGTTTAGTCAGAACTGGCTCTCCCAAGGCCGTCAGTAGTTCCAATGGAATGTTGTCTACTCCGGGGGCCTTGTTTCGACTCAGGTCTTTCAGTGCTCTGTCAAACTCTTCACGCAGTATCGTATCTCCAATTTCATCTTCATCTACATCCTCTTCAATTTCCATAATATTGTCCTCAAGTGCATCGCCCTTGTATAGACCCTCTATATACTCCTTCCACCTTTCTCCTTTCCCTTCTTTGCTTAGAACTGGTTTTCCATCTGAGCTCTTGATGTTCATACATGTGGTTCTCTTATCTCCAAAGGTCTCTTTAATTTTCCTGTAGGCAGTATCTATCTTACCCCTAGTGAGATAAGCCTCTACATCCTTACATTTGTCCTCTAGCCATCCCTGCTTATCCATTTTGCACTTCCTGTCTATCTCATTTTTGAGGCGTTTGTATTCCTTTTTGCCTGCTTCATTTACTGCATTTTTATATTTTCTCCTTTCATCAATTAAATTCAATATTTCTTCTGTTACCCAAGGATTTCTACTAACCCTCTTCTTTTTACCTACTTGATCGTCTGCTGCCTTCACTGCTTCATCCCTCAGAGCTACCCATTCTTCTTCTACTGTATTTCTTTCCCCCATTCCTTTCAATTGTTCCCTTATGCTCTCCCTGAAACTCTGTACAACCTCTGGTTCTTTCAGTTTATCCAGGTCCCATCTCCTTAAATTCCCACCTTTCTGCAGTTTCTTCAGTTTTAATCTACAGGTTATAACCAATAGATTGTGGTCAGAGTCCACATCTGCCCCTGGAAATGTCTTACAATTTAAAACCTGGTTCCTAAATCTCTGTCTTACCATTATATAATCTATCTGATACCTTTTAGTATCTCCAGGGTTCTTCCATGTATACAACCTTCTTTCATGATTCTTAAACCAAGTGTCAGCTATGATTAAGTTGTGCTCTGTGCAAAATTCTATCAGAAATTATATGGCATTTATTAGCGCTGAAGAGGATCGTTCAAACGGTGGTCGAAATGTCGTTATTTTAGTTGTTTCACTGTTTTATAATGATATCGCCTAGTACCCAAAACGGTTATCTTCAAGTTGTTTGTTGGAATTCTATCGCTTCTCTCCGATATTTTCAGTATGATACTAATATTTTTTCCTACACCTAGCAACTTTAATAGTGCTTGAAATGATGAAAATAGTACCAAATACTTTTTGACATGGAGACAGAAACGGTGCTTGTTTTTGATGATAACAATATACAGGAAAATTCAGCCATGTTTCTGCGAAGTTGCATAACGTCGAGATCCTGAAATACATCCGTATATTTCGAATGTGGTACAATAGCTGTAGGTAGGAGGCTAGGTGCTGCAGAAGTAAAGCTGTGTGGACGGGGCGTGAGTCGTGTTTGGGTAGCTCAAATGGTAGAGCACTTGCCCATGAAAGGCAAAGGTCCCGAGTACGAGTCTCGGTGCCGCACACAGTTTTAATCTGCCAGGAAATTTCATATCGGCGCACACTCCGCTGCAGAGTGAAAATCTCATTCTGGAAAGAGCTGTATAGTTACTGGAGAGATACAGGATGTTCCAAAATTCCCGTTAAAAACTTCTAGGGAACTGAGTGACGATATTTTGAACTGGAACCCATGTATGGAAACGTATATCCTTTCTACAGCCGTATAAATACATCTTCGCTAGTGTGGTATGCAACAGGGTAATCATCACTGGAGGGGGGGAGTTACTTACGTCGGATCGTATGATGTCATTTGACGGCTGTCCTACCTCTCTGAACTGGTTCGAGTCTCGTTCATGTGTCTGTGAGTGTTAGAGCAACATTGCTGAGTACACTTTTGCCGAATACACCGACATGAGTATTCTGTGTGACCAAGCTCACAGTACTGGAAGAGCTGCTGGTCGCCTTTATCAAGATTGTTCTCCACAACGTTTGACTCCTTCCCACACGCTTTTCGTTACCATTGCGCAACGTCTTCGAGAAAGGGTGCCTTCACCGTCAGCAGGTGCGTCTGTGGTGCCCCGTGGAGACGCAACGCACGCGAATTGGAAAATATATTTACATGGATATGGTGTCTGTTCCTTCGGAAATGTCCGAAAGGACTCTACGAATGTAGTGTGTGGACATACAAGGTGAGAATGTGGGTCTCGCAGGAGGTATGGGCGAGATAGTCCCTGTAGTCTCACTATCCTCTGTGCCCTCGGTGGCTCAGATGGATAGAGCGTGTGCCATGAAAGCAGGTCCCGGGTTCGAGTCCCGGTCGGGGCACACATTTTCACCTGTCTCCGTTGATATATATCAACGCCAGTCAGCAGCTGAAGGTATTAACATCATTCTAATTTCGAATTGGAAAAGGCCCTCCTGTAAAAGCAGAGTCTGTGAAGACCGATTTTTTTTTGTTTCTTTGGTTATTAACGAGTGGAACTGTAGAGCAATAGATGTACTGGGTCACATCTACTCTGAATCGCCAAAGAAACTGGTATAATAATACGTATTCAAACACAGAGATACGCAAAGAGGCAAAATATGGTGCTGCGGCCGGCAACGCCTGAGTAAGGCATGTGTCTGCCGCGGTTGTTAGATCGGTTACTGCTGCTACAGCGGCTGGTTATCAAGATTTAAATGACTTTAAACGTGGTATTGTACTCGGCGCAAGAGCGATGGGACACAGCATCTCCGAGGTAGCGATGAAGGGGATTTTCCTGTACGACCATTTCACGAGGTTACCGTGAAAATCAGCAATGCAGTAAAACGACAATTCTCCGACATCGCTGCGGCCGGAAAAAGATCCTGCAGGAATGGGGACTGAAGAGAATCGTTCAGCGTGGCGAAAGTGCAACCATTCCGCAAATTACAGCAAATTTCAGTGCTTGACCGTCAATAAGTGTCAGATTGCGAATCATTCAACGAAACATCATCTACATGGGCTTTGAGAGCCAAAGGCCCACTCGTGTACCCTTGCTGACTGCACTGCAGAAGGCTTTACGCCTCATTTGGGCCCATCGGTACGAACATTCGACTGTTGATGACTGGAAACATATTGCCTGGTTGGACGAGTCTCATTTCAAAATGTATATAGAGTATGAACGTGTACGGGTATGAAGACAACATCATGAATCCATGGACCCTGCATGTCAGCTGGGGACTGTTGAAGCTGGTGGAGGCTCTGTGACGTTGTATGGCGTGTGCATTTGGAGTGATGTGGGACCCCTGATACGTCTAGATACAACTCTGACTGGTGACACGTGCGTAAGCATCCTGTCTGATCACCTGCCTGCAATCATGTCCATTGTGCATTCCGACGGAAGTGGGTAATTCCAGCACGAGAATGCGACGCCCCACACAACCACAATTGCTACAGAGTGGCTGCAGGAACACTCTTCCGAGGTTAAATACTTCCGGTGGCCACCAAACTCCCCAAAACATCCAGTACGTTTTCAGTACATTGTATAGCATTATCGAGCATACGTGGGATGCCTTGCAACGTGTTGATCAGAGGAGACCTCTACTCCCTCGTACTCTTACGGACTTATGGGCAGCTCTGCAGGATTCATGATGTCAGTTCCCTCCTGCGCGACTTCAGCCATTAGTAGAGTCCATGCCACGGCGTGTTGAGGCACTTCTGCGTGCTCGCGGGGGGCCTACACGGTTTTTCTTTGGCTCTTCAGTGTAACAAATTACTTGTCAAAGTGACAGCGTTACCAATATGTTTTCAAATGGTTCTAGTATACGGTACGTCTCCGGAGACGGGTTACAATTTAAAATACGAGTATTATGTACTCATCCCCTCTACAAGTTCTAGCAGTTAGTAATGGTAATTTCGGAACATCCTGTACGTTTCCAGTAAATTGTATAGCCGTTGTCGTATTACAGTTGGTATCTGCGAATACATTTCATAATTCGTGACAGATCGTGAGGCGCGACTGCAGACGTCCGCAGCGTTTACCCAGGGGTCGTCTTGCCTACGGCAGCTCTGACGGCCACGAGAATAACCGGAGGTAGAGAGCGCAGCACGGCTAGTTTGAAGGCCACTTTCAACTAATGTTGCCAGAGGTGTCTCTAGAGATACGACGACTCGCCGCACGTAAGCTTTAAGCGGAAAGCCAAATGCTCCAACTTCTGGCCTCTGCTAACATTTCGAAATACACTGTCCTATCAGTAAGTGTACAGACACCTATTAGTGGACATTAATATGCAGTGTGTCCACCCTTTGTCTCTATGGCGGCTTGAACTCTGCGCGGGACACTAAGTAAGGTACCTGCCGCCAATTTACGCACCACACACGGAGATAGTATCTACGTGTTTGTTTTTGAACATGCCAGACAATACAGTGCTCAGCAAGATTGCCATGTCTCTCACCAATTTTGAACGTTTGGAACACCTTGGGGAGGTTCTTCAAACCAGGTCGCGATTTTGACGATGTGACGAACCAACTGAACTGAATTTGGTACGATATCCGTCAGGAGGTCATCTACTAACTTTTCCCGTCAATGTCACGCCGAATAACTGCCCGCTTAAAGGCCAGAGTTGGACCAACACGTTATCGACTTATCAATTTGTGAAGCTCTTTCTCTTGAATTAATCATCCAGTTTTTCTGCAACTGTAATCATTCATTTGCCCCTACACGTACATGATGTGTATCGATTTCCATTGCACTGGGGTAATTCCACCGGGATACGTTTATTTTCCTTAGTGTGTAAATATATTTGGAGCAGGTCATTCAAAAACGTTTGAAATGAAATAGAGGGGAGCTGGTTGTCGTTAGGAGAACAGAATGTATTAGACTCGCGGATCATATGGTGTTATTGGCAGTGAGCGAAAGAAGTATGACTGAAATGTTAAAAGAATTAAACAAGAGACGTGAGTAAATTGGAATGAGAAATAATTAGAAAAAGGCAAAATGTCCGGTGGTAAGTGCAAGAAAAGTAAGAACAACTATAATGTTAGGCAGGAAGATACAGAACAATTTAGTGTTTTTAGATAACTGCCGGCCGGAGTGGCCGTGCGGTTCTAGGCGCTTCAGTCTGGAACCGCGTGACCGCTACGGTCGCATGTTCGAATCCTGCCTCGGGCATGGATGTGTGTGATGTCCTTAGGTTAGTTAGGTTTAAGTAGTTCTAGGTTCTAGGGGACTGATGACCACAGATGTTAAGTTCCATAGTGCTCAGAGCCATTTGAACCATTTAGGTAACTGCGACGCGCTATTATGGACGACATTGGATGTAATAAGGAGGTGAAAACACGTATAGCAATTGCCAACGAGACGTTTCATAACAGGAGGCTTTCATGTGGGTGCGTTGATACGGGATAAAATAGGCAGGCACAGTGAGAAATTAGGTGGTGTTGAGTCGGAGAACAAAGAGAAATTTTAAACGTAGCAGGATGACGAAACACAATTGGCATGGACACTGAATGAGAAGAGATTGTTTATTGATGGATGGTATGGAGGAAATAGTGAATGGAAGAAGAAGAAGAACAAGTAGAAGAAGAAGAAGTCGCAGAACATACCAAGTGGTGGACAGTGTAGGGACAGAAAATAGTTGTGAGAAAACAAGAGAGTATCAAATGATGGGACTGTGTGGAGAGCTACATGTGAAGACCTGCCCTAGGCTAGAACACACATGAGGGTGGTGGTGGTGGTGGTGGTGGTGGTGGTGGTGGTGGCGGTGGTGGTGATGAACAAGACTTATTTAGGACATTTTGCAATACGCCCATTTTCTTGTAATCCTAATTTAAACAAAAAAAATAGGCAGTTTATAATCTGTACTCTACAAACGACCGTGAAGAGCATGGCAGATGGAACTTGCCATTATACCAGTTATCAGAACTTATTCCCACTCCACTGACACGTATGGAGCGTGCGAAATTTGACTGCTTAAAAGCCTCTGTGCGTGCTGTGCTTTGTCTAATCTGGTCTTCATGCTTCCTACAGTTACGATACGTAGGCGGTTTCAGTATATTCCTACATTCATCATGTAACGTCGGTTCTAGAAACTTTCTAAGTAGGCCTCCTCGCGATACTTTGCTCTTCCACGGGATAGTCTGTGTCTATCATCAACTGTCCGTTAGTTCAGTTCTCTGAGCGCCTTCGTGACATTCTCCTATGGGTCAAACAAACCTGTGAGCATTTTTGCAGCCCTTCTCTGTATAAGTTCAATATCCCCTGTTCGTCCTATCTGGTACGGGTCCCATGAATCTGATCAATAATCCAGGATGGGTCGCACGATTATTTTGTAATCAGTCTCCTCTGTAGAGTGATTGCAATTCCCCAGTATTGTTCCAATGAACCGCACGTGCTTTACCTAGAAATGTGCTTATGTGATCGTTCCATTTCATACCCCTACAAATTTATACATTGAAGTATTTACATGAGTTAACAAATTGCAGCTGCAGCGCACTGAAGCTGTAGCCATCGGAGTCTACGGAGTCTCATTTTGTGAAATGTTGATTTTGTCGATACCGTCACAGTAGTATATCTGACTATGCTAACAGAGCCTCAACGTCACCTCTGCTTACAACGGCTTCGAACTATAAAAGTCCTCGAATGTGTTCCGTAAGTTTTGGAGACAGATGAAAATCGGATGGGACCAAGTCGGGGCTGTGTAGAGGTGAATCGACGGCAGTGAACGAACGGCATCGCAGTGCTGCAGACGTCGCAGCGCTAGGCTGTAGTTCGGCGTTGTAATGCTGCAGAGGAGGGCGTTCCACGTGCGGACCAACTCTTCCAGTTCGTGCTTTCAGTTTTCTGAGCCGTTTCTCACGCACCGACACAGTTACATCACACACTGCTATGTTACACGGTACAAATCGGAGCCCTCTAGCAGCACAGGACTACAGATATGTAGAATAAAGATGTAGAATGTTACTAACGTTTTCTAACTGGAAAGCTCAAGAGTTTTCAAATAAAACATTTGGAGCCACTACTTCTCAGCACGCCCTCGTGTTATATGCACAAAAATCAAAAGACTGTTTCTGAGCAAAGTATGCTATCCTTTTGATTGAACATCTTTATAACGTACATCAGAAGTAAACCTTATGGTGATGGTGAAATTTCGTATTTATATTTACATTGAAAGGCGATTAATCTGTGGCCAATACACATTGACAACGGCAGTAGCCAGGTGGATATTAACTGCAATACCGCCCACATTGCCACGGTAAGTGGAAGAACTGGTTTTCCGACACATGTCGCCATGTAACAGTCACTCATGGCGATACATTAAAGAGTTCTCTGTCTCCCTGTCAGAGAGCCAGTACCCGGCATCACTCTAACCGAAATAAAGACGGAAATTCTGTGTGCCACATTTGAAAATGAGTCTGAAAAGGTTACAAAACTAGTTAATGGAATTAAAAATACTTCAAAGTGTGAGTTGCTGCAGTTTTCCGTATTTATATTCAATACACTAGTCACAGGCTCTAGGACACCCTTAGGGGATATGCTTAATCGGTTGAGAGTGTGATGTGTCCCTCCGAGATTAATTGTGCCTGGGCTTTAAGCGACTCACCGGTCAGAATTTACAGAGCTGCCAACTACATCTCACACCGGGAATATTATTAGGTTTAGTTTGCATCGCAAATCAAACAAGCATTCGCAGCCATTCCCTCTATTGACTACCACTCGCCTATATTCAATATTTAAGGATCCCTCCGGAAATATTCCAAGTAGACTTTCTCTGGATGTTTTACGTCAATTTCCAAGCGCCTGCCAGTTCAATTTCATCAGAAACTCTGTGACACTCTCCAACGGATCAAACAAACCTGTGCCCATTCGTGCTGCCCTTCTCTGTATACATTCAGTATCGCCTGGCAGTCGTATCTGATTAGGATCCAAGAATCTCGAGCAATATTGGGGGATGGGTCGCACGAGTATTTGTAAACAATTTCTTTTGTGCACAGATTGTATTTTATTATAATTCCACCAATAAATTGCAGCCTGCCACCGTCCTTCCCTAAGACTGCGACTATGTGGCGGTTCCATTTCAAATCTATAGAAATTTTTACACCCAGGTATTCGTGTGGGTTGAGCGATTGAGAATTTGACTCGTTGTCACTATACTCGTAGGATAAGGTTATTTCGTTTTGTGAACCGAACAATTTTATATTTCGGGAACATTTGAAACAAGTTGTCATGCTTTGCACTACACTGAAATCTTATGAGGGCGTGACTTCTTTCAGACAGTACTTCATTACAGACAACTGCGTCATTTGCGGAAAGACTGAAGTTCCAAATAGACCGCGTAACCACGGCCCCCTTCTCCCCCCCCCCCCCCCCCAAGTTGCTATCTGAAGACTGGAAGTCCCATATGTAAACCACTTTCAGAAGTTCGTTTACTTTCCGTATCAGTTAATGTGTTAAAAACTTGACCTGAAGAATCATATCCCTTTGCAGTTGAAGACGCTCTGTTTTAAGAGAAGCTAGTTTTTCGAAAACATCTCAATGTTTATGTACTGAACTACGTATTGTACAATGCTATAATTTTCAGGTACATTCGGCGATGTATGTGGATACTGTCTGGCAAATGTGTTGCGAATAGAGTGAGTAGTAAAGAAGTAATAAATTCAAAATTCGTGACTGATGCTGACGCCTTACTGCATGAACAGCGAAAATGTAGGAGTGATAAAAGTCGTTTTTCCTTTCATTCTGTCAGGGATGTTAGAGGGAAAAAAAGTTTCACAAAGTTTCAAAATTAAGTGCGAAGTTTGTTGTAAGTCGCCAGGTGCTGCCATTCACTAATGCTCGGTGAATATAATCTGTATAATTTTCGCGCCATGAAATTATGCTACCTTAGACGAGTACGAAGTTCTTAACTTTTAACGCCCGACTTATTGCGTTAAACCTATTCCTTTAAAAGAAGGACAGGAGGAGGATTGTATTTCATGTGCCATCGATGTCGAGGTCATTAGAGACGGAGCAGGAGCTGGCACTGCGTCAAGGAAGGGTAGAAGTAGTCCGCCGTGCCCTTTCAAAAGAACCATCCCAGCATTTGCTTGGAGTGATTCAGGAAAATTACGGAAAACATATCAGGATGGCCGGACGCGGATTTAAACCGTCGTCCTCCCGAATGCGAGTCTAGTGTACTAGTTGACAGCTCGTCGTCTAGAAGCTAGCGTTGCTGCTCTGGATCATGGGATTCACGGCTGGGTTGCGTTCTCCGCCAGGGAACTAGGTGTCTGTGTTGTCCTTATCATTTCGTCATCATTCGTGAAGGTGGCGAGATTGGACTGTGTAAAGATTAGGGCTTTGAACAGACGCTGATAACCGCGCAGTTCAGCGCCCAACAAACCAATCATCATCATCATCATCATCATACAATGTACTACCACTGCACCAGCTCGCTCGGTATACATTTAAATGAGTAGATTATGTCAGCATTTTTAGTATTTACATTGACTTCATTCTTCAATGCATGAACTACGAGAAGACAAAGGAATTGGGATAACGAATTAGAAATACCTGAACGAAATATGCAATGAATACAACTTTAAAATTTCTATTAATAAAACGTGAATAAGTGCACTCCGAGGAAAATATTCATTCGGATTAAAACTAGCTTTGGATAATCCTGCTTTAGAACAGGTCTCTTAACCTTTTATTTAGGTTACGCTGTAAGTTTTGATTTTTACTCTGATACTGAAAACAAATTGTACAAATTCTAAGCTGTCTGTGGCACCGTAATCCGAACATTGGGCAATAAAGGACCGACAAAAACAGATTGTCCCGAAATTCTATGAAGTGTTCGCGGTTCTTGTGTTATGTTATGAAAGATAAAGCATGGTTGGAACAAAAAAAAATCGGACGGCAGAGATGAGGTTCCTAAGAAACACGAAGGGCTGCAGACCAAGGCATGATTAGAAATGAAGATAACAGAACGAAATTAAATATTTTCAACAGAAACTAAAAAATTCAAAAATATCGTGAAGACTGGTGAGAATGCTAAGTTCCGGACTTCCCCAAAAGATCCAGAACTACAAGCGGAATGGCAGAAAGTATATTGAAAAGCCTCGGAGTGGAAATAATTTCGTTTGAGGGACTACCCGCGCGGCGACTAATGAAGTACTTACACATGATACCATTCTTAAGTTATACACCAAAATAAGTAAGTTTTTAACCTGGTTTATGTTCAATGATTTATAAAAAAAGCATTTTTGCTTTCTAAAGTGGGCTATGATCTTTCTCAGGGTTGAAACTGTCTCCATGCCAAATTTCAACGACATCTGTTAAGCGGTCTAGTCACGAAAACGAAATAGACTGTGTTCTAAAGAAGAAAAACAACTGAGAGAAAGAAGCAGCGTCACTTTGTGCAGGTCGCGCACATCAATTTGCAAGATAATGTTGGGCCACGCTTGGTGCACGTCGCGACTGATTTGATCGGTATATGGGGATGCGAAGCGCCGCGCCGCACCACTCACCACGCTCCCCGCACTTACGCCCTCGTGGGCTCAGCTTGATTCCTAACGTGAAGGACGAACTTTGTGGTATTCGGTTCGGGGCTGTTACGGAGATTCGCCGGACAATAGACCGCTCCATTCGAACTACCTATACAACTGGCGTACCCAGGGGTATCCTGCTCTTTCGACATAACTGGCGACGGGTTATATTAGGAGAGCTATTCAAAAAATATCCGAGCTTTTTTAATTGTAGAAATCAACATTGGTATCAGGGCGTGTCTGCGCTCTATGGTTGCAGGCATACGTAGCACACACACCCGATTTTTTTTTCACTACTTCGGAAACAACTAGTCGCTGGATAGCCTTTGACAAGTGAACGCGTGTAGGTGGTATTCGTCGGATTTAGTGTTGTGGACAAAATGACATTATTGCAGCAAACTTTGTTTTAAGTTTGGCTGTTCTCGAGTTGAAACAATCGACATGTGTCTGTGGACGAAGCAATGGGTACGACACAGCTATAGGAGTAATACAACCGGTTCAAAGGTGGCCGCTAATCAGTGAAGAGAAAAGCACGTTAAGGTACGCCCTCAATATCCGCATATCAGGTGGTTATTGACCCCGCAAGGTCCCTGGTGAAGCAGAAATGACGAATCACAATCAGAGGAGCTGCAGACGAGGTTAAAATTAGTACTGGATCCATTTATTCCATTTTAAAGTAACATTTGGACCTCAGGATGGTCTCAGAAAATCTTGAGCCTAAGTTGCTAACAACTGAGCAGGAGCAACTCTGATCGCAGATCCCATAGGACATGCTGGATACTGGGAACACTAATCTAAATTTTCTTAACACAACGAACACTCGTGATTAGTGCTCGGTTAATGGGCAGGGGCCAGAAACAAATTTTCAAACATAACAATGGAAGGATCCTTCATCCCATAAACCCAAAACAGCGAAGCAGGTCCGCAGAAATGAGAAAATCATGCTGACTGTGTTTATTTGAAGCGAATTGTGTCGTCCATGACGCATACGTACCAGATGGTACTAATGTCAATACACAGTTGTGGTATGTTAGCCTCGATATTCCCCTGACCTAGCACTGAGTGACATCTGGCTTTTCTCCAAACTGAAAGAGACTCTGAAGGGCATCAGATTCCAGAACAGGGAAGACATTATGCAGAATTTCACGGAGCAGTTGCGCACAATACCAAAAGACTTTCCAGAGGTGCTTTCAGCAGTGGCAACAGCAGTACGGGAGTTGTGTCGAGGCTGAAGGGGACTACTTTGAAAGTGATTGGTACCAAACAATTGTATCTCAATAAAGATGATTTTATAAATAAAAGTCGGATTCTTTTTCAACAACCGTCGTACAGTGCTGGTGACGGCTTTGGGGAGTGAA
Source organism: Schistocerca serialis cubense (assembly GCF_023864345.2). Classification (NCBI taxonomy): domain Eukaryota; kingdom Metazoa; phylum Arthropoda; class Insecta; order Orthoptera; family Acrididae; genus Schistocerca; species Schistocerca serialis. The sequence continues at coordinate 47,812,480 of NC_064646.1, read as the reverse complement.
ACTTTGAATCATGTATCTATTTTGTACAAGTTGTAAATAAATACTTAGAAAACATTCCAAAACTTAAATGTTATTAATGTAGAGTAATGAAATGACGCTAATACACTTGTCTAGATAATATATTTAAGTGATTAACATTGCAAAAATCACCAGGTAACGCAAGTGCGAGATAAGCTATTCGAAATGTGAAATGCTGTTACACTAGTAGCCGTTGTAACAACCGGAATGTTGAACGCAAGCATCAAAAAGTTAGTGCATTGTGTTGTGCATGTGACGGATGTCAGTTTGTAGTATGGAGTTCCAAGTGTATGGTACTTGGGCGGTTAATGCTGTTTGCGGATAATACTGAGTTGTCTGATGATATCCCATACGTGCTCGACTGGAAACAGATCTGGTGATCGAGCAGGCCAAGGCGACATGTCGACACCGGTATGTGGGCGAGCCTTATCCTCTTAGAGAACAACCCCTGTAATGCCCAACAGCACAAGAGGTCGAGTCACCAAACTGACGTACACATTAGCAGAGTGCGTGGGATATAACCACGAGAGTGCTCCTGCTGTCCTATCAAATCGTACCCGGCACGGTAACTCCAGGTGTAGGTCCGGTTTATCTAGCATGCAGACTGGTCGGCTGCAAACCTCACCTGACCTCCCCCTAACACACACACACGACCGTGACTGGCGCTGAGGCAGAACCAGATTTCGCCAGAGAACACAAGAGACCCGCACCCTGTCCTCCAATGAGCTCTCATTTGACATCACTGAAGTCACAGTGGTGGTGGTGCGCGGTCAGTAGAGTGCACATTACCCAGGAGTCTGGCTCGGGGCTGTCACTGAAGTAACCGATTTGTAACAGTTTGTGGTGCCAGCAGCTGCTGCAGGTGCAGTATGTTGCTCCACAGTCCTACGCTGAAAACGATGGACCTGCCTCTCGGTAGCGCCACGTCGCTATTCGGAGCCCCGTCTTCTTCCGGCTGTACATTCTCGTGACCACCGCTGGCAGAAATCACGTACAGTGGCTACATTCCTGCCAACTCTCTGCAGTGCTGCAGAAGAAACATCCACCTTCTCGTAGCTCCATTACACGACCTCGTTGAAACTTAGTGAGGAGCTCGGAATGCCGTGTTTGTTCCCTTAAAGGCATTCTTGACTAACATCAGTTCACCACGACCAATCTCAAAGGTCATTAACGCTCATGACTGTTACAGTGTATAAGTAAATTAAACTTTATTTCCACCCTCATAGTGACGCTACTAGCACCACTCTTATGCGACTGGCGCGAAATCTGAATAGACATCATCTTTCAGGTGTAGAAACATGCCCACCAACATTTGTTTATGTCACACAACTAGTCCATGGTGTTGCGACTTTTTCTCCCCCCAACCGGGTTGTTGCCACTACCTTTGTATGTTGTTTAAAACCGGTTTCAGTGGAATCTGGAAACGAGTCGACTTGGTCCTTCCATTATAATTCGACCATGACAGGCGAAGAGACTCAAAGAGCGTCCCAGAAATTTCCAGGCTCCAGTGGCGCGACCCTGGAGCAGGCGTGGATCGCAGCGACAGAGCCCTTGTCGCCCATACACCTCAGTCCCAACTTCCAAAACAACAGCACCGATCCGATCACGACCAAACAGGAAGTGCAGAGCATCTCCCAGAAGTAGCTCCGTGACGTAAACATGACAATAGCCATGGTGGTGTCCAGAACATATCAGTCGCTGTGCAGGCAGGAGCGAAACCAGTTCAAGCAGATGGAGAGGCTCACGCTGCACCACGAAGGGCTCACCGCCACTTGCTATGACTCGGCCCTGGCGCCTGTGGGGGCACTATACCGTCGGGTCGTCGCCCTCGCCAAGCCTTCCACCAGCGAAAGTGCCCCACAGGTAAAAATCTAATCACTTTGACAGGTGTATCCCAACAGCTGCATGTTTGGAACTAAGCTGTTGTACAGGTTCCGGCAAGAAGACCGTCCCATATTTCAAACAGTAGTAGCAAACAAGCAACAAACAACCAACCAAAGATTCAGAGAAAAAATTTTCTTTTCCCATAAATTTGCTATAAAGTTATAGGTAACTTTAAACGTTTAAATTCTGATGAAGGCACTCTTCGACGAGTTGAGACCTGGTTAATAAGACTGAAAATTGTGACCGAGGGCTGATTTTGTTTCATCTTTATTCAGAGGAACAATATAAATACCGTGCCAGTTTACATCGGCTGGTTTTAAAAATTATGTCTGGTAAATGGCATCCTCCATTGTTGAGACACTGAAGAAACCTTTTCCAGAAGTTCTCCATGGTCCTTCAGTGGAATGACACCCACTTCCTAAATGATTGCCTCCTTAAGTTCTCGCAGGTTTGAGGACCGATATTTGTACACTTGACCCTTTAAGTGTTCCCAAAGAACAAAAATTACAAGCCGATAAATCGGGTGGCTTTGGGGGCCAGACGATATCTCCTCGCGAAGGCAGAACAAGTCCAGAAAACAACTCTGTAAATCATCGATGACGCACCGAAGTGTCACACGATGGCTGTGAAGTGGTCGTTGCTGAAGCTCCTGACGGTTTTTTGCTGTGAGGAAGCGGTAATTTTATTTATTTGCAGTAACTGATAATTGGAAGCAAACCTCAAGAGAAGAAATCAAAACAGCGCCAGAGGCGATCATCTCAAGAATTCGCAGTCTCTCAATTCTAGGGTAACCATCATCATGGGAGTGCCAAACACTTTGAGGACTGCCCAGCGGACACACACACACACACACACACACACACACACACACTAACACACACACACATTTTACAGAGTCATTAACAGTCCGAGGTCGGCCAGCAGTGCAGAACCTGATGTTTCAAAGTTTGACTCCAAAATCGAATAGCTTTTATGTCAGGAACAGAACCACGTCGGCCAAATTCGAATCGAATGTGAAACGCTCGCTGAGTAATAATCACGAAAGGACCATTACGAATATATACACTATCCGATCAAATGTATCTGGACACACCCAAAAATATATGCTTTTCGTATTAGGTGCATTAGGTGCATTGTGCTGTCACCTGTTCCCAGATATTCCGTATCAGTGACCTCAGCAGTCATTAGACATCGTGAGAGGGCAGAATGGGGCGCTCCGCGGAATTCAAGGACTTCGAATGTGGTCAGGTGACTGGGTGTCACTTGTGTCATACGTCTGTACACGAGATTTCCACACTCCTAAACATGCCTAGGTCCACAGTTTCCGGTGTGATAGTGAAGTGGGTGGTCTAGGGGTAGCGTCTCTGATTCATAATCAAAACGTCTTCGGTCCCGGGTGTGATCCCCGCCACTGCCTAAATTTTGATAAATAATCAGCATTGGCGGTCGAAGACTTCCGGCATAAGAAGTCAGCCACATTCCGCCAACGGCCTTGTCAAAGAGGGCGAAGGAGCGGATAGAGGTTCAGGGCACTCTCTTGTCCTAGGGGTGGGAAATTGCTCCTAAAGGCGGAAGAATCAGCAATGATCAGCGACATGAGGATGCAGAAGGCAATGGAAACCACTGCATTAAAGACACGTAACGTGTATCCACAGGACATGTGGCCTGTATTTGAAGAAGTGTCATGATGATCTCTCCATTGGCAAAAGATTCCGAATAGTCCCCCATTCGGATCTCCGGGAGGGGACTGACAAGGGGGAGGTTACCATGAGAAAAAGGTTGAATAATCAACGAAAGAATAACGTTCTACGAGTCGGGGCGTGGAATGTCAGAAGCTTGAACGTGGTAGGGAAACTAGAAAATCTGAAAAGGAAAATGCAAAGGCTCAATCTAGATATAGTAGGGATCAGTGAAGTGAAGCGGAAGGAAGACAAGGATTTCTTGTCAGATGAGTATCGGGTAATATCAACAGCAGCAGAAAATGGTATAACATGTGTAGGATTCGTTATGAATAAGAAGGTAGGGCAGAGGGTCTGTTACTGTGAACAGTTCAGTGACCGGATTGTTCTAATCAGAATCGACAGCAGACCAACACCGACAACGATAGTTCAGGTATACATGCCGACGTCGCAAGCTGAAGATGAACAGATAGAGAAAGTGTATGAGGATATTGAAAGGGTAATGCAGTATGCAAAGGGGGACGAAAATCTAATAGTCATGGGCTACTGGAATGCAGTTGTAGGGGAAGGAATAGAAGAAAAGGTTACAGGAGAATATGGGCTTGGGACAAGGAATGAAAGAGGAGAAAGACTAATTGAGTTCTGTAACAAGTTTCAGCTAGTAATAGCGAATACCCTGTTCAAGAATCACAAGAGGAGGAGGTATACTTGGAAAAGGCCGAGAGATACGGGAAGATTTCAATTAGATTACATCATGGTCAGACAGATATTCCGAAATCAGATACTGGATTGTAAGGCGTACCCAGGAGCAGATATAGACTCAGATCACAATATAGTAGTGATGAAGAGTAGGCTGAAGTTCAAGACATTAGTCAGGAAGAATCAATACGCAAAGAAGTGGGATACGGAAGTACTAAGGAACGACGAGATACGTTTGAAGTTCTCTAACGCTATAGATACAGCAATAAGGAATAGCGCATTAGGCAGTACAGTTGAAGAGGAATGAACATTTCTAAAAAGGGCCATCACAGAAGTTGGGAAGGAAAACATAGGTACAAAGAAGGTAGCTGCGAAGAAACCATGGGTAACAGAAGAAATACTTCAGTTGATTGATGAAAGGAGGAAGTACAAACATGTTCTGGGAAAATCAGGAATACAGAAATACAAGTCGCTGAGGAATGAAATAAATAGGAAGTGCAGGGAAGCTAAGACGAAATGGCTGCAGGAAAAATGTGAAGACATCGAAAAAGATATGATTGTCGGAAGGACAGACTCAGCATACAGGAAAGTCAAAACAACCTTTGGTGACATTAAAAGCAACGGTGGTAACAATAAGAGTGCAACGGGAATTCCACTGTTAAATGCAGAGGAGAGAGCAGATAGGTGGAAAGAATACATAGAAAGCCTCTATGAGGGTGAAGATTTGTCTGATGTGGTAGAAGAAGAAACAGGAGTCGATCTAGAAGAGATAGGGGATCCAGTATTAGAATCGGAATTTAAAAGAGCTTTGGAGGACTTACGGTCAAATAAGGCAGAAGGGATAGATAACATTCCATCAGAATTTCTAAAATCATTGGGGGAAGTGGCAACAAAACGACTATTCACGTTGGTGTGTAGAATATATGAGTCTGGCGATATACCATCTGACTTTCGGAAAAGCATCATCCACACAATTCCGAAGACGGCAAGAGCTGACAAGTGCGAGAATTATCGCACAATCAGCTTAACAGCTCATGCATCGAAGCTGCTTACAAGAATAATATACAGAAGAATGGAAAAGAAAATTGAGAATGCGCTAGGTGACGATCAGTTTGGCTTTAGGAAAAGTAAAGGGACGAGAGAAGCAATTCTGACGTTACGGCTAATAATGGAAGCAAGGCTAAAGAAAAATCAAGACACTTTCATAGGATTTGTTGACTTGGAAAAAGCTTTCGACAATATAAAATGGTGCAAGCTGTTCGAGATTCTGCAAAAAGTAGGGGTAAGCTATAGGGAGAGACGGGTCATATACAATATGTACAACAACCAAGAGGAATAATAAGAGTGGACGATCAAGAACGAAGTGCTCGTATTAAGAAGGGTGTAAGACAAGGCTGTAGTCTTTCGCCCCTACTCTTCAATCTGTACATCGAGGAAGCAATGATGGAAACAAAAGAAAGGTTCAGGAGTGGAATTAAAATACAAGGTGAAAGGATATCAATGATACGATTCGCTGATGACATTGCTATCCTGAGTGAAAGTGAAGAAGAATTAAATGATCTGCTGAACGGAATGAACAGTCTAATGAGTACACAGTATGGTTTGAGAGTAAATCGGAGAGAGACAAAGGTAATGAGAAGTAGTAGAAATGAGAACAGCGAGAAACTTAACATCAGGATTGATGGTCACGAACTCAATGAAGTTAAGAAATTCTGCTACCTAGGTAATAAAATAACCAATGACGGACGGAGCAAGGAGGACATCAAAAGCAGACTCGCTATGGCAAAAAAGACATTTCTGGCCAAGAGAAGTCTACTAATATCAAATACCGGCCTTAATTTGAGGAAGAAATTACTGAGGATGTACGTCTGGAGTACAGCATTGTATGGTAGTGAAACATGGACTGTGGGAAAACCGGAACAGAAGAGAATCGAAGCATTTGAGATGTGGTACTATAGACGAATGTTGAAAATTAGGTGGACTGATAGGGTAAGGAATGAGGAGGTTCTACTCAGAATCGGAGAGGAAAGGAATATGTGGAAAACACTGATAAGGAAAAGGGACAGGGTGATAGGACATCTGCTAAGACATGAGGGAATGACTTCCATGGTACTGGAGGGAGCTGTAGAGGGCAAAAACTGTAGAGGAAGACAGAGATTGGAATACGTCAAGCAAATAATTGAGGACGTAGGTTGCAAGTGCTACTCTGAGATGAAGAGGTTAACACAGGAAAGGAATTCGTGGCGGGCCGCATCAAACCAGTCAGTAGACTGATGACCAAAAAAAGAAAGTGAAGTGGAAACGTGAAGGGACACGTACAGCACAAAAGCGTACAGGCCGACCTCGTCTGTTGACTGACAGAGACTGCCGACAGTTGAAGACAGATATAATGTGTTACAGGCAGGCATCTATACAGACAATCACACAGGAATTCCAAACTGCGTCAGGATCCACTGCTAGTATTATGGCAGTTAGGAAGGTGAGAAAACTTGGATTTCACCGTCGAGCAGTTGCTCATTAGCCACACATCACGCCAGTAAGGCCAAAAGACGCCTCGCTTGATGTAAGAAGCGCAAACATTGAACAGTGGAAAAACGTTATCTGGAGTGACGAATCACGGTACACAATGTGGCGATCCGATGGCAGGGTGTGTGTATGGCGAATGCCTGGTGAACATCATCTGCCAGCGAGTGTAGTGCCAATAGTAAAATTCGGAGGCTCTGGTGTTATTGTGTGGTCGTGTTTTTCATGGAAGGGGCTTGACCCCCCGTTGTTTTGCGTGGCACTATCACACCACAGGCCTACATTTATGTTTTAAGCACCTTCATGCTTTCACTGTTGAAGAGCAATTCGGGGATGGCGATTGCATCTTTCAACACGATCGAGCACCTGTTCACAATGCATGGCCTGTGGCCGAGTGGTTATACGACACTAACATCCCTGAAAAGGACTGGCCGGCACAGAGTCCTGGCCTGAATCCTTGGGATGCTTTGGAACGCCAACTTGGTGCCAGGTCTCACCGATCGACATCGATACCTCTCTTCAGTGCAGCACTCAGTGAAGAGTGGGCTGCCACTCCCCAAGAAACTTCCCAGCACCTGATTGAACATATGCCTGCGAGAGTGGAAGCTGTCATCAAGGCTAGGGGTGCGCCAACACCATATTGGAGTCCAGCATTACTGATGGAGGGCACCACGAACTTCTAGGTCATTTTCAGCCAGGATACTTTTGACCACATAGTGTACAACAAACGTACTGTCCTCACCTAGTCAAGCCACTGCGCCTACTGAAAATTGCTGGCATACTAGCATCGATCGATACCACCTCAACATTAGTATCCCCACTATAGCTCACAGAGTGTCCCCATCACGTACGGGAGGTCCTTTTGCCGGACCGTGTACGTTAATAACCTTGCAGACAGTATCAATACTATCCTCAGACACTGTTGAACACAACTAAAGGGTCACTTTTTCGAAGCCCCATAATTGTTTCCCACTGCAGAGTCGAAGTTACAAGTTTGGCTCAAAGGTGCCTGCAACTTTCCTGTGTAATTGTTCTGAAACGTGGCGCTCTGCGACTTCACACTCGGCGTCAGCGACGCTTCAAACTGCAAGGGTCAACACATGCCAGAGAAAGGCCAGAGCTCAAAAGTTCATGTGACATTTAAAGTGGGTTAATGAAGTCACATTGGCAACAACTTTCACCATAATCCTGTCCAACATCACCGCGGTCGTGTCACGCGATAGGAAGGTCGTCACACCCCTGTTACCCACATATCACCCATTCTTTTGACGCCGACGCCTATGTCATAGAGGCCAAAACCGCGCACCCAGCGTTGGAATCACGCGGTTTTCGTATAGGTGACCGAGGAAAACATTTGAGATGCACCGCTTCTCAGAATCAACATGTAACGATCTCAGGAAATGACATACAGGGTTTTCATAAAAATTAATGGGACTGATTCTCTGCTGACGCGACTGTACTTCACAGCGCGCGCTCGCCGGGGGGGGGGGGGGGGGGGGGGGGAGCCGAAAACGCGCGGCGTGCCAGTCGCGTTGAGTGGACACGTCTCAAAGTCGTCGGTTGTGGTGCAACAACAGTTCAGTGTGGAACTAGGAAAATAGGGTACGGAAACGCTGGATATGTTTCGTCAAGCCTGCGGCGGTGATTGCCTGTCAAAAGTCCAGCTTTTCAGGAAGGTGAAGAACTTTCAATAGGGCGAGGAGAGCTGAGGACGAGGACCATTCCGGACGCCCTTCAACCAGCAAAACTGACGTTTACATCGGCCGTGTGGGCGTTTTATCGAACACGGGACCGTCAGATGAGTGTCAAGATGATAGGAGACCACCTCGGACAGTGCACAACATCATTACCAAAGAATTGTCGACGAAGGAGATCTGCGCCAAGATGGTCCCTAAGATTTTCTGAGACATTCAAGCACGTATGGACGCAAGAAAATCTGCAGAGCCTTTAAGCTGATCCGGAATTTTTAGATAAATCACTGGAGACGAAACCAGGGTGTTTCAGTACGACCTGGAGACAAAGCGCAATAGTGCCGAATTGCACACTGCAGCATCCCCAAGACCAAAAGAGGCTGGCATGAGCAAATCGAAGGTTAAAGCCATGCTGACGGTGTTTCGGTGTCAGGTGTAAGTGACCAAGAGACTGAAAGCCAGGGTCCACTGCGTGGGGCCATTCATCGCTAATGAACGGAAGCTGCATGATGACAATGCACCAGACCCTGTAAAGGGCGTCACTGGAAGCACGCCTTCTCTTGCAACCACACATTTCGCGGTCAAAAATAACAGGGCATTGAGCAACAAAACGACGTCATCGACACCTTTCTTTGGGGTGTGCCTCAGCACACTTTTTCTTTGCTATACAGGGTGTTACAATTACATACCTGTCTGAACCATTCGACGGAATTTGAACGTGATCTGAAGTCGCAAGGGACAATTATGCTTTTTCAGCCATGTTATATCAGGCCAACCTCTGGTGTTATCACGGAAGGGCTACACATTCACACATGCGTGAATAAAATGGCAAGGGTCCCTCTAAGAACCCCCAGATCGGCAACATCCTCGGTGTCTTCTGCGCACCTTTCTTGGATACCTTAAAGATGTACCAGTCTACAGGAACACTAATTTCTAGGCAAGAGAGTGAATGGAATCCCTTTCAACATCCCTCAGGCCTGTATTACACTATCATACTTCTTTGACAAAGAAATATGATCAAATATTTGTCAAATTTCCTTGACAAGGCTCCTCGACAAGGCTCTTTGCGTGTCGCTAGAAAGGAGTGTTACATTGTCGTCATATTTTTTGTCAAAGTGCAAGATGGTGGGCCACAATAACCGGTTATTATCCGCTGCAGTTGCTTGTACCGCAGTTGCATTGTGTATGCATTTAGAAGAGAAGCGGTGGAAAAAAAGAAGGTTGGGTCAAGCCATGGGTCTTATGTCGAGACGATAAAAGTATTCAGCAAAATTTGTCATGAGAGCTGCAAGTAGTGGACGTCAGATCTTATACAAATTACTTACGGATGGAAGAGAGTGAATTTTAGCACCTTCTCAGTATAGTGGCTCCTAATATTAGAGAGCAGAACACTCACTTCGGAGTGCTAGATGTGCATAAGACAGGTTCACCGTTACACTGTGATATCTTACTACCGGAGAGAGCTACTCTAACTTACTAAATACCATAGTGCACATTAAACACAAGAAGTACAGAAACGTGTCAAGTGATTTATAATGCACTGAACGAGGGATATCTGAAGATAAATGTGTGTTTAGTTCACTATGTAGGTAATTAAGAACTATTTTATTTTCGAATAATTTAATTAATAGAATTAGTTTTCCAACAAATACAAAATGAATTAAAAGTACGAAACAGATGAACACTTTTTATCTTGTGGCATCCACAGTTCAAATGTAGACGAACTAGAAAGGAGAGCAGCAAATATTTTTTATTTTAAGGTGTGTCGTCCTCTATCACAGCTTGCTTTTAGCTGGCTTGGTGTAGAGGTGGATGGCTGTAGCTGTGATTGTGTGATTGTGGACGCGCGAACACACACACACACACACACACACACACACACACACACACAACCTTGCAGCCATGTTTACAAACACGCTTCAGATATCAAATAGCTGTAGTGATGCCAGCGCTTCAAGTGGTTACATTCCACACTGCAGGGAACAGAAGACGAACGACTTTTATGATCAAATCTACGGCGAAGCCCTAGATCTGATCATATTTCTTTGACAAAAGGCGAGATTTGACAAAGTTCCTTATTACACTATAAACTTTTTTTGATGTAAGTATTTGATGAATTATCTCTTACAAAAAAATATCGTGGTGTAATACCGGCCTTAGATTCCGCATGTGGCCAGCAGATACTAGTTCTGCGATGTAGTGAGTGCTACTCAGCTGAGATCTGCCAAAACGGTTCTCTGTCATGCCTGTGTCTATGAATCACTGAATGGCTGTCTCTGTACAGGGAATTTCAGGGAATTTTTTTAAGTGCCCAACAAAGGTGAGCAGGTAACACTGAGGACGGTGCTTGACTGGAGTTCCAGCCTGTGTACCAAAGCAAGAACTGTAGTCGCGCTAGGCGCCAATGGCGTCAGGTGACGGTCAATAGCGCTGTAGGCCTACGATTTCCTCAGAGAAGGGCTGAACCGGAGCGCGGGGTAGGGTGGCGGAGGTGCGAGGGGGGGGGGGGGGGGAGGTGGTTTCAGCAGTATGAATGGTTGTCAAGAACGTCGTTCGGTTTCACACTCCCTGCGAACTGTCGTTTTCGACAGCGAAATGTGTGGAAATCAACGCCCCAAGACAATGAGTGTTTTCTCGACGCCCTTTATGCCACCCCTGAGGCCTTTCCGTGTTGATTCTGAGCGGCGATGTGCCAGCCATAACAAAACTACGTGACTCAGCGCTGGGCCTCGCGGCTCTGACTTGCGTGACACGGACGTCAAAAGAATGGGTGAAATGTGGACAAGGCAGGCCGTGGCAACCTTCCCATCTTGTGACACCTCCGCTGTCGCGTTGACAAGAACTGTGGTGAAATTTGGTGCCAATGTGACGTCAGTAACCGACCTTACTCCTGAGCTGTGCAGCATTTTGTTCGTTGAACCGTCGCCGCGTCCGAAGCAAACCGGCCCCACGTCCTCGCACCATTATAATTGAAGGTTAGACCACCTCTGAGTCAAATTTCAAATCTATGCCTCGCAATGGAAGACAGTTATGGGATTTCGAAAAAGTGACTCTTTTCCTGTGTTGCACAATGTATAAATAAAGTCTGGATACGTTTTCAGTGGGATCGTTATAAGATTTCAAAGTGGGGCACAATTTGGCAACTTATTGCATATGTCCAGAAACCTGCAACTATGATATCAGAGAAACACGACGGGAAACAGTCAATTCACACAAACAACTGGTGTAACAATTTGTAAAGATTTGAAATATAATGAGCGCATAGCCTTCATCGCTGGTAAAAAAGAAAAAAAGGTGGCAGACTTAAGATCGGACGTCGGACGTGATAGGCCGTCAGATAAAGAGGTTATTATACCTGAACAATTGGAATTGCCTTCACCTAGCACACCAGCTAAAAAAGACGACGCCAGCGAGCTGGATAATCAAGCAGGCGAGGTTTCAGCGAATTGTAACCATGAACTGCCACCTAAGAATGACAAAGTTATTGGACCTAATTGTTCTAATCTTGGGTGCTCTTGGATGACAACTGACAACACCTCCTCCTCATTTCATATTTCACCTGAAATTCTGATGCCCTTGCCAAAAGTTAACGAAAGCACAAAAAGGGCGAAACGGATAAGGGGAAAACCGATGTTTTAAATGATTTGAAGTACAAAAAATGAGTTAGAAGTCATTATTAAGGGAAAATAGAAAAGAACTTTGCCAAAGAAGAAAGAGCAAAGAAAAAACTATTTGCGAAATTAAGAATTCAAAAAAGAAAAATAAGGCCTGAAGATAAATGTAAAAAAGGAGAGAGAATACAATACTAACGAGAATGATTATGAGGAAAGTTATGACTGTGCGTGTTTATATTGTGGTGAGTTTTATTCAAAATCAGTTGAAGGTTGGGTCGCTTGTTCCACGATTCTTGTGCAGGAATAGATAGCGAAGGTGATGAGTCTTTCCTCGTGTGTGAATTTCGTAAATAGCCTTAAGAAAAGGATACAATACATGAAAACTGTAGTTTGACATTAAACTAAATCAATGCCGAGCAAGCCAATATTTTCTGCATTTCCGATAATTTTATACGTTTTTATAATCACTTGTGCTTACCACCCCAATCTGCCCCGTGCACGGGGCAGAATGGAGCAATTGACATACCTTTCTGTTTTTGAACGAAAAAAATACTGTTCCTTTATTTTATGGCAATGTTCTGGTAGTTTTGTGATTAATACAACATAATATGTTCATATAAAAATTGGTAACTCTCTTATTTAACACTTTTGTACTTTTAATCAAATGTATGACAGATGCAGTGAAAGAAACTATGAACTTAAATGACTGCATATACACCATTAAGTGCAATACAACTTCATATTCAATTTTCTGTAACTTTTGTAACTTAATGTACCTTTCCTCTCAAACCATTTATCCCAGAACCATGTAATTCTAACGGTCAGTTGTCTTACTCGACATGCATGAAGTAATATTTTTAATGCTTCCTACTATATTATAAAAAACCCTATGGTCTTTTTATGTTTGAAATTTGCCCACAAAACATCTTACTAAACTTTTTCAAAATTACACTATTAATATATTATTCATGAAAGGTTGGTTGGTTGTTTGAGGTTTAAGGGACCAAACAGCAAGGTCATCAGTCCCTTGTTTCAAATATGCTCCATTCTGCTAATGCGACATCTCAGGAAAGGTAGAACAAAAAAATGGAAAAAGGTAAAAACGTAAAAGGGCAGTCATGTTGTCATTGGTAAAAAACAAAATGAGGGAAGTCGGCAAGAGAACGAACCCAACACTATGCTGAAGCAGCATAGGCAAGACCACCTGTGACTTAAAAGGTGCAACCGCTAGAATGTAGGAATACGTATGGGAAAAGGAGACTATGCAATCCTTAAAAAAACAAAAAAAGGTAAAAACAGAGTAAAAGGGGAAGAAAAGAGGATCTCTGTCAGGGAGGTGAATCGGGAATCTCCAAACACGGCTTACCGTGGGAGACACCCAAACACTCACCGCCCTGCCCCAACACCAGAGAGGGACTACAAACCTTAAAACTGAGAATAAAAACCACTTTCCCGGAGGAAACCGAGAAACAGAGAGACCATCCGGAATTCGTCAGCCAACATCAAAGGTAAAGTGTGTGGCAGTCTGTACTTAGCACGCAGAACCAAAAGAAGGGGGCATTCAACCAAAATGTGGGCTACTGACTGGAAGGTTGGTTGGTTGGTTTAAGGATTAAAGGGACCAAACTGCAGAGGTCATCGGTTCCTTTTTCCAAAAAACCTTAAAATACCCACAGAGAATAAAAAACGTTCAACAGAATAGGAGATAGACGACACAGAACAAAAGAAACGTAGACAAGGAGCAGACAAAACGAAATAAAATCACACAGAGTGTGACGGTGGTTGGCCGACCATAGGAACAAAAAACGAAAAGCCAACCACCGAAAACATATTAAAAACTGAGTTTAAAACCGTAGGCCAAAGGCCAGAATCAACACAAAACAATAAAATAAAACATAAACACTCATATTAAATGATAAAAACCCCCTGCCCGAATAAAACGCAAAACTAAGCCAGCCATAGCAGGATCATCTGTTAAAAGGGCAGGGAGCGTGTCAAGCAGTACGAACGTCTGCCTGAGCACAGCTAAAAGCGGACACTCCAATAAAATAAGGACCACAGATAAAACGGAGCCGCAGCGACACAGAGGTGGGTCCTCACGGCGCAATAAGTGGCCGTGCGTTTGCCGAGTGTGCCCAACGGGCAGCCGGCAGAGGACAACAGACTCCTTGCGGGAGACCCGCATGGACGACCGCCACACAGTCGTCGTCCGCCTTGATTGGACGGAGTTTGTTGGGCGTGGGCAGATTGCGCCATTCAGCGTCCCAAACCGAAAGAACTACGCGGCGTACGACTGCCCGCAAATCAGTCTCCGGGAGGCCAATCTCCAGAGATGATTTACTTGTGGCCTCTTTCGCCAGGCAGTCAACATTCTCATTGCCGGGTATCCCAACATGGCCTGGGGTCCACACGAAGACCACAGAGCTGCCGCCAACGCGCAAGAGTATGCAGGGACTCATGGATAGCCATCACCAGACGAGAACGAGGAAAACACTGGTCGAGAGCTCGTAAACCGCTCAGGGAATCGCTACAGATAACGAAGGACTCACCTGAGCAGGAGCGGATATACTCTAGGGCTCGAAAGATGGCGACCAGCTCAGCAGTGTAAACGCTGCAGCCAGCGGCAAGGAACGTTGTTCGGAACGGTCCCCTAGAGTGAGCGTATAACCGACTCGACCAGCGACCATCGAGGCGTCAGTGTAAACAATGCCAGAGCCCTGATACATGGCCAGGATGGAATAAAAGCGGCGGCGGAAGGCCTCTGGAGGGACTGAGTCCTTCGGCCCCGTGCTGAGCCGAAGGCAAGGGCGAGGCACACACCACGGCGGTGTACGCAGAGGTGCCCGGAAAGGAGGTGGAACAGGGAAAAACCCAAGCCTGGAGAGAAGTTCTTTGACGCGTACGGCGATAGGACAATCCGACCGGGGCCGACGTTCTGGCAGATGGACGACTGACTGCGGGAACAGGACACGGTAATTTAGATGCCAGGGCAAGCTAAAAACATGGGCAGCATAAGGAGCCAGCAATTGTTGGCGTCGTAACAGCAGTGGAGGGACACCTGCCTCCACTAGTATGCTGTCCACAGGGCTGGTGCGGAAAGCACCAGTAGCAAGGCGTATCCCGCTGTGGAGAATTGGGTCCAGCACCCGCAACGCAGATGGGGATGCGGAGCCATAAACCAGGCTCCCATAATCCAGACGGGACTGGATTAACGCCTGGTGGAGCCGTAACAGGGTAGATCGGTCGGCGCCCCAGCGGGTGTGGCTCGAGCATCTCAGAGCATTTAGATGCCGCCAACACGCCTGTTTAAGCTGTCGAATATGAGGCAGCCAAGTCAGCCGGGCATCGAAAACTACACCCAAAAAACCTGTGGGTCTCCACCACAGCAAGATGTTCGTCGGCAAGATAATGCCGCGGCTCAGGATGGACTGTTCGGCGCTGGCAGAAATGCATGACGCGGGTCTTGGCAGCCGAAAACTGAAAACCATGCGCTACAGCCCAAGACTGCGCCTTGCGGATAGAGCCCTGTAGCTGACGTTCAACAGCGGCAATGCCAGTAGAGCTGTAGTAAAGGCAGAAGTCCTCAGCATACAGGGAAGTGGAGACAGAATTTCCCACCGCTGCAGCGAGCCCGTTGATGGCGATTAAAAACAGGCAGACACTGAGGACAGATCGCTGTGGAACCCCGTTCTCCTGGACTCAGGAGGAACTATGGGAGGCTGTGACTTGCACGCGGAAGGTACGATACGACAGAAAATTGCGGATAAAGATCGGCAGTGGGCCCGAAGACTCCATCCATGAAGTGTAGAAAGTCTGTGATGATGCCATGTAGTATCGTTATCGTATGCCTTCCGCATGTCGAAAAAGACAGCGACCAGGTGCAAAGGTGGTACGGATGGCCGACTCCAGGCTCACCAGATTGTCGGCGGCTGAGCGGCCTTTACGGAACCCACCCTGAGACAGAGCCAGAAGGCCCCGTGACTCCAGTACCCAGTTCAACTGCCGGTTCACCATCCGTTCAAGCAACTTGCAAAGAACGTTGGTGAGGCTAATGCGGACGGTAGCTGTCCACCTCCAAAGGGCTCTTGCCCGGTTTCAAAACAGGGATGACAATGCTTTCCCACCATTGCAACGGAAACACACCTTCGACCCAGAGACGGTTGTAAACGTCGAGGAGGCGTCGCTTGCAGCCCATTGAAAGTGTTTCAGCATCTGACAGTAAATTCGATCTGGCCCAGGAGCGGTATCAGGGCAAGCGGCAAGGACACTGTGAAATTCCCACTCACTGAATGGAGCATTGTACGATTCAGGATGGTGGGTGCGAAATGAAAGGCTCCGACGTTCCATCCGCTCTTTAATGGAGCGGAAGGCCAGGGGATAACTGGAAGAAGCGAAACTTATAGCAAAATGCTCTGCCAAGCAGGTTGCAATGACGCCGGAGTCAGTACAAACTGCCCCATTCAGTGAGAGCGCAGGGACGCTGACCGGGGTCCGATAGCCGTAGACGCGTCGAATCTTGGCCCAGACCTGCGATGGAGTGACATGGAGGCCAATGGTGGACACATACCGCTCCCAGCACTCCTGCTTACCTTGGCGGATAAGGAGGCGGGCTCGCGCACGCAGCCGTTTGAAGGCGATAAGGTGGTCTATGGATGGATGTCGCTTGTGACGCTGTAGTGCCCGCCGGCGACCTTTAATCGCTTCAGCGATCTCAGGCGACCACCAAGGGCACAGTCCGCCGCCGAGGGGACCCAGAAGAACGGGGAATGGCAGATGCAGCGGCAGTAACGATGCCGGTGGTGACCGATTGAACCACCGCATCAATGTCAGCATTAGAGAGAGGCTCAATAGCGGCAGTGGAGGAGAACAAGTCCCAGTCAGCCTTATTCAGAGCCCATCTGCTAGGGCGCCCAGAAGAGTGTCGCCGTGGCAGTGACAGAAAGATCGGAAAGTGGTCACTACCACACAGGTCGTCATGCACTCTCCATTGGACAGATGGTGAGAAGTGAGGGCTGCAGATGGAAAGGTTGATGGCAGAGTACGTGCCATGCGCCATGCTGAAGTGTGTGAAGGAACCATCATTTAAAAGCAAAAGATCGAGTTGTGCCAATAAATGCTCATTGGTGGCGCCTCGAACTGTCGCCACCGACCCACCCCATAGAGGGTTATGGGCGTTGAAGTCGCCCAGTAACAGGAAAGGGGGCGGCAATTGGGCTATCAGCGCAGCCAGGATATGCTGCACAACATCATCATCCGGTGGAAGGTAAAGACTGCAGACGGTAACAGCCTGTGGCGTCCACACCTGCACAGCGACAGCCTCTAAATGTGTTTGTAGAGAGACAGACTCGCTGTGAAGAGAGTTAAGGACATATATGCAGACGCCACCAGACACTCTTTCATAAGCTGCCCGGTTCTTATAATAACCCCGATAGCCATGGAGGGCAGGGGTTCGCATTGCTGGAAACCAAGTTTCCTGAATAGCAATGCAGAAGAAAGGGTGAAGGCTGGTAAGTTGCCGGAGCTCAGCTAGATGGTGGAAGAAACCGCTGCAGTTCCCCTGGAAGATGGTATTTTCCATGTCTGTGAAAGGCGTGACGGGACTGGGAAGGCAGATTACGCCGCTGGGTCACCTGCTGCCTCCGATGGAGCACCCGTGCAAATGCTATCCATTGCGTCCGAGGGACCGGCGAGATCGAGGTCCTCAGCAGACGCCAGAATCTCCACCTCGTCCTCAGAGGCAGAGCTTGTAGGAAGCGGTGGGGCATGTGTTACCGCAATATCGTTGGTCTTGGGGACTTTCTTCTTTTTCTGCTTGTCGCGCTGTGCCTTCGGTGGTTCAGGCTTCATGGGCTTCACCAGGTCAGTCTCAAGGACAGACGACGACCGTGAGGCCCTACGACCAGGAACCGGTGGTGGTTTCAACCACTTGCGGGCGTCCGCTTTTCCACTGGTCTGAACTTGCGAAGGGAGGTCCCCAAGGGATCTCTTCCTGGCGAGAGTAGCCGAAGAAGTCTTACGCATCTCCGGCTGGGAAGGGGGAGCTGATGTCCCCGATGGTTGGGAGGGCGTTGCTCCTGAAGAAGATGGAGCAGGAGCAACAGGGTGTGAAGTGCCCCCCACAATCAAGGGGGCTGTTGGATGCTGACCAATCATAGAACCATCCATATGGGACGACACAGGAGATGGAAGAACCGTCGTTGCAGCAGCGGCGTACGTTGACGTCATTGGCACAGGATGGAGCCTCTCATACTTTCGTTTAGCCTCGGTGTAGGTCAGGCGGTCCAGGGTTTTATATTCCATTATCTTTCTTTCTTTCTGGAATATCCGACAGTCCGGCGAGCAAGGGGAATGGTGTTCTCTGAAGTTAACATAGATAGGAGGTGGGGCACATGGAGTATTGGGATGCGAAGGACGTCCACAATCTCTACACGTGATGCCGGAAGTACAGCGAGATGACATGTGTCCAAACTTCCAGCATTTAAAACACCGCATTGGAGGAGGGATATATGGCTTCACATCACATCGATAAACCATCACCTTAACCTTTTCGGGTAACACATCACCCTCAAAGGCCAAGATGAAGGCACCTGTGGCCACCAGATTATCCCTTGGACCCCGATGGACACGCCAGACGAAGTGAACACCTCGTCGTTCTAGGTTAGTGCGTAGTTCATCGTCGGACTGTTGAAGAAGATCCCTGTGGAAAATAACACCCTGGACCATGTTTAAACTTTTATGGGGAGTGATGGTGACGGAAACATCCCCCAACTTGTCGCAAGTGAGCAACATCCATGACTGGGCAGAGGATGCCGTTTTGATGAGCACAGAACCAGAGCGCATTTTGGACAAGCCCTCCACCTCCCCGAACTTGTCCTCCAAATGCTCCACAAAAAACTGGGGCTTGGTCGACATAAACGATTCCCCATCAACCTGCGTACACACAAGGTACCGGGGTGAATATTCCCCACTGCCTTCTTTAGCCAGGCGTTGCTCCCATGGAGTGGCCAGGGAGGGAAGTGATCTATGATCAAATTTCTTCCCGTTGAGGTTAGACCTCGATCGCTTAGAGACTGCTGGGGGAGGCCCACCAGCGAGAGATGATGTACCACGCTTCATTGCGGGTCATCCGCCCTGATGCCACCCACTCCGACCAGGGGCTCTCCCCACGGGCGCCACCCAGCCACAGCAAAGAGCACCTGTCAGGGTGGCCTTTGCCGGGAGTCCCGATGCCCCAGAGGGATAGGCATCTACTCCTCGGCATACGTGGGGAGGTAGGAACTCAGGCATCAGCAGTGCAATCCCTGTGTAGTCAGGGGGCAACCACCAAGAGGATACATGACGACCCTACCACAACGGACTGGCTACCGTGCTGGATGTCGGGTGTCGAAATATCAATGTACATCACGAGGGCAAAGATGGAAGTGCACAACGGAGGGAATGTATGCTATCGGGAACACACTTCAGCGGATGTAGCCGGAAGCTCGATGTACATTCAACTCCATGACAATACTGGGTGTGCCAGATCTTAGGGCAAGATGGATGTAAGATGCACCACGTAAGGCGTCCTTCCCCAAATGGTACGCACTAACGGAAAATTTTGAAATGTAGTGGTCAAACCCCTTAGGGGACCATCATATTAAAGGCCGAAACAGTTGAGACTCCTTTTAGTCGCCTCATACGACAGGCAGGAATACCGCAGGCCTATTCTTACCCCCAAACCCGCAGGGGGGCTGACTGGAAGGCTCCACAACCACATAGTGGGGGTGGCTCATCATGCAAAAGAAAACCATGGGTCAGCCTTGTATGGCCAATGCGGAGACAAGACAGTGTGGTCGAGTACTTTCAGGAGAGGCGAAAGGAAGAACGCCATGGGCCTGGTGTCACCTTAATTGCACGAAGTTTATTAGACAGGGGAGTAGCCTCCCAAGAATTGGCCCATGACTGTGCGAAGTGGGATTTGATGTGAAGCCGTAAATCCGCTGCAGGAGGGGTTACAGAAAACGGGGGGTAAGTAACTGCTTCCCCAGCCAAACGATCAGCAAGCTCATTACCCGGGATACCCACATGGCCAGGGACCCAAAGGGAGGCAATGGAACAAGCAGCACGGTGAATATCAGCGAGATGGTCATGGATGGCAGAGACCAAGGGATGGCGCCAAAAACACCGGTCAATAGCAAGAAGGCCACTCATCGAGTCTGTACATAACAAAACGTGGTTGTGTTGGGATTGTTTAATAAAGGTAAGGGCCTGGGAAATTGCCATCAATTCCGCAGTAAACACCTCACATGTAGGTGGCAGCAGATGACTTTCCGTTCCAACAGAGGACGTGAAGGCATACCCAACATGATCAGCAGATTTAGAGCCATCAGTGTAAAAAACAACAGCATCCCGAAACTCCCATAAAATTTGGCGGAACAAGGAACAGAACACCACTGGGGGGATGGAATATTTCGGACCTCGGAGGAGATCCATCCGAATTCGAGGCCGAGGAACTAAGCAAGGAGGGGTGGAGGGGAGGGAGCGAGGAAGATAGGACAAAGAAGGAAGCTGAAAATCACGGCAAAGAGACCCAAGGCGCAGCCCAACCGGTAAACTCGCCCGAGGGCGGGAGTTGGGTGGGCGACGTCCATGGTCTGGGAACAGGATAGAATAGGAAGGATGAGTGGGAGAAGAACGGATAGTGAGGGCATAAGACACCAGAAGCTGGGACCGCCGAACAGAAAGGGGGGGGGGGATCCCAGCTTCAACCAGGAGACTATCAACAGGGCTAGTAGGGAAGGCACCGGTGGCCAAACGGATACCACGATGGTGGACTGGATCCAGCACGTGCAGTGTGGAAGGAGCAGCTGAACCATAAACTTGACAACCATAGTCCAAGCGAGACAGAACTAGAGCACGATAAAGACGGAGGAGGAGGGAACGGTCCGCACCCCAAGAGGAGTCGGCAAGGGTGCGAAGGACATTGAGTTTATGGAAACATCCTACCTTCAGGAGTCTGATATGGGGCAGCCAAGTGAGCTTGTTGTCGAAAAGCAGACCCAGGAAACGAAACTGTGTAACCACAGGCAATCGTTGTGCAGCGAGATAGATCTCTGGATCAGGGTGGATCGTAGTACGGCGACAGAAGTGGACCACCCGTGATTTTAAAGGAGAGAATTGAAACCCGTGTGAGAGGGCCCATGCAGAGGCACGCCGTATAGCCACCTGGAGCTGCCGTCTGCAGATGCCATCGAGGAGGAACTAACCCAAACGCAGAAATCATCCACATACAGGGCAGGGGCGACCAAGGGACCGACAGAGGCCACAAGTCCATCGATAGCAATGAGGAAAAGAAGGACACTCAAGACAGAACCCTGTGGGATGCCCGTCTCCTGGGTCCGTGGAGAACTAAAAGCAGTACCAACTCAAACTCTGAATGACCAATGAATCAGGAACTGGCGGATAAAAATCGGGAGTGGGCCCCGAAGACCACACTGATGAAGGGTTAGTAAGATGTGATGGCGCCAGGCCGTGTCATACGCCTTGCAAAGGTCAAAAAACACTGTAACCAAATGGTGGCGCTGGGGAAAAAGCCTGCCAAACTGCGGATTCCAAGCGAAGTAAATGATCGATTGGAGATCGTCCCTCTCGAAAGCCACACTGGTAAGGGGACAATAGATCCCGAGATTCGAGGACCCAATTGAGCCGACGGGCTACCATCCGTTCAAGTAACTTACAAACAACATTGGTCAAACTAATTGGCCGATAGCTGTCAACAGATAGGGGGTTTTTACCAGGCTTAAGGACAGGAACCACAATGCTATCCCTCCACTGAGTCACCCTGGAGCCAGATACAGTTAAACACCCGAAGAAGATGTTGCCATTGTGGAGCACTGAGATGTTGAAGCAGTTGGTTATGAATGGAATCTGGGCCAAGGGCCGTATCATGAGAAGAAGATAGAGCAGAAAGAAATTCCCATTCAGTAAAAGGTTCGTTGTAAGATTCTGACTCACAAGTGGTGAAACATAAGGTGAGAGCTTCAGCCTGCTGTTTTTGGTGAAGGAAAGCAGCTGGATAGGAGGCTGACGCTGATGCCACTGCAAAATGGGTCGCAAGATGAAACTTCCTGGCAGATTAAAACTGTGTACCCGACCGAGACTCGAACTTGGGACCTTTGCCTTTCGCGGGCAAGTGCTCTACCAACTGAGCTACCGAAGCACGACTCACGCCCAGTACTCACAGCTTTACTTCTGCCAGTACCTTGTCTCCTACCTTCCAAATTTTACAGAAGCTCTCCTGCGAACCTTGCAGAACTAGCACTCCTGAAAGAAAGGATATTGCGGAGACATGGCTTAGCCACAGCCTGTGGGATGTTTCCAGAATGAGATTTTCACTCTGCAGTGGAGTGTGCGCTGATATGAAACTTCCTCACAGATTAAAACTGTGTGCCCGACCGAGACTCTAACTTGGGACCTTTGCCTTTTGTGGGCGAGCTGTGAGTACCGGGCGTGAGTCGTGCTTCGGTAGCTCAGTTGGTAGAGCACTTGCCCGCGAAAGGCAAAGGTCCCGAGTTCGAGTCTCGGTCGGGCACACAGTTTTAATCTGCCAGGAAGTTTCATATCAGCGCACACTCCGCTGCAGAGTGAAAATCTCATTCTGGAAACATCCCACAGGCTGTGGCTAAGCCATGTCTCCGCAATATCCTTTCTTTCAGGAGTGCTAGTTCTGCAAGGTTCGCAGGAGAGCTTCTATAAAGTTTGGAAGTTAGGAGACAAGGAACTGGCAGAAGTAAAGCTGTGAGTACCGGGCGTGAGTCGTGCTTCGGTAGCTCAGTTGGTAGAGCACTTGCCCGCGAAAGGCAAAGGTCCCGAGTTCGAGTCTCGGTCGGGCACACAGTTTTAATCTGCCAGGAAGTTTCATATCAGCGCACACTCCGCTGCGTTTGAAAATCTCATTCTGGGTCGCAAGATGTTCTGCAAGAACTAATGGGTCCGTACACATGCCATCTGGGAGGTGAAGGCCTGGGAGGGTGGACTGCCGATGGCAACCTTGGAGAGAGCGAAGTGTAGGCCATACCCGTGACAGAGGGACAGTGGAACCAAGGGAAGAAACAAATCGTTCCCAACATATCCGCTAGCTCCGTTTGATAAAATAACGGGCTTTAGCGCGAAGGCGTTTAAAGGTAGTAAGGCTGGCTACAGATGGGTGCCTCTTAAAGTGTTGCAAAGCTCGACGGCGATCACGGATGGCAATGGCAATAGCCGTACTCCACCACGGGACTTGCCGGCGACGAAATGGTCCAGATGAGCGCGGGACAGCAAGGCTAGCAGCGCGAACAATCGCGTCAGACACGTCACGGAGGACGTCATCAATACAACCCGACAAAGAGGGATAAAACGCTACCTGTGCAGTGTATAGAGGCCAATCGGCGCGTTGGAAAGACCAACAAGGCAACCTGGCCATCGGGGAACGGGAAGGGAGCGTGATAATCAACGGGAAATGGTCACTATCACAAACGTCGTCGTGTGGCGACCAGTGTAATGAAGGGAGGAGAGAGGGAGAAGAAAGAGAAGGATCAATGGCAGAAAAGGTACCATGACCGGCACTGAAATGAGTAGGGGAGCCATCATTAAGAAGGCACAGGTCGTGGTCTGCAATAAATTGGTCTATAAGAAGACCTCGTCTAGATGGAAAGGCACTGCCCCACAAAGGATGATGAGCATTAAAATCCCCAAGGAGGAGGAAGGGAGGAGGAAGTTGCTGAAGAAGGGCGGTTAAGGTAGCAGGTGTAAGAGTCCTGTCAGGAGGGAGATAAAGATTGCAAACTGTGATTGCAGAGTCGAAGTGGGCCCTAACAGCAACCGCTTCCAATGTAGTTTGAAGAGGAATCCACGTGCTAGCAATGTCTGTATGGACCAATGTACAAACGCCACCAGAAGCCTGCAGGGGTCCGACCCAATTTCGACAGAAAACACGGAACACATGGAGGGTCGGTGAGTGAGCATCAGTAAAATGAGATTCCTGGAGAACCACACAAGCTGGAGAGTAGGACGAAAGAAGGGATTTCAATTCCGGAAGATGACGATAGTATCCACTACAATTCCATTGGAGAACCACAGAACGATGGTTTGAATGGGGGCTGAACACTTTAAATCCAGTCATACCGCCGGGTCCCCACCCATCACCGACAAGGAGGGGGCGACATCCATGAACGACAGGTCAAAATCCGGTTGTGAAGTCGGGGTAGGGACCTCCGGTGACACCAGAGGCTCTTTGTCCCAGGACTTATGTTTCTTATTCCGTTCAGGCTGAGATCGAGGAGGGCTGTGTGGCATAAAGGAGCTAGCTGCAGCAAGATCAGGAACAGAAAGAGACCGGGCGACCTGGGGGCCGACAGACCGCAGCAGACCTTTGGCCCGGAAGGTGCCGGGAAGGGGCATCCCGGGAGAGGCGCCCTTGACCGGCAGACGCCGAAGGAGTGGGACACTTCTCCGGCTGGGGACGGGGAGCAGCGCCCATAGGAGGTGTGGGAGCCGCAGGAGAGAGGGGCAGGAGAGGGGTACGGGATGGGGGTATGGAAGGGGGAGGAAGGGGTGTAGATGTAACCAAGGCGTAACTAGATATCATGGACACAGGGTGAAGTCGTGTATATTTCTTACGGGCCTCTGTGTAGGTTAAACGATAGAGGGACTCATACTCCTGTATCTTCTTTTCCTTCTTATATACTGGGCGATCTGGTGAACGTGGAGAATGACTACCATGACAATTTACACAGACAGGAGGGGGAACACAGGGACTCCCCTCATGGAGTGGACTGTGGTCACCACAGAGAGGGGCCTGCGAACAGTGGGAAGACATGTGGCCAAAACACAAGCACTTAAAACACCTCATAGGAGGGGGGATGTATGGCTTCACATCACAGCGATAGACCATAATCTTAACTTTCTCAGGGAGGGTATCCCCTTCAAAGGCCAGGATAAAGGCACCAGTATCAATACGATTGTCTTTAGGACCCTTCTGAACAAGCCGAACAAAGTGAACACCCCGCCATCCGAGATTGTCCCGAAGTTCCTCATCAGTTTGAAGGATTAGGTCCCTGTGAAAAATCACACCTTGTACCATATTTAGAGACTGGTGGGGGGCAATGGACACAGGAATGGTGCCAAGATGGGTACAGGCACGAAGGGCCGCAGATTGGGCAGCTGAAGTAGTTTTTATCAGCAACGAACCCAACCGCGTCTTGCTGAGGGAGTCCACTTCGCCAAACTTGTCTTCAATGTGTTCCACAAAGAATAAAGGTTTGGTATTGGTGAAAGTATCTCCATCAGTCCTGGTGCAAACTAGATAATGGGGGAAAGGTTTTGCCCCTAGCCGACGGGCCTGACCCACTTCCCAGGGGGTAGCCATGGAAGGGAAGGCCGAAGGGGCAAGAGAAGCAGCACTTGAGGAATCAGTTCCACGCAGAGAGATGGCCGCAGAAGAACAGCCAGAGTTCTGGACCCGTATGCGTTTCATTTGCATAGAGTCCGCCCTGATACCACCCACTCCGATCAGGGGCTCTCCTCACGGGCGCCACCCAGCCACAGCAAGGGCCGTCTGGCACGGCGGCTATTGCCGGGAGTTCCGATGCTCCAGGATGACGAGCAACCACTCCAAGGCATGCATGAGGGGGTCACAGCTCAGGTATCAGAAGTGTGATCCCTGTGTGTTCAGGGGGCTCAACCAAAAGGGTACATAGCGACCCCACCACACGGGCTGGCTACCGTGCTGGCTATGCACCCTAGTATCAGACGACGATGTGAAAGAAAAGGTGGAATGTACTAGGAGGGCGCACGTCAGAGACACTAGGTAAGGTGCTCTTCCCCAAATGGCCCACACTACGGAGGAGAAATTTTGTAATGGACGTCAAACCCCAGAGGGGGACCAAGGAATGCCAAAAGGAGGAGATGATTATGCAACAAAGCTGAATTGGAAAACCAACAGAACCAGGAGGGTAGCGGGGGCCAACATAAGCAAGGACACCAAGAGAGGGAGAGGAGAGGGCGAGGGGAAAGGAGCAAGGAGGGGAAGGGAAAGGAATTGCAGCCCTGGAGAGAAAGAAGGCTCCAATGGCTCAGGGCCCCGTGCTCGCCACGCACATATCCACAAAAGAGTTGTGGACCCCCTGGGGGAATTATTCATGAGAAAACGTCATTGTTAGAAAATAGTGGAAATCCATGTAAGAAATGTTTCGTGTTCTACCATTAGTATAATACAGCTTGAGATAAGGGACATGGAAATAGGTCAATTTAACATGGTGCAGATAGAAGATACCTTCTCGCCATTAAATTTGTCTTTAAAAACAAATGAATATTTTCAAATCAACAGCTCATTTCATGAAGTCATTACTAGAAACGCGAATAATCCACACAAAAATTTGGAAGTTAATTGCTTTGATGCAAGAAAGTCTCCATCATGCAGGAAAACGCATTTTCAATAACGTGCCAGCAGCCATAAAAAACTTTACTACTGACAAATTTCAGTTTAAGAGGAGCCTAAAGGATTTATTGCTAACCATCTCCTCCGATTCCATTAATGAACTGAATTACTTAGTAGAACTAGCATGCGCGCGGTTGAGAGTGAGTGACAGAGGGGGGTGGGGGTCAAATAATGCGAGTACAATCAAAAGTATGTCTAGATTTTCATTCCACATTCCACGTCCAGGATCACTCCACTTGCGATCTGTAGAAGGTAAATTAGCATATTAGTTTCCCATTAAGTGTCTCCTCATTATGGATCAATTGTAACGGGAAGTACATATAATCCAATCTAACCCTTTTATCTGTCCCACTTCTATTGAAGGTTACACATCAGACAAATACCTGTATGTTGTTGTTGTTGTTGTTGTTGTTGTTGTTATCTTCAGTCCAGAGACTGGTTTGATGCAGCTCTCCATGCTACTCTATCCTGTGGAAGCTTCATCTCCCAGTACCCCCTGCAACCTACATCCTTCTGAATCTGTTTAGTGTATTCATCTCTTGGTCTCCCTCTACGATTTTTACCCTACGCTGCCCCCCAGTACTGTACTGGTGATCCCTTGATCCCTCAGAATATGCCCTACCAACCGATCCCTTCATCTAGTCAAGTTGTGACACAAATTTCTCTTCTCCCCAATTATATTCAATACCTCCTCATTAGTTATGTGATCTACCCATCAAATCTTCAGGATTCTTCTGTAGCACCACGTTCAACTGCTCTTCCAAGTGCTTTGCTGTCTCTGACAGAATTGCAATGTTACCGGCGAACCTCAAGGTTTTAATTTCTTCTCCATGAATTTTAATTCCTACTCTGAATTTTTCTTTTGTTTCCTTTATTGCTTGCTCAATAAACAGGTTGAATAACATCGAGGATAGACTACAACCCTGTCTCACTCCCTTCCCAACCACTGCTTCCCTTTCATGTCCCTCGACTCTTATAACTGCCATCTGGTTTCTGTACAAACTGCAAATAGCCTTTCGCTCCCTGTATTTTACACCTGCCACCTTCAGAATTTGAAAGAGTATTCCAGTGAACATTGTCAAAGTTTTCTCTAAGTCTACAAATGTTAGAAACGTAGGTTTGAACTTCCTTAATCTACCTTCTAAGGTAAGTCGTAGGGTCAGTATTGCCTCACGCGTTCCAGTACTTCTATGGAATCCAAACTCGTCTTTCCGCGAGGTCGGCTTCAATCAGTCTTTCCACTCGTCTGTAAAGAATTCGTGTTAGTATTTTGCAGCAGTGGCTTATTAAACTGGTAATTTTCACATCTGACAACACCTACTTTCTTTGAGATTTGAATTACTATATTCTTCTTGAAGTCTGACGGCATTTCGCCTGTCTCATATATCTTGCTCACGAGATGGTAGAGTTTTGTCAGAGCTGACTCTCCCAAGGCTGTAGGTAGTTCTAATGGAATGTTGTCTACTCCCGGGGCCTTGTTTCGACTTAGGTCTTTCAGTGCTCTGTCAAACTCTCCACGCAGTATCGTGTCTCCCATTTCAACTTCATCTACATCCTCTTCCTTTTCCGTAATATTGTCAAGTACATCGCCCTTGCACAGACCTATATCCTCCTTCGACCTTTCTGCTTTCCCTTCTTTGCTTAGAACTGGCTTTCCATTTGAGCTCTTGATATTCATACAAGTGGTTCTCTTTCCTCCAAATGTATGTTTAATTTTCCTGTAGGCAGTATCTATCTTACCCCTAGTGATATGCGCCTCTACATCCTTACATTTGTCCTCTATCCATCCCTGTTTAGCCATTTTGCACTTCCTGTCGATCTCATTTTTGAGACGTTTGTATTCCTTTTTGCCTGCTTCATTTACTGCATTTGTATATTTTCTCCTTTCATCAATTAAATTCAATATCTCTTCTGTTACCCAAGGATTTCCACTAGCCCACGTCTTTTTACCTACTTGATACTCCGCTGTCTTCACTATTTCATGCTTCAAAGCTACCCATTCTTCTACTACTGTATTTTTTTCCCCTATTCCTGTCAATCTTTCCTTAATGCTCTCCCTGAAACTCTCTACAACCCCTAGTTCTGTCAGTTTATCCATGTCCCATCTCCTTCAATTCCCGCCGTTTTGCAGTTTCTTCAGTTTTAATCTACAGTTCATAACCAATAGATTGTGGTCAGAGTCCACATCTCCCCCTGGAAATGTCTTACAATTTAAAATCTGGTTCCTAAATGTCAGTCCTACCATTATAGAAACTATCTATATCTCCAGGTTTCTTCCATGTATACAACCTTCTTTTATGGTTCTTGAACCAATTGTTAGCTATGAATAAGTTATGCTCTGTGCTAAATTCTACCAGGCAGCTTCCTCTTTCATTTCTTCCCCCCCCCAATCCATTTTCACCTACTATGTATCCTTCTCTCCGTTTTCCTACTACCGAATTCCAATCACTCATGACACTTTTCGTCTCCCTTCACTATCTGAATAATTTCTTTAATGTCATCACACATCTCATCAATATCTTCGTCATCTGCGGAGCTAGTTGGCATATAAACTTGTACTACTGTGGTAGGCGTGGGCTTCCTGTCTTTCTTGGCCACAATAATGCGTTCACTATGCTGTTTGTCCTTCCACATGAACCGTTGGTGGGGAGGCTTGCGTGCCTCAGCGATACAGATGGCCGTACCGTAGGTGCAACCACAACGGAGGGGTATCTGTTGAGAGGCCAGACAAACGTGTGGTTCCTGAAGAGGGGCAGCAGCCGTTTCATTAGTTGCAGGGGCAACAGTCTGGACGATTGACTGACCCGGCCTTGCAACATTAACCAAAACGCCCTTGCTGTGCGGGTATTGCGAACGGCTGAAAGCAAGGGGAAACTACAGGCTTAATTTTTCCCAAGGGCATGCAGTTTTACTTTATGGATAAATGATGATGGCGTCCTCTTGGGCAAAATATTCCGGAAGTAAAATAGTCCCCCATTCGGATCTCCGGGCGGGGACTACCCAAGAGGACGTCATTATCAGGAAAAAGAAAACTGGCGTTCTACCGATCGGAGCGTGGAACATCAGATCCCTTAACTGGGCAGGTAGATTAGAAAATTTAAAAAGGGAAATGGATTGGTTAAAGTTAGATATAGTGTGAATTAGCGAAATTCGGTGGCAGGAGGAACAAGACTTTTGGTCAGGTGAATACAGGGTTATAAACACAAAATCAAATAGGGGTAATGCAGGAGTAGGATTAATACTGAATAAAAAAAATAGGTTTGCAGGTAAGCTACTACAAACAGCATAGTGAACGCATTAATGTGGCAAAGATAGACACGAAGCCCACGCCTACCACAGTAGTACAAGTTTATATGCCAACTAGCTCTGCGGATGAAGAAATTGAAGAAATGTATGATGAAATAAAAGAAATTATTCAGGTAGTGAAGGGAGACGAAAATTTAATAGTCATGGGTGACTGGAATTCGAGAGTAGGAAAAGGGAGAGAAGGAAACATAGTAGGTGAATATGGACTGGGGGCTAAGAAATGAAAGAGGAAGTCGCCTGGTAGAGTTTTGCACAGAGCATAACTTAATCATAGCTAACACTTGGTTCAAGAACCATGAAAGGAGGTTATATACATGGAAGAATCCTGGAGATGGTAGAAGGTATCAGATAATATAACGGTAAGACAGAGATTTAGGAACCAGGTTTTAAATTGTATGACATTTCCGGGGGTAGATGAAGTAGTGAAGGCAGCAGAGGATCAAGTAGGTAAAAAGACGAGGGCTAGTAGAACTCCTTGGGTAACAGAAGAAATATTGAATTTAATTGATGAAAGAGAAAATATACAAATGCAGTAAATGAAGCAGGCAAAAAGGAATACAAACGTCTCAAAAATGAGATAGACAGGAAGTGCAAAATGGCTAAGCAGGGATGGCTAGAGGACAAATGTAAGGATGTAGAGGCTTATCTCACTAGGATAAGATAGATACTGCCTACAGGAAAATTAAAGAGACCTTTGGAGAAAAGAGAACCACTTGTATGAATATCAAGAGCTCAGATGGAAACCCAGTTCTAAGGAATGAAAGGAAAGCAGAAAGGTCGAAGGAGTATATAGGTCTGTACAAGGGCGATGTACTTGACAATATTACGGAAATGGAAGAGGATGTAGATGAAGTTGAAATGGGAGATACGATACTGCGTGAAGAGTTTGACAGAGCACTGAAAGACCTGAGTCGAAACAAGGCCCCGTCAGTAGAATACATTCCATGAGAACTACTGAACCTTTTGGGAGAGACAGTCCTGACAAAACTCTACCATCTCGTGAGCAAGATGTATGAGACAGGCGAAATACCCTCAGACTTCAAGAAGAATATAATAATTCCAATCCCAAAGATAGCAGGTGTTGACAAATGTGAAAATTACCGAACTATCATTTTAATAAGCCATGGCTGCAAAATACCTACGCAAATTCTTTACAGAGGAATGGAAAAACTAGTAGAAGCCGACCTCGGGGAAGAGCAGTTTGGATTCCGTATAAATGTTGGAACACGTGATGCTATACTGACCTTACGACTTATCTTAGAAGAAAGATTAAGGAAAGGCAAACCTACGTTTCTAGCATTTGTAGACTTAGAGAAAGCTTTTGACAATATTGACTAGAATACTCTTTCAAATTCTAAAGGTGTCAGGGGTAAAACACAGGGAGCGAAAGGCTATTTACAATTTGTACAGAAACAAGATAGTTATAAGAGTCGAGGGGCACGAAAGGGAAGCAGTGGTTGGGAAGGGAGTGAGGCAGGGTTGTCGCCTCTCCCCGATGTTATTCAATCTGTATATTGAGCAAGCAGTAAAGGAAACAAAATAAAAAATCGGAGTAGGTATTAAAATCCATGGAGAAGAAATAAAAACTTTGAGGTTCGCCGATGACATTGTAATTCTATCAGAGACAGCAAAGGACTTGGAAGAGCAGTTGAACGGAATGAACAGTGTCTTGAAAAGAGGATATAAGATGAACATCAACAAAAGCAAAACGAGGGTAATGGAATGTGGTCGAATTAAGCCGGGTGATGCTGAGGGAATTAGAATAGGGAATGAGACATTTAAAGTAGTAAAGGAGTTCTGTTATTTGGGGAGCAAAATAACTGATGATGGTCGAAGTAGAGAAGATATAAAATGTAGACTGGCAATGGCAAGGAAAGCGTTTCTGAAGAAGAGAAATTTGTTAACATCGAGCATAGATTTAAGTGTCAGGAAGTCATTTCTGAAAGTATTTGTATGGAGTGTAGCCATGTATGGAAGTGAAACATGGACGGTAAATAGTTTGGACAAGAAGAGAATAGAAGCTTTCGAAATGTGGTGCTACAGAAGAATGCTGAAGATTGGATGGGTAGATCACATAACTAATGAGGAAGTATTGAATAGGATTGGGGAGAAGAGAAGCTTGTGGCACAACTTGACCAGTAGAAGGTATCGGTTGGTAGGACATGTTCTGAGGCATCAAGGGATCACAAATTTAGTATTGGAGGGCAGTGTGGAGGGTAAAAATCGTAGGGGGAGACCAAGAGATGAATACACTATGCAGATTCAGAAGGATGTAGGTTGCAGTAGGTACTGGGAGTTGAAGAAGCTTGCACAGGATAGAGTAGCATGGAGAGCTGCATCAATCCAGTCTCAGGACTGAAGACCACAACAACAACAACACAAAAAGTGCTTTTCTTTTTATCTGTAGGACTAATAGTTTGCGTGTAAAGAGCGAGAGGATATGAAAATCTTACCCATTGTTTTTGAAGTGTTGCGGGTTGCCCCATAGGTAGAGGCAGCTGAATGACCTTGTGTACCCAGTTCGTAACTGTAGTGTTTGCCTTGTATATTTATCATAATATTCTACCTCTTAATGATTGGATTATGGCACCTTTTCAAAATTTTAATTTCTGTCAATAATTGTATGAAATATGGAAAATGAAATCTTTCTTGTCTCTGGAAGCCATTAGATAGGCAACCTTCAACTGGGACAATGAAGGATGAACCATGGACCATGAAACGATGATAAATGCTTGTCTCTATGCCTCGGCGGGCCTATTACTCTTCTTACCTCAGTCTCTTGGTCTTCACATGCAATATGCGATAGAAAAAATATGACAGTTCTCTAAATTTTGCAATGAGGATATCGCTGGAGTAATGCCTGTGCGTGTGTATTGTGTATTAAACTGGGGACCTAGAAACGACGGAGAGACTTTGCCCCGTCATAGCCCTCAGTGGTACGCAACCCCACAACAGGCGACAGCAGTCCACCCACCCCACCGCCGCCCCACACCAAACCCAGGGTTATTGTGCGGTTCGGCACCCAGTGGGCCCCCCGGGAACGTCTCACACCAGACGAGTGTAACCCCAATTTTTGCGTGGTTGAGTACTTATGGTGTACGCTTATGTGAGGACATTGTTTGCTCAGCAATCGCCGACATAGTGTAACTGAGGCGGAATAAGGGAAACCAGCCGCATTCGCCGAGGTAGTTGGAAATCCGCCTGAAAAAACCGTCCCCAGGCAGGCCGGCACACCGGACCTTGACACTATTCCGCCGGGCGCATTCGTGCCGGGGACCGGCGCGCCTTCCTGCTCGGGAAGCAGCGCCTCAGACCGGGCGGCTAGGCGGGCAGGAGGCTGCCTTGCCTTACTTGCAAACGCGCCCAATTAAGTTGGATGAGCATTTCTGTTCATTTGAGGGCTAGACTGACCCTTCACGCGTCTAACACCGCGACTCTCACTCCAATAGATATTTGCGTTTATCTCTGTTTGACAAGGACTCCAGACGCTACGAAAAAGTCTAGGATAAGTCGCTCTACATTCTTGTATCCGTTTTCCTCGACTGATAAACAGCAGCTTCCCAAAAACTGCCTACAATCTAAATCTGCATTCGGCTTGTATATTACTGATTTCAAATATTCATGCCATTTGACAATGATCCATTTTCTTAACACTGGATATGTGGGATGTTTCAAGAATACTTTTACAAATTTTGGGAACAGGTTCCTTACATCAAAACAAGAAAAAACAGTTCAGATAAACATATGCCCGAAAATCCTTCGTTTTCGAGTTTTTAATGGAAGATTACAATTTAGGTCACTGACACACAAACTCATAACATAATGCTCGAAATGTCCTCCTCATGCTCCTAAACATACAAGCGCTCGTCGAATCACGGACTGTCACAGCCTTTCCATATATTTGAAACGGTATCGCACAAATGCTGAATAGGTTGTGAAACGTCACCAGCTGGTGAATGAATGACTTTTAATACGAGGCCTGTTCAGAAAGTAAGCTCCGATTGATTGCCAAATTGAAACCACAGTGAACATCAGAAATGTTTTACTTGTAACAATTAGCTACACCTTTCAGCTACTTCTCTACGTAGTCGCCGTTCTGACTTAGACTTTTGTCATAGCGTTGTACCAACTTTTCAATAGCCTCATCATAGAAGGCAGCCGCCAGTGCTTTCCGCCAATTCTCCACGCTGGCCTACACCTCGTTGTCTGTGTCAAAATGTTGTCTTCAAAGACAGCGGTTCATGTGACCAGAGATGAAACTCAGGGGGAGACAATTGCGGACTGTATTGTGGGTAATCTAACATTTCCATTTGAAAACGATGCAGGAGCATCTTCATTGCCCCTGCAGAATGCGGCTGAGAATTGTCGTGAAGACGAAACAGCACGACAGTTATGTAATGTTAGCTGCATAGCTTCAGGCGAAATTTCTCACCAGGCCCTCGTACATGGCGGCAGACACTATTTTCTAGACATCTTTACGTACTCACTGCGAGCTCAGAAATGAGAAGAGCGACGTGATGCTAACTGTGGTTATACTAGAGACACTACCCAACACATCTGTGCAAAGCTTTATTGGATTTTCATAGTCGTTTCCATTTCGCGACCGATCGGAGCTTACTTTCTGAACGCCCCTCGTATTACGCGATTTAGGATAACCCGTCCTCAGATATCAGATACATCGAGTAGTACGGATGAACTGGAGTTCGTGCTACATACATAACTCTCAGAGGCAGGCTACTTGTCGCATCTCCACCTTCAGATACTCTCCGACTGTTTCAAATGGTTTCGCGGGCTTCCATGACACGTCGATGAAGAGTTTCTTCATCCGGGTGGTTTATTGCGTAGGCCAATTCTTTAAGATGTGCCTAAAGACAATGATATAAAGGCTGAGGTCAGGGAAACGAGCAGCAGGCCATGACTCTCTCCCCCCCCCCCCCCCGCCCCCTCTAATTCGCTATCTGTCATGGTAGATACCAGCCAGTGCGTTTCGAGCACTGAGGCTGAAACGTGCTGAAGCTCCACCATGCGTAAACCGAATGTTTCTTCGTAGTTGCAGCCCCAAATCTGCTAGTGGGTCTTGCAGGGTGTTCTGAATAACTTCCTGCAGACGGCACCTGTAAGACGTGGTGGGAGAGCGTATAGCCCTACCAGTCGGTCTGCTACAGTTGCAGCTCACAAATTAATCTTAAACCGATGCGGGCGTCTTTCCTGCACTGTAGCGTGAGTTACGCGATCGGCCCTTATGTGTTGGTAGTGGGAATTTGTTATCGCATCTCTTCCAAACGTTGCGTCGTCTACAAACGAAACTGCTGAGACAAACAACGGATTATCAGTTTGTGCAACAAGCCATCGGCAAAAGTTCTCCCGTGGTGGGTGGTGGACAGTTGTGAGGTCTTGCACATATTGACATTTTGATTTTTTATGTAGCAAACGTACGACGAACTTTGGTGAGGTAATAGATTCTTTCGCAGAAAGGAAAGCAGTGTAAAGCTATTACAAGATTAGAGGGAAAAATGCTGGGACCTAAGGATTGAAGAAATGTGTACTGTCTTGCTTGTCTCTTGTCTTTACTGGTTTTATGTTTCGTATATTTAATTTTATGTCACACAAAAGAGAAAGTTGTTAGCTAACAGGCGATAAAGAGTGCAAATTTTTTGAAGATTTTTTATCCTCCTGGTACAAATAATCCCACACAATATTCATTGTGAGTTTTTTTTAAAGGGGGGTAGGATGTCAAACCGGCCGAATTGGAGCAGGAGAGGCAGCACTGGACATTTTAATTTCCACTGTCCTGAATATAGTTTTGATGGCTTCCGTTACAAAATGCACACGTTTGAAATCCACTGAGCGAAATAGAGTGGCGTGCGACAGAAGAATACTGCGTGAAGAGGCGTGGCATTGTACTTTGGCACACTTAGTACCAAAAATACGCCTTACATTTCCTCGAACATATATGTTTCATATATCAACTATTCAGAAAGATGTGTGTCACAAAAGAAACATTTTTTGAAAAACCATTTTTTT
Source organism: Schistocerca serialis cubense (assembly GCF_023864345.2). Classification (NCBI taxonomy): domain Eukaryota; kingdom Metazoa; phylum Arthropoda; class Insecta; order Orthoptera; family Acrididae; genus Schistocerca; species Schistocerca serialis. The sequence goes on along the minus strand of NC_064646.1, from coordinate 47,776,584 downwards.
TCTTAATTTTTGACGTCCTATCCCAAACGCTCGAGGGGGGGGGGGGGGGGGGGGATGCGACACTATCAGGTTTTTGCCCCAGTTCGGAAATACCGTATATCTGGTGCTCTTTGGATATTATTACTTTGTGAATATTAGTGTAATTGTCTTTTCTCTTTCTAATGTTTAGCGTCTGGTGCACTACTCTCTGATGTAAGGCAGTAAAATTCACGTATCTGCTCTCACGACTTTTCCAAGTGCTTCCTAATGAGGACAGTATTAACCCTTAATAACAGGGACAATGTTAAAAGTAAACAATTTTTTTTACCTATATGGCCGATTGCATACCAAGAAGAATGACAATTATTAGAAATAGTTAAAAATACGTCCATTGTATTTTACGATCTACAGATGTAACCAGAAATATAACAGGCGATAGCTTAAAACTATTCTCACGCGGCTTAGCCTTTTCTCCCGCCGACTCCTTCGTATGAGACATTAGTAATGCCGTCAGACTTCATGAAAAGATGTAATACTTCCAATTCCAAAGAAGGCAAGTCTTACCTTACCAGATTTAACGAAGGCAAAATCTAGTTTTATTGTATTTGTAGATTTAGAGTAAGCTTTTGACATTGTTCACTGACTTACATTCTTTGAAACTTTGATGACAGCTGGGATAAAATACTGTGAGCGAAAGGTCATTTATAATTTTTACGGAAACCATACTGCAGTTATAAGAGTCAAAGGACACGAAAGGAAAGCGGTGGTTGAGAAGGTAATGAGACAGGGTTGTAGGCTATCCCCAATATTATTCAACCTGTACATCGAGTGAGCACTAAAGGACACCAAGGAGAATATTTTTGAAGGAAATTAAAAAGTCATGGAAAAGATATAAAAGCTTTGAGGTTTTACGACGACACCGTAATTCTGCCAGAGACCGCAATGGTCTTGGAAGAACGGTTGAACAGAATGGACGATGGCCTGAAAAGAGATTGTCAGATGATAAAGTAATATAAGGATGTGGAATGTAGGTGGACTGAAGCGCCTGGAACCGCTCGGCCACACTGGCCGGCTGGTCCCGTTCTTGCAGGATCTCTTTCCGGTCGCAGCAATGTCGGAGATTTGGTGTTTTACCAGATTCCTGATATTCACGGTGCACTCGTGAAATGGTCGTACGGGGAAATACCCACTTTATCGCTACCTCGGAGATGCTGTGCCCCATCGCTCTTGCGCCGACTATAACACCACGTTTAAACTCACTTAGTTTTGGCAATCTGCCATTTTAGCAGCAGTAACCGATCTGACAACTGCGCCAGACACTTGTTGTCTTATATAGGTGTTGCGACCGCGGCGCCATATTTTGCCTGTTTACATATCTCTGTATTCGAATACGTATGCCTATACCAGTTTCTTTGGCGCTTCAGTGTAATAATAATTAATTACCGAATAATTTACGTGAAAATTTTATAAACCTAATGAAAATGTTTCTAAAACCCCTACCGCCCACCATGAAAGCTGGGATGCCTCTAATGGGCGGTACGCACCAGGTTGACTACCCACTGAAGCCTATGTTAATACTTCCACTATGCTGTTGATAGTGGCTTACTCGCATTCCTATTTTCCTATTCATTACTACACCTACTCTTGCGTCACCTACATTGGATTTTGTATGTATAATCCTGTACTCACCTAATTAACAATCCTGTTCTTCCTGCCATCACACTGAACTGGTTGTTATCATATCTAAATTCAACCCAGCCATTTCTCTTTTTAAATTCACCAACTTCCACTGTAGTGTTCCCTTGTTTTCAGCCGTCCACGGCACCACCACAGCAAGGCTAATGTCACAAGGGCAGATCAGTCAGTCAGCCAGACTGTTGCCTCAGCAACTATCGAAAAGCTGGTGCCCCTCTCCAGGAACCGCGGGTTAGCCTGGACTCTCCACAGATACCTCTCCTTTGTGGTAGCATCTATGGTACGACTATCTGTATCGTTGAGGCATGCAAGCCACTCCACTTCTTCAATCTCCGTGGCTCATGGTGTAGTGTAACGCATCTTTCCATATTGACAGATAAAAGTAAGAGAAATGTCTAAATTAATAAAAAAATATCCTGTGTTTCAGGTGCTGTCTCTGGCTAAGCCAGATGCAGCAGCCTGCCCTGTTTCAGAGGATGATTCTCAGCCTTCAAGGTCCGGGCAATCGCAGAGGGTGGGCTTATTGGTAGTTGGGAGCTCCAATGTCAGGCGCGTAATGGGGCCCCTTAGGGATATGGCGGCTAAGGAGGGGAAGGAATCTAGTGTGCACTCTGTGTGCATTCCGGGTGGAGTCATTCCTGATGTGGAAAGGGTCCTTCCGGATGCCATGAAGAGCACAGGGTGCAGCCAGCTGCAGGGGGTGGCACATGTCGGCAATAATGACGTGTGTCGCTTTGGATCTGAGGAAATTCTCTCTGGATTCCAGCGGCTATCTGATTTGGTGAAGGCTGCCGGTCTTGCTTACGTGATGAAGGCAGAGCTCACCATCTGCAACATCGTTGACAGAACCGACTGCGGACCTTTGGTGCAGAGCCGGGTGGAGGGTCTGAATCAGAGGCTCAGACGGTTTTGCGACCGTGTTGGCTGCAGATTCCTTGACTTGCGCCATAGGGTGGTGGGGTTTCGGGTTCCGCTGAATAGGTCAGGAGTTCACTACACTCAGCTGGCGGCTACACGGGTAGCGGAGGCTGTGTGGCGTGGACTGGGCGGTTTTTTTAGGTTAGAAGGCCTCGGGAAAGTATGGGGTGGGCTGCAATCTCAAAGGGTGCATGGAAAATACAGAACGTGCTTGGATCAAGGAACAGTCGGAATTGTAGTTGTAAATTGTTGTAGTTGTGCTGGGAAAGTCCCTGCGCTTCTAGCGCTAATAGAAAGCACAGAAGCTGAAATCGTTATAGGTACAGAAAGCTGGCTAAAGCCTGAAATAAGTTCTGCAGAAATTTTTACGAAGTCTCAGACGGTGTTCAGGAAAGATAGATTAGGCAGAATTGGTGGTGGAGTGTTTGTGTCTGTCAGTAGTGGTTTATCTTGTAGTGAAGTCGAAGTAGATACTCTGTGCGAATTGGTATGGGTGGAGGTTATACTTAACAGCCGAACTAAGTTAATAATTGGCTCCTTCTACCGACCCCCAGAGTCCGATGATATTGTTGCTGAACAGTTCAGAGAAAATTTGAGTCTCGTAACAAATAAATACCCCACTCATACGATTATAGTTGGTGGGGACTTCAACCTTCCCTCGATATGTTGGCAAAAATACTTGTTCAAAAACGGTGGTAGGCAGAAAACATCTCGCGAGATTGTCCTAAATGCTTTCTCTGAAAATTATTTCGAGCATTTTTATTTATTTATTTATTTATTGTTTCGTGGGACCAAATTAAGGAGAAGTCTCCATGGTCATGGAACGTGTCAATACATGAAATTATAATACGATATTAGAAACAGATAAAATGAAATATAAAAAAACATATTCAGGTGACAAGTCGTAAGTTTAAATGAAGAAAATCAACACTGTAACACTGGAATTTGCTTAATTTTTTAGCTCTTCCAGGAGCTCCTCGACAGAATAGAAGGAGTGAGCCATGAGGAAACTCTTCAGTTTAGACTTAAAAGAGTTTGGGCTACTGCTAAGATTTTTGAGTTCTTGTGGTAGCTTATTGAAAATGGATGCAGCAGAATACTGCACTCCTTTCTGCACAATAGTCAAGGAAGTGCATTCTACATGCAGATTTGATTTCTGCCTAGTATTAACTGAGTGAAAGCTGCTAACTCTTGGGAATAGGCTAATATTGCTAACAACAAACGACATTATTTGTTACTGTTTCAATATTACACACAAGATTGTTTACTATCAAGCTGGTGTCATCAGCAAACAGAAATATTTTTGAATCACCTGTAATACTAGAAGGCATATCATTTATATAAATAAGAAATAGCAGTGGCCCCAGCACTGACCCTTGGGGAACGCCCCACTTAACAGTGCCCCATTGGGACTGAATACCACTACCACTCTCAATATTGCGGAGAATTACCCTCTGCTTCCTGTTCTTAAAGTAAGAGGCGAACCAATTGTAAGCTACTCCCCTTACTCCATAATGGTCCAACTTCTGCAGTAATATTTTGTGGTCAACACAGTCAAAAGCCTTCGTTAAATCAAAGAAAACACCTAGCGTTCGCAACCTTTTATTTAATCCGTCCAAAACCTCACAGAGAAAAGAGACTATAGCATTTTCAGTTGTTAAGCCATTTCTAAAACCAAACTGAACATTTGACAGCAAATTATGTGAATTTAAATGCTCCAGTAACCTTGTATATACAACCTTCTCGATAACTTTAGCAAACACCGATGGCATAGAAATAGGTCTAAAATTGTCAACATTATCAATGTCTCCCTTTTTATAAAGTGGCTTCACTACCGAGTACCTTAATCGGTCAGGAAACCGACCGCTCCTAAAGGAAAAGTTACAGATATGGCTGAGAACTGGGCTAACATACATAGAACAATACTTCAGTATTCTGCTAGATACCCCGCCATATCCATGAGAGTTCTTGGTCTTCAGTGATTTAATTATTAACTCAATCTCCCTCTTGTCAGTATCATGGAGGAGCATTTCAGGTAACAGTCTCGGAACACTTTTTTCTAAGAGCGCTATATGATTCCCTGTTGGGACTAGTTTTCCATTTAGTTCACCTACTATATTCAGAAAGTGATTATTAAATACTGTACATATATACGACTTATCAGTAACACGGACATTCCCACTACACACTGATTCTATATCCTCGACCTGTCTCTGCAGCCCAGCAACATCCTTTACGACTGACCATATGGTTTTAATTTTATCCTGAGACTTAGTTATTCTATCTGCATACCACATACTTCTTGCCTTCCTAATAAAATTTTTAAGCACTTTACAATACTGTTTGTAATGGGCTGCTGCATTTAGATTTTGACTGTTTCTAACGTTTTGATATGGAAATGGAAATGTCGTATGGCTAGGGCCTCCCGTCGGGTAGACCGTTCGCCTGGTGCAGGTCTTTCGATTTGACGCCACTTCGGCGACCTGCGCGTCGATGGGGATGAAATGATGATGATTAGGACAACACAACACCCAGTCCCTGAGCGGAGAAAATTTCCGACCCAGCCGGGAATCGAACACGGGCCCTTAGGATTGACAGTCTGTCACGCTGACCACTCAGCTACCGGGGCGGACACGTTTTGATATAATTGCCACTTTGTTCTACAAGATATTCTTATCCCTCTAGTCAGCCACCCAGGCTGCCTGTTTGTGCTAGTACCCTGTTTTAAACGTTCTGACGGAAAGCAACTTTCAAAGAGCATGAGAAAAGTCTTGAGAAAAGCATTATATTTATCGTCTACTGTATCAGCGCTATAAACATCTTGCCACTCTTGTTCCTTTATAAGGTTTACAAAGGTCTCTACAGCAACTGGATTAGCTTTCCTGAACAGCTGATGACTATATTTAACACGTGTTGCAGCACAAAAATCTTTTAAAGTTAAAATTTGTGCATCATGATCTGAAAGGCCATTCACCTTTTTGCTAACAGAATGCCCTTCTGGTAATGAGGAATGAACAAAAATGTTGTCTATGGTTGTTCTACTGTTCCCTTGCACTCTCGTTGGAAAGAATACGGTTTGCATAAGATTATATGAATTAAAGAGGTCTACCAGTATCCTCTTCCTTGCACAATCACTTATACAATTAATATTGAAGTCACCACATATAGCGCGACTGCTACGGTCGCAGGTTCGAATCCTGCCACGGGCATGGATGTGTGTGATGTCATTAGGCTAGTTAGGTTTAAGTAGTTCAAAGTTCTAGGGGACTGATGACCACAGATGTTAAGTCCCATAGTGCTCAGAGCCATTTGAACCATTCACCACATATAACTAACTTTTTGTATTTCCTATAAAGTGAACCAAGAACCTCCTCTAGCTTTAACAAAAATGTTGTGAAATCGGAGTCTGGGGATCTATAAATAACAACAGTTAGAAATTTAGCTCCGTTAAATTTAACCACACCTGCACAACAATCAAACACCTTTTCAGTGCAGTACTTTGAAACATCAATGGACTCAAATGGGATGCCGTTTTTCACATACATGGCTACTCCCCCACACCGCAAAGAGCTCCTCGAAAAGCTGCCAGCCAACCTGTATCCTGGTAAAGGAAGCCTCTGAATTATCTCCTTATTTAAGAAGTGTTCAGATATACCAATAATTTCAGAGTCAACATCTATAAGCAGTTCACTAACTTTATCTCTAATACCTTGTATATTTTGATGAAATATACTAATTCCCTCATTACTCGGATACCTAAGTTTTGTCAAAAGTGATTCCCTTGTTAGAGAGACTTCCCTTAAGCAGGAATACATATCAGCTGACTTCAATCTAAATAAGGTGCAGCTCTAACACCCACTACTGCAGGAATTTTCCCATGAGTGATCCCACCAACCCCACCTATGCTGTCACCTATAAGCTTTGCCAACCTCCTCTTCCCATACCTGTTGAGGTGCAGGCCATGTCTAGTGAAACCCGTCCTGCTGATAGACACCACCGACACCACTTAAATGTGACCCATGCCTTCTGTCATCAGCACACCCCCAAGTCTCATGTTATCACGCCTGACGGCTGTATTAAGATGAGGCCGATCGTGACGCTGAAACAGTTCCACGAAATGCACATTCGTGTTGCCAGTCTGAGTGGCTATCTTTTCCAGGTCACCATCTATGTTATACTCCCCATCCCTACCAATACTATTACCAGCCCCACCCACAATCACTACCTGATCCTCTTTAGTAAAATCCCTACATAACCCCCCTATGTTAACAGTCACCTGAGCCAACCCTGCATTAGGCTTTACAATGCTGGTGACCTGGTACTCACTCCCCAGCACTTCCTGCAACTGCTGACCTACACCTCTGCCATGAGAACTACCTAACAGCAGAACCTTCTTCTTCCTCTTCGACTTTGCAACTGTTCTAGGCACAGTAACTACTGAGGTCTGCTGCATACTTCCTACATCTACAGCTACTAGAGATTCCTCTCCACTAGACTCTGACAGTTGGTCATATCTATTGTAAACACCAACAGTAAAACTATCTGAAAATCTTCTTCTCCTAGCAGATCTCTTGCCAACAGCCAGCTCTCATTCCCCAACCTCCTTCTCCCTCCTCATCCTATCTAGCTCCTCCTGTGCGTTTTTCAACTGCACCTGAAGGGCACAGATCTTACGCTCCTGCTCCTCTATCAACTTACTCTTGCTACATAACCTGCAGTTCCAGGAGAGGATCTCACCAGAATGCCCACTGGCTTCCCCACTGCATTCCCCCCAATGAAAATACTTCGAACAAGTCTCACACCGCAATCCACTACTCACGAACCTACGGCAAAGCCCACACTTCTCACTCATGGTAAAATTTTACTTTTTCTAAGTTCCGCTACTTCAATAAAAAGATGTTACAAACCTGACTACAATAATCACAAACTTACTCTACAAGGGAAGTAACGACTATTATTAACAGTATTAATAGACAACAAATGTGAATATAACAAAAGACTAATACAGAAAGAGAATCAAACGTCTAATGACACAGTAACGAAGCTGAAAACAGTTCCCAAAAGGTTCTTCTGAAATTATTTCACCAGAAAACACCAAGAACACCGGTTGAAGACTACTAAAGTTCCTAAATAAACCACTATACACAAACAATTAATTAGTACTTAGCTTTCGATGCGCCGCTACAGCTGCAACTGGTCAGCGCGGAATGTGAACACAGGCAAGAGGTTAAGTTGCTCGATACGAAACACTCACAAATATCAGGTCACAACACAAGAAAGGCAGAGGTGAATGAAGAAACCACTAATAAGTCACTTATATAGTAAATATTATCACAAAAACCGTTAAAATACGTATCTGAAACCTAAAAATATATGAAAACTTAGAGAGCGATCTCACACGCAGTCACTCGCTTCCACGAACTCACGCGATTTGTAAATGGTTGCGAAAACACACTTGACCTCTTAGCTACAAACAATCCAGAGCTAATAGAGAGCATCATGACTGATACAGGGATTAGTGATCACAAGGTCGTTATAGCTAGGCTCAATACTGTTTCTTCCAAATCCATCAGAAACAAACGCAAAATAATTTTATTTAAAAAAGCGGATAAAGTGTCACTAGAAGCCTTCCTAAGAGACAATCTCCATTCCTTCCGAACTGACTATGCAAATGTAGACGAGATGTGGCTGAAATTCAAAGATATAGTAGCAACAGCAATTGAGAGATTCATACCTCATAAATTGGTAAGAGATGGAACTGATCCCCCATGGTACACAAAACAGGTCCGAACGCTGTAGCAGAGGCAACGGAAAAAGCATGCGAAGTTCAGAAGAACGCGGAATCCCGAAGACTGACTACAATTTACAGACGCGCGAAATTTGGCACGGAATTCAATGCGAGATGCCTTTAATAGGTTCCACAACGAAACATTGTCTCGAAATTTGGTAGAAAATCCGAAGAAATGCTGGTCTTATGTAAAGTACACAAGCGGCAAGACGCAGTCAATACCTTCGCTGCGCAGTGCCGATGGTACTGTTACCGACGACTGTGCCGCTAAAGCGGAGTTATTGAACGCAGTTTTCCGAAATTCCTTCACCAGGGAAGAAGAATGGAATATTCCAGAAACTGAAACACGAACAGCTGCTAGCATGAGTTTCTTAGAAGTAGATACCTTAGGGGTTGCGAAGCAACTCAAATCGCTTGATACGGGCAAGTCTTCAGGTCCAGATTGTGTACCGATTAGGTTCCTTTCAGATTACGAGGATACAATAGTTCCCTACTTAGCAATCATATACAACCGCTCGCTCACCGATAGATCTGAACCAACAAATGGGAAAATTGCGCAGGTCGTACCAGTGTTTAAGAAGGGTAGTAGGAGTAATCCATCGAACTACAGACCTATATCATTGACGTCGGTTTGCAGTAAGGTTTTGGAGCATATACTGTATTCAAACATTATGAACCACCTCGAAGGGAACGATCTATTGATACGCAATCAGCATGGATTCAGAAAGCATCGTTCTTATGCAACGCAGCTAGCTCTTTATCCGCACGAAGTAATGGCCGCTATCGACAGGGGATCTCAAGTTGATTCCGTATTTCTAGATTTCCGGAAAGCTTTTGACACCGTTCCTCACAAGCGACTTCTAATCAAGCTGCGGGCCTATGGGGTATCGTCTCAGTTGTGCGACTGGATTCGTGATTTCCAGTCAGAAAGGTCGCAGTTCGTAATAATAGACGGCAATTCATCGAGTAAAACTGAAGTGATATCAGGTGTTCCCCAGGGAAGCGTCCTGGGACCTCTGCTGTTCCTGATCTATATAAATGACCTGGGTGACAATCTGAGCAGGTTGTTCGCAGATGATGCTGTAATTTACCGTCTAGTAAGGTCATCCGAAGACCAGTATCAGTTGCAAAGCGATTTAGAAAAGATTGCTGTATGGTGTGGCAGGTGGCAGTTGACGCTAAATAACGAAAAGTGCGAGGTGATCCACACGAGTTCCAAAAGAAATCTGTTGGAATTCGATTACTCGATAAATAGTACAATTCTCAAGGCTGTCAATTCAACTAAGTACCTGGGTGTAAAAATTATGAACAACTTCAGTTGGAAAGACCACATAGATAATATTTTGGGGAAGGCGAGCCAAAGGTTGCGTTTCATTGGCAGGACACTTAGAAGATGCAACAAGTCCACTAAAGAGACAGCTTACACTACACTCGTTCGTCCTCTGTTAGAATATTGCTGCGCGGTGTGGGATCCTTACCAGGTGGGATTGACGGAGGACATCGAAAGGATGCAAAAAAAGGACAGCTCGTTTTGTATTATCACGTAATAGAGGAGAGAGTATGGCAGATATGACACGCGAGTTGGGATGGAAGTCATTAAAGCAAAGACGTTTTTCGTCGCGGCGAGATCTATTTACGAAATTTCAGTCACCAACTTTCTCTTCCGAATGCAAAAATATTTTGTTGAACCCAACCTACATAGGTAGGAATGATCATCAAAATGAAATAAGAGAAATCAGAGCTCGAACAGAAAGGTTTAGGTGTTCGCTTTTCCCGCGCGCTGTTCGGGAGTAGAATGGTAGGGAGACAGTATGATTGTGGTTCGATGAACCCTCTGCCAAGCACTTAAATGTGAATTGCAGAGTAATCATGTAGATGTAGATGTAGAATATGAGTTTAGGTGTTCGTTTTTCCCGCGCGCTGTTCGGGAGTGGAATGGTAGGGAGACAGTATGATTGTGGTTCGATGAACCCTCTGCCAAGCACTTAAATGTGAATTGCAGAGTAATCATGTAGATGTAGATGTAGAATATGAGTTTGCCACAGGAAAGACACATTACAAATGCGAAGGCACAGTGTGGTTAGTAACTTAGCACACATCAATATACTTTGAGCATCATCACTGTTTGAAGGTCCGGTGACTGTAGAAATACTGTTGTGGCTTCCACGTAAAAAGTGACAACGAATATTCGACCAGTCTTTGTAAAAACAAATTTGCAGGTTAGAGTTCTGGCGAATAAAACCATTGAACGACATGACGCGATGAGTAGTCTGTCACTTCGCCTTCAACAATGTGAGCATAATTTCTCGATAAATCATCTGAAACAAATAAATTCACTAAACAAATTCAGTGTGGTTCATGGTGTGGGTTCCTGTAGTCATGTCCTAGTTCATGAACCACGGGCAACGTATGAGTGGCCAAGTAAGTGGTCCCGACAGGCGGGATACCAGTTACTTTGGAATAAGGCAGGGCATCTCGGACATATTCTGAGTCGTGGTCACCTTTGTGCTCATACGGCAAAGACTACCAAATCCACCGGTTAGTCCCTCAACCGTTAGGGGTAATACCCAATGGGACTCGGGGCAAGTAAGGCTAGCAACCTGCTTCCCTGGTACTTTGAATATGTTGCTGGCAACAACCAGAGCAAAATGCCTCGGACCTTTGGAGGTGACGGAGTCCCACCTCTAACTGACAAACCAGGGACTCCTAAGATACGACTTGGCAAACAAATGGTAATGAGATGGGGAGCTATTAATATCAATGGAGGCTACTCTGGGAAGAAGGTAGAGCTGGCAGAGGCTGCAAGTAAGATGGGGCTGGACGTTTTAGCTGTTAGTGACATTCGGGTAAGGGGTGAGAAAGACGAGGAAGTGGGAGAATACAAGGTCTACCTGTCAGGAGTCAAAGCAGGAATAGCACAATGGGGTGTAGGGCTTTACATCAGGAAAGAAATGGAACCCAGCGTAGTTGCAATAATGTATGTAAACGAACGACTGATGTGGATAGATTTGACAGTGTCTAGCAAGAAAATTAGGATTGTGTCAGTATATTCACATTGTGAAGGGACAGATCAAGATAAGATGGATAGTTTTTATGAGGCACTCAGTGATGTCGTTGTTAGAGTAAAGGAACAAGGACAGTGTTCTGCTCATGGGTGATTTTAACGCCAGGATTGGAAATCGAACAGAAGGGTATGAACAGGTTATGGGTAAATTTGGAGAGGATATGGAGGCCAACAGGAACGGGAAACAACTCTTGGATTTCTGTGCCAGTATGGGCTTAGTAATCACAAACTCCTTTTTAAAACATAAGAACATTCACCGGCATACTTGGGAAGGCAGGGGAACCAGATCTGTCATCGACTATATAATAACAGATCAGGGATTCAGGAAGGCTGTAAGGGACACACGTGTATTCAGGGGATTCTTTGATGATACTGATCATTATTTAATCTGCAGTGAAATTGGGATTGTGACGCCGAAAGTGCAGGAGGTCAGGTCCATATGTAGGAGGATAAGAGTGGAGAAACTTCAGGATAAGGAAATCAGGCACAAGTACATAACAGCGATCTCAGAAAGGTACCAGTTAGTTGAATGTAGTCAATTACAGTCATTGGAAAAGGAATGGACAAGGTACAGGGACACAGTACTAGAAGTGGCTAAAGAATGTCTTCGAACAGTAGTGTGTAAAAGTAGGATGAAGCAAACAGCTTGGTGGAATGACACAGTCAAGGCAGCCTGTAAAAGGAAAAAGAAGGCGTATCAAAAATGGCTACATACTAGAACTCAGGTAGACAGAGAAAGTTATGTTGAAGAAAGAAACAAAGCCAAACAGATAATTGCTGCATCCAAGAAGAAATCTTGGGAAGACTTTGGAAACAGGTTGGAGACTATGGGTCAAGCTGCTGGAAAACCATTCTGGAGTGTAATTAGCAGTCTTCGAAAGGGAGGTAAGAAGGAAATGACAAGTATTTTGGACAGGTCAGGAAAACTGCTGGTGAATCCTGTGGATGCCATGGGCAGATGGAGGGAATATTTTGAAGAGTTGCTCAATGTAGGTGAAAATACGATCAGTAATGTTTCAGATTTCGAGGTAGAATGGGATAGGAATGATGATGGAAATAGGATCACATTTGAGGAAGTGGAGAAAATGGTCAATAGATTGCAGTGCAATAAAGCAGTTGGGGTGGATGAAATTAAGTCAGAACTCATCAAATACATTGGAATGTCAGGTCTTAAATGGCTACACAGGATAATTGAAATGGCCTGGGAGTCAGGACAGGTTCCATCAGACTGGACAAAAGCAGTAATCACACCAATCTTTAATCATGGAAACAGAAAAGATTGTAACAACTACAGAGGTATCTCTTTAATCAGCGTTGTGGGTAAAATCTTCTGAGGTATTGTTGAAAGGAAAGTGCGAGTATTAGTTGAGGACCAATTGGATGAAAATCAGTGTGGGTTTAGGCCTCTTAGAGGTTGTCAGGACCAGATCTTTAGCTTACGGCAAATAATGGAGAAGTGTTATGAGTGGAACAGGGAATTGTATCTATGCTATATAGATCTAGAAAAGGCATATGACCGAGTTTCTAGGAGGAAGTTATTGTCTGTTCTACGAGATTATGGAATAGGAGGCAAACTTTTGCAAGCAATTAAAGGTCTTTACATGGATAGTCAGGCAGCAGTTAGAGTTGACGGTAAATTGAGTTCATGGTTCAGAGTAGTTTCAGGGGTAAGACAAGGCTGCAACCTGTCTCCACTGTTGTTCATATTATTTATGGATCATATGTTGAAAACAATAGACTGGCTGGGTGAGATTAAGATATGTGAACACAAAATAAGCAGTCTTGCATATGTGGATGACTTAGTTGTGACGGCAGATTCGATTCAAAGTTTGCAAAGTAATATTTTAGAGCTAGATCAGAAATGTAAGGACTACGGTATGAAGATTAGCATCTCCAAAACGAAAGTAATGTCAGTGGGAAAGAAATATAAACGGATTGAGTGCCAAATAGGAGGAACAAAGTTAGAACAGGTGGACAGTTTCAAGTACTTAGGATGTATATTCTCACAGGATGGCAACATAGTGAAAGAACTGGAAGCGAGGTGTAGCAAAGTTAATGCAGTGAGCGCTCAGCTACGATCTACTCTCTTCTGCAAGAAGGAAGTCAGTACCAAGACTAAGTTATCTGTGCACCGTTCAATCTTTCGACCAACTTTGTTGTATGGGAGCGAAACCTGGGTGGATTCAGGTTACCTTATCAACAAGGTTGAGGTTACGGATATGAAAGTAGCTAGGATGATTTCAGGTACTAGTAGATGGGAACAATGGCAGGAGGGTGTCCACAATGAGGAAATCAAAGAAAAACTGTGAATGAACTCTATAGATGTAGCAGTCAGGGCGAACAGGCTTAGATGGTGGGGTCTTGTTACACGCATGGGAGAAGCAAGGTTACCCAAGAGACTCATGGGCTCAGCAGTAGAGGGTAGGAGGAGTCGGGGCAGACCAAGGGGAAGGTACCTGGATTCGGTTAAGAATGATTTTGGAGTAATAGGTTTAACATCAGAAGAGGCACCAATGTTAGCACTGAATAGGGGATCATGGAGGAATTTTATAAGGGGGACTATGCTCCAGACTGAAAGCTGAAAGGCATAATCAGTCTTAAATGATGATGATGAACAAATTCAGTATGGCGATATTACAAGATTCATTACAATAACTAGCAGATACTGATATTTATGAATGAAAGTACTATTATTTCATAAAAATACGCAATACGAGATATCATTTACTTTACCTCTTACTACGAAGGCTAAAAGAGAAGTAAGATATTAGAGAAGGATGTCTACGCTACATTCACATATAATTTCTTTTGTTTTAGAAAAATTAAAGTTATTTCTCACAGTGGTCTCTTTTTCCATTTCATATACACAGCCTGTGAATTTTCATTAAAATTTGTTAATCATTTACATTGCCCATTATTTATAGTATAATAATCATTAACACATTGAAATTTCTTCGCTTAATGTTTTTTACGAGCTGCATTTTAGTAGTCAAGTTATTAGCAAACTAAATAGACTCCATAACCTGCAGTCCTGTTCTTCCTGTCATCACACTTCACTGATTTGAGCGACACGATCATTCTACCGTGTGGACTGAATGTGTACATTCACTATCATTATCACCAACAATGTTTCACCTGTCTTCCATTGCGAGAGTACCTGCTGTATTCTGGCCATTGTAGCATGCACGGAACTAAAATTAACAGCGAGTCGAATTGTGGCTAAGATTTTGTCACAGAAGAAGACTGCGCTGTCATGTGCGCCGTTATGTCCACAACCCACCCACGATGCTGTGCCACACATAACAAACATCTGTTGACTGTGTTGTTCCTTTCCCAAGAAAAAGCGACTTCTCTCCAACAAGCTGGCTGCGCTATTCGTCTTCCCTTATTGGCTCTCGTGGATCCATTCAGTTTTTAACAGTTTGATAGTTTCTACATTTACTCATTCCTTTTACATTTCAGTCTACCTTCAACACTAATCAGAATTTAAAACGGCCACCATACAGCCTCCGCCAGTCATCAGGCACTCTGAAACATGACCTTATGCGGTCGCAAGAAGGACGGCACAGCGGCACTCAGCTCAAACATCGTAAGAGAGCATCGTACTTCGAAACGGTGCATAATCGTTACACCACCATACCTTAAGGGGAGTTGGAACACCCTATCCCGACAATGTTAAATTTAGTGACTTGGCTTCCCTCTGTTTCAGGACCACTGTAGCCATTGACATGAAACTTTTAAAGGACGTTAAACTGTATGTTCTGAGTCTATTGAACCACAATAATTGCATTTCAGCCACTGCTTTCGGAAATAAAATTTTTTAATAACACGATTAAAATTTTGTGTACATTTTTTGGACGTAATCCTAAATAATTATAATTATACACAACACTATGTTCTCCGCCGGCCGGAGTGGTCGAGCGGTTCTAGGCGCTACAGTCTGGAGCCGAGCGACCGCTACGGTCGCAGGTTCGAATCCTGCCTCGGGCATGGATGTGTGTGATGTCCTTAGGTTAGTTAGGTTTAAGTCGTTCTAAGTCCTAGGCGACTGATGACCTCAGCAGTTAAGTCGCATAGTGCTCAGAACCAGCCACTATGCTCTTCTTTTAGTTCAGTAGACTCGGGATATGTAAGTTATTACTCCCTGAAAATTTGAATTCTCTACTCGAAATGGTTTCTGAAAAATGCAACAGAAAATGTTAATTTTCAGGAAGGGCTTCTGAAGTTTAGAGAGACTGTAACTCAATACATGCTTAATTTTTTTATTTTTATTTTTAGTCCCTCAGAAGCACCCTGCGCCACACAGTATATCATCCTCTTGCTCTTTTTCCATGTTTTTTCTTCTTTTCTTCTTTCTGGACTCCTTACTGGCCAACTGTGCTGCATACTCTGCTTTATCAATGCGAACCTTGTCCACTTGTTCAAGTTTTCTGATGCAGTTTGCTCCAGGATTAATTCCCATATGCTGTAGCACTTTCATCCTACCAATGTTCACATCATTAAAAGGAATAACAACATCACTGATCCCCCACTTCAGTGCCTTCATTCCAAGAAAAACATTTTTTTTGGTAAGCGAGTCCATGTAATATTATTGAACGACTCATTGGGATTTTGAGTCAGACCATGCAGACACTTCTCCAGTAATTAAGGATTTGCCAGGTCTCTCTGTAAATGGGTTTTACGATATCCATGACTGCTGCTGGGATAGAATGTTTATGGCTGTATGCACTGTTTGAGTACTGGGCACTGCGGTAATTGCACCATGAATCAGGTCCAGGAGGGCAAAGGTGGCGTACTGCTTTTTCATCAGTTGACAGTCTGTGTAACAAGGTAGCCCATACTGCCTGCTTCATTTTCAACAAATCCTCAATATTATTTCTAATGGCTGTCCCATAATACTGCGGTAGTTCATGAATCATTTTGTCTGTCAGCCTGTCTCTTATAGTTTTGCCATCAGAAAGTTTCTTGTCTCTCAAACTTTGTTTCAGCTTCCTCAACCTGGTGCCCATCCTATTCTGGACATGGCCCACAGCCTTCTATATAAAAAAAATAACCGATTTTATTAGATCTTGAAGTATGCACGTAAAAATTTCAACATTTTCAATCAGTATAGATTATACGTATTTTAACATTTACGTATTTTAACATTTTCAACCAGTGTAGATTATACGTATTTAAAAACTAAAATACTTCCCATGTGAGTTTATGAGTGATCATTTTATTTGGAAAATTGCAAATTTTATAATGAGATACAAATCTGAAAATGTGAAAAAAAAACTTTTTTTTCCGTTGTAACTCCCCTTATGGCTAAGGAGAAAGTGTCACTTAGCACATTAACGATAGATTTTGAAAAGGTGAATTGCTACTTAGCTCGAGAAATTGCCATCAACTGCATGGAGAAAATGCTGGACGAAAATATTGATGATTTGATGTTGAAACGAAAGATTAATGTTGCTCTAACCTGAGTTTCATATGTCCGGAAAACTGCCGACAAAAAGGAATGGTCGAGCCTCTTACTCCCTTTCAATGAGTTTGCGTTGCCAAGCAATGTGATGACGACGTAAGACAATTGTTCAGATATGACCGTGCAGCTTTTCAATGGGTCCCTTCTCTGAAAGGCAGAATGTCCATGAGCACAAAGTCAGCGATGTATGCAACTTTCAATCTGATGCAACAAGAAGTGGACCTTGACAAGAGTAAAGGTACAGTGATTGGCGGTGTACACCTTTTACACAAAGTTATGTGGATTGTAACTACAACAGCCACGTTAGAACCCGTATCTGACATCCATATGGACTGTGTGCAAAAACACATAAGATGTAACGGTGTATTAGTTTTTGATGAGTATCCTAGTAATGTTCGTTACCAAGAAACCAAAGAACAGAACGCTCGCTTTGTGATTTAATGCTCTCGTACACAATTAACCTTCTCCCTAAGAACAGCCGTTACAGAGTCACAAGAAAACTTTTTATCCGACGAGACGAACAGAAGGAACTTCCTCTCAATACTGATGACTGAAATGGCACCAAGCGGCATTGCAGTTAACCATGCACAAGAAGAAAACGATATGATGGTAATGTACAGCGCTGTAACAAAGGCTGCTGGTTTTGATAGTGTCACCAGCATAGGTTGAGACAAGTATTTCGGGAAGAGTGGGAGGGATAAGTCCCACAGAGTTCTGTGCTATTCAGCAATTCAATACACGGGGTATTTGTGGGGATCCTTAACTGACTTTTCCACTTCTAGTGCTACGTTCTGGCATGTTGCAAACTGGACAGGTCAGTTTGTCCAGTATAATGGCCCGCTCCCTGTCAGTAATTTTGCAACTGTGCTCGTACTGTGAGTGCCTACCTGTCCCTTTGTTCGGGGCAGGCAAGTATTGCTGGGGAGCCACAGTGAGCAGATTCGGCAGTTGCCTTGGAGACTATACGGTGAGCAGATGTATGTCTCAGCCAGGCAATGATCGGAGAGCACTGTATCTTGCCATGTGTTAGAGTAACAGCTACCTTGAGGACTACATAGCGAACGGGCACCTCCTCAGACAGACAAACGCTACAGCATGCAGTGAATAAACGTATGTTTATGTAACAAGTTGTGTTCTGTCTTATCATTTAACTGAATATAAGGGGATGGCAGTGAGTCCTCTGGCACTATACACTCAAAACTTAACTGTACCAATGCAGGGCCAGAAGCCTGCAAATGAATAGCGTACAATATCTTTTTTTCTCTCCACGCAGCATGCCTGTGTGACAATACTTCAGTCCGCTTTGGACAAAGGAAGACCAAAAGTCAGCATTGTTTACGAGAGAAACCCTTCCATGTCTGACTCGGTATTTCAAACAGCCAGGCGCAAAAGCTCGCCAAATTTCTAAAGTAGTGGAAAAGTTTCTTGTGACATTGTATGGTGGACACACGAACAGAGATGCACTAGGCAACGCTCCCTAATGATAACACACTGCCTAACAACTGCTAGGGAATAGAGGCATTGTTGGACAGGAATAATCACAGGCAATGATGGACGACATGAAACACAGTACATGTGTAATATAGGTGGAGTAGTATATTTATCACGAAAAATAGTACAGATTTCGCCACATGGGAAAGCAAGATAACAGACATAAATATCGTTTGTACAGTATTTGACACAGATCAGACACCCAACGGAAAGGTCAATATCGGACTATCAGTATGGAACATGCCCTCCTCTGGCACTAATGTGCATTTTTCACCTGTTATTCATGCCTGTCTACCAACTGTTGAGAAGTCCTTGGGCGATATTGTTCCTCTCTCAAGGCGGTTTTAGGTTCTTGCACGGCTCGGGGAGTGGGTGCTCGTTGAGAAATAGATTTGACAAGAGCATCCCAGGCACGTTCTATAGGGTTTAGGTCCAGGGAGTCCGCAGATCATTCCATACAACAAACAGTCGGAACCTACCGCACCCCTAAAAAGCTAGGCGCGGTCCACAATAATTTCCCTGCAATATCCCTGTCCTGTAATTGTACCTCACACAAAGATATGCAATGGTGTTCTGCCATTGCGCATGATGTCTGTCCACACTCATAACGTCCAGGCAATTTTTGCTATAGAGCCGAGGCCGGGAACTTGCAGTCTCTAGTGATGGACACTCACCTGAAGATGGCTGGACGACTGCCAGCCGAAATATCGTGGCAAGAAGTCAACATGGTCTGCCTGCAATTCTGAAACCTCATCGAACATTCAGTACACCTGGAAAACTTCAAGAATAACAACAATACTGGTGACGTTCTTGAACATTCAGTCGTGTGTAACAGTAACTCCACATTAACCAGAGGCCAGACTCACTTTCCACAGTGGAGCGGGATTGTCGGAGATCACTCTGGATCACTGTTGCTGACCCTAACCAACTAGCTCCCTACACGGGTCCACTGAAGAACGGGATACAACCCGTCAGCGTTGACCAATGACGTCAGAATTTGCCAGAGATCATTTATTACACAGATGTAACAGCTGAGAGGAGTTTTCAGAAACAGGAGAGAAAAAATATGGTAGACATATATCAAGGCGAGTGATATTTCGACCTTAATGCTAAGGATATTGCTTGTTTGTGCCCTAGTGCTTCTTTGGAAAATAAAGGGGTTCAAAAATGATTCAAATGGCTCTGAGCACTATGCGACTTAACTTCTGAGGTCATTAGTCACCTAGAACTTAGAACTAATTAAACCTAACTAACCTAAGAACATCACACACATCCATGCCCGAGGCAGGATTCGAACCTGCGACCGTAGCGGTCTCTCGGCTCCAGACTAGCGCCCAGAACCGCACGGCCACTCCGGCCGGCTGGAAAATAAAGGGTAAAAAAGGGATAGAAGTAGCAGTAGCATTATCCATGGCTGGAAAGTAAAGACATTAATATCTATGAGCAACCCAATACGTCATTGTTCAAAGCCGACGGTTTGTATCCCGTGCTTCAGTAGACCCCCCTACACCAATGAACTCTTTCTCGACGATAGTGTGGCTGAAGTGGGGTGCATTCAACAAACTTCCGAGCACACATACCAGCCTGATTTAATCGCCGCGAAATCAGTCTGACAGGTGTATTAGTAACCGTTGCAAAATCTGCAGCGATCTGCCTAGGAGGAGATGTCTGTTCCTTTTGGCCATTAGGGCTAGGTCCGCATACGACGGCCGGCATGCTTTCGCATAACATGTCCACATTCAGCGGCCTTGTCTAGGCGCGGGCAGACACTCTTGGACACACTCGTTACTGTGGCCACAGTAGAGACACTTTGACCGGGCCAGTAGCGACACTTTGACCGTCTTCGAGCCGTCCAACGGTTTGCCCTCGATCGTATGCTCTCAAATATCTTGCAGGCGTGTTGCCGTACCACACGGAATGTCGCACTAAACGGTTACACAACAATCTCCATCAAACACTATATTGCTTAAACTATCGAATACGTACAGAGCGTTCGTCAACCGCTTCACTGCAGTTAACACGTCTATTTCCTTTATTACTGTCACATTGGTCGGGTGTTGCGTAGCAATTGTTGATTGTGGCAGTTGTTCCCTAACAATTGTTTAGCAGTGTAACTCTAACTAGGCGGCAAAATGCAAAATCCAACTTGCGAGATTTCCACCTACTCAAGACGCCGCCCAGCACAATTTTTCATATCTACCTACATAGTAGGTATATACGAATAGCATGGCTGAGTAACGAAAAGAATCCGTCAGTTTGGGGCTAGAAACGTAAAAGAGGAGGGGTGAGTCCCATAACAGCAACGAAAAATGCAGTTCCAGATTCCTTACTGAAAAAGATATCTTGCAGATGACCTAGTATTCTTTGTTTAAAAAACCGTCCATCTCCCGTGTGTCACCCTGTATAATTTGAAAACTTTGCTTTCAAGCTTTATATCTTCGTAATAGGCGGTATAAAAAAAAACGTTTAAGCAGTGAGAAGTGCGGGAAACTTAACACACTACGAGAAGGTCCAAGTGCTTTTCGTCATAGGACCCAAGGATCCAGAGAAAACGATTATAGACAAAAAACTGAAAAATACTAAAATTTTGAGGCTATTCGGCCCCTCCCAGGAGGTCGAAAACTTGGATTCTACACTACAGAATACCTACGCACAACATACTAAATGTTTATAAAATTCGGACCTGTTGTAAGTTACTTGCACAGATTACCATTCCACTTGCCATGTGCGGAGACGCGGTTATAGCGTACACCCTCGTGCATCAACGCCCCATCTAGCCGCAACATTTGGTTGCCAGACATAGCACATCTTCAAATGGAGCAACCCTTCCTGTGACTTTCCGTCAATTATTTTATAGCCTGTTTTGCAAAGAACTGAGTTAACTGTGCTTTATACCGACTTATGTGGCACGCCATCCACCAATAAATAGACAATAGTTTGTTTCTAATCTCAGTTGCATTTCAGGAAGTGCACGATTTTACAGGTCTCTAAATTAAAAATTAGTGTCCAGTTCTTATTGATAGCCACATCATCTGTGAGGAATCTGAGGTTGCAGGTATTATTACCCGCCAATACTTAATACGCACCATCAAGTGAACTGGCCTTATGACAGTTCCCTGGGGCACATCCCAAATTAATTCTCTTTTGTGAATGGCTCGTCTGTCCAGACTTACGTACTGAGGCATGTCTGTCGAGAAATCTTCAACTTATTTCACACATGGCTTGATCTTCTGTACAAATATATAAGGGGCAGACAAATGAAACCAAACACCTGTCACAACAAGACCATGGAATGTTTCCATTTAAAACTAATTTCCAAACACGTTAAGACATTTAGCCAACTGAGAGACGAGATGATCAAATCCTGTTTCGTAGAACCCAGTCAGCCGCTGACAGATCCACAACCGCAACCACTTTTGCACATCCTCACCTGACTGGAACCGTCAAAGTGAAAATCATATGGTGAACGATCCGGGATTTGCAGAGGATGTTGCAGTGTTTCCCAACAAAATCAATGAATCATGGCCTTCGTCTGATTAGCAGCATCGAGCGGGCGTTATCGTACAACTGGTTGATTCCATTCCACAGTATTCCTGAGTGTTTTGACTTTATGGTGCATCACAGTTTCTGCAAAGTGTCTTCGTAGTACAGCGCATTGGTTGTGGTTTAACGCTCGAGGAACTTTACGAGCAGAATGGCCCTGCAGTCAAAGACGGTCATCATCATCTTACCAGAACTTGTGTGAACAGCTTTGGATTTCTTCGACAGAGGAGGTGTCGGATGTTTCATCTACATCTACATACGTACACTGCAAGCCACCGTACTGTGCGTGATGGAGAGCATTCTGTACCATTACTAGTCATTTCCTTTCCTGTTCCACTCGCAAATAGAGCGAGGGAAAAACGGCTATCTATATGCACCCATATGAGTCCTAATTTATCGAATCTCATCTTCATCGTCCTTACGTGCAATATATGTTGGCGGCAGTAGAATCGTTCAGCAGTCAGCTTCAAATACCGGTTCTCTACATTTTCTCAATAGTGTTTCTCGAAAAGAATGTCACCTTCCCTCCACAGATTGCCATTTGAGTTCCCAAAGCACATCCGTAACACTTATGTGTATTCGAACCTACTGGCAACAAACCTAACAGCCCAATTTGATGTCTTCCTTCAGTCTGACCTGGTACGGATCCATACACTTGAGCAGTACTCAAGAACAGGTCGCACCAGCGTCCTATAAGCAGTATACTTCACAGGTAACCAACCACTCCTTCCTAAATTCTACCAATAAACCGAAGTCCACCATTCGTCTTTCCTGCCACCGTTCTCACATGCTCTTTCCATTTCATATCACTTTGCAGCGTTATTTTCACATATTTAAACAACTTGACTGTGTGAAGTAGGACACTAGTAAAACTGCGTACTGTAAGACCTTCGGTACACACACCATCAGATTATTTGACTTGTCTCTCTAGCGAAGTAGGCGAGTGTCAGCAATATGTCTCGTGGTCTTATCGTGGCGTGTTTATCTTCTGCCGTTAGGTCAGACGATAGAAATGCCACTTGCACGCTTAGAGTAGCAGATTGACAGTGACCAACTTTAAACAGAACTTGATTAATTTTCACACACATTTATTAAAATAATAAAGATCATAGACATTACGTAACTTGATTCTGGATGCTGTTTACAATTGACAATCTGAAGTTCCTTTGGTCTAGGCACGTTAATCTTATTCTCACATCTCTCTGATACTTGACAAAGTATCTTTTCATTTGTCTTCATGGCTATGGACAGGAATATGATAATCTTATTAGGCGCAGACTGAAACTTGACTACAGACTAATGCAGACTGTCTAATCGGAGGTCAGTACACTCGTTATAACACCTCGCGCGTTCAGGTATCACTGCGCGAGTGTGATCCGCGAGGAGAAAAGGTTCTACGTTAGCAGCAATTTCATTGGCTGCGTTACATATTAATACGCGGATCGGCGGAAGCAGAATTTGGTCCGTCTTTGTGGTAGTGCGGAGACGGACGAGCGCTGCGCCTGCGCTGTTGTGCTTAGCGGGGCGCGCTCTAGTGGGAAAGTTGTGTACGCGCTGACTGCGCGGGACTATGTACACAACAGAACATTACAGGTTTTTTCTTCCTATTCATCCCCATTAATTTACATTTTTCCACATTCAGAGCTAATTGCCATTCATCACACCAACTGGAAATGTTGTCTAAGTCGTCCTGTATCTTCCTACAGTCACTAATCTTCGACACCTTACCGCAAACCACAGCATCATCAGCAAACAACAGCAGATTGCTACCCACCCTGGCCGCCAAATCTTTTATGTACATAGAGAACAACAGCGGCTCTATCACACTTCCCTGTGACACACCTGACGATATCCTCGTCTCTGATGAACACTCGCCATCGGGGACAACACACTGGGTTCTATTACTTAGGATGTCTCCGAGCCACTCGCATACCTGTGAACTTATTTCATATGCTCGTATCTTTGCAAACAGCCTGCAGTGGGGCACCGTGTTAAATACTTTGTGGAAATCTGGAAATATGAAATCTGCCTATCGCCCTTCATCCATAGTTCCTCAGTTGACTTTGCCATTTGCTCTAGGGCTCGAAATGGTAGCAACACGTAAGATCATGATTACCTTCTTTCTCGACTGCAGGGGTCCTCTACTCGTCGAGTTCCTTGATAAGATTTCAAAGTAGCCAATGACTGGCAGTTTGCTTTAAATATTCAGAACTGTGAGATTGTGGACTTTACAAAATGAAAATGTAGTATCCTGTAACTACAGTTTTAACAATTCACAACTGGAATTGGCAACTCATAGCTGTGTGTAACATTTTGTAACGGTATGGAATGGAACGATCACCTAGGTTAAGTTGTAAGCAAAGTAGGTGATAGGCTTCGATTCCTCGGTACAATACTAGAAGAACACATTCAGTCAACAAAGGAGCTTGCTTACAAAACCCTCATGCGACTCATCCTAGAAGATTGCTCAGGTGTGAGAATCCGTATCAAAGAAGATTGCCGCGCGGGATTAGCCCAGCCGTTTAAGGCGCTGCAGTCATTGACTGTGCGGCTGGTCCCGGCGGAGGTTCGAGTCCTCCCTCGGGCATGGGTGTGTGTGTTTGTCCTTAGGATAATTTAGGTTAAGTAGTGTGAAAGCTTCGGGAATGATGACCTTGGCAGTTAAGTCCCATAAGATTTCACACGCATTTTTTGAAAGAAGATTAACAGCGAATATTGGACATTCATAGAGAATGACAGCACTAATAGTCACAGGTTTGTTTGACCCGTATGAGAGTGCCACGGAGAGGCTAAAAAAAAAAAAAAAAACTGAACTAGCAGACACTTGAAGACTAACGCAAACTATCCTGATAAAGCGGAATTAGTTTTAAGAAGTAGCTTTAAGTGATGAATCTAGGAATGTACCGAAACCCCCTACGACCTCTCCCACAAGGGGTCGCGAGGACAAGATTATGTTAATTGCAGTACGCGCAGAGGCATTAAAATTCTTCCCATGCTCCATACTGATTGGAATGGGAAAAAGCCCTAATAACTAGCTCGATTGGGAATACGACAGCCTAAGTCGCCCGTCGAAGTTCCTTCTGCTATGCACTTCTCAGTGGTTTGCAGGGTATCGATGTAGAGAACAAGCTTATCAATTCTGTCTTCGGATCATGTCACTCCCGTTCAAATAAATGAAAACAATGATTTCATGTTCTGCCTAACCGAATCGCAAACTTACAATTAATACAACTCTGGCGGCACTTATCGAGTTTAGAGGGACAAAATTTTCGGAAATATTTAATCTCACTTTTTGATCAGACTATGTTGATCTCGAAGATGTTATTCATTTTCATCCCCGATAAAAACTTTTTAATATATCGAGACAAAAAACATTTTTAATGAAAAATTTTTTTCTCATTTTTTACCGGACCACGAATATGTTATTTGCAAACATCATTCAAGCTAAATCCTAGCACATCAAAGCACTTGGATAAAATCGCCTCATTCAGTTTACACTAAAGTCAAATAACAGTGTAATTAAGTATTAGTTCGGTTTGTTCTACTAACTCGTAATGACTAGAATTTTCCCTGATTTGACCGAATTTCGTATGGTAAATTTGTTCGACGTTTGCCGTGATAGTGATTCAGCTATTGAATGGGCTTTCGGTCATGGTTTGCTGTAACGTGAGATGTTCTGTGAAGATGGGACGATTCGTTGGCGGTGCGAATAAAATGTTCTTAGAACGCAAGCAATCTGCCGACGGTCGTATTTGGCGCTGCTCGGGTGTCCCCCTAAACTCGATAAGTGCCACTCTGGCATTTATGTGAGGTGATAATCACTACGTTTGCATGCGACACGTCTTCCGAAAGACAAAAACCGAATTTCGGAAGCCGTTTTTCGCTGTCATGTTTACATATGAAGATCTGAAGCGGATTTGCTAGCCCAGTTCAATATGGCATCTGAAAAACAGCTGTTATACCGTTTCTAATTTAATCACCACAATCGCTATTTCTCTTCACTTAAATACTAGTGGTAGGCAGTTTCATGTTTCTGTCTCATATTTCTGCTTCAGTGCATAATAAGTCACCCCGTTCATACTGGTCCAATATCTTAAAAACAAGACGTAACCTTGCAATCCGAGCACTTTCCAAAAACAGTTGTGCGTTTACGTGAGAGCGAAAATCGATTGTGGAAGTTGGAAACCGGCAGCACAATCTAGACTGTGAATAGATTCTGGAGTGTTTATATGATCAACCAAAAATGTATTGTGAAATCTGTTTACGGGAACCCCATGTGAATATAGTGATATGCCTCACTTATTTAAAAGTTACCTCATTGAAAAAGGAGAGATAGACAGTAGTAGAATGTCACATCGAGATGTAGACACAGTCTGCTAAACCTTCTGTCTATCGATTATTATCGCTGAAGTGTCAACATTGAACATTAGATTTGAGAGTGAAATATTCAAATGTTGCAGTAACACAGGGAATCAGTGCAACGAATAAAAGTAACTTTAATTATTCTGATATCTAATGTATTTGTATACATAGTTTTCTTCAAAGTACTCACTATTATTTCTTTGTAAAAGAGTTGTCAAGGTCGAAACCCTTATCTGCCGCTGCACAGTTGTAAATAAAACACGATTGAAAAGGCGTGCATGTTTTGCAGATACACCTCCGCGGGAGGAAATATGATCAGAAGTTGTTTCATACGACGTTTTCTTATTCAACAATGGAAGCAGCGTAGACTGTTTGACACAGCAGTCGTTTTAAACAGAAACAATTGCAGTAGCATCAACTATTGTTTCTTGGTACGGGATTATATGTTGTATTGACAGGAGCGAATTTCGAGATTAATATTGCTAAACCATGTCTGATGTTGTTACGGTATGATTTATTTACAGTATAAATTTGTGAATTTGAAGGCGAAAATTACAAAGTGCTGTTTTTGTGATGGACTGCTTTATTTTCTAGCTACTTAGTAAGCTATTGCTGTTATACAATAAGTGTGGCGAAGGAAGAAATCGTTTCCGCACTAACGATTGTACATTTTCAGTTGTTTCCGTAGGAAATGAAGTATTTGTTATCTTTCATGAAGTACAATAGGCTTTCTTTTTATGGGGGTAGCTATTAATAATTAGTGTTTTAATTGCCATAGATGCGGGAAGTTGAACATCGTAAAAGTGTGTCCCTAAAAGCCTTGACTGATTTCCAATTACATTCTTCCCCAGGCCATGGATATACTGTTCAGCGTCTTCGACGTTGACGGGAATCCGTCCATTCTGCATTTAGTAACTGTAGTACAATAGCTGTAATGCGAAATAAGTTTTGAGAACAGTTTGAATCGTGTGAATCTATTTTAGCGCAATTATCGACAGTTGTATTCACGCGGTAAATGATTGGGCAATAGTTTGAACTGTATTAGCAATAGAAACATTTTAGAAATAGACCTCTCATTTTCTGTGCTAAATTTATTACTGTCGAACAAAGTTGACCTTGGATTATTCTTGTGTAATGCAGCTATTTATTGTAAAGTATTATTTGAAGAAAACAACTAATATAAAGTCAGACACTGGCAGATATCAGTCGTCCATAAATCTAGGTAACAGTATATGTTTCTAAATAATGCAATGGAATTTGATGATACCGCAGTAAATTAGTTACAGGTGGAACTTGTCTCTATATACAAAATTCTGTGGTTAAAAATGTACAGTTTGTACAATTGTGTTAGTGATAAGTCTTGTGCAGTATGAGTGTAATTACTTTAGTCTGTAGTTCAGTGGGAATATATTGATAAACTGCAATTTAATGCTTTAGGGCTTTCAAATCGTATGTGCAGACATGAAAATGAAGATAGCCCAAATGTTCATATATTATTTCACTCTCAGAAATATGTCAAATGTTTCATTGGCAAACACTGTTGTTACTAGTTTTGTTGCTGGAATTTACTCACAAAATTGTTACAGAACATCATTCAGAAATCACTCTGAATTGACTACAGTGCTGAATAGCCATTTAAGCTGTAGGGCCTGTTCTTCCCATGCCCTTTCTCTAAGTGGCACTAGAAAAATGCTTGTCATTTGATGAATAATGCAACAAACAGAAATAAATTTACTTGAGAGATTATGTAATTTGTTGTGTAATGTATCTTTTACTTAAGAAGATAGATTCCTAGCTAAGGATATCACTTACTGTGCCAGTTTTCTTTCATTGCTCACACTGATCCCTGTAGAAACTGCAAAACCACCACATGGTGGGCAGGAAGTTTTGTTGGAAAGAGCTGAGCCTTCAGTAGCCAATGAGTACAATGACAAATGGTAATGAGTGTGTTGACTAAAACTCTGTAAACTGAGGAGAATGCATTGTTAGATTCTTTCAGTTCCTGTTATTCTGGGAAAATGATTGGTCACATATATCAGTAGATATATTACACTTATCAAAAAACCTAGGAAAACCTCTGAAATTGAGCAGGCACACGCTGAAGGTTTTAAGTTTTATAGTGTTGTGGAACTAATGAGAGTGCTGAGGGTGTGGCAGTATAGGTGCATAATAAGTAAAGTTACAAGCTGTAGATGATAATGAGTACTGCGCTTCAAACAGTTGTTTTCAAAAATGTTCCCCATTAATGATCTAAAAAATAAGTTATTGGTAGTCCTGTAAGTGGAAAGTGCCTCACTGTGCCTCAGTGATCAGCGCATAGGCTACCATGCAGGGACCCAGGTTCAATTCCAAGTACTATCCACTGAGTGAGGTGGCGCAGTGGTTAACATACTGGATTCACATTTGGGAAGACGGCAGTTCAAATCCCAGTCTAGCCATCCAGATTTAGGTTTCCTGTGATTTGCCTAAATTGCACCATGCAAATATCAGGATGGTTCTTCTGAAGAGCGCACGGCCATTTTTCTTCCCCCATACTTTTGTAATCTGAGCTTGTGTTCCATCTAATGACTGCACTGTCGATGGGACAATAAACTCTTTTCAGTACTACCAGGGATTTTCATTGTTATGGGGACTGGAATGAGGTCCTCTTAGCGTCATGATGCCAATTGAGGAACTACTTCAATGAGAAGTGATAGGTCTGGTCTGGAAAGTTGACTACTGGCAGGAGAGTGATGTGCAGACCCCATGCCCCTCTATATTACTTCCAAATTATGCCATTTGACAGAGGATGGTACGGGCAGGGATCGCAGGGGTTGGATCACAGAGTTAGTTTAGTTTGTTGATATCTGGAAAAACCAATAACAAGAAATGTTTTCAAAGTGTACGAGACTGCTAGAGAGAGTATTGAAACAATTTAATAGAAATAATTTGAAAAGACTGATTTAATGTCAATTCGACTGTTCTCTACAGCACTGTCTTTGATTTTGTTCAAAGATGGTGTACAGGTATGCCACACGATAAAAGCTAGCTATATAAATTTCTAGCCCACATATTTTAATACTTCAGGAGTACCTAGCTCTTCAGTGAAGGGTGACTGAAAGTTCCAGTGACATTTTCCCACAAAACATGGCAAGGTGGTTTTACTGTTTTAATTGAACACATTATGTAAGTTTTATATTATTTTGTTTGCTACTTTTGTCCCAAATGGTACTTGCATTTATCAATAAATTGTTGTCTCAATAAAATTACTCCTAAGTGTAAGTAGCTTGATTTGCTTTACATAGTTGATTTAGGAGTTACAAGAGATTTTCTGTGACCTTCTCACGTTCTCTGTGATTGGATACACCTGAAAATTTTCAGCTTTGGAAGTTCAGAAATTATGTTGGGTGGGTGGAATTGTGGCAACCCACAAGTTTCTATGTATGTACCCAGTGCTTGATTTGTGGCAGTGCACACTGGTATGCCATACCAGTATCTGATGAAAAAACAGCATTAAAACAACATTTTAAGACGTCTAAATTTCAAACAAACATCCCTGGAAGTTCACACATATTAAGCTATCCAGACACCATCAAATCGATAGTTTCATTGATTCAGAGGAAAGAGGGTAACTTATAAAAGAAAGTCTGTACTAATTACAAATAATAAAGGCTGAAAAATGTAAGTTGTATGTCATTCACTAGTGGATCTTAAAGTGTAAAATTACTTAGTGGCCAGAAGGACAGCTATTTGCAGTGGGATCATCACACCAATAAGCTGTCGGAGAGACATGTTTTTGCTTGTGTTCTGTCATTTCATTCATCCTGACCACTAGGCAAAGGTGTAAATTTGTGGGGGTCATAGCTTGGTGACCTTTCTTTCTGGTGCCACTTGGGCAACTTGCATGTCGTTAGTGAAGCTTTATTGGATGACTGTGATGAGTGTATTGTCGTCGTCGGTGATGGTGAAAGAAGAGATACCGTGAAACCTAGTGCTAACACATATAGCATACTAAAAGAAACAAATTTTTCATTTTATGTTCTATTATGACACTGCACAATAATAATATGTTTTTGCAAGTTCGGTCAGGACATTCTAAAGTCTTCTGACCAAATGTTTCTTGTCATAAGCTACTAACTTCAGTTCATGAAGTGTCAAGACTGTCAATTTAAGATGCAGGATTTTCAACCAAGCAGGTTGTGTCCGTATTTTCAAGGAACTTTGTTTTATTACAGTTACATGCTAACACATTTAGGTACACTTTAATTTTATTTGTGATGAATAATTAATTCTGCTACTCAACATTTTTGGTATATAAACAAACTCAATTTAGCTGGCCTGTACAAAAATAATTCTCATATGGGTGTTGCATTTCTCTCCAGGATACTGACTGAAGTTCTTCATTCTAATGCAAAATACTCAATAAACTGCTCACCAATATAATATAGGAAATTGGAAATCACTGGAAATTAAAAAAAAAATAATCATATGTTAACAGGCATTGATAAATAAATTCTTCAGTAACTTCTGGGTTTCTAAGTCCTGTTCTGCACTGCATTTAAGAATGTTAATTGAAAATAAACTTCCATTTAAACAATTACATAATATCTATTACTCTTCAGGATTCATCAGTAGATTTACATAAATGTGGAGTAAATAATAATAATAATAATAATAAACAAGCGTAACTGAATACTCTGAGTGGAGAAGATGCAACTTTTCTGCTATTGTAAGATGATAAGGTGCAGCCTTTACAAGTTTAAATATAGTAAGACAAATGTTCTTAAGGCATACACAGTTTTTTACACTCTGTGAAAGTGCTGGATTTGGAATTTGGTTGTCCTGGTATCAACATCATTAGTGTCTGCACAGATAATAAAATAGAGGGACAGTTCCCAGCTAAGGAGGTGGCTGCCTTATTAGTAGATTAGTGGCTGCCTTATTAGTAGATAAACCACATTCAAAAATTGCCACACTGAAAGCAGTAAGCCACAAATAGGCAAGCTGGGAGGTCCTTCAGAGGAGGAAGTCCTAAGCTGTTATGCAGTACTGTCCAATATGGTCTTAAGAAGACTTCATCATTTCTTGGTTGTGAAAAATCACATTACCTCCCCCCCCCCCCCCCTCCCCTTTTACAGGACGTTGTTTCCATCAAACACCTCTCAGTCATTCAGTCTCCAATTGGTGCTTAATAGACTCCCCTAAGCATAACAGTATTGCATCTTGTAGAAGAGGGGACACTGTAAGTCTACCAAGGGCACAAAGGAATCCCTGTCAGATTCTACATAGAATTTGAAACTGATTTAGCCCATTTTTGACAGTTTTATACCATATGTCCTTTGAACAAAACACTGTACTCACTAGTTTGAAGAAAGCACTTGTTGCACCTGTCAGCAAATTCTGAATCTTGGAGCACATTCTACACTCAAATGTAATGAGGCATCTGAAACACACCAACCAGCATGGAATTCGAAAACATCGGTCATACGAAACCCAGCTGATGCTTTTCTCACAACATCCTTAAAACTGTGGATCAGGACATGTCGTCGTGAAAGTATGATAGTGTGGGGTATTGTGAAAGTATGATAGTGTGGGGTATCAAGCAAAATTTTTTACTGTATTGAGGATTTTTTTGATTTGGGGAACACATTGTGCTATCTTGAATGGAGAATCATCAATAGTTGTAGAAGTAACTTCAAGTATGCTCCAGGGAAGTATGTTAGGGCTCTTGCTATTGTATATTATTGACCATGTAAACAATATTAATACAGTAGTAATCTTAAAAACCTTTTGCAGATGATACAGTTATCTATAATGAAATACTGTCCTATAAAATCTGTAAATTCAGTTAGCTCTTTGTTAGACTTTAAAATAGTGCAAAGATTGGCAGCTTGCTTTAATGTTTAAAAATGTGCACTCCACAAAACAAAAAAAATGAAGTTTTATATTACTACAATATCGAATTGCAAATTTAACCAGCCAACTCTACCAATACCTTTGTGTAACAATTTACTGGGATATGAAATAGAATAATCATGTAGGTTCAGTCATAGATAAAAGCAGGTGGCAGACTTTGATTCATTGGTGGGATATTAGAAAATACAGTTGGTCTCAGTTTTGAGGGATAACTATTTGGACAATGGTGGGGGAAGGCAATTGCACATCTCCCTTCATTCCATCGGTGACCCCATTTCTGTAGCCAACACGGTTTGGATGAGAGCACTCATGGCTTTGCCGTACGTACATGTTTTGAAAACAAGTGATTGCAACTCAAAGAGCTTTTCGGTGATGGTTCAACAATACCTTCCTAATGTGAACACAATTCGGTTGAGGCTTCTGCAGTTGAAGGAAACTAAAGAAGAGATACACATGGCCAATGCAGATCCATCAGAACACCAGAAAATGTGCATTGGTGAGAGCAGTGGTTGAGCAATCGCTGAGACATTCCACTTGAAGGCATGCTATTGCATTGAGGATTTCAGACTGCAGTTAGAAGAGGAGTCTGCAGTTTGATTTGAATTTAACCAAGCCCGTGCCAGCTGCCAGAATCTGAATGAACAAATGCTTGCAGTTTGATTTGAATTTAACCAAGCCCATGCCAGCTGCCTGAATCTGAATGAGCAAATGCTTGCACAGATCTCTTCGGAGACAGCTTTTGTCAGTAGTGACAGGCACATTTTCATCTCGGTGGTATTGTGAATAAACAGAATTTTCCTTTCTGGACTGAGAATAACTCCCAAGTTGTTCATGAAAGACCACTACATTCCCCTAAACCAGTATCACAGCTGTATCACAGTTTGATGAGATAGGCCTTTACTTTTTTGAGGAGGAAGACATGACTGTGACTTCTGGAAGTTTACATTACGTTGCATTGCAAGATTTTCTGCAAGCCAGATTGGAAGAAATTGTTGAAGGAGCAGGATTAGGTGACTTGTCGTGGCAAGAGAATGGTGTCTCAGCTCACACTGCCCAAAATTCATTTAATGTTTTGTTAGAAGAGTTTTTGGGACTTTGGTCCCTTTGAGGAGTAATGGGGGATGGTCTGCGCAGTCACCAGATTTGACCATTTGTGACTTCTTTCTTTGGAGATATCAGAAGGAAAATGTGTTTAAATGTTGCTGTCACACCAATATGTATAAACAGACAATATAGCGATATATCTCGGAAAGTGTATTGCTGCCAACACCCACCATCCTTAGGACATTATTTTTGGCATTGAGTGAGTATAAAATAGTATGAACTGCCAATTTCGAAATTAAAAGCATTTTTTTCTCTATATACACCAATTTTTTTTTTAAATTGCTCAATTGGTTCTGCCACACCCTGTACAAACCCTATGTGTTCCTCCCACAGGTCTCGAAAATACAAGATTAGACTAATTACAGCTCACACATCAGCATTTGAGCAATTGTTCATCCTACACTTCTTGTATATGGAACGGGAAGAAGCCCTAATGTTGTGAAGCACTCTCTTTAGTGCACATCATAGTGATTAGCGTAGTAGGCCTACAGATGTAGGTGTAGGTCCAGTTCAGGTACCCCTTTGGCTGCAACATATGGTGAATCGTCCATTTTGT
This sequence comes from Schistocerca serialis cubense, assembly GCF_023864345.2. Classification (NCBI taxonomy): domain Eukaryota; kingdom Metazoa; phylum Arthropoda; class Insecta; order Orthoptera; family Acrididae; genus Schistocerca; species Schistocerca serialis. Next base: position 47,742,725 of record NC_064646.1, on the reverse strand, counting down.
TTCTCACTTGCCCTGGTAAATAACAGAATAAGATTATTGCATCTGAAAGTGGAGAATGACATTCTGGATGTTGTGGAGAGCTTTATTTGCAATGCACATATACTGACTACCCTGTATTGGATCCAGGGTATCTCTGTAGATCAAGATTTTGTGTGCACACGATTACGTCTCGTCTGGTGTCATGCTGTGAGGACCACATAGGTTACAGTGAGAAACACTAAAATCTTTCCTTGCACAGAGCCATAAGACACAATTTAGGGTGTCCAGTAATTTTATAGTATCAGCAAACACCACTGTAAAATCGTGATGTCCATTACAAGTATTAGAAATTTATCACAAAACTGTAACCTTGAGTATGAAGTGGATTAAACTTCATGTGTCTGTAATCATCCTGGGTCTCATTAACAAGTAAAACGCAGTCTTATTCCCAGTGTACTTCTACGCATTTACATTTTCTATACCTACGTCTGTAAGACACTGTTTCATACACAAAATGTCCAAATGACATTTTTTGCTTTGAAGTGAGTGCGTAGTCTGCACGTACGGAGGTGGGCTGAGGAAAGACGAGAGATTGTGGTAGCAACTTAATATTATACATATGTTGCACAATAGGAAACTTCCGCCAAATAGTGATGATGGTTAGGGAACACAGACTTGTTACAGGCCTGGTTTTGTAATAGCTAGTCGCTAATCTGATGCCTTTATGACACATAGAGTCTTGAATTTTCTTTTAAAAGGATCTTCCTGTTACATTCATTCTGAGACTGAATGGATCTGTTGTAGAACTATAACAGCATATATCTTTTATCCACTTCAAGGCCTTGAAATTTTGAAGTATTGAGAATGTTGAAGGTGGCTTGTACTTTTAAGATTGCTCATATTGAACTGCCAGCACTTCAAATATGAAGTGCAGCAACCTGACTGACTCCTTATTTTCAAGTTGCCTTAAAAGAGGGCATTGTTGATAAAGATAGTGTGTTGGGAGAATAGAAAAGTCATACACAAATGAAGATCATTACACAAAGTTTCACATTGTGGACAGTAAGCTACAGCTGTCTGCTGAAAACAGGCAGGGTAGTATGTAAAGGGATTGGGAAGCATGTTCCTGTCTTCATATCAAAACTAGTGTTGGTTGACAATGAACTGTAGGAAACTGGGAAGCTAGCCTTGAAAATTCCTTTGTGTAATTGATTAATGATGCCATCCTTCCAAGTAGTAGTGCATGTCTGTTGACTGCTGGAAACAACTTCTTATTTATTGTTAAGTCTACATCAGTGCTCCATGGTACGGTCTGTGGGAAAGGAGACACAGTGTACCAGTAATAACTGTGGGAAGGATACATAATGTACCTATATTAATTGTATCTATATCTGTGCTCAACAAGCCACAGTATGGTCTGTGGGAAAGGATACGTAATGTACCAGTATAATCTCCGCTCCCCCTTTCCTGTTCCTTTCATGTTTGGTATGTGGGGAATAAAGACTGTTGGCACACTTCTGATGAGCCTAAATGTATGTAATATTTATGTTGTGGCCTCTATGGAAGATGTATATCGCAGGAAGTAGTATGTTTTTTTGTCTTGCTTTAGAATGTTGGTGCTAGAAATTTTGTAAGGCTCTCCATTATTCAAAGTGACTGTCTTTTAGGAGGTTGTTGAGCATCTCTGACACTCTTGTGCTTACAAAACAAACCCATAATGAGTTGAACAGCTGTTCTCGGAAACTTTTGTGGCTCTTCTGTTAATCCAATTGTGTGGCAGTCACAGGCTAGTGAACTATATCGAAGAATTCGGCGAATGAGGCTTCTAGAAGCAATCACTTTTGAATGTAAATTACACTTAGGTAGGATTTTCAGACATGCTTAGAGAAATGTCACAATTTCAGGACACTGCATTGGAAGAGGGGGAGCAGAAGATGAACTTCATCACCAGTGGCCTCCCAGGTCACCAGACCTCACTCCATGTGATTTTCGTCTGTGGGGTTACGTAAATTGCATTTTTATCCCACCAATGCCTCACACTCTTGAAACTGTGACATCACATTGTTGAAGCTGTGAATTTGGTGAAGAGAGACCAGCTGCTTCATGTGTGTCAGGAAATGAGTCACCGTTTTTGTATTTGTCATGTAACACATGGTGCTCACATTGATTGCATAAAAATTTGAATTTTTCACCTTCCAGGACTGTTGGAATTGTGTTTCTGTCTTTTGTAGTTTGGAAGCAATAAATGTTTGAAATATGTTCCTTCTTTTTGAATAGCTCTGTACCATTTGAAAGAAGCTGCATAAATATTCAGTCGGATTTTGATAAGATTTCAAAGTGGTGCAGAGATTGACAACTTGCTCTAGATGTTCAGAAATGCAAAATTTTGCACTTTACAAAACGAAAAAAATGTAGAATGCTATGACTGTAATATCAGTGAGTCACTGTTGGAATCAGTCAATTCATACAAATACCTGGGTCTAACACTTTTTAGGGATATGAAATGGAAAGATCACATTGGTTCAGTCGTGGGGGTGAAGCAGGTGGTAGACTTTGGTTTATTGGTAGAATACTGGGGAAGTGCAATCAATCTACAAAGGAGATAGCTTACAAATAACTCATGTGACCAGTTCTAGAATATTGCTCAAGTGTGTGGGACCCGTACCAGATAAGGAACAGGACATATTGAATGTATGCAGAGAAGGACAGCAGAAATGGTCACAGGTTTGTTTAATCTGTGGGAGAATGTCACAGAGACACTGAAGGAACTGAACTAGTTAAAAGACTCTTCAAGGTAGATAAACTATACCAAAAAAGTCCGTTAACAAAGTTTCAAGAACTGGCTTTAAATGATGACAAGGAGTATACTAAAACCCCCTACATGTTGCTCTCATAGGGATCGTTAGGGTAAGATTAGAATAATTACTTCACACACAGAGGCATTCTAACGATCATTCTTTCTGCGCTCCATATTTGAATGTAACAGGAAGAAACCCCTATAACTTGTACAGTGGAATGTACCCTCTGCCATGCACCTCACAATGGTTTGCAGAGTATAGACGTAGATATAATGATAAACTGAATGCAATTTGGGCTACCTAAGAGTAACTGCAACATACTGCAATCAGCCATTGGTGAGCACTTGTTGATGCATTGCATGTTACAAGCCACTTTGAATAATAAGTATAAGCAAAGTCAAGACGCCAGTAAAATATTTCTCAGGACATTGTAAGGAATATTTATGATGAAAGGCTTTGGTTTCAGATTCCAATATTGTTAGAAGGTAAGCACCATATAACTATGAAACTCAATTAAGTATTTGTAATCAGGCTCTCCATGTTACATTTGTGCTATGTACATTGTCAGTAGAATTATTTTTGGCATTTTGTATGGATGAGAAAATATAACTGTCTGGTATCTAACTGTAAGAAAGGGGAAATATACAGATAAGTGCTTTCCTTTAATAGAACTGCAAGTTTTCTAAGTAGATAATTTATAATTTGGCATTAGTAAATGATGTGTAGGATGTATGAATAGCATGGTAACTGAGAATGGGTGATAGTTTGCCCCATGTAGATGTGCTGTAAGATGACGGGGCCATCAGTTCATACACATTAAAAGTAAATGTCTCAGTAAGTGGCAAAGTAAAGTATTATTGTAAAGCAAATAGTGGTTGAAATGCTGGAAGCATTAAGGGCTTGTCAATAAAAAACATCAGTAACCAACAAAGTTGTGAAATCCAAGAAACAGGTCGGAGTGTCACATTGAATATGCAACAAAAAATGTATCAGAAAGCCCTTATCACAGCTGATTCCTGTTATCACTTATTCAGAAAATTAACGATAAAAGAATAATAAAGGGATTTAATTTCAATAAGAAAAGAATGTGGTGTAGTTGATAGGACATTGATATTAAGGTCTCTGCTGGTAACTTTTGAGGGCAGTCATTAGGGGAAGAAAAGGTAATCAGTGTCTCAAATGCTGATGTTGAGGAACTTCAGATGTTTTCTTATTGTGAGCATTAGTTCCAAAGATACTTATTCTGTATATACTGAGAGTGTACTGGAGACCCATTTAACCATTGTATGACTGGAAAAAAAGTGTGAAAGCTGGTAGTAACGTTTAACAATTAAAAAGCCTTATACGTAAAGAGAAAATATGATTTCATTATGCTGTATTTAGTAGATGCATAATTGTAATGTAGTTATAACTGTTATGATGTGGAACACGTATGTCTGAATAACCCTAAAACACCCCAAAATTGAATTATATAAAAAAATCAATTTTAGACAATATAATATCACTGAATAGATAAAAACATCTATTCACCAAGCGGCAGCAGAACACTCACATAGAAGTGTTAAAGAAATTGCAAGCCTTTGGAGCCTGTGGATCCTTTTTCTGGCAGAAGAATCGAAGGGGAAAGAAGAGGGATGAAGAAAAAGGAATGGCTATGTTTAGGAAATGCAGAGAATTTGGAAAAGTCACCCAAAACCTCATGTCAGGGGAAACTTACTGGGCGGGATGAGAAGGAAAGACTGATTTTTGAAAGCTGTACTGGACGAGAATTGAAGCCTGAGAGCTTAGAGGTGGAAGATAGGGTAATAAGCAAGAGGGTGAATACTGACGAAACATTGTGGAGGAGTTAATAACAGTAGATAGCTAAGTGTATTGTATTTGCATTGGAAGGTCTGTTCCACCACACGTGCCATCTGGCTTCTTCCCCCAGACAGTGGCTTCTCAGAACTCTTTGCAGGTGGGAACTGGCATTACAACATGCCCTTGGTTCTCACCAGGTCTTTTATTTTCACGCCTGTTCATTTTTCCCTGCTTTCCATCTCTGCCATGTATAATGCTCCACAATGTTTTGTCAGTAATCTCATACTTGCTTATTACCCTATCTTCCACCTCGTATAACTTCTCAGGTTTTCAAATCTTATCCAGAACGGTTCCCAACAATCAGTCTTTCCTTGCCATTGCATCCATTAAGTCTCCCCTGACCCAGTTTTCTGGCCAACTTTTCCAAACTCTACCCATTTTCTAAAGCTTGCCAGTCCTTTTTCTTCATCTCTCTTCATTCCCCTTCAACCCTTCTGCCAGAAGAAGGGGCTACTGGCTCCAAAAGCCTGCAAATTTCTTTAACCTTTCTATGTGCGTGTTCTCTTGCTGCCACTGAGTGGGCAAATTTTTTTTATCTGTCTAAAACTGAATTAGATGTACCAAGCACATGCTTTGTTTTTCTTTTTATGTCAGGTAAATTGTAAGAGTGATGACTAATAAGATATGTTTTTAATCTTATTTTAAAATTATTTCAAATATTTCTGGTTGTGTGTCAGATTGAACTTGTTGAAGATCTTGCACAAAAATACAGAACACAATTCTGAAGTGTTAACATTGAGACAAAGTCTAGATAGATATTCTTTTTCTGTCTCTTATTGTAACTCTGTAAATCACTGTTAAGCTGATACTTAAATTAACAGAACTGCAAACATTAAAGAGTAAATGTATTTAGAAGGGTGTGTAAGAATTCCAAGATCCTTGAAGAGGCCGTTGAAAGGTGGGTGCTTTATCAAATGGTTTTACTAATAAATATAGTAATTAATTTGGATATGGGAAGATGTTACACAGGTGATATGGAACAGCATAATGCATGCCATATCAGTCTTCATAAGTGTACTTGATATTTCATGACCTACTACACTTACTTTCAGAGAGGTTCAATAACCATCAGGCCAGTGTTAAGAGAGTGTATTTCACATTAAGAGTCAAAGTAGCGATGTGAAATAATGCGTAGTTGATACAAACATTGTGAGAAGTAGCTCATGCTGTCATTTTTCCATACGGTATAAGTAACTTTATTGTAAGTAAGTTTTCATTTCAAGACCTTCAGGTTAACCAGTTGTAACAAGAACTTATTCTCTGCAGATGCGTGTATAGATTAAAATGATTATGATACTAGGCCCACAAGGGCTCAAAAGTATTCACTGTGTGACTACGTTGTGGTTCTCAAGTTTCATGTAGCTAGCTCACAATCAAAGTAACTTCTTGGCATGGTTTTGAACAAACATTTGGCAAATCTGCCATCTACATGTCTTCTCTGCAAATTATGGTGAAGAGTACAGCAGAAGGTACTTCCCATTGCACCAGTTCTTCGTGGTTCTTCCCGTTCCATCCGTATACAGACAACAGGAAGAACAACTGTTTAAATGTGTCTGTGTGCTGTATTTAATCTAATTTTGTCCTTTTGATCATTATGAAAACAATACATATGGGATATGTATGGGGTTGTAGTATATTCATAGAGTCATCATTTAAAGCTTTGTAAGTAGGCTTTCTCGGGATAGTGTCCGTCTGTCTTCAAGCATCCGACAGTTGGGTGTCTTCAGCGTTTCTGTGACACACTACCATTTGTAAGCCTGTAACCATTTGTGCTTCATTTCTCTGTGTACATGCCCTATTCCCTGCTAGTCCTATTTGGTATGGGTCCCACACACTTGACTAATATTCTAGGCTGGATCACACGAGTGATTGGTGAGAAATCTCCTTCATAGCTGACCACGTTTCCCTGATATCCTACCAATAAATCGAGACTTCCACCTGCTTTACCTGTGACTAAATATATGTGATCATTCCAGTTTATATCCATACAAAGTGGTACACCCAGTATTTTTATGAGTTGACTGATTCCAATTGTGACTGATTGATTCTGTAATCATAAGAAGATATATTTTCTCATGCTGTGAAGTGCACAATTTTACTTTTCGGAACATTTAAAACAACTTTCCAATCTTTGCACCACTTTGAACTCATATCAAGATCCAACTGAATATTTCGGCAGCTTTTTTTTCAGACAGTACTTTATTACAGATAACTGAACCATTTGTGAAAAGTCTGTGTTAACTATTAATACTGTCTGCAAGGTCATCATTAACTTACAACATGAACAGTGAGGAACACAACACACGCTCCTGAGGACCACCTGAAGTTACTTCTACATTTGTTGATTCTCCATCCAAGATAACATGCTGTGTCATCCCTATCAAAAAATCCTTTATCCAGTCACAGATTTTGCTTGATACTCCATACTATTACACTTTTGACAATAAGCATACATGTAGCACTCAATTAAATGCTTTTCAGAAATTGAGAACTACTGCTTCTACCTGACTGCCTTGATCTATGGCTTTCTGGATGTCATGTGAGAAATATGTGGGTTGGATTTCACATGTTTGATGTTTTTGGAATCCGTGCTGGTTGACATGAGATACCTCATTCATTCATGCTCAGAGTATGTGTTAAGATCCTCCAAAAAATGGATGTCAAGGATATTGGGTGATAGTTTTGTTGTTCACCTGTGCTACCCTTCTTATAGGCTGTGTTTTCTTCCAATTACTGGGCACAATTTTTTGTTCGAGGGATCTACAGTAGATTATAGTGAAATGCGGGATAGAATGTGGATGGGATTTCAATGGGGCATGGAGCTTTGTTCAGTTTTAGCAGTTTCATTTGTTTCTAAACGCCACGGTCTCACTCACCTTTGTAATGGTGCGAGAATTAAATTGGTGCACTACCACTGGATTTTAATTTGTAAGGGAAAATTTGAAAAGCTTGTTCAGCATTTCCACTTTTGCTTTGCTACCCTCAGTTTCAGTTTCTGTTTTGTCCATGAGTGTCCAGACACCACCAGACACTAACTTTGGTACTACTAACAATCTTTATATATGACTGGAATTTCTTTGTGTTTTGTGGTGAGAGGTCCTTCAGTAATATCCTGCTACATTATTCATTCATGGCTTCCTCTGCAGAGCTAAATCTTTCAAGTTCCATACCAAGATATGGTGCTACTGCCACCTTACCTAGTTTTGTGAAATATAAGTCCTTTTACTTGGTTTAGTTACAATTGCACTTTCGTAATTATTAATGCTTCAGACACCTCTGGTCACTGATACCAGTTTCTATGAAGACATCCTCGGAGAACTTAGCTCTATTTATTACTACTAGATCCAATATATTTCCACCGTGAGTTGGCTTCTGAACAATCTGTCCTACGTAGTTCTCAGAAAACACATTAAGTAATGTTTTGCACAATGTGTTGCCACACCCACCAATTACAAAACTGCAATTTTTGTAATTGATTGTTGAATAATTAAAGCCTCATCCAGTGATGACATTATGATTGTGGAACCTGTGCACTAGTAAATTTTGGGTTTCCCTTAAGTTTTCCATAACATCTCTGGAGATTCTGGTGGTTGGTAAAAGGATCTGACTATAAGTTTTTGTCCACTCTTGATACTGAGACTTCGCACAAAAAGTCTCACATGCAGCTTCAATTTCTACCTTGGTGGATTTGAGTTTTTTTTTTTTTTCCTTCTGTGACAAATATGCCTCCTTCATTTACCATTAACGGTCGTATTTATGTATGCTTAAATTTCCCCCAAAAATCTGACTGCTGTCAATTTCAAGGTTTTAACCAGCTTTCTGTACTAGTATAATGCGAGCTCCAATGCTTTTTAGGAATGTTTCAAACTTTGGTACTTTGTTGCGAATGCTTTGCCAGTTAATCATGTGGATTTTAGTACTCTTGCTTGTAGGAGACATGTCTTTAGGTCTTACATTGACGCTTCTAGTTTTCCTATGGCTGTTGTTATCTGGACTGGATGGAAAGTTGCATTAAAAAAAAAGAAAGAACCTTGTGTGTCCCCTACACTAAGTCAACTACCTTTTAAGAGACTCTGATCTTTAGTGTCGTAATCTGCATTTGGTCGCACCTGTTTCCTCAGTGGCTGCCGTGATAGCCTCATCAACATTGACTGAAACCCCCAGGTGTAAACACCGAGTGCACCTGGTATTCCTTATCATCCCTTGCTACCGTTTCTCTAAGGGGTACATTATTTGCCGTATGTTTGAACTGTCAGTTATTAATAGACCCCTACACTTCTGCATTTGCCTCCTTGTGCACAGGACACAGCAGGTTTACCAATTTACCAATAGGTGGAGTGAATCTCACTGGCTCGGTTCCAGTTTTAGTGAAAGACAGCACCTCGAACTTGCTGATTTTTGTGGGTCCTGAGGTCTCTCTGGTCCCTGTCTCCCCTGCACAAGACACCTATCCCCTGACACACCACTCACAATCAAGTGAACAAGTATTGATAAATCCCATACTGTAGAGTTTCTCTGGCACACGACTTGTGGGAGCTCTCCCAACGCTTCCATTCACACCAGCTTCCAGTCTTTTGACAGTGATGGGATGATACACTAAAGAATTTTGGCTAGAAAGTGCTTTCCTAGGGCGTACTCCAGAACTTGTTTTACATGATTTCCCATTTTACCTATTCATCAGAAATTTAATGCAAGAGCATACCCAGGGGTTGACGTAGGAGGTGGGGGGTGAAGGCAGCAGCTCATGCTAGTTATGCAGTGAATGACGCAACAGTTGTAAGATGTTATGACAAATAGCTTTGAGTACATTTACTATCAGTCATTCTTGCTTTCTTCAGACTGATATTGAATTGATAGATCTGCTCCATAAGGGCATCATGCAAGCTTGGTTGGCAAAGCTCTTTCTTTAGGAATGAATGAGAGGGGGGGTTGGAGGAGGATGGCAGCTATGCTTCTGTGCCCTTCACTGCCTACACCCCCTCCTTCATTTGTGATAGATCACAAGTGAAAGATTGTTGCAGTCTTAATCCACATTCAGTAAACTCCAAAGTATAATACTGGCAATTCAAAACAGTCTCTCTTTTTTGCTGTCCACACTGAGGTGACAAAAGTCATGGGATGCCTCCTAATATTGTGTTGGATGTCCTTTTGCCTGGCGTGATCAGCAACTCCACGTGGCATGGACTCAACAAGCCATTGGAAGTCCCCTGGAGAAATATTGAGCCATGCTGCCTCTATAGCCGTCCATAACTCTGGAAGTGTATCCCATGTAGGATTTTGTACCTGAACTGACCTCTCGATTATGTGCCATAAATGTTTGATGGGATTCATGTTGGATGATCTGGGAGGCCAAATCATTCACTGGAATTGCCCAGACTGTTCTTTTTAAACAATTGTGTCCCGGTGCCATGGTGCATTGTCATCCGTGATTGAAGTCCACAAATGGCTGCAAATAGTCTCCAAGTAGCCGAACAAGTCAATGATCGATTCAGTTAGACCAGACGACCCACTTCATTCCGTGCAAATACAGTCCACACAATTAAAGAGCCATCACCAGCTTGCACAGTGCCTTGTTGACAACTTGTGTCCATGGCTTTGTGGGGTCTGTGCCACATTCGAACCCTACCATCAGCTCTTACTAACTGTAATTGGGACTCATCTGACCAAGCCAAAGTCGTCTAAGAGTCCAATCGATGTCATGAGCCTAGACGATGTCATGGTGTTAGCAAAGGCACTTGTGTCAGCCATCTGCCGCCATAACACATTAATGCCAAATTTCGCCAGAATGATGCGCTAACCACTATGCCACCCTGCCATGGTGGCTTTGCTCGACTGCATGGACTTCCTTAGCACACCTCCCCCCCCAGTCCAAATTCCCATTCACACCTTAGCCCACTTGGTATTCCCCATTAACTCCTTTGCAGAGGCTCTCCAATTTATTGGTAAGCACCTCAGCACTGAACAAAATGGGGGAACCATTCAGGCCACTGTGCCAGGGTGGCATATTGGTTAGTGCATCTGCATTGTGAGCAGGAGACATGGATTCGAGTTCTGGCCTTAGTACAAATTGTCATTTGTCGCTTCAGTCTGCATATATACATCATACATGTTCGAATTTTGAAAATATCTCTGGAACCATGTAGTTTTATTTGATTAAAGCACCTATACCTGGTTTGCAGGCAAGATCCTCCATGTCACTTGGTGCTGAGGTGCCATTCCAATAAGTCTGAGTGTCTCTATGATGCTGTTCAAGTTTAGGGAGACTACCAAGTGGGTTGAGACATGAATGGGAATTTGGACTGAGGAGGGAGGCATGGTAAGATAGTCCATGCAGTTGTGCAAAGCCACTGCACTACAGTGGCGCAATGTTTATTGCATCTGCCTAGTGAGCAGGAGACCCAGGTTCAAATTCTATCCTTAGTACAAATTTTCATTTGTCGCCTCAGTCTGTGTATATGCATCACAGATGTTTGAGACTTGAAAAGATCCCTGGATCCATGTAGTTTCATTTCATCTCTCTTTTCTGTCAAGTAATTGTTTCAATTCTATATAAGACTGAAAATTATGCATTTGAATATACCTGAAAATAATCTGTAAACATAATTATAAAATCTTGACAGGATGCAAGGCATTACACCAGTGAAGTAGAAAAGTCAAAAAAAGCAACTAAAGTGAAAGGGCCAACAATTTTTGACAAAATTATTAGAAGAGAAATACCAGCCGACATTATTTATGAAGATGACTTGTGTTTGGCATTTAATGATGTAAATCCGCAAGCACCAGTACACTTTCTTGTTATACCCAAAAAACAAATACCAATGCTTGGAGATGCAGAGGATAATGATAAGGAGGTAAAAAGAAATGTCATATGTAATATTTAGGACAGTTAGATACTGTAGATATTGTTTTAAGATATGTGTTTGTTCTGGTTTCAGCTTTTGGGTTACCTTCTGCTAAAAGCACGCAAACTTGGAAATGAACGGATGAAAAATGGATACAGAATTGGTAAGCATTTGTTTATTAAGATAAAGTGCTCTCTGCCATCATAAATGTTTATTACAGAGTTAATGATAAACTGAATAACATTTGTGGAGAATAATAGCGCTTCATTCAAGTGGAAAGTTTTTTGCAGTCTGACGCTGAAAATTGTCTTCTGTGCTGGTAAACATTCAATTGTGTCATTTGTTCCTAGTTTTAAAATATTGTGTAACTTGACAGCATTGGTGAAAAGAGCATAATGCATGATAACTGTAGTGACATGTTTCCTGTATTGAACAGAGATTTAATACAGTACATCATGTAGCTGTCCAGCTTTTATGAATGTTTTAGTTCAGCTTTGTTCATAGGAATGTCATGTAAGCTGGTTTGTGCTTACACTTAAAAGGTGAGACCTTTTCAGGCTTGTAGTATGCTGTTGTAGGAGTGGCACAGGGGAACTGAAAGAAGATAAACTGTGCACAAGAATCAGCTGCCAATGGATCTAATTTCCAGGCTCCTGGCATCTTGGTATGAGGAAATGTTTTACACAACAATGACGTATCATTACATGAGGGTTTGAGAATTACCTTGCATCTGCAACCCTCTGGGTCAAATCATTTGATAATTCTATCATAAACCGCTGACCTGTGGATGAGTAACAGTCCCGCACAACTGTGATAGTTGAGACTCAGAGATGGCTGATTTACAAGTAGCTACTTAACTAGAAATGATTCAATACCAGTGAGTGTAACACTGTATCATTCACATACATTAATGACACTGTATGCCAGGCTTAATGGAGCACCAGTTCCAGTGGCTTAGTTAGATACTTCTGAACTCATAATGTCGCATGTATCCTTAGTGGGCAGTATTATAGAATAATTTTGTGGAAATTTGGGACACAGTGACTGTTGTGTATTTTAAGTCACATAATTCAAGTTGCATGTTACAGAACATTATGCTTTTTGGCTAATTGTTTTATTTATAGAGGAATTACAACAAAATTCAACATTTAAACACATTCATCTTTTTAAGAATATTCTGATTAGGTAAAGTATATGGAACAGATGCACTGTTAACAATATACTCCCTACAAGTGATGCAGACTGAAAATGAATAGCACATATTACTTCATAGTTCCTGTACACACTAACTTACATTTTGTGGCTATTATATTTCCAAATTGAACACATTCATGATTATTGTAACTTACTCTCTTTTTCACTAGATCATCAGCATTTGGTAAATACTTCTTCACCATTTCTGTTTTGAAAACATACTTTCGAATGAAGTATGTCAATAAATCCCTGTGGATGCATTTTACTATTTGTGTATTTTAACTTAGGCAGTTTTAGAAATGGTTGCTTGAAGGAAGTGAAATAAGTTGCACCAAGAATGGTGGCAATCATAAGAGAGAGGAGCGGTACAAAAGTGAGTTACACACAGAGGTAACAGAAACTTAAATGGCTCATGTGAGCAAAATTGAAACAGTTAAATGTGCAATATGACGTAACTGCTACAAATATGTTCATCTACATCTACATCATACTCCACAAGCCACCTAATGGTGTGTGGCAGAGGGTACTTTTTGTACCATTAACTGAGCCCTCCAACCTTGTTCCACTTGTAAATAGCGCATGGGAAGAATGATTGTCGGTAAGCCTGTGTATTGGCTCTAATTTCTCAAATTTTCTACTCGTGGTCATTATGTGAGATGTATCTAGGGCGAAGTAATATGTTGTCTTCGTGCAAAGTGCTCTCTTGAAATTTCAATAGTAAATGCACAATGCCTCTCTTGTAATGTCTGGCAGTGGAGTTTGTTGACATCTCCGCAATGCACTCATGCTGACTAAATGATCCCATGACAAAACATGCTGCTCTTCATTGGATCTTCTCTATCTCTTCTAGCAGTCCTATGTGGTAGGGATCACAGATAGATGAACAATACTCGAGAGTGGCTCGAACAAGTGCCTTATAAGCCACTCCCTTATTGGACGAGTTAGATTTTCTTAAGATTCTTAAGATTCTTGCCCCCAGGGGCTCAGCATTCATTTGCTGAGTACGGGCTTGGCGACCCCGGGGTCCTGAGCTGGGGACTGGTCAGCGCCGCCAGTCTCCTGTCACCATAACCCCCGGACATGCTTCAGCGACCACCTTATGGCGCGGTGGTGGAATGTTGTGTGCTGCGGGCAATCCTCTATAAAAAAAACCTCAATCTTACGGTGTGCTGCGCGCCTATAAGATGCATGGCTGTTGGGGTGGAACACTCGCAAGCGGGAAGCCCCTGGGGCACCTGCCGCACCCCAGTTGTATAAGGCTTACTCAGACATGCGGGGCTCTGTCTGAGCGGACCTTTAGTTCCCTAGCTGCTCGTGGGACTGCAATGGACCCTTAGACCTCTACATTTCCCCTACCTGTGGATTGGGTTGGCCACTGGTAGGAAAACACACCCCATCGAAAAAGCGACTTTGTGCTGCGAGTCCTCCAGCGCATGGTGTTACTAGAGATTTATCAGACTGTCGTAACAGAGCACATGCTGATAACCAGAATGTGTTTTTGATTGTCAAACGGAAGGAGGGTAGCTTTGAGAGCATTTCTCCCTTTTACATCCACAAGGGTCCTGAGGGAAGTGGAGGAACACTGAAACCTGTGAAGCGACTGCGCAGTGGGACTCTGTTAATTGAGACTTCTGGTTCCCGTCAAGTCACTTCTCTTTGGAAAGCAACCTGTCTCGGAGAGTATGCTATCGAGACCGAGCTCCACTCCACTTTGTACTATAGTAAGGGTGTTGTGACATGTAGGGATTTGGTGGATATCCCCAAAGACGAGTTGAAATCTGAGTGGGCTGACGAAGGTATTGTTGACGTGCAGCATATTATGAAACGAGTCGATGGGGACCTAGTCAAATCCGACTCATTTATTCTCACGTTCAATTGCCCGAGACTCCCAGAGCATGTTAAAGTGGGGTCTTATGTTTGCCAGTACGGCCATATTTCCCCAACCCAATGCGCTGTTTTAAATGTCAGCGCTTTGGGCATACTACGTTGGGGTGCAATGGGATAGCCACTTGTGGTAAATGTGGTCAGCCTGCCCATGAAGGAGCCGATTGTTCATCGCCTGTGAAGTGCGCGAATTGTTCTGGGAGTCACCCTGTCTGGAGCCACGTCTGCCCCATCTATCTCGAGGAACGGAAGATACAGGAGATCAAAACATCTAAGTGCATCCCCTGTGGTGAGGCCAAGAAGCTCTTTAAGGCCATGCAGCCTCCCGTATTTACAATATCTTTCGCTTCCGCTCTGCAGAAACCAGTACAGTTGGCCACTGTTGCTACACAAACGGAGGTTGCTAGTGTCAGCACCAATACCTGCGTTTGCCAGTGCACTTGTGCTGCTGCGGCTGTTTTGCAACCTGCAGCTCTCCCCACAACGTCGGACAAGGCCGTGGTTGCTGACATTGGCGTACTTCCTGCCCCTCCCCATATGGCGCTTTCTGCCCAGGCGAGTAAAGCTCCAACTGTTGACAAGGTTCTGCATTCTAAGCCCCCCAAGACAAAGACGCCGAAGGTGAAGGTTTTGCCACCTGAGGAGAGTAGTCAGGGTTGGTCCGATGACGAGGCCATCGTACTGTCTGCTATCTCCCTTGGGTCGCCATCGGAGCTGATGGACATTGATGTCGACTGGGGGCGATCTTCTCGCCCCAGGAATAAATCTCCGGCCAGTACGGGCTCTCCTCCAAAGCGCAGAGGCAGGGTGAAAGTTCAGCCACCCTGATTGCTGGCTCCCATATTACAGTGGAACCTGAATGGGTTTAGGATGCATGTGGCTGAATTACAACTCCTTGTATGAGAGTGCCCCTTGTGCTTATGTCTCCAAGAGAGACATTTTCGGGCCACTGATGCTCCTTCTTTACGGGGCTATACTGTGTATCGAAAAGATTATCTGATGGGGGGGAAAGGGCGGTGTTGCGGTTTTTGTCCGTGACATGCACCACTCATCTGATCTCCCTCTCGTTACGGACTTGCAAGCAGTTGCAGTTGACCTTCTTGTGGGGCGGAGGCTCACAATCTGTTCCGTTTACTTACCGCCTCAGGATGCAATAGACTCTGAGGCTCTCACAGACCTTATTAGCCAACTCCCCCGCCCATTTCTCCTTCTGGGGAACTTCAATGCTCATAATGTCTTATGGGGCTCTACGACTACTTGCCACAGGGGTCGCGTTCTGGAAAGCCTCATGACATCCGAAGAACTGTGCATCCTCAACTCTGGTGCTCCCACTCATTTCTGTACTGCGTCTGAGTCGTCGTCAGCTATTGACCTTTCCTTTTGCTCTCCAGCACTCGCGGATTCTGCTCTGTGGGAGGTTGCTGCTGACCTCCATTCTAGTGACCACTTCCCCCTTTCGATTCACCTCCTGGATGAGGCTGTGGCATTACCAGCGCGCCCAGGTGGCACCTCTGCAGAGCAGACTGGACACTTTTCAGCCATTTGGCTGTTTTGGAACACCGTGCCAGCGTCCACGAATGGGTCGACCATGTTACAGCCGTGATCTCCAATGCTGCTGAATTGTCGACCCCACGGTCCTCAGGTCATCCCAAGAGGCGTCCTGTCCCTTGGTGGACCACTGAGTGCTGCTCAGCCATCCGAGCCCGCCGTGCAGCTCTGCGCTGCTTCAAGTGCCGTCCCTCAGCCTACAATCTTGCGGCCTTGCAGGTGGCAAGGGCCAGGGCGCGGCGAGTGATTAAAGAGAGCAAACGACGGTCATGGCAATCGTTCTTGAACTCCATCTCCCGCTCCACTAGTTCTACGAAAGTATGGGAAGCCATAAGGAGGATTTCCGGAAAACACAGCGAACTACCTGTCAAGGCATTGCTGCATCAGGGATGTCTCCTCACGGCGCCAAGAGACATTGCCCAGACACTGGCCATGCATTTTGCGGAATCTACTGCCACTATTAACTGTGATCCAGATTTCTGCCGCTACCGCACTGCCATCGAGAGGGGACACTTGGACTTCTGGTGTCCAAATTCTGAACCCTACAACTGCCCCTTCACAATGTGGGAACTGGATTCGGTGCTGTCTGTGACTCATGATACTGCGCCCGGTCATGATCAAATCCTGTACAGCATGCTGCAGCACTTGTTGCTGCCATCCGAGGAAGTTCTCCTGAATTGTTTTAATATGATATGGTCATCCGGCACATTCTCTGACTCGTGGAGGGAGGCGATATTGATTCCCCTCCTCAAAACGGGGAAGGACCGAATGCATCCCAGTAGTTATCAGAGTATTTCTTTGACGAGCTGTGTCGGGAAGACATTGGAACGATGGTCAACCGTCGCCTGGTTTGGCTGCTCGAGACCAGGCAGCTCCTTAGCCCCTCTCAGTGTGGCTTTCGGAGATGTCGTTCCACTATAGACAACTTGACCCTGCTTGAGGCGGCCATCCAGCAGGCCTTCCTATGTAACCAACATTGTCTAGGTGTATTCTTTGACATTAATAAGGTGTATGACACTACTTGGCGCTGCCTTATCCTCAATCAACTTCATCAGTGGAGCTTTTGTGGCCATCTCCCCATCTTCATTCGGTACTTTCTTTCCCGCCGCCTCTTTCGATATTGGGTCGGTAGTGTGCTATCTGATTTGTACGTGCAGGAGAATGGTGTTCCTCAGGGAAGCGTTTTAAGTGTCACCCTCTTTGCCATCGCCATTAATAGTATCACGTCCACTATCCGGAGTCCTGCCCAGTGCTCCTTGTTTGTGGACGATTTTGCTGTTTTCTGTTCTTCCTCCGGTCTTGTCACTGCTAGTCGGCAGCTGCAGCTTACGATAAAGTGATTAGAGGCACGGACTGCGAAGACGGGTTTTACCTTTTCTGCAGACAAATGTGTGTGTGTTCATTTTAATCGTTCTCGACGTCCTTTTACCTCCCCTGAATTGCGTTTGAGGGACACCATTCTTCCTTTTAGAGACACTGTGAGATTCCTTGGCCTCACTTTTGATTCCAAGTTGTCGTGGTTGCCTCACCTTAAAGACCTCAAGGTGCGGGCCCTGAAGGCACTGAATATTTTGAAGTGTCTGAGCCATCGGTCCTGGGGAGCAGATCGGGCGTGTCTGCTTCAGTTTTATAGAGCTTTCGTCCGGTCGCGTCTTGACTATGGATGCACCGTATATGGGTCAGCGATGCCTTCGTATCTGAAGATTCGTGACGCTGTACACCATGAGGGTATCAGGCTGGCCACTGGTGCCTTCCGTACCAGTCCCATCCCCAGCCTGTGGTGCGACGGGTGTGTCAATTTCTTGCCTGTCCTACCTCCCCTGCGTACCCTACCGTTGCCCGACCGCCTATGGAATGTCTCTTTTCCGGTCTTCCCGGGGCAACGAGACTATTTGGGATTTGTGCCAAGCATTTGCCTGAGTCCCTTGGTGTGGAGAGTGTGGCACCCCAACTCCAGGGTTTTACCCGTCTGCCTCCCTGGTTGCTCCAGAGGCCCAGCGTCCTTTTAGACTTGGCAGAGTACAGAGGAGCTGCACTCCTGCGTTTGTTTTTACCTCCTTATTTTACGATATTTTAAACCAGCATCCCGACCATGTACCAGTATTTACGGATGGCTCTAAACAGGGGAACTCTGTTGGTTGTGCTGTTGTTTTCCCTGATTGAGTCATCAAGTTACGGCTTCCTGCGGCGTTTACCATCTTTGATGCTGAATTGTTTGCGATCTTGCGGGCATTGGAGCAGATGAGATGTGTTCCCAGTCTTAAGTTTCTCATCTTTTCTGACTCCCTGAGTCCCCTTCAGACCATGCAACACTTGTACCCAGTGGATACGGTCGTCCAGAACACCCATGATGCCCTACTCCACCTGCAACGGCAGGGGAAGGAGGTTTCTTTCTGCTGGGTGCCGGAACACGGGGTATTAGGGGAAACGAACTGGCGGATGTGGCTGCCAAAGATGCATGTTCCCTCCCTCACGTTGTTGAATGTGCCGTCCCCCTCCATGCTGTTACCTCCCTTTTGCGTTTTCGTGTTATGCGTCAATGTGGCTGGCAGTCGGTGAAAATAAGCTGCGTCTGGTCAAGGTCACCACGCGGCCATGGCGTACGTCCTACCAGTCATGCAGGTGGGATGATGTTCTCCTCACTCACCTCCGCATTGGGGACAGTCCCTTGACGCATGATTTCTTACTCTGGTGGGAGGACCCCCCAATCTGCAGTGCTTGTGGCATCCAGATTACTGTCCGCCACATTTTACTTGACTGTCCTTTATTCTCTGAGCAGAGGGCGGTGGTTTCCTTGCCACCGGATTTGCCCTCTATTTTGCAAGACGATGCAATGACTGTGGTTAAGGTCTTACGGTTTTCTGTCCTGTCCAATTTGTTGCCTCGGATTTTAGGGAGACGATTTTAATGTGCTGCTGGGTGACTGGCTCACCCAGGTTTTAGGTAAGAGGTCCGCCAGTCACGATTACCTACTTGTTTCACTTCGATTTCTGTTCTCTTTTCTTTTTGTTTCCTTTCCTTTTTTAGTGCGTTTCTTCTCCTCTTGTTTTGCCTCTGTATGTGAGGATTTGGAACTACGTCAGGTCTGTGTCTTTAGCCGTTCTCCTTGTTCGCTGTCCGTTTTCGTCCCTTCATGGCATGTGTTCCTGTTTCTATGCGTTTGGGCGCTGATGACCATGCTGTTTAGCACCCGAAAACCTCAAACCACACACACACACACACACACACACACACACACACACACACACTCTTCCTATGAATCTGGGTCTGGCACCTGTTTTTCCCACTATTTGTTTTATATGGTCATTCCACTTAAGGTCACTCTGGATAGTTACTCTTAGATATTTTATGGCTGATACTGTTTCCAGCAGTTAGTGTAGCTATACAGTAGCAGATTTCTTTCGCTATGCATGCGCAATATGTCACATTTATTTATGTTCAGGGTAAATTTCCAGAGCGTGCACCAGTCATCAATTCTCTGGAGGTTATTCCGCAAATCGTTACTGTCTTCTGGTGTTGCTACTTTGTTATAGACAACCGTATCATTTGCGAGCAGCCTTGGAGAGCGTCTGACGATTTCTACTGGATCGTTTGTATGTATTGTAGACAGTAATGGTCCTATCACACTTCCTTGGGGAACATTGGAAATTACCTTTACATCTGTCGATTTTGTTTTATTAAGAGTGATTTATTGAGTTCTGTCTTCAAGAAAGTCTTGCATGCAGTCACAAATCTGCTCTGATACTCAATAAGCTTGTATTTTTTTTGCTAAACGGCAATGCAGGACGGTGTCAAAATATTTGCTGAAGTCAGGAACACAGCATCAACCTGAGTGGCATTGTTTTTGGCACTGTGGAGCTCCTGGTGAGTTTTGCAGGATCTCTGTTTGTGGAATACATGTTGGTTTTGATAGAGAAGATTTTCCTTCTCCAAAACCATAATAATTCTTGAGCATACAACATGTTCCATAATTATACAACAGATTGACGTCAATGACATAGGGCTATAATTGTGTGCATCTGTCCTACAGCCCTTCTTAAAAATGGGAATGGCATGCGCTTTCTTCCAGTCACTAGGTACCCTTCGTTGCTCAAGTGATCTACAATAAATTACTGCTAGTTCTTTTGTTTAATCTTTGTAGAATCTTATAGGTATCTCATCTGGTCCTGATGCCTTTCCGCTAGTAAATGACTGTAGTTGTTTTTCTGTTCCGTGATCGGTTAGCTCAATATCTGCCATCTCGACATTTGTATGATGACTGAAAGGAGAGACCTTCATCTTCCGTTTTGGTGCCAGTATGGTCACTGAGTGAATGAATAGATGATTATGTTCCACTTACTGATTTTACATATGACCAAAACCGCTTAGGGTTTTTACTTGGATTGGTTGACAAAGTTTTACTTTCAAAGTCATTGAACACTTCTCTCATTGCTTTCCTTATGCTCATTTTCGCTTTGTTCAGTTTTTGTTTGTCAGCTAGGTTTTTACCTCTCTTGAATCTGAGGTGAAGTTCTCTTTGTTTATGTGGCAATTTTCTAACATGGCTATTATGTCATGGTGAGTCTTTCCCATCTCTTGAGACCTTACTCAGAACATACTTGTCTAGGGCATATTGCACGATTCCTTTGAATTTTTTCCATTTGTTTTTCACATCTTCATCATCGTCACCGAATATTTGATGCTGACTGTTGATGTTACATTGAAATGAAACAGCGTTCTATGATGATACTGTGCACAGTGCCATTCAGTAACTAAGGTTGATAGTGACTAAACACAGAACACTACTAGCCCAATATCTTCAGATTTATACCATTTAAGAACTATGCACAGACCATGCACCAACATTAAGCATCATCGTCATCATAATCAGGTCATAGCTCCAGTTTCCCGGGTGCTGGTGATGAGTCTTTTTTTATCCTTGTACAGCTCTGTTTCATGGATCCAACCCGAAGGCATAATATCTACAAGGAAGAGCTGTAAAAGGATAGAAAAAAAGAGTTGGAAGAGGCTCGTCATGAGCACTGTGACCTGATGATGATGCTGTATCTTGGTGTATGGTCTCCCCCTAATTCTTGTATGGTAAAAAGTTGAAGACATTGGGCTGGTAGTGTTTTGTATTTGACAGCTATCAATCTTAGATACCAAATGATACTGTAAACATTGTAAAATGCTGTGCCATTCAAGATGAAGTATACATTTAGTTTACTTGTAAATGAGAAAAAGTTTCTCACGTGTATATGTTGCTCTAAAATTAGATGTAATTGTGCCTGGTTGGTAATGAAATCAAGGAAATTCAGATGAGGAAAATCACAATAGAAATCTTTGTGAACAGTTTTGTTACAGAATTTACCACATAACTGCAGGTTACAAAGTAGACCTATTTGTTCAAACCCTGTTTCAATATTCAAATTGACAATGTCAACAGAAAAGGGGAAGGAAAACAGTTTAAGCATTTCTTCATGATGTTCTGAAAACAAATGTCAAGTCTGTGGGGATCATGCAATGGTTTTTGACAGCTTTCAATTTTTTTCTTTTTTTTCCCCCATATTGCTAAGTGTGGCAGCTGGAGGTGTGACTGAAAAGTGTTTTCATTTCTGGCCCACAAATTGGCTACCTATTATTTATCTTTCAATCCTGCTACAAGTTTGTCACTCACGTGCATGAAGAGTACATCTGTTTAGCTTTAAAGTTGTAAGAATCTGTCAAGAATATGATGTAGCTTTAGTTAATATATCTCATAGTAAAATGACAAAGCTCAACAAGTGATTTCCAAATCTTCCACAATCTTTGAACTGGTGATGTTAATCTATACTACAGAGGTAACTTGCTCAACAAGTCAACACACTCATGACTTTATCCATGTTGATGCTCTTTACATATACAGGGTAATAATCATTGAACTGGAAGTTTGAGTCCTCTCTCGAGCATGGATTTGTGTGTTGTCCTTGGCATAAGATAGTTTAAGTTAGATTAAGTAGTGTGTAAGACTAGGGACCGCCGACCTCAGCAGTTTGGTCCCACAGAACTTACCACAAATTTCCAATTTTTTATATGAAAAAAAAAAACTTAAATTAGTTACAAACTACGGCATGCACACGGTTTATTCAACATGTAAACGCCACTATAGATATTCGGATTTAGGTTATGAGATGTTTGACATGCCTGCCATAATTGGCAATGATGTGGCGCAGACGAATAGTGAAATTCTGCACGACGTGCTGAAGTATCAGAACATCAATGACCGCCTGAATGGCTGTTTTCAGCTCAGCAATGGTTTTGGGGCTATTATTGTACACCTTGTCTTTAATATAGCCTCCCCAAAAAGGAGTCGTATGTGTTTAGATCCGAAGAATATGGCTGCCAAGGCCCATGCCAGCGGCCTCTGGATATCCCAGAGCCAGAATGCGATCCCTAAAATGCTCCTCCAAGACACCAAAAAATGCTCCTGCTTTGATGGGTTTGAGCTCTGTCTTGCATGAACCACATCTTGTTGAAATCAGTCACATACTATTTGGTAGTCACTGTGCCATCAAGGAATATTGCACCGATTATTCTGTGACTGGACATTGCACACCATACAGTCACCCCAGTCACCCGTTGAGGGTGAAGAGACTTCGTGATTGGGAAATGCGGATTATCAGTCCCCCAAATGTGCCAATTTTGCATATTGGTGAACCCATCCAAATGAAAAGTGGGCTGTGTTGCTAAACTTAACCATATTCACATCAAAGTCCTGTTTGTCAATTCTGTGGACAATAGTATTGGTGAAACACAACTGCTGTTCCATGGCCCTTGGGGCTTAATGGCTGATGGGTTTGAATTTTGTATAGGAAGAGATGCATGTCTTCAACAACACTTTGTCACAGTGTCTCCCTGTTGATTCTCACCTGTTGCGCAGCTCGTCTGAACAATTTCCTGGGGCTGGTTTCAAACACAGCACATGTCTTCTTGATGTTTTCAGACGTTTCCACCCTTTTTGGACAACCAGCATTGCTAATGCTGTCATCATGAACACTACCCATTCTCTCAAACTTAATTCTTGATTGTTAGCACTATTGGACCAGTTGTCTTCAGCTTGAATTTGATCGCAAACTTTCTTTGAGCCATAGTAGGGCTGTTATTGCACAAGCGCTATATGCTCAGGCATGCTGTACTGTGACCTTTTCATTTGCAAATGGTCAACAACAAGAAGGCACATGCGCATTCACATACTAATTCCCATCATGCTCCGCGGCCTACCATGCAGTTTGAATGTCCAAACATATAGGATTCAGAAGTTATGACGATTTTATTTCATGAAGTTCAATAACTGTCACTCTGTAACTTCTACTGATGATAAATGAAATATTGTACAAAAATCTTTTGTAGAGGTAGCAGTGATTTTGATGTGTCTCATAAAAGTGATGTTTCATACTATGATAGCTATTTTGACATGATAGTCACAAAAGGAAGATTCTCCTATAGACTCTGTCAGTTTATTTTGTTCAGAATATAGTAAAACCTTGGTAATTTGAGCCATGGCAATCCAAGCCTCCTTTCAATCAAAGGTGGACAATGGGTGACTATTACGTTTAAAAAAAATCACAAAGAATATCATGGATAAAATTTTTAAAAAATCCAGGAAGTGGGTGTGACCAGTGACAGAGATGTGTGTGCATACATTTGTGCCTGCTTTAGCTACTATTGTTGTTTCACCCGCTGCCAGTTAGCAAGAGTCTGCTCAGTGTTCTGTGTATGTGTAATCAGGTCGTGTTACGTATTTATTATTGTTTCTGCCATTTCTTCAGTAACGTGAACACTG
Organism: Schistocerca serialis cubense; assembly: GCF_023864345.2. Lineage (NCBI taxonomy): Eukaryota > Metazoa > Arthropoda > Insecta > Orthoptera > Acrididae > Schistocerca > Schistocerca serialis. The sequence continues at coordinate 47,718,819 of NC_064646.1, read as the reverse complement.
ACTCTTCAAAACATAAGAGAAAATTTGTTTCTTTGGAGATGAAAGTTTTAGTACTGAACAGATTAGACAGAGGAGGACTATAAAAAAAGGCAGTGGCAGAGTTGGGCTTAGGTGAAGTGAGTGACTGGTGATAAAACGGGGAAAAAAAAAAGAAAAAATTTTGAATCCACGCACTATGAAAAAAATCAGAATGCAAAAGTCTAGTGAAGCCTTTTACTTGTAGTTTACTAACAGTGACCCAAAGGAAGCACAATAAGTAGTCCAATGACTCAGGAGAAGGCACTTTTATCAGAAGAAGGAGAAGAAAGTTTTTCTGCTAGTTCTGACACTCTGTATGGGCAAATTAGGTGCAAGAGATATGGGGTGAGCCAGCTTGAAATTTGCAGTGAAAGCTATCCACTGACAACAGAGCTGTCAAAGTAATCCTAAGAAAAAATACAAAAATATAGTAAATTAGGAAAATCTGTCACTGGATCAAGTTTATAGTTGTGATGAGACAGGACTCCAACTAAAGCACTAGCAGCCAGAAATGAAGCTTCCTCTCCAGGTTATAAGAAATCGAAAGATAAGAGTAATGATCCTAGCTTGCAGCAATGTCTCTGGAGACCATAAATTGCCCACCTTTGTTAATTGGTAAATCTGCCAAACCAAGATCATTCAAAAATATACAAATGTCACCCTTACTAGTTCTCTCTCTCTCTCTCTCTCTCTCTCTCTCTCTCTCTCTCTCTCTCCCCCTCCCCCTCCCCCTCCCCCTCCCCTCCCTCTCCCCCCCTTCCATACATCTGTACTGGAAACAAAAATAAATACTTAACAAGCAAAAAATTATCATTCAAGACAACACAGGATGTAACCCAACGAAGTGAGTCATAGTGATGGAACAGTGGCATTAGAATTAGCACTGTGCTGTGTGAAGCAGCAAAATCTGGTGACACCGGATGATGTTATACTTTTACGAAGATGGCAGGACTACACTGCTAACAGATGTTCTTTTATTCTTTCTGAAAATAAAATATGTACAATAGCAACAGTTCTACAGTAATATGTGTAATACATATGTGTTTATCGTAAATGCTTGAGTTTATACTAGAACATAATTTGTAAAACAAACTTTAAGTAATACAATAACTAATAAAATACCTTTGTTTATTGTAATAATACTGTGAACATCAAATTTTGACCCTATTTTAAAGAAAAGGACTCTAAAATTGTCACTCTTTGTGTAATTCGAGTTTTCCCAAATTCGAGCTCTACTCGGACCCAATTACCTCAAATTACTGAGGTTTTAGTATGAGTCTTAGTAATTATTTAATAATAAGGCTGCTTTTGAGATGGAAGAATAAATAACTGTCCAAACGGTATCACAAATGATGGTGCATTCATCTTGTGTCAAAGAAAATGCAATTAAAATTTGTGCAAGAAGCCTCGTTTTCACTGTTAAGTGAATGACAATGTCTTGAATTCTGCATCTTATGGTTCAGTGAGACAGGCTACATGAAATTTTCTGTTTTCAGGCTAAATCTGATCAGTTGTAGATACCAAATATGTTGTCACTAATTTTCCTTCAGTTGAACTAGACACCTTGTCCAGTATTAGAAAAGCAATAAGGCAAATTGCTTTTACTGACTTTCTTCTGCAAACACATATAGATGTACACAATGAAGTTACTGAAAAAATGAACACAGTAAGTTACTTTTGTGCTTCCACTTGATGAACACATAAGTTAGTCACATTACACAATCATGCTTTCTTTGTTTTGCACCTCAGCAACCGTAAAATCTTGTTATAACATCATGAATGAGTTTTTTTTTTAAATCATGCAAAACATCTTGAAATACTGTTCCATTATCATTGATTGTTATTAATCTTGTGTGGTCAGTTTTTACAGTGGTATTAATATGTCTAACTTTAACTTTGAAGTTATATCCTAACAGCTGTGCCACTTATCACGAGTTTAAACAGAGAAGCTCTTCATACTGAGTGGCATTACATTAAAGGATGCACCAGAAGTAACATGTTTTCATTCCTCAGAGTCAGTGCAAAACTGTATTCTCTCCTCTGCTGCATATCATTTTCTATATGTCCCTCACTCGTTCTACATGTCATGAATGAGCAACCATGATTGTACTTGCCAAGTCACATCCTGAACAGATTTGTGAGTTACAGTAACAGTATATGTTGAAAATGTAAATATTTTAAGATAGAGTAAACAAATACAAATCATACAAAAAATTATTATAGTTGCAACACTGACTCTGTGTAACTGCAGTATAACTTCCCTATTTTTTGCCCTTTTGAATGTCTTTCTCTTCTCTAGAATTAACCATTTTCAATCACCAACCAGCTGGTGTGTATCTAGCAGCCTCAAGACAGCCAGCAACTTTTTAATCTTTTGATTTATAATCGTAGTCTCCACATATCTCTTCTCTGCAAGCAGTGCATTTAATTTATTCCCATTTTATGTGAATGTCAAATTGAATATTTGTTTATATCTAAAAACAAAGATGATGTAACTTACCAAATGAAAGCATTGGTATGTTGATAGAGCCTTCTTGGTTACCCAGGCCTGCCAACCCAAAGTTTGGTACAGATTTATTGACGACATCTTCATGATCTGGACTCACAGTGAAGAAGAACTCCAGAATTTCCTCTCCAACCTCAACTCCTTTGGTTCCATCAGATTCACCTGGTCCTACTCCAAATCCCATGCGACTTTCCTTGACGTTGACCTCCATCTGTCCAATGGCCAGCTTCATACATCCGTCCACATCAAACCCACCAACAAGCAACAGTACCTCCATTATGACAGCTGCCACCCATTCCATATCAAACGGTCCCTTTCCTACAGCCTAGGTCTTTGTGGCAAACGAATCTGCTCCAATCCTGAATCCCTGAACCATTACACCAACAACCTGAAAACAGCTTTTACATCCCGCAACTACCCTCCCGACCTGGTACAGAAGCAAATAGCCAGAGCCACTTCCTCATCCCCTCAAACCCAGAACCTCCCGCAGAAGAACCCCAAAAGTGCCCCACTTGTGACAGGATACTTTCCGGGACTGGATCAGACTCTGAATGTGGCTCTCCAGCAGGGATACGACTTCCTCAAATCCTGCCCTGAAATGAGATCTATCCTTCATGAAATCCTCCCCACTCCACCAATAGTGTCTTTCCGCCGTCCACCTAACCTTCGTAACCTCTTAGTTCATCCCTATGAAATCCCCAAACCTTCTTCCCTACCCTCTGGCTCCTACCCTTGTAACCGCCCCCGGTGTAAAACCTGTCCCATGCAGCCTCCCACCACCACCTACTCCAGTCCTGTAACCCGGAAGGTGTACACGATCAAAGGCAGAGCCATGTGTGAAAGCACCCACGTGATCTACCAACTGACCTGCCTACACTGTGACGCATTGTATGTGGGAATGACCAGCAACAAACTGTCCATTCACATGAATGGACACAGGCAGACAGTGTCTGTTGGTAATGAGGATCACCCTGTGGCTAAACATGCCTTGGTGCATGGCCAGCACATCTTGGCACAGTGTTACACCGTCCGGGTTATCTGGATACTTCCCACTAACACCAACCTGTCAGAACTCCGGAGATGGGAACTTGCCCTTCAGTATATCCTCTCTTCCCATTACCCACCAGGCCTCAATCTCCGCTAATTTCAAGTTGCTGCCACTCATACCTCACCTGTCATTCAACAACATCTTTGCCTCTGTACTTCCGCCTCGACTGACATCTCTGCCCAAACTCTTTGCCTTTACACATGTCTGCTTGTGTCTGTGTATGTGCGGATGGATACGTGTGTATACCTGTCCTTTTTTCCCCCTAAGGTAAGTCTTTCCGCTCCCGGGATTGGAATGACTCCTTACCCTCTCCCTTAAAACCCACATCCTTTCGTCTTTCCCTCTCCTTCCCTCTTTCCTGATGAAGCAACCGTGGGTTGCGAAAGCTTGAATTTTGTGTGTGTGTTTTTGTTTGTTAGTGTCTCTATCAACATGCCAACGCTTTTGTTTAGTAAGTTACATCATCTTTGTTTTTAGATATATTTTTCCCACGTGGAATGTTTTCCTCTATTATATGAATATTTCTTTATGTATATGGCTACAGGATGACCCAGAGTATAATATGAACGCCCTTTTTTGAAGAACCTTCTTAAGAATTTTCTTATTTTCAACAAATTCAGACTAGCAAAATTGGAATTGTTGTATTGAAATAAAATATCATATGATTTCCCAAAGAAACTGTGGCCCAGAAATTGGTATAAGTTTACTACAGGTAATCATTTGTCTGATTGTCACTGTCCATATAGCCTAGCAGAATATAAATAATGGAAGGTGTGAAGGCAACAGCTAACGTTATAGTGTAGGTGAGACATTGTGCTATTTAGAAGACTGAAAATGTTGCTAAGTTTGTGAACATTGCCCTCCTTGCGAACTATGACAGAAAATATTCTACTGCTACTGTTGCTGCTACCACCACCACCACCTCTCTCTCTCTCTCTCTCTCTCTCTCTCTCTCTCACACACACACACACACACACACACACACACACACACACATACACACACACACACACACACATTCAAGATGCAAAATGTTAATATTTTCACTTTATCTGTGTGATATTAAATTTCATTTCAGTTATAAATAACGGGCCTGATGGATGCCAGTCTGTGTATCATCTCCATATCCATGTAGTCGGTGGGCGACAGCTTGGTTGGCCACCAGGTTAACTATTGCAGTTTATTGTGCACATATTTTTGTTATAACTGTTGCTCAATTCTTTGGAACCTGTAAATAAGAGAACAATAAACAAGTTTACCATGAAAGAATAATCAGAAATGCTTTGAATGTGTGGACTGTTATTTTGTTCTTTTTCCTTTGAAGGTGCTGTCATGGCAATTGTTTGAAAAATTGTACTTGCTGATCTTAAGTGTAAGCTGTTTGGCAGTTATCAGAAAAATTAGAATTGCTAAAAGAAGTGGATTATATCTACATAGGAGCATTATTTAAGCTGGCAGGATGGAGGTGAATTCTACCAAGTCAGACAAAAAGATTTAAATATCACAAATAGTTCGTTTACTTTAGACATATCATACAGCTTTGATACTTCAGTGACTGTGCATACACACCAAGATATTAAGAAACAATCTGTCAGTTATGGTAAAAAATGTGTAAGGTGATGCTAGTAGTCTGACAGCATAAAATACAAGGGGTGTTCAATAAGTAATGCAACACATTTTTTGTTTCTTGGACAATTTCATTGTGACATCGGGAATGTTCCCAATTCAGCCCCTGTAGTTTCATGAAGTTCTGATAGGTGACAATGTATACCCAGTCTGTAAAATGGTGTCTGGAACAGAGATCTGTTTCAAGCAGAGAATTATAATTGAGTTTCTTTTAGCAGAAAAAGAGAGCATTGCAGATATTCCTAGGCACTTTCAGAATGTCTACAGAGACCTGGCAGTGGAGAAAAGCTTGATGAGTCATTGGGCGAGGTGTTTGTCCTCCCTCATGGTGCAACTATCAACTCTGGAGTGTATTGTGCTACCCTCCAGAAACTTAAGAAATGACTTTAGGATGTTTGAAATAATAATAATAATATGCAAAGGAACTTCTTCTCCCTGCCAGCACAAGACCTCACGCAAGCCTGCACACTTCATTGGACTGTTCTTCCTCATACACTCTACAGCTTGGATCTCACATCTTCATATTTGCAAATGTTTGGCCCCATGAAGCACTTTGCGGGAAGCAGTACATAGATTATGGGTTGGTTATTGATGCAGCAAGACATTGGGTCCCACATTGACCAGCAGAGTGGTGCCATGTGGGCATACAGTAAGGTGGTAAGGCAGTTGCACTGAATGGAGATTATGTTGAGAAATAGGATTTTGTAGCAAAAAGAGTGGGTATTAATATGATGTATTGGAGTTCTGAATAAAGTCAACCTGTTTTCAGGAGAAAAAGTGTTGCATTTCTTGTTGAACACACCTGATACGTGTGTCCTTTGGCTTCATAATTGTCAGTGGAGGGGCTGAAATATTTCAGAACTTAAGTTATAAATACTTGATTATTACTACATTAAGTGACATGCAGAACTAGACAATATTGCCTGTGATTCAAGGTCAATGAATTGTCCTAGGTTCAGAATCCAAAAGGGTCAGTCAAAGGTTGTGCCATTGACTTGAGTTTTACATTTTAATGCATGGACAACAATTGCCAGTTTGATCTTGATCTCTTGCCCTGAACTGCATAGAACTGATTTATGATGCTCTCAGGAAGTATGCTGCCACAATCTTCCTCTGCAGATTTCTGTTGGGCTGAAATCAACTGTGAGAAGAATGGTAGTTATTTCCTATAGATCTCATGGATGCCACTGTCATCAGCATTACCCATTACTGCTGAAAGTAATCACATGCTACATTGACATCAGTTGTAATACGAAATCAGCACATCCAACTTTTACATGTCAAGCAGTTTATAAACTCAAACAAATACTGTCATCCACAAGTTGCAAGTAACTTTTTTTCATTTTGACATGTTTCATTTGACCAACATGAGCATCTTGAGAACTGTGTATACAGTGTGTTCCACCATCATACACTAGAATAAATTGACAGATTTAACTTACAACATGATAACTTGCATTACTAAGTTGAGGGCCACATGTTACAATTATCGGGCTGTGTGTAGCACCACCATCATACATGAAGTGAAGTGGAGTTCTTTGATTGTGTACAGTTACCACACATGTTGTGGTGAGGTACATTCTTTCATTAATCAGCTAGACATCATTTCTTGTTGATTGAGTCAAAAGCCCTACAGATATGCTCTTCGGTTGAAAGTACCTCACAATGCCGAATGTAAAACAGTGGAATACAAAAAACAATATCACTAAACCATGGCAAATATCCATCACGTTTCCAGGCTTTCACATATAGAAGTCCAAAAACTGTACCTGGCTACTAAAATAATTTTGAAAAGAAATTGTAATATTACTAACTGAAATTATAATTGCTGTTTTTATGGGCATTAACATACATGTGTCATGTATATAACAGGTTATTAATGCCATTAAAAGTGACCTATATCAGCGTAGATTAAACATACAATTCAGTAATGGTGACATGATTCCTCATGTCTACAGCTATTAGAGTATAATATATAGAGATGAAGGTATTTACAAGATTTGTATTTGGTACATATACGTATTTGTGTATGCTCATGAAGGTAACAAATTTCAAATTGCATGGAATGTTCATATTTAAACCAGACGGCAATTAGGAAGACCGTTCGTGTTAGCACTGCTGACGTCATAAACACGGTAAACAGTTGCTGCTTTCATGGGCATGAACACATCTCTAAGATTCATGACTGGTTATAAATACCTTTTAAATTAACACAAAAAAGAAATTAAAACTGATGTTTTGTAGGCATTTACTTAATGTATGTTGTATTTGTAAAAGCTCATCAAAATTAATAAGAATGATCTACAAATAAGTGTATATGATTGCAGAAGTCAGAGATAGCAACATGATTCGTCTAAAAATTACAGTTCATTAAAATGGAAAAATATTAGTAACACATTTCCTCAGTTATGTAATGTAAGTTATCGCATTGTAAGTTGAATATGTGAATTTATTTTATTTTATGGTGGTTAGCACATTGCATATTCACAGTTCTGAAGAGGCTTGTGGTGGTCGAGTGAAACATTTCAGAATAAAATTGCATGCTACTAGTGGCTGCACTGCAGTTTTAATATTTAATGGTCACTGTTATCCAGCAGGCAGTTCCTATGCCTGTACTCTCCATATTTCTGCTATATTGTGCAGTTAAGTTTACTTAAATTTGGGCCAGAGTTTTTCAGTTTTTGATTTTTTCCTCAATTTATTGCAACCAGAGAAGCTGGGTGTACAAGTAACAGATCAGATCACATCTTAATTACACAGTTGTGGCTTTTGTCAGGCCCGTAACTGAAAACGGCTCTCGCACTGACGTGAAGTGTTTGCTTGGCCCCCCCCCCCCCCCCCCCCTCCTTTTTTCACTCGGTATGGCAAAATCTAGTTAAATTGTTCTACTGAATGTGTGACTGTAGAGCTTGGAGAACCAGTTCAGAAAGTGGTGCAATCATTTCTGTGTAAAGTATGAAACACCCTCTCATTGGTCTACATCCAAATGCTTTGTGTGGTAAGTTATTTCCACAACAATTTCCTAAAAAACAAACACATTGTAACCAGAACAGCACCGTCCTTTCACACCTATTAATTCTCCATGTTTCTTCTATGCTTTTTCCTTTTTTAAGGTAGATTCTTATGAAAGAGAGGTACCAAATAATTATGAATGCCATTGAGACAACAGCTATCATGGAAAAATATTGTGACATATAATTCAACTGAACTGTAAATGAATAATCAAAATATCCACGGGTATGCTGCCGGTCTATAGTGTGCCCGTTGGACACTATAGACCGGCAGCATACCCGTGGATATTTTGATTATCAAATACGCCGGGAGAAACTCAAGAATCACTGTAAATGAATACTTTTTTAATTACTTTCAATTAAAATATAAGGTGCCTCATGGTGAATAATAGTATAAAAAAGTAAAAAGAAAACTTATCTTTAGATGTTTCATGCTTACTATGTCATCCCATAGAAAGTCACGGGAATGGAGTGAATATGCCTTGAGTGTTACAAACTGATGTCTTGTTGTTGTGTACCTAGTGAAAGGGAAGAATAAGTGCTTATATACACATAAAGAATGTAATTCTTAATGAGTAAGATAATATCTCTTTTGCACTGAAACATCAGTGGCTTTGAGAAAACAGTATTCCTAACTGCCACCAGAAAAAGTGTTTACAAGCTACTTTAATATGATGAAGAACATAATTAAATGCTACAGCCTACATTAGATTTCATATGAGTAGTAAGAAAATCAGAACTGAAAGAACTCATGGCAAGGCAGTTCTATATCAGTAGAGCTATTCTCAGCAATCTTATAGGAAGTTTTCTGGTAAAACGAAGAAGGAATAAGCGTTAATCAAATATACCTAAACCGCCTTTTATATGCTGGGGATGTACTGCTTGTCTCTAGTGCTGATAAACATCATCAACAAATGGAGGAGACTCGAGTTTGAAAGTAGGACTGAAAATCAATTACAAAAGACTAAAATAATGTACAATGAAAGTATGGAAAAACAAACTGTAAAATAAATCAGGCAGACATAGAACAAGAGGATGTGCTTTTATGTTGTGGTAGCCAGAGACCATTGTGGAAAGAAAAGAAATAAACAGAAGAGTAAAAATGGTGTTGAGTGCTTTTGATAAACTGAGTAGTTTTTCAAAACTAAACTTCTGACATGCCTGAAAAGGAGTCTTCAGAACAAAAGTGTCAAGCCCAAAGCAAGTATTAACGCAAAAAAATTCCTTTTATGTAGAGTTATGAAAACTGAATATTTTCAGTTTGAAACTCTGCCAAATGATGCTATTCTCTCATTGGTTCAAGCTGTTCCCCTCCCTCAGCAGCAGTTAGTGCTAAGCATATTCTATGTGTTAGTTATGAAAGCCACTGACTTTTCACATAAATGATTACAAGCTACTTTAAGTAAGTAAATGCTACAACCTTCATTAGATTTCATAAGGGTAGCAAGAAAACACCCTTTCGTTGGTCTACATCCTAACATGAATGTACAAGTATGGAAACTGTAGTGGTGATAAGTGTGTATATTCTAATTTCCATGGCCCCCATGGTGATCGAATCTCATTAATTTGCAGTACGGTTTTGTGTTCAGCCACATCATATTTTTTTCAGATTTGGTGTATTATCTGCTGCTAGAATTTGGTGTTACACTGAATGATTAAAATTTACTTTCCCATAGAATTACTTCACAATATACAAACAATATGAACCAAGGAACCTTGCCGAAGTAGGGTGGCTTACTTGCTTCAATGATACATATAGATGTACCATAGGTGCAAGCAGTACAGAGAGGTGTCTGTAGTTAGGCCATATTAACCCGTGGTTCCTCAAGAGAGGCAGCAGCCTTTTCAGTAGTTGCAGGGAACAGTCTGGATGATGGCTTGTCTGTCCTTGTAACATTAGTCAACATGGCCTTGCTTGTGCTGGTACTGTGAATAGATGAAAGCAAGGGGAAACAGCCATTTTTATTCCCCCAAGGGCATGCAGCTCTAAGTATGGTTTAATGATGATGGCATCCTCTTGAGTAAAATATTCCGTAAGTAAAATAATCCCCTACTTGGATCTCTGGACGGAGACTGCTCACGAAGATGATAAGACTGGTGTTCTACAAATCTGATCATGGTATTTTATATCCCTTAATCGAGTAGCTACATTAGATAATTTAAAAATGGAAGTGGATACGTTGAAGCTAGACATAGTGGGAATTAATGATGTGCGGTGGCAGGAAGAATAGGACTTTTGGTCAGTTGAGCACAGGATTATCAACACAAAATCAAACAGGAGCAATGCAAGAGTTTGCCTAATAATGAATAAGAGAATAGGGATGACGGTAAGCTATTATGAGCAACAAATTGAATGCATGATCATTGACAATGTAGACATAAAGCCAACACTGACCAAAGCATCAAAAATTTCTGTGCCTACTAGTTCCACAGATGGTGAAGAGATTCAAAGAATGCATGATGAGATAAAGGAAATTATTCAGACAGTTAAGGAAAAAGAAAATTTAATTGTGGCGCATGACGAGAGTTCAATACGTGGACTGGGGGGAAAGGAATGAAAGATGAAGCTGTGTGGTAGAATTTTGGAAACAGCATTTAATTTAATGATCACTAATATTTGGTTTAAGAATCCTGTAAGAAGGCTGTGTACATGGAACAGATCTGGGGTCACTGGAAGCATCCAGATTTATTATGTAATGGCAAGACAGATTTCAGAACCAAGTTTTAAACTATAAGACATTTCCAGGAGCAGATCTGGAACCTGACCATAATTTATTAATTATGAACTGCTGATTAAAACTGAAAAGTAGGAAATTAAGGAGACAGGGCCTGAATAAGTTGAAAGAACGAGAGGTTGATGAGAGTTTCAGAGGATGCATTAGGAAACGTTGGACTGAAGCAGTGAAAGGAACAGAATAGAAGATGAAAGGGTAGCTTGAGACAAATAGTGAAGGTAGTAGTGGGTAACATAGGAAAAAAGCTAAGGACAAGTAGAAATCTTTGGATAAAGCAGAAGGTACTGAATCTAATTGAGGAAAAGATAAAATATAAAAATGAAGCAAGTGCAAGGGAATACAGATACAGACGTCTTAAAAATGAGATTGACAGAAAATCCAAAATGGCTAAGTGACAAATGCTTGTGACTAGGGGAAAAACAGATGCCACACATAGAAAAATTAGAGAGACCACTACAGAAAAAAAGAAGTAGTTGTATGGCTATCAAAGCTCAGAAGGCAAGCAGAGAAGAGAAAGCTGAAATGTGGAAGGAATATATACAGAGTCAATATAAGGGAAGCAAACTAGAGGCCAATATTATATAAAATGAAGAGCAAGTAGGTGACGATTACATGGGAGATATGATACTGCAAGAAGAATCTGATGGAGCATTGAAAGGCTTAAGTGGAAATTTATTCAGAATTATTGATATTCTTTGGAGAGACACAGCCATGACAAAACTATTCCACTTGGTGTGCAAGACATATGAGGCAGATGAAATACTCTCAGACTTAAAGAAGAATGTCATAATTCCAATTCGCAAGAATGTAGGTACCAATATGTGAGAGTACTACCGAATAAACAGTTTAATAAGTCATGGTTGCAAAATCTTTGATTGAACCAATTACAGAAGAATGGAAAAAAAAGTCATAGGTGACCTCAAGAAACATCTGTTTGAGCTCTGGAGAAATGTAGGAAAATGTGAGGAGGCAATATGGACTCTTATGTTTTATCTTAGAAATTAAGTTAAAGAAAGGCAAACCTACAATTATAGTGTCTGTAGATACAGAGAAAGCTTTTGAAAATGTTGACTGGCCTACAGTTTTTGAAATTTTGAAGGTAGCATGGACAGAACACAGGGAGCAAAAGGTTATTTATAGCTTGTACAGAAACAAGACTACAATTAAATGTCGAAGGACGTGAAAAGGAAACAGTAGTTCACAAGGCAGTGAGAAAGGTTTGAAGTGTATCCACTACATAATTCTGTTTTCACTCTGAGCAAGCAGTACAGGAAACCATGGAGGAATTTGAAAACAGAATTAAAGTTCAGGTACAAGAAATTAAAAACACCTTTTAGGTCAAAGACAGCAAAAGACTTGGAAGAGCAATTGAACAGAATGGATAGAGACTTGAAATTATTTGCAGTAAAAACTTTTCAATATAACATGTTTTTGGAATGGGCTAAAAAACATAAAATAATTTCTCCAAGCCCCATGTTGTTGTTGTGGTCTTCAGTCCAGAGACTGGTTTAATGCAGCTCTCCATGCTACTCTATCCTCCACGCTGCCCCCCAATACTAAATTGGTGATCCCTTGATACCTCAGAATATGCCCTACCAACCGATCCCTTCTTCTAGTCAAGGTGTGCCACGTATTTATCTTCTCTCCAATTCTATTCAGTACCACCTCATTAGTTATGTGATCTACCCATCTAATCCTCAGCATTCTTTTGCTACATTTCGAAAGCTTCTATCCTCTTCTTGTCTAAACTATTTATCGTCCATGTTTCACTTCCATACATGGCTACACTCCATACTAATACTTTCAGAAACGACTTCCTGACACTTAAATCTATACTCGATGTTAACAAATTTCTCTTCTTCAGAAACGTTTTCCATCGCCAGTCTGCATTACATATCCTCTCTACTTTGACCATCATCAGTTATTTTGCTCCCCAAATAGCAAAACTCATTTACTACTTTAAGTGTCTCATTTCCTAATCTAATTCCTTCAGCATCACCCGATTTAATTCGACTACATTGTATTATCCTCGTTTTGCTTTTGTTGATGTTCATCTTATATCCTCGTTTCAAGACACTGTCCATTCCATTCAACTGCTCTTCCAAGTCCTTTGCCGTCTCTGACAGAATTAAAATGTCATTGGTGAACCCCAAAGTTTTTATTTCTTCTCCATGGATTTTAATTCCTACTCTGAATTTTTCTTTTGTTTCCTTTACTGCTTGCTCATTATACAGATTGAATAACATCGGGGATAGGCTACAACCCTGTCTCTCTCACTTCCCCACCACTGCTTCCCTTTCATACCCCTCGACTCTTATTACTGCCATCTGGTTTCTGTACATATTGTAAATAGCCTTTCACGCCCTGTATTTTACACCTGCCACCTTCAGAATTTGAAAGACAGTATTCCAGTCAACATTGTCAAAAGCTTTCTGTAAGTCTACAAATGCTAGAAACGTAGGTTTGCCTTTCCTTAATCTCTTCTCTAAGATAAGTCGTAGGGTCAGTATTGCCTCACGTGTTCCAACATTTCTATGGAATCCAAACTGATCTTCCCTGAGGTCGGCTTCTGCCAGTTTTTCCATTCGCCTATAAAGAATCCGTGTTAATATTTTGCAGCTGTGGCTTATTCAACTGATAGTTCGGTAAGTTTCACATCTGTCAACACCTGCTTTCTTTGGGATTGGAATTATTATATTCTTATTGAAGTCTGAGGGTATTTTGCCTGTCTCATACATCTTACTAGATGGTAGAGTTTTGTTAGGCCTCGCTCTCCCAAGGCTGTCGGTAGTTCTAATGGAATGTTGTCTACTCCTGCGGCCTTGTTTTGACTCAGATCTTTCAGTGCTCTGTCAAACTCTTCACACAGTATCATATCTCCTATTTTATCTTTATCTACATTCTATTCTATTTCTATAATATTATCCTCAACAACATTGCCCTTGCATAGACCCTCTATATACTCCTTCCACATTTCTGCTTTCTCTTCTTTGCTTAGAACTGGGTTTCCATCTGAGCTCTTGATATTCATGCAAGTGGTTCTCTTTTCTCCAAAGGTCTCTTTAAGTTTCCTGTAGGCAGTATCTATCATACCCCTAGTGATATGCACCTCTACATCCTTACATTTGTCCTCTAGGCATCCCTGCTTAGCCATTTTGCACTTCCTGTCGATCTAATTTTTGAGACATTTGTATTCCTTTTTGCCTGCTTCATTTACTGAATTTTTATATTTTCTCCTTTCATCAATTACATTCAATAACTCTCTTGTTACCCAAGGATTTCTACTAGCCCTCGTCTTTTTACCTACTTGATCCTCTGCTGCCTTCACTACTTCATCCCTCAGAACTACCCATTCTTCTTCTACTGTATTTCTTTTCCCCATTCTTGTCAATCGTGCCCTAATGCTCTCCCTGAAGCTCTGTACAACCTCTGGTTCTTTCAGTTTATCCAGGTCCTATCTTCTCAAATTCCCACCTTTTTGCAGTTTCTTCAGTTTTAATCTACAGTTCATAACCAATAGATTGTGGTCAGAGTCCACATCTGCCCCTGGAAATGTCTTACAATTTAAAACCTGGTTCCTGAATCTGTGTCTTACCATTATATAATCTATCTGATACCTTTGAGTATCTCCAGGCTTCTTCCATGTGTACAACCTTCTTTCATGACTCTTGAACCAAGTGTTAGCTATGATTAAGTTATGCTCTGTGCAAAATTCTACCAGGCGGCTTCGTCTTTCATTCCTTACTCCCATTCCATATTCAACTACTACGTTTCCTTCTCTTTCTTTTACTACTATCAAGTTCCAGTCACTCATTATTATTAAATTTTCGTCTCCCTTCTCTATCTGAATAATTTCTTTTATCTCATCATACATTTTATCAATATCTTCGTCATCTGTGTAGTTAGTTGGCATATAAACTTGTGCTACTGTGGTAGGCGTGGGCTTTGTATCTATCTTGGCCACAATAATGCATTCACTATGCTGTTTGTAGTAGCTTACCCGCATTCCTATTTTCCTATTCATTATTAAACATACTCCTGCATTACCCCTATTTGATTTTGTATTTATAACCCTGACCAGAAGTCTTGTTCCTCCTGCCACCGAACTTCACTACATCTAACTTTAACCTAATCATTTTCCTTTTTAAATTTTCTAATCTACCTGCCCAATTAAGGGATCTGACATTCTACCCTCCAATCTGTAGAACGCCAATTTTCTTTCTCCTGATGACAAGCCCCATACAGATTCCTAATCCCATATAAATAGATCGGAAAATTTGTGCTGGTGAATTTTTAATAGCTATGAAAATATTTGTAGATTTTACAATAAAAAATGTGGGGCATGTAATAGATAATAGTACACAGTGAACTATTCCTGTATCAATATTGGATGTGCCCCATGTTTTTCATTTTAAATTCTACATGTATTTTCATGGCTATTAAAAATCCGCGAACACAAAGTTTCAGGACTATCTAGAAGGGGATAGGAATCGATGTGAGACTAGAAGAAATTATTTCATAATTTTTAGTCCATTTTAAGACGTTGTATTAAAAAAAATATTTAAATTGTTATTTTCTGCTTTTTAGTCTAGTGTGTATCAAATTCTTCAACTGATTTCAAACATTTTGATGGATTACGTTAGACACAAGCAGTAAATTTCAGGATTATTTCAGTTCTTCATTGCCCGAGTCAATACATCGCTTCCTCCTAAGGTTATCTCACAAAAATAACTAAAAAATAAAAATTAGAGAGAATATAGCTCACACTGGGACTTACCAGCAGCCATTCTTACCATAAAATATTCACAAGTGGAACAGGAAAAGGGGGAAATAGTAATTGTACATGAAGTACACCCCCAATACATACACATACTCGTGAAAGCGGTTCAATATTGCATTGTCATCGAGTTCTGAGTTATGTTGAAAGTTTCAAGTCTCTAGCTCAGCTACCTTTGACACAAGAGAGCAACCTAATAAAAACATATTAAAAATGAGTTGTAAGATGAACAACAAACATAAAACAAGGGTCTTGGAATGGAGGAAGTCAAATTAAATCAGGTGATGCTGAAGGCATTAGATTAGGAAATGAGACACTAAAAGTAGTGGATGACTTTAACTATTTGGGCAGCAAAATAAATGATGATGGCCAAAGTAAAGATGGTTTAAAAAATGCAGAAGAGAAATTTTGTAATATCGAATATTGATTTCAGTGTTAGGAATTCTTTTCTGAAGAAATTTGTCTGCAGCATAGCCTTGTATAGAAGTAACATGGATGATAAGCAGCAAGAAGGTAATAGAAACTTTTAAAATGGGGCACTGTGGAAGAATGATGAAGATTAGACAGGCAGATCGATTTAAACGTACTAAATCGAATTGAGGAGAAAAGAAATTTATGGCACACCTGGACTAAAAGAAGGGATCAGTTGATAGCACTTGTCCTGGGGCATCAAGGAATTGTCAGTTTGGTAAAGGACAGAAGTGTTGGGAGTAAATGTGGAGTGAGACATAGCCATGAGCACAATAAGTAGGTTGAAGTGGATATAGGTTGCAACAGTTATTCAGATACGGAGAGGCTTCCACAGTATACTAGTATGGAGAGCTGCTTTGAACCAGTCTTCTGGCTGAAGACAACAACAACAACAGCATAAATCTATGGAACTCTTTAAGGCCATGATTACTGCCCACAGTGTGCATAACAATTGCAAAATTTGAGGTAATTCATTAAAGTTACAGGTGCCCCAAATACAGATCATTTCAAATAGCAAGACTCTCTGGGATGTCTACCATCCCTGGCTGGTTACAAGTTTGGCACATTGGTGCTCCTGAACTCCTGAGCTGGGGACTGGTCAACACTGCGAGTCCTCTAGTACCATAACTTCCGGGTATGCTTCAGTGACCACTGTTTGACACAGTGGTGGAGCATATCAGTTTGCCACTTGGCACACCCACATACTCCCTGTCCTCTCGTATTTATCTCAAGATACACTGTGAGTGGTTGGTTGCTAAGGCATTATTTGGAATCTGCTTGATCATCTGCCATCCCCCCCCCCCCCCCCCCCCCCCGCCCCCAATCCTTACATCTAAGTTTACATCTATACTCTGCAAACTACTCTGAGGTGGATGGCAGAGTGTACATCCCATAGTACCAGTTAATAGGGTTTCTTCTTGTTCCATTCATGTATGAAGCACGGGAAGAATGCCTCCATGGGTGCAGTAATTACTCTAATTTTATCCTTATGATCCCTGTGTGAGTGATATGTAGGGGGTTGTAGTATATCCCTAGAGTAATCATTTAAAGCTGGTTCTTGAAACTTTGGTAACAGACTTTCTCGGGATAGTTTATGTCTGTCTTCAAGAGTCTGCCGTTTCAGTTCCTTCAGTATCTCTGTGACATTTCAGTTCCTTCAGTATCTCTGTGACATTCTCCCCTGGATTAAACAAACCTGTGACCATTTGTGCTGCCATTCTCTACATACGTTGAATGTCCCCTGTTAGTCCTGTCTGTTGTGGGTCCTACACCCTTGAGCAATATTCTAGGGTGGGTGGCATGAGTGATTTGTAAGCAATCTGATTTCAGTTCCCCAGTGTTCTACCAATAAACCGAAATGTACCACCTGCTTTACTCCCGACTGAACCTATGTGATTATTGCATTTCATATACCTATAAAGTGTTACACCCAGGTATTTGTCTGTGTTGGCCAATTCCAACAGTGACTTGTTGATAGTATAGTCATAGGATACTATGTTTTTTGTTTTGTTTTGTGAAGTGCACAATTTTACATTTCTGAACAAGTTCCCAATCTCTGCACCATATTGAAATTTTATCAACATCTGACTGAATCTTTATGCAGCTTCTTTCAGGTAGTACTTCATTATAGACAACTGTATCCTCTGCAAAAAGCCTGATTTTACTGTTAATATTGTCTGCAAGGCCATTAACATGCAACATAAACAGCAAGGGTCCTAACATGCTTCCCTGGGGCACACTCAAAGTTATTACTACATATGATGATGACTCTCCATCCAAGATAATATGCTGTGTCCTCCCAACCAAAAAGTCCTCAATCCAGTCACAAATTTCACTTGATACCCCATATGATTGTACCTTTGACAGTAAGTGTAGGTGTGGTACTGAGTCAGATGCTTTTTGGAAACGCAAGATACACTGCATCTATCTGGTTGCCTTGATCCAAAGCTTTCAGTATGTCATTTGAGAAAAGTGCGAGTTGGGTTTCACATGATTGATGTTTTCCAAATCCGTGCTGGTTTGCATTGAGGAGATCATTCTGTCCAAGATACCTGATTATGTTTGAGCTCAGAATATGCTATATGATTCTACAACAAATTGATGTCAAGGATACTGGATGGTAGTTTGGTGAATCACTTGTACTACTCTTCTTGTAGACATGTGTGACTTATGTCTTTTTCAAGAACTGGCCATGTTTATTTGTTCGAGGCATCCATGATAGATTATAGTGAGAAGAGGGGCTAACTCAGCTGCAGATTCAGTATAGACTCTGACAGGGATAACATTGGGCTCTGGAGCTTTGTTCAATTTTAAAGATTTCAGATGTTTCTCAGTGCCACTGTCACTAATATTTAATTTGGTCCTGCTCTCAGTGGTACGAGGACTAAATTGGGGCAATTCTCCTACGTTTTCCTTTGTAAAGGAACATTTGAAAACAGATTTAAGACTTTTCAGATTTTGCTTAGCTACCCTCAATTTCAGTTTCTGTCTCATTTGCTAGACACTGAACACTAACTTTGGAGCCACAAACAGCCCTTACATATGATCAGAATTTCTTTGGATTTTGTGAAAGATCATTTGACAATATTCTGCTATGGTAGTCAATGAAGGCACCACACATTGCTCTCTTGACAGCCAAACATGTTTCATTCAGCATCTCTCTGTCTATAGCCCTACGCTTTGTTTTATAACTATTACGCAGCAATCTCTGTTTCTTCAGAAATTTCGTTACAGTGACTGTACACCATGGAGGTTCCATCCAACTTTGAACTGTTCTACTGGGTACCCATCTATCCAGTGCATGATTGACTATTCTTTTAAACTTGAGCCAGAGTTCTTTAGTTGTATTAGTTGCTTGGTTAGTTTGTTACATACGCTATTGATCATTTGAGCAATTATTTATCAAAATGGGATGAAACAATGTTGAGAGTTATCACCAAGTATTAACTCCCACCCAGTTGTCTTGATCAATATTGATTGAAAAAAATCTTCGTTACTGAGCTATATGAACCAACAATTTCTTATTGATGATAAACACAAATCCACACATCACAATGAACTGCCTGAATCAGCTCATGTACTGTGCTGCCTAGACAGCACCAATGCAAGTCCAAAATAAAAAATATCAGGAATGAGTTTTTTGAAAGTGCATAGAACAAGAATGCACATAAGGTCTATAAGTGCAGTCCACATAAAGTTGACATACTCATCACTATCACCCAATTTAGGTTTTTAATACTACACAAACTGGTCAGGAGCGCAAGTTGTCCTCATGGTATACTGCCGTTTTAAGCAAGTGACTCCACACATTGTGTACATGCCTTTTCAAGGGTCGATCCTAATGTAGTAGATAAC
Organism: Schistocerca serialis cubense; assembly: GCF_023864345.2. Taxonomy (NCBI): domain Eukaryota; kingdom Metazoa; phylum Arthropoda; class Insecta; order Orthoptera; family Acrididae; genus Schistocerca; species Schistocerca serialis. The sequence continues at coordinate 47,699,273 of NC_064646.1, read as the reverse complement.
AATGGAGGCCAAATGAAGATAGTGGTACAAGAGTTTCTGTATTAAATTAAACATACCCTCAGTTTCATTGAAGTATAGCACATCTTTTGGAGGATTTCCAGTACCTTAGGAGGGTCACAAGAAACGACTTATGATCACTGACTCCTGACACTTTCTGAAGACCGTACTGAGGTAGTAGTAAAGCATTAAACTAAATACTGTTACTGCCACAAGAAGCTAGGGCACAACTTTTTGTTATCACACAGGAGGCTTTTCATTTCCAAAAATGAAGAATATCAGTCTCTTCTCCTTGTGGAAGTGGGAGTCAGCCTTATTAGTAACTGTACACACATCCTCTGCCGACAACCAAGCTATGCATCTTATTTAATAAAATATGTCAGATGGAAGAATATCCAGATTTGTGGAGGGAGGAAACTTTAATTTTAGTCCTTATATTATTGAAAGACTATACTTCTCCCAGTACCTATACATTGCTTAGTTACCGTCTTCCATGCCACTGCTCATCCTAAACGGGAATGACTTTTTGAGTTCTTTGTGATCGTTGAGGATATTTAGGTAGCAATAAAACCCATGAATTAGTGGCACTGGGTGTGGATAAAATGCCTGCTCTAGAGTTGAACCATACATCAACTTGGTTGTTGAGGAGACCCGGACTTGGGGAGATTTACGAGAGCATGGAAACAAATAAACACCAGAATATGCTTTCCAATCTCTCTCTACCCAGTTTTAAATGAGAACTGTAATATGTTGCTATATACACTGATGACTCTAAAGAAGGGGATTCCATTGCCTGTTCTACAATATTTCCAGAATGTGGACTTAAAATTCTATTATTATTATTAGTTGAACTACTTATTCCAGAATAAAACATCTCTTATAGCTGAATCAACTCTGTTCTTTACACCATAATCATTTTTGTTTTGATTTTGCAGTTTTTTGGCTCAACCAAAGTTATTATGTTAATCACCTTAAAATATGATCACATTACAAATGGCATGTTTGGCAAGAGGAAGCACACATCATCGCTACAATTTGAATATTTAATTAAATAAAAAGCTACAAATCATGTCTTAAATTAAAAATATTTTTTTTTCAAACTAAGTTGTCTCATTTACTTCAGTTAGCAGTGCTCTTGCTGGCCTCCATTTCCATCATGACCAACCAGTCAGTATGTTGATATATGAAGTGGCTCATTGAACTGCAGCTGCATGTATTGTGTACGTTGGTCCTGGGGTCTCTGTCTATTGGATGTGCAATAAAACAAGTTGCTGAAGCCACGACAAGAAGTAGAATGATACATACCACTGATCTGCTGCACAGTTAGTCACAATGGCAGTTTGTTCCTGTAATTAGAGGTACAGTAAGACCTCTCTACCATCTCTGGAGTAATGGCCTTAGTTGTCATCACTTAAACGTACAATACTACAAAAACTTAGTGTCCACATAATTAAAATGGAAGAAACAGGAAATGATGATGAACCATTGACAATGGGAATAATTATGGAAACCACTGACATTTGAGTGGAATAAATCTAAGTCTGGCAGAGTAGAATCTGATGTTGGAAAACTTTTTGCACCACAAAATGTGTATAGCATTCAAACTGTAACATTTTATTAATTTTTGTAATATACTTTAATTTTGTAATCAGATTCTGAAGCAAAAATTTTATTCTGAAAAGAAGACTGTTGTGCATCAGAAGTGACTGACAATTCCATGTACTATATCCACATTAGATGCAACATATAAAGTAGTAAGAATGGTTAGATGTTAAACTCCAAAGCTTTGGTTTACTGATCTAACATGTAAACAGAACCCCACACATAAGACCGTGTATTTACAATCGTATCAGTGTATTTCAGTTGCTAACATCAGGTCTTCAGAAAAAGTGCTCATAAATTTTCACTGCGTATAATATAACGAGCAAAACTAAGGTGCCTCTTGTTTTTATGGTAAGCTCACCACCAGGACCAACAAATTTAATTTTATTTTTTGTTGCATTTAATGTCCTTTTGTGTTAGTTAGATGGATAAAAATACAAAATGGTTAATTAGAGAAACAACCCTGGGCTTTCAAACAAGGAAAACACTGCATTTTTTATAAAGTTATATATTTAAAATATTTTTTTATATTTTAAAGTTTGTAAATGTTTGCATTTTACTGACACAAATCTTTAAAAACTAGAACTCCCATTTCATTGTCAGGTTTTATCTTATTTTTTTTCAAACGAAAAATGTTTTGACACTATTAATAATTAGTTATGTGATTCATCATGACTCATTTTCTCACAGAAAATTAATTTATACAGATTTATTCCAGTTTTTTTAGTGTACACTGAAAAATACTTGCACCTACCATTGGGTTTCTCTTCCTCAGTTTTCCCAATTGTCAGTAATATCTACAAATTCACCTTTTTGACTTAAGTGTATGATATATTCAACACAGCATGGAATTACTTGTAGTCATTTTAAGATTTTTTTCCAACTTAAAACTAGAGAGGTTACAGATGGGGCTTCATATAGTTTCTATTACATATTAATTATAACACACTTATTGTGTTATCTTTTGAATTGTATCTCTTTACCACTGCTGCTTTCAACTGTCATTAAAATTAATTTAATTTCTTTCCATTTGATTAGGACGGACACAGGCAAGGATGGACACACTTACATTTTCTCTCTCTCTCACCCAATTTTGATAACATCAATGCAGTGAGGAACCGAAGCATCTTACTGAAGATTGTGGTGAATGTTTCGGCTTGTTTGTCTTTACATTCATTTGGGCCTAGAGCTCTTTATAATGCTGTTTTGTGGCACAAAACAAATATCCTCCCCCTAATTTTTAACCCCACAACCTATAGTTGAGTCAGCATAAGCTGCTCCCTGGCAGCTGCAGTTGGCTGGGTGCAGTAGGCTCATGCACCTGCCTCTGCCAATCACATAATGTGATTTTACAGACGTCTCTATGGCAATGCCTCAGTGATGTCACAGCTCTACAGGTGGCTACGGTTTTCACAACAGTAGCCACCTGTAGAGCTGTGACATCACTGAGGCATTGCCATAGAAACGTCTGTAAAATCACATTATGTGATTGGCAGAGGCAGGTGCATGAGCCTACTGCACCCAGCCATTTGTGCTTCGTAGTTGAAAGTTGGCAACAGTGCTGCCATCTATCTGGGATCTACTAACACTGACTCTACTACAGTTTGTATCTCCTCTGATGAAGTTTACCAATCACATAATGTGATTTTACAGACGTCTCTATGGCAATGCCTCAGTGATGTCACAGCTCTACAGGTGGCTACTGTTGTGAAAACCGTAGCCACCTGTAGAGCTGTGACATCACTGAGGCATTGCCATAGAAACGTCTGTAAAATCACATTATGTGATTGGCAGAGGCAGGTGCATGAGCCTACTGCACCCAGCCATTTGTGCTTCGTAGTTGAAAGTTGGCAACAGTGCTGCCATCTATCTGGGATCTACTAACACTGACTCTACTACAGTTTGTATCTCCTCTGATGAAGTTTAATGTTGACATCATTAATGTCAACACGTGGAATTTCTTAAATATTTTTATACCATTTCTATTTCCTGCTTCCATCACTATGGCTGGAAATCAAAGCACAATGTGTGCAGTTAGATATTCCACAAATTTTTGACCAACTTACATAAGACTTCCTAAATTATTAGAAAATAGTCTCGCAATTATTTTACAGTACTTTAAGGTGTACACATAAATGAGGCCATGTTTACATCTGTTTGAACATATCCTGAGAACATTGAACCACACAATAGTATATAAGTAGTAGTTAGCACAAAACACAGCAGCAGTAAGTACATGTGTTGTCCATCCACTTATTTGTTTCTTTTAATGGCTGATTCACAGAGGTCTGAAATACGCTACAGATGGATAGCCGTTATTTAATTCACTTTCTTACATGTGGTCGCTAAACATGAGAAACTGAAGTTGTACTGCTACAAGGCTACACACTGGCAACTTCAGTCAGTGGCTAGGACAAGCACTATGTGCTTTAAAATGATAATTGTCATGCTGGCGTAAGCTTCATTTTTATTCCATATTTGGCCAGTTCATACTCCTTGCTGTAACACTCTGCAACGTAAAGTAACCCAATGTATAATTATATGGCTTTCCAGTGAAATGCAGCAGCAGGTATCACCACACAGAAAACCAGAGGTTCAAAGGTTACACAAAAAGTCTGTGGTTATTATAAAAAAAATTAGAACCTCTGTCAGTTCACAGCTCTAGCACCTGTGTAACTCTTCATATTCCAGTCATTTACAAAAATGGAAAGTGAGCTCAAAAGAAATCTGATGCCCGTGCCCGTTTAGGCAGGCACAGCAAGTTATCTGTGAGATTCCGGTCCGGTGTCGGATGCCTGCGAATCCCTGCTGAGACAGCAGCTCGCGTTGACCCTGGCGCTGCAGACCGGGGTGTGCCTGGAGTAACGGGGGTGGGGGTGTTGCCATTGCTTGTTCCACTTGTGCAGCGTCTGGGGCTGGGGCTGTAGGATGCCTGCAGAGCACGGTCAGATGTTCGTAGCTGAGCTGTTGCAAGTCGCCTTGCAGCAGGTGACATTGAACTGAGGCGTTCTAAAGTTCCAGAACCAGGTCTTGGGGATGGCCTGTAAACAAACATAAGTATTGCTTTCAAGAGCTAAGTACATTAAGAAAATAAATCTTTTTTTTGTTGATTTGTCAAGAGAAGTGATCATGAGGTTGCAGTGCATCTGCACTTGTATTGTGCAAATGACAGTGAAGAGGGTGGCAGAGGGTATTTTGTACTGTACCGTATAATAAGGTTTCTTTTGAGTGGTAGTCAAGTATCCCGCCTACAAGTGTTTTGTAAGTAATTTCTTTTGTAGCCAAGCTGCAGTTCGCCAGTATCAGTGAACCATAGCGTGCTTATTGCTTTACAGTAGTAGCAGAGACATCAATTGAGAGATAAAAGGAACAGAAATCACATTTAAATGGAATATGACACACATAAATGCTGAGAAGTAACAATATAAGTAAACTGAAAAATAAGACAGATGGGGGAAAATGTGAGTAAACTGCTTATTGTTTCAGTAGTAGTCACCATAACTGTTATCACATTTATCCCATTGTGAGGCAAGATGGTTAATACCCTCTCGGAAAAAAGTTTTGGTTGCCTACAGAGTTTCATCTGAAGCAAATTGACACCCACTAATGCCTTTTTGCAGGGCTCCAAAAATATGGAAATCACATGATGAGATATTCAGGACTGTATGGATTACATGTAAGAGCTCCCCACTGAAACTTCCACAGCATACTTGAAACAACATCTTGTCGAAGTTGTTTTGAGTACACTGCATTGGGAAGCCTTTACACATCCTCCATACAGTCCTGTTCTCTCCCCATGTGATTTCCATTTTTGAACCCTGAAGAAAGACATTATTGGCTGTCGATTTGCTATGGACAAAGAAATGCTTGTCTAGGTACATTTGTGATCCGGTAGGCAAACCATTTTTTCATAAGGAATTCATCGTCTTGTCTCACAGTGGGACAAATGTACTAACAGTTACGGCGATTACTATTAAAATAACAAAAGTCTACTTATTTTTCTCCCCATCTGTCTCATTTCTTTTTGACTGTCCCTTATAATAATATGGTGTAGCTAAGACACCAAAACTGAATAAATTGCAAAAAATGTGTATATTTGAAAATAATCAGTTTGAACCACAGTTTAAAGCAAATTTATGGTGGTAAGGGCCTTGAGCCTTCTGGAATACTGTTGGCTAAAACTGAGCCAAACTGAATAAAGATTTTTGAAAATAATTTCTCTCACACTACTGCATTGCTTTTAGATTATCATACGTGGCATTATGTGTGTGTGCCATCATGAGTCAAGATGGCCACAAATGCAGAAGAGTGTAATTATTCTAATATGAGAAAAAGTTAGTTGTTTGACAAAAAAGGAGTCAGAGAGAACTGTAACAGTAAATTAATAAAGTTAAGAGAATGATTTTCAATCTTGCAATTCACAGTCAGTATATTAAGAAGTGACACTGATGCACTGAAAAGTGAAAACTGTGATCAAAGCAAAAATCAAGTGAAGTGATGCAAGAAATAAGTGATGAATTGTCCCAGTGGAAGGAAGTGACACACAAAGATAGCACTTAGCCCCTACAGGACAACAAACCTTGCAAAAGCAAGTACATTTACAGATAAAAACAAATATGATGTTTTGAAATTAAATGACAGTGTTCAGGACAGTGTAAAATGATCAAAACTTGTGAAAAAAATTATCTGAAAGTGAATAGTCATTTCTTAAGAGGAAAAAAAGGATAGTCAACAGGTATCCTCAATTAAAAACTGTGTAGTGTTCTTTTCCTAACAGAGAGACGCAGCAGAAAACTGGCATATTCCAAGAGAGAAATCGAGGCATAGCACTGACAAGCACGGTGAATCCTGGTGTGGGAACTAAACGTGTTGCAGTTGCTGACATTCAAATGAAAACAACACAAGAAAATGACTATCATTTGTATAATGGGCACCAATGACATTGCAAAAAATTAAGCTGGTGTTCGCATGAGAGCTCTGGAGAATTTTTTTAGAAAAGGATAAATCAAGAAATACAGTAGTTGCCACATAGACACAATCTAATTTATAGGTTGTCTGTAAATAAATAAATTCGAAGAATAAACATTAAAATAAAGAAACTTGTCTGAATACACAAATTGAACTGTAGTGGATATAAGTAAGCTTCACCATAACCTACACACCAAGCATAGTGTGCACAAAAACTATGGAACATGTTGTGAAATAACATTAAAGAAAAACTCAAATGGATTGGTTGGTTGGTTTAAAAGAGGGGGTAGGGACCAAGCTGCTAGGCTATCAATCCCTCCTTCCGATTAAAATAATTCCACAAGGGTGGGAATAAAATACTCAGGACATACAAAACATAGCTGGAATAAAGGAGAAAACCACAAGAATGACAGAAGGGCAACAAACACTAAAATGGACAAAATTGGACAAGAAAACGACAGACACACAAGAAACATGTAGAAGAGATCAAAACAAGAGAGCAGATTACCATGGCAGGCTGACCATGAGAATAAAAAGAAGAAGCCAGTCACTCTGCAACAATTAAAACCTCCACCCTAAAAGCATGAGGGTGGAGGACACAGAGGGACAAAGGACATGTACTAAAAGTTAGATAAAATGATAAAATACTTACGAATAAGACATAAAATTAAAGCTTTGTTGAGGCACTGTTGCCCAACACTGAAGGTAGGGTGCTGGGAAAGTTAAAAGTCCACTGCAGAGCGGCTAAAAGTGGGCCGTCCAGCAAGAGGTGGACAACCATCATTTGTGAGCCACAGTGACAGCGAGGTGGGTCCTTGTGACGCAGGAGGTAACCATGCGTTAGCCATGTACGGCCAATGCAGTGAAGGCAGAGGATAACCAATTCCCTGCGAGAGGACTGCGTGGAAGACTTCCACACATTTGTAGTCTCCTTAAGGCCACGCAGTTTATTGTGTGTACTGTTATGCCATTCCATCTCCCAAAGCCAAAAAACCCTCTGGCATAAGACAGGACGCAGGTTAGTTTCGGAGATGCCCATCTCCAAAAGCGGTTTCTGCGTAGCCAGTTTGGACAGCCTGTCGGCAAGTTTGTTGCCTGGGATTCTGACTTGTCCTGGGGTCCACACAAACACCACTGAATGACAGGACCGTTCCAGGGCATAGATGTACTCTTGAATGGACGCTACCAAAGGATTGTGAGGGTAGCACTGGTCGATAGCTTGTAGGCTGCTCAAGAAGTCAGTACACAGGGCATGAACAGATGTGCTCAAGAGCACAAGACATGGCCGCCAACTCTGCAGTGAAAACATTGCAGCCCTCAGGCAAGGAGTGCTGCTCAATATGCCCTCCATGAACATACACAAAGCCTACGTGACTATCAGCCATTGAGACATCGGTGTACACCACTCCATGGCCCCTTTACATGTCGGGAATCGAGAGGAAGTGATAGCAGAGTGTCACAGGGTTAACAAAGTTCTTAGGGCCATGCAAAAGGTCCAGAAAAAACTGCAGCCTAGGTGTACACCATGAAGGTGTACATGAATGGACCTCGAGGAGAGGTGGTAACGGGAAGGACTCCACTTCAGACAGAAGGGACTGGACGCGAACTGCAATAAGCCTTGGCCTGGGCTGCCAATGCAGGAGATGAACTGCTGTGGTTGGGAAAAAGAGACAGTAATTTGGATGTGCAGGAGCACGTGCGCAACACAACTAGCAAGGAGTTGTGCATGCCTAACCTTCGATGAAGGGACTCTGACCTCCACTAGGACACTGGTCACCACCTCGTTCTAAAAGCTCCCGTCACTAGGCAAATGCCACAATGTTGGACTGGGTCAAGTAAATGCAATGATGAGGGCACTGCCAAACCATAAACCAGATTCCCATAGTCAAGGCAGGATTGAACAAGGGCTCTTCAAAGCTGCAGCAGCGTGGAGCAATCTGCACCCCAGTTAATGTTGCTCAGGCAGCAGAGGGCATTGAGGTGCTGCCAGCACTTTCACTGAAGCTGACGAAGTTGAGGTAGCCAAGTAAATCGGGCATCGAAAACCAGTCCTAAGAATTGATATGTCTCCACTACAGTGAATAGATCATCATTAAGGTAAAGTTCTGGTTCTGGATGAACAGTGCGGCACCGACAAATGCATGACACACGACTTTGCAGCTGAAAACTGGAAGCTGTGGGCTAGAGCCCATGATTGCGCCTTGTGAATGGCTCCCTATAGGCGCCACTCAGCAACACCAGTACTGGAGGAGCAATACGAAATGCAGAAGTCATCCGCATACAGAGAAGGGGTAGACCGACAGCCCTATAGTTGCTGCTAGGCCATTAATGGCCACTAAAAATAGTACACTCAATACGGAGCCCTGAGGAATGCTGTTATCCTGAATACGGGGGAAACTATGGGAGGCACCAACTTGGACACGGAAAGTACAGAGCGACAGGAAATTTTGGATAAAAGTCGGGAGTGGTCCCCGGAGATCCAACATATACAATGTGGCAAGGATATGATGTCGCCAGGTAATGCCATATGATTTACATAAGTCAAAAAAGATGGCAAAAAGGTGCTGGCATCTGGAAAAAGCTGTTCAGATGACAGACTCGAGGGACAAAAGATTTTAAGTGGTAGAGCGACCCTGGTGGAAGCTGCCCTGACATGGAGCCAGTGGACCATTTGACTCCAGGACCCAACCCAACCGCCGACACACCATACGTTCCAGCAGCTTACAGAGAACATTGGTGAGGCTGATGGGCCGATAGCTATCCACATCAAGCAGATTTTTGCCAGGCTTTAGCACCGGAATGATGGTGCTCTCCCGCCATTGCGATGGAAAAACGCCATCGCACCAGATGCGGTTGAAGATGACGAGGAGATATCGCTTGTAGTCAGACTAGATCTGAGTGTGGATCCGATCTGACCCAGGAGCTGTGTCGGGGAAATGTGCAAGGGCACTGAGGAGCTTCCACTCTGTATAGGTTCACTGTGGCATGTGGTGAATGAGAGGAGTTTCCTTTCCATCTGCTGTTTGAGGGTGTGAAAGGCTGGGGGTAGTTCTCCCACGCAGAGGCTTGAGCACAGTGCTCAGCAAAGTGCTCGGCAATCGTATTTGTGTCAGTAGATAACACACCATTGATGTTAATGCCAGGGACACCTTGTTGGAGGGGTCTGGTACCCAAAAAGATGTCTGATTTTCGTCCAGACTTGGGAAGGTGATGTATGACACCCAATGGTAGAGACATACCTATCCCGACATTCCTGTTTCTGTCATTTTATGAGCTGGCAAACGTGGGCACGGAACCACGTAAAAGCACCCTAAAGAATGAGGGATCGCATTTTCTGCCGCAGAAACAATCGTTGTAGTGACCTGCTCAACGACAACATCGATGGCACCACGTGGGGGAGATTCGGCGGTCACAGCAGAGGCGAAGGCTTCCCAGTCTGCCTTGTTTAAAGCCCACCTGGATAAGCGTTCTTAGGCATGATGCCGGGGGAGTGACAGGAAGATGGGGAAGTGGTCACTACCACACAGGTCATCATGTGCTCTCCAGTGGATAGACGGGAGAAGGCCAGGACTGCAAACTGAGAGATCAATGGCTGAATATGTGCCATGTGCCACACTGAAATGTGTGTGTGTATGTGGGGGGGGGGGGGGGGGGGGCACCTGTATAAGGTCGAGTTGTGACAGTAAATTTTCGACCTCCCAGTTTGAAGGGGCATAGGTTCACTATATACTGAGTTCAGGACATAGACGCAAACTCTACCTGACACACTATTACAGTCTCTATGGTTCCTGTAATATCACTTTTAGCTGCAGAGGGCAGGGGTCCGCATTTCCGGGAACCAGGTTTCCTGGAGGTCAATGCAGAAAGCAGGTGCAAAGCTTAACAGTTGCTGTAGCCCAGCCAGGTGGTGGAAAAAACCGCTGCAATTCCACTGGTGGATTACGTGATCGTGAGACTGGAAATGCATGAAAAACTCAATGAGGCAGTTTACACCTCAGGGTCATCTGCTGCCACCAGAAGAGTACCTGTGCGATTGACATCCAGTGTGTCTGAGGGCCCAGTGAGATCTAAGTCCTCAGCAGATGCCAGAATCTCCACCTCATCCTCAGACACAGAGCTTGTAGGTAGTGGTGGTGTGGGTACCATCGCAGTGCCTCGGTTCTTGGGGTCTTTTTCTTTTTGGGTTTCTCTCACTGTTTCTTAGTTTTGTCCGGCTAGGAGGGCTTCACTGATTCAGTATCAGGGACTGAGGAGGACCGTGAAGCCCTATGACCTGTGGTTGCTTCAGCCACTGGCAGGTGTCAGCTTTGACCCAAGGGATTCCTTCCTGGCAAGAGGAGCCGAAGAAGACTTTCGGTTCTCCAGCTGAGAAGTGGGGACTGAGGTCCCTGATGGTTGGGGGGTGTTGCTCCTGAAGTAGGTTGTGCAGGAGCAACAGGGAGGGAAGTGCCCCCCACCATCAAGGGTGCAGCTGGAGTCTGATGGCTCTGAGAGCCAACTGTACACAGCAGAACAGAAGATGGTAGAACCGTTGTCATAGTGGCAGCGTAGGTTGACGTCATATGCATAGGATGTAGCCTCAGTCAGTCAGTCAGTCAGTCCAGGGTCTTGTATTCGATTACTTTTCTTTCTTTCTGGAGAATCCTGCAGTCCCGATAGGTGATGTTGGAAGTATAGCAGGGAGACATGTGGCCGAACTTCCAGCATTTAAAGCAGCGCATCAGGGGACGGATATATGGCTTTACGTCATAGCGGTAGACCGTCGCCTTGACCTTCTCAGGTAATGTGTCTCCCTCGAAGGTCAAGACGAAGGCACCAGTGGCAACCTGACTATCCCTCGGACTCTGGTAGACGCACTGGACAAAATGGACACCTCGCCACTCTAAATTGGTACGCAGCTCAATGTCAGACTGGAAAAGAAGGTACCAGTGAAATATGATACCCTGGATCATATTTAAGCTCTTATGGGGCGTGATGGAAACGGAAACATCCCCCGCTTGTCACAGGCGAGTAGTGCCCGTGACTGGGCAGAGGATGCTGTTTTGATCAAGACCGACCCTGGCCACATTTTGGACAAGCCCTCCACCTCCCCAAACTTGTCCTCTAAATGCTCCACAAAAAACTGCGGTTTCATTGACAAGAAAGATTCCCCATCAACTCAAATGGAATAAAACTATCTATGAAAGCAGTGGCTTGAATAATAACAGGACTGTGTGCCTTTTTTAGGCTAAAAGTCAGTGACTCGACAGGTAATAAATCTCTTGCATTTGGGCATAACGCCAAAAGCTACACTTGAAAGGAAGAGTGTTTACAAACAATAAGTATAAATCTGTTACTGTGCACTAATGAACATTCACTGCATTAGGAACACAATATTAGAATTAGAACATTTTTCCAATGCTGAAAATGTTGAAGATGTATGTGTGTCAGAACACTGAATGATAGAAGATAAGGTAGAATATTTTGTTCCTCAGGGTTATTATATTGAGAACATTATACACATAAGTGGAAAGATGAATGGAGATGTTGCAATATTTGTTATAGACACTGTAATGTTTTCTAAGATGGATTGTTAGCATTTATTGTGCTGAACTGGATGGAGAATTAAGCTGTATCAGACAGGATGCAGAGAGTACCACTACTGTTAAATTTAATAGATGACCTGGTGCAGATGTAAATACATTTTCAAAAAATCTGACCTGCCCGTGAGGAAAGTATTAAAATCTCAAACAAAGGTAATTATCTGTGGCGATTACAGCATTGAAATGGCTAATACTGATAAACATGTCACAAGGACATTTCTTAATACCTTAAGATCACAAAATTTGCACTGTACAAACTACAGCTCCACACAGAATAATGCTTGGTTAGATACAATTATAGTTAATTTTTAAGAGGTAGGTATGATGTCCACTTACTAGTGAAGCTCTAGCAGTCCAAGAACCACTAATTTTAACATTTTGATGTGAACAATTGTGTAAGTCAGACACATCAATCAACAGTGTGTCTAGTATTACATGAATGAGGGGGCAGAAAAAAATTATTTTTGTTTATTGACTGATTAACTGAAGTTAGGTGGGACTTTGTAAAGAATACACAACCTGGGAAGGGTGCTGTTGAAATAGGTTTTGGTAATTTCCTGAAAAAATTGCCTGAGTTATTAATTAATCAAAAATAGCCTTAAGCATAAAAAGAAAGTGTTAAAATAGTATATAGATGAACTGACTCACATTAGGCAGGAGGTGCTCAGACTGTAAAGAATATAGAGAAATTCTTACAAACAAGGGCCCAAAGCTGGATGACACTACTTGCAGAGCTTATTATTATTATTATTATTATTATTATTATTATTCAATATTTATATGCTAACAAATCTGTCCCAAAGCTACAGACCAGTTTTTATTGTCCCAGTTTTCTCCAATGTTTTTTAGTATCTAATGTACAATGAACCATGGACCTTGCCGTTGGTGGGGAGGCTTGCGTGCCTCAGCGATACAGATGGCCGTACCGTAGGTGCAACCACAACGGAAGGGCATCTGTTGAGAGGCCAGACAAACGTGTGGTTCCTGAAGAGGGGCAGCAGCCTTTTCAGTAGTTGCAGGGGCAACAGTCTGGATGATTGACTGACCTGGCCTTGCAATGTTAACCGAGAAGGTCTTGCTGTGCTGGTACTGCAAACGGCTGAAAGCAAAGGGAAACTACGGCCGTAATTTTTCCCAAGGGCATACAGCTTTGCTGTATGGATAAATGATGATGGCGTCCTCTTGGGTAAAATATTCCGGAGGTAAAATAGTCCCCCATTGGGATCTCCGGGCGGGGACTACTCAAGAGGACGTCGTTACCAGGAAAAAGAAAACTGGTGTTCTACGGATCGGAGCGTGGAATGTCAGATCCCTTCACCGGGCAGGTAGATTAGAAAATTTAAAAAGGGAAATGGATAGGTTAAAGTTAGATATAGTGGGAATTAGTGAAGTTCAGTGGCAGGAGGAACAAGACTTTTGGCCAGGTGAGTACAGGGTTATAAACACAAAATCAAATAGGGGTAATGTAGGAGTATGTTTAATAATGAATAAAAAAAATAGGAGTGCGGGTAAGCTACTACAAACAGCATAGTGAACGCATTATTGTGGCCAAGATAGACACGAAGCCCACGCCTACTACAGTAGTACAAGTTTATATGCCAACTAGCTCTGCAGATGAAGAAATTGATGAAATGTATGATGAGATAAAAGAAATTATTCAGGTAGTGAAGGGAGACGAAAATTTGATAGTCATGGGTGACTGGAATTCGAGAGTAGGAAAAGGGAGAGAAGGAAACATAGTAGGTGAATATGGATTGGGGCTAAGAAATGAAAGAGGAAGCCGCCTGGTAGAGTTTTGCACAGAGCATAACTTAATCATAGCTAACACTTGGTTCAAGAATCATGAAAGAAGGTTATATACATGGAAGAATCCTGGAGGTACTAGAAGGTATCAGATTGATTATATAATGGTAAGACAGAGATTTAGGAACCAGGTTTTAAATTGTAAGACATTTACAGGGGCAGATGTGGACTCTGACCACAATCTATTGGTTATGAACTGTAGATTAAAACTGAAGAAACTGCAGAAAGGTGGGAATTTAAGGAGATGGGACCTGGATAAACTGAAAGAACCGGAGGTTGTACAGAGTTTCAGGGAGAGCATAAGGGAACAATTGACAGGAATGGGGGAAAGAAGTACAGTAGAAGAACAATGAGTAGCTCTGAGGGATGAAGTAGTGAAGGCAGCAGAGGATCAAGTAGGTAAAAAGATGAGGGCTAGTAGAACTCCTTGGGTAACAGAAGAAATACTGAACTTAATTGATGAAAGGAGAAAATATACAAATGCAGTAAATGAAGCAGGCAAAAAGGAATACAGACGTCTCAAAAATGAGATCGACAGGAAGTGCAAAATGGCTAAGCAGGGATGGCTAGAGGACAAATGTAATGATGTAGAGGCTTATCTCACTAGGGGTAAGATAGATACTGCCTACAGGAAACTTAAAGAGACCTTTGGAGAAAAGAGAACCACTTGTATGAATATCAAGAGCTCAGATGGTAACCCAGTTCTAAGGAAAGAAAGGAAAGCAGAAAGGTGGAAGGAGTATATAGAGGGACTATACAAGGGTGATGTACTTGAGGACTATATTACGGAAATGGAAGAGGATGTAGATGAAGATGAAATGGGAGATACGATACTGCGTGAAGAGTTTGACAGAGCACTGAAAGACCTGACTCGAAACAAGGCCCCGGGAGTAGACAACATTCCATTAGAACTACTGATGGCCTTGGGAGAGCCAGTCCTGACAAAAGTCTACCATCTGGTGAGCAAGATGTATGAGACAGGCGAAATACCCTCAGACTTCAAGAAGAATAGAATAATTCCAATCCCAAAGAAAGCCGGTGTTGACAGATGTGAAAATTACCGAACTATCAGGTTAATAAGTCATAGCTGCAAAATACTAACACGAATTCTTCACAGACGAATGGAAAAACTAGTAGTAGCCAATCTCGGGGAAGATCAGTTTGGATTCCGTAGAAACACTGGAACACGTGAGACAATACTGACCTTACGACTTATCTTAGAAGAAAGATTAAGGAAAGGCAAACCTACATTTCTAGCATTTGTAGACTTAGAGAAAGCTTTTGACAATGTTGATTGGAATATTCTCTTTCAAATTCTAAAGGTGGCAGGGGTAAAATATAGGGTGCGAAAGGCTATTTACAATTTGTACAGAAAGCAGATGGCAGTTATAAGAGTCGAGGGGCATGAAAGGGAAGCAGTGGTTGGGAAGGGAGTGAGACAGGGTTGTAGCCTCTCCCTGTGTTATTCAATCTGTATATTGAGCAAGCAGTAAAGGAAAAAAAGAAAAATTTGGAGTAGGTATTAAAATCCATGGAGAAGAAATAAAAACTTTGAGGTTCGCCAATGACATTGTAATTCTATCAGAGACAGCAAAGGACTTGGAAGAGCAGTTGAACGGAATGGACAGTGTCTTGAAAGGAGGATATATGATGAACATCAACAAAAGCAAAACGAGGATAATGGAATGTAGTTGAATTAAGTTGGGTGATGCTGTGGGAATTAGATTAGGAAATGAGACACTTAAAGTAGTAAAGGAGTTTTGCTATTTGGGGAGCAAAATAACTGATGATGGTCGAAGTAGAGAAGATATAAAATGTAGACTGGCAATGGCAAGGAAAGCGTTTCTGAAGAAAAGAAATTTGTTAACATCGAGTATAGATTTGAGTGTCAGGAAGTCGTTTTTGAAAGTATTTGTATGGAGTGTAGCCATGTATGGAAGTGAAACATGGACGATAAATAGTTTGGACAAGAAGAGAATAGAAGCTTTCAAAATGAGGTGCTACAGAAGAATGTTGAAGATTGATGGGTAGATCACATAACTGATGAGGAAGTACTGAATAGAATTGGGGAGAAGAGGAGTATGTGGCACAACTTGACTAGAAGAAAGGACCGGTTAGTAGGACATGTTCTGAGGCATCAAGGGATCACCAATTTAGTATTGGAGGGCAGCGTGGAGGGTAAAAATCGTAGAGGGAGACCAAGAGATGAATACACTAAGCAGATTCAGAAGGATGTAGGCTGCAGTAGGTACTGGGAGGTGAAGAAGCTTGCACAGGATAAGGTAGCATGGAGAGCTGCATCAAACCAGTCTCAGGACTGAAGACCACAACAACAACAACAACAAGAACAACAACAGCATGTACAATGTAGTGTAACAAGATGTTCTTAGGAATACCAGTTCCACTATGAGCCTTCATGACAGTTCAATACGATTTGACATTTAATAAGTTATTAGGCAGTTTGTACATGAGAAGTATTGACTGTGTGTGAAGATGGCATGCGAGTAGTAACAGCAGAGGGTAGCAGCAAGCTGTTACATGAGGCAGGAGGAGTCACTAGCTGCATGGTCTCATTACTGAGATGACGAATTAAGAAACATAAGCATTTTTATGGAAGAATCGAATTCACTTAGTAGCGCAGAACAGCTAATACTTTCTTACAGTGGCAACATACAGCCAGGATACAAAGTCCATAAGAAGTAGTTTGTACACAGTTGGGGAGCAATCAAGAGACACAACTGTATATTTGCAAGATTTATTAAAAGTAACGTTCATTGAAAGAGTCACAGACCTAGTGCACCTATGTCGTATCACACATACCTATACAAGGTGTGTTACATTGTAACAACCAGCTAAATAACAATTTCGAAAAGTGTGAGATCCTGTCCAGCAGACAGTTTGGATTCCAACATGCTAAAAATACTATGACTTCTGTTGATGAGGTGTTAAACTGCATTTGGAAGTGAGGATCTGGTATCAGTTGTAGTTTGTGATGTCAGAAAAGCTTTTGAATGCATACCTTTTAACACGTTACTTGCAAAACTGAAAATTTATGGCATATACAGCCCACCTTTAGCGCTAAGAAAGTCATATTTCACCAACAGGAGACAGTTTGTGTGAGTTAAAAATATATGCTCCTCATGGACAGAAGTGTGGACTGGAGTGCCGAAGGGCTCTGTACTTGTTCCATTTCTATTCATCATTGCAGATAATCCTTTAACTTTCCATGAAAGACCAAATTTAATGGTATGTCATGCAGATGATACAACACAGCTAAATGCACCATGACACCACAGGATTGCTACAACACAGAAAAATTTACGACTAGCAATGAATGGCCTCCTTTGTAATCCTGGTACAATGCAAGACCTAATTCTGGGGTTAACTAAAGCTGTGGAAAGTAAATCAGTTAAATTATTAAGCTTTCACATTGATTCCAAATTAAACTGGGAGGAACATACTAATCACGTCTGCAAGAGAATAGCTACAGTATGTTATCTTACATGGAAACTAACAGATGCAGTCACTAATGAATATCTGAAGACAACATATTTTGCTCTATTTCAATCACACATTTGTTATGGTACAGTGATAAAGAGGACATTCCTGCTCTGTCAGTGAAATTCTGGAAAAAAAGGAAGAAAAGAAAAACAAAAAGTAATCAGAATAACGAGCAAAGTGAAATATAAAGAACACTGCCAACTGAGCTCAATATATTGACTCCTATTAACCTACGCATTTGCACAAAATTGCTTTATGTCAAAACCAACTTAAATGAGTTTGACACCAGAGAGATTATACAGGGTGTTTCAAAAATACTTTTACAAAGTTAGGAGACAGACTCCTTACACCAAAACAAGAAACATATCGATGAAAATCCTTTGTTTTTGAGTTATTAAAGAAAGCTGACTTTCAACAGTTTTCCAGGAACAACTCAACAACCCATTGTATCCTAGATGGCATTGGGTTGCCAGGGAGACTTGTCTACATTAGTCATTGATGTCTTTAACGAGTCTCTCGCATATGGGTACCGCAAGTATTGAGTTTAATGAAAGTGCTCTGTTCAAACATGGTAGGATATTCATTTCATGAGCACGCAAACACACACACACACACACACACACACACACACACACACACACACACAGAAGGCGGGGGGTTCAGGTATCAGTGAAAGATAAGACAAGTGACCCTGGCATGTGGTACATCTCCAAGTTCAGAATGGAAAATACTTCACAAGCAACTCTGGTATCGGTATCATCTTCAACGTGTGCAGAGGCTTACACCTGCCGATCACTTACCAAAGGAGAGCTTTTGCTGAGGGTCTGTTGCACAAACTGCCAGTCTATTGTTTCTCTCTTAAGTTTTGCTTACTGGCGAAGCAATATTCAGAAAAGATGGAATAAAAAATTTTCACAACCAACACATATGGGCTGATTGCAGTCTTCTTGCTACAGTACAGGCTAGACATTCAGCATTAGTTTTAAGATTAATGTGTGGGCTGGAATTGCGGATGACACTCTGGTAGGGCTATATGTTCTCCCAGCATGCTTTACAGGTGCTGTCCACAGGGACTTTATTCAGAACATGCTCCAAGACCTACTTGAAGATGAATCCCAGTAAATAAGAAGAAACATGTTTCAGTCTCAGTGTTTGAGATGCACTGGCTGGTGTTTACCATGACATGTGGATAGGCAGAAGAGGACCAGTTCCATGGTCAGCACGTTTTCCCGACCTCAATGATTATTAGGATTAATATCTCCGAGGGCAGCTTAAACAACTAGTCTATGCAGCAAACCACCCAGATGCACTCTTCATCGACATGCCATGGAAGGCTGCAAATGGTGCAACGTCTATGATTCGATGAGTCCATGCACTTTTCGAAGCGAGAAGAGGACATTTTGAGCATTTATTATGAGCTTGTGTGTTGATGAGCTCCAATCACCGAAACTGTAAACTTTCATTAGTAATTCGAAAACTCAGGATTTTTAGGCATATGTTTATATGAACATTTTTTCTTGTTTTGTGATAAGGAACATATCCCCACGGTTTGTAAAGGTATTTTTAAAACAACCTGTACACCTCCACAAGACTAGATGAAAACTGGACTTTGATATACTGAAAAACAGAGTGACAAAGTCTTCAAACTCACATAAAACAACATGCTTAAAATTTTTAATAAGCTTCTACTATCTGCTAAGTCCTTGCCAATAATATTTTCAAAGTTAGTTATTTCACAAGAACCATTTGAAATAAAAATTACTGACATTGATTTTTAAGAATATTTCCAAATGAACTGGAATTAAATTGTAAGATCTTCTCCATAAAAATTGTGTTCTTGTATATTTAATATCTGAACCTATTCTGTTGTAAGTAGTAAATCGTGAGTAAAGTGAAACAAAACCGAAAATTTTCTTCAAGCAAGAGCACACAATGCAACTGGGTTATTTGCTTTATACTCCTGATTTTAACTACCATCCAATAACACACAACAAATAGTTGAAATATTCTACTTTTTCTGGTAAGTTTAATGACAAATACCAGAGTTGCGAGTTACAATGATGAGTATTTATTAGCAGAAGACGAGTTTCACAAAAAGTTTAAGCCATGTTATCATATGGTGCACATTTTATTTTTTCTACAGGACTGTCACCATTGCACAAACACCTTCTGTATTGGTGCTAACTTTTCATCTTATTACACTGTGGAACTACTGTCCTGCAAATTGTTCCATTCAATAGAGAACTGTGTAAAAGTCACTGGGTACAGGGTTGCGGCTATATGATGAATGGTCCTAAACTTGTCACTGGATGAGTGTGGGCAACTCTTTTCTGACATTTACTTCACAATCACAAGTGTTGTTGTGAATCAGAATGACTACTTGTCAATATCCCTCTCTACCTGTGATGAGGGAACATATCTCCTTTGTGGTCATAGTGTGCAGTTGTGTCGTGAGTGAAGCTGTTGTGCGTTCATGCACTAACTTTATGAGGGCCAATATGTATACATTTTCTTGTAGCCTGAAGTGGTAGCGACAGTAACATCACGCAGCACCACAGATACACATGGAATGATTGTATACAATTCATGTGCACCATGATTTTGGTTTGCGCTATTGTGATTCCTTATAGACCAATAACAGCACACTTGTCCTGTCTTGAACAAATAAACTGATTCTTTCTCCCACAAATTAATGGCACCACACATCATTTGCTTGTGAATAATGTCTAGGAGATCAAATTCTGAAGAGAGAAAAATTATGATGCTTTGCTTGTTACATTTGATAGAATCCAAGTAGTGTCATTATTTTTAAAGTCTCATCAAATTTTGACAGATCTATTATCATCAGCTATTACACCTCTCTCCACAACATGTTTTCAAGGCTTTCATTTTTTTCACTTGTTTTATCTGCTATTTCTCACAATCTGAGTTTCATTTTTGTTGAACCAGAATTATACTATTTTGGCATGGTTATTCCACATCAAGTGACCTATGGCATCTCAGCTGAACAATCCTAAATATTGTTGAAATTTGTACAGGATGTACCTAAGGGACATCTATAAATCTCTGGGAAGTATGCCTCCATTGGTAGCTTTGTGTACTGGAGCCATTTTCACAAAGGCTGCTTTCTTTAAAATGAAATGTGTGGGAAAGCATTATGTTTGTCAACCCATTGTTTCTTACCTAATGCTGCAACTAACCATCCTGAGAACTAGTTGTACAGAAATAACAAAAATTGAGGTGAGAAAGCAATGTTCATGACACAGTATCTCTTCAGAATAGTGAAGTGTATCATATAAAAATATGTTTTATTTTTTATTACTTTTATAAAGAAACTCTGTATCACATAATGTATATGTGATATCAATGATAGGAAGAGCAGATGTTAATAATAACTCACATTCAGTATGCATCAGGTGTAATAACTAACCTCTGTATTACATTTATTTTCTTGAGACACAAATGATGTATTAAGAAGCTGAGACTTCCTCTTCTGGCTCCGATTTTGATGTGTTACAAGGTGTGAGTTGTTAGCTCTAAGTCATATCTGATTTATCAAATAATAATGTTTTCATCTATAATTACTGGTGTCTGAAGTTATTGTAGAACCCTTTGTTATTACCTTTATTAATTTTATTTAATGATCTCTTATGTTTCAAACAATGGAAACCCACATTGGAATACCATCAATGCCAGGAAAAGAATAAAGATGACATGCTGAGTTGCAGGCACACATAGGTTATACATTTAGCTTTAGGCCAAAGCCTTAGTCAGAAAAGATGACACACACACACACACACACACACACTCATGAGATTGTAGCTCAGATCATAATGAAATTGTCATGTTGAGCCCCACTCCAGACTGCCGCTCAATGTGACACTTGCAGTCCAGTCTGAGCTGCTGGAGATGGCTGTCAGGGTGTGTGTGTGTGTGTGTGTGTGTGTGTGTGTGTGTGTGTGTGTGTGTGTGTGTGTGTCCCCTTTTCTAAAGAGGGCTTTGGCTGAAAACTAAATGTACAACAGTCTTTTCTCAGTTGGGCCTGGTGATCTGGTGGTAAAACACTTGACTGGAAGCCAAGAGGTCACGGGAACAAATCCTTGTCAGGCATTTTAACCCAGCCTTCATTACTTGGTTGGTTTGGGGTATAGAGAGACCAAACTACGGGGTCATCAGTCCCTCCTGATGGTAGCAAGGCTCAAGGTACAAAAACACCCAAAGTACGTTTGAGGAAGTAAAAGGGGGAAAAGGAATGTGGAACCACACGTAAAAAGAAAACAAATGGAACAAACACAAACTGGGGAAGACATACACCACAATGAAGAGCAGAAGAAGGTATTAAAACCATAGAGCAAATGGTCTGGGCTGGCTGATCACAATAATAAGAGATGATGAGCCAGCCACTCTGCAACACGTTAAAATGTCCACCCCAAAAAAACAAGGCGAGACGAACAGATGTAGGGAAAAGACAACCACCAAGACAAACAAATGCAAGGAAAGTGTGACACAGTTAAAATGGAGGGAGGTTGGCAGCCTTGGAGAGAAGGCTAAATGCTCACCCTTAGATGGTACGATAAAAACCCCCTTTAGGAATAAAACGTAAAACTAAATCTGCTGTTGAGGCATTGTCGTCCAACACTGAAGGTAAGGTGCTGGGAAGGTTAAAAGTCAGCCGAGGAAGAGCTAAATGTGCTCACTCCAGCAAGATGTGGATGACAATCATATGTGAGCCATAGTGACCCCAAGGTGGGTCCTAACAACGGAGGAGGTAGACATTTGTTGCCAACGTGGAACCGGCAGAGAACCACAGAGTCCCTGCGAGAGGCCCGCATGGAGGACTTACCCACATTCGTAGTCTCTTTAATGGCACGCAGTTTGTTGTGCATACTGAGATTATGTCATTCTGTCTCCCAAAGCTGAATAACCTTGTAGCATAATAATGATTGCAGGGATGCCAATCTCTAGAAGTATTTTCCGTGTAGCCTGTTTGGCCAGCCTGCCGGCAAGTTCATTTCCGCATTCCGATGTGGCCTGGGGTCCACACAAACACCACAGAATGACTGGACAGTTCCAAGCACAGATGGGCTCCTGGATGGTCATTTCCAAAGGATGGCAGGGGTAGCACTGGTCGATAGCTTGTAGGCTTCTCAAGGAGACATTACAGAGAAGAAACGACTCACCACGGCATGAGCGGATGCGCTCAAGAGCACGGGCAATGGCCGCAAGCTCTGCAGTGAAAACACTGCAGCCATCTGGCAAGGAATGCTGTTCAATACGTCCTCCATGAACATACGCAAAGGCAACGTGACCATCAGCCATCAAGCTGTCGGTGTAAACCAGTTCATGGTCACAGTAAATGTCAAGAATGGAGAGGACGTGACAGTGGAGAGCCACGGGGTTAGCTGAGTCCTTATGACCATGTGAAAGGTCCAGGCAAAGCTTTGGCCTAGGTGTACACCATGGAGGTGTCTGTGAATGGACCTCGAGTCTAGGTCGTAAAGGCAAGGACTCCACTTCAGACAGAAGAGATCGGATGCAAACCACAGTCGTAAGCCCTGACCTGGGCCTCCGATGCAAGAGATGAACTGCCGTGGGTGGGAAAAGGAGACGCTAATTCGGATACTCAAGAGAACTAAGAATGTGTGCAACATAACTGGCAAGCAGTTTGCATATGCCTAACCTTCATTGGAGGGACTCCGGCCTCCACCAGGACGCTGGCCACTGGACTAGTCCTAGACGCTCCCATTGCCAGTCTAACTCCACAGTGGTGCACTGGGTTGAGTAGATGCAATGTTGAGGGTGCCGCCGAACCATAAACCAAACTCCCATAGTCAAGGCAGGATAGAACAAAGGCTCTCTAGAGCTGCAGCAGGATAGAGCGATCTGCACCCCAGTTGGTGTTGCTCAGGCAGCGGAGGGCATTGAGGTGCTGCCAGCACTTCCACTTAAGCTGATGACAGCGAGGAAGCGCAAGTCAATCGGGCATCGGAAACCAGTACTAAGAATCGATATGTCTCCACTACAGTGAGTAGACCATCATTAAGGTAAAGTTCTGATGCCAGATGAACAGTACGACGCCGTCAGAAGTGCATGACACAAAACTGGAAGCCGTGGGCTAGAGCCCATGACTGCGCCTCGTGGATGGCTCCCTGCAGGCACTGCTCAGCAACACCAGTACTGGAGGAGCTGTATGAAATGCAGAAGTTGTCTGCATACAGAGAAGGTGAGATGGACAGCCCGACAGCTGCTGCTAGACCATTAATGGCCACTAAAAATAGAGATAACACTTAATGCAGAGCCCTGTGGGACCCCATTCTCCTGGATATGGGGGGAATTATGGGAGGTACCAACTTGGACACAGAAAGTACGGAACGATAGGAAATTTTGGATAAAAGTCAGGAGCGGGCCCTGTAGACCCCACTCATATAATGTGGCAAGGGTATGATGTCGCCGGGTTGCTTTTTGTAAATAAAAAAAGACGACAACCAGGTGTTGGCGTCTGAAAAAGGCTGTTCGGGTGGCAGACTTGTGGGAAACTAGATTATCAGTGGTGGAGTGACCCTGGCATGGAGCCAGTAGGCCACGTGACTCCACCGACCCAACACAACCATTGACTTACAATACATTCTAACAGCTTACAAAGAATGTTGATGAGGCTGATGGGCCAATAGCTATCCACATCAAGTGGATATTTGCCGGGTTTGAGCACTGGAATGATGGTGCTCTCTCGCCATTGTGGTGGAAAGATGCCATTTCACCAAATCAGGTTGAATGTGACGAGGAGATGTCGCTTGCAGTCGGACAAGAGGTGTTTGATCATCTGACTGTGGATCTGATCTGGCCCAGGAGCTGTGTCAGGGCAATGTGCAAGGACGCTGAAGGGCTCCCACTCTGTAAATGGAGCATTATATGGTTCACTGTGATGTTCAGTGAATTAGGGCTTTCCTTTCCACCCGCTGTTTGAGGGTGCAAAATGCTGGGGGATAATTCTCCAATGCAAAGGCTCGAGCATAGTGCTCAGCAAACTGCTCGGCAATTGGGTTTGCATCAGCAGATAACGTGCCATTGATGCTAATGCCCATGACACCTGTCAAGGT
The DNA here is from genome assembly GCF_023864345.2 of Schistocerca serialis cubense. NCBI lineage: Eukaryota > Metazoa > Arthropoda > Insecta > Orthoptera > Acrididae > Schistocerca > Schistocerca serialis. The sequence goes on along the minus strand of NC_064646.1, from coordinate 47,674,723 downwards.
CTGGTACACATAAACACGTCTGATCGTCATCCAGACTTGGGTAGCTGACGAATGGCACCCAATGGTTGAGACGTACCTCTACCAACATTCCTGTTTCCGTCTTTTGATAAGCTGGCGAATGCGCGGCATTGGAGCCATTTAAAAACTATTAGGCACTCTAGGGAAGAGTGCCGCTTATGTCACTGTAGAGTTCGCCGATGATGTTTAATGGCCTCAGCGATTTCCGGAGACCACCGAGGTACTGACTTACGCCAGGGGCATCCTAAAGAACAAGGCATCATGTTTTCTGCTGCAGTAACGATCATTCTAGTGATCCACTCAAGTACCACATCGATGATACCATGTGGGGGAGATTCAACAGTGACAGCAGAGGTGAAAGCTTCCCTGATTGCCTTGTTTAAAGCCCATCTTGGTAGACATCTGGGGGAATGGCGGTGGGGGAGTGACAGGAAGATGGGAAAGTGGTCACTACCACACAAGTCATCGTGGGCTCTCCAGTGGACAGATGGGAGAAGTCCTGGGCTGCAGAGGGATAAATCAATGACCGAGTAAGTGCCAAGAAACACACTGAAATGTGTGGGAGCCCCAGTATTTAAGAGGCAGAGGTCGAGTTGAGACAGGGTAGTTTTAACATCTCTACCTCGGTCAGTAAGCACGGTGCCACCCAGAAGGGGTTATGGGCATTAAAATCTCCCAAAAGTAGGAAAAGTTTAGGGAGTTGATCAATCAGTACAGCCAATGTGTTCAGGGGTACTGCACCATCTGGAGGAAGATATACGATGTAGACAGTTACTTCCTGCATTGTCCTAATCCTGACAGCCACAGCTTCAAGAGGGGTTTAAAGGGGTACAGGTTCACTGCATACCGAGTTCAGGACACAGACACAAACTCCACTCAACACTCTATTATAGTCGCTACAATTCTTATAATATCCCCTATAGCCGCGGGGAGCAGGAGTCCGCATTGCTGGGAACCAGGTTTCCTGGAGGGCAATGCAGAAAGCAAGTGTAAAGCTTAACAGCTGCTGTAGCTCAGCCAGGTGATGGAAAAATCCACAACAATTCCACTGGAGGATGACATTATCGTGAGGCTGGGAAGGCATGAAGCATGCAAGGAGGCAGGTTATGCCTCAGGGTCACCTGCTGCCACAGATTGAGTATCTGTATCCATTCCTATTGTTGATGAGGCATCACTGAGATCCACATCCTCAGGGGATGCTAAGATCTCCACCTCATCCTCAGGTGCAGAATTGGTAGGTGGAAGTGGTGGCGTTGGGGCCACCGGAGCGTTCTTTTTCTTAGTAGATTCTTCATTTGCTTGCCCTCTCACTTCTCTTTCGGGGCTTGCTGGGAGAACTTCTCTCAAGTAGCTTCCGGCATGGAGGAAGACCCGTGAAGCTCTTTGTCCAGCAGCTTTTGGCCCCTTTAGCCACTGGTGAGTGTCCCCTGTGACATTAGTAGAGACCTTGGGAGAGAGGGTCCCAAGGGACCCCTTCTCCAAGAGAGGAATGGGAGTAGGTTGTTGTTTCTCTGGCTGGGGGAAGGGGTCCAATACCCCCTGCATTTGTGGGGGCTTTACTCCTGAAGTAGGTATTTTGGGAGGAATGGAAGGAGATTTTCCCCCTACCACCAAGGTCATAGCATAGTGTGTGGTATGACTGGTACTTGTGACGGCGATGGTACTGTAGTTGCAGCATATGTGGATGTCAACTGAACGGGTTGTAATCATTCAAATTTACATTTAGCCTCTTGGTAAGTCAACCGTCCAGGTCTTGTACTCCATGATTTTCCGCTCCTTTTGGAGTACTGTGCAGTCTGGTGAACAGGGGGAATGCTGCTCTCCACAGCTGATGCAAGTGGGAGGAGGTGCACATGGAGTATCTGGGTGCAGTGGACGTTCGCACTCTTGACATGTGGCACTGGAAGTACAGCAGGAAGACATGTGCCCGAATCTCCAGCACTTAAAGCACCGCATAGGGGGAGGGATGTATGGTTAATGTCACAGCGGTAAACCATCACCTTGACCTTCTCAGGCAATGAATCACCCTCAAAGGCCAAGATGGAGGCACTGGTAGCAACCCTGTTGTCTTTGGGTCCCCTGTAAATGTGCCGGACGAAATGAACACTCCGCCATTCTAGATTGGCTCTCGTCAGACTGCAAGAGGAGGTCGCAATGGAAAATAATCCCCTGGACCATGTTGAGGCTTTTATGGTGAGTGACGGAAACAGGAATATCACCCAGCCGGTTACAAGCGAATAACGTCCAGGATTGGGCTGGGGATGCTGTCTGAATCAAGACTGCACCGCTTCTCATCTTGGACAGTGCTGTCACTTCCCAAAACTTATCCTCAAGATGTTCAACAAAAAATTGAGGCTTCATGGGTAGAAAGGAGTCCCCGTCCATTCTGCTATAGACTAAATACCGAGGCGAATATGGCTCTGTTCTTTCCGTAGCCCTAAGTTCCTCCCATGGTGTAGCGAAGGAGGGAAACAATTTAGGGTCATATCTGTCAGCATTGTACTTGATCTTGCCCTCCTTAGAGACTGCTGGTGCCGCACGGTCACCAGCAAGAGATGACTTAGTCCGCTTCATTGCAGGTCAACTGCCCTGATGCCACCCACCTCGATCAGGGGCTCTCCCCACAGGTGCCACCCAGCCACAGCAAAGGCCACCTAGCATGATGCCCCAGGAAGACAGGCATCTACTCATTGGCATATGTGGAGAGTTTACAGCCCAGGCACCAGCAGCGTGATCCCTGTGTTTTTAGGTGGCTACCACCAAATGGGTACATGACGGCCCCACCACAACAGACAGGCTACCGTGCTGGATATTGGGCACAGAGAAATCCAATATTATCATGGGGCAAAAGAGGACAGCAGACAATGGGAGAAAATGACATTACCCCGAAAGGTGTCCTCACCCAAATAGTGGAATTGCAGGTGGAGATGAAAAGCCATGACAAGAGGTTCAGGAGATCGAATCTAAGGGCACTATGGATAACTCATGCACCACATAAGGCATCCTTCACCCTATGGCCCGCACTTCTGTACAATTTGGAAAGTGGCAGGTCAAACCATAAAATGGGACCTGAACTTACAGGGCAGAAAAGTGTGAGACTCCTTTTAGTCACCTCTTATGACAGGCAGGGATACCTCGGGCCTGTTCTAACCCCCGAACTTGCGGGGGGCCAGCCTTTACCTCTCAATGATGTGACAAGTCATCAGAAATGAAATGTGGTTTGGATTCCACATTAAACAGCATGTCCCCTTTCCCCAGCTGGATATCTGAGGTAGTTTAGGGACACAAGATGATGAAGTGGCATCCAGCTGAAAGACTTGCACCACAGCAGTGAGCCACACAAAATTATTATTATTAATATATTATTAGTATAGTCTTTTCACATATGTTTCAGGTAGGTGTAACAGGAAACTGTGCACACATTTTTTGAAAACAGAGCAACCTATTGCTTACTGCATTGTTTAAACATTGTATTCTCCACAAAGTCTGAAATAATATTTATTACCACTTTTTACACAAAAGTCAGTTTAGTATTTTTACAGTCAAACTGTCTTCTAACAATGATAGTGTTCAGACAGTAGTTCAGTATGGTAGAAAAGGTGATTGTATCTCGATGTGTGTAAATGTTACTACTAATCACATTGTACCATTGCATTTGTGGTGTGCCTTTCCTGAGGCAAACCTGTATTCACGTACTACTGTATTTTGATCATACATTTAAATATTTTTATCAAAAACTTAATTTTTTTTTCACTTTTATCTGACAGAAAGGAAATATACATGACACGAGATGAAAATTTTTTAACTGGAAACATTATCATTTATCAGTGCATAGTCAGTCTGACTGACTGAAAATTTCCTACTAATGTATCCACTATGTTATCAGCTCATAAAGTTGCCAAAAAATTCCAATTGTACAAAATTCTGCCTATATTTGACACCAACCTTAAATACGACTCCTGTGATTTTATAATTGTTTACATCACATTTCATTCTTTCGGAAACACCTGTTTTCATTTTGATGTAATTTCAGTTTAGGTGCTAAAGTTTGGCTTCAATTTTCGTGTTTTATCAGTATATTTAAATACTGTTTGTTAATTAAGCAGCCAATAAAATTTCTGTTCATCTTCAAAATGTGTTTTAAGTATTGTTGCCTTCGTAAAAGTACAGCTGTCATCGATGTGAATACTGGTTTGAACTCCACAGTGCTTTACTAGATATGGTCCCATTGGATGTGGCATGTCGTTGCCATCCTCTAACCTTTGAACTGATTTACCCAGCCAGTTACAGGGGGAGCAACAGTTTAATTTGGACTCAGGACCACAACGCAGCCTGGCATTTTTTACAAAGACAAACAATGCCAGAGGTGACAGCAGTGGTAAATATAATTCCTAGGACTGACCAGGATTCAAACCTGAGATCTTTGGATTTGTAGTCTGGCACTTTACCCCTGAGCCACCAAGCCACACATTGTTGCCTTATAGACTCATTATTGAATTACATGAAACAATGATTAAACATGGCTGTTTCCACTAACGGCTGTAAAATAATTTATTTTTTGTATTTGCTGTGATTGTAATTTTGAGTGTACTCCTCACCTACAGGCAGAAATGTCAAATATGAATATCCACATAGGTATTCACACATTTGTCCAAACATCAAGCGAGTATGAATGGTGTCCAAGTCCTAAAGCACATAAATAATCACAAAACCAGATGAAAACACAACAGTAATCTATTTCTTACGTTCATATTATTACTGTTGTGATTTTTAACAGTTATTGTGATTATTCACCTTTCCTATGACTTTGACAGCATTCATAGTTGCTTGATGTTTGAACTAGTGGCTGTATTTATACCTGTGTGGACATTTTTAAGATTATGGGTAATAATCTAAACTGCAATCACTATAAATAAAAACTCAATATTTAACAGCTATAAGCTGTTGGGCTCCAGCTCTTGGCTGATATACGAGTACAACTACAGAGTGGTAAGTTAAGTGTTCATCTTTTTCTGTGTTTTCCTCGTAGTATATTTATTAAATTTCGTGCATGTTTTTCTATTTAAGAGGTTTAATTTTGCGTTTTTGTAAGTGCAAATTCATTCAGTCTGTAGCACGAAAGTTGCTCACTGAACAGCCATGTACATAGCTCATTAACACATCAGCGTCCATTAGTGACACATGAGGAGGGTAGCAAGTTGCATATCTAGAATTCTGTCTGCTTTTATAGTTTACTTCTTCAGTTAGTCTTGCAAGGGTGGCTAAGATGCGTGCATGCTGTGTGCGGATGCAGGAGGAGCTGGCCCCAGTTCGTGGACAGCTGAATGTGCTTTTGGCTATGGTCAGTCATCTTCAGGCTGCTGCCTCCGTGTGTAGCAGTGGAAGAGAATCTGGCACATCACAAGGGACACCTCAGGTGTCACTTGTTTTGCCCACAGGCTCTGCTTTCGAGGCACTTCTTAGTGCACCTGATGCATTGGGTCTGCCCTCATAGCAGGATGAGTGGTGCGTGCTAATGCCTTCACACTGCTCAAGGCAGAGGGCCAATGTGGAGACGGGCCACCTGGTCTCGGCCATTCATTCAGCCTGTGAGTGGACAGGTGGCCGCTACTTCAGCAGGGTCTGAGCAGGCAAACAAGGGGAGGGATTTACTAGTTACTGGGTGCTCCAATGTTAGGCACGTTATGGAGCCTCTTAGGCAGGTAGCATTCAGTGCTGGAAAAAAACCCAATGTGCACTCACTATGTCTGCCGAGATGTGGAGGCAGCCTTGCCTGTGGCTATCGAGCGTGCAGTGTGCAGTCATCTGCAAGCTGTGGCTCACATTGGCAGCAACGACACCTTTTGCATGGGTTCTGTGGTGATACACAGTTCGCACAGGCAGCTGGCGGAGATGGTGAAGACTGCTGGCCTCACGAGTGGGGTGTAAGCAGAGCTAGAAATATACACCATTATTCACTGAGTTGATTGGTTCCTGTGGTTTGCAGCTGAGTGGAGGCTCCCAACCAAAGGCTTTGTCTACTCTGTGATGGTCTTGGATGCAGATTTCTATATCTGCATTATCGTGTGGGGATTTGTAGGACTCTCCCTGGTATGTTAGGGGTGCACTACACAAAGGAAGCAGCTACTTGGAGAGCAGAGTACTTGTGGAGCGCACATATGGGTTTTTTAGGCTAGGCCATAGTTTGAGGTGCTCCAATGAACAGTTGCCAGTCAATATACAGCATGGGAAGTCAAATGGCATTTGGAATAAAGACATTCTGACAGTTGCAATTTTATCAGTAAACTGTTGAAGTGTTCTTAAAAAAGTTCCCAAATTTACTGCCCTCCAGGAAAGTTCTCGTGCTCAAATTATTCTTGGGACAGAGAGCTGGCTGAAACCAAAATGGAAAGCTGTGAGATATTTAGCAAGTCATGGAATGTATATCGCAAAGACAGGTTAGAGACCATAGGAGGACGAGTTTCATTGCAGTTGACAAAAATATTGTCTCTGTTGAGGTTGAAGTTGAGTGTGACAGTCATCTGTTTACACTAAACAGGTGTAGGTGAAACCAAGTTAATTGTTGGATGTTTTTACCAGCCACCCATTTCTGCAGTGACAGTTCTAGAGCCATTCAAAGAAAGTCTATGGTCAATAGCGTGTAAATACCCAGATCAAGCAATACAGCTGGACGCGACTTTAACTTACCGAGTATAGACTGGGATGTGTATATCTTTACTGTGGGAGGGAGAGCAGGAGGGTGGGTGTGTGTACAGACAGACAGTCATGCATACTTTTGAACATATTTTCTGAAAATTGTCTCGAACAGCTAGCTCGGCAGCCCACACACTGGGCCCTATCAATAATGTCAATATGAAATGGGGATTAGCAATGACTATGTCATTGTAGCAAATATGATTATGAAAGTTAATAAATAAGTCAAGAAGGCTACAAGAGTGTTTCTGTTAGATAGAGCAGACAAGCAGTTACTAGTATCTTATTTAGACAGTGAACTGACACAACTTAGTTGTAGTAAGATGGACGTAGAGGAATTATGGGCAAAGTTTAAGCAGATTGTAAATTGTGGTCTGAAGAGTTATGTGCCAATAAGTGGGTAAAGGATGGAAAAGACCCATCACGATTTAATAATGAAATTTGGAGGATGCTGAGGATGCTGTGTCTGCTTCACTCTTGGTTCAAAAGGGAATGCACAAATAAAGCAAAGGTCAGTAGAGATTCATTCATCTGTGAATAGGTCTATTCGCGAAGCATATGACAATTACCACCATCACACCTTAGCAAAAGATCTGACCGAGAACCTGAAAAAATTCTGGTCTTACGTATAATCACTAAGTGGGTCTAAGGCTTACATTCAGTCCCTTGGTAACCAGTCTGGTGTGGCAGTTGAAGATAGCAAAATGAAAGCTCACATTCAAGAAACCGTTCACACAGGAGAATCATACAAACATACCGTCATTTGACCATCGGACAGAATCCCACGTGGATGACATGTAATGCGGATCCCTGGTGTAAAGGAACAACTGAAATATCTGAAAGCAAATTAATCACCAGGTCTGGATGGAATCCCACTTTGATTTTACAAAGAGTACTCTATGGTACTGGCCCCTTATGTTGCATTTATCACAAATCTCTTGCCCAGCACAAAGTCCCAAGCAACTGCAAAAAAGTGCAGGTGCCTCCAGTATATAAAAAGGGTAAAAGAATGACCCGCAAGATTATAAACCAAAATCCCTAACTTCTGTTTGCTGCAGAAACCTTGAACATATTCTCAGTTCAAATATAGTTAACTTTCTTGAGACTGAGAAGCTTGTGTCCACCAATTAGCATGGCTTTAGAAAGCATCACTCATGTGGAACTCAGTTGCACTTTTTGCACATGATATACTGCAAACTGCATTTGACACAGCGCCCCACTGCACAGGCTGTTAATGAAGATATGAGCACATGGAATAAGTTCACAGATAGCTGAGTAGCTCAAAGAGTTCTTAAATAATAGAACCCAGTAAATCGTCCTCGACAGTGAATGTTCATCGGAGACAAGGGTACTGTCAGGAGCGTCCTATGGAAATGTGAAAAATGTGATAGGACCCCTGCTGTTCTCTATATACACAAATGATTTGGCAGACAGAGTGGGCAGTAATCTGCAGGTGTTTGCTGATGATGCTGTGGCGTATGGCCTGGTGTCAAAGTTGAGTGACTGGCAAGATAATTTAGACAAAATTTCCAGTTGGCGTGATGAATGGCACCTGATTCTAAATGTGGAAAAATGTAAGTTAATGCAGATAAGTAGAAAGATCAAACCTATAATGTTTGGATACAGTATTACTAATATCCTACTTGACACACGTAAGTCATTTAAATATCTGGGCGTAGCATTGCAAAGCAATATGAGATGGAACGAGCGTGTGAGAACTGTCGTAAAAAAGGTGAATGGTTGACTTTGGTTTATTGGGAGAATTTTAAGAAAGAGTGGTTCACTTGTAAAGGAGTGCTGGTGCAACCAATTCTTGAGTCTGCTCAAGTGTTTAGGATCTGTACCAGCTCAGATGAAAGGAAGACATAGAAGCAATTCAGAGGCGGGCTGCTATTTTTGTTATCGGTAGGTTTGAACAACATGTAAGTGTTATGGAGATGCTTTGGGAACTCAAATGGGAATCCCTGGAGCGAAGGCAATGTTCTTTTCGAGAAACATTATTAAGGAAATTTAGAGAACCGGCATTTCAACTGACTGCCAAATGATTCTCCTGCCGCCAACAGCCATTGTGTATAAGGACCAAAAAAATAAGGTACGAGAAATTAGTAAGGACGAATATGGGCAGTCATTTTTCCCCTCACTCTTTTTGTGTGTGGAACAGGAAAGGATACGCTAGTAGTGGTACAGGGTACCCTCCACCAGGCACCGTATGGTGGCTTGCAGAATATCAGTGTAGATGTAGATTTAACAATATAATGAAAAGGAAAGTTGCTACTCACCATAGTGGAGATGCTGAGTCACAGATATGCACAACAAACAGACTGTCACAAATAAAGCTTTCGGCCAGTAAGGCCTCCGTCAAAAATAGACGAAACACACACACACACACACACACACACACACACACACTCATGCAAGTGCAACTCACACACACATGTGTGTTTTCTATTTTTCATGAAGGCCTTACTGGCCGAAAGCTTTATTTGTGACAGTCTTTTTGCTGGATCTATGACTCAGCATCTCCGCTATATGGTGAGTAGCAACTTTTCTTTTCATTACATTGTTATATTACATCCTGAATTTTCCACTGTTAGATGTAGATAACTGGAAAAACTTTGTTAAATAATCACAGACCCATCCGAGGGAGGGAGGGAGGGATTAAAATGATGTGACAAAGGTTTAGAAATATTTTAAAAAATTCCATTTAAACCAATTAATTGTAAAAAAGAGTAATGGTCAGAGTCATTTCAATAACTGTTTGAAAATAAGAAATTGTGAAGCACCTGACAAGATTTGTTTTGAACCCTCAACCTTCTGCACGCCAACCTCATATGCTAACCACTATGCTTCACTACGAATAATACATAACTGTCAATTTTAACACTCTAGAACATCACAAAAAATTTTAAAAAAAATTTTTCATTGGTTACTGGCAAATGAGGTTCCACCAGGGTGAATGTCTGCTGGTGAGATACCTGGGACCCTAAGCCACATCACAATATAGATGGTTCCAAAAAAAAGTTCCCTCCCCTGGGGACCTCTCCTTGTAAGTTAAACATGTTTACACTACTTAGTACTCACGTGGACAACTGTTGATATGCAGTAGCAATAGCACGAGTTTTGCGGTCACGCAGCCTCTCACCCGCACGCTCTGCCAGGGCGAGAGCAAGTTTTTCTCTTTTTGGTGGTTCTGGCATGCGGAAACTTGGGCCTGTGTTTGGTCTAACCGGAGTGTCCCCACCATCCAGGCGAAATGGTGTTCCCTCAATCTCACCCCATGTCATCAGTGGAGACTCATTCACACCTGTGAGACGTATCAAGTTTTTAGTAAAAATAAACACTGTACATATAAACAAAATATACACAGAAACTAATATTTTCTCTGTCACTTGAATCACTCCAAAAAAATTCGCTGATTTTTCAGATGACAATACAGCAGTTTTCAGTAAAACCAAGTCAAAATTTGTACCACTAATTGAGTGTATGGAATTTGAATGCTTCCAAACATATTTATGAGTGTTAACTGTACAGCCTTCCTCAATACATCTTGATGGAAAGTATAGCAATGACCTGCCAGCTCATTTGTAACTGGGATCTTACAAAATAATAGTAACAGAAGTCAAGACAATTACATTATATTTCACTGAAATTCCTTTTTAAATTCCGTAACCTGAGGTACATCACTTGGTCTCAGGTTAGTGGAAAGAATACAAAGCTTAAGTACCAACAGTCAGCGACACAAGGAGAGCAAGAATGTATGTATGACCAGCCATGGAGGTAATATATGTGGATGGTAAAATGTATACACCCAGTCCTAATAAGGGGATTACATTCACATGATGTATCTAATTTTAATGACATGAACAAACATAACTGATGGCAAGACTAATTCCGTGACAAAGTAATCCGCGAATGAGGCCAGGGAAGAGAATAACAAAAAGGCAAAATGTAAGGTATGTTATGGTCAAATGTCTCATTGATGTCGAGGTTGTCTGAGACTGGGCAAAAGTTGGATTCCTTAAGGATGGGGAAGGAAATATCCTGCAGTAGGTGCTGCAAAGAGAATCAATAAGCTAACAGAAGTGTATAGGATTATTTATTCCAATATTTCATAGCTTATAGCATAATATTGAAACAATGTGTATGCGGATGAGTACTGTAGCACAGCTTCAGATTTCTGGATAACAGAGTAATCTGTTAAAGTCAGATTATCAATCAACTTGGCAAGCAGGGTACAGACATTCAGTTTAAGCAATGCTTGCGATCCAGTTCATCATTTGTCAAGATATTCCCAACCACAGATTCACCATAACTTCAACATGATGAGGACATGAAGGTATCATACACTCCTGGAAATGGAAAAAAGAACACATTGACACCGGTGTGTCAGACCCACCATACTTGCTCCGGACACTGCGAGAGGGCTGTACAAGCAATGATCACACGCACGGCACAGCGGACACATCAGGAACCGCGGTGTTGGCCGTCGAATGGCGCTAGCTGCGCAGCATTTGTGCACCGCCGCCGTCAGTGTCAGCCAGTTTGCCGTGGCATACGGAGCTCCATCGCAGTCTTTAACACTGGTAGCATGCCGCGACAGCGTGGACGTGAACCGTATGTGCAGTTGACGGACTTTGAGCGAGGGCGAATAGTGGGCATGCAGGAGGCCGGGTGGACGTACCGCCGAATTGCTCAACACGTGGGGCGTGAGGTCTCCACAGTACATCGATGTTGTCGCCAGTGGTCGGCGGAAGGTGCACGTGCCCGTCGACCTGGGACCGGACCGCAGCGACGCACGGATGCACGCCAAGACCGTAGGATCCTACGCAGTACCGTAGGGGACCGCACTGCCACTTCCCAGCAAATTAGGGACACTGTTGCTCCTGGGGTATCGGCGAGGACCATTCGCAACCGTCTCCATGAAGCTGGGCTACGGTCCCGCACACCGTTAGGCCGTCTTCCGCTCACGCCCCAACATCGTGCAGCCCGCCTCCAGTGGTGTCGCGACAGGCGTGAATGGAGGGACGAATGGAGACGTGTCGTCTTCAGCGATGAGAGTCGCTTCTGCCTTGGTGCCAATGATGGTCGTATGCGTGTTTGGCGCAGTGCAGGTGAGCGCCACAATCAGGACTGCATACGACCGAGGCACACAGGGCCAACACCCGGCATCATGGTGTGGGGAGCGATCTCCTACACTGGCCGTACACCACTGGTGATCGTCGAGAGGACACTGAATAGTGCACGGTACATTCAAACCGTCATCGAACCCATCGTTCTACCATTCCCAGACCGGCAAGGGAACTTGCTGTTCCAACAGGACAATGCACGTCCGCATGTATCCCGTGCCACCCAACGTGCTCTAGAAGGTGTAAGTCAACTACCCTGGCCAGCAAGATCTCCGGATCTGTCCCCCATTGAGCATGTTTGGGACTGGATGAAGCGTCGTCTCACGCGGTCTGCACGTCCAGCACGAACGCTGGTCCAACTGAGGCGCCAGGTGGAAATGGCATGGAAAGCCGTTCCACAGGACTACATCCGGCATCTCTACGATCGTCTCCATGGGAGAATAGCAGCCTGCATTGCTGCGAAAGGTGGATATACACTGTACTAGTGCCGACATTGTGCATGCTCTGTTGCCTGTGTCTATGTGCTTGTGGTTCTGTCAGTGTGATCATGTGATGTATCTGACCCCAGGAATGTGTCAATAAAGTTTCCCCTTCCTGGGACAATGAATTCACGGTGTTCTTATTTCAATTTCCAGGAGTGTATATTTACACAGGGGAACAAATGGGGGACAAGATAACACTGGAAATCAAATTGTAACAACAACTCACATTCTAGTTGAAGCCCATACAGCATGCATATCTAATATAGTATTAACCCTGATGATCTTATGCCAATGACATCTGGAAAACCAAAGATATCATAAATAAGGACGATCTGATTTTCTAGGACAATAATGCAATGGCCTATAGTGCAAACAGAGATGTTAGCAATACTGTGGTTTTCGTACATCCGAGATCTCTCTCCCAGCAAAACAAACTATGTGAATATACAATGAAGACATCTCCTTTCAAAATGAAACAAGCACACTAATAAATCATCAGCATGCAGGTTCATGCAACTGATATTTGCCAGTATGAGAACTATTTGCAAGTCACAAAGATAGAGTGTACTGAAAACAGACCACACGTGTGTAAGAGGAACAACAACTTTACTGACTGCTTTGCATTCTATCTTGGGGATGAAAAATGAACAAGGCAGACGATGCCACTGCTAGCTAATTCTGTAAAGCATACTAACGACTAATTATAACAAGTGCTAATCTACTGGCATTACTTTTAGATTTATTGCTGATGATACAAGCATCATTATTAATCCAGTAGAAGAAACTCCAATTGAAAATGATACAAATAAGGTCTTTGGAAAAGTCATTAATTGGTTTTCTGCAAATGGGCTTGCTCTAAACTTTGAAACAACACAGTACATCCAATTTTCTGCTGCAAAAAGTACAGTTCCTTCAATAAATATAACACATCAACAGAAGTCAGTAGACAGGGTAGAGCATACTAAGTTTTTGGGTGTACATATAGATGAGAATCTTAATTGGAAAATCCATATTTTGGATCTTCTAAAGTGACTAGGTTCAGCAACATCTGCAATCAGAATAATTGCCAATTTTGAGGATATAGAAATTAGTAAGCTGACCGACTTTGCATATGTTCACTCTCTGATGCCATATGGAATAATATTTTGGGGTAACTCAACACTTAGACAAAAAGTATTCACTGCTCAAAAGAAAGTGGTTAGAATAATGTGTGGGGTACATAGTCGCACATCTTGTAGGCATCATTTTAAAAGATTGGGAATTCTTACAACAGTCTCACAGTACATTTACTCACTAATGAAATTTGTTCTCAACAGCATGGACCACTTTAAAAACAACAGTGACATTCATGATTCTCATGCCAGAAAAAGAAAGACTTACCCTATCCTTTACTCAGTCTATCTACGGCACAGAAAGGGGTTAAATATGCTGCTATAAAATTTTTTGACAAATTACCAGATGAAATAAATTGTCGGAGAGACAGCAGTAAAGCTTCAAAAATAAAATGAAATCATATCTCCTTGACAACTCCTTCTATACCACAGATGAATTCTTGAACATGAATAAATAAATCTATTAATATAGTACACGCATGTTTTGCCATTTAAGGGAATGGGGTAAATAATAGAAATATTAATCTTTAACACTGTACTGTAATATATATATTAAAAAACCTTGTTTCATATGTGCATTTCTTGTGCACTTGACACGTTCCACATCATAACGGCTACTGTACAGTGCGACTGATCAATGAAACACGCAACCAACTAACTAACCAACCAACTATACATCAGAAAACATCTATCATATAAAAATCCACTGCTGTCCTCCTTACATTTCTTAAGTGCTATCTGTACATTCTGATAAAATCATTTAATAAAGTCATTGCATTCAGGGTTAATATTAACATTGGCAGGTGTCAGGCTTAAGCACATAAATTACGTTTATGTTACACGACATTTTTGTCAAAAGTATGCAGGATGAATTAAAAGATATGCAATACACATTTCACACTTGTGTGCACACACACGCACAGGTGTGCACGCAAGCACACACGTACAAAAACCAGCGCATGAAGTTTTCATTTTTTTTTTGTGTGTGTGAAGACTTAACACTTCTACCATTTGGTAAGTAGTTACCTTCACTCCTAAGTTATTTTCATTCTGTCAGAACTTTCCATGCCATATGAAAATCATGTTTTATTTCTTTGTGTTGAACAAAATGTATGAAAATGGTGCCTATAATGGGGCTGTTTTTTAACCTTATAAAGTACGATGATGAGCCAGAATATTATGACCACCAACCTAACAGGCAGTATGTCCACCTTTGGCTTGGATAACAGCGGTGAAGCATCATGGCATGGAAGCAATGAAGCCTTGGTAGTGCACTGGAGTGAGGGCACCACATCATAAATTCCGGGGAGGGGGGGGGGGGGGGGCAATGAGCTCTGACACCACATCAGTCACATTCCAGATGTGTTTGATCGGGTACAGATCTGGTGAGTTGGGGAGGCCAGCACATCAATTGGAACTTGTTACTATGTTCCTAAAACCACTCCATCACACTCCTGGCCTTCTGACATGGTGCATTATCTTGTTGAAAAATGTCACTGCCATTGGAAAACATGATCATCATGAAGGGGTGTAAATGGTCTTCAAACCGGAATACAATACTCCCTGGCTGTCAAGATGCCTTGCAAGAGCTCCACTGGACCAATGGATGTCCAACTGAATGCTCCCCACAGCATAATGGAGCCACCTGCAGCTTATCTCCATCCCACGTATAGGTGTCAAGGAGCTGTTCCCCAGTAAGATGATGGATTCGCACCCTGCCATCGACATGACGGAGGGTGCATCAACATCCTGTGCTGATGGTCATGTGCCCATTTCAGTCATAGTTGCCAATGTCATGGTGATAGCAGTGGCACTTGCATGGGTCGACAGTGGCAGAGGCCCGTTGTTAGGAATGTTCAGTGCACTTTGTGTTCAGACACACTTGTACTCTGCCCAGCATTAAAGCGTGATTTTAGTTCCACCACAGTTCATCACCTGTCCAGCCTACGATGTCCGACATCTGTAATAAGTGGTGGCTGCCCTACCCCATGATGTCTGGATGTGATTTCACCTCGGTTTTGCCACGTGTTGCAGACACTCACCACAGCACTCCTCAAACACCTGACAAGACGTTCAGTTTCTGAAATGCTCATGCCAAGTCTCTGGGCCATCACAATCTGCCCTCGGTCAAACTCAGGTAGGTTATGCGCCTTCCCCATCCTACACGCAGATAGCATATGCGCTGATACTACATGCACTGTGTGTGTGTCTAACTAGCAGTCATTCCTCGCCAGGTGACACTGCTATCGCCTCGATTGGTTTATATGGATATATTACTATTCTGATGAGTTGTTATGTACCCATTTATTCCTATTATTTTGTTTTTAACTTTGTCATTCATTTCTGTATGTCAGCTGCTAAGATTGAGGCCACTAAATCAGATGTGAAGGACATCAATTCATGTTAACTAGTTTGAGTTTCAGAATTCTACATATAGTGAGAAAGATGATGGTACACAATTTCTAATAAGCAGATTATGTGCCAGCATCTTGTGTTGCATTCTAAACATTCTCTATCTTATAGTGTGAGGGCTGGTACTGACATTAAAATTCCTCCCTGCTTTGTGAAAAAAGTATAATAAATGCCAACAGATTATGACACTGTCCATTTCTTTTGTGTCATGACTCATCAACTACAGCACTGCACTGCATTGATCACATCAATCACACTAACTGCCACCTGTTCTGTTCAACACTACGTATATACAATTGAGATGAGCAACCTCTGCCTGTATAATGAATATGGAACTACATTTAAATTTGTTTTGTTACCCAACTGATTCAATTTCTCTCTTGGTTTTTTCCTCCTACTCAATGAAATAGTCCTCTGCCTGCATATCCTGTCAAGTGCTCACTGTCTCATAGCTTGATGTCTCAGTAAAAAAGCTGAAAACTGGCTTCTAGGATCATACAAATGATATACACTACACAGGTGTTACTGTTGTGGTTCTTTCCACATTTATAAGCACTGTAATTGATGCAATGACCAGGTACAGTTTCAAATTGACACGTCTTATACAGGTGGAGACCTCCACACTTCCATTTCCAGACATAAACTTAGTAACATCATCTCAGTGAAGTGGGACAGTAATCAATAAGCACAGTAATGACACGACATAATGGTAACACGTTGAAAAGAACAGTGCACACATAATGTTTTCGGTAAAGTCAGTGAAACAATCAACTGATGCCCAATCACTGTAAAAATCCAGATGTTGAATGGTGGATAATCAGGTGTGTGCTCTGACGAAAATGTGGTATTGTCACACGGATATTATACGTACTTGTTACACAGATATTACATCAATGCTTGCCGATTGGAAACTTTCTCCGTAATAAATGTCACTTGATTATGACTGCAGATTTTTATGAAAAGCTGTGCACGTGTTACATGTTTAGTTCCTGATTGCAGACTTTCACATGCACCTATTGCAAAAATATGTTGGCAATTTAACAGCTAGGTGCAGTCTCTCAACATAGGTGTTACTTGTGAACTTTCATACTGCGGACTCATTAGATGTGAATGACATAATTATTACTTGTGTGACGTTGAGGTGCAAACTTAAAGCAGACTCTTACATAGATGTTAGCACGTTCACACTCAGGCACTGGCTGGCTACTTTGTGTGACCTTCAATTATTTAAGGACAACTATGAGTACAAAGGTTAATAAATCAGTCAAGAAGGCTAGGGGAGAGTTTCTGCTACATAGAGCAGATAAGCAGTTATTAACATCTCACTTAGTGAACTGGCAACACTTAGGTCTAGTAAGATGGATGTAGAGGAATTACGGGCAAAGTTTAAGCAGACTGTAAATAGTGGTCTGGAGAGTAATGTGCCAAGTAAGTGGATAAAGGGTGGAAAAGACCCACCATGATTTAATAACGAAATTCAGCGGATGCTGAGAAAGCAGAGGATGTTGCACTCTGGGATCAAAAGGGGATGTACAAATGACACGCGAAGGTCGCATCTGTTAAAAGATCTAAGGGCGAAGCATGCAACTACCACTGTCACACCTTAGCAAAAGATTTGGCAGAGTCCCCAAGAAAATTCTGGTCTATGTAAAATTGCTAAGACTTCCACTCAGTCCCTTGTTGGCCAGTCTGGTATGGCAGTTCAAGATAGCAAAATGAAAGCTGAAGTTTTAAATTTCATGTTCAAAAAATTGTTCACTTAGGAGAACCATACAAACATACCGTCATTTGACCATCGGGCAGACTCCCACATGGAAGACATAGAAATAGGCATACCTGGGGTAGAGAAACAACTGAAAGATTTGAAAACAAATAAACCACCAGGCCTGGGTGGAACCCCAGTTTGATTTTACAAAGAGTACTCTACAGTATTGGCCCCTTACCTGCGATGCATTTACCGTGAATCTCTTGCCCAGCACAAGCGACAGCAATAAAGCGCAGATGACTCTAGTGTATAAGAAAGGTAGAAGAGTCGACCCGCAAAATTATGGACCCTATCCCTAACTTCTGTTTGCTGCGGAATCCTTGAACATATTCTCAGTTCGAATATAATAAACTTTCTTGAGACTAAGAAGCTTATGTCCATGAATCAGCATGGTTTTAGAAAGCATCATTCATGCAAAACTTAGTTTACCCTTTTCTCTCATGATAGACTGAGAACTATGGATGAAGGCCAACAGGCAGATTTTATATTTTTGGATTTCCAGAAAACATTTGCCATGGTGCCCCATTTCAGGCTGTTAATGAAGGTACAAGCATATGAAATAAGTTCACAGATGTGTGAGTGCCTTGAAGACTTCTTAAATACCAGAACCCAGTATGTTGTCCTCGATGGCAAGAGTTCATCAGAGACAAGGGTACTGTCAGGAGTGCCAGGGAAGTGTCACAGGACCACTGCTTTCTCTATATACGTAACTGATTTGGCAGACAGGGTAGGCAGCAATCTGTGTTTGTTTGCTGATGATGGCATGGTGTAAGGTAAGGTATCAAAGTTGAGTGACTGTAGGAAGATACAATATGACTCATACAAAATGTCCAGTTGGTGTTTAAGTTTCTGAGAATGAGTAGGAAGAACAAACCTGCAATGTTCGGATACAGTATTACTAGTGTCCTGCTTGACACAGTCATGCAGTTTAAATATCTGAGCATAATGTTGCAAAGTGATATGAGGCAGAATGAGCATGTGAATGGTAGGGAAGGCAAATGGTCAACTTCAGTTTATTGGGAGAATTTTAGAAAAGAGTGGTTCACCTGGAAAGGAGACTGCATACAGGGTGCTGGGGCAACCTAATCTTGAGTTCTGCTTGAGTGTTTGGGATCTGTACCAGCTTGGATTAAAGGAAGACATTGAAGCAATTCAGAGGCGGGCTGCTACATTTGTTACCGATAGTTTAAAACAACATGCAAGCTTTACAGAGGTGCTTCGGGAACTCAAATGGGAATCCCTGGAGAGAAGTCAACATTCTTTTTGTGGAAAGCTATTGAGAAAATGTAAGGAACTGACATTTGAAGCTGACTGCAGCATGATTCTACTACCACCAACCCTCAAGGGATTCCGAGTTAAGTTCATGTAGCAGCTCTGTAACTCTCACACGTTTATCGAATCTGCCAGTAACAAATCCAGCAGCTCTCCTTTGAACTGCTTCGATGTCTTCCCTTAACCTAACCTGGTGGGGACCACAAATGCTCTAGCAGTACCCAAGAATGGGACACACTAATGTTTCATATGTGGTCTCATTTACAGGTGATCACACTTTCCTAAAATTCTCCCAATGAACCAAAGTTGACCGTTTGCCTTCCCTACTACCATAGTTATGTGCTCGTTCCATTTCATATCACTTTGCAACGTTACAGATAGACATTTATGTGATGTGACTGTGTCAAGCAGTATACTACTAAAGCTGCATTCAAACAGTATAGGATTGTTTTTCCTTCTTATTTGCTTTAACTTACATTTTTTCTACATTTAGAGCAAGCTGCAATTCATCACAGCAACTAGAAATTTTGTCTAACTCATCTTGTATTGTCCAACAGTCACTCAACGATGACAACTTTCCATACACCACAGCATCAACAGCAAACAGCCACAGGTTACTGCTAAACCTGATGGTTAGATCGTAGAGGAATTGGTTAGATCATTTGTGTATATAAAGAATAAGAGCAGTCCTATCACACTTCCCTGGAGCACTCCTGATCACACCCTTGTCTCTGATGAACGTCCAATGCCGAGGACAATGTATTGGGTTATGTTAAACATCTGCAGTGAGGCATTGTGTCAAATGCTCTCTGGAAACCTAGTAATATGGAATTTCAGAATGAGATTTTCACTCTGCAGCAGAGTGCGCTGATATGAAACTTCCTGGCAGATTAAAACTGTGTACCGGACCGAGACTCGAACTCGGGACCTTTGCCTTTCGTGGGCAAGTGCTCTACCATCTGAGCTACCGAAGCACGACTCACGCCCGGTGCTCACAGCTTTACTTCTGCCAGTATCTCGTCTCCTACCTTCCAAACTTTACAGAAGCTCTCCTGCAAACCTTGCAGAACTAGCACTCTTGAAAGAAAGGATATTGCGGAGACATGGCTTAGCCACAGCCTGGGGGATGTTTCCAGAATGAGATTTTCACTCTGCAGCAGTGTGTGCGCTGATATGAAACTTCCTGGCAAATTAAAACTGTGTGCCCGACCAAGACTCGAACTCGGGACCTTTGCCTTTCGCGGGCAAGTGCTCTAGCATCTGAGCTACCGAAGCACGACTCACGCCCGGTACTCACAGCTTTATATTGGTAGAGCACTTGCCCGAGAAAGGCAAAGGTCCCGAGTTCGAGTCTCGGTTGGGCACACAGTTTTAATCTGCCAGGAAGTTTAATATGGAATTTGCCTGTTGCCCATCATCCATGATTCACAGGATATGTGAGCAAAGGGCAAGCTGAGTTTCCCCACTAGCAGTGCTGTCTAAATCCATGCTGATTTGTGGACAGGAAATGTATTATATTTGGACTTGGAATATATTCAATAGTTTTGAAGCAAACTGATGTTAAAGATACTGGTCTGCAATTTTGCAGGTCAATTCGTTCACCCTTCTTATATACTGCAGTCACTTGTGCTTTTTTACCATAACTTGTGACTTTGTGCTGGGTGAGAGATTCAAAATATATGCAAGCTAAGTAAGGGGATAGTGCCATACAGTACTCTCTGGGATTCCATCCAGACCTGGTGACTTATTTCTTTTCAGCTATTTCAGTTGCTTTTTCTCCAACAATGGTGCCTATTACTATGTGCTCCATATGGGAGGTTTGTACGACAGTCAAACAATGATATTTTTGTACAATCCTCCTGGTCTCTTAAACACAACATTTTTCTGTCTTCTATTACCAGATGAGACTGGTCAACAAGTGACTCAAGTGACTAGATAGAAGCCTTTGACCCATTTAGCTATTTTACTTACGATCAAAATTCTGTTGTGTCCTTGGCAAAACATATTACTAAGATATGACAGTTGTAGTTGTATGCTTTGTGCAACAACCTTTTTACAGACACATGAACGTCTACTAACTTTTGCCCGTCATCATTTGCGTGTTCATTTTTGCACTGAGAGTGCAACAGTCTTTGCTTCCTTAGCACTTTCTGAATCTAGTTATTAAATCGCAGTGGGTCTCTTCCATCCTTAATCCACTTACTCAGCACAAACTTCTCCAGGGCACAATTTACGGAGCATTTAAATTTTGCCCATAATTCCCCTATGTCCAGCACACTGGAACTTAATGATATTCATTCATTTTCTAAGTGGCATGCTAATAACTGCTTATCTGCTCTTTCTAGCAAAAATACTCTCTTAGCCTTCTTGATGCATTTATTAGAGTAACCATCATTGATATGATGACATTATGGTCACTAATCCCTGTCTCTAGACTGACACTGCAGGAATGGTCAACCCTGTTTGTAGCTACAAGGTCTAAAATATTTCCATTGCGTGTGGGCTGCCGAACTAGCCGCTCATGGCAACTTTTGAAAAACGTTTTCAAAAATACTTTACAACACTGCCCATCAGTGCCACCTGCAATAAATCCATGGATGTCTCAGTCTATACTCAGCAGGTTAAAATCACCTCCAACTGATATTGCATGATCTAGGCATTTCTGCACTACTAAGTGTAGACTTTCTCTGAACAATTCTAAAATTTTCACAGCAGAATCAGCTGACCAATAAAAATATCTGATATTTAACTTGAGTTCACCAAGACCTGTTACACACATTCAGATAACTTCAAACTCAGACTAAATTTTGACCTTGATAGCACAATTTTTTTGTCGACTGCTGTGAACTCTCCCCCTCTTATCTGTCTTTTTTATGTATGTTCCATGCCCCACCAAATATTTCAAAGCTTTCTACTACGGATTTCAGACAGCTGTCAGTTCCAAGAATAATTTGTGTGCAACAACTTTCCTGGAGGGCAGTAAATTCAGAAGCTTTGTTACAAACATTTCCACAATTTACTGTTAAAATTTTGACAGCCAAAGTGTAATTCCTTTTTACATAATCTGATTTTGCTACTGTGTGTCATCTGAGAGTGGTCATCAGAACACCTAGCAGCAATCTGTACCACTTCTGTATGAACTGAGGATGGCCTCAGAAACTGAGCGACAGATGTTACTTATGCCACCATGAGCCAACTTGCACACGACTGAGCCCTGTACACTCAATAGCTGCAGGCAGAGCTGCCTCCACCACATCTTGGTTGAGACCCTTCGGTAGCCATACTGGGTGCACATTGTATTTCTTTCTGGCTCCTGATGCTACCCCAAGAGAATCCCTAACACGCCTAGCATTGGAGCTCCTCATGGCAGTGTGAAGAATTGAACCATACAACATTTTTGTGCAATTAGAACATTGACACCTGATATCAGCTTGTTAGATGATCTTTTTTTCTACAAAAACATGTTCCAAGATTACTTTTGATCTCTGTTTAATTATTACTTTGTTATCAGTAATGGCTATCACTCAACTCCAATTAAAAAAAAAAAAAAAAAAACTATTACTCTGGACAATTTTCAACTCTAATAAAAAGCATTAACGTTTACTCCAGACAATTTTTATCTGGGACATCCATTCCAACAATAATACTTCACAAATTTTAAAGAAATTCTGGTCCTTATGAGATTTGCTCTCATTTCACTCCCAGGTGACTTCATCTCAAATCATAAAGGTCACAAGTGAATGTGTCACATCACTACTTCAAAGTTTGCTGAAAAACATATATGTTGAAGTTTCACATGATACCTCTCCAAAAATACAATATTTAGATTTTCTGATGATGTGTTAAAACACTACAGACCTCTCTAAATGAGAGTACATGTGAAAATGGTGTAACGAAAGGCAAAATTGAAAAAATTGTAATAAAGAAACCAACAGCGATAGACACTTGAATTTATTTTCAGTAAATACGTTATTCCCAATACTAAGAGACATGATTTATACATACAAACTTCTGAGCTTTTTTCATTTTTTTGGAAAAATAAACTTTGAAAATTTGTAACTTTTTGTGAATTTCAACATTATGTTTTGAAAATATGAATAGTCACAGGATGTTAGCTGTTTTGAGAAATGATAAAGTGGAAGAACAGCTAACTGTCAGCTATGACATTAATGATGAAATTCTTAAGCTGTCAAAATATTTGCACATAAAGATGAAAGAATCTGAAATGTTTTTGGTTGTTTAGAAATTATTTTCTCCAAAACCCCCATACTAAATGTTCTAAAAATTTTGTGGTACATTAGTTGGTCATTGTACTTGGGGAATATACAATCAGAGTGGGCAATACTTGTCTACTATCAAGATAAAAAAAATCATGGACACTTAAATATTCAAATTGAGCGCTGATTTTAAGTAAATGTCATGCAAAACCGGTATTTATGAATCTAAATAATTACTCTACAACATTATAAGTGAGTGGGAAGCAATTCATACTTTTGTTTGAAAGCATTTCATAACAAAACTGAGAAACAGAATATTTAAATGATTAATGGAAAATCTCATATAAAGATGTGAAACAAAAACTAACAAAGAGATAGAGGGGCTGGCCAGTACTTAGCTCAGCTCAGAACAGCTGATAGATACACAAAACACAACAGAAAATTTACGTTCCTAGCTTTCGGAACTTAGTTCCCTCATCAGGGAGGAAAGAGGGGAAAGAAAGGGAAGAAGGGAAAGTGGATTCAGTTACTCACAACCCAGGTTATGAAGCAACAGGGAAAGGAAAACAGGGAGGGTAGCAAGGATGGAGGCATGGTTGTCCATTATACCCATTTTTCTTTTTATGATATTATTCACAAATTATTATTGTCTTCTGTCATGATTTTACTTCTCCAAAAGAGTTGATTTGTTTTTTTTCATAAGTTTCTCATTGAATCTGTATAGTCGAGCTGAGCTTGCACACTGACAAGGATGATCCAACAAGAGCAGTACTTGGGAAATGGGAACTGCACACTGTTCTTTTGATGATGGCCACTTGAAAGCATTAGCAGGACAATGAGGTGTCATAAAGGAGATGGTTATATCTTGCAGCTCATGAGAGATACTTATTATCTTTCCCACCCACCACTGATAGTCATACATAGATGAAATGAAGTAGCTCACTACAAAGTCTTCTAATGTATACTGCGGTCTCTGCATTTCACACACAGTAACAGGCTGCATTTCATGGAGAACCATTTTTGCAATATATGTGCCACTCTGGGTGGCAACCTAGCTGTGACTCGATTAAATGTCTACTACAGGTTTCATAGCAGACCACTCTCCTCTCTTTTTTAAATGGAGTTCCCTTAATGTACTTTCATTTAGAAATAAGAGATTCATGCTTGTTACTAATGTTGATATGGTGTGTAAAAATCCAGTAGCACCTCTTATAGCATCAACAGCTTCATGCTGGAGATCAAATCTTATTGCAAGATGTTTACAAAGACCTCCTACCCTATCACATGTACTTTTTCCATGACCTATTGCTGGAAATATCCATTTTTTCCCTTAATTCCTGTACTACAGTGTTGACCAAGCTCATAAAGCTGAAAGCAGTTTTTAAAATTAGATGCTGCACCATCAATCACGTACACATGTTTAGGAAATGCATGGCCTCTAGATGCTATGTCATCAGTTATCATGCTGACAGTACACATGCAAGACAGCATAGCATACATGTGCAAATGCATGAATGAGATCATCAATGACAATAGCAAAACAGTGTGATTTCGAAGGAAGTGAGCACCACATGTGAATATTGATGCCTATGTGATGTGTGCCAGTGGTAACTTCAAATTTCGTTCTGCAAAGCAACAGATCTGTTTTCAGCAAAGTCGAAATGAAGAACTAATGTGTCAATATTCTGAGATGTGGCTGATTTTACTTATGCTATCGCCTCTCTCTGAATCCTCCAGATATGATGGTGAGCTATTCCTCTCATGACCAAATGCCTAACTTCTGTAATAAACTTCTCTAGTTCTATTGTCTTCTTCACCACTCTCCTCCCTCCCACAATGCATATGTTATGTCTTTGTCAATGTCCTGACGATGTAATGCTTCAACAGTCATCATGTCAGCACGAGGATACATTGCATACTGCTGCAACCAACATTTATCTTGTGGCTCTTGACATAATACAAAAAAAAACATCAGGTCCAGCTCTGTGTAGTTCTTCCCCATGACACTGCTTGTGGTGAAACAAACAAGTTTCAAGTTAGTGCAGTAAATACATGTGCATACTTCCTTCCTTTATTGGCTGGCATTTTACCAATTTTTTCGTAACGATTAGAATTTTGGGAGACCAATTTTTAAATTTGGGTTCTCCTTTTTCATTAGGAGATATGCTTCTCTTATTGATCTTGTCATATATCTTTTTACTTTTTTTATTTTTTTTATGATTTTCACTAACAGAGATAACATCAGCCTGGTTAGGACTCTGCCTGCTGCAATCTTTGTCATCACTTAGGCAATATTCCTGAGCAACAGTAAGCATATCATCTTGCAATGGATGCCCACTGTAAGAATCAGGGCATGCCCAAATACCTTCCTCTTTCTTTATTTTATGAGCTTTTGAAGTCAAATAATGTGAGGAAGTGGGTATGTATTTCTGTATCTGCTGATTAGAGTTACCTCGTATCAGTGACAGTAACTGTACCTTCTCAGTAAAGGGGCAGCAGAGATAGTGGTATTTAGGTTCTGAAACCACATATCACATTTTGTGCATGTATCACTATCTTCAGGTTCCGCACCAAGTGCATCTACATTACACACTTCACAAAGTTTTTAAGATGTTGCTTGTGAAAAACTTGTTTCAATTTCTTCCACTTTTCTTTTTATATACTGTTTTCTTCTAGGGCTTCTTACCTTTCCTGGACGGCTACAGCAGAAATGCTAACATTCAACACATCATCAACAACTTCACACCCTGGAATATAAACGTCTGCACTGTCTTCTTCAGTTTCACATTCAGCTGATGGTGAGCGTTCAGGTGGGTTGTCACTAAATTTCTTCTTGTAATGAGTGTAGCAATTTCTGTACAATGGAGGTGATGCTAATACCATTAATTGAGAACCAAGATATTTCTGCAATATCTCTGACAGATTTCCAACAACTGTGGAGTGTTTTTCACTTTCCTTAAACACCACTTCTTGTGTCTTTTTTCATAGTTCACACACCTCCCTTGTTTATATTGTATTTCCTCACTGACATTGTATCTAACAAAAAGTTAAAACCAAACACAAAACTCAATGCAGAATGGTTTATGTGCAAGTTCTCACTCATTTGTTATAAACAGAAGAACACTGGAAAAAGTGTTTCCAACATGCATATTTTACACTAGGAATTCAGTGATGCGAAATATGCAGAATGTTGAAAAATTTCTAACACTTTACACAGAAAAATATTGCGCACTGTTTTTGCACTGACTACTAGCACATTAACCAAACAATATTTTGTGTAATTCTCAAAAAGTTTTTGGATGGGGGTTTTCGAGTATATAATTCGTAAAAATGCAATTTTTTTTTTACATTTTTAGTAATAAATATTTACATAATACAGGTAGCTGGAGCAGAGAAGATACTGTTTATATGGCTCTGAGCACTATGGGACTTAACATCTGAGGTCATCAGTCCCCTACTGTTTATAATTACATCAGTAGTATCTGGTAACATGACATAGAAGGTAGTGTTCTGTGACTTTCCAAGTAAGAAAAAAAAGGAAAAAATTAAGTGGAAAAATTAACTTAAATTTAGTATTTCTGTCTTAGATTTGTAAGTTAAAGAAAGCCCATAAGTGGTGAGTGTCAACTAAATTTCAACACTCTGAGAGGGAGCTTTAACACAAAACATCTGTCAGGTCTCCAGTACTTTTGGTTTATTAAATTTTTTTGTTCTCTGCTGTTTTAAGAGTTATTTATGAAATATGCATTTTTCAAAGGGCTGTACCATTTACAAAAATTAATATAAAATGAAAATACTTTATATCTTAACACTTATGATATGGAGGTCTAATACATATTTTTCCAGAGAAATTCATGACCATCAGTTGGCATGACCTCATGATTTGAGATGAAATCGCTCTCCCGAGGCCCCAATACATTCATTCTGTATGTCATCATACATCCGTTCAGCAACTTTTCTTCCTAAATTCAAGCTCCACATGTTTGCTCCTTAAGACAAGCTTCAGTATTCACTTTTGGAAGCTGCTGCTGTTATCCTTAGCATTATGATTTTGTTGCTTACTTGTATTTACCTGTAAACATCTCTGATGTTTAAAATATGTCATTATTTTAGCCCTTCTGTGTTCCAGATGCACTACTGAAAAGTGTGTAAATTGCTAAAATGCAGGGTATGCAAAGGAGAGTTTGTGTTAAAAATTAACACATATTCTGTTAACATCTCATAATATGGAAAAAATAACTTAACTCACCAGGAGCTGGAGAAGGAGTTTTCACAAAGGAGAAGCCTCGTATTGTGGGTGTGGCACCGGTCTGTGTGAGTTCTTTGCCATCCACACCAATCTTGCCCTCCAATGCTTGGGCCTGGCTCTGAGCCAGTTGGTGGATAACTTCTTTGCTGTGTTGCTCATCAAATGGGTTCTTGGCAAGGCGAGTGTTCTGGTGTACCACTTCCTGCTTCCTCCGAGCTCGTTCCACCTCCTCCTCTGGTGTCAGAGCCACCCCTGTAAAACAACATTGCATTTAGTTATAAAATTTAGATATACTCACAGACACAAGTCGCAAAATGTGAAAACATCCATCCAAGAAGTATGTCCATGAACAGATAATGAATTTTCACAGCCTTATAGATATAGGAAGAGAACAGAAAATATACAGATGTGACAGATGTGGTATAGGTAAAAATTGCATATGGAGAAAGTCTACATTTTTAAAATTTTTTTTTTATACAAATAGCAGAACTCAACAACTACTTTAAGTGTCTCATTTCCTTATCTAATTCCCTCAGCATCACCTGATTTAATTCAACTACATTCCATTATCCTTGTTTTGCTTTTGTTGATGTTCACCTTATATCCTGCTTTCAAGACAATGTCTGCTCCATCATTCCATTCAACTGTTCTTCCAACTTAATTCCTATTCCAAATTTTTCTTTGGTTTTCTTTACTGCTTGGTCAACATGTAGACTGAACAACATCAGGGATAGGCTACAATGCTGTCTCACTACCTTCCCAACTATTGCTTCCCTTTCATGTCCCTCAACTCTTTATAACTGCCATCTGGTTTCTGTATAAGATATAAATGGCCTTTCACTCACTATATTTTACTCTTACTACCTTCAGAATCCACAGAGTAATCTGGTCAACATTGTCAAAAGCTTTCTCTAAGCCTTCAAATGCTATAAATGTTGCTTTGCCTTTCCTTACCCTACCTTCTACGAAAAGTTGTAGGGTTAGTATTGCCTTGTGAGTTCCTATATTTCTTCAGAATCCAAACTGATCTTCTCCGAGGTCAGCTTCTACCAGTGCTTCCATTTTTCTATAAAGAATTAGCGTTATCATTTTGCAACCATGACTTACACTGATAGTTCAGTAATATTCACACTTGTCAAGACCTGCTTTCTTTGGAATTGGAATTATTACTCCCTATTTGAAATCTGATGGTATTCCACCTGTCTCCTACATCTTGGACACCAGATGACATAGTTTTATCATGGCTGGCTCTTCCAAACTATCAGTAGTTCTGATGGAATTTTGATCCACTCCGGGGACTTTTTTTGAGTTGGCTCTTACAGTGTTCTGTCAAGCTCTTCTTGCAGGATCATATCTCCCATCTCACCTTCATCTTCGCCCTCTCCCCTTTCTATTATATTGACTTCAAGTGCACCTCCCTTGTATAGCACTTCTACATACTCCTTCCACCTTTCAGCTTTCCTTTCTTTGCTTAGTACTGGTTTTCCTTCAGAGCTCTCGATATTCATGCAGCTGTTTCTCTTTTCTCCAAAGGCCTCTTTAATTTCCCTATATGCGGTATCTACCTTTCTCCCTAGTTCTATATGCTTCTACATCCTTACATTTGTCCTTCAATCATTTCAGCTTAACGATTTTGCACTTCGTGTCAATCTCATTTTTTAGACGTTCATATTCCCTTTTGCCTGCTTCATTTTTATATTTTCACCTTTCATCAATTAAATTCAGTATCTCCTGTGATATCCAAGGATTTCTACTACACCTTATCTTTTAGCTATTTGATCGTCTGCTAGCTTTACTATTTCATCTCCCAAGGTTACCCATTTGTCTTCTACTGTATTCCTTTCTCAAGTTCTAGTTAATTGTTCCAGAGGCCCTACCTCTCATTCTTTCAACTTATCCAGGTCCCATCTCCTTAATTTCCTACCATTATGTAATTTATTCAGTTTTAATCAGCAAATCATAACCAATAAATTGAGGTCATAGTCCACATATGTCCATGAATATGTTTTTTATAATTTGAAATCTGGTTCCGAAATCTCTATCTTACCATTATATAATCAATCTGAAACCTTCTTGTGTCTCCAAGCCTATTTCATGTATACAATCTTCTTTCATGATTCTTAAACCCAAGTATGGTGATTAAAATATGCTCTGAGCAAATTTCTACCAGACAATTTCCTCATTCATTACCACAGACCAAATTCACCCACTATTTATCCTTCTCTTCCTTCTCCTACTATCAAATTCCAGTCCCCATCACAAATATTTGTCTCTCTTAACTACCTGAAAATTTCTTTTATTTCATCAGGCATTTATTCAATCTCATCATCTGCCGGGCTACTTGGCATATAAACTTGTACTTATGTGGTGGTTGTGGGCTTAGTATGGTATCTATCTTGGCTACAATAATAGATTCACTAAGATGTTCTTAGTGGCTTACCTGCATTCCTCTTTTTTATATTCATTATTAAACCTACTCCCATATTACCCTTATCTGATAGTGTATTCATAATCCTGTATTCACCTGATCAGAAGTCTTATCCCCACAACACCAAACTTCAACTTATCCATTTCCTGTTTCAAATTTTCTAATCTATCTGCTCAATTAGGGATCAAACAATCCACACTTTGACCCACAGAACAGAAATTTTGTTCTTCCTGACTATGACACCCTCGTCAGCAGCCCCTGCCCGGGGGTCTGAATGGGGACTATTTTTTCCCAAGAGGATGCCATGATCATTTAACCATACAGTAGAGCTGCAAGTCCCCAGGAAAAGTTACTGCAGTAGTGTCCCTTTGCTTTCAATTGTTCACAGTATCAGCATAGCAAGGCCATTTTGGTTGATGTTTTAAGGCCAGATCAGCCAATCATCCAGACTGCTGCCCCTGCAACTACTGAAAAGGCTGCTGCCCTCTTCAAAAATTACATTTGTCTAGCGTCTCAACAGACACCTCTCTATTGTGGTTGCCCCTGCAGTACAGATATTTGTATCCCAGAGACACGCAAGCTGCCCAACCAAAGGCTAGGAGAGGGGGTTGTAATTGTAAGAGATCATGTTTGTTGCTACCCTGGCTGAATGATGCAATTCTCCACGTGTTCATCTGAGATGTGCTGCCACAGTTGTTACACACAACCGCAGCAGAAACTGAAGAGAAACTGATTGGCAGAATCTTAGCTGCTTGACACACTGTAAAACAGACAATATGGATATTTGAAAAAGTTTGGTTTAATGTTTTGGTGCTGTTATAATACATGCATTGAGACTGGCAGTTGTCTTTCTGAACACTTGCCATGAGCTTCAATGGTTACTATAACATGTGAGTCTTTTGTGTTAATAAAAACTAAATGCTAATTTCTAGCCATTAGCTCATTAAGATATAAAGTATTGGCATCAGAGAAAAGTTTCAGATATTTCAGACATTACAGATTAACTGCTCTGTAAAGAGAAGTACTTATTTAATGCAAAAAGGAAGATAATAATCCCAAATGAAGTGAATAAGAAAAGATTCAGAAGTAAGCTAAGTTTATTACAAAATTTGTATCCAAAAATCACACTGCTCAGCAGTGAAAACTACACACATTGTTGATGTCATAGTTCATTTTGACAGATAACTGCGGAACTATTCCTGCATGCTGCCAAGTTGTATTTATAGTAAAATTTTAGTAACATCTTGCTGTCATACACTAATCAGTAAATGTAAAAGAATAAAGAATGCTTAGTGGAGGAGCCAGTTTGTAAACTCTCTTATTGTATGAAGGCTATAATACACTGAATAACACTAAAGCATAAGTAGTTAGGGTATTGTTCAAGAGTGTATTTTTCTGATACCTTCTACACTAATGCAGATTTTTTTCTACATTAAATTAAGTCTTTTGCCCACTCTAATGAAATAGGATTAAACTACAAGGGTTGCCTAGACAGTAACACATCACATTTTTTCTCTTCAACAAGTATTTATTGAACACAATGATATGCACACAAAAGAAAGAATGATGTTTCTTCTACAGTCCCTATTTTACCATGTAGTCTCCTTGCTGTTCTATGGCCTTCCTCCAGTGACACACAATGGTGTTTATGCCCTGACGGTACCCCTCCTTGTTCTAGTCGTGAAGCAATTTCTTCACTGTGTGAATTACCTCTTCATCAGCCTCAAATGTCTTCCTCAAATGACATCCTTTAATGGCCTAAACAAGAGAAATTCTGAGAGAGCTAGGTCAGGGCTGTCAGGTGAATGGAGTAATACTGTCCAACCCTGTTTACTGATGTGTTCTGAAGTCGACGCACTGAGTGAGGCTGAGCATTCCATATTCATTAATGTGTTCACATATACTTCAGAATTATGGTGCTGCCTCCTTTTGTCATCATGATGAATGAGCACCTCAGCATGTTACATCTTGTCAGGTGTGGCAATCATGGAAGACCTCCGCAAATGTTGCAAATCTTGGAGCTTTGATGAATTACCTTCTCATAATGGCCTAACCCTCCGAATATCTGTTGACTGCAGATGTCTCATAAACTATGCATAAATGTTTGTAAATGTTCCCAACAATTTCTTTCTCTGTAGTGAGAAATTCAATGACAACACACTGCTGGTAGCTACTTAGTGCATCACTTACAAATGCTATTTTGAAACATTGCTGCAGCTATGCTATCAGTCTGAGGAAATGGAAAACTTCCTGCACACTCTGGAAACTTCAAATAATGTATACATGCGGTTTCACATTCATGCTGTTGTGATGGCTGAGAAAAAAGTGGTGCATTACTCTTTGGGCGACCCTCATATAAGGCTGAAATTTGTTTGTGCAATTAAGAATCCCTGAACTGTTGTTCAAACAAATTTCGGGCTTGCAGCCGGTCGTCGTTTGAATGACGACCGGCTGCAAGCCCGAAATTTGTTTGAACAGTCAATTCGCAGGGAAAATTTTACAATCCCTGAACTGTTATTTTACCAACTGAATGTATCAAGATTCAAAGACACAGTAAACAACCAAACAAAAGCAACATGCCGACAATTACGCTGTTTAATTGTTTCTTACATTTTGTAAATTATCTAATGACGATTTATCTGTGAGAGTGCAGTGGAATATCTGTGGCTTTTGTAACTACTAATTACATCACTTACTAATACCATCTTGAAACACTGCTGCAGCTGTGCTATCAGTTGGAGGAAATGGAAAACTTACTGTACACTTGTGTATCTCCGTTATCAGCAAAGAAGTGACTAAAGGAATGCTATGAGTTTATTGTGTGCATTGTTATATTATAATCTTTTGGGTTGGGTTGTTTTGGGGGAGGAGACCAGACAGCTAGGTCATCGGTCTCATCAGATTAAGGAACGATGGGAAAGGAAGTCAGCCGTGCCCTTTCAAGGGTACCATCCCAGCTTTTGCCTGGAGCGATTTAGGGAAATCACGAAAAACCTAAATCAGGATGGCCGGAAGCGGGATTGAACCGTCTTCCTCCTGAATGTGAGTCCAGTGTGCTAACCACTGCACCACCTCTATAATCTTTTTGTATCTAGGCTTGAGAGAAGAGGGACGTATGTTTTTGGAGGATCCTGCCTATTGTTAAGGCAGCCATTGATGGCTTCAGATGTGAAGAACAGCAGTTATTGTCATGTAAAAGTAATTGTACAAATACAGTCAATACATGTGATGAAGTGAATAGATAATGAACTTTTTATTTACAGTGATCTGGGTTTCATAAGACAGTGACAAACTTAGGAGTTTCGGAAAACAAATATTGGATGTTTCCTGGCATTCTTGCAACTATGATCACTGTGTTCGGAAGAATAATAGCCCATGAGTATTTCCTTGATACCGACTGGACAGCCACGCTCTTTTTCAGGAACTGCACTCAAGCAGGCCCTGAGGGTTCTAACAGTAAAATTACACCACATTTTAAGATTTCAGGTGACTGTATATCCCTTCTACATGCTATGCAGCTGAACAACAAGAACATCCAGACCAACAATGCAGCCTTTATTCATTTTCAAATTTTATATCACATTACTTGGTGAATAATAGCTAAATAACATCATCACTCATACCAACTGAATTGGTGATATATAAAAGCAAACTTAACTCAAAACAAAAGACTTTCAATAAGAGATAAATCCAGCCTCTAATAATTGCAATTTGTGTCATCTGGCATTTTAATATTTCAACTAAATAACTCAGTATAACAAAGAAAGCCAAATCAGCAGTATGGTAGGGTAGTCACCAGTTTGCAAATGGTGGACATCAAATCAACCAGGTTTCGGGAAGATGACTGACTGACTGGGGAAAAAAGTTTAATGTCTTGATAATGATGAAATCACTTGAGACAGAGCATGTGGTTAGATTGGGAAAGGAAACCTACATAACTGTATCCATTTCAAAGTAAATGCCCAACATTTACCTTACGTGATTTAGAGAAACTGCACAAAATCTAAATCGGGGTGGCCAAGACACAGATTTGAGCTGCTATCCACATGAATGTCTTCCCTTTGCACCACTTCACTCAGTGGAATGATTTTGTAATTAAAATTCCTGGACTCTGTGATGTTGGGAAATAGAGGTGTTTCAACAATATTCATGGTTTCAGCAGAGACAGCGAAGCACCTCAAGCAAATTTGGCAGAAATGTCCTTCACTTCAGAAAGTGGGGGAGGGAGTACTAGGCAGAAGGAGCTTGGTAGCTGGCAACATGTGCTCTGGTTGTGGTGAAGCACACAACTCTTTAAACTAAATCTACTGCAATCAATTGATCTATACGTTTTGTTTTCAAAACGCCATTGTCTTATTTTCATTATCAGTTGGGCAGCTCTTACCATGTTTAGATGGGTGCATCTAACTTTATTACTCAATCAGTGTCCTCAGGAAAATGTCCCTTGCTGCTGCACTACGAGAGAAATGTTTATTCCAACAGTACCACATTTTGTGATATAAGGATGACTTGAACAAAGTGGAAAGCTAATGTTTTTGCTATTTATATGGAGTTAACTAATGAAAAAAAACAGATATGCTGTAATAATAGTGTGTTTAATCCTCCTTTGGCAGTCCACATTTTGGTGCACAACATGCTGAACCTCAAAGACTAACAGTATACATTCGCTTTGATTTCAAATACTGACCATTGTCTTTAGCCAACACGATCACTTATTTGTATGTTGACATCCTTGAGCTATTTTGCGACCAAAATACTGATTAATTGTGCACAGGGTGTTTTTTAGCATACAACTATTACTGTCTTAAATATAAAATGGTAGCCGGGATGGAGATACTATCCAGTAATATGGAACATAGTAAAACAACATGTAACTATTAGTGGTACATAATACTTACCATCTGGAACATACATTATGTAATTCTTGTTAGTGTAGCCCCAAGTGTCAATCATAAGTGGTCTTTCTGTGCCAGCTGCTTGTTGTTCTATTGATGGTAGTGCAAGCCTTTTGTTCTTATCCTTATCAGAATTGTCTTCTTTTGCGTATAACCACGAATACTGGAAATAAAAATGAGAAACATATGTCACATGTTTAGTAAGGATGCAAAAAAATGTAGCAAGGTTTTATGTCAAAATGAATATTGCAACTTATGAAAAATTTGCACAAAACATGAGAAGCGTGCAGTGCAGTTCATATAGCTGTTGCACAGTTTACTGTCTACTGTGCAACAGAGGTAAACCATTAATTTCCTGTGCATGCAGAAAAAATGAACACCTATATCTTTCTGTGGGAGCTCTGATTTTCCTATTTTATTATGATGATTGTTTATCCATACGTAGTTCAGCATCAACAAAATATTTTTGCATTTGGAGGAGAAAGTTGGCGATTGAAATTTTGTGAAAATATCCCTCCAAAACGAGAAATGCCTTTGTTTTAACGATGTGCACCCCAAATCCTGTATCACATCTGTCACTGTCTCTCTCTCTCTCTCTCTCTCTCTCTCTCTCTCTCTCTCTCTCTCTCCCTCCTTTTTCTCGATCATACAAAACTGTCTGCCCTTCGTCGAACTTCCTCAGTATACTTCATTAATCCTATCTGGCAAGGATCCCACACTGCACACTGGTGTCCCACAAGAGGACAGACTAGCATAGTGTAGGCAGTCTCTTATGTTGCAGCTTCTGAGTGTTCTGCCAATAAAAATGCAGTCTTTGGCTCGCCTTCTCCACAACATTTTCTATGTGTTCATTCCAATTTAAGTTATTTGTAATTATAATTCTTAAGTATTTAGTTGAATTTATGATCTTTGGATTTGACTGATTTATTGTGTAAGCAAAGTTTAATGGATTCCTTTTAGCACTCATGTGGATGACCTCACTTACTTACTTACTCCTCGGCTGTACAGCCCCTGAAGGGCCTTGACCTGCATCACAATATCCTGCCATTCTATCCGATCCATGGCTTTCCGTCTCCATCCTCTGACACCCAGTTTTTTCATGTCTTCTTCAACTCCATCCACCCATCTCTTTCTGGGGCGACCCCTCCACCGTCTGCCTCCAGCCTTGCCATCAAAAAGCCTCTTACATGCTCTGTCTTCTTCCATTCTGACCACGTGCCCTGCCCACCGCAGTCTTCTTATTTTAATGGTAGTAACAATGTCAGGTTCTTCAAAAAGGTGTTGTAGTTCTGCATTCGTACAAATGCGCCAACGTTCGTACAAATGCGCCAACGTTCTTGATCATATATTGGGTCTTATATTTTACGTAGCACCTTTCTCTTGTTAAGCATCTTTTCCTCATTTACAGTTGTGGTCCACATTTCGGCACCATACTTAACAACTGGTCTTATAATTGTTTTGTAAATGAGGATTTTCGTGATAGAAGTGAACACCTATGCATGGGTAATGCGGCAAAGTAGCATCTGTTAACTGCTGCTATTCTGGCTTTCACCTCACTGCCAATGTCATTTGTCTCAGTGATAGTCAACCCAAGGTACTTGAAGTCTCTCACCCTTTCAAACTCCCTGTTGCCTATCCTGAGATTTGGTAGGTTTTGTTGGTTGGTCACTGCCATATACTTGGTCTTTTCGACATTGACTGTCAGGCCAAGTTCCCTTGCACCTTTCTCCAGTCGTTGATAGGCTTCGCCTAGCACCGCAGTGTTTCGTGCGAGTAATGCCGCATCGTCAGCGTAGGCTAGGTACTGTAGTGAACGATTTAAGAAGATTCCTCCTTTATTTAACTCTATCTGACTTATGACTTTTTCTAGGCAAAGGTTGAATAGCAATGAGGAGATATTGTCACCCTTTCTAAGTCCCTTCTTCACTTCCACTTCTCTGGAGATTTCGCCCTGTATTTTTACTTTACAGTTGGTTTCGCTGAGGGTCATCATAGAAAGTTTAATGAGCTTCTTAGGTACTCCAACCTCTTCCATTACATTCCACAATGCCACTCTTAAGATGCTATCATAGGCTTTTTTGAAGTTGATATAAAGCTGGTGTATGTTAATTTGATGTTCGTAACATTTTTCAAGTAGGATGCGCAGTGTGAATATCTGGCCAGTTATTGATCTATTTCTTCTAAAGCCACTATGATAGTCTTCAACTCTCTCTTCCACATATGGAGTAAGCCTGCTGGTTAGAATCTTGGAGAAAACTTTATACGTAGTATTTAGTAGGGAGATTCGTCGATAGTTCTGGCAGTTTAATTTATCTCCTTTTTTATGTATGGGGGGCACATTATAGCTGTTTTCCACACCTTTGGCATGCTCTTCTCTTGCCAGATATTCAGTATTATTTTATGAATTGTTTTCCACAGCGTTTCCCCACCATATTTGAGAAGTTCGGCCCAGATCTGATTTTCTCCAGGCGCCTTATTGTTTTTTAAGGTCTTAATGGCTTGCATCACTTCCCCCTGTGTAGGTTCTGGTGTTAAAACCTCTGGTCCATAGTAAGTTAGTTCCACCAGTTCCTCTCATTCTAACCCTTCAGTAACTGTTGGAAGTAATGTGCCCACCTGTCAAGTATTTTATTACTCTCCCCCATCAAATCCCCTTCTTTGGTGCTACACATATTTGTTCTGGCTTGGAACCTGGTCTTTCCTTACACTTTTCATTATTTAGGGTCAACAGCCAAATTTTGTAGCTTACAGTTATCTTATGTAAATAATTTTGCAATTTGTTTTGATATCCTGATGTCTTTACTAGGTGATAAATGACAGCATCATCTGTAAACAATCTAAGATGGCTTCTCAGATTGTCTTCTAAACTGTTTATATAGATAAGGAACGAAAGAGGGCCTATAATACTAATCTGGGCAACACCAGATATCACTTGTGTTTTACTCAAGAACGTTCCATCAATTACTATGAACTGTGACTACTCTGACGGGAAATCATGAATCCAGTCACATTGCTGATATTCTATACACATGCAATTCGCTTACTAGTCCCTTGTGAGGTACAGTGGTGTCAAAAGCCGTAAGCCTTCTGGAAATCTAGAAGTACAGAGTCAATTTGAAATCTCTTGTAAGTAGCACTCAACACTTTGTGTGAGTACACAGCTAGTTGTGTTTCACAAGAAAGATGTTTTCTACATCCATGTTGACTGTGTCAATAGACCGTTGTTACTGTGTCTATAGACCATTCTCTTCGAGGTAATTCATAATGTTTGAACTCAATATAAGTTCCAATATCCTGCTGGATATCGACATTAATGATATGGGCCTGTAATTTAGTGGATTACTCCTATTGCCTTTCTTCAATATTGGCATGCCCTGTGCAACTTTCTGGTCTTTGGGTACAGATCTTTCGTCGAGCAAGCGGTTGCATATGATTGGAGCTATTGCATCAGCATACTCTGAACGGAACCTATGTTGTTGTTGTTGCGGTCTTCAGTCCTGAGACTGGTTTGATGCAGCTCTCCATGCTACTCTATCCTGAGCAAGCTTTTTCATCTCCCAGTACCTACTGCAACCTACATCCTTCTGAATCTGCTTAGTGTATTCATCTCTTGGTCTCCCTATACGATTTTTACCCTCCACGCTGCCCTCCAATACTAAATTGGTGATCCCTTGATGCCTCAGAACATGTCCTACCAATCGATCCCTTCTTCTGGTCAAGTTGTGCCACAAACTTCTCTTCTCCCCAATCCTATTCAGTACTTCCTCATTAGTTATGTGATCTACCCATCTAATCTTCAGCATTCTTCTGTAGCACCACATTTCGAAAGCTTCTATTCTCTTCTTGTCCAAACTATTTATCGTCCATGTTTCACTTCCATACATGGCTACACTCCATACGAATACTTTCAGAAATGACTTCCTGACACTTAAATCTATACTCGATGTTAACAAATTTCTCTTCTTCAGAAACGCTTTCCTTGCCATTGCCAGCCTACATTTTATATCCTCTCTACTTCGACCATCATCAGTTATTTTGCTCCCCAAATAGCAAAACTCCTTTACTACTTTAAGTGCCTCATTTCCTAATCTAATTCCCTCAGCATCACCCGACTTAATTAGACTACATTCCATTATCCTTGTTTTGCTTTTGTTGATGTTCATCTTATATCCTCCTTTCAAGACACTGTCCATTCCATTCAACTGCTCTTCCAAGTCCTTTGCTGTCTCTGACAGAATTACAATGTCATCGGCAAACCTCAAAGTTATTATTTCTTCTCCATGAATTTTAATACCTACTCCGAATTTTTCTTTTGTTTCCTTTACTGCTTGCTCAATATACAGATTGAACAATATCGGGGAGAGGC
This sequence comes from Schistocerca serialis cubense, assembly GCF_023864345.2. NCBI lineage: Eukaryota > Metazoa > Arthropoda > Insecta > Orthoptera > Acrididae > Schistocerca > Schistocerca serialis. Next base: position 47,635,688 of record NC_064646.1, on the reverse strand, counting down.
TACAACCCTGTCTTACTCCCTTCCCAACCACTGCTTCCCTTTCATGTCCCTCGACTCTTATAACTGCCATCTGGTTTCTGTACAAATTGTAAATAGCCTTTCGCTCCCTGTAATTTACCCCTGCCACCTTTAGAATTTGAAAGAGAGTATTCCAGTCAACATTGTCAAAAGCTTTCTCTAAGTCTACAAATGCTAGAAACGTAGGTTTGCCTTTCCTTAATCTTTCTTCTAAGATAAGTCGTAAGGTCAGTATTGCCTCACGTGTTCCAGTGTTTCTACGGAATCCAAACTGATCTTCCCTGAGGTTGGCTTCTACTAGTTTTTCCATTTCCTCTACATCCTTACATTTGTCCTCTAGCCATCACTGCTTAGCCATTTTGCACTTCCTGTCGATCTCATTTTTGAGACGTTTGTATTCCTTTTTGCCTGTTTCACTTACTGCATTTTTATATTTTCTCCTTTCATCAATTAAATTCAATATTTCTTCTGTTACCCAAGGATTTCTACTAGCCCTCGTCTTTTTACCTACTTGATCCTCTGCTGCCTTCACTACTTCATCCCTCAAAGCTACCCATTCTTCTTCTACTGTATTTATTTCCCCCATTCCTGTCAATTGCTCCCTTATGCTCTCCCTGAATCTCTGTACAACCTCTGGTTCTTTTAGTTTATCCAGGTCCCATCTCCTTAAATTCCCACCTTTTTGCAGTTTCTTCAGTCTTAATCTACAGGTCATAACCAATAGATTGTGGTCAGAGTCCACATCTGCCCCTGGAAATGTCTTACAATTTAAAACCTGGTTCCTAAATCTCTGTCTTACCATTATATAATCTATCTGATACCTTTTAGTATCTCCAGGGTTCTTCCATGTATACAACCTTCTTTCATGATTCTTAAACCAAGTGTTAGTTATGATTATGTTGTGCTCTGTGCAAAATTCGACCAGGCGGCTTCCTCTTTCATTTCTGTCCCCCAATCCATATTCACCTACTATGTTTCCTTCTCTCCCTTTTCCTACACTCGAATTCCAGTCACCCATGACTATTAAATTTTCGTCTCCCTTCACAATCTGAATAATTTCTTTTATTTCATCATACATTTCTTCAATTTCTTCGTCATCTGCAGAGCTAGTTGGCATATAAACTTGTACTACTGTAGTAGGTGTGGGCTTCGTATCTATCTTGGCCACAATAATGCGTTCACTATGCTGTTTGTAGTAGCTTACCCGCATTCCTATTTTCCTATTCATTATTAAACCTACTCCTGCATTGCCCCTATTTGATTTTGTGTTTATAACCCTGTAGTCACCTGACCAGAAGTCTTGTTCCTTCTGCCACCGAACTTCACTAATTCCCACTATATCTAACTTCAACCTATCCATTTCCCTTTTTAAATTTTCTAACCTACCTGTCCGATTAAGGGATCTGACATTCCACGCTCCGATCCGTAGAACGCCAGTTTTCTTTCTCCTGATAACGACATCCTCTTGAGTAGTCCCCGCCCGGAGATCCGAATGGGGGACTATTTTACCTCCGGAATATTTTACCCAAGAGGACGCCATCATCATGTAATCATACAGTAAAGCTGCATGCCCTCGGGAAAAATTACGGCTGTAGTTTCCCCTTGCTTTCAGCTGTTCGCAGTACCAGCACAGCAAGGCCGTTTTGGTTATTGTTACAAGGCCACATCAGTCAATCATCCAGACTGTTGCCCTTGCAACTACTGAAAAGGCTGCTGCCCCTCTTCAGGAACCACACGTTTGTCTGGCCTCTCAACAGATACCCCTCCGTTGTGGTTGCACCTACGGTACGGCTATCTGTATCGCTGAGGCACGCAAGCCTCCCCACCAACGGCAAGGTCCATGGTTCATGGGGGGGAACGGAACCTAATTGGTATACAATCTGCGCTGAAAAACTTGTTTTTATTAAGTGATTTAACTTGCCTCACTACTCTAAGGATATCTACGTCTCAGTTACTCATGTTGATAGCTGTTCTTGATGCGAATTCTGGAATAATATTTATGTCATCTTCTTTGGTGAAGGAATTTCAGAAGGCTGTGCTTAGTAACTCTGTTTTAGCAGCACTGTCATCGACTGTATTTCCACTGCTATTGCGCAGAGAAACCATTGATTGTGTCTTGCCACTAGCATACGTTACATATGACCAGAAGCTCTTTGGATTTTCTGCCAGGTTTCAAGACAAAGTTTTGTTGTGGAAACTATTATAAGCATCTCACAATGCTAAATTTTGAGTGTCTGTAAAAGATCACCAATCTTGGGGATTTTGCTTTCATTTAAATTTGGCACGCTTTTTTCATTGTTTCTGCAACAGAGTTCTGACCTGTTTTGTGTACCACAGGGGATCAGCTCCGTAGTTAGTTAATTTATTTGGGATAAATCTTTCAATTGCTGTCAATACTATTTCTCTGAACTCATGCCACATCTGGTCTACACTGGCATTGTTCATTTGGAAGAAGTGGGGATTGTCTCTCAGGAAGGCATCAAGTGAATTTTATCTGCTCTTTTGAAAAGACACATTTTTTGCTTATTTTCGGAGGATTTGGAGGGGTTACAATATTCAGTCTCGCTAAGACAACTCTGTGTTCACTAATCCCTGCATCCATTTTGATGCTCGTTATTAGTTCAGGATTATTTACTGCTAAGAAGCCATTTGTGTTATCACAATCGTTTACTATTTGAGTGGGCTCATGAACTTACTGTTCGAAATATTTACCAGAGAATGTGTTTAGCACAATTCTGGATAAAGTTTTATGCGTACCTCCGGTTTTAAACATGAATTTTCACCAATGTATCAGGGGTAAATTGAAGTCAACACCAATTATAACTGTATGAGTCGGGTATGTGGTTGAAATCAGACTCAAGTTTTCTTTGTGCCTTTCAGCAACAGTATCACACGAGTTGGGAGGTCAGTATAAGGATCCAATTATTATATTATTTCAGTTGCCACACGAATGGCCTCTACCCGTACTAACTCACAGGAGCTATCTACTCCCATTTTATTACAAGATATACTACTTCTAACGGGAACAAACATGCCAACTGTATTTAACCTATGCTTTCTGAGCACTGTTAAGTCCTTCGCAAAAATTTCGGCTGAACTTATCTCCAGCTTTAGCCAGCTTTCAGTGCCTATTACAATTTGAGCATCACTATTTTCTATTAGTGCTTCAAGCTCTGGTACTTTCCCAACTCAGCTATGACAATTTACAACATTATACCCATGGTTCCTACATCTACGTCCTTCCTGTGTAAGACCTGCACCCTTTGAGACTGAAGCCCTTTTTCCCCCAAGGCCCTCCAACCTATAAAACCACCCTGTCCACACCACACAGCCCCCGGTACCCGTGTAGCCACCTCCTGCATGTAAAGAACTCCTGATCTATTTAGCAGAACCCATTTGGTGCAAGTTGAGGCATCTGGAGCCTACATAGTCGCAGAACTCCCTGAGCCTCTGATTCAGATCCTCTGGCTCTGTATCAGAGGTCCACAATGGATCCTGTTGATTATGCTACGAATGGTGAGCTCTGCCTTCACCTTGCGAGCAAGACTGGCAGCTTTTACATCTCTGATAGCTACTCAAAACCAGAGAGAATCTCTTCTGATCCAAAGCAACACGCATCACTGGTGCTGAGATGAGCCACCAGCTGCAGTTGGCTGCATTCTGTGCTCTTTATGGCATCTGGAAGAACCTGTCCTCCATCTGGAGTGACTCCACCTGGTATGCACAATGAGGGCACATTGGCTTTCTTCATCTCATTGGTAGACATGTCCCGAAGGGGCTCCATAATGCGTGTAACACTGGAGCTCCCAGCTACCAATAATTCCACCCTCTGTGCAGGCTGAGAGGTTTCCTCTGAAGCAGGACAAGCAACAGAGGCATTGTCAGCCACAGATAGCACCTGGAACCTGTCTGTCAGACTAGCTGAGGGGGCCTCACGTTCGGCCCACCAGGAAGTCTTTCACAACCTGCCATGCCCCAAGGTGACTTCTATCTAGACCACATATGAGGGGTCAATCTCAATGTGAGCAGCAACTGGGCTGGCCACCAGTGTAGACCCCAGGTTCAAGGGTAATGCTGGACATCTGTTGGATCCCCACTGGCAGTCCACAACAGTGATGCCCCACAACTGCAGCACAAAACTATGTAACTGAAGCCAACACAGCCTGAAGATAAGAGCGAAGTGTCACCAACTCAGCTTGCATCTGCAGACAGCAATCACAATCCCCATTCATACTAAAGACAGTGGAAAACTACGCTACGTAGACAAACAAATGACTGTCAACGTGTGCTACGAAACTCTATTGTAGACACTGACAAAAATGCAAGAATTGTGTGTAATAAATTTGATTAACATGCAGATTCATAAACTAATTAACATGCAGAGATTAAAAAACTAAACCACCAAAGCACACAGATGAAATTATATAATTTGCTCCTGGTTAGGAACTCGTAAAATGTCACAAAATCGGTTCCTTCCCTGTTACTGCTGTGTCTCAGCCAGCGGCTGCTGCCTGACTGACTCAATACTGCCAATGAGCAATCACTAACTTTCAAAACAAACAAACGAATGACTATCGACATGCGCTATGAAACCCTACCATACACTGACAAAAACGCAAGAACTGTGTCTAATAAAACAGATTACCACACAGAGATTTGACCATCTGAACACTGCAGACTGCATTTATTTCCAATGTGCTGCCACACAGCTATGTGGTGTGTACATTCAAGTTGCCCACAAAGTGTAACACAGTAATTATAAAGTCCATGAAACTTTAAAAAAAAAAAAAAAGTATGGATAAATGCCAAGAATAACATAACAAATGATAGAGTATATGAAAAATAAACTGCAAAAGATTTTTACAATGTTAACAAATATTCTGTGGGGCCACCATTCATCACATGGCAGGCGTCTAATCGGTAGTCCAATTCTGACCATACCCGACCCAGCATATCAGAAGTGACCCTAAGAACAACTGCAGTGATGCAGTGTTGCGAGCCTCTGGCGTTCTGTGGTAGAGGTAAAACATGCTATCCTTGATGTAATCCCACAAGAAAAATTCACAAGGCATCAAGTAAGACAATCAAGGTAGCACACACAAAGCACCAGGGCAGCTGCTGCAACACAACCCACCCAGCGATGTAGTATCATCTTATCCACGTAATCAATTGTTGAAATGTGGAAGGGTGCCATTTTGTTGAGAGGTGAAATTCCTGCTGTCAGCTTCAAGTTGCAGCATGAGCCACAATTACAACATATTGAGATACATGAAACCATTGACAGTTGTCTCAGTGAAGAAGAAGGGTCCACAGACTGTCTTGTTCTACACACAATAGAACACATTAACTTTCTCAGAATCCCGCACATGTTTGACACTTGCATGTGGATTCTCCCCAACGTGGTCTGCCATATGTTCTGACAAGCCCAGTTGGCCTGAACATTTTGCGTAGCACAAACAAACACCCTCCTTGAATTTCTTGTACACTTCACTATGCTGTTGTAAACTACTTTTGTCTTGTGAAACTTGCCACAGAAAGCTCTTTGCACACTTACCACTGACTGGAAACAGGAAAATCATAACATTGAAAATGCTTTCTCTGCCCGTTTCACCATCATTTTCAGCAACTATGCTTAGTGTTATCCTTGCCATCAGTTTTCTAAACTAACTATGCAGCACCATATAAAACAATTGTATAATTTGTAATGTTTTGGTCTTACCTACACTGATTTTTTTAAAAAGTTTCATGTGCTTTACAATTACTCTGTAATTCTTACTAAATTATTTTGAGGAAACTGGTTGAATTTCACATCTTATAGTCTAACATTGCTACTTGACAATGGACTAGCTATCTTTTCATTATTGGTCACAGTTAATCTGAATTTGAGTAATTAACTCATGAAGTCTGCAATGAAAAATGTAATCGCCAGGTACATTACTTCTGGTGTAGCTTAGGTCATACATTGCTTCATCATCAATGGGGCTAACATATTGAAGTTACTTTTAAAGCTCAAACCAGAGTCATATCTGTTTGCAATCTAGATCAAGTAGCTGTTAAATAGAGGAGATATGCCACACTGAGCTGAGCTTGAGGCTGCTGTCACAGACTATCATATGTCCTGTGTTAAGTGTAAATACACAGCAGGTATTCCTCCTTGCCGTCTTTAGAAAGCTTTATTCACATAACAAAATCTAGTAACAGTTACTGGAAGAAATATATTAGCAGCAGTTTAAAGAAAGAATGAGTACAGACAAGTTAAATGATGTTCAAAATACATGCACTGTCTAATCTGAAAGGCAAGAGTGATGTTAATTAAAAGACAGAAACATGTAAGCCAGTTTGTGTCTTGTATTGGCATCATTTTTTAGCCTCAGTTCAGCTTTTGACTAACAAGGGAATGGCTCAATCAGACATGTCAGAACCTACACTGAATTTTTCCACACAGGAAGAATACACCAAAAGAAATGCACAGCAAGTAATTTGTTTTTTAAAAATATTGTAAAGCTACTCACTTTTGCTACATGGATATCCACTTATAACAGCTGTTTGTACAGCCCTTCCTGCCTAGTACATGAATCGGCAAATATGCAAACGCAGCCGTGACAATAGTATGTAATACTGCCTAGTCCAAGTACAAAGCGTGCACTCATTAATTTTAAGCACTTAAACCATACTTTTTTTTCATAACTTGCAATTCATATTGTCAACTAAACTGTTGCAATTTTGGAAATTTGCGGTAAGTTTCTATCGGACCAAACTGCTGAGGTCATTGGTCCCTAGGCTTACACATTACTTAATCTAACCTCAGCTAACTTGCGCTAAGGACAAAACACACCCATGCCCAGGAGGACTCGAGCCTCCGATGGGGAGGGGGGCGGGGACGGCCATGTGAACGGTGGGGCAAGGTGCCTCAAACCGCATGGCTACCCTATATGGCAAAACTGTTGCAAATGTAACTGTTACACAAGTTACTAGCAGAGGAAAGAATATCAAGGAAGTGAGCATAGCATTTCAAAAGACTGGAAAAGGGCACATGTCTTCCCGTTTTCAAGATGGGACGTCGAACAGATGTGCAGAACTCTACACCTAAGTCTTTAACGTCGATCAGTTGTAGAATTTTGGAACACGTATTATGTTCGAGCATAATGACTTTTCTGGAGACTAGTAATCTACTCTGTAGGAATCAGCATGGGTTTCGAAAAAGACGGTCGTGTGAAACCCAGCTCGCGCTATTCGTCCACGAGGCTCAGAGGGCCACAGACACAGGTTCCCAGGTAGATGCCGTGTTTCTTGACTTCCGCAAGGCGTTCGATACAGTTCCCCACAGTCGTTTAATGAACAAAGTAAGAGCATATGGACTATCAGACCAATTGTGTGATTGGATTGAAGAGTTCCTAGATAACAGAACGCAGCATGTCATTCTCAATGGAGACAAGTCTTCCGAAGTAAGAGTGATTTCAGGTGTGCCACAGGGGAGTGTCATAGGACTGTTGCTATTCACAATATACATAAATGACCTTGTGCATGACATCGGAAGTTCACTGAGGCTTTTTGCGGATGATGCTGTGGTATATCGAGAGGTTGTAACAATGGAAAATTGTACTGAAATGCAGGAGGATCTGCAGCGAATTGATGCATGGTGCAGGGAATGGCAATTGAATCTCAATATAGACAAGTGTAATGTGCTGCGAATACAAAGAAAGAAAGATGCTTTATCATTTAGCTACAATACAGCAGGTCAGCAACTGGAAGCAGTTAATTCCATAAATTATGTGGGAGTAGGCATTAGGTGTGATTTAAAATGGAATGACCATATAAAATTAATTGTCGGTAAAGCAGATGCCAAACTGAGATGCATTGGAAGAATCCTAAGGAAAAGCAGTCCGAAGATGAAGGAAGTAGGTTACAGTACACTTGTTCGTCCACTGCTTGAATAGTGCTCACCGGTGTGGGATCCGTACCAGATAGGGTTGATAGAAGAGAGAGGGAAGATCCAACGGAGAGCACCGTGTTTCATTACAGTGTGAGTGTGTGTGTGTGTGTGTGTGTGTGTGTGTGTGTGTGTGTGTGTGTGTGTGTGCGTGTGTGTTTGAGGTTTACGGGCGCTAAACAACATGGTCATCAGTGTCCAAACGCATAAAAACAGGAACAGAGGTAGTGAAGGGACTAAGACGGACAGCAAACAAGGAGAATGGCTAAAAGACACAGACCTGACGCAGTGCCACATCCTCACAGACAGAAGCAAAACAAGAGGAGAAGAAACACACTAAAAAAGGAAAGGAAACACAAGGAAAAGAGAACAGAAACCGGAGGGAAAGAAGGAGGCAATAGTGACTGGCGGACCTCTTACCTAAAATCTGGGTGAGCCAGTCACCCAGCAGCACATTAAAACCCTCTCCCTAAAATCCGAGGCAACAAATTGGACAGGACACAAAACCGTAAGACCTTAACCACAGTCGTTACTTCGTCTTGCAAAATAGAGGGCAAATCCGGTGGCAAGGAAACCACCGCCCTCTGGTCAGAGAATAAAAGACAGTCAAGTAAAACGTGACGGACAGTAATCTGGATGCCACAAGCACTGCAGATTGGGGGGTCCTCCCGCCGGAGTAAAAAACCATGTGTTAAGGGACTGTGCCCAATGCGGAGGTGAGTGAGGAGAACCTCATCCTGCCTGCATGACTGGTAGGACGTACGCCATGGCCGCGTGGTGGCCTTGACTAGACGCAGCTTATTGTCACCGACTGCCAGCCCCTCCTCTTCCCACTGACGCATAACACGAAAACGCAAAAGGGAGGTAACAGCATGGAGGGGGACGGCACATTCAACAACGTGAGGGAGGGAACATGCATCTTTGGCAGCCACATCTGCCAGTTCGTTTCCCCTAATACCCACGTGCCCCGGCACCCAGCAGAAAGAAACCTCCTTCCCCTGCCGTTGCAGGTGGAGTAGGGCATCATGGATGTTCTGGACGACCGTATCCGCTGGGTACAAGTGTTGCATGGTCTGAAGGGGACTCAGGGAGTCAGAACAGATGAGGAACTTAAGACTGGGAACACATCTCATCTGCTCCAAAGCCCGCAAGATCGCAAACAATTCGGCATCAAAGATGGTAAATGCCGCAGGAAGTCTTAACTTGACAACTCGATCAGGGAAAACAACAGCACAACCAACAGAGTCCCCCTGTTTAGAGCCATCTGTAAATACTGGTACATGGTCGGATGCTGGTGTAAAATATCGGAAAATAAGGAGGTAAAAACAAACGCAGGAGTGCAGCTCCTCCGGTACTCCGACAAGTCTAAAAGGACGCTGGGCCTCTGGAGCAACCAGGGAGGCAGGCGGGTAAAACCTTGTCGTTGGGGGGCCACACGCTCCACACCAAGGGACTCAAGCAAATACTTGGCACGAATCCCAAATGGTCTCGTTGCCCTGGGACGACTGGAAAAGAGACGTTCCATAGGCAGTCGGGCAACGGTAGGGTACGCAGGGGAGGTAGGACTGGCAAGGAATTAACACACCCGTCACACCATGAGGAGTTTCCGCCGGATGGCGAGCGGCGGTTCCCCTGCCTCAGCACACAGGCTGGGGATGGGACTGGTACGGAAGGCACCAGTGGCCAGCCTGATACCCTCATGGTGTACTGCGTGAAGAATTTTCAGATACAAAGGCCTTGCTGACCCATACACGGTGCAACCATAGTCAAGACGCGATCGGACGAAAGCCCTATAAAATTGCAGCAGACGCGCCCGATCTGCTCCCCAGGACCAATGGCTCAGACACTTCAAAATATTCAGTGCCTTCAGGGCCCGCACCTTAAGGTCTTTAAGGTGAGGCAACCATGACAACTTGGAATCAAAAGTGACGCCCAGGAACCTCTCAGTGTCTCTAAAAGGAAGAATGGTGTCCCTCAGATGCAATTCAGGGGAGGTAAAAAGACGTCGAGAACGATTAAAATGAACACACACACATTTGTCCGCAGAAAAGGTAAAACCTGTCTGCGCAGTCCATGCCTCTAACCGCTTTATCGTAAGCTGCAACTGCCGATTAGCAGTGACAAGACTAGAGGAAGAACAGAAAACAGCAAAATCGTCCACAAACAAGGAGCACTGGGCAGGACTCCGGAGAGTGGACGTGATACTGTTAATGGCGACGGCAAAGAGGGTGACACTTAAAACGCTTCCCTGAGGAACACAATTCTCCTGCACGTACAAATCAGACAACACATTACCGACCCGATATCGAAAGAGGCGGTGGGAAAGAAAGGACCGAATGAAGATGGGGAGACGGCCACGAAAGCCCCACTGATGGAGTTGATTGAGGATAAGGCGGCGCCAAGTAGTGTCGTACGCCTTATTAATATCAAAGAATACACCTAGAAAATGCTGGTTACGTAGGAAGGGCTGCTGGATGGCCGCCTCAAGCAGGTCAAGTTGTCTATAGTGGAACGACATCTCCGAAAGCCACACTGAGAGGGGCTAAGGAGCTGCCTGGTCTCGAGCAGCCAAACCAGGTGACGGTTGACCATGTGTTCCAATGTCTTCCCGACACAGCTCGTCAAAGCAATACTCTGGTAACTACTGGGATGCATTCGGTCCTTCCCCGTTTTGAGGAGAGGAATCAAAACCACCTCCCTCCACGAGTCAGGGTACGTGCCGGATAACCATATCATATTAAAACAATTCAGGAGAACTTCCTTGGAAGGCAGTAACAAGTGCTGCAGCATGCTGTACTGGATTTGATCATGACCAGGCGCAGTATCATGAGCCACAGACAGTGCCGAATCCAGTTCCCACATTGTGAATGGGCAATTGTAGGGTTCAGAATTTGGAGACCGGAAGTCCAAGTGACCCTTCTTGATGGCAGTGTGGTAGCGGCTGAAATCTGGATCACAGTTAATAGTGGCGGTAGATGCCGCAAAATGCGTGGCCAGTGTCTGGGCAATGTCTCTCGGCGCCGTGAGAAGACTTCCCTGATGCAGCAATGCCGTGACAGGTAGCTGGCCGAGTTTCCCGGAAATCCTCCTGATGGCTTCGCATACTTTCGTAGAACTAGTGGAGCGGGAGATGGAGTTCAAGAATGATTGCCATGACCGTCGTTTGCTCTCTTTAATCACTCGCCGCGCTTTGGCCCTTGCCACCCGAAAGGCCGTAAGATTGTCAGCTGAGGGACGGCACTTGAAGCGGCGCAGAGCTGCACGGCGGGCTCAGATGGCCGAGCGGCACTCAATGGTCCACCAAGGGACAGGACGCCTCTTGGGATGACTGGATGACCGTGGGATTGACAATTCAGCAGCATGGGAGATCACGGCTGTAACATGGTCGACCCATTCGCGGACGCTGGCACGGTGTTCCAAAACAGCCAGTTGGCTGAAAAGTGTCCAGTCAGCTCTGCAGAGGTGCCACCGGGGCGGCACTGGTAATGCCATAGCCTCATCCAGGAGGTGAATCCAAAGGGGGAAGTGGTCACTAGAATGGAGGTCAGCAGCAACCTCCCACAGAACAGAATCCGCGAGTGCTGGAGAGCAAAAGGAAAGGTCAATAGCTGATGACGACCCAGAAGCAGTACAGAAATGAGTGGGAGCACCAGAGTTGAGGATGCACAGTTCTTCAGACATCATGAGGCTTTCCAGAATGCGACCCCTGGGGCAAGTAGCCGAAGAGCCCCATAAGACATTATGAGCATTGAAGTCCCCCAGAAGAAGAAATGGGCGGGGGAGTTGGCTAATAAGGTCTGTGAGAGCCTCAGAGTCTATCGCATCCTGAGGTGGTAAGTAAAGTGAACAGACTGTGAGTCTCCGACCCACAAGAAGGTCAACTGCAACTGCTTGCAAGTCTGTAACGAGAGGGAGCTCAGATGAGGGGTGCATGTCACAGACAAAAACCGCAACACCACCCTTTGCCATTTTCCCCATCAGATCATCGTTCCGATACACGGTATAGCCCCGTAAAGAAGGAGCATCAGTGGCCCGAAAATGTGTCTCTTGGAGACATAAGCACAAAGGGCACTCTCGTACAAGGAGTTGTAATTCGGCCACATGCGTCCTGAACCCATTCAGGTCCCACTGTAATATGGGAGTCAGTGATCAGGGTGGCTGAACTTTCACCCTGCCTCTGTATTTTGGAGGAGAGCCCGTACTGGCCGGAGATTTATTCCTGGGGCGAGAAGATCGCCCCCGGTTGACATCAATATCCATCAGCTCTGATGACGACCCACGAGAGATGTCAGACAGTACGATGGCCTCGTCATCGGACCGACCCTGACCAGTCTCCTCAGGTGGCAAAACCTTCACCTTCGGCGTCTTTGTCTTGGGGGGCTTAGAATGCAGAACCTTGTCAACAGTTAGAGCTTTACTCGCCTGGGCAGAAGGCGCCATATGGGAAGAGGCAGGAAGTACCCCAATGTCAGCAACCACGGCCTTGTCCGACGTTGCGGGGAGAGCCGTAGGTTTCGAAACAACCGCAGCAGCACAAGTGCACTGGCAAACACAGGTATTAGTGCTAACACTAGCAACCTCCGTTTGCGTAGCAATAGTGGCCATGTGTACCGGTTTTTTCAGAGCGGAAGCGAAAGATGTCGTAAACACAGGAGGTTGCATGGCCTTAAAGAGCTTCTTGGCCTCACCATAGGGGATGCGCTTAGATGTTTTGATCTCCTGTATCTTCCGTTCTTTGAGATAGATGGGGCAGACCCGGCTCCAGACAGGGTGACTCCCAGAGCAATTCACACACTTCACAGGCGATGAACAATCGGCTCCTTCATGGGCAGGCTGACCACATTTACCGCAAGTGGCTATCCCATTGCACCCCAACGTAGTATGCCCAAAGCACTGACATTTAAAACAGCGCATTGGGTTGGGGAAATATGGTCGTACTGGCAAACGTAAGAGCCCCGCTTTAACATGCTCTGGGAGTCTCGGGCAACTGAACGTGAGAATAAACGAGTCGGATTTGACTAGGTCCCCATCGACTCGTTTCATAATATGCTGCACGTCAACAATACCTTCGTCAGCCCACTCAGATTTCAACTCGTCTTTGGGGATATCCACCAAATCCCTACATGTCACAACACCCTTACTATAATTCAAAGTGGAGTGGAGCTCGGTCTCGATAGCGTACTCTCCGAGACAGGTTGCCTTCCGAAGAGAAGCGACTTGACGGGAACTAGAAGTCTCCACTAACAGAGTCCCATTGCGCAGTCGCTTCACAGATTTCGGTGTTCCTGCAATTCCCTCAAGACCCTTGTGGATGTAAAAGGGAGAAACCCTCTCAAAGCTACCCTCCTTCCGTTTAATAATCAAAAACACATTCTGATTATCAGCATGCGCTCTGTTACAACAGTCTGATAAATCTCTAGCAACACCAGGAGCTGGAGGACCCGCAGCACGAAGTCGCTTTTTCGATGGGGTGTGTTTTCCTACCAGTGGCCCACCCAATCCACTGGTAGGGGGAAATGTAGAGGTCGAAGGGTCCATTGCGGTCCCACGAGCAGCTAGGGAACTAAAGGTTTGCTCAGACAGAGCCCCGCGTGCCTGAGTAAGCCGTATACAGCTGGGGTGTGGCAGGTGCCCCAGAGGTTGCCCGCTTGCGACTGTTCCACCCCAACAGCCATGCATCTCAAAGGTGCGGAGCACACCGTAAGATTGAGGGGTTTGTATAGAGGTTGGCCTTCCTCGCAATCCAGGCGGTCAAGCCAAGATTACCATTCCCCGCAGCACACAACATTCCACCGCCGTGCCATACGGTGGTCGCTGAAGCATGTCCGGGGGTTACGGTGACAGGAGACTGGCGGCGCAGACCAGTCCCCAGCTCAGGACCCCGGGGTTGCCAAGCCCGTACACAGCAAATGAATGCTGAGCTCCTGGGGGGACTTCATTACAGGATCATTTAGTAATCGCGAAAGCGTTACGGAGATGATAGATAAACTCCAGTGGAAGATTCTGCAAGAGAGACGCTCAGTAGCTGGGTACCTGCTTTTGTTGAAGTTTCAAGAACATACCTTCACTGAGGAGTCAAGCAGTATATTGCTCCCTCCTATGTATATCTCGCGAAGAGACCATGAGGATAAAATCAGAGAGATTAGAGCCCACCCAGAGGCATACTGACAGTCTTCTTTCCATGAACAATACGAGACTGGAATAGAGGGGAGAACCAATAGAGGTACTCAAGGTACCCTCTGCCACACAACGTCAGGTGGCTTACGGAGTATGCATGTAGATGGATTGTGTTATATTATAGACAATTTCCTTCACTCAGGATTTGAATTTTTTGACATTAACTGTTTCATAACAATTCCTGTAGTGCAGCTCTTATGACAATTTGGGAAAAATGTATATTTTACTAACAATACAATAGTTCGTTGTTTATTCTCCGTAATTGTCACAAAAAATGTGAAATATCCATTGGATGATGAAAACACCAAGGCACACCAGATAAAAGAAATATTAATACATTCAGGCACTTCACAATAATTACGTTTTATTTATACACAACTGGACTGGCGTAGGAAATGGTCTGGCCACTGCTCTGCATATTGAACTGCATACCAAGCATATCTGATCAAATTCATCAAATGTGGGGTTGCAAACTGACAATGCAAAACTAACTGAAGTTTAACAATCCTGTTCTGCTGATAAACCTGAAATGAGAAAGAGCCAACAGAAGCTGTATCCTGTCTGACAATTTTCTGAAAAATACTTTACACGGCTGAAAATTTTTTTTTATCGAGAGGCTCACTATTATTTTCGGGTGGAATCTGAATTATATTAAGTCTTTTCATCATCATCCTAAAGACAGTGATGAAGAATCTAAGATTCTAAGAGATAGAAAATCTAATAAAAGCAATGAATTATTTTCTGCAAATGGTAAGACGATATTTCGATGTAACACTGAAAATTATTCTTTCCCATTTTTCCAGACATATTACAGGTGTTTGCAAGTAAAGAGTCCTTTCTTCAAAATTTTTAGCAGTTACTGTTACGTATACTATTGTTGGCCCCAAAAATACTCATCTTCTTCCAATGTGGCCACAGTTAGCTTAAAGATTGGACACGCCTGATTTATACTGTTCATGTTCAGAATTTATGAAATGAAATTGACTCTGCACGCTGCTTAAGTTTAAGCGTTTACTCCCTCCTTCATTTAACCAAAAAATTCAAAGTCTTCCTTTTGGCACTGAAAGCAATTATTGCACACATTTTCTTTGGGTTTGGTTTGTACTCTATTTTTGTTCTGGACTTTTATTAGCACAACAGCCATAATCCAAATTATCAACTGTTTCTTCTAATGTTTCCACAATTTATAATGAAATGTTAACATCATTTGAATGAATGTCCTGGAAATCAACTCATAATTAAAACATACATAGGTCTTAAGGAGAAGCAGGTGGTTTAGATGGCATACACTCTTCATATTTTGTCTTTGCAAGGTTGAGAACATTGACTGAATCCCACACTATTGTAAAACTCTGGAACTTGTACAAGGACATGCTACTAACAACTCCTGCTAATTATTATGGACATTTAATGAGTTGCAAATTTGAACGAGTAGTAACTGTAAACTACTATGCCAGAGAAACTATCAACTGAAGCTGGAATTTGCTTTGCAATTATGATCATGTTGTGCCACGTCATCCGTTTATCAAGGATATGTGCTCACCATGCTGTGCTTGCATCACCTGCTACAGCTAAGACAAGGGTGTACATTTCTCTAGGTGGCTGGTGAGCTACGCATTTGGCAATTTCAACTCTCTCTCTTTATAATACTTGCAATGTGTCTTAACAGCGAAAATTTGACACTGAGTTTCTTTCGGTATATTCTTCCAGTATAAAAGATTTCAGGGCAGGTTGGATTAGACTGTTCCCTCGTAAGTGACGGTATTGAAATTTAAGGTTGAAAGCGATTTTTTGGAGGCAACTGATTTACAATGATTTGTATTTCAATTTCACTGTTGTTCTAAATTTGAAACACAATAATCACAGGTCATTCTAAAGTAAATATAAAACCATTCCTCATCTACACAAACCTGTGGAATCAACACAAATTTTACTACTAGTATAATTCAAAATTTATGCTATGCACAGATCAACTTGTTTTCTGAAAGTCTTCAGCAGTAACTGAGAACCTATAATGTCTGCTACTGCCTTTTCTGACCTTAAGCCAAAACATCTCCCATATAAATGAGTCTATCCATCTTCCTATCATTTTCTAGCACAGTTAATAATATTAATTATTCTGTTCATACATAGTAGGGGAATTTTTGAAATACTATATCCATCTTCACTCACAGCCAAAGTCTTAGGAGTCATCGGTATTAGTCATTATTCACTCTGATGAACATGCCTTACACCATATGGAGAACTTATATAATGCACATTTTCTTCTTGTTTTTTGGTTTTGAGCTGATTGCGACTATTGTTGTGAGATAAAACTAATGATCTGTTGGGTTCTCGCCAAATCATGAGAACAGCAAAGAATGGCTGACACGATACCTTTAACCAGCCCGTCATTAGTGTTGTTGTTGTTGTGGTCTTCAGTCCTGAGACTGGTTTGATGCAGCTCTCCATGCTACTCTATCCTGTGCAAGCTTTTTCATCTCCCAGTACCTACTGCAACCTACATCCTTCTGAATCTGCTTAGTGTATTCATCTCTTGGTCTCCCTCTACGATTTTTACCCTCCACGCTGCCCTCCAATACTAAATTGGTGATCCCTTGATGCCTCAGAACATGTCCTACCAACCAATCCCTTCTTCTGGTCAAGTTGTGCCACAAACTTCTCTTCTCCCCAATCCTATTCAATACTTCCTCATTAGTTATGTGATCTACCCATCTAATCTTCAGCATTCTTCTGTAGCACCACATTTCGAAAGCTTCTATTCTCTTCTTGTCCAAACTATTTATCGTCCATGTTTCACTTCCATACATGGCTACACTCCATACGAATACTTTCAGAAATGACTTCCTGACACTTAAATCTATACTCGATGTTAACAAATTTCTCTTCTTCAGAAACGCTTTCCTTGCCATTGCCAGCCTACATTTTATATCCTCTCTACTTCGACCATCATCAGTTATTTTGCTCCCCAAATAGCAAAACTCCTTTACTACTTTAAGTGCCTCATTTCCTAATCTAATTCCCTCAGCATCACCCGACTTAATTAGACTACATTCCATTATCCTTGTTTTGCTTTTGTTGATGTTCATCTTATATCCTCCTTTCAAGACACTGTCCATTCCATTCAACTGCTCTTCCAAGTCCTTTGCTGTCTCTGACAGAATTACAATGTCATCGGCGAACCTCAAAGTTTTTATTTCTTCTCCATGAATTTTAATACCTACTCCGAATTTTTCTTTTGTTTCCTTTACTGCTTGCTCAATATACAGATTGAACAACATCGGGGAGAGGCTACAACCCTGTCTTACTCCCTTCCCAACCACTGCTTCCCTTTCATGTCCCTCGACTCTTATAACTGCCATCTGGTTTCTGTACAAATTGTAAATAGCCTTTCGCTCCCTGTAATTTACCCCTGCCACCTTTATAATTTGAAAGAGAGTATTCCAGTCAACATTGTCAAAAGCTTTCTCTAAGTCTACAAATGCTAGAAACGTAGGTTTGCCTTTCCTTAATCTTTCTTCTAAGATAAGTCGTAAGGTCAGTATTGCCTCACGTGTTCCAGTGTTTCTACGGAATCCAAACTGATCTTCCCCGAGGTTGGCTTCTACTAGTTTTTCCATTCGTCTGTAAAGAATTCGTGTTAGTATTTTGCAGCTGTGACTTATTAAGCTGATAGTTCGGTAATTTTCACATCTGTCAACACCTGCTTTCTTTGGGATTGGAATTATTATATTCTTCTTGAAGTCTGAGGGTATTTCGCCTGTTTCATACATCTTGCTCACCAGATGGTAGAGTTTTGTCAGGACTGGCTCTCCCACGGCCGTCAGTAGTTCCAATGGAATATTGTCTACTCCGGGGGCCTTCTTTCGACTCAGGTCTTTCAGTGCTCTGTCAAACTCTTCGCGCAGTATCATATCTCCCATTTCATCTTCATCTACATCCTCTTCCATTTCCATAATATTGTCCTCAAGTACATCGCCCTTGTATAGACCCTCTATATACTCCTTCCACCTTTCCGCTTTCCCTTCTTTGCTTAGAACTGGGTTTCCATCTGAGCTCTTGATATTCATACAAGTCGTTCTCTTATCTCCAAAGGTCTCTTTAATTTTCCTGTAGGCGGTATCTATCTTACCCCTAGTGAGATAGGCCTCTACATCCTTACATTTGTCCTCTAGCCATCCCTGCTTAGCCATTTTGCACTTCCTGTCGATCTCATTTTTGAGACGTTTGTATTCCTTTTTGCTGTTTCACTTACTGCATTTTTATACTTTCTCCTTTCATCAATTAAATTCAATATTTCTTCTGTTACCCAAGGATTTCTACTAGCCCTCGTCTTTTTACCTACTTGATCCTCTGCTGCCTTCACTACTTCATCCCTCAAAACTACCCATTCTTCTTCTACTGTATTTATTTCCCCCATTCCAGTCAATTGCTCCCTTATGCTCTCCCTGAATCTCTGTACAACCTCTGGTTCTTTTAGTTTATCCAGGTCCCATCTCCTTAAATTCCCACCTTTTTGCAGTTTCTTCAGTTTTAATCTACAGGTCATAACCAATAGATTGTGGTCAGAGTCCACATCTGCCCCTGGAAATGTCTTACAATTTAAAACCTGGTTCCTAAATCTCTGTCTTACCATTATATAATCTATCTGATACCTTTTAGTATCTCCAGGGTTCTTCCATGTATACAACCTTCTTTCATGATTCTTAAACCAAGTGTTAGTTATGATTATGTTGTGCTCTGTGCAAAATTCGACCAGGCGGCTTCCTCTTTCATTTCTGTCCCCCAATCCATATTCACCTACTATGTTTCCTTCTCTCCCTTTTCCTACACTCGAATTCCAGTCACCCATGACTATTAAATTTTCGTCTCCCTTCACAATCTGAATAATTTCTTTTATTTCATCATACATTTCTTCAATTTCTTCGTCATCTGCAGAGCTAGTTGGCATACAAACTTGTACTACTGTAGTAGGCGTGGGCTTCGTATCTATCTTGGCCACAATAATGCGTTCACTATGCTGTTTGTAGTAGCTTACCCGCATTCCTATTTTCCTATTCATTATTAAACCTACTCCTGCATTACCCCTATTTGATTTTGTGTTTATAACCCTGCAGTCACCTGACCAGAAGTCTTGTTCCTCCTGCCACCGAACTTCACTAATTCCCACTATATCTAACTTTAACCTATCCATTTCCCTTTTTAAATTTTCTAACCTACCTGCCCGATTAAGGGATCTGACATTCCACGCTCCGATCCGTAGAACGCCAGTTTTCTTTCTCCTGATAACGACATCCTCTTGAGTAGTCCCCGCCCGGAGATCCTTCGTGGCTTCGTATCTATCTTGGCCACAATAATGCGTTCACTATGCTGTTTGTAGTAGCTTACCCGCATTCCTATTTTCCTATTCATTATTAAACCTACTCCTGCATTACCCCTATTTGATTTTGTGTTTATAACCCTGCAGTCACCTGACCAGAAGTCTTGTTCCTCCTGCCACCGAACTTCACTAATTCCCACTATATCTAACTTTAACCTATCCATTTCCCTTTTTAAATTTTCTAACCTACCTGCCCGATTAAGGGATCTGACATTCCACGCTCCGATCCGTAGAACGCCAGTTTTCTTTCTCCTGATAACGACATCCTCTTGAGTAGTCCCCGCCCGGAGATCCGAATGGGGGACTATTTTACCTCCGGAATATTTTACCCAAGAGGACGCCATCATCATGTAATCATACAGTAAAGCTGCATGCCCTCGGGAAAAATTACGGCTGTAGTTTCCCCTTGCTTTCAGCCGTTCGCAGTACCAGCACAGCAAGGCCGTTTTGGTTATTGTTACAAGGCCAGATCATTCAATCATCCAGACTGTTGCCCTTGCAACTACTGAAAAGGCTGCTGCCCCTCTTCAGGAACCACACATTTGTCTGGCCTCTCAACAGATACCCCTCCGTTGTGGTTGCACCTACGGTACGGCTATCTGTATCGCTGAGGCACGCAAGCCTCCCCACCAACGGCAAGGTCCATGGTTCATGGTGGGGGTCATTAGT
This sequence comes from Schistocerca serialis cubense, assembly GCF_023864345.2. Classification (NCBI taxonomy): domain Eukaryota; kingdom Metazoa; phylum Arthropoda; class Insecta; order Orthoptera; family Acrididae; genus Schistocerca; species Schistocerca serialis. Next base: position 47,615,514 of record NC_064646.1, on the reverse strand, counting down.
GTAGTATGTGTGAAACAGCGTACGCCAAGCGCCAGTCTTGCACCCAAAATGAAGCCAGTAGCACTTCTTTGCATGAAGATTAAATTATTGCCCAAAAGTTAACTATCTGCATGTATACAAGACATATGAGCATCACCAATCAGGAACGTTGCTAAACCTTCATCTTGTTTTGGAAATGGATTTCCTAACTGAGAGGCATGTATTAGAATTACACGTACACTATGTGACAGATTTTCATAGGTTACATCTGCCCCATCAAAAAATCAAATTGCTGTGTTTTCAAGCATTTCAACAAACAGATGACAATGTGTCACAAGAAAACTGAGCTATTTAAAAGGAAACTGAGTTCATTTTCGAATAAAGGATCCACAATTGTGATACAAAGAAATAATTCATTTCTTTGAAACAAAAATGCTATTTACCAGTGTAGCAGGGGAGTCTAATCTTTGAAAACAACACATGATTACAACCTATTGCAGAACAAATTTCACTATGGTGTGTAAAGGACTTCAAGCTCTAGTGTTGCCACAGGAAATGCTGCTGCTGTGTGGCACACCTGGCAAAATAGGAGTTTGTTCATTCTGCTGCTGCCGAGGCAAATTTCACCCACCAAGAAACTGCAGGTCATTCATACACAACATGAACAGCAAGGGTTCCAACATGCTTCTCATGGAATGCCTGAAGTCCCCTTTACATCTGCTGATGACACTCTGCCCAAGATAACATGTTGTGTTTTCCCAATCAAGAAACCACCAATCCAGTCACAAATTTAATTTTATACCACGCATGACCATACTTTCATTAATATGCTAGTGTAGCAATAAGTCAAATGATGTTTGGAAAAAAAGTCGAGAAATATTGCATCTACCCCACCGCCTTGATCTAGGGCTTTCCGGACATCATGCAAAAACGTTCAAGTTGTGTTTTGAATGAATAATGTGTACAGAATCTGTACTGGTTGGCATGAACAAGGTCTTTCTGTTCAAAATACTTCATTATCACTGACCTTAGAGTGTGCCCCCCCCCCCTTTTTTTTGGGGTGGGGGGCTGAAGGGGGTGTCATAAGTCTTCTGACTGTTCTGACTGGTTTGATGCGGCCGGCCATGAATTCCTCTCCTGTGCCAACCTCTTCATCTTAGAGTAGCACTTGCAACCTATGTACTCAACTATTTGCTGGATGTATTCAACTCTCTGTCTTCCTCTACAGTTTTTGTCCTCTACAGCTCCCTCTAGTACCTTGGAAGTCATTCCCTGATGTCTTAACAGATGTCCTATCATCCTGTCCCTTCTCCTTGTCAGTGTTTTCCATATATTCCTTCGCTCTCCGATTCTGCGCAGAACCTCCACATTCCTTACCTTATCAGTCCACCTAATTTTCAACATTCGCTAGTAGCACCACATCTCAAATGCTTCAGTTCTCTTCTGTTCCGGTTTTCGCACAGTCCATGTTTCACTACCATACAATGCTGTTCTCCACACAAACATTCTCAAAAATTTCTTCCTCAAATTAAGGCCTCTGTTTGATACTAGTAGACTTCTCTTGGCCAGGAACACCCTTTTTGCCTGTGCCAGTCTGCTTTTGATGTCCTCCTTGCTCTGTCTGTCATTGGTTATTTTGCAGCATACTGTATTTACTCAAATCTAAGCCACACTTTTTTCCTTGTTTTTGTAATCCAAAAAACCACCTGTGGCTTAGAATTGAGTGCAGAGTAAACGGAAGTTCTGAAAAATGTTGGTAGGTGCCACCACAACTACCTTCTGCTGTCGAATATATGTAGCGCTACACAGGCATGCTTTGCAGGCACAAAGATAAATACTGGCGCCAAAACCTCTGCTTCAGTAAATAAATTAAAAGAAAAGGTAGAAGAATGTAAACATTATGCCATGTATTCTTTCGTGTTTGCTGTTATCTCATTTAAATCCAGTCTGCCTAATAAACTACGAAACTAGAGTGAGACAACAGCAAATGCAGAAGAATATACGTATCATGTCATGTTTATATTCGTATTATTCTTATGCTGTATAGTGATACAGTCAGAAATGAAGCACGGCAACTGACTAGATTTTTAAATCTAAGATGACTCTAATTTCTTTGCAGAATGTAATGTACTAAAGAGGCATCTGCAAAGATTTTCAAATGGAGAAAAATTTTCACTAAACTCTCGTTCACAACATCTTCTATCATATGGAGTCTATCATTTGGCTCTTGTTGATCATTATCAAAGAAAGCAGCAGTGTAAGTAACAACAAATAGCAGTCTCTTGCCATTGCCATTGTTTCACTTATGAGACAATTCCTCTCTTTTTTTAATTGTAAGTGGCGGTAGCGCGCACGAAACCAAGCCATGCTGCGAGAGGTGACAGGTCGTAAACACTCATTATCAGAATGCGACAAACAATGCATGACACAGTACAATAATGCATTTTCAGCTTAGGGTGACGTAAACACCTATAACAAAGAGAACGGCACTCATCAAATCAAAGCAAAATAAGCAATCGATTCAAACCAGATGAAGCACGTGAAAAAGGAAGGGTACCCGTATAAATACGGACAGAGCGTCTGACACACAGCAATAGCAATGACTACTTGGTAAAGCTTAAATTTTAAGCTTACGACTCAAACCAAACTACTGTAACTGTATCTTCATCCATTCGACCTAAATTGTGTCTCATGTTACAATGGACCAACTTTGTTTTGATTTGGAGGTGCGGTCTAAAACTTTTCTCTCCCCTTAAATTTCTAGTCTCAAATTTCAGGTGTGGCTTAGATTCACGAAATTTTTTTCCCTTGCTTTCGAGTCTCATTTTTCAGGTGCGGCTTAGGTTTGAGTAAATACGGTAGGTGGCAGAATTCTTTAACTTCATCTACTTCGTTACCATCAACCCAGATGATAAATTTCTTGCTGTTCTCATTTCTGCTACATCCCATTACTTTCGCTTTCTTCGATTTACTCTCAATCCGTATTCTGTACTCATTACATTGTTCATTTCTTTCAGCATGACGTGTAATTCTTCTTCACTTTCACTCGGGATAGCAATGACATCAGCAAATCATTTCATTGATATCTTTTCACCCTGAATTTTAATTCCACTTCTGAACCTTTCTTTTATTCCCATCATTGCTTTTACGATGTACAGATTAAACAGTAGGGGGAAAGACTACATCACTGTCTTACACCCATTTTAGTGCTTTGTTCTTGGTCGTCCACTCTTATTATTCCCTCTTGGCTCTTGTACGTATATATTATCCGTTTCTCCCTATAGCTTAGCCTTATTTTTCTCAGAATTTCGAATATCTTGTACCTTTTGACATTGTCGAACACTTTATCCAGGCTGACAAATCTAATGACGTACCTTGATTTTTCTTTAGTCTTGCTTCCAGTATCAATCGCAAAGTCAGAGTTGCCTCTCGGGTGCCTTTACCTTATTCGAAAGCCAAACTGATCATCATTTAGCACATCCTCAATTTTCTTTCCCATTCTTCTGTATATTAACCTTGTTAGCAACTTGGTTGCATGAGCTGTTAAGCTGATTGTGCGATAATTCTCACACTTGTCAGCTCTTGCAGTCTTCGGAATTGTGGGGATGATATTTTTCGAAAAGTCAGATGGTTTTCTGCCAGACTCACACATTCCATACACCAATGTGAACAGTAGTTTTGTTGCTACTTCCCCCAATGATGTTAGAAATTCTGATGGAATCTTATCTACCCCTTCTGCCTTATTTGATCTACATCTACATGGATACTCTGCAAATCACATTTGCCTGGCAGAGGGGTCATCGAACCACCTTCACAATTCTCTATTGTTCCAATCTCATACAGTGCACGGAAATAACGAACACCTGTATCTTTCCAAATGAGCTCTGATTTCCCTTATTTCATCATGGTGATCATTTCTGTCTATGTAGCTCGGTGTCAACAAAACATTTTCGCATTTGGAAGAGAAAGTCGGTGATTGTAATTTCATGGAAGATTTCTCCACATCGAAAAATGCCTTTGCTTTAATGATGTCCATCCCAATTCCTGTATCATTTCAGTGACACTCTCTCCCTATTTTGCGATAATACAAAACGCGCTGCCCTTCTTAGAACTTTTATGATGTACTCCTTCAAGCCTATATGGTAAGAATCCCACACTGCGCAGCAGTATTCTAAAAGAAGGCAGACAAGCGTAGTGTAGCAACAAAACTACTGTTCACATTGGTGTATGGAATGTGTGAGTCTGGCAGAAAACCATCTGACTTTTGGAAAAATATCATCCCCACAATTCCGAAGACTGCAAGAGCTGACAAGTGCGAGAATTATCGCACAATCAGCTTAACAGCTCATGCAACCAAGTTGCTAACAAGGTTAATATACAGAAGAATGGGAAAGAAAATTGAGGATGTTACATTTTTTAAATGTCCTGCCAATAAAACACAGTCTTTGGTTAGCCTTCCCCACAACATTTTCTATGTGCTTCTTCTAATTTACATTCTTTGCAGTTGCAATTCCTGGGTATTTAGTTGAATTTACGGCCTTTAGATTTGACTGATTTATCATGTAACCAATGTTTAACGGATTGCTTTTAGCAGTCATGTGGATGACCTCACACTTTTCGTTATTTAGGGTCAATTGCCAATTTTCGCACCATACGGATATATTTTCTAAATTGTTTTGCAATTTGTTTTGATCTTCTGATGACTTCACTAGTCAATAAACGATAGCATCATCTGCAAACAACTTAAGACAGCTGCTCAATTGTCTCCCAAATTCTTTATATAGATAATGCACAGCAAAGGGCCTACAACACTACCTTGGGGAATGCGAGAAATCACTTCTGTTTTACTTGATGACTTTCCGTCAATTACTATGAACTGTGATCTCTCTCACAGGAGTCCTCCAAAGCTCTCTTATATTCTGATTCTAATACTGGATCCCCTATCTCTTCTAAATCAACTCCTGTTTCTCCTTCTACCACATCAGACAAATCTTCCTCCTCATAGAGGCCTCCAATATACTCTTTCCACCCATCCTCTGCACTTAACAGTGGAACTTCTGCATTTAACAATGGAATCCCCATTGCACTCTTTACACTACCACTTTCCTATATGCTGAGTCAGTCCTTCTGACAATCATTTCTTTTTTGATTTCTTCACATTTTTCATGCAGCCACTTCATCTTAGCTTCCCTGCATTTCCTATTTATTTCATTCCTCAGCGACTTGTATTTCTGTATTCCTGAATATTTTTGCACTTCCTTCGTTCATCGATCAACTTAAGTATTTCTTGTGTTACCCATGGTTTCTTCACAGTTACCTTCTTTGTACCTACGTTTTTCTTTCCAGTTTCTGTGATTGCCCTTTTTAGAGATGTCCATTCCTCTTAGGAAATTGCACTGCCTACTGAGCCATTCCTTATTGCTGCACCTATAGCCTTGGAGAACTTCAAGCATGTCTCGTCATCCCTTAGTATTTGCGTATCCCACTTCTTTGGATACTGATTCTTCCTTACTAATCTCCTTAAAATCAGCTCACTCTTCATCATCTGTGATCTTCATCATTTGTGATCTGAGTCTATATCTGCTCCTGGGTACACCTTACAATCCAGTATCTGATTTCGAAATCTTTGTTTGACCAGGGTGTAATCTAGCTGAAATCTTCCCGTATCAGCCAGTCTTTTCCAAGTATACTGCCCCCTCTTGTGATTCTTGGACAGAGTATTCGCTACTACTTACCAAAATTTATTACAGAACTCAATCAGTTTTTCCTCTCTCTCATTCCTTTTCCCAACCCCATATTCTCCTGTAACCTTTTCTAAGACTCTGCAAAAGATAGATGAAATGATATATCCACACGTACCAGCCTTGTATTAAAATGTAAAACAAAGCTAGGAGGTTAAGATACATGCCTGAAAATGACTCAAGGTTGAAAATAGCCAACTGCACAGATAATAAAAAAGAATACAGTTTACTTGACCGTATTTTCAAGCTCAATGATACTGGACAGTACTTCTGTAGAAAACTTTTATGACACTTCTTTTAGATGGCGTAACCTGTGATTTCTTCCGACCACTGGGCACAGTTTTTAAGAGGGGTTTACTATGCTGCAAAATCTGCACAGAATTTGACATGGGTTCCAACAGCAACTGAGGCCTTGTTCTGCTTCAGTTATTTCAGCTGTTTTTCAGTGTCACTGACATTGATATGAATGCTTGACACTTTTCTGGCACCACTGACAGCCAACTTGTAGTTGTTGTGGCCTTCAGTTCAAAGACTGCTGGTTTGATGCAGCTCTCCATGATAGTCTACTTTATACAGGGCCTCTTTATCTCTGTCTAACCACTGCAACCAACATAAATTTGAACATGCTTACTCCACTACAGCCTTGGTCTCCTCCCCCTTCCTTACATTATCAAACTGACAATTCCTTAATATCTCAGGATTTTTCTTAATTAAATATATATTCTTTTATTCAAATTGTAACACACAGATATTTTTTTGCATGCTTGTATTCAGTACTTCCTCATTACTAATTCAACGTACGCAACTTATCTTCAGCATTCTTCTGTAGCACCACATAATTCAAATGCTTCTATTTTCTTTTTGTCTGAACTGCTTATTGTCCATATTTCACTTCTTTATAATTCATATCATATGACTGCTCTTTTGACAGTTAAACACATTTCATTTGGCACCTGTAAATCTGCAACCCTATTTTCTTTAGTCTTTTGTTTACAGAGATTGTATACTGAAGAGGGTTTGGATGATTTAATGGCTCCATACACAGCAACTAAATTATACTGTAACCAGTGCACACTGAACACCTTCATTTAGAGAATTTTGTAACAAAAATCCTTTAATATAATACCTGCTTCTAGTCATTTGAAGTACATCCTTTCCCAAGAATGAATCTACTAGCTTTTGTTTCTGACTACAACAGTGTGCCTAAGGAAACTGTCTCATTCAGATTTTCAGCAGCTGTGACACTACCTGCTAAATAATTGATATATATGTTAATGGAAAGTAGCCTGGCATATTCGCATAAGGCACATTAGTAATAACCTTTGTGCTTATAAATGACTCATTATTCTGAATAGTGTTCTGTATACTGTTCCTCAATCTTCCACACCCTACAGGTCTCCCAGGATACATTGTGTAAACTTGTCTTACTTAACACACAAAAACTTCAGGAAGGGAAAGGTTTAATACTGACAACAGACACACCCAAAAGTAAAAGTGATGACTTCATCCTAGCTTTCAGAACAATTAGTGCCTTCTTCAGGGAGGAGAGATGTATAGAGTGGGGAGGGTTAAAAAGGAAAGCCACGTCACGCAGATCCCCGAATAAAAGGGAGCCACCTGTAGTGAGAATGACGGTTATCCTGGGGTCTGAGTGGCTTGCCTTTCCTTTTTAATCTTTCCCACTCTCCTCCCAGGGGAAGGAACTAATAGTTCTGAAATCTACACACTGTTGTGTGTGTCTACTGGCAGTACTAAAATTTTGCCTCTTCAAGCTAACTGCTGGCGTGCAATTCAAGTGAACTCTAGTGAGTGATTTCAATTCAAGGCTTTGAGTCATGACGTCATGATTTTATAATGCGAAGGATGTGTGTGGCTTGAGTGGTTTGTTATTAAATGTTGTCTGTGATTGTCCTAATGACTGGTGTAAACTATCCTGTTTATTCCGAATTTGTTGGAATTTCCAAAGGTGTAGTTAGGCAGAAACCTAACAGATTAGCTTAAATTGGTGTGTGTGAAAGGAGAAGCAGTTTTATTTATAACCTTGGTTCTCACAAATATTTTGCTGATTTTTTCTGAATGTAGCACTGTCAACTTTAGCTATATAGCTCAATTCAAGCTGTGAAATCTGCATTTTGTTATTTTTCATAATTTCAAATTAGGTGTGTAGTGCAATTTCTTTCAGGATTTGTTTTTTTAGTTATCGCTTGTCCACTTTGGCTTCTTCTTTGTCTTGTGCCTTTGTCCTGCATCGACACAGGGTCAGCATGGTTATTTGCAAACTTGGCATGGTTAATTTAATGGGTGGCTGGATGGATGTCCCTCCTGTTGTTCCCTCCCCCACCCCCCACACCCCCTGGGATGGAATGTGTGTACCCCAACTGTTTTTGTATAGTGTTAATTCATGTGAAAGTAAGCGGAAGTTTTCTTAATGTTTGTGAATTGTGTGACTGAGGCAGGACTTGGACACCATCATAGTGGGATGTGAAAAACTCCCTAAAAACCACATCCAGGCTGGTCAGGACATCGACCTCATCATTAACCTGCCAGGTGGATTCGATGGGGAACCAGCGCACCAACCCATCCCTGAAGCAGTGGCTTAACACACACACGGCTATCTGGGCAGATACGCTCAATCTACTTGAGCTTGTGATATGTCTGCCAATGGCCACTTTCACCAATGCTCAGCACCAGCAGCTGAGGGGAAAGTCGGACCACATACAGCGAGTGCCAGAGACACATTCTGCAAACACGCAGGGGTAGGATAGCAGGTGCCCTTGGGTCATTTAACAATGGATACACCTTGCAATAGGCCTAGTGGACAATGAGAAACATGCAAATAAATTTATAGACCCCTCCCAGCACTAAGCTAAAGCACAGACAAAAGGTGTTTCAAAAATGGACATGTGGAAGCGTGTGAAGTTCCCGGCAGGCAGCAGCCAGTTTCAATCATCTTAGAAAGTGTGAAATGTGCCGTGGACTGCTGCAGGCACTGACACGGAATGCTGACAGAAAGTGCCACAAATTCACACAATTCTAGTTCTCGATTACACATTTTAGTTACTTTTCATGATTTTTCATTAGGTGTGTAAGGTGATTTCTTTTACAATTTTTTTTTCTTTTTTCCCCCATCACTCTGTGTACTTGAACTATATAGCTCAAGTCCAATTGTCGAGGCCACATTTTGTTATTTTTAGCTACATCCTGTTTCTGTGGGTTGCATTTTCTACATTCTACGTTCTTGCAGTACACACAGTTTCCCCTGAATTGAAATCCTTTTTCCTGTGTTGTCTCACTAGTTTACATGTTTATTATTAAGGATTTCTGCTTCTGGAATTATATGCTACAATTTATCCAGAAATTCTCTCTCACATTTATTAGTTTTCTTAGTTGAATTTTTCTTGGATATGATTAGATGATAAGAAACCAGACATAAAAATCAATTTTGATATCAACTGCTCAATTAATAAAAAGTCACACTTAAAAATTGCTAAGAACAGAGAAACTTGGAGAGAATAACAAACAAAACTTTTCTACTGTTCTGAATTATAAATGCCATTTCTTACTTCAATTATTTGAATCTCCTAGCTTAACTTTCCCTTCTTCTATCTTGTCTATTACCTTGTAAAACAGAACTAAACAGGAATTAAAACAGAATTATTACAAAAGGTTACAATTTAGTACATTCTGTATTTCAAATTTCTTTTCAAACAGAAATATATATGTCATAAATGCTGAAGAAAAGTTATTTTTTCATAGTTAGAAAAACTATCATCTCCTCTGCTGCCTACATGGTTGACCCTCCTGTGTTTCTTTCCATGTTTGCAGTTAAATCATAGGATACAGGGTCCGCATTTTTGCACACACACACTGATTTTTCTTTTTATCCAAACATGTTTCAGCAGCCCTGTGCCATCATCAGTGGGTTTTTGTTGACTGAAAATTGTAAAAATGAACACATTTTACATTGTAACTGATCTAACAAAGTGAGGCCTAAAGCAGTTCTTGTTTATTTTGCTTCTTACTGTGATCTTACATTATATGGTTTTGCAGGGCTAAATGTATGGTGTCCTGGACTGATAGCTTGTCATGCAAACTAAACAATGTCAATGTAAATTTCATTGGCACCTCTCAATTTTTAAATCATCTCACATTAGAAACAGAAAAAGACAACACACCAAATTTTCTGGACCTCGCCATACAGAAAACTAATAATACCCATCACATCACAATATTCAGGTAACTTACAACCACAAGTGCCACCATTCACCATTCACAATCTGCTGAACCACTCGGTGGCACACAAACAAGCAAGTTTAGATTTATGCTCCACATATTGAACAGAACACCAGTAAGTGAACAGAATTACACAGGAGGCAGACACAATGAAACAGATAGTACAGGGAAATGGTTACAAGTCTCATATGATCGAGAAATTAAACCAACAAATTTGTAAAAAGGAAAGGAACGAACTCACAACACACACACAAAACCTTACACAATACAGATCAACACAACTTACCAACGATGGCCACATGCAAGACACAAAGTACAACAACACACACAGACAAAACAAAATGGTATTTACTCACCTACAATAACAAAACTGTCCATAGAACATGTAACATATTGACAAAACAGATATTTCAAATAGGGTACAGGGCCGACACAACACAGAAAAAAACTCAGAACACAAGAGACACCCACAGATAAAATAAACACATCAGGAATATATGAACTTACATGCAACACTTGTCAATCAGTGTACATAGAGCAAATGTGCAGGAACTTTGAAACAAGATACTCAGAACACCTCAGTGCCCTATAAAGTAACAACACCCATAGCACATTTGGTGACCACCTAATAGCCCATAACCACCACCAACTACAGTTGCAACAGATTTAAAAATACTGAAATTTAACCACAGCCCACGCTGTAAACTGACAATAGGAGAGAACTTCCGCATACAGAAGGCAATAGCAGAAGAAAAACAAACTTTAAATGAAAACACTACAATCTGTAGAGGCACATTATTTAAGACATTAAAGGAGCGTTACAGAAAAGACATAACAAATAGCTCCTCTCAGGTAACAAAATGAACACAGACAGGGTTAGGAAATATAAAAACGTAGTGCTCATTGCATTTTGCGAAGTGAAATCCCATTTATAAACAACAAAATTACACAAAGTACAATAATATACATGTGCAGTAATCTCAGAACACAAAAAAGAAGGATCAGTAACAACAAAATCTGAGTAACAACAAAAATATATATGTGAAACATTACGACATACCAAGATCATGTTTCAAAAATCAAGAGATGTGTTAACTCGCTGATGAAATTCACATTTACATAATTTAGTTTGCAGATGACAAGATATCAGTGCAGGACACCATACAGTTGGTCCTGGAAAACCATATAATGTAAAATCACAGTTAGAAGCAAAACAAACAAGAACAAGCAAAATGAAAAAAAATTTCTTTAGGTCTCACTTTTTTAGCTCAGTTACAATGTAAAATATGTTCATTTTTACAGTTTTCAATGAACAAGAACCCACTGATGATGGCACAGACGTGCTGAAACATGTTTGGGTAAAAAGAAAAAACAGTGTGTTTGTAAAAAAGCGGTGGTCAACAGAAGCATCCGATTCTATCCGTCTACTTTGACCCATGATGCAATGATGTTGTGGTGTGTGATGTCACACCAACGTGGTATTTTTGAGTTGATTGTGTTTGTAGATACCATGTTGTACTTGATGGTACCCTCTGAGGTGGATGTGGCCATGCTGAGTATAACATGTGGTATTGGGTTCATTTGAGTTTTGGTTGTCATCATGTTAATGTGGTTTTGGGTTTGGGTAGTGTGATGTGCGTACTGTAAGACCTTCAGTACACACACCATCAGATTATTTGACTTGTTGCTCTAACGAAGTAGGCGAGTGTCAGCAATATGTCTCATGGTCTTATCGTGGCGTGTTTATCTTCTGCCGTTAGGTCAGACGATAGAAATGCCACTTGCACACTTAGAGTAGCAGATTGACGGTGACCAACTTTAAAAAGAACTTGATTAATTTTCACACACATTTATTAAAATAGTAACAAGCATAAACCTTACGTAACTTGATTCTGGATGCTGTTTACAATTGACAATCTCAAGTTCCATTGGTCTTGGTACGTTAATCTTATTCTCACAGATCTCTGATACTTGACAAAGTGTCTATTCATTTATCTTCATGGCTATGTACAGGAATATGGTAATCTTATTAGGCGCAGACTGAAACTTGACTACAGACTGGTACAGACTAATGTAGACTGGTACAGACAGGTGCAGACTAATGCAGACTGACTAATGCAGACTGACTAATCTCCACACTCGTTATAATACCTCACGCGTTCAGGTATCACTGCGTGAGTGTGATCCGCGAGGAGAACAGGTTCTACGTTAGCAGCAATCTCATTGGTTGCGTTACATATTAATACACAGATGGGTGGAAGCAGAATTTGGTCCATCTCTAAGGCAACGCCATCTTGTAGTGCGGAGACGGACGAGCGCTGCACCTGTGCTGATGTGCTTAGCGGGGCACGCTCTAGTGGGAAAGTTGTGTATGCGGAACTATGTACACAAAAGGTAGTTAGTGTGGTGATGTGAGTTGTGGAAGTGTTTTCAGAGGATTACTAAGGCTTTTTTTTGTTTACATTTTTGGCATTTTTGTTAGGTCTGATTAGTTTGGTGTTTGTTGTGTGGAAAGAAGTCTAATTTTTTAGTGTTTTAATGCATGTAGTGAATATGAGGTATTTGGGTTTTTGAGTGTTGTGGTTTTTGTTCTCCTTTCTGGAGTTGTAAGTGTTGGTTTTTCCATATCAATCGCTGTGGTTGAGCTATACAGGCCAAGGGAAATTTTCGATTCCACTTTTCAGACTTAAAAGGTGTCGGTTTTTTGGTATCAATAGTTACAGTTGAGCTATATAGGTCAAGAGAAATGTCTTGTTCCTATGGTTTTGTTGGTGTAACACAATGTTGTAATTTAAATTTCTTGGATATTATTTGTTTTAGGATGGTGTGGTGTTTCTTTATTCTTGTATATTTAGTTTGAATCCGCCCTTAACCGCCAATTTTCTGTGGTTGTTCTGTTAGTTTCATTGTATTTATGGAGTGAAATGTTATAGTAATTTTTATTTTTGCTCGCGTTTGTTGGCGTGTACATGCAGAGATGTCATTATCGCCATATTGTATTCACTGGAACTAGCCGTTTCTGCCATATTTATGATGTCATGGGTCAAAGTAGATGGGTGGAATCAGACGCTACTGTAATGCCAATGGTGGAATCTATATCCTATAATGACTGATCCTTTTTAAGATGTCACTTGTGACAGTGTCGTGCCCAAAATGTGACCATAAAATGGTCCCATCAGTTCCAAACCCTCCAAAGTGCCAAAATCTGTACTGCGACTGAGCGAAAATATGATTTTCTAAACTCCACCAGAATGGATAATTAGCTTGGGTAACTCAACACACCCTCAGAGAACATAATCAAAACTTTATCTTTGGTAACCAACAACTGTTGTAAACATATTTTGTTTTGATCATAGAAAGACCACTTCTTGTCAAAGTTTTGACTTGACTAGGGCCTACACATTACAAACACTGAATCTACAATGAGATGTTACAGAACTGCGAGGGGGGCTTCTTTTTAAGAAAAAAAAAGGGTGCTATCATGAAGACTTCTTTGATCCATGAAAGCACATGTTGGCACGCAATTTCTTTTGCAGTCCAATCAATGTGACGTTTTAGTATATCTTTCAAGCAGTTCAGATTTTGCAACAAGTGAGTCACTTACCTTCCAAGTTAGAGAAATATCCGTGTTGCTTAAAAAACCAAATTACTATTACTATGGCCTTGGAAAGTAAAAGTTTGAACCTAAGTTACAAAGATATATGGGCAATGGTTGGGATTATAGGAGAAAGTTACTTAGTCTAAGCTGTAAATATAGAAGTTAAAACCAAGATTTTGTACTCCCAGGGGTATTTTCCATATCTTGTATCTTCAGTTCCTGGCTAACGCCACTATTACACTCAGTGCTATGCCAGATGTATGAAATTCTTTGATATAATAGTTGATCTTGACCTTCATTCTTCGAAGTACACTGCTATCACTGAATATTGCAATAACAAAAAAAGCTGTGTGGTGACATAATTTATCCCACTTGTACTGCAGATATTTTAATGACTAAGGAAACGAAATGCATGGCTAAAGTGCACTTACGGCATAGGTGGCTCATTCATTGTCTACTGATGTTGGCAATTCATTGATGTTGGTCGCAACCAATCCCGTGATAGTATACAGCAGCCAGTGAGAATTGCTGACTCTAATAATTTCTTGCAGCAGATGATTACATTTGTTTTTGAAATGGAGAGCATCAGAATGGCGTTTAGTGATTTGGTTATTTTAATGTTGCTAAATGATTTTCATATTTCTTAGGGGGCGCAAAAATTGTACATGGACTGGCAGACTGACCCGTAATGCAATCTGAGGCCTATGTTAGGTTGGAATGTGACACTCTGCTTTTAAGTTAGCAAAGAATTGGATCTCAACACAAATACACAGCTGCTATAATAGATTGATGTGGAGTGTGGTCCAAGATATGCATTTGTCATTGCAATAACCTAGTTGTACATCTCATTTCCAATGTTGCTGAAAACTTCAATGATATGGTCAAATTCAAACCTAAAAGAACAGGCTACTAGCTAATTTTATTTCCAAACTATAGGAAATTATAAACAATAAACTCACTGGCCACCTACATCTGACTCATGACTCATTGTGATGACTTTCCAGGTTTCACTGTGCGAACCATTACCAACAGCAGCACCCAATGGAAAAGCAACCAGCACCGTAAGTGCACTTTCAATGCAAAGCACAATAAATTTGACCATAAATGTTTCTTACTCTTAAGCAAGGGTGCCTGGAAAGTAACGATAAATTCTAACCTTTTGTCTATGCTTTACTTCTGCTGCTTCCATGATCTCCTGAAAGCTCTGGTTGTCCTCACTGGTGTGAGAGTTCAGGTACTGATCTAAGCTCAGTTTTACAGAGCCCCCATCTTCTTCTCCGAGGCTTTTTGTTTCTGGGTCACTGTTCCTGCCATCGGATGCACTCTCTGTCACCTCAGAGGCCCTATCATTGCCATGGATATCTTTTGCTGTTTGTTTAGGCGTTGCAGAACCTGCAGGGTCATCCTCCCTTCGAACGTCAAGAGGAGTTTCAAATGTAGCAGGGCTAGCATCTGCAACATTCATACACAATTATTTAACTGATACTTAGTATTACACTGAAGAAAGAGATGTTGTGTGTTGGATATTTCATAGTTTTCTATTTGCTTAGATGCAAACAGAATAGCAATGACGCAAGTGAAATAAATTACAGTGGCAGTATCAGCCAGCCTGCTTTTCCTTGCAGCAAGGCTGTTTCGCATAGCGAATGGGGAAGATAGATTTAAGTAACCAGTGACAGGAATCATATTTCAAGTGCTGAAATTGAAAGAATTTTATGTTCTTCCCGGGTATGATGGTACTTGAAAGATTATGATAACTGCTACCACCTCAGCTTCCACATATTTATCTACAGCATTTTGGAACAAAGCTTTTAGTGACAGAATCAACTGTAGTATAGCCCTGGTTGTAGGTTAGGCTGGATGGTGCCAGTTTAGTTAAGTTGGTAAAGCCACAGTATATGGCATGAAAAGATGCTGCTTTTTGGAATGGAGGTTGTGATGGCAGACTGACCTGCAGTGCAGCCCTCGGCTTTGGTTAGACAAAGGCAAACCTATGGTTCTCCTCAGTAGGTGAAGCCAACAAATGCAATACCATGAGAAAAACATTAGTAGCAGGTACTGATGCCGTGAGAAAAAGTTCAGCTACAGTCATTGACAGTTAATGAAGGTTCAAATGGTGATCACAGCTGTATCAAGTAGCACAAAATTGTTTTTACCGTGTGGTGAGCATCTTGCAAATATTTACCATTATAACCCTCGTTTCTCTCAATACAGTGAACGTCCTGTGGTTGTATTCACATTAGGAAGGAGCTTAAGGGCAATTAACAGCAAGGTTATCAGCATATATTCACATTAGGATTTCTTAAAATTACTTAAACTATGAAACATGTTTAAGACTCTTAACACTGTTTACAGTGTATCACTTTAAAAATTTAATCACCACTGTTATGAAGTTACAGTCATTTTTACTAGCACATATACTAATTTATATATGGACTGTATATAACAGAACAGGCTGAAATTACTGGTTTCTGCAAAATAAAATGCAGCTGTTTCTTCCATTGTCTCACTAATTGTATTGTTAGTAGCCCACATCTCTTCTGTGTTTCTAGCAAGCGATAGAAAACAAAAGTACTGTCATTTCATTCTGATTACCGATTCATTATGAGACAGGATACAAATGCTCTTTGTACATGTAGATTACATTAGATTCAGTTTTTGTCCCATAGACCCACAATGATTCTCTTGGGTGGGGAACAAGTCAGAAGGTAAAAATAAAACATTTGAATATAATACTCACTTCCCCGATCATTTGGCAGGAGATTGTTAAAATATGTGAATACATTACAGTAAATTCAGAGTTAATACACTGTGAGAATTAAACATGGTTATGCACTTTTAATAAATTTATCATACACAAAATAGATAATGTTGACTGTTGTGACCAAGTGCTGTCAAAACTGAAATCTAACAGACATTTTTACTTAAGCTGGTCTAACCGACTCTGTTAAGATATTCATCTATTAAAGTAGAAAGAGTTGCCTATCAAAAAGTCTTTCAGACTATGTTTAAACTATACTTTATCTGAAACCAAGTTTTTAATGGTTGCTCGCAATTTATTGAAAATGTGTGTTTCCGAATACTTGACCCCTTTTCGGACCAAGGTAAGTGAGTTTAGATCTTTAAGTAGATCATTCTTATTCCTAGTATTGGAGCTATGTATTGAGAAATTGGTTAGAAATAGAGACATATTACTTCCAACAAATTTCATTTAAGGAACAACTACACTGAGACGCAATGGTTAGAATATCCAGTTCCTCGGCCAGGTTTCTATGTGATCTTCTTAAATTTACACCTTAAATGAGTCTTATTACATGCTTTTGCACTCTAACTTCTGTTCGGTTGAATTACACCAGAATATAAACCCACATAACATAACAGAATCAAAGTAAGCAAGTATTTTTTTCATATTTACACTTTCTACATCTGACATCATTGGCACTGCAAATACAGACTTGCATTTACTCTCAACCACTTGCATTATAACTGGCTGTAAACTAAATGTTTATGGAAAACAGCATTCACGCCAAGAATTTATAAAAAATGGAAATTATATACTTACATCTCTCTGTTGGTGGGCGTTTTCCACTACTATACTTTGAATAAAGCTCCCGTAACTT
Organism: Schistocerca serialis cubense; assembly: GCF_023864345.2. Taxonomy (NCBI): domain Eukaryota; kingdom Metazoa; phylum Arthropoda; class Insecta; order Orthoptera; family Acrididae; genus Schistocerca; species Schistocerca serialis. Next base: position 47,598,343 of record NC_064646.1, on the reverse strand, counting down.
CTCAATGTCATTTTTCTCCACAGCATCTAGATACTCATTCTGGGCTTTTAGTTTTTCCAGATCTGGGAAAAAGTCTCGCTGGATTATTTTGCCCATCTCCTATAATGAAGAGTGTAATTTTAGATATTTGTGTCGATATCAAAATCTGTAATCTTAAACAGTCTACATTTACGAGAGTTTATCCCAGGCGTTCGGTTCAAAGACACTGCCACTTGATCCATAAATTACTAACAGCTTACCAAACAAAATGGGGAAATCAATAGAAGAAGTGTCACACACTGTATTACCATAGCATACACTTAATTCTTAAACAAGAGATTATGTTCAAAGGTGTCATTAACATACAAACCTGTATATATGAATCTTCATCCAACACTTTTTTCGCCTTCCGTTTTATTTTTGGTGTGTCTGGCGTTTTAAAAATTGCAACATCTTCCACAAACTTCATAACTGCCAACGCTCTCTCGCCAGGTTTCGGCGTTTGCCCCGATTCTTCACGCATTTTCACAAATAAATAGGCTTATATTTCAGTCACACACGGCATAAACATCGTCCATCACTGGTGTCACAAAAGGGCGAAATTGCAGCTGTCACATTTAAAACTCACCGAGGAGGTAACTGTATTAAACCACACACGGTTTTATGTATCATAAAGGACGACATTGTTTTCAAAATTTGTTTATAACATACACATACAGTCAAAACTATCAGCTGGATTCAATGTAAACATCAGAAGTCAGAAAACCCACACATATCTTTGGAAAGGTATGAGAAATTCAGCGTTTGCATTGTGAAATTATCGACTTCCACAGATTTAGCAGTAGCTTGGCATGCAGTCACGGCCGCCTGTATTAGAGGCCGGAGGACTGAAATGTGGCAACGTTACGTTAAGGCCTACCGCATGGCTGTGGCTATAAGGTAGCGAACGGAAGCAGTTGTTTACGTACTTTCGCGGTGTCTGTTTTATCCGACATTACAGTGTAATTATGCTATACTGGACTCTGCAAAAATTATAGCAGGTAGTCGTGACTACAGTAGAAGATATAACACGATGTAAGTATACAATTCTGTGAAGTTTGTAGTGTTTTTACATGTATATGTGCAAGTGTGCTACGTGAACGACTTTCGTCTACACAATTGCAATAAATGTTCTACTATATTCTAGATATAATTCGAAAATAAAGTTTTGAATTCATAAGGTTAGTATCAGAATCTTCTCCTAAGTGATTTGTGTTAATATTATGAATATTTCTACACATTTGATTCTATTGTAGACTTGTGTTTCGTGATGTCCAAGCAGTAGAAAAAACCAGTCCACTTAAATTCTCATTTGCTATTTTTACATAATAGTATTTTGATTTAAGATGTTAGCAATTAATGCATCATTCTATTTGCAGATGCCAGAAAAATGTTGTGTTCCTGGTTGCAACAGCAACTACAAATCCAGCAATGAAGAGGGTTACATCTCAGTGTTCAGATTCCCTACTGAAGAGGAAAACAGAAAGCGATGGACAAGAAATATCCCCAGAAAGGACTCGACTCCATCAAATGGAAGTGTTGTTTGCATTAAACATTTTGAAGAAAGTGACGAGTTTCCTCGTCAAATGCCAGCTTTTACCAGAAGCTGTGCCAAAAATATTCCCTGGGTTACTATCGTATTTAAGTAAAGTGCAGCCTCCAAGAAGGTGTTTGTCATGTTTGTCATTTATATAGGAAGGAATATCATAATACATTCCAAATAACAGACTGAAATAATTGCAAGTCGGCAAATAATGTTAGTAGGCAGCTCACAAAATTGTTTGCTGAACTTGTATATCCAAATCTCAGGTAAGAAATGTCATAATATGAAGAACATGTGAGTTATTGAAAAGTTCATCGTTGCAAGGAAACGAGAATAAAATGCGTAATTCCGACATAAAGTCGGCGTAATACTGCGACAAATTAGCTTTCTAGGTTACTGTCTTATTTATAGGGACCAAATCTACAAAAAAAAGTGATTGCGTATTTATACCTGACACGTCTTCTCCATTCGACGAAATCTAAACTTTAGTCTCGGCCTAGCTGGTCACGCTAGCCGACCTACTGACGTCACAGGCTACGTCGTTGTCAGCTTGACGACTCCGGCCTCTAATACAGGCGGCCGTGATGCAATGGTTTACGGGTGCCTAAACAGGCGTCCGTGAGTGATAGCAAGTCGGAAAGGACATGTAAAAACTACGTTAAAGATTTTGACGCTTGTTTTCTCACGATAAGTTTGAAAGCTGTATGCATGAATCATAACTTGAAGTGTTGATACTATGTAATGTTTAGACCGTTTCATTCTTTACAGAACAGAACGTAACATCACGTCAAAACATTCACAATGCATTTCAAATATCGGCATTCACGCAGGCTGTCAACGGTATGTAACGAAACTGGAATTCACTGTCAAGTTTTCTAGGGAAGAAAAGTAACTTTATTTCCGCGACGCTCCCTCATGTTATAGTAGTGTGTTTGTGCTTTTGATCCTTCTTAGCCTCTATTTTGTTGTATTGCTTTACTTTTATGCGAAATTGTAAATGTCCCATGACGATTTGGATATTTTTTCCCATTGAGTGCTCTTCTGTAGGATGGTTGGTTGGTTTTGGGGAAGGAGACCAGACAGCGTGGTCATCGGTCTCATCGGATTAGGGAAGGAGGGGGAAGGAAGTCGGCCGTGCCCTTTCAGAGGAACCATCCCGGCATTTGCCTGGAGTGATTTAGGGAAATCACGGAAAACCTAAATCAGGATGGCCGGACGCGGGATTGAACCGTCGTCCTCCCGAATGCGAGTCCAGTGTCTGACCACTGCGCCACCTCGCTCGGTCTTCTGTAGGAGCAGTAAGATATCTGAAAGCGAAAATTGACTTTTGTTTTACAATAACTGAACAAAGGTGGCACCTACATTGTGTATAAGCTAGAACATAAATTGATGAAACAATATTCATTAGACAACCTTTTACTAACGAAAAAGGCAGCTCTATTGGAGTAGAAAATGCAGGTGTTTTTGTCGTTATTTGATATGTAGGGAAAAAACCATAATGGATAAAATAAATATGCTCTCTGTGTTCCCTTATAAATATTGTTTTATGTGTTTGTATGTATATATTTTCGCCAGCAAATAAATTCCAGTGTTTTGAAATGCTGTTCCACTTGTCAGAAATTTAACATTCAAAATCAACTTCCTTCATAAAATTTACTTTGGCCATTAATAAACTTTATCATTACTAGTTTACTTGATTTAAATACTATGCTCACAGTCTCACTTTCACCATCTGGTACTGGGCTAAGCAAACTGGCATCGTGTTGACATTTCGTCTAACGTGAAATCTTCACCATCTTATGGTGATATCGCCTGACGTTTTATTCTGTCCCATTGACATCTAGTGTGAATCAGGCTTTTCGGGCACACATGAAAATTATGGCAGTAAGTGTGCATGTACATTATATTTTACTGAAAGTACAATCTTTGGAGTACAACACTTCATAACAGCCACACGGCTGATGTTTGCAATTCAGGATTTAATGAATAGTATTATTATTGTCAAAGGGGACGATTACGTTCCTTAAAAAGTTTTACGTGGCAGTGTGCCCCAGGCAGGAAATTGATTTTCCATTGGTCGAAATTTTGTTCAAGAACATCAGCACTGTCTACTGTATCTATAAATCATATTTTTTATTGGATTGAGAGGTTTAAGAAGTTCAAATAATTGGTAAAGCTGACCATAAAAATGTGGATGACAGACATATGCGCAAAATGGTAGATGGAAATATTTCTTATATATAGTTGACACTTCATCTGTTATCAGTAATATTTTCACAGACAACATAAAAAAGCGAGCTTCCATAAATATGAACAATGGAACCAATCACTTAAGTGAATATAATCTTTTTATAAAACTTAACAAATCCACATGCATGCAAACAGAACTCATAACTTGAGCAACACTGCAGTGAAACTTAAAGACTTGGATATAAATGAGGTAGAAGGTTATAAACTCCTAGGTGTGATGGTGGTTCTTGACATGGGAGAATCATATTAATATCAGCTATTGTAAAATAAATTCAACCATGTTTCTGAAGATGGAAATGTTGAGGACAATAACCACACATACACAATTAACAATGTTCTGTGGGCTAGCTCGTGCATGACTATCATATGGTATCCTAGTCCGGAGAAATGCTGTTCATGGAGCTAAACGTATTAAAAGTATCATCACTAAATATATATGGAAAAATATAGGTTTGATGCATGGTTAAAAAGTGATATCTATGATTGCTTACTTAGAAAAATTACTTAGTAAAATTTTCTTACTTACAAAAATTAATTAGAAAAATTTTCTTCCTTAGAAAAATTATAAAATCAATAAATGCGTATCTTATGTCAGAAATCAGTTAGTCTCCCAACAGATTTAAGTCTGTATGGAATGTCGTGAAACAAGAAAGACGACAACATACTGCAGAACAAGATAACATTACTACTGATTTAAATAGGATGGTTACAATTGACTGGTCACAGGTATCAGGTATGTTTAATGATCATGTCATAAATTATCAGAAAATATAGGAACAAACAGTTCAAGAGCAAAATCGAAGCAGTATGTTGAAAAGTAAGTCACATAAAATTCAGTCATATACATGTCAATCGTATAGATGTTTCATCCAGTCCTGCTTCTGAAATTAAGAAAATTATGTATTCTGTGCACATCTGCATTTGATGGTGTTCTCAGCAGGAGTACTTAAAACTCTTATGAAATATGTATTGCAACACAAACTCAGGACATTTTTCCAGAGAGATTGAGATGTGCCATTGTTCAATCCCTCTATTAGAAAGGTGATAGGGCAGATGACAATAACTGCCAACATGTTTTTACCAGTAACATGATTTTACAACATTTTTGAGGTGATGCATTCTAGAATAGTTTCCCACCTGAGCAACCACCACAGCCTGAGTAAACCACAGTTTGGATATCAGAAGAGATGCCCAACTGAGAATGCTGTTCGAACGTTCACTCACCAAATTTTACAAGCATTAAATAACAAAATAGCACTGTCTGTTTGTTTCTGTGACCTATGTACAGTATCTGACTGTCTGAATCACAGTATTCATCTCGATAAACTGAGGTTTTATGGAATCGATGGTATAGCCTAACAATAGTTAATGTTGCATCTAACCAAAAGAATGCAGAAAGTTGTACTTACTCATTCAATCAATGTAAGTAGGGAAGATTATTCTGACTGGAGAGAAATCACTTACAGGTTCTACAAGTCTCAGTCCTAGGTCCATTATTGTTTCTCATGTATGCAAACAACCTTCCATCTAACATACATCTACAATCAGTTCTTTTTGTGGGTGAGACTAATATTGTAATCAATGCAACTATACATACAGTGGCACAAGACCTGGAAAATAATATTCTTACAAGTAATATTGAGATGTTTTCTAGAAATGAACTCAAATCTCAATTTAAAGAATACACAACATATTCAGTTCTGGTACTACACCAATTATAAGTGTAACACATGTTGAGGAAATAATAACTAGCATAGAAGCTTCAAAATTTTGAGGTCTCTGTTGGTGAAAATTTGAATTGGAAAAAACAGGGTTGTGGGATTCCTAAAACAACTTAGTTGATACCTTTTTGCACCTAGAATCACCACAATTCTTGGAGAGAGACAAATCAGCGAATTGACTCATTTTGTATACTTTCATTCCATTATGGAATAATGTTCTAGGGTAATTCATCTATAAGAAATAAAGTCTTCATTGCTGAAAAACACATTGTAAGAATAATATGCAGTTCTTATCCAACAGCAACTTGTAGACATCTGTTTAAGGAGTTTGAGATTTTGATTACTGGTTCACAGTAAATTAATTTCCTTGCGAAATTTGTTATAAATAATCCGCTGCATTTCAAAAGGAATAATGAGGTACATAATTAAAAACCAGAAGAAAAATGACGTTAGTTAGGTCAAATTAAGGCTGTCTTTAGCACAAAAAGAGATACATAATGCTGCCACCAAGTTTTGTGACCCCTTAGCCGTTGAAATAAAATGTCAGACAGGCAGTACAGGTCGATTTGAAAATGAACTGAAAAAGACTGTTGTCGATAACTCCTTCTGTTTCATAAAAGAGTTTCTATTTTTGTAATGTGTAAAAGGTTGTGGGGAGGAATTACTAACTCACTTGTGTATTAAAAAAGTCTTTTAAGTGGTCAGCATGTAGCTGAATTTACATATGGACGTGTAACATGAATGTAAAATCAAATAAACAAATACTAATAAAACTAATATTTAACTCTTACCTTATTTGCAACTAATAATAATAATGATTTTGTATGGCTGAATGGCCTATTGGAAATCTTTCAATTGGACCCCACTTCGGCGACTTGTCTGTCCATAAACTAGCCCTGTTCTCCAACTGAGAACCATGTGTCATTTCTGACTAATTTCCATATCATTGAGAGGTGACTATTAGATTGCAAGGCAGACTAAAAAATGCATGGTCCAACAGTGATTCGATCCCATGACATTTTGGTTTCCAGGCACACACTTTTCGACTAGACTGCCAAGCCCAAATTCTTTTCAAGTCGTATTTGACACTGTTACAATCTCTACAGACAACATGTGCATTATGTCATCTTTATGACTGTTATTGTAAAGGCATTACAATATTTTTCCCAGCAGGCAACAGTATGGTGGCACATTAACGACTTTTTAAGGCTTCAAACAATATATAAAAGTCATAAAAGTAAAGCAGCTGTTAGACCACATTGAACAATCTTGCTTCGTTACTTCTCTGGATTTTTGCTCAGTTCTTGGCCGACATATTGCATCTGGCGTAATACAATTCTTATTGTAAGGAAACTAATGGGTAAGTGAAGAGGCTGCAAACTCTGCCATGTCTAATTGTGACCTCCTTTTTTCCTCCCCACTCCTCTACTCCACTCCCCTCTGTGCTTGGTGCACTAGACAGAAATGCTGTCAGAGTGCTCACATCAACAGAGCCCAGTTTGAAGAGGCATGCAATAGTGGGGACTATTCATAGATATAACAAAAATGTGGTAATTTGACAATTCAGTCTGGTATATTTCTTTTTAATGATATTTGTGTCTAACAGTAAAAATTAATTTCACATGAACCAAGTTATAAGGTACTCAGAGTAGATATATACAGTATGACTTTTGATGTGTGTGCTACTAGTTTTATGTAACTCACGAATGACAAGTTGGAAGAACATAAAACTAATTTGTACATGAAATGATCAAGTATAAAATTTTGTGGAGTTCTTTAATCTAAACAAAACACTTTGGTCCCAAGAAGCACAAACACTTTTGTTAGTGAACCAAGAGAAAGGACGGCATAACTTGGGAAATACTCTACTACCACTGGGCCTGGAAAGAAGTGGTTCTTGGTGAATGTCATCGAGGGAATGTGGCATAGTTTCCATTGTATGTATCTGACATCTATTGTAAATACAATTCATGAAGTCTTCTGCCTGGCTCCTTGTTCTGACATTACTTCCACTGTCAGTTTATTTTAGGTCGTTCTGGTAAACAGAAGTTTTGATTTTAATTGCCAACTAAATCATTAGCCAAATAAATAAATGAAAGATGAATTTCCATGTACATATTATATGTATCTTCTGCAGGTGACATTTCTATATCTATCAAAAAAAACTTTGTATAACCATGTGCAAACAGGCAACATGTATAACGCAGGAAATATAGTCATAGAGATATTAAAAGCCACATTAGGGTGTATGCATTAATAGTTGCTGTTGTTACTGAGTTTAAGTTACAGACAACTGAAAATCGTTATCAATAATATATACAATGATCTATGTAGCAAAATAATGATATTTTTATAAACAAAATGTACCTAATGAGTTGTGTAAAATGAGTCAGATAGTAGGTGGTCCAATACATACATATTAAACAGGAACCACTTATAGGAAACGTGGATGTGGCTCAGGGGATTGAGGTAGGAGAACATAATTTTTAAAATTGCAACAGTCTAATCTACTTATTTTTCACAACAAATAGAAACATAGCTATCCCTTGCACAACTAACACAACTGCTGCTTCATACTATATTACAAACATTAAGGTCTCACTCTGTGAGTGTCTCTGAAAGAAAAACACTACTTCAAGTGGTCATACTCAAAAATAAAGTAAAATTTGGGGTTACTGCTCAAAATGGCCAACACTAATCTCAGTAGATGTATTACACCATGGTAACAGAAATGTCCCATTGTCTCAAATGTGAAAGGGTCTGATGTACAAGAAAACAGATATGTAGGGCTGTAATATGCAAACACACTTCAGTATCAACAGACATTCAATCAAAAGTATCTTGATGTACCCCTATGGAAGAAACTGGAGAGCAGTCAGTTACATGTACACTAAGCTCTGAATCATATTGTTATATCAATCAAGAGTTATGGTAGGAGCCTCACAAGAAGTGTCAATGTTTTACTTTGAGATGGGCAGACATCTTACTATGTTACAAGCACATCATCTAGTTAATGACTACAGTCACATATTCTAACAATTAGAGCAGCACATTGTGAAGGTAGATACAATTATCAATTCAAGTATGGCACAAGATGTAAGACTGGCTCCCTTGTATGTTTTGTATGTACACAACATTTTTAAGAAGATACTATGTGATAAGACTGTGAGATGATGCTTAGTGAAGTTATGTAATGAACAAATCAAATTTAAATGAAGCAGAAATAACATGAAAAGATGTTTATAATTAAAAATAACGTCCATTTCCAAAAGCATAGTGAAAAACTCACAGTGGAGTAATTTTTGGAATGAGAGATTTCTTTTGAATCAAGAGACGTTTTTGAGGCAATCAGTCCGCTATCCCTATATAATTCCCCAAGAATTCGACAGTGCAAGAGTAAATAAACAAGTTGTTTATTCTAGCAAAGGACAAGTGATTACCCTTGAGAGAAATAAGATTATTTAATTTGAGTTAGGATAAATGATGTATATGGACGTTAATTAGAGTCAGTAGTAAACACAAAGGATCCACTAATGAAGTGAAGACAGTGGACAGCACAGTTCCTGAATTAGGGCATATCTGCATAGCTGATGTGAAAGAGCTATCACTTAGCAAATGAAACAGTGTGGTTATTGTATATTTAAAGTGAAGTGTTGAACACTCCATTTCCAGGTTCTCTTCTACACAAACCACAGCAGAGTTCCAGGTATACTCCAGGTGGATTGCAATAGACTGGAGCTCAGTGCATTGACATGTCACTGTCCAGCAAGTGCAGTCAACAGTGGACATGCTCCTGCTTGCTGCATGCCAGCTTTATAGTATGAAGGGATGTGGCCTAGTTATTACCTGATGTGGCTTATTGATAAGCCTTCTCTATAGTGTCAATTAAGGTGTGAACAGGAATATCTTTTCTTAGCTTCCTTTGGCAATGTGTTATCACTGGCTGATGTGTTCTTGCTATATGCGCCATAACCTTGGAGACTCGTGTTTTCCATATCTCCTGTTACCATGACGTTACGCTTGGAGAAAAAATAACACTCTCCCTTCACAGAACATGGCTCTAATTGCTGGGACTACATTAGACGCTGTCAACAGCTGTGGTGTCCAGACAGGGTTGAGGAGAGATGTCTTCACTGACTCGATCCATGAGGCTTCACTCTCGCCCATTAGGGTTATAGGCTTGTCGAGGAAGACCACTGGAGATAGACTTGGCTCTGAGAGCTTGGCGGAAGGGAGATCCATTTCTTCATCATTGGATGATGACAGCACGAATTTCTTCAAGTCGAGAGGGAGCTGCAGACAGGCATCAGCGAGATCAGTCATTCAATAATGAGCTCCCACCATTGACTTCAAAGTCAAATCCTCGCGGCGAGGGTTTGAAAAGAAGTCAACAAGAATCTGTGGATTGACAGTGGCCTCAAAATCGGCTCAAATGCTAACACCCTCTTCAGGTTTGCGGACCGCTACAATAGACGCAGCCCAAGTGCTGCTAGGAATGGGTTTCAGAATGTCCAATAACACTAATGAGGAGAACATAGTATCTGCCATCACCTGCTTTCCCAGGAACTTCGCTAAGCGAACATGTCTTTCGGCTTTTCTATAGATACTTGACCATTTCTGAAAACGAAGTACCTTGTATGCTTTTACCGCGCAATATTCTCAGATGACTTGTTGGCTCAGTGATCAGTGTTGCAGCTTCTTAATATTGCGCCATGTGTTCGAAACTCATCTACCCAAGCCCATAGAATGTTACTACACTAATGTTTCTTATCAAATTAGGGAATCTTACTCAGAAAAGAAATGCCATTAACATTGGAGATGTTTCGCGCGTTGGCAATAATTTTGTTGCAAACAATGCACAATGGGTCACTTTTCCGAAAACTGGGGCTTACAACTGAGTATGAATCAATATACAGTACAGGAATGTCATCAAAAACTACTTCTAATAATTTTCTCATTCTTTTTTAGTTCATTCGTCTGACACATAATTAGTAGACAAATGAGGGCAACGTTATATCAACATACACTAGAAAACATTTGTGTAGTAATCTTCTATAGATGTAAGTATAAAAATGAAAAAAAACTAAAAGTAAAATTGGGTGTCGAAGATGGTGCGCAAAATTAAGAAACTGCGACGTTAATCACTGTGCCACCATTTCGTTTGAGGATGTCGTCCTGTAAAAGGCACATAACGTACCTCGAAACTATCTCAAAAACTTTGAACGTCGTTTTTTCAGAAACGATCGAGTGTGCCAAGACAAGTGTTCGCTTATTTTGACCCCTCTCCCATTGAACGGAGTTTCTCGGAAATCATGTTATGGTACTTGCTGTGTTCTCCTCATAAGCAATCCAGTTCAGACTTCATGGAGTCACACAATGCATATGGCACTTCATGATCCTGCACAAACTTAGACGAGTGTCCAATTCCAGTGTAATGTGTACTTCAGAATTAGTAGGAAGAGCAAGTGAGCCAGAAAAAAATATTCTTGAATTTCGAACAAAGTGAGTTGACTTTTTCAGATGATCGATGTGTAGGAATGAAGTTGATTAAGTCATTACCAGAGAATTCAAAGGCGCGAAAGGAACCTAGCCCAAAAGGTTTTGCACTTCTTTGCTGTTGATGATTGAGGTAATTAAAGGTTAATTGAATCTCCCTGTAAACAGCAGTGATGACGAAACGACCTTTGATTGGTATTGTACACTTATTGTAGCTAACTAGTTTCTTTCTCGAATGTGTTAGCTTTGGAACGCCCAGTTGCCTGTAGGTGGACTGGTTAACTAGTGTGACAGCTCAACCTGTGCCTTTGGTTATGCGTTTATCTGCCAGGTTTGGGGTAAACGAAATACTGTGCTATTCATCCACATTGTGTTGTACAGCAAGTTGTTGGGCTGTTGGCAGTACCGAGTCAATTTCAATATTGCCCTCTGGGAACACAGTGTTTGTGTAGGTGAGGTTTGCTGCAACAATGAACTGCTCCTTTATCCATAGCTTCCAAGTCAGCAAAATTCAATGAGCCGACTTTTACAGGTAGTTTCATAGCCTTGGACAACTCTATTAACATCGTGCAATGTTGGGCGATACAGTTAAAAATCTCCTGCCACAATGTTGAGTCAGAAATGTTGTGGGCAGCAATGTCTCTAATCATCTGAGAATCAGATCGTGCTTTACAAGTAGGACAACAAAAATCGCATTGCTTTGCCAGGCCTTGAAGTTAACAAAAAAATCACGACTGACTACTCTTGTTGTTTTATCTTCCAAAAATAAAAAAAAGAAAGAATCTGGAAGCAGTGATGAGTTAGGACTGCATTATTTGCTCCACTTTCTCTATCAAAGCTGAGTTAGTAGCCTGTGGCTTTGAGGTTAGCATTTCTAACTCTTGAGCATGGGGCCTCAGGTTCGATTCCTGACTGGGTCTGAGATTTTCTCTCCTCGGGGCTGGGTGTGGGTATTTTGTCCTCATCATAATTTCTTTATCACCGACATGCATGTCATTGAAGTGCAATCAAATACAAAGACTTGTATTTGGCGGCCCCGGCCGAAACACCCCAGATGGCGTCTCATGGCTAATAGGTAATTCGCACGACAGTAATCAACAATAAAGACTTGACACATTGGCTGTTGGGAAAGTCTATAGTCCTTTCGCGACGAATTAAAAAATTCAAGAATAAATAAAGCAACTATTTATTCAAACAAAGTACAGATCAGAAATAAGTCTCTTTAACATGAGTTACAATAATTTGGATACTTGATTATCTGGACAGTAACTAGAGTCACTAGAATAACTAGTCAACACAAAGGATTCACTAATGCAGTGAAGACAGTGCACAGCACAGTTTCTGAATTGGGACATGTCAGCATAGCTGAAGTGAAAAAGCTATCACTTGTTACTGTCTTCCAATGAGTCTTGTCTAATAATCATAACTACATTGTATTTAACATGATTTATTTCGTTTATTAGACATTCAATTCCCAATTAATTTTCTTCTATGTTTCAGCTGAATATTATAATATTGTTTTAAATTTAATAAAAAATTGGCAACGTTTTACACATTATTCTAACGTCTGAACAGAGATCAAAATGTTCATTTGCATCTCACTTGCAAAGTATTATAGTCTCTAATAACCAACATTGTATTATGTTCAGAGTCGAGTAATGTTTTTGGAGGAACTGGTTTCGCCTTAGACTGCTAGCTTTACACAAAAAATTACAACGAATGTTTATGTGAGATATCCATAAATACTGTATGAAAATTCTTATTGTAAATTAGTTCAGCTACAACAGGAATTTGTATTGTGGTAATATCTATTACTGTGTCTGTCTTTGTTTCACAAAACTCAAATTCCAAGCAGAGCTATAACATGTACATTTGGTATATTTTCAGTTTCTCATGATCACTTTCTCTGGTACCACATAAGTTAAATGTTACATGATTGTTGAGCAGCACTTGATACTGCATCAAGCTCTATGGTGTGCTGAGGAAACTGATGCTCCTTCAGACCTCAGTAATTGTTTGCCCAGCCCTAGTATAATGGATCATGTTATTTACTTTTTCAACAACATTAAAACTGCAGGCAATTTTGATATCAAAAATGTCTTAAGCTAAAACTGTGATATGTACTTACAAACTAAAAAACCGAAAACATGAATTTTCAATATTGCAGTACTGCAGTGACTTATTTAGTAAACATAGCATTTGATATCAAAATATACTGAGTAGTTCTAGAAACTCGTTTTGAACTAATTCTTACCCATATTAATTTTCATGTTCCTTGTCGTCAAGGAAGTACACCAATGTGATTGTGTTGTATCAATGACATTTTGTAGGTGTACCTCTATTTCTGTGTTATCATTGCCTTTTATGTGTTGTATATCTAAAGTTTATTTTGTTGTGTATGGTATGATCTGTTTATGCTAAAAATGTATGTTTCAATTTGTACTGTGTATTATTGTGCCCAGTCCAGCAAAAATTCTTTTTATTTTAAACTGAAGTTGATTTTTATTGAAAAATATAGTTTTGTATGTTACATGATTCTGTATCATAATTATAACTCTACTATATAAGTATTATTCAGAACGTTTCCACATGACAATATGAAATTCCCATAGTTGTGCCGATAAGTAACTTGTACAATATTATAATGAATTATTTTACATTCATTTATATCCTCTACTTTATTATAAGAACATCTGTGCAAAAAAATTTCTGTTGTGCTACTGATATTGCGATATCCAAACTAGGCTGAAAGACACCATGCTGATACATAGTCACCACGTTCATTATGTCACAGGTTGAACAAGACATCCTGTATTACATCTCCAACTGACTCAGTTTTGTTGTGAATCATCATGGTGCAGCATATTCAGAGATATTCAAAATAAAATGATGCTTATACCTGATGCATCAACTTTGGTTTCCACTAGCAGTCCAGATAAATACTGGAATGATAGCGTGAGCAATTTCCAGTCCCATTCTCAATGAATCCAAGTGTGTTCTTTATCTCTACGAAAAAATATTAAAAATCAACAATTGTGACATTATTCAGCTAGTTATCTTAAAAGTAATTCACCAGACATGAGTGTTAGTGACTTCAGAAGATGTATCATGCTGTATTACTTGGAGGCAAGCCACTATATTGGGGGAGGGTGGCCAAGTGATTTTGCTCATCTTATGGAGATAGGCTGTGTATAGGAACATATTTATGAGACTGACATAGAGACAGCCAACTGCATGTCAGTTGGTAGTGTATATTTTCCATCGTGTTTCTCAAGGAGCACATTTCGAGAAGCAGGTTTTTCTTGTGAAAATTTTGGGAGAATTCGTTTGGGAATGCTGATCAGGAGAATTGGTCTGAGGATGGAGTCGAGAGAGGATCGAAATAGCAGCAGGCACCTAGGATGTAATGATAGTAGCAGAGTCCATTGTTCGAATCCATCTAGGGTGTACTAGGCACACACTTGCAGATTTTTGGAGGCGAGTATGGAGTTACACACAAGAAGCAGATGTGTATCTTTGCAGCCTGGCATGTTAGGAATTTTCCAGATATTCTATCACTCTCTGTAGCTTGTGTTTCTTTTTTCATTTGCAGCTGTTTAGTTAATGCATGTAGTGTACTCTTACATTTAATGGTTCACACTCACTGACACTCAGTACAGAAAGAACCAGATAGTACTAATATTGATACTCAAAAAAGGGAGAGCATCATGCACAGAGTTCTACCCCTTCACGGAAACTTTGGGTTGGGTTGTTTGGGGGAGGAGACCCGACAGCGAGGTCATCAGTCTATGGAAACTTTACCAACCTCCTTAGTGCTTACCCGATTTTTGATATAGCGATATCGATATGTGTTTTTGCTTCTGTGTTTAAAGTCAAATTAAATCCACTCTTTATTCAATAAATCCATTGCCATGACAAATGACCTTTCATTTCGTATAAACTAGTATACCTTGATCAATTAACAGATTTTTTTCTATGGGATATTAAATGTTATTTATTGCTTTATCACAAGCATACCAACTTAGGATTCAATACTAGGGCCACCCACTTTATTAATTCTCATTCATGTAGTTCGTTGAGCAGAGATTACAGTTGTGTTTCTTAAGGATGATTCTATGTCAAGGGTCATTCTGGGGCAGCACAGTTACAAATGTATCACAACTCATCTGTCCCACTTGTGTCTGTCTCTTTGCACCAATGGATAAATAGTAAAATTCTTACCAAAAATTTTTTCAGGCGGCTGTCAACAGCATTGATATACCAGAGAAATGCATGATACCATACAATATATTTATTTATTCATAACCGTTTCCGATCATAGATCATCTTCATAGTGCTGGCACATGAATGAAAACAAAGTGAATACTGTGAATATCAACATAAATTATATTTTCATGAGAATTTTTGGTCAGAAGAATTACATGCATGCTTAAACCGGTATTATGGCGTTAAGTATCGTTTCCTGACGTCGGCTATGGCATATACTTCTCTAATAAGCGCATATGACATGTGAAGTCGTCATAATACTGTAGATATTTTGTAAGTGCGCTTAATTTTTCTGACTATTGACTCTCATGAAAATGTAATTTATATTGATATTCACAGTGTTCACTTTGTTTCCATTTTTGTGCCAGCACTGTGAAGATGATCGATGATCGGAAATGGTTGTGAATAAATATACTTTAAGACAGCACAGTGTGCATCAGGAATTTCTCCAAGAAAATTCTTAGCCTCAGTGACCGTGCCTAGTTGTCCCACTTTCGGAAGTAGCTTCTGCAAGTATTTGCTTAGGTGTTTATAGCAGAATGAAAGTTTATTCACATTTATTTCTTCAGGTCGCTTGGGCAAGATAATTTCAGCAATTTGCTGCAAGTACTTGCAGAAGTCTTTTCACAGTAGTCGCTTCATGAGATGGAAAGCTTACAATGGCATGCTTAAAAACCACAGCAGCCACCAACATTGTTGCAATTATCATTACTATTCAAAAACAGTGAAGAAAAACAAAAAGTTCAGAAAAAATAAAAGTTTGGGTAATGAAATGCATACAGAGGCATATACATGTTTAAGTTTTCAAGAAGCACTATTGAATTAATTAAAACCAGGGGACTTTAGTCAGATTAAAAACTCTCTGAAAAGGAACCCCTTGAGTGTGAAGCCGCTAAAGGCCAATAATGTTTACAGCATTTGGTGTCCCACACATTGTCTGCCACGCAACCACAATGTTGGCTGCTAATGGCAACAGGGGCATAACTGGAGGTATCGAATGGTGAATATAGCATGAGGATACGCAACCTACTTCAGCTGCTTAGTCGACGTGTAACCCACAATAGCGCTACAGAACTAGTGATGTTGATACAAAGCAGAGCAATGGAAATGGTGAACAAAGAAAACACTACATAAAATCTACGACAACAGCTGTCAAGGTGAAGTTTCGTTAGAAAGAAACCCAATGACTTTTTCAGATTGAAAAAGAAGTGGCAGATGAAACATTAGCGTTTCTGCAAGATGAGTCAGTGGAATGTGTGGTGTCGTATATGCTCGATTGTGCGAGCAATGTATATGAGGAGTACAATGATGACGATACATGCTTAACAAGTGAAAGTGATGTTGAAACAGGTGTGAAGTCACCTAGTTCATCATTCTTATCGGATAGGGAGCCACAAATCCCGACTCCAGTGAAATGTAGTCAAGGCCAATCGTTGTTCAAGGAATAGGTACTAAATTACATACACGGAAGATAGTCCACAGCATAGTAAAAAAACAACTATGAACAAATTTCAATAAGCCCACAGCAATATGAGCGATAGTACATTAAAAAACCTACAGATATTCAAGTGAGGACAAGGTGCACTTGTTACAAAAACCGCGCTCTGCGCGTTTCAAGGATGCTCGATACAATTTACAGGAAGTCCACAATAGTGACCTACTACATTATGGACATCAAACTGCGCACAACACAGATTACAGTGATTCCAAGGGAAGCAGAGTCAATGCATAATTTCAGACAGTGCTACAGCATTGGAAGACATAAGATAACGAAATTTCAAACAAAGAGTCAACTTGATACAGCACAAGAAACTGTGGAATTGGCCCGAAAATTCATAGATGAGATAAACAAACTTAAGCTATCGTTCAGTAAGGAATTTGTTTTCACTTCCGACCAATCTGGATTTGAAGAAGAAATACATATAAAAAGAACCCTGGAGATTAGAGGTACCAAGAGAGTTGTATCAAGATCAGCTAACATCAATGCCTCAACGCATTCAGGTACCATTATGCCGACTGTTAATTTGGATGGTAAATTGGCCGGAAAGCTATTTACTGTGATGCAAGAAGTTGAAGGTCCTCTGCCCTTTACGTTTCTTTCTAGTGTGCGTGATTTTGCAAGGGCAGTGCCGCATATTTACGTCATAGTAAGCAAGAGTGGGGAAATGAACGTCAGAGAACTATAACTATGATATGAGCAGTGCTTTTGGCAGACAGCTGGTCAAAATAACTTGCTCTTGGTTGATTCCTGGTTTGCATATAAAAATCATACTCCTTTAGAGGAAACTGTCTGTCCTGAAAAGTGTGTGACACTGCAGTTCATACCACCTGAAACCACTGGACAAATTCAGCCTCTGGATGTCTGTTTTTTTTTCAGATTCTATCAAACATATCGTTGCATTATCTGCAGCGACACCTTAAAGGATAGCCAATTTCACAATAGACTTACGGCAGACTGTTTTGCATTTGGTTGGATGCCATCACATTCCATTAGTTCTCATCACCCCATTACATTTATATGATTCTATATGCATGGTTTAAGAGTGGATACCTAGCTGAACATCCTGCACAGTTTGTAACTCTCATGGAGTTCGCCTTCTATCTTTATGCTGCAAAGCTTTGCGATCACTATGAGGCGCCATTTTTTATTTGGTGTTCATGGTGCAAGATAATGGTTTGTTTTGAACTTTCTTGAATGTCGACAATTTCCATTTTTTGAAGTGTAATACATACATCCCATAGAAGGTTGATCTCTACACCTACCTGACACTCATTTTCTGCCACCCTCCTGATGTTCATGCTGAGTCATTAGCAGGTAATATTTATCCTGTCATGATCGGCAACACAATGCTTTCAAGTGGGCCTTATTGAAGATTGAACTTACAACCTCGCACCAAAGGGGTTTCTTATGAGAATCTCATATGTACATTTGAACAAATCTATTGTAGAATCAAATATTCCAAAACAGCATAGAAAAATACGACAAGCTGCATCACCAAGAAATCATTTGTTACTTCTTTTCGGTTTTTAGTCACAAGTGAGAGAATAAGACAGTTATATTTCAGATAAGAGAAATATTTATTATACATTGTTGTGGGGCTGAGACAGTTCTGGACCAATCTGCATTGTTGTTATATTTCCCCACTCCCCATCATTAACAACATCACGCATTCTTGCCATATTTTCCCAATCCCCAGTAGCCTAATTGCGATAGAGGTTTTTCATCCACTCCCATAATGTCACTGAGGAAGTAGAATATTTGCCCTATATTTAAATTTGGGGGAAATTAAAATATCCAAGACAGATAATTATCCTATTAAGAAACATATTTAGAAAATGTAAATTTGAATGTATTAACAGCCATTTGGTTTACTAGTCACATATGAAAATTTGTGCTGAGCTGGGACTAGATACCAGATTTCCTGACTTAGGTGAGCAGTCTCTTAACTGCTTCAGCTATCCAAAAACAGGACACAGTCAGCCTTAAGCATCCATATTTCCTAGTGTCAACATCCCACAGTGCTCACACACCAATCATGTGATTCTCGCACAGGGAGGGACATTGTTTTACTTGTCAGATTGCCTTGATGTGGCATGAAATACAGTACAGCAGTGTCTCTATTTTACAGTGTCTGTGTAGTTCGATATAATGCACCTTTGAACATGTGTATATGTCCAAAGGAACATGAAACCAAACTATAACCCATAACACTATTATACAGCCACAGAAGCCTTACTCTTGAATTCTTCTTTTATTTGCACAGGAATCATACCAAATGATACTTGGCAGCAGTAAAAGGACTGGCTGATCGGGCACACACCCCTCCATTTATTTCCTTGCTTCCCTTGGCATAATGTCTCACTACAGTCCTCATTTGGCAGAAACAGACAAGAATTGGATGCCTCCAGTCAAATAGTATATCTGCTTCAGCACCTGCTTGCCATCCTTTGAGATCCTACAGTAAACATTGCCAGATTGAGAAATTTTCCCACACAGGCAATAGTAGCTGCCTTTTCTTCAGCTCTTTGTAAAAACTTTAAAAATAAATTTGAATGTAATGATTGCGTAAATGGATTGTTTTTATTTTATAATAAGTACTACATATGCAATCCTCTGTAACAAAAATAAATTTCTTAATCTTCTTCCATTGTTATTAGCCCATTGAATAAGGAACAATTTCAATTTGAGGTAGTTCATGAGATTATTAAAAGCTTTTAATTAAAGCAGAAAGAACTCGACTCATCATATTGTTGGAGCTTCAGTAAACCCATCTATCTATCCAACTGAGTGTAAAGAATGCAAACACAAAATTTATGTAATTTTTTTAGTTTAATAATGAAACTTTATAATCGTACTGGCTTAGAGCTCATTGCTCATGTAGATTGTATGGTATGCACAGCCTTTTCGGTTTTCTGTAATGCTCATGTGTAAATCTACACATTATAAATGAGTTAGTGACCCTTTACATGGCTTTGCGTAATTAAAGTGTTCTGACGAGTTTTGATATGATTTCATATAGCGAATTAAAGAAGGAAAGACACAAATAAGCGGTCCTATAGTTATTAGCGCCAATTTTACACCTGGTACTGAATTCCTTCATCTCAAACAGATGCACATGAAATCGCATTTAAAAATGGTATCTATTTTAGCATCAGTAATGATTAGTTTTCGTAGTAATTACAACAAAAATAGCTTTACAAACATATATTAGGTCTACTGAAAAATTAATGTATTAAAGATCTGTTTCTTTTTAGTGCAGTTCCAACAAGGCTGATTTGTCTTTGTGACTGTTAAATAGGTTTCTTTGATTTAAATCACGAATTCCAACAACTTCACACTTTTCTTACTAATTAAGACCATAGAAATATGGTCTTTTGCAAATGTACTTCTGACCATAAATCGATTCTGCTTCCATAATGAAATATTTTAATTTGGCACAAGCTACAACCACTTGCTGGCAACCCTACTGCAGCACCAGTACAACAGAGTCTGCCCAACCATAATGGCGTTCAGCATGAAGTATGGCCACTTGCTGTCCATCCTACTGTAGCACCAGTAGAGTGTGGTCTACCTGACCACAATGGACTTTGGCATGAGCTATGGCCACTTGCTGGCTACCCTACTGCAGTGCCAGTGCAATGCAGTCTGCCCGAACACAATGGAGTTCACCACATGCTACGACCACTTGCTGGCACCAATACAACATGGTCTACCTGACTGCAATAGAATTCAGCACAAGCTATTACCATTTGCTGACCTTCTCACTACAGTGCTCATCTGGCGTGAGTTACATTTTTTGTGTGACCTTTTCTCATACTTCCTGTCATATCCCTTAAACGTTAAATCTGTACCAAAATGTGTTCCTATCGACTTAATATGTGTTACAGCTGGCATTACACATCATTGAGGAAGAGTACAGTGACTCCCACTGTCCTCCTTGTAACAGTTGCTTGTGCCAGTGTGGTGCTGCAGTTGGGGCCTTACACTTGTCTCTTCTGCCATGAAGCAGGTTATTAGCTTTCCTTTTGCCTTCAGATGTGTCGATAATAGCCATGGAGTTGTGCACCATTTGTCAAACTATACTTTATTTTAAAGACAACTTACAAGCCGACTATGTCCTAGCATATATTGACTGAATGAGTGCCCTACAATCTCTTAGTTAGCTGGTTAGTTTCATATTCCATCGATCGATCTCATGGTAACCATTATGATGTGAAACATGCCAAAAGCATAAGAAATGCACACATAAATCAAGAATTTTTTTAAAAAAATGCTCAAAATTTTTATTACCTACCTCATTCCCTTAAATGGCACAAAATGCATAAATTATACCTGCAGATTTACTTTTTCCTATTCAGGAATTCATCTATGTTGTCTGTCAGGCATTTTATTTCATATGGCAATTTATCAAAAAGTTTTACAGCATCATATTTTACCACTTTCTGTGCCAAAGATAGGTTAAGTAGAGAATAGTGTAAGCCTTTTGTTCTTCTGGTGTTATAATCATGAATGTCGCTCTTGTTTTTAAACTGGTCCATGTTATTGAGAACAAATTTCAGTATTGAGTAAATTTACTGTGAGGCTGTTGTAAGAATTCCTAAACTTTTAAACAGATACCTAGAAGATGTGCAACTATGAGCCCCATACATTATCATAACCACTTTCTTTTGAGCAGTGAATAATTTTCGCCTAGGTGTTGAGTTACCCCAAAACGTTAATCTGTATGACAACAGAGAGTCAAAGAATGCAAAGTATGTTAGCTTAATAATTTCTGTATACTCAAAATTGGCAAAAGTTGCTGAACCTAGTCACTTTAGGAGATTCAAAATATGAATTTTCAATTTCAGATTCTCATCTTTATGTGCACCCAAAGACTTAGTATGCACCACCCTAGATAGGTGATGTCTGTTGATATGTTATATTCATTGAAGCAACTGTACTCATTGTAGTAGAAATTTGAATGTACTGTGTTTTTTCAAAGTTCAGAGGAAGCTCATTAGCAGAAAAGCAATCAATAACTTTTCCAAAGACATTATTTGTATAATTTTCTATTGGAGTTTCTGTATATTGCTGTCTCTGTGGAACAGCATTTTTGAAATCCGAACTGTGATTTACTAAGTATCCAATTACTGTAGAGATGGCTAACCACTCTTGAGTACATTACTTTCTCAGCGATTTTTTAAAATGCTGTAAACAAGGATACTGGCCAGCAATTATTAACATCTGTGGTGTCCCCTTTTTTGTAGAGAGACATGACAATGGCATATTTTAACCTGTCTGGGAAAATACCTTGAGTTAGTGATACATTACATATATGACTCAGAACATCAGCTGTAACTGCTACACATTGTTTTAATACCTTGTTAGAGGTGTCATCTACTCCAACAGAACATTTAGTTTTCAAATTTTTAATTATTTCCCTTATTTCACAAGAATTTCTTAGGTGAAAATTAATCTGACTAGGATTTCTCAAAACTGACTCTTCCATGTACTGGTGGCTTTTTCTTTTGAGCTATTCTCACCTTTTTTTTCACCTACACTTAAGAAATGGTTGTTAAATACAGTAGCTACTTGTGTACTGTTGGTTAATATGGTTTCATTCTCTTTAAAGTAATACTACCTACCCCAGTGGTTACTTTTCCGGTTTCCCTTCTAATAACAGTCCTTACTGATTTGATTTTATTGCTCGAGTTGTGAATTTTATCTTTAATATACATATTTCTTGATTTTCTGATCACTTTTCTCTGTACAATAATTTTTATAGTGTAAAATTACTTCTGGGTCCTTACTAATTCTTGCTGTCTCATGCAGTTTTCTTTTTCTTTCTGAAGACACTTTAATACCTGTAGTAATACAAGGTTTCTTTGAAAACGGTTTGGTGTTACACTTAGTATTTTTTGGGCAACAATGTTCAAAAGGGATATAAATTTATTAAGAAATATGCTGCATTTATCCTTAGTATTTGGCTGATTATATACACTATGTGATCAAAAGTATCTGGACACCTGACTGAAAATGACTTACAAGTTCATGGCGCCCTCCATCTGTAATGCTGGAATTCAATATAGTGTTGTCCCACCCTTTGCCTTGACGACAGCTTCCACCATCACAGGCATATGTTCAATCAGATGCTGGAAGGTTTTTTGGGGAATGGCAGCCCATGCTTCACGGAGTGCTGCACTGAGGAGAGGTATCAATGTCACTTGGTTAGGCCTGGCATAAAGTCTGCGTTCCAAAACATCCCAAAGGTATCCTATAGGATACAGGTCAGGACTGTGTGCAGGCCAATCCATTACAGGGATGATATTGTCATGTAACCATTCCGCCACAGGCCATGCATTATGAATAGGTGCTGGATCATGCTGAAAGATGCAATCGTCATCCCCACATTGCTCTTCGACATTGGGAAGCAAGAAGGTGCTTAAAACATCAATGTAGGCCTGTGCCACGCAAAACAACAAGGGGTGCAAGACCCCTCCAAGAAAAGCATGACCATACCATGACACCACCACCTCCAAATTTTATGGTTGACACTGCACGTGCTGGCAGATGACGTTCACCAGTCATTCGCCATACCCACACCCTGCCGTCGGATCACCACATTGTGTACCGTGATTCATCACTCCACACAACATTTTCCCACTGTTCAATCGTCCAATGTTTACGCTCTTTACAACAAGCGAGGTGTCATTTGGCATGATGTGTGGTTTATGAGCAGCCGCTCGACCATGAAATCAAAGTTTTCTCACCTCCCCCCTAACTGTCATCGTAATTGCAGTGGATGCTGATGCAATTTGGAATTCCTGTGTGATGGTCTGGATAGATATCTGCCTATTACACATTATGACCCTCTTCGACTGTCGGTGGTCTCTGTCAGTCAACAGACGAGGTTGACCTGTATGCTTTTGTGCTGTATGTCTCCCTTCACGCTTCCACTTCACTATTACATCGGAAACAGTGGACCTAGAGATGTTTAGGAGTGTACAGTTGCATGACACAAGTGACACCAAGCTGCCCGCGTTCGAAGTCCGTGAGTTCTGCGGAGGACCTCATTCTGCTCTCTCATGATGTCTAATGACTACTGAGGCCGCTGATATGGATTACCTGGCAGTGGGTGGCAACACAATGCACGTAATATGAAAAACGTATGTTTTTGGGGGTGTCCGGATACTTTTGATCACATAGTGTACATCTCCCAAATTAACATTTCTTAAACACTCTCTGAAGTGCTCTATAGATGCTGGGTTGAGCAACCTTACATTTTTACTTAATGGTTTCTGAACTGTACACGCTGCTAGGTTTTGAAAGTTAATCAACTGTGCATCATGGTCTGATAATCCATTTATCACAGGGAAAACATGTGCTAGTTTTACATCCTCTTGATGCTTGAAAACATTGTCTATTAGAGTGCTACTGTCTTGAGTTATACATGTAGGGAAATTGATCACTGATTCTAAGATATATGTCATTAATAACACTTCTAGTTCACTTTTCGATCAGAAATGCTTAGAAAGTTTACATTAAAATCACCACAGATATATAACTTCTTCTTTTTGTCTGACAGAGAGCACAATAAGGAGTCACACTTTCTTATGAATAGCTCCCAGTCTCCTAATGGCGACCTGTACAATGCTGCTCACGTCACACCACAATATCTAGCTGTAGTTCACATACACAAACTTCAAAGTGCTGATTCACACAAAAGTTGCTTACTTCTACAGTTCTGTATTCATGCCCTTTTTTTGTGTAGATGGCAACTTCGTCTTTATCCATGCTATATCTGCAAGTGTAAAATGCTAACTCACACCCATTTAAAGTGACATTTTCCATCTCCACAGTTACATGGTGTTCAGACAGACAAAGTTTGAATCTCATTCTTATTTTTGAGATCATCTAAACACACTAACAGCTCATCTACTTTATTTTTTATTCCCCAGATATTTTGATGAAGTATATTGATGCTACTCTTAGTTTTATCCCTGTTTACTGTACGTAAAGCTTCTTTTATTCTATTTTTCTTGAGTGTTGTTTGTCTGGACTTTGGCTTTAACCTAAAAAAAACCTGTCTGCCTAGTCCCATTAAACACAGGGATCACCCCTTGTGTGACTGTGGCCCCCCCCCCCTTACAGTACCTGCTAATAGAGAAGCTAACTTATCTTTCCCCTTCCTGTTTAGGTGCAGGCCATGAGTAGTGTATCCCCACTTACCGACAGCATCAACTGGAAGAACACTTACGTGAGATTTTGTCCGTGTCTGGAGCATTCCGTTCAGCTCAGTGTTAACATGCTTTACAGCAGAGTTGACCCAGGGCCGATCATGGTGCTGAAAGACCTCCAAAAAACCCACATTCGTGTGGTCTGTTTCCGCTCCTACTTTATCCTTTATCTAGGATCCATAGCCAGGCTGTTTCATGCTGCCCCAATTATAATTACCTGATCTTCCTTCTCAAAGGCCCTGCATAACTGAGCTAAGTTTTCTGTCACTTGGCTAAGGCTAGCACTTCGTTTCACAAAACTTGTGACCTGGTACCATGCACCTAATTTCTCCTGAAGCTACTGGCCTACAGCCCTCCCATGACTGCCACCAAGAAGCAGAATTCTTCTTTTCCTATTCTGATTTGATTCCGACCTGCCTTATTAGGGCAGCTGAAGCAATAACTGTTAATTCTCTGACACACGATATACTGGGAAGTCCCAGTCGAGCAAAGGTGCTGCGTCAACGTATTCATCTTCAGTGGTCACTAGGATATGGAATTGTGGACAGCGAAAGTGCAGATCAATCGACAAAAATGGTGCAGCATCTACTTCCCATCGACATACCCCTAACATTCAGTGATTTTCGTAGAAGACTCACCGGATAAGCAAAAACGGTATGGACAATGTTATTGTATATCGACTGTAACATCAAATCATGGAATCATGGAATTGAGCGATTCAGCAACAGATTCCATCCTCGCTTTTGTTTTTCAACTCGGCGCTCACGAGAAGAGAAATAGTTAGCTCTAAACAGACTAAGAGCTGGTCATGGGAATAGCACTAAAACGAGACATTTGTTAAAATTCATCCCTTCTTCAAACTCTGATTCGTGTCTCATTAACGAGGACATTATACATGTATTCATACAATGTGATAAATACCATCACCCACGAACAATTATACTACACAATAATTTAAAAATTTGGGGTTATTTTTCTCTTAGATTCCATTACTTCCATGAATACGACCGTTGCCAAATGTGTTTGCCATTTCACACGTCTTTGTAAAAGGAAACTTAATATTTGAGGATATATTTAGTGTTTCATTATTTACGTATAAATTTTATTTAACGATAAAATTTCATTGCTTTTGTTGTAATGGTGCAGTCGGACTTACGTAATCTGTCGACTCCTTATCTCGTTTAATTATTTTTTTATATTATGCAATGAAATCCGACCAATGCCCTGTTTGTGTCATTATGCGCAGTAATTGTATCTGATGAATCGGACTCTGCCTGAAACCAAATAAAATAAAAAAAGTAAGCTATCTGTATTTCGCGTGGGCAATGATTTCATCCGCAAACCAAGCGATGTATCTAGCTGCAGCGAGCCAGCGATGTGTCCTAACATTCATCAGGGAGTGTCTCAGATATCAGCGAAGAACCATGAATGCTATTTCAGTTCCTAAGGACGTACGATAAATAATCATTTAATTCTGTTATTTCTCAGTCTTCTAGTATGTCTGGTGAAGATAACAACATATACATATGGTATCTTCGGCAAATACCCAATCATTGTTCAGTCCGTCTGCGTGGAAAACAAAGTATGATGAGGATGTGGACCGACTAAACCTATTCTTAGTCGCAAATTCACATATTGGTTGGAACATGATACTACGGTCCGTATTGTCCTAATCAATCTTAGCTCAATGCTTGTAATATTTCCGCAACTTTGCCCCATTTTATATTGGTTACTTATTTAGACCCTCACATGTTTTTATTTTTGCTTATTAAAAATGCAAGCATTCATAAACAAACTCTGAATTAATTTATTAAAAGCGTGGGCGCAAACAAAGAAACGGAGAAATCGTACTGGCGTGAGGCTAAATCGCTTGTACGGACGACCGGAATGTGCTGGCCTCTGTCGGGAAAAGCTGCAAGCGTTAGCTGATTCGCTTGTCGTGTCTTACTGGCGAACAAGGCAGCGTATTTAGTTTCTTTATAGGACTTCTCGGCCGAGAGGAACAGCACAGCATTCGTCAGGAACGACCTGAAGATGGCAGTGTGTACGTCTGCCGAAATATTGTGGAGAAATTACGACGCTACCCGGTCGGATACCCGAGAACTGTTCCAATTAGCAATTCCTGAATCGAAGGGGTTGATGCAGTCTAACAATAACACAGTTAATGGCTAGAGAAATGCAGCAATTTTCTCGTCATTCATGAGTTCGCCACCACAGTTACATGGATTTACAATATGCTGTCAGTGACAGATAGCAGCAAGTTGACACCTTTATCAATCCAATCTTCTTCTCACCACCACTACACAGGTCACTGACAATATCGTGTTCACAAATTAAACAATTATTAGCCATTGCTTATAGGAATGTATTTTATATAAAAGCTTGCTTAGCAGATGTAAATAAGCACTCACTTGATAAACTGAAAATAATAGCACCGTGTAAGCAGGAGCTCAGTGAAGTTATTTTGTTTAGTTACATAAGCTGAAGTAGCCGTACAGGGTGACTGAAAATCAATTTCTCCTGTTTTTCTTGCGTTTGTGTGGTTAATAACTCATATCCGTCTTCACTGTAGTGTTAACATACCGGGCGATCAAAAAGTCAGTATAAATTTGAAAACTTAATAAACCACGGAATAATGTAGATAGAGAGGTAAAAATTGACACACGTGCTTGAAATGACATGGGGTTTTATTAGGATAAAAAAAAAAAAAACACTCCATATTGCTAGACGCGTGAAAGATCTCTTCCGCGCGTCGTTTGGTGATGATCGTGTGCTCAGCCGCCACTTTCGTCATGCTTTGCCTCCCAGGTCCCCAGACCTCAGTCCGTGCGACTATTGGCTTTGGGGTTACCTGAAGTCGCAAGTGTATCGTGATCGACCGACATCTCTTGGGGTGCTGAAAGACAACATCCGACGCCAATGCCTCACCATAACTCTGGACATGCTTTACAGTGCTGTTCACAACATTATTCCTCGACTACAGCTATTGTTGAGGAATGATGGCGGACATATTGAGCATTTCCTGTGAAGAACATCATCGTTGCTTTGTCTTACTTTGTTATGCTAATTATTGCTATTCTGATCAGATGAAGCGCCGCCTGTAGGACATTTTTTGAACGTTTGTATTTTTTTGTTCTAATAAAACCCCATATCATTCCAAGCATGTATGTCAATTTGTACCTCTCTATCTACATTATTCCGTGATTTATTCAGTTCTCAGATTTATACTGACTTTTTGGTCACCTGGTACTTTGTGTCTAGGCACTGCGTTGCCAGCTGTTCATAAGGAGAGCTGTGGAAGGGTACTTTGAGAAAGAACCTGTAGTTGTTTTTGAGTCATAGTGCAGCAGACAGAATGGGGCATAGCCTACTCGCTCTTCATTCTGCAGAGCTTTAAAGGAGGGAACAGCATGACCAAAATCTGGCGACCTAGATTCCCTCACACTTCTGACCTCTGCCCCCAACTTTCAGGCCTGTTGCAGCACCAGAATACAATTTATTCCTTAATATGGTTCTACAGCACATAGGTGTGCTACTCACATTTAATGTTTGTTCTTCATCCACTTCATTTAACTGTAGGTATCAATTTATACCATTAAAGCACTATTTTTAGTTTTTTTCTTCACTTATTTTTATATGCATGCATGTCTGAAGGAGCAGACACGCATGCATGCAAGCATCTCTGAAGGAACAGACATTGGTGACAATCGGCGCTGCAGTAATATTGCGAAATTTTGTGGCAACTGCAAATATTTTGACATCAGCTATATTATGCATGGGAGTCACACCTATTGGTGACAAATGAAAATTTGTGCCAAATCGGGACTCGAACCCGTATTTCCGCACATGGCGACTTGTCGCCTCAACCTGCTCGGCTACTTGTGCACGCTGCCAGGACCGGTCTAAAACTCCACACGGCGCAGTGCATACGCCTCCATTGCTCGCAGCTTAATTGATTCCCGTAACAGGGCTGACGAGACATACGTGTTCAGCTTTAGTATTACTGTCTTTTTGCCCATCTGTGGTGTACTAGTTTGTACTGTGGCATGTGAGGTTTGGATCGGTCGTGGAAGCGTGCGCGAAACCCGAGTGGTTCAGACGACTGGTCACGCACGATAAGAGGGGCGTCTGGGTTCGAGTCCCGGTCCATCACAAATTTTCGTGTATCACCAGCAGATATGTTTTCCATGCCAAATACAGCTGATGTCAAAAATTTTCGCGGTTGCGACACAACTTCGCAATATTTTTAGTAAATGTGGTTTTTCTATCCCCTGCAACGCTTGAACTATTAGCTCAAGAGAAAAAAATGAACAGGACCTTTTCTGTAGGAAAGTCAGTGTAGTTTAATTTTGTGCCAGGAAATATTTTCGCTAGATACACAGATTTTGCAGCTGTTCAAGAAAATTCTGAAAAAATTGCCATTACACGGCCGCCCCCACCCCCGCGCCCTAACCCTGCCGGTCAAGATTTTTGGGAATACTGAAGAATGCGATACAGCTCGTCGGATTTGACCAATGACGTCACAAGTTACCACAGATGATGCATTGCAAAGATTTAAAAGCATAGAAGAATGCTGAGAAACAAACAATTGCAGTACAGAGAAAACAGATCGTGAACATAATCACGTAGACCCATATTTCGAACGCAATCGTACATTATCACTTTTTTCACAACAGAAATGCCCAGAATCCTATTCTTCAGTTGACCTATATAGGTTAATGGAAGGGTACGGTACGGTACTCTGCTAACGAAAGCAAAAAAAAGCGACGTACGTAATACTGGCATGGAATGCGTCAGTACATATACACAGATTTTACGTATCTCGGATTTTTCGCGTTCGCTAGTACTAGTGTAAGCTGAAGGATAAGATAATAGTACTAGCGAAGACGGCAAAAGCAACAAAAGTAAAATTTGTATCCTGTACTTTAGTTGACCTATATATGAGATCCTGTGAAGACTGGGCTACTGGGTCTAGTGTAGCAGGGGATACAACCCGTCGGCTTTGAACAATGACGTCATTCCTTAGTCATAGATAGTAATGTCTTCACTTCGAGGCATAGATAATAAAGCAGTTCTGTGTTCTAATAAGCGCTATCATTAAAATAATTGAATGTGAATCTCCACCTCCACCTCCCCAGGAGTCGGAACTCCCGCACCCATTAGAAGATACAGATGCTTCAGTAGCTGATAAGTGTTTTTTGGCTTTAAAAAAGAAATCTCACGAGATAGAATAAACTGATCCTAAGATACAGATGCTTCAGTAGCTGACAAGTGTTTTTTGGCTTAAAAAAAAAATCTCACGAGATAGAATAAACTGATACTACTTTATGTTAGTAATAGCGGAGACGAAATAAACAGCACATCTACAATTTGTATCCCGTGTTCCACTTAGGGTTTACTGAAGCGGAGGATACATCGTTCAGGTGAAGAACAGGACAGTAATGCTGGTGAAATCGAAGAGATCGACTTACGACAAACTCGTATTCCGTACTGTACTTAGGCAACACACTTCGGATGAGCTTTTAATTTGTATCGGGTTTCATTTGCGGTTTAGTGAAGCAGGGGATACATAGTTCAAGTGAACAACAGGACAGCAATGCTAGTTGAAACTAAGAAATCGACTACGCTGAACTTGTATCCCGTACTGCACTTAAGCAATACAGTTCGAAAGACTTTCGAGATGCAACTGACATACATGTAACGTGATGTATTCTTTGCTAGTAATTTCATCTATTTCTTTCCGTTGTATTTTGCGGAGAAATACTAAGATACAAACGCGCGATATCGTTAACGTGAAAATACTACTGGCCCTTACATATGTGAAATAAAGTTTATCTCTCTCGCATTCCTTTGTTTCTCAACATTCTCCTCAGCTCTTTCATCTTTGTAATACATGCTCTCTGGCGACTTGTGACGTCATTGTTCAAAGCCGACGGGTTGTATCTTTCCATTGTATTTTGCGGAGAAATACTAAGATACAAACGCGCGATATCGTTAACGTGAAAATACTACTGGCCCTTACATATGTGAAATAAAGTTTATCTCTCTCGCATTCCTTTGTTTCTCAACATTCTCCTCAGCTCTTTCATCTTTGTAATACATGCTCTCTGGCGACTTGTGACGTCATTGTTCAAAGCCGACGGGTTGTATCCCCTGCTACACTAGACCCAGGCTACTAGTACTAGCGAAAGCGAAAAGAGCGGCAAACGTAAAATTTGTATCCTGTACTTTAGTTGATCTATATAGGTCAACGGAAGAAATGCTAGCGAAGGCGAGAAAAGCGACAAAAGTAAAATTGGTCAACTGAAGTATAGGATACAACCACCGTAGTTCAGCTGAGGTACGGGATGTCACTGTTACGTACGTGTTTCTTTTTCTTTTACTTTCATTAGTACTAGTATCCTATTCTTCAGTTGACCTACACAGTACAAGATCAATTGCAGTGTGAACAGCAATTGGAACGAATCAACATGAGACAAAGATATAACTGACAACATGTGCACATATGATTTAAAATTAGCACAAGCGACAAAAAGCGTACACAACATCTGTCACCAACAACACATTAAATTATTTCTGTTTACGATAACTACGCTTCGATACGGAAGATAACCGAAAATAAACAAATTAATGTGTATGATTAAAATACATCACTGGTCAAAGCCGACGAATTGTATCCCGTTCTCCAGTTTTCGGTATGTTGTTGATGACACTCCCCCTACCACTGCAGAAGAATTTGTGACTTCACGAAGTTTGTTTCCCCAGTCGTCCTATTTTGATCCTCGTTGATCGGAGTAGTTATGCACTAACCCGGATGGCCAATGTCGGCGAGTATGGCGGCTATCTGGGGAAAGGTGGCTGTCTGAACAACGTTTCAGAAAAGCACAGCCGTGCTAGTCCTGGTGTCACGGTGTGCTGAATGATCGGCTGTGACTTCAGGTCCCGTGTTCTCATGTGTTGTCTCTCACACGACTGTACCGTCGTGCCATTTGTTGCCAGTACAATCCTCGTCCAGACATGGCACGTGGCTCTAATAGGCAGACCTCCAGGTCTAAGACTCTCAGGTCGGTACCAAACGCTGTATATCGATAGAGCATCAACCAAAACTGCGATTTAGTTCGTACTGTGTGCTGTGGTCCAGCAGAACGGGCGTAAAAGTTAATTAAAAGTAACACCAGAACTACGGAGCATATCAAAAGGGTAAATGTGAGTAACTAGCGCTTGTTGTTTCCGTGGGGAGGTTGGTAGTGCGTTAGATACCTCTGCCCCTGGTCCCATGTTCAAATGCCAATGACGACAAATTTTTTGCTGTATGATGCCTGAAAGTACTTTATGGGACAACGTGTTTATGACATGTACAAGGGCTATTTGGAGTTTGCAAAAATTTTCTCTTGGCAGTCTGCTTTCGCTTTGTTTCTTTGAAAGTAGTAAACTTATATAGTGCATACATTTGTAGTTTCACAGAATATACAATCAGAACAGAAAAATAAAGCAACAGTCACATCACATGCGCGGAAGTAATAGTGATAATAATAATTAATAATAAACAAAATAATGGGATCAACAGATACATAACGTTCAACTAACGAAGCGAAAGCAGACTGCCAAAACAACATTATTACAAACTCCGGAAAGTACTTTTACATGTCTGTAAAATGTTCTCCCGTATAAGAGTTTCACGCGCGAATGGTTAAAAAAAATTGCCTGAACGCGGGGCCTTTATTACGACAACCAAACGCTCTACCTTCTCATTAACGCGATATCTGTAAGGCAGCCACTCACAGATACACTTTTCCCATGCTCCGTAGCTCTGGTGGTAATTTTAATTACAGCTTACGCATGTTTTAAGGGAGGTTTACTATCTTTTGGTTCAAAAAATCGATTTTTTTTTAAAAATTGCATTTTTGGATCCATAAAAGTGTTTGGAATCCACCCCTGAAACGGTTTTCCCGAATACGGAACGGAAATGTTTGTTATTCGCGGTTGAACAAAAAAAATGCACCTACCTGAAATAGGCCTTTTTCATGCACCAGTTTTTTTCTTTCGGAGGACGAGTTATTCTACCGGTGCCTGGGAGGAAACACACAAAATTGAAATGAAAGTTTGAACGCGTGTGTCTGGAAGTTAGCCCCCAAGCATTTGCATTCCGGTGCGAAGACTGTGGAGACTACGACTTTTCGACGTAGTTCGACAAGCACTCGGACGACCACCGGATTCAAGCTGCAGAAAATCTTTTGTCACCGGCCGTACGAGCGGCTCTGGAGCAGCACAGGATGGCCCAGATCGAGCAGAACGCCCTCTTTGAGGAAGAGGAAGTACTACTTTACGGACTCGGAATAGCAGATTGAACATAAGTTGCATAATATTGCATTTATATGTAGTCAAAACTTCAAAGGCGTTTTTCTCGAAATGACTTTCTTTTTATCGCGCGGTGTGGTAACCTCAAATCTACTGACCGACTGGCATGATTCTTTCTTTCCGACGAAGCTAACTAAATTGCCTAGTACCACTTTTATTCCGATCCATCAACTATAAATATTTTTAGTTGACCGACGAAGTCGAAAAATCGATGAAGAAAACCCTATTTTCCTTCAAATGGCCGCAATTTTGTTTCCTATGGTCCAAATAACATCAGCGAGGTACAACTCCTAAAGAATCTCATATACTTCGCTGACGTCAACTCAATTTTGATTTCAGACGAGCCGGCTGACCTGTGACACACCGCGCGTGGAGGTCTACATCGAAATTTTGTTTCGTTCCGACGGCACTTCCGCCTTTGCTCTTCGACATTCCCGGTCGAAAAAATTCCAGTTTGTAGAGAAAATACCAATAAACATTTTGACCAAATTTTACATTCACATCTGTAACACATCCCGAGAAAAAAATTCTCAAAAAGCATGCTTTTTTCGGGCCAAAGGTAGTAAACCTCCCCTTAATTGACGACAACACGCAGAACGAACTAAATCGGTGTTTTGGTTCATAGTCTACCGACATTCAATCTTTGATACCGATATGAGTGTCTGACATCTGGAGGTTTGCGTGTAAGAACTGCCTGCGTGGTGTTGACCGGCTAGATTGGCAGCCGAGGCCCCAATAGAACGTGTGTGGGACGTCAGCTCCGTCCCAGTGGCAGTACCCAGGACATTAAGGACCAGTTACAGGAGTTATGGGCCAGTGTGTCTCAGCGGAGGACAGGGATTTGTAACACGAATCAGTGCACGAACCCAGGCCAGAAGGCTTGCGTCGTTATGTTGATAAGTGGCCTCATACTGTAATCACCGAAAT
Organism: Schistocerca serialis cubense; assembly: GCF_023864345.2. Lineage (NCBI taxonomy): Eukaryota > Metazoa > Arthropoda > Insecta > Orthoptera > Acrididae > Schistocerca > Schistocerca serialis. The sequence goes on along the minus strand of NC_064646.1, from coordinate 47,564,047 downwards.
AACTTCACGCACCGTCTCAGTCCGTGAATGAAGTCTCTTGTCGTTTCCTCCTCCTTTTCTGGGTGTTTCATTCTTTTTTGTCAGGGAGTATACGCTGCGACCTTAGTTGTTCGTCCACCCCAAGGAAAGTTCATCATTTGGGAAAATAAGAAGTCAAAACTAATATAAAATGTATCGCAACGTGAACTGGCCGTCTGAAGGTGAACCTATAGGTTCGAAACCGGTAGCGGCGCTATTTAAATAAATAAATAGCAATGTGAAAAGTGGCTCGGTGCTGTTTTCTTATCTGTAAGAGTCAACCTGTATTTTGTACACAGCTACGGGCTCAGAATGTCTGTTTCCGACAAATTAGCATTTCTCATTTTAATTTGACTGCCCCTTGTATATTCAGTCATCTTTTGTGACAAAGCAGGTTTGGCCCCCACCATGCTATCGTGTCTTTTATACTCCTAATTGCAATAGCTAGGATCTATACTAGTTTTTTTTCTTTGCTTGCTGTTATTCTTTCCAAAATTTTTGACGATAGAATCTGTTATCTGAGCAAATATTACATGAATTTACAAACTAACGTAAATTAATTTCCCCTGTGAAACCTCTTTATTCAGATTATACAACTCGCTGTTCTGAACGTCTTGTATTAATTAGTTTTGCTTGAAATTATGTATTTTAAAAGTTATTGTAGTTCAAGTTTTCGGTCTAGAACGCACCCATAAAAGTCCAGTGAGCTAATAAGTAGATTCAGAAAAGTAGATTATCTATAAACTGTAGACCAAATTTTGATCATTTCAAAGACACTTTTATTTTAGCTCAAACATAATTAATTCAGATGTAATTAATTAAAAATTTCAAGCAACTCAAACTTTCAGCTCGCAATTTGACAAACAATTATAAATTTCTGGAATATGTTAACATGCTATTGATGGGCTAAATTTTCTGAACCCAACGACACCAATAACGAATATGTAATTCTCATAATTAAGAATTGCGTAATTTTTAGTATCCAAATTTTAGTAATCAATATGAACGCCATACCTGAAAGTCAGGAATTCCCATAGCGTAAGCATAATTTGGTACTGAATATTTTAATAGCTACTGCTCTTGTAAGTAATTAGATAAACAAAATCTGTAATAAAAAAACCGAAATCACATAATGTCCTAGCTCCCGTCTATATATTGACGAAACGCTCTCAGTTCCATTATTACGCTTCTACGTTTTCTTGCAGTAATACCTGGTCAGTACGTAACTTACTCCCGTTTTCAGTATTCTGTACACTGTGTGCTCTAGCGTTGTTGTTTGAACTAGGCCCGGGATTATTCGAAGATATGAGCAGTGACTTTTAGAATCACTTAACAAGTAGCATTAGTAAACATTCTACTGTACTTTAGAGAACTATTATCATCATTCCGTGTGCTTTGTAGACAATTTGTTAATCTGCTATAGCAAAAATTACTTTGTGTGCCAATCAGTTCGTGATTCTCATTCTTTTGACAGAATGTAATTTAAAGTTATCCGTTAAATGTGAGAACAAGGAGACCTGCGTAAACATTTTTGATCTGTAGGAATCAAGTTCAGAAATAAATATGGGAAGCGAGTTCGCGTGAAGGTTTGAAAAGAACTACTGGACTTGTATTTTTATTTATTAAGAGATACAGTCCTATCACGAACATTTTAAGTTAAGGGTCAGTGGCACAGCTACCGAGAGCCAACATTAATGTGCAGGTAGGCCCCTCCTTGTATCCTTACACTTTCTGCCTATCCGTTATGTGTTTATGACTTTCCCCTTGTCCTTCATTCTGTACCACTATTTAGCTGAGACACGGCTGCAGTTTAGATCTCCACTACTGCCACGGTCCAGGAGACACAAGATCAGGTAAGCCAACTTTTAGCCGGAGAGAGGCATGGGGTAACAGCTAGTGAGGCAGTTTCAATTAATTCAGCGTTTAATTTGGTTATCTCATTGAAGGCATTCTAATCAGACACATGTTTGTTATTTACATTAGTGAAGATAAATATCTTTGCCAAGATAGCGAATAATAACTTTTATATTCGATAACGGGTTTCTATAATCAAAGTTAACTTCTTTAGATGCCGGCAGACAGGTTATTGCATGTGTCTTAAAATAGCAGTAAAAGTATTCTTTCTCATGAAATGACAGGTATGTAACAGACTAGAAGACCGATAAATCGGTATATCAGAATTAAAACAACTATATACACAGCTATTCACCACATAACGCATATAGTTCTTTTAACTTTAACACGCTGATGCGTCCATCAGTCTTCTCGTCTTTTACGTACCTGCCAATTTATGAGAAAGCGTACTTTTCCTGCTCTTTTAAGATATGCATTAACCTGTCTGTCCACATTTTGACTATCGAAACCGGTTATCGAGAGTAACGGTTATTATTAGCGATCTTGGCAAAGAAGTTTATTTTCACTAATGTGTTATCACAGATCACCCCTTGCTTCTCATACTGAGTAAACTAAAATTCTTTTTTAGATATTGATTTTTACATCCAAGTTTACCACGTCACAACATAAAAGCGAACTTTTCGTTTGCTTTTTACATATATGTATAGGAGATTTTTTTCTAGTTTTGATCAGAAGTAACCTCTGTAGTTTCATATTCCATGGATCATTTTGCATGATACATCGTAATGATGTGGAACGAGTCATTTTACATTCCCATCGCAAATGAATTTCTACATATGGTTACTTTCTAAATATTTCTAAGTTTTTTATTACAAAAAGAAGAAAAAGATGTACACATGTTGTCAGTGAGTCCTATCCACCACCTTTTACATATTAAAGTAACAGAAGTTCTTCTACGGAATAGAAGGAGCTGTCAAGGAGAAACTTTCTCAGTTTGTTTTCAGATTTTACTTTGCTGTCTGTCAGACATTTTATAGCACGTTATCAAAGAGAAATTTTCTCCCCAGCGGGTGAGTGATCAAAATTTTTTTTGTTGCATCATTGCACACCCCTTTTTGTGCTAAAGACATCCTTAATGTGGAGTAATGAATGCCGTTTTTGCTTCTGGTATTGTACATGATTGTTCCTTTTGACTGTAGTGAATTATTTACAACAAACTTCATGAGGGAATATATACACTGTGAAGCGGTAGTCACAATGCCGAACTCCTTAAATAGATGTCTACAAGATGATCGTGGGTGAGCACCCCATATTATAGTTACAGCACGTTTTTTGCAATGAAGACTTCCTTTCTTAAACATAAATAACCAAGAACGTTTATCCGTATGATATTGTTGAGTGAAAATATGCTACATACGTCAACGCGGTGGAGAGAAATAATTATCTGTTGATAACTGGTTATAAATTTCTCATAGTTAACTAATTTTCAGAAAACAAAAATTCGGAGTTCGAGTAGGACTCACGCATCGAGTGTTCCATACAAACTTAATTAGGTACACGGGCAGTTCATCCACCTCGAGAATCGAGAATTTCGGCAGTTTTTGGATGTTACCGATATCGATGCAGGCAAGATATCAATATATGTCACATACGTGGCCGTATCTTCTGACTGAATTGACGTAGAAGACTAAATTTTTACACCACTAAAGGTCCGTCGAATTTAGTATGTGACATGAATTTCAACTTGATACGCCAACCCGTTCCTGAGAAAAAGTCGTCTTAAAAGATCGGAAGATAACAGTTGAATAACATGATGAAAAAATTGTGTTTTGTGATATTATAAATCAACAATTTCCGGATTTTTTTCCTTTATTTGTACTGTAAAATCTTGCTTCCTGTACAATTTCATGATTCTATGTCAAAGGGAGCTGCCCTGTAAGTTTCGGTGTGTGTGTTTCCGAGTATCAAAATATGAGACACAAATGATCGTATTTTTGATTTCATTGACTTAAATGCTTAATTGATTTACCCAGTAGAACTATGTGGGTAACATAAATTTCAACTTGACACGCCTACTTGTTCATGACGAAAAGGTGTCTTAACAGACGAACAAAGAGACAGGCGGATAACAAATTACAAAAAAATGTCTTTTTCGTGTGATAATTACAAATTAACAATTTTACGATTTTTTCCTATACTTTTACTGTTGAACCTTGCTTCCTGCCAGATTTAATGATTGTAGTTAAACGTAAAGTGCCATACAGTTTTTGGTGAGCGAGTTTGCGAGTAACAAAACGTGTGACACGAATGAGCTCATCTTTTGACTGCAATGACGCAGAAAGCTTAAATCTTCTACAACGCCAAAGAGACCATAGACCTTAGCATGTAACATAAATTTCAACTTAATATGTCCACCCGTTCCTGACAAAAAAGTGTCTTAACTGCCGGACAGACCGACAGACAGAGTACAAAGTGATCCATCGTATAGGAGTTCCTTTTTTCACCGACTGATGTACGGAACCCTAAAAAAATATTTTGTTCCCTACAACGGTAGAATTTATTACATTACGTTCCATTTATGTCACTGCACATATCAGTGGTGGACTATGGCGCAACGTCTAACCTTGAGTGAGTTGGGCTCAGCTGGCATCTCAGTACGATGTGTGGCGATCCGTGGTACAAGTACAGAGATGGTGACGAAGTGAGAAAGGACCTCACGCTTCGGTAGATTCAAAGGCCATAAAGAGGTGCCACTCGGAACTAATGGACATTGGTCGTGTATCAGATGTTAGGAGAATGGGTCGAAATTCAACATCCAGGACGGGGGAAAATGTGCAAGCGGTCCAGGAAATGTTCACTCGAAGCCCCCAGAAATCACAAAGACAGGCTTCTCGCAGAAGTGATTTAACCCAAACCACAACCCGCACTGTTCTGAAGACAGAGCTGAATTTGCGTGCATGGAAATCACAGTACAGCCGGGAATTATCGTCGGAAGACTGCTAGCCTAGACTGAAATATGAGGAGATGATACTTGCTTGGTTTGAGGACTGGTCCCATATTTTCAGGAATATCCTGTGGTCAGATGAAGCCGAGTTTCATGTTGTGGTGTTTGTTAACCGGCGCAGTTGTTACACTACTGGCCATTAAAATTGCTACACCACGAATACGACGTGCTACAGGCACGAAATTTAACCGACAGGAAGACGATGCTGTGATATGCCAATGATAAGCTTTTCAGAGCATTCACACAATGTTGGCGCCGGTGGCGACACCTACAACGTGCTGACATGAGGAAAGTTTCCAACTAGTTTCTCATACACAAACAGCAGTTGACCGGCGTTGCCCGGTGAAACGTTGTTGTGATGCCTCCTGTAAGGAGGAGAAATGCGTACCATCACGTTTCCGACTTTGATAAAGGTCGGATTGTAGCCTATCGCGATTGCGGTTTATCGTATCGCGACATTGCTGCTTGCGTCGGTCGAGATCCAATGACTGTTAGCAGAATAAGGAATCGGTGGGTTCAGGAGGGTAATACGGAACGCCGTGCTGGATCCCAACGACCTCGTATCACTAGCAGTCGAGATGACAGGCATCTTATCCGCATGGCTATACCGGGTCGTGCAGCCACGTCTCGATCCCTGAGTCAACAGATGGGGACGTTTGCAAGACAACAACCATCGGCACGAACAGTTCGAAGACGTTTGCAGCAGCATGGACTAACAGCTCGGAGACCATGGCTGCGTTACCCTTGACGCTGCATCACAGACAGGAGCGCCTGCGATGGTGTACTCGACGACGGACCTGGGTGCACCAATGGCAAAACGTCATTTTTTCGGATGAATCCAGGTTCTGTTTACAGCATCGTGATGGTCACATCCGTGTTTGGCGACATCGCGGTAAACGCACAATGGAAGCGTCTATTCGTCACCGCCATACTGGCGTATCACCCGGCGTGATGGTATGGGGTGCCATTGGTTACACGTCTCGGTCACCTCTTGTTCGCATTGACAGCACTTTGAACAGTGGACGTTACATTTCAGATGTGTTACGACCGTTGGCTCTACCCTTCATTCGATCCCTGCGAAACCCTACTTTTCAGCAGGATAATGCACGAACGCATGTTGCAGGTCCTGTACGGGCCTTTCTGTATACAAAAAATGTTCGACTGTTGCCCTGGCCAGCACATTCTCCAGATCTCTCACCAACTGAAAACGTCTGGTCAGTGGTGGCCGAGGAACTGGCTCGTCACAATACGTCAGTCGCTACTCTTGATGAACTGTGGTATCGTGTTGAAGCTGCATGGGCAGCTGTACCTGTACACGCCATCCAAGCTCTGTTTGACTCAATGCCCAGGTGTATCAAGGCCGTTATTACGGCCAGAGGTGGTTGTTCTGGGTACTGATTTCTCAGGATCTATGCACCCAAATTGCGTGAAAATGTAATCACATGTCAGTTCTAGTATAATATATTTGTCCAATGAATACCCATTTATCATCTGCATTTCTTCTTGGTGTAGCAATTTTAATGGCCAGTAGTGTATTATTGTGTGAGTCCATATCTTATTCGCGACGCAGTGAATACAGAACGGTACCTTCATATGCTCGAATATTATGTTCATGGAATTATATCCACATGGGACCATTACTGTGACACAATCGCTGTGCGAGATTGGGCCCTGCCTCACTTCGTAAATCCTGTGCGCGAGAAATTCGACACCCATTTTCCAGGACGCTGGTTGGGACATCGAGGGTCCCTCGAATGGACAGCAAGGATTGCTGACCTCTGGATGTGAACTAAAGAGGCAGATTATCGCAAAGAACCAAAAACTCTTGATGAATTAGAAGAGTGAATTCGCCAATTTCTTGGAGAAGTTGCGCCGAATTATCTGCAGAAGACTGTCACGAACAGACACATCCGTTTATGGAAACTAGTAGATAATTGTGTTGCTTATGCTGAATTTTAGCACTGTATAACAATTCTGACACTGCAAGGTACAAAATGTTTTTTTGTTTCGTGAAAATTGGTTAAATGTTAAAAAGTTTATAAACAATTTGTAATAGAGAGTTAATTCTCTCGCACTCTGTAGTGCTCAATATTGTAGTGCTTCTTTAGTTTTTAATCACCCTCATGTACGAATATGTACACTGCTGGCCATGCAAAATGCAGTACCAGTAAGGACCGAATATATCACAGCCAAACTGATTTGGGAGATAACACGTCGTACAAAGATGACACGATTGAAAATACAGCCCCATGTGAACTGAGGAAGTTGATGAAATCATTATTGCTGGCTGCAACTGCTGCTACAAGCCACTGCATTCTGTCAAAAGAGGCTCTGCATGTATCGTTGGGGTATAGCAGCCCATGTTGCTTCCACATACTGCCAAAGTTGATCTGGTGCAGCAGCGGGTGATGTATCCCGGACTAGTCGTTCCACAGTCATGGCACAGTCGTTTTCGGTAGGCGAGATACAGGGAGACCAGGACCGACAAGGCAGCAGCGCAGTCCGATGGCCGACGAAGAAGTCTAGAACACTGCGTGCCACGCGTGGTCGCGTATTATACTCCTGCAATGTGGCCATCGGCAAGCTCTGAAGTTATGGGAGGGGAGCGGGCTCCATTACTTCAGGGACATATCGCTGGCGTGTTAGTGTACCGGCCAAGCGCACTAGGTGGGTGCGGCAGTGAGAATCCAATACCACCTCAACCATAATACCGGGTGAAGGACCAGTATGGCGATACCTAAGGCACAGTTTAATGGTCTCTCACCACTGCGTCTCCAGACTCTACTGCGACGATAGTGGTGATGCAGGCAGGTTGGGGATTCGGCGGCAAAAAAAAAAAAAAAAAAAAAAAAAATGTAGTTACTTTTGTGTTAGCAGAAGAGCCAACACCGTGTTACGAGTGGAGGCCGAAATGCACGCTTTTTAGCTCATGCAGGCTGGCGTGAGGAGGGAAGAACTATACTGACGTGAGGTCTGGAACATGACAAGGAATGAGACTTCAGAAAGCGGACGTAATTAGTTTGATACTTAACTTTAATCCATTAATGATGAACGTCGCTCTTGACGGTACATGATTCACAATATTATCTGTTCAGAATACATTCTTGAAGTGATTATAGTAACTGAATCTGGCGCCTTGCTAGGTCATAGCAAATGCCGTAGCTGAAGCCTATACTAAACTGTCGTCTCCGCAAATGAGAGCGTATGTAGACAGTGAACCATCGCTAGGAAAGTCGGCTGTACAACTGGGGCGAGTGCTAGGGAGTCCCTCTAGACTAGACCTGCCGTGTGGCGGCGCTCGGTCTGCAATTCACTGATAGTGGCGACACGCGGGTCCGACGTATACAAACGGACCGCGGCCGATTCAAAGGCTACCACCTAGCAAGTGTGGTGCCTGGCGGTGACACCACAGTTACATTGGTTGTTCATGTGCGTCGTCCATCGCACCAATGCCGGCACAAACGCCTGTGGCATTGACTCGGTGGTAACCGCAGCAACGGACGCCTTGCGGACGGAGAGTCCATTCTGCTGCAAGCGACGTCGGATGGTACGCGCGGACACTGCTTGTTGTGGTACGGCTGGTGATATGGCAGAGCGATCCATCACTGTCATTCGCACAATAGGCCTGTCACGACGTGTATTGGTGCTACGAGGTGGGTGCAGTTGGTCCCTCCGGTCCGCCGTTCCCTCCCGCATCCGGTGATTACAGACCCGCACCACAACTGCTTGGTTCCGTCCGACACGGTCACTGATTTCTCTGAAGGATAATAAGCAATTCCTATGGGCAAGCATTCTTCCTAGGTCGAACTCCGGAACGTGCTCGAAAGACGCTCTCTGTCTCCTACAAGACGTACTGAAGCTGCTTACGCAAAACAACCGCGCAAAAGAACATTGCCGGCACGTCCACACGGCCGTCTGTTCCACCTTTGTACAGCGCTTGCAGGTGGCGCTAATGTTGCCTGCGATGTGCTCCTGCGCTGAAATGCTGGTCGCATGTATCTCTCGTTGCCGCAAAGGCGTGCTGCAAATGTCACCCGATTTGAATGCTTCCTTGAGTATGCTGTGTTTTGGGTGCCCAGCAGTGTAGATGTGCCTTTTGGATATCTAGGAATATGGTACTTGTCTGTTGCTCTTCATCCGTAGTTTGCAGGATGTCACGTGAGGAAAGGGCAAGCTGAGTTCCTCACCAACGATGCTTTCTAACGCCGTGCTGATTCGCGAGCCGGAGCTTTTTCTTCTCAAAGAAATTTTTATATTCGAACTGGGAATATGTTCAAGAATTCTGCAGAAACCATCGTTAATGATTTTATATGAAGATGGTATCTGTTCTTTCGGACATGTACCCGTTGATGTATATCAACGCCTGTCGACAACTTAGGGTCCTGATTTAATTATCATTTCATTCCATGAGAGCTGCATAGTCACCGATGGTGTCTGTTCTTTCGGACATGTCACGTGCTACAAAACGCCACTGTTTCCTGCGCGTGTACCCCGACATCAATATGGGATATGATCACCATGCACACGTACACAGGCCGCACAAAGGGCAGCGCAGCTGCTGGGGTATAGCCTCCCATTCATGCACCAGTGCCTGTCGGAACTCCTGAAGCGTCGTAGAGGTTTGAAGACGTGCAGCGATACGTCGAACGAGAGCATCCCAGACGTGCTCGATGGGGTTTAGGTCTGGAGAACAGGCAAGCCACTCCATTCGCCTGATATCCTCTGTTTCAAGGTACTCCTCCACGATGGCAGCTCGGTGGGGCCGTGGGTTATAATCCGTCAGGAGGAAGGTGGGACCCACTGCACCCCTGAAAAGGCGGACATATTGGTGCAAAATGACGTCCCGATACACCTGACCTGTTACAGTTCCTCTGTCAAAGATATGCAGGGGAATATGTGCACCAATCATAATCCCACCCCACACTATCTAACCACGACCACCATACAGGTCCCTTTCAAGAACATTAAGGGGTTGATATCTGGTTCCTGGTTCACACCAGATGAAAACCCGGCAAGAACCACTGTTCAGACTATACCTGGACTCGTCCATGAACATAACCTGGGACCACTGTTACAATGACCATGTACTGTGTTCTTGCCTAGCGGTTCTAGGCGCTTCAGTCCGGAACCGCGCTGCTGCTACGGTCGCAGGTTCCAATCCTGCCTGGGGCATGGATGTGTGCGATGACCTTCGGTTCGTTAGGTTTCAGTAGTTCTAAGTCTAGGGGACTGATGACCTCAGATATTAAGTCCCATAGTGCTCAGAGCCATTTTTGAACTGTGTTCTTGACACCAGGCTTTACGGGCTCTCCTGTGACCAGGGGTCAGTGGATTGCACCTTGCAGATCTCCGGGCGAAGAAACCATGTCTGTTCAGTCGTCTGTAGACTGTGTGCCTGGAGACAACTGTTCCACTGGCTGCGGTAAGGTCCCGAGCAAGGCTACCTGCAGTACTCCGTGGCCGTCTGCGGGCACTGATGGTGAGATATCGGTCTTCTTGTGGTGTTGTACACTGTGGACGTCCCGTACTGTAGCGCCTGCACGCGCTTTCTGTCTGCTGGAATCGTTGCCATAATCTTGAGATCACACTTTGTGGCACACGGAGGGCCCGTGCTATGACCTGCTGTGTTTCAGCAGCCTCCAGTCGCCCTAGAATTCTGCCCCTCATAACGTCATCAGTATGTGTTCTTTGAGCCATTTTCAACACACAGTCACCATTAGCACGTCTGAAAACGCCTGCACACTTACTCGCTGCACCGTACTCTGACATGCACCAACACACTTCTGCGTATGTGGACTGCTGCCAGGGCCACCGTGCGACGACCACAGGTCAAGTACACCGCATGGTCATGCCCCGAGGTGATTTAAAACCGCAAACCGCCCACCACACCGTTGTTTCACCATGTATCAACATTATCCTTAATTTATGAGCATGCTGGATGCACACGCATTGCCCGAAATCTTACGGGACTCGGTTAGACTGCCTGCCGCGAGTAATGAGTGTAATGGGCAGGGGCACTACGAATGTAGTGTGTGGACATTAAGTTGGGAATGTGGGTCTCACGGGGAGCGTGCAAGGGATAAATCCCTGCAGTCGCACTGTCCTCTGTGCTCTCAGTGGCTCAGATGGGTGTCGGCAGGGTAGGTCAGAGGGTTAGCTACTCTCTGTAATAAAAGAACTGAGTGGGAGGATCAACAAACGAACTTGAACGGATATCATGTGACGTCCGCAACGACCACACACAACGATCAACAACGAACAAAATGAAAAAAAAAAAGGAATGGATAGAGCGTCTGCCATGAAAGTAGCAGATTCCTGATTCGAGTCCCGGTCGGGGCTAAAATTTTTAACTGCCCCTTTGATGTATATCAACGCCTGTCGACAGGTTAGGGTCTTGATTTAATTATCACTTCGTTAATGATTTTGGCCTGTAATTTTGCGGGTTCGTTCTTTTACACTTCTTACATACAACTGTCACTTCCGCTTTTTTGCAGTCGCTTGGGACATTGAGCTTGGCAAGGGATTAGCGGTGAATGCAAGATAAGAAAGGAGTCAGTGTCGTAGAGCAGTCTTTGCTAAACCGAATTGGGATCCCACCCGGACCGGGTGAATTATTTGCCTTCAGCTCTTTCAGTTGGTTCTCTACGTCAGGGATGCCTAATAGTGCCCCTGTATGTCCTCGGAATAGCGTCATATGAGTGAAGGGACAAAATAACAGTAACGATTAATAATTGCTGCTTGAATAATTAAAAAAATGAATCGAAGAAATAATTGAAAGAAATTGGAGGGTAATTTATAAATCTGTGCACATGTCCTGGGTGAAACTTTAACTGGTACTAATATCGACAGACCTTCGACGTTAATACATTTAAGATCAATATCCAGATTTTCGAGTTACGTACTGTTTCACGTTAGTTCCATTGTGCGTAGCGCCGATTGTGACAATGCTGTTACAGGATCGTCCCTCCGCTGCTTGCGCAAACTCCTCTTGTCTTACGCAGCAATCAGTCGTCCTTTTTAGGTCTTATTACGCAAATCCAGTTTTCGGCTAGTAACTAGTCATTCTCAATGCACTATTTTCTATTGTCAATGCATGTAAGTCTCTGTTGTTCGGGCGTCAGTCACAGTTCTTTCCTCTTGTCTGCTTCTAACCTCCTGATGCAGGATTCTTGAACAGACAGGTAAATATATGAATAAACTTGAACTTCCTAATAACTTTTTAATATACGGTTTTTAATATACGGTTGGAATACATATTTTTAAACAATGCTGATAGGACGTAGCTAGTCATACATCTGCCCGCTACCACTTATAGCAACGAACAGTTGAAGATACTGAAACTGGGTTGTTGGTCTCATCGGATTAGGGAAGGACGGGGAAGGAAGTCGGCTGTGCCCTTTGAAAGAAACCATCCCGGCATTTGCCTCGAGTGATTTAGGAAAATCACGGAAAACCTAAATCAGGATGGCCGGAAAGATACTGGAACTAATCATTTGAAGGGCGTATCTCCTCTCTTTTTTGTATCAAAACATTATCTTGGCCACAAAATAACTTGTTACTTTACTGTTAACTTTATATATTAATACAATTCATTATACCTTCATACTGGAATGTGTGTGATTGCTAAGCGAGGGTATTTCTTACGGTCCTCCTGCGAGAACGATTTCTTAAACGAGAAGCTAAAAACTTCAGCTTTCCCTTTGCTATCTTCTATAGCCACGCCAGAGTGGTCAACGAGTGACGGGATAAAAGCCTTCGATCAGCTTAATGATTTTACGCCTGAGCAGGATTAACTCGGGTGTTTGGCTAGATCCTTTGCTACCGTACGACGGTGGTAGTTGTAAGCTTCGCGCATCGATATTTTTACAGACACACGTATTCCTACAAATTTTTGCCTGTCGTCATTTGCGATTTCTATTTCGAACGGAAAGTACAGCAGTCTTTGCTTTCTCAGCATTTTCGGAATGTTATTATTAAACCACAGTGAATATTTCCGTCCTTAATCCACTATCTCGGTACATATTTCCCCAAAGCGCGATTTACAATCCGTTTAAACTTTGCTCATAATTCCTCTACGTCCATCGTACTAGTACTAAATGATGTCCATCCATTATGTAAGTGGGGTGACAACAACTGCTTATCTACTGCTTGTGCAAGAATAATACTCTCTTAACCTTCGTGACTGGCTTACTAATTTTATGGATCATCGTTGTTATAGGGACATACTGACATCGTCATAAGGTCAGGCCTGCCTGTAGCTAGAAGGTCTAAAATATTTCCGTTGCGTGTAGGCTGGCGACCTAGCTGCTGAAGACAGTTTTCAAAAAAAGTGTTCAAGAGTGCTTCTGCACCCCGTCCAGTAAATCCGTACACATCCCAGTCTGTACTCGGTAGGTTAAAGTCGCCTCCAGCTAACATTGACGATCTCGGTCTTCAGAGCTACTGAGCGTGGGCTTTCTTTGAACGATTCTAAAACTCTCACGGCGGAATCGGGTGACCTGTTACACGCTTCCACGTAACTTCACAGTCGCACTCAAGTTCGACCTCAGTAGAGAAATATTTTTGTTGACTGTAATGAACATTCCTCCCACTTCGGCGTCTTATCTGTGTTTCCATATACGTTCTATGACTAACATTTCAGGGCTGTCTACTTCGGGTTTTAGCCATGCCCTCTAGTCTAGCCACAGAAATATAGGTACTAGCGGTGCCTTACTTTCACGGTAATCATATTCTGCTAGCAACACATTTGTGCGCCTGCTTTGGTTCAAATTGCTCCAAGGGTTCCAGAAATATGCTGGAATACACACGTAAGCACGCGCGCGTGAGAACTCGGTGCGCGTTTCAAAGCGCAGCGCGTAAAAAATGGGGTTTTCCGGAACCTATACCTCCAGTTCTATTGGTGATACAAAGATAGGTTCAAGTGTTTGAATCTTACACATTTCCTCCAACTTTGTCAAATTGAGCAAATCGATTGGTTCTTTTTCTTTAGATGTTGTCTACAGTGGGCCTTAAGGGGCTTATGGAGGCAAGATTTAGTTCATGGGTGTTTTCTGAGGAAACCCGAAAACAGCCTTTCTGTACCATTTTTCCGCCGTCAATAGTGTATGTCGAAATAACTAACGCTAAAAAATTTTAACTGTATATTCACTAGGCGTTTGTGTATAAGTACCATCTTCTCGTTTTCAAAAATCTAGCACGCTACCGATAAACACTCCAAAAACATGGTTTTTGGGTACCAAACCCGAGCAGCGGACTCCATTCCTAAGATCCTGATCTCGAACAACCTTGAAAATTTTCTTAATGTGTTAGTCGTTCCCGTTATCAAGAGTTTCGAAGTTAACCTTCTTGTACACGTGAAATACGCAAGTAAAATCAGTCGTGAGGCGAAAATGTAGTTTATAAAGTGACATAACATGGAGAAACATGCTCTAAAGTGTCTCCATTACCATCAGAATGGTTCTGGGAATCCCAAGTTGTAGTAGTAAAGCACATACAAAATTTTTGTGCTCGTAATATCCCGTCTGTGGTGTAAAGTTAGTTTTAAGTTATTTCAGTTTCACATCAGTAAAGTGTCAACATTTTGCCGACTCACAGAATTCTTTTCATGTGAGTGACATGACGTGCTGCAGCAGGTAAAAGAAAGGAACCAGAGGAAAAACGCTGCTTTTGGAGCACAAAAAAGACAAATATGCTCGGTTTTATTAAAAGACTGCAAGTGAAAAGTGCGGTACTAGCTGCATCATTCTTCCTTCGTCAGCACCACAAAAAATTTTCCGGAAGTATTGGTGTGTGAACTTTTTTGCGCTTTTTTATAGTGAGAGAGAAGGAGACAGTGACAGCGCGAAAGAGACGGAAAAGTAATAAATACTGGAAGATATTAGACAGTGGTTGTGGCATAAAAAGGGTGAAAGAGACAATGGCAGCGTGATAGAGGGACGCAGTGGCCGTGGGAGATAGTTGATAGCGACAGAATAGTGCTAGGAAAAAAGTGAAGGAGACAACGGCAATGGGAGGGGAATAAAGCAACGAGAAAGTGGAAGTGAGTGAGCGCAAGTGATAATGAGAGGCAGAGTGTATGACAATGGCAACGGGGGAGAAAGAAATAGTGGCAGAATAGACAGCCGCAGTGGGAAGGAATGAACGAGATAGTAGCGGTAAGAGAGAGCAAGAGGGAGAGGGGGAGAGTGAGAAGAGAGAGTAGTAGTAGGACGAAACTCACAAGGGAACCTCCTCATCGCACCCCCTCAGATTTAGTTATAAGTTGGCACAGTGGATAGGCCTTGAAAAACTGAACACAGATCAATCGAGAAAACAGGAAGAAGTTGTGTGGAACTATGAAAAAAATAAGCAAAATATACAAACTAAGTAGTCCATGCGAAATATAAGCAACATCAAGGAGAGACTGTGCTTAGGAGCGCCGTGGTCCCGTGGTTAGCTGTAGCCGCTGCGGATCGATAGGTCCTTGGTTCAAGTATTCCCTCGAGTGAAACGTTTACTTTCTTATTTTTTTTGGGCAAAGTTATGATCTGTCCGTTCATTCACTGACGTCTCTGTTCACTGTAATAAGTTTAGTGTCTGTGTTTTGCGACCGCACCGCAAAACCGTCCGATTAGTAGATGAAAGGACGTGCCTCTCCAATGGGAACCGAAACATTTGATCGCAAGGTCATAGGTCAACCGATTCCTCCACAGGAAAACACGTCTGATATATTCTATACGACACTGGCGACGGCATGTGCGTCACATGACAGGAATATGTTGTCGACCCAGCTAACTTGTACACTTGGCGAATGGGTAAAAAGATTCCTCTACCTTGCCCGATTTAGGTTTTCTTGTGGATGTGATAATCACTCCCAAATAAGTGATGAAACTCTCGTCCAAAGTAGCGGACAGTCAACCGCCAGCCAGGGAGCCTCGTTAGCAAGAATGTGCGCTGTAGTCGACTGACGTCGTCTGTTTCGATGTTTGTTTAGGTGTAGCGTCCTCATCCTACGACACAGTTATCTCGCATCGGACGGACGGACGGACAGATAATAGTGGGCTGAAAAAAAAAAGAAAATTAACTTTTACTCGAGGGAAGACTTGAACCAAGGACCTATCGATCCGCAGCGGCTAAAGCTAACCACGGGACCACGGCGCTCCTAAGCACAGTCTCTCCTTGATGTTGCTTATATTTCGCATGGACTACTTAGTTTGTATATTTTGCTTATTTTTTTCATAGTTCCACACAACTTCTTCCTGTTTTCTCGATTGATCTGTGTTCAGTTTTTCAAGGCCTGTCCACTGTGCCAACTTACAACTAAATCTGAGGGGGTTGCGATGGGGAGGTTCCCTTGTAAGAATACTGGATAGGAGGCAACGGCAGAGAGACGTAAAGATATAACGGCAATGATTTGGGCTGAATCAGTGAGAATGGGCAAGTGGGTGTGTATGGGTATGAGTGATTTGCAGCGAGTGAGCGAGTTGCAGTTAAGGGGTGAGCTGCATGTTAAAAATAGCGCGAATATGTTCGCATGCCAAAATTTTTGGGAAAATTTTTAAAGGTGCCGGAGAAGATAGAATGAGACAGCTGGTACCCTACTTTTAGTCAGAGATTTTTAAACAGCAGCATATTCGCCTTTTTTGCGCTCCAGTAGCAGCACTTTTCCGTTGGTACATACATACAAGCGTCGATGTATATTTGGATATGGTCGGGCCATGTAGAATGTACGAGGTGTGGCTAGAAAAAAACCGGACTAGTACTGGTGAAACAATAAAACGAATGCAATAAGGCTGAAAGTCGCGTGGCCTGTCACGTGACTCTCGCTCCGCCTACTGCTCGAGTTTCATCTGCCTCCTGCACTCAGTCTGCCCGTGGCGTCTGTTTTAAGTAGTTGACGTTTTGTCTGTGCGTCGGAAAATGTTGAGTGTACAGAAAGAACAGCGTGTTAACATCAAATTTTGTTTCAAACTAGGAAAATCTGCAAGTGAAACGTTTGTAATGTTACAACAAGTGCACGGCGATGATTGTTTATCGCGAACACAAGTGTTTGAGTGGTTTAAACGATTTAAAGATGGCCGCGAAGACACCAGTGATGACACTCGCACTGGCAGACCATTGTCAGCAAAAACTGATGCAAACATTGAAAAAATCGGTAAACTTGTTCGACAAGATCGCCGTTTAACAATCAGAGCAGTGTCTGAGTTAACAGGAGTTGACAAGGAAAGTGTTAGGCAGATTCTTCATGAAAGTTTCAACATGAACAAAGTGTGTTCAAAAATGGTTCCAAAGTGTCTCACAATTGAACAGAAGGAACGCCGAAGAATGATTTGTTCTGATACCCTGGAAAACATTGAAAGTGATCCCACCTTCTTACAAAATGTTATTACTTGCGATGAATCGTGGTTTTTTACTTACGATCCCGAAACTAAACGCCAATCGATGCATTGGAAAACTCCTGGTTCTCCACGACAAAAAAAAGCACGAATGTCAAAATCGAAATTCAAGGCAATGATGATTGTTTTTTTTGACATCAAAGGGATTGTGCACATTGATTGGGTACCAGAGGGACAAACAGTGAATCAGCATTACTACATTAGCGTCCTGGCTACCCTACGTGAGCGAGTACAGAGAAAACGGAACGATTTGTGGAGAAAAAAGTCATGGATCCTTCACCAAGACAATGCCCCAGCTCACAGTGCGTTGTCAGTGAAGACGTTTTTGGCAAAACACAACATTTCCATCTTAGATCATCCACCCTACTCACCTGATTTGGCCCCTGTGACTTTTTTCTTTTCCCTAAAATCAAGTCAGCTTTGAAAGGAACTAGATTTGAGACTGTTGAAGCGGTAAAAGAAAAAGCGACGGAAGTAATGTATGGACTTACCGAAAATGATCTGCAGCATTGCTATGAACAGTGGAAAATTCGTATGGAGCGGTGTAGAGACCGAGGAGGAGAGTACATTGAAGGAGATAACATGAAATTGTAAATAATTGTAAATAAATGTTTTTTCCAGCATCAGTCCGGTTTTTTTCTAGCCGCACCTCGTATTCAGGTCATCACGGTACTACTGTAGGTGTTGGTGAAAAAATGTCTTACCGTAATGTCTCGTTGTTTACATCACGTACTTCGCGCAACACTTGTGCAAGCCGGCGTCAGCTGCGACGCAACGCCGGTCGGAGGCCAGGCGCCGCCGAATTGCGTCACAGCCAGCCGGACTGCTGTTTAGTCGCGACGGCTACAAGGGGGGCGACGAGCGAAGCACAAAACGCGGCGGCCGCTTACCTAACGGACACCCAAACAGGATGGCGCGGCGGCTGCGGAGGCGCCGCTGACGGACACAAGCCGTGGAGCCGGCTCAGCGCCACCTCCACCGAGGTACGAGCACAAGGGATAGGTTGCCAGATACGTGAGGGGCTCGGAGGTTTCTTAAACAGTACGACCCAGTATGTTGTCCTCGACTGCGACTTTTTCATCAGAGACAAGGATATTGTCAGGAGTGTTCCGGAGGAGTGTGGACAGTAGAGATGAGTAGTTCGCGAACGAACGGGTGCAAAGGAACGGTTCACCAAGATGAACTAAAGGACCGAGGAACGAATTCCAAGGAACGATCAGTTCATGGTTCACTTCGGTGGCGGCGGTCTACTTACAGTTCCCGGGAACGAGGAACGATCGGTTCATTGTTCACTAGTTCACTTCGGTCGCGGCGGTCACTTCGGCAGTTCTCGTTCCGGCCTCGGTCGTGTGCTCGTCTCAGTCTCGGTCTCCCTCGGCCGCACTCGTCGTTCTTCGCATGACCACTTGTCTCAGTTCCACTTCCGACTGCTCCTAGTTAGTTCAGTATCCAGTAGTTCGTTTCGTTCACTGCGCACGCCCATTTTACATGTGTTCCAAACTGTTCTTCCACTTGCTTCTGGCTATTCAGCGTCCACGACCGGTAATCAAAAAGTATTTTATAGTTACGTAAATTACATACAAATTACGTTGTATGTAATAGGTACGTCTTTTCAGGTAACAAAAGGGCATATCAGCTCACTTCATTATATCGATGAACAGCAGAAGACATACTTATAACAAGGCAAGCTTTTTTGTTATTCATATATTTTTTGGTTTATCGACTTGATTTAGCAACTAACTTTCAATAATTTGCTTAATTTTTAGTGTAAAAAAATTCATATAAAAAGATTTTCGTGTATTTTTGATATACATAACATTACATTTAGGAAGGCTCTTATTATTTTTATGTTCGGTTGTTTCCAATTTGCATTACCTGCTAGTTTGGTTTCTTTGAAGGAAAAAAAAGTGGGTTGTGGTTCATTTTGGCTCAGTAGGAAAAGCGGTGCCCCTCAATTTGAAAAGACAAAGATTTCCATAAAATCGTTTTATTATCTCAAAAACATTTATTCAGAAGGAGCTTTCAAAACAAAAGCTTTATTACTGCGAACTTAATTATTATTGTTAATGCTGCATTAACTTTAATAATGCAACATAAAAACCAAATTTTTACTAAGCATGTGACGCAAGTATGATGAGAAAACCACATTTTATTTTATGCTTCCATAAAGTCTCTACTTCGCCTACGAACTCAGAGACAACGTGAAGTATATATAGGGTGTAAAATATTACTGTTTACAACGTAGCATAGCTATGTAGTGGAAGTCGAAACGAAGAATTTTATACAAGACACTTGTGGTCTATTAAGTTGGGGAACAGCCACCAACAGGTTTACAAGACTACATGAGCTATGGCCCATGCGCGTCGCGTGAGATTTTCATGTTCTCTTCTCCAGCTCTCTACACATCGTCATCGATTGTTTCGCAATTGTTGCTTGCATTTGCTTGTTATTTCTTCACTGCCTAATTATTACATTTTTGTCTGTTTGTTGTATCTGCTCGTAACGGGCAACACATCGTCCGTAATTGGCGAGCAGTCTGTACTTGGGGCCGGCTTTCCGTGCGCCACCCTATATTATTTTCCTGCCATCAGCCACAGAACGCTACAGTTGGCTAAACGAGAGGTTCTGCAGAATCAGAGAAATTGCTTCTAAAAGTGTATAAGAATTTTGTAATGAATAAAAACTCTATACTCCAGCGGGGAGGCAAGTGCCCCCTCTTGGTGCCCTCCATCCTTCAGTCACCTACACCACTAGTTTTCAGTTTTTCATAAGAACCATACCAAGCACAAATGAATGGTGAACGAGTAAAAATGAACGGTTCCCAAAAAAGAACGATCAGCAGTGAACTAGTTCACAAGGATGAACGAGTTTGCTCATCTCGAGTGGACAGCATTGCTGTTATTCTCTGCATACATGAATGATCTGACGGACAGGATGACCAGCAATGTGCGGCTGTTTGCTGATGGTGCTGGGGTGTATGGGAATTATCGCTGTCGAGTGGCTGTAGGAGGATACAAGGACACTTTGAGAAAATTTCTAGTTGGTGTGATGAATGACAGCTAGGCCTAAATGTAGAAAAATATAAGTTATTGCAGATGAGTAGGAAAATCAATGCTGTAATTTACGAATACAGCATTAGAAGTGTGCTGATTGAACGGTCTTGACGTTTCAAATATCTAGGCGTAACGCTGCAAAGGCCGGCCGCAGTGGCCGAGCGGTTCTAGGCGCTTCAGTCTGGAACCGCGCGACCGCTACGGTTGCAGGTTCGAATCCTGCCTCGGGCATGGACGTGTGTGATGTCCTTAGGTTAGTTAGGTTTAAGTAGTTCTAAGTTATTGGGGACTGATGACCTCAGAAGTTAAGTCCCATAGTGCTCAGAGCCATTTGAACCATTTGAACGCTGCAAAGCGATATGATATGAGACGAGCATGTAACGATTGTTGTTGGGAAGGCGAGTAGTCGACTTCGCTTTATTGGGAGAATTTTGAGAAAGTATGGTTCTCTGTAAAGGAGACCGTGTATAGAATACTACTGGGACCCATTCTTCTGTACTGCCCGAGTGTTTGCGATCCCCATCAGGTCGGATTAAAGGAAGACATCGAAGCAATTCAGAGGCGGGCTGCTAGATTTGTTACCCGTAGGTTCTACCAACACGCAAGCATTCGGCAACTCAAATGGAACCCCTGAAGGGAAGGCGACGTCTTTTCCGAGGAGCGCTATTGAGAAAATTTAGGTAATCGACATCTGAAGCTGGGTGTAGAACGATCCTGTTTCTGCCGACGTCCATTTCGGTACGGACCACGAAGAAAAGGAAGAGAAATTACGGCCCGTACAGAGACATAGAGCAGGTGTTTTCCCCTCGATCTATTTGCAAGTGGAACAACAAGACAAGTGATTAGTAGTGGTCCCATGTACCCTCCACCACGCACCGTACGGTGGCTTGTGGAGTATAAATGTGGATGTAGATGTGATAACATTCTTCATAACTCAATAATATCGGAGTTACTTCACGAACACGTGGTGACCACATTACTTACTACCTTGGAGGAAATACTGTGGGACTGCGTTACGATTTACACGGTAAGTATTATTGAACTATATGAAATAAAATCGTCGTAACTTCTGAACGCTTTGCGTTATGTCGTTCAAACTGCACCGTTAGCTGCGGGGCATGATGGGAATTAGTGTGCGCTGTATAATTTGGTTTAACGATGAAGCCAACTTTCATTTGGATGGTTTCGTCAATTATCAAAATTGGCGCGTTTGGGGGACTGAGAATCCGCATTTCGAGATCGAGAAGTCTCTTCACCCTCAATGAGTGACTATGTGGTGTGCAATGACCAGTCACGGAATAATCGGTGCGGTATTCCTTGATGGCAAAGTGACTACCGAACAGTACGTGAAGGTTTTGGTAGATGCCTTCATCCCCACTGTCTAAAGTGACCCTGATTTCGACAAGATATGGGTCATGCAAGACGGAGCTCGATCCAATCGAAGCAGGAGAGTGTTTGATGTCCTGGAGGAGCACTTTGGGGACCGCATTCTGGCTCTCGCGTACGCAGAAGCCACTGGCATGGGTCTCCATTGGCCGCCATATTCTCCGGATCTGAACACATGTGGCTCCTTTTTGTGCAGCAATAACATCAAAACCATTGCTAAGCTGAAAACAGCCATTCAGGGGGACATCGACAGCATCGATGTTCCGACACTTCAGCGGTAATGCAGAATTTCGCTATTCGTCTGCGCCAAATATGCCAGGCATATCGAAAATATCATAACCTGAATGAGATTTGCGCTTTTCAGCGGAGTGAGCGCTGATATAAAACTTCCTGGCAGATTAAAACTGTGTGCCGGACCGAGAATCGAACTCGGGATCTTTTCCTTGCGTGGGCAAGTGCTCTACCAACTAATCTCCACAAGCGCGACCCACGAACCCCCCTCGAACCTTTACTTCCTTCAGTACCTCGTCTTCCACCATCCAAACTTCACAAAATCTCTCCTCCGAAACTTGCAGAACTAGCCCTCCAGAAAGAAAGGATATTGCGGAGACATGGCATAGCCACAGCTTGGGGAATGTTTCCAGAATGAGATTTTCACTCTGCAGCGGAGTGTGCACTGATATGGAACTTCCTGGCAGATTAAAACTTTGTGCCAGACCGAGACTCGAACTCGGGACCTTTGCCTTTCGCGGGCGAGTGCTCATAAGTCATAACCTAAACCGAATATCTGTAGTGACGCTTACACGTTGAATAAAGTGTGTGTACGTCGTAGTTTGTAACAAATTTTTTATCTAATTTAAGTTTTTTTCATATAGTTCACTAATTGTCACCCTGTAAATTCGCTACACTAAGGTTTAAGGTCCGAAGCAGCGACGTTTTCGCGGCAAGTACGACTTGTCGGCAGCCGCATCCGCAGTCAAGAAAAATCTGAAACTTTCGTGAGGTATATACTGTATCTCTATAGTGTTTCTACGACTGGCAAAAATATGTCATTAATTTCAATTGGCGCCAAAGTTACGTTATTTTTTCTAAATAACAGAAAATTCCCCATTCCGGGACACAGTTTACGACATATCACATGTTATCACGTAAGCTATTGAAATCCATGAAATTCTTTTGTTCTCATTGACTACAGGAATACCTCGCTCGGCATCAGACCTTTCCAGAGATTCCTACAATTTTGCGATTTTTTAGTGTAGCCTGTGGAAGACGGCGCTTTTTTTCTACAGTGATGTCAGTATGTTTCCAGAATGAGATTTTCACTCTGCAGCGGAGTGTGCGCTGATATGAAACTTCCTGGCAGATTAAAACTGTGTGCCGGACCGAGAATCGAACTCGGGATCTTTTCCTTGCGTGGGCAAGTGCTCTACCAACTCGGTCGGGCACACAGTTTTAATCTGCCAGGAAGTTTCATGTCAGTATGTTATTTGAAACTGAAACGTGAAGCTTTGTTTGATTACGTTTCACTCTACTACTTCCGCTTTGGGGCAACTCTGTGTTATTACAAATAATGTTCTTAGCCCAGAAGTGTGAACCCCGCGAAGGACATTGTTCAAGTGTCTCGCAATTCGAGCTCTGCCATCATACACATACACTTCCTTTTGGGATTTATTGTTAATAATACGGATTCATTTAAAAGGGAATGCAACATTGCCTCGGCGGCAACTGGAAGAGAAAACGAAATGTACTTGGGTAACACTTTTTTTATCATTAGTAAAGTAAGGCGATTCATTGTCAGGTGATTCCTAGCAGAGCTGAAACATTTAAGTTTTAAAATAACATTTAAGTTTTAAAGTAATTATTAAAAGTAATCTTAGTGGCACGCAAAATTTTTTCGCACGGATATTCCTCGAATGGGATAGAGCCTCTTTTTAATATCTATAGTTTTACAGTTTGATTTTAAAATATTTTATCAACTTGTTATGAATGTTCGGGTGCGACTCGTTCCATGACCACATAACTTTCGCTAATATAGTGGCATGGAACCTGATGAATTAAATTAAAATGAGAAAGAGACGAACTCCTTGCGACAAAACATCTAGGATAATTCGAAACACACTTATACAGGTATATTCACGTCGCCGTTGTTTCTTTCGTTCACGAAAATCGATTAAGACCGGGAACAATTTAACTAGACGTCTTTGGCGTACTCGTGTTAATATAATCTCTGAAAATCAACTCCAAACAAATGACGGGCAGTTGTTTTAGGTGTTTATTTTGGCTGTTTGGGTACAATTCATAAGAAAATTATTACGTGACTTTACTATTCAACTCTTGGCTTTTGGAATAACAGCGAGCAAAATTTTCACGAACACACCCTGGAAGCTGGAGTCCAGTGGGTGCTATATACCATATTATGGGAACGGAAAAGCATGGTTGTGCGAAGCGCTTGCCATGCTCGCAAGCATGGCAACCTGGATTTACGCCCTCGCACTGATCTCTATCGCTTTTCTACTATGCGGAAGTGGTGAGTTATAACAGTTAACACATGGTGTTGCTAAGTATGTCATCGTGATTTTTCACAGTCTACGAGTATAAGAACTCTTTGGAATGTATAATTAACAGGGAGAAAGGCAGCGTATACTATTGCATTGTATTTTCTTCGGAGGACTGGGCTTTATGCTATGGTGCATGAGGGAACTTCCTCGTGAGCCAACAATGTTGATTCAACAATTCCTATGTAAGATTCTTCCCTTGTTTACAAGCGGCTATGGAGCTTGTTTACGCTGTCATTATCAAATGGTTCAAATGGCTCTGAGCACTATGGGACTCAACTGCTGAGGTCATTAGTCCCCTAGAACTTAGAACTAGTTAAACCTAACTAACCTAAGGACATCACAAACATCCATGCCCGAGGCAGGATTCGAACCTGCGACCGTAGCGGTCTTGCGGTTCCAGACTGCAGCGCCTTTAACCGCACGGCCACTTCGGCCTGCTGTCATTATCATAGGCATTGTGTACCTTCTGGAGTAGTGATTCTCAGTTATCTGTATTACCTATTACAATTTCTCCTTTCGGTACTCATCCATGACTGGTCCGTTTATTATTAGACAAACTGGTCCCTGTCTCAAGAAACTGACAATTCTCTTCTATATATTTTTGTGTCTTTCGTTGCATTCTATATCTTAGAATTCTTCGTAAGATAATTTCAATAGCCATTTATAGTTTTTGTAAACCGAGCGTCTTAAGTATCAGGCTTTTTCCTCTCTTCCAAAAGCTGACACAACGGTATTCGGACATAAACCCATAATTAGTGGCATCTGATACGGAGAATAAACGAACAAATGTATGCATTTTGATGTCGATATCACAGAATATTTTGTATACACTAAAGTAGAAACATAAGGTTACTAATATACTATGTACGCTTACATCAACCGACTAGTCTGTGAAGTATGACACCTTTATGATGGTTAAAACGATGTGGATCTGGAAAACGTAGAACCCCATGAGTATTTAAAATCTAATTATAACCCTGCATCTAATTACGCTTGTCCCTACAGTATTCAGATCGTGAAGGATGTTATTGTGAAACGCTAAATGGCCACGCTTCCGGTCGTATCGGACACTACTGTCACAGCAACAAAACGTGGAACTGGTGGTCAGGGCAAAGAGTTTCACGATACAGACCTTTTTCTACCTATGACATTATTACCTAGGACGATCTGTGGCATGTACTCTCTATTTACATTGAATAGGCCTACAGCTTTTGGACAAATAACATATGTTAGTAAAATAGGTAGAGAGGCAATACTAATGTTAGCTGTTATGAACAACTCACAGAGCATGGCAGATATAAATGCAATAAAGTAGGTTTCTGCTGTATAACCTCGTTATATAATAGACGTAGATTTTACTACATTTATCTAATGATATCTGTGTCTATTGTATAGTGAGGTTATGTTGTAGACATATACACTCCTGGAAATTGAAATAAGAACACCGTGAATTCATTGTCCCAGGAAGGGGAAACTTTATTGACACATTCCTGGGGTCAGATACATCACATGATCACACTGACAGAACCACAGGCACATAGACACAGGCAACAGAGCATGCACAATGTCGGCACTAGTACAATGTATATCCACCTTTCGCAGCAATGCAGGCTGCTATTCTCCCATGGAGACGATCGTAGAGATGCTGGATGTAGTCCTGTGGAACGGCTTGTCATGCCATTTCCACCTGGCGCCTCAGTTGGACCAGCGTTCGTGCTGGACGTGCAGACCGCGTGAGACGACGCTTCATCCAGTCCCAAACATGCTCAATGGGGGACAGATCCGGAGATCTTGCTGGCCAGGGTAGTTGACTTACACCTTCTAGAGCACGTTGGGTGGCACGGGATACATGCGGACGTGCATTGTCCTGTTGGAACAGCAAGTTCCCTTGCCGGTCTAGGAATGGTAGAACGATGGGTTCGATGACGGTTTGGATGTACCGTGCACTATTCAGCGTCCCCTCGACGATCACCAGTGGTGTACGGCCAGTGTAGGAGATCGCTCCCCACACCATGATGCCGGGTGTTGGCCCTGTGTGCCTCGGTCGTATGCAGTCCTGATTGTGGCGCTCACCTGCACGGCGCCAAACACGCATACGACCATCATTGGCACCAAGGCAGAAGCGACTCTCATCGCTGAAGACGACACGTCTCCATTCGTCCCTCCATTCACGCCTGTCGCGACACCACTGGAGGCGGGCTGCACGATGTTGGGGCGTGAGCGGAAGACGGCCTAACGGTGTGCGGGACCGTAGCCCAGCTTCATGGAGACGGTTGCGAATGGTCCTCGCCGATACCCCAGGAGCAACAGTGTCCCTAATTTGCTGGGAAGTGGCGGTGCGGTCCCCTACGGCACTGCGTAGGATCCTACGGTCTTGGCGTGCATCAGTGCGTCGCTGCGGTCCGGTCCCAGGTCGACGGGCACGTGCACCTTCCACCGACCACTGGCGACAACATCGATGTACTGTGGAGACCTCACGCCCCACGTGTTGAGCAATTCGGCGGTACGTCCACCCGGCCTCCCGCATGCCCACTATACGCCCTCGCTCAAAGTCCGTCAACTGCACATACGGTTCACGTCCACGCTGTCGCGGCGTGCTACCAGTGTTAAAGACTGCGATGGAGCTCCGTATGCCACGGCAAACTGGCTGACACTGACGGCGGCGGTGCACAAATGCTGCGCAGCTAGCGCCATTCGACGGCCAACACCGCGGTTCCTGGTGTGTCCGCTGTGCCGTGCGTGTGATCATTGCTTGTACAGCCCTCTCACAGTGTCCGGAGCAAGTATGGTGGGTCTGACACACCGGTGTCAATGTGTTCTTTTTTCCATTTCCAGGAGTGTATTTCATTATATTTATTTAATAAAATCTTTGTCTACTATACAGGGTGTTAGGGATACAGATGCAGATATTATTCGTGATGACTGATGACACTATACTGAACAACATTACATCAGTATTTATTTCATTTGTAGGCTAATAATTGTTACGAGTAATATGTTTTAGGTTGATTAGTACCTCCGAGTACGCAATGCCAAAGTAAGCCATTAACGTTTATTTTTGCTGGGCTGCAGATCAGGTATTAAAGTGTGGATGCTTGGACGCAAAACGATAAGTCCGTACTGACAGGTGTAGTCCACGTCTTGTAGCAGTTACGACCATGCAGAAAACATCAGGTAGTAAATTACGTGTAGTATCTGCAGTTAGGCTGTTAGGCATAGACGGAAAACATCTAACACACTGAAGTAGGCACATAATCACAGTATCTGTACCAATACCCCAACACCCTGTGCCTTGAGGTTATAGTTATAGTTGACACCCACTTTATTACATTTACCTCTGTCTTGCTCAGTGTGTTGTTTATAACAACTGGCACCAGTAAATTATCTCTAAACCTGGTGAATCACCAAAAACTTGCAGCGCAAATACTCCGGAAATGGAAAGTGTTGTTGGGGTGCGGTTTTCACAGCTCATATTGTTAGCCAATCAACAGATTCTAATAATCCTTGTTTTTGTTGTTGTCTTCAGTCCTGAGACTGGTTTGATGCAGCTCTCGATGCTACTCTATCCTGTGCAAGCTTCTTCATCTCCAAGTACTTACTGCAACCTACATCCTTCTGAATCTGCTTAGTGTATCCATCTCTTGGTCTCCCTCTACGATTTTTACCCTCCACGCTGCCCCCAACACTAAATTGGTGATCCCTTGATGCCTCAAAACATGTCCTACCAACCGATCCCTTATTCTAGTCAAGTTGTGCCACAAACTCCTCTTCTCCCCAATTCTATTCAGTACCTCCTCATTAGTTATGTGATCTACCCATCCAATCTTCAGCATTCTTCTGTAGCACCACATTTCGAAAGCTTCTATTCTCTTCTTGTTCAAACTATTTATCGTCCATGTTTCACTTCCATACATGGCTATACTCCATACGAATACTTTCAGAAACGACTTCCTTACACTTAAATCTGTTCTCGATGTCAACAAATGTCTTTTCTTCAGAAACGCTTTCCTTGCCATTGCCAGTCTACATTTTATATCCTCTCTACTTCGACCATCATCAGTTATTTTGCTCCCCAAATAGCAAAACTCCTTTACTACTTGAAGTGTCTCATTTCCTAATGTAATTCCCTCTACATCACCCGATTTAATTCGGCTACATTCCATTATCCTCGTTTTGCTTTTGTTGATGTTCATCTTATATCCTCCTTTTCAGACACTGTCCATTCCGCTCAGCTGCTCTTCCAGGTCCTTTGCTGTCTATGACAGAATTACAATGTCATCGGTGAACCTCAGAGTTTTTATTTCTTCTCCATGGATTTTAATTCCTACTCCGAATTTTTCTTTTGTTTCCTTTACTGCTTGCTCAAAATACAGATTGAATAACATCAGGGAGAGGCTATAACCCTGTCTCACTCCCTTCCAAACCACTGCTTCCCTTTCATGCCCCTCTACTCGTATAACTGGTTTTTGTACAAACCGTAAACAGCATCTCGCTCCCTGTATTTGATCCCTGCCACCTTCAGAATTTGAAAGAGTGTATTCCAGTCAACATTGTCAAAAGCTTTCTCAAAGCCTACAAATGCTAGAAACGTAGTTTTGCCTTTCCTTAATCTATTTCTAAGAAAAGCCGTAGGGTCAGTATTGCCTCACGTGTTCTAACATTTCTACGGAATGCAAACTGACCTTCCCCGAGGTCGGCTTCTACCAGTTTTCTCATTCGTCTGTAAAGAATTCGTGTTAGATTATGCAGCAGTGGCTTATTAAACTGATAGTTCGGTAATTTTCACATCTGTCGACACCTGCTTTCTTTGGGATTGGAATTATTACATTCTTCTTGAAGTCTGAGGGTATTTCGCATGTCTCATACATCTTGCTCAGCAGATGGTAGAGTTTTGTCAGGACTGGCTGTCAGTAGTTCTAATGGAATGTTGTCTACTCCGGGGGCCTTGTTTCGACTTAGGTCTTTCAGTACTCCGTCAAACTCTTCACGCAGTGTCATATCTCCCATTTCATCTTCATCTACATCATCTTCCATTTCCATAGTATTTTCCTCAAGAACATCGCCTTGTATAGACCCTCCTTATGCTCCTTCCACCTTTCTGCTTTCCCTTCTTTGCATAGAACTGGGTTTCCATCTGAACTCTTGATATTCATGCAAGCGGTTCTCTTTTCTCCAAAGGTCTCTTTAATTTTCCTGTAGGCAGTATCTATCTTATCCCTAGTGATATACGCCTCTCCATCCTTACATTTGTCCTCTAGTTATCCCTGCTTAGCCATTTTGCACTTCCCTGTCGATCTCATATTTGAGACGTTTGTATTCCTTTTTGCCTGCTTCATTTACTGCATTTTTATTTTTTCTCTTTTCATCAGTTAAATTCAATATTTCTTCTGTTACCCAAGGATTTCTATTAGCCCTCGTCTTTTTACCTAATTGATCCTCTGCTGCCTTCACTTTTTCATCTGATGTTGGTATCATCGTTAAATTATGCATGTAGGTAAGTGCACTTACAATGTACCGATGATCGTGAAGTGTAAAGGTTTTTTGTGATCAGGAAGGACCTTTACAATAAAGTGTATCATATTAACCCACAACTAACACTGTAGGGGAAAAAAACCAAAACAAGACCGAGCAGTACTTCTGCAAGATAGGCAGCGAAGAGAAAAGTGGGCGTTATTGTAGCAAAAATGCAAGTACTGTGAACGAATGGAACAAGTTTGTGTTGGAACTAGAGACTAAGTTCATACCATCGACATTTGTACTGTTGTGCAGATATATTGAGTGGAATACAGACACACAGACAAACGACCTCCAAAATGTTATAATGGTTCAAATGGCTCTAAGCACTGTGGGACTTAACATCTGAGCTCATCAGTCCCCTAAACTTAGAAACTACTTAAACGTAACTAACCTAAGGACATCACATACAACCAGCAGGCGCGTGGTTCCGGACTGAAGAGCCTGGAACCGTTCGGCCACAGCGGCCGGCCCAAAATGTTGAGGTTGAGTTTGGTTTCAGCTGAGGCGCACATAATTTTGTTGACTGTTGTATCAGGCGCTGTACTGAAGTAAGTATGTTTATTTCGAATGCAGCAACGTATTTGTCAAAGCCAATCGGAAACTTCACATTTAAAAAGTACAAAATTCTATTAAAAAGTTATAGTTACATCAAAAGCCGGCCAAGCAAAAAATTAGCAACACCAGCCTTTACAGATGAACAGTAATCGACTCACTTGCTCAACCACATGTGCACTGTCTCTACCTGAGCATAAGGCGGTAGCGATCTGTTACACATTTGTGTTCGAAGCGGACGTCGACCACGGATAAATGTAAGGACGTGGCAAATTGGCAAAAAGGGTTAATCGTGTCTGGCCGTTCCCGTGGCCATACGGTGTGTCAAGTTGCTGGATTTGTTAGTGTTTCGCGGCTGACTGTTAAAATTGTCTATAGCAGTGGTGTAACACACGTGGGCACGAAACACGACGTCAGAATTGTGGTCGGAAAAAGATCCTGATTGAGAGGACCGGAGGCGCGTTTCACAGCTTGGGAATCAAAATCGCTTCCAAACCCTACAGGATTTGCTGCAGACAATGAAGGTCCATCACAATCGCGTGAGAACATTGCGACGGCAACTGCATGCATTCAACATTTGTAGTCGGTGACCTCCCAAGAGACCATTGTTCCCACAGACATAAAGACAATAACAGCAAAGCTCATCAGGATGGAAGAATATGTGAGTGTTTTTTTGTACGCTCTCCCACACTATTACATTTCGACTGGCCTGCAAAATCACCTGACTTTAACCCGATAGAAAATCTGTGTGACATATTGTAACATGGGAAAAAGCCGACATCAGCACCTCAGCGATTTGATGGAATTACACGATCAGTATTCAGCGAGTGGCTTAATTCGGATGCGACGTAACTGCAAAACCTTGTGGACTCACTTCCGAATCGAGTATAGGTGGTTATTAAGTACAGGACTGAATTACACGATATTAAATTATGCTTGTAACGGTTTCTCAAGGGGTGAGTAATTTTTTATCCTGTGAGCTTAGCTCGGTTGATACAACAGTAACGAGGATTGACATGCGGCAAAATTACATGCCCCTTGGCGCGCTATCCATTCTCGAAATTTTTTTTTTCGATGCCGCACACCAAAAATAGGAGCATAATGTTTTACCTACTCACCTTATATACGTGATTACACGTGCTGTTGTTATTGTTGTGTTGGTCTTCAATCCGAAGACTGGGTTGATACACCTCTCCACACCAGTCTACCTCGTGCAAGATTTTCCATATCTGTATCGTCACCACAGTCTACACCCATCTGAACTTGCTTACTGCTGTATTCAAACCATGGTCTTCCTCTGCTGTCCTTACCCCTGCAAGCTCCATTCTGTCGCAGTAGGTACATATATTCAGACCGCTTAATATATTCCGAATCTGAGAGGTACCTTGTCATGGCGATACAGTATTGACACCAATCGCAGTGAGGATATATATCTGGCTAGCTTAGCGACAGCTGCTTTACTAGCGTAGACGCTATGGTCTGCACAGAGTTTGGTTGTTTTTCTGTAATTGAATTTGTTATGTTCACAAACTGCAACATCATCTAAGCCTTTCACGCAAATTAAGGTCACTGAAGTATGATATTTTCCGAATGTGCTTCTGACGAAAAAGCGATTCTGGCAGCTGGAGTTGGAGGTCTTTGTTAACCCTGCCTTCTGAATTCTTGGGGTGATATTTCCACAGAAATTTTCATCTCCTAACAAACATTTGTTTAAAAGTTAAATACCAGTTTGCATAAATTTAGCTTTAAAAATGTTTTAATATAACGAAATATATTCATAAAATTTTTTATCCCCTGTTTCACCCTCTTAGGGGTTGAATTTTCAAAAAGTACTGAAACACTCATTTTTTAAATTTCTAACCGAGAAGGCAAACAAGGATTTTCGGATGTTTAGTTTCAAAAATGCTTTCGTAATGGAATACTTCCACAAAAATTTTCATTTTGTGTTTTACCCCCTTAGGGGTCGAATTTCCAAAAACACTGAAACATGTAATTTTCTGTTTCTAACCGAGAAGTCAAATACAAGTTTTCATAGATGTAGTTCTAAAATTACTTTAGTAGTTCTTCACTAATGATTTATTAAAAAAAAACTTTCAACCATTATTTATACCTCACATGCAATAAATTTCCAAAACTACCGAAACTTGTATATCATATTTTCTGACCGAGAAATCAAATACCAGTTCTCGCAATTGCCTTAACAGAGGCATATTTTCAAAAGCCTTTCATCCCTTACTTCACCCCCTTAGGGACGGAATTTTAAAACATCGCTTCTTAAACGATGCCTACAGCATAAGATCAACACCCTCTCCAATTTCAAGTTTCTGTTTTTAGTTGTTTGGGATGGGCGATGTTTAAGTTAGCCAGTCAGGACATTTACTTTTACGTATAGAGATAGCAATCAGTATGTTAAGTAATAATTTGCTGTTCTTGGCGATGTGGTTCGTCTAATGCATCTTAATGAAAGTCTGTTTCTACGTTCATTTCGCTTATTTTTATTTGTGCAGTATCTTCAGTGGCGGTTTGTGATCTTGTTAGTGCATATGTGTTGTCCTGAAGTTCTACTTAGTTGCTCTGCGCATCCAAGATGTCATGTTTTCGGCGTTTTTAGAGCAAATTTTGATTTAACGCCCCACTTAAACTGTGCACTGTGTTTTGGTCTGGTGCACTAATAAGATCACAAATACCTATGAAGATGCTTCACAAATAAAAAGTAGCGAAACGCCTGTGGCGTAATACAAATAGCCTCTATTTAGTTGCATTAGACGAACCACGTCTCCAAGAATACAGAAGCAACAAAGGAACGGCGGAAAACATATAAATTACTAATAAATTTGTTAGTTTATTAACACATAGCACATAATAACACAAACCTTAATATTCCAGTATTTAACAGAATAGATCATGCGCTATCGCAGCGACTCTAAATATCAATACTGTGACCTCTGGCATCTGATTTTAATATAACTGATACACGTGTCGAGTCCATAGCCGCGCGTATATCTTACCGACACCAAAAACGAGCTCACCAGTCAATGCTATGCGTAGTTTAAAAACAACACTACTTGCAGGCGTCACTGCGATGCGTATGTTTACCGAACAAGGTTGGAAACGTTTCAAGCCCACGCTTATTTCCATTACGAAACTGACACTTTCTTGATGTCCCAGGATCTGACGGATCAACAGATCCCATCTTTCAGTCAGCTGGTATCATACATTTCCTTTTTTCTGTATTCTATTCAGTGCCTCTTCATCAGTTATTCGTCTTTCTCCTGTACTTCTGAAGAAAGCGTCAGCATCAGTTGCACTTTCTTTTTTTATTTCAAACCGCAACCAGTTTCAGTCACCAAACCCGTTATCTAGTAGTATGTACGCAGTTTCAAACGACAGAGTTAGTCAGATGGTAAAGAACGTGGCACTCAGTATCATCAACAACAATTCAGATACACAAATTTGCAAAACAACTCATCCACAAACTTCATAAAAGAAACAAATTAAAAAATAATTTAGTGGGTATATTATGTAAACTAGTTAGTTTGATGTTCCATTTGCACCATAAATCGTAATGATGTGGGACGAGCCATTTTACATTCACAGTGGAAGTTAATTTGCTGAACATTTACAGCTTTTGCATTGTTTATGTAAGTCTACAAATGCGAGTTAGTAATTCCTAACCGACACATTTACCCAATGCAATGATAGAAATTCTTCTACAGTCTAGGAGGAGTTGCCAAGCAGAACTTTTTCAGATTCTTTTCAAATTTTACTTTGCTGTCTGTTAGATATTTTACGTATATCACTGGGTAAGTTATCAAAAATTTTAGTTGTGCTAAATAATATTCGAAAAAACTTGTCAACAAACATGATAAACACATCATAATAACACTGATACACTATGAAGTCGGTTACAATCTAGGAAATCGACGTATGTCTCTGAAATTACAAGTCAGGCGTCCTGACAGCACACACGACGACTGCCGAGACGTGCCAGGAGCTACATTTGAATAGTGGAGAGCCACGTTGCAAGTAGGGCCTGTAAGGGTCAAGTCCATAAGAAGGCAGAGACGAGTAATGAGATAAAAGCTGACAGAATGATTTAAAAGTAAAAGTGCAAAGCAAACTGAAATTTAAATGACTGACAAGGGTGCATAATACAAAGAAGTATAGAAAGTATTATTACGAAAGGAAGAAGCACAGCAGACGACACTCAGAGACCCTATGATGAACGAAATGTCGATTGGAAACCAACGATAGTAAACAAAAGGAAGCCACAAACGATACGGCATGTAGCCATCATAAACAGTGAATGGGCCTGATGAACTATTTAATGAGACGTAACAATGCTAAAAATCATTACATTATAATACATCAAACACATCCGGATGGCATCCAGGAAAATAATACTTTTCAACCTCTTTTGTACGTCAAGTTATTGTGGTACACATTGTTGTAGATTTGAGTTTACTCAGAAATATCCATACGGCTACCTTTCTCCATTTTATGCAAAATTGTGTAGTTATTGGCAGTGTTAGTGATACTGTGTCACTTTGAAATTACGTAAGAAGCTATGGTAGATTATGTCTTCTGCATTTTTCATCTCTGCTTCTATATCCTCTTTGAATGTAGATTTAAAGTTTCTATCTGTTTGGTCAATATAAAAGGCGTTAAAATCAGCGCAGCAGATTTTATAAAAGCGTGCAACTATTTTTTTCTTTTTTCGTGTTTTGTACAGGTAGCTGACCTAGGGTGTTATCGGTTATGAAGGTGAGTCTAACATTAAATCTGCGAAGCAAAGCGCTGAGTTTATGAGAAACGTCCCCATAATAGGAATACGAGATGAATCGTATATTTTCTGCCGCATCACCGCTAACAGCGTAACTTCTGTTTTGAAGAATTCAAATTTAGAAATATGTATCTTACCAGCTACTGAAAGATGGTAGCCATTTTTGGAGGCAATTTGGCGCAATATATTCAATTCTTTGTTAATCTTTGCATTATTAAGGCGTCGCTTAAGGAATCTGCTTACCATTGATTGGAAAAAGGCTTTCTTTTGCTGCTCTGTGTGAAAAGAGTTCTGCGAAATAGTTACATAAATTGTTATAGGCAAGCGATAAATTTCAAGCGAACGACTTTGATTGACTTTAGTAATGCATTAATAGATAAAAATTAATGGACGAATTTTGCTGATGTTCTACAGGAAAGTGAATATTAGGATGAAGTTCGTTCGTCTAACTAGCTAACAGATCAGTGTTAGTCACATATCCTAGATACAAAACAGAATGTCGCCTGAATATCTGTTGTAATCTGTAATAAATACGGGAACGTTTCTTCTAAATTCCTTGGTTTGCTTTGCGGGTTTAATGCCAGATTTAACATCAAAAAGGATAATACACTAGGTCAGCTAATTATACACAACATTAAAACTAAAAACAATAAATTTAAAACTGCAGACATTTATAAAATCTGCTGCACTGATTGTATTACCTTTCATATTTGCCAGACGGGCAGAAACTTTAAAACTAGGTTCAAAGAGCTTGCAGAAACAGGAATGAAAAAGGCACAAGACAAATATAACTATGCTTCTCAATTCAGAACGAGACAGTGTCACTATATTGCCAATAACCTCGCGGTTGTGGGTAAAGCACCCTATGAACATTTACGAGGAAACTGAAATCTACAATCACAATAAGAGTGATGTTCTGCACTAACGATAAAGCCGGAAAAACATTGTTTTCCTTTATGTCTTTTTTATTATGCATGCTTGTCAGTCTCTCAGATTTCCTTTGTTTTGTACTATTTAACTTTTCAAGTACTCTGTCAGCTTTTATTTAATTACTTACCTGTGCTGCTTAACTACCTGCTCCCGACAGCCTGTGCTTCTAACCTGTCTCTCCCCTACTCAAATGCCTCCCCTGGCACGTCTAGGCAGTTGTCCTGTGACCTGAGGACACCTGACTTGTAAGTTCAGGAGACATAGGTCAATTTCCTAGATTGTAATTGACATTGTAGTATACCTGAGATATTACGGTGTTTTTATGATGTTTCGTAACAAGTTGTTTTTCAGCATTACTTAGATTATGTAACATCTATCCATTTTAATAGGAGACAAGTTCTCACTGGGTTGCTTTTTAATTTATTGCCTTTATAAAGTGCGTGGACGAGTTATTTGAACATTTGTGTATTTGATTTGTTGTTGATGATGTTTATTGCTACAGGTTTCACCATTTGACTAGTTCTGCTGTACTCTCTTGTTTGATATTACGTATAAACTGCTACACAATAGCCTTGAAGGTCTAAGCCGGTTGTGTCGAAAATGAAAAGTGCAACTGGTGGTGACATTTTCTTCAAAACCACTGCGATCGTTGTGAAATCGTCACCAAAATGTCCTACATGCTGGAAAAGAAATTGTTCGTCTGGAGCACCACATTTCAAAAGTTTCTTCTGTTCTCTTGTCCGAATTGTCTATCGCCCACGTTTCACTTTCATATTACGCTACCCTCTATATAAAAACCTTCAGAAAGTAAATGAATTTTATCAATAGTTGATGCTGTTGAACTCCGTGACTGTTCCTTTACAGGGTGTAGAAAATTTTACAGTATAAACATGTACATGAATGTATAAACACCTGAGGATGGGCGCAAGCCCGAAACCGGTCGTATGACGAATAAATAATCTTTTATTGTGAGTGGTAGCGGAAATTTTTCTACACCCTGCTTCAGAAAATAATTCCTAACACTTAAATTTTTATTCGGTGTTAATAAGTTTCTGTTTTTCAGCAACCCTTTTCTTCTCACTGGGAAATTATTATACCCCTTCTACTTGTTTCATCGTCAGTTACCTTGCATCTCCTGATTTAATTTGACTACATTTATTTACCCTTGTTTTACTACTGTGATATTCACTTTATAATCTCTCCTCGTGACACTATCCATTCCATTAAACTGTTGTTGCAAGGCCTCTGTCGTCGCTGACAGCACTGCAACGCCGTCGGCAAAACAGCAAAATACAGTCACGGTATATATTTCGATTTCAAGATCGTAAACAGTTAAGTAGATGGCGTTGTAGAGGGTGTTCGTGAATTTATGCACATTATACATGTCGAAGTGTGCCCGTTGTTGCGAAGAGAGGAGCCAGTGTGGCGTGCTGAAGTATTTTGGGTGCCGGCACTCGGGCGTTGCAGCGCGTGTGGCCGAGATGCGTGCGGCGGAAGCGACGCGGCCGTCAGCGGCTCGTAAGCGGTGCGCAGCACGCACGCTGTGCGTACACGCAGCGGCACGCGCGCTGACGGCCGCTGCTTCCTACATCCTGTACACGGCCGACCCGGATGAACCGCAACCGGATTACGTTTGGAGGAGAATACTGGCTTAATCTCTGCCGTTCGCCGTCGGGCGCTGGTGAGCGCCTCAGATACTGGCGCACCACGTCGAGGGTCCCACAGTCGCACTGCCGAAGTTTTCCAGGAGAAACTAACCTCTAGCGGCACTAAAGTGAAAATAATAATAAGTGGAAAGCACCAGTTTGCTTTTGTTCTACAATATGTTATGTTAACACGAAAATAATAATACTGTTTAGGGTTAGGCGTGCGTGATATAAACATTGCTCTGCAAACGTTAAGGACGAGATAGATAACGTAACACAACGTACTAAACTCCAGACGTTGAAACATGTAATTGTTAAACCACTTAATAAGAAAGATGACAAGACAGACTTAAAGAATTATCGTCCAATTTCCTTACTGACATCATTTTCCAGAATATTCGAACAAGTTATGTACTGGAGAGTAGTCGCACACTTAAGCGAAAACAATTTACTTTGCTGGACTGAGAATACTATTTATACATTCACTCATCAAATTGTACAAGCCTTAAAATAATATTGTGTCGCCAGTTGGTATTTTTTGTGATATTTCCAAGGCGTTTGAATGTATAAATCTTGTTATTCTCTTAGAAAAATTCAAATTTTATGGATTTAATGGCTTTATGAACAGCTGGTCTCAATCATACTTAAGAGACAGAATGCGAGAGGCTATGCTGAATAATTCAATGTCGGAAGGTGGAAAGTTTTAGCGACTGGACGGGACGAGGGGGGGGGGGGGGGGGATATCAGAGAGCGAGTCCCGCAGGGTGGACCGCTACTGTTTCTCATATATGTGAATGACCTTCCACTTACATACAACATGCGAAACGGGAAGTTATTGCAGACGACACTAGGCTGTAATAAATTCCATCAGAGAGAAAGTAACAGAAGAGTTGGCGAATGATATTTTCCAGAAAAGTGTTAAGTGGTTCTCTGAAAATAGACTCTCCCTAGATTAAAAAAATAGCACTCTACATCCTTATCGAACACTACATTCTGTTCTGTAAAACAAATAGAGTCATGCCAATAATG
Organism: Schistocerca serialis cubense; assembly: GCF_023864345.2. Lineage (NCBI taxonomy): Eukaryota > Metazoa > Arthropoda > Insecta > Orthoptera > Acrididae > Schistocerca > Schistocerca serialis. The sequence continues at coordinate 47,525,343 of NC_064646.1, read as the reverse complement.
TAAATTGATGTAGCACATGAGTCTGAGTCACTAAATACGGTAGAATGCTACAAACTTTTGGGTGTAGATATTGAAGAAAACTTGGAGTGGAAGAAGCATATTAATGAGCTTCTCAAACAACTATGTTCGGTTACTTTTGCTCTTTCCATAATTGCTAATCTTGGAAACAAGTAGTGTTGTACGGGATAATTTTGTGGGGTAACTCAACACTTAGAAAGGAAGAGTTGATTGCATAAAAGCGATCAGTAGGAATAATGTGTCGTGTTCACCCACAGACATCACGCCTCTTCAACGAACTAGGCATTTTAACTGCACCACCACACTGCATATACTCGCCAATGAAAAAACAATAATCCATCATAATACGAGCAGACCAGTGACGTCCATACCTACAACACTCATTATTAAGGCTGCCAGTGGCTCAAGAAGGAGTTCAATGTGCAGCAACAAATTTTTTTTATCATTTTCCCAATAACATAAAATACCTGACAGGTAGCGAAGCAAGTTTTAAATCTAATTTAAAATCATTTCTCCTGGACAACTCCATTAACGAATATCTACTTACAAAGTGGTAACCAGTAACAAAGGGTAGTTGCATGAGTAGTATTATAAATTGTGTGTTCATTAACGTTAACAGTAATCGTGTATACGTACCTTGTAAACTGATTGGTTCCACATCATTTCAATAAGAGAATCGTTCAGATGTAACTAACTAACTAACTAACAATTCGATGGAAATGAATGAAACTGAAAGCGCATTTGCCAGAGGTCTAGCAGTCGTGCACAGAAAACTGGATGTCACCCCCGTCAGGTCAGTGTGATTATAGCGCTAAGTGGGACTGACCCCGCAACGCGAGGTAGTTGAAGGAATGGGAAAAGACAGTGCGAGTCAATCAGAGGGTAGTTACCGTGCACTGTGGTGCTGGTGTCCTTCATTACGACATGGCCCGAAGGCAACACTTGGATGCTTTAATGTGGGGAAGAGCCATCGGGAAACTGGAAGAAGGACGAATTGTTTCACATGCATGACGAACCACAGGCACTGCTGCCCAAGCGAGAGGAGGTGGCCGACCACAGCCAATTACAGCAGCAGACGACTGCTACATTTTGCAACAAGCAAGAAGCGACCCATGCCAAAAAGCGCCTGTAACTGCAACCGAATTTAACGGGACGGGTAGGCACGCAATATCAAGCTCCACAGTGGCACGGAAACTGCAAGGGGGTGGTCTCTTTGCCAGACAACCAGTGCGTTGTGTTCCGTTGACACTCGCACATCGGCGGCACCCTTAGCGGTGGTGTCAGGAGTAAAGAGAGTGGACAAATGAGAAGTGGAGCACGTGCTCTTCTACATGATTCTAGACTTACCCACGTATGGCGAGTGATGGAACACGTTATGGAGCCAGGGACATTGTCGAACATGACCGTTTTGGTGGTCCAGTTGTTATGCTGTGCGGAGGCGTAATGTTGCATGGAAGTACTGACCGCCAAATCTTTGAAAACGGTAAACGCACCAGACAGTAATATGATGACACTGTTTTCTTTCCCCAGTGCCTCTTTTCAGTGCTGCATTCGGCACTGACTTCATCTTTATAGATCATAACGTGCGATCGTATGGAACTGCGCAGGTAGAGGAGCTCATGGAACGAGAGAATATTCGACGAATGGACTGGTCTGGCCCCTCCCTCGACTCAAATCCCATCGAGAACCTGTGGGATGCGTTGGGGTGACGCACACCAACACATCCAGATGCACCTGCGACCGTCTAGCAGTTGTCAAACGCGCTGGCAGAGGAATGGAACGCCATACCACAAGACCCCTTACCAACTGAGTGGGTAGGGTGGGAGCAACGTGCAGAGAATGCATTGCCATCGGTGGTCATGACACACGATGTTACGAACCATGTCTAGCCTTTTCTAATGTCCAGGGCACCACCATACACCGCGGCGACCTCAGTGTAATTATTATCTTTGAAGGGAAATATCATTTGTATTTCTTTTGGTCACCTTCTGTAATATTCCTTCTATGTGTGGTCCAAGGTTCATCGCGCTGTGTTACTTGGAAGTGACCAATCATGCGAAAGCTACTTTCCTCTTTAAATTTTGCACTCCACTGTAGTATCTTTAAAGCAGTGGGGTGAGTAGGTGCTAGACAAAAAATTCTCCTTTTTTTCGAACGTTTGAAAAATTCAGTATTTGTAATTCTACCTCGTTAAACCACATTTTATGCATTAAAAGTTGGCACAATGGTTTTATTTACATGTTGTTGTTGTTGTGGTCTTCAGTCCTGAGATTGGTTTGATGCAGCTCTCCATGCTACCCTATCCTGTGCAAGCTTCTTCATCTCCCAGTACTTACTGCAACCTACATCCTTCTGAATCTGCTTAATGTATTCATCTCTTGGTCTCCCTCTACGATTTTCACCCTCCACGCTTCCCCCCAATGCTAAATTTGTGATCCCTTGATGCCTCAGAACATGTCCTACCAACTGGTCCCTTCTTGTCAAGTTGCGCCACAAACTTCTCTTTTCCCCAATCCTATTCAATTCCTCCTCATTAGTTATGTGATCTACCAATCTAATCTTCAGCATTCTTCTGTAGCACCACAATCGAAAGCTTCTATTCTCTTCTTGTACAAACTATTTACATGTTTTATTCTATTATGGTGTGCTGTGCCTTTTATAAACTTGTGCGCAATAATTTACTTTCCACTGCTAAGAAACCTCCTCTAAAATAGTTCTTTGATATAGTCTCGTATCAAATGACGCATGCCGTTGAGTGTAATGCTTGGATAACCCAAATTCTCTCAAAATCTGACAGTTATTGGATGCATTGAGGTTAGTGATGGTATAGTTCATCTAGTGTCATTTTGCGCATTATTTACGGAAAGTAAGTTTGTCTTTCAGGTTCCAAATTCTAGTGTATTCTTTATTGTTTAACCTATTCAGATACGGGCCAACGGCTTTGCCGCAATGGTAACACTGGTTCCCGTCAGATCACCGAAGTTAAGCGCCGTCGGGCTGGGCCAGCACTTTGATGGGTGACCATCCGGTCTGCCGAGCGCTGTTGGCAAGCGGGGTGCACTCAGCCCTCGTGAGGCAAACTGAGGAGCTGCTTGACTGAGAAGTAGCGGCTCCGGTCTCGGAAACTGACATACGGTCGGGAGAGCGGTGTGCTGGCCACAGGCCCCTCCGTATCCGCATCCAGTGACGCCTGTGGGATCCGGATGACACGGCGGCCAGTCAGTGCCTTTGGGCCTTCATGGCCTGTTCGGGAGGAGTTTTGGAGTTACTCAATACGCCAGTGTCCGTGTTTTACTCTGCCGAAAGTTGCAGTGTTGTTTGCAGCACAACGTATAGTTCGTCTTTCCCGCTCCGTCACTCACCCCATGGTTGCCCATGTGTTGGGCTTTGGCAGGTGCGGCCTACTTCTTACATTGCAGCTTCGCCCCCCCCCCCCCCCCTCCCGTCCTCACCCGTACTCCGTCCCCCAGACTTGGTCAGGATGTGATGTGGCGAAAAAGTATAGATTAGGTATTTTACTGGCTGGCATAGTCCTATGCGCGAAATTTTGATCTATTGTGAGTTCTAAACTTAATAAATTTATACTAGGCGGTCATTTCACGCTCCAAGCTGAAGTAAGTCATGGGAGTGAAGTTGTTTGTATGTACGAGTCGACTGTATGGAATCGCCGAAGTGATATAAATGTGGAGACATAAGAATGGCTGGAAGGAGATATCGTGCTTAGACGTGCCCGTGACCGCACCGTGGCCGAAGTTGCCCGATTTGTTGGTGTATCAACCCTGACCGTCCAACGTGTGTGCTAGAAATAGCAACTATTTAACAGCGCGTAAGAACATTGCTCCTAAAAAGGTCCTAACCGACGGGAACCGAAGATTGGTGTCGTGCCTTGTCAGTGACAGTCGGTTTCAAACCGGATGGGAATTGCTGGTGTCAGTGAATGAACATCTCAACCAATTTCGCGAGCGACCTTTGAGAAAGTGAACGATAGGGGTCGGGAATCTCGAAAAAAAGGTCGTGCCTCAGAGCGGCACATTAAGCTGCACGTCTGTAGTGGGCCAAACAGTACAGAAACTGGAAAGCAACTGACTGGAGGCGTGAAGTGTAGTTCGACGAGTCGCTGTTATGGTTCTTTTCAAACGATCCAAGGCGTCGAGTGCACCGACAGTTCAACGGCGTGTTTAACCCGCCGTACAGTGTAGCCCAAAAGATTTATACATTATTTAATCGTCCTTAAACTCCAAATTAATTGACAGAAATGTCTCATTTTTGATAGTTTAAAAGTTAATTTTTCTGGCAGTCGCCACATACGAGTTGTTCTGTTTTGTTACGTGACAGTCGCCACTCAAGCGTTGTCTTGTTTTCTTACAGTCTGTTCCACAAGAAAGTGTACACCATTGTCTGTATGAAATAAAATACGCTTTTACAAACATATGTTTACATGAAAATACATGTAATTACTAATTGCACTACCGAGCGAGGTGGCGCAGTGGTTAGCACACTGGACTCGCATTCGGGAGGACGACGGTTCAATCCCGCGTCCGGCCATCCTGATTTAGGTTTTCCGTGATTTCCCTAAATCGATCCAGCCAAATGCCGCGATGGTTCTTTTAAAGGGCACGGCTAATTTACTTCTCCGTGCTTCCCTAAACGGATGAGACCGATGACCTCGCTGTCTGGTCTCCTCCCCTACAACAACCCAACCAACCTATTGCACAATTACCTAAAAGTTAATCCAATCGTCGCTATTATCGAATATAGCTTGACACCTTTTTGGCATGGTTTTCACGAGATTTACTGCATATTCTCTCGGTAACGATCTCCAAATCGCCCTGATTTTATATGAAAGCTGCTTCAAAGTATATATTGGCTTTCCTTTAAGCTTCATCTCTATATAAATTTGCGACTGGATTTGCATCCGTAGACATTTCAGGCCAATCCATCGTGGACGTCCCATTTTCCTGTTTCCACGCTGTATGGAGACGGCTGCGGTATTTCGGATCGTTATCCCCTTGAAGCACCCAGTTTGCCTCGTTCGAACCAAATAGCTTCTTAACGGACCTCAGAAGGCATTTTTGATAAATATTGTACATTCTTTCTGCGTTTAAATTGGCTATAAATAAGTGCAAATAGTCACATCGCGCACGTTAGCCGTCTCTCCGGTAAATCATCCACGCTTTCAACCTCTAAATATCGTTTCAGCCACTTCGCAACGAATATCTTTGGCTTTCTAAGAAGTTTATCGGCGGCTCTATATGAAAGCATTGGTCCCTCCGGTTGATTTACAAAGAACATTGCCTCGTGACGCTTCAGATACATTGGTCTCATTTTAAACTCGAACCGAGAAAACAAAACATTCAACTCTCGCACTGTTTGTCTATATACACTGTGCGTAAGATCATTGATTACGGATTTGAGACCACTACCAGAGATGTCACTACGGTAGTTACATTTGAAATTATGGCTACACTTTCTTGTGGGACGGAATGTCTGCCATAGTCGCCACATAAGCGTTTCTTCTTTTCTTTGGGTTGAGTACAGTAGCCAAATAAGTGTTGGTTTACTATCAGTAACGTGAGTAAACGTGGATGGTGCAACGCTAACATTCGATGAAAGTAAGGTAGTTTTGAAGAGCTACATTAAGTGCAAAAACCTTAATGAGATTAAACGCTAATCACGAAATGAGATCCAGAGCCACAGGCACATGTAACGAGTCCACGCATTCGAGACAAATATGAAGTTAGAAGCAGTGTTTAAGGTGACACAAACAACGTTTTGCACGACGTGTAACGGCAACAAGTCCTGCGAACTCCTGCGCTGTGTTACAACAATTCGCTCGCTCAACACACAAATCTGCGAGACAGTGTGCCCGTGAAACCAGGGTGAGTCCGTCAAGTGTTCAGCGCATTCTGGTGACTGTGCAGTGAACGAGGACGATACAGATAGTGGAAAGTAAAATTATATGTGGTTTAATGGCCTAATCCACAGCAATGAAGTTTTTGCAGAGATGATTGTGTGATCTGATTCTTGCCAATTTAGCTCGATGGTACAATAAACCGCCAAAGTTGCGATTACTGGGCCTTCGCACAAATTCGCATATCAGTGTGGAGAAAGCCGTGAATACACTCCTGGAAATTGAAATAAGAACACCGTGAATTCATTGTCCCAGGAAGGGGAAACTTTATTGACACATTCCTGGGGTCAGATACATCACATGATCACACTAACAGAACCACAGGCACATAGACACAGGCAACAGAGCATGCACAATGTCGGCACTAGTACAGTGTATATCCACCTTTCGCAGCAATGCAGGCTGCTATTCTCCCATGGAGACGATCGTAGAGATGCTGGATGTAGTCCTGTGGAACGGCTTGCCATGCCATTTCCACCTGGCGCCTCAGTTGGACCAGCGTTCGTGCTGGACGTGCAGACCGCGTGAGACGACGCTTCATCCAGTCCCAAACATGCTCAATGGGGGACAGATCCGGAGATCTTGCTGGCCAGGGTAGTTGACGTACACCTTCTAGAGCACGTTGGGTGGCACGGGATACATGCGGACGTGCATTGTCCTGTTGGAACAGCAAGTTCCCTTGCCGGTCTAGGAATGGTAGAACGATGGGTTCGATGACGGTTTGGATGTACCGTGCACTATTCAGTGTCCCCTCGACGATCACCAGTGGTGTACGGCCAGTGTAGGAGATCGCTCCCCACACCATGATGCCGGGTGTTGGCCCTGTGTGCCTCGGTCGTATGCAGTCCTGATTGTGGCGCTCACCTGCACGGCGCCAAACACGCATACGACCATCATTGGCACCAAGGCAGAAGCGACTCTCATCGCTGAAGAGGACACGTCTCCATTCGTCCCTCCATTCACGCCTGTCGCGACACCACTGGAGGCGGGCTGCACGATGTTGGGGCGTGAGCGGAAGACGGCCTAACGGTGTGCGGGACCGTAGCCCAGCTTCATGGAGACGGTTGCGAATGGTCCTCGCCGATACCCCAGGAGCAACAGTGTCCCTAATTTGCTGGGAAGTGGCAGTGCGGTCCCCTACGGCACTGCGTAGGATCCTACGGTCTTGGCGTGCATCCGTGCGTCGCTGCGGTCCGGTCCCAGGTCGACGGGCACGTGCACCTTCCGCCGACCACTGGCGACAACATCGATGTACTGTGGAGACCTCACGCCCCACGTGTTGAGCAATTCGGCGGTACGTCCACCCGGCCTCCCGCATGCCCACTATACGCCCTCGCTCAAAGTCCGTCAACTGCACATACGGTTCACGTCCACGCTGTCGCGGCATGCTACCAGTGTTAAAGACTGCGATGGAGCTCCGTGTGCCACGGCAAACTGGCTGACACTGACGGCGGCGGTGCACAAATGCTGCGCAGCTAGCGCCATTCGACGGCCAACACCGCGGTTCCTGGTGTGTCCGCTGTGCCGTGCGTATGATCATTGCTTGTACAGCCCTCTCGCAGTGTCCGGAGCAAGTATGGTGGGTCTGACACACCGGTGTCAATGTGTTCTTTTTTCCATTTCCAGGAGTGTATATCGGGAGTGAATGTGTGATGTGGGTTATCAAGCCGTTCTTCCTTGTCGGTAGAGTTACCGTTGAGGTGTACCTACAGAAGCTTCAGACATCCATTTTACCTGCCATCTGTGAGTTGTATGAGGGCGAAAGATTTTACTTTCAACAAGATGGAGTCCCATCGTACTGCCATAATCATGACAGGGAGTACCTCAACGAAAATCTACACGCAAGACGGATAGACCAAAGAGATGTTGTCGAGCAACCACAACGTTCTCCAGACTTAACGTCTCTGGACCTTTATGTAAGAGGAACTCTACAGGACGTCGTTTATCGACAAAAACCAAACACACTGGATGAACTTAAAGAATGCATCGAACTTTCGTGTGCAGATATCCAACTTTACACGTTTCAGGCGGGAGTTTGTGCAGCAAAAAAATGGTTCAGATGGCTCTGAGCACTATGGGACTTAACATCTGAGGTCATCAGTCCCCTAGAACTTAGAACTACTTAAACCTAACTAACCTAAGGGCATCACACACATCCATGCCCGACGCAGGATTCGAACCTACGACCGTAGCGGTCGCGCGGTTCCAGACTGCAGCGCCTAGAACCGCTCGGCCACTCCGGTCGGCTTAGGACATTCGTCGAGTAGTCCAACGAAAAAATGTTCAATCTGAACAGTGTTATCGGCTAGTTAATTCTGTGGATTATGAAGGATAGAATGAAGTTAAATAAGTCTCTACAGTTCCTCAGCGACAAGATGAGTCCATAAACAACAACGGCAAATCTGGACAAAATAAAAGCCTTCGTTCGTACTTCGGATGAGTGACTGCTGAAGAGGAGTGGCTCTGGGATCCTTGATGCGCCGAACCCATCCTACGTGCTTTACTAGCCGCTTTGATTCATGAATAGTTTGCGTCGAGAGAGGAAATAAAGACCCGAAATCTCTAGCAGCAATGTACATCAATAAGGTACTTGTTGTTTTGCGGCCCGCATCTCGTGGTCGTGCGGTAGCGTTCTCGCTTCCCACGCCCGGGTTCCAGCGTTCGATTCCTGGCGGGGTCAGGGATTTTCTCTGCCTCGTGATGGCTGGGTGTTGTGTGCTGTCCTTAGTTAGGTTTAAGTAGTTCTAAGTTCTAGGGGACTGATGACCATAGATGTTAAGTCCCATAGTGCTCAGAGCCATTTGAACCATTTTTTTTTGTTTTGCGAATGGAATCGGAAACCTTACATCTAATGGCTCGTATTCCTTCGTTTGCCACCAGCCAGTCCTTGTACGTTGTAAATTCACTGCAGAAGCTGATCCCCACTGTGTTTCACAAAAGTCAACTGCCAACACATCCGGCTTGGCCAGTGAATCGAATTCGTCACAGCAACGGTTCTAATTCATTTATTCAGCCAATGTCATTATCGTAGATAAAAGTGAGCCCCAATATGTCTCAGGAACATCAACGGTATATGATCAATAATAAAATGTCATGCATGAGGTTTTCACTCTGCAGCGGAGTGTGCGCTGATATGAAACTTCCTGGCAGATTAAAACTGTGTGCGAGACCGAGACTCGAACTCGGGACCTTTGCCTTTCGCGGGAAAGTGCTCTGCCAACTGAGCTACCCAAGCACGACTCACGCTCCCTCCTCACGGCTTTACTTCTGCTAGTACGCCAGACAGGGTGTGAGTCGTGCTTGGGTAGCTCAGTTGGCCGCCGGCACTAGCTCAGCGTTTTCGGTCAGAGGGTAACATGCCCTCTGTAATAAAAAAACTGAGGTAACAAATCAACAACGAACTTAAATAGATGTCTTACGACGTCCGCCCCGAGCAGATGCAACGAACTAAAGCGAACAAAATGAAAAAAAAAGAAAAAGAAAATTGGCACAGCACTTTCCCGCCAAAGGTAAAGGTCCCGAGTTCGAGTCTCGGTCTGGCACACAGTTTTAATCTGCCAGGAAGTTTGAAAAGTCAAGACTTTTCAGACTCCTAATGCTTGAGGCTACGAGATCTCCAAGTGTATCAAAAATATGTATTCATGATAGAAAGTGAAAGACTTGACAAGAATTTTGATATAATTGTTAGCGTTTTTTCTTAATTTAAATTTTTCTCGTGTTTAGAATTTATCATTACGATTACAGGTTTTGAGAGATAAATAAAATACAGGTACTTGCATATTTTAGATCTGTCCGTTGCAAATGTTAATAATGTAGCAAATGTTTCGTAGCTCACAGTAAGCCTTAACAGGAATGTTGGCTCTGATAAACAAACCCACAGGACAGTCAAAAAATGGTTCAAATGGCTCTGAGCACTATGGGACTTAACATCTATGGTCATCAGTCCCCTAGAACTTAGAACTACTTAAACCGAACTAACCTAAGGACATCACACAACACCCAGCCATCACGAGGCAGAGAAAATCCCTGACCCCGCCGGGAATCGAACCCGGGAACCCGGGCGTGGGAAGCGAGAACGCTACCGCACGACCACGAGATGCGGGCCCACAGGACACTCAGACAGATGAATTTAAGCAGGAGCTGCAGTTTGATCGCTGGGGTAGCCTGTGTAATTCTTCGTAGAGACGAATGGAATCAGTTGTGCCCACACTTTGAGGAAGAGTCCTTCTACTTGGGTGTGGGGCAAGCGCATGCGCACGGCGACTAGTCGCAGGACCCACAGGTGTAAAGGCAGCTGTATAAAATTTGTGGACTATTCAGAACAACGCGTGAAGCTTAGCACTCATCATTTCCATAGTTTGGTAGACCTGCGGCATCTAATCATCAGTGCGTGGCTTCCGCTGGGTATGGTATTCCTGAAGAAACTTGTGGCCTCCGTTCACCGCGGAACTAAGACCGTTATCAAAGCGTAAGTAGGCTGTTTTTTTTTTTTTTTTTTGGTAACGCCACGTAGCGCTCTACATGAAAATCACTGACTCTGCTGTGTGAAGTCTGTGGCTGGTTTGCATTGTTGCTATTGTAGTGTTGGGCAGTTGGCTGTTAACAGCGCGTAGCGTTGCGCAGTTGGAGGTGAGCCGCCAGCAGTGGTGAATGTGGGGAGGAGAGATGGCGGAGTTTGAGAGCGGACGATCTGGACGTGTATCCATCAGAAAGAGTAAATTTGTAATACTGGATATCATGAACTGATATATATATATTATGACTTTTGAACACTAGTAAGGTAAATACATTGCTTGTTCTCTATCAAAATCTTTCATTTGTTAAGTATGCCTATCAGTAGTTAGAATCCTTTGTTTAGTTGGCAGTATTGGCGATCGCTGTATTGCAGTAGTTCGAGTAACGAAGATTTTTGTGAGGTAAGTGATTCTTGAAAGGTATAGGTTATTGGTAGTCAGGGCCATTCTCTTGTAGGGATTATTGAAAGTTAGATTGCGTTCCGCTAAAATATATTGTGTGTCAATTTATTGATGATCAGAATAAGTAAAGAGAGAAATGTTCAGTTTTATTCAGCTGTTTGAAAAACAAATAGCGTAAGTGGTTTATCAGCTCAGTAATTTATAATTTTTCTAAGGGGATGTTTGACTTTTTGTCCCGTGTTGTTATGGGGACAGATAACAGAGCTGACACCTGTGGTGGGTGCGTTGTGTTTCAGGCGCGGCAGACAGTGGGAAGGCGGCCCCCTGCCCGGAGCCGCTGTACGAGTGCCCCAACACTAACGTCACCTACCTGCTCTACATGCCCGGGTGAGTCCCGCCTGCAGTCGCTCGCAGAGGGTAGTTCCTGTGAGAGAGCAGCATCAAACACTACGTCTACCGTAGCCTTTGTGGTCTCATTACCTCATGGATTCATCTTCTCATTCTTCCTTGTAATTTTACACAGGGCAGTTCCGTCACGATGTTACAAACTTTCAGGGCCGATGGAGAAGGGTAAATGTATCGATCTGAGATAAGGGGCCCTGGTTCAGAAACGAGCCAGTCGAAAGTTAGACACTAAAATCGTTCTGCAGTACAGTTTGAGACGCTGCGTTGACGATCAACAATCGTATTAAATTGACTGAACTAGCAAATTGCGACTGTGTTTCCGTATGAGCCGTAGAATGTTCCGGAACAAATTTGTGCGGTCCTTGGTCTCCAACCTGGTTGCGCGGTTGTCGCGAGCTTCCGGCTTAACTACGTGGGCTGTCCGTGCACACGTCCAGGAGGGGTGCGAGCACGAGAAAGGGAAGGCATCAGGGCCAGTGGAGAACTGGGCCGCTACGCGGAGGTGCTCGGATAAGAGAAGGCTCGCGATAAGCCGGAAATCCGAGTTCCAGCACCGATACCGCACAAATTTTCATTTGCTTTGGAATATTCTACAGCTAATGCGAAGCCACAACCGCAATTTTCGAACTAATTTTCAAGAAAATCGTTGTGATAACTTGCTGGTTACTACCCGCGTTCCTGGAACATATTCCACTTCCACCTGCCATCTGTCAACGGTTCGAGCATGATGGGAGTCCAACCTCACTTTAGACTGAGGTTTCTTGAACACCTGGGTCAGATATTCCCTGAAAAGTGGATAGACTGGACGGTCCTGTTTCGTGGCAAGCACATTCACCTGATCTCACACCGATTTTTATTTCTTCATGGGGCCGTGCGGAAAGCCTTGTGTACGAGGCGCCTACCGAGACTGAAAAGCATCTTGCGGCAAGTATTCTCTCTGCCTGCGACACTTTCGAAATGACACCAGGGAATGAGAAGAGTGAGACTAATCTTTGTACAATCCTACGCCTGCGCTGACGTTGGGAACGCCATTTAGAACAACTGACGTAAATGTAGGAGCTTGGGAAGCTTGTGCAGGTATCCAAGCCTTCTCTTCACTCTCTCATGGGACCACCTGATGTTGAAACTGAAAGCAGAAAATAGAGTGGAGAAATGTTAAAGTTCTCATTTGAAAATGCATTCACACACTAGCATACTACTAGACTCACACATGAGAGATGTTGATGTAAGCGTACCCAGCACTGGAAAACAATTAAGACTACTTGGAGGAAATAAGTCTCCAGGGCGGGCCGAATTCCAGTTAGATTTTACGTGGTGTACTCTACGGTATCAGTCTCTACCTCAGCTCGTAATCATCGAGAACTTCTTACGTAGGGAACAGTACCGTGTAACTGAGAAGAGGCGCTGGTCGCTTCTGTCTACAGAAAGGGTGAAGGAATTACTCACCAATATCGCTGATGTCTTTCTGTTGTACATTCTGAGATCAAATATTGTAATGTTCCTGTAGAAACATGGGGATTTACTTGAGGAATCAGCAGGGATTCAAGAAAAAATCCATTCATGTCGAACGCAACTTGCTTTATTCACACTGGAGTCTTTCTGAGAGTAGCAGCAGGTAAACAGAGAGATTCGGACTTCTCTAGATTCCGGAGAGGCGGCTGACACTGCTGCACGTCGCCAGTTAGTACATCTATAGATGTAGATGTAGATGTAGAAGATACCACAATACGGTGTATCTTCACACAAATACGATTGCACCAACGAATATCCAACTAATAGAACGCAGTACATAATACTGGGCGGGGATCGTTCAAAAGAGACAGAGTGTGGCCCAAGGAAGCGTGACAGCAGCTCCAACGTTATCAAGGTGCATACACAACTTATCAGTCTGGATTGGGAACACTACCAGTTTGTTCGTTTAAGTTACTAATAACTACCGGAAAGTATCGTCGTTCGTAGGTGGTAAAAAAGAGTTGGACAAAATGTCCAAGCAGTGTAATGAATGGCAATTCTCTTAAAATGTGGATAAATGCAAGAGTATGCCTGTAGCACACTATTACAAAATAAGTGGTGAACAAGTGGAGCACATAACATAAATACACTATAAAAAAAGGCGCACCACGAAGGAATTGTCCGAATGGGACGAAAATCAGTATATGTTATATATACAGGGTGGTCCATTGATCTTGACCGGGCAAAATATCTCAAGAAATAAGCGTAAAACGAAAAGACTACAAAGAACGATACTTGTCTAGCTTGAAGGGGGAAACCAGATGGCGCTATGGTTGGCCCGCTAGATGGCGCTGCCATAGATCAAACTGATATCAACTGTGTTTTTTTAAAAATAGGAGCCCCCATTTTTTATTACATATTCGTATAGTACGCAAAGAAATATGAATGTTTTAGTTGGACCACTTTTTTCGCTTTGTGATAGATAGCGCTGTAATACTCACAAACATATGGCTCACAACTTTAGACGAATTAAATTAAATTAAATTAAACTAAAATACAGAACGTAGGTACGTTTGAACATTTTATTTCGGTTGTTCCAATGTGATACATGTACCTTTGTGAACTTATCATTACTGAGAACGCATGCTGTTACAGCGTGATTACCTCTAAATACCACATTAATGCAATAAATGCTCAAAATGATGTCCGCCAATCTCAGTGCATCTGACAATACGTGTAACGACATTCCTCTCAACAGCGAGTAGTTCGCACATGCATTGACAATGCGCTGACGCATGTTGTCAGGCGTTGTCGGTGGATCACGATAGCAAATATCCTTCAACTTTCCCCACAGAAAGAAATCGGGGGACGTCAGATCCGGTGAACGTGCGGCCCATGGTATGGTGCTACGACGACCAATCCACCTGTCATGAAAAATGCTATTCAATTCCGCTCCACCGCACGCGAGTTATGTGCCGGACATTCATCATGTTGGAAGTACATCGCCATTCTGTCATGCAGTCAAACATCTTGTAACAACATCGGTAGAACATTACGTAAGAAATCAGCATACATCACACCATTTAGATTGCCATCGATAAAATGGGGGCCAATTATCCTTCCTCCCATAATGCCGCACCATACACTAACACGCCAAGGTCGCTGATGTTCCACTTGTCGCAGCCATCGTGGATTTTCCGTTGGCCAATAGTGCATATTATGTCGGTTTACGTTAGCGCTCTTGGTGAATGAAGCTTCGACGCTAAATAGAACGCGTGCAAAAAATCTGTCCTTCCGTAGTTTCTCTTGTGTCCAGCGAGAGAACTGTACACGACGTTCAAAGTCGTCGCCATGCAATTCCTGGTGCATATAAATATGGTACGGGTGCAATCGATGTTGATGTAGCATTCTCAACACCGACGTTTGTGAGATTCCCGATTCTCGCGCAATTTGTCTGCTACTGATGTGCGGATTAGCCGCGACAGCAGCGAAAACACCTACTTGGGCATCATCAGTTGTTGCAGGTCGTGGTTCACGTTTCACATGTGGCTGAACACTTCCTGTTTCCTTAAATAACGTAAGTATCCGGCGAACGGTCCGGACACTTGGATGATGTCGTCCAGGATACTGAGCAACATACATAGCACACGTCCGTTGGGCATTTTGATCACAATAGCCTTACATCAACACGATATCGACCTTTTCCGCAATTGGTAAACGGTCCATTTTAACACGGGTAATGTATCACGAACCAAATACCGTCCACACTGGCGGAATGTTACGTGATGCCACGTACTTATACGTTTGTGACTATTACAGCGCCATCTATCACAAAGCGAAAAAAGTGGTCCAACTAAAACATTCATATTTCTTTACGTACTACACGAATATATAATAAAAATGGCGGTTCCTATTTAAAAAAAACGCAGTTGATATCCGTTTGACGTATGGCAGCGCCATCTAGCGGGCCAACCATAGCGCCATCTGGTTTCCCCCTTCAAGCTAGACGAGTTTCGTTCTTTGTAGTTTCTTTCGTTTGATGCTTATTTCGTGAGATATTTGGCCGAGTCACTATCAATGGACCACCGTGTGTATAAAGACACACAAATGAGTACCATTTCAGAAAAATTGAGATATTCAAGAGGAAGAGTTTCACAAAGTGAGCAAGTCAATAATGCGTTGGTCCACCTTTGGCCCTTATGCAAGCAATTATTCGGCTTGACGCTGATTGATGCAGTTTTCGATATCCTCCCGAGGGATATCGTGCCAAATTCTGTCCAACTGAAGCGTTAGATCGTCAAAATTGGGTGGTTGGAGGGCTCTACCCATAATGCTGCAAATGTTCTTGATTGGGGAGAGATCCGGGTACTTTGTTGGCCAAGACTGCGCGAAGAGAAGCAGAAAAACTCTCGCCACAGGCAGGCGGGCATTATGTTGAAATGCGAGCCCAGGATCGCTCGCTATGAATGGGAACGAAACGTTGCGTAGAATATCGTCGAAGGACCGCTGTGCTGTGTGGCTGCCACAGATGGCAACCAAAGGGGCCCTGCTACGTAAAGAAATGGCAGCGGAGACCATGACCGCCGGTCGTCGGACCGTGTGCCGTATGGCGGAAGACAGTCAGGTTGCTATCGCACATGTTTCCGTGTCACCTCTTCGCTGGCAATCGGAGTTCCGTTGGAAGCAGGACTCACCACTGATGACAGTTCTACACCAGTCAATGAGATAATTCCTTCGTGATGCGTGTTTCTTTGTCTTAAAGCGTACTAGTTTTAGGGTAACTCGTTTTGTTTTTCATTTTCGTACAAGCCACATCATACAAACGTTTGAGCGACGAAGAGAAAGTGATGAGATATCCCACTTTCTCCAGATGCTTCCATAACGCACATCTGTTCGTGTAATAAGAAGCCTTTTCGAGGATTACAAATGCAGTGAGAGGTTCCAGTTGGTATTCTTTTCTCTTTCCATTCAGCTAAAAAAAAAAATATAATTATTATCACGCTATTAATATAAAATTAATAAATGTAATTTAATCGATAATGCTAGTACTAGAACGGTCAAAGCGTAAGTTAAGTGATCTCAGTTTAATTATCAGCGGTAAATGAGGCGCTGCCTCGTGCAGGAATCCGGATCGCCCCCCGAAGGATGTGGACGAGTCTACGGCAGGCTCGGTGCGGCTGTACGGGCTGGCGCTCAAGGTGCTGGTCCACGACTTCGGCGGCGGGCCGGACGACACCTTCAACAGGATGCTGCGCAACGGTGAGTGCCAGAGTGTGTGTGTGCGTGTGTGTCCGGAGGCCGGCGCAGCCACCGTACTACACACACAGCCGGTAGGAGCGTGTGGCCAGCTAGAAATGTGCGTCTGCCCGCCGGTGTCTCCCAGCAAGTAGCGGATTGCGACGTAGCTCCTGCCCGGGGGCTGGCGATTCAAACGACCACTAGTCTGAACCTCCAAGAAAGTATGTAGTGTGCCACAGGTCTGCTGCCGACACCATCTCCATCGTCCTCATTATGATAATTTCTGGTAAAATCTACTGAGTTATTAGGTCGTGTCATAATCCCATTCTACAATACTAAGCATTTCAGCAACTCTGCTGGACCTATTTTTAGGAGTCTTCTGGTGTTACCCAGTGGCTGAACACTGTCGGAAAAACAGTTGAATGTCGCGAGCTCTTTCTTCTTATCTCGTGTTTTCTACTGAAAATCTCGTGCTTGTACTCTTGTTAACTTTACTATTACAAACATCGCCTAAACTTTATTTTTTTAAAAATTGGTCCTGTGCGCAACAAATAACTTACTTGGTCTTTCTGATGCCACTGCTTGATCTGCTGCATTCTATTATTTAACAAATACATAAAAAAACCTATTATTCACGCTGAGTGCAATGCAAGTTCTGTAAGGTGGCTCCTGCAGTTGCTGCGGCTGCTGCTTACTACAAATACATGTAATTCAAGAGAAAGGGTTTGGTTCAAATGGAAATGGTTCAAATGGCTCTGAGCACTATGGGACTCAACATCTTAGGCCATAAGTCCCCTAAAACATAGAACTACTTAAACCTAACTAACCTAAGGACATCACACACACCCATGCCCGAGGCAGGATTCGAACCTGCGACCGTAGCAGTCCCGCGGTTCCGGACTGCAGCGCCAGAACCGCTAGACCACCGCGGCCGGCAAGGGTTTGGTCAAATCTAAACTCGATAAATGATAACCCAAACAAAAAACTATATTCGGAAAGCGATTTTTTCTCATTCAATTAACAAAACGCTAGAAACTCTTTGAACAATCGCTTCGTATGAAAATCTGCCTCCAGTGGCATTAAAGCAATATTACAAATTAATCAAACTCTCGAGACAGACTGAAATACTTCTCAATTAAATACCTAGTGAAACAATTCCCTGACAAGTACAAAAGAAATCAATGACAAAAATCAGTACTTAATCTATTCGCCTAACAATAGTTTCCCTTAAGAATTCAACTCCTATCATTATCAAAATTACCGTCTGGTGCTACGCACATACACAAACCCTTTACTTTAAATTAATAAGCGCGCTGCAAATTATAAAAAATATCAACTCAGTACCAAATCCTTAGTCGCTGCTGGCAGACACAGCAGTACGGCAGCTCGGCGACGACCCCTCGCCCAACACACGTGCGCACCACAGCAGGCGGGCTCCTACACTGGCTTCCAAACTTCCGCTAGTTAATCTGTGCGCTGCGAGGCGCGACAACAATATCTTAGATTCCAGAGCTTATGTATGCGCGCTGTAGCCAACCTTTACATCCTAAGAGAGTATTGCCAACTCTCACAGTGTCGCCTCCTCTTTAAAAAAGCCTGTTTTCTTGCGCTTTTCTGGAGAATCGCAGTTAATGGCCTTTCCACTGGCGGATTGTGGTCGTTGGGTAGCTGATAACAGGAAACGAGAGATATGGGGAATGTTATCAAAATATTATTGATGGCTCTGAGCACTATGGGACATAACTTCTGAGGTCATTGGTCCCTAGAACTTAGAACTACTTAAACCTAACTAACCTAAGGACATCACACACATCCGTGCCCGAGGCAGGATTTGAACCTGCGACCGTGGCGGTGGCGCGGTTCCGGACTGAAGCGCCTAGAACCGCTCGGCCACTCCGGCCGGCAAATATTGATTTCGTGCTCCTGAGGTTCCTTTCTGACGGTTGTTTAATTCCACGCTTGGCGTGGCCTGCGAATTGCTTCCTTGACAGCGGGTAGCCACGAAGCAGGAAGGTAGTAGCCGTCGTCTCAGTTGCAGTTGTACAAATTTTTTGAGATTCCGAGGACCTCACGGACTTTCCTTCTATGAATATTACTTTCTTTGACTAACACCCAAACTCCATAAGCTGGTCACACTCTTCTTGGTGCTTCACTATCACAGAGTTTGGTTTGCGTTCGTGCCCTTTAACGTGTTTTTTATTGTTCTCCTCGCATCTCCTATACATGCTTTGCCACAAGCACACGTCACTTCATAGACTCCTGCAGTGTGTACGAGATCAGACAGTACCAGGTGGAAAAAGTCTTTTATTTTATATTGACTTATAGATGTATTGTTTATACCACTGTTCCGAAGGAGTTTGTCCATTTTCTCGGTTAGCGTTGTAACAAACGTTAACTTAACAAAGGTAGACTCCCTGGTCTTCTTTTTTAAGTTATGATCACTGCTTCTGGTGAAGGCCCTAATTATGGAAAGGTCGTCACAGCGGTCGGCCGTCAACATTTCCCTATATAATAATAATGTCGTGTGGCTAGGGCATCCCGTCAGGTAGACCGTTCGCCTGGTGCAAGCCTTACGATTTGACGCCACTTCGGTGACTTGCGCGTCGATGGGGATGAAATGATGATGATTAGGACAACACAACACCCAGTCCCTGAGCGGAGAAAGTCTCCGACCCAGTAGGGAATCGAACCCGGGACCTTAGGATTGACATTCCGTCACGCTGACGACTCAGCTACCGGGGGCGGACAACATTGCCCTCTGACTGCACTCTCTTATTGTCTGCTATACAGATTGAATCCGAAGACAGACTGTTCAGGACTGATTGATTCTGGACTGTGTGGTGGTGCGAAGTGAAGTCTAAACACATTACCTGACAGAAAAATGAAGCACATAGGAGGGGTGGAGGAAACGAGATGAACCTTCATGGCTCGAGAGGGTATGTCGTGCTGTTTCGGTCATTAGAAAATCCACCTGTGCCGTCAGAGTTGTTACTTATTTTCTACCAGCCGAGACCTGGAGTCATACCCGATGGCTCGCCACACCGTGCCAGCAGGGATCAGCACCGCTGCGCCTCTGCAAAACACTGGAAGAATGGGGCGTTTCCCTTCAGGTCGCCGACAGTGGTTACCTAGGGTGGTGCAGGACGACGATTCATCGCTGAACACGGTGTGGCATCAGCCATTAGCAGTCCGTGCTGCCTGGTCACGGGAGCACCGCAACGGCAGCCTAAGCCTGGGACGACATTTCCCTAGTCCGGCTGGTGCTGCCCTCCTACTAACGGTGCGGGATGACACAGAGTGTTGCTCGCAGTCCATTACGTGATCTCTGATTGTTGAGGGCGTTACGACGTGCTCGGTGCACAGTGTGGCGGTCCTCACCTACGGTGGTCAGATGTTGTCCGACACAAGCCTGAGGACGAGTATGTCTGCCCCCACGATTCCATTCTGTTCAACATCGGGCTGCTGCCATATTCGAATGTCCCATAACTCTGGATACTGCACTATTAGACGGGACAGCCAAATCGGGACCCACGGTGAGGCCCGCCTTCAAACTCTGTCAGATGCTGATAACGCTATCTCACACGATTAAATGGCATCTCTGTCTCTTTCACATCTCAAGCTGTTCACGCGCCTTATATATCGTTCCATGCCCGGTAACAACACTAAAGACGATCAACGCTAATTCTGTGGCCGTTCTACGTGTGACAGAGAACCGAAACTCTAATCACTTACACAGCCAACTCTGGGGCGGACGAGTCGAAGTTACACTGATAATCCGACCATGTCTTCTCGGTGCTTCACATTTTTTGGCAGATGATATACTTGTGGATGTTGGTAAACTTCCTGAAAGCTCTGTAGCTTAAGGTATTGTCCGATCTTCTATAATTCAACACATAGAGGAACAGGAAGCTGATCTCATTATCGTCAAGCCAGAGTTGAACTTCAGATGAGTTGTTTAGGAAGTGGTGAAATCTATGTAGCTCTTCTTTACTGTGTGACTATACAACAAACGTGCCATATACATACCGGAGCTACGAAAGCCACCAGACTCTTACATCATGGTTTCCACCATCACCATCAAAATGATGAATATGATCATCGTCAGCGGTAGCGTAAGCAGCTGCTTCTGTCATTCGACATGCACTGCCGGACTTCGACAGATTACGATATTTATGTTTTAGTATCCATGTCGTTACTGCATATTTTCTAATTTCCTCCAGCCACCTTACGTCAGGTCGTGGTCTGTGTCTTTTGTTACCTCTTGTAATCCAGTTGATAACTTCCGCGGACTATTTACCGCACACTCGCATAGCTGCACGTACCACTCACCTCCGTTTCAGTTTCATTCCTGTCATGCTTGTTGTATCCTCTACTCGAGTCTGTTCCCACATCCATTTTACTTGTTTTCCTCTCCGTTCTCGGTATTTCCAAGTTGCATGACTCAGCAGCATTTAATACGAGTAAGTACTGAGGTGTTCTCGCGTTAAACGTCCGAGCGTCACTACTATAAGTAAAAATTGGTAATACACACTGATTTTACACTAAAATTTACGGAAACATCGGAAGCTTAGGTTTGAAAACCCAATTTAGTTTCCACTAATGACAACACACCAATTTTACTCTTCAGTTCATTTGTTTTCCTGTCCATCCAGTCGTCTTTTTTATCTGCGCTCACTAAATAAGCAAATCTACTGGTGCTTTGACTCCATTATTACATTGTACTACTTTGTTTCCAAAACATCCCTTATACATTATTTCAGTTCTATTATAATTGCTTTGCAGGCGTATTTCTCAACTAGCTCTATTAATTTCTTCCATTATGTTCGACGTTTATCTGCAGCACAGGCAGACAATCCAAGGTGGCCATCTCCTGAGACGCACAAAGAGCGTAATTCTCATTAACGTTTAAAAATCCCCGAAGAGATATAGATAACGCTGAGATAAGTAATTTGATGTAAAACACGTGGAGCCGCAAATGTCGGGAAATACCCCAAAAGTGGATGACAAATCTTGAACGTGTGACGTCAGATGACGTACCGCTCCACATGTGCAGCGCTTGGGCTTGCCGATTTAGACCTCGCCGTTACGGGGCATTGCTGCACATCCCTCCGCTAGGCTACTCTTTCTTCAAACACCTTTTGTAAATATCGTATGTTGCAAACGTACAAGTTGCAGAAGTATTATCCTCGCTGCAACCAAGCAAAAGCTGTTCTTATTTCGTGTTTCTTTCCTTTTGTCCCTTCTTCTTTTGTCTACGGATTTTATTTAGTAAATAAGACGTAGGTTTTTTTTCTTTTTTTTTTATGGGACTTAACATCTATGGTCATCAGTCCCCTAGAACTTAGAACTACTTAAACCTAACTAACCTAAGGACATCACACAACACCCAGTCAAAGACGTAGGTAATTTACTGATAGCGATGAATTTCTGAAGCTTACACCCATTTAATTGAGACGCAATATGTTACATTTTTGTTGTACTGTACTGTGCAATAAGCCGTGGAGATTGTAAATAAAACAGTAAATCTTATCTCAATGTAAAACATGATGTCCTAACGCATTGAAAAAACAAGTACTCTCTGTCACACGCAAGATCAAACCCTGAGCACCACGGGCTGAAGTCGCCCACGACGGCCCAGAGCAACACCGACGCGAACACTCGACTTGGGTTTGAATGACCAGGTGCGGCACAACGATAGCCTCAAGCGCTGCACGTGAGGCGAGGTACGTCATCTGATGACGTCACATGCTTGACATTTGTCCTCTACTTTTCGGATATTTCCCGACATTTGTGGACCTGTACGTCTTATATCAAATTACTTCTCTCGGCGTCATCTACGTTGTTTCAGGGGTTTTTAAACGTTAATAAGAATCACCCTGAAGGCAGAGCGTCCCAGTAGAAATGGACAGTATTCTGGAATATGACAGGAACGATCATTGAAAACAAAAAGAGTTTAATGAAGATCGGCTCTAAAATGTTCAGTAGAAGAGATGTACGATGGCTATTCGGAAACTAAGTTCCGATCGGTCGCGAAATGGAAAGCTTTGTGAAAATGAAAAATGTTTGATTTGCAACACTTAGCTACCCCTCTGAGCCACTTCTCTACATAGTCACCGCTCCGTCTTAGACATTTGTCGTACCGTTATACCAACTTTCCAATACCCTCGTCACAGAACGCAACCGCCTGTGCTTTTCGCCAATTCTCTACGCAGATCTACAGCTCGTTGTCTGTGCCAAAACATTGTCTTTATAGCCAGCAGTTCATGTGAGCAGAGATGAAGCTCAGCAGGAGGCAATTAATTGATGTATTGTGGGTGATCAAACGCCTCCCACCGAAAACGCTGCAGGAGCATCTTCATTGCCTTGCAGAATGCGGCAGAGGGTTGTCACGAAGAAGGAACGCTATGACAGTTGTGTGGCCTGCACAACAGGCGTAATCTCTCACCAGGCGGGAGAGACTATTCTCTAGGCATCTCTAAGTGCTCACTGTTCACTCAAAACTGAAAAGAGCGACGCGACACGGTCGACGGAGGCACACTAGACACACTGCCCAACACATCTGTGCAAAGCGTCGTCGGCTTCTCACTGTGGTCTGCATTTCGCTCGTGATCGGAGCCTACTTCCCGAACTGTCAGTAGCTAAAGATGAACAAGTGCTCATAGCTCTTAAAGTAAGAACTTCAGTGGACATTTTTTTTTCTTATTTTAGTCCATATTACCGCCTCTCAAAATATTTAAAGCAAAAAACTTTCTGTAGAAGAGATTAGTTTCACAGTATGGAAGATGAAAAAGAGCTCTTAGCTCTTAAGGCTTATATCTTAGACCATGTTTAGTAGACCTTTTTGCTCTGTACAACAGTTCCTCTCATATCTGTGAATACTAACTACTTATCCTGAGACATCCTGTTCAGGCTACAGGAAAAACTACTTATCGGTATTTGTATACATAGTTTTTTGCACCTTGTACATCTCGCAGAAAAAGTAGTCATTTAAGAGTAAACAGAGTTTAATTTTGAGTTGAACACTTCCTGTAGTGTCTATTATTGTTATAAAAGTGAATAATAAACGTTTTCTTCTTCTTTCGTTTCACCCTCTTTGGAGTAAACTGGATCAATCATTTCTTTGTGCGTAGTTCTTTTCTTAGGGCCCAGTATTTCTTCATTCCTTCTCATCTTCTTCTCCTCTCTCTTCCGAGATGAAGGGTTTGGACTTTTGTGTGGATTTGTGTTGGAACCTTATGTTTACATCTTTAGTAAATAATTTAGCTGTTCGATCACTAAGTGAATTTTCTGAAATCTTTTATTCTACCAGGTCTTTCTCAGTTTCTTTAAGCCAATTGGGCTTCGTTTTTCGGTTACGAAAGAAGTCAAAGATTTGTTTAGTTAATCTGTTGGAATTCATTCTGAGAAGATGACCATAAAAATTTATTCTCCTTTTTCGCATAGAATCTGAAAGTTTTTCAATTTTCTTGTAGAGAGTTTCATTTGTGATGTATATAATCTTATTGCCTTGAAATTTTGGCCCAATGATTTTTCTTAAAATTTTTCTTTCCTTTACCTCACGTTTCTCCATCTGCCTTTTGAAATTCATGCTAAGTGTTTCTGCTGCATGCAGTGCTTCTGGCTTAATCACTGTCTTGTAAAGTGTAAATTTGGGCCCCCATGAAAGGGATTTTTTGTTGTATGTATTTTTTGTTAATTGGAAGGCCAATTCAAGTTTATTTTTTCTGGGTTCCATTGCTTTGCTTTCCCCAGCATTCCAACTAATCCGTTCTCTGAGATATTTGAATTCTTTTATTATTTGAATCTTCTGTTCTTGAACTTTGAGGTATTTACATGAGTGCTTGATATTTGTCAATATCTTAGTTTTTTCAAATGAGATGTGAAGACCTATTTTAGCTGCTTGTTTCTTTAGTTCAAGGATTTGCTGCCGTGCTTCTTCCATTGTTTCAGCAAACAGGGCCATATCATCTGCAAAAGCAGTGCAATTTACTTTAAGGTTCTTCTTTTTGCAACCCAGTCTTATACCACTCTTAATATTTGTGTTCCATTCTCTGACTACTTTCTCAAGCGCACAATTGAACAGCAATGGTGAGAGCCCATCCCTCTCTCGCATTCACGTTTTTATTTCAAAGGGTTCCGATAGTTCGCCCATAAATTTAACTTTCGAATATGTATTTATAAGGGTCGCTTTTATAATATTAGTTGTTTTTTTACCCAAACCCATTTCTTCAAGGACTGATAACAGAGATTCTCTATCAATCGAATCATATGCTTTTTTGAAATCAATGAAGGAGATTACGTATGTCTTTGCCCTTGATTTTTGGTATGCCATGATGTTTTTGAGGTTTAGTATTTGTTCCGAACATGATCTGCCCTTTCTAAAACCTCCCTGGAATTCCCCGATTTGCGGATCCAATTGCGGCTCTGCCCTGTTCAAAAGGACTTTAGAAAGAATCTTGTACGTTATATCCAGCAGTGATATTCCTCTGTAATTGTTGGGGTCTGTCTTCAAACCTTTCTTGTGGATAGGGTGGATGAGAGCTGCTCTCCATTCCGCAGGGATCTCTTCTTCTTTCCAGATTTGATCGAGAACACACTTTAGGGATGTAACTGAATTTTTGTCAGCCTTTTTCCATAGTTCGGCCACTATTTAGTTTTCTCCGGACGCCTTGTTGTTTTTAAGTTCTAAAATGACCTTCTGTGGTTCTTCAGTCGTCGGTGGTTCTGAATCCGGCTTCTCGCGGTTGTTTGGGATGGATTCAAATTTTTCAAGGATGGGTTCACAATTCAAGAGTTTCTCAAAGTAGCCTGCTAGTATTTTGCAATTTTCCGTGTTATTGTGAGCGATGGTTCCATTTACATCTCGAAATTGGAGGGTGGGTGCTTTGTATTTTGATAACCTTTGCTTGAAAGTTCTGTAAAAGCTTCTTGTGTCGTTTTTAGCAAATTCTTCATCAATTTGGAGGATAGTTTTGTTTTCATGCGTCTTCTTAATCCTTTTTATATTTTTATCTACCAGTTTTGTAACTCTAATGAAATTCAATCTGCTTTCTTCTGTTTTCTGTGATTGCCATTTTTACCGTGCCTGTTTTCTTGTTTCAATGAGGGCATCACATTCCAGCGACCTTTTACGTTAGGTGCTATCCGTTCGGCTGTAATAATGAGGTTTTCCTTGATATCCCCCCAGCTTTGTGTCTGAATGGTTTCAGTTGCTTTTGTGAATTCATCTGATTTTAATATCTTTTCTGTGCTATACTTCCGATCCTTAATTTGTTTCATGCTGCGTTTCCTGTTTGGGATGACTTTGAACTTAATTTTAGAAAGGTAGTGGTCTGAATCCAAGTTTGCACCCCTGAGTACCCTAACATTCATGATTTCTTTCTTAGAAATCTTCTTGATTGCCACATGATCAAGTTGAAATTCCCCAAGGTTAGGATTTGGGGATGTCCATGTCTTTTGTCTTCGTGGTATTTTCTTGAAAGCTGTGGATTTAAGAATTAAATTGTGTGCTTGGCAAAGTTCTGTTAGCCTCACACCATTTCTGTTTGTTCTCTTGTGTGCAGGATAGTCTCCAACTATTTTCTTATGTCTTTTTTCTTTACCAATCTGTGCATTAAAATCTCCAGGAAGAATGATGATGTTTCTATCTGGAATTTTCTGAATAATGACATCTAGAGGATTCCAAAAGGTCTCCACTTTTTCTTTGTTTTTCCTGTTATTCTCATTTATAGGGGCATGTGCACCGATAATTGTGTAGATTTTGTTTGTGCTTGTGAATGTGACGTTTTATAGTACGTTCTCTTAAAAATAACTGGCGTTATTTGAAATCCCGATAGTCACGATCTAGCCTGACGTTTTGCGTACTGTAAATTTTACGTATTGTAAACGAATAAAAGCCAACGACCTTGCCACAGTGGTAGCACCGGTTGCCGTCAGATCATCTACGTTAAGCACTGTCGGGCATGGTTAGCACTTGGATGGGTGACCGTCCGCGTCTGGCGAACGCTGTTGGCAAGCGGGCTGGAGGTCAGGTCAGTTGACGAGACACACGACTGAGCAGTAGCGGCCCCCGTCACGAAAAAAACAACGATCGGCAGAGCAATGGGCTGACCACATGCCTCTCCATATCCGCATGAGAGGAGTGTGCTGACCACAGGCCTCTCCATATCCGCATCCAGTAACGCCTAACGGCCGACGATGACGCGGCGCCGGCCGCGGTGGTCTAGCGGTTCTAGGCGGTCAGTCCGGAACCGCGCGGCTGCTACGGTCGCAGGTTCGAATCCTGCCTCGGGCATGGATGTGTGTGATGTCCTTAGGTTAGTTAGGTTTAAGTAGTTCTAAGTTCTAGGGGACTGATGACCACAGATGTTAAGTCCCATAGTGCTCAGAGCCATTTTGATGACGCGGCGGTCGGTCTTTACTGTTGAACTTCTCGAGGCCTGTTCCGACGGAGTCGGAGAAATGTATAAAAACCTAACAAGTAATCTTTTGTGACACGAATTCTCTGAAAACAAAGCGAGTAATAACTCATTCTTTTGTCAGTATATCCGTAAATCAGTACTAAAACAATGGCATCAACTAAAAACATGTTTGTGTCGTTTTCGATTGCATACAGTCAAACTCGAGCTCATCAAAAACTTTCTACAGTCTTTCAAGTTACACTTATACTTAATTCTGTTTTCAAAATTACTTCGACCATCAGTGAGGAATGTGCGACCTGTGATAGGATAGTGAGTAGGGGGATTATATGTCAGTCTTATAGGAAGTATTTTCATTGGCGGGTAGGGAGGGGGGGGGGGGTAGCGCTTGAGTGCTTTGTTTGGCCCCGCATTCACCGTGGCAGAGGAGGGCATGCGTATGTGACAGAATCAGCACGCTGGAGAAAGAATGCACTTGCTTGCTGATTTCAGCGGGCTCACCGTGACCTCACCAGTTGGCGAACATAAATGATGTCGCTCCGTACGACAAACCACCCACACAAATGGCGTGTCCCCTACGATAACATGGTGATATTGTGCAGTAACAACCACAGGGGAGTCCTTTGTCTAGAGCTGAGGGGCATGTGTCACCTTGAGCAGCTACGGAAAATTTTTTGGCAAGACGCCATACTATGAATCTTTGGGAACGGTGATGTCCATTAGGGTGGTAATTGCAAGTTACTGGAAAGAGGAGTCCGAAAAGGTCGGCGTTCAGAATCTTCCAAAAGATTCGACACAGGGCCTTCCAGAACGAAACTGGTAGGATATTTCGGATTGGTGAGATAAAGTACGTGGTCTCAGATTGGCCAAAATGGCAGTTTCGGCGTGCTCACGCCGAGAAGGAGCAGGAAAGTATCAGTCACTTCCTCTCTGGGAGCCACGGTAAGCACTTCTTCGCTGGGATCCATAGTAGATGGACTTGATCATCGAGAGGCGCAGAGAACGGTCCTGTTCACCGTGAGTGGAGAAGGCAATTCACGAGCGGATGGGCTTCGCCATGCTAGCGTCCTACCCTCCGTGCCCTCTCACTACACTTCGTCTCGCACAAATGATATAAGTATCGCAGCCAAAGCGTACGAAATTCGTACCGGATGTAGGTGTGTTGGTTCAGATTGACTAATCAGTGACAGTGTGGTGACCTTCCGGCAAGGATTTTTCTCTCTGGGATTCTGTTCCTCTTTACTCACTAATCTTCAGATACAATCATCATCAACACTTCATTTCCGCGATTACCAGTCGGTTAACACGATTTCTTGTTTGTTCAGTCTGTTTTATGAAAATGTTCCCGTTCTTTCCGTCTGAGAGACCCATAATTATGCTTATGTGTGTATTGTCCTGTGATGACTGTTTGACCCTAGTTTGTTCTGAGCAGTAATTGAAGTCATAGCAATAAAAGTACGTAATTTTTAACCCTTATATTATTACAGTAGCTGCTAATTCCCATCACTACTTAGTAATGGTTATTGTTTAATCAGGGCACGAAACTACAGTTCACCTCACAAGCTGCGACATCGTCGCGAATAAAACAGTGACCCGTGTATACTATAAGTTTCCTTTAATTTACGTCTATGGTGACAAACGTTTTGTTCACAGACTACCGGTTTCGGTCGTATAATGACCGACATCAGATCTGCAGCAAAAAATGGGAAAAAAACATAAATACACTCGCAGATTGTCTACAGCTTAAAAACAATACATAGACCATAATGAAAAGTACTACTGACAATATATGCATTTGTGCGCTTTAAGTATGAAGAGGCATACCTGTTTCATAAAAGCAAAGTCCTAATGTACTGCAGCGATAGTCAAATTTTAAATGCAGAATCAGCACCAGCATCGTGTGTTGTATGTTCACCAGATGTCGCTAATGTCGGCATACACTAGTTTTCAATAATTAATTGAACAGCGAAAATAAAGGGGGATACAGTAGTTGAAGTCTGTAATGAGCTTATAACGTATAAAAGGCTTTACAGAAATAAAAAAACAATAAAAAGGACACGACAAAAGTAAGATTGTTAAAAAGAGGAAAAGAATGATAAAATTCCGTAACAGTGGATGATCCACATTATCTGGTTAATGCAGTCTATGAAAAGAACAGAGAAGGAACAAGAACATACTGGAGTCATGCGTAAAACGTACGAAACCGAAGTAAATATGTGAAGTAAATATTCTTCACAGAGTGGACGAGGGCCGTGCTCTTAATTTGTTGGAGGAGCTTGAAATCTAAAAAGCAAAAAATAAAGAACAGCTAAACTGCGTAACTGGCAGAGTGACTTTGTGCCCAGTGTCTACTTTGCTTTATTTGACAATGTTTTACGCTAATCGCTGCACGTCTCTGTTATATATAGTGTGTCGATAATTTCACCTAGTATTGAGTGCCTCAGATATTTACTTCGTTTTAGTACGTTTTACGCATGACTCCAGTATGTTCTTGTTCCTTCTCTGTTCATTTCATAGACTGCATTAACCAGATAATGTGGATCATCCACTGTTACGGAATTTTATCATTCTTTTCCTCTTTTTAACAATCTTACTTTTGTCGTGTCCTTTTTATTGTTTTTTTATTTCTGTAATGCCTTTTATACGTTATAAGCTCATTACAGACTTCAACTACTGTATCCCCCTTTATTTTCGCTGTTCAATTAATTATTGAAAACTAGTGTATGCCGACATTAGTGACATCTGGTGAACGTACAACACAAACATCTTGTGGCTACTGTACGGCAGCTCGTTTTGAACAGTAGTGCTACTGACAACATGACTCGCGCATATGATGTTATTTATATATATTTTACGATGCTGCTGCTGATTCTGCATTTAAAATGTGACTATGGCTGCAGTACATTAGGACTTTGCTTTTATGAAACAGGTATGCCTCTTCATACTTAAAGCGCACAAATGCATACATTGTCAGCAGTACTTTTCATTATGGTCTATGTATTGTTTTTAAGCTGTAGACAATCTGCGAGTGTGTTTATGTTTTTCCCATTTTTTGCTGCAGATCTGATGATGGTCATTATAGACCGAAACCGGTAATCTGTGAACAAAAAGTTTGTCACCATAGACGTAAATTAAAGGAAACCTACAGTTCACCTGTTAGGGCAACCCTTTCCTTCCGTTTCTGTGCACTGAATTCCTTTACACATGGCAGGACTGTAGCAGAGGACTTGCACAATGAGAGGGGATACTCATTGCACAGCCTTACCCCAGTGGCGCTTTGCACCATTCTCACTTGTTGGAACTTTTCTGCTCCCGTGCTCCATTACTTACGGAAACATTTCTGTACGTCATTCTTGCATTCGCAGCGCCATATTTGCACCTGGTGGCCGAAATTGGAACAAATTTTTTTCCACCGTAAACCATTTCCGCATCAACACATTACAGTGTCTAAGAAGTTTCGCTGCCATACAATAATTACAGCCCACGACGGACCTCCCTGAGTGTCGGGACTTCCATTACGACCACGTGGTATATCATCCGACGCGCGAGGCTAGTTCCCGAGTGCCCGACTGCTGCCTTTGCCCGCAGCGTACCTGTCCCGCGGCGGCTCGGCGGTGCTGACGGTGGACTGGTCGTCGCTGGCGGCGCACCGCTGCGGCCGCAGGTTCGCCGAGGCGCAGGCGGAGCTGGTGGGGGCGTGCACGGCGCGCCTGCTGGCGGCGGGGGCGGAGGCGGGCGCGCTGCCGCCCCCGGAGCGGCTGCACGCGCTGGGCGCCGGCCTGGGGGCGCACGTGGCCGCGCTCGCCGCCGCCTGCCTGCCCGGCGGACACGTCGGCAGGCTCACGGCAAGTGCCTCTCTGCCTCGTGGTCACTGCAACAGAGGAAATTGCTCCGTCTGCTGCAGAAATTACGTAAAACTATGAAACCCCACCAGTCCAAAAAGTTTCGAGACTATATTAATTAAAATGGGCTTGACAGCGTTGCTGTCTAGATCGCCTGACTGTTTCCACTTGGTAACAACACCACTAGGAGCTTCGCGGGAAAATGCACTTGCAGGGGAATAATCCAAATCCCGAGAATGCCCTCCTGATTCGATCCAACATAGCCACGGGGAAGTCTATCCTTAATGCAGAGAAAACAACGATTAAAGCTGAGAAGAGCAGCGTTGGTCCCTACGAGGAGCTTGGAGAGCGTCGAGAGACGGTCAGGTCAGCAGCACCCGACCGGAGGCCAGGGGAGGGTCTCGAAGCCGGAAGAACTGGCTGGCGCAGTCCGTGCGCCGGCCTTTGTGGCTGCCGGCGGAATACTCGCCATACTATTTCCTTGTCACCTGTTGTGCGGACGCGAATTGTTGCCTCGGAAGTGGCGGCCTCTGCCGGCACGGGTACCGCCTGCTGTCTGTTCGTGACTGCGATATGGAGAGCTCGCGACACTGACAAGCGAACCTCCCCATCGCACCCCCCTCAGATTTAGTTATAAGTTGGCACAGTGGATAGACCTTGAAAACTGAACACACATCAATCGAGAAAACATGAAGAAGTTGTGTGGAACTATGAAAAAAATAAGCAAAATATACAAACTGAGTAGTCCATGCGCAACATAGGCAACATCAAGGGTAGTCTGAGCTCAGGAGCGCCGTGGACCCCTTGGTTAGCGTGAGCAGCTGCGGAACGAGAAGTCCTTGGTTCAAGTCTTCCATCGAGGGAAAACTTTAATTAATTTTATTTAATTTATGATTATCACATCCACAAGAAAACTTAAATCGGGCAAGGTAGAAGAATCTTTTTACCCATTCGCCAAGTGTACAAGTTAGCTGGGCCGACAACATATTCCTGTCATGTCACGCACATTCCGTCACCAGTGTCGTATAGAATATATCAGACGTGTTTTCCTGTGGAGGACTCGGTTGACCTGTGACCTTGCGATCAAATGTTTTCGGTCCCCATCGGAGAGGCACGTCCTTTGGTCTACTAATCACACGGTTATGCGGTGCGGTCGCAAAACAGAGACACTAAACTTATTACAGTGAACAGAGACATCAATGAACGAACGGATAGATCATAACTTTGCAAAAGTAAAGTAAGTAAACATTTCACTCGAGGGAAGACTTGAACCAAGGACCTCTCGGTCTGCAGCTGCTAACGCTAACCACCAGACCACGGAGCTCCTCCGCTCAGATTCTCCTTAATGTTGCCTATCTTGCACATGGACTACTCAGTTTGTATATTTTACTTATTTTTTTCATAGTTCCACACAACTTCTTCCATTTTTCTCGATTGATGTGTGTTCAGTTTTTCAAGGCCTATCCACTGTGCCAACTTTAAAACTAAATATGAGGGGGGTGCGATGGGAGGTTCCCTTGTGAGGCGTGCAGGGGACATGTAGACGGCACGCGTGCCCGAGGTGCCCGAGAAGTTGCCGATATAACAGTTAAGATAGTCGTTTTAATACTTTACGTGTTCTACACTGTCTCCCCCACTTGAGTACATCGCCTAGAACGTTCCTACAACCGTGTGAAACTTTCAGGAAAGTCTTTCTTCGAGATGTTGTTCAACACACGCGTCACACTGTCGATTGTATCGTCAAAACGTTCACCCTTCATATGAACATCGCACTTTCTCATTTTGCGATAGGTTCGTATTAATAACACTAATTCTTGTCACCCGTAGTGATTTTTCCAGGCGTTCATCCATCGTTGATTTTGTTCGGCAGGTAAGGTATCCACGAGAAACTTCTCACAAAGTTTTCTCTTTTTCAAATAAATTATGGATAATGTGAATGCTTGAACAAGAGATGTTGCTCCATTGCGATATGTGACAAAAGAACGACGACACATTATAGCTGCACGACCATTCCTGGCAGCTCACACCTGTCTCTCTATCTGCACATCTTTTGCTTACAGTTGTTAGTTGAAGCTGCCGCCGTATTTGCCGCGGTGACGGCGCTTATACGGCAGGAATAAAGTGAGTCTCGGAACTTTTTGGACGGATGGTGTAGATATCTTTAGTGCTTTGAAGCATGGAAAAAATTTGTTCTTCTCTTGAATCAGTGCTGCAGTTACGTTTTTTCTGAACATAGGCTACATTTTTGCACCTGGAGAAGTTTTGTGCTTGAAAACTGACAGGCAGAGTGCTTTGTGCAGCCAGATGTGGCAGCATAGGTGGAGGCAAAAATGCCAGGTCCCTTCAGATGTTGTTGGTGGGACCAGGCCGTCCCGCTAGTCGTCAGCTCCCAAACACAGAGCGGTCTATGGGTGTGGAACCATCCTTCTAAAACAAAAACAGATCGATACACAGAACTTTAAAAACAAGGAAGGATGAGATGGGGGAGGGTTAAAAGCTGTGAAGCTATGTTTGCAACATGGTGGCCATTTTGGAGACACCATCTTGGATGGAAGGGTGTCGTAGGACATATCAAACAGACAGATAATTACACGAGAGCATAGCTGCATTCATTCTTGGGTTATGTTACATTTTGTACAGCACAAAACAAATCGTCAAGTGTTCACATCGTCAGCAAAACATTACACTTAAACTACACAAAAAAGAAAGTGCTGTTACCAGATAGGCCGTGAGTGAAACAGTTGTATGTAAGTAACTGTAAATTTGAGTTACATTTTAGTAACATTGGCTGTAAGATATTATGTATTTATTCGTAAATTTACTTTGCCTCCAATTGTCACTTTACAATGCAGCATGATGTTCCATAGTGAGTACTAACAACAGCCCTAAAAGAGAACGTGGGCTTTAGATCTTTAAAGCGTTTGTTATATCTACAAGACCGCTTAGAAGTGGAAACAGTAATTGAATGTACCGAAGAAGCCGTGGAGTGTAGACTCAAAATATATTCCAATGCCTCAACATCTGGCTGTTGCGATTGAGACTTACCCATATCTCTTTACAGTTTCTGTTCTTTCTATCCTCTTGCTATCTTTCAATTAGATGTCCTCAGTATACTTGCACAGTTTGTGTATTACAGATTAAGTACTAATAGTCTGCAAGAACAGCTAACAAAAACTATCATTCTCCGAATTATTATAATACTATCATATTGTGAAGGAATGCGATGATTGTATATCATTTGATTCTTCTAATTGTGATTGTTATTTGGGTTATTAAGAAATGTAGAGGCCATGGTAGTATCCAGATGGTGAACCGTAAAATGCATGCACCCAATAAATAAATAAATATTGTCAGCAGTCGCCTTAACTATTAGGCTACTTGAGTACGGCTTCAACCATGATTGAAACGTTCACTGTCACTAATGATTCAATGTATGATTTCAGAGTACTACTATTATGTTTTGCCCACTCGTCTAACAAGGGAACCTCCCCATCGCACTCCCCTCAGATTTAGTTATAAGTTGGCACAGTGGATAGGCCTTGAAAAACTGAACACAGATCAATCGAGAAAACAGGAAGAAGTTGTGTGGAACTATGAAAAAAATTAGTAAAATATACAAACTGAGTAGTCCATGCGCAAGATAGGCAACATTAAGGAAAGTGGGAGCTCAGGAGCGCCGTGGTCCCGTGGTTAGCGTGAGCAGCTGCGGCATGAGAGGTCCTTGGTTTAGTCTACCCTCGAGTGAAAAGTTTACTGTCTTTATTTTCGCAAAGTTACGATCTGTCCGTTCGTTCATTGGCGTCTCTGTTCACTGTAATAAGTTTAGTGTCTGTGTTTTGCCACCGCACCGCAAAACCGTGCGATTAGTAGAGGAAAAGACGTGCCTCTCCAATGGGAACCGAAAACATTCGATCGCAAGGTCACAGGTCAACCGATTCCTCCACAGGCAAACACGTCTGATATATTCTATACGACCCTGGTAACGGCATGTGCGTCACATGACAGGAATATGTTGTCGAGCCACCTAACTTGTACACTTGGCGAATGGGTAAAAAGATTCTTCTACCTTGCCCGATTTAGGTTTTCTTGTGGATGTGATAATCACTCCCAAAAAAGTGATGAAAACATGAGTTTGTCACATAAACTGCAACAAATGAATGCAACAGTTTCACAGTCGCACAGTTTTCCCTGTGCTCTGTCAAACATATGTTTAAACGTTTTCAAATTTTATCGTGTGTTGTTGTTGTTGTGGTCTTCAGTCCTGAGACTGGTTTGATGCAGCTCTCCATGCTACTCTATCCTGTGCAAGCTTCTTCATCTCCCAGTACATCCTTCTGAATCTGCTTAGTGTATTTATCTCTTGATCTCCCTCTACGATTTTTACCCTCCACGCTGCCCTCCAATACTAAATTGGTGATCCGTTGATGCCTCAGAACATGTCCTACCAACCGATCCTTAATCATACAGTAAAGCTGCATGCCCTGGGGAAAAATTACGGCCGTAGTTTCCCCTTGCTTTCAGCCGTTCGCAGTACCAGCACAGCAAGGCTGTTTTGGTTATTGTTACAAGGCCAGATCAGTCAATCATCCAGACTGTTGCCCCTGCAACTACTGAAAAGGCTGCTGCCCCTCTTCAGGAACCACACGTTTGTCTGGCCTCTCAACAGATACCCCTTCGTTGTGGTTGCACCTACGGTACGGCTATCTGTATCGCTGAGGCACGCAAGCCTCCCCACCAACGGCAAGGTCCATGGTGTAGACCGTCAAATCCTGCATATGTCCAAGCAAATCTGAACATGTCCTGGAATTTTGGAGAGCCAAGTTGATTATGTGTGAGTGGCTGAACTTTGATAATTGACACACGATCACATAAACAATACTGCTCTTTGTACCTGTGCAGCTTCGTAAAATAATTGTCTGAAAATAAAAAATTAAACTTTTCACTCGAGGGAAGACTTGCACCAAGGACCTCTCGTTTCGCAGCTGCTCACGCTAACCACGGGACCACGGTGCTCCTGAGCTCATGTTGTCCTTGTTGATGCCTATGTTGCGCATGGACAACTCAGTTTGTATATTCTGCTTATTTTTTTCATAGTTCCACACAACTTCTTCTTGTTTTCTCGATTGATCTGTGTTCAGTTTTTCAAGGCCTATCCACTGTGCCAACTTATAACTAAATCTGAGGGGGGTGCGATGGGGAGGTTCCCTTGTAAGGTAGCGACGCTAGGAAGCTGTTTTCTCGGATCGCTAGACAATAATTCAAGCAAATCGTATTAATGGAGTTTATTAGAGGAAATTGAATTAGCAGTAGTTCGCTTGGCGTATTGAAAAAGGTATGTCTCAAGCAAATTGCGACATGCAAATAATCAACGTCCTTCGGTATATACAATTTCATTGCAAGCAAAACAACGCAGTTCGTAAGTCACTGCTGTAGCGTTTGTATGACGGCTCGTCTTCCACTCCGCCCGCGGCGCTTATATTCTCTGCGTGTAGAGGCCGCTCCTGTCTCGGTGCCGTCCTAGGGAGGGGATCGTCAGCGAACCTAGTGGCTGAAGTCGCCTCGCAGCCTTCTCTGCTCTTCCGTCCTCGATCGTCGTGGCGACGCCGGAACAAAACTACAGTCAGACGCTCGCCCAAGGGGTGTGTGGGAATAGCATCACGCAGTCGGTGGTTAAACGGAGCTTACCCTGCCATTAAGGACGTACACTGCCGCACCAAAACAGTGAGCCACCCAAACGACATGGTCCCATGTTTGTATAGCTTCGTACACGTACAAAACACTGGCTGATATAGTATGTAGTTAAAGTTGCAAATGTCTGTAACAGAACAGCCGCGAAAATGTAAGAGTGTTGCTCATGTTTAGTGTGGTCACTTGGTCTGGTAGGGTATATAAGGAGCGCTCGCAGTGTCAGGACACCGGCATCTGACCGAGTTTAAAAGGGTCTGCAATTAATCAGGTGTGTCAGGCATTCGGACGTGATAGCGGCCCTACGTACGTCTGTATGGGAAGATGTGGGCAGCCATACTTGCCGTAAAGGTGTTTGTCGACAATGTGTGACCACCACTAGAGAAGATCGCCATGCTCTGCGCTAAGCACATCGTAATCCCTACACACCGGGGTTTGAAATCTGAGAACAGACAGTGGGTTCCATGCAACATTCTGTCGTTCGCTGGAGACAGACAGCAGTCGGCCTAGGGAACTGCCGCCCCGTGGACAGGCTGCCAATAACAGCACAACACAGACGGCTGCGTTTCGAGTGGTGCCGCGACCGGGAAGCGTGGACTGCTGACGGAGATGTGGCACCGTGTTGAGCGGTGAGTTGCGGTTCTGCACTATCCCAGATAACCGCCATCGGCGAGTATGGCGGCGGCCTTAGGAGAGGTCCCATTCTGCCAGTGTTTTGGAGACGGACGGCTGTTTTAGTCCCGGCGACATAGTGTGGTGATCCATTGGGTGTGACTTCAGGTCACGGCTAGTACCGACTGAGGGAAATGTGACAGCTCAACGTTACATTACGGACATCCAGTGTCCACATTTGTTACCTCTCAAGTGGCAAGATTGTAGTGATTTTTCAACGGGATAGCGTTCGCCCACACGTGGTACGTGACTCTATGAAGTGTGTGGGTGATGATGAGACGCTTTTGCGGCCATCGAGATCCCCAGATCGGTCCACGACAGGACGTGTGTAGAACCGCTTCGGACATCACCTCCATCTCAGCGTTAGTGACCAGGATATCAAGCACCTTGTTACAGCAGTTGTGAGCCAGTTTGCCTCAGGAGAGCATACAATGGCTTTATGAAACCCCTGCCAACCGAACTAGCGAATGCCTCCGGGGGCACAGGGGGATGCGAAATCATACTGATAAGTAGGCCCATTCTCCAAATTTCTCTTGGTTTTGTAATCACTCAAATAACATCACATACCTTCTCAATCCATGTAGTTTCATTTCGTTTCTCTTACTCTTTTGAGTCTTCTCTTTTTCTGACAGGCAACGCATCGAAAGCAAATTAAATTCTCTGAAATGAAAGGCATGGAGGAAACGTTAGTGACAATGAAAATTGGAGTTGCCTCTGGACACATACTCGGACAGCCCTTTGGTTAAGGCGACTGTTGCTGGTAAGCAGGAGGTATCGGTCTGACCCCCTGACAAGTACAAAGTTTCAACTGTCACTCTGCATTCATTAGACTGCAATTAAGTCTTATCTTAGCGGTTTACGCTGATCGTTGAATGCTCTTTGTTTTTAACCCCATCGATTCACAGATTTCATTTCAGTTCATTTAGTCACGTAATTACTTATGGCACTGTCACTTTGGCCTCATTATCGGCAGTCCTTTTCCTCAATAACTACGTTAGTCAACATTCTTTTTAACGCTTCAGTGACACACTCACCACCAGCTTAGGCTAACCCACTGTCGCTGAACCGAGGCATACGGTCTCTTATGCGGAAATGAATAAAGTGCTGCTCCTAAACCACCGCATTCTTGACTAAAACTAGGTGTATTTGGCTAAAGACGTCTCTTTATGAGCTCTGTTAAAACAAATTGGCACAAATAAAGTACCGGAAGAAAAAAGGAAGATTAAAGGTGCAATATGTGACGAGGTCGTCACTGACAGAGCTCGAGGTCGGATTACGGAATGATGGGGAAGGAAATCGGCTCTTCCCTTTAAAATAGAAAGTGATTTAGGGAAATAACGGAAGATCTAAATCTAAATAGCCAGACAGAGGTCCGAACCACGTCCCGCCCGAGTACGAATCCACTGCTGTTCGGCATTCAGTATAGAGTAAAAAAGTCCTACCTCTGTGATGGAGCTGTCACATAAGTCTGTTCACGTTGTAGCAAATGCTCCAATTCGTTTCAGTATTATAAATCAGTTATGGACAGATGACATGTTGCTTGATAGGAATGTGTGTGTAACAACTGCAGTTTCACATTAGTGTGCGACTAACAGCGCAGCTGTACAATATGTTCTGTGGAAACACACACACACACACACACACACACACACACACAGAGTGAGAGAGAGAAATACTTTGCACAGTCACCACTGTGCTGTCTCTGCCCAGCGCCTCATTCTCCAGATGTTGCGCACCCTGGCAACTGGCAAGGGTGGGGTGAACACCATGATAGGCCCCCGTTTCTGCTTTTGAGTCTCCTTACAACAATTTATACGCTCGGAAATCTGTAGCTACCGCTTGCAAAGGTATTATTTGCCATGTTTGCTTCATACCATGCATAATGAACATTGATATGCAAATCAAAGCTCAATGCTGTACGCGCACCCCCAGTCTCGCCCTACAGATAGACTCGGTGGAATGGCGCTGCTGGCTGGGTCGCCACGTGCTGCACTGCCCCACAGCCACCTTCCTCCGTGCGCGACACTACACAGTGTGTCCCAGTTCCGTTAGGACTGTGGCTCCGAAAAATAAAAGTCATGGATTATGTTCATAAAATCACGGCATTTATGGAAAATAATCTCTTCCTGAATCAAGACACCGATGAAATCGTTTCAAAACTACTTTGAAACTGTCTCTGTAGTCTTTTTCTGGAATTATTTAATTTTATTGCCCGCCTTAATTCCGTCGTAACGGTGTCCTTTCATTGCCAATACCAATTTGGGGAGCAACCAGAAGTAGGCTGGGGCCAAATCCGGCGAATATGGCGGGTGATCCGGAATGTGATCCGTTTTCTGGCCAAAACTTTGTGGCTTGTTGGGCTGCGAAGTTGTCGTGGTGGAGCGACCAGGAACCTGCCTCTCAGTATTCGGGTCGAATTCGACGAATTCTTGCCGACAAACGCTGGAGGACTCAAAAAACTTGTGTTGCCTCCCTGCTCCATCACCATTTTCCAAGTGCCAGACACATACTACACTGAACCACCAAAGAAACTGTTATAGGCATGCATATTCAAATACTGATATGTAAACAGGCAGAATATGGCACTGTGGTCTCCAACGCCTATATAAAACAACAAGTGTCTGGCACAGTTGTTAGATCGGTTACTGCTGCTACAATGGCAGGTTATCAAGAGTTAAGTGAGTTTGAACGTGGTGTTATAGTCGGCGCATGAACGATGGGACACAACATCTCCGAAGTAACGATAAAGTGGGGATTTTCCCGTACGACCATTTCGCGAGTGTACTGTGAATATCAGGAATATGGTAAAACATAAAATCTTCGACATCGCTGCGGCTGGAAAAAGATCCTGCAAGAACGGGACCAACGACGACTGAAGAGAATCTTTCAACGTGACAGAAGTGTAACCCTGCAGATTTCAGTGCTGGATCATCAACAGGTGTCAGCGTGCGAACCATTCAACGAACTATCATACCATCATCGATATGGGCTTTCGGAGCCGAAGGCCAACTGGTGTACCCTTGATGACTGCACGACACAAAGCGTTACGCCTCGCCTTGACGAGTCAACACCGACATTTGAGTGTTGATAAATGGAAACATGTTGCCTGGTAAGACGAGTCTCGTTTCAAATTGTATCGAGCGGATGGACGTGTACGGGTTTCGAGACAACCTCATGAACCCATGGACCCTACATGTCAGCAGGGGACTCTTCAAGCTGGTGCAGGCTCTGTAATGGTGTGGGGCATGGGCAGGTGCAATGATATTGGACCCTAGATATGTCTAGATACGACACAGGTGACACGCACGTAAGCATCCTGTCAGATCACCTGCATCCACTCACGTCCATTGCGGATTCCGAGGGACATCAGCAATTCCAGAAGGACAATGCGACACCCCACACGTCCAGAATTGCTACAGAGTGGCTCCAGGATCACTCTTCTGAGTTTAAACACTTCCGCTGGGCACCTAACACCCCAGGCAGAACATTATCTAGCATATCTGGGATGCCTTCCAATGTGCTGTTGAGAAGAGATGTCCACCACGCGCTAGCTCTCTTAGGGATTTATGAGCAGCCCTGCAGGATTCATAGTGTCAGTTCCCTCCAGCACTACTTCAGACATTGGTCGAGTCCATGGCATGTCGTGTTGCGGTAGTTCTGCGTGCTCGCGGGGGCCATACACGATATTAGGTAGGTGTACCAGTTTGTCTCTTCAGTGTATTACATTCCCAGCCAGGACGCCTGCTGAGGCCCTCTGTATGGCTGTTATCGAAGCTTCAAGGAGCGCAATGCCGCAACTCACCAAGAGATAGATTACATGCGATTCTTCAATTTCTCCAGGCGTGTTTCATGACGACATAAATCTCGGGTGAACTGCCTGGTATGAGTGTGCATAGGACACAATATTTCGGCAATCTACCACGTTGCCATCATCAGGTGCGCTGATGTACTGACCGGCGGTGGGCCGGCGCCAGGTATACGTAGGACAATCCCCCTCCCGCTCCTTCCTCAGGCGCTTCCTATGAGTCGGTGCGGTCCAGGTGCAGCGTCCGTTCTCGCGCCGTCTGGGCGCTGCGTCCTAGGTCTTCTCCTTCAGCAGGGTCTGCCGGCACCGCTTCGTTATTCTTCCCTCCTCCCCCGAAGTCGGTACACTCTGGGAAGTATCCTTTTTCTTCTTAATCTGGGTGATCGCGGGTTCCCACACCTTGCTAAGGATGTAACCGCTGTCACGATTTAGTTATGGCTCCCTTACTCTAATCTCTATGGCTTCTTTCCGTTACAAGAATCCTTGGAACTCATCAGCCAGAAATTTGACGAAGAGACCACCAACCTTTTCAGACATGTTCTGACATGAGGTTACTTCTTATTTGACGGTAAATACTACGAGCAAACGGAAGGAGTAGCCACGGGGAGTCCTCTCTCACCTGTTGTCGCAAATACGTACATAGAACATTTCAAGGAGGAAGCTCTTGAATCAGCACATCTAAAACCCATCTGTTTCTTTAGATATGCGGATGTTACCTTCGTTATCTGGCCACATGGAAGAGATAAACTGGCAGACTTTCTCACACATCTCAACTCCAGACACGAGAATATTAAGTTCACCATGGAGATCGGAAAGGATGGGATGCTCCCTTTCCCAGATGTTTTGATTAGAAGACGAGCTGACGGCACTTTGGGTCGCAGTGTGTATAG
This sequence comes from Schistocerca serialis cubense, assembly GCF_023864345.2. NCBI lineage: Eukaryota > Metazoa > Arthropoda > Insecta > Orthoptera > Acrididae > Schistocerca > Schistocerca serialis. The sequence goes on along the minus strand of NC_064646.1, from coordinate 47,483,591 downwards.
GAAGAAGACGCACACCGATTTGTACCTACATGCGGATAGCTGCCACCACCCGGCACAAAAGAATGGTGTGCTCAAAACTCTTGTACACAGAGCTCACACCATCTCCGACAGGGACAGTCTCCAAAAAGAATTGGGCCATCTGAAGACCGTGTTTCGGAGGAACGGTTACAAGGAAGGGCAAATTGGGAAAGCTCTGCATCCCACACCAGCAGCACCGGCGGAAACTGAGGCTGAACGTCAAGAGGAGGCGGACTTGGATATTATTCAGTTTTGTGGGGCGTTATCCGGAAACATTGTACGCATTTTACGTAAACACCAAGTGAAAACCATCTTCCGTCCTCCAAGCAAAACCAAGAGCTTTCTCGGTAGTGTCAGGGACAACCTCGGTCTACGTAAATCAGGGGTTTATCAGTTACCTTGCCAATGCGGGAGCGTACACGTAGGTCAGACCATTCGTACCGTTTAGGACCAATGCCGAGAACACCAACGGCACACTAGACTGCAACAGCCCAGTAAGTCGGCAATCGCCGAGCATTGCCTGTCGGAACTCCACAGCATGGATTATGACCAAACCAAAGTCCTGACACAGACTTCCAAATACTGGGACTGTGTCATCAAAGAAGCCATAGAGATCAGAATAAGGGAGCCACAACTAAATCGTAACAGCGGTTACATCCTTAGCAAGGCGTGGGAACCCGCGATCACCCGGATTATGAAGAGAAAGGATATTTCCCAGAGTGTACCGACTTCGGGGGAGGAGGGAAGAGTAACGAGAGCGGTGCCGGCAGACCCCCCTGAACGAGAAGACCTAGGACGCAGCGCCCAGACGGCGGGAGAACGGACGCTACACCTGGACCGTGCGCGGGGCGCGGACCGCACCGACTCATAGGAAGCGCCTGAGGAAGGAGCGGGAGGGGGATTGTCCTACGTATACCTGGCGCCGGCCCACTGCCGGTCAGTACATCAGCGCACCTGATGATGGCAACGTGGTCGATCGCCGAAATATTGTGTCCATTACACACTCATACCAGGCTGTTCACCTGAGATTTATTTTGTGATAACCTTACAGTTTGGAATTTGACTCTAACATTCCTAACGGAACTGGGACACAGTGTGTATGAAAGGGCGTCTGGTGCCGGCAGGCGCTGGACCCGACGCCGGCGCCGGCGCTGCGCTCGCAGGAAGCCGGGGGCGACGCGACGTTGGTGTCGGCGCCGCTGCTGGACGTGGAGGCGGCGCTGCAGGTGGACGTGCTGCACACGACGGCGCTGGCCGCCGGCGTCCGCGGCGTCGGCGACCCGCGGCCCGCCGGCCACGTCGACATCTACGTCAGCTGCGGCCTGCCCGTGCAGCCGTTCTGCCACCGCAGCTCAGGTGCGGCCCCCAGCAGGAGTGGTCCGACGAGAACCATCTAAACCGTCTAATGTGCACATCTTAAGAGCTATCGGCTCTCCGTCATCGTCGGAAGGAGGTAGTATGGAGCGAAACGAGAAAAATATGTCCAATTAACATGGACTCTATAGTGCTTACTTCAGGAGCTATAAGTACTTGTACAGTAGAAGAGCTGTGTGAAGATAAACAAGTCCCTATGGCTCTAATGGTATGCATCCTACAGCCCATGTTTGTTACACTTTTTTACTTCGGATGATAGTTCCGTTGTGGCTCTGAATGTTGACCATTCCTTCTGAGTCACCCAGTATAAGCTGTTCAGCTATTCGTGCCGTAAGTAACACACATACTACGAAGGTGCCGAGACAAAGAAGTGAAGCACACAGACTGGCAAGAGGAAACGAAATGAAACTTCACGGGCTGAAAGTGTGTGTTACGTATTTCAGTGGTTGTAAAATCAGTACAAATTTATAAAGGACTTGGCATTACAAGCCAAATTATGAATACAATGTCGCATGCCTCTAGCATCCACGCATCCAGTGATTCGGTTGGGAAAGGCGTCACGAAGCAGTTGTGTCCTCTCCTGAGACGAACTGGCCCACACATGTAGAAACTGGTCCCCGATGTCTGGGACACTCGTACTGGGACGGAGTTGGGGCCCGACCAGCCCCACACGTTACACTGTTGAAGAATGACACGACGGCACTATCACACGAGCCGTAGGAGGTCCGTGACGTACCACTGTGCTGTCTGAATTGCCTCAATCTCTATCAGCCACTACGTGAAGTCATAGCCGGTGGGTCCTCCTCCCCCCATCACACCAGGGATATCACCACTGTGCCTCTCCAAAACATTAGAAAAATCGAACTTCTTCCATCGTCGCCACCGTACTCTCTAACGATGGCCATTCGAGGAAGTCCAGAACCCCGACTTATCGCTAAACGCAATTCGTCAGCAATCTACGCTTCCCAGTCAGAGGACCGTGTCAGCCAGAGTGATTTGTGTTGTGGTGTTAGTGGCAGCTTGTGTGTGGGACTGGAACTCCGTAGTCCGACTATTGCTATTCTGTGACCAATAGTGTGGGATGACAGGACTTTGTAGTGTGTGCATTATTTCTCTTGGATGGCAGCTGCAGATGTGAAGAGATTACGTGTTTGGTGCACAATACGGCGATCCTCCTTGGTCGTCGTCAGACATCTTCGACAGGAACCTTGGCGACGAATACGACAGTCCTCACGTCCCAGCCAGTCCAACATTGGTTCACTCTCACGTCCCAATTCCTCACGAATCTAGATATCGTACTATTCGACCAGCCAGCCAAACGGAAACCCACAATGAGGCCTCCTTTAGTCTCTTTTCAGCTGCTGATAACCTGTCTCAAACGAGTACGGGGCATTCTGTGTCTTTGAACTGTGACCACTCGAGATCTGACCCCTTCTATAACCTACGACGCTGGGTAGAACACTAAATTCGAGAAAAAATCAATGCACTCTGGTGGCCATTCTACCTGTCACAAGGAATAGCAACTGTGATCTATTACATAACGGCCGATGTCAAGTATGTGTACGAAATTACATTGATTTCCTGCCTCGTCAGTGGGTATTACACTTTATTTCTCAGGCACTGTAGTTCGTTGAGCAACCAGGTGTTGAAAACATACTGAGTTGAAATGGTTCAAATGGCTCTGAGCACTATCCGACTTAATATCTCAGGCCATAAGTCCCCTAGAACTAGAACTACTTAAATATAACTAACCTAAGGACATCACACACATCTGTGCCCGAGGCAGGATTCGAACCTGCGACCGTAGCAGTCGCGCGGTTCCCGACTGCAGCGCCTAGAACCGCTCGGCCAGCGCTGCCGGCTACATACTGAGTGAATACTTGTCATGTGTAAGTACAATGATCAGCCAAAACATTATGACCATCTACCTAATACCAGGTATGTCCACCTACGGCTCAGGTAAATGAGAAGATGGGTGATGGGATGGAGGCAATGAGGCCATGGTAGGTTGCTGGAGTGCTCTGGCACCACATCTGCACACATAAGTCACCTAATTCACGCAAATTCGGGGCAGAGGTGCCATGAGCTCGGACGCCATGTTCAGTCGCATCCCAGATGCGTTCGATCGGTTTCAGATCTGGCGACTTGGGCGGCCAGCACATCAATTGGAATTCGCCACTGAGTTCCTCGAACCACTCCATCACACTCGTGACCATGTGACATGCCGCATTATCTTGCTGAAAAATGCCACACCTGTTGGTGAATGTGATCGTGATGAACGTGTTTACGTGGTCTGCAGTCAGTATACGATATTCCTCAGCCGTCATGGTGCCTTTCACAAGCTCCGCTGGATCCATGGATGCCCACGTGAATGTTCCCCAAAGCATAACGGAGCCGCCACCAGCTTATATCCGTCCTGCAGCGTGGGTGTCAAGGAGCTGTTCTGCTGGCAGATGACGGATTCGCTCCCTGTCATCGGCATGATCAAGAAGGTATCGGATTCATCAGACCATTCAACACTCTAACACTGCCTCAATGTCCAGTGCCGATGGTCATGTGCCCATTTACGTCGACGTTGACGATGTCTTCGTGTTAACATTGGCACATGCATGGGTCGTCTGCTGCAGAAGGCCATCGTTAGGAGTGTTCGGTCACTGTGTGCTCAGATAAACTTGATTCTGCCCAACATTGAAGTCTGATGTTAGTTCCACCACATTTCACCGCCTGTTCTGTTTTTCCAGTCTGTCCAGGGTACGATGTCTGACATCTGAAATGAGGAGTGGTCACCCAACCCCAAGACGTCTTGAAACGTCCCCTTTTGATCATTTTATACACGACTGTCCTTAAACTGATACACAATATTTTTTAGCGCAACGCAATCTGACTTTCAAAATTCCCTACAAAAGAATGGCCCTGACTAACATTAAACTATACCTTTCACAAATAACTTACCTCACAAAAATCTTCGTTACTCGAACTACTGCAATACAGCGAGCGCCACTACTGCCAGCTAAATAAGAGATTCAGACTATGGAAGGCACTAACTACTGATAGGGATAGTTAGCAAATGAAAGATATTAATAGAGAACAAACAATGTATTTACCTTGATATCATCATATATAAATATAGCAGTTCATGACAAATTTCAAAACTCCGCCATCTCTCTCCCCACATCCACCACTGCTGGCGGCTCACCTCCAACTGCGCAACGCTACGCGCTGTTCACATCCAGCTGCCGCTGCCCAACACTACAATGGCAGACAACAATGCAAACTAGCCACAGACTGCACACAGCACAGCCAGTGATTTCATTTTCATACAGAGAGCGCTACGTGGCGGCGGCGTTACCAATATAAGAACCTAAACAGCCTACTTACATAAAGAAAACATAAACAGCCTACTTACATAGCCCCCATGCTCCCCACAAAAAATTTTTACAAATGGTGTTGGGCACTGGCCAATAATGATTTGATAAAATTTTTCATAATTACAATAACAAAGAAATCAAATGCACACACTTATTGATACAATGTTGGTCAAAAGCTAAAATTTTCTCACAGTCCATAAAGACAGTCCTCATCATTCGTCACAGTAAAATTGCAGTGTTTTTTTCAAAGTCTGAGCAGTAAAGGAAAACGCACACAGAAGTAGTGGATTTCCATGCAATCTTGAAGAAGTAGTGTTGTCCTTCCAACGGAACGACAGTGCTGACTCTTCACATGCATACAGGTAATGGGCCACAACAGAGCAAACCCACAGCAGAGTCAGTCGAAATTTTGAAGAGTATTGGTAGGTAGGTCATCACAGAGCAGACCCACTGTAGTCCTGGTAGAGATTACGGTATTGGTGGGCCACCAGAGGTGCAGACCCACTGCAGTCCTTGTAGAAATAATGGTATTGATGGATCATCAAAGATGTAGACCCACTGTAGTCCTTGTAGAAATAATGGTATTGGTGGGCCATCAAAGATGCAGACCCACTGTAGTCCTTATAGAGATGGCCAGCAGCCATGTGTTGTGACTGTGCAGGTGCACAATCACCATCGAAGAGTCTTGCGGATAATATAGCAAGTCCATAAACCACCACTTGTGCACTCACAAAGTTTTTGAAATTGTCCTTAGAACCAGCAATGCTGTTATCCAGTCCCTTGCTGAATTATTAACACACGTGCAAACACAAACAGTCCCAACTTCTCACATATTGTCCATATACTATGACCAACAGAAACGTGTGCAGTGAAATGTAACTAACAAGTTAATAATATCATGAACTGGTGACAATTACAATTTTATAACAGAAGAATACAATAACAAAGGTACAAAATACATCATTAAAAACATAACAATACAGATAACATTTGTAGTACCGGCTTTACAACAGAATAGAAATAAACATATACATCAGTGAAATTATGACATGAGTACATACATAAAAGATCACAATAACTTTTGAAATATCAACTTCACACATGAGCATTAAACAGAACAGAATTAATAATGTCTAACATCTTTACAAAGTAAATAACATAGTATCAGAAAAATTCTACAATGTAACTCATATCCGCTAAACACATAAAAACAGGAAAAACACAAATATACAAGAGTACACAAACACATAGCAGAATAACACAAGAGGAAAGGGCAGGGTTTGTTTTCAGTGTAACATTTGGTACTGCAGTCCAACCTAAAACTTCATTCCATAGATCTTTCGTCTTATTTCAAAATTTGTTTCCACCAAAAAAATCCTATCAAAGCATGCTTTCTGTATTTATATGTTCACATATTTCTTATCTCATTATTTATTTCCAAGAAAATCCTACGTAAACCTGTTGTCCCTAAACCCTACTTTTTTGCTCATATCCTCTTTCAAAATACTTTTTTTTTGGCCAAACCATTTTCTTATAGCTTCTCAATGCATTTCTTCCAATTCATCACATCTCGTTCTCTCATATAGCCTACCCCATCTTAAGCTAACTTAAATCTACTGAGCTCAGATGCTAAACTAAGGGACGAGGCAATGCAGCAGCACAAAACAATTAACACAAGCAGCAATGACAAAAAATACAGATTGGCAAAGCTAGCAGCAGCAAATGTAATAACTTATATCAAAACATGACATAGCTCAAGCAGAAAAAAATATTACACTAAAAATGGCCATGTCTAATACCTATGTCACATCTTAACACTAGAGTGATGCATCACAATTTATTCTACAAAAGAAATTACCAAGTACTTGAAAAGAAAATTATGAATGCAGTTCCTGTGAAGGTAAATGTCGCTTTGTGCTCCCTCATTTTTTTGAAAAAAATTATTATATACTCGATCTGTAGACAGAAAGTATTTATATTAGTACATCTATAAAATTTTATTTTAACCAATGCTGCAGTGCAGCTAGAAACTAGATATCAAATGAAATAAGCAACTATGTACAAAGCAAAGCGTAAGAACATCGTTCAATAGTCATGTGGCATTTCATAAGTAGTAAAAAAATCTCTCATCTAGAAAGACAGTAGTCATAGTCAGGTGTGTAGACAAACTATTTCTTGTCATTTCATTAGGCATTTCAGTAAATATCAGAAAGTACGATATGTTTCCAAGTAATTAGCGTGTCGGATTTGCGATGCTTTCTCTAAAGGAATGACAATGGCCTGGATAATGGCCTCCCTTTTTTTTTTTCCTTCCTGTGCTCTGAAAGGCACGTGCCAATGGCCCTCTCTCCAGGCATCCGACACAGCTGGGTGCCCACGATGCATTACGTGCAGGTAGTCACTTAACTTTCTTACGGAAATATTTACGACAGCAGTTTCCGCTACAGTGACAGTCTCACATAAAAATATTTCACAGGTCAAGAATTTGCGTTGCAAATCTGTAGAAAGAAAATCCTATAAATAGAAGTGTCCAAATAAAATATTCGTCAGCATTGTGATACAGTCACGCATTTATGCACATTTCATAACTCTTAAAGTACGATTCTTGGTTTCCAACATACTTCTTATTCCTCATATACGGTAGCAACATCTTATTGATCATAAACATATCTCAACAGCATAGTACACATCGTCGTCGTAATAATAACATCATAACACCTCAGTCAAATCTCAAAATCGTCGTAGCTTCCTCCAATAATTTCAAAACCTAAAAAAAATTCTCTGCTCATTTCAATAGTGTCATCTACCTCAAACGTACTTTAAAATCATGCTCCCTTACCAAATACATCATTCAAAGCTCTCATAGTATCACAATGATTCTGAAAAATATGAACAGTTTACAAAGTACAGACAAAATACAGTTTCATAAGTGTGAAGTTACCCAACTGTGTATTGCGTAAACATGTGTCACTGATGTAGTAAAAAAATGTTTATCTCTCAGTTAAATGATCAGATAGCTGTGTAATTTGTGTGTTAGAGAAATATGGTACCGATGTGTAAAGTTGTATAAGCAAATACCATATTAGCTAGGGTTCCTTGTGGTTGCCACACACATGGTACACAAAGTAAGCGTGTACCCCCCTGAGGATTAATGTAATTATACCCTCAGGTGTTACAGATTACAGCAATGGAATGAAATGTATCACGGAAAACTTTCTTTGTAATTCAAAAATCTTTAAAAATAAATGTTTTAAGTACAACATTAATCACTGAAATGCGTGTCCTGCAGTGCTAAATGTGCATCTTGTTGTAAGATAATCTCAGTGGAAGTGTCGTAGTTATCGTCTTCCAAAAGCTAAGTTCTGCAGAAGCCAATGTACCTACCTCATGATAAACAAAAGCGAAATGCTTTGCGTATAGATATCTTAGTCATTACGCTTATTGTTGTGATGAAGAAATTACTGTGCTGTAACGTATTGTTGTGCTACGGAAAAGGCTGTCTCATTGTAGCTATATCACAAAAGTTAATATTAAAACATGTTTTACTTTCCAGAATAATTCAAAAAAACTGTGCAGATATAAAGCAGATACAGCACAAAAGCAACAATGTAAATTGTGTCACACATTAGTAGTGTCATGATATAATTGTGTAGCTGTCAAAGAAACCAAGTGCTAACTCATATTTAATCCCACAAAAAGTACTTGAAATAAAGAATGTCTTTTCAAGTAAACCAAAATGTTACATGAAAATCTCATTAGCAGTGCCGGTATATGTTCTAAGTATGTGAGCCTGATAGTTGTTACGTAATCAAGCAACTAACAAGCAAGAATGTACAAATACAACACTGTGTCGTCTGTTCACTATAACAATGCAATCGTAATTTCTGTTTAAAAATGTTCCCTAGGTTCTAGACTGGATATTTAACTTCAAACATTGTTGCATGTTAACAGTTTCTTAAGTCTGACAAAGCATACTAGAAATGTGAAGTGAAAAGTTTTATGGCAAAGACTAAATTAAAAAGTTGATTATCTTTCAATAAATGGTTTTACATGTGAAACCTGGTGTAAACCTTTACTCTTCATAGTACTCAGAGTTTGAACTTGAATGCAATTGTCATGCGGTATACGTCGGCAAAGAATACTGGAATTTTTCTCAAGGTTAGCGTCTATGTTATTTTTCTCTGAGCCAGCCGGCGCACGTGGCTGCCTGCGGCGCGAGTTATTGTCTGTCTCTTTGTTGGCGCGCGTTGTTATTGGGATTAGGAGACCTAACTTCTACAAATTCGCCTTGCCGAGAGGGCCCAGCTCTGTTAGAATCCCGCCAGTTCTGATTCAATTCAGGTCTGTCGTTACGATCACATCGTCTGTCGTCATGTTGGTAGTTCCTGTAGTTTCTTTCTTGTCGGTTAAGTGGTGGAGAATTTCTCCCTGAATCGTAACTGCGCGCTGGACCGTTGCGTCTGAAATTATTCTGTCTCCCTTGATAATAATAGCTCTGATTCCCATATTATCTGTTTCTCTGATTGTCTCTGTGATAGTCATTACCACGGAGAGGTGATCTTTCCCTGTAATTATTACTACTCTGCCAACGGTTGTCATACGGGTGGTGTCTGTTTTGGTCACGATATGTGTTGTGAGAATAGCCTTGTCGTGTCCAGTTATTATTTCTTTCATCGTGGAATTGTGACAGATGTGACCTGTAATTGTTGTGCTCCTGTTTCCGCGTTCCCCGATTGTCAGTGTCAATTTGCAATTCTTGTAACAGACCCTGAAAAGCTTCAATGTCATCTTTGCAACGTCCTGCTAAAATAATATGTCGTAAATGTTCAGGCAATTTGATTAAGCAAATGCGGATGAGTTCTGAGGGGCTGTATGGGTTTGAAAGATATTGATTCTTATGCAACATGTCTTCAAAATATTTCACAAGACTGGAAAATTCAGATTGTTCGAAATGTTTCATCATTATGATGCCATGTTTTACTCGGTCTTGCGTGGCTTGAGACCAATATGCTGAGAGGAAGGCATGGTAAAACTCTACTTCACTGTGGCAATCGTGAATGACCGATCGCATTCTTACAGCTGGTTCATTCTCTAAATAGCCACACATAAATTCTAATCTGTGTTCTAACGACCAGTTGGGAGGAAAACAATGAGAGAATTGATGGAGCCATGCTTGTGGATGAATGTCGTTGCCAGAATTCTTAAATGTTTTGAATTTACGTGTAGTAATGAACAGCTTATAGTCAAAGTCATCATGTCGGCGAGTCGCATATCGGTCATTGTTACGTCGTTTCGGCGGTTCCATTTCAAAATTCGATGCGCCTTGCCAATTTCTTTCATAATTTCCGAAGTGTCCGGTGTTATTATTTTGTGGTTGTTCCGTATTTCTATGTCCCTCTTCCCGTATTGGAGCGCGAGTGTCCTCTGAAATACGTAATTCTTGTATTACCTGCATCAACTGATCTTGTACTTCCCGGATTTCTCTTTTGTACTTTGTATTGATTTGATTTTGATTTTGTTTGAATTTTCTTATTTGTTCATACTCATCTGTGTCAGTGAAGGCTACGGGTCTTGTGTCATTCAGATCATCATCTACCTTTGTAGATAAGTTAGTGACCTGATCCGAAAGTTCGGCTACTTTCTCCGATAGTGTACTTATTTCCTCCATGTGTCTTTCTGAACCAATTTTCAGGATATCTACTGTGTCCTTTAAGTTTTCCTGAGTTCTTGCAAGTTGCGTAACCGAATCGGTAGATGCAACTGAGTCAATTTTAGCTTGCAAGGTCTCATGATTTTCATGAACAATAGTTTGCAGTTCTTTTATGGCTGCTTCGTGATTCTGTAATACATTTTCATGACGCGAAAAAATAGGTTGGAAATGCTCACAAATTTTTGTTTTTACGTCATTACAGACCTTTTGACATTTCGATTCGATGTTATGTAACTCAGTGGTTAAATCTTCACGTGTTTGTTCAAGTGTAGTGTCTAACTTTTGAAGATTTTGTTCCATTGTGTCTAACTTTTTGAGATTTTGTTCCACTGTGTCTAACTTTTTAAGATTTTCTCCCATTTGTCTCTGATTTTGTTCCATTTGTTGCATTAATTGCAATAATAATGTATTAGTGTCTGGAATCTGTTTCTCTACGCTTTTCGGCAGTGCATTTGCACCGGCAACATTCACATTTTGACAAGCAGAAAATGCGTCTTGACTTATTTGAGAAAACGGTGATAACCCAAAACCTGAATCTACAGTATTTGCGAAATTGTGTCCTGTCATTTCGGATTCCTGAGGCGAGCTGTTGCCGACCGATCGATCGATAATGCTTCCCTGTTCACTACCTGTTTCACTGTCTACACCATTGTTTGCAGCCCGCTCCATATCCCTATGCACAATTACCAAATTACTACTTTGAACGTCTGTTAATTCATTACACGGTGGTGCTGGCAAGCTACGCTCGTCGTCACTATTATTTCTCAGTTTACTTTGGAGCCTAGCATTACGTTTTTCACACGCCATTATTGTCACAATATTTCACACGACAACACAGAAAAGCACAATTTGAAGAGCAAAAATAAGAGAACACATTAACATAACACTGAAAATAATATCTAGTTAATTGCAGCTGCGAAATACTTGGTGCAAATCTACATGCATGCCACAACTGTTTTACTGTACAACAATGAAAGACTGCAACTACAAAGGAGATTTTCTCTACAATTACGCGCTAGCAATAAACAATAGCTACACTAATTACACAAACTACAAGAAAAAATCAATCAGAAGATTCCAGTGAGGTATCCTTGGCTAAGGGTCGACATATGAAACGTCCCCTTTTGATCATTTTATACACGACTGTCCTTAAACTGATACACAATATTTTTTAGCGCAACGCAATCTGACTTTCAAAATTCCCTACAAAAGAATGGCCCTCACTAACATTAAACTACACCTTTCACAAATCACTTACCTCACAAAAATCTTCGCTGCTCAAGCTACTGCAATACAGGGAGCGCCACTACTGCCAGCTAAATAAAAGATTCAGACTATGGAAGGCACTAACTACTGATAGGGATAGTTAGCAAATGAAAGATATTAATAGAGAACAAACAATGTATTTACCTTGATATCATCATATATAAATATAGCAGTTCATGACAAATTTCAAAACTCCGCCATCTCTCTCCCCACATCCACCACTGCTGGCGGCTCACCTCCAACTGCGCAACGCTACGCGCTGTTAACATCCAGCTGCCGCTGCCCAACACTACAATGGCAGACAACAATGCAAACTAGCCACAGACTGCACACAGCACAGCCAGTGATTTCATTTTCATACAGAGAGCGCTACGTGGCGGCGGCGTTACCAATATAAGAACCTAAACAGCCTACTTACATAAAGAAAACATAAACAGCCTACTTACAGTCTGCACCGCGTTTCATCTTGGCTTTGTCGCAAGTTGAAGGCACTCACCGCAGCACTTCTCGAGCACCTGACAAGTTGTGCAGTTTCTGAAATGCTCTGCCCTCGGTCAAACTCAGACAGACCCCACGCTCTCCCCGTTCTACACATGGACAGCTTGCTCACTGGCGCAATGTGCACTGCGCGTGTGTCTGACTGGCAGTCATTCCTCACCAGGTGGCGCTGCTGTCGCCTGGATGGGCTTATAATGACAGTAGATCGAAGGTCATAATATTATGGCTTATTAATATATGAGCATGCAGGAGCAGCTAAACGAAGAGTACCTTCTCCAAATGTTGTTACACCAAAGTTGCTTTGAGGGTCATAATTCAATGAAGTCCTGATGTTAGCATTAAGCCACAGTTTGCAATAAACAAGTCGGCTATTGTCGTGAGCGACTACTTGTCTGGATCCTGCAAGTTGGTTCCTCGGCTCAAGCAGAAAATGTAAATTTTTGGAAATTTGCAGTAAGGAGTATGCGACCAAACTGCTGAGGTCATCAGTCCCTAGGCTTACACACTACTTAATCTAACTTAAACTAACTTACACTAAGGACACCGCAAACACCCATGGCCGTGGAAGGACTTGAACCTCCGACGAGGGGAGCCACGCGATCCGTGACAAGACGCCTCAGACCGCACAGCTACCCCTTGTGGCTAGCCAGTATACCTATTGTTTTTGCAAAGAAATCTTCTGACCTTAGTGGTGGAGGTACCTCTACATATCAGGGTCTGAAGATGTTTCCAACATGGTGTGGACCCGGTGCAGTTCACAGAACGAAAATGTGCGGCATAAATCCATGTTCTCGGAAACTGTGGACTGTCTGGGGAAGACCTCTAATTTGGCCTGCAAGATCCCCGAATCTCACCCGTTACGCTTTTGTTTCAGAGGCTACACAAAAACCGAAATATACTGTACGTCGCTAGATTCAGAATATGTATTAGTTGCAACAATTGTTGCACTATGACTGCTGAATTATTGCGGACCACCTCCGTTCCTTTATGCCTGATGTCTTCCCTGATGGAGAGGGCACCCTCCTGCAGGACAACTGTCAACACCACAAGGCCAAAACCGTGCTACAATGGACTCCGGTGCCTGATTATGAACTCATGTTGATGTCTTGCCTACCATTTTCACCTGATCAGACGTCGATGGGACACATCTGTGATGCTAAGCGGGCCAGCTTCAAGGCCACAAACCGTGGGCCCATAGTTAATGGGAACTTCTTGACCTATGTGTAGATGTGTAGTGACACATATGGGAGGGCGACGAATAAAATGGAAGTACTGCGAGACATGCAAGCTTGAACATGAATGTCGATGCTAGCCGAGCCTGCAGGTTGCACTGTTGCATTTGACCAAAAACGGCATCTGTGCAATGTCCTCAATACTTTGTAAGGTTCAGTCGTGGTCAGAACACTACTCTGTGTAGTTTTGAGTGCATTCTGTCGGATCTAAGTGAACTCGAAAGTGGGCAAATCATTGGCCCTGATATAGTGGGTTCTTCTGTAACCAAAGGAGCTGAAGTGTTTGATGTTTGAAGAGGCAACGTTAAGATGATTTATAGCCCATACAGGTAAAGTGGAAAGGCATCATCCAGTAAGGCATAACGCGGTCGAAAGTGTGTCTCAAGTAATCGTGACGGACGGTCGTTGAAGAGGATTGCGACGAATAGTAAGAGGACGGCAGCTGGAAAAGCCACTACATAACAGAATATCTGATTCGTGAACGCCGTCGCACCATAACAACTCTAATGGAGGTTCATAAGCAGCGAATTGCAGGGCGAGCTGGAACTGCAAAGCTACTCATCATTGATGCAAATGCCTGTATAAAAGTGGTGCTGAACTCATAAAACCTGGGTTAAGAAGCAACAGAGGAAAGCTATGTGGTCGGATGTGTCTTGTTCCACATGGTTTCCAACTTCACGCCGAGTTTACGTCCGGAGAGTGTCGGTGATGATTTGGGCAGCGTTATCGTGGTGTTTCACTGACTCCACGACTACTCTGCAGGGTCACACTATTGCCAAGGGTCTGGTTACTATTTTAGCTGATCAGGTCTATTGCAAGCTACAATTTTTGTTCCTCAATGGCGACGGTGCGTTACAAGAAGATAGGGAGCCCATTTAAACAGTACACATCATCCAGGACTAGTTTTGTCAGCAGGAAGATGAAATGTCGCAACTCTGCTGGTCATGATTTACCAGATCGCGATATTACTGGGCCTTTCTGGTCTCCTTTGGAGATAAGGCTGTGTGATCGTTATCTACCTCCATCATCGTTACCGGAACTTTCCACTATTTTACGGGAAGAATGGTGTAAGATCCCCTCGAAACCCACACAGGACATGCATTTATCCATTCCGAGACGACTGGAAGCTGTTTCGAATGCTAACGGTTTTCCTACGAAGGTAATGTGTTTCGTTTTTGGTGTATCCGTATTTTTGTCCTACTCATGTGCCTCCAGAATCGAGCAAGGGCTTGAACAATCCATGGTTCACAGAATCACTGCTGTATTGCGTTTCAAATATGGACCAACATGCTGTTTAGCAGTTCCTTTATTTTCGTATCAGAAACATACATATTATATACACAGTCATGACTCTATTACTTTCTTCCAAACCTTGGCCACTTCCAATGCATTTTCTGCTAGTCGATGGCCTTCATCTTCTGTGTAGGGGGCTGGACGTAGTCACCATTGAAGCATGTGATGAACAACCTTTTTAGTTATACTGAATATCGTCTTGTTCAGTGTAGCCTCACCTTGCCAAATTAACCTTTGATCTGCCAACTCCAGACCTCAGTGTGTTCAGGGACTTCCAAGTCGTCCATTTCTCACCGTAGCAGTTACGTAGCGTTTCTGAAACTCTGTTCCATCCAGAGGGAGGGTAGGTTGTAGCCCTCCATAGTTGCAACCTAGGTTTTTCAGCCGTGATTCCGGGTTCCGTCGATGTTCTTAGGAAACTCCTCCTTGGCTTCAGTCGTTGCGGTTGTGGTTCATGCCCATAAAGAGAATGTGTTGTCTCCTGCTTCTTTCTTTCCTCATTCACGGCTGTTTCTCTTCGAACAGGAGGTGGTGCTACTCCAGTCGGGTTGTGGCAGTCGTGCCCTCCCCAGGATTCTTCCATCGGACTTGGTTTGGCGGGACTGCGCACCTGCCTGACAGATTGCCTCCACGAACCACTTCGTGGAGCCTGGTGTTGACAATCCTCATGCTCTGTTTATATTATACAAGAATTTTATAATGGGGAATAATCGGTAACATGTCACACATTAACTCTTGGGTTGATTCCCTTTGAGGTATTCTATTTTATTTAATCTTCCCTTATCCAGACACACATGTCCTTCTGTCCTTCAGTAAGGACTCTCGCTTTTTCCAACCTGTTACACACCTTTCCCCTACATGATACAAGGATTATTACTAGAATATTACATCAACTAATGTATTAATATCTTTACAATAACTACTGATAAGGCTACTAAGCTGTGGTCATCTTTCTGGATTTAATCACGTCAACTATCCTTAATCCTTCAATTTGGATCACTTGAAACTTTCACGCAGTTACTCTGCTCACTCATTTTCACCCACAGCGTAGCATCCAGAACTTGCAAGTACAGTACCTTGTAGTGTCTTCTGATCCCTCCAGCTCGTTGACATCCACAGTTGTCAATTCTGAGTAACTATCACCAGCGAAATTCTCTGCATCAGTGTGGCTGCCGACGCTCCTGTCGACCTCTTGTGTACTCCACGACTTGTACCCAAGCCATGTACCAGGTGCTGAAGGACTCAGGTTAACTCTCAAGTAACATTCACTGGGACCACTATTTGGGGTAAACACTGATTTAATACTCTTTCACTCGTAGCACTATATATATATATATATATATATATATATATATATATATATATATATATATATATACGAGGGTTATTCCAAAAGTAAGGTCCGGTTATAAAAAAAAATCAAAACTAAAATGTTTTTTCAAAACAATTGTTTTATTTACATTCCTTACATCTTTATCTATTTTTCTACATAACTTCCATACTTATTTAAACATTTGTCACATCGTTCAACAAGCTTTTGAATGCCCATGTTATAGAAATCGGCCGCCTGTGACGATAACCAGTCCTTAACTGCTTCTTTCACTTCATCATCTGTGTCGAAGCGCTTGCCGCCGAGAAACTCCTTTAAGTAACGGAACAGGTGGAAATCACTTGGCGCCAGGTCCGGACTGTAAGGAGGATGGTCCATCTGTTCCCATCCAAATTTCTTGATCAGAGCTTGCGTTTCATTTGCAGTGTGGGGTCTGGCATTGTCATGCAACAACAAGATTCCAGACGACAAAAGACCACGTCGCTTATTCTGGATTGCACGTCGAAGTTTAGTCAGGGTAGCGCAGTAGGCGGCTTTATTAATCGTTGTTCCTCTCTCCATAAAGTCGACTAACAATACTCCACGTCTATCCCAGAACACAGTCGCCATAACCTTACGTGTTGAGATTGTCTGCTTTGCCTTGACCTTGACTGGCGACGACGTGTGACGCCATTGCATTGACTGACGTTTAGACTCTGGAGTGATGTGAGAAACCCATGTCTCATCCCCTGTGACAACATTGTCTAAAAGACTGTCACCTTCCTTATGATATCGCTCCAAAAAATCAAGAGCAAAAGCCATTCTTTTCATTCGTTGGGGCTCAGTAAGCAGCCTGGGAACCCAACGGGCACACGATTTGTGAAACTTCAAATGTTCAGACACAATTCTGTACAAAGTTGTTTTACTCACATTCGGAAAATGCATGCCTACGTCTGTAATAGTGAATCGGCGATCTTCACGAATTTTTTTGTCAACCGCATTGACCAAATCGTCTGAAATCACTGATGGTCGGCCACACCGTGGTTCATCGTGCACATTATCCCGTCCTTCATTAAAAGCTCGCACCCACTTGCGCACTTTACTGTCGCTCATTATGTTAGGACCGTACACTTCAGTAATCTGCCGATGGATTTCCGCCGCTGAATTGTTTCTTGCAGACAAAAACCGTATCACTGCCCTTACTTCACAATCGGCGGGCTGATCAATTGTCTTAAACATTGTAAAGTGACACTGTGAACTACACTCAGCAACAGTAACAAAGCGAATGGCGGCGTTTGACGCGCAAGGCTTGCCGGGAGTCGGCGCGCATGCGTGTTTTGTCATTGGCGCCAAATTTCAATAGTTACGGCGAATCGGACCTTACTTTTGGAATAACCCTCGTATATATATATATAGTGCTATATATATATATATATAGTGCTATATATAGTGGTATATATATATATATATATATATATATATATATATATATATATTGGAAAAACAAATACTTCTTTATTTGTTTTTGGTCTATGTTCTTAGGCACGGTTTCGCACTTACAATCGCTCACGGTGCTGTGAGCGTCTTATATTCACGAGCTTGGCCCAACACAGCGGACTTAACAACTTTCTCTTTACCGTTGCCCCTGTATATACCATAGCGGAGTCGAAAGCCGTGCCATCGTCATTGCTGTACTGCACAATAACGCTCTTATCAGTGAAATATACTTTTCCTCGTTCTGCTACCCTTTTTGACATGTATACGCCACTACTCCACTCCAGACTACGTCGTGTCGGCGCTGTCTTTTATAATAATTAGCAAAGTTAGTGCACTACTGCGTACTTAGGCCTCGCCCGCTCTCGTCCGAAACGTCCGCTGCCGTGAGCCACCTCGACTTGACTCGTGAGCATTGTTCTTTGTCCTACCTACCGGCTCCGCTGTTCCATCCGCGTAACCTGGGGGGGGGGGGGGGGGGGAGGGGGGGAGAATCTCCCCTTGTTATTCTTGTAAAATTAGTGCTTCATTTACTTATAGTCTATTTACTTTTATCTGTTCTTCTTCCATCAGTAGAGCTTAATTATTATTTTAACTCATTTGCTTGTTATCTATTTTCACTACACACTATTTACATTTTCAAAGGGGTAGTATTGTCCCCAGGTAAGGCTAGCAGTACCGTTTCTTTTTTAAGGCGGCAGATGCCTCTGGCTGGCTGTCTCCATTTCCTGCTGCCCTCTCTCTATTTTATGTTAATACTACAACTTAGCGTCACCTTTTTGCCGCTAGATGGCTCGCGCTGGCTGCCCCCAGCTATCATATTGTAGCGTCACGAGGTGCTAAAGGCGTTGCACTGCAGCGGATTTCAAGCAACGTGTTACGATTGTGCAGGTGTCTTTGAGAGCAGTTGGTGTTTGGGTTCACCCGTGTACGGTACGGTACAGAGGAGTGCAGGGAGACGGTGGTGGCGTGTTGCGCAGACCCCGGCAAGTGCTCGCACGAGCTGGCGGCGGCGTACTTCGCGGAGGGCGTGTGGCCGGGCCCCGGGCTGCGCGCCGCGCCCTGCGGGGACGCCTGCCGCCGCAACATCTCGCTGCCCGAGCTGCCGCCGTCGGAGGCGGCGCGGCTCACCTCCTGCACCGTGCCCGTCGGCGAGGACCTGCCCTTCACGTCAGTACACGCTACCTACCTACCTACCTACCTACCTACCTGCCTATGCGGTACTTCTCACATCCTGCCCCTCTGGCGACACGCAGGCGGGCTAGACGACTGGAGAGAAAGTCCCCAACGCCGCTCGTAGACCTACTAAAATAGCATAGACCAATCACTGGCGCCAGCGTAGCATTCCCATATTAGAGGCGCCATTTGGAGGACAATGTTGTTTTGGAGTTACGAGGGGAACACGGCAAGTGCCGTAACCCAGGTTCCCAGAAACTTCGGTCAATGCAAGCGGGCTCTTTGTAAGCGAGCACGTGTCTCGGCTCATCCGTAGATATTCGACCTTTTCTGAGAAAAAAAAATCCAAGTCTTCTAGGTCGTTTATCTACCTTTTGGCGGATAAATACTTCCATCAGAAGCGATGGCGCAGTGGCTATTGCTGTGCCGTCATACTTTTTCTCTCTGTGTTCGAAACCCGATTATTACTTTTAGTTTTGTTTTTCACTTATCGACCCACGTCCGTAGAAAATTACTACACGGATGTTTTGCAAAGTATACAGCAATAAAGTTGCCATTATTCGTCTACTATTTGCAAGCCTGGTGAATCAATTAAAAAATAAATGAGTAAAAAAATTATTTGAAATCTTTTACGGTGAGATTCCTGTAGCGCATCTTGATTCACAATACGTTGCAAGTACTAGTTTCTGGACACGCGATCTTTGATGCGCGGTTTGCTGCGAGATAATTGCCAACGCGTAAAATGTTGAGCAATGTTGATGACGTTTCTTTCCCGAATGAAGTCCATACAAGGAAACGTCACTGTGGCGAATCTGCCTTCGCGCAGTGCCCGTTTGTGTTCGGAATGTCTGTGTTTCGAATGTTTCTACGACCAGTATCATTCTTCTTTCTGAAGAATAAACATGAGAATAAAATATAAGAATTAATATAAGAATTGGTACAACAGAGACATATAAGAACATGAGAATTTAGAAGGTTATAACCCCTGAAAATATCATACAGTCATGTATTATATAATAAATGTATGACATTGTGAAACTCAGTTGTAATTTTACTATTAATATAACGTCCTTGTATTCACAAACTTGACAGGAAACATTCGTGCAATAACATTTATACAGACATGGGCCTACTTTTTTAAAATATATACATATATATATAAAGTGAGAATCCGCTACGCTAGCCGCTGTGCTACCACTTCGGATGAGGCAGTCGCGTTTTAAAAGACATCTAAATTACTTCGAGAACTTTGACCGTCTTTTTCTCAGGTGCGACGTGTTCGCTCATTCTGACTCCTCTTACACTCAACGAAGCTTCTGCAAATTCGAGTTAAGGCATTTGCCGTGTTTTCCTTGGTTAGCAAATAACCAGCAATCGAACGCTCGCTTATAAAACAGCTTCAAATGTCTGATTAAAATTCATTAATTTGTTACATATTTGCTTTTAAGCAAGTAAGCGACAAAAAGTGTAGAAAAGATATGAGATTATGCTTAAAGTTTTTTCAAAGTCGCTAAATCCTCTCATTATTAAGGACCAGATGACTATAAACTGGGCCGGCCAGAGTGGCCGAGCGGTTCTAGGCGCTACAGTCTGGAACCGCGCGACCGCTACGGTCGCAGGTTCGAATCCTGCCTCGGGCATGGATGTGTGTGATGTCCATAGGTTAGTTAGGTTTAAGTAGTTCTAAGTTCTAGGGGACTGATGACCTCAGAAGTTAAGTCCCATAGTGCTCAGAGCCATTTTGAACTATAAACTGGGTAATTTCTGCTTCATTTTAAACAAAAGGTGGTATTTCACGCCCCTCAATCTTCATAACGTCATAATTATACTCTGAACTGTGTGTTGGACAATAATATAATTTTCAAGGCACATTCAGCGATATGCCCGGATACCGTCTGCAGCCTGTGTTACAACTAGAGTTAGTAGTGAAACGTCACGCTAGATGTCGACGTCTTACTTCATGAACAGCGAAAACGCATTAAACGGTAACCTTTTTTCCCTTCGTCGTTTTACACAGAGAAAAAATTTCATAAAGGCTCGAAATTAATATATGAGTAGTTACCAGTACGTCACTACCTTACAGTGATTACTTATTGACTGCTGGATTAATTAATCATTAATTAAGTGTGAGTTAATAATAGTCAATGATTAACATAATAAGTGTGCTTCATTTCTGAATGTTAATATTTTTAGATTTTCATCCAAATTTCACAGTTGAATTTGTACGAAAAGTTTTAATTTTGGTGCACATATGTAACGGTACAGTACCCTAGCATGTAATGAATGCAGTATAATAGCTGACGCCAACGATGCTGTGTTGCCGTCTTGACAAACAAAGGACAGTACACGAGAGGCTTTTGTTTGCTAATGGACGAGTTAGGACACTACACTGTTTCGCTTTTTTACATATTTTATTTGTGACCCACAGTATTAGCGACAATAATGCTCAAGATTCATGTAAGTTGGCTTTCCGTAATTTAACAGTGAATGAAACCTTATTCACCGTAAGTGGATGTCTTGGAATCATGGGGGTCAACCAACAGCAAAAGCTGACAATTAACTGTAGCCGTCCTCACAAAGTTGTTACACAAATTTTTACATGTTAATGCTTGACGTTGTCCACATGTAGAATAATTAGATATTTCTAGACTTCTGGATTGTTGCACGATTTTGGCCTTCCTTAGTGCAAACCTAACGCACTTGTCTAAACAGAAGTTCATGCCGATGTAGACTGTGTGATCAAAAGTATCCGGACGCCTGACTGAAAATGACTTACAAGTTCGTGGCGCCCTCCATCGGTATTGCTGGAATTCAATACGGTGTTGGCCCACCCTTAGCCTTGATGACAGCTTCCACTCTCGCACGCATAGGTTCAATCAGGTGCTGGAAGGTTTCTTGAGAAATGGCAGCTCACTCTTCACGGAGTGCTCCACTGAGGAGAGGTATCGATGTCGGTCGGTGAGGCCTGGCACAACGTCGGCGTTCCAAAACATCCCAAAAGTGTTCTGTAGGATTCAGGTCAGGACTCTGTGCAGGCCAGTCCATTCGTGTAACCACTCCGCCACAGGCCGTGCATTATGAACAGGTAGTCGATCGTGTTGAAACATGCAATCGCCATCTCCGAATTGCTCTTCAACAGTGGGAAGCAAGATGGTGCTTAAAACATCAATGTAGGCCTGTGCTGTGATAGCGCCACGCAAAACAACAAGGGGTGCAAGCCCCCTCCATGAAAAACACGACCACACCGTAACGCCACCGCCTTCGAATTTTACTGTTGGTACTACACACGGTGGCAGATAACGTTTACCGGGCATTCGCCATACCCACACCCTGCCATCGGATCGCCACACAATGTTTTTCCACTGTTCAATAGTGCAATGTTTACGCTCCTTACACCAAGCGAGGCAGCGTTTGGCATTTACTGGAGTGATGTGCGGCTTATGAGCAGCCGCTCGACCATGAAATCAAAGTTTTCTCACCTCCCGCCTAACTGTCGTAGTACTTGCAGTGGATCCTGATGCAGTTTGGAATTCCTGTGTGATGGTCTGGATAGATGTCTGCCTATTAGACATTACGATCCTTTTCAAATGTCGGCGGTCAGTGTTAGTCAACAGACGAGGTCGGCCTGTACGCTTTTGTGCTGTACGTGTCCCTTCACGTCTCCACTTCACCGTCACATCGTAAACAGCGGACCTAGGTTTGTTTAGGAGTGTGGAAATCTCGCATAGAGACGTATGACACAAGTGACACCCAATCACCTGACCACGTTCGAAGTCCGTGATTTCCGTGGAGTGCCCCCTTCTGCTCTCTCACGATGTCTAATGGCTATTGATGTCGCTGATAAGGATTACCTGGCAGTAGTTGGCAGCACAGTGCACCTAACATGAAAAATGTATGTTTTTAATGTGTCAGGATACTTTTGACCACACAGTGTAATTGCTGAAGATTCGGACTGTATTGGTCAGAGACTGGATTTCAGTTTAGAATTTACTACAGAGCTTCAAGTCATCCTTGTACAGCAGGTGGGATATTTCCGAGACTCTCTCGCTGTTTGTTAGCCCAGTTTGTTTTCTGTAAGATGGTTGACGGCGAAATCAGGCCGATGATCAACAGCGGTGGTGACCACGAGTCCCCCTCAAAATGCCTCTCTTGATGCTGATTAATCCGTTAACTTTCTTTTCCAATAGTATTTCTATTTTCCAGTATTCCATCACATTTTTTGCTGAGCCCGATCGTTTACAGGCGCTCTATGGTCCTACTGTATGGCAGTAAGTCAAAGGCGTTTTTGTACTCCGCCAGTTCATATATAGATTTCTTTTCCGGCTTCTGAAGTTTTCCAGAATCATTTTGTCGATTGAGGGTCGGTGTTTTGAGCCCTTCTTCTTCGCATATTACCTTTTTGTTCCATTGGTATTATGTAGTATTCTTCCAGAAAGTCCCGAATTCTGTCGGCTGTGATGCCTGTCAGTAACTCCAATATGATGGGAAAACACGTTACTGGTCTGTAAATTGTGGTCAGGTATATGAGCCAGAAGATGTGCAGTTGATCGTTGCCAGTGGATATCCAGTTCTTGAATTTCTTCGCTCTTTTTTCAACCGTTTCAGGTTTTATCTCCAGTTGTTGCATTTTGATCTTAGGAAATTTGTTTTCAAAGCCTTTTATCCATCCAGAAATTTGGATGTAGTCTTTTTCAGTTTCCCAGAGATGTTACCAGACTTTGGTTATTGCAGTCTTCTCAAGTTTTTCAGTTTTTCGATTCGAGCTCTGCTAGAACAGCGTATGACTGGGCTGGAATGGTAGATGTTGTCGGTACTGAGTAATCATGGCCGTGTATCCACGCATTTTTCGATTTTCCTGGCTGTTGCAGTTATATTACTTGCTTCACAATTTCCAAAATTTCTCGTACTTAGCCAATACAGATGTGAAAATTACCGAACTATCAGTTTAATAAGTCACAGCTGCAAAATACTAACGCGAATTCTTTACAGACGAATGGAAAAACTGGTAGAAGCGGACCTCGGGGAAGATCAGTTTGGATTCCGTAGAAATGTTGGAACACGTGAGGCAATACTAACCTTACGACTTATCTTAGAATAAAGATTAAGAAAAGGCAAACCTGCGTTTCTAGCATTTGTAGACTTAGAGAAAGCTTTTGATAACGTTAACTGGAATACTCTCTTTCAAATTCTGAAGGTGGCAAGGGTAAAATACAGGGAGCGAAAGGCTATTTACAATTTGTACAGAAACCAGATGGCAGTTATAAGAGTCGAGGGGCACGAAAGGGAAGCAGTGGTTGGGAAGAAAGGGAGACAGGGTTGTAGCCTCTCCCCGATGCTATTCAATCTGTATACTGAGCAAGCAGTAAAGGAAACAAAAGAAAAATTCGGAGTAGGTATTAAAATTCATGGAGAAGAAATAAAAACTTTGAGGTTCGCCGATGACATTGTAATTCTGTCAGAGACAGCAAAGGACTTGGAAGAGCAGTTGAATGGAATGGACAGTGTCTTGAAAGGAGGATATAAGATGAACATCAACAAAAGCAAAACGAGGATAATGGAATGTAGTCGAATTAAGTCGGGTGATGGTGAGGGGATTAGATTAGGAAATGAGACACTTAAAGTAGTAAAGGAGTTTTGCTATTTAGGGAGTAAAATATCTGATGATGGTCGAAGTAGAGAGGATATAAAATGTAGACTGGCAATGGCAAGGAAATCGTTTCGGAAGAAGAGAAATTTGTTAACGTCGAGTATAGACTTAAGTGTCAGGAAGTCGTTTCTGAAAGTATTTGTATTGAGTGTAGCCATGTATGGAAGTGAAACATGGATGATAACCAGTTTGGACAAGAAGAGAATAGAAGCTTTCGAAATGTGGTGCTACAGAAGAATGCTGAAGATAAGGTGGGTAGATCACGTAACTAATGAGGAGGTATTGAATAGGATTGGGGAGAAGAGAAGTTTGTGGCACAACTTGACTAGAAGAAGGGATCGGTTGGTAGGACATGTTTTGAGGAATCAAGGGATCACAAATTTAGCATTGGAGGGCAGCGTGGAGGGTAAAAATCGTAGAGGGAGACCAAGAGATCAATACACTAAGCAGATTCAGAAGGATGTAGGTTGCAGTAGGTACTGGGAGATGGTGGTTAGTGTTTAACGTCCCGTCGACAACGAGGTCATTAGAGACAGAGCGCAAGCTCGGGTTAGGGGAGGATTGGGAAGGAAATCGGCCGTGCCCTTTCAAAGGAACCATCCCGGCATTTGCCTGAAACGATTTAGGGAAATCACGGAAAACCTAAATCAGGATGGCTGGAGACGGGATTGAACCGTCGTCCTCCCGAATGCGAGTACTGGGAGATGAAGAAGCTTGCACAGGATAGAGTAGCATGGAGAGCTGCATCAAACCAGTCTCAGGACTGAAGACCACAACAACAACAACAAACATAGCCAATACATTTTCATCAGCCATTCTTTGGTCTTCGGGTTGTTCAGTTTATGCACTTCCACGACCGTCAGGTTGCTTGCATCAGATCTCAAGGTTTTGATTTCCAGATGCAGCCGATCTTTCCACATTGGTTTTCCAGTCGATCTTCTGGCGGGCTTTGACTGCACTATTCCCGATGCTTCTGCCACTTTTACTGTTGTACTGTAGTCGAGCTGGTTCATTTCTTCGATTGTAGTTATTTGGACAGTTGCGAAGAGCAGCATTAACTTCCTTCATAAGTGGAGATACTTGTTTTCTGCAGCTAATTTTTAAAGCATTCTGAATTTGATGACACATGGGCGAGGAATTTGGTCTCTAATTTCTTGTTGTCTTTGAATCAGTGTGTCATGCGTTTCGTCAATGAGTTATTGTTCTAGTTTCTTTTTCTTCTTCATCGCGCTGTTGTCCTAAGTTTTCGTTAGGTTCAAGTTGTTCAGTGACTTCAGATGTTGCAGATGCCAAAGCAAGTTTTTTGTTTCTGTTTCACAAGTTTTCCGATCAGCTAGTCAGAGTTCTGTTATGTCATAGTTCTGTTATCTTCGAGCTTGAGTATTCTTGCTCTCAGAACTGGTACATGCGCTTCTGGTGCTTCGTTTTGGCAGAAGAACCGGGAATAGTAGCATTTCATTACTTAGTGACTCTCTGACGTAGTGTATTTATGCCGCTTATGAGTTTTTTTTTTCGTTTTGTTCCTATAGCCCACTTCTCCACGGCTTCCAAAGTTCCTCAGTAACCGAAACGGTCCTTCTATTCTGGAGTACGACAAAGCCCGTATAGCTTCATTTGGGGTCTATTTCTCAATTGGTTGAAATAGGTTGGATGCACTTAGACCTGCTCCTCAACTGCGAACTCCCCAGCGTGGCTGAACTTGACAGCAGTTCAGACTACAGCTGGCACAACTTTTAACTGGAGCACTCAGGCAATACCACCACGTCAACGTGGCACTCGGGCAGCGTGAACATTAATATAACCGACAAAGAGCATAAGGCGCTGCAGTCATGGACTGTGCGGCTGGTCCCGGCGGAGGTTCGAGTCCTCCCTCGGGCATGGGTGTGTGTGTTTGTCCTTGGGATAGTTTAGGTTAAGTAGTGTGTAAGCTTAGGGACTGATGACCTTAGCAGTTAAGTCCCATAACATTTCACACACATTTGAACATTTGAACTGTTATTCGTCGGCGCAATCTGTCGTGACAACGATGCATTCCCAGACATATACTGGACCTTTTTTCCTTCATCTTCAGTCAGAAATCTGTCCCTGTAGTTTGTCGCTTTTATTAATGTTTACCCCGTGTAATAAAAATGGATATATTGATACTGAAAAGACAAAATACTGTGATCACTGCCCACCGCGAGGTAGAATGCTGCCCGGTGGCGTTGCGAGCAGGTGACGCGTTTGCAAAATTATGTAAGCGGAGCAGACACTGACAGGGGATCACCGTAGCGAAGATGTCGGCTGCAGATGGGGAAATTCACTGAGATAAGCATCTTTGAGAAAGGGCAAATTACTGTGACGTAGAGACTGTGAACGAGTATCTCGAAAACGCCGAAGCTGGTCGAATGTTGACTTGCTACTGTCGTGAGCATCTGCGGAACGGGGTAGGGCAGTGAAACCACTACCACCAGACGCTACATGATTGGACGTCCGTGGCTCTTCACAGAACGTGGGGTTCGGAGGCCTGTCTGCTCTGTAAAGTAGGGTAGATGGCGATCTGTGGCATCTCTGCCGAAAGAGCACAATGCCGGTGCACGCTCAAGTGCTTCGGAGCACGCCCTTCATCGTACATTGTTGAACGTGGAGCTCCGCAACAGACCACCACTATGTGTTCACACGTTCACCCAACGACATCGCCAATTACGATTGCAGTGTTATGCCACGGGAGACGTTCTCCTGCGACTGCGTGGGACTTGTGGTAGTAATCTAAGACACGCTGACAGCTGCGAACCAGATGCATCCCTTCATGCTTGATGTCTTCCCCGACTGAATCGTGATACAGTGGTTTGAGGAGGTGTAACGTGAACTCACGTTGATGACTCGCCTGACTGAAATGTTATGTAATCCATCGGGGTCGCCATCACCACGTACGCAAGTCAGCGGCCCTTAATTACGCGAATTACTTGACCTGTGCGTAGACGTCTGCTGCCACAGTACCTCCAAATACCTACCAACATACTGTCGGATCTCTGATGTGCAGAATCAGTGATGTATTTCATTTGAAAGACGGACAAACAAAGTATTAAGCAGGGGGTGATAATGATATGGTTCGTCAGTGCATGTGTGTGTGTGTCAGCATGTGTATGTTCCACATCTGCTAAACCAATGGACTGATTTCAGCCAAACTTGGTACAGATATCCCTTACTGTATGGCAACAATTGCTGTCGGGGTAAGAACCAATTACCTATCATACTTCAGGAAAAATTGACGTCGTAAACAATGTGATGCATAAAAAACTGCCGCATCATCTATGGTTTTTAAATTTATTACTTCTGTGCTACTAATTCTATTCGCAGTAAATTTCGCGGACAGTATATAAATATGCAGCTAGACGCACCTATAATATTGTATCATGATTCCACACATAGTAGAGGAGATATGACGTCACAACCACTGACATGCGTGAAAAACTGCCACATTGTGCGTGACGTTTATATTTTTACTTCTTTGCCACTAAGTTTATTCACAACACATTTTGCAGATAGTACTCGCATATGACGCAGAACGCAGGTACACTGATACACCATTGTACGACACACAGTTCAAGACGTATGACGTCATAAAGACTGAGATGCGTGAGAAAATTGCCTCATCGGGCATGAAGTTTTGATTCATTTATTCCTCACTATTAAGACACTCCTGCAGCTGACTCAGCTTAACGAAATCTCTGACACCTGGCAGCACTTTTTGACAGCTTTAAGCTGCGAAGTGCAAACGGTTGTAGCAGCAAACTGTCGCCATCTATAGAGCTATGAACAGGCATCGCCATGGAAACGTTTACAAAATCGCGTTGTAGATATGGGAAGCGGCTGCGCCCAATGTACAGAAGCTGTCCGCGACATTACTCTACAAATACAGTTCATTTTTGTTTTCATTTCTAGTAAAAATTGGCATAATGAATACGCGGGCAATGCCGGATTTTTCAGCTAGTGTATATTACTGAAACTGACTGCAATCGCGAAGTGTGTCATCCTTGACCTTCAAGCTCCATCTTGTAAACTTGGCTTTCGCTTCAGCCGCTCTGCGACTCCTGCTCGTAGCCAACTTAGTGTTCTCCAAGACTGCCCCTGAACTTTAATGCCAGAGGGTTTATCTTCTGGAAGTGGGAACCAAGTTGGAGGTTCCGTGCTAAGCTGTGAAATGGGAATCATCCTAAATTCAGTATTGTGGTACACTGAATGTCTCATCTATTCCTTACGTGACATGCAGTTTGTAGAGGATGTATCTGAATTTCTCATTACACTCGTGATGTGCTTGTCACAAGACATCTGCTTTCTTCGTGTGGGCAGATGTGTTCCAGACCGTGCAGGCTGCACAGAGCGAAAGAGAATTTGCACTCCATTAAGGATATGAGTTCTTGTTGTCCCTCTCTTGAATGTATGCTCACAATTGTAGTCGTGGGAGTGAGATTTATCTTAAGATAACGATCAGCGGCATTTGTAAGTTTATCTTCTACTTGTTCAAATGTTGGATATTGTGTGAAGTGGCCGAGAGCAAGCGTACAAAAAAGTCTAGTATTTCGATGACCTAGCTGAATACTGTTGGATGCTAACACAATACCTTGTGCGAAACGTCTCTTTTGATTTCTCCATTCGTTCTTTTAGTCACCAAACCGAACGTATCATCATTTGTTAGAAGTTACAGACTGAATTCTACAAAGCTAGGGACAGTTGAAGGAACTTCTGTATAGTTCTGTAAACAAAATTTTGTGTTTTATAATGTCTGATGCTAACTTTTGGTCTACCGCTGAAACACAAGTTACTGGTTCATTCAGGAAACCTTCCTCGACCTGAAACTTCCCGGCAGATTAAAGCCGTGTGCCGGACCGAGACTTGAACTCGGGACCTTTGCCTTTCGCGGGCAAGTGGTCTACCGATTGAGCTACCTAAGCTATCCAAGCATGACCCATCCTCGCAGCTTTACTTCCTCCAGTACCAAATCTCCTACCTTCTATAGGCAAGGTAGAGCTCGGTAGAGGACTTGCCCGCGAAAGGCAAAGGTCCTGAATTAGAGCCTCGGTCTGGTACCCAGGTTTAATTTGCCGGGAAGTTTCAAATTAGTGCACACTCAGCTAAAGAGGGAAAATATCGATCGTTCTCGAAACTTCTTCTATGTGTTTCGTAAGGTTAAGGGCCTATGTACGATAGCATATTCGAAGCTGAACCTAGCCTCATGCGCTGTTGGTTGGGACTCAACAAAGGTCAGATTGTTTCCAGCAGTAACTTGACGTGGGAGAGGTGAACTATAGGCCTGTAATTGCCTGCCATGTTTACTTTCGACTTTCCTTACAGTTACTCGCCGTGTGACCTGCTGTGTTGTGTTGCGTGTGCCGGCAGGGCGTCGGGGCTCCTCTGCGCAGAGGCCTACTCGCGGCCGCCGTTTGGAAGGCAGAAGGGCCAGGGTGGGGGCCTCTTGGGCGGTGGGGGCGGCCACCTGTGTTGGGCGCTGAGCGGCGCGCTGCTGCTCTACCTGCTGTCCAGGGCGCTGGCCGGGCGGGCCGAGGAGCAGCACAACTGAACCCCTGCGCTGTACTTGCAATAAACACCTGTCACCTGTCCCACAATGCCTGTTTACGCCTCATTTCCACCACGTGTGTTAGGCGCCGAGTGCCGCCTCAGTACACTGCACCGGGCTGAGATACTGGTTGCGTGGGTAGAGGTGTAGCTGGGCTGAATGCGCCGCCACATCTGTGCTGTACTTGCAATGAACACTTCACATCTGCTGTTCCCCAGTGCCAATTGACACATTATTTCCACCACTTGCGCTAGGCACCTAGCGCCACTTCACTGCTCTGCCTGTGGACAAAGAGACTAGCCGGATAGTCCAAATAACAGCTGGATTGAGTGTCCAGGCGCATATGCTGTGTCACCTGTCGCCCACTGTTTACATGTCATTTCTAACGTCTGTGGCAGGTGCCAAGGCCGTGACCTCGCTGCTCCATCTGAGAGCCAAACTGCTGCACATGTGCGCCAAGGCACAATTGAGTTGAGTGTGCCCTCACACTTGTGCTATAGTGACCTCGTATCCATCCTTACAGGTTATTTTCACCACCTCGATGCTCCATTTACTGGCCAAGCAGGCAGAGGTGCATCCCAGTTAGCCACGCTGACACACTTGTGCTGTACTTGCAGTATAAATCTATCACCTGCTCACTACGTGTTTGTTCGCATGTCATTTACCAACAGCATTCTTTCTTGGAAGTAGATACGTGTACTGCAATTTCTGAGATAGCCATATATATATACATGTATTGCCACGCTGATTGCAGTACATCCCACTTCTTTTGAAGACTAAATACATCCCCCTTCTTTTGAACACTTCACAGTACCCATTATACACTATACATACACTCAGACTTCAATAAGAACGTAATAATTCCAGTTCCAAAGAAGGCCGGTCCTGACAGGCTTGATTATTACCGAATTCTCAATTTATATGCCATACTTGCAAATACTAATACGAATTATATACAGAAGAATTGAAAAATTGGTGGAAACCAAACTCACAGGTGCTCAGTTTCCGTTCTGGAGAAATGTGAGAAGACGCTAGATTTAGAAAAAGGTTTTGACGATGGTCAGTGGAATACACGCTTTGAAATTATGACGGTAGCACGAATAAAACACGAGAAGCGAAAAGTTATCTACAACTTATGCAGAAACCAAACTGCAGGTGCAATAGTCGAAGTATTTGAAAGGGAAGCAATGGTTGAGAAAGGAGTGAGACAGAGTTGTGGTCTATCCCCGATGTTATTAGATCGGTACATTGAGAAAGCGGTAAAGGAAACCAAACAAAAATTCGGAGTAGGATTCGTAGTTATCGCAGAAGAAATAAAAACTTTGAGATTTGCCAAAGACACTGTAATTCCGTCAAAGACGGCACAGGACTTGGAAGAGCAGCTGATAGAAATTGATAGTTTCCTGAAAAGAGGTCATAAGATGAACATGAACACAAGTGAATCAAGAGTAATGTAATACAGTCGAATTACATAACTTGATGTTGAAGGTACTGGATTGAGAAATGAGATGCTGATAATAGTAGATGAGTTTTAGTAGTTGGACCGCAAAATAACTGATGATGGCCAAATCAGAGAGGGTATAAAATGCAGTCTGGCAATAACGCGAAAAGCGTTTCTGAAAAACGGAATATCTTATATAAATAAAAGTGTTAGGAAGTATTTTCTGAAGATGTTTGCTAGAGTGCAGGCTGATGAGGAACTGATACGTGGACGATAAGAAGTTCAGACAGGAAGAGAATTAAAGCTTTTGAAATGTGGTGCTGCGAAACAATGTTAAAGATAAGATAGACAGATCGAGCAACTAATGATGAAGCACTGAATAGAACTGGGGACGATAGAAAGTTATTGTTTAGTATGAATAAAAGAAGAAGATAGTTAATACGAAAAATCCTGAGGCATGAAGGAATAATCAGTGTTGTAGTGGAGGGAAGTGTAGACACAAAAATTTTATGGGAAGACCTAACATGAATGAAGAAGTTAGTCTAAATGGATGTAGGAGGCATTAGTTATTTGGAGATCAAATGGCTTGCGAAGTATACAACAGCGGAGAAGTGCATGAAACAAACTATCACATTGAATGTAGCAACAACGAGAACAACAAGAACAATATCTCTTGAACTGCGACGAGATGTGATTTCCATCCGACGGTGCACTAGCCTACTCGATACTAATGTTTGTGAGCACCTAATAACAAATATGAGGGTCGTTCGGAAAGTAATGCCTCCTACTTTTTGTGGCGACTTTGGATGTTCGCGCCAGATGTCACTGGTGTAGTGCTAATGCCTGAACCTTCCTCTTTCAGTCGCATGTGGTTCCGTTGTTCTGCGGTAGTTGGCGCCAACAGAAGTGTGTTCCAAAATAACAGTCTGATATAGACGCGTGTATAAAACAGGTGTGATTGAATTCCTCACTACTGAATCAACTGCGACGATTGAAATACATGGACACTTGCTAAAGGTGTATGGAGGCGGTGCGACAGATGTGAGCAATGTGAGCCTACGGGTACGGCATTTCCACTGCACAGCAGCCATCCCTCGCAATGAAGAGCGTCTTGATCAGCTCATTCGTGCTGACCGCCGGATAACGGCCAGAGAATTGCGTGCAAATCCGAATGTCGGCCGTAATGCCTTGGAAACAATGTTGGAACATCTTGGCTATCGCAAAGTCTGTGCTAGATGGGTGCCGCGGATGCTTGCAGAAGGACAAAACACTCATCGGATGGAAATTTTTCGGGACCTGCTGCACCAATATGGAGCTGAAGGTGACAACTTTCTAAATAGCATCGTCACCGGAGACGTGGTGTCACCATTACGAGCAGGAATCCTAAAGACAGTCCATGGAATAGCGGCATGCGAATTCAAGTCAGAGACGTCTGCGGGCAAAGTGATGGGCACAGTCTTCTGGGATAGCAAGGTGTGGTTCTTTTGGATGTCCTGGAGCCTGGAGAAACTGTCAGTTCAGCACGCTACAAGACGACACTGACTAAGCTGAAAGCCCGAATTTACAGGGTAAGGCCAGAGAAGAAGACCAACTTTCACTTGCAGGATGACAAGTCATTGCAAATTCGGCTGGACTGTGTTACAACATGCACCGTACAATGCCGATTTAGCGCCTAGAGACCTCCACCTTCATGGGCCTATGAAAGATGGACTGCGCGGCCAACATTGTCAAGACTCGGACGATGTTGTCAAAGCCGTAAGGAAGTGGTTAGCCTCAGCTTGTTTCTCAACTTGTTCCGGTACACAGGCTTTGGTTCGTCGTTGGCAAAAGTGCATAACGAATGGTGGTGACTGTGTAGAAAAACACAGTCTGTAGCTAAAATATTGCTTTTTTTACCTGTACTGTTGTGATTTGTGTATCTTCTGTAGTTTCCATGAATAAAAATAGGTGGCATTACTTTCGGAACGACCCTCGTACCTTCATCGTTTGGCTGGACTCGGATGTCCTCTCCTACGGACGGTGCAGTCACTGGAGCCCACCCTTATGGATTTTCTTAGATGTAGATCATTTGTATGCAATCCCTGTATAAACCGAGGAGTATCTGACTGGTGTGCAAGCTAGCTACCACTCTGATTACACAAAGCTGAAAATTAATTGGTAATCACTAATTCCTCACCTCACTATAGTCAGTTCAGAGGTCTCTGCCACCTACATAATTTTGACCCTAAGTGCATGTGAAACTCTGTACATCCAGACCTTCTTTGACGACGTTTGACATGTGTTGTAAACAGTGGTGTGTGGTGTCACGCTCCCAAAAGACAGGAAAGTCACAGGGCAGGTACAGCAGTGTAATGATAATGATTTGTATACTGTCTTGTGCCGAACCTTTAGTATAAAGTTCATTTTGGTCATGTGTATTAGTAGAATGACTGTAGTGACTCCATTGCAGTTCGTTTACATTTTTGACGTCACCTGACCTGATGACGACGTCACAAACCACGCCGTTTATCAATGACGTCGCCATCGTGATGTCACAAGCCACTTGTCCAGTCTGTGACAGCCAGTCACAATGTAGGCCCAGACCTGCCATCTTGTCTGTGCTCAAAATTGCCTGAAAGATATGAATTGGACGCCATGTTCAAAAGAATTATATTACTTATAAAATACATAAAGACAACAATAAAACTGATGTAACTTGGGACTAGTGTTCTAACTTACAGTTGATGCAACGCATACTAACGATCTTTGTTTGATTAATTTAGCATACTTGGTGTAAGGCACAATGAATGTATGTACATACATACACGCACAAACACACACATACGAAATGGTTTTGTCAAGCGCCAAGATGTTATTTTAATACGAAAAATATATGTCAAAAAGTGTAAAGGGTGTTGGCAGTTTGTTCTTAAGCATGCTCGAGGGCGTATCACTGGTAATATAAAGCTTGAACTATGATCACCTGACGTTCTTGAACGTTTTTCGGTAATGTTTCACTTCACCAACCACAGTGATAGGGGGGAAGAAGATAATGATCATATTCTAGACTAGAAAACGTAATTGATGTTAGTGACTGGCTGGTATTGATTTTTATTGGTTTCGATTTGTACTTTCGATTTGTACTCTTCACGGGTTCGCCTTTCAGATGTCCTTTTCTATTGTGACAGTAACTGAATAACTACTCTTCCACCCGACTTGAGACATATTTTTGGTGCCTCGCGACGCTTCGTGCAGTCACCATTATGACAATATCCCTCCGCGATGATTACGTCATTTTGCTACGTTGCTCGCTTGGGCGCTCAGCCCCTTCAGGGCGTCGCAATAGCCCCCCCCCCCCCCCCACCCCTGTGTCTGCTGCTGCTGCTTCGTCAGCGATTATCCAGCTGTCACTCTGCCTCGCCATTAACTCGTTCTGCTTGGCCTTAACATTGTCTAGGGTGAACTTTAACAATTTTTTTAATATTCGTCCGGAATATTATTCTTGGGTGCAACTGCTATTCCATCAAAGTGACACGTAGTCTCCTCTGCGTGACAGCTTAAGATGACAAACGTTTTGTGCTGCAAGATGAATTTTATACCCTAGCAGGAGGATCACATAAATGTTTGGGTGGTCTGATATCGGATTTAGCCACACTAAGAAGGGTTTTTGTCAATTATTAGGGACTGTTT
Source organism: Schistocerca serialis cubense (assembly GCF_023864345.2). Lineage (NCBI taxonomy): Eukaryota > Metazoa > Arthropoda > Insecta > Orthoptera > Acrididae > Schistocerca > Schistocerca serialis. Next base: position 47,448,539 of record NC_064646.1, on the reverse strand, counting down.
GTTGAGATGTGGGAATAAAATTGTTTACCTTGGTACAAAGACCTAACTAGTCTAATCAACAAGTCCACTTTGAGCTGTAAGTTAGATCAGCTGTAGTATCGTGTGTTTTTGTTTTTTAATGTTATAGAACAAATTTTTATGTATTTTGATAAGTAATACAAATAATTTAGATTTCTTTAACGGGTGGTACAAACATTTAATGAATATCATTCACAAGTGCTCCTAAACCTGTAATTTAGATTAGTAGTGCTACTATATGAGCCATGTGAATTTTTTTAAATGTTACACAATAATTAGGTAATGCCACACACATGTGTTTTATACTGAAAACTAACATTTTGATAATTAAATTTATTGTGTTGTAAAGATCGAATCTTCGTTCATGATCAGATATCTGTAATTATACTTGTACATTACAACAGGCGATCTGCATGTGTTCTGGACATATTTTGATAAATAGTTACAATTTTGTACAAATATTCCATTTTAGATATATCGAAGTTTCCTTTCTGTGTGTGGGAACTTGTTCCATCATTGTCTATGGCCATGTTGCATTGTGTTTACATTTCACATTTTGTGCATTATGAAGTTCGTCTTGGGGATTTTACGCAAGTAAGTAGTTTAATTGATACAGTGCATTAAACATTTCAACAAAATACATAATTTTAGTATTGTTGTAGTACTAGAGTGTAAAAAAAATTAACATCAGTGGATGAACATGTTACCATAGGCATATCTCAGATCAAATGTAACAAAAATCAACATTAGCCAGCCAATAGTATTGATTAGATTTGCTGCTGCAGAATGGTACTTGATGAAATGAACGATTTCTGAAAAAATTATGAAAATATTAGGAGATGATGTGTGGATCTTTGGACCACCAGTACAATAATTTCAATTAGGCTTATGAACTAAATGGCAACACCCTTTACATAATGCTTTGATGGACATTGTGACACTTGACATAAACATTTGTGTTTTGTTATCTTCTTCCCCCCTAAAATGGTGGTTGCTCAGGATCATTTTGGTGCATATTCTCATTAAGGCCTAAGATGAAATGACAACTATCTGCTGAATATGTTGTTTTAGCATAGAACATGCTTTTTGTACAGTTACAGAAGATTTGTGTTTCCATTGTACTGTAAGTAACACCATTTACTTATTTTGACAAATATATACGTGAAAGTACCATTGTAACACATGATATAAGTATTGTGTGTGTGTGTGTGTGCGTGCGTGCGTGCGTGTGTGTGTGTGTGTGTGTGTGTGTGTGTGTGTGTGTGTGTGTGTGTGTGTGTCCATTTAATTTGAGGTGAGATTACTAGTGCTAAGTTGCATCAGTCTTGTCAACATCTTTACATATTTTTGGTAAATATCGAATGGTTTTGAGCATGACGTAAAATTCAGATCGTTCAGATACTTTAGATCATGGCCTAGATGGTGGCTCTGGAGTTACGTTGTGATTGGCTGTTTCGTTTTAATGGCCATTGAAATACTGGGATGCGATTGTCTGTTTAATTTTGATGGCGGGTGAAATTCACAGAAAAGTTGGCGTGGTTTGTGACACCATGATAAGGACGTCGTAAAGAATGAGTCCATCGCTTGTGACATGACGAGTAGGCCACTAACCTGCACAAGCTATGTGGAAAATGTAAACAAAATGTGCTGGATTAGCTATAGCCATTCTAATTGTATCCTTACTGATGCTGCAATTTTCACAAATATTGATGTACAGCAGAATCCTAAGCCCCGGAACAAAGTACTTTCTACATGCAAAACAGTGTGCGTTCCGAAAGCATCAGTTATGTGGAACTTAACACACACTCTTAATAAATGGTTTACACAGAGCCATGGATAGATGAAGTCAGGTCAATTTGGCGTTAGTACAAAGGCTGAGTAAGGAGGAAAGAGACAGACTTCGACGAGTGGTGCTGGTGATGTCAAACAAAAAACATAAGCCATTTTGTTAACTGTCTTAGATATTCAGGTGTTTGAAAATCACGGTCGTCAGTCGCATGCCCTTCTTCACCAGCACTCACATGAGAATACAACCAAAGCGATGTTGAACTTCGTATTATTGTCTTTACTGACCATTTCAATGCGCCAGTGACAATACCTCATTAAAACGTATCCTGAGCATTGAATCGTTTGCTGTGGAGTCATTTCTTGGCTACTGAGGCCATCCGATCTTACTCCATTTGATTACGGTTTGTGGGGTTGGCTTAAGAGCGAAGTCTACAAGTGCCGAGTGGACACTGAGGAAGAATTTCTGGCTCGTATTTTATTTAACATGCATGTGCTTAACAAAGACCCGCAACATAGTAGCTGTCAACAACAGCTGAAAAACGCAATACGGTTGACAATGGACTTCTTGAACATATTTTGTGAGGAAATGTACAAAATGAAGTAAAATGTTTGATCACATTGTTTCATTTACTATCACCTACATTTGCCCAGTTTCCCGTTGTTTTCTTTAGTTTTCTCGGACACTGTGAAGGATGGGAGATATGTTCATATGACTTTTTTGTTCTGAATCATTATCACCCCTCAAAGCTTGTACTTTTCCTCCTGACTCAACCTGTATTTTCGCAATTTTTTCGCTCAGTATACAATCGACAATTTCTGAAGAAAATAGTTTATAAAAGAACTAACTAGACTTGTTACCGGATCGAAAATTTCCCGACACGCAGGACACAGAACTTCACCCTTCCTAGAGAGACATCTGCAGAAAATTAAGTAATATCTAGTGAGCGCCAGGGGAGTGTAGTAGAACCGCTGCTGTTCATGTTATGCTACATTAATGACGTAGGGGAGAGTATTATGTGGAATCTCAGGCTTTTCAAAGATGATTCGGTTAACCACGAGTAAAATCGTAGGTGGTACAAATTAAGCAATATCATGTTAAATCTCGAAAAATACAAGCATGATGAAAAGAGCAGCAGTTAGTTATTGCAGCGCAGTACAAGGTCCTTAACTTCGCGAAATTTAAGTTGATGGCTCGGTTTCGCAACAGGATTAATCAGCGGACACAAGCCATTGAGCGTATACAACGAAGGGTGGTGCGAGTTGGCAGGAACTGGTGAAGACCTGATTAGAAAATCTCAAAAACCGTCATTCAGGGCAGGAACTAGGAATATTCTTCTGACTGTGCTTATCTAAGCTGTATAAACTATACAGGTAAAATTAGGCAAATAACGACTCGTACATGTGTTATCATTTCGTAATTGATCATCAAAACAAAGTTAATCGTGACACCTAACAACAAACTGTTTGAACCTAACCAAAATTTATATCAAATGAATTCTATTATTTTATATATATAAGATATATTTGTGACAACAGAAAACATTTCTGGTCGCTTGCTGAGTCCACAGACACCATATAACGCTTCCAAAATAATATTTTAGGATTCATGTATGAAATTCATATTTCGAAAATTGAAACCATTTTAATATGTTATCCCATATTTTTCTAACATTAACTGAGTGCCTGTAACAACAGATAGCAATAATAGGGCAATAGGATAACTAATGAGGAGGCACTGAGTAGAATTGGGGAGAAGAGAAAATTGCGGCACAGCCTGACTAGAAGAAGGGATCGGTTTGTTGGTACACGATAAAGTAGCATGGAGAGCTGCGTCAAACCAGTCTTTGGACCGAAGACCACAACAACAACAACAATAACAGGATTACTGAGTGACCAACTCATTTGGCTACGAAAATTTCATAACATATGAACAAAGAAATGTCGCCTAACATTCAATTAAAATAAATAACATTTAATCAGCGGATGCTGGAGTACAGAAGATCATGTTTTACAAACACAACCGTGATCCAAACGCATGAGTGGAAGAGTATTACAATAATATAAATCAGAATATTAAGTGTTCTAAAGCTTCGAAAATATAACACACTCGCAAAATCGAAGAGAAACTTATTTGGGAATCAACACAGTAAATCCTTTAAGACGATATATTTTATAGATAAATTGTAAGTTGTTTTAAATTTGGAAAGAAATTAATTTATTTTATTTTGTTAAGATGACAGATATGTTTATGGAATTAATAGTGGACTCAAATGTGTTTGCTACCACATGAATAAACATTCAAACAAATTTATTACGCAACAGGAAACTCTTTTAAGTTATTACTAATATAAATTAAAATAGAAATAGCCTTAAAGGAGCTTAATTCCAATATTAAAAACATTTTTATACTTGGTTATGTGAAATCGTCAACGGCCTTGGCGCAGTAGCTGTTCCCGTGAGATCACCGAAGTTAAGCGCTGTCGGGCGTGGCCAGCACTTGAATGGGTGACCACCCGGGCCGCCAAGAGCTGTTGCCATTTTTCGGGGTGCACTTAGCCTCGTGATGTCAACTGAGGAGCTACTCGATCGAAGAGTAGCGGCTCCGGTCAAAGAAAACCATCATAACGGCCGGGAGAGTGGTGTGCTGACCACACGCCCCTCCTGTCCGCATCCTCAGTGAGGATGACACGGCGGTCGGATGGTCCCGATGGGCCACTTGTGGCCTGAAGACGGAGTGCCTTTACTTTATTTTGTGAAATCACATTCCTTAAGTTACTGGGGAGTTGGACATTTGTAAATATAGTATTGAGAAACGCCGAGCGTCACTTCAGAGTGATTAGGTAGTTCTGTAATATTTTTAATTTTTGAGAACACTAACAACATGTAGGTAGGAAACAGTGCATACATATGTGACATGTGCGACCTCAGTCAGTTGTTTACAGAACAAAAGGGGGAATATGAAGGTGTTGATTTACATGACACATAGCTACAAAAACCAGACAGCACAAGTGAACTTGGGAAAAGAGAACTGAACTCGACTACAGCCATCATATTCACCACAATACACCGATGAAATCTACAAGCTGGATTTGTGGCGCTCTGTATCGAATGGGATCTCAGACTTTATTCTTATTGACCCTACATACAGATAACGCGACACACGTATGTATGCAAGCAGCCATTCTACAGCCTTCCAAGCGTGAATGGACGAGGAAGAATCCCTCCGCCCTGTACTACAAAGCGATTCGCAGAGCACAGATGTGGAGGAATGCCTGCCCGCCCACGGCCAGCTGCCGACCGTCCAAACAGCGGCGCGTCCGGCGTCGATTGTCGCTTCCGCCGGCGCGCTGTTCCACGGCCGATCGAAGCACCCTCCACCCCTCCTCCCAGCCAGACACATCCGTCTCTGAGAAGTCGGTCTAATTTAAGAACAATGGCCACCAAATCTGATGTGCCGCGACTGCGGTCTAGAGGTAGTCTCGCCATAGGCTTAACTCTACCAGATGCCGATTTGGTTAGCCGCACTTATTTGCTTTTCTGTACATGTGTAATGTTACTGTTAATATTGTCTGCAGGGTCATTAGTACACAATTCAAACAGCAATGGTACCAAAACACTTCCGTGGAGCACACCTGAAGCTACTTCTACATCTGACGATGACTCTCCATCCAAGATAACACGTTGCGTCCTCCCTCCCAAAAACCTCTCGCAGTTACAAATGTCAGTTGGTACGCCATACGATCTTACTTTTGACAATAAGCGTAGGTGTGGTACTGAGTCAGATGACCTTCCGAAATCAAGGAATACTGCGTCTACCTGACCCCCTTACATACGACCATAATTTCTCTGCTCTTTGTGAAAGACCAAAACTAGCTCAAATGGCTCTAAGCACTGTGGGACCTAACATCTGAGATCATCAGTCCCCTAGAACTTAGAACTACTTAAACGTAACTAACGTAAGGACATCACACACATCCATGCCCGAGGCAGGATTCGAACCTGCGGCCGTAGCAGGAGCGCGGTTCCGGACTGAAGCCGCTGGAACCGCTCGCCCACTGCCACCGGCAAAGCTAGATTCTAACGACTGATCCACAATGAGGTCATTGGAGACGGAATACAAACTCGAATTACGGAAGGATGTAGAAGGAAATAGGCCGTGCCATTGCGGCATTTACGTTATTCGATTTAGGGAAATCATGGGAAACTTAAATCTGGATGGCCGGACGGGGTTCTGAACCGTCGTCATACTGAATGCATTTGCACTGTGATAACCACTGACCACCTCGCCCGGAGTCGGCAATCGAATGTTTATTGATAAGGAGGAGTATTGTTCCCATTACCTTTTGTAAGACTGGCACGATTTGGTGGCGTGCGGGAATTTTTCACCGTACACTACCTGAACAAAAGTATTCAGACGCTCCTATGTAATGTGGACTTGACCAGTAGACGTCACGAGAGACGGACCCGGCCGTATAAAAAGAGGGGGAGAGTGTTGTGTCGTGAGCAGAGAAGGAATGACGACAGAACAGGTAGGTCAGGAGAGCTCAGTAACTTCCGGTGTGGAGTAGTCATTGGATGACAGCTGGATAACAGACCCATCATGAATTTTTTAAGCCTTCTAAAGCTGACAGTTTCTGACGCTATTGTGAAGTAGAAACACAGCTAAATGAAGCCCAAGGAGACCTCGTGTGCTGTCAGACGGGTGCACTGCGGACGGGGATTGTAAAAAATTGTATCAAATAATTAAAAGGAACAAATGGTGAGTTCCATACTGGTACTGGTCCATCTAGCACAATGACTGTGGATATGGGGTACACTGGTCAAGCAGCTCCTCATAAGCTACAGACGCTTGAGACCGTGAAAAGACGTATGCGACTGGACTCTAGACTGCTGGAAACGAGTCATTTAGAGTGATGCATCAGGGTATATCCTGTGCCAGTCCGGTGCAAGAATTTTGGTTTGGTAGATTGACTAGAATACTCTCTTCCAAATTCTAAAGGTTGCAGGGGTACAATACAGGGAGCGAAAGGCTATTTACAATTTGTACAGAAACCAGATGACAGTTATAAGAGTCGAGGGGCACGAAAGGGAAGCAGTGGTTGGGAAAGGAGTGAGACAGGGTTGTAGCCTCTCCCCGATGTTGTTCAATCTGTATATTGAGCAAGCAGTAAAGGAAACAAAAGAAAAATTCGGAGTAGGTATTAAAAATCAGGGAGAAGAAATAAAAACTTTGAGGTTCGCCGATGACATTGTAATTCAGTCAAAGACAGCAAAGGGCTTGGAAGAGCAGTTGAACGGAATGGATGGTGTCTTGAAAGGAGAATATAAGATGAACATCAACAAAAGCAAAACGAGGATAATGGAATGTAGTCGAATTAAGTCGGGTGATGCTGAGGGAATTAGATTAGGAAATGACACACTTAAAGTAGTAAAAGAGTTTTGCTATTTGGGGAGCAACATAACTGATGTTGCTCGAAGTAGAGAGGATATAAAATGTAGACTGGCAATGGCAAGGAAAGCGTTTCTGAAGAAGAGAAATTTGTTAACATCGAGTATAGACTTAAGTGTCAGGAAGTCGTTTCTGAAAGTATTTGTATGGAGTGTAGCCATGTATGGAAGCGAAACATGGACGATAACCAGTTTGGACAAGAAGAGAATAGAAGCTTTCGAAATGTGGTGCTACAGAAGAATGCTGAAGATTAGATGGGTAGATCACATAACTAATGAGGAGGTATTGAATAGAATTGGGAGAAGAGAAAATTGTGGCACAACTTGAGTAGAAGGAGGGATCGGTTGGTAGGGCATATTCTGAGGCATAAAGGGATCACAAATTTAGTATTGGAGGGCAGCGTGGAGGGTAAAAATCGTAGAGGGGGACCAAGAGATGAATACACTAAGCAGATTCAGAGGGATGTAGGTTGCAGTAGGTACTGGGAGGTGAAAGAGCTTGCACAGGATAGAGTAGGATGGAGAGCTGCATCAAACCAGTCGCAGGACTGAAGACCACAGCAACAACAGATTCCTGTAGAACGTTAAGAGGAGGTGGTGCAACGGTACGGTTTGTTTTCGTGGGTAGTGTGTGGTCCCTTATTGCGCTTAAGAAAACGCTAAAAGCGATGGATATGAAGATATTTTTCAGGATAGAGTGCTGCCTATAGCAGAGGAACAGTTTGGAGGAGACGACTGTTTGTACCAGTATGAAAAAGCACCGCCTGCGAGGCACAGCTCTGTGGACAATAACATTCCTGAAAGGGCCTGGCCTGCGAAGAGGTCCGGCCTGAACCCTGCGGAACACCTTCGGAATTAGTTAGAACGTGCGCTTTGCTCCAGACCACGGCGTCCAGCATCACTACCATCCCCGTTTTTTGCTCCCGAGGAGGAATGGGCTGCCCGTCCTCGACACACGTTTAGGGGCTTCGCTGAAAGTGTCTACGGCGCACCCTGGGACCGGTGTTGCACGGGAACCGACAACAGGCAGGAAGGCTTCCAACACTCACACGCTCCGGCCGTTCCTTGGGCTTTCGTAGGTGCAACTAGTAGCCTTCGAAGAAGGTTCGAGAAAAATATTGGACCATTTAGCACGTCAGAAGGGAATCTCAGTAGTATATGATTACAGCGCGGTGCACAAACCCAAACTGTAATCGTATAAAGTAACGGTAGAGCATCGACTGACCAATTCAATTACTGCTGCTCGACGCCGCTATTCAACAAGCTGTCGCAAATCTGTGTGTGACGGTCGAATTGAAAAGGTCATTTTTTAGTTTGATGATTTTTAGCTTGTAAAAATGGTTGGAAAATCGTGGTTGCACACATATTAATCAATTTTTATACACAGTACGCCTGAAGATGGTCCGTTTGTCACTGAAACTGGTTGTTCAATAAATTGATTAATACAGATGTGTACAACCCTTTTTTTTATGAAGCGTGGCTTCAATTGGGGTACATGAATTCGAAGAACAATCGACGTCTGAGTTCTGAAAAATCTTCATTACTTACGCCAGTCACATCTTGATGTTTAAACATGAGTGTGGTCTGTATTGAGTGCAATAGCAGTTATAAAATCAAACTATTTTCACCAAACTATAACTTCTGACATGCGTTTGAATAATATAACGCATCCCTGTTTCAGAGAACTAACGAGTAACGTAAAGACTTACGGTTATTTTATGTACGGCAACACAAGAGCACATACGGTTAATACGACCATGTCAGTATTATCAGGTGTATTTGGCAGTAGAAACCATCACAGCTATTAACACAACAGTATGACGTGCTAAATGTGCAACTGTTTCCTCGGAGTTCTTTACAAGACATATTTTAACTCGTCAGTTTGGAGTAAAACGTATAGTTTCTGCGAAAGTCGTGCTGGTGAACCGGAGAGTATACGGCGATCAGGGACTGCCTCCTGCGGTATTGTGGCTACCACGCAACGCCGGACATAGAGCTTACGTCTCACCTGACGCACCCTGTGGCATGAGCATTTCATACGAGTAAAAGGATGAAATCATTTCGTTTTCCACTTAGGCTGCTTTAATCTTGGGAAAGGTTAGTCTTTTATTTCGGCACGACTAGCTAGTTCGAGTCTTGTAGCCAATTTCAAGTGATCTCTCTCACACACAGTGTACAAGATCACATAAACATTTGAGTACATACACCATAGCATTGCATTGCCAACAAAAGTAAGTAAAAGTTGTGGGAGCAGGTAGATGAGTCACTTTCTAGCGTCTTTTTGAAAGTTTACCGTCTAATCTCCTTGCCTAGGGACGCCAGATGAAAGTTGATGTCGTCAAGCCCTGAATGAAAAATTGCGCAACGGATAACTGGGGAGAGGAGCTTCAAAGCGCTACCTAGAGAGCGTGTCCTTTCTGTACTGTACTAGGCAAGGGGCTGGAGGGCTCACACGCTGATGTGTGGGTCCCTGCATTATATATCTTCTATTTTTAAATGAATTCCTTTAACTGGACTCCTATGTGATTGTTAAAGTATGTTAAAGATTGATGACAATTGATTACGTATTTATTTTAAATATTATCACTCGATTTTACAGCGATTGCAGCAATGGTTCCAGTTTACAGATATTACAATTTTACAACTTATAGCTCGGGTATATTATATACTAATCTGCACGCACATTTCTACGGGCAAGAGGGAATTGCGTTGACCAAATGTATACCACCAAAGTCTCCCAATATTTTACATAGGACATCCACTATGTGAGGAGGATAACGGGCAAACTGGGTACCAGGTACATTAACACAGGGGGTCAAATTTCCTAAATTAACGAGATAATTCATTTCCTTACACAATCCGAGGCTGGAAATAAAAGAATTAGTACAAATATTCAAGTACCACTCTTCCGCGCGTGAACATCGAGACAGACGCACTGAGGGCACGTCTGCTCGCTTACCCGTCTTCTGTAACCCTCCTAGAATATGGCGGGCACCCGGAGGTCTTCCTGGGCCCCGGTGGAGGGGGTGGTCGAACCACTTGGCCGTGACCAACCTCTCCACCCCAAATCTTGTGACACTGGAAAGTCTTTGACTTTTACCTGCCTGTGCTGTCTCTCTGATCCCCTAGCCGGGAGTAAGGTTGGCACTACTATACTACAGAACTACTTCCCAACTAAGATTTGGCCTCACTTTACGGAAAGGTGTGAGGAGGATTAGGAAAGTTCGTGTGCAGATTCACATCCACGTACAAGTAATGCATAATATACCACACATATAAATACGTATTATGAAGCCTGACACATTTCTTTCCACCCGTCCACATGGGTTCTGTTGCACCCGCGGCCGGCCGCATCGTGTAGTAAAATTGGCTGCGGAGCCGCCTCTGTTTCTGTTTCCCGGTGCGAGTGAACAGCGAAACCTGCTGCTTACAGAGCGGAAACTACTGCACCGTTTCAATTTATGTAACAGACTGAACCACGTTATCCATACTCGCGACAAATGCTGAGTTGGAGAAAATGGCCAGAACGTCATAGAGGAGAACGGAAACTGTATTAGTAACATGGGCAGGGTGATGGTTGGGGAGAAAGGGGAGGGGAGGGCAGAAAGGGATGGCGACAGGAAGGCCATCTGGGCCAGTAGCATTGCCAAATCCAGATTAATCGTGTTAGCTGCCTGCACTCACGTTTCTACGTAGTTATCATCATTCCTTACACGCTGCTCCCAGAAGTCTGTAGACTGTGATCCTACTGTGAATCATCACAGACAACCATTGAATTTGTCTGGAAGACGTTACATAAACAGTTCAAAACCCGGAAGCACAAAAGCCGAACTATGAGACGGCAGTGGTGGGACAGTTCAGTCAGTCTTTGGCGATGCACACTGTCGTTGCGAAACTGGTAGATGGTCTGGTGTTATAGTGTCAGGAGAGTTAGATTACAGACACCTACCCAGCACAACGATCTGATGACGATAGCGGCGTGTCGCAGCCAAGGCTTCACGGGGAGCCTTGCTGAAGCGCGACCCCCTGACACTGGTCAGTGCTGCGACCTGAGGCTCGCACGTCTCATTTGTAGGCGTCCCATACGTGTTCAACACAGCGAGGCTGCGTCACATCGTGGCTAAGCAACGATCCTTATGTCGATGTAGTGTATCTCAAGCCATTTTAATAATTCCGCAGAGATGGGGAGGTGCATTGTCTTGTTGAAGTTACAGAATGTCTACTGAGTGCTGCCTGCAAAGAAACGTATGATTACACATTAGGTTACTGTGTTATTTCCCGACTACAAACAATGATAAACGTGTCAAGGATCGCATTTCAGTGACCTGTAAACATTTTTCAAGCGAGACTGCTCCCGCTTCTCGCTAAACGGTGCTGTGGTCGCTAAGTGGGATACCCTAGCGTACCACAAATCATGACTCCATACCACATTTTCCTACTCTTCCACGGTAATCTCTGAGACCTATCGCGAGCAGAGGTACAAGTGTGCGACAGTGGCTTCTGTGCTGCATATTTAGGAAATGGTTCTGAATCATGTGGCTGTTCACCATTCCCCGTTTTCCATCACTGAAATGGCAACTGATTTACTGTTCTTGGATCCATCTTTTTGGTGTTACAGCCTACAGTTTGTGGTCGATGGAGGCCACTGTCATCAAAACGTTGTTTTTCACAGCTGTTGACACGAGTAAAGGCGATTATCCCTAAACTGACTCATTCTCGACATACTCTTGACACAGTGGGACGTGAAGAACCCAAAATATTTGGACGAACACGGAGTGCTCCTTGTAACAGGTATGCACGGTCTGGGCATGATTCAATGCGCTGATATCGCGTATCTTGCCCACCACGGCCTCAAGCGTGACGCTGACGGCCAGCTAGCTCCAGGGCTCACGTCATGCGAGTCACGTGACACGTCGAAGTATTTCATTCGCCGTGGGAACAGGAGGGCAGTCTGTTGAATACAGCAACTACGTCTCGTCATATTGATCTCGATTGTAATTTTTATGTGGTTTGTCTCGAAGTTCAGACTGCACGTTCTCACAGCGTTCTGAATTTACAAGCTGCCGAAAATGCAAAAGAATAACATACATTTGCCTCATCCTAAGAAGACTGGAAATTGATTTATCAGGAATACCCGTTATATCAATGTTGAAATGCACAGCTCCACGCTTTTTTTGCACTGATGTCCGCTGTATTAGCGCTGTCTATGTTTTGCTGATATCTGCAGATGTCTATAGTGCCAGTTAAGACGGAGTACGTTAGAGATACGGAGCTCTACCAACACTTATGTCTCTCAAGCCGACAAAAGCATATTAGCGGCTAGGTACAACGTTCACTAAATTACTAACTGTATGTAATAGACACGTTATGCGTACAAATAAATAAATAAAAAATAAAAATGGGACGCAATATCTTCCGAACAACAACCTACATCTAAAAATGGCTCTGAGCACTATGGGACTTAACATCTGGGGTCATCAGTCCCCTAGAACTCAGAACTACTTAAACCTAACTAAGGACATCACACACAGCCATGCCCGAGGCAGGATTCGAACCTGCGACCGTATCAGTCGCGCGGCTCCAGACTGAAGCGCCTAGAACCGCTCGGCCACCGCGGCCGGCCAATCTGCATCTACATCTTTACTCCACAAGACATCTTATTGCATTTGCGGAGGGTACTTCTCGCACAGTTATGACAGCCGACAGAACATGAGGACGGAGCAACCGTCAGAGAGGCACGCAGAGCCACGGATTCATCATTACCATCGATCAGACGTGCAACTGGTGCTTCAGTCACCTCAAGGACCGTTAGCAGGCGGCTCGAAGAAAGGAAGCTGAGTTCACGGCACCCCTTGCAGCGACTCCCACTGACTTCCGTACACCAACAAGCCGGTCTGCAATGTTGTCGGGCCCACTCGGCCCCGAATCTCATTTAATGCAGTAGACTTGTCTTCACTGATAAGTGCCGCTTCGAACTGAACCCTTATGATCAGCGAAGACCTACCTGGAGACGCACTGGACAGCGTTCGGATACCAACGTGAATGTCGCCCACAGTACGGCCGGACTGGTAGGAACGATGGTCTGGGTTCCCATTTCATTTCATAGCAGGAACCCTGTGGTTTCCATCCGCGGCATTAGTACAGTGGACTAGTAAGTCGACGATATTCTACGCCTTGTTTTGTTGCCGTTCATAGTAAGACTTCCTGCGCTTACATTTCAGCAAGATAACGCCCGCACAAGGCGAGAGTTTCCACTATTTGTCTTCACGTTTGTCAAATCGTACCTTTGGCAACAAGGTCGCCGGATCTCTCACCAACTGAGAACATCTGGAGCATTCTGGGAAGGTCCCTCCAACCAGCTATGGATTCTGACGGACTAACGTATCAATTGCGCAAATTTGGGCACGATATCACTCAGGAAGACCTCCAACAACTCTGTCAATGAATGCCATGCCGAACAACTCCTTGCATTAGGGTAGGAGATGGATCAACACGTTACTGATCTGCTCAATTTGCGAAGAGATTTCCCTTCAATAAATCATCCAATTTTTCTGATAGTGTAATCATTTCTTTGTATGTACATGTTGCATGGGGACTTAATTAATAAGAGAAAAAACTACGTGCACGGGGGCTTAATTAAAAAGAAAGGACTAATATTAATGAATAAATGCAATAATTTTAGTAGCTGTGTGACCGGTTACGAAGTCTCGTAACCGATTGGCCCTGACTATTATTAGCACGAAATCTGACTGCATAAAATAAAAATAAAGAATGACAAGGAATTTCCATGAACACAATTAATTAATAAAGTCCCCTGCAACTATAAAAGCTACGAAACAACTAAGGACAAGTGTAACTGTTCTGTGTGTGGTAGTGTGACTCAACGTACGTGTATCTGGCTCGGTTCTTTCTCAATACGACAAAATATTTTAAACACCATTTACAATAAACTAATTGAAAAACCAGAAATACTATAATTGCACATAGAAACCAGAATCACAGGTCTAATAAATGAACACGAACCAGATGCTTCGTTGACAGCACCTGTGAGCAAGAGGGATTGTCATTAAAGAAAACTGTAATACCTCTTTACCTCATTATATATTGACGAAAATATTCCAATACACCAGCATCATAAATCAAAAGCCCATCTCCTTTCTCAAATATATTCTGACAATTGCAACTTCTTCCACCTATACATTACACCAACCGAACAGCGAATACTCTCTCGCCAACAGAACAACAACTGCCCTCGACATCCTCTGAACTACTACTGCCCATTGGAGGCGGCGGAATAATAATCTTTGACGCAATCTCTGGCGCTGTGACTCAGTGTAGCTACCTTTCAATGTAGGTCACATCTACCGATTTCCGTTCCATTCGAATAATTCCTTCGCGGTACGTCTTTTTTTCTCTGAGTGTATTTGGGAAGGATTAACATGTCGTCTGACTCATCTTGCAACGTACGTTCTCGTAATCCTCCATAACGCACAACACCTCTCTCTCACCGAGTCTGAAACGATCTCAAACAACCTGAACCCGTGACGAAAAGTATCGCTATTTCTTGCGTCTTCTGCATATTCTCTATGATAGCTGTTAAGGATCCTAGACCGACAAGCAGTAATTAAGAATAAGTCGAACAAGTTATTTAGAAACTACTTCTTTCCAAAATGATTTTTTTCTCGTTACGATTCTTCCTATGACCACAGGGTAGCGTATGTTTTTTCTATAATGCATTTAATGTGGTCGATCAACTGTAGGTCACTCCATACGGATCCTAGATACCTTAAGGTGCTTGTTCTTTCCCGTTATCTCTCACCAATAGCATAATAAAATAATAGTGGATTACTTCGCCTACTTACGAGCAATGCGTTACATTCCTCTACGTTTAGGGTCAACTGCCTGCCTCTCGCTGTCTTTCTGTAAACATGGAATTATCTGGGTCAAGTAAGTAACTACTGTGAAACTCGTGTTCGTATTTTGTTTGCTTATTTTCCTTTCCGCACCGTTTAGATACATGCCATCTCATCACGGCATATGTTTTATAATGTATTTGTGTGTACTTCTCATTCCCTTCTGTAAGCGTAAAGTAATTTTAAGTAGTACATTAAGGCTCTTCGTCTGAGCTATTACTGACAGGATATTCATCAAACCATCGAACATGAGATTTCGTAACGCTCCGGAACGCTCTTGTTCGTGGTTCACTTTAAGCACTTCCGTTACAGCGGGACCACATAAAAAAACCTAATTAATTATCCCTAACTGTCGTACTTCATCAAATTTTAATGGGGCTACATTCACACAGTTAATAAAATGTTGCGGTATATTATGCCGTGGTCGAATTGATTTCACCTTAAAACCAAACGTTTCGTCCCCATCTGCGGAGGAAATTTTTAAGGGGGAATTTAGCTTTTTCGAATGTCCGATTCACACCCTGGTTCTACATCTACATCTACATCCATACTCCGCAAGCCACCTGACGTTGTGTGGCGGAGGGTACCCTGAGTACCTCTATCGGTTCTCCCTTCTATTCCAGTCTCGTATTGTTCGTGGAAAGAAGGATTGTCGGTATGCTTCTGTGTGGGATCTAATCTCTCTGATTTTATCCTCATGGTCTCTTCGCGAGATATACGTAGGAGGGAGCAATATATTGTTTGACTCTTCCGTGAAGGTATGTTCTCGAAACTTCAACAAAAGCCCGTACCGAGCTACTGAGCGTCTCTCCTGCAGATTCTTCCACTGGAGTTTATCTATCATCTCCGTAACGCTTTCGCGATTACTAAATGATCCTGTCACGAAGCGCGCTGCTCTCCGTCGGATGTTCTCTATCTGTTCTATCAACCCTGTCTGGTACGGATCCCACACTGCTGAGCAGTATTCAAGCAGTGGGCGAACAAGCGTACTGTAACCTACTTCCTTTGTTTTCGGACTGCATTTCCTTAGGATTCTTCCAATGAATCTCAGTCTGGCATCTGCTTTACCGACGATCAACTTTATATGATCATTCCATTATGCTCGCTACTGATTACAGCAAAATTCCGATTCGGCGTGCTTCCGCGCAATGGAGTGACGTCTTATGTGCTGAATCGAGGCCTGCGAGAAAGACAGGCCGCGGCGCGTACGTCACGGAGGCAGGCTTGAGTTTGCTCGCTCGCCGGCTCAACTCTGCAGACAAACGCCGTTTCTACACCTGTTAACTCGGCCGGACAGAGTGGCCGAGCGGTTCTAGGCGCTACAGTCTGGAACCGCGCGTCCGCTACGGTCGCAGGTTCGAATCCTGCCTCGGGCATGGATGTGTGTGATGTCCTTAGGTTAGTTAGGTTTAAGTAGTTCTAAGTTCTAGGGGACTGATGACCTCAGCAGTTAAGTCCCACAGTGCTCAGAGCCATTTGAACCATTTGTTAACTAGTAACTGGGTGTGTACGTACAAACGAGAATTGCATCTTCTACTGGAATCAGCTTTTATGGAGTCTTGCTGTTATTAGTCCCACAATGATCGCAAGTCCATAGGCCTGTTACGGCTGTACTGGGGGCACAATAAAATTAAAATAAAGCCAAAGTGATTATCAGCTGCATAAGGGAGCATTTCTTGTATGAAATAAGGGCTATTAAGCTCAAATGGTTCAAATGGCTCTAACTGCTATGGGACTTAACATCTGTGGTCATAAGTCCCCTAGAACTAAGAACTACTTAAACCTAACTAACCTAAGGACATTACACACATCCATGCCCAAGGCAGGATTCAAACCTGCGACCGTAGCAGGAGCGCGGTTCCGGACTGAAGCGCCTAGAACCGCTCGGCCACAACGGCCGGCAGCAACGAATACAAATGTGGTTCATGCATCATGGCACACCAGCACTCTTTGGTCACAAGTGCGCCGACATCTCACTACCGTACGGAACCCTCCATACAGTTCAGATTTAGCACAGTCTGACTTACATCTGTTCCCGATAATGAAAGAAGATCCGCGGGGTCAATATTATGCTTCTGACGAAGACGTCGAGGTAACTGTGAGACTGTGGTTGCGGAAACAGAGTGTCGACTTGTTCCGTGACGGCTTCAGAAAACTTTTTCACCCTTGGTAGAAATGTATCCAGTTGGCTGGTGATTATGTGGAAAAGTAAATATAGGTTATTAAAGATCACATTCTAAGGATTATTGCTGCGTTTGATTTATTAAAATACACTCCTGGAAATTGAAATAAGAACACCGTGAATTCATTGTCCCAGGAAGGGGAAACTTCATTGACACATTCCTGGGGTCAGATACATCACATGGTCACACTGACAGAACCGCAGGCACATAGACACAGGCAACAGAGCATGCACAATGTCGGCACTAGTACAGTGTATATCCACCTTTCGCAGCAATGCAGGCTGCTATTCTCCCATGGAGACGATCGTAGAGATGCTGGATGTAGTCCTGTGGAACGGCTTGCCATGCCATTTCCACCTGGCGCCTCAGTTGGACCAGCGTTCGTGCTGGACGTGCAGACCGCGTGAGACGACGCTTCATCCAGTCCCAAACATGCTCAATGGGGGACAGATCCGGAGATCTTGCTGGCCAGGGTAGTTGACTTACACCTTCTAGAGCACGTTGGGTGGCACGGGATACATGCGGACGTGCATTGTCCTGTTGGAACAGCAAGTTCCCTTGCCGGTCTGGGAATGGTAGAACGATGGGTTCGATGACGGTTTGGATGTACCGTGCACTATTCAGTGTCCCCTCGACGATCACCAGTGGTGTACGGCCAGTGTAGGAGATCGTTCCCCACACCATGATGCCGGGTGTTGGCCCTGTGTGCCTCGGTCGTATGCAGTCCTGATTGTGGCGCTCACCTGCACGGCGCCAAACACGCATACGACCATCATTGGCACCAAGGCAGAAGCGACTCTCATCGCTGAAGACGACACGTCTCCATTCATCCCTCCATTCACGCCTGTCGCGACACCACTGGAGGCGGGCTGCACGATGTTGGGGCGTGAGCGGAAGACGGCCTAACGGTGTGCGGGACCGTATCCCAGCTTCATGGAGACGGTTGCGAATGGTCCTCGCCGATACTCCAGGAGCAACAGTGTCCCTAATTTGCTGGGAAGTGGCGGTGCGGTCCCCTACGGCACTGCGTAGGATCCTACGGTCTTGGCGTGCATCCGTGCGTCGCTGCGGTCCGGTCCCAGGTCGACGGGCACGTGCACCTTCCGCCGACCACTGGCGACAACATCGATGTACTGTGGAGACCTCACGCCCCACGTGTTGAGCAATTCGGCGGTACGTCCACCCGGCCTCCCGCATGCCCACTATACGCCCTCGCTCAAAGTCCGTCAACTGCACATACGGTTCACGTCCACGTTGTCGCGGCATGCTACCAGTGTTAAAGACTGAGATGGAGCTCCGTATGCCACGGCAAACTGGCTGACACTGACGGCGGCGGTGCACAAATGCTGCGCAGCTAGCGCCATTCGACGGCCAACACCGCGGTTCCTGGTGTGTCCGCTGTGCCGTGCGTGTGATCATTGCTTGTACAGCCCTCTCGCAGTGTCCGGAGCAAGTATGGTGGGTCTGACACACCGGTGTCAATGTGTTCTTTTTTCCATTTCCAGGAGTGTACATCTACATCCGTAATCCGCAAGCCACCTGACGGTGTGTGGCGGAGGGTACTTTGAGAGCGTCTATCGGCTCTCCCTTCTTTTCCAGTCTCGTATTGTTCGTGGAAAGAAGGATTGTCGGTATGCCTCTGTGTGGGCTTTAATCTCTCTGATTTTATCCTGATGGTCTCTGCGCGAGATATACGTAGGATGGAGCAATATACTGCTTCACTCCTCGGTGAAGGTATGTTGTCGAAACTTTAACAAAAGCCCATACCGAGCTACTGAGCGTCTCTCCTGCAGATTCTTCCACTGGAGTTTATCTATCATCTCCGTAAAGCTTTCGCGATTACTAAATGTTCCTGTAACGAAGCGCGCTGCTCTCCGTTGGATCTTCTCTATCACTTCTATCAACCCTATCTGGTACGAATCCCACACTACTGAGCAGTATTCAAGCAGTGGGCGAACAAGTGTACTGTAACCTACTTCCCTTGTTTTCGGATTGCATTTCCTTAGGATTCTTCCAATGAATCTCAGTCTGGCATCTGCTTTACCGACGATCAACTTTATATGATCATTCCATTTTAAATCACTCCTAATGCCTACTCCCACACAATTTATGGAATTAACTGCTTCCAGTTGCTGACGTGCTATATTGTAGCTAAATGATAAGGTATCTTTCTTTCTATGTATTCGGAGCACATTACACTTGTCTACATTGAGATTCAATTGCCATTCCCTGCACCATGCGTCAATTCGCTGCAGATCCTCCTGCATTTCGGTACAAGTTTCCATTGTTACAACCTCTCGATATACCACAGCATCATCCGGAAAAAGCCTCAGTGAATATCCGATGTAATCCACGAGGTCATTTATGTATATTGTGAATAGCAACGGTCCTACGACACTCCCCTGCGGCACACCTGAAATCACTCTTATCTCGGAAGACTTCTCTGCATTCTGTTATCTAGGAACTCTTCAATCCAATCACACAATTGGTCTGATAGTCCATATGCCCTTACTTTGTTCATTAAACGACTGTGGGGAACTGTATGAAACGCCTTGCAAAAGTCAAGAAACACGGATCTACCTGGGAACCGGTGTCTATGGCCCTCTGAGTCTCGTGGACGAGTAACGCGAGTTGGGTTTCACACGATCGATTTTTTCGAAACCCATGCTGATTCCTACAGAGTAGATTTATAGTCTCCAGAAAAGTCATTATACTCGAACATAATACGTGTTCCAAAATTCTACAACTGATCGACGTTAGAGATACAGGTCTACAGTTCTGCACATCTGTTCGACGTCCCTTCTTGAAAACGAGGATGACCTGTGCCCTTTTCCAATTCTTTGGAACGCTACGCTCTTCTAGAGACCTACGGTACACCGCTGCAAGAAGGGGGGCAAGTTCCTTCACGTACTCTGGGTAAAAGACAACTGGTATCCCATCAGGTCCAGCGGCCTTTCCTCTTTTGAGCGATTTTAATTGTTTTTCTATCCCTGAAAGTCTGTTCATTCCCATCGGGCGGCCATAATCACGTCGAAAACCTTTCCACACGGATCACCTGAGTCCAAATGACAGCGCCGCCAGTGCACAGCCCTTTCATACCTCGTGTACGCGCGATACTACCGCCGTCTCCGCACGTGCATAGCGCTATTCCATGACTTTCGTCACCTCATTGTAGGAGGGTTGAATAAAAAGTAATGCCTCCATTTTCGTTAATTGTGTTTGGATGGGAATACACTCCTGGAAATGGAAAAAAGAACACATTGACACCGGTGTGTCAGACCCACCATACTTGCTCCGGACACTGCGAGAGGGCTGTACAAGCAATGACCACACGCACGGCACAGCGGACACACCAGGAACCGCGGTGTTGGCCGTCGAATGGCGCTAGCTGCGCAGCATTTGTGCACCGCCGCCGCCAGTGTCAGCCAGTTTGCCGTGGCATACGGAGATCCATCGCAGTCTTTAACACTGGTAGCATGCCGCGACAGCGTGGACGTGAACCGTATGTGCAGTTGACGGACTTTGAGCGAGGGCGTATAGTGGGCATGCGGGAGGCCGGGTGGACGTACCGCCGAATTGCTCAACACGTGGGGCGTGAGGTCTCCACAGTACATCGATGTTGTCGCCAGTGGTCGGCAGAAGGTGCACGTGCCCGTCGACCTGGGACCGGACCGCAGCGACGCACGGATGCACGCCAAGACCGTAGGATCTTACGCAGTGCCGTAGGGGACCGCACCGCCACTTCCCAGCAAATTAGGGACACTGTTGCTCCTGGAGTATCGGCGAGGACCATTCGCAACCGTCTCCATGAAGCTGGGCTACGGTCCCGCACACCGTTAGGCCGTCTTCCGCTCACGCCCCAACATCGTGCAGCCCGCCTCCAGTGGTGTCGCGACAGGCGTGAATGGAGGGACGAATGGAGACGTGTCGTCTTCAGCGATGAGAGTCGCTTCTGCCTTGGTGCCAATGATGGTCGTATGCTTGTTTGGCGCCGTGCAGGTGAGCGCCACAATCAGGACTGCATACGACCAAGGCACACAGGGCCAACACCCGGCATCATGGTGTGGGGAGCGATCTCCTACACTGGCCGTACACCACTGGTGATCGTCGAGGGGACACTGAATAGTGCACGGTACATCCAAACCGTCATCGAACCCATCATTCTACCATTCCTAGACCGGCAAGGGAACTTGCTGTTCCAACAGTACAATGCACGTCCGCATGTATCCCGTGCCACCCAACGTGCTCTAGAAGGTGTAAGTCAACTACCCTGGCCAGCAAGATCTCCGGATCTGTCCCCCATTGAGCATGTTTGGGACTTGATGAAGCGTCGTCTCACGCGGTCTGCACGTCCAGCACGAACGCTGGTCCAACTGAGGCGCCAGGTGGAAATGGCATGGCAAGCCGTTCCACAGGACTACATCCAGCATCTCTACGATCGTCTCCATGGGAGAATAGCAGCCTGCATTGCTGCGAAAGGTGGATATACACTGTACTAGTGTCGACATTGTGCATGCTCTGTTGCCTGTGTCTATGTGCCTGCGGTTCTGTCAGTGTGATCATGTGATGTATCTGACCCCAGGAATGTGTCAATAAAGTTTCCCCTTCCTGGGACAATGAATTCACGGTGTTCTTATTTCAATTTCCAGGAGTGTAGATGTAGACGTAGATGTAGAATGTTAGTTGGACCTGGACGAGTGGGACATTTCATTTCGGAAATCGTTAGGGAATTCGATATTCCGCTGCGTCAAGAGAGTGCCAAGAATACAAAATTTCAGGCATTGTCTCTCAACACGGAGGAAGCCCTGGCCACGGCCTTCACCGAACGAGCGGTGTCAGTGGGGTCTGCGCAGAGTTGTCGGTGCTAACAAACAAGCGAGAGTGCATGAAGTAACCGCAGAAATCATTGTGGGACGTACCTGTGAGGAAGCTGCTGCGAAATTTGGCTATGGCAGCAAAAGACCGGCACTTGTGCGTTTGTTAACAGCACGACATCGCCTGCGGTGTCTCTCCTGGGTTCTTGACCGTATCGGCTGGACCCTAGGCTAGGCGACTGGAGAACAGTAGCCCCGTCATACGAGCCCCGACTTCAGTTGGTAAGAGTTGATGGTAAGCTTCGAGTGTGACGCAGACCCAGCGAAGCCATGGACCCGAAATGTCAATAAGGTACTGTGCAACCTGGCGGTGGCTCAACGATGGTGTGGCCTGTGTTTGCACGGAACGGACTGGGTCCTGTAGTCCAACTGAACCCATCATTGATTGGAAATGGTGTGCTGCTTGGAGACCATTTGCTGCCATTCGGCGGTGGAATTTTTATGGATGACAATGTACCATGTCACCGGGCCACAATCGTTCCTGATCGATTTGAAGAACGTTCTGGACAACTCGAGCGATTGAGTTGGCCACACAGATCGCCTGACACGAATGCCATCGAACATTTATGGGACTCGACTGAGACGCCAGTTCGTGCGCAGCACCGGCATCACTTTCGTAATTACGGACGGCTGTAAAGGCACAATGGCCCAGTATTTCTGCAGGGTGCTTCCAGCGACTTGTCGAGTCCACGTCACGTACAGCTGCTGCACAGCGCTAGGCAAAAAGAGGTCCGACACGGTGTTAGGAGGTATCGATGACTTCTGTCACATCCGTCCTCGTGTTACATATTTTGAAATGACAGACGTGGTACACTTATTTTAAACTTTACCGCCTGCCAGATGATGAACTGATCGTCGAAACTGGTTACAGTGCAAGCGGCGACTCGAACTGGTCTTGTTAATCACTCTGTCTGTTAGCGGAAGCCGTATTAGAATATCTTCTGTAGTTTAGAGGATCAGCCTACACATGCGGATAGAGAAACGCGATGGGGACTTTAATCGGTATGCGTACTACAGATAATATGTTCCAAAACACTGTACATAAATATGGGATTTTCCGGTGCTCATACCTCGGGTTGGATTGACGATAAAAAGGTAGAGTCAAGTGTTTTGGATAGTCGTTAGGATTGGGACGATTTGTATATCCAACAGAGGTATGATCTTAGTGTCACTACGCTACAGTAACGGATTGAAATATCAGTATTACACACTTCCTCCTGCTTAGGCATATGGAGCAAATCGGTTGGTTCTTTTTGCATTTGATGCGGTTTACTGAGGGCGTGACGGGACTTATGGAGGCACCATTAGTTCACGGATGGTTCCTCGGAAAACACCGCAAAAATGTTTCTTTTTACTATATATTCGGCGTTATTAGCGGATCAGAACCCAGACAAGGATTTCACGAAGGCTATGCACGTAAAAGGGATGAAATTTTTGTGATATGTTGCGAAGATCCTGATCTCGAACAACCTTGAAAATTTTCTTGACATCTTTGTCCGTATTCAAGATGCAGAGGTTCGAATTTACCTTGCTTACATGTAAAATCTTGTATGAGGAGAAATCCTAATAACAAACGATCGCAGCAAATTGCTCAAATTCTAACGTTATATCCTCTAGGAATTTTTCTAGAATAGAAATTTCTCCATTTTAAAACATATTTATCCGTTATCGAGAAAACACCCCTGAATCTTGATTTTTTTTTTGTACCAAAACCCAACCGCAGATTCCTAGATGGCTATCCACATTAAATGGCTGTAAATTTTTGGATGTATTGTTAAGATCCTGATATCGAAGTACATGGAAATATTCTTCATTCTTTATCCGTTTCCGAGATACAGGGCTTCAAAGTTACCCTCCTAGAACACGTAAAGTACGCAGGTAAAATCCGACATAGCACAGAGAAATATACTCTAAAGTGTCTCCGTTACCATCTGGGAACCCCATGTTGTAGTGCTGGAGCAGATGCAGAATGTGTTGGACATAAAATCCAGTCTGAGGAAGTACAAAATTAGTTTTGCGTTATTTCAGTTTTACATAAGTAAACTTCCTAAATATTACCCATCAGTGCATTTCTTTTCATGTGAGTGACATGCCCTGCTATAGCAGGAAAAAGAAGGAAACTAGCGGATTGCAAAAAATGCGAGTATGTTGCTGTTTATTTATTTAAATGCTCTGAGTTAAAATTGGGATACCAGCTGCCTCATTCTACCTTCCTCAGCTGTTCTCAAAATTTTCTCAAAAATTTTGGCGTGTGATGATATTCGCGCCTTTTCCTCGCTGAGAGAGAAGAATGCAATGGCAATAGCAAAGAGTCGGAAAAGAAATGAATACTGGAAGGTAGCAGACAGTGGTTGTGTCATAGAAAGAGCGAAGGAGAAAATGGTAGTGTGTGTGTGTGTGTGTGTGTGTGTGTGTGTGTGTGTGTGTGTGAGAGAGAGAGAGAGAGAGAGAGAGAGAGAGGGTGGGATGTGGAGAGGGGGGGGGGGACGACAGGGACATTGGAGCATAGCTGACAGTGACAGAACAGTGGTAGGAAAAGAGTGCAGGAGACAGTGCCAGGGAGGCCGGGGCTGGGGGGGGGGGGGGGGAGGAATAAAGAGAAGGAAGAAGTGGAGGTGGGAGAAAAACGGCTCTGAGCACTATGGGACAACATCTGAGGTCATCAGTACCCTAGACTTAGAACCTAACTAACCTAAGGACAAATCCTTGCTCGAGGCAGGATTCGAACCTGCGACCGTAGCAGCAGCGCGGTTCCGGACTGAAGCGCCTAGAACCGCTCGGCCACAATGGCCGGCGGAGGTGGGAGAGATCCAGAGATAATGGGAGACAGAGTGTATGACAATGGCAACGAGGAAGGGAGAGATAGTGACAGCAAGAAAAACAACAGCATTGGAGGGGAAAGAATGAGATAGCAGGAACAAGAGAGAACAAGAGGGAGACAGTGACAGTCAGAAGAAACGCTAGCAGTAGTAGTATAAAACGAAAGAGTGTGTAGCTGCGAGTCAGTAGAGAGCGACAGTGATACGCGAAAAGACAATGACAATAAGTCGGGCTGAATGAATGAGTGAGAATGAGCAAGTGGCGGTGGATGGGTATGAGCGACTCACAGCGATGGACTACTCGCTTTGAGTGAGTTACAGTCAGTGGAACGGGTGGCAGTTTGAGGTGAGTTGAATGTGAAAAAAAGCGCTAGTATATTCGCATGCCAAAATTTTTGGAAATTTTTTTTAAGGTGTTGAGAAAGGAACATACTTACATTTTCTGTTCTGCGATAGGAGCATTTTTCCGCTGGTGTATAGTATTACGGGTTGTGGTCAACTCTCGCTGCTCCCTGGAGTTGCGGCGCCTCTCCGCAAGCCGGCCGCTGTGGCCGAGCGGTTCTAGGCGCTACAGTCTGGAACCGCGCGACCGCTACGGCCGAAGGTTCGAAGCCTGTCTCGGGCATGGATGTGTGTGATGTCCTTAGGTTAGTTAGGTTTAAGTAGTTCTACGTTCTAGGGGACTGATGACCTCAGAAGTTAAGTCCCATAGTGCTCAGAGCCCTTTGAACCATTACACACTTATCATTATTACATCTATACGTTATATACACAAATCTGCCCCATGAATAAGTCTCGATATTACTGTAAATCGTATCAGAATCCCTGTTTCTGAGATCTGGATTCACACAGAGACAGAAAACGACGGCGGGAAACTGTGATTTATAATATTTGTCTATAAATCTGTGTAGACAGCCATCGCATGAGCCGCACCACAGTGCCTAGCACTGAACCCAGCCTATCCCGACGCATCCATAAACACCTACACCAACACCGACACATTCCTCGCCATCAATGTGGCTTGCATGCTATCTTATTTTTCTGATGACCAGTTCCTGCAGCATGCTCCTATCCCATCGAATCAACAACCGCAAACCCGTCATTTTTTCCTCCCTTGATCTCGAAAAGGCAAATGACTATGTTGCGTCACCATCAACAACGTCAGCTTCCGTATCTCCCATTCAACTACAGCTGTTTCCCAAGGATCTGTTCTCTGTCCACTACTGTACGTCCTTGATACTGCCGAGGCACCAAAGCCACGTCGTCCTACATCTCCTACAATATTCAGATGCCGCAGCCTTCCTAGTCCTCTACCCTACCGTTTAAAAATCCCAACGATACCTACAGGGTAAAAATCGTAGGGGGATACCAAGAGATGAATACACTAAGCAGATTCAGAAGGATGTAGGTTGCAGTACGTACTGGGAGATGAAGAAGATTGCACAGGATAGAGTAGCATGGAGAGCTGCATCAAACCAGTCTCAGGACTGAAGACAACAACAACAACAACCTGCAGATCCATCTCAATCATTTCGTATCTTGGTTCAACCAGTGGCTCCTCAAAATCAACCTACCAAAGCCCAGGCAATAATTATATGACTATCCACCTGCAGCTTCCGCGCCCACTACTTTTATCTTACCATTTACGACATTCCTCCCCAAGTAACTAACACAATAAAAGACTTCGGTCTAATATGGAAGCCCCACCTACTAATCATTAAAAAGGGACCCCACAATAGTCTAAAATTACTAAAACTACCAACTGGATGAACAAGGGGATTGCACCCTTCCACGTTCCTACACACCTGTAAATCCCTGATCCGTGACATCCTCTACTATGCAAAACTGGCTTCGATTTCCGCTCTTCTCTCTTCCTGTCACACCCTACAGGCCATGCATGCCGCTTAGCCTTTTCGATCCGTTTACTCTCCCCTACGCGAATCCTTTGAAAACTTATAAAATTCCCCAGCCTACTCTTCCGTGTCGTGTACATTCGAATATCCTACGTTACCCGCAAACTCGACGCTAACCATAAGATAATTTTTCTCCTGCTCTCAGATCCTGGTACTATATAGCGGCTTTGCCACCACATTGTCCCAGCATTACACCTTCAGACTCTACACATCCTCTCCCAACCAAAGTTTAATCGCCTCCCCTTGCCTGGCCATGGAATCCACCCAGATATACAGGGTGGTCCATTGATCGTGACCGGGCCAAATATCTCACGAAATAAGCGTCAAACGAAAAAACTACAAAGAAAGGAACTCGTGTAGCTTGAAGGGGGAAACCAGATGGCGCTATGGTTGGCCCGCTAGATGGCGCTGCCATAGGTCAAACGGATATCAACTGAGTTTTTTTTTTAAATAGGAGCCCCCATTTTTTATTACATATTCGTATAGTACGCAAAGAAATATGAATGTTTTAGTTGGACCACTTTTTTCGCTTTGTGATAGATAGCGCTATAATAGTCACAAACATATGGCTCACAACTTTAGACGAATTAAATTAAATTAAATTAAATTAAATTAAATTAAAATACAGAACGTAGGTACGTTTGAACATTTTATTTCGGTTGTTCCAATGTGATACATGTACCTTTGTGAACTTACCAGTTATGAGAACGCATACTGTTACAGCGTGATTACCTGTAAACACCACATTAACGCAATAAATGCTCAGAATGATGTCCGTCAACCTCAGTGCATTTGGCAATACGTGTAACGACATTCCTCTCAACAGCCAGTAGTTCGCCTTCCGCAATGTTCGCACATGCATTGACAATGCGCTGACGCATGTTGTCAGGCGTTGTCGGAGGATCACGATAGCAAATATCCTTCAACTTTCCCCACAGAAAGAAATCCTGGGACGTCAGATCCGGTGAACGTGCGGGCCATGGTATGGTGCTTCGACGACCAATCCACCTGTCATGAAATATGCTATTCAATACCGCTTCAACCGCACGCGAGCTATGTGCCGGACATGCATTATGTTGGAAGTGCATCGCCATTCTGTCATGCAGTGAAACATCTTGTAGTAACATCGGTAGATCGTTACGTAGGAAATCAATATACATTGCACCATTTAGATTGCCATCGATAAAATGGGGACCAATTATCCTTCCTCCCATAATGCCGCACCGTGCATTAACCCGCCAAGGTCGCTGATGTTCCATTGGTCGCAGCCATCGTGGATTTTCCGATGCCCAATAGGGCTTATTATACCGGTTTACGTTACCGCTGTTGGTGAATGACGCTTCGTCGCTAAATAGAACGCGTGCAAAAAATCTGTCATCGCCTCGCAATTTCTCTTGTGCTCAGTGGCAGAACGGCACACGACGTTCAAAGTCGTCGCTGTGCAAATCCTGGTGCATAGAAAGATGGTACGGGTGCAATCGATGTTGATGTGGCATTCCCAACACCGACGTTTTTGAGATTCCCGATTCTCGCGCAATTTGTCTGCTACTGATGTACGGGTTAGCAGCGTCAGCAGCTAAAAAACTTACTTGGGCATCATCATTTGTTGCAGGTCGTGGTTGACGTTTCACATGTGGCTAAACACTTCGTGTTTCCTTAAATAACGTAACTATCCGGCGAACGGTCCGGACACTTGGATGATGTCGTCCAGGATACTGAGCAGCATACATAGCACACGCCCGTTGGGCCTTTTGATCACAATAGCCTTACATCAACACGATATCGACCTTTTCCGCAATTGGTAAACGGTCCATTTTAACACGGGTAATGTATCACGAAGCAAATACCGTCCGCACTGGCGGAATGTTACGTGATACCACGTACTTACACGTTTGTGACTATTACAGCGCCATCTATCAGAAAGCGAAAAAAGTGGTCCAGCTAAAACAATCATATTTCTTTACGTACTACACGAATATGTAATAAAAATGGCGGTTCCTATTTAAAAAAAAAACGCAGTTGATATCCGTTTGACCCATGGCAGCGCCATCTAGCGGGCCAACCATAGCGCCATCTGGTTTCCCCCTTCAAGCTAGACGAGCTTCGTTCTTTGTAGTTTTTTTCGTTTGATGCTGCTTTTGTGAGATATTTGGCCCGGCCACTATCAATGGACCACCCTGTATACCTATCCTAGCACACCTAGGAGAACCCACCCATCCTCCCCTTCCTTACCACTTCCGTCTGCCCAAATCCTAAGGCATCACTCTTCACTCTCTCAAATACTTCCCCTGAACATCCAGTCACACAAAAACCCTTTCACATGTACAACCTCGTGCTACAAATTCCATTATACCCCTACCCATGGTCGTTTACTTAAACTCATCAATAAAAAAATCAGGCTCTTATGTTCTACCTCATGCACTTGGGCATATGTATTGAGCAGCCAAATCGAAAATGAACATGAGCCACAACGAGAGCATGGAAGGATTCCATTCAACAGTGATCACCATACGTGTTAAGACGTTTATCCCACTGCGAGACGAGAGGACCGACTAGTTTTTCATTGAATGCAGTCAGTCACTGACGGATCCACCACCGCACGCTGTCTTGCACTTTCTCGCCCGACTGAAACTGACGTCCATGCATGTGAAACTTCAGGTCGCCAAAGATTTGAAAATCACGCAGTGCACGATCCGGGCCGCACGGAGGATGCTGCAGTGTTTCGCAATCAAATCCTGAGGCGTAGCCTTCATCCGGTTGGCAGTTTGGAGGCGGGCGTTAGCGTGCAACGGGGTGATTCCTCAGATCATCGAACTCCTCGACAGTGGAACCACAGTCAGTGGGCAGCACTATGAAGACGCGTCATGAAGTCAAAACACCCGGAATGCTCTCGGCGCACGCATAGTGTGCATGAAAGTGTGTTTTGTCTGCGGATGGTCCCGGCAAAGTTTCGAGTCCTCCCTCGGGCATGGGTGTGTGTGTTTGTCCTTAAGAATTTAGGTTAAGTAGTGTGTAAGCTTAGGGACTGATGACCTTAGCAGTTAAGTCTCTTAAGATTTCACACATATTTGAACGTTTTTTTCTCTTTTGTCAAAGCTGTGGAATACAACTTAAAGAAAGAAAGATCGCTGCGTTCACCAATCGTATTTCCGTCAGATCCACCCAGTTTTAACAGAGAAGAGAAGACATATATTGTTAGAAACAAGATGAAGGAGATTTGGGTTCAACGTCCAGAGGATGACGATATCACTGGATGCGGAGCATGAATTGGCAAATAAAGTCTGCCACATTTTTGTCAAGGGAACCATTTGCCATAAACTATTCAGGGAAAACGCAGGAAACCTAGGTCCAGATGGTCGGATGGAGATTTGTACCCCACGCCCGGGTTCCCGGGTTCGATTCCCGGCGGGGTCAGGGATTTTCTCTGCCTCGTGATGACTGGGTGTTGTGCGACGTCCTTAGGTTAGTTAGGTTTAAGTAGTTGTAAGTTCTAGGGGACTGATGACTATAGATGTTAAGTCCCATAGTGCTCAGAGCCATTTGAACCATTTTGAACTAGATGTGTACCAACGTCCTGCTGAATGAGCATCCCATGTCTTACCGCGGCGTCATGTCACTCGGTGAAACCCTAGAACGCTGTCCATCACGGTTAGAACTGTTGGCTGCTACTCTACCCACTTAGCCATCGAGGCTAACTTCCATCATGAAAATAGTAACAGATAAAAAATGAACCTCCGGAATCAGATTCTTGGTTACTGTTACTGACTTCTAAATACACTGAGGTGACAAAGGCCACGGGCTAGCTCCTAATGTCGAGTCGGACCTTCTTTTGGCAGGAGTAGTGCTGAAACTCGATATGGCGTGGATTTAACAAACCGTTGGAATCTTCCTGCAGGAATACTGAACCATGCTGCCTCTATAGCCGTCCTTAATTGCGGAAGTGTTGCCGGTGCAGGATGTTCTGCACGAACTGACGTCTCAGTTATGTCCCATGAACGTCCGACGGGATTCATGTCGGGCGATCCGAACTGTCCAGAATGTTCTTCAAATAAATCACGAGCAGTTGTGGCCCGGTGACATGATGCATTGTCATCCCTAAAAATTCCATCGTGTAATGACTGCAAATGGTCTCCAAGCAGCCGAACATAACCATTTCCAGTCAATGATCTGTTCAGTTGGACCACAGGACCAGTCCATTGCATGTAAACACTGAACACACCACTATCGAGTCACCACCAGCTTGCACAGTGCCTTCTTGACAGTCTGGGTCCATGGCTTCGTCACACTCAAAGCCCACAATCAGCTCTTTCCAAGTGAAATCGGGGCTACTCTGACGATTCCTCGGTTTTCCAGCCGCCTAGGGTCCAACCGATATGGTCACGAGTCCAGGAGAGTCGCTGCAGGCGATGTTGTACTGTAAGCAAAGGCACTCGCATCCGTCGTCTGCTGGCGTAGCCCATCAACGCCAGATTTCACCGCACTGTCCTAACGGATACATTCGTCTCACGTCCCACATTGATTTCTGCGCCTGTTTCACGCAGTCTTGCTTGTCTGCCAGCACTGACGACTTTAAGCAAACGGTTATGCGCTCGGTCGTTAAGTGAAGGTCGTTGCCACTGCGCTGTCCACGGTGAAAGGTCGTGCCTGAAATTTGGCATTCTTGGCACATTCTTGACGCTGTGGATCTCGGACTGTTGAATTCCCTAACGATTTCCGAAATGGAATGTCGCTTGCGTCTAGCTGCAACTACCATTCCGCGTTCGAAGTGTGTTACTTCCCGTCGTGCGACCATAATCAGATCGGAATCCTTTTCACGTGAACCACCTGAGTACAAACGACAGATCCGCCGATGCACTGCCCTTTTATAAGTTGTGTAAGCGACGCTACCGCCATCTGTACGTGTGCACATCGCTAGCCCGTGACTTGTCTCACCTCAGCTTATATCCCTTAAAGTTGTTACTGGTAGCTTGATCCGATGTCACTGTTATTCCACTCTGGAGACAGCGCCACGTCAGATGCCTGGTCCATGTACTTTATGAGTGGGGACAACGGACCCCCACATCTCCGAAAGTGTCTCGGCTTTTAAAGGCTCCGCGCTTTGTTTACGTGTTGCTTGGATAGCTTTCTGCGGCCCGGCACTTCCCGCGGGATGCGCTGGAGTTTACCTCAGAAGCGGCAAAAAAGAAAGAAAAAGAGAGAAGCGGCCGTCAGTGTCGGCAGCAGTCAGCTGTTTACCAGACGCAAGCACACAGGCGCCGCTCTCCGAAAGTGGTCGGCAAAAACATCGCGCTACTGTGCGAGCTACTACAAAGAGTAGCTAACGACCCGAACAGAGTCGTCTGCACAAGTGCCTACTGGTCATTGGACACCAGCTATGTACCTTTTGTCAGTAGGTGATAACACCTTGTTGTTGTTCGTTGTGCTCTTCAACCCGAACACTGGTTTGAGGCAGCTCTCCACTCTACCCTGTACTGTGCAAGTCGCTTCATCTCAGAATAACTACTGCAGTCTATATCTCTTAGAACCTGCTTGCTGCAGTCATCTCTTGGTTTCCCTCTACTTTTTTATCCCCACCGCCCCGTCCCTGCAATACTAAAATTGTGCTACCAACCGGTTCCTTCCTTTAGTCAAGTTGTGCCACAAATTTCTTTTCTCCCCTGTTCTATTCGGTACCTCATCATTGGTTGCATGGTCTGCCCCTTTGATCTTCAGCATTCTCCTGCAGTGTCTCCTTTCGAAAGCTTCTATTCTCTTCTTGTCGTCCATGTTTCACTTCCGTGCATGGCTACACTCCGTACACACACTTTCAGAAAAGAATTTGTAACACTTAAATCTATATTCTATGTTAACAAATTTCCGTTCTTGTGAGAAACGCCTTCCTTGCAGTTGGCAGTGTACATTTTACATCCCTCTGCGTCAGCCATCATCGGTGATATTACTGCTCGATGCCAAACCTGATCTACTACTTTTACTGTCTCGTCTCCTAATCTAGTTTCATCACCGTCGGCTGATTTAATTCGACTAGACTCCGAAACCCTTTTCTGATCTCACTAATGTTCATCTTAGATCCTCGTTTCAAGACACTGGCCATTCCGTTCAACTGCTCTTCCAAGTCATTTGGGGTCGCTGACAGAATTACAACGTCATCGACAAACATTAAAGTTTTTATTTCTTCTCCCTGAAATTTAATTCCTTCTGCATATTTTTCTTCGGTTTTATTTACTGCTTCCTCAGTGTACGAATTGAATAACGTCGAGGTAAGACCACAATCTGCTCCCACTCCTTTCTCAACCGTTGGTTCCCTTTTATGCCCCTCGACTCTTATAACTGACGTCTGGTTTCTGTACAAGTTATATGCGACATTTAGCCTCCTGTATTAAGCCCTTGCTACCTTCAGAATTTCGAAAAGTACGTTCTAGTCAACATTCTCAAAAAGCTTTCGCCAAATCCACAAAAGCTATAAATATGAATCAAAAGGCCTGAGCACTATGGGACTTAACTTCTGTGGTCATCAGTCCCCTAGAACTTAGAACTAATTAAACCTAACTAACCTAAGGACATTACACACATCCATGCCCGAGGCTGGATTCGAACCTGCGACCGTAACGGTCGCTCGGTTCCAGACTGAAGCGCCTAGAACCGCACGGCCACTCCGGCCAGCAGTTATAAATACAGGTTTACCTTTTCCTAACCTACCGTCTAAGATAAGTCGTAATGTTAGTATAGCCTCGCGTTTTCCTACATTTCTCCGGAATCCAAACTGATCTGCCCCGAGATTGGCTTCTAATAGCTTTCCCATTCTTTTTAGCCTTAGTGTTTTGCAAACATAACTTATTAAACTGATAGTTCGGTTCAGATGGTTCAAACGGCTCTGAGCGCTATGGGACTTAACAGCGGAGGTCATCAGTCCTCTAGAACTTAGAACTACTTAAACCTAACTAACCTAAGGACATCACACACATCCATCCCCGAGGGAGGATTCGAACCTGCGACCGTAGCGATCGCGCGATTTCAGAGGGAAGCGCCTAGAACCCCTCGGTCACTCCGGCTGGCTGATGGTTCGGTAACATTCTCACCTTTTAGCACCTGATTTCTTTGGAATTGGGATTTTTACACTCTGAGGGTATTCGGCCTATCTAATACATCTTGCATGCCGGATGGAAGAGTTTTATCATGGCTGAGTCTCCAACGGCTAGCAGTAGAATGTCGGGTTCGGTCTATTAGTGCTTTGTCAAATTCTTCACACAATACTATATATCGTATCTCTTCCCACAATACTATATATCGTATCTCATCTTCATCGGTGTCGCATTGGTCTGTTTATTATTGCCTTGAACTTTATTTCACCGAGCGATGTGGCGCAGTCGTTAGCACACTGGACTCGCATTCGGGAGGACGACGGTTCAGTCCCACGTCCGGCCATCCTGATTTAGGTTTTCCGTGATTTCCCTAAATTACTCCAGACAAATGCCGGGACGGTTCCTCTGAAAGGGCGCGGCCGACTTCCTTCCCTAATCCGATGAGACCGATGACCTCACTGTTTGGTGTCTTCCCCCAAAACCAACCAACCAACCAACTTTATTTCGTTTGTGTAGGCCCCCTATTCAGAGTGATCAGAAAGAGTCTGAAGAGCTTGTAAGTGCTTTGCTGGGGAATGTAGGCTGAGAAAAGAAATCGATATGTTGAACCCTTTGATGAAGTTAGACAATCAGGTCGTTTCATGTGCGATTCAAGCACCTGTACCCGCTATGCGGTAGTGCACAGACATCTGTGTGTCGGTGAGTTATTACTTGTTCGAGTGCTCATTACGAGTTAAACTGTACGTTTTTCGGGAATGATAAATTTAAGCTAGTTGAGCAACAACTACATTTGCTCAGTTTGAGTTGCCCTAACGAAGGACAAGTGTGGCCGCACCGTCTGTGGCAGGCTGCTTGAATCTGCGCGCGCGGCTGGCTGATTGGCTAATTTCAGCGCTAAATAAACCGGGAACAGCGCAACGCATCGAATTTCTTTCTTAACAGCTATTTCTCAGCACAACCTACCTTTCAACTCCCTTACAAGCTCTTCAGGCTGTTTCTGGGCACCCTGTGTACTTCTTCCACTTTAACCCTTACGAACATCGTTTTCAAAGTGACATAGGTTTGCGCGATGTTAAGTATTGCAGTGTCTTCGTAAAATTCTACTTGCATCAGATGTACAGAGCTTTTTCAAATATCGTTACCATTTTACATCCTCTTATCAGTACGAGGGCGGTCATAAAGTTTTAACTACCATCTAGAGAAGATGAAGCTGTTACCATAATGCTTGTTGACAGTGTTAGTCCTTCTCTACATATTCACTCTTCAATGAGACCCAATGCACGTGCTGGCCGAGATCTCTGTTCAGGAGAATGCGGGGCGTGACAAAGTTTGACAGTCCAAAGAAGCAGCGTATCAGGCTACGTCGCGTACAGAACAGCCACTTCGACACTTCAGCCTGATAGACTCGCCATAACCTTGTCCCACGAAGTTTGGGTCTTCCCCTTTTCCAACGGTGGTAAATCCACATTTGTCCAGAGCTTGCTTTACGCCTTTGTCCCTTCGTAAAATTTATACACCGAACACTCGTTCATGGTAATTAGGTGGCTTGAAGGACGACATGTGAGACAAATACAGGGATACACATAAGCTAATGCAACTTGTACCGTTTGAGAGACAATGAAACAAAAATTTGCACATGTTGTCATTATATTATTGGCTATAATATGAGCTTTTTCCGAATTTTTGTCAAATAATTTGATCACGGCATTGATGGATACTTTTGGAACACATACTATCACAAGACGAACATTTTCTCAAAGGTTACTTTACTTACCAGTTTCAAATTATGGTAGGATATTCTTAGTAATCAGATAAACAAATCTGTATACCATTGATACCTGTCTTAGAACTCTCAGAACAATTTTTAAATTTGTGTGTAATATACATAGCAATCTTTATTTAACAAAAATTTAAATAAATTTGACAGTAACGCACTTTGAAAAATGTTGTACCACAGGAAGTTGTGTTGTAGCGTGCACAGGGTCTGTAGCAACTTTCACCTCTTTATTTGTAATGGTTCACCAGAAAATGTTCCTTATATACTGAAAAGTGGAAGTTGCGAGAAATTCAGAAAAAAGGTCTTATTGGCATTTATGCCAGAAACAAGTATCTTTATGTCGGTTATAACCATAAATTTGGTGTTTTTGGTCTCTTAGGGGACCGATGACCGTCGCAGTCTGGTCCCTTCAATCTCACAAACCAACCAACCTTTTTGGTCTCCATGTAGGTCTTTTCTTCTAGTCTGATGCTGATGCCGTACTCTTTCGCCAGTATCTTTCATTGACACTTCAGAACTAGTAGTACGCACATCATCAACTTTCAGCAATAGGTTTTCAGTGAAGCCACCAGACAAGCATCACGTGAGGAAATTCTAACAACAGTAGACGAGGAAAATGTTGTCTTTCGGCGTCTCTTCTATATGAGGTTAATAAAGCTTCCGCTCGGGTCTTGTGTTCCGTCACATGCGCTTCTCTTTAATAAATCATAATTAATCGGATCGTAATACTCTACAGAGGCCTTCTCTGATGGCCAGAAATACTAAAATATCGCAAACAAGGACAGAGTCGCGTAGAAAATGATGCGCGGCGGTAAGCGCTGGTTGAAACTAGGTGGCTTTTACATCTTTTGTAGCACGAACTCTTAAAATAGAAGACAATATTTCTAGCATGTTGAAGAACTGCCTGCTGGCAAAAGAAATTTTCAACATTTTGTCGACTAGTTTCACATACGTCCTTCCATAAGTCATCTGCACCGGCTTGACACAGCTGCAGCATTTTCAGTGCTGCCTGAGTTTGGTGCGATGATAGAAAGGGTGTGAGAGGTCGATGAACTCAGTGGGCGGCGGTTTTCGTCATGCTGTAAACGTTGTGTAAGATGGTAGAGACGACGCATGGCTGATTTTAAACTTCTATTATGGCCTCGAATGTGATAATCTGGCCTTATAGCACCAGGGCCTCCACTTGCCTTTTATATTCCGCGTTATTCACAGAATAATGGTCTGGCACTGCGTTCTTTGTCGTTAAGACTTGTTTCCCATGTTGGAAGAGCCTGTGCCACTTAATCACTGCCGGCCGGAGTGGCCGTGTGGTTCTGGGCGCTACAGTCTGGAACCGAGCGACCGCTACGGTCGCAGGTTCGAATCCTGCCTCGGGCATGGATGTGTGTGATGTCCTTATGTTAGTTAGGTTTAATTAGTTCTAAGTTCTAGGCGACTGATGACCTCAGAAGTTAAGTCGCATAGTGCTCAGAGCCATTTGAACCATTTGAACTTAATCACTACGACATATGACGGTGCATTGTTACCGTATACCTTCACCAAGTTATCGTGGATTGTTGCAGCCTTGTTGACCTTCAATTGCAGAACATGATTTACCGCATAACGCTCCGAGTTTCAATAGGCTGCGCCATTTTACTCCAGTTCCTCTACAGACGCTCTGCAGTATTGTGGAGCTGCGAGCGGGCATTTGAAAGTGTAGCACGGCTACAGACAAGTGACTGCAAACGAACAAATATTAGTTACGCAATATCGTATTTGTGATAACTAAAACTTAAAGACTTCCCCTTCGAAAGATTATCAGCTAAATACTAGGGTCGTTCGATAGGTAATGCCCCACATTTTTTTTCCTCAGAACGTATGTATTGTTAAGTCAGAGTTTGGTGGCAATATATATCAACATATCTTGTCCATATCCTCCTTTCTACGTCGTCTCCATCACGTTCTATGGCCGTACGCAACGTTTCGGAAGAGCATGTATTCCCTGCTGATAAAAGTTCTTGTCCTGTAGATGTAACTATGTTTTCAGTGCGTGACTGACACTCTTGTCATCTTCAGAATGTGTTCCCCGTAGAGTCAATTGTCGAGTTGTGATGCGGCGGGCGGCACGAATAATGGCATCCGCCGATTCAGCACGTCTGGAGCAGTGGCTGTGACAGGACGTCCCGAGCGTGGCTGATCGCGGAGCTCTGTTTTCCATTTCCTGAGTCTGTCACTTTCTACACCCATCACCCAGCTGTACTCCTA
The DNA here is from genome assembly GCF_023864345.2 of Schistocerca serialis cubense. Lineage (NCBI taxonomy): Eukaryota > Metazoa > Arthropoda > Insecta > Orthoptera > Acrididae > Schistocerca > Schistocerca serialis. The sequence continues at coordinate 47,410,483 of NC_064646.1, read as the reverse complement.
TCAACTGGAGCATCGCCATATACTCCACACAAACGTTTATGGATGTTCACCACGGTTTCTTTTTCTGCACACAAGAATTCAATAACAGCACGCTACTTGTAACGTGAATCGTATGTAGAGTCCATTTTCACGCTGTACTACGGCTCTGCCACCTGTCAGAACGATTCGAAACATCACCGGAACACAGAACAAACATCAAATGGAAAGCACCAACAAGGACGTTTGTCTATATATATAAATGCCTTGAAAAAGATGTATGTATATGTGGGGCATTACTTATTGAACGACCCTCGTAGAAGAAGGTGCACCGGAAAACTTATTTTCTTAAATTTTCAAAAATATAGTGATTAAAATTCTTCTGGGAATTATGCCGCATCATTGCTAAAAACTAACAACAATAATAAGCTAAAACCGACGTTTCGGCCGAATTGCAACGGCCTTCCTCAGGGCGCGACTGGTTTTGCATGGGGATAGGTGCTTCTATTTATTACAGACTATCGATGTCTGACGCCACTGTTGTAAAACTTTTAATTGGCCCTCTAATATGATTGACTAGTCATGACGTAAGGGAAGATGGAAGGAAAGAGGCTATTCGTGGATGTCTATGTCGTCAACGATTGGTAGCTGTCCGCCAACCAGCGTTCGGCTTCTGGTCGGCAAGTTTTCGTGCTGGTGTGCGCGCAAGTGGACTGACAGTTGCTCTACAGCTGTTTGTGCAGATACGTCCGTGTCCCGTGTAGCTTCTGCCCCGCGACCGCTCGCGGCCCGTTGGACTGGGATGGGATGTTCTGCTACTTGTAAGCTGACAGGTCTCCCTATTCCTCCTATGTAGGCAGCTCCGCAGTCATGCTCTGTACGATTACAACAACATAATAAATCGGCGATAGCGGAACACCACAGTGACTGTAGACAACCTATCAGGTTCCAGGAAGCCGGAGTACTGGTGAAAGAATCGTGGATGCGAGAACGCAATACACGGGAGGCGATCGAAATTATTAAGCAGCCTGACAACATCAACAGAGAAGATGGCTACAAACATCCGGCGTCCTGGCTGCCGGCCATCCCAGTCCAACGGGCCGCGGGGCAGAAGCTACACGGGACACGGACGTGTCTGCACAAACAGCTGTAGAGCAACAGTCAGTACACTTCCGCGCACACCAGAAGGAAAACTTACCGACCAGAAGCCGAACGCTGATTGGTGGACAGGAGCTACTAATCGTTGACGACATGGACATCCACGAATAGCCTCATTCCTTCCATCTTCCTTTACGTCATGACTAGCCAATCACATCAGAGGGCCAGTTAAAAGTTTTACAAGAGTGACGTCAGACATCGATAGTCTGTAATAAATAGAAGCACCTATCCCCATGCAAAACCAGTCGTGCCCTGAGGAAGGCCGTTGCAATTCGGCCGAAACGTCGGTTTTAGCTTATTATTGTTGTTAGTTTTTAGCAATGACGCGGCATAATACCCAGAAGAATTTTAATCACTATGACACCGGCCGCGGAAGCCTACGTTCTTTGAAAAATATGTTTTTTAAGACATTGTTCTTTTTATTTATTTTTCTGTGAGGATCCCTTAACAGCACTAGAAAGGTTAAACACAAGCTGCCAACATGATAACTTACATAGAAACTCAAGTACTAGAGTTTTCCCCGTGTTAAGTTGTGACGCACCTACTCCTACATCCATGTGTTCCCCTTACGTTTCACACGGTTTAGTCACGTTAATGTGACTGCCGCCTATGTTCGACGTCAACGTCCAATGACCAGTCACAGGCGGCAGGTCACAGAGCTAGCACTGGAGGGTATATAAAGCGTGTCGGCAGGAGGGGGGGGGGGGGGGGGATCGGAAAAACAGTGCAATTGTAATGCGGAAACGGAGCGATTGATCTGACGATCAAAAGGGCACGATCATTGGCTTTCGGGCCAAGGGTAAAACCATTTCCGAAACGGCAAAGTTTGTAAACTGTTCGCGTTCTGCCGTCGTTGAAGTCTACCGTGCACGGCAAAATGGCGCTGTACAAAACCGGCAACGAGGCATCTGTGGTTCACCAAAGGCCACAGAGTGAACGGTGGGTGCGGAGATGTGTACGGGCGAGTAGACGTGCAGCTGCGAGCAACTGACCGCCCAGGTGAACCGAGGAGCTGCCTGCAGTGTCTCCTAAACGCCCGCTCACTGAACGTCGCTGCGTATGGACGTCCGGGCAGGAGCCTGGTTCATGCACCCGTGCTGACTGCTGTTCGTCGGCGACGAAGGCCGGAATGCGCTCGCCAGTGTCACAGCCGGACGGCGACTGAATAGTGAGAGGGGGGGCCTTTCAGATGGCAGATGGTCGTTGGCGTTTACAGCGTGAAGTGTCAGAAAGCAAACATCCTGCAACAATCGTCGAAAGGCCCGGAAGGGGTAGCACTGCAGTCCGTGTTATGTTTCCGTGACATTGCCTGTGTGATGTCCTCATTTTGGAAGGCACAGCGGATGAACACAAGTACACACCTATCCTTAAGGACCATGTCCACTTCGACATGCAGTTTTGTTTCCTCAGCCAACAGCACTCACCAGCAGGACAATTTAACGTGTCACAGCACGCAGTGTACGTGCGTGTTGTTCGAAGATCACCAGGATCAGCTTGCCGGACTCCCGTGGGCACCACACTCTTCGGATTTAAACCCAATCGACGCCCCATTTAACCTCAACTGCGAAACATCGTGCAGTCGGCCACGGATCTAGAATCGGAATGGCTGCACATCCCTGCCGGTGCGTTCCAGAAGCTCATTCCTGAGCGACTCGCAGCGATCCGCGCTACAAAACGTGATTATTCAGGCTTGTGACAGGCGGTTACATTATAATCTCGTGAATTCCCCTTCCATCAGGTTGTAATTCCGGTCTTTTTCTCTCTCTCGGAATCGCTTTGCGTCCCATGCAGCATAGAGTTTATGTATACTGTACGCCAACTTGTCGCTGCGATCCGCTCCTGTGGTCAGCGGCAGACAGAGCTATTTTACATTGCTCAGTCTGAGTGATACACGGTGCGCTTGCTCAGTGCCAGGCTGGCGCGTATCTAAGAGCGAGGCTGTGAAGCTCTCTGCACTCCTGTCTTCGATAACCAGCATTTGTCGGAGCAGCACGGCTTTGAATGTGGTTTTAATGTCTATCAAATCGAGTCCGTCGTCTTCTACAAAAACTGATCACATTGCCTCGAGATTTCTTCCCTACAGTGCTTCTGCTGGCGGTTGACTATCCGCCCTTTCACCATGCTATCGGTAAGTCTTCATACTGAGTAACTCTATTTGTTGGAATAGATACAGTCTGCGGTTGGTGCCCAGTTTGACGAGTCCTATTATGATGTAGAGTATGCTCCTTCAGTTGTATTCAGCGAGCGAGGCGGCGCAGTGGTAAGACACTGGACACTGAACTTACTTTCGGGAGCTGTAGAGACATAGATTATCCGTGCTTTTCCTGAGTGGCTGAAGGCTCCGGCACGGTTCCCTCTGAAAGGTCACGGTCCATTTCCTTCCCCGAGATTGTGCGCCATTGACCTCATTTCGACGGAACCTTAAAATACCTTCCATCCTCCGAGGGCAAGGCTGTTTAATTACATCGAGGATTTTGTGGCTCTGCTGGTCGGTGCGTCGAACTTGCTGTAATGGATTTGCCTGCCCGTTTCCTGGCTTAAATCTCATCGAGCACGTCTGTGATGCGTTGGTGAGACGAACGGCATCACGTAGCGAGTCCGCATGCACCAACGACCATCCAGCATATAACACTTCCCTGTGCTACTGCCATGCCATAACCTTGAAGTTGTACGCAGATCGTAAAATGGAACTATCTTGTTAAAGCAATTATGGTATAAAGCAACAGAGCAGTGTTACCCTCTGAGAGGAATTTTGTTGTGATGAGGCCGGCCTGAGTGGCCGTGCGGTTCTAGGCGCTACAGTCTGGAACCGCGTGACCGCTACGGTCGCAGGTTCGAATCCTGCCTCGGGCATGGATGTGTGTGATGTTCTAGGGGACTGATGACCTCAGAAGTTAAGTCCCATAGTGCTCAGAACCATTTTTTTTTTTTTTGTGATGACTGCGATGTACCTAACGAAGGTGGCTTATCGGAAGTGAAAGTCAGAATTACGTAAATATTTAAACAGTAACAAACAATAATTTACCTATCCACAGCGTCCAAATGATAACAAAAGCGGTCGCGAGCCTAATTAGGCATAAGAATGAGTAACATTCTTGTTCAAGAAACTGAAAATAAGTAACTTCAATGGACAAACACAACCTATACTTTTGTCACACGAGAGTGCAATGAACTCTGACACCTGTATATGTACTCGTTAAGGTTGGAGCTCACAGAGAAGAACAAACTATTTGCATAAATATAACAGATAACAATACACACTATTACCTTCAGGGCTTATTCAAACTGAATGGTCTCAATAACATTACTATTTATATTCACTGTAGAATCGTAAATTGGACGTAGGTTCAATATTACTTTTCAAACAAATTCCTATCTAACATGAGATATGGATATGGTTCACAGCAAAATTAGTTATTGTGCATAGATTAAGTCTCTTACTACTATTAACACCTTTCTACTTAGAATGAAAACTAAATGGAGTTCACTAACAAATTACTTCTCGCTGTCTTTTGAATAAAGAAGTTACTATTTTCATAGATAGTGGTCTTTCAATTAATCGTTATATAGCATGAGTACAATAGACAAACTGTGGATCCTGTTACACCATTAATATGCACTTCCAATACACAAGAGAGACAAACACTTAGCAAACATGAGTATAGAATGTTTCACAACTGCAGTTCACGACTTTTACTGCAGTGAGACACAATATTGACAAATTTGTAAAAACACTGACTCACCTTTTAAAATTTACGACAGACGGCACTATGATCATTAACTAAGCAAAACTTTATGAGCCTCAGTTTTAAGAACATTTAATTGTTAAAAGTAACAGCAAATTGTCTTTATTACTACAGTCTTCTACTTTCAAGTCAATGATTAAATAAGTAAGTTTGAAAGTCCACAAAACTTTAAATTGGACTGTTTCAATCGCTGGGAGGCTTTCACAAAGCCACATTTATTACCTCCCACAATTTTACCAAATCCACAGTAAATCTGAATACTCCCTTATTACCAAAGATCAAACAACATTATTTAATTAACTGTTTGGCTTTGAGGCTTTTGTTTTTTCCACAACAAGGTCACTCGGTAATCATAGTTCAAACGGAGAGGAACCTGAGAGGTGTTGTGATAAGGAAATAATGAAGGTAGGTACATAAATTCAGTTATAAATTACCTTATATTTGAGTACACTATAACATCCAATGAGCTGATCCTTCACTGTACATTACTATAGTTCTTCTGTTCTATTATAGTGATTGCACAATGTGGTGGCGAGTGCATGTTGGTGGGTGGATTTGCAGGTAGAATTGTTGGACTCTGTCATTTCTTGGTGGCGATGATAGATACCAATTCCAGAATAGTTCCAGCTCTTTATCCATCCATCCGAGGCATTGGAAAGCGTCAGGAAAAGCCTCTCTCGGAACCAGCACAATACACAACTTTTACATGAGCAGTTGATAGTTTGGTAGCTCGTCCCCGGCTGACTCTTGGTTCCACCTTTCTATCCATGCCAACCACATTTTGCGCCCGCTACACAGTTCAGTTCCCGAGGGGAACCACACCACCTTTTACATGCAAATTAACTCAGAACCCTAAGGGAAGGTCAGCAGTTTGCGTAACAGCAACCAAACATATGAAATAAAACAACATTTGCATATATTGACATTTCTACAAAAAATTATTCACATAGAAATTACAATTGTATACAGTAAGTTTTGTTCTCTCCAAATGACAGAAAAAATTTAAATGACAGAAATACTACATTGCATAGAATCGAACCATGGCATCAAAGTTTTGCACAAAGAAAGGAGTATACAATTTTGTGTCATCGATTCAATCAAATAACGTTTACAGAAGCTCAACAATGGGATTTGAACAAAACACAAAGCAAAATGATTCAACAAAAGGTATGTAATGTCTAAGTTATGGTGTTAGAAACTTACATTCGGGAGCCGTAGAGACATATATTTAAGGGAAGCTCCGGAACGGTTCCCTTTAAAAGGTCACGGTCCATTTCCTTCCCCGAGTTTTTGCTCCATTGACCTAATTTCGACGGAACCTTAAAATGCATTCGATCTTCCGAGGGCAAGGCTGTTTAATTACATCGAGGATTTTGTGGCTCTGCTGGTCGGTGCGTCGAACTTGCTGGACTGGATTTGTCTGCCCGTTTCCTGGCTTAAATCTCGTCGAGCATGTCTGTGATGCGTTGGTGAGACGAACTGCGACACGTAGCACGTCCGCGTGCACCAACGACCATCCAGCGGTTGTCGACAGCTCTGGTGGAGGAATGGACCACTCCCACCACGACCTCGTGGCCAGCACGAGAGCACGCCGCAGAACGTGTGCTGCCGGCCGCGACGAAATGTCGTGTGGCTGGGGCCCTCGTGTGGCTGGGGCCCCCCGTCGGGTGGACTGGTCTCCCGGTGCAAGTCTCTTCAGTTGACACCACTTCGGCGACTTGCTCGTCGATGGGGATGATACGATGATGAAGACGACGCAACACCCAGTCTCTGAATGGAGAAAGCCTCCGACCCAGCCGGGAATCGAAACCGTGCCCCTTTGCATACCATTCCGTCGCGCTGACCACTCAGCTATCGAGGCACCGTCCGTGAAGGTCACGCACCCTGTTAAGAACCTTTTCCTGCTTTTTGTAATGTCCTGCGGACCGTCGTAAGTCTCGCTGACAGTGTAATTACTGTCTTCGGACAAAAATGCCATTTCTCTTCGTCTCATCACGTATTTCTTTCAGTCACCTTCTGTGTGTTCTATGTATTGTCCCAGTGTCATCGAGCTGTGTTACGTGGCTGTGAGACATGGTACGAAAGTTTTTCAGAGTAGCGTATTTTGTGGAAAAATGTAGTCTTAGATGAAAATTTCCATGCGAGGGGCACATATCAGATAGACTACAATGAGGTTACTGTGGTGAAGTATTTGATGCTACCCCTAGCGCAACCGCGAACAAAGCCTTTCCTCGTGGAGTTACTGAGCCGAGGCCTCCGCGACGTTTGCTTTACGGTGCTCAGGAGTGGCCAAGAGGGCAGCTGTCGCACGGTGTGAGTTCTGTTTCTTGTGTGATACAATTACAAATCAACTATTCTCGGAATGTTTCCTTTGCTTGTTCTGTGAAGCCGTTCTTTTCTCCAAACTTTATGATTCTAGGTCAACGGGAAGTACTCTACAGGTTTTAAGGAGTGAGTTTGCGAGTCTCAAAATATGTGACATAGATGGCCGTGTGTTTTTATTTCATTGGCTTAGAAGCACAACTTTGTACACCACCAGCGGACTTTAGACTTTAGTATGTGACATAATCGTCTTTAAGAGAGAGGAGTATTGAGTATTCACGAAGTATTGAGATTAGCACTCGAGTCAAACACTTTTCCCGTTTAAAGCGACCTGTCTACAGGTACGATGTAAGGTTCTAAGTATCGCACCAGTGACTTGTAGTAAATGACATTGCTTTAAGAGGATAGTAGACGTGAAGTGAGCTGCCGAATGACGCGGGAAGACTTGTCCTGTATGAAACTGTGCTTTTTTATTGAAACGTCCCCTTAGAAAAATTACGAGTGACAGTGCTGGAAAAACTCTTACGTTATTTGACACGGAGACAGCTGCATAAAACTGAACGTACTCACACAGTTCTCTGTTTACTTATTCTGATCATCACTGAACTGACACGCAATATTTTTTAGCGCAACGCAATCTGACGCAAATCCCTACAAAAGAATGGCCCTGGCTAACAATAACCTATACCTTTCATGAATCACTTACCTCACAAAAATCTTCGTTACTCGAACTACTGCAACACAGCTAGCGCCAATACTGCCAGCTAAATAAAAGATTCAAAATACGAGGTGCATTCAAGTTCTAAGGTCTCCGATTATTTTTCTAATTAACTACTCACCCGAAATCGATGAAACTGGCGTTAGTTCTCGACGTAATCGCCCTGCAGACGTACACATTTTTCACAACGCTGACGCCATGATTCCATGGCAGCGGCGAAGGCTTGCTTAGGAGTCTGTTTTGACCACTGGAAAATCGCTGAGGCAATAGCAGCACGGCTGGTGAATGTGCGGCCACAGAGAGTGTCTTTCATTGTTGGAAAAAGCCAAAAGTCACTAAGGGCCAGGTCAGGTGAGTAGGGAGCATGAGGAATCACTTCAAAGTTGTTATCACGAAGAAACTGTTGCGTAACGTTAGCTCCATGTGCGGGTGCGTTGTCTTGGTGAAACAGCACACGCGCAGCCCTTCCTGAACGTTTTTGTTGCAGTGCAGGAAGGAATTTGTTCTTCAAAACATTTTCGAAGGATGCACCTGTTACCGTAGTGCCCTTTGGAGCGCAATGGGTAAGGATTACGCCCTCGCTGTCCCAGAACATGGACACCATCATTTTTTATAGCACTGGCGGTTACCTGAAATTTTTTTGGTGGCGGTGAATCTGTGTGCTTCCATTGAGCTGACTGGCGCTTTGTTTCTGGTTTGAAAAATGGCATCCATGTCTCATCCATTGTCACAACCGAAGAAAAGAAAGTCCCATTCATATTGTCGTTGCGCGTCAACATTGCTTGGCAACGTGCCACACGGGCAGCCATGTGGTCGTCCGTCAGCATTTGTGGCACCCACCTGGATGACACTTTTCGCATTTTCAGGTCGTCATGCAGGATTGTGTGCACAGAGCCCACAGAAATGCCAACTCTGGAGGCGATCTGTTCAACAGTCATTCGGCGATCCCCCAAAAGAATTCTCTCCACTTTCTCGATCATGTCGTGAGACCGGCTTGAGCGAGCCCGAGGTTGTTTCGGCTTGTTGTCACACGATGTTCTGCCTTCATTAAACTGTCGCACCCACGAACGCACTTTCGACACATCCATAACTCCATCACCACATGTCTCCTTCAACTGTTGATGAATTTCAATTGGTTTCACAACACGCAAATTCAGAAAACGAATGATTGCACGCTGTTCAAGTAAGGAAAACGTCGCCATTTTAAGTATTTAAAACAGTTCTCATTCTCGCCGCTGGCGGTAAAATTCCATCTGCCGTACGGTGCTGCCATCTCTGGGACGTATTGACAATGAACGCGGCCTCATTTTAAAACAATGCGCATGTTTCTATCTCTTTCCAGTCTGGAGAAAAAAAATCGGAGGCCTTAGAACTTGAATGCACCTTGTACTGAAAGCACTAACTACTGATAGGCATAGTTAGCAAATGCAAGATTTTGATAGAGAACAAATAATGTATTTACCTTAATAGCGTTCAAAAGTCATAATATATATATATATATAATTTTGTGACATTCAATTAAAGAAATTTCCTTTTTCTGACGGACACACGTCCAGATCGTCCGTTCTCAAAACTCTGGCATCTCTCTCTCTCCAAATCCAGTACTGCTGGCGGCTCACCTCCAACTACCCAACGCTACGCGCTGTTCACATCCAACTGCCCAACACTACACTAGCGAATATTCCAACAATGAGTCTAACCAGCCACAGACTGCACTCAGCGCAGTCAGAGATTTTCATACAGAGCAATACGTGGCGTTAACAACATAAAAACCTAAACAGCCTACTTACATAGCATAAAAACCTAAACAGCCTAATTACAGAATGTCCACATTGTTGCGGCAGAGAGGGTATGAGTGTAGACATGACAACTGAGCGGTGGGTAGTGAATACGACAGAACGTTGCCAAGTAACCGACTCTGAACGTGGGTTGATAATGATGCCAGCCTCACGGGTCAGAATACATTGTAGAGTGCACGGAGACTCACGTTTCAGAGGTTTGCAGTGTCTAGGGCAGATCTTCAGCATCGCAGGGACAGTGTTCCCACACACGCAACAGTCGCACAGCAGGACCACAAGTGTTTGACAAACGGAAGGGCAGCTACGTCGCCTCTGTACAGCCGTACGACGAGACCGAAGGTCTGCTGTGACTTGGGTGTGTCTGGAACCTGTCCCTGCCTGGAATCTGCAGAGACGAGTGCGCCGCATAATAGTTCGCTGCAGGCGACGACCGACTCGTGTGCGGCTCGTATCTCCATGACCTTTGGCCACTCACGTTACATACAGCACTGTGCACTCTTCCCAGAGCTTCCACGGGTCGCTTTTTGGTGTTTCAAGATTTTCTCAATGCACAGCACCCGACAAAAAAATTTGAAGCACCCAGAGGACGTGGTCGGACGTCAATGTCACTTCGTAAACATTCACATAATTGCAGGTAGGCAAATCATTAGAGTTTCAAAGTTCTGTGACAAGTACTAGATTATTCTAAGAGGTTTCTGGATTGCAGGCGGATCATGCTGACTTCTTGCCAATATATTTCGGCTGGTAACCGTCCAGCCATCTACAGATGAGACTGGAGACTGCTTTCTTTTTTTTATGGAGGTTGAAATACAGCGTCACCGGTGGATCAGGACCTTACTGTCTTCGTGGGAGGTAAAAAATGTCGTATCATACAGTGATGTCATACCAAGGACATCTTTGGAGTGCACGTTGAAGGTGTGGCGGTGGGACTTGAAGTTCCATACCACCCTCTGACGATGGAAGTTCAGGGTGCAGGCAACATTTAACACAACTGCACGAGACGAGGCACTGAGACTGGTTTCTTATGACGGTCGAGGAGACTGTTAGTGCACGGTATCACCTGCATACAAAAATTGGCACGGAAACGTGTGCGCATTAGCAGCCGTCACAGGAGCGTCCTCTATCGAAATCCCCGCCCTCTGCAAATACTGTTCGACAGCTACATCTACATCTGCATCCATACTCCGCAAGCCACCTGACGGTCTCTGGCCCACAGGCGCATACCTAAGGGTGAACCTACATGTCCGCCCTCTGTCGAAATGCGCGCTCGTATCGCTAAAACACAAATGTCACATGTCGCCAGATTTGTCATTATGAATAAAAAGTTTTCTCTAAGACGAAATTAAAGAGATAACCGAGTCCCAAGCCTTGGCCAGTTGAACGCCCACGGTTTATAAGATTTTGTGCTAGACGTATTTTCAAAGATTCTTTAATTACTCAATCGCAAAATGATCTGGCCAGGGCGACAACAATCTTCGTCCTGGCGAGATCCTTTTCGAATTCAGTAATTAAAAAAATCTGAGGAAATACGTCTAGCACAAACTCTTATAAACAGTGATGGCGGCATTCAATTGGACATTGCTTGAGACCCAGTTATCTCTTTAATTTCTTCTGAAACTTCTTAATAAAATACTTGTTTCAACTGCTGAGTGAAATTGAATGCAAGTGTCACTTTGCTAGTCTTTATCCTTACAACACTTACCTACTGAATTTGCCATGGCAAACAGAACTCAAACTTATCGTATTCATTAATTACTGTCAATTTACAACCGTAACACGATCTGACTGCTACCAAATTAACTCAAAAGAATGACTCTGACTAAAAAGAATTCCTAACACTAACCTATACATTTTATTAAGCACTTACCTCTCAAAAATCTTCATTACGCAAACTACTGCAATACAGCGAGCGTCAATACTGCCAGTTACATAAAAGATTCTAATTACTAAAGTCACTAACTGCTAATAGCCATGTGGTTAGCAAAGGAAAGATTTTGTTGCAAACCAAATAATGTTTTTTTTACCTTAATAATGTGACATCCAATTCAGGAACGAGTATAAATCGTCATTGACATCTAGTACAAAGGTATATAACCGTGTATAATATAAAATCTCCAAGTCGAACATCTACAGATCGTTAGCTTACGCGAACAGTTCAGACCTCTACCCTCCACCAATACTAACTTCTCACATCTAACATCCATCACTGCTGGCTGTTCACCTCCAACTGGCCAACTGTACTTCCATCGCTGCTGGCGACCAACTTCCAACTGCCCAACACTACCGGCGATTAACTTCCAACAACGAGTCCAACCAACCACAGGGTCTCTTACAAAGGAAGCGCAGTCAGAGACCCAATGCAAAGCGCTGCACAGCGCTGCCAACACAGAAGCAGCCCACTTACACTTCTGAGAGGAAACATTTTATTCTAATAAAAACTTCAAGAATCACATCAAGTACTAGGTTACTGTAAATGATCGAAGAGATTTCATGAATTCACTGTAGCTACAGTAACTGACATATTGTTACAAAACTCAGCAGTGGTACAGAAAAACTCTAAAACTTTTGTTTTGTTGCAGCCGCATTTCAGATCTGTGCCACGAGAGCGCACCAGTGAGCCGTTATGCAAAATGGCGACAGGCTTCTAGATAGCGTATGTTGTGCTTGAAGTGCATTCACGTCAGTCTGGCATAACAGTGCAAGGACACAGTAGAGCGAATTACAACAAAGATCCACCAACTGCCTACTCCATTACAAAATGGTATATGTTTCAGGATGCCTCTACGAGGGGAAATAAGATGGTCGGGCTGCAGTGAGTCAAGAAACGGTTGACCGCGTGCGGCCGAAGTTGGCGCGTAGTCCACAGAGGTCGATAGAACACACAGCAAGGAGAGAGCTGGACGTACCACAACCGACCGTGTGCAGTATATTAAGGAAACAACTGAAGTTGTAGTCTTAGCGTTTGTTATTTCTATAATCGCTGATTACCGATGACAAAACAGACTCTTTGCATTTTCGGCACAATTGCAACGGCTTATGGAAGAGGATCGGTTCTGTGAGAAATTCTTCAGTGATGAAGCAACATTTTTTTGGTGACTCGTGCTATCGTGCTATCGCGCAGCTCATTCGAGATTCATCGAAAGTTAATACATTTTGTGGAGTCTTACAGTTTAGACTTCAGGGTCCCTTTTTTTTTTCCTTCCTCTTCTTCTGTGGGAAGACAGATGCAGGACACATGTACGTGGTCATGATGGAAAATTGGTTGATGCCGCAACTGGAGACCGACAGTATGGACTTCAGCTACCGACTGGATCGTGTACTAACACACTTGCATCACGATGTTCGTGAATTCTTAAACACGAAATTGAGAAACCGATAGATCGGTCGTCGTGGGGTTGATGACCAGCAATTCGTGTCGTAGCCTCCACGCTCTCCCGACATAACGTCATGTCACGTTTTTGAATAGGGTTATGTGAAAGATTCGGTATTTACTCTGACACATCAACAGTGCTTTTGTGCAGATTGGTAGGGACATAGTCTTGATTATCGGCCTGACATCTGCAGAATACGTAGGGGGCACACATGCAACACTTGTAATATCTCCAAAAAAATTTTTTTTCGGTGTTTTCTATGTGTGTGCAAAGCCCTGTGATAATATCTCAAATAATATACCTGCAGCAAATCTGCGAAACCGCTTCAATCATTTACGATAGCTCTGTAGAATGGCCACCAGATCACATCAGTGTTGCTGTACGCTGTTACTAGTGTGTGTGAGTGTGAGTGTGCCTAGTGCATTGTCACCGCGCGTGTGTTCTTAAATCAGCCGCCAAGTGTACCAGCCCGGGCCGGCCACAGCAGGCCGGCTGCAGGAAGCCCACCGGCGACTCGCTGCTATATACGAGAGGATGATGATGATGATGATGATGATGATGATGATGTTTGGTTTGTGGGGCTCTCAACCGCGCGGTTATCAGAGCCCTTACAAATTCCCAATCGTTACACAGTCCGATCTCGCCACTTTCACAGATGATGATGAAATGATGAGGACAACACAAACACCCAGTCTCCGGGCGGAGAAAATCCCCAACCTGGCCGTCTTATACTGCAATTACTGTTATTAGTTAATGTAACACGCTAAATTATGAATGTTTCCAGTTAATTGTAAGATCGGTGTGGGTTGGCGTGATGAAGTGTACAGGATGCAAGATAAGCTATTTATATTATTCTTGTTATGTTGTAGGGAGAGAGGGAGAGTAATAATTTTTTACAATATCAATGTGTAAACAGTGTTTCTTGACGTACAAGTAGTTTGTTCTGTGCGTCACTAACTTTGACATGGCGTCCAGTCGCTAAAAGTGGCCCATTACTCGTCGGGAGATGTGGTCCAGCTATTCACCCCAACAAGAGTTATTTATTTGCAAAAAGCACGCGTAGTACAACAGATAACACTCACTTCTAAAACATTTTATAAACAAAGCTATCATCCGCTATTCTATCGATTTGTGACAGTTTCACATTAATCAATTTATATTATTGAAAACCGTCTCAGGTCCGTTATATCTGGCTGAATACAGACAGATTCTTTCAGACAGAAAACTGTGCCTGGAAATCAGAAAAACGAACGTGGGATGCTTCTGGATGGCACTGGCCACAGTAGCCGGTCAATTATGGAAAATTTTTCCCTTTGCAATGCTTCAGGAAAGTGCATGTACACACATCAAAAAAAGTTTTGAATCACCCCGGTTCCCAGAAGTCCTGAAGATAGAAGTTGACCGTGGATATTGTATCACACACACAGTCCCTTTGACTGTTCAGAGATGTCACTACCCGCCCAAAGCTGTAAACAACCATGCATGAGCAGCGCCTATTAGACGGAGGGGGTCCGAAGCCGATCAGTTCCAGTCCTTTCCACCAGGAAAGAGGTACACAGCTCGTCTTGTCTGTAGCTCAACCATGCCTAGACGGTCAATACCGCGGCTGGAACGTGTCTGCATTGTTACCTTGTTCCAGGAAGGGCTCTCGACAGGGGAAGCGTCCAGGTATCTCGGATTGAACCAATGCGATGTTGTTCGGACATGGAGGAGATACATAATCTCGTTACTTAGGAGTGCTGTATTTTGGCAAACCAGATAGACAGGAACTGTCGATGACATGCCTCTCTCAGACCGCCCCAGGGCTGCTACTGCTGTGGATGACCGCTACCTGCGGAATATGGCTCGGAGGAACCCTGACGGCAACGCCACCATGTTGAATAATGCTTTTCGTGCAGCCACAGGACGTCGTGTTACGATTCAAACTGTGCGCAAAGGGCTGCATGATGCACTACTTCACTCCCGACGTCCATGACGAAGTCCATCTTTGCAAGCGCGACACTATGCAGCGCAGTACAGACGGGCCCAACAACATGCCGAAAGGACCTCTTAGGATTGGCGTCACGTTGTGTTCACCGATGAGTGTCGCATATGCCTTCAACCAGACAATCGTCGGAGACGTCTTTGGAGGCAACCCGGTCAGGCTGAACGCTTTAGACGCACTGTCCAGCGAGTGCAGCAAGGTGGAGGTTACCTGCTGTTTTGGGTGGCATTATGTGGGGCCGACGTACTCCGCTGGTGGTCATGGAAGGCGCCGTAACGGCTGTACGATACGTGAGTGGCATCCTCCGACCGATAGTGCAACCACATCGGCAGCATATTGGCGAGGCATTCGTCTTCGTGGACCACAATTCGCGCCCCCATCGTGCACATCTTGTGATTGCCTTCCTTCAGGATAACGACATCGCTCGACTAGAGTGGCCAGCATATTCTCCAGACATGAACCCTATCGAACATGTCTGGGATAGATTGAAAAGGGCTGTTTATGGACGACGTGACCCACCAACCACTCTGAGGGATCTACACCAAATCGCGGTTTAGGAGTGAGACAATCTGGTCCGACAGTGTCTTGATAAACTTCTAGATACTATCCAGAATGAAATTTTCACTCTGCAGCGGAGTGTGCGCTGATATGAAACTTCCTGGCAGATTAAAACTGTGTGCCCGACCGAGACTCGAACTCGGGACCTTTGCCTTTCGCGGGCAAGCGCTCTACCAACTGAGCTACCGAAGCACGACTCACACCCGGTACTCACAGCTTTACTTCTGCCAGTATCTCGTCTCCTACCTTCCAAACATTACAGAAGCTCTCCTGCGAACCTTGCAGAACTAGCACTCCTGAAAGAAAGGATATAGCGGAGACATGACTTAGCCACAGCCTGGGGGATGTTTCCAGAATGAGATTTCCACTCTGCAGCGGAGTGTGCGCTGATATGAAACTTCCTGGCAGATTAAAACTGTGATACTATGCCACGACGAATACAGGCATGCATCAATGTAAGAGTAAGTGCTACTGGGTAATAGAGGTACCGGTGTGTAGAGCAATCTGGTCCACCACCTCTGAAGGTCTTGCTGTATGGTGGTACAACATGCAATTTGTGGTTTTTATGACAATAAAAAGGGCGGAAATGATGTTTATGTTGATCTCTATTCCGATCTTCTGTGCAGGTTCCGGAACTCTCCGAACCGAGGTGATGAAAAATTTTTTGTTGTTGTGTGTATTTCCAATATATTGTTTTCTTTTTCACCTTAAATATTCTGTGTAGTACCTCACTATATGTAGATTCCAAATATTAAGTGGTAAGTTTTAATCGTTAACCACGGTTTGGTGGAAACTGAATTCATCTTTGAGTGGCTGCTTTACACCCCCCCCTCTCACCCCCCCCCCCCCCTCCCACACCTATGGTATGCTGCCCGAGGTGTCGCCTTAGAATGTCAGTATTGGCTCATAAGCAAAAATGTTTGACGATCACCGGTCTACACTGATAGACGTAGTCCACTTAGTGGCGCTGTACAAACGTGCACGAAACATCGTGTCGTGTGGCTTGTGACGTGTTACCAATTTCAATGTATTCGCATTCATATTGGAATTTTGATGTACATTCATAAGGTGGTTTGCCTTTGCATTCGTTTGAACTTACATTAAGGGTTACATTGCACAGGCATTACGTGTAAGGCTTTTGTGTGATAGACAGTTTTCAGCAGACAACACAGGTCGAAACCGGTTCGCCGGCCAGTGTGGTCGAGCGGTTCTAGACGCTTCAGCTTGGAACCGCGTGACCGCTACGGTAGCTGGTTCGAATCCTACCTCGGGCATGGATTGTGTGATGTGCTTAGGTTAGTCGCGTTTCAGTAGTTGTAAGTTCTAGGGGACTCATGACCTCAGATGTTAAGTCCCATAGTGCTCAGAGCCATTCGAAACTGGTTCAATTATCAGAGATCTTCGGACAGTGGGGCTACGTGACTGTGGACCATTGTGTTCAACACAAGCTTAATGTTACAGATTGTTAATCACAGTAGGTGACAGAGGATAAAGATATTTGACGTTGCACAAATGGCTCAAATGGCTCTGAGCACTATGGGACTTAACATCTGTGGTCATCAGTCCCCTAGAACTTAGAACTACTTAAACCTAACTAACCTAAGGACATCACACACATCAATGCCCGAGGCAGGATTCGAACCTGCGATCGTAGCGGTCTCGCGGTTCCAAACTGATGCGCCTAGAACCCCACGGCCCCACCGGCCGGCGTCCTTTGACAAATGGAACCTATAACATTCAATTTTCTACACTTGGAGGTTGTGTCGTAAGTGTTTAACAGTTTTATGCACGTTGTCAAAATTCAGTTGCATTGCTTCCAAGAAACCATACCCACTGTTGCTATGCTTTGCTTGAGCTAGCCTTCTGCTATCGTCAGTGAAATGGATAGATTGCGTTATCCTTGCGTCATATTCACTTTCTGCCGATAAATTTCAAGGCATAAAATGTCCAAATGTGTACATCACTTTGCATGAGCACTTGTAATTAGGCAAGAATGGAGGCGGACTTCTTTTTCGTTATCTTTTGATCGCTTGTTTGAGTGTGCACGCTAAGCAGCTTCACTAATAATACTAATTATTTACGTCAAACACTTAGAAGTCGCATTACGCTTTAAATCGTACATAAAAGATTAAAATATTCACAACATTAAATTTTAAACCGAATCCCACGATGTCTTGATCATAAATCGAAACCGGTAACGGTAGCTATTGGTGTGACACGAGGAAGAAAAAATTAACTTAAAAATTCGTTTAGAAGGCTGATGCTTTGTTATTGTAAGGCTGGAAGCCTGTCTCTGTTCGTATGCGTGTACTCTGAGGTGGCAAAACTCGTGGGACGGGGATTTATGTACTTGTACAGACGGCGGTAGTATCGCGTGCACAAGGCATAGTAGGGCAGTGCGTAGGCGGAGCTGTCGTTTGTACTCAGGTTATTCAAGAGAAAAGGTTTCCGGCATGAGTGTGCCGCACGACGGATAATTAACAGACCTTGAATGCGGAATGATAATGGCACATTCCATTTCGTAAATCGTTAGGGAACCGGACATTCCGAGATCCTCTTTGTTCACATGAATTGTTGAGTGCTATTGACGAGGGATTTCAGATCGATTCCGTATTTCTGGATTTCCAGAAGGCTTTTGAGACTGTGCCACACAAGCGGCTCGTATTGAAATTGTGTGCTTATGGAATATCGTCTCAGTTATGTGACTGGATTTATGATTTCCTGTCAGAGAGGTCAGAGTTCGTAGTAATTGACGGAAAGTCATCGTGTAAAACAGATGTGATTTCTGGCGTTCCCCAAGGTAGTGTTATAGGCCCTTTGCTGTTCCTTATCTACGAGTATATAAACGATTCTGGAGACAATCTGAGCAGCCGTTTTCTGTTGTTTGCAGATGACGCTGTCGTTTATCGGCTAATAAAGTCATCAGAAGATCAAAACAAATTCGAAAACGATTTAGAAAGAATATCTCAATCGTGGGAAAAGTGGCAGTTTACCCTAAATAACGAAACGTGTGAGGTCATCCACATGAGTGGTAAAATTAACGCTTTAAACTTCGGTTACACGATAAATCAGTCTGATCTAAAAGCCTTAAATTCAACTAAATACCTAGGTATTACAATTACGAATAACTTAAATTGGAAGGAACACAGAAAATGTTGTGGGGAAGGCTAAACAAAGACTGCGTTTTGTTGGCAGGACACTTAGAAAACGTAAGAGACCTACTAAGGACACTGCCTACACTACGCTTGTCCGTCCTCTTTTAGAAAACTGCTGCGCGGTGAGCGATCCTTACCAGACAGAACTGACGGAGTATATCGAATAAGTTCAAATAAATGCAGCACGTTTTGTATTATCGCGAAATATGGGAGAGAGAGTCACAGAAATGATACAAGGTTTGGGCTGGACTTCATTAAAAGAAAGGGGTTTTTCGTTGCGACGGAATCTTCTCTCTAAATTCCAAACACCAACTTTCTCCTCTGAATGCGAAAATATTTTGTTGACACCGACCTAAATAGGGAGGAACGATCACCACGATAAAATAATGAAAATAAGATCTCGTACGGAAACATAGAGGTGTTCATTCTTTTCGCGCGCTATACGAGATTGGAATAATAGAGAATTGTGAAGATGGTACGATGAACCCTCGGCCAGGCACTTACGGGGCTCCGGAAAGGCTCAAAATCATGAAAAGTTCAATTTTTACTTTTTTGCGTTTTCTGAATCTGCAGACTATTACCTTTTAATAGATATATAATTTATTCAATTCCGAAGACTACAACTATTTTTAAATTTTTTTTGAAATGTGTTCTACATGGGCGTGACCCACTGTGGCGCTGTTAAACTGCTGTCAAATGGTGTTATTATTAACGTCCGTATTCATCAGGTACATTTTAGTGATGTGAGATAAAGTATGTGTTGTGGCTAACCTGTGATGGTTCAATATATATCGCTGGTGTGATTGTCGATTGTTTCATGTTTATTTACTCTGTCGTTATCTCGAAAATATTCGTAATTAATTCCGTTTCTTGAGTCTCTGTTTTGTTGAAGTATAATAATGAGTAAAAGTAAAGTTATTAGAAATCCTCTGAAGGCTTTTAAGAAAAGGAGAAATGTTGGAAAGCCAAAGGTATGTGTTATTACTGTAAACAATAAAGACGATAACCAAGTGAATGAACCTAACCTCTCAAGTACACCTGCCCATAGCAGTCAAAGTGGGAAAGAAAATACTTCACAGAAGAAGCTTGGTTCAATGAGTGAAAACTATGAATGTTTTTTGGGCGAATCGGATGTGTATGAAATATTTGATATGTCGGTTCTCAAAGGAATTTTTTCAAACTGTGTAAGATGTATTCATTGTAGTGAAGTTGGTCTGGAACTCTCCATAATAAAGCACGTAGGACTTGCTAGTGAAATACAACTGAAATGTGATAGGTGTTCATACATGACCACCTTTTGGAACAGTGTTGCAGTAACTGCAACTGAAGAAAATGGTAGCAAAATCTACGAACACAACAACGAGCGATGCTTGCTTTAGACAAGGAACGCCTTCGGGCTGCAGACAGGGCTGTAAAGAGTCTAGAAATACAAGCAAGAGTAAACAGGAGGAGGAACAAGAGGAAGCTGGAGGAGGAGTTTGCAGAGGATGAAGATAATCCATCCTATGGACCTGGAATGCACTAAAAAGTTAATCCAATCTTTGTCGCTCGATTCCCAAAACTTTTATTTTCTCATACTAATTACATGTTTTCTAAGGATCTTCCAAACATATTTGTTTCAAACTTTCAGTAAATGTTACACAGTACCTTCTGCATAATTTAACACAGCCTTTTTCCAAAAAACTGTATATTTTTGAATATATAAATAAAAAATTGCAAAAAAATGTCGTGAATTTTCATTACAATTGAAAAAAATCATCTTTAATAACTGAACTAAAATTTTGTAAAATCTCTGTGTTAAGTTGTAGCCCATATTCCAATAAATAATCTGTAATAAGTTCAACTTCCTACCTCAAATACTTTGTGAGGAAAGATGTAATTTATAAGCGTTATTTTAACATTGCAAGTATAGGGCGTTCCGGAGCCCCTTAAATGTTAGTTGCAGAGTATCCATGTAGATGTAGATGTAGATGTTAAGAATGTGCCGAAAATACGAAATTTCAGGCATTACCTCTCAAAACAGCCAATGCAGTTAAGGACCGGGTGCAGCGGCGTTTGCGTAGAGTTGCCAGTGCTAACAGATAAGCAGCACTGCTAGAAATAACCGCAGAAATCAATGTGGGGCGTACGATCAACGCATCCGTTAGGAGAGTGTGGCGAAATCTGGCGTTAATTGGCTATCAGCACGACATCGCGTGCAGCGTCTGTCCTGGGCTCGTCACCACATCGGTTGGTCCCTCGACGTTTGGAAAACCGTGGCTTCGTCAGATGAGTCCCGATCTCACTCGGTAAGAGCTGATGGTAGGGTGTGAGAGTGTCAGACACCCGACGGAGCTATGGACCCAAGTTGTCTGTGTAAGCTGATAGTGGCTCCATAACGTTGTGGGCCGTATTTATATGGAATGGACTGCGTACTCTGGTTCAACCGAAACGATTGTCGACTGGAAATGGTTATGTCTTGCTACTTGTAGACCATTTGCAGCTGTTGCTGGATTTCAGGTTCCCAAACAACGATGGAATTTTTGCGGATGGTAGTGACCCACGTCACTGGGAAACAGCTGTTCGAGATTGGTTTGGAGGACATTCTGGAAAATTCGAGCGACTGATTCCACCAACCAGATCGCCCGATATGGATCCCATCGAACATTTGTGAGGCATAACGGAGAGGTCAGTTCACGCACAAAATCTTTCGCAATTATGAACGGCTGTAGAGGCAGCACGGCTCAAAATGTCTGCAGGAGACTTCCAACGACTCGTTGAGACCATGCCAAATTGCTCCACTACGTCGGGCGAATGGGAGTCCGGCACGGTATAGGGAGGTATTCCACGACTTTTGTCGCGTCGGTGCAGTCAGTCTACACGCTGCCTTTGCTTCTCCGCCTATTTCTGGCAACCGTAGCTGTACCGCACGAGACGAGTCGCCCGCCCGCCACGTGCGGCCTTCAGCAACCGGAGCTGTGCGCATGGTCGGCGCCCGCTGCCTTCAGCCTGGTCCAGACGCCTAATGAGACGCCGGCCTCCCTATCCGCGTTTTTAACAAGTCAAACGGCCCGTAAACAGGGCTCGTTAAAGCTGATACACTCGCCTGAACAAATAGGCCTCGTTAGACGTCGGGTCCGCCGAGGTCCTCAGCGCCTTCCTGGGATGTCCCGTGTCCCCCTTGCTCCAGTTCTGCAATCTCACGTCTTGAGTTCGACACTCGTGGCGGCGCAGCGGCTTTAAGCGCTCCTTCCCGCAACGTCGATCAGATTCTACATCTGCACACTCAGCAAACCAGTGTTTAGTGGGTGGCTGAGGGTAGTGCGTTCCAGTTTTAACGATTTTGTATCTTCGTCGAATTTCGTTTGTCTGATTTTAACAAACGCATGAAAAACATCGTCTTTCTTCAGAAGATTCCCATTTACGTTACCTGGGAACCTCTGTTACACTTTCGAATTCGTTGTACTGTCCTATTGCGATCCTAACAGCGCGTATCTGAGTTCTGACAATGTGTATTGCCTTGATAAGGAATCCTAACTTTGAAACAATTCTTTACATTTGGTCGCGCTGACGTCATGTATGCAAGTTCCTTTACACACGCACCGCACTTCTCCAGGACCATTCCAACAAATCTGTCATTTATTCGTCTTCCCTACTGCTGATTTAAGGGCACCACACCCTGCCTATATAACCCATGTTAATTTAGTCAAGTATTTGACCCATTTCTGAAAAAACTATTTTATGCAGGACCTTAATATTTTTACTGTATGTTACACGATGCTAATAGAGTCAACTGTACTAAAATCTACTTTATCCATTTCACACTTTTTAAGAAATAATTTTTTAAATTTATTAACAAAAAATATTAAGTTTTTTCTGCTGAAAATATTTTTTTGCGAACTTCCTAATGGGGGAATATTAATGAATGTAGTACCAGAGGTAGCTTTTCATGTTATGCACAGTCTCTGAAAATTTCATTCATTTATCTATGATAGTTTCTGATATAACGGAGCATATGTACTGAAAATTTTAGTTTGAGGGAAATTGACTTTAAAGAAAAAACTTTTGAAATTTGTTACTTGCAGTTAATTGAAACTGTCCTGCTGCATATGATGGCCCTTCTTTGGTCTCTAGCAGGTCTTCCAGCTTCCTTTTCACCTTCTTGGATGTTTGTCTTGCTTTCTTGCCCATATTAGATGCAGACCTGTCTGCATCGGCCATCCCCATTTTATCGCATTGTTGCAGCCCAGTGATCATATTTTCACCAGGATTAATTCCCAGCTTTTTCAGTACCCAACACTTTCCAATATTACCACAACTTAATCTAATAACAACATCATGAACTCCTAGTTTCATTGTATGCATGCCTACAAATACAGTTTTAGGAAGGCGGTTCCAAATTATGCTGTTGAAACATTCATAGGTTTAATTGCTGTAATGATACCAGCGGGAAGAGAATGCTGGTGACAATAAGATTCTCCAGTTGCCTAAGCCGAATTGTATTTGCACCACGAATTTTCTCCTGATGGACACAATCCATGACGTGGTTTATCATCAGTAGAGGACTTACGGAAGAATATGGCCCAAACATCTCTCTTCATTGCCTCCAGATTTTCTTTATTTCTCCTATCTACCTGCCCATAGTATACCTGCAAGTTTTCTATTTCAGTTTTAGCTAACCGACCCTTTCCGGTCAACAAATTTCAATCTTCTAATTTTTTTCCTCTCATATCAACAATTAGTTTTCTCAGCCTTGTTCCCAAAAGTTTTTGAACTCATTCTATTTTGCTAATAATGGCATCTACATTTGGCTTAGAGTTCACCACATTGTTGTATGCCTTATGTCACCATCGCCCAAATATTTGATGTACCGTTAGCTTCTTGTTTCTATGGAGCGATGAAATATTTGTTGTACTCCATCAACTTCCGTACCACCACTTGTTCCTCTAAAATTAGTCACACAGTTGTGTTCTTTATGTTAATTGAGTTAACAACATTTGCAGTACATATACATTATCTCCACATCTAACACTTTTACCGGTGTCTACACTCGTGGCAGTCACTACTCCATTCAGAGAAGTATGTCCTCTTTTCTGTCAACTTCCATCAAGTGCAGCTGCAATATCCGAACATCCATCATTTATTTCCACTGCTTCCCAAGCAGCCAGTTTCATGCTTTCCTTACTGACCTCACATACAGCTTTCTCTACTACTGCAGTCAGTTTTTCAAATTTATTTGGTGGTTGATTTAAGTTCATCACGGAACAAAATGTTCTCCCTCCAGCCATGCCCTTGCCAAAGGATCGTAAGGCATAAACTAATCTAGTATAGATTTCATAAGGGCCATTAGCATCTGGTTTCGAAGAACTCATAAATGAAATCACAGCTGAGCATTTAGTGCAAATTAAATCCAAAGCAATTGCTAGGTCTTTTCTCCCACTGGCACTCTCACAAATTTTCACACTCTGTGACTCACCACTCTGTCTACATTGTACAAATTTAGAAATTACATCTGACAATATTCTCAAATTTATAATAATGTTACTGCATCCCTTGTCACTTACAGTAAAGCCGTTGCAACTCTCTTGAAATGATGAGAGCTTCTTTGATGATGCACTTGTTGAAGAATTATGATTAGAAACATCGTTACCAGGTGACATAAACTCTTGTACAGAAAGCTTTCTAAACTTGTTTCCTCTAAACTGTCGTTTCTTGAAAATGCCTTTACGTTTCGTCACCTTCAATAAACACAACAAAACACACGGAAACAAGCACTCCAAACGTAAGTATAACAACTATTCGCAATCACACTTGAACAAAACTAACCGCGTGTTTGAAAGCGTGTTGTTTACAAACAGCAGAAACAAAAGAATACCCACCGTTGCATTCCAAGGATAGCCAACATACTAGGGAGTAAAAAAAATCCCTAACGTGCAATTCACGGGATATAAATATCTAAAATATATGCGGAAAAGTGAGTGACAGAAAAGTGGGCGTCGCACATAAACACACGTGGTAGGAAAATGCTCTTTAAATAATCGAAAAAAATCTTCAGCAAAATCCTTTTCAGAGTGCTTAAATAAAACCTTAATCTATCGCAAGATGATAATAACCGAAAATCGATTTTTTCGACCTGAACCACGGTGTGGTCGCCTTAACGTGATCGCCTTATTTCGCATCTCTTCGTACGAGGGCTATGCGGAAAGTAAGATCTGATTGGTCGCGAAAAGGAAAACAGTGAAAGTAAAAAATGTTTTATATACAACAGTTAGCTATGCCTTTCATCTGCCTGTCTACGTAGTCGCCCCTCCGACCTAGACATGTGTCGTAGTGCTGTACCAACTTTCCTGTATCCTCGTCATAGGAGGAAGCTGGCTGTGCTTTCCGCCGCTTCTCTACGCTGGTCTGCAGTTCGTCGTCTGTGTCACAATGTCTTCATAGCCAGCGGTTCATGTGAGTGTAGATGGACATAAGAAGGGGCAAGTCCGGCTGTATGGTGAGTGACGAAACGCTTCCCATTGAAAACGCTGCAGGGGAGTCCTCGTTGCCCTAGTGTGTGGCGGCCGAGAAAGAAACGCATGACAGGTACGTTATGTGGGGTTACGTGAAATCAGGCGAAATCTCGCGGCAGGTAACCATACTTGACGGGAGGCACTACTGTTCTAGGCACCTTTACGCGCTTACTGTGTGCTCAGAGATGAAAAGAGCGACGTGACACGATCGACAGGCAAACTAGAGACACTGCGCAACACACCTGTGAAGAGCTTCACCGCATTTTCACTGTCGTTTCCATTTCGCAACCTATGGGACATTACTTTCCGAATAACCCTGGTGGTATTACCCTAAATACTGAAGCGAGGTGACGTGCTCCAGATCTTCGCGTCTACCTTTGTAATCTGTCACTGTTGGCTTCTTCTCTTTCGTATGGACATCGTCTCGAATTTATCAACATTTAAGCAGAGCTGCCAATAACTAGGCTAACTGAAAACTTTCTCCAGGTCGTCTTGCATTTCCTTACGATCGTGCACGACGAACGTTTCTTGTGGACAACAGTATCCTCCTGTAGTAGTGATGATACAGCCTGATAAAGCGTTTTTGTGTATTGAGAACATTAGTGATACTACGATCCCTCCTTGGTGCTCGCGCGACGATACTTCGGTTTCTTTTGAACTTTCGACGTCCAAAAAGAAGGAAGGATGATTAGAGTTTAGCGTTCCCAAGACAACGCAGTCATAACGGGGTATAAGTGCGGATTGCTGTGCCGGTACTGCGAACGGCTGAAAGCAAGGGGAAGCTACAGCCGTAATTTTTCCGGGGGAACACAGCTCTACTGTACTGTTAAATGATAATGGCATCGTCTTGGGTAAAATAGCCCCCCTTCGGATCTCCGGGCGGGGAGGGTGTCGTCATCAGGAGAAACGAAACTGGCGTTCTACGGATCGGAGCGTGGAATGTTAGTTAGATATCTTAATTGGTGAGGTAGGTTAGAAAATTTGAAAAGGGAAATGAATAAGCTAGGTTTACCGATTACATCATAATTCTGTCGGAGATAGCAAAAGACTTGCAAGAGCAGCTGAACGCAATGGACAGTGTCATGAAAGGAGGATATAAGATGAACATCAACATAAGCAAGACGATAATAATGGAATGTACTCTATGCTGAGGGAGTTAGATTAGGAAATGAAACACTAAAGTAGTGTGTGTGTGTGTGTGTGTGTGTGTGTGTGTGTGTATGTGTGTGTGTGTATTATGGGACTTAGCTCCTACAGTCATCAGTCACTAAGCTAACACACTACTTAACCTAAAGTATCCTAAGGACAAACACACACACCCATGACCGAGGGAGGACTCGAACCTCCGCCAGGATCAGCCTCACAGTCCATGACTGCAGCGCCTCACACCGCTCGGCTAATCTCGCGCGGCCTTAAACTAGTATTTCAGTTTTGTTATTTGGGGAGCAAAAAACTGATGGTGGTCGAAGTAGGGAGGATATAAAATGTAGACTGGCAATGGCAAGTAAAGCGTTTCTGAAGAAGCGGAAGTTGTTAACATCGACTATAGATTTAAATGTCAGGAAGTTCTTTCTGAAAGTATTTATATGGAGCGTTGCCATGTATGGAAGTGAAATATGGACGATAAACAGTTTAGTCAAGAAGAGAATAGAAGCTTTTGAAATGTGATGCTACAGAAGAATGCCAAAGATTAGATGGGTAGATCACGTAATTAATGAGGAAGTATTGAATAGGATTGGGGAGACGAGAAATTTTTTGCTCTACCTGACTGGAAGAAGGAATCGGTTGGTGGGACACATTTAAGGCATTACACGATCACCAATCTAGCATTGGAGGGAAGCATGGGGGGTAAAAATCGTAGAGGTAGGCCAAGAGATGAATACAGTAAGCAGATTCAGAAGGATGTAGGCTGCAGCAGTTACCCAGAAGTGAAGAAGCTTGCACGGGATAGAGTAGCATGGAGAGCTGCATCAAACCAGTCTGCCGGCCGCTGTGGCCGAGTGGTTTTAGGCGCTTCAGTCAGGAACCGCGCTGCTGCTACGGTCGCAGGTTCGAATCCTGCCTCGGGCATGGATGTGTGTGATGTCCTTAGGTTAGTTAGGTTTAAGTAGTTCTAAGTCCAGAGGATTGATGACCTCAGATGTTAAGTCCCATAGTGCTTAGAGCCATTAGAACCAAACCAGTCTCTGGACTGAAGACCACAACAACAAAAACAACAGGGGGAGAAATCGGCCAGGCTATTTGCAAATGAAAATGGAGCAAGTTAGGAAAATCACGAAAACTTAAATCTGGATGGGCGGACGGGGATCTGAACCTTCGTCCTCCCAGATTCGAGTTCAGTGTGCTAACCACTGCCCAACCTTGCTCGGTTTCTCCGTCCATTATAGCCTTCTGAGTTCTACTACTCAAACATTCATTGAGTTAATAAAATATCTGTGAGGATACGGGATATGTACAGATCTTGGTTATTAATCGACTACTTGGCGCACCTGGTCGAATGGCCGTGCTTGTTAAGGTGTTGCTGCTGGCAATGGGGAGTGCGCCAGCCCGGATCGAATTTTCCCATCTGACTGACGACGAGGGTCAGTTGCCGGCCAGCCTGTATGTGGTTTTTAGGTGGTTTTTCACATCTGACAATGTGAATACCGGGATGGTATCCATCTCAGTTACATGGTTGTTAAACATGTGGAAAAAAACTTTCACTCACTGTTACCTGAATAACACTACATGCAGACAACTGGCATACATAAATTCCGTCCCGGGGAATAGCTAGTTGGCGATAGGGAGGCCATCAGGTCAGCCCTTAAATTACGGCTGCCACGTCTGTTAACAACCATGCCGACTCTGAGACGACGCGGGACGAAGACACAAGAAAAAGAATCGGTTCAAAATGGCCTTGAGCACTATGGGACTTAACTTCTGAGGTCATCAGTCCTCTAGAACTTAGAACTACTTAAACCTAACTAACCTAAGGACATCACACACACGTCCATGCCCGAGGAAGGATTCGAACCTGCGACCGTAGCGGTCGCGCGGCTCCAGACTGTAGCGCCTAGAACCGCTCGGCCACCCCGACCGGCGAAAAAGAATCGGCTAGGAGCACACTACCGAATACCTTTCGAAAAATAGGATGACAGAGTCTCCTTATCCACCTGCAGCTACGATTCGCAAGATATGTGATGCAGTTGTCTATACCAATGTAGCAACACCACAAGATAGAACTTACAGAACGAACTGCAGAGAACTGATGAATGGTGCAGGCTATGGCAGTTGACACTGAACATAAATAAATGTAACATATTGCGCATACAGAGGAGATGAAATCCATTACTATGCAGCTACGCTATTCGTGACAAGCAGCTGCAGACAGCATCTGCCGTAAAATATCTAGGCGTAACAATCCAGAGCGACCTTAAGCGGAATGAGAACATGAAACAGATAGTGGAAAAAGCAGGTAACAGACTCAGATTCATCAGAGAAATCTTAAGGGAACGTAACTCATCCATGAAAGAAGTGGCTTATAAGGCGCTTGTTTGCCCGATTCCTGAGTATTGTTGACCTATCTCGGATCGCTATAAGGTAGGACTGAAAGAGGAGATACAGAAGATCCAAGGAACAGCGGCACGTTTCGTCACGTTTATCTGGCGAGAGAGCGTTACGGAGGTGCTAAACAAGCTCCACTGGCAGACGATATAATAGAGGCGTTGTGCATCACGGAAAGATTTGCTATTGAAATTTGGGGACAGCACTTCTCAGGAGGAGTCGGACAACATATTGTAAGTAGGCTATTTAGGTTTTTTTATTGGTAACGCCACATAGCGCTCTGTATGAAAATCACTGGCTGTGCTGTGTGCAGTCTGTGGCTAGTTTGCATTGTTGTCTGCCATTGTAGTGTTGGGCAGCTGGATGTGAACAGCGCGTAGCGTGGCGCAGTTGGAGGTGAGCCGCCAGCAGTGGTGGATGTGGGGAGAGAAATGGCGCATTTTGAAATTTGTAAGACTGGATGTCATGAACTGCTATGTATATTATGATTTTTCAACACTATTAAGGTAAATACATTGTTTGTTCTCTATTAAAATCTTTCATTTGCTAACTACGCCTATGAGTAGTTAGTGCCTTCCGTAGTTTGAATCTTTTATTTAGCTGGCAGTAGTGGCGCTCGCTGTATTGCAGTAGTTCGAGTAACGAAGATTTTTTTGTGAGGTAAGTGATTTGTGAAAGGTATAGGTTTTTGAAAATCAGATTGCCTTGAGCTAAAAATACTGTGTGTCAGTTTAAGCACAGTCTTGTATAATATTTCTAAGGGGACGTTTCATATGTCGACCCTTAGCCGAGGATACCTCACTGGAATCTTTTGATTTTTTCTTGTAGTTTGTGTAATTAGTGTAGATTTTGTTTATTGCTAGCGCCTAATTGTAGAGAGAATCTCCTTTGTAGTTGCAGTCTTTCATTGTTGTACAGTAAAACAGGTGTGGCACGCATGTAAATTTGCACCAAGTATTTCGCAGCTGCGCTTGCAATTAACTAGATATTATTTTCCGTGCTATGTTAATGTGTTTTCTTATTTTGCTCTTCAAATTGTGCTTTTCTGTGTTATCGTGTGAAATATTGTGTCAATAATGGCGTGTGAAAAACGTAACACTAGGCTCCAAAGTAAACTGAGAAATAATAGTGACGACGAGCGTAGCTTATCAGCACCACCGTGTAATGAAGTAACAGACATTCGAAGTAGTAATTTGGTAACTGTGCATAGGGAAATGGAGCAGGCGTCAAATAATGGTGTAGGCAGTGAAACAATTAGAGAACAGGGAAGCATTATCAATCGATCGGTCGGCAACAGCTCGCCTCAGGAATCGGGAATGACAGAACACAATATTGCAAATACTGTAGATTCAGGTTTTGGGTTCTCACCATTTTCTCAAATGAGTCAAGACACATTTTCCGCTTGTCAAAATGTGAATGTTGCCGGTGCAAATTCACTGTCGAAAAGCATAGAGGAACAGATTCGAGACACAAATACATTATTATTGCAATTAATGCAACAAATGAAACAAAATCAGAGACAGACAATGACTCGCATCGCAGGCAGCCAGGTGCGCCGGCTGGCTCAGCGAAAAATAACATAGACACTAACCTTGAGAAAAATTCCAGTATTCTTTACCGACGTATACCGCATGAT
The DNA here is from genome assembly GCF_023864345.2 of Schistocerca serialis cubense. Taxonomy (NCBI): domain Eukaryota; kingdom Metazoa; phylum Arthropoda; class Insecta; order Orthoptera; family Acrididae; genus Schistocerca; species Schistocerca serialis. The sequence continues at coordinate 47,380,026 of NC_064646.1, read as the reverse complement.
AATTGCATTCAAGTTCAAACTCTGAGTACTATGAAGAGTAAAGGATTGCACCACACTTCACATGTAACACCGCTTACTGAGAGATAATCTCTTTTTTTAAATTAGTCTTTCCCATAAAATTTTTCACTTCACGCTACTAGTACAATTTGTCACACTGAGAAACTGTTAACATGCAACAATGTTTGAAGTTAAATATCCAGTCAAGAACGAAGAGAACTTATTTAAACAGAAATTACGAATGCATTGTTATAGTGAACAGACGTCACAGTGTTATTGTGTGTGTACATTCTTGCTTGTTAGTTGCACAATTACGTAACGACTATCAGGCTTACATACTTAGAACATATACTGGTACTGCTAATGAGATTTTAATGCAACATTTTGGTTTACTTGAAAATACATTCTGGATTTAAAATACTTTCTGTGAGATACCAGATGACACAGTGGTTAGTTTATGTGACAGCTACACGAATTTATTACGACACTACTAATGAGTGACAATTTACAATGTTGCTTTTGCGGTGTATCTGTTTTATATCTGCACAGTTTTTCTGATTTCTTTTGGAAAGTAAAACATGTTTTAGTAGTAACTTTTGTGGTATAGCTACAAGGAGACAGCCTTTCCGTAGCACAACAATATGTTACAGCACAGTACTTTCTTCATCATGGCAATAAGTGTAATAACTAAGATATCTATACGCAAAGCATTTCACTTTTGATTATCATGAGGTAAGTACATTGGCTTCTGCAGGACTTAGCTTTCCGAGGACGATAACTACAACACTTTCACAGAGATTATCTTACAACAAGAGCACAGTTTAGCGCTACAGGACACGCATTTGAGTGATTAATTTTGTACTTAAGACATTTACTTTTAAAGATTTTTCAATTACAAAGAAAGTTTTCCGTGATACATTTCATTCCATTGCTGTAATCTGTAACGCATGAGGGTATAATTACATTAATCCCCAGGGGGGTACACACTTACTTTGTGTACCATGTGTTTGGCAAGCACAAGGAGCCCTAGCTAACATGATATTTGCTTATACAACTTTACACACCGGTACCATATTTCTCTAACACACAAATTACACAGCTATCTGATCATTTAACTGAGAGATAAACATTTTTTTACTACATCAGTGACACATGTTTACGCAATTACATAGTTGGGTAACTTCACACTTATGAAATTGTATTTTGTCTGTACTTTGTGAACTGTTCATATTTTTTCGGAACCATTGTGATATTATGAGAGCTTTGAATGATATATTTGGTATGGGATCACGATTTTTAAAGTACGTTTGAGGTAGATGACACTATTGAAATGAGCTGAGAATTTTTTTTAGGTTTTGACATTATTTCAGAAAGCTATGACGTTTTTGAGATTTGACTGAGGTGTTATGATGTTATTTTCATGACAACAATGTGTGTTATGCTGTTGAGGTATGTTTATGATCAATAAGATGATGCTACCATAAATGAGGAATTTGATTATGCTACGTATTTATTTTGATGAAATATTAAAGAAGTTTCATCGAATACGTATATGAATAATGAGTAGTGGTTAGGGACTCTGATTTGTGGAAAAGGATGTTGGAAATGTATGTAAATGCGCGAATGTATCACAATGCCGACGAAAACTTTTTGAACACTGTTATATTGATAAGATTTTGTTTCTACACGTTTGCAATGCAAATTCTCGACCTGTGAAATTTTTTATATGAGACTGTCACTGTAATGCGAACTAGTGTCGTAAATATTTCAGTAAGAAAGTTAAGTGACCACCTTCACGTAATGCGTGGTGGGCACCCAGCTGCATGATAGTCGCCTGGGAAAAAGCCATTAGTGTGTGCCTTTCAGAGGAACAGATGGAGAAAAAAAAGGAGGCCATTATCCTCGCTATTGACATTCCTTTGTAGAAAGCATCGCAAATACGACATGCTCAAACTTGAAAACATATGATTATACTGTGGAGCTCTTAATTTAAGATATTTACTAAAATGCCTAATGAAACGATGAGAAACATTTCACGTCTATTGTCTTGCTAGTTGAGAGAAATGCCATATGGCTTGCTTTATGTGTTTATTTACTCATTTTGTTTAATATCTAGTTTCTAGCTGCACTGCAGCATTGGTTAAAATAAAATTTAATATATGTACTAATATAGTTATTTTATGCCTACAGATCCAGTCAATAAGAAATTCATGATCTACTTCTGAGAAAGTGAGGGCACATAAATTGACATTTCCCTTCACAGGAATTGCATAAATATTTTTTTTACGATTTGGTAACTTATCTGTTAGTGTAAGTTCTTGTGATGCATCACTCTAGTGTTAAGATGTGACATAGGTATTAAACATGGCCATTCTTACTGTAATATTTTTTCTGCTTGAGCTTTGTCATATTTAGATATAAGTTATTACATTTGCCGCTGCTTGCTTTGCCAATTTCCATTTTTTTTGTCATTGCTGTTTGTGTTAATTGTTCTGTGCTGCTGCATTGCCTCGTCCCTTAGTTTAGCATCTGAGCTCAGTAGATTTAAGTTAACTTAAGAGGGGGTAGACTATATAAGAGAATGAGATGCGATGAATTGGAAGAAATGCATTGAGAAGTCATATGAAAAAAGGACAGAAAGCAGGTATAGATAGGACTTTTTGGAAATAATGAAGAACGAAGGGAGATCTCCGAGAAGTAAAGAAAGTTTTGTTTGCAAAATACTGCAGTAAAAGAAATCCTGTCCTTTCCTTGTGTTATCCCACTATGTGTTTGTGTTCCCTTGGGTATTTATGTTTTTCCTGTCTTTATGTGTTTAGATGATGTTGTTATGTTGTAGAATTTTTCTAATACTATGTTATTTACTTTGTAAAGATGTTTCAACATTATTTGTTCTGTTTTGTTTTAATGCTCATGTGTGAAGTTGATGTTTCGAAAGTTATTCTGATCTTTTATATATTTACTTATGTCATAATTCCTGTAACACTGATGTATATGTTATTTCGATTCTTTTGTAAAGCCTGCACCACAAATGTTATCTGTATTGTTATGTTTTTAATGATGTGTTTTGTACCTTTGTAATTGTATTCTTACGTTATAAAATTGTAATTGACACCAGTTCATCATATTATGAACTTGTAAGTTCCATTTCACTGCACACATTTCTGTTGGTCATAGTATATGGACAATACGTGAGAAGTAGGGACTGTTAGTGTTTGCACGTGTGTTTATAATTCAGCAAGGGACTGGATAACAGCATTGCTGGTTCTAAGGACAATTACAAAAACTTTGTGAGTGCACAAGTGGTGGCTATGGACTTGCTATATTATCCGCAAGACTCTTCAATGGTGATTGTGCACCTGCACAGTCACAATAGATGGCTGCTGGCCATCTGTACAAGGACTACAGTGGGTCTGCATCTTTGATGACCCACCAATACTATTATTTATACAAGGACTACAGTGGGTCTACACCTTTGCTGACTCACCAGTACCATTATTTCTACAAGGGCTGCAGTGGGTCTGCACCTCTGGTGGCCCACCAATACCACAATCTCTACCAGGACTACAGTGGGTCTGCACCTCTGGTGGCACACCAATACCGTTGTTATATCCTAGCCAGTAATGCCAACCGAGCCAGCTGTCAAAAGGTTGGCAGCATCAAAGTCCGGACGCCGTCCGCATAAGCAGCGCCAGCGATACAGGAAATCGCCGCAAGTCTGCGCGTGCCACCGCTGGCTTCTGGCTTCTTAAGCGCTGGAGTCGCGAGCGCTAGGACAGTTCTGTATTCGCCGCTCAGTTGTATACTCGCCACCGAATTGTGTACTTGCTAGTCAGTTGTGTGTTCATCGCAGCAGAGTTGTTGTTTGTCGTCAGCCGACGCTGACCTAGCCGCTCCGACTCGAACTAGACAGATCTCTGTAGACACGTAGTTCACTACGGTGTTTCTGTATCTTCATGAATAAAGATAAGTACCGACTTTTATTTAATCAGAGTGTTTGGGTTTTCATCTTTCTGTTCACTGTTCCAGCGGACCGGTCGGCCCGCTATTAAAAGTGTGGCTGTGACTTCGTAAGCTGTTTCTACAGTGAATTGCTTGTCGCTACGAACACCGCCACAAAAACTGTAATCTCTACCAGGACTACAGTGGGTCTACTGTGTGATGACCTACCTACCAATATTCTTAAAAACGTCGAATGACTCTGCTGTGAGTTTGCTCGGTTGTGGCCCATTACCTGTCTGCATGTCGAGAGTCAGCACTGTCTTTCCGTTGGAAGGACAACACTTCTCGCTCAAGACTGCATGGAAATCCACTACTTCTATGTGCAATTTCTTTTACTGCTCAGACTTTGAGAAAAACACTGCAATTTTACTTTGATGAATGATCAGGACTGTCTTTATGGATTGTGAGAACATTTTAGCTTATGACCAACATTGTATCAATAAGTGTGTGCATTTGATATCTTTGTTATTGTAATTATGAAAAATTTTTTCAAATCTGTATTGGCCACTGCCCAAAACAATTTGTAAAATTTTTTGTGGGGAGCATGGGGGCTATGTAAGTAGGCTGTTTAGGTTTCTTTATTGGTAACGCCACGTAGCGCTCTGTATGAAAATCACTGGCTGTGCTGTGTGCAATCTGTGGCTAGTTTGCATTGTTGTCTGCCATTGTAGTGTTGGGCAGCTGGATGTTAACAGCGCGTAGCGTGGCGCAGTTGGAGGTGAGCCGCCAGCAGTGGTGGATATGGGGAGAGAAATGGCGGAGTTTTGAAATTTGTAAGACTGGATGTCATGAACTGCTATATATACACTCCTGGAAATGGAAAAAAGAACACGTTGACACCGGTGTGTCAGACCCACCATACTTGCTCCGGACACTGCGAGAGGGCTGTACAAGCAATGATCACACGCACGGCACAGCGGACACACCAGGAACCGCGGTGTTGGCCGTCGAATGGCGCTAGCTGCGCAGCATTTGTGCACCGCCGCCGTCAGTGTCAGCCAGTTTGCCGTGGCATACGGAGCTCCATCGCAGTCTTTAACACTGGTAGCATGCCGCGACAGCGTGGACGTGAACCGTATGTGCAGTTGATGGACTTTGAGCGAGGGCGTATAGTGGGCATGCGGGAGGCCGGGTGGACGTACCGCCGAATTGCTCAACACGTGGGGCGTGAGGTCTCCACAGTACATCGATGTTGTCGCCAGTGGTCGGCGGAAGGTGCACGTGCCCGTCGACCTGGGACCGGACCGCAGCAACGCACGGATGCACGCCAAGACCGTAGGATCCTACGCAGTGCCGTAGGGGACCGCACCGCCACTTCCCAGCAAATTAGGGACACTGTTGCTCCTGGGGTATCGGCGAGGACCATTCGCAACCGTCTCCATGAAGCTGGGCTACGGTCCCGCACACCGTTAGGCCGTCTTCCGCTCACGCCCCAACATCGTGCAGCCCGCCTCCAGTGGTGTCGCGACAGGCGTGAATGGAGGGACGAATGGAGACGTGTCGTCTTCAGCGATGAGAGTCGCTTCTGGCTTGGTGCCAATGATGGTCGTATGCGTGTTTGGCGCCGTGCAGGTGAGCGCCACAATCAGGACTGCATACGACCGAGGCACACAGGGCCAACACCCGGCATCATGGTGTGGGGAGCGATCTCCTACACTGGCCGTACACCACTGGTGATCGTCGAGGGGACACTGAATAGTGCACGGTACATCCAAACCGTCATCGAACCCATCGTTCTACCATTCCCAGACCGGCAAGGGAACTTGCTGTTCCAACAGGACAATGCTCTTCCGCATCTATCCCGTGCCACACATCGTGCTCTAGAAGGTGTAAGTCAACTACCCTGGCCAGCAAGATCTCCGGATCTGACCCCCATTGAGCATGTTTGGGACTGGATGATGCGTCGTCTCACGCGGTCTGCATGTCCAGCACGAACGCTGGTCCAACTGAGGCGCCAGGTGGAAATGGCATGGCAAGCCGTTCCACAGGACCACATCCAGCATCTCTACGATCGTCTCCATGGGAGAATAGCAGCCTGCATTGCTGCGAAAGGTGGATATAGACTGTACTAGTGCCGACATTGTGCATGCTCTGTTGCCTGTGTCTATGTGCTCATAAGCCACACATCACGCCGGTAAATGCCAAATGACGCCTCGCTTGGTGTAAGGAGCGTAAACATTGGACGACTGAACAGTGGAAAAACGTTGTGTGGAGTGACGAATCACGGTACATAATGTGGCGAGCCGATGGAAGGGTGTGGGTATGGCGAATGTCTGGTGAACGTCCAACAGCCAGCCTGTGTAGTGGCAACAGTAAAATTCTGAGGCGGTGGTGTTAAGGTGTGGTCGTGTTTCTCATGGAGGGGGCTTGCACCCCTTGTTGTTTTCCGTGGCTCTAACACAGCACAGGCCTACACTGATATTTTAAGCACCTACTTCCTTCCCACTGTTGAAGAGCAAATCGGGGATGGCGACTGCATCTTTCAACACGATCGAGCACCTGTTCATAATGCACTGCCTGTGGGGCAGTGGTTACACGACAATAACATCCCTGTAATGGACTGGCCTGCACAGAGACCTGACCTGAATCCTACAGAACACTTTTGGGATGTTTTGGAACGCCGACTTCCTTCCAGGCCTCACCGATCAACATCGATACCTCTCCTCAGTGCAGCAATCCGTGAATAATAGGCTGCCATTCCCCAAGTAACCTTCCAGCACCTGATTGACCGTATGCCTGCGAGAGTGAAAGCTGTCATCAAGGCTTAGGGTGGGCCAACACCATATTGAATTCCAGCATTTCCGATGGATGGCGCCACAAACTTGTAAGTAATTTTCAGGCAGGTGTCCGGATACTTTCGATCACATAGTGTAGATATACTGAAGTTTGCACAATCACAATAGAAGGCACAAAAATAATTTCATGTTGGCTTCGCTGTTTAGGAATAAGCATTAGCCTCTCATATAACAAAACATCTGGTTATCTAGACTGAAGAATGATAAATTGCTGTTAGCTACATGGCAAGCAGGAATGATAATTGTAAAACTGGGTGACGAGAACTAATGTATTACATGTATGTCTCTATTGTTACAGCGTAAGGTATCTTTTTAAAAAAAATAACCGTTTATTCTTTTAAATGTTAAGCTGCAAGCAGGATATAAAGACCAGTTATTTGATATAATAAAGGTAGCAGCGGCTTACTATGAACTAGTGACTTCCCCGTTACAGTTAGCTCGTGTAAGCACATGTAGTATTGGAGAAACTATATACTGTTAATTCTAGAACAGGGTTTTCCTTTTACATATTTTGCTTATGTGTTTACAACAGTGCAAGTTTCTGCTCTTTCAATTGTAACCAAGACTTTAATAAAATGGCAAAGGTAATGTTAATGAGAACGCTGGGAGGAGTTGTGGTGTAAATAACAATTGATTTACTCATCCTCAATTTCACATGACAAAAGACGGCTAAAGAAACGCCACACAAACATTTCTATCTGACAAACGGTTTCAATAATATGCGGTCTACGGTGAACAAAGTGAACAGCTGGGGATCAATACACCATACTAACCAGAACTAATCGCTTTATTTGACTTCATAAATGTGAATCCGTGGTATGGCCCAAAAACTACGCTACTATCAAGGATCTATATTCTACTATTCCATAAAGAAGAATGCGGTTCCAAAGAACAGGGTGCTGAGAAGCATATGTTGAAGCCCTATGCAGGTCGGGGTGTCACAGGACGACGCAGTCGCTGAGTGGAGTCACAGACAGCGACGATCTGTTATTAACGGCGCGCCCACAGAGATATGCAAATAGTCTCACATTCAGCTGATTCGCAATGCAGGTACTTTCCCGTCAGCCTCTGAAACTCCGGTGGATTCCAGTGCGCAGGCGGACTCGTTTGATGGTCTGCCAAACCAATTTGACTCCGTGACACGACTATGCTTGATGGAATATGTCAAACGTTTAGACAGCAGACTCAAGACAAATAAGTACACCCACACATCAGTCATTGTGTGCATGATGCTAGAAGCAGTATCTCTGGCGGTTCAGATGGTGACTTGCAGGGGCTCTAAGTGGCACACTAGCAACGGGCACAAGCCTCACCGTTTAGGTAAAGACCTGCCGTTCTTTACTGGCGAAGCGCCAGTACAAGAGTGAGACCTTCTCTTTCTCTACAGCTTTCCTCCACAGCTCGGTATGATAGCACATTTACATGCTTAGACTACACCCACTTTAGCACGAGCCAGTCGCGAGCTGGAGCTTGGCACTCGAAGCTGGGAGATCGCCCCCTTGCTCTACATACTCAGATTTGACCAAGCAGCGACTTTAAAAATTAATCGGGAGAAAAGGAAAAAAGAGTCAGCTTTGCGGCCTCTTTCCCATGCGTTTACGCCATATCTTTGCTAACAGCATGCCTTCGATGGAACCAGAGCCCTACATAAAAAGATTGTTATTTGTGCTATTGCGCCCATTCCGATATTTCTAAAGAATGGCCATAAACTCGCTAAAAGGGTCGTGCCTTCACAAATACACTCCTGGAAATTGAAATAAGAACACCGTGAATTCATTGTCCCAGGAAGGGGAAACTTTATTTACACATTCCTGGGGTCAGATACATCACATGATCACACTGACAGAACCACAGGCACATAGACACAGGCAACAGAGCATGCACAATGTCGGCACTAGTACAGTGTATATCCACCTTTCGCAGCAACGCAGGCTGCTATTCTCCCATGGAGACGATCGTAGAGATGCTGGATGTAGTCCTGTGGAACGGCTTGCCATGCCATTTCCACCTGGCGCCTCAGTTGGACCAGCGTTCGTGCTGGACGTGCAGACCGCGTGAGACGACGCTTCATCCAGTCCCAAACATGCTCAATGGGGGACAGATCCGGAGATCTTGCTGGCCAGGGTAGTTGACTTACACCTTCTAGAGCACGTTGGGTGGCACGGGATACATGCGGACGTGCATTGTCCTGTTGGAACAGCAAGTTGCCTTGCCGGTCTAGGAATGGTAGAACGATGGGTTCGATGACGGTTTGGATGTACCGTGCACTATTCAGTGTCCCCTCGACGATCACCAGTGGTGTACGGCCAGTGTAGGAGATCGCTCCCCACACCATGATGCCGGGTGTTGGCCCTGTGTGCCGCGGTCGTATGCAGTCCTGATTGTGGCGCTCACCTGCACGGCGCCAAACACGCATACGACCATCATTGGCACCAAGGCAGAAGCGACTCTCATCGCTGAAGACGACACGTCTCCATTCGTCCCTCCATTCACGCCTGTCGCGACACCACTGGAGGCGGGCTGCACGATGTTGGGGCGTGAGCGGAAGACGGCCTAACGGTGTGCGGGACCGTAGCCCAGCTTCATGGAGAGGGTTGCGAATGGTTCTCGCCGATACCCCAGGAGCAACAGTGTCCCTAATTTGCTGGGAAGTGGCGGTGCGGTCCCCTACGGCACTGCGTAGGATCCTACGGTCTTGGCGTGCATCCGTGCGTCGCTGCGGTCCGGTCCCAGGTCGACGGGCACGTGCACCTTCCGCCGACCACTGGCGACAACATCGATGTACTGTGGAGACCTCACGCCCCACGTGTTGATCAATTCGGCGGTACGTCCACCCGACCTCCCGCATGCCCACTATACGCCCTCGCTCCAAGTCCGTCAACTGCACATACGGTTCGCGTCCACGCTGTCGCGGCATGCTACCAGTGTTAAAGACTGCGATGGAGCTCCGTATGCCACGGCAAACTGGCTGACACTGACGGCGGCGGTGCACAAATGCTGCGCAGCTAGCGCCATTCGACGGCCAACACCGCGGTTCCTGGTGTGTCCGCTGTGCCGTGCGTGTGATCATTGCTTGTACAGCCCTCTCGCAGTGTCCGGAGCAAGTATGGTGGGTCTGACACACCGGTGTCAATGTGTTCTTTTTTCCATTTCCAGGAGTGTAAGTTTTGTAGCAGGTGTGGATGCCTGGGTGTCACTGGCCTGTCCCACAGAAATTCGCAGAAACTCGCAGCCGCCTCATGCGCTTTCTCTACCTGACAAGGGCCCATCAGCTTTACTGCCGGTCATCAATGCTCTGCTCACAGCTGCAGCGACCCCTCGGCGCTAGTCAGCCTACTTGTACGCGGCCGTCACCCAATGTGTCTGCACAATGAGATCAAGGGACTTGGCAGTCTGCAGACGGTTTCGCAGAAAAGACTCCCCTTGGCTCTGAGCCACCGTACGCTTTATCTGCAGTCAATTAACTCGGCACCCTGTTCCTTTGAAGGCAGCTAAAGCTTACCGCTATGCCCTCACTAGAGCAGGAGCATTAACTACTGCCAACCATTTCATCATGTGAATGAAGTCAGATCGTATCAAGTAATAAAGATCATCATCCATAAGAGCATTAAGCAGCATGACACCATATCAAAAGTGAGTGGCCTGCAATCTCTCAACAATTCACATCTTAATATTTACGTAAAATGTACTGGTATAGACAGTTATCGATTTTAGCGTTGTCTTGCCACTAAATGCAGAACATTCTCACAAGGAAACCTTTGAATGCGAGACGACAAGTTCAGTCTTTAAACAGGCTCGTTTGAAAGCGTTGAGTTAACAATTATGGAAGGAAAAATGTTAGGTGCTAATGATCTACCATGTGCATCAGGAGAGCGACAGAAAATGAGTAAATGACTGTCCGGGAGGTGCAGAGAACAGCTTTCTGTGGGGTATATGTATTGCACTTCACACAATGAACATCGCTAACAATCAGGAAATGAAACTTCCTGGCAGATTAAAACTGCGTGCCAGACCTAGCCTCGAACTTGGGACCTTTTCCTTTCGCGGGCAAGTGCTCTACCAACTGAGCTACCCAAGCACGACTCACGATCCGTTTTCACAGCTTCAGTTCTGCCAGTACCTCGTCTCATACCTCCCAAACTTTACTGAAGCTCTTCTGCGAACCTTGCAGAACTAGCACTCCTGGATGAAACGATGTTGCGGAGACATCGCTTAGCCACAGCCTGGGGAATGTTTGGAAGGTAGGAGACGGGGTACTGGCAGAACGGAAGCTGTGAGGACGGGTCGTGAGTCGTGCTTGGGTAGCTCAGATGGTAGAGCACTTGCCCGCGAAAGACAAAGGTCCCGAGTTCGGGTCTCGGTCCGGCACACAGTTTTAATCTGCCAGGAAGTTCCATATCAGGACACACTACACTGCAGAGTGAAAATCTCATTCTATAATCAAGAAATGTTCAAAAAAACCATTGACTTGTACCAAGATCACCAAACGAAAAATAGCACGCCACAGGGATCACAAAGATTGGCATCATCAATGTCAAAGGCGAACTCCTTTGGAGTTCAAACTGTGAAGGACGTTGAACTAGGTATCCTCTCTTAAATACTGCGTACAGAATCATATTTGTGTAACGGGGTGATGAGAACTGATGGAACTGAATGCGAAACAGCCTGTCTTGGAGTTAAATCGTGAAAATGGCTGTCTTTTAAGGGATAGCTGCAGATAATGCGATATGTTTGAGAGGCACGGGAAAACAGACATCCAGAGACTGAGTTTGTTCAGTGGTTCCAGGTGGAGTCAGTCCAGGAACCACTATCGTTTTACTTATATGTCAATGATATCTGGTTAGTGCCCTCGTGCTATAAATATTATTTCTGTAATAACAACTTCCAGTTTTATCCAGGTGCTACAGCTGTTGATATCAATACTACAGCTGACAAGGTAAATAATGATCTGTGGTCAGTTGTAAGACAGGTGCAAAACCTGGGAATTAAACTAAACGCAACGTAACGTAGTAGTTCACTAACATGCACACCCTGTAAATCGTATCGAGTCCGCAACTCGTGGTCTTGCGGTAGCGTTCTCGCATCCCGCGCATGGGGTCCCGGGCTATCGAACCCGGCGGGGTTACGGATTTTCCCTGCCTCGAGATGACTGGGTGTTATTGCGTCGTATTCATCATCATCATTCATCCCCATTACGGTCGGAGGAAGGCAATGCCAAACCACCTCCACTAGGACCTTGCCTGGTACGACGGTGCGGGTCTCCCGCATCGTCCCCTACGCTCCTCGGAGTATGGGATCTCATCTTCCCATTCTTCTTCTACTGTATTTCTTTCCCCCATTCCTGTCAATTGTTCCCTTATGCTCTCCCTGAAACTCTGTACAGCCACTGGTTCTTTCAGTTTATCCATCTCCTTAAATTCCCACCTTTTTGCTGTTTGTTCAGCTCAGATGGAAACCCAGTTCCAAGCAAAGAAGGGAAAGCAGAAAGGTGGAAGGAGTATATAGAGGGTCTATACAGGGGCGATGTTCTTGAGGACAATATTATGGAAATGGAAGAGCAGGTAGATGAAGATGAAATGGGAGATACGATACTGCGTGCAGAGTTTGACAGAGCACTGAAAGACTTAAGTCGGAACAAGGCCCCGGGAGTAGACAACAGTCCATTAGAACTACTGACAGCATTGGGAGAGCCAGTCCTGACAAAACTCTACCATCTTGTGAGCAAGATGTATGAGACAGGCGAAATTCCCTCAGACTTCAAGAAGAATATAACAATTCCAACCCCAATGAAAGCAGGTGTTGACAGATGTGAAAATTACCGACCTATCAGTTTAATAAGTCACAGCTGCAAAATACTAACGAGAATTCTTTACAGACGAATGGAAAAACTGATAGAAGCTGACATCGGGGAAGATCAGTTTGGATTTCGTAGAAATGTTGGAACACGTGAGGCAATACTGACCCTACGACTTATCTTAGAAGAAAGATTAAGGAAAGGCAAACCTACGTTTCTAGCATTTGTAGACTTAGAGAAAGCTTTTGACAATGTTGACTGGAATACTCTCTTTCAAATTCTAAAGGTGGCAGGGGTAAAATACAGGCAGCGAAAGGCTGTTGACAATTTGTACAGAAACCAGATGGCAGTTATAAGAGTCGAGGGACATGAAAGGGAAGCAGTGGTTGGGAAGGGAGTGAGACAGGGTTGTAGCCTCTCCCCGTTGCTATTAAATCTGTATATTGAGCTAGCAGTAATGGAAACGAAAGAAAAGTTCGGAGTAGGCATTAAAATCCATGGAGAAGAAATAAAAACTGTTAGGTTCGCCGATGACATTGTACTTCTGTCAGAGACAGTAAAGGACTTGGAAGAGCAGTTGAACGGAATGGACAGTGTCTTGAAAGGAGGATATAAGATGAACATCAAGAAAAGCAAAACGAGGATAATGGAATGTAGTCGAATTAAGTCGGGTGATGCTGAGGGAATTAGATTTGGAAATGAGACACTTAAAGTAGTAAAGGAGTTTTGCTATTTAGGGAGCAAAATAACCGATGATGGTCGAAGTAGAGAGGATATAAAATGTAGACTGGCAATGGCAAGGAAAGCGTTCCTGAAGAAGAGAAATTTGTTAACATCCAGTATTGATTTAAGTGTCAGGAAGTCGTTTCTGGAAGTATTTGTATGGAGTGTAGCCATGTATGAAAGTGAAACGTGGACGATAAATAGTTTAGACAAGAAGAGAATAGAAGCTTTCGAAATGTGGTGCTACAGAAGAATTCTGAAGATTAAATGGGTAGATCACATAACTAATGAGGAGGTATTGAATAGAATTGGGGAGAAGAGGTGTTTGTGGCAGAACTTGACTAGAAGAAGGGATCGGTTGGTAGGACATGTTCTGAGGCAGCAAGGGACCACCAATTTGGTACTGCAGGGCAGCGTGGAGGGTAAAAATCGTGGAGGGAAACCAAGAGATGAATACACTAAGCAGATTCAGAAGAATGTAGGCTGCAGTACGTACTGGGAGATGAAGAGGCATGCACAGGATAGAGTAGCGTGGAGAGCTGCATCAAACCAGTCTCAGGACTGAAGACCACAACAACAACATCATCATCATCCTTCAAACGCGCAAACACCATTTGTTGTAACATGTGCGCCAGTCCTGCCTTGAATTACTGTAGTTTTTCTTATGCACTGCATGGTCGCATTGCAGCAGACTTATTGCTTTTGTACTAGGCTGCGGATGATCTTCCATTTACGTAACCATTCTTTGCACCCGCTCCTTGAACAGCCATTGTCCTCTACTACCTTTCACTGGAGACGGGATTTGTGGCTCCCCCTCCGACAAGGATGATGAACTACATGACTCGCCTCCTGTTTCAGTATCACTTTCACTTTTTAAGCACGTATCCTTATCGTTGCACTCCTCATGTACGTTGTCCGCAAGTAGAGTGCAAACGACAGCACACTTCCACTGACTCATCTTGCAGAAACGCGAATATTTCATCTCCCACTTTTTTCTCACTCTGCGAAATTCCTTGGACTCTTTTCTAACGAGATGTCAAAAAAATGGTTCAAATGGCTCCGAGCACTATGGGACTCAACATCTTAGGTCATAAGTCCCCTAGAACTTAGAACTACTTAAACCTAACTAACCTAAGGACATCACACACACCCATGCCCGAGGCAGGATTCGAACCAGCGACCGTAGCAGTCCCGCGGTTCCGGACTGCAGCGCCAGAACCGCTAGACCACCGCGGCAGGCCGAGATGTCAATTTAAGCAACTGTGGTTACAGATATAATGCAATTTTTCCTTTGTTTACTGTTGGTATTTCTCTGCTTTGTACCAACACCAATAACACTGTAGCACTATTGTGAGTTGCTCGGCAACTAAGCAGTTCACCTGCACTCTGTAGCCTCATGCTGTGCTCACCATCGGATATCTCCGTTACCGCTCCCTGTTGCCTTTAGCAGCCAATATTGTAGTTGCATGATAGACAATATGTGGGGCGTTGAATGCCGTAAACATCATTAGCCTTTTGCGACCTCGCACTGAAGAAGTGCCTTGTCAGTATACTACATGGCTTCCGTCCATCCAGGAGTGCCAGTTCTGCAAGGTTCGCAGAAGAGCTTCTGTAAAGTTTGGAAGGTAGAAGACGAGGTACTGGCAGAATTGAAGTATATACAGTCTATGAAGGTGCTAATTTGTTATTTTTATCAGACTGCATGCTCTTACGCTGATAACTTTCAATTCATTCGTTTGTGGATGAGGATTCCAAATCTCAAATTTAAACATGGACCCTTCCCTATCATCTTTGAAAGAATGTTTCGTCACGGTAACATCCCGCATAGCGTTCTCAATGTTAATAAGATTCATGAGGCGCCATCCTTGTATTGAATTTTTTTCTGTTCTCTCTTGTATCACAAATTTTCACGCAAACTCCGCTTTGTTGTCAATGGTAGCAGTGGTGTAGTAGAGGGGGGGGGGGGGGGGTGAAGAGGGTGCGGTCCGCACCAGTTACCATCTTGGCGGGGATGACAAAACTTGCTAGGTTCTGTGGCAAGTATTATTAAAATATATTTTTAATATCTTATCATCTGGAAAGGATACAAGTCTTCTGCTCTGGTTGGAGTGTATTCAGGAGTCGAAGCAAGATTTTGCGACCTTAATTCTAAGGGATTGCTTGTATCCTCTGCAAATCATTCTCTCAGTCTGTGCCGATCACATATTCCTGCAACAGTTCCATTATGTGTAACTTTTTATGACCTTAGAAAATTTTTATCGTTTTACGGAGTTTCAAGCCACAGATGGACGACTCTTCTGAAAAACGTAGGAGTTACAGTTAAGAGAGTTTTAGATACAAAGTCGGGTGCTCACTACGAAGCTGTGAAGCCTGTATTTTTAGACCTTAAAAAAGATTACCAATACGTCTGAGCAGTTGTCTGATTCGTCGCAAACTGCAGAAACCAGAGCCAACGGCCTTGCCGCAGTGGTAACACCGGTTCCCGTCAGATCACCGAAGTTAAGCGCTGTCGGACTTGGCTAACACTCGGATGGGTGACCGTCTGGGTCTGCCGAGAGCTGTTGGCAAGTGCGGTGCACTCAGCCCTTGTGAGGCAAATTCAGGAGTTACACGACTGAGAAACAGCGGCTCCGGTCACGAAAACTGGCAATGTCAGGAAGAGCGGTGCGCTGATCGCATGCCCCTCCACATCCGTATAAAGTCACTTGTCATTAAGAGGACCTTTGGTTATTTGTACTGCTTCCTTAACAATCAATTAAAACGTGTTATTTACAAAAAATGTTTTAGGTATTTGTTTCCATTCATAAAAACTGTTTACAAAATAGTTAACAGTATTTCTCGTGTACTTAAGCTCTTGTATCAAAAAATTGCTTCTCAAAAAAAAAAAAAAAAAAAAAAAAAAAAACATTATTTGATATTTTTGTGCGAGAGGACGTGGTGACGAGTTAAAAGAGCGTATCAGCTCCCAAACTACATCGCTACGGCACTGAATGATGGACGACAATTGTGATGATGTAAACAGCAGCGCCAGTGTGCAGTGGACGACTTGAAACAAGAGATTTAGTAATGGATCACTCTATCACTCTACATCCTGTGGCGAATGCCTGAATAACGTACCTGCCAGCATGTGTAGTGGGAACAGTGAAGTCAGAGGAGATGGTGTTATGGTATGTGTGTGTTTTTCGTGATTACGTCGGGGTCCGCTTAGTGCGCTTAAGAAAACGCTAAATATGGAAGTATATGAACACATTTTACGGCACTGTGTGCTGCGTACATTATAGGAACAGTTCAGAGACTACGACTGTATCAGCATGATATCGCACCCTGTGATAAAGTAGCTCCTGGGAGGCAGTCCGCCCCGATAGCTGAGTGGTCAGCGTGACGGATTGCCGTCCTACGGGCCCAGGTTCGACTCCTGGCTGTGTCGGAGATTTTCTCCGCTCAGGGACTGGGTGTTGTGTTGTCTTCGCCATCATTTCATCCCCATCCGGCGCGCAGGTCGCCCAATGTGACGTCGAATGTAATAAGGCCTGCACCAAGGCGGCCGGACCTGCCCCGCAAGGGGCCTCCCGGCCAATGACGCCAAACGCTCGTTTCCATTTTACTGTGAGGCAATGGGTTGTCGAGAGTAACACTCCTGAAATGGACTGACCTGTCCAGAATCCCGACCTGAACCCCTGTGGGATGAGTTGGGATATCGACTACTCTCCAGACCAGAGTGTCTAAGACCACAACCTTCTCTGCTTTGGGCTCTTGAGGAAGAACTGACTCCCATTCCTCCACAGATTTTTAGATACCTCACTGAAAATATACTCAGCAGAGTTCAAGTCATGATAATGGCGAAGGGTGGACTAATAATAGTCCCAATAGTTTTGATAAGATAACGCACCTATGTTATCTAGCCTATGAACTCTGTGGGGTCTGTTATAAGAGCACTCGTGAAAACAAAATAAAACCCTACGGCCACGTAACAGTCACAGGTAACGTCTCTGCGTGTACGACTGTGAGGCAGCGACTGTGCTCTGGTGGCACAGTAAGGCGTTAAACCGGAGAACTGTGTTTTCGTGCCCGCTCTGGCGGCGGCGGCGCCGAGGCGACAGGCCCGGCTGTTGCAGTGGCTGCTGGCTGCTGGCTCCGCCGTGCCGTGCCGTGTCGTGTATCACGGCTGCGGCGCCACTGGGGGAGGGAGGGAGTGATTGATGCGCGCCGCCGCCGGCTGTCGTCTTTGGAGCGGCGCCAAGTTGACTCAAGGCGGCGGGCGGGCGGCAGGCGCTGCGCGGGCTGCCTAAGCGGCAGGCGCGCGGCCCTGCGTGCGTGTGAGTGAGGCAGCATCGGAGCGGCTGGACCAACCCAGGATCTGAGGCAGATCGTGAAGGCAGTGGTTTATCCATTACGTGTCGACACCGCTTCGTATACTATCTGTACAAACTGCATTTTTGTAACCACATGTATTAAGGACATCTGGGATATTCTCAGATAGATCGGTCTTTATCGGAGTAACTCGTAATAAGAGAACATACTGCCAGAAAAAAATGCGGCACCGTGGAGAATTGTGTTCAATGGCACTAGGGTACAACATCTGCATGCTGAGGGGTTGTAGTGATAGTGATTCACCTGCTACGGTCATCAGCTATCAGACTGTGGTTGTTGTGGTCTTCAGTCCTGAGACTGGTTTGATGCAGCTCTCCATGCTACTCTACCTGTGCAAGCTTCTTCATCTCCCATTACCTACTGCAACCTACATCATTCTATATCTGTTTAGTGTATTCATCTCTTGGTCTCCCTCTACGATTTTTACCCTCCACTCTGCCCTCCAATACTAAATTGGAGACCCCTTGATGCCTCAGAATATCTCCTACCAACCGATCCCTTCTTCTAGTCAAGTTGTGCCACAAACTTCTCTTCTCCCCAATCCTATTCAATACCTCCTCATTAGTTATGTGATCTACCCATCTAATCTTCAGCATTCTTCTGTAGCACCACATTTCGAAAGCTTCTATTCTCTTCTTGTTCAAACTACACTCCTGGAAATGGAAAAAAGAACACATTGACACCGGTGTGTCAGACCCACCATACTTGCTCCGGACACTGCGAGAGGGCTGTACAAGCAATGATCACACGCACGGCACAGCGGACACACCAGGAACCGCGGTGTTGGCCGTCGAATGGCGCTAGCTGCGCAGCATTTGTGCACCGCCGCCGTCAATGTCAGCCAGTTTGCCGTGGCATACGGAGCTCCATCGCAGTCTTTAACACTGGTAGCATGCCGCGACAGCGTGGACGTAAACCGTTTGTGCAGTTGACGGACTTGGAGCGAGGGCGTATAGTGGGCATGCGGGAGGCCGGGTGGACGTACCGCCGAATTGGTCAACAAGTGGGGCGTGAGGTCTCCACAGTACATCGACGTTGTCGCCAGTGGTCGGCGGAAGGTGCACGTGCCCGTCGACCTGGGACCGGACCGCAGCGACGCACGGATGCACGCCAAGACCGTAGGATCCTACGCAGTGCCGTAGGGGACCGCACCGCCACTTCCCAGCAAATTAGGGACACTGTTGCTCCTGGGGTATCGGCGAGGACCATTCGCAACCGTCTGCATGAAGCTGGGCTACGGTCCCGCACACCGTTAGGCCGTCTTCCGCTCACGCCCCAACATCGTGCAGCCCGCCTCCAGTGGTGTCGCGACAGGCGTGAATGGAGGGACGAATGGAGACGTGTCGTCTTCAGCGATGAGAGTCGCTTCTGCCTTGGTGCCAATGATGGTCGTATGCGTGTTTGGCGCCGCGCAGGTGAGCGCCACAATCAGGACTGCATACGACCGAGGCACACAGGGCCAACACCCGGCATCATGGTGTGGGGAGCGATCTCCTACACTGGCCGTACACCACTGGTGATCGTCGAGGGGACACTGAATAGTGCACGGTACATCCAAACCGTCATCGAACCCATCGTTCTACCATTCCTAGACCGGCAAGGCAACTTGCTGTTCCAACAGGACAATGCACGTCCGCATGTATCCCGTGCCACCCAACGTGCTCTAGAAGGTGTAAGTCAACTACCCTGGCCAGCAAGATCTCCGGATCTGTCCCCCATTGAGCATGTTTGGGACTGGATGAAGCGTCGTCTCACGCGGTCTGCACGTCCAGCACGAACGCTGGTCCAACTGAGGCGCCAGGTGGAAATGGCATGGCAAGCCGTTCCACAGGACTACATCCAGCATCTCTACGATCGTCTCCATGGGAGAATAGCAGCCTGCATTGCTGCGAAAGGTGGATATACACTGTACTAGTGCCGATATTGTGCATGCTCTGTTGCCTGTGTCTATGTGCCTGTGGTTCTGTCAGTGTGATCATGTGATGTATCTGACCCCAGGAATGTGTCAATAAAGTTTCTCCTTCCTGGGACAATGAAATCACGGTGTTCTTATTTCAATTTCCAGGAGTGTATTTATCGTCCATGTTTCACTTCCATACATGACTTCACTCCATACAAATACTTTCAGAAACACAACCTTCTATACTCTATACAACAATCTATACTCGATGTTAACAAATTTCTCCTCTTCAGCAACGATTTTCTTGCCATTGCCAGTCTACATTTTATATCCTCTCTACTTCGACCATCATCAGTTATTTTGCTCCCCAAATAGCAAAACTCCTTTACTACTTTAAGCATCTCATTTCCTAATCTAATTCCCTCAGCATCACCCGACTTAATTCGACTACATTCCATTACCCTCGTTTTGCTTTTGTTGATGTTCATCTTATATCCTGCTTTCAAGACACTGTCCATTCCGTTCAACTGCTCTTCCAAGTCCTTTGCTGTCTCTGACAGAACTACGATGTCATCGGCGAACCTCAAAGTTTTTGTTTCTTCCCCATGGATTTTAATACCTACTCCGAACTTTTCTTTTGTTTCCTTTATTGCTTGCTCAATATACAGATTAAATAATATCGGGGAGAGGCTACAACCCTGTATCACTCCTTTCCCAACCACTGCTTCCCTTTCATGTCCCTCGACTCTTATAACTGCCATCTGGTTTTTGTACAAATTGTAAATAGCCCCTCGCTCCCTGTATTTTACCCCTGCCACCTTCAGCATTTGAAAGAGAGTATTCCAGTCAACATTGTCAAAAGCTTTCTCTACGTCTACAAATGCTAGAAACGTAGGTTTGCCTTTCCTTAATCTTTCTTCTAAGGTAAGTCGTAGGGTCAGTATTGCCTCACGTGTTCCGATATTTCTACGGAATCCAAACTGATCTTCCCCGAGGTCGGCTTCTACTAGTTTTTCCGCTATCAGACTGTAACTCCGAAAATGCTGGCAAAATATCTTCTGCATCAACCTGTAAGTAGGCTGTTTATGTTTTCTCTATGTAAGTAGGCTGTTTAGGTTTTTTATTGGTAACGCCACCTCTGTATGACAATCACTGGCTGTGCTGTGGGCAGTCTGTGTCTGCTTTGCATTGTTGTAATACTCGCCATTGTAGTGTTAGGCAGCTGGCTGTGAACAGCGCGTAGCGTTGCGCAGTTGGAGGTGAGCCGCCAGCAGTGGTGGATGTGGGGAGAGAGATGGCGGAGTTTTGTAATTTTTCATGAACTGATATATTTACATATGATGATATCAAGGTAAATACATTGTTTGTTCTCTATTAATATCTTTCATTTGCTAACTATCCCTATCAGTAGTTAGTGCCTTCAGTAGTTTGAATCTTTTATTTAGCTGGCAGTAGTGGCGCTCGCTGTATTGCAGTAGCTTGAGCAGCGAAGATTTTTGTGAGGTAAGTGATTTGTGAAAGGTATAGTTTAATGTTAGTCAGGGCCATTCTTTTGTAGGGAATTTTGAAAGTCAGATTGCGTTGCGCTAACAAAATATTGTGTGTCAGTTTAAGCACAATCATGTATAATTGTTGAAAGGGGACGTTTCATATGGCGACCCTTAGCCTAGGATACCTCACTGGAATCTTCTGATTTTTTCTTGTAGTTTGTGTATTTAGTGTAGCTTTTGTTTATTGCTAGCGCGTAATTGTAGAGAGAATCTCCTTTGTAGTTGTAGTTTTTCATTGTTGTAGAGTAAAACAGTTGTGGCATGCATGTAGATTTGCACCAAGTATTTCGCAGCTGCAATTAACTAGACATTATTTCCATTGCTACGTTATTTTATTTTGCTCTTCAAATTGTGTTTTTCTGTGTTGTCGTGTGAAATACTGTGACAATAATGGCGTGTGAAAAACGTAATACTAGGCTCCAAAGTAAACTGAGAAATGACAGTGAAGACGAAGGCAGTGTGTTAGCGCCGCAGAGTAATGAATTAACTGATGTTCAAAGTAGTAATTTGGTAATCGTGCATAGGGAAATGGAGCGGGCGGCAAACAATGGCACGGACAGTGAAACAATTAGTGAAGAGGGAAGCATTATCGATCGATCGGTCGGCAACAGCTCGCCTCAGGAATCCGAAATGACAGGACACAATTTCGCAAATACTGTAGATTCAGGTTTTGGGTTATCACCGTTTTCTCAAATAAGTCAAGACGCATTTTCTGCTTGTCAAAATGTGAATGTTGCCGGTGCAAATGCACTGCCGAAAAGCGTAGAGAAACAGATTCCAGACACTAATACATTATTATTGCAATTAATGCAACAAATGGAACAAAATCAGAGACAAACACAGCAAAAGTTAGACACAGTGGAACAAAATCTTCAAAAGTTAGACACAATGGAACAACACCAGAGACAAACACAGCAACAGTTAGACGCAATGGAACAAAATCTTCACACCACGCTTGAACAAACACGTGAAGATTTAACTACTGAGTTACATAACATTGAATCGAAATGTCAAAAAGTCTGTAATGACGTAAAAACACAAATTTGTGAGCATTTTCAACCTATTTTTTCGCGGCATGAAAATGCATTACAGAATCACGAAGCAGCCATAAAAGAACTGCAAGCCATTGTTCATGAAAATCATGAGACCTTGTGGGCTAAAATTGACTCAGTTGCATCTACCGATTCGGTTACGCAACTTGCAATAACTCAGGAAAACTTAAAGGACACAGTAGATACGATTTCAACACAAATGGACACTCTGAAACTTGGTTCAGAAAAACACACTGAGGAAATGTGTTCACTATCGGAGAAAGTAGCCGAACTTTCGGATCAGGTCACTAACTTATCTACAAAGGTAGATGATACAACTTTACACATCGGTACCATATTTCTCTAAAACACAGAATTACACAGCTATCTGATCATTTAACTGAGAGATAAACATTTTTTTACTACATCAGTGACACATGTTTACGCAATTACACAGTTGGATAACTTCACACTTATGAAATTGTATTTTGTCTGTACTTTGTGAACTGTTCATATTTTTTCGGAATCATTGTGATACTATGAGAGCTTTGAATGATGTATTTGGTATGAGATCATGATTTTTAAAGTACGTTTGAGGCAGATGACACTTTTGACATGAGCAGAGAATTTTTTTTAATTATTGGAAGAAGCTACGACGATTTTGAGATTTGACTGTGTTATAATGTTATTATTACGACGACGATGTGTATTATGTTGTTGAGGAATGTCTATTATGCTACGTATTTCTCACGATGAAATATTGAAGAAGTGTCGACGAATATGTATATGTATAATGAGGTAAGGAATAATGAGTAGTGTTTAGGGACTCTGATTTATGAAAAGGATGTTGGAAACCAAGAAACGTACTTTAAGAGTTATGAAATGTGTGACTGTATCACAATGCTGACGAATATTTTTTTTGGACACTTATATTTATAGGATTTTGTTTCTACAGATTTGCAACGCTAATTCTTGACCTGTGAAATATTTTTAAATGAGACTGCAACGGTAGCAGAAACTGCTGTCGTAAATATTTTCGTACGAAAGTTAAGTGACCACCTGCACGTAATTCGTCGCGGGCACCCAGCTGTGTCAGACGCCTGGAGAAAAAGCCATTATTGCGAGCCCTTTTCAGCGGCACAGGTAGAAAAAAAAGGGGGACGTGGGACGTGTCAAACACCTGGAGAACAAGCCATTAGGGTGTGCCTTTCATCGCTAATGCGACACCCTCGTTACTTGAAAACATATGATTACTCGCACTTTGTGCTAATTACTGAAATGCTTATGAATTGATGGGAACACTTTCTGTCAACAGATCTATTAAATAATTATTTTATGATCCACATTCTTTAAAAAAGGAGCACTTGGAAAGGAAAGAACAATAAGAAGGGACTAATACCAGTAACTGCATCTATAATTTTCTTTTCAAGTACATGGTAATATTTCTTTTTACAATCAGTTGTTGTGGTGCACCACTTTAATTACTTAGACATTAAGATGTGATTATACATTTCCCTTATCTGCATTGTTGTTTTTACTGTAATATTTTTTCTGCTTGAGCTATGTCATGTTTAGATATAAGTTATTGCATTTGTTGTTGCTGTTTGCCAGGCATAGTGCTACTAAATTTCACATTACATTACTCTGCTAAGCCAATTTTACTACTCATTGATTTTTCATGTTGCTGCACATTGGCTCATATTAGTTGTAATTTTGCATTTTATCTGTAAATTAGATTTACTGCTGCTTGCTTTGCACTCTGCATTTTTTTGGTCATTGCTGTTTGTGTTACATGTTTTGTGCTGCTGCATTGCCTCGTCCTTTAGTTTAGCATCTGAGCTCAGTAGATTTAAGTTAGCTTAAGAGGGGGTAGCCTCTAAGAGAATGAGTTGCGATGAATTGGAAGAAATGCATTGAGAAAACAGGTTTAGGTAGGATTTTCTTGGAAATAAATGATGAGGTAAGATAATGGAAAATAAAAATGAGGTAAGAGATGTGTGAACATATAAACACAGAAAGCATGCTTAGTTAGAATTTTTTTTGGTGGAAACAAAGGATGAAATAAGAAGAAAGATATATGAAGTTTTGGGTTGGACTGCAGTACCAAATGTTACACTGAAAACGAACCCTGTCCTTTCCTATTGGTGTTATCCCACTATGTGTTTGTGTACCCTTGTGTATTTGTTTTCTTCCTGTCTCTGTGTACTGTTTCATAGAACTTTTTTCTGTTCTAATACTAAGTTACATTCACTATGATGAGGAATACTCTTATCCTCAAATACAATTGGCATTAATAATGTGTTATTTACTTTGTAAAGATGTTTAGACATTAGTTATTCTGTTTTGTGTTAATGCTCATGTGTGAAGTTGATGTTTCGAAAGTTATTCTGATCTTTTATGTATGTACTCATGTCACAATTCCTGTAACACTGACGTATATGTCTATTTCTATTCTTTTGTAACGCCTGTTTTACTACAAATGTTATCTGTATTGTTATGTTCTTTAATGATGTATTTTGTACCTTTGTAATTGTATTCTCATGTTATAAAATTGTAATTGACACCAGTTCATCTTATTATTAACTTGTAAGTTACATTTCACTGCACACGTTTCTGTTGGTCATAGTATATGGACAATATGTGAGAAGTAGGGACTGATAGTGTTTGCATGTGTGTTAATGATTCAGCAAGGGACTGGATAACAGCATTGCTGGTTCTAAGGACAATTCCAAAAACTTTGTGAGTGCACAAGTGGTGGTTTATAGACTTGCTATATTCTCCGCAAGACTCTTCGATGGTGAATGTGCACCTGCACAATCGCAACAGATGGCTGCTGGTCATCTCTACAAGGACTACAGTGGGTCTGCACCTCTGGTGGCCCACCAATACCATTATCTCTACAAGGACTACAGTGGGTCTGCACCTCTGGTGGCCCACCAATACCACAATCTCTACCAGGACTCCAGTGGGTCTGCTCTGTGATGACCTACCTACCAATATTCTTCCAAACTTCGAATGACTCTGCTGTGGGTTTGCTCTGTTGTGGCCCATTACCTGTCAGCATGTCGAGAGTCAGCACTGTCTTTCCATTGGAAGGACAACACTACTTCTTCAAGACTGCATGGAAATCCACTACTTCCGTGGAGACAAACACTGCTATTCTCCTGTTATGTACGATTAGGACTGTCTTTAGGGACTGTGAGAAAATTTGAGCTTTTGACCAACGTTGTATCAATAAGTGTGTGCATTTTATATCTTTGTTACTGTAATTTTGAAAAATTTTTGTCAAATCTGTATTGGCCAGTGCCCAACACCATTTGTAAAAATTTTTGTGGGGAGCATGGGGGCTATGTAAGTAGGCTGTTTATGTTTTCTCTATGTAAGTAGGCTGTTTAGGTTTTTTATTGGTAACGCCACCTCTGTATGACAATCACTGGCTGTGCTGTGGGCAGTCTGTGTCTGCTTTGCATTGTTGTAATACTCGCCATTGTAGTGTTAGGCAGCTGGCTGTGAACAGCGCGTAGCGTTGCGCAGTTGGAGGTGAGCCGCCAGCAGTGGTGGATGTGGGGAGAGAGATGGCGGAGTTTTGTAATTTTTCATGAACTGATATATTTACATATGATGATATCAAGGTAAATACATTGTTTGTTCTCTATTAATATCTTTCATTTGCTAACTATCCCTATCAGTAGTTAGTGCCTTCAGTAGTTTGAATCTTTTATTTAGCTGGCAGTAGTGGCGCTCGCTGTATTGCAGTAGCTTGAGCAGCGAAGATTTTTGTGAGGTAAGTGATTTGTGAAAGGTATAGTTTAATGTTAGTCAGGGCCATTCTTTTGTAGGGAATTTTGAAAGTCAGATTGCGTTGCGCTAACAAAATATTGTGTGTCAGTTTAAGCACAATCATGTATAATTGTTGAAAGGGGACGTTTCAAACCTACACTTTCGCCGTTTAATATCTGTTGTTTACTTGTACTGTTCTTATCATTCTGAAGCTGTAAGCTTTATTACGGAAACTATACTTAATACATAATCGATGTAATAGTTCATTTATTTCTGACTTCATGTATGTGATTGTAATTATAATTTAAATATTGTAAATTGCTGAGTAATATTCAAGAGAACTTTATTTAATGTATCGATAGCAACGACGAAATGGCAGTAGCGGTGCCGTTGTTTATCTTTGCGTATGGAGAGTCTGTGTCGCGTTGCGAGCAGATAGGAGGCAGAGCAGCTTGAGTCATGGAAGAGTGCGGACGTGTTTCTCGGGCGCTCTCTCCGACGCGGTGCGCAGCTATGATCGCGCCAGTGTAGGCGCGCCTGATACGTTAACGTGCGATTATTGAGAGCACGGTAGGAGTGGACAGGCGGAGGAAGCTGCAATTCTAACTGCTGTCTGTGCCGTAATTACCCGTGGCTCTGGAGACGACTCGGGGTTCTCGAACAGCAGCAGCAACAGTAGCAGCTCATCATTGTCGTCGGCTACATTTTTCGTCGCCCGCACAGCTACAACGTCGTAAGACTGTTAAGTCAAAAATTATAAACGTACGTAGGGATTACCCAGCAATATTTCTTTCACAAAGTATGGCTAACCTGAATAATAAACTACAATAGTTAATACTTTTAGGGCAACTGCGTTGTAGTTGTCCACAGAGATGATTATCAAGCAGGGTCCCTTTTCCTTTCCATGCAATCCCCGAGTGTCAAAAGAATATGAAAACTGATTAACTATTTACTGTCAGTTTTCTGTGTTTGCTAGTGACCCCTTTAAGCCTAAATTTTCTGCCTCACTAACTTTTCATTCTTGTATTGCATGACAGAGGCTACTGAAAGTAATGCAAAATTTCACTGGCAATACTAATAACTAAAGATACAGCACAAATTAAGAGTGCGCAATTTCATTTTTTCTGTATTTAGCATAGTGAGTGACTTCTGCTGGTTCAAAATGGTTCATATGGCTCTGTGCACTATGCGACTTAACTTATGAGGTCATCAGTCGCCTAGAACTTAGAACTAATTAAACCTAACTAACCTAAGGACATCACACACATCCATGCCCGAGGCAGGATTCGAACCTGCGACCGTAGAGGTCGCTCGGTTCCAGACTGTAGCGCCCAGAACCGCACGGCCACTCCGGCCGGCTAACCTCCCCCTCACTTATTGACCTTAATGACAGTGAAAAATTAAACCGCGTGTACCTAATGGAAATTTGGGAAAAGCAATCGCCACCAATGTTAATCTGTCGGTAAAGAGGGAGGAGAGGGTTACATCTAAATGAAAGGAAAAATGCAAATGAAACTGGTGGACATTAATTTTGAAAAGGGGTAAAGTTAATAAAGAAAGTAAATGTGCGGCCGTTACGTTAACAATTAACTAGCGGTAATTACTTATTTGAGATTTAGGGGAAATTACGGTCGCCAGTCCTAAGGACAATTACTATAGTAACTGAAAAAGAAAGGTTATTACACATATAATTTGCACTAGAAGCGTGGCAACTGAAGGTTGACACATGTAGTGTGAAAACTGAAAGTTTGTCAGAAGTAATAAATTTCGCTACACTCTGACTTAATTTAGCAAAAGAATTAATCATCATCATCATCATCATCATCATCATTTAAGACTGATTATGCCTTTCAGCGTTCAGTCTGGAGCATAGCCCCCCTTATACAGTTCCTCCATGATCCCCTATTCAGTGCTAACATTGGTGCCTCTTCTGATGTTAAACCTATTACTTCAAAATTCTTCTTCTTCTTCCGTGTCCGGATGCACCAATTATATCTTCCCTTCCCAGTAATTAGCAACGTAGATTGCTTTGTCATTGACTTTCAAAATATCATCTTTAGTGCATGTTATAGACATGTCTGGGCAGATCAGTAGGTGGTCCAAGTCCTGTATTGCTCCGCATTCACACCTATCGCTATCACTGTAACCCCATTTAAATAGGTTTGATTTGCACCCAGTTACTCCAGTGCGCAGCCGGTTTAATCATTCTTAACCGAATCCAGGTACCTTCTCCTCGGTCTGCCCCGACTCCTCCTACCCTCTACTGCTGAATCCATGAGTCTCTTGGGTAACCTTGCTTCTCCCATGCGCGTAACATGACCCCACCATCTAAGCCTGTTCGCCCTGACTGCTACATCTATAGAGTTCATTCCCAGTTTTTCTTTGATTTCCTCATTGTGGACACCCTCCTGCCATTGTTCCCATCTACTAGTACCTGCAATCATCCTAGCTACTTTCATATCCGTAACCTCAACCTTGTTGATAAGGTAACCTGAATCCACCCAGCTTTCGCTCCCGTACAACAAAGTTGATCGAAAGATTGAACGGTGCACAGATAACTTAGTCTTTGTACTGACTTCCTTCTTGCAGAAGAGAGTAGATCGTAGCTGAGCGCTCACTGCATTAGCTTTGCTACACCTCGCTTCCAGTTGTTTCACTATGTTGCCATCCTGTGAGAATATACATCCTAAGTACTTGAAACCGTCCGCCTGTTCTAACTTTGTTCCTCCTATTTGGCACTCAATCCGTTTATATTTCTTTCCCACTGACATTACTTTCGTTTTGGAGATGCTAATCTTCATACCATAGTCCTTACATTTCTGATCTAGCTCTGAAATATTACTTTGCAAATTTTCAATCGAATCTGCCATTACAACTAAGTCATCCGCATATGCAAGACTGCTTATTTTGTGTTCACATATCTTAATCTCACCCAGCCAGCCTATTGTTTTCAACATATGATCCATAAATAATATGAAAAACAATGGAGACAGGTTGCAGCCTTGTTTTACCCCTGAAACTATTCTGAACCATGAACTCAATTTACCGTCAACTCTAAAAGAATTAATAAAACCGGAAAATCGAAAGTTAATTTAGTGACTGAAGTTAATAGTGAGCTTTCTTTCTGAACACATAGAAATTCAGTAAAATACGGTTAGTCTTGGGCTACCTCAACAATCATTTCAAAAGCTTCTTGAATCTACGCAATTTAGAAATAAGAGATTTAACTTTGAACTTGAATTAAATGATTCTGAACAATTAACAATAGTAAAATTTAGTACGTACCAAGCTGAGCTGCAGTCACAGGTAAGCTAAAATACGGTAACAAAACTCGCACTCTTAATTTGTGCTTGTGTAATCTAAATATTGTAGCCAGCTATGAATACCTTAACTGAACTTTGAAATTAAAGCAGTGAAATCGAATGATGCTGGCGTTTTAATTTCAACGACACTCGGGTTCATTCCGGAAAAGGAAGGGACCCTGCTTGGTAATGCAATTAGGACAATGAGCAACAAAGGTTCATGCTACGTTGCTGTAATTTAGTTATGAAAATGGAGCAGTTTCAAAAACTGAGGTCTGCCATACAGTTCTAAAACTTTACGTGCTTCCAGTCTTCCTTGTTGGTTGATTGAAGGTTTGAAGCCGTCGATCGAGGAGGTGTCGACAGTCACTCATTGTCGGCCGTCGCTGTTGCAGAAGCTGGATGTTGGCGCGCCTTCTTCTCGACACGGTCACCAGGCGAAACGGGCTCTTGATGTGCGCCAGCTAATGCTTCCCGTCCGCGACACCGTGTCAGAAACTATCATAGCAAGTCGAGCGCAATTACGTGCTGCCCAACCACGAAAGCGCGGCAACTCGCGGGAGCGTCACACAACACACCTGCTCCACTGCACCACCCCCGCCAGACTCCCCTCTGCCCGCGCTCCACGCGGCAGAGTTCACACTACCAAAGATCCTAAACACTTTCGTTCTTCACACGACCTATCGATGTATTCGTTCGATAGCATAGTTTTCCCTAGGCAAGACCCAGCGTAAAATACAAATAATATTTACAAAACAAACCAATTATACATCGACATAAATGCATATATATATATATATATATATATATATATATATATATATATATATATATATATATACAAATAGTAAAACAATTACAATATATAAAGACACAGAAATGTCATATCTTTGGGTAACAAAATAAGGAAAAAAATTTGCAGTGCAATAGATGGAAATAGGAGGATATGCATTTCCGGCGTTACACGTTTAGTTATCCCTTTTTTCAAGTAAATCAGTGTTGTCTTTGCGTTATCAGTGATTTTTGTAGTAAACATTACGTGGTACCCTTTTTCCCCCTGTGCGGTTCGTGAGAGAGTGTACAATGTTCCACCCATTTCAAAATTATCGTCAGTATTTAGCTTCAATTTGGAATAGATTCTTCGTTCAGAAGAGTCTGTTGTACACTTTCCTCCAACTAACCAGTGTTATTCTCCTTCGGTAACAATAACTTTAATCACTGTAAAATTTCGTTAGGCATATGTAATCACGGTCAGTTATATCGCAGTGCAGTAGGCAGATTAAGAAGGGGGAGGTTACAAGACGACGCTCCGTTTTGACTCTTCACGCAGCAACGGTGCTGAGTTTAGAGGTGAACAGTGTCTGCAACTTTCATGCTAGGGTACAACCTTACCCCACCGACGAATTCGTTCTCCTGCCGCACAGCTTCAGCCACTTCACGGGGTCTTACTGATGGCATGTGTGAAGCTGGACGGACGTATCGACCGGTTTCTGTTCATGTTCTGTTCATGTTGTATCGATATTCTGTCACTGCTTTCAACAGTGGCCCGTGGAACATTCCCACATTTGTAGACCAGATTCTGGATTTCCACGTAGTACATCAAGATCAACGAATTGTTCGAGCAGTGCTTACCAACTGAACGTCATCCGGGGCTGAAATCCGGGCACATGTTGCACCTGCTGTGACATCAGGGACCAATGGGAACCTTCTGCCTGCTGTGATATGAAGATCACATGTCTCTCTGGCAAGTCTACCACTAACAAGACACCACAAGCAAGGTAACTCTGGTGTCGTGAAAGAGTATACTGGAGAATGGAATGGCACTCCGTTGTCAGTGATGAGAGTAGGTTCTGTCTGTGTGCGAGTGAAGGACGTAGACCCGGTTACAGGTCTATTTAAGGATGCATTGGCCCTCGACACACAGGTCCCATCCCAGGCTTCACTGAGTGGGAACCATCAGTTACAGCTCGAGGTTTCATTTGGTGTTTGTGCAGGCTAAAGTTACCAGTGCCCGCTACACTGCACGGGCTATTAAATCCGTGCTACTACCATCTCTTCGACAGGAAAGGAGTGTACTTTTTTGACAGAGCAACGTACATCTACATACTGCTGCCGCTGCAACATAACGTACTCTTCGTGATGTACAGAAATTTCACTGGTCAGTAAGATCGCCAGATCTCTCTGCAATTGAACACTTATGGGTCATGAAAAAGAGGGAACCTACTCGTTCTCCAGGGACTGCGATAACCATTGGTGAATTACAACAAATAAAATATACTTGGGACAGTCTGTTGCAGGATGCAATTCGGCACCTTTACGATCGTTTGTATGCGAGAATACACACCTGCGTTGCCGCCAGCAGGGGATACAGTGTGTACTGATTCGGATGACACTCTTACTGTGACATGTATGTATCATTTGGTCTGAATTTGTTACCGTATACTCCTACAATGATGGGCTACTTGTCACCTCACTCGTCAACAAAATGACCTTGTCCTCGCGGCTGTTGAATTTTTTTCCTGCAGTGTAGTTTACGTCCTGTACTTCGCCCTACTTTGGTTCACAGCTCTTTTTCTCTCTGTAACTGGTCAGCCCACCACTTTTTCGTCCGCAGCTCGTGGTCGTGCGGTAGCGTGTTAGTTTGGTTTAAGTAGTTCTAAGTTCTAGGGGACTGATGACCATAGATGTTAAGTCCCATAGTGCTCAGAGCCATTTGACCATTTTGAACCACTTTCTCAGTACTATTTCCACTCTACAGTGGCAGCGCATGAAAAATACTGGAAAATTCAGTGCCCCTGTACGTCGTGTGTATACGACTTTTGTATATGTCTTGCTTAGAGACTGCAACTTCGCCGCAATAAGTCAGTAATGAATATTCTTTAAAAGGAAGGGAAAGCTACTATCTATCATTTGTCCTACAACGCTTCTCTGTTGAAATTGGATACATTCTGAAAACTATTCGGGCGACAGAGTCCTTTACATACGCTGTAATTGATTTACAATTGACATAACTCATAACTGTACTGTTCCTTCCTAACAATTGTGTTACGGGGCTCGCTCACCTCACAGTTTAAGTAACTGGCAAAGTTACGTGACAAATTCTCGTCGACAAATTTAAATCACTGCTGCTCACCATAAAGTTCACTTTAATAAAGAGCGCCAATCATCAAAATCAGTTCTACACACGTAAATATCGGCACTTTTCCACGCGGTATCAAACAAGGACTGTATACCAAAAAATAGTAAATAGAATTTCTGAGAGCTTTATTTTTACAACATACACTCCTGGAAATGGAAAAAAGAACACATTGACACCGGTGTGTCAGACCCACCATACTTGCTCCGGACACTGCGAGAGGGCTGTACAAGCAATGATCACACGCACGGCACAGCGGACACACCAGGAACCGCGGTGTTGGCCGTCGAATGGCGCTAGCTGCGCAGCATTTGTGCACCGCCGCCGTCAGTGTCAGCCAGTTTGCCGTGGCATACGGAGGTCCATCGCAGTCTTTAACACTGGTAGCATGCCGCGACAGCGTGGACGTGAACCGTATGTGCAGTTCACGGACTTTGAGCGAGGGCGTATAGTGGGCATGCGGGAGGCCGGGTGGACGTACCGCCGAATTGCTCAACACGTGGGGCGTGAGGTCTCCACAGTACATCGATGTTGTCGCCAGTGGTCGGCGGAAGGTGCACGTGCCCATCGACCTGGGACCGGACCGCAGTGACGCACGGATGCACGCCAAGACCGTAGGATCCTACGCAGTGCCGTAGGGGACCGCACCGCCACTTCCCAGCAAATTAGGGACACTGTTGCTCCTGGGGTATCGGCGAGGACCATTCGCAACCGTCTCCATGAAGCTGGGCTACGGTCCCGCACACCGTTAGGCCGTCTTCCGCTCACGCCCCAACATCGTGCAGCCCGCCTCCAGTGGTGTCGCGACAGGCGTGAATGGAGGGACGAATGGAGACGTGTCGTCTTCAGCGATGAGAGTCGCTTCTGCCTTGGTGCCAATGATGGTCGTATGCGTGTTTGGCGCCGTGCAGGTGAGCGCCACAATCAGGACTGCATACGACCGAGGCACACAGGGCCAACACCCGGCATCATGGTGTGGGGAGCGATCCCCTACACTGGCCGTACACCACTGGTGATCGTCGAGGGGACACTGAATAGTGCACGGTACATCCAAACCGTCATCGAACCCATCGTTCTACCATTCCTAGACCGGCAAGGGAACTTGCTGTTCCAACAGGACAATGCACGTCCGCATGTATCCCGTGCCACCCAACGTGCTCTAGAAGGTGTAAATCAACTATCCTGGCCAGCAAGATCTCCGGATCTGTCCCCCATTGAGCATGTTTGGGACTGGATGAAGCGTCGTCTCACGCGGTCTGCACGTCCAGCACGAACGCTGGTCCAACTGAGGCGCCAGGTGGAAACGGCATGGCAAGCCGTTCCACAGGACTACATCCAGCATCTCTACGATCGTCTCCATGAGAGAATAGCAGCCTGCATTGCTGCGAAAGGTGGATATACACTGTACTAGTGCCGACATTGTGCATGATCTGTTGCCTGTGTCTATGTGCCTGTGGTTCTGTCAGTGTGATCATGTGATGTATCTGACCCCAGGAATGTGTCAATAAAGTTTCCCCTTCCTGGGACAATGAATTCACGGTGTTCTTATTTCAATTTCCAGGAGTGTAGTTTAGAAATCAAGCGCCCATACTACCCACAATGAAAATTTTTTAACACCACACAAAAGGCTGAACACAAAGAGACGTGGAGACCGTCTCTGGCCACAGACTCAACTCCTTCTCTTGTGGTTCACACGGGCAGACTTTGTTCACGTTCGCGGACGGAGTAGTTCCCACAGCTGCGTCTACTAACCCTGTCCTATGCAATCTTCAAAACTGATCTTTGACTTCCCATTTTGGTAGTGACGGGCTTACCTAAGTACCATGAGAGGATCCTTCAAGTTTGGATTGTTGCTGAAACGTTATTGACATAGTAATTAAAACTTCATACCACATGATTAATTCCAAATTGCTACAACGTATCAGAATTTCATGCTGTGGGTCATAACCAAAAGACAGATATTCTAGTGAGTCATAACAAAAGACAGATATTAGACACAAATTTTACAGAATTTTACACAGCACTAGGTTCCACCGTAATTTCTCATTCAACAACGCAAAAAAGGAAAAGTCAATGAAATCAAAGCATATTATATGTAAAATTGCAAGTTTCAGCCAAACTGGCACTTACTGTCTCTCGTTCCTGCCACTCATAAGAAACATAGAAATACATGCAATCACACACAAATATTTACTTCACCTTTTCCAAATTTACCACATGTATCTCTTGTTCAACTACTACAGCATAGAAACAGGAAAGTTATTGTAAAGAGAGATACTATTATTTTTGAATGACTGCACAATGAACGCGACATCATGTGGGAGAACTGGGTGTCGTATCAGGTCATTTTCTCTGGTGTTTCGGCAGATATTTGCAATTTCGTTTTTGTAGTGTGCACATGGAGTCAGCCCAAACAGACAATGTTCATCACGTATTTCATGCGACGCCTAGTGTCAACAGAAAGCGTCGGATTGTTTCCCGTCACACAGAAAATGTTTTTTAAACTGCAGTTGTGGGTTTGTGGGATTGAAGGGGCCAGACTGCTACGGTCATCGGTCAAAGCGCAATTGAAAGTGCCGATTTGATAGAGTGGTCGCAGATTAGTTATACGCTACATTCATTTTATAGAGATGTATTAAGAGAGACAGTAAAACAGAAAGAACAACGAATACTCCAGAAGCGCCTGACTAGCGCTGCCGCACGACTCTAGCAGACAGCGAGGGTCAGGGTGACATGCGAGTAGCTGTCTGAGTACTGGTTATTATTCGTGTTTTACTGACCCCGACAATACATAAGACTAATATCGCACTACACTAATTCGGCACCACTCTATGGAATGGGCACGTAAATTTCTAGTTTAAAAATAATTTTGTTTGTAATGGAAAAGAACCCTACGGTTTCCATCGGCACTCAGGGTTACTTGAAATCGTATGAAATATGTGACAGCCTTGTGACTTAGTCACTTTGCATAGTGAGTGGTTACAGCTTACACGTATTGCACAGGGTCATGAATATAAGGACCTGCTTTCATACACGTATAACGTATATATACTACGTAAAATGTGGCTTCGTATGTGGAACACTAATTTGATTTGTTTGACGCATCTAATGTGATTAGTAATGTCAATCCATATGCGCTTGGAAATACGATGAACGTCGAAATCGGCCGATGGCACAACTAGTTAAGAATATTACAGCCTACTATGGACTGAAACTTTAATTATGCACACCGTGTATGTTTTCCTCAAGTGTTTCAATTCTGTCTCAATTTATCGAAAGGCGTACATGTAAACGATTTTTCGATCGCTCTTCCTAATTATATACTGTTGTGTGAATATAGGAGTGCATTGCTCTTTGTTTCTGAGCTAGAAAAAGGGCCTGGTCTGGTGCGCACCAGAGCGACGCGACTGTTGCAAAGTGTTGGACTGCCGCAGGAATGCGGTCGCGGAGATGTGCGGACACCAAGGTGTGCCGGAGATTTACCGACACCACCTTTGTCACCTAATGGCCTTCTTCTACAATGGCGCGCAGTTTAGAACAGTTGAGTATTGGTTCTGCACCGTATACAAACACATAGGGATAAAACTCTTAATATACACAAATTTAGATTTTGATCAACACTTAACAAGCTGCAGCTTGATATACAAGTTCCTTAATCATTTATGATACTTTAGTGAGAGTAACGCGCATTTTACAAACGATCTGTTACTGTATAAATACAATTTACTTTATTTTTCTTTGCTTCCACTGAAAATAATTATCCTCTCCACTGATCTATCGTCTTCTAGAAGAAAACTACTGCAATCACTTATTTTTAGAGATATTCTTGAAGATTAATTACAAAATAGTTCTTGGGCTCTTGTTGGTTCCTCGGTGCTTGGCTTCACTTATTACGCAAGGCCCTGTTCAGATTTTGTGAGTGATGCATTGCTGTAAAAAAATTACAACCTTTTGCTATGGAGATTCCCCATTTCATCCAATATATTTCCGATAACTGTGTAATTTCTTCTTGAGACCTCTTCTTCCTCCTATCCATTTGCTTCTTCACTTCTGCAGCCGCGTCGTCAGGTGATCCACATAGATGTTCGGATATGTAAAATAGTTCTCCATTCTTCGAACGTCTCTTTCTCTTGCAGTGATCGGACCTTCCGCTTAAGCATACCCACATAACAACACCTTCTTTAGATTCCATAGCGCGGGAGCAAGCAATTAATTGTTGTTTAAGATACACAGTTACTTCAAGTTGTGACTGATCGTTGATGAGGTATAAATGGAAATGTCGTGTGGCTAGGGCCTCTCGTCGGGTAGACCGTTCGCCTGGTGCAGGTCTTTCGAAAAAGGATACTATACAACTTGCATGGGGGCTTAATTAAATTGTTGTTGTTGTTGTGGTCTTCAGTCCTGAGACTGGTTTGATGCAGCTCTCCATGCTACTCTATCCTGTGCAAGCTTTTTCATCTCCCAGTACCTACTGCAACCTACATCCTTCTGAATCTGCTTAGTGTATTCATCTCTTGGTTTCCCTCTACGATTTTTACCCTCCACGCTGCCCTCCAATACTAAATTGGTGATCCCTTGCTGCCTCAGAACATGTCCTACCAACCGATCCCTTCTTCTGGTCAAGTTGTGCCACAAACTTCTCTTCTCCCCAATCCTATTCAATACTTCCTCATTAGTTACGTGATCTACCCATCTAATCTTCAGCATTCTTCTGTAGCACCACATTTCGAAAGCTTCTATTCTCTTCTTGTCCAAACTATTTATCGTCCATGTTTCACTTCCATGCATGGCTACACTCCATACGAATACTTTCAGAAATGCCTTCCTGACACTTAAATCAATACTGGATGTTAACAAATTTCTCTTCTTCAGAAACGCTTTCCTTGCCATTGCCAGCCTACATTTTATATGCTCTCTACTTCGACCATCATCAGTTATTTTGCTCCCCAAATAGCAAAACTTCTTTACTACTTTAAGTGCCTCATTTCCTAATCTAATTCCCTCAGCATCACCCTACTTAATTAGACTACATTCCATTATCCTTGTTTTGCTTTTGTTGATGTTCATCTTATATCCTGCTTTCAAGACACTGTCCATTCCATTCAACTGCTCTTCCAAGTCCTTTGCTGTCTCTGACAGAATTACAATGTCATCGGCGAACCTCAAAGTTTTTATTTCTTCTCCATGAATTTTAATACCTACTCCGAATTTTTCTTTTGTTTCCTTTACTGCTTGCTCAATATACAGATTGAACAACATCGGGGAGAGGCTACAACCCTGTCTTACTCCCTTCCCAACCACTGCTTCCCTTTCATGTCCCTCGTCTCTTATAACTGCCATCTGGTTTCTGTACAAATTGTAAATAGCCTTTTGCTCCCTGTATTTTACCCCTGCCACCTTTAGAATTTGAAAGAGAGTATTCGAGTCAACATTGTCAAAAGCTTTCTCTAAGTCTACAAATGCTAGAAACGTAGGTTTGCCTTTCCTTAATCTTTCTTCTAAGATAAGTCGTAAGGTCAGTATTGCCTCACGTGTTCCAGTGTTTCTACGGAATCCAAACTGATCTTCCCCGACGTTGGCTTCTACTAGTTTTTCCATTCGTCTGTAAAGAATTCGTGTTAGTATTTGGCAGCTGTGACTTATTAAGCTGATAGTTCGGTAATTTTCACATCTGTCAACACCTGCTTTCTTTGGGATTGGAATTATTATAAACTGTACTACTGTAGTACGTGTGTGCTTCGTATCTATCTTGGCCACAATAATGCGTTCACTATGCTGTTTGTAGTAGCTTACCCGCATTCCTATTTTCCTATTCATTATTAAACCTACTCCTGCATTCCCCCTATTTGATTTTGTTTTTATAACCCTGTAGTCACCTGACCAGAAGTCTTGTTCCTCCTGCCACCGAACTTCACTAATTCCCACTATATCTAACTTCAACCTATCCATTTCCCTTTTTAAATTTTCTAACCTACCTGCCCGTTTAAGGGATCTGACATTCCACGCTCCGATCCGTAGAACGCCAGTTTTCTTTCTCCTGATAACGACATCCTCTTGAGTAGTCCCCGGCCGGAGATCCGAATGGGGACTATTTTACCTCCGGAAAATTCTGAATGCAAATACTTTTTAATCTTAGTAGCTGTCTGTCCGATTACGAAGTCTCGTAACCGGTTGGCCCTGTCTGGTATAGTACGCAATCTGACTGCATAGAATAACAACAAAGAACGAAAGAAAACTTCCGTTAACACAATTAATTAATTAAGTCCCCAGCAACTATGAAAGCTACGAAACAACAAGGCACAAGTGTCGCTGTTCTGTGTGTGGAAGTGTGATTCAACGTACACATCTGGCACGGTTCTTCCTCAATACGACAAGATATTTTAAATACCATTTATACTGAAGTAATTAAAAAAAATAAACAGAAATACTATAATTGCACATAGAAACCAGAAATACAGTCTAATACAAGAACACGAGCCAGATGCTTTGTTGACTGAACCTGTGACCAAGAGGCATTATTGTTTAAGACATTGAAATAATGAAAAAAAAGGGAATTTTTTTACCTTCATATACATTGACGAAAAGCACACTCTGATGTAATGCATCCCAAATCCAAAAACATCTGGAGTCTAGCCCATCAAAACAATACTACAAGTTCTGAACAAGCACTCACTACCGCAACTTCTCAACTACGACTCGCTACTGCAACATCTCAACAAGCACTGCCTACTGCTACTTCTCAATAAGCACTGCCAGTGGAGGCGGCGGAATAATACTCTTTGGCGCAACCTCTGGCGCTGTGACTCAGTGTAGCCACCTTTCAAACTTTGCATATCTTGACAGTAAAAGTCACTTGCCGGACATTACACCAGCTTTGATGTTTTACTCACATCTGACTTGACATCAACACAGTTGATTACATTTCTTCGAAATTTTTTGAAAACTTGAGATTGCAACTTATACACTCTACTAAGTAACATATTATATTCTCCGACGTACATACCACAAAGGGATCATGTCTGCAAAATCAGAGAAATTGCGGCTCACACTGTAGCGAATCGAATAGGAGAGTGGAAAATGAAAGTGATACACGAACTGCCCTCCGCCACACAACGTAACGGCTCCAGTCTCTCGCTTTGCACCTCGTATCACGACCCCCGTTCCAACATAAGAACGCCTTCTTCTTTTCTGGTATACACAACAAACTGTTAATGAAACCACTATAAATTCTTTGTAATGTCACCGTGACGAAGTAGCAGCTTCATTGCTATTTGTAAATATTCTACAGTTCTTTTATGTAAGTTGAGTTCTTGTAGAATTTTCACAGTAATCAAACTGCCTATTGGCTTCTGTCTCGGGTTCTTCGGCCGGCGTTCATCTAATGGTTTTTCTGACGTTTCGCCAGCACGAGTGGCTGGCACTGTCAAAGCTTCACCCTCCACTGCCGGTGGTGAACTGGAGCCGAGCTCGCGGCCGCAGACTGTATGTACCTGGCGCGCCAACGTCCGAGGGCTTCTCCGCGGTTCTCCTCTCGCTACCTGCGACGGTCGTTCGCTGCAGTACGGGAAGCCAGGATTCGTTTACCTTAAGGCTTTCCTCTTTCTTGTTCAAACTGTTCTCGTGTTTTTGTATTTCTACAGCTTCTCTGAACAAGCGCGTGTGATAGTGCTTCTCTACAGCCAGAACTTCCGTGTCGGTAATGGAGGGTGAAGCTTTGACAATGTCAGCCACTCGGGCTGGCGAAACGTCAGAAAAATCATTAGATGAACGTCGGCCGAAGAACCGGAGACAGAAGCCAATAGCCAGTTTGTCAACAAGTGGCCACGAAAGCCTTAACAATTTTGTTTCACAGTAATGCCAATAATCTTCGATTTTGTCTTGCTGAACGCAATTTCACAATGGATGCTTGCCATACTAAGGTGGTGAGGCG
This sequence comes from Schistocerca serialis cubense, assembly GCF_023864345.2. Taxonomy (NCBI): domain Eukaryota; kingdom Metazoa; phylum Arthropoda; class Insecta; order Orthoptera; family Acrididae; genus Schistocerca; species Schistocerca serialis. Next base: position 47,339,715 of record NC_064646.1, on the reverse strand, counting down.
TTCGCTGGGTTATTCAGTGGTTTGGTATTTAACTAATTTGTAAACGAAAATGATAATCTTATTTTATTAGACTGAGTAATTACTACATAATTTTTCTCCCGGCTAAAGATTTGGTCAAGTTGCTAAAGAACTCCAAGTTAACGCCGTGTTAAAGTGTTGTCTGTAAGTTGTGTAAGTGTCACTAAATCACAGTTCATAAAACAGATTCTATACAATTATGGATTATGATGGAAACAGTTATCTTCAGCAAAATGACCATTGAAACCACCGAATATCAGCCGCGCACAACACTCACGTATGTTACCTGAAACAATATTCTTCGCAGCTCGTGCGTAATTAATTTCTGCTCCATACATCAGCTAGAAAAGTTTGATATAACGATCGTGCTATGAGCACTGTTTTTAAAGAACCAATCTGATTCGAATTATTTTCATTAAAATGAGTTCGGGACCACCGGTGCACATTTATTTTTACACATTAGTATTACGTTCAGCATTTATGTCTGCAGAGTTGCGTAATTTGAATTTGCCACTGTGATAATTGTTAAGATGGTGGCAGACAATTGATAGAGACTTTCTATTGTTAGAGCAAATAAGTAAATATTTAAAATGTTTATTAAACGCTATAAACTATACTTTCATATTGTGCAGTATTTAGACCTCATCAAGCAAACATTTGATTTGTTTCTAAGGAAAACACAGACAAAAACGCGATACAAATCGCTATCATCAATGGCTGCGCTCGTTGCAGCGGAAAGAAATAATTATCACAGATAATGCTTACTGAGACAGGAATTAAAGTTACAAATAATTATTCATTCATATTTATAATAATAATGAACTCTATTTTCAAGTAATAATTAACAAATAATTACAATTTCTTAACAGACCTCAGTTTGATATGCGTCCGCAACTTACAAAAGCCAACCATCGAAAGGTAAAAAAACAAAGGAAGACAAACGCAGATCATAAAAGGAATTTACAATTATCATTGTCTTTGTATGATACACATCGATATGTCCAATTATATCATATAATATTATATTAATAATTAATATTTATAAGTTTTCACTGTTTTTTTCATACGTCGAATAGATAATGTTTATAACTGTTAGAGGCATAATGTCCTCTCGTCGCACTGTAGCCAAAAATTTATCACGTGGATGTTACAGTGGCTGTAAATAAATTTTAATGGACAAATGACAATGGGTGAAACGGACGCAAGTGCTGTCTGTGGCGTTGTGCGAGTACCGGTCCTCCGTAGGCAGACTGCGATAGTACGTAACTGTCCTCAAATACACCTCTTAATACTGGATTGCGCTCATACATTCTCCTGCATGAAATAACCGTACATCTTGTCGTTAGTTCTTTGAAAAGACTTGGAGTGTACTGTTTACGTACGTATCAGAAATTATGTTGCGGCATAAACAGATCGTAGAGTAATGTATGTTGCATAAATTGCACACCACATTCCTGTTTCCAAATCACGCAGACCCTCTTGATCTAAATGATAATTTTCAGAACTCCGCCACGAATTCTCCGCCAGTTCCCGTTCTCATATAAATGTATGCACGCTTCGTCCATTATGCACAGATTAGCAATAGGCAGTTGCAGTACTGACATCTTCAGTCGCTGCATTACGGACGCACTGTAAGGTTTCACTTCGGTTTGTTGAACAACTCTGTGAACAGGAGTTAGTGGAACACCAGTGGAAAGTTCTAAATGGCACAAGATATGAATCGAACGTCAACAAAAATAAACAAGAGTAATGGAAAGTAGTTCAATTAAATCTCGCGATGGTGAGGGGATCAGATTAGCAAATAAGACTCTAAAATGGTTCAAATGGTTCAAATGGCTCTGAGCACTATGGGACTCAACTGCTGTGGTCATAAGTCCCCTAGAACTTAGAACTACTTAAACCTAACTAACCTAAGGACATCACACACATCCATGCCCGAGGCAGGATTCGAACCTGCGACCGTAGCGGTCGTGCGGTTCCAGACTGTAGCGCCTTTAACCGCTCGGCCACTCTGGCCGACAAGACGCTAAAAGTGGTAGATTATTTGTGAAGTAAAATAACAGGCGATGGCCGAAGTAAGGAGGATATAAAGTGTGCAATGGCAGTAGAAAGGACAGCGTTTCTTAATAAGAGGAATTTACTAACATTTAAAATTAATTCTCTCAATATATTTGTGTGGAAGTGAGACGTAGACGATACACAGTTCAGGCAAGACGAGAATGGAAGCTTTTGAAATGTGGTGACAGAGAAGAATGCTGAAGATTAGTTGGGTAGAACGAATAACTAATGAGGTATTGAGTAGTGTTGGGGAGCCAGGAAATTTATGGTACAAGTTGACTAAAAGAGTGGATCAGTTAATAGGACACATTCTGCGGCATCAAGGAATCGTCAGTTTAATTATCGAGGGATGTGTGAAACTTAAAAGTTGTAGAGGGAGGCCGAAGCTTGACTGGAGTAAGCAGATTAAAACTCATGTACGTTGCAGTAGTTTATTTATTTATTTTTGGCTTTGGGCAGCATAGACCATCGCTGAACATTAGATACAAAAGTGCCATACTAGCATAATTTCGATGTCCACAGTACAACAATAAAAAAGTTCTATGTACAAACATAAGTTGTTAATGTAAAATAAAAGCATTTTTAAGTGACACTTACATCATGAATATATTTTGAGAAATGCATATTAATTTTGCTGTATCGAATTTTATACATTTATTCCGACCGGTTTCAGGTTTCAGACATCATCCAGGGACTATACCAAGTAGACAGAGACGAATAATGGAATCTTCTCCAGTGCCTTAGGTCATGCAGGGTCATACTTTACTTTTATTGTTTTGATATTGATGTTTCCCCCGAGTTTGACCATATGTGGTTATAATTACTACAGCATAGAGGGTTCTAAATCTGGTTTTCACTAATTTTTCTATTTCTGTAATTGTTAATCTCTTGTTGATGTTGGACAGTTATTGTATTGGTTCATCAAATACTGATATCTTTACTGACTATACACTGGTAGGTCTTCCTGGTGATTTCCATGCTGTGTACTCTTGTTACATGTTTGTTTTATATCTGGAATCTATAAATGATGAGAGTTAAAGACCCATGTGGCTCATGCTATGTAATTACAGACACAGTTGAGTTATGATTTGTCCTACAATAATACTCTGCTTCCTGGGTATATGAGAATGTACCTTGTCATGGAATTGTTATAATGTTCCCATAAAAATGGTATATAATTTCTTATATAATTCCCAGTGAAGAGACGAAATTACTGTATTTCTCTGGTGCTTGGCACATAATATCGCTTATGGATGGACTATCCTGTATGGTGGTCACTCTCAGAAATATGCCTAGGTGCTTGATATTATTGCTCGCTCCCCCTGTATAGTGACATCCTACTGCCTGCACTCGTATGAGAATATGGGCATTAGATGTTATATATGTTAGAGCATCGGTGTTATTACAAAGTTGCTGGTATATTTATGTATGAATGTCTTTCAATATTCCAATTATTTTCGGAAAGTTTTTTGTACCGGTGTTTAATCCAAGCATTCCATGTTTGTCTATCATATACTGAATTACATTTCTTCTTTATGTGTCACTTCATTTACGATGTAATACTCCTCTAACATATAAAAACATGAATTTTATGTGGTATATGATTTTTTGTACTTTTTATTTCTCAACAATAAATTGCAGCATATACAAGAAAAACAATTTTGGTTTCGTACCAGATGGATGTACTTTGTTCTTATGCATAATTTTGTAATCTTCAAATTTTTACTTCATTTTTATACTCAATATAATGAGTTATTTCACATGTATTCATGACGATAAATTGTATATCATGTTTGTTCCTTGGACTGTAATATATTTGACGGGTACAGTCTTTGCTGTGGCACCACATGTTTACTGCGCTTCTAGAAGTGTCCTTGACGCTCTGTCTCTAAATCTCAGTTGAATGAGGCACAATATTTCACTGGTAGCTGTTGATGTGTTTCATACGATGCCCTACAGTATGACATTCGTCTGTAGCATGACATATGAAATGGAAAAGTCTTATTGTTTTTGCTTTGTAAGGACAGTACTTCTTTCCGATTATCTTCATGTATGATTTCTGAGTGCGTAACGACTATGGACTGTGTGTTTTTCGTCGGTAACATGTATTGTTCCTTTCTGTTTATTTAGTATAGTCCCTGAATGATGGTAGGAAAACGAAACCGGTAGGAATAATTGTGTAAAATTCGGTACAGAAAAGTTAACATGCATACCCTAAAGTACAATGAAAACACTAAAAGACGAGCACCAGACGGCCAACTGTTGTAAAAGTGCCAAATTAATATTAGCGCAAAAACTAGAACAGTAAGTGTTAAGTACAAGGATAAGTTCGTTATATACAAGGTGTATCAAAAAGAATCACACGATCTAAAAAAAAAAAAAAAAAAATCATAACTATTATGTTATTTGAGATGTGTGCGGGAACAAGGTACTGTTGGAAAGATCAAACTCTCGAGTTTTACATGGGTCCCGCTAGGTGGCAGCATCTGGAAGTGTGGGAATTTTTAAATCGAATGATTACTGAACAATGGATAGGTCACACTGGAGCAAATGGTTCAAATGGGTCTGAGCACTATGGGACTTAACGTCCGAGATCATCAGTCCCCTAGAACTTAGAACTACTTAAACCTAACTAACCTAAGGACATCACACACATCCATGCCCGAGGCAGGATTCGGACCTGCGACCGTAGCGGTCGCGCGGTGCCGGACTGTAGCGCCTAGAACTGCTGGGCCCTCACGGCCGGCCGCGCGTATTCCCCATTCTACACGCGGCCAGCACGCCCACTCATATTACATACAGGGGATGAAAAACTTTTTGAAAATATGTCGTTATTAAGGCAATTTTGAAGCTAGAACGACGAAAATTAGTAATTATTTTCTCGGTCAGAAATAAAGAAATACGTATTTCAGAATTTTTGGAAATTTAATCCCTATGTGGGTGAAGTAGTTGGTCAAATTCTTGGAAACAATTATGTATTAAAGAACTACTAAAATATTTTAGAGCTACGTTTTTGGAGATTAGTGTTTGGCTACTTGGTCAGAAATGGAAAAAAAAAATATGTTTCAGTATTTTTGGGAATTTAGCCCCTATGGGAGTGAAACAGGGAATGGAAATTCTTATGAAAATATTTTATTAAAAAATAATTTGTTGAGTTGAATCTAAGAGAAACTATATTTGGCTTCTTGGTTAGGAATGAAATATGTGTTCCAGTGTTTTTTGGAAATTCAACTCTGAAAAGTTGAAACAGGTGGTGAAAACTATTATGAAAATTTGTAAATATTAGATTTCAGCTATCAGTCGTCCTTTTTCATTTGCAGATCTATATTTCAGCTAGAAGCTAGTCATTCTGAATGCGCTATAATTTTTGATCAATGCATGTAATGCCTGTTGGTCGGGCTTCATCTACAGTTCATTGTATTCATTGAATACAAGCTCGACCAACAGGCATTACATGCATTGATCAAAAATTATAGTGCATTGAAAATGGCTAGCTTCTAGCTGAAATCTAGATCTGCAAATAAAAAAAGGACGACTGATAGCTGAACTCTATTATTTACAAGTCAGTACAGTCGCTAAGTGCAACAGCTTTCTGAATGGAAGGTAACCTGACTATTATGAAAATATTTTGTTGTATTATAACATTCTTAAAGTGTGAAAACTCCCTTAACCAAGACCTCGCAGTAATGGTTAATATTTCCGATCTTGGAGATTAATTCCTAACCCAATAAAGTCAGAAGTTACAGTGTTTCATTCAAACAATCAACAGGTAACCCGATCCCTTGACGTTACCTTTGCTGGTAGAAAGTTAAAGCATAACCCAAACCCAAAATATCTTGGTATTAAATTGGATAGATCGCTTACATTCAAACCACACCTAATAGATACTGCTGCTAAGATACGTACAAGAAACAATATTATCCAAAAGCTCGCCAATACTAGCTGGGGAGCTGATGTACATACTCTGAAGATTTCTTCTGTAGCGCTGGTATACTCTGTTGTGGAATATTGCAGCCCTGTTTGGCTTAACAGCAGCCACACGTCTAAAGTGGATACTCAACTAAACAATACCATGAGAACCGTAACTGGGACCATTAAATCCATCCCACTACGTTGGCTTCCTGTTCTCTGCAGTATAGCTCCACCACATCTTAGGCGGCAAATCGCCTTAGTTAATGAATGCCGTAAAATGTCCTCCAATACCAACCTTCCAATCCATCAGGACATTGCCCCAAATCTTTCCCGACTAAGATCTAGAAGACCACCATGGAGAACAGCCCAAAACCTTATGGCTACGCCTTACGATGCTATAGATTCATGGAAAAATGAATGGTCTCAGACCGGACTATCCAAGAACTGCAATGAAATATCACCTGGTGGAAACCCACCTGGTACAGACCTGCCAAGAAGAACTTGGGTTATACTCAATAGACTCAGAACTGGTCATGGCAGAAGTGGCGAGATGCTCTGTAGATGGGGCATACGAGATTCACCACAGTGCGATTGTGGACATCCAGAGCAAACGATCCAGCACATCATTCAGGAATGCCCTAAACGTGCGTTTAAAGGATCCATTCGAGAACTTTATGCAGCCTCCCCTGCAGCCGTCGGGTGGATGGAAAACCTGGACATAGAACTTTAAAGAGACTCTATAGATTCCATATACAGTAGAGCGTCGATTATCCGAAGTAATTGGGGGAGATAGGTGTTCGGAAAACTGGTTTGTTCGGATAATCGAACTGTACATGTTTATTTGCCAAAAAGAAGTATCGTGCAGTAAATTGATTCATAAAAACAGGCATCTCTTTTAGTATTAGCAACTTCAGTAGGAATATATAGTATGTAGCGCAGTTTATTAGACAAAAATATATACATATTACGTACGCATTTTGCATGAACAATACGCACAGTATACAAAATTAACGTTTAAAAAAATCCTTTATTTTGGTCTGTCTAAGCAAACCTAGACGCTTACGAGTAGCTAAGTCACGTACTTCTTCATTACAGATATCTGAAACTGGTCACTTCATCTTGGACCTCAAACCATCGCAAGGCAGTATCTAAACAAATGAACGCCTCAAGCTGTTGGTATACTTTCATCTCCACTTTCTGGAGCACTGATTGATGAGATGCTGGCGGCGTCATCTTTATCAGTGACGACGTTTACAATCTCGCTGCCCTGCATGATTTAGTGTCCTGTATCTGCATCATCGATATTTATCTAGTTATGAAAGTCTTCTTCATCACATTCGTGGCAATCTTTCTTTTAGCATACTGAGAATTTCGGACATATCATTCTGTTCGTCATTTTCAATCATATCTTGTGAATGTTCTCCTGTGTCCAAAATTATATTCCAGGCTTTCTTCAAATTCTCTTCCTTTACACTATTCCATGCTGCGTTGATCATGTAGGACGCGTCTTTCAAGTCAATATTCTTATGATTTCTTAAGGGACTTTCTTCTCCATCCTCTTCTCTTTCTAACAATAACTTACGCAACAATTCTTTCCTGTAATATCGTTTGAAAGTCTCAATAACACCTTGATCCATGGGCTGTAATAAGGAGGTTACGTTAGGTGGAAGCAATATTACCTTTATGAACTCGTCTTTTTTCGTTTAAAATATCACATGACGGATGAGGTGGTGCATTGTCAAGGAGAAGTAGTGTTTTCTCCCTCTTCCCATTCTTTAGCTGATGGGCTTTTACAGAGGGTACGAAAACGTCCAGAAACCACTTCATAAAAATCGTGGGAGTGTAACAGGTGCGAGCGAGTACACGGTTCGGTTAAGCGATCGTTCGGTTGACCGACGTTCGGATAATCACTGTATGTGATTACTGAATTACCTTATTGCAACAATTTCTATATGATAATTTTATCTTATCTGTGACAAGATACCTTATTGTAACAACCTGTATATACCTACTTTATCCTTAATTGAATGTCCATAAGACGAGACATTATTTATGTTATAATGTATGTTGATTTTATCTTTATCTGTCTGTATGTATTTAAACATGAAACCATTTGTACTTGAAAACAACATACGCTGAATAAATAAATAAATAAAGTTAAATCTTTGAAAAGTTTTATTTGGCTTCGTATAAATACTAGTTAGGGGATGAAAGTTTCTTTGGAAATATCACTTTATGTAGTGGAAAGACTGGATTACCGGATATCTCAAAATCTCGGTGCGAGAATCGCCGTTCAGTCCGAAGTAAATTCGAGAATGTTTTTCTATGAACTTTATTACCGTACAAAGTGTAGAAGATGTTGCAATTTGTGAACAGCGTAAAAATTCGATTAAAGGAAAAAAAAGAAAGAGAAACTGTGCAGACTCTACAGTCAATGTGAGCGAAACAGCAGGCCAAAGCTAGTGTCTACTAAAAGGTGTCCGGACTGCTTTGACCAGAGTACCCTCCGACACGAGTGGGTCGGCTGCAGAGGGAGGGCCTGCGACTAAACGGCGGCCCTCTGAAGCCGGTGCCAGCCCGCGGACGGGCGCCAGTGTCCGCGCCGGCCGGCCGCCTCTGGCTGCGGGGTGTCGCCGCTAATGAGGACAAGCGGCTAATTACCCGCAGCCACGTGTGTGCTGGCGGGGGCATTCCGGGCCCGCAGCCAGCTCCTCGCCGCGCAGCGCCTCCTAACGGCCAATTTGTTGCGCCATCCATCAGCGCGCTGCGCATACCGCCCCTCCTCTCCTGCGGCTGACGCCCGCGCTAGCTGGCCAGCCAGCCCACCACTGCCCGGACACCTCGCGGCGTTTCCGGTCGCTCTGCTCACGCTGGCTGCCGACACGTACGACTAAATAAGGCCCTGGGTACAGCGGCACACACACACCGAGGCATTCCGTCGACGACCGACATCGGCCGATGTCGGCCGATCCTTTCGGATCAGTACACCAGTAAGTGGACAGTACCAATGCAGCAGATCACAACGGTTGACTTCGGATGACGGTCGGCGAAATTAAAAACAGTTTGTCTTATTTGGTCGAAATGGGCGACGGTCCCACACACAAAACACGAATCTTCAAAATTTTTTTTGGTTCAAGATAGGAGTTTGTGGCATCCTGAGGATCAGAAATATACACTACTGCCCGTTAAAATTGCTACACCAAGAACAAATGCAGATGATAAACGGGTATTCATTCGACAAATATATTATACTAGAACTGACATGTGATTACATTTTCACGGAATTTCGGTGCATAGATTCTGAGAAATCAGTACCCAGAACAACCACCTCTGGCCGTAATAACGGCCTCGATACGCCTGGGCATTGAGTCAAACAGAGCTTGGATGGCGCGTACACGTACAGCTGCCCATGCAGCTTCAACACGATACCACAGTTCACCAAGAGTAGTGACTGGCGTATTGTGACGAGCCGGTTGTTCGGCCACCATTGACCTGACGTTTTCAATTGGTGAGAGATCTGGAGAATGTGCTGGCCAGGGCAGCAGTCGAACATTTTCTGTATACAGAAAGGCCCGTACAGGACCTGCAACATGCGGTCGTGCATTATCCTGCTGAAATGTAGGGTTTCGCAGGAATCGAATGAAGGGTAGAGCCACGGGTCGTAACACATTTGAAATGTAACGTCCACTGTTCAAAGTGCCGTCAATGCGAAAAAGAGGTGACCGAGACGTGTAACCAATGGCACCCCATACCATCACGCTGGGTGACACGCCAGTATGGCGATGACGAATACACGCTTCCAATGTGCGTTCACCGCCATGTCGCCAAACACGGATGCGACCGTCATGATGCTGTAAACAGAACCTGGATTCGTCCGAAAAAATGACGTTTTGCCATTCGTGCACCCAGATTCGTCGTTGAGTACGCCATCGCAGGCGCTCCTGTCTGTGATGCAACCGTGGTCTCCCATCTCATAGTCCATGCTGCTGCAAACGTCGTCGAACTGTTCGTGCAAACTGTTGTTCTCTTACAAACGTCCCCATCTGTTGACTCAGGGATCGAGACGTGGCTACACGATCCGTTACAGCCGTGCGGATAAGATGCCTGTCATCTCGACTGCTAGAGTGATACGAGGCCGTTGGGATCCAGCACGGCGTTCCGTATTACCCTCCTGAACCCACCGATTCCATATTCTGCTAACAGTCATTGGATCTCGACCAATATGAGCAGCAATGTCGCGATACTATAATCCGCAATCGTGATAGGCTACAATCCGATCTTTATCAAAGTCGGAAACGCGATGGTACGCATTTCTCCTCCTTACACGAGGCATCACAACAACGTTTCACCAGGCAACGCCGGTCAACTGCTGTTTGTGTATGAGAAATCGGTTGGAAACTTTCCTCATGGCAGCACGTTGTAGGTGTCGCCACCGGCGCCAACCTTGTGTCAATGCTCGGAAAAGCTAATCATTTGCATATCACAGCATCTTCTTCCTGTCGGTTAAATTTCGCGTCTGTAGCACGTCATCTACGTGGTGTAGCAATTTCAATGGCCAGTAGTGTATAATAAGAGATATGTCTTGCAATCTACGCTCTGTGTAACGTTATGAGTATGTAAGCGAGTTATTCGTTCGGCTATGGCTGGTACTGACAGGAGCTGATTCTGCTTGCTTGGCTGGGGTACCAGAGGCGGGACGAGGAAGCAGCACGACTGCCCCAGGCGAGAGCAGGGGCAGAGACAAGCAGTGCGTAGCCGGAAATCTGGAAAATCCCTAAGCTGAGTCTTTTGACGGCTGCCTTCGTGCAGGAGATGCTCCCAGAAATGGAGTAGTGTAACGCCATCTTAAACATGGCTAAGACACAGCTCTTTGAGATTCTACGATAAATCACAGTAATGTATTAACGCAAATCTGAAGACATCGACAGTCTCAGAAAAATGAGGTGCATTCAATGACACAACAATATTTCAATACATTTAATACCACAGAAGTTAATATTTCACAGTGAATAAACGTTTACACATTGAAGGAACAGATGAAGATGCAGTAGGCAAATTTCGCTTAGGAATAAGAAATGAGACAGGTGAACGACTAATTAGTTGCAGTGAAGAAAATTCATTAGCAGTGGTTAACACATTATTGGAACACTTCAAAAGGAGACGTTACACATGGGTATCAAATCTGAATAGGGAAAGATATCAGATGGAGTACATCCTGGTTTGAAGAATGCTAAAGCTTATCCAGGAGCGGATATAAATTCAGACCACAACCTAGTAATGGGAGAAATACAAGTGAAGTTGAAAACAGTCTGGAGAGGTAAAGCAAAGTAAAGACTAAACATAGAAAGGCATCAGATTTGGAGAACAGATTTATGGAAAAATATCAAAGAGATAGTGTTGATGAAAGTGTTAATGACAAGTGGATAAAAATGAGGGAAGGGCTCATGGACTCTGCCAAAGAAGTGCTAGGAATCAGAGTATCCCAAAGCACCAGGAAAGAATGGATAACAGAAAACATGTTGAAAAATATGGAAGAGCTGAAAAAGTGGAAAAGTGTAGAAACTCAAGAAGGCAAAAAGAGACACAGGAAACTGAATAATGCATTATGAAGAGAAACTGAAGAACCAAGAGAAAAATGAATGAAACAGAAATATGACGAAATAGAGGAAATGGAGAAAGAGGGAAAGCATGAAATGATTTATAGAATGGCTAGTGAGATAGTTTTTGAACGTAAAAGAAAGAGGAATAACATGGAAATAGAAAGAGTGGATGGTACTCTAGCAGAAGAACCACAGGAGGTTTTGAACAGACGGCAAGAATATATTGAATGTCTGTATAAGGGGGATGAAATGCAAAGGGAAATTAACGTTGAAGAGGAGCAATATGTGCCGGAAGATGGAAAGGGATTTACCATGATGGAAGCAGAAGTAGAAGAGGTGCTGAAGGAGATGAAGAATAGGAAGGCATGTGGAATAGATGATTTGCCAGCAGAACTGTTCAAGAGTCTGGGAAACAAGACAAGAAAAGAAATAGTCTACCTCTGTAACAAGATATATGACAAAGGGGAATGGCCTGAGGACTTCCTTGCAACAGTTATGATATCAATAGAGAAAAAGAGAAACACTAAAAAATATGAAGAGCACCGGACCATCAGTCTAATTTCTCATGCAGCCAAAGTCTTGCTGAGAGTGTTGAATAGAAGGCTATATGGAAAAGGCCTGGCAAATGTTTTGTCTGGAGTGTGACACTGTATGTGGCAGAAACATGGACGCTGAGACGAGAGGACGAAAAAAGGTTAGAAGCATTTGAGATGTGGATGTGGAGGGGAATGGAGAGCTGGATGGAAAGAGTAATGAAAGAGTATTGGAAAGGGTTGGTGAGAGAAGATGTCTGCTGGAGGTTGTAAGAGAAAGGAAAAAGAACTGGTTGCGACAATCATTGAGAAGGGAGTGCTTGCTAACAGGTGCTTTGGAAGGATTGGTTTGTGGGAGAAGACTGAGAGGAAGAAGGAGATACAAGATGACAGACGACATAAAGGGAAGAGGAAATTATGTAGACCTGAAGAGGATGGCAGAAGACCGGACAGCCTGGAGAACTACCATGTGAAAACTTGCCTTTTGGCAGGAAACTGATGATGATGATGATGATGACGATGATAAATGAACCTTTGAATTAACAACTTTTAATCACCTCATGCCATTTCAGCAAACGATATCTCAGATGATCGAATTAGACTACAGCTATCATCTCTGAAAGCTATGTATCAGTACCTACTTTATTTATTTATTTACAACGTCTTTTTTATCTGTGCAAATGTTTGTCAAAAAATTCGTATCCACCACACTCACACAGCAAATGGATACAGTATGAATACATCATACTTTGTCACACTTTTGTATTTATTGAATGAACATTTTACTATTTTGCTAGTAACTTTATTTAAATGCTAGTTGAAGGTGCTATTGAAAACCATGGTACGAGCAATCCTTTATTTGTTGTAATCTTTGTGCCTGATCTGATTGTGACCAAACGTTTATAACTTTTCTTTATTTAAATGTTCTTGTTATATCTTAGTTTAGTCTGGCAAGTGGCCATGTTGATTCAAATTACATCTGTACAACCTAAGGACGATGCAGTTTTTGTGGAGATACTCTTCAGGTAATGGAAAAGCAGAGAGTAGCGGAACACTATAGGCATCAAGTGGAGACTGCGACTTTTTGATTCAAGAGTTCAAGGGAGCGATTCGGGCACTTTTATGCTGACTTCTTGAAGAAGGCAGACCTGCCTGAGGTAACACGTGTGATTCAGTTGCATAAATAATTGATTCTGGGCGAGGAATGGCCAGTACAATACTGTAACTTCTAAAGAGACTTTATACTTCGAGAGATCTGAAGTTTCTCCAGAATAGAACTCTTTATTTCCTATTCGTTGTATCACATGTGTTAATTTGAGACTCATCATGTCTAACACTGAACTGTTGTGAGCTGTTGAATCTTTCATGTACTGCGATCATGAAATGAATGTAGTTTTTGATGACTATCTAGTCTGGGTATTTTGCTACCATTGTTGTATCACTCTCAACGTAACTTAACTACATTTGTTAAACGTATTTTCTGTCTGCATTTGAACTGAATATTGTAGGATCACTTCCTGTTTATTTGATATGTCCTTTCGTATATAAACATTATTCAGTATAATTGTCTGTCATCTACATCAGTTACAGAGGTTAGAACAGAACCCTTGTTGTTAAATTAATCGTATTACTTTTATCTTGTATTTCCATGTATTTCATTAATTCGCAATACTAGCTAATGTATAGACTATTTGAGTGCAGGATCACAGCTAAAGGCTATTATTTGCAGCAAATTAGCTGCGGGGCATGAAAGCAGATGTGTCCAGCTCAATCCTATGACTACATCGAACTATTCCGCAGAACCGTGCATAGACCAAGGGAGGAGCAATATCAGGCAAAGTCGCAACTGGTTTGTTTGTGTGGGATGCTGCTAGGCAGAGCAACTGCACAGCAGTAATCAGTAAGCACAATTGCATCTGAAATTGCAACTTCGTTGGAAAACACAAGTTTTGCAAATATAGAACCTCAATAAAAATCAATTGAATGACACCCTATGTTATGTATGATATGTTGTGGCTGTCAACCCAGTTCACGTCACATATATTTTTAAAACCTAACGGTCATATAGGAAAATGTGCATGGAAATTTTTGGCTTAGATTATAACTCAAAAAATTATGTGCTCAGGTGAGAAACTTCGTCTATGTAAATATTTATGCTTAAAGTTGTTGCGCTGGATCTTATTTGGGTTGTAGTAGATGGATATTACCCATCTAAGAATTATCACTATTGCTTACTGGTGTTTTATTAGAGATGAGTGATCCATTCCTGGACTGAGCAAAGAGGTAGATCCTTTCACAGAGTGGAAGGAAAAAGGAGCGATAGCTCTTCATATTCAAAAAGCCTCTACAGTAACGTAAGTGTGCAGGAGGAAACTTCTAGGACATGCTGCCGCAATAGCACTACTGAATTAGTCACTATGACGTAAGGTACACTGCAAAAAATACTCTATATGTAACGTGTTATGTATGTGCCTAAGTGCCTCACAGCTTTGACAAACTGTTGTTAGCCATGAACAGACGTTTTATTTCTACTTTCAATGTGAAAAGACACCTTGCAAAGAGCTGCCATGTGGCCCATTCGACACTTCACTGCAGGAGACAATGCTCTGGCAAGCAGAAGCACTTTGCTCCGCTACAGCTCCTGACTCAGCACGGAGCGATTCGCAGGCAGGCAACTTGTGAGCCACTTAGCTCTCGGCTCACTCACTGGTCTGGCTCCCAGCGCCTGATCTGATCGTTGCTCCCGGCTCTGCATGGTACGGATCGTGAGGTGGCTCAAGAGTCACTCTGCTCTTGGAGTTCTGGGCCCATCCACTGATTCACCTCACAGTGCTCTTGTTGGCTCATTCACTGATTCAGTGTGCAGTTTGACTTCAACCTGTGACTCACCACCCCTTATTCGAATTCAACTACATGTGATATTGTGCATTGTAACAGCATCATCTGTACATAGCATTATTAAATATTGCATGTACCGGGTGAGTTTTTTGCCTTGAGGGAATGAAATATCTCAAAAACTATGCACTGGATTAAAAAATGGGAAAATACACTCCTGGAAATGGAAAAAAGAACACATTGACACCAGTGTGTCAGACCCACCATACTTGCTCCGGACACTGCGAGAGGGCTGTACAAGCAATGATCACACGCACGGCACAGCGGACACACCAGGAACCGCCGTCGAATGGCGCTAGCTGCGCAGCATTTGTGCACCGCCGCCATCAATGTCAGCCAGTTTGCCGTGGCATACGGAGCTCCATCGCAGTCTTTAACACTGGTAGCATGCCGCGACAGCGTGGACGTGAACCGTATGTGCAGGTGACGGACTTTGAGCGAGGGCGTATAGTGGGCATGCGGGAGGCCGGGTGGACGTACCGCCGAATTGCTCAACACGTGGGGCGTGAGGTCTCCACAGTACATCGATGTTGTCGCCAGTGGTCGGCGGAAGGTGCACGTGCCCGTCGACCTGGGACCGGACCGCAGCGATGCACGGATGCACGCCAAGACCG
The DNA here is from genome assembly GCF_023864345.2 of Schistocerca serialis cubense. NCBI lineage: Eukaryota > Metazoa > Arthropoda > Insecta > Orthoptera > Acrididae > Schistocerca > Schistocerca serialis. Next base: position 47,324,085 of record NC_064646.1, on the reverse strand, counting down.
TAGGATCCTACGCAGTGCCGTAGGGGACCGCACCGCCACTTCCCAGCAAATTAGGGACACTGTTGCTCCTGGGGTATCGGCGAGGACCATTCGCAACCGTCTCCATGAAGCTGGGCTACGGTCCCGCACACCGTTAGGCCGTCTTCCGCTCACGCCCCAACATCGTGCAGCCCGCCTCCAGTGGTGTCGCGACAGGCGTGAATGGAGGGACGAATGGAGACGTGTCGTCTTCAGCGATGAGAGTCTCCTCTGCCTTGGTGCCAATGATGGTCGTATGCGTGTTTGGCGCCGTGCAGGTGAGCGCCACAATCAGGACTGCATACGACCGAGGCACACAGGGCCAACACCCGGCATCATGGTGTGGGGAGCGATCTCCTACACTGGCCGTACACCACTGGTGATCGCCGAGGGGACACTGAATAGTGCACGGTACATCCAAACCGTCATCGAACCCATCGTTCTACCATTCCTAGACCGGCAAGGGAACTTGCTGTTCCAACAGGACAGTGCACGTCCGCATGTATCCCGTGCCACCCAACGTGCTCTAGAAGGTGTAAGTCAACTACCCTGGCCAGCAAGATCTCCGGATCTGTCCCCCATTGAGCATGTTTGGGACTGGATGAAGCGTCGTCTCACGCGGTCTGCACGTCCAGCACGAACGCTGGTCCAACTGAGGCGCCAGGTGGAAATGGCATGGCAAGCCGTTCCACAGGACTACATCCAGCATCTCTACGATCGTCTCCATGGGAGAATAGCAGCCTGCATTGCTGCGAAAGGTGGATATACACTGTACTAGTGCCGACATTGTGCATGCTCTGTTGCCTGTGTCTATGGCCTGTGGTTCTGTCAGTGTGATCATGTGATGTATCTGACCCCAGGAATGTGTCAATCAAGTTTCCCCTTCCTGGGACAATGAATTCACGGTATTCTTATTTCAATTTCCAGGAGTGTACATATTCAATAGTTGTAAAAATGACCAACCCTCCCTACCTCCAGGTGATCGGGCAAGATTAACTTTGAAATTTTAAATACGAGCATCACATTTTTATTATAGAACCGGATTCTATGAGAAAAACAAGTAACTTTTATTTGTTACACTTTTGTCATTGTGTCATAGATGGCACTGTAATCGACAAATAACACAATTGAGTTCCAGAACTACATGATCTCGAGACGAATGCATTGAATCAACAAAAGAAAACCAGATATCATCCGTAATCGTGAAAAAAAGTTGATGTATGTCCTCTCCCCTACAGGAAGCTCGTTTGAGGTGTCCTCTTACCTCTTACCAACAGAGTTCTTTTTTCTAAGAATTATTTCACAGTAAGTGCTCAACAATGTCGATGCACTTGTTTATCCACACACGGTTTGATCGGACACAATCTGATGAAATCTACTGACATGCACTGGTGATACGCTATATCATGTTTTCACAGTTTGTTGGCCCCAGAAACAAAAGACAGGTGAACAATGATCTGGTGATCTTGCAGGTCAAGACATTGGACCGTCTTTTCCGATACACTGATGACTGTACACGTGGCTAATACTTCTTGAGCTGCTAGAGTATAACGTACTGAGCGACCATCATGTTGAAACCACATTGTTTGTCTCACGTCAAAAGGGATGTCTTCAAGCAATACTAGATTATCGTTGTCCAAATGTCGTTCGACATTTATCATTGAAAGTGCTATCAATTATTCCACACCAAACATTTACATTCCACGAACTCTGATGTTCAGCTTGGCAGGGTTTTTCACATTCCAATAATGCATGTTGTTTAGATTAGTCATACTGTGGTTCGTGGAGGTCGACTCACCAGAGAACAATACTCGAGCAAAAAATGGGGATCTCTCTGCATTTTCTGAAGTGATCACTGGAAAGAAGTTACTCGCTTCTGGAAATCATTGCCATGAAATTCTTGATGGAGAGAAGTACGAAACGGATGAAATTTTCTATGTTTCGAAATTCGGCATACGGTAGTCTGAATAACTGCCGAATGCTAATGAGGGAATTATGATCCACTACTGCTAATATCGCAGTTTTATTATTCTGTCCAGCAACTGTTCTTCGATGGTTACTTTGTCATCGTTGTATAATTCCCTCGTTGGTGAAATGTCGAATAAGCTGACAAAAAGACGAGTGTGATCGACAATCCTGCCATTTTCTCCATAAATGTAAACTATTTCAGTTTTTTCTTCTATCGCAACAGCCTGCGTTCTAACTAATAACGCAGTCAGGTTATGAAGGAACGTATTTAATAAATTAGGGACGACATGCACGAGTGCAATCAAGTCAGATAATGAATGAATGAATCTTTCGAAATACCTATATGGAGAAAACTGCAAAACACTGAGTCATTAGCAACATGTATCTCTTACTTTTGTCTTTGATCGAATGCATTTTTCTCGAGATAATACTGTTTTGGAATTAAATTATGTTATTTTTCGATCGTCAGATAGCATTTTTAAAAATATTGGATACGAATATTTCCGTTTTTTAATTCGTTGAGACATACTGTTACCTCAAGATAAAAATGCACAGTGAATGTTAGCGAATTTATACGTTATAGAACACCCTGCGAGCATATCTGTTCTCATTTTAAATTTTGTCGTTGTAAAAGTGTATTTACATTTTTCTATATAATGTATTTTTAAATTCTGCAGGATATAATTCAACTATGTCTCCTTCGCACAATAGAGTTTCAGATGATATGTTGTACCATTTTACCAAACTGGATAGAAAGAGAAAAATTCCGTTACTACTAGCAATAGCTTCATGTTCTTCTGGCTGCTCATCAAACTTGAACTCAAGTCTAAAATTCAAGCACCCGACATTACATCTGCAACGATGTGGGTCAGGAATCCCATCAAAATGGTGATCAACCAGTGATTCTTCTCAAAAAATTCGAGAAATTGTTTCTCGCTGGTTACGCCAGTCGTTGTCTGCTACCATTTCAGATAAAGCCTTCAATCCAGGAAATTAAAGCAAGCCTCAATCTGTTTCCAGCCCGACATTTTGATTCCAATCAGTACCTGATTTGTAATACCGTCACCCCCAACCGATTTTTGTTTGTGACAACACGAAAGTAAATCTCTCAATGCTATAATGAAGATAAAATTACATAAAATATTAATTCCTTTTACTGTGGGCCAACAGCTTGTATATATTTTTTTGATGTTACATCCACTTTTAGCTGTTACTGGTTTCATTTCACTATTGCAGTTCCTACATTTGTACCACTTTCAAAGATCTACAAAGCACAAATAGCGTAATGACAAAAACAGTGAGCTCAACAGTATGTGCAACCAATTTTTACCGTTTTTTAACATTCATATACTTACGAGATTTAGTGCTTTGACACGAAAGTAGGTTAGAAACAACATTATTATAGGACTGCGTTAGTTTTGATGGTAATATAGCCATTGGTTGTTACTTACAACAATAACGGATTTATTATTGATGGCCAACAATAGGTGGTGTAGATAAGATTCAATTAAAGTTGTAGTTTCTAGAGTGCATCTAATCTGAAAAAGACATACTGCTCAAAATATTTGAAATTGGGTAAAGGATGTTATGACAAAATATAATTTCAAGTTTAAAATCACTGTGCTAATAATGGACAATATTTAAAATATGAAGTCAGCTCCCATGCTTCTGAACCTTCCATATGTCCCATATTTTGCACATTCTTTACATCATATTATTGAAGACTAAATACAAAAATTAATAGAGAAAACTGTTGATGAGCTAAAAAAAAGCAGGTATGTTTTTCAGTATACCTTCTTTTGCCTTAAGAAAACTTGCTGAAATACAAGGAAATTAAAAGAAAGACCAATCAACAACCAGTTACCACCTTAAGGCTGGGTTTGTACAATTTGGAAGGTTTTCGATGACACCATCAGACATTCTCGTAGAAGTCACGAACCGGTACCTGCAGCGATTGTCAAACTAGACATATATTGTTACATATACATATACGAGACTCGAAGTACCGTTTACAGTACAGTACAGGCAGTAACTGCCTGAAATGTTCCATTACTCTGCTTTCTTTCCCGCAAGCAGTTCGTGCACTCCTCATGCCGAGTCGCTGTTTTCGTAGCCATCCTGTTCGTTATCCTCAACGGTCTCTGAGTAGATACCCTATGTTCTTCCCCGAATTTTTCATGGTCTCCTAGATAGTTTCGTATTCCTCTGTCTAGCTAATCTCAGCATAGTGAGTCGCTTGTGGCATTAAGTGCCGAATAAATCATCAGTCACCATGATTTCCATTCCGCGTGCTACTCACTTTCCATTCGTGCAGAGTCGACAAGATTTGCAAACTTCATTTCCTTACAAACAGATACGACTCACGTATGTAATAGATGGCTTGAATCACTTGTTTGAGAACCGTATGCCTCCAACATCACATACTTCGACATACCTATCGTTTTTACATATTTTTCAGTTCGTTTATAAAATTAAATTGTGATCTTTACAGACGAATGGAAAAACTGGTAGAAGCCGACCTTGGGAAAGATCAGTTTGGATTCCGTACAAATGTTGGAACACGTACCGCAATACTGACCCTACGAGTTACCTTAGAAGATAGATTAAGGAAAGGCAAACTTACGTTTCTAGCATTTGTAGACTTAGAGGAAGCTTTTGACAATGTTGACTGGAATACTCTCTTTCAAATTCTGAAGGTGGCAGGGGTAAAATTCAGGGAGCGAAGGGCTATTTACAATTTGTAGAAAAAGCAGATGGCAGTTATAAGAGTCGAGGGACATGAAAGGGAAGCAGTGGTTGGGAAGGGAGTGAGACAGGGTTGTAGCCTCTCCCAGATGCTATTCAATCTTTATATTGAGCAAGCAGTAAAGGAAACAAAAGAAAAGTTTGGAGTAGGCATTAAAATCCATGGAGATGTAATAAAAACTTTGAGGTTCGCCGATGACATTGTAATTCTGTCAGAGACAGCAAAGGACTTGGAAGAACAGTTGAACGGAATGGACAGTGTCTTGAAAGGAGGGTATAAGATGGACATCAACAAAAGCAAAACGAGGATAATGGAATGTAGTCGAATTAAATCGGATTCCGTACAAATTGGATGCTGAGGGAATTAGATTAGGAAATGAGACACTTAAAGAAGTAAAGAAGTTTTGCTATTTGGGGAGCAAAATAACTGATGACGGTCGAAGTAGAGAGGATATAAAATGCAGACTGGCAATGGCAAGGAAAGCGTTTCTGAAGAAGAGAAATTTTTTAACATCGAGTATAGATTTAAGTGTCAGGAAGTCGTTTCTGAAAGTATTTGTATGGAGTGTAGCCATGTATGGAAGTGAAACGTGGACGATAAATAGTTTAGACAAGAAGAGAATAGAAGCTTTCGAAATGTGGTGCTACAGATGATAGGTAGATCACATAACTAATGAGGAGGTACTGAGTAGAATTGGGGAGAAGAGGAGTTTGTGGCACAATTTGATCAGAAGAAGGGATCGGTTGGTAGGACATGTTCTGAGGTATCAAGGGATCACAAATTTAGCATTGGAGGGCAGTGTGGAGGGTATAAATCGAAGAGGGAGGCCTCGCGTCTGCCGAGTTCTGTTGGCAAGCGGGGTGCACTCAGCCCTTGTGAGGTCAATTGAGGAGCTGCTTGATTGAGAAGTAGGGGCTCCGGTCACGAAAACTAACAACTATCGGGGGAGAGAGCTGTGCTGACCACATGCCCCTCCATGTCCCTATCCATTGACACCTATCGACTGAGGATGACACAGCGGTGAATTGGTGCCATCGGACCTTCTGAACCCGTTCGGGAGGAGATTTATACTCTTCGCATCAGTTCACATTAGCGGTAATTTAGTACATTTTTCGCTATGTGGTGCAAGCATCATTGAAGAGGAAGAAGCAAACAGATATTTCTTTTTTATATTTTTTGAGAGAAGAATCAGAAAACAAATCAAAGTGTACTCCACGCCGACAATCATATTCGTTCACAGGAAAGTCCACAATAAATTTGAATAAAAAAAATTGCTATTTTATTGTCATAGGAGCTGCAAAACCACTTGCTTCTATCTACCATTTGCCTTGTCTTTGCGGGCATTCAGAATGATGATGAAATGGTGATGGCCCTCAACAACGTACTCTCAGACTCAGAGCTGAAATATTAAAAGTTTTGGCTGGTTTCGTTGCCTATGGGCTGGTATACGTAGTTACTGCATTACAGGCCAAATACTGCTGAGTGTACAGTATACAATAGACACATGAATGGAATGGTCGAAGGTTCCTACCATTCGGCAATTGCGAATTTAGAACGTAACAAAGACGTTTATAAATGAAAGATTGTAATTAAATAAAATCTGTAGGTACTCTCTTAACGACTTTAAATGATGAGTACGACAGTGGAAGTACTTTTGAGAATGCGATGTATCTCTGCAAAACACTTATTGGTGTCGATGCTCCAGCAATTAAATAAAATTCATGTTGAATAACAGGGAAACAATAGGTTCCTACTGCACGTAATTTGTTATGAACAACAACATAGCTCGCGAGATATTCACTTCCAAACGCGTACTACGTCTTCACTGCAGAAGCGACGGAAATCTCACAAGTACACAAGTCGCCACTCGGAAATGTTTTCATCTCTCTCGATCACGCGCAAGCTGCTCCACTCCAAGTCTTTGCGACGACTCTGTGTCCGTCGCCGTACTGTCCCAGACTCTCCGCGTCCTGTGCGACTGTCCCTCACGCCCCACCGTCCAGAACAGCCGTGTCGTCTCTCGAAACGATGCTCCTTCCCCACTTCCATACAGTCTCTCCACTGCTGCCCCTCTTCAGGAATCACACGTTTATGGTTCATTTGGGGGGGGGGGGGGGGGCAGTGAATGTAACGACTGTTTAAGTTAGGTTCTTGAAACGTGTCGTTTTTGGAACGATCGCTGTGATTGGCTAGAGCGCTCTCGCCCTGTCTCCAAGCCAAGACACACTCACAAACATAATGAAACACATTCGAAATACTGGATTTACGTTTAAATAACTTGAAATGAAATAGATATTCCTACGGCTGGACCATAAACAGGCTCTAACACACATTATTAAATACATAAACAATTAAATAAACATATATCAAAAGAATAGAAACAATGTTGGCCTGTTGCCTAATGTCTCTGTGCTTCCTAAACACAGTGAGTAATTGACCAATTTCTTCATGAATAGTATATCTCGGATATAAACAAAGACATAGACGAATAAATATATTTATAAGCATGCTGCCACCGTTTTTTCGTATCGCTGTGGAGTTCTTATGGCCTGACGCCATCGATAGTAATCGGCCACTTTGACCTCCAATAACTCATGTACTATTCAAGTTACATGCCTGTAATTTATACCAATTTAGGTTTACACTAATAGCTTCCTAAAGACACGTCGATCGACAAAATAGGATGAACCGTTTAGCTTTTGGAAATTCGTTGCTGGGTGTTACTTGTATAATTTATTGTCAGATACTAAACTTTAAACAAATAAAGATATTGAAAATCTGATTACACCATCAGAATCGTCGTGCAAATAATGGTAATGTACATGTTTCTTTTTGAGGTATCATGATTCATCTTGCTACTATTAATTGCTATAGGAACTGTGAAATGTTTGCCATTAAGGTTTCACAAATTCCGCCATGTTTGGCAGTCCCGGCGTGTCTCCTTCATCGACACAGCGTCACCGCGGAATTCCCAGCCACGCGGCTGGACCACGAGCTGCAGCTAGCCATCTCGCACACCTAGCGTCCCGCACCACGTGGTCGCTGACGGGCCCCGGCTTGCCGAGCAGCCCGTGTGGCCACGCCCACTCCGAACTCTGAATATTCTCAGGGCGCCACAACCCGCCCGTTACCTCACATCTTCGAGTCAACAGTGTAAATATGCTCAGGAAAATTATATCCCTCCATTTATTGTGGAGTCTGAAAGCCCTTCTATGATAATGTGAAGGCGGACAAACCTTTCAGGGTATGTGAAAGTACCTGTGAACGTTGAAAGAGAAAAGAAAACCTACTTATTAGTCCTGAAACTAATTATCAAAGTCCTAAAACTGATTACCAAATACCTCCGGCCTTTTTCTGGTGTAGAAGTTTCAGGATTTACTGAAACAGTACTTTAGCAGGAAACAAATCACACAACTGGTAGGGATATTAGGGGGGTACTCTTTTCCTTGGTGCTCTTCAATGCACCAGCGGCTAGAAACAGCAGTTTTTTTGTCGCTGCCAACCTATGATACTAAAAGTACCGCTTTCGACAGTTTACCTTTAGAAATATGAAATCGTATGTGACATATAAAAATAAACCACGATATCTGATATGACAAAATAGCTGTTAAGTGTATAGCTACACAGGTGTGCAAAACTGAAAGATGAAAGTAACTTTCGCATATGTGTCACTGCCAAGAAACGTAGCTCGATGTATGTTCTACCGTACATAGGAAGAACTGCTGTAGTGTAGTACAGAAGGTAAGTGAAACAAATACGCAATGAGACCAACAGTAATGACTCTTGTACCCAAGACAATAATCACACGGAACTCACAGCGATTCATGGTGGTCCTCAGGACAGTAGAAAAGGTGGGACATGGCTCTTACCTAACAGGGTGTTTGATCACTTCGGACGCCAGTGTTCTCCAACGCGCCCCCACGTTGGCCGCAGGGGTTCCACCCCTCTACCAGCGCGACTGACACCTGCAGAGGGGTCGCTGGTGCAGGTGGATGTGCAGTAGGTCTCCCCAATCTGTGCCACGAGTGCTCAATGGAATTTAGGTCGAGGTATGGGACAGGTCGGTCCATTGACCTCAGTTTCGGTATTTTGCAAAAAAATGATTTCTTGTTGTAAGTTTTATGACAAGTTTCTAAAAATCTAAACTTGCGATTTTTTGCGGATAGAGCGGGGTGAGGGGGGGGGGGGGAGGGTGAGGAGGGTGGGAAGAGGATCTTGTGTGCTGAATGGGTTCGTACAGGCACCTAAAAATTTAGAAATTAAACGCTCGCCTGGACCAGCTCTCAGGCAAGCACTGAAAACTATTCTGTGCGAAACTTAGCTGGCAACTTTCTGGACCGCGCAGGATTAGCCGAGCGGTCTTGGGCGCTGCAGTCATGGACTGTGGGGCTGGTCCCGTCGGAGGTTCGAGTCCTCCCTCGGGGATGGGTGTGCGTGTTTGTTCTTAGGATAATTTAGGTTAAGTAGTGTGTAAGCTTAGGGACTGATGACCTTAGCAGTTAAGTCCCATAAAATTTCACACACATTTAAACATTTTCAACTCCCTGGAATTTTTTATCGCATTCAAGATCCGTAGTTTTCATGTAACTTTAATCTCTGAAAGTTAGCAGAGAACTATGGTAATTGGTGCATGTAAAAATATGAACTTTATGAAATAATTCTTACTGGTTGAGTCACATTTTACAAACAAGTATTAGCAGGATACGTTTCGGCAACATGCTGCCATCATCACTACCGTTACATTTACATGTGCATTAGATTAATCTGAACTGCGATGAGGATTATTTGCTGGGTGTACCAGCGAGGTGATGTTCCGAAATTTGACCCTATAGAGAAAGACTCTTGTTTTTTTTTTTTTGTGTACAGCTTGTTGCTGCATGACGATATGGTTTCATTAATGTATTTACTTGCTTTTTTTGCGGAAATTGTTTGTCTGGCACAGTGAACGCAGTAATAAACACATCATCATCATATGGTACTTTCACATTGAGATGTTTACATTCCAAAGACTTATCTGCTCAGAAAAACTTATTTCAGTTGCTAAGTCAGTAAAAACAATAAAAATACAGTCTTTTTAATACAATTATATTTATGTCATGGCACATATTTAAATAGCGTAATTATCTGGCATTTATTGGTTAATCAGTGATGCTGAGATAACATTTTTTTTTCCTCTTTCATTTCAGTGTTACAGCCAGCAAATGATCTTCATCAAACTTCAGACTAATGTAACCGAAATGCGTCCGATGTTTGGAGCATGATGGGGAAACTCGTCCAGTTAAGAAACATAAGTAAAAAGTGACGGAGACAGCTAAAAAATATTTCAATAATTTATAATACAGATCACAACCAGTTCCATACAAAATGGATAAATGTAATTAAAAATAAATGTTTCTAATAAAATGTTCTATTGGGAGGGGGCAGCATGGCCCCCATGAGATTCTCTCCCCCCCCTTCTCCCCCCCTCCCCCCCCCCCCCCCGGGCCGTTTGCCTTCTATCTGTACCTGCGTGAGAAGTGGATCTCCACGGGTGAAGGAAGCTTTTTGCAGTAAAAGAGGTCTTCTAGAACCAGGTGTTGTTACGGAAATTTCCTAAATGTAGTATACATCTGGAAGACGGCACTGTATGGAAGTTTGAGGCGCCGTATCACGGACTGCACGACCCCTCCCGCTGGAGGTTCGAGTCCTCTATCGGGTGTGGGCGTGTGTGTTGTTCTTAGCATAAGTTTAAGTAGTGTGTAAGTCTAGGGACCGATGATCTGCGCAGTTTAGTCCCTTAGCAATTCACACACACACACACACACACACACACACACACACACACACACAACACACATCCCCAGGTTCCAATGCCATACATATGAGGTGTTTTACTGGCCAGGATGGGTGGTGGTGTGAGAGTGAGGTTGTCAGGAGGACCAGGTGATCAGCATTCGAACACAGTCCGTTGATTTACTTAACTTTATTCAAATCATGTTACATACGTACTCTGTACCGGTCGACGTCCCTGCAGCCTACTGACTCGTACCCAACACACAAGCCCAATGCGGAAGTCGGGTGGCTGACGACACCAACACAACAGACACACCCGAGCCCCGGCCAGTACAAAGACCCACTTTTATTCCGAGTGGACAGCTCACTCGCGAGGGCGGCGACCTGGAAGTGCGTACTCAGCAGGGACGGAAACATGCGTTCCGCACTGGAGGGTGAACGATGGCTTGCCTACTTCCTCGTTTCCTTACACCACCCTCTCCAATAAAAATTAACTACCAGGTGACTCATCAAACCAATTCTCTACCGAATAATTCCTAATAATGGTGCACTTCATTCGCAGATGGTGCCAAGTCCAGTATAATGTCAGTGCGGTAACACATTTGGGTTCAGAGCGGGTTTAGTACAAAAAAACCAGAGGTCTGACAGCATCTGCGATTATCCTGTGTCCAAAATACTCTACTCCATGTACAGCAAAAAGACATTTTGACGTTGACAAGGAAAGATTTGCGTAGCCCAGTGTCTCAAATAAAGCATGCAATCCTTCAGCGTGCTGTTGCATGTCTCGGCTGAAAATGTTGTAAATGAGGTAAACCGTACACCGAGTGGAGGTCAGTCCTCTAAAACAGTATCCATCAAGCGTTGGAGTGTTGCTGGCGCATTCCGAAGACCGAAAGGACGGTGGTTATACTTCTACATGCCAGTAGGTGTAATAAATTATGTTTTAGCCCGATCGTCTAGATGTAGAGTCAGTTGACTGTACCCACTGTTTAGGTCACAAACAGAGAAGATTTTACATGAACCAAGATAATCCAGTGACTGTACAAGATCCGGTAATGGATGAATGTCTGGTAGCATTGCAGCATTCAGGTTCCAGTAATCAACACAAAATCGAAACTTCTCCCGTAGGCGATTCCTTCTTCACGGTTACGTTGGGCGATGACCAGGGTGGATCTGGCGGTTTTCTAGTTTCAATGAACCCGGCTTTGAGTCGTTCTTTAATCATCTCGTCGACTAAGGCTGTTGGCTATAGAGAATTCTGTATGACCGTTGAGCGATGGGTACTATTCCTCCTGTATGTATCCTGTCTTGAACTAACGGAGTTGCTGGAAGATTACCCCGCTCACGGAAAAGATCAGAGTAGCTAAGTAACACTGGTGAAATTATTTCCCGATCCTCCGGCGATAAGTGGTTTAATTTAGTAACCAGTTCTCGTTCGATTGATCCACGTGCTTCGTCAGTTGCCTCTTTTATACTGACATGCAGGGGACAATAAGTTATTGCATGTAAGTCATTATCCTTGGTAAGGACTTCTATCACGTCTTGTAGATCTGTGTTCGATACTGTTGCCACAATAATTACGCGTGGTAATTCTGGTCTTGCTTTATTCATGTTAACAATGCTTACTGGAACACGTAATTTTCCACTTTGTTCGTCCTTAATGACACTGAACGTTCTTGCTAAATAGCAATGCCACTGGTGTAGCAAGTCGCCTTTACTGATGGCTCTGTTAAGAACAGACTGCTTCCCTGGCACTTCGATACCTTCACGTCGTCGATATATAGCGTTTTGTGTCTACAGGGGCATGCGCTCATTTTCCATCAGATGTACGACGACTCGGAACGGTATATTTAGGTCGCTACTCGGTTTGCGCGTTACCTCAGCAGCACCGACATTCCTTTGAGTATGACTCTTGGATTTACCATTGCAGTCATAATCATTCTGACCGAATGAGATTTCTCTTTCTGCTTCATCGATCTGAGCGTGGTTAGCTGACATGAAATCCAACCCTAGCATCATTTCTTAGCGTTCCTCTCTGCTTCTTACCACTTGCAGTTCGGCCTCATATTCATCTTGCCCTATCACGAAATTAAACTAAACTTCTCCGTAAGTCTACACCCGGCTACTATTTGACTCTCTAATGGTGTAGCTCGGCTGCCCCCAGCTTCTTTCCTTAACTGCATGGCACCACTCAGAGAAATTAGAGCCCTTGTATCAACTAGAAAACGGACACTCTGTTCGCGGTAAATCGCGTTATCAAGCAGACCTTCTGAACTGTCATTCGTGGAGCTGACAGCAACTCCTGCTTCTTGGGGACGGAGGCAGTGGTGGCCGTTCCGCCCCCTCTATCGTTTAACGTACTCCACGCATTCGTTTCTGTACAAGTCCGCGTTATTAGCCTTTCCTTCCACACAAAAACATTGAATCTCTTTCCTGCTAGTATTTGTAGTCTGTTGCCCATGCCCATGATAACTGGTTTCTGAGCAAGCTTCGAACACACATCTGCTTTGCGGTCCGTTTGTGACCCCATAGCTTCTCCACAAATAGAACTGCCGTTTGTATGGAAATGCCTTGCAAAGTGCTGACATAGCTGCACGACCGACTTCGCCCTTTAGCCCGTTCAAATATGTACCTGATGCACTTTGTCCGACTTCAAACAATTTTGCCTCATTTTGCGAGTCGTTTTCAATGAGCTCATACGTGTTAACAATATACTTTCATAACACTATCGGCAAAACGCGATTCTCTGTCCGATATACGCATGCCGTGGAGCTATTACCTGCAAAAACTTGCTGTATTCTTCCTCTTGTACCATCGCACAAGTGTCTGCTTAGAAACATCGTAGGTAGTTGCTCAGTAACAAAATCGAAAACATGATCTTGGATTCAAAATTTTGCCGCTGTTACTTTACCCGAATCACTCCACGATTATGAAGCTGCTACGTTTTCCAGTTTATCTAAGAAACATGTGAACATCCTCATCAAACTTCCCATGAAAGACTGGAACTGTTGGGATCAAAGAAAAATTTTTAACTACAATTGAATCCATTGTGCTTGCAACGGCTCTATTCCGAGGGCTGCTATTTAGTTGAGCTACTTCCTTCTACCTCCTGCATCTCTTTTTAATTGATGAAATTCTGCGCGAAACTGTGCTATAGCAGTCTGCGAATCCGCAACTTGATTAACCCAGTCACTATGTTGATTAAAAAAAAATGCCATCATTACCTTTTGCATACACGCCAAGCATAACCATTATCTGCTGCAATGCTACCTTAGTGCTATGCCTCGTCGCACTGCGTCGCCCGAAGGGATACTGTCCGACTCAATGTAACACTGTTTACACACTAAGTCGTAAGTGCTTGCTAATTTGATGAGGGGTCGTAATTATCATTCCCTTATTATTGCATAGTATTCTTGATGACGTTAAATCCTATCACTATTGTACTTTACGCCGTCACATTCTTTTCACAGTCTTACTGTGGCCTAACCTTCGGTGATAGGTACACAGGCAGAGATGATGATTATCTGTACACAATTATCACTTGGACGAGCGTGTACGTAACCGACACGACGTGGGTGATTGTTGATGATGCGGAAACGGAATGGTCGAACGAAAGTTCTTTTGCTCGTCACGTACACACAGATGTCTGGTACCAGTCCTTCTTCGCACTCATATAACACTGTACATAAAAGTTAATTTACAGTTCACAGCTCTCATTTGTACTAGTGTGCGCGTAACTGTCTCGACGCGGCTTATTGTTGATGATGCGGAAACGCGATGACCGAACGCATGTTCTCACGCTCGCTCCCAGACACTGGCATTTGATTTGTCTCCTTTGTGATAGACTATTATACTGATTCACATTAGTTTCATTCTGGAAGGCCGAATACGACGCGGATGATTGATGTTGTACGGTGCGACACGCAAACGGGTGGATACTCAAATACGTTATCGGCGGCACCGCTCACACTTAATTACTTTTCACTGAATCCACTTCCATATCTCATTACTTCACGATAATACTACTTGCAGCCACACTTGAACTCCATAATAATGCCTTTCCCGTGCAGAGCTATCCACGACACAACATAGCAGCTCTGTGTCCCGTGCTCGACTCTGCAATGCAGCAGCTCGCAAAGAAACTCTGCAACCAAGACAATACGCTTAGAGGAAGAATGGTGTCTTTTTTGTGCTGGTTCCACCTACAGATACAGAAAACGAGCCGGCCGGGGTGGCCGAGTGGTTCTAGGCACTACAGTCTGGAATGCGCGACCGCTACGATCGCAGGTTCGAATCTTGCCTCGGACATGGATGTGTGTGCTGTCCTTAGGTTAGTTAGGTTTAAGTAGTTCTAAGTTCTAGGGCACCGATGACCTCAGAACTTAAGTCCCACAGTGCTCAGAGCCATTTGAACCATTTTGAACAGAAACCGAACATTCGCGAACAATGCCAATCACCGATGCACCGTAATGCTAGACTGTGGGTTTTCTTCTCTCCCCAGGAAAGGAATTCCAGAGGATCCTACTTCTGACACCATTCTATAAGGCGTTTTACTGGACAGGATGGGTGGCGGTGTGGGCGTGAGACTCTTAGGGCGAGCAGGTGATCAGCATTCGAGCACTGTCCGTAGATTTACTTAAATTTATTCAGATCGTGTTACATACATACTCCATAGCGGTCAGCGTCCGGTAGAAAGAGCCACTTTTACTCGTCATAGATGGCTGCTGAATCGCGCGGACGACGACTCGACAATGTGGGCTCAAAGGGGACGGAAACGTGCGTTTCGTGCTGGAGGGTGATCGATCTCTTACCTACTTCCTCGTTCCCTTACATACGCTCATCTCATTCTACCCTGACGTCTAGGACATCCATAGGCGACGATTATCACCTTAGTAAGTCGTTATTAATTTAAAAATAGGCATTGTGATTGAAACCGTTTTGTTCATTCAAAATTTGATTTCGATCTTGCTTTTTTGACTGTAAATTTAGGGTTCCTCTACGACGTAGAGGAACCGTCCCTTTTTAGCCCTGTCTCGATATGCAAATTCTGATCAGTATTCGTGACAGTTTCAGCCATATGTGACAGAAGAACCAGATGCCAGTTGTTGGCAATTGCCGAGCGGATTGCAAGAATAACGTGAGTTCTACCAAACCACTGTTTTATTGAAACTTCCTGGCAGATTAAAACTGTGTGCCCGACCGAGACTCGAACTCGGGACCTTTGCCTTTCGCGGGCAAGTGCTCTACCAACTTTTTTCTTTTTTGTAATCTCATTTTTGGTCGTTATAGTTAGTTGCAATTGTTCGTGGCGGACGTCCCCTGACGCCCATTGAAGTTCGTTATTGATCCATTAACTCAGTTTTATTTTTATTACAGAGGGCAGCTAACCCTCTGACCGAACACGATGAGCTACCGTGCCGGCTGACCAACTGAGCTACCGAAGCACGACTCACTCCTGGTCCTCAGAGCTTTACTTCTGCCAGTACCTCGTCTCTTACCTTCCAAACTTTACAGAAGCTCTCCTGCGAACCTTGCAGTTCTGCAAGGTGTGCCGGCACGGTAGCTCAGCGTGTTCGGTCAGACAGCCGGTTGGCCTCTGTAATAATAAACTGAGTGGAAGGCTCAACCACCGAACTTGAACAGGATGTCTTGCGACGTCTGCAACGACCAAACACAGCGATCAATAACGAAAAAAAAAAAAAAAAGACGGTAGAGCACTTGCCCGCGTGAAAGGCAAAGGTCCCAAGTTCGAGTCTCGGCCGGGCACACACTTTTAATCTGCCAGAAAGTTTCATATCAGCGCACACTCCGCTGCAGAGTGAAAATCTCACACTCTTTTATTCTGTGACTTAATACCCAAATTTTGCTAATAAGTTGGGCAAGTTATTTTTGTAACTGAAGCAATCAGCGTTGTGTTTCTTAGAGCACTTGTTGATCAGTTATTTTACTTTTATATTCAGATCTTAGGATGATGTATATTGAATCGAAACCGGTCACTTAAAAAATGTAAGCAACCAAGATGGACAGTAAAAAATCTGTTTTACAACCAGCGATTGCTGTTTTTCTCCGAGGATGCTGTCAGTTTTTGTAAAATTAGACGGGTAGATAAGTGAAGAAAGAGTAACTCTTTCGGCTTTCCCGGCGAGATCTTGACATGTGGAATAATCGGGTCTACTGCCGGATGTTTGTGTCGCTCTGTCACAATATTTCGGCCACGTAACTCGTTGCCTTCTTCAGGTGCTACCTGAGACTGCCCTATTGGAGGATCTTGTCCAGTATTTATGACCAGAGGGCGCTGGGCGCTCTGTTTGTCGTCCGCGCCCGCCTGGCGCTGCCTGTAAGGTGTTGCCTGTCTGAACGGCAGTCTCAGGTAGCACCTGAAGAAGGCAACGAGTTACGTGGCCGAAATATTGTGACAGAGCGACACAAACATCCGGCAGTAGACCCGATTATTCCACGTGTGAAGAAAGAGTAATTGAAGAAAGAATTCTGCGCAAGAACCGTACTAGTAGAAGGGACAGGCTAGTAGGATGTCTTCTGTAGCATCTTGGAATACTTATCTTGATGCTGGAAGTGGCAGTAAACGGGGAAGATATTAGAGTCAGAATACCCAAAACAAGTTATACAGGGGGATCAGAAACAGTCTAAAAAGGTTGTAAAAGTATTGCAGGGTAAGTTGAGCTGAGAAATATTTGTTAAGAAAAAAAAATCGATTCCTTGTGGCATTTCGGAGTGAGTTAGCGTTGAGGTTAGCCAATCGCGCCATTCAAGCGGCCCGCCAGAGACGGTGACGCCTAAAGTGTTCTTCGTTTGGTTTCCTGAAACCGAACAACAGAAACTGTACATGGGACGGAGCCGAGTCAAAGGCTGGGCAGTCCCGTGCGCTGTCGCCCACACTATGAGAACAACTTACACTAATTGTATCTGGTGGGTTGTTTCAGTTTACGCCCGCAACGGATTGACTGGATAATTTCAGCACTAATTAACTCCGAAACCGGGCTACGTATCGAATTTTTTTCTTAACAGTACAGGGTTATTACAAATGATTGAAACGATTTCACAGCTCTACAATAACTTTATTATTTGAGATATTTTCACAATGCTTTGCACACACGTACAAAAACTCAAAAAGTTTTTTTAGGCATTCACAAATGTTCGATATGTGCCCCTTTAATGATTCGGCAGACATCAAGCCGATAATCAAGTTCCTCCGACACTCGGCGCAACATGTCCCCATCAATGAGTTCGAAAGCATCGTTGATGCGAGCTCGCAGTTCTGGCACGTTTCTTGGTAGAGGGGGTTTAAACACTGAATCTTTCACATAACCCCACAGAAAGAAATCGCACGGGGTTAAGTCGGGAGAGCGTGGAGGCCATGACACGAATTGCTGATCATGATCTCCACCACGACCGATCCATCGGTTTTCCAGTCTCCTGTTTAAGAAATGCCGAACATCATGATGGAAGTGCGGTGGAGCACCATCCTGTTGAAAGATGAAGTCGTCGCTGTCGGTCTCCAGTTGCGGCATGAGCCAATTTTCCAGCATGTCCAGATACACGTGTCCTGTAAAGTTTTTTTCGCAGAAGAAAAAGGGGCCGTAAACTTTAAACCTTGAGCTTGCACAAAACACGTTAACTTTTGGTGAATTGCGAATTTGCTGCACGAATGCGTGAGGATTCTCTACCGCCCAGATTCGCACATTGTGTCTGTTCACGTCACCATTAAGAAAAAATGTTGCTTCATCACTGAAAACAAGTTTCGTACTGAACGCATCCTCTTCCATGAGCTGTTGCAACCGCGCCGAAACTTCAAAGCGTTTGACTTTGTCATCGGGTGTCAGGCTTGTAGCAATTGTAAACGGTGAGGCTTCTTCTTTAGCCTTTTCCGTAAGATTTTCCAAACCGTCGGCTGTGGTACGTTTAGCTCCCTGCTTGCTTTATTCGTCGACTTCCGCGGGCTACGCGTGAAACTTGCCCGCACGCGTTCAACCGTTTCTTCGCTCACTGCAGGCCGACCCGTTGATTTCCCCTTACAGAGGTATCCAGAAGCTTTAAACTGCGCATACCATCGCCGAATGGAGTTAGCAGTTGGTGAATCTTTGTTGAACTTCGTCCTGAAGTGTCGTTGCACTGTTATGACTGACTGATGTGAGTACATTTCAAGCACGACATACGCTTTCTCGGCTCCTGTCGCCATTTTGTCTCACTGCGCTCTCGAGCGCTCTGGCGGCAGAAACCTGAAGTGCGGCTTCAGCCGAACAAAACTTTATGAGTTTTTCTACGTATCTGTAGTGTGTCGTGACCATATGTCAATGAATGGAGTTACAGTGAATTTATGAAATCGCTTCAATCATTTGTAATAGCCCTGTATTATTTGTCGTCACAACCTGCCTTACAATACTCTTACAAGCTTCTCAAGCTGTTTTGGCCACCCTGTATTAGAAGCGGGGTGTAACAGCAGCGAAGAGATGTAGAGATTGGCACAACACTGCATGAGATGGAGGGCGGTATCAGAAGAATCGAAAATAAGATGACTTAAAAAAAAAAAAAAACACATGGAGAGCACGTGTCGGACACTGCACATGAACCGTTAAACGGTAGACCGCTTGAGGAGCCCCTACGTTCCCTCCACTTGCAGTCCTTCCTGCTGCGTCCCGTGTTCCTGTTTGCGTCAGTCCGGAAGCGGCTGCCAGCTGATGGCGTCCGATGCATCACGCCGACAGGACAAACAAACGTCCGGGGCGACCCTCTGATGACGCGCGGCTGTTTGGAGAGCGGATAGCACAACAGGAGCAATAAACACCGCCAATGTTATTGCCGACTTCCCGATCAGGCCATCTCCATCATTGAGTTTGTTTGGCTGAATTAATGAAAGATACAGAAAAAATCACAGGTTTCATCACAAATATTAAGTGGGAAGCCTTCTCGTTTACGATATGGAATTGATAGAGGTTAGGCAGGTGAGGATTCTGCTCTTGGTAGTCAAGTAGTGGGGGAGTTAACACAAGAAAATGTTGAAGTGCCAATATGTAAGGGGAAAAGTACCTGCTCGAGAAATGTGATGATACAGTGTTTGGAGCGCAATACCATAGATTTGTTCCCGCCACGTGACATTTGGAATGTAAGTAGCTGTAGGTTTGTTATAGTGTTTAGACATGGTCAAATGAATTCTATATTTTGTTGTTACAACTGTAATACTGGAAGAAATGTTTCTGTTTATTTTTGTTTCATCTTACGAGCGGGGTTGTGGCAGTGGCGGAAGGAAAGGTCTTCCCGCCTTCAAATAGAGTTATCGGCCATCAGAAACGTGACAACGACGGTCGAGTTCCAAGGAAGACGTCCCAAAGAGACTCGCCCAACCTTGCCGTAATGATGGAAAAAAGAAGAATTTTACAAACTGAAAAACATTTTGCATGGAATTGATACTGTGAGGGTCGAGAGAGTTCATGTTCACCTGTCGTCACGAATGGCTGTTTATAACGGTATGATTTCACTGTAATTAATTTTGAAGACGGTAGCGGCCACAGACGTGTTAGGAACCGGCAGGGACTCGACGCCCGGTCCGCGCCGCGAACCCTCCACCACTGGCGCGGCGGCCGATTCCGCAGGTACCTGATTGGTCGGCGCCCGGAATCAGTCACTGGTCCAGGAGCCTTTATAGGACCGCGCAACACAGCATCTCGACTTTCTGACTTTCTCCGTCAAAGTAGAAACTGCCACCTCCACCAGAAGGCGTATTCGTGCTGGGGTGCCACAGGGATCGGTCCTGGGGCCCGTATTGTACAGCTTGTACACTGCGGACACTCCGACGGCCCCCCTGGTGCACACCGCGCAGTACGCAGACGACACAGCCTTCTACACGAGAAATGCGAACAAGGACTTGGTCATTCGTAGGCTACAAAGGGTTTTAGACGACACAGAAACCTGGGCCCGTCGCTGGCGCATCACCATCAATTCGGAGAAGACGCAGGCAATGCTGATTACCCGCAGGCTCGGAAGGCGCGAACCTCCTCAACGTCCCCCCCTCCACCTCCACCTAAATGGAACCCAACTCCCCTGGCGCAGAACCGCCAAGTACCTTGGCGTAACCTTGGACTCTCGTCTTACGTGGAAACCCCACATAGACGAAGTCCACAGGAAGGCCTGCGCCAGAATGTCCATCCTATATCCTATCCTGAACACAACCAGCTCCCTTCCCTGCCCAGTAGCAGTAAATGTTTATCAGGCCCTGATCCGGCCAGTAATGGAGTATGCGTGCCCTGTCTGGGGATACGCGGCAAAGCAGCACCTGGACAAACTCCAGAGGCTGCAGAACCGCGCCCTCAGAAGGGCACTACACTTACCTCTTGGATTCCCTACAGACGACCTGCACGCCGCAGCCGAAATCCCACTCCTGAGAGAGCGTTTCCAGGATCTGGCAAGGGCCTTCTACGAGGGTTCTTCCAGATCCGGAAACGCACTCATCCACTCCCTAGGTCGGTATGACATGTCCCGCGACAAGCACAAGCGCCCTATGACGATCTTCGACGACTAAGTCGAAGAGAAAATCCCAACACCCAATCCATCATCCTATTCCTTCCCATATAACACCAAACTTCTCGCCTACCTCAGGCAAGTACCAGACACACTCACAACAATCATCACAAATCACAGACACCAAAAACTATAGAAAAATCACACACACACGTTCACAGGGGAGTAAAAGCCGAAAGGCTACAGACTCCCCCTCACACTTCCCCAAAGAGGGGAAAGCAAAAGATGAGTGCAGGCAGGCAGCATCTCGACACTTCGCTTGAAGATGATGGGTACGAAACCCTTCGAAACGTTGCGAGAAGACGACGCCTTTACTCGGCTGATCACCCGAGAAGATTTCACGAATGGAATACGCCGAGAAAGTCTCAAATCAAATTTTGAAGTGTTCAGTCGAAAGTTTATATTAAGATAATTTTTACGAATTGAGTCTGAGTGGAATATACTGTGGATTAAGTTAAGTTGATTTTTTAAAAATCGAAATGAGCTTAATGAAACGGGAAATCAAATTATATGCGATAATGCTATCTGTGGAATATTGAATGCACGGACGTGATATTTTATAGACTATACCTCAAGGCGATTAGGATGCTGACATTTTCTTTAGCAAGCATACAAAAGATGAATCTAAATTCATAACATTGCAGAAACAACGGTTTATCAAATTACTGGCGAAATAAGTTATAAATCAAGAGACAAAGATCATCTTTGTAACTGAAGTGCAGCTGCGGCGGACCATTATACTAAAGTCGCTGGATATTTTAAGTTACATTAAATGTAATTTTAAAGTGGAAAGTCACAATAATAATGGAAAAGTGTTAGTTTGAACTAGTCCAAAAGCCAATTATTCTTTAAAATTGAAACTTCGGGAGTCTGTGTTTTTTTTAGTGAAAAATCATAAACTGTTCCAACATTAAATGTTATTAGGACCAGAGATCAATTGCTGTGGAAACTTGACAGAAAGTGAATATCTTTGGGTTGCTATGATCACAAAATAATAAGCAAGACCATGATAAGGAAATTTTTTTAGTCACGAATACTACTAAACCTACTACTACCAATGCACTTACGCCTTCGACGATCGACCGTTAAAACTGAACCTGCATATTGATTATATCTTCGGAACTATACAGTGTACGGTAGCTACAGTATGTGCTTTGCTTTATTGCAGTAGCATATCGTAACTGACAGGTAGTACATTTTCGTCACAAAGCAAGAAAAGGTGCAATGCCACTCGAGAACGTTGTGATGGAGAATAGGTAAAGGAAGGAAGGAAGATTACAGTTTAACGTTCCATTGACAACTCAGTCAATAGAAGAAGAGACAAACTCGGTTTGGGTATCTGAACCTTGATAGCCAGTTTGGGATTTGAATCGCTGATCTTCTGATCTTCTGAATGTGAGTCCAGCGCCTTACTACTTGTAACTACGACATATGCTCGAGAAATCAGCCAGAAAGAGGTCTGAAAGTGTATCATGGGAGTGAAGTTCCGGATGGGCCACGAGCGTCGACAAAGGACAGGCCAGCAGCGTAAAATAGCATTGTATTCCCCTATTAGTAGGCAGCAGCGCCGGACCTCCAGCCTACTCTACAGCGCGTGTCTGGTACTGTGGTGTCGCCGCCAGACACCACACTTGCTAGGTGGTAGCTTTAAATCGGCCGCGGTCCATTAGTACATGTCGGACTCGCGTGTCGCCACTGTTAGTCATCGCAGATCGAGCGCCACCACACGGCAGGTCTCGAGAGACGGACTAGCACTCGCCCCAGTCGTGCGGACGACTTTGCTAGCGACTACACTGACGAAGCCTTTCGCTCATTTGCAGGGCAGATAGTTAGAATAGCCTTCAGCTAAGTCAATGGCTACGACCTAGCAAGGCGCCATTAGTAGTTTATTGCCTGAATCTACAGAGTCTCAATTGTATCGTCAATAGCGATGTACAACAAGGATGGATTAAAGTTAAGTATTCCAGCAGCTACGTACTTTTCTTTATAGCATTCATTACGTATCCTGTTTCAGACCTCACGCCATCCTTCGTGAGCTTATAGCGTGCACTGCGGTCCCCTCAAACCACACTGTGTCGGCACTTCTGTCGACACATCAGGTACAATGGCGGGCTTTTGCTACAGAATGAATGATGGCCTTATACTCCATAATTCTATAATAATTCGATGTTTCACAGTACAGCAAATACAAACATACCATCGTACTTGTGGTACTGAGGCGCATTTATTAAGGTTTCCATATTATAAATAACATAAAAATGGAAGGTACTTGAACACAGTTAACAAATACGTTTTCAATAATCACAGCAAATTAATAACTGCTTAACGCATTGTTCAATCTTTATGAACGAAGTGCTAGATGATAGCTTAAGACTCCATCTGCCATCACTGAAAGTTACATAGTGTTACATATTTTATTTGTTGAATTACTGTGTTTTATTTTAGTGTGTTTTATTTTTCCCGAGGGCATGCAGCTTTACTGTATGATTAAATGATGATGGCGTCCTCTTGGGTAAAATATTCCGGAGGTAAAATAGTCCCCCATTCGGATCTCCAGGCAGGGACTACTCAAGAGGACGTTGTTATCAGGAGAAAGAAAACTGGCGTTCTACGGATCGGAGCGTAGAATGTCAGATTCCTTAATCGGGCAGGTAGGTTAGAAAATTTAAAAAGGGAAATGGATAGGTTAAAGTTAGATATAGTGGGAATTAGTGAAGTTCGGTGGCAGGAGGAACAAGACTTTTGGTCAGGTGAATACAGGGTTATAAATACAAAATCAAATAGGGGTAATGTAGGAGTAGGTTTAATAATGAATAAAAAAGAACAGGAGTACGGGTAAGCTACTACCAACAGCATAGTGAACGCACTATTGTGGCAAAGATAGACACGAAGCCCACGCCTACTACAATAGTACAAGTTTATATGCTAACTAGCTCTGCAGATGACGAAGAAATTGATGAAATGTATGATGAGATAAAAGAAATTATTCAGGTAGTGAAGGGAGACGAGAATTTAATAGTCATGGGTGACTGGAATTCAAGAGTAGGAAAATGGAGAGAAGGAAACATAGTAGGTGAATATGGATTGGGGCTAAGAAATGAAAGAGGAAGCCGCCTGGTAGAATTTTGCGCAGAGCATAACTTAATCATAGCTAACACTTGGTTTAAGAATCATGACAGAAGGTTGTATACATGGAAGAACCCTGGAGATACTAAAAGGTATCAGATAGATTATATAATGGTAAGACAGAGATTTAGGAACCAGGTTTTAAATTGTAGGACATTTCCAGGGGCAGATGCGGACTCTGACCACAATCTATTGGTTATGAACTGTAGATTAAAACTGAAGAAACTGCAAAAAGGTGGGAATTTAAGGAGATGGGACCTGGATAAACTGACTAAACCAGAGGTTGTACAGAGTTTCAGGGAGAGCATAAGGGAACAATTGACAGGAATGGGGGAAAGAAATACAGTAGAAGAAGAATGGGTAGCTTTGAGGGATGAAATAGTGAGGGTAGCAGAGGATCGAATAGGTAAAAAGACGAGGGCTAGTAGAAACGCTTGGGTAACAGATGAAATATTGAATTTAATTGATGAAAGGAAAAAATAGAAAAATGCAGTAAATGAAGCAGGCAAAAAGGAATACAAACGTCTCAAAAATGATATCGACTGGATGTGCAAAATGGCTAAGCAGGGTTGGTAGAGGACAAATGTAAGGATGTAGAGGCTTATCTCACTAGGGGTAAGATAGATACTGCGTACAGGAAAATTAAATAGACCTTTTGAGAAAGAGGAACCACTTGCATGAATATCAAGAGCTTTGATAGAATCCCAGTTCTAAGCTAAGAAGGGAAAGCAGAAAGGTGGAAGGAATATATAGACGGTCTATACAAGGGCGATGTACTTGAGGACAATATTATGGAAATGGAAGAGGATGTAGATGAAGATGAAATGGGAGATATGATACTGCGTGAAGAGTTTGACAGAGCACTGAAAGACCTGAGTCGAAACAAGGCTCCCGGAGTAGACAGCATTCCATTGGAACTACTGATGGCCTTGGGAGAGCCAGTCCTGACAAAACTCTACCATCTTGTGAGCAAAATGTATGAGACAGGCGAAATACCCTCAGACTTCAAGAAGAATATAATAATTCCAACCCCAACGAAAGCAGATGTTGACAGATGTGGTAATTACCGAACTATCAGTTTAATAAGTCACAGTTGCAAAATACTAACACGAATTCTTTACAGACGAATGGAAAAACTGATAATAGCCGACCCCGGGGAAGATCAGTTTGGATTCTGTAGAAACACTGGAACACGTGAGGCAATACTGACCCTACCACTTATCTTAGAAGCTAGATTAAGGAAAGGCAAACCTACGTTTCTAGCATTTGTAGACTTAGAGAAAGCTTTTGACAATGTTGATTGGAATACTCTCTTTCAAATTCAGAGGGGGGCGGGAGTAAAATACAGGGAGCGAAAAGCTATTTATAATTTGTACAGAAAGCAGATGGTAGTTATGAAAGTCGAGGGTATGAAAGGGAAACATTGGTTGGGAAGGGAATGAGACAGGGTTGTAGCCTATCCCCGATGTTATTCAATCTGTATTTTGAGCAAGCAATAAAGGAAACAAAAGAAAAATTTGGAGTAGGTATTAAAATCCATGGAGAAGAAATAAACACTTTGAGCTTCGCCGATGACATTGTAATTCGGTCAGAGACAGCAAAGGACTTGGAAGAGCAGTTGAACGGAATGGACAGTGTCTTGAAAGGAGGGTATAAGATGAACATCAACAAAAGCAAAACGAGGATAATGGAATGTAGTCGAATTATGTCGGGTGATGCTTAGGGAATTAGACTAGGAAATGAGACACTTAAAGTAGTAAAGGAGTTTTTCTATTTGGGGAGCAAAATAACTGATGATGGTCAAAGTAGAGAGGGTATGAAATGTAGACTGGCAATGGCAAGGAAAGCGTTTCTGAAGAAGAAAAATTTGTTAACATCGAATGTAGATTTAAATGTGAGGAAGTCGTTTCTGAAAGTATTTGTATGGAGTGTAGCCATGTATGGAAGTGAAACGTGGACGATAAATAGTTTAGACAAGAAGAGAATAGAAGCTTTCGAAATGTGGTGCTACAGAAGAATGCTGAAGATTAGATGGGTAGATCACATAACTAATGAGGAGGTATTGAATAGAATTGGGGAGAAGAGAAGTTTGTGGCACAACTTGACGAGAAGAAGGGATCGGTTGGTAGGATATGCTCTGAGACATCGAGGGATCAACAATTTACACTCCTGGAAATGGAAAAAAGAACACATTGACACCGGTGTGTCAGACCCACCATACTTGCTCCGGACACTGCGAGAGGGCTGTACAAGCAATCATCACACGCACGGCACAGCGGACACACCAGGAACCGCGGTGTTGGCCGTCGAATGGCGCTAGCTGCGCAGCATTTGTGCACCGCCGCCGTCAGTGTCAGCCAGTTTGCCGTGGCATACGGAGCTCCATCACAGTCTTTAACACTGGTAGCATGCCGCGACAGCGTGGACGTGAACCGTATGTGCAGTTGACGGACTTTGAGCGAGGGCGTATAGTGGGCATGCGGGAGGCCGGGTGGACGTACCGCCGAATTGCTCAACACGTGGGGCGTGAGGTCTCCACAGTACATCGATGTTGTCGCCAGTGGTCGGCGGAAGGTGCACGTGCCCGTCGACCTGGGACCGGACCGCAGCGACGCACGGATGCACGCCAAGACCGTAGGATCCTACGCAGTGCCGTAGGGGACCGCACCGCCACTTCCCAGCAAATTAGGGACACTGTTGCTCCTGGGGTATCGGCGAGGACCATTCGCAACCGTCTCCATGAAGCTGGGCTACGGTCCCGCACACCGTTAGGCCGTCTTCCGCTCACGCCCCAACATCGTGCAGCCCGCCTCCAGTGGTGTCGCGACAGGCGTGAATGGAGGGACGAATGGAGACGTGTCGTCTTCAGTGATGAGAGTCGCTTCTGCCTTGGTGCCAATGATGGTCGTATGCGTGTTTGGCGCCGTGCAGGTGAGCGCCACAATCAGGACTGCATACGACCGAGGCACACAGGGCCAACACCCGGCATCATGGTGTGGGGAGCGATCTCCTACACTGGCCGTACACCACTGGTGATCGTCGAGGGGACACTGAATAGTGCACGGTACATCCAAACCGTCATCGAACCCATCGTTCTACCATTCCTAGACCGGCAAGGGAACTTGCTGTTCCAACAGGACA
Organism: Schistocerca serialis cubense; assembly: GCF_023864345.2. Classification (NCBI taxonomy): domain Eukaryota; kingdom Metazoa; phylum Arthropoda; class Insecta; order Orthoptera; family Acrididae; genus Schistocerca; species Schistocerca serialis. Next base: position 47,296,781 of record NC_064646.1, on the reverse strand, counting down.
ATGCACGTCCGCATGTATCCCGTGCCACCCAACGTGCTCTAGAAGGTGTATGTCAACTACCCTGGCCAGCAAGATCTCCGGATCTGTCCGCCATTGAGCATGTTTGGGACTGGATGAAGCGTCGTCTCACGCGATCTGCACGTCCAGCACGAACGCTGGTCCAACTGAGGCGCCAGGTGGAAATGGCATGGCAAGCCGTTCCACAGGACTACATCCAGCATCTCTACGATCGTCTCCATGGGAGAATAGCAGCCTGCATTGCTGTGAAAGGTGGATATACACTGTACTAGTGCCGACATTGTGCATGCTCTGTTGCCTGTGTCTATGTGCCTGTGGTTCTGTCAGTGTGATCATGTGATGTATCTGACCCCAGGAATGTGTCAATAAAGTTTCCCCTTCCTGGGACAATGAATTCACGGTGTTCTTATTTCAATTTCCAGGAGTGTAGTATTGGAGGGCAGCGTGGAGGGTAACAATCGTAGAAGGAGAGCAAGACATGAATACACTAAGCAGATTCAGAAGGATGTAGGCTGCAGTAGGTACTGGGAGATGAAGAAGCGTGCACAGGATAGAGTAGCATGGATAGCTGCATCAAACCAGTCTCAGGACTGAAGACCACAACATCAACAACTGTGTTTTATATCTTTTTGTTACATAAATGTCAGATCATAGCATTCAGGGCTGTATGGAAACTGTCAAGCCTAGTCATATGTGAGCATGTTAAGTTTGTCTCAATTATTAACTCTTTCTGAAGGATAACAAAAAGTTATGTTGGCCAGTGTTAAAACGTTTCGAACTTAAAAACAGCAATTGATCCATAAGATTTAACACCAAAAATATACTGTGCATGTCAAGATGTATCAGTTGAGCAGGAAAAATTTATCTTTCATATGGTTTAACGTCTGTTCTTCATTATTTGCTATAAGATCATATCTCATTATGTCTGTTCTTTTATATCTACAATATCATGTCCGGCCTCTACAGAAGGCGGAGAAAATGTTCTTTCAACTTAGGCCATATATGTAATCTATAAACTTATTACTATAGTGGTACGTTTTCTAGATTTCAGTAATTCATGCTGTTTGGTGAAGGAGGGAGTGATGAGAGAGACCACCTTTAGATGAACGCCAAAGGAGACGCGAAGTTTTCAGTTACAAAAGGACTCAAAGATTGATCTGCAGCATTAAAATCCATCCACAGCTGTCTCATTGGGTTTCCAGTGCCGCAAGCTTACAATCACATTTTATTTCATACTTCAGTCCTGCGAACACTTCTTGGCGGAACATTATACACATAATGAAATAGTCATGATGAAACCTGAAAAACAAATCAGTTAGCACTGGTCCCATATACATACAACAGAAATGACGTTCACAGGGCAACACTAAATGATAGCCTTTACAACGGGAACAGATAAAATTAACAGATCACCAGTCCTGAAACACATTTTCGATGAAGATTATTTGATACATGAGGTTATAGTTGTTTTCCACATCTTATGCTGCCAGAGATACTGACCTTTTCATGGAGAACACTATTGACGTGAATTTTATACAGACAACCTTGCAGCAAGAAAAGGAGACTAGTTGGAATAACTGGATTAGATCTCCCCATTCTTTCGTTAGGCAGTACGATAAATTTATGCAAATGCTTCCAGGGAGACGCGACTCTGAAAAATGTAGTGGTTACGACAACAACACTGCAAAAGAACTCGTGACATTTTTAGGGCCATTCAAAGATGAAACAGGAGTGCTGTTACGCTAGGAGTTTCCAATAATTTGTTTTGTTATTGATGCACAAACTGAAAAATCATTATAATGCAGAGCTTGAAGTCAGTAAGTTAGGTTTGAATTACTGGAGACACAGTTTTCTTCTTCAGTACAAGCTGCTTGTCCAGCAAAGGAAAATTGTGCTTAATTGCAAAACTCTGATTTCACTGTCATCGGTATTTTGGCAGTACAGTACACAGGTCGTATTATCGTCTATTAACTATAGATACTACAGAGCTGAAAGATCCCTGCCTCTGCCCCACAGAGGAGGAAGTCGAAATTCGGACGTTGCGCAGAATGGTAACATTTCTGTGGTCGCCCTTTTGATTATTTGGAAACTATGTGTGCCCCGGGCCGTTAGCCACAGTTAAGCAGTTATTTATATAAAAAATGCATAGCTATATATTATTCCAATCTTCTATTAGTCCACTTCCTCCTTCCCCAACTCAGCCCATCCACTCTTCCCCACCTCTTCCATCTTCTCTCTCTGTCCACCTAATCCATCCCCATTCTCTGTTGATCTCCTGCTGCCCCATCTCCCCTTCTACCTGCCCATCTCCTTCCCTCCTCTCTCACAGTTCATCTCCGCCTCCCTCCTCTCTCATTCCATCTTCTACACTTTCCTTTCTCTCTCCATTTCCTCATCTCCGCTCTCCCTGTCGATTTCCTCCTCTTCCCTTTCTCTGTTCACTCCTCCTCTAACCTCTCTCTGTCCATGTTCTCATTGCCCCTCTATGTCTATCCATCTCCTCGTCCCCCCTTCCCTCACCACTTTATCACCGTCACCCTAATGGAAGGCTGGTGATTTCTACCCGGAAAGGATTTGTTCCCAGCTCCTAACTAATATGTATACTAAATTTGGTTGAAATCATTTCAGGAGGAGCTGTTTACTCGTGGCTTTTGCAGCGTACACACAAGTCAAATACATTTCACGTGTGTTTAACATACTTCTCACGTATTTGCCGTCATATTTCACCAGTATCTCTAGAGATACTGGTGGGAGAGGATATAGAGAGGATATAAAATGTAGACTGGCAATGGCAAGGAAATCGTTTCTGAAGAAGAGAAATTTGTTAACATCGAGTATAGATTTAAGTGTCAGGAAGTCGTTTCTGAAAGTATTTGTATGGAGTGTAGCCATGTATGGAAGTGAAACGTGGACGACAAATAGTTTGGACAAGAAGAGAATAGAAGCTTTCGAAATGTGGTGCTACAGAAGAATGCTGAAGATAAGGTGGGTAGATCACGTAACTAATGAGGAGGTATTGATTAGGATTGGGGAGAAGAGAAGTTTGTGGCACAGCTTGACTAGAAGAAGGGATCGGTTGGTAGGACATGTTTTGAGGCATCAAGGGATCACAAATTTAGCATTGGAGGGCAGCGTGGAGGGTAAAAATCGTAGAGGGAGACCAAGAGATGAATACACTAAGCAGATTCAGAAGGATGTAGGTTGCAGTAGGTACTAGGAGATGAAGAAGCTTGCACAGGATAGAGTAGCATGGAGAGCTGCATCAAACCAGTCTCAGGACTGAAGACCACAACAACAACAACAACAACATCTCTAGAGAATCATGCAGTTTCATTTTCGGGCAGCTAAGTGTTTATGACGTCGCATCTCCTGGCCTACGAGTCGCACAATGATATAATTTTTCAGGTACATCCAGCGGTATGTGTGGCTACTATCTGCGAAATGTGTTGTGAATAAAGTTAGTAGTAAAGAACTAATAAATTAAAACGTTATTCATCATGCGGCAGTTTTTCACGCATCTCAGGGTTTGCTATCATATCTCTTACACTTTGTGCTGTACAACTATAATTTTGTAGCTACTTTCAGTGACATATGTGGATATTGTCTAAGAAATGTGCTGCGAGTAGAGTTAGTAGCAAAGAAGCAGTAAGTTTAAACGTCATACGTGGTGCCGCAGTTTTTCTACCATCTCAGTATTTATGACACCATATGTCCTGAACTATGTGTAGTACAACGACATAATTCTGTTGGTACATTTAGTGCTATGTGTGAATACCATCTGCAAAACGTGTCGCGAGTACAGTAAGTAACAAAAAAGTAATAAATTAAAATGTAAAGCTTTTTATGACAGTTTTACTACACGAACAGGGAAAAGGTAGTAAGCGATAAACTTTTTTGCTTATTTCACCTTGTGGGGATTGTCAGCGAGAAATGTTTCGTAGAGGCTTGGTATTATGTGTAAAGTTTATTGCAAGTCATTAAGAGCTCTCATGCTCAATTAACAGAGGAATAAAGTACGGGTATTCACATGTCGTGGGCTATACTTCTTTTTCATCACCACCGCTTTGGTAGGTACAAGGTAGCCTAAGTGTTAATTCAGGGTATAAACTGCCTCCATTCCAATTTTCATCCAGATCCGTCCACCCATTTCAGAATGAAGAACTAACAAACTTACTGATACACATAGACACACACACACACACACACACACACACACACACACACAGACAGACAGACAGACAGAAACTTTTGCATTTGTAATATGGTGTATGTATAAGATAAGGGACTTCACACGTATTTGTGCACGTATTTCACGTATTTCTATAGTGGACGTTGCCCTGTAATTTCATTTTAACGCAGTCACGCTTTATCACATATCTCGTGAACTATGTGTCGTACAGTGATATATATTTGTGTGTACATTCAGCGACATGTGTGGATAACGACTGCGAAACGTGTTCCGAATAGAGTTAGTCGCAAATAAGTAATAAATTTCAACGTCATACATGATGCAGCAGTTTTTCTAGCATCTCAGTGCTTATGATGTCATATCTACTGTTAAAAAAACAGAAAACAGTATATTATTAACAATGACGCGTTTCGTGCTGTCATGTATCTTCGGATTATCTTGAAGAGCGGAGAGCGCACACCGTTGTTCACGATAATCTGAAGATGCACTAACCGACCGAAACGCGTTATTGTTAATAAAACGCTTACAACAGACTGTTTTTTTCGAACACTGAACTGAATTTGCTGCAGCATACAAAAATGGAGTGGGGTAATGTGTTCGTATCTCCAGATCTCCTGAACTACACTGACGGGCAAAGAAACTGGTATAGGCGTGCGTATTCAAATACAGAGACATGTAAACACGCCGAATACGGCGCTGCGGTCCGAAAAGCCTGTATAAGACAACAGGTGTCTGGCACAGTTGTTAGATCGGTTACTGCTGCTATAATGGCTGGTTATCAAGATTTAGTCTGAACGTGGTGTTATAATCAACGCACGAGCATCCCCGAGGTAGCGATGAAGTGTACTGTTAATATCAGGAATCCGCTAAAACATGTAATCTCCGACATCACTGTGGGCGAAAAAAGATCCTGCAAGAACGGGACCAACGACGACTAAAGAGAATCGTTCAACGAGGCAAATTGCTGCAGATATCAATGCTGGGCCGTCAACAAGTGTCAGCGAGCGAACCATTCAACGGAAACATCATCGACATGGGCTTTTTGAGTCGAAGGTCCACTCGTGTACCTTGATGACTGCATGACACAAAGCTTTACGCCTCGCCTTGACCCGTCAACACTGACATTGGACTGTTGATGACTGGAAACATGTTGCCTGGTCGGGCTAGCCTCCTTTCAAATTGTATCGAGCGGATGGACGTGTACGGGTATGGAGACAACGTCATGAATCCATGGACCATGCAAGTCAGCAGGGGACTGTTCAAGCTGGTGGAGGTTCTGTAATGGTGTGGGGCGTGTGCAGTTGGAGTGATATGGGACACGACTCTGACAGGTGGCACGTATGTCGGCATCCTGTCTGATCACATGCATCCATTCAAGTCCATTGTGCGTTCCTACGGACTTGAGCAATTTCGGTAGGACAATGCGACACCCCACACGTCCACAACTGCTACAGAGTTGCTCCAGGAGCACTCTTCTCAGTTTAAACACTTCCGTTGGCCACCAAACTTCCTAGACATGAAAATTATTGAGCATGTCTGGGATGCATTGGAAATTGCTGTTCAGAAGAGATCTCCACCCCCTCGTATTCTTACGGATTTATGGACAGCCCTGCAGGATTCCATCCAGCACTACTTCAGACATTTGTCGAGTTCATCCCACGTCGTGTTGCAGAGAAATAATTTCGTAAAGACTTATTGTTATATGTAAAGTTTGTCGCAACTCACTATGTGCTCTCACTCTCAAAAACTGGATGAGTAAAGTATGGGTTCCACTCGTCGTGGGCTCGACTTCTTTTTCACCTCCACCCAATCCCTTCGGTAGGTAGGTACACAATTCAGTCAACGAAGGAAAATTAGCGTAAGAATCGTGTAGTCACAATTTTTGCACGGTGCTAGGAGCGAATGTCCTGAACAACATATTACAAATTATGACCGGTGGCGTGTGAGCGTTTGGATTGGGGGAGGGAGGGGGGGTGTTTAAAGATAACAAATTTTTCTCGAATAACTCGAAAACCGTGGCTTCTAGAGAAAATGTTTATCAGTACAAAATTAAACTACATTAAATTTACTATAAAAAGGTCCTATTAATTTTTTTCTATGACTGCTTGTTTCCTCGTTGCACGGGATGGAAAAATAGCTGATTATTAAAAACACTGTTTTTATTGGTATAAAAATTGTTTATCTTTCAATTAAGTTGGTTAAAAACAAATATTAATTTGTGTAGCGTGCCTAAGAGCAGTAGTGCATTGTGTTACTGAAATGTTTCATCGATCGCATCCAGCCAGGAATTGCTGGCATTTGCAGACTGGGTTGCACCGAGTGAAGCCACTTAACAGATGTCCAAAGTATATCTTCCAAGATGGGTGTGAATATGCCTGATAGTAAGGGACTAACCATGTTCAGTTCTCGAACAGTAATCTGGTGTAAAGTATTCCTTGACTTACGTTGAAATATTTGAAGGTCTATGATCCGTAGGTGACCTGCGCTGTTGCAGAAGGATGCAATTTAAGCTTCTGGATATCAGGTGTGTCACCGTAGGGTCTTGAAACCCACGTTTTCCAAGTATATACCACAATAAAGAATACACTTTTTAAGGATTTCTGACGGCTATAGATAAATTTCAAACATTAAACCGTACTTTAGTCAGGAAACTAATTTGCCTCATAAACGGATAAAATGTGACTGGGAAGTGTTGTTTCTAACAACGCAGGTTTTCACGGTTACTATTTGTGTTTTTAATGATTTCAGATTGCTTTCTAAATGGTTATTGCCTCTTGTAAGCGAATGGGGAAGGGTTGGGTTATAATACTGTCTGTGTTGGCTTATTCCTACCCACTCACCTCGTAAATCCAATCGTCATTCGCTTCTTCCCTTGCAGTCTAGGAGCAGCAGCTTGAGTGTTGCTGTAATAAATGATAACTAACAAGGGAAATAAAGGAGTGCCAATTACCGAAATTTAAGTTTCAGTCTAGTACAATCCATTGATGTATTTTTTAAAACTTGCACTACACAGGGCTGCACTGTTACATGCTTCACAAAGTAACAAATATGTTGATACACTGATACATACAGTAACACTACACCACAATACATCATCCCACATTGCAATCCAGATGCAGCGTTCGTGGCAATATAGGTAATCCAAGTTTCCAGAATGAGATTTTCACTCTGCAGCGGAGCGTGCGCTGATATGAAACTTCCTGGCAGATTAAAACTGTGTGCCCGACCGAGACTCGAACTCGGGACCTTTGCCTTTCGCGGGCAAGTGCTCTACCATCTGAGCTACCGAAGCACGACTCACGCCCAGTACTCACAGCTTTACTTCTGCCAGTATCTCGTCTCCTACCTTCCAAACTTTACAGAAGTTCTCCTGCGAACCTTGCAGAGCTAGCACTCCTGAAAGAAAGGATACAGTGGAGACAGAAGCGACCATAGAGTTGTCATCGTAATCGATATCAGCGCTTACATTCCCGCACGAAAATTGTTTCTAAATTCTGAAGGATTTACGAATACAAGCGCTAATGGAGGCTGGTCCATCAGAGGAAAGATGAAGGGAAGAAATATACAATGTTATACCTTAACCTACAGTGCAGTGAAAGTACAAACAAGAAGTAATATAGCACAAATAAAGCAAAATAGTGTACACAACATGAAATGCACTCAAAGATAACACAACATCACCAAATGTAGTCTGAACACAGATAAAAGAAAATGACGAGGGAAAAAAAAATATCCACCTTACTGCCCAAAGCAGTATAGACATACCAGGAATACAGAACATTGAACTCACTACACTACACAGTTTAAATGCCAATATGGGTAGAACTAACACATCACAACGCTATCACACACAGTCTATATGATCACAAATTTAGAGAAAGGGAAAGAAAGCAACATATGTGCCTAACATTTATCAAATATTGTCTCACGCAGCACACTATACTCATGACTGCACATTTAATGATGAATATTAACTGCAACTCACTTAACACTGCCTGGAAAGGGGGAGGCCGCTGCTCCAGGATGGCAGTTGTTAGGGGGGGGGGGGGGGTGGGCAGCACCATGTGTGACTTCCGTCGCTGTAGAAATTACCTGCTAACTTCATCTTGTACAGCAACATTAAGCTCCCTCAGGCCATGAAACAAATAGTGAGCACCCTATGACAATTCAAACTACTTATATCTTAAGGTAAAGTTAAAAAGGGAGATAGCTGTGGCCACCGTTACATGAATGTGACACACAAACTTTTGACATAATTTTATGAGATCCAATCAGCAAAAAATTATCCTTAAATCAACGTGGTGCGTCAATACGTGGTAAATAATGAGTAAGAGAACAATTAGAATAATAAAGGATATCACATTACAACGTAAGGTAATTCATTAGAGCACATGTAACCCTAACAGCTTACACTACATTTTGTGATTCCAACACAGTCTTTAGTGACTGCAGTGACATAATATTCTGTTTACATTAGTCACTCCTATAGTAGGGTTTGATATTTTCCACATGATATTTTCCTTCATAGTTGCCAGAACTTAATACTTCCAGTTCTACTGTATTTGGTCCATCAATGCCAATGATTTTATATGGTCCCTTATATTAAAGTAAATTTTTTAATTTAATCTTTTATCTTACTCGATTTTGTATGTGTCTTAATCAACACCAAATCACCCACTTTGTATGAGATTGGATGAACAATTCTATCATGTCGCCGTTTTCTGTGATTTGCCTTAGCTTCTAGAGTCTGCATTGCTAATTGTATTTTATCATCCAAGGTAGTGGTGGTCTTGGTGACATCCTTAATGAGTTCAGTAATTACCGTTTCTGGTTCATGGTTTAACAGCAGCTCACAAGGTACAAAATCTGTGGACATACGTGGCATGCTGTTAAGTACATCCTCAAAGTCTTTCAAATAGTCCCTCCAGTGGGTATGTTTGTGATGACAGTAGGTTCTGCACATACGATTAATCTCTTTCATGATTTGCCCTGCTGGATTCGAGGCTGGTCTATATTTTGCAGTTAAGACTTGTTCAATGTTATTTTGACATAGCAACTCCTCTCACTCTTTGGAGATAAATTGTGGACCTTTGTCTGTAAGTATCCTCTTTGGTTTACAAACATTTATGAAATAGTCATCAACCAACTTCTTCACCATCATCTTGCTTACAGCTAGTTTCAGTGGGTAAAATTTTACATATTTTGATCCTACATCCAATACCACCATAATCTGAGTAAAATTTCCGTGTGACTTTGGCAAAGGGCCTTAGAAAAGATCAACTGCAACTACATCCCCAATTCCACTTGGAATGATTGGATCCATAGGGCCTTGATGTACAATTGTTGTAGTCTTTGCCCTTTGGCAGGCATCACAAGTTCATAATAACCTCCATACTTTTTTGCTCATGCCAAAGAATAGACACTCTCTTCATAATTTTTCGATGCATTGTCGGCGCCAAAGCATGCATTGCTGTAGTGTATGTACCAAATTAACCACCCTATAGTGTGCTCTGGAATACAGACTCTCCATTCTTGTTTTGTTTCATCAGTACGTCTATATAAGACATCATTATGAATCGGGTAGTATTTCTGAAGTTTCTCTTGACCCACATAACCATACCTAGTCTTAACTAGCTTCAGCACTGGATCTATGTTCTTAATAAAATTCTTCACATAAGTCTCATGTGGAACACCTTTCATAAGACTAACACACAATGTATTTTCTTGCAGTCCATTTAGATTAATGTCTTCCATACGACGTAGCATTCTGAAGAAGGCATCTGGTACAATGTTTTAGTCCCCTGCTCTGAACATAATATCAGATTGATACTCCTGAAGTGCAGTTGCCCATCTTGTTAATCTCCTATGATAGAATTTATTTCGTTCAGGAAACCGAAATTTAGTGAATCCCCAAAGAGTTGCTAATGCTTCATGTTCCATAATTGTAGACTGGCACTCCCACTTCGCCTGTGCACGAGTTGCAAAAGCTATTGTTTTTATTCCTCCTTCAATCCTGTCATCAATTTAATATAGATGCACGCCAAGTCCATAGTCTGATGCATCACAAGCCATGTAAAAGTCCTTTTCTATGTCTGGGTTAGCGATGAGAATGTCATCTACATAACACGTAACTTTCTTCAGAAGCTGCTCTCCTAACGCCTCGTAGGATGAAAATATGCCAATAAGGAAGAAATATAGAAAACGTACAGTGCCTGACAAAAAATTCGCCATCCAGAAGCCATGGCAGGATCCCACTGTAGCGTGGTACGACGCACACAACGTTGGCGGGTACGTAAGTGATGGGGGTTGCAGGTCTCTGTGGCAGGTAGAATGGCCGAAAGGCCACATTTGTGTTGTTCGTGTTCAGTCTTGTTAGCAGGCGCCCTAGGGTACACGAGCCACTGCAAATTACTCCACCAGTATCAACAGCCTTCCACTAAATTGTTTGTATTTGGCACTCTGTAAACTGACCAGGTATTTTTGAAATTTAGTTGATTTTGATAATAATTGTGGTGTTGCTAAAAACCCGTGATCATCCCAAATCGCAAACCTAGATAATAATCCTACCCTACTGAATTTAATTCCGAGTGTCCTAATTTATTATGGAGAGACTTATTCGGCAGCTGTAAAAATAGTTGTGATTTCTTTCAAAGCTGTGGAGTTATAATGTTTAAAGATCAGTTTTATAGTTTGAGAAATACTCCACTTCCAGTGCATTTTTAAATCAATCTGCAGTCATTTCCTTAAATAATTTGCCTTGCTTGAAAAGCTGCCTGGTAATAGTAAAGTTGATCTGAAGTGAAAAAGACTATTAATTATTGCCTTTATGCACTTTGATCAGAATTACGAGTTTTATTTGTGTTTATTTCGTGAGAAAGAATTGAACTTGAATTTAATGTTGAGTTGACATTTGCACAGCCAATTATATCTTCAATAGGTTGAAAGACTGCTTGTCAAAACACATGTATTATTTAAAGAGTAATAGCTTGATGTGCTTTACTTAATTAATAATTATTGATGAAGATGCTTACCATTTCTCATACATACTTGTGTAGTTCCTCAAACCATGAAAGTTTAAGGGGCCTCACGTACGTGGCTAGTTAGTTAAGGAAGCAAAGCAAAGGCTCCTTCAGAGCCAGTGTAGTTAAATTTGCATTCTGTTTAATTGCTTGAAACTGAGTTTAAGATAGAAATATTTACTGTGTTAGCTACTCTAATGCAAGTTGGTTAATGCACAGGTATAGAGATCCTGTACTAAGCAAAGAAGTTATGGACTATGGTCATTAACACATACCCTGATGAATCATTTCATGCTCTTCCCTGTCTAGTATTGCTGCTAGGTTCGTGAGTGTTGGTGCTTGGTTACGTAAACTGCTGCATCTAGTTCATTTAAAGTACGTGTTGTTGACAGGTATGTGCTACTATTTGTTATCTCATTGGTCATTTGTTTGTCTGACTTCCAAGTTAGTAGTACATTTGTCTGCAAGGTTAGATTACTGTGTTGTAGTGTGAAAAGACACAAAGAAAGAGTTTAGTGTGTGTGTGTGTGTGTGTGTGTGTGTGTGTCAAGGAAGGTTAGGTTAGCCTCAGCACTGCCTTCTACTTTATTATATTGCTTGACGCAAGAATGCCTATTAGGCTGGCGACCAATATTAATACGTAATGTTACAACTTGCTTTTGTGCTGGGAGAACGTTTGTTCCTGACCCACTTGTTTACTGTTGTTTATACTCTGCTGGAGTGTTTCAGAAACGAATCCCATTTTGATTGTTCTGTTCCCATTAGGCTATCTCACGGTCACAACTTTCTCAAAAATTCCTCGCAGAGGTTTAACGTTAGCATCGATTGCCGTCTAAGGTGGTCGGTGTTACCGTTACACATTGTGCAGAACTCGGAGATGGCGCGTTCTCGTGTGACACACTGTTATCGGGACCTGACAAATTTGAAAGGGCTGATTCTGGATCTCCATTTGGTCGGCTGGTCGGATGGTGAAATATTGCTTTGATGGGGCACTCGGATGTGACAGTGGCCCGATTCTGGACTGCATGGGAACGCGGTGGCACACAGGTTGTCCTCAAAGTTCTGGTCGATCACGCCTGCCCACCACAAAGAAAGGTCGCCATGTTGTGTACCAAGCACGTCGCAACCCCTTCACATCCGTACCCGCGCTCAGAGAATGAGTGATGCATCCCCTGCGACATTCAGTGCCACTCCACATCGCTGGTCAGACCCTAGCAACAGGCAGATCAGGGAATGACCGTCCCATGCGTAAGCTGCCGTTAACACCACAGTACGAACGGCTGCGTCTGGAGTGCTCCCGTGACATGTAGCTGGACTGCTGATGGATGGGGTCGCAATGAGTTCAGCTGTGAATCGCAGTTCTGCGTTACTCTGCATGTCCATCGGCGACTTTGGTGGCGACCCATTCTTCCAAAGCTCTGGAGAGGCACAGCGGTGTCACTCCTGGTATCGTGGCGCGGGGACTGCAGGTCACTGCTGGCAGTGACTCTGGGAACTGTGACGGACATCCTGCGTCCTCATGCGTTACCTCTCAGGCGACCTCACCGTGGTGCCAGTTTTCAACAGGACAATGTGCGTCCACACGCGCCACATGTCGCTGTGCGCTGCCTGGGCCATGTTGAGGTATTCCACGGCCAGTAAGATCTTCGAACCGGTCTCTATTAGAACAGAGCACCAGCTCAGACGTCAATCTCTGGCCTTATGCGAGAATCCAAGATAGTAAGGACCAGTTAGATAGTCGTGGGTCATCTTATCTGAGGAGAGGATAAAACGGCTTAATGACGCGCTCCCCAACCGAATCACTTCGAGAATCAAGGTCAGAGGGTTAGTAACTGGTAACTGGACTCATGCTGCCAAGTGCTGTAAATGTAACCGTATTTTGTGATCACTGGAATAACATCACATACGAAACTTCCTGCCAGATTAAAACTATGTGCCGGACCGAGACTCGAACTCGGGACCTTTGCCTTTCGCGGGTAAGTGCTCTACCAACTGAGCTATCCAAGCACGACTCACGCCCGGTCCTCACAGCTTTAATTCCGCCACTACCTCGTCTCTTACCTTCCAAACTTCACAGAAGCTCTCCTGAGAACCTTGCAGAATTAGCACTCCTGGAAGAAAGGATATTGCAGAGACATGGCTTAGCCACAGCCTGGGGGATGTTTCTAGAATGAAATTATCACTCTACAGCGGAGTGTGCGCTGATAGTAAACTTCCTGGCAGATTAAAACTATGTGCCGGACCGAGGCTCGAAGTGCTCGAGTCGTGCTTGGGTAGCTCAGTTGGTAGTGCACTTGCCCGCGAAAGGCAAATGTCCCGAGTTTGAGTCTCGGTCCGGCAGTTTTAATCTGCCAGGGTGTTTCATATCAGTGTACACTCCGCTGTAGAGTGATAATTTCATTCTAGAAACATCACATGCCCTCTCAAACAGTAAAGTTTCATTTTGTTTCCTCCTCCTCTTTTGGGTTATTCAGTTTTTTTCAGACAGTATACCAGGGCGTGCTGAAATGTAATGCCTCAGTAACGGTTGAGGTATTGTATCTCACGGGTAGTACTCGGCCGACTATCCCGCATTGACGACGCAACTTGCCACCTTCTGCCGATAGAGGGCTCCGGATAGTAGCATGTAAGCTGCCGAGAATCCTTCCGGGTTGTATGGCCGTGGTCCATGTAACTCTTCAATCCCTGACGTTTCGTCCAAAGCTACGTTGGACATCTTCAGAGGTGCTCCTGGTTGTGCCGAGTCTTGCCGACTGACGAGTCGGAAGTAGAAGAGCGGCCTAAATACCGTGGAAAGTGCACGTGGTCTGGATTTCACGTTATAGCAGAGATAAATCTTGTCAAGCATGAAATATAACTATCGATCGTAGTACGTCAAAGATAAAAAGTTCTCATCGATTCTGTAGCGCCACTGTCCATATGTCGCTGAGTTTCAGGGCTTCTTCTTTTCTGTTAAAATTATCCCCATGTTTATATATTTTCAACGGCTTCTCTACGTAGCCGTGGATAATAGTTCGTCATAGTACATAAAACTTCAGTTTCCAAAAATTTCACTACGTGATGACCCGACTGAAGAGCATGTTCCGCCAAGGCTGACTTGTCTGTTTTCCCTGGTCGGCAAAGACTTTTATGTTCCTTAAACCGTGTATTCACACTTCTCTTTGTAGTTCCAAAGTAGACGCTACCACATGTACACGGAATCTTGTATACAGCACTTGCAGACAGAGGGGGACGTTTATCCTTAATGGAACGAAGTGCTTTGCCTATCCTCACCTGTTTCCAAAACTTAAAGAACACCTTCAAGGACTTCACTTTGATAGTAATGAAGAGGTGCAAGCAGAGGTGACGTCGTGGCTCCGTCAGCAAAGTTAAAAAATTCTACAGTCACGGTATCAACAAACTGGTCCCTCGCTGTGAGCAATGTGTCTGTCGCCAGGGCAACTACTTTGAGAAATAAATATGTAGACACAAAGAATACGTATGTAGAATGTTAAAGAAACTTCCTGGCAGATTAAAACTGTTTCTCATTCTGGATGTAGAATGTTAATAAAGTTCGTTTTATATAAAAAGCTTTAAAAATTATCGCATACAAAATTCGTAGGCATTATTTTTCAGGGTGCCCTCCCACAAACGTATACACTTTAAAAGTAATCACGGCGAACATTTCACGGTACAATATTTTCCTCCAATTTCATTAAAAAATACTTGCTTGCTGAAGTACATATAAAATGTTGGCGCATAATGTGTTTCAGTCATCCTAGTCAGGTTTCAGCTGTTGCTGTGGTGTGTTCTTTCACCCCCGCTATTAACCCTGAATTATCAGTGTAAGTGTTGACTCCCTGATTCACGCCTGTATGTACGATCGGAGACGATGCTTTAGAGACTACACGGACCGCACCGTCTTTTATTGGTTCCACTTGGTAGAGAAGTCAGTGAACAGGATAGGAGCAAAGCACGATGCTGGCAGATAATGAAAGTTTCAAACATAAGTGGAAATTATTTCTGATTTACAACTTCTTGTTTTCTCCTGATGAATTTCTGAATCGAGAGTATCTGTAGGTCAAAGAATTGAATTTAAATAGGTCCTGTGGATTGGAATTAACAAATAAAGTAAATTCCCAGTATCCAAGAATGTTTTCAAAAGAGAAACTGTATCTTATTTGTAAACATTCTGACACGTTTCATAGCGTGTCCACAGAAAATGCAAAAAGCCGAACTAAACTTAAGACCTAAAATCTCTGAGAAATATCCGTGATTGGTGGTGAATGGTACTGCTTCACCCTGTTGCCGACACAGTACCATTGGTGAAAAGTTGTGTTACAGTTTTGAATTTGAAACGGGTACCTTTGACGTAGACTGTACTGCACCAGCCTCTTTTTTTGTTTATATTGACATTTAATTCATAAGAGCTTACAGTCATTTATTTAGCTACTTACAGCTGTACATTACAGTTATTTCGTTTTGGTGTTTAAACGATTTACATAAAAATTTTAAGATGACATGTACAGAACAAACAGCTTTCAATGAAGCAGTCAGAGTACTCAAAAGGCATCTGAAACAGATGTTGAAAAGCTACAGGTTATCACTTCTAGATGTGTTTAAAATTTAAATGGTTCAAATGGCTCTGAGCACTATGGGACTCAACATCTTAGGTCATAAGTCCCCTAGAACTTAGAACTACTTAAACCTAACTAACCTAAGGACATCACACACACCCATGCCCGAGGCAGGATTCGAACCTGCGACCGTAGCAGTCCCGCGGTTCCGGACTGCAGCGCCAGAACCGCTAGACCACCGCGGCCGGCTTAAAATTTAAATCAAAATTACATTCCGATTCAAACACTAAAACTAATTCCGTTATGAATTCAACGAATGCCGTACGAACTTGTACATTGTTCACTTTGAAAACTGTACAAATCTCGTTCGGCTTAGTGATGGTACGTCTTCACAAATTGTGATGTTTAAAGGGATGTTCTGGTTGACACCGATGAAAAAAAAATTGATTTTTTACGTAATGTGTATCGGTGAAGTATATACACTGGTGTTCAAAATTAAAGCAACAAACGGAAATTTTGCAAACTTGCTTTTATTTTGCTACGAAACAGTATAAACAGGTAACAGTAAAGTAGAAACAGTCCATCAATACGAAGTCTGGACCCACAACACCTCGCAACAGCCGTGCATGGGATCCCAAAATCTCCTCACGTTACTTGACAGCGGTTAAATCTTGCTGATTCACCCGTACGATTTCCTTTAGAGATGTTCGAGTGGTCAAGAAATCCCTGCCCACAGCATTAGGGATCCTCGATATGGGTGTCTTTCCACAATGTTTGGGTCCCGAAATCGTACCGAGCGAGGTGACGCAGTGGCTAGCACACTGGACTTCTAGTCGGGAGGACGACGGTTCAGTCCCGCGTCCGCCATTCTCATTTAGATTTTCCATCAATTCCCTAAATCACTCTAGGCAGATGCCGGGATGGTTCCTTTGAAAGGGCACGGTCGACTTCCTTCCCCGTCCTTCCCTAATCCGATGAGACCGATGACCTCGCTGTCGGCTTTCCTCCCCCAAACAACCCCCAACCCCGAAATCGTGTTGTTACACGTTCTCTCCAGATGCGAATCCATCGGAAATAGCTCTCCAGACTAAATAGGGACTCATCTTTGGAAACAACATTTTCCTGCTGTTTGAACGCGCAGGTGGAATGTTGATGCTCCACTCTAGACGTTCTCTTCTGTGAAGACGCGTCACAGATAGAGAAACAGCATGTCTCCGACAATGAAGGCCACTCTGTCGAAGTCCTTTGTACATCGTTTGCCTCGATACAACAAGTCCAGTGCGAGCTCACATACCAGTTTCCGTGCAGTACTAAGTCGGTACTGTCGTGCACTTATTGCCAAATGACGGTCCTCTCTTACGGAGTCACACGTGGTTTGGCCCTACCCTGGTCTTCGGGATACAGTTCCGGTCTCTATAAACTGTCGTCACATCCGAGAAACAACAGAACGATTCACACTAAGCCATCGGGCGACACCAGTTTGCGACTCTCCTGCTTCCGCTTTTTCTGTGGTCCTCCACCGCAGAGAATCTGGTGGCTACCTTCTCTGTGTCTCATTGCACCGTCTCTATCTGTGTACACAGCGACTGTGAGTATGGGACTACCCTGCAAACACTACATCGTTTCATGGGTGCCGTGACGTCATTGTTGGCATGGTTATCCGTTGACCGGAATGCCATCTTCCACGCAGAACAAGATGGTACCTACATCTGACTGACAGGTTGTATGATTATATAGTGAATTAGACACAGGATGGAGAAATGACGGTTTGTTACTTTAATTTTGGACACCTGTGTATACAGGGTGATTCACTAACTATTGCCACCTAGAATAACTCCGAAAGTATGATAGTACCTGAAACGTCTGTGCGACAAATGTTGCTTGGGACAACGGGTTCCATAATATGACGCTTGTTTTTTGTTGCGTGGTGGGGTCGCATCAAAGACATGAAGGTCAACTCTGTTTTTTTTCTTTATGGGGTGCTATAGTTTGGTACTTATTTTCTGATAGCGGCTATCGAGACGAATCCAATGATGCGTAACAGTAAGGTCTTGGAAGGTCAACTAAGGTCACAAAGGTGGCATGAACATCCGTTTACAGAAGGTGTTAGAAGGGATGACCATTGCAATCAATGCAGTGCTGCAATCTTCTTACCATGGATTGAGTAGTATTCCTTATCACTTCGGCACTTATCGAAGTACATGCTCTGACGATTCTCTCTCATATATCGTGCAAATGGCAAACATTCACCGAATGCGGCGTATCTATCTAACGTGCCATTGACATGTAAACACCATTCGACGGTGTCGCAATACAACACTAATAGGAACGGTAAGACTAGTATCTTCGAATCAAGCGTATGTGAATGATGTGTTCCTTCGAAGAACAAGTCGATATGCTTCTCATTTACGGAGAATGCCAACGAAATTCAGTGAGAGCTAGAGACTTTACGCTGAAAGATGTCCTCAACGTTCTCACCCTACACGTCGTGCATTTAAATATGTGTGCGATAAATTAAGAACAACTGGATCTTTAACGCATCGAAGACATGTCCGGCAAAGGAAACTTACTAATGAGGAAACGGAAATTGGTACTCTTGTCACTGTGGTTCGAGATCCTTGTGTTGGTTCGCGTCAAATCGCAAGGGAATCTGCATGAGCCAGAGTAGTGATGTTCGTATTCTGCATTGTCAGAAATATCATCCTTACCATATCAGTATCCATCAAGAAATTAACTGGTACGTATTGTATGCGTCGCACTGAATTCTGCCGATAGGCTCAACTTCAGATTCAGAGAGATGACACATTCATTAATTTGAGTTTATTTACTGACGAGGCCACATTCACGAACCATAGAAATGTTAATTTGCATAACGTGCATTATTCGACAACTTAAAAACCATCTTGGCTGCGGCAAGTTGCACACCAAAAACTGTAATCGGTGAATGTATGGTCCGCAGCTCGTGGTCGTGCGGTAGCGTTCTCGCTTCCCGCGCCCGAGTTCCCGGGTTCGATTCTCGGCGGGGTCAGGGATTTTCTCTGTCTCGTGATGACTGGGTGTTGTGTGATGTCCTTAGGTTAGTTAGGTTTAAGTAGTTCTAAGTTCTAGGGGACTGATGACCATAGATGTTAAGTCCCATAGTGCTCAGAGCCATTTGGTGAATGTATGGTGTGGGATTCTGGAGGACAGAATTATAGGCCCCTATTTCATCGAAGGAGATCTTAATGCTAGGAAGCACAACACACCCCTGCGGGAAACATTAGGTCTATTATTGGAACAAATACGTTTAGAAAAAGGAACAGAATGTGGTATCAACACGTTGGGTGTTCGGCACATTTTTCGCTGATGGCTAGAAATTAGTTGCAGAGACAATTCCCAAATCGTTGGATTGGACGTGGAGGAGATGTGACGTGGCCGGTTCGTTCGCCAGACTTGACGCCTTTGGATTTTTTCTTATGGGTATTCGTAAAAGACATTGTTTATATAGACGTTCCAACTACACCTGAAAATATGCGAGAGAGAATTGACAGAGCATCTGCTTCGATAAGTGCCGCTGTGATAAGGAATACCACTGAATCCTTGATATGAAGATTGCAGTACTGGATTGATACCAATGGCCATCACTTCGAACACCTTCTGTAAATGGACGTTCATGCCACCTTTGTGACCTTCGTTGACCTTTAAAGTCCTTACTGTTACACATCAGTGGATTCGTCTCCATAGCCGCTATCAGAAAATAAGTACCAAACAATAGCATCCCATTTAAAAAAACAAAGTTGACCTTCATATCTCTGAAGCGACCCCACCTAGCAACAAAAAACCAACGTCATATTATGGCCCCCCTTGTCTCATGCAACTTTTGTCCCACAAACGGCTCCTAACATAATTCCGGAGTTATTCTTGGTGGCAATAATTAGTGACTCACCCTGTATATTATGCCTGCAAAATGATTTTATGATTGCGAAAGTATTTTAGTAATTGTAGCATATTGAATGGAACCGTGCACTGAGGGAAATATAGGCAGGTGTAGCCGCTCAATGAATTAATTCAAGAAAAGATTCGACAAGTATACGAATTTCTGTCCAATGAAGATTTGCTTAGAAGATACACCTGTGCCAGTACGCAAAATGGCCACGAGAGCTTCAACGCCTGCAATGTGGGGCAAAAACTGTTGAAACAGCAGCGTAGATAGCTGCAAGTACATTCTACGAAGGTTATTTTTCTATTCGGAAGACCATGAATGTGGTAGGAGTCGCCACAGGGACTTCGCGGAGTTGTCTGATTGGAAACGCGTGGCTACCGCGGAGCAAGGAATGCCTCAGTTTGTTAAAAGAGCCTGGGCTGTAAACATACAGCACCAAAGCAGAGCTTTTTGAGGAGGAGGAGGGATGCCTTTGTGGTGTTAACCGTAAGTTTTGAAACAACGTTTTTTGTTTTGTAATTCTACGCTTTAAACGCGTTTTCCTCGAAACAACGTTTTTCAGCACGCGAAGCGGTCTAGACCCACGACAAATGAAACGATTCTTTTGATTTTTAAAAAATGAAAAATAATGAGATTTAGAGGGTATTTGAGATAGATTTTTTTGTATTCAAGTTTGAAATATTTTTTAAACATTGAACTTGGAAAAACATGCCAAGTAGTCGACATTTTTCAAATAGCAGCCATTCTTTGTTCGACGTGTTTATCAGAACCTCTGCGTCATGGCCCCTGAAACTCATTTTAATTTAAGAATTTTCTATTTTTATAGGTTTCAAAAATAGACACCAGTCTGTAGAGCGCATCGTGCAAACCAGGACGCGTCGCGAGGCGTATACTTTGACAAGGGCTGCGGCCTCCATTTTTATTTTGTTGTGAGATGACAACATGTTTCATGCACGTATGTGTATTGTAACACGCCACCCATCACTTATCCGGTTTTGGCGTGGTCACCCCACCTAATTGACTAACAGGTCAACAGAGAGTGCAAAACTGCCGCAATATCGGATAACGCAAAGAAAGTAATAAGGCCCTGTGACTCCTGATTGAACTGCGGTGGCAGTGTTGACATTAATTGATTCAGAATTGATCACTTTTAATTAAAAAGGGGTGCACATTGATGTTATATGCAGCTATTGAACACCAGATGCAAATGTTGAACATAAAATTAATTAAGAAAGTGACTTGGGATTTCAACTAGTTGATTGAAAACAGATGCAGTCGATTATCACAAATTTATTTTAACTCACGACCTTCAATCATCACATTACATGACTCTCCTACCAGGCAGTGGTAATAAATTGCGTTTGCGTGGAGTTAAGCTCGATAACTCAAAAGTAATTCCTATCAACTGACCCAGGCGTAATGCAAAGTGCGAGAAAAATTCTACAGTACACAGCCCATGAAACCCTCATGGAAACTTTGTCGACGTGATCCAACAAATTAATCAGTGGCCGGAGTGGGCGCAATATCACCGAATACAGCGTGGCGGAGCGGTGTCATTGTGCGTACGTCGGCCGACCTCGTGGTGCTGCAAGACTGCGCTCATCTATTCACTCCTGGCTATCTTGCTCAGTACCTAGCTGAATCAGAACTTCCTATCTCCAAGCTCAATCGTTCCATTTGCTAAGTCCTAAACTGCAGAGATGCTCACTCATTCTCAGGCAAGCTGAGTAAAGAATGCCACGTCCACACTGCAGGCAAGCTGGGAATGGAAGACCCCTATGGAGACTTCTCCCAGTCCGCTCTTCGCCTCGGTTTCCCCTCCAGCAAAATCACTTATGCCAATTGCAGTGCAAGTCACGTTAATTATGTGTCGCCTCCCAGTGCCGACCAATGACTGCTCTGGGAAGTGAACAAATTCCCACAGAAACTCCCTTCCTCTCAACTTCTTCTATTTATCTCCCCCCAGGCCACCCATCAAGGTTAGCGTCTGCACAAACACCAAGTTTTCTAGAATTCTGACTCCCAGGAGAGTACTTCAAATTCCTCGGTCCTACGTTCCCATCGGAGGCCGGCGTATTTCATGCTGTCGCTCTTCACCTGATTTTCTTCAGGTTCTGCAGACCGTGAATTCAGCATGAAGTTGCTATAGTCACGAACACACATATTTTGACCTCTGTTGACCGCTCCACCATAGCTTGCCCGGCTTTGTCATATGTTTCACAGAAAACGGGACGACGGACATTTATCAACAGGTGTACAAGTTCTCCGTCTGTTTCCCGGTACACCAGCATGGAGTTGGAGTCAACCACCCCGTCACTGTCACTAATCTTAAAGTAGCTGGAGGCCGCGCACCGTTACCGCTTTCTCAGAGCTTGAGCTTGAGCCGCCCTAAGCTGCCTATTGTCGTTTCCCTTAGCCGCTCCCCCGCTGGCCACAGTCACTCGAATACTTCCCTGGGATAGACTAGCCTCCAGTAAATCGACACGTTTCCATAAAGTTTTCATGTCATGTGAATTACTTTAAAACGATCACCTGACATTAATTATTCCAATATGTCCATAGTATAGCCTCTACAAGATGCATTGTGCCTTGTCAGTCATTTTGTTCAACCCTACTGTTCACTCAACGTGATCTTTAATGACTTAATGTAAGGGGCATAGTTCTTGCCATCTTACAATATATAATAATGTGGTAAAACCCCCACTTTAATAAAAACAATCTTTCTATGAAAAAATATTTAGATCACCCATTTTTCATGCCTCGCGACCAGAACTTCCTCTTAAACAAGGTCTTGTGCAGGATGGCAGTGTCTAATAAATCCGTGTAGTTACTTCTCTGCGTCAGTTTAGACACGACGAATTGTTGTTGCCACTCGGTCACAAATGTGGACACCAATCTGATACAAAATTCTTTGTGCGGCAGCTTGGATATCAAAACATAACCTGTTAACAAACGGCCTCCTTTGGCAGCTGATCAATCTTCAAGTTATCATCTATTCCACTGTGGCTTATAGGTAGGTTCGTAACGATGCCTTCACCTTTGGAAGTCAGTAAAGTGGTCGATTTACACACAAGATTTTATAAACTTCTGCTGGAAGACGTGCCTTTAGTGACTGTGAAGGACATGCTTCCAGTGCGACTGATAACTGTGTTATACAGGATTATTCTAAATGATGGACGCATTTTCAAAAATTCGTTTGTATTCAAGTACAAATCCAAAATGAACAAAATTTATACCAATGAAAACAAGACGTTTCAAAGTTTTTGGCAGCCGGCAGAGTTCGCGCGGCAATAGCGCCGTCATTCCGTTTCACTGTCAGTTGTGAGTGAGATAAAGACTGTGAAGCACAAAATTTTCTGCGTTCTTGAGTTCGCGAAAAGTGGGTCGCAAATTGCAGTGCAGCGGGCATTTCGTACCAAATTCGGTATTCAACTATCAACTCGCAAAATCATTAGCCGTTGGTTTAAGCAGTTTAAACAGGCTGGGAGTGTGAGCAAAGGAAAAAAGCAGAGGCCGACCTCGTGTGTCAGAGGATGATGTCCGACGGATTGATTACAAATTATTAAAAGTATATTAAATTGATATCAAACATTATGAAAAACTTTGAAACTTGTTCTTTTCATTGGTATAAAGCCTGTTCGTTTTGGATTTGTACTTGAATAAATACGAAGTTTTGAAAATAGGTCTATCATTTAGAATAACCGTGTACATTCAATGCAGCCAGGGAAGTAACATCAGTAAAGTGAGGCTAGGAATGGAATAAACAAACTTTTTGGGTCGGGGATTGCTTTGCGGCGCCGAGGTGTCTGCACCCGACGAGCGCCAAGACTTCCTCGTCCTTCGCTACGAACACCGATGAGGGCAGTCGCCCATTCTAAACGTTTCCGGATATTAAAAAAACTGTAAACAGCGGAGCGTGCAACAGACTAAACTGTTTGACACATTAATAACGGCGCTCGTGATAAGGGGACTGGGTGCACTCTGAAGCCTCCAGACAGCACGCGTGTGTGGTCCCAGATAAGCTTCCAGCCGGTCGCTGCGGCTGGTCTGGCGTAGTCTGTTTACATACTTACGGCGGTGGATGCTAAGTTTCTTTCTTTCTTTTTTTGCATCATCAGTCTTCTGACTACCATTTTCTCTCTTGATCTCAGACTAACACTTACACCCAGCGTCATCAATTATTACACACATTGGTCTGTGCGTTCCAGTTCAATGATTGCCCACTACACTGACTAATCCTTCTCGTTAATGTTTTCTGCACATCCCTTTCCTCGTCTATTTTGCTGACAACCTACTCACTGTTTCGAATTTATCGGGTGTCACATCCAATGCTGCCGTGGAAACCGTACAATATTTTAACGAGATACCAGCTCGTCGTCTGACGAGCGGTGGACTCTTGGCAGTATTGTGCGGTTTCCGTGACAGCATCCCGTGCAACGCCCGAGAACATTTAAAGCAAAATTATTTAAGAGCAGTCTTGATCGCAGCCGATGTTAACTTCTGACCGGTTTCGGCCTTTTAATCAGGGGCCCCGCCATCCAGATGGTGCAAACTATGGTGACTGCCTGTCATTAAACGGCCGAAACCGGTCGGAAGTTAACATCGGCTGCGATCAAGACTGCTCTTAAATAATTTTATCACAATAAGAACGCTGTTCTGCGACAACGTTATATAAAATTATGAATCCTTTAAAGTATTTACTACGTTGGAAAGTTCCAAGCACCATAGCCTCTTCACTTCATTAGACTTTCAATCCACTAAACATTTACTCTAATTTTCCTACTTTCTCTGAGGTTAGACATGTCATCAACGAATTTTATCATTGATTTCCTATCACTGCTGAACCTTCCTTTTTTTTTTTATTCCGTCTTGGACATATAGCCTGAACAGTAGGGGGAAAATATCGCATTCCTGCCTGTTGATGATGCGGTGATCACTTCGATATTCATTGCCAAAAAATGGCTCTGAGCACTATGGGACTTAACTGCTGTGGTCATCAGTCCCCTAGAACTTAGAACTACTTAAACCTAACTAACCTAAGGACATCACACACATCCATGCCCGAGGCAGGATTCGAACCTGCGAGCGTAGCGGTCTCGCGGTTCCAGACTGTAGCGCCTAGAACAGCACGGCCACTCCGGCCGGCATTCATTGCCAAATTGATGAATTCTTGACCCCTCAGATTGTGTTTTGTCAACCAGTTCCTCCTTTTACGGAAGTTTTTTTTCTTTTCAAGCGATGAAGTTAATAAGCATTAATTTCTCAACATATCTAGCTAGCCTTCAGCGTTCTTCTATAGCACCGCGTTAAAAAGGTTCTGTTACTTTCATGTCTGAACTGTTTATCACTCATGTTTCACGTCCATAAAAGGCTGTAATCCCGACAAATGCCTTCACACAAAACTTCCTGACAATTAAATGAAATTCAATATTAACAAATTTATCTCTTTCAGGAATGTTCAACTTTTGGATTTGCAGCTCTTGTATTTCTTCCGTGTTTGCAGTTAAAATTATTGGATGCAGTTTCCGTCTTTTATGCAACACATTTTCTTGTTTCCCAAACATGTTTCAGCACGTCTGTGCCATGATCAGTGCGTTTTGTTTATTGTACAACTCTAAAAGTGAACCTGTTGCAAGTTATAACTAATCTACCAAAAAGAGGCCTAAAGACAGTTTATATTCTTTTTTGTTGTTACCTTGATTTTACTTTTATGGTTTTGTAGGAGTATCTGTATGTTGTCCTGCACTGATAGCCTGTCATCTACAAACCAAACAATGTAAACGAATTTTATCAGCGAGTTACCTATCCCTTGATTTTTTTTAAAAAACTGATTTCAGTGTGGCAACATGTTTTTTGTGATTATTTGTTGTTACTCATGTTTTGTTGTGTTTGAAAGAAGAAGGATCAGTCGCAAAAAGGCTCAATAACAAATAGGAACACAAAACATGTTGCCAAACCGAAATAACGTTTTTTTAAAAATCAAGGAATGGGTTAACTCGCTGATAAAATTCGGATTTACATCGTTTGGTTTGCAGATGACAAGCTTTCAGTGAAGGACACCATACAGATAGTCCTACAAAACCATATAATGTAAAATCAAGGTAAGAACGGAAACGAACAAAAACTGTTCTTACGTCTCGTTTTGTTAGATCAGTTACAACTTTTACAGTTATCCATTAAACAAAACCCACTGATGATGGCGCAGATGTGCTGTAACATGTTTGGATATCAAGAGAAACAGTGTGTTACATAAAAGGCAAAACTTATATCCTATAATATTTCAGAAATGCTTTTCTTGATATTACCAGTCTGTATTTTGTAGCCTCTCTACTTTTGTCAGCGTAATTTATTTTTCTGACCAAATAGAAAAACCTATCTACTATTTTTAGCGTCTTATTTTCTCACCTAACTCGCCCAGAACCACCTTGTTTCAATAGACTACAATTCATTACCCTTGTATTACTTTTGTACATGTTCATCTTGCACTGCTGAAAAAAAAAATGCAGCACTCTCAAGGACTGTGTTGAGTGGCACGGGTGTAATACACTATGTGATCAAAAGTATCCGGATAGCCCCAAAAACATACGTTTCTCATATAGATCCTTTGTGCTGCCACCTACTGCCAGTATTCCATATCAGCGATCTCAGTAGTCATTAGACATCGTGAGAGAGCAGAATGGGGCGCTCCGCGGAACTCACGGGCTTCGAACGTGGTCAGGTGATTGGGTGTCACTTGTGTCATACATCTGTACGCGAGATTTCCACACTCCTAAACATCCCTAGGTCCACTGTTTCCGATGTTATAGTGAAGTGGAAACGTGAAGGAACACGTACGCAATCAAAAACCGATTTTTCCCATCCAATGTGATATGACCTTGGCGTGGTGGATGAAACCGCCGATAGTTGAAGACGGTCATAATGTATAATAGGCAGACATCTATCCAGACCATCACGCATGAATTCCAAACTGCACCAGGATCCACAGCAAGTACTATTACAGTTAGGCGGGGGGGTGAGAAAACTTGGATTTCATGGTAGAGCGGCTGCTCATAAGCCACACATCACGCCGGTAAATGCCAAACGACGCCTCGCTTGGTGTAAGGAGCGTAAACATTGGACGATTGAACAGTGGAGAAACGTTGTGTGGAGTGACGAATCACGGTACACAATATGGCGATCTGATGGCAGGGTGTGGGTATGGCGAATGCTCGGTGAAAGTCATCTGACAGCGTGTGTAGTGCCAACAGTAAAACTCAGAGGCGGTTGTGTTATGGTGTGGTCGTATTTTTCATGGAGGGGGCTTGCATCCTTTGTTGTTTTGCGTGGCACTATCACAGCACAGGCCTACACTCATGTTTTAAGCACCTTCTTGCTTCCCACTGTTGAAGAGCAATTCAGGGATGGTGACTGCATCTTTCAACACGATAGAGCACCTGTTCATAATGCATAGCCTGTGGCTGAGTGGTTACACGACAATAACATCCCTGTAATGGACTGGCCTGCACAGTCTTGACCTAAGTCCTATAGAGCACCTTTGGTATGTTTTTGAACGCCGACTTCGTGCCAGGCCTCACCGACCGACATCGATACCTCTCCTCAGTGCA
Organism: Schistocerca serialis cubense; assembly: GCF_023864345.2. NCBI lineage: Eukaryota > Metazoa > Arthropoda > Insecta > Orthoptera > Acrididae > Schistocerca > Schistocerca serialis. Next base: position 47,269,473 of record NC_064646.1, on the reverse strand, counting down.
GCTCTCCGTGAAGAATGGGCAGCCGTTCCCCAAGAAAGCTTCCAGCACCTGATTGAACATATGCTTGCGAGAGTGGAAGCTGTCATCAAGGCTAAGGATGGGCCAACACCGTATTGAATTCCAGCAATACCGATGGTGGGCGCCACGAACTGGCAAGTCATTTTCAACCAGGTGTCCGGATACTCTTTATCACATAGTGTATATGCGTACTGAGGGGTTGTATTGTTATTGATTCATTTGACACGGTCATCGGACATGAGATGACACTTTAGAGGCATGTCTGTGCGCCTTCTTTTGTGAATCGGCAGGTATTAACTGTACTATTTTTAGGTGGACAGTGTGTGCAATATTCATTCTAAGGCACACTCATTCCCCACGAAGGAGTACGTACTACTGTTGAAGAACTTCAGCCATTTGAGTAGTGTCGCATTTTGGGTCTGCAGGAAGCTGGATGGACTTAACGACAGGCTGCTGCACACACTGGGCGTATTGAATCGGTGGTGTTGTAACCTCCCCCTCACTTATCGACCTTAATGACAGTGAAAAATTAAGCCGCGTGTACCTAATGGAAATTTGGGAAAGCAATCGTCACCGAAGTTAATCTGTCGGTAAAGAGGGACGAAAGGGTTACATCTAAATGAAAGGAAAAATGCAAATGAAATTGGTGGAAATTAATTTTTAAAAGGGGTAAAGTTAATAAAGAAAGTAAATGTGCGGCCGTTACGTTAACAATTAACTAGCGGTAATTAGATATTTGAGATTTGGGGGAAATCACGGTCGCCAGTCCTAACGACAATTACTATAGTAACTGAAAAAGAAATGTTATTACACATATAATTAGCACTAGAAGTGTGGCAACTGAAAGTTGACACGTGTGGTGTGAAAACTGAAAGTTTGTCAGAAGTAATAAATTTCGCTGCACTCTGACTTCATTTTGCAAAAGAATTAATAAAACCGGAAAATTGAAAGTTAATTTAGTGACTGAAATTAATAAGAAGCTTTCTTTCTTAAGCACATCGAAATCCAGTAAAATACAGTTGGTCTTGGACTACCTCAACAATCATTTCAAAAGCAACTTGATTCTGCGCAATTTAGAAATAAGAGATTTAACTTTGAACTTGAATTAAATGATTCTGAACAATTAACAATAGTAAAATTTAGTACATACCAAGCTGAGCTGTAGTCACAGGTAAGCTAAAATATGCTAACAAAACTCGCACTCTTAATTTGTGCTTGTGTAGCCTAAATATTGTAGCCAGCTATGAATACTTTAACTGAACTTTGAAATTAAAGCAGTGAAATCTAATTATATTATTTTAATGCTGGCGTTTGAATTTCAACGACACTCGGGTTCATTTCGGAAAAGGAAGGGATCCTGCTTGGCAATGCAATTGGGACAATGAGCAATGCTGTAATTTTGCGAGGCAAATGGAACAATTTGAAAAGCTGAGGTCTGCCATACAGTTCTGAAACTTTACGTGCTTTTAGTCTTCCTTGTTGGTTGATTGAAGGTTTGAAGCCGTCGATCGAGGAGGTGGCGACAGTCACTCATTGTCGGCCGTCGCTGTTGCAGAAGCTGGATGTTGGCGCGCCTTCTTCTCGACACGGTCACCAGACGAAACGGGCTCTTGATGTGCGCCAGCTAATGCTTCCCGTCCGCGACACCATGTCAGAAACTATCATCGCAAGTCGAGCGCAATTACATGCTGCCAAACCCCGAAAGCGCGGCAACTCGCGGGAGCGTCACACAACACCCCTGCTCCACTCGCTACTCCAGCCAGCCTCCCTCAGCCCGCGCTCCACGCGACAGAGTTAACACTACCAAAGATCCTACACACTTTGATTCTGCACACGACCCATCGATGTAATCGTTCGATAGCAGTTTTCCCTAGGCCAGACCCAGCGTATAAATACAAATAATCTTTACACAACAAATCAATTATACATCGACATAAATGCATAAATATATATATACAAATAGTAAAACAATTACAATATATAAAGGCACAGAAATGTCATATATTCAGGTAAGAAAATAAGGAAAAAATTTACAGTACAATAGATGGAAATAGGAGGATATGCATTTCCGGCGTTACAGTGTGTCGCTGCTTTCAGCACTGGTCTGTGGAACACTCGCACAGCCGTAGGCCAATTCCTGCACGTCCATGTAGTACAGACACTCATCAAGATCGACGCATCGTGAGAACAGCAATGGTGAACTTCATCGAGGGGAGAAATCTGGGCGCATGTCACCTGATGCGTCACCAAGGAACATTGGAATCCGTCTGGTTACAGCAGGACAAAGATCAAGTGCGCCTTTGGCGAGGATATCCCTGACACCACGACACCACCAAGCAGGGCTACTCTTGTGTAGTGAAAGAATCGACTGGTATGGTACTCCATTGTCTTCAGTGATGAAAGTCATGGACGTACGCTTACACAGAGTAGTCCTGGTGAATGGCCAATTCCGGAGTGAATTCACCTACAACACAAAGGTCCAAATCCAGGACTCATGGTGTGAGAGACTATCAGTTACAACTCGCTGTCACATTTGGTGTTTCTGCAGGGTAAAGTAACCAGTGGTTGCTCCATTGCACATTTTGCTATCACCGCGCTACTGTGAGGAAGGTGACCTTTGAAAGGGCACGGCCGACTTCCTCCCCCATCGTTTCCCAATTCGATGGGACCGGTGATCTCGCAGCCTGGTCCTCTACCCCAAATCAATCAATCAACCGAGTATACACGTCAGCATTGCCTCCAGAGGGGGACACTGTGTGCTGACGCGACTGTTTGGGAACTCTTCACTGTGACATGCGTGTTTCATTTGCTCTGAACTTATCGTATACTCCTACAATAACGTACTACCTGGCACGTCGGTTGTCAGTAAAATTGTCTTTTCCTCGAGGCTGCTACATTTATTTCCGGGAGTGTATATTGTCGTTCTAATATAGTATCCGTTCCATTGTATCGCTCTTTGACGTCTCTGACAGAATTGCAATGTCGTCGGCATGCCTCGAACTTTTTGTTTCTTCTCCTTTACTTGAACTCCCTGTCCACATCTCTCCCTAACTTATTCCACAGTTTCTCGATGTACAGAGTGTATACCACAGGGAAAAGGCTACAACCTTATGTCACTCTCTTCTCAACTACTACTTCCCTGTCGTGTCCGACTCATAGCAGCATGCACTACTGATAACAGCCTTTTGAGCTTCAAAGTTGAAGGTTTGTGACACCAATGACAGCTGGCAAGGATATTCCTTTCCCAAAGTATAGTAAAGTACTAATATTTAAACTGATCTCCAATTGGGGGACAGTTTGACCGTTTCTGTTCATTTCAACCAACAAGTAAAGTACCATGATACTTGGAAAACTGTTGCCCTTCCGCCAATATTTAGTATCCCAATGGCATTTGTGATCCTGCTATTGGACATCTAGGTAGCTGTTTTCCTTGAAAAATGCCCACATAGTCATGTCAACATTATTCCTTGAACTACCAGTTGGAGATAAACAGCAGCTATTAAGTCTTAACTCACGACGTGACTGTTCTGTAACGTACAATATGAGGTGTGGCCTCTGGGATCACAACGTTAAAACTGAGATTCAGGGGATAAATTATTTGAAATTTTTCAATTAAGTTATATAAGATTTATTTTATAATTATTTCAGTGTTGTTTAAATACTCCACGTTCACTGTATCGCATTAAGTAAAGTCTGTAGTATTTTACTTTTTGTCACACAATATCACGTACTTTCGTGGGATTTTTTATATATTACACATAAACTAACAGAGCATGGAAATATGGAACGAGCCACTCAACTTTTGCAGAACATTTGAGAGAAAATAACCACAAACCTACTATAAGACAAAATGATATGAAGATAATTAGAATAAATAATGAAAGACATCTCCTAACATTACAGGAAAATTATCATATATACAAAACAAAGGCTGAAAAGAAACAACTACTAAATGACCAAGTAAATATGACTAACAACTCACTGTTTACACTGATTGATCCTCGAATAGACAGAAATACCAACAAATGATTACACATCTGATTCCTCTCATAAGTATATACAGGAAAGTATAATAATAATAATAATAATAATAATAATAATTATTATTATTATTTTTAAGAAACTTAAAAAAAAATCTCTCCCTCTCTAAAACACAAACGCACACACACACACACACACACACACACACACACACACACACACATACACACACACACATACATTCACAAAACAGTTGATAACACTTAGAAAAACAAATGAATCTCTGTATTAAAAAGATGGCAGTTACAGTGATGTGTAACGAAAACAGTGAACTGAAAGTGAGCTGTAAGATGTCCACCTGATTGCCAGATGAGAAAAAGCAGTTTGCTTAGATGCAGTGAATTATAAGTTACCTGTAACTACCTTTCCATTTCGTAAAAAAAAGGTTAAGGAACTATTTTTAAATCTATAACCTAGATATGAAACCATAACCTATGTGTAAAAAGGACAAATCGTGTATTATTTCAGGACACTCACTGAAAATGCCTTGTAAAACAGCTTTTTGAAAGTAGTAGCTTTCCTGCTAATTCTCTAGAATAAACTCATTTACAGGATGGACGAAACTATTAAGCAGTACAATGACAGACTGAAATTTTTACTCTTCAGCCGGATTAAAACTGTGTACCGAACCGAGACTCGAGAACTCGGTCCGGCACAAAGTTTTAATCCGCCGTGAAGTCTCATATTAGCTCACACTCAGCTGCAGAGTGAAAATTTCACTCTGGAAATATCCCCCAAACTGTGGCTTCGCCAAGTACGTGCAATACCCTAAAGTTTCACAGCAGAGCCTCTGTGCAGTTTGGAAGGTAGGAGACAAAGTACTGGCGGAAGCAGAGCTGTGGGGGCGGGTCGTGGCTCGTGCTCGGGCCGCTCCGTCGCCGGCACGGTAGCTCAGCGTGTTCCGTAAGATGACTGGCTGCACTCTGTAACTTTTTATTTAAAAAAAAAAAAGAAAAATGAGTTGAGAATCAACGACGAACTTGAACCGGTGTCATGCGACGTCCGCCCAAACCAAGGGCAACGTAAAAATGAAAAAAAGTCGGTAGACCACTTGCCCAAGAAAGGCAAGTTGCTGACTCAGAGTCTCGGTCCGGACACAGTTTTAGTCTGCAAGAAAGTTTACGTATCGTGATAGTTAATTATTAATTCACTGTACGTACTGAGCTCCTACTTACTTCTACAGTTTGATTTCTGTAGCTGATGCAGACAACTTTTCCTGCTCTGCGTTTTCTCGCTCCTGCCTTAGCCAATTTTAGAGCGAGCTCTTCTTTAGTGTTCTTACAGTCTTATTTACCCTTCTTTTTCTTTACACATAATTATTGGTACTATCCATCATTCTCACGATATATGTTATCTAAGTCTGCAAGAAACTAACGTGTGTGAGGAAGGTCTAGCTCCTCCGCAGCGGTCCTATAGACTGGGAGGATCAGCGCCTTTCTCCAGCCGCTCGATGCCGGCCCTTTGTTCCAGCGACCTGCAGCAAGAATCGTCGATACTAGAGATGGGCAAACTCGTTCATCCTTGGGAACTAGTTCACTGCTGATCGTTCTTTTTTGGGAACCGTTCATTTTTACTCGTTCACCGTTCATTTGTGCTTGGTATGGTTCTTATGAAAAACTGAAAACTAGTAGTGTAGGTGACTGAAGGATGGAGGGCACCAAGAGGGAGCTCTTGCCTTCCCGCTGGAGTATAGAGTTTTTATTCATTATAGGATTCTTACACACCTTTAGAAGTAATTTCTATGATTCTACAGAACCTGTCGTTTAGCGAACCATAGCCTTGTGTGGCTGATCGCAGGGAAATAATACAGGGTGGCGCACGGAAAACCGGCCCCGAGTACAGACTGCTCGCCAGTTACGGACGATGTGTTGCCTGTTACGAGCAGATACAACAAACATGTAATAATTAGGCAGTGAAGAAATAACAAGCTAATGCAAGCAACAATTGCGAAACAATCGATGACGATGTGTAGAGAGCTGGGGAAGAGAACATGAAAATCTCACGCGACGCGCATGGGCTATAGCACATGTAGTCTTGTAAACCTGTTGGTGTGTGTTTCCCAACTTAATAGACCACAAGTGTCTTGTATAAAATTCTTCGTTTCGACTTCCACTACATAGGTATGCTACGTTGTAAACAATAATCGTTTACACGCTATATATACTTCACGTTGTCTCTGAGTTCGTAGGCGACCTAGACTTTATGGAAGCATAAAATAAAATGTGGTTTTCTCATCATACTTGCGTTACGCGCTTAGTAAAAATTAGGCTTTTATGTTGCATTATTAACCTTAATGCAGCAATAATAATAATAATTAAGCCTGCAGTAGTAAAATTTTTGGTTTGAAAGCTCCTTCTTAACAAATGTTCGCAGTAATAAAGTTTTTGGTTTGAAACTAGCAGGTAATGCAAATTGGAAACAACCAAACTTAAAAATAATTAGAGCCTTCCTAAATGTAATGTATTGTATATGAAAGATAAACGAAAATCGTTTTATATGAATTTTCTTACACTCAAAATTAAGCAAATTATTCAAAGTTAGCTGCTAAATCAAGTCGATGAAATAAAAAAAAATATATGAATAACAAAAAAAACTTGCCTTGTTATAAGGATGTCTTCTGCTGTTCATCGATATATTGAAGTGAGCTGATATGTCCTTTTATAACCTGAAGAGACGTACCTATTACATACAACGTAATGTTTGTGTAATTTACGTAACTATAAATTACTTTTAGATTACCGGTCGTGGACGCTCAATAGCCAGAACCAAGTGCAAGAACAGTTTGGAACACATGTAAAGTAAGCGAGCGCAGTGAACGAAACGAACAACTGGATACTGAACTAACTAGGAGCAGTCGGCAGTGGAACTGAGACAGGTGGTCATGCGAAGAACGACGAGTGCGGCCGAGGGAGACCGAGACCGAGACTGAGACGAGCACGCGACCGAGGCCGGAACGAGAACTGCCGAAGTGACCGCCGCGACCGAAGTGAACTATGTACCGATCGTTCCTCGTTCCCAGGAACTATAAGTAGACCGTCGCGACCGAAGTGAACTATGAACCGATCGTTCCTAGGAATTAGTTCCTCGGTCCTTTCGTTCATCTTGGTGAACCGTTCCTTTGCACCCGCTTGTTCGCCAACTACCCATCTCTAGTCGATATGAGAAAGCTGCGTCAAGGTCAGCTGGACCGATATCGAAATTATTCGGCTTTTGGAGCTGCGTGTTGTGGGCATGGTGGTGGCGGGCCAGACAGACAGAGAGACGGGAATCAGGGACTGCTGCCGCCGCATTCCGGCCATCGCTAATTAGCGGGCGGTTTAGGGTTTTCCCTCCTGGTGGTCGCGGAACGAGGGAGTCATCAGCAGTGCGTGGGAGATTCTGAAGGGGGGAGGGAGGTGTCTGGTGTCTAACGACTGTCTGCTGAGCCAGCCAGCCGTCCGTCATCCTCGGTTTCCGAGGCTTCTAAATGCCCTATAAGTACCCTCTAAAGGAGAACCAGGGAGGGAGCCCGGGAAATCCTCTGACTGCATCGTGTAAGGTACCTGCGACACTTCGCAGATGAGACGAGACTGGATGTGGCAGTCTGGAAACCACGTGGGGCGCTCACTGGCTGTCATCGGCGTAACATCATTGGCATCTGTGTACGCCATGAAATAGTTTAGTACATATATTACTTCTCAAACATTTATATTCACTTATCACAACCAGCTGGGAGGAAGGTTATGTCCCGATGAGTATGCGGAATTCGAGGATAGTTACTCTATATAAACAGAAAGGGAACAGAAGTGACTGTAACAATTACCGAGACATTTCATTACTAAGTGTAGCCGGGAAAGCTTATGCAAGAGTCATCCTAATGCGATTACAGATCTTAGCTTCCAGAATCTACCCAGAATCTCAGTGTGTCTTCAGGCCCGGCCGATCAACCGTAGATATGACCTTCTCCTTAAGACAGCTACAAGAGAAATGTCGTGAGCAGCAGAGGCCACTTTATATTGCTTTCATTGACCTTGTTAAAGCGTTTGATTTAGTGAGCAGAAATGGGCTTTTCAAACTGTTGCAGAAGATTGAATGCCCACCTAAACTACTACAGATAATTGTCTCTTTCCATGAGAAAACACGAGCAACAATCTGCTTCAACGGTAAAACATTAGAAGCATTCCCTGTTAATAGCGGTGTGAAACAGGGGTGTGTGTTAGCTCCTACATTATTTGCGATTTTCTTTTCCCTTCTGCTCAGATTTGCCTTTGAAGACTGTGAGGAGGGAGTGTATCTACATACGAGGTCTGATGGAAATCTTTTCAACATTGCTCGCCTCAAGGCCAAGAGCAAAGTAAATACAGCTGTTATCCGTGAGTTGTTATATGCGGACGATGCAGCTCTAGTAGCGAACACAGAAGATGAGCTGCAGTATATAATCAACAAATTATCAAATGCCTGTGAAAAATTTGGTCTACTCATCGGCCTTAAAAAGACTAAGATCATGGCGCAGAGCACTGCCAACCTTCCATCCATCAGCATTGATGGCAATCCTCTCCAGGTAGTTGATGACTTTACCTACTTGGGATCCGCAATATGTAGCAAACTTGTCCATGGACACTGAAATTACTAACAGAATCGCAAAGGCATCATCTGTCATGGCTAGATTGAAAAACAGAGTATGGAACAAGGGACTGCTTACCACAAAAACTAAATTAAAAGTCTACAACCCTTGTGTTATAAGCACCCTTCTCTATAACCGTGAGACATGGACAACTCTCTCTAGACATGACTCTCGACTCAACAGCTTCCATCTCCGCTGTCTCCGGAAGATCCTTCAGATCTCTTGGAGAGATAGAGTACCCAACACCGAAGTCTTTCATCGTGCAAGCACAACCAGCATCTTTGCACTCCTGAGTCATCGACGTCTAAGGTGGTTGGAACATGTCAGGCGCACGGATCCTGAACGGATACCGAAACAGTTGGTGTACGGAAAACTTCAGGAGGGTGTGAGGCCAGTGAGACGACCGCATCTTCGTTTCAAGGATGTCTGCAAGAGAGACCTGACACAGACCAGAATCAATCCAAGTCGCTGGGAAAGCATTGCAGATGACCGTGTCAAGTGACGAGTAACTGTGCGCAACGGCGTCAAGCTCTCAGAGGACGAACGCACACAGGAACAAATCAGGAAGAGGGCAAAGCGGAGAGACAGAGCGGTTTCTGTTCGAAGTCCCTCAAATTTCACATGTCCAAACTGCAGTAGGGACTGCCACTCTCGAGTGGGACTTTTTAGCCACAGCAGATGCTGCAGACTCTGAACCAAGCATGCTACACCATCATTCCTCAAGGATGGAGGGATGCCATTATATATATATTATATTATATATATTACTAGTGTCAACTAGCTCCGCAGATGACGAAGAGACTGAAGAAAAGTATGATAAGATAAAAGGAATTATTCACATAGTGAAGGGAGACGAGAATTTTATAGTCACAGGGGACTGAAATTCGATGGTAGGAAAAGGAAGAGAAGGAAAAGTAATAAGTGAATATGGAATGGGGGTAAGGAACGAAAGAGGAAGCCGCCTGGTAAAATTTTGCACAGAGCATAACTTAATCATAGCAAACACTTGGTTTAAGAATCATGAAAGAAGGTTGTATACATGGAAGAGACCAGGAGGCACCAGAAGGTTTCAGATTGATTATAATAAGGGTAAGACAGAGATTTAGGAACCAGGTTTTAAATTGTAAGACATTTCCAGGGGCAGATGCGGACTCTGACCACAAACTATTGGTTATGAACTGTAGACTGAAACTGAAAAGAAAAAAAACTGCAAAAATGTTGGAATTTAAGGAGATGGGACCTGGATAAACTGAAATAACGAGAGGTTGTAGAGAGTTTCAGAGAGCGTTAGGGAACGATTGACAAGAACAGGGGAAAGAAATACAGTAAAAGACGAATGGGAAGATTTGAGAGAGATGAGATAGCGAAGGCAGTGGAGGATCAAGTTGCTAAAAAGACGAGGACTAGTAGAAATCCTTGGGTAACAGAAGAGATATTGAATTTAATTGATGAAAGGAGAAAATATAAAAATGCTGTAAATGAAGCAGGCGAAAAGGAACACAAACGACTCAAAAATGAGATCGACAGGAAGTGCAAAATGGCTAAGCAGGGATGGCTAGAGGGCAAAAGTAAATATCTAGAAGCATATTTCACTTGGGGAAAGGGGATACCGCCTACAGGAAAATTAAAGAAAAAGAAGTAGCTCAGATGGGAAACCAATCCTAACCAAAGAAGGGAAAGCTGAAAGGTGGAAGGAGCATGTAGAGGGTTTATACGAGGGACATGTGCTTGAAGGCAGTATTGTGGGAACGGAAATGGATGTAGATCAAGATTAGATGGGAGATATGATACTGCGTGAAGAATTTGACGGAGTACTGAAAGACCTGAGTCGAAACAAGGCCCTGGGAGTAGACAACATTCCATCAGGACTACTGATAGCCTTGGGAGAGCCAGCCCTGAAAAAAACTCTACCATCAGGTGAGAAAGATGTATGAGACAGGAGAAATACCCTCAGACTTCAAGAAGAATATAATAATTCCAATCCCATAGAAAGAAATGTTGACAGATGTGAAAATTACCGAACTATCAGTCTAATAAGTAACAGCTGCAAAATACTAGATAAAGGAAAGGTAAACCTACGTTTCTAGCATTTGTAGACTTAACGAATGCTTTTGACAATGTTGACTAGAATACTCTCTTTCAAATTCTGAAGGTGGCAGTGGTCAAATACAGGGAGCGAAAGGCTATTTACAATTTGCAGAAACCAGATGGCAGTTATAAAAGTCAAGGGGCATGAAAGGGGAAGCATGGTTGGGAAGAGAGTGAGACAGGGTTGTAGCCCATCCCAGATTTTATTCAATCTGTATATTGAGCAAGCAGCAAACGAAACAAAAGAAAAATTTGGAGCAGAATCCATGGAGAAGAAATAAGAACTTTGATGTTTGCTGATGACATTGTAATTCTGTCAGAGATAGCGAAGGACCTGGGAGAGCAGTTGAACGGAATGGACAGTGTCTTGAAAGGAGGATATAAGATGAACCGCAGCTGAAGCAAAACGAGGATGACGGAATGTAATCGAATTAAATCAGGCGATGCTGAGGGAATTAGGTTATAAAATGAGGCACTTAAAGTAGTAGATAAATTTCGTTATTTGGTGAGCAAAATAACTGATGATGGTCGATGTAGAGAGGATATAAAACGTAGACTGGCAATGGCAAGGAAAGCGTTTTGGAAGACGAGAAATTTGTGAACGTTGACTATAGATTTAAGTGTCAGGAAGCCTTTTCTGAAACTATATGTATGGAGTGTAGCCATGTATGGAAGCGAAACATGGACGATAAACGGTTTAGACAAGAAGAGAACAGAAGCTTTTGGGATGTGGGGCTACAGGAGAATACTGGAGATTATATGGATAGATCACGTAACTAATGAAGAGGTACCGAGTAGAATTGAAGAAAAGATGAATTTGTGGCACAACTTGACTAGAAGAAGGAATCGGTTGATAGGACGTGTTCTGAGGCATCAAGGGATCACCAAGTTAGTATTGGAGGGCAGCGTTGAGGGTAAAAATCATCTAGGGAGACCAAGAGAAGAATACATTAAACAGTTTCAGAAGGATGTAGGTTGCAGGAGGTATTCGGAGATGAAGAAGCTTGCACAGGATAGAGTAGCAAGGAGAGCTCCATCAAACCAGTCTCTGGACTGAAGGCCGCAACAACTTTATTATTGTAAAGTAAGATTTACTCCAACAAATATAATGTGAATACGATTTTTAATCTTATATTATTTCTGGTTAGTCCTGTAAATAAAGGGTGTCATTGAACAACCATAGAAAATGAGACCACTAAGCTGGATTTTATCACTAGTAAGACATTTTCCAGGCGTCTAGGACTGCATGATATATTGGCGACAACTCGTCTGTATACCAGCAATGTGGATGCCTGTAGTTGACAGATGGATAGGTTTCCGATGATAATGGTTTTCAAGTGCCACTGCGATCTTTTGGCACTGCTCCCATTGTGCTGGGAATCCTGGGACCACTTTCACTGGTTTACACCAGAGTCGTGTAGTTCGGTTTTCAAGTCCTCGTATCTGGTAATGCTATTCAGTTGTTTCTCGCCGGTTCTGTTTTTCAGCTGGGCTGGCCAGGCCAGTGTTCCACATTATCTATTTCTCCACAATTTCGAAGTATGTTGAATTGTGTTACACCATTCTATCTGCCTGGAATTGTAAACTGGCATGTTCATTTTCGACAGCTTATTAGCTTCTGGTCAAAACATTTATTTGCTACCAGTAGATCGTAACTTTGCATACGTTCCAGTGGATATTTGTGTCACAACATTGTGCCTCTGTTTGTAATCTACATCTACATCATGCTCCGCAGGCCAACTAATGGTTTGTGGCGGAGGATACTTTCGGTACCACTATCTGATCCCTCCATCCCTGTACCACTCTTGAATAGCGAGTTGACTGAGCAAATAATGTCCTCAATGTTCTGCTGATTGACTTCTGGTTTTAGGTTATGTTTAAGGCCTGTTTAAGGCCATTTTTATTAACAACTAGGTGAACTCAGACAATCAAACACTTACCTCACTTACAGCATCAAAAGTCAGACTTTCCACAAATTTTTCCCACAATCGATTCCACAAACATTCTTTTTAACAACAGCGAACTCTCTATACTAAACAAAGACAGCAGATGTAGCCAAAATAAACAAAAATGAACAAACAGTAATAGGACATAAAACTATCAAATTAACAGAGAAACATCTTAACAATAATCCACTAAAAGAAGCTAAAGAAGGGAACCAGTTACTTAAAAACATCAACAAGAAGCTCACTGAAAGCAATGCACTAGCAGTAAAATACGACAAAGGCAAAACGGTAATTATCATGGACAAACATGAATATATAAGTAAAACACTTGAGTTCTTTCAGAATAACCATATAGGAGAACTGTCTCATGACCCCACACAGAAATCCATCACTAAACTAAAGAATCAGTTGAATGAAACATGCTTCTTATTAACGACGGAAGAAACACAGAGACTAACAATTATGAACCCAGCAGCCTCAAAGTTAAGAGCCCAGCGTAAGTTCGATAAAGCTAATATCCTTATCAGACCCATTGTCAATGCTATAAATCATCCAAGCTACAAAGTTATGTGTAAGCTGATTCAATTTTACAAAAACAATATAAATTTAAAACCTCGTTTTCAATGAAAAATAGCTACCAAGCAATTCTAAGTATTAAAGATCTTTATATCCCATCGAATGCAAAGCTCATGTCCCTTGACATAATAAACTTATATAGCAGCATACCCATCAAATAATCCACAGATGCAATCAAAAATAATTTATTAAAAGGTCAGATTACGTCCACAGCTAAAGTAGTTGAATTAAGAGAATTGCTAGAGCTTGTTCTTTCACACAATTATTTCACGTTTAATGGTAAAATGTACAAACAAGATGTAGGTCTAGTAATGAGAAGTCTTCTAAGTGGAATCATTGCAGAAATTTTGATTAACCACTTTGAAAATAAACTTCTCAACAACAAAGACATAATACCCCAGAAAATAATACACTATTGCAGATATGTTGATGACAGATTCATTGTATACATTGGAACTGATGAAGAAATAGAATATTAAACAGATTCAATAATTTACACAACAACATCCAGTTCACCATAGAACATGAAAAAGATAATAAAATTAATTTTATAGACATAATAATAAGTACCACATGCCAGACCCTAAATATCAATGTATACAGAAAAACAACATATACAGACAAAGTCATTAATAAATCTTCCACACATCCCAACTCATATAAACAATCTGCATTCATATCCTTAATAACAGAGCACAGAAATTCCCACTTAATGCTGCTGACTATGAGAGAGAAATGAACACTATCAAATACATTGCACGTAATAATGGCTATCACAAACATGAAATAGAGACATTATCACAGCGCACGACTAAAAATAACAACAAACAATGTGACATAGCTTCCTCACACAACATCCAAAAACCCAAGTACATAACGTTACCATATTTAGGTGTCATATCAGGCATCCATTCGGATCTCCGGGCGGGGACTACTCAAGAGGATGTCGTTATCAGGAGAAAGAAAACTGGCGTTCTACGGATCGGAGTGTGGAATGTCAGATCCCTTAATCGGGCAGGTAGGTTAGAAAATTTAAAAAGGGAAATGGATAGGTTGAAGTTAGATATAGTGGGAATTAGTGAAGTTCGGTGGCAGGAGGAACAAGACTTCTGGTCAGGTGACAACAGGGTTATAAACACACAATCAAATAGGGGTAATGCAGGAGTAGGTTTAATAATGAATAGGAAAATAGGAATGCGGTTAAGCTACTACAAACAGCATAGTGAACGCATTATTGTGGCCAAGATAGATACGAAGCCCACGCCTACTACAGTAGTACAAGTTTATATGCCAACTAGCTCTGCAGATGACGAAGAAATTGAAGAAATGTATGATGAAATAAAAGAAATTATTCAGATTGTGAAGGGAGACGAAAATTTAATAGTCATGGGTGACTGGAATTCGAGTGTAGGAAAAGGGAGAGAAGGAAACATAGTAGGTGAATATGGATTGGGGGACAGAAATGAAAGAGGAAGCCGCCTGGTAGAATTTTGCACAGAGCACAACATAATCATAACTAACACTTGGTTTAAGAATCATGAAAGAAGGTTGTATACATGGAAGAACCCTGGAGATACTAAAAGGTATCAGATAGATTATATAATGGTAAGACAGAGATTTAGGAACCAGGTTTTAAATTGTAAGACATTTCCAGGGGCAGATGTGGACTCTGACCACAATCTATTGGTTATGACCTGTAGATTAAAACTGAAGAAACTGCAAAAAGGTGGGAATTTAAGGAGATGGGACCTGGATAAACTAAAAGAACCAGAGGTTGTACAGAGATTCAGGGAGAGCATAAGGGAGCAATTGACAGGAATGGGGGAAATAAATACAGTAGAAGAAGAATGGGTAGCTTTGAGGGATGAAGTAGTGAAGGCAGCAGTGGATCAAGTAGGTAAAAAGACGAGGGCTAGTAGAAATCCTTGGGTAACAGAAGAAATATTGAATTTCATTGATGAAAGGAGAAAATATAAAAATGCAGTAAGTGAAACTGCAAAATGGCTAAGCAGGGATGGCTAGAGGACAAATGTAAGGATGTAGAGGCCTATCTCACTAGGGGTAAGATAGATACCGCCTACAGGAAAATTAAAGAGACCTTTGGAGATAAGAGAACGACTTGTATGAATATCAAGAGCTCAGATGGAAACCCAGTTCTAAGCAAAGAAGGGAAAGCAGAAAGGTGGAAGGAGTATATAGAGGGTCTATACAAGGGCGATGTACTTGAGGACAATATTATGGAAATGGAAGAGGATGTAGATGAAGATGAAATGGGAGATATGATACTGCGTGAAGAGTTTGACAGAGCACTGAAAGACCTGAGTCGAAACAAGGCCCCCGGAGCAGACAATATTCCATTGGAACTACTGACGGCCGTGGGAGAGCCAGTCCTGACAAAACTCTACCATCTGGTGAGCAAGATGTATGAAACAGGCGAAATACCCTCAGACTTCAAGAAGAATATAATAATTCCTATCCCAAAGAAAGCAGGTGTTGACAGATGTGAGAATTACCGAACTATCAGCTTAATAAGTCACAGCTGCAAAATACTAACACGAATTCTTTACAGACGAATGGAAAAACTAGTAGAAGCCAACCTCGGGGAAGATCAGTTTGGATTCCGTAGAAACACTGGAACACGTGAGGCAATACTGACCTTACGACTTATCTTAGAAGAAAGATTAAGGAAAGGCAAACCTACGTTTCTAGCATTTGTAGACTTAGAGAAAGCTTTTGACAATGTTGACTGGAATACTCTCTTTCAAATTCTAAAGGTGGCAGGGGTAAAATACAGGGAGCGAAAGGCTATTTACAATTTGTACAGAAACCAGATGGCAGTTATAAGAGTCGAGGGACATGAAAGGGAAGCAGTGGTTGGGAAGGGAGTAAGACAGGGTTGTAGCCTCTCCCCGATGTTGTTCAATCTGTATATTGAGCAAGCAGTAAAGGAAACAAAAGAAAAATTCGGAGTAGGTATTAAAATTCATGGAGAAGAAATAAAAACTTTGAGGTTCGCCGATGACATTGTAATTCTGTCAGAGACAGCAAAGGACTTGGAAGAGCAGTTGAATGGAATGGACAGTGTCTTGAAAGGAGGATATAAGATGAACATCAACAAAAGCAAAACAAGGATAATGGAATGTAGTCTAATTAAGTCGGGTGATGCTGAGGGAATTAGATTAGGAAATGAGGCACTTAAAGTAGTAAAGGAGTTTTGCTATTTGGGGAGCAAAATAACTGATGATGGTCGAAGTAGAGAGGATATAAAATGTAGGCTGGCAATGGCAAGGAAAGCGTTTCTGAAGAAGAGAAATTTGTTAACATCCAGCATAGATTTAAGTGTCAGGAAGTCATTTCTGAAAGTATTCGTATGGAGTGTAGCCATGTATGGAAGTGAAACATGGACGATAAACAGTTTGGACAAGAAGAGAATAGAAGCTTTCGAAATGTGGTGCTACAGAAGAATGCTGAAGATTAGATGGGTAGATCACATAACTAATGAGGAAGTATTGAATAGGATTGGGGAGAAGAGAAGTTTGTGGCACAACTTGACCAGAAGAAGGGATCGGTTGGTAGGACATGTTCTGAGGCATCAAGGGATCACCAATTTAGTATTGGAGGGGAGCTTGGAGGGTAAAAATCGTAGAGGGAGACCAAGAGATGAATACACTAAGCAGATTCAGAAGGATGTAGGTTGCAGTAGGTACTGGGAGATGAAAAAGCTTGCACAGGATAGAGTAGCATGGAGAGCTGCATCAAACCAGTCTCAGGACTGAAGACCACAACAACAACAACATCAGGCAAAATAGCCAAGCTGTTTAAAAAAACAGACATCAGGATCAACTTTGCCATCAATAACCACTTAAATAAGAAACTGATACATGACATCTCACATCCCACGTAGAAAATTAACAAAGCAGGAATTTATAAAATTACATGCAGTCATTGCAACAAATATTACATTGTCCAAACGAGAAGTAATTTTAAAACCCGCTTTAAAGGATACATTGACTGTTTCAGACTTGGCAAACCGAATGAATCAGCTATAGCGAGACAGACAAATGAAACAGGATATAGTGTTACAATAGACAACGATCTGAAAGTACTACATAATTTAGAAAAGAGTTGGAAAATGGTCATCTTGGAAGAAATGGAAATATGTATCCATGGCCACATGGGGAATAACGAGATCCTGAACGAAATGACAGACTTCCTACAGTACTCTTAGAATAAAAGATACATAACACGACAGTCATTTGACTCTAGTCCCAGAAATAACTTAGAAATATGTAAAATAAATAGTTTATATCTTGATGTGTTCAATAATATTGTAACAGGTGCTCAATTTGTAATGTATTTCGTCAACCTACATCTGTCATATAATAACAAGACGTGCAGAAGACATGTCAACATCTGACACCACATAGATCGACAAACTGATACTCAAATCGAAACCAGACGTATTTCGACCGCCATCTTGTCCGGTGCACTACAGAACTGTTTGTGATCGTGTTTCCTCCAAGTTACTGCTGCGTTAGTGACAATTTGTGAACAGCGACCAAGGGAGCCACGGAAAAGGAAACACCTCAGCGCAACACAACGAGACTGCCACGCCAGAAGAACAAAGTGAGTGACCGTTACAAAACATTTTCGTGCAAACATCAGTCCAGCTTCCAAAGTGACATCCCCTCTTACTAAATTTTCTCTTCTTCCACAGGATGACCACAGCATTCATAAAAAGACTATGTAACATCAGCATGACCTTATTGTAAAGTTGTTTTTGTAATGCCATTTAGCGTGAGGTTGAGGTATTCCCTCGATATATGTCGCTAAATAAATAAGTAATACAATAGTTGACAAAGTTTGTGACTGGTAGCGGTAATTTAAAAGGTCTTTACATAGACCCTTATTAGTTATTGGATATACACATCTAATCTTAAGAATTCTTCTACAGTATCATATTTTCTTGTATGAATTATTTGTTGTCTACGTTTCAGTTCCGTACCAGGCTACACGCCAGGCAACTACCTCCTGAAAAGATTTCATAGCATTTAAATTTATATTTGACGCTAATAAATTGCTGTTGTTTGCAAACTCTTTAAATGCTACAGCTACCCTGCGTTTTATATATTCTCTACTTCCTTCATCATAAGTTATTTTCTAACCAAATAGCAAAAATCATGAAATCGGAGATAGACTATAACACTGTCTCGCTCTCTTGTCAACTATTGTTGTTCTTTCAACTCTCTAATAATGAGGAGGACTTATTTCATGTTGCCGACTACCAGAACATTACAACAAAGGCATTGTAGAGATTCAGATGTACACTAGTAAATTCAACAGAGACACTGACTACAATCTTGGAGGAGTTTTATGTACTGACTTGGCAGAAAATCCTAAGAAATTTTCGTCTTATGTCAAAGCGGTAGGAGGATCAAAACAAAATGTCCAGACACTCTGTGACCAAAATGGTACTGAAGCAGAGGATGACAGACTAAAGGCCGAAATACAAAATGTCTTTTTCCAAAGCTGTTTCACAGAGGAAGACTGCACTGTAGTTCCTTCTCTAGATTGTCGCACAGATGACAAAATGGTAGATATCGAAATAGACGACAGAGAGATAGAGAAACAATTAAAATCGCTCAAAAGAGGAAAGGCCACTGGACCTGATGGGACACCAGTTCGATTTTACACAGAGTACGCGAAGGAACTTGCCCCCACTCTTGCAGCGGTGTACCGTAGGTCTCTAGAAGAGCGTAGCGTTCCAAAGGATTGGAAAAGGGCACATGTCATCCCCGTTTTCAAGAAGGGACGTCGAACAGATGTGCAGAACTATAGACGTCGATCAGTTGTAGAATTTTGGAACACGTATTATGTTGGAGTATAATGACTTTTCTGAAAACTAGAAATCTACTCTGTAGGAATCAGCATGGGTTTCGAAAAAGACGATCGTGTGAAACCCAGCTCGCGCTATTCGTCCACGAGGGCCATAGACACGGGTTCACAGGTAGATGCCGTGTTTCTTGACTTCCGCAAGCCGTTCGATACAGTTCCCCACAGTCGTTTAATGGACAAAGTAAGAACATGGACTATCAGACCAATTGTGTGATTGGATTGAAGAGTTCCTAGATAACAGAACCCAACATGTCATTCTCAATGGAGAGATGTCTTCCGAAGTAAGAGTGATTTCAGATGTGCCGCAGGGGAGTGTCGTAGTACAGTTGCTATTCACAATATACATAAATGACCTTGTGGAGGAGATCAGAGGTTCACTGAGGTTTTTTTCCGGATGATGCTGTGGTATATCGAGAGGTTGTAACAATGGAAAGTTGTACTGAAATGCAGGAGGATCTGCAGCGAATTGACGCATGTTGCAGGGAATGGCAATTGAATCTCAATGTAGACAAGTGTGATGTGCTGCGAATACATAGAAAGAAAGATTTCATATCATTTAGTTACAATATAGCAGGGCAGCAACTGGAAGCAGTTAATTCCATAAATTATCTGGGAGTACGCATTAGGAGCGATTTAAAATGGAATGATCATATACAGTTGATCGTCGGTAAAACAGATGCCAGACTGAGATTCATTGGAATAATCCTAAGGAAATGCAATCCGAAAACAAAGGAAGTAGGTTACAGTACGCTGGTTCGCCCACTGCTTGAATACTGCTCAGCAGTGTGGGATCCGCACCAGATAGGGTTGATAGATGAGATAGAGAAGATCCAACGGAGAGCAGCGCGCTTCGTTACAGGATCATTTAGTAATCGCGAAAGCGTTACGGAGATGATAGATAAACTCCAGTGGAAGACTTTGCAGGAGAGACGCTCAGTAGTTCGGTACGGGCTTTTGTTGAAGTTTCGAGAGCATACCTTCACCGAGCAGTCAAGCAGTATATTGCTCCCTCCTTCGTATATCATGCGAAGAGACCATGAGGATAAAATCAGAGAGATTAGAGCCCACACAGAGCCATACCGACAATCCTTCTTTCCCCGAACAATACGAGACTGGAATAGAAGGGAGAACCGATAGAGGTACTGAAGGTACCCTCCGCCACACACCGTCAGGTGGCTTGTGTAGTATGGATGTAGATGTAGATGTAGATGTAGGAGTCTGACACTGGAAACTAGAAAAAGGACGTCCATGAAGAAAAAAAAATTACGAACTTTATCTCTAAGATACTCGCACTGCTTTCGCCCTGCAATTGTGACCCTGGGTCTGCGCCCTTTCTCTGTCCAATTCCACCGTTATCGGAAGCAAGTCCCGCCGAAGGTGACATCACTCCATCAATATGGTCCTATTTTCTTATAGGAGGTAGTACTGGTCGAGGAGTTAGTACTGGACGTCCGTCCAGAAACAAACACGCGTTGAAACATGCGTCATCTGGCGTGTATCGAGACCGTCCAGTACACAGTAGCGCAGGCTACGGGGTTAATTTCTCGTTTCGAGTTGGCTGGTCAGTATTTCTTCTTAGTCCCTTAGCTCTGCTGCTGTTGACAGACATCGCATTTACAACTGTCTCTCACATCAGCCGTTCCGTACATATCGTTTTGAGGTTTTTCTTATTAGTGACTGCGTGGAAAATGAACAAAGTATACAACGATATCATTCCACGCGGGAGGCAGTGGACACGGTGTTCTGCTATCGTTTAGCCAACGGGATTAGTCGATTAGACGACAGTGGGCGAACGACAAAATGTTCAAATGTGTGTGAAATCTTATGGGACTTAACTGCTAAGGTCGTGAGTCCCTAAGTTTACACACTACTTAACCTAAATTATCGTAAGGACAAACACACACACCCATGCCCAAGGAAGGACTCGAACCTCCGCCAGGATCAGCCGCACAGTCCATGACTGCAGCGCCTCAGACCGCTCGGCTAATCCTGCGCCGCGGGCGAACGACGTCCACAACGCCGCATTGTTGTTGTTGTGGTCTTCAGTCCTGAGACTGGTTTGATGCAGCTCTCCATGCTACTCTATCCTGTGCAAGCTTTTTCATCTCCCAGTACCTACTGCAACCTACATCCTTCTGAATCTGCTTAGTGTATTCATCTCTTCGTCTACCTCTACGATTTTTACCCTCCAAGCTCCCCTCCAATACTAAATTGGTGATCCCTTGATGCCTCAGAACATGTCCTACCAACCGATCCCTTCTTCTGGTCAAGTTGTGCCACAAACTTCTCTTCTCCCCAATCCTATTCAATACTTCCTCATTAGTTATGTGATCTACCCATCTAATCTTCAGCATTCTTCTGTAGCACCACATTTCGAAAGCTTCTATTCTCTTCTTGTCCAAACTATTTATCGTCCATGTTTCACTTCCATACATGGCTACACTCCATACGAATACTTTCAGAAATGACTTCCTGACACTTAAATCAATACTGGATGTTAACAAATTTCTCTTCTTCAGAAACGCTTTCCTTGCCATTGCCAGCCTACATTTTATATCCTCTCTACTTCGACCATCATCAGTTATTTTGCTCCCCAAATAGCAAAACTCCTTTACTACTTTAAGTGTCTCATTTCCTAATCTAATTTCCTCAGCATCACCCGACTTAATTAGACTACATTCCATTATCCTTGTTTTGCTTTTGTTGATGTTCATCTTATATCCTCCTTTCAAGACACTGTCCATTCATTCAACTGCTCTTCCAAGTCCTTTACTGTCTCTGACAGAATTACAATGTCATCGGCGAACCTCAAAGTTTTTATTTCTACTCCATGAATTTTAATACCTACTCCGAATTTTTCTTTTGTTTCCTTTACTGCTTGCTCAATATACAGATTGAACAACATCGGGGAGAGGCTACAACCCTGTCTTACTCCCTTCCCAACCACTGCTTCCCTTTCATGTCCCTCGACTCTTATAACTGCCATCTGGTTTCTGTACAAATTGTAAATAGCCTTTTGCTCTCTGTATTTTACCCCTGCCACCTTTAGAATTTGAAAGAGAGTATTCCAGTCAACATTGTCAAAAGCTTTCTCTAAGTCTACAAATGCTAGAAACATAGGTTTGCCTTTCCTTAATCTTTCTTCTAAGATAAGTCGTAAGGTCAGTGTGGTGTCACCGCCAGACACCACACTTGCTAGGTGGTAGCTTAAATCGGCCGCGGTCCATTTAGTACATATCGGACCCGCGTGTCGCCACTGTGATCGCAGACCTAGCGCCACCACAAGGCAGGTCTCGAGATACGGACGAGCACTCGCACCAGTTGTACGACGACATTGCTAGCGACTATACGGACAAAGCCTTCCTCTCATTTGCCGAGAGACAGTTAGAATAGCCTTCTGCTAAGTCCATGGCTACGACCTAGCAAGGCGCCAATTGTAACCATGCATGTATCTTACGAGTCTCATTTGTATAGTCAAGAGAGATGTATCACAAGGAGTGAATAAAGTTAAGTATATTCCAAAGCTACGTATTTTCTTGATAGCAGTCATAACGTATCTTGTTCCAGACTTGACGCCAGTCGGCGTGTGTGTACGCGTGCCTTTCTTTCGGCTCCCTTCCCAGTGTGGCGTAGCAAGCTTGTTACGCCACAACAGTCAGTATTGCCTCACGTGTTCCAGTGTTTCTACGGAATCCAAACTGATCTTCCCCGAGGTTGGCTTCTACTAGTTTTTCCATTCGTCTGTAAAGAATTCGTGTTAGTATTTTGCAGCTGTGACTTATTAAGCTGATAGTTCGGTAATTTTCACATCTGTCAACACCTGCTTTCTTTGGGATAGGAATTATTATATTCTTCTTGAAGTCTGTGGGTATTTCGCCTGTTTCATACATCTTGCTCACCAGATGGTAGAGTTTTGTCAGGACTGGCTCTCCCACGGCCGTCAGTAGTTCCAATGGAATATTGTCTACTCCGGGACCCTTGTTTCGACTCAGGTCTTTCAGTGCTCTGTCAAACTCTTCACGCAGTATCATATCTCCCATTTCATCTTCATCTACATCCTCTTCCATTTCCATAATATTGTCCTCAAGTACATTGCCCTTGTATAGACCCTCTATATACTCCTTCCACCTTTCTGCTTTCCCTTCTTTGCTTAGAATTGGGTTTCCATCTGAGCTCTTGATATTCATACAAGTCGTTCTCTTATCTCCAAAGGTCTCTTTAATTTTCCTGTAGGCGGTATCTATCTTACCCCTAGTGAGATAGGCCTCTACATCCTTACATTTGTCCTCTAGCCATCCCTGCTTAGCCATTTTGCAGTTTCACTTACTGCATTTTTATATTTTCTCCTTTCATCAATGAAATTCAATATTTCTTCTGTTACCCAAGGATTTCTACTAGCCCTCGTCTTTTTACCTACTTGATCCACTGCTGCCTTCACTACTTCATCCCTCAAAGCTACCCATTCTTCTTCTACTGTATTTATTTCCCCCATTCCTGTCAATTGCTCCCTTATGCTCTCCCTGAATCTCTGTACAACCTCTGGTTCTTTTAGTTTATCCAGGTCCCATCTCCTTAAATTCCCACCTTTTTGCAGTTTCTTCAGTTTTAATCTACAGGTCATAACCAATAGATTGTGGTCAGAGTCCACATCTGCCCCTGGAAATGTCTTACAATTTAAAACCTGGTTCCTAAATCTCTGTCTTACCATTATATAATCTATCTGATACCTTTTAGTATCTCCAGGGTTCTTCCATGTATACAACCTTCTTTCATGATTCTTAAACCAAGTGTTAGTTATGATTATGTTGTGCTCTGTGCAAAATTCTACCAGGCGGCTTCCTCTTTCATTTCTGTCCCCCAATCCATATTCACCTACTATGTTTCCTTCTCTCCCTTTTCCTACACTCAAATTCCAGTCACCCATGACTATTAAATTTTCGTCTCCCTTCACAATCTGAATAATTTCTTTTATTTCATCATACATTTCTTCAATTTCTTCGTCATCTGCAGAGCTAGTTGGCATATAAACTTGTACTACTGTAGTAGGTGTGGGCTTCGTATCTATCTTGGCCACAATAATGCGTTCACTATGCTGTTTGTAGTAGCTTACCCGCATTCCTATTTTCCTATTCATTATTAAACCTACTCCTGCATTACCCCTATTTGATTTTGTGTTTATAACCCTGTAGTCACCTGACCAGAAGTCTTGTTCCTCCTGCCACCGAACTTCACTAATTCCCACTATATCTAACTTCAACCTATCCATTTCCCTTTTTAAATTTTCTAACCTACCTGCCCGATTAAGGGATCTGACATTCCACACTCCGATCCGTAGAACGCCAGTTTTCTTTCTCCTGATAACGACATCCTCTTGAGTAGTCCCCGCCCGGAGATCCGAATGGGGGACTATTTTACCTCCGGAATATTTTACCCAAGAGGACGCCATCATCATGTAATCATACAGTAAAGCTGCATGCCCTCGGGAAAAATTACGGCTGTAGTTTCCCCTTTGCTTTCAGCCGTTCGCAGTACCAGCACGGCAAGGCCATTTTGGTTAATGTTACAAGGCTAGATCTGTCAATCATCCAGACTGTTGCCCTTGCAACTACTGAAGAGGCTGCTGCCCCTCTTCAGGAACCACACGTTTGTCTGGCCTCTCAACAGATACCCCTCCGTTGTGGTTGCACCTACGGTACGGCTATCTGTATCGCTGAGGCACGCAAGCCTCCCCACCAACGGCAAGGTCCATGGTTCATGGGGGGAACGCCGCATTACATGTCAAAAAATTGATTGTGTGGTGAGGTCCGGTGGCATGACCTCCCCGTTCACCTGAGCTTAATCTCCTATGTGTTTGGAATGGGGACGTTTAATGGAACTGATGCATTCCTCACTCATTACACACATGGTCACGTTACAGAACGGCGTGTCCCAAGTGTGTGCCCAAATCCGAGGGCAGATTGTGTAACCAGATGGGCTGAAGGTTGTGCAGGAATGAGTGATGACCGCATTGAGCAGCTCCAGTAGGTCAACAGACAGGGAGATGTCTGCTGTAGGAGAGCATGGCACGCATTTGTTTCCGGACGTACATTTGCAGGAATTTATTTCTGGTTTTGGCGAGAAGTGTCTACGGTACGAATATAGTCCGCTGCCTTTTGAACTCCCGGGGTTGAGACAGACATGTTGGTCAAAGCAGCCAACTCCTGACGATGAAGATATTGAATTTCTTCGAAACCTCGAGTTTCACCGCAGCTTAACACCGAGAACATTGTATACACTCATGTGGTATGCACTGTAGCCGACATAATTATGCGTACATCCAGCAGACCGACAACTTAGCATCGTAGGTATGAAGGGACTTCAAAAAGTAAGTAGCATATCATTATGGTAGGGCAAATACCTTTTACTGTATGCTACAGTACAGTTCAGCGTAACACAGATACATGGCCCTACTTCTGAACATAGTCACTAAGTAGGGTAAATGCAGCAAAGAGTGCGCAGTCCCAAAGAGCCCGAGAGAGGTGGCCCAGTGGTTAGCACGCTGGACTCGCATTCGGAAGAATGACGGTTCGAATCAGCGTCCGGCCATCCTGATTCAGGTTTTCCGTGATTTCCCAAAATCGCTTCAGGCGAACGTTGTGATGATTCCTTAGAAGGGCCAGGGCCGACTGCCTTCCCCATCCTTTCCTAATCCGATCGGGCCGATAACCTCGCTGTTTGGTCCCCACGGCCCAAATCAACCAACCAGCCCCAAGGACACCGCAGCTTGTGTTCCTGACAGCTGATGAAACTGATCAGCTCGCCACTGACTTAGTTGTGTTGAGAGTGGTTTCAGAAACACCTCGTAGAAGTTGTATGAAGAAATCCTGTATTTCCGAAGTTAAACCGGTAAGAATCACTTTTCAGCTTTCTTAATGTAGTTCTGGTACTCTGCTGCATAAGTTATGCACAGAATAAACGAGCAGTAGCCTTTAATTCTTCGTTGCATTTTGAGAGGATGACTTGCAATCTACCATACTGCATCCACATGTTTTGAAAATACGATTTGTACTGACATCTGTTGACTTCGCGTGGAATCATTATTTCTGTACGAAAAAGAACGCATATAACGTCCCCGAAGAGTGCGTGCGCTGTCTTTGGGGTAGGTTGGTTGAATTGGGGGAGGGGACCAAACAGCGAGGTCATAAATCCCATCTGACTAGGGAAGAATGGGGAAGTCGGCCGTGCTCTTTCAAAGGAACCGTCGGAATATTTGCCTCAAGTGATTTTTGTAAAGCACGGAAAACTTAAATGAAGTTGGCCGGACGCGGGTTTGAACCGTCGTCCTCCCGAATGCGAGTTCAGTGCTAACCATTGCGCCACCTCAGTCGGTCTCTTTTCAGGCCACAACTACGAATTTGTCTTGAGTGCGTTCTGGAGTCTGAAGGATAGGTTTTATTTCTGAATGACTTCAAATTAAGTACGAAAATCGGACAGTAAACTCATCTAAACTGAAGAGCTGTTCAGTGAGGCCAGGACACGAACTGAAAATGGAGATAGCAAACAAAGGTTGCCGCTGTTCTTGGTACGAAGGAGTCTGCTCTGAAGAAAGACTGAAAGCTGTGACTAGAGAACATAGATTTTGGTTTTTACGATAAAATTTTCCCCAAGACATTTAAGCCTCATCTTTATCTGCGATAATGATGGAAGAAATGAATTAAAATTTGGCCTATGGCTGGGACTCGAACCTGGGTCTTCTTATGGAAGGCTATACATACAGCTGGTTTGAATCATACTTAATGAACAGAAAGAAAAAACTTGTGCTGAATAGCACAAATAATGTTGGGAGGGTGGTAAATTCTAGTGAATGGGGAGTTATCACAAAGGGAGTCCCACAGGGTTCAATTTTAGGACCTCTGCTGTTCCTTATTCATGTGAATGACCTCCCACTTAACGTTCAGCAAGCGGAACTAGTACTTCTGCAGATGACTCGAGTGTTATAATATATCCCATTCCAGAAAAAGCAGCTGAAGATATTGTTGAGGATGTCTTTCAAAGTATTATTAAGTGGTTCTCAGAAAATGGACGCACCCTTAAGCTTGAAAAAACTCACTATATCCAGTTCTGTGCACAGAATGGAGTCATACCGACAATTGATGTAGCATATGAACAGGGCTCAGTTAACAGGGTAGATTTCTCCAAATTTTTGGGTGTTCACATTGATGGCAACTTGAACTGGAAGAAGCATATTACTGAGCTTCTCAAACAACTAAGTTCAGCTTCTTTCGCTCTTCGTATAATCGCTAGTCTTGGTTATAAACAGATCAGCCTCCTAACGTGCTTTGCATATTTCCACTCAATAATGTGTTATGGAATAGTTTTCTGGGGTAACTCACCACTTAGACATAAAGTACTGATTGTACAAAAGAGAGCAGAGAGAATAATTAGTGATGTTCACGTAAGGGCGTCATGTAGGAACCTTTTCAAGCTGTCAGGTATTTTAACTGCACCTTCAGAGTACCTATATTCGCTAATGAAATTCGTTACAAATAATCCATCTCAATTCGCGAAGAACAGTGATGTTCATACGTACAAGACTAGATGGAAAAATGACCTTTCCTATCCTTTATTGAAGCTGTCAGTTTCTCAAAAAGGAGTACATTATTCAGCAACAAAAATCCTTGATCATTTGCCCAAAAACATAAAGTGTCTGGCAGGTAGCAGATGGTAAAAAAAAATTGTACCTCTTAATGTAGTTGTCTGTGTAGAACTAAAAATTTCAGTAATATTAATATTATCACTATTCACACACACACACACACACACACACACACACACACACACACACATATATATATATATATATATATATATATATATCTTGTAATATGACTTGTTCCACATCATATCGATAAAATAATCGGGAAAATAAATCTACGGAACATGACATAACTAAAACTAAACTTGCTTACTAGGTAGAAATGCTGACTATTATACCACCGCAGCGCTAGGGTCAAGATTGCTCAGGCAATAGAGACAATTTAGGGGAAAAATAAGCTGCAGATATGAACTGAAGTTTGTGTTGTGGAGGGCATTCGATTTCGCTAGTCCGTGTACCCCAATTGCTCATCGTGCTGCGGTGGTGTAAAGGTTACCATTTCTGCCAAGTAAACAAGAAAACCCGGTTTCGAGTCCCAGCCGTAGAATAACTTTTAATTTATTTCTTCAGCTTCCATCATCACCGTAGATAACGGTAAGACTTAAATGTCTCGTCGAAAATGTAATTATAAGATCTACAAGACGACCTGAGGTACAGGACTTCCCCATTACGTCCAACGCTGGGGAGCTATTCCAATGCCAGAGAGTTCAGGCAATAGTGACAATTTAGGGAGAAAAAAGTTGAAGATATGCGCTGAAGTTTGTGTGTGTGCGTGGGGGGGGGGGGGGGGGGGGGGAGCTCGAAGTGTGTATTTCGTGCAGCATTGTTACCCAGAGTGCTGCGTTGGTGTAATTGTCAGCATTACTACCTAGTACGTAATGTGACACTGGTTCGAGTCCTGGCCATAACACAAATTTTAATTCATTTCCTCAGCTTCCATCATTATCGTAGATAGATTCTGGCGATTCGAGAGTACTGGATCCAGCGTATTAACTATGCCAGATGGAGGCACGAACAGTGCTCTTCATTTTAGAGTGATATTGCGTTCATTTGTGACTTTTCTAAATGCGTACTCTTTCGCTCTTTCGGCATGTTTTGCGTACCCTTTTGCGCAAGAGAACGAAAGAGTGCGTATTTACCGTTTTTTGTATTTCTGAAAATTTCTGCTGCTGTAGTTTTCTGAACATGTCGATTTTTTGTTAATAAATCTAAATCTAAAATGATTTTGTTTTTCTGTTGATAATAACCCAGATATTTACGGTTATTCCTTAACTGCGCACTCTTAGGTATGGTTCCCCTATCTGTAATCCAATGTACCTACCATTCAGTTTGTCGACGGTAGAAATCCGCTCCTTGGTCACGAACTGATTCGAGAACCGCTGTGTCAACGTCTTCAACGCAGGTAAACCTATTCCCTCCCAATTCATGTCCTTTCAGTTTCGAGAAAGGATGGAAATCGCACGGTGCAAGTTCTGGACTTCCCGATCTGCACCACCTACGTTTGTGTGGTCTTTTGAGTCGGTTGTGAGCTCTGCAAGATCCATGTACTAATTTATATTTACGTGACAAACCCTAATTCTAGGGCTATATTTTAATTTTGACAAATGGATCTATGCGGACATTTGTAAAAACGGCAATGGTACATTAGTTTTTACTAATGTAAAATTGCCACCTTCTGAAGAAGACAAATTTACATTTGTCGAAACCTAGGTAAAGAATTCTTTATCCATTGCAACTGGTCGGCTGTTTAAAATTTTATTACGTGGAACCGTTGCTGTTGTGCAGCTATGTTTAAAATACTTTTAAGAACTATTAGCGGCGTTACATTATTGCTTTTGGTTCGTCAACAGAATTTTGCGGTTATTCTTTATGCAATCTAGACTTTTTTCCCCTCATGAATCGTGCTGTCCCACGTACTCAACTCTGTAGTATTTTCAAGTTGCCTCGCCATTTCAGTCAGTGAGCGAATTAGTTAAGTGATTAGCACGATAGACTGTCATTCGGGAGGACGACTGTTCAAATCGGCATCCGGTCTTCCGGATGGATCCAACCATCCACACTTAGACATTCTGTCATTTTCCTAAATCTCTCCAGGCAAGTACCGGGATGACGGCTTTTAAAGCGCACTGCCGACTCCCTTTCCCATCTTTTAAACAGTCCAAGCTTGTGCTCCCCATCTGTAATGGCCTCCACGTCGACGGGACATTAAACCCTAATATCCCCTCTCCCCCCTTCCATTTCAGTCGCTCACTGCCATGCACCTGTTATCCATACCTCACCAGAACTGTGACTGCAGGGAATCTTCCCACAAAGTGCCAGTCTTGCTGCACAGTGTCTCTAGGTGTGAAACGCCACGTCCGTTTACTTAAAATGATAGCCTAAATCTAACCGGCACTTCATCCAAAACAATTCCTTTAATTCCGTATCTTCCCGCCCGTAGAATGTCTGCAATCGTACCGGTTTGAAATGAATGGAGAACTGTATTACCCGAAATGCGGAGAGAAGCAGTTTCGCAGCCCACTCTGCCGTGCCCCTCCGCAGCGATCGGCGGCCTAGTAGGAACACGGCTGCAGACAGGCGGGCCCAGCAGCGGCTATCTCGTGGGAAGGAGGCGTGTATCGACAGGCGCTGAGGAGGCCGGGCCTAGGGCTCCCCCTCCCCCTACCCCTGCCCCTTTCCACAGCACCACACACGCGATGCACGGCGCCTGGACAGTGTAGAGGCTGTCGCAGTGCTAATGGGAGCGACTCGTAAACCAGCCACGGCGCCGACGTAAACACGCGCCCCGCGATAAGGCGGCGCGGAGCTGCTCACCCTTTCAGGGGCGCAGCAGAGGGTGGAAAGGAACCCCCACAAAACACGAAGCAGCGCGTCTGGGAACCCTGCGGCCATAAAACAAGCACACTCACACACACACACACTCACTGCAAGGAACACTTGTATAATGATTCGAAATTGCTGGACATCCTGGAGACTACATTTTACAGCAGGATAAAACGTTCGAGGAGGTTGCTCCAGGATATTTTGTGACTATTTTGGTAAGAGCAAGCCGTGGTCTTCGACGGTTCACTACTGAGTATTTCGTTTTACTTCTGACCCTCAGTTACGTTTGTACCTGTATATCCGGTCATCAGTGCAAATGTCAACGAAATGCACTGTGCGTATTGTTTGGAAACAAACTTGTTTTCTTCACTCACCGCTCTTGCTTTTCACAACTGAGGAGGTCACATGCAAAGGCGAATACGTCCACAATAAAAGGGAGAGAGAGAGAGAGAGAGAGAGAGAGAGAGAGAGAGAGAGACAGAGAGAGCGAGAGATACAGGATGACGTATAGGATAAGCAAAATCCATATACACTACTGGCCATTAAAATTGCTACACAGAGAGAGAGAGAGAGAGAGAGCGAGAGATACAGCATGACGTATAGGATAAGCAAAATCCAAATACATTACTGGCCATTAAAATTGCTACACCAAGAACAAATGCAGATAATAAACGGGTATTCATTGCACAGGTATATTATACTAGAACTGACATGCGATTACATTTTCAAGCAATTTGGGTGCACAGATCCTAAGAAATCAGTACCCAGAACAACCACCTCTGGCCGTAATAACGTCATTGAGTCAAACAGAACTTGGATGGCGTGTACAGGTACAGTTGCCCATGCAGCTTCACACGATACCACAGTTCATCAAGAGCAGTCGACTGGCGTATTGTGACGAGCCAGTTGCTCCGCCGTCATTGAGCAGACGTTTTCAATTGGTAAGAGATCTGGAGAATGTGCTGGCCAGGGCAGCAGTCGAACATTTTCTGTATCCAGAATGGCTTGAACAGGACCTTCAACATGCGGTCATGCATTATCCTGCTGAAATGTAGGGTTTCGCAGGGATCGAATGAAAGGTAGAGCCAACGGTCGTAACACATCAAAAATGTAACGTCCGCTGATCAAAGTGCCGTCAATGCGAACAAGAGGTGACCGAGACGTGTAACCAATGGCACCCCATACCATCACGCAGGGTGATGCGCCAGTATGGCGATGACGAATACACGCTTCCAATGTGCGTTCACCGCGATGTCGTCAAACACAGGTGCGACCATCATGATGCTGTAAACAGAACCTGGATTCATTCGAAAAAGTGACGTTTTGCCATTCGTGCACCCAGGTTCGTCGTTGAGTATACCATCGCAGGCGCTCCTGTCTGTGATGCAGCGTCAAGGGTAACCGCAGCCATGGTCTCCGAGCTGATAGTCCATGCTGCTGCAAACGTCGTCGAACTGTTCGTGCAGATGATTGTTGTCTTGCAAACGACCCCATCTGTTGACTCAGGGATCGAGACGTGGCTGCACGATCCGTTACAGCCATGCAGATAAGATGCCCGTCATCTCGACTGCTAGTGGTACGAGGCCGTTGGGATCCAGCACGGCGTTCCGTATTACCCTCCTGAACCCACCGATTCCATATTCTGCTAACAGTCATTGGATCTCGACCAACGCGAGGAGCAATTTCGCGATACGATAAACCGCAATCGCGATAGGCTACAATCCGACCTTTATCAAAGTCTGAAACGTGACGGTACGCATTTCTCCTCCTTACACGAGGCATGACAACAACGTTTCACAAGGCAACGCCGGTCAACTGCTGTTTGCGTATGATAAATCGGTTGGAAACTTTCCTCATATCGGCACGTTGCAGGTGGTGCCACCGGCGCCAACCCTGTGTGAATGCTCTGAAAAGCTGATCATTTGCATATGACAGCATCTTCTTCCTGTCGGTTAAATTTCGCGTCTGTAGCACGTCATCTTCGTGGTGTAGCAATTTTATTGGCCAGTAGTGTACATATCGTAGTTTAAGTGAAATCGAACATGTCCTACTGTAGAAGCGTGTGGAAATACGTAGTCCAGAGCGAACACGATCCTGCAAAGTAAACAAGCCATTGCAGCCAGAAGGAGACCCTGATTCCAGTCACGTGATTTCCATTCCACTCACCGCCGAAAGTTCCCGCTCAGAGCAGCTGTTAGCATCAGTTTGTGCTTCTGTGCTCCCTTGTAATAATTCTGCATAATACTAATATTAATAGTTATTATTATTATGACACGGTTACTTGTCGGCTGACCGCAGTTTTGATAGAGTAGAGAAACTTCTACGTAAAAGGTTAAAAATTGTAACAAAAGGGGAATACAATGTGGTCTACCACTTAGTGCATGAAATAAGAAACCTTGGTAAAGACCGGAGAGTGGTAGAAATGAAATCCCTATCTTAAGGCCTACGAAATTTACATCACATATAGTGACCACTGCCGACCGCGGCGTTGGATGGTGCCTCATGTCGCTGCGGCCACGTGACGCGGTAACAAACGTACGTAAGCGAAGCAGACACTGACGGAGGATCAGGTATGGCCTGCAGATGGGGAAATGCATTGAGATAAACGACTTTGACTAAGGGCACATTATTATTGCGCAAACCTTGTGAAAAAGTATCTCGAAAACGGCGAAGATGGTCGAATGCTAACGTGCTATTGTCGTGAGTATCTACGGAAACAGGTAGGACAGTGAAACTACCACGACTGTTGGTGGTGTTCCGGGGTATTGTGGATAATAAATGAATAGGTTAAGTTTGAGTTGTCTTTGTCCGGGAAAATTCTGTAGCGCAGTGTTTGAAATAATAAATATAAGGAAACACTAAGAAGTTTCAAATGGTGAGTCATCCAAGACTCTTCACAGAACGTGGGGTTCGGAGGCTTCTCTGCTCTGTAAAGTAGGACGGATGGTGATATGTGGCATGTCTGTACAATAGTGGTGCACGCACAAGCGTTTCGGAGCACGCCGTTCATCGTACACTGTTGGACATGGAGCTCCGCAGCAGACCATACCTACGTGTTCACATGTTGACCGAACGACATCGCCATTTATGATTGCAGTGGGCACGGGACCGTCAGGATTCGACCGTCGATCAATAGAAACGTGTCAGCTCTTCGTTTGAATGACATTTTTGCCACACTAGGTCTCCACAAATGCCTTCATGAAGGTGAACAGCGGCTCCAAGCGTGCAGCGATCCACGGACGCAGGCTGGTGGGAACAGTATTACGCTATGGGAGACATTGTCATGCGCTTGCATGGGATCTGAGAGCTGCAGACCACCTGCCTCTCTCCATGCTTCATGTCTTCCCCGACGGCGATGCCGCAGTATAATCGGCCGTGTCTCGGAGCCAGAACCATGATTTGAGGAATATTTTAGCGAACTCACGTTGATTTCTCGGTGATCAAATTCGCCTGATGTAAATCCTCTGGAACCCATCTTGGTCGTTATCGGGCGCTATCACCCCATACGCAAATCAGCCGCCCGTTATTAATGCGAATTACATGAGCTGTACATAGACGTCTAATGCCACGTACCTCCTCAAATCCATCAACAAACTCTCGAATCCCTGACCCGCAGAATCAGTGATGTATTTCATTGAAAAGACGGACAAGCAAGTTAACAAGCAGATGGTTCAAATGGTTCAAATGGCTCTGAGCACTATGGGACTTAACTTCTGAGATCATCAGTCCCCTAGAACTTAGAATTACTTGAACCTAAGGACATTACACACATGCATGCCCGAGGCAGGATTCGAACGTGCGACCGTAGCGGTCGCGCAGTTCCAGACTGTAGCGCCTAGAACCACTCGGCCACTCTGGCCGGGTAACAAGCAGGTGGTCGTAATGTTTTGGCTCATAAGGGTGAATACAATGAATTGAATTTTCACGTACAAGTACGAATCTATGGCAAACACTCATACCGATACGGAGGCAAGTGCGTTCTACAGGTTCCAGCAAGATGTACAAGAGCGGAAGTCTCTCCAGAAGCGCGGATGGCCTATTACGAAACTCTTTTCTTAACCACGAGCTGTACTACTCCTCAGACATTTATTCCCAGATGACAACAAGAAAGGTGGTTTACAATAAACTATTTCCGGAGAAGACTGGCAAAATCAAGAGAACTTAAGCTGTTATATATCCATCATTGATGATACACCTGTAGTGTCCTGCGATCGGCAGGAATCAACTAACGATCAAGTCTGAACACACTTTATTTAACTAAAACGCCTTCTCGGCGTGCACTAATTTTCAAACTCAAGAACAACAAGAAACAATAATTCTTGCGGTGGCAAAAGCTAGATAAAAGTACAAGACGATCATAAGAAATAATAACAACCAAAATACTACTCTACACAATTCCAAAGTGGCGTTATGCCGAACAGGGTACAAATTTCTACAGAAGACTACAGCGAGTGTCTACTGGGTTATGGGCAGCGTAGGTATTGGCCGGAGCTGTCCTAGCTGCAGGTACACACTGCTGGTCTGACGCTGCTGGTGTGCTTATAACACTGATTATGCGGAGTGCGACAATTAGTCACGTTGGTTCCATTTGGTGGAGCTCTGTCACATAGCTTTTCACGAAGTAGTGCCGTGTTTATGCGGAAGGTCTGTTGATGTTTACATTCAGTGGCGATGTTTTGATACGAGCTCTTGAAGGGAGGTCGGCAGCCCACCTTGCTTGTCTGTTGTGTGGGCCCTCTAACTGATAAGGGGACACTAAGACAATGGCCGTGTCTTTCAGTACAGAGGTACAGGAAATTGCTTGTGACTGTTTAGAAAATACTTTTTGTGTTTATATGTTTAAATGTAACAGTTATCTCAAAGAATCGTTCTAATAATGGGTAATGCCACTCTTGCATCATTGTATTCCTATATGGGGATTTGAAATATTTTAATTAATTTTGAAGCAACAATAAAATCAGTACTAATGGTAAAGCGACTGAATAGCAATCATACTCTTACAACTTACAGTTTTCATCCATGATATCACATACTAAATTGTGAAAATATATAATATGATATAGTAGCCTTATACAATTAGACATAATTTATTTTCAAAAAACCAAATATTTGCTTCTGAAAATCATTCAAAGCTGAACATGTCCAAAAGGTTCATGCAAATGAGAATGTCTCTATATTTAAATGTACTTTTTAAAATGTTTTCTATTGTTGATTTGATTTACACATGAACTGCCTTTTGGCACAAAAGTAAAGGCATCTGAACTGCAATACAATATTTTCATTTATGCATGTGACTGAAGTAAATTTTGTGTGAAAAACTTCACTTAGTGGACACGTTCGTCTTTGCATTTCACTTCCTCAGCTGCAGTTCCTCTTTACTCTTCGCCCTCAAGCTCGAACTCAACACTGTCCTGTTCTGTCTTGGTTTAGTTTCTGTGACCGTGTTAGGTGTGCGTCAAAAGTGATACGCAGCACTATGTATAGGTTTAGTGGTGAAGAGTTGGCCAAGACGCATCTCACGTAGACAATCACTAAATGGAATGGAACAGAGGTCAAAGGACACTACTGTATCCTCAGCTGATTTCTCCTGGACGGCAATCATATCACAGTATTTCTGTATCATGAAATCAGCCTCTTCCTTAATTACGAAATGATGATACAGTTCTCTTAGAAAACGCTGACTTTTTTTTCAACGAATCTGATGTTAATCTAGAGTAAACAGAATTCTAGGGGGAAGAGGGATGGATGACTCAATAATTAGTAGAACATACAACTCAACTTGTGTATGTCATCAGTGATGAATGACAGTCGTTATCTAGCAGTACGAAGCCACTCAGATTGTTTTAATTAGAGAAAAGAACACTTTCATGTTGTATATACAGTCTTTCTTTTTATTTCACACATGTCTCCTTGATCTTTAACCTCACTATTTCACAAATCGTCGCATTAAAAGAGAATTGACAGTGTCTTGTTACCCAACACGATGAAAGATTTCCATCACAAAAGCATTTTCAACCATAACATGCGTGTGTGAACCAAAGAACTTCATGCGCGCACATTTTTATAGCACAAAAACATGGTAAGAGCGTACTGCTTACTGAGAAATAACATCTCTGATAAGCCTCATTCCAAAGCAAAATACGAACTGATCATGCTGGTGCGCAATCGGTGGTATTTATAACTTAGCCTCGGCGCCAGGATATTAGAGAAATGTCGTTGTCAAATTAATAATAATAAAGATATCATGTTTTAGAGACAGTGAAAGTATATGTAAACGCATTTTTTTACAGTTGCAAAAATATGAGAATCAAAACAGTTACAAAAGATATCTTTTATAGTTCAGGATTAAAAATGGAAAGTTTTAAAATATTTTGCATGAAAAGGTTTGTTTGCATTTGAGAATATTCTGTTTTTCTGTAAGGTGAAATAATTTCTGCTAAATATAACTGTGTTTTCAGGATAGAAGGAAGACTATTTATCTAATGGATAATAAATTACAATGTGGCGTTACTTACACAAAATTTGGTAATTTGGTAAATACATGTCATTTATTATATATTGTATGAATAAATTACATCTTTTACAGATACAAATTCTGCATTAAACTACTTTTCAGATTGTTTTCAAAGTGAAATCAGTAGAATTACATTTTCGTGATGTTATGTTTACACATTGTAGTTTATAAAAACGTTTTCGATAAGTAAAAAGGAGTACGGAAAGACTGTAACTCGAAAATACACCAGTGTATTGAAAACTTACTTAAAAATCAAGCATTGCATGCTTTAAGACTGAAATACGAACAAATTCTGCCGAAAAGAAAGTGGAATCGAAAGTTTCAGTTGGCCAAATTACCCTTAATCTTGGTTTGTTACAATCTGTATTGGAATGTAATACCTCCGAATTATTTATGTGAAAACTCTTAAAGACTTTAAAATAGAACAAACGTTATTAGCATTCTACATATCTATTCTTCACGTCTACATATTTGTAGCCCTCTGCCGCAAGAGGGCTCCGAATTATAACGTATAACATGTCGGATTATATCGTAAGTACTGGGAGCACCATCTCCTCCAGTGTGACAATGCCGTAACACACACGAGCCCTGAGACATTTGTAACAGTCCGACCCCTTGGGTTCAGTGTCATCGATCATTTTCCATACTGTCCCGACTTGGTTCCATTCGATTTTCACCTGTTTCCAAAAATGAAAGAACACCTTCGGGTACTTCACGTTGGCGGTGATGATGCGGTGCAAGCATAGGTGTAGTTGTGGAATAGTCAATGAAGTCAAACATTTTACAGTGACGTGTAAACAAAATGTTTTCTCGTTGGGAGTACGTGTTCATCGCGTGGGTGTCTCTGTTGAGAAATAAATATGTAGAACAGAGATGTAGAATGTTAACAACGTTTGTTTTGTTTAAAGAGTTTTCAGAGTTTTCATATAAAAAATTCGCAGGCATTATTTTTCAGCATGCCCTCACGCACTATTACTCTGCAATTAGCCACGGTAGACCACGGGTCTATCATACGAAAATAGTCAGAAAATATTCTTCAAGAACCTCCGAAGTTTTGTTGATGAAGGTCGGATTCACTCTGTGCAGACATGAGTTTTTCTGGTCACGTGATTACAGGGTTTATCAATATAAACTCAGACTGGCGTTAATTTCGGAGCAGAAAACGATGAATACCGATGAACTGCCAGGGGCAGCTTAATGAACGTATTATAACCCAAACACAAAGTCATGACTAAGTACAGTATTATAAGCGTACTTGACTTCCAGATACACAGGTTACAAAGAGACTGAAAGAATGTATGGCTAGCTAAAATATATTGTACAGACATTTAAGGGAGACGAAAATTTGCTTGTAAGTGTGATCGGAAATCAGAGAAAGGAGGAGATGGACAAATAGTAGCTCATTGATATAGGGAGAGTATGAAAAGAGAAGAAGCCGCCTGGTAGAACTTTGCACAATGATCTAGTTACTTGGTTAAACAAACATGAAAGAAGACTGTGTACGTTGAAGAGACCTGGAGACACCGGTAAGTTTCAGGTAACACTATATAATACTAAAAGAGAGATTTTAGACCCAAATTTAAAAATGTAAAACATTTCCAGAGACGAATGTGGACTCTGATTATAATTTATTATTTACGATATTTAGACTGAAGCTGATGAAAATGAAAAATTGCAGGTATGCATCTATGGTCTATGGTTGATTCAGTCAAAATTTCCTCTGTCCCTGGTTCGAAACCCGCTCCGCCTAAATTGGCGGCCGAAGACTTCCGGCATAAGAAGTCAGCCTCATTCTGCCAAATGCCTTGTCACAGAGGGTGGAAGGGCGGACAGAGATTCAGGGCACTCTCTTGTCCTAGGGGTGGGAAACTGCCACTAAAGGCAGAAGAATCAGAAATGATCAACGGCTTGAGGATGCAGAACCAATGGAAACCAGTGCATTAAAGACACATAATGTCTATCCTCAGGCCGGCCGCTGTGACCGAGCGGTTCTAGGTGCTTCAGTCCTGAACCACGCGGCTGCTACGGTCGCAGGTTCGAATCCTGCCTCGGGAATGGATGTGTGTGATGTCCTTATGTTAGTTAGGTTCAAGTAGTTCTAAGTCTAGGGGACTGATGACCTCAGATGTTAAGTCCCATAGTGCTTAGAGCCATTTGAACCATTTTGTATCCACAGGACATGTGACCTGTAGTTAAAAAAGCGTCATCTCTAGGTCGGAAAAAAAATCCGGAGAAGTCCCCCATTCGGATCTCAAGGAGGGGACTGCCAAGGGGAAGTGACCAGAGAAAAAGACTGAATAATCAACGAAAGGATAACATTCTGCGAGACGGGGCGTGGAAAGTCAGAACCTTGAATGCGGTGGGGAAGCTAGAAAATCAGAAAAGGGAAATGCAAAAGCTCAATCTAGATATAGTAGCAGTCAGTGAAGTGAAATGGAAAGAACACAAGGATTTCTGGTCAGATGAGCACAGGGTAATATCAACAGCAGCAGAAAATGGTATAATGGGAGTAGGATTCGTTATGAATTGGAATGTAGGGCAGTGAGTTTGTTACTGTGAACAGTTGTGATAGGGTTATTCTTATCAGAATCGACAGCAAACCAACACCGACAACGATAGTTCAGGTATACATGCCGACGTCGCAAGCTGATGTTGAAGAGATAGAGAAAGTGTATGAGGACACTGAAAAGATAATACAATACGCAAAGGGAGATGAAAATCTAATAGTCATGGGGCACTGGAATGCAGTTTTAGGGGAAGGAGCAGAAGAGAAGGTTACGGGAGAATATGGGCTTGAGACCAGGAATGAGAGAGGAAGAAGACTAATTGAGTTCTGTAATAAATTTCAGCTAGTAATATCTAATACTCGCTTCAAGAATCACAAGGGAAGGAGATAGACTTGGACAAGACCAGGTGATACGGTAAGATTTCAGTTAGATTGCATCACGATCAAACAGAAATTCCGAAATCAGATTCTGGATTGTTAGGCGTACCCTGGAGCAGATATAGACTCAGATCACAGTGTAGTAGTGGTGAAGAGTAGGCTGAAGTTTAAGAGATTGGTCAGGAAGAATCAATACGCAAAGAAGTGGGATACGGAAGTACTAAGAAATGACGAGATACGCTTGAAGTTCTCTAAGGCTGTAGATACATCAATAAAGAATAGTCCAGTAGGCAGTACAGTTGAAGAGGAACGGACATCTCTAAAAAGGGCCATCAGAGAAGCTGGAAAGAATAACGTAGGTACAAAGAAGGTAACTGTGAAGAAACCATGGGTAACAGAAGAAATACTTGAGCTGATCGATAAAAGAAGGAAATACAAAAATGGTCAGGGAAATTCACGTATACAGAAATACAAGTCGCTGAGGAATGAGATAAATAGGGAGGCTAAGACGAAATGGCTGCATAAAAATATGAAGAAATGGGGAAAGAAATGACTGTCGAAAGGCCTGACTCAGCATATACGAAAGTCTAACCTTTGGTGAAATTAAAAGAGAGGGTGGTAACATAAAGAGTGCAGCCAGTATTCCATTGTTAAACGCAGAGGAGACTGCGGATAGGTGGTAAGAGTACGCTGAAGGCCTCTACGAGGGGGAAGATTTGTCTGATGTCATAGAAGAAGAAACAGGAGTCAGTTTAGAAGAGATAGGAGATCCAGTATTAGAATCAGATTTAAGAGAGATCAAATAAGGCAGAAGGGATCGATAAAATTCTATCAGAATTTCTAAAATCATTAGGGGAAGTGGCAAAAAATTGACTCTTCACGTTGGTGTGTAGAATGTATGAGTCTGGCAATATACCGTCCGATTATCGGAAAAATATCCACACAGTTCCGAAGACTCCAAGAGCTGACAAGTGCGAGAATTATCGCACAATCAACTTAACAGTTCTTGCATCCAAGTTGTTGACAATAATAATATGCAAAAGAATGGAAAAGAAAATTGAGGACGTGTTAGATAACGCTCAGTGTGGCTTTAGGAAAGGTAAAGGCACCAGAGAGGCAATTCTGACGTTGCGGTTGATAATGGAAGCAAGACTATAGAAAAATCCAGACACGTTCATAGGATTTGTCAACCTGGAAAAAGCGTCCGACAATGTCAAATGGTGCAAGATGTTCGAATAATAACAGTGGACGACCAAGA
The DNA here is from genome assembly GCF_023864345.2 of Schistocerca serialis cubense. Lineage (NCBI taxonomy): Eukaryota > Metazoa > Arthropoda > Insecta > Orthoptera > Acrididae > Schistocerca > Schistocerca serialis. The sequence continues at coordinate 47,228,192 of NC_064646.1, read as the reverse complement.
ACGAAGTGCTCGGATTAAAAATGCTGTAAGAATGGGATACAGTCTTTCGCCCCTTCTGTACATTTGCACACAGAAGAAGCAATGATGGAAATGAAAGGTTCAGGAGTGGAATTAAAATTCAAGATGAAAGGGTATCAATGATACCATTCGCTGATGATATTGCCATCCTGTCTGGAAATGAAAAAGGATTACAGGATGTGCTGAATGAAATCAACAATCTAATGAGTACAGAGTACAGATTGAGAGTGAATCGAAGAAAGAAAAAAGTAATGCGATGATGGAGAAATGAGAACAACGAGAAACTTAACATCAGGATTGACAGTCACGAAGTACATTTCCACTATATAGGTAGCAAAATAACCAATGACGGACGGAGCAAGGGGATCAAAAGCAGATTAGTACTAACAAAAAGGGCATTCTTAGCCAAGAAAAGTCTACTAGTATCAAAAGTTGGCTTTAATTTGAGGAAGAAATTTCTAAGAATGTACGTTTGGAGCACAGCATGGCCTGTGGGAAAACCGTAAGAGAAGAGAATCGATACATTTGAGATGTGGTGCGACAGAGGAGTGTTGAAAGTTAGGTGGACTGATAAGGTAAGGAATGAGGAATCGGAGAGGAAAGGAATATGTGGAAAACACTGACAACGAGAAGGGACAAGATGATAGGACATCTGTTAAAACATGAGGGAATGACTTCCATGGTACTAGAGGGAACTGTAGAGGGCAAAAACTGTAGATGAAGACAGAGATTGGAATACATCCAGCAAATAATTGAGGTCGTAGGTTGCAAGTGGTACACTGAGATGAAGATGCTGGCACAGGAGAGGAATCTGTGGCGGGCCGCATCAAGCCAGTCAGAAGATTGATGAACCAAAAAAAAAAAAAAAAAAAAAAAAGGAAATTAAAGAGTTAAGACGTGAATAATTTCAATCACCACTTCTTAAGGATTTCAAGGGAAGGTTAGTGAATAACTAAGTGAAATAGGGGAAAGAGATACGGTAGGAAATGGATTGATTTGAGAGAAAAAATAGTTGAGACAGTAGAGGAAATATTGGGCAAAAATACAATGTCCACATGAAATCTTTGGCGAGACACGGCATATCAAAAATGAATTGATGAAAAGACAAAATATAAAATGCAACAAATGAAGCAGGCGAAAGACAATACAAACGTCAAGCAATGACACTGACAGGCGCTGTAAAGTGTCGAAACAGGAGCCGCTACAGGAGAAACGTAAAGCTGTAAGGAAAGGTAGGTACGACTTATAGAGAAAGTAAAGAAACCTATAGACAGAGAAGCAACTTAATGAACATTAAGACCTGAAGTGGCAAACCAATAACAAGAAAAGAAAACTGAAAAGTGAAAGGAACTTATAGAAAGACTATATGAAAGGAAACCATAAGATAATATTATGGAAAGGGAAGAAAAAGTGAATGAAAATGAGACCGCATTGAAAGACCAAAGCAAACATGGCGCCTGGAACAATCGCCGTTCCAGCTTACGGTTTGTGGCAGATGGGTGTGTTGTGTTCCACAGTCACCTCTCCTACTTCCTGTTCCAGTCGCGACTGGTTCACTGGAAGAACGATTGCTCGGTAAGCCTCCACGTAGGCTCGAATCTCTCTTATTTTATCTTCATGGTCTTTTCACGAGATGTTCGTAGTAGGAAGCAATATGTTTGTTGACTCTTGTAGGAACGCACGCTCTCAGAACATTAACAGTAAAGCACACAGTGATGCAGCACGCCTCTCTTTGGAGCGCCTACCAGCAGAGGTGGTTGACCATCTCTCTGTGGCGCTTCGGAGTAAATATTGGCGTGGCTAGGCCAAGTTTTCAGCCCTCCTCAATTGTTACTCCGCTGCATTTTGTAACCTATGAACATGGCATTTATATTTTCACCAGAAGATGCAACTTAAAAGTTGCGAAATCGGTTGTTTGGGTTTACAAGTGAGCTGAACAAATAGGGCTACAGCGGACCAATGGATCTCTCATAAATAGGGATAAGGCGAAGGCAACGAAATTCAGGAATGGAGCAACCATGGCAGACAATGACAAATTCACTGTCGGGGAACAAGAACTGGACATAATCGAGAGCTAAAAATACGGAGGAATTACACTGCATGTGACAAGCCTTACTTTTTCCAAACAAACTGAAGACAGAGTAGTAAGAGCAATGAAGGCAACATTTGAGATAAAGAAATTTGTTCTACTACCTGTAAGACCAAACCTGAGACCATTCAAAAGAAAGGTTGCGCCAGTTGCATCATACGGCACACAACTTGTGCGATGACACCTCACACAGTCAAACTTCAAACAACGTGCCTGAAAAGCATAGTCTGCGTCTCCCAGTACACGCAAAACAGGTTAACCTGCATCTTGGTAGAGACAAACTTATTCATTGAAGACCTGATGGCAGTCATATCCCGATATCAACGTAAGACAAGCGGCTTAAGGCAAGCCACAAGCCACATAGAGCATGGACTAATCATTACCCCAGCGAAGACAAATACTGAATGAAGGAAGCCAGCTACACCACAACGAGGGTGGCAGCCCGAGGACTGCATCGTCGAGTATGCCCAGCTAAGGAAAATCACAGCCCCACCGGCAGTTTCCAGTGCACCATATGCTGAGGACCTTGCAGTACATATCAGATCATCGAGTGTAAAGAAAGAACATTGTCACAATATCACTATGCAAATTGTAAAGTGCCGGGCTGAATCCTTGTATTAGTGGCACTTAAAGTTCACGTCACAACCGAATGTATTGAAACGTTTCCTCACCCAGTAGATAGTGCGCAGTGTTCTCGACCTACCTTACTTTGCTTATTTAATATTGTCTTCTCGCTAGCTGCGTCCGTCTCACCTAAATCACACTGCAATTAAGAAGCCAGGATCCTAGATTATGTTTTCCAAAATCAAAAGTCAAGACCGTATTCACTGTCGGACACTAATGACAACCACAGTGCGATTTATTTGTTATCACTCACACACATAATATTCATGTGACCAGGCCTCTTACACTTAATAATCGTCACATTAGGTAGGTCAAAAACTTCCAGTCTTCAACAATGTTCACAATACGCGTTAAATGTTCAAAGCCGAATACAATTACACTTTTTTGGTACCGACCGGAAAATTTAAGCTCCTGTTTTAAGTAATATCACATCACATTCCGGAACCGACTTGCCGCATTTTCGCTCCGTGAGAATCTGACCGAGAACTATCTGAGAACTGTACCAGCTCGGACCTTATATAGACGAGTGCTTGAATATTTGACTATTTCTGTTAATATATCATACTTTATAATTTCCCAGGGTTAAAATGACCCTTTCTAATTGGTTTTGAAGTTAAATATTGGGTTTTATCACTTAAATAACATGAGTGAGCTGTATCAATTTAAATACGCAGAACTAATTTATGCATCCGCAGTGGGAATTCCCGTCTTATAACCATGGCAGCCCTCTTGAACAATAATTTTTACTTATTCAAATTTACTTAATTCTTAATTAATGCACTTACAAAGTTGAGACTGGATTCATTTTACGTAGAAAAATATAGGTAGCATAAGTATCAAAACAGTTCTCGGAATTGTTCAGTAGTTTGGTCACAATTGTCACTGAAAGTCATACAGGTAACAGATTTCAAGTCTTAATATCTATTTAACTAATAGACTTTAGGTTAATTTAAACACTTTGCTGGAATCAGTAAAATTTAGTCTTTCTTTTGGATGCAGTCTTATAGCTGAATTCGATCTATTAGCTCACTCGAATTTTACTTAATATGTATTGCACAATATACGACATTGTTCATAACTTTTAATAGGATGCATTTCCAATAAAACTAATTAGCACATTACTTTCAGAATAGACATTAGAATGTACTGAAATAATAGAATTTACTAGGAGAATTTTATTTAAACTATTTCTGAATTGTGTGCTATGAGGCTGAAGGCCACAGAATCTGTAGTCGGAATCTGAGTAGTGAAAATGAAAAAAATAAGATAAAAGTTCATTGCTTAGCTAATTTACGGAACCAGTGTAAAACCAAAACAGGGTAGCAGTGGGCAACCCTGCTTCGTTACAAAATGATGATAACTTTAGTTGACTAGTTAATACCTTGTACACATTGTGTTTAATAAAATATTAATAAAATAAGTTGCTACATTTTAAGTTTTAATGCCCAATTGCAACCTTTGATTTATGAATTAATGTTGGTTTGATACATTCCAGGCTTACTTCGTAGCTTTCCAACAGTTCTCAGTCCCTCCAGAAAAATGCAGTATAAATACACTGCCGGAAAAAAAGCTGTGCTCTCAAGTACTGTCTTGAGTGGCCACAGGTTGTAGTATGTTGATACTGAGAGGCTGTAGTGTTAGTGATTCATTTGTCACGGTCATCGGTGATCACGTGGCGCTCAGGAGGCCTGTCTGAGCGTCCTCTGTTTAGATTCTGGAGGCAGCAGCTGTGATGAGCTTAGAGGTGAATAGTATTTCCTACATTCATTCTGGGGTACAATCATGCCACACCGACGAGTGCGTACTCCAGTTGAACAGCTGCAGCCACTTGAACGTGGTAGTGTTATGGGCCTGGAGGAAGTTGTATGGACGCATCGACGAATTACTGCATACGTCGGGGACAATGCATAGGTGGTCTGTCGTTGTTTTCAACACTAGTGTGTGGGACATTCCCACACCCGTAAACCAGGTTCTGGACGTCCACGGTCTCATCCTTTTTTATGATGTCTATTTGTAGTTAATTAGTGCAGCTGTCCAACCTAATTGCCAACAAATCTATAAGAGCAACATATGTAAGTCAGCACTGTAGCCAGCATGTAAGAGTCACTGATCTCAAAAAAGAACGTCCAAGTAGATCAGACGCCTTGTTCGACCACTGGTGGCCAATCGATCATCATCCAAGTAGGGAATTCTCGCACAGTTTGCACCTGCTGCGTCACCGAGGACCATTGGGAACCGTTTGCTTGCAGCAGGACTGAGATCATTGTGTGTCTCTGGCCAGGCAGCCGCCGACACCACCACACCGCCAAGCAGGGCTACTCTTGACATCCTCAAAGAGATGAGTGCAGAGTGGAGTGGCGCTCTGTCGTCTTCAGTGATGGGATTAGGTTGTGTCTGTATACGAGTGGTGGACATACACGTATACGACGTAGGCCCGTTTAGCACTTGTTCCAGATTTCATGCACCCACGGCTAAAAAGTCCTACCCCAGGCCTTGTGGTCTGGGACGATATAAATTACCACTCGCGATCACATTTGATATTTCTGCATGTTAAAGTAACCAGTGCCCGCCGCATTGACAGGTACTTATTCCCGTGCTACTGCCATTTCTTCATCAAGAAGGTGATTTGCTCTTTTTAGCAAAACAAATGTTGCTGCTGCGACGCTAGGTGATCTTCGTCGTGTACAAATTCCTTGGCTAGCAGGTTCATTGGATCTCTGTGCAGTTGAACAGGTATGGGACATGGAAAAGTGGGAACTTACTCGCACTCCAGAGCCTGCGAGAATTATTGCTGAATTACAACAAAGGTGCAAGATGCTTGGGACAGTCCATTGCAGGATGCGATTCGGCACCTTTATGCTCGTTCGCATGCGAGAATACACACCTGCTTTGCCGCCAGCGTGTGCCGAATCGGCTGTTTCGACACCCTTTGCTGTCCCTGTGTGTTACATTTGATCTGATTTTATTATCATATACTCCTGCTATGATAAACCACCCGTCATCTCACTTGTCAGTAAAATGACCTTTTACTTGAGGGTACTGCATTTTTTATTTTATTTTTATTTATTTATTTTTTGCGGCAGTGTAGATGTGCTAGAAAGAGGGCACATCGGCAGCGGCTAGACACTTTGTTGTTGTTGTGGTCTTCAGTCCTGAGACTGGTTTGATGCAGCTCTCCATGCTACTCTATCCTGTGCAAGCTTCTTCATCTTCCTGTACCTATTGCAACCTACAGCCTTCTGAATCTGTTTAGTGTATTCATCTCTTGGCCTCCCTCTACGATTTTTACCCTCCGGGCTGCTCTAAAACACTAAATTGGTGATCCCTTGATGCCTCAGAATATGTGCTACCAATCGATCCTTTCTTCTAGTCAAGTTGTGGCACAAATTTCTCTTCTCCACAATTCTTTTCAGTACCTCCTCATTAGTTATCTGATCTACCCATCTAATCTTCAGCATCCTTCTGTAACACCACATTTCGAAAGCTTCTATTCTCTTTTTGTCTAAACCATGATTCACTTCCATACATGGCTACACTCCATACAAATACTTTCAGAAATGGCTTCCTGACACTTAAATCTATACTCGATGTTAACAAATTTCTCTTCTTCAGAAACGCTTTCTTTGCCATTGCCAGTCGACATTTTATATCCTCTCTACTTCCACCATCATCAGTTATTTTGCTCCCCAAATAGCAAAACTCCTTTACTACTTTAAGTGTCTGATTTCCTAATCTAATTCCCGCAGCATCACCCGATTTAATTTGACTACATTCCATTATCCTCGTTTTGCTTTTGTTGATGTTCATCTTATATCCTCCTTTCAAGACACTGTCCATTCCGTTCAACTGTTCTTCCAAATCCTTTGCTGTCTCTGAGAGAATTACAATGTCATCGGCGAACCTCAAAGTTTTTATTTCATCTCCATGGATTTTAATACCTACTCCGAATTTTCTTTTGTTTCCTTTACTGCTTGCTCAATATACAGATTGAATAACATCGGGGATAGGCTACAACCGTGTCTCACTCCCTTCCCAACCACTGCTTCCCTTTCATGCCCCTCGACTCTTATAACTGCCATCTGGTTTCTGTACAAATTGTTAATAGCCTTTCGCTCCCTGTATCTTACCCCTCCCACCTTCAGAATTTGAAAGAGGGTATTCCAGTCAACATTGTCAAAAGCTTTCTCCAAGTCTACAAATGATATAAACGTAGGTTTGCCTTTCCTTAATCTATTTTCTAAGATAAGTCGTAGGGTCAGTATTGCGTCACGTATTCCAACATTTCTACGGAATACAAACTGATCCTCCCCGAGGTCGGCTTCTACCAGTTTTTTCCATTCGTTTGTAAAGAATTCGTGTGAGTATTTTGCAGCCGTGGCTTATTAAACTGATAGTTCGGTAATTTTCGCATCTGTCAACACCTGCTTTCTTTGGTATTGGAATTATCATATTCTTCTTGAAGTCTGAGGGTATTTCGCCTGTCTCATACATCTTGCTCACCAGATGGTAGAGTTTTGTCAGGGCTGGCTCTTCCAAGGCTGTAGGTAGTTCTAATGGAATGTGACACAGTGGGGAATAAACCTACCATCACAAATTGCATCCAAGATGGAGAGGTCTATGTTGGTAACAAAGCCTCATATGTTTCACCCCTGTCTTTAAATTTCTGCACATCCAGTCCTTTTGTTCTAGAGCGGACCACAGTGCTGCTCATGAAAACTGTAAATACGGAGTAAACGCAGCACACACGGCAGGCAGGTGCAGTCAGATAATGGTGGGTCTGCTGTGATGAGACTGCCGTGCGGGAGGAAGAGACGCCGCCCCTGCAGCAGCCCGCGCCGCACCCAGGTGGCCCGCAGGCTGGAGCCGCCGCCCCCGGTCCCTGGCCGCTCCATCACCAGCCCGACGCCTGACGCCTGACACTCCGGGTCTCACCTTCCTGCGGGAAGCGACTCTCGCGTCGCGTAATTACGCTCAGCCGCGGCCCACCCAGCTGGGCAGCTCCCCACCACACCACGGGCAAATCTGCGGCCTCTTCCAGCAGCTGTCGGAACATCCCTACCATTAGTATCTTATCCCCCCCCCCCCTCTCTCACCAGGGTCCCTCTCGACACCAGACATATACGAAGGTGTCAAAAGTCATGGCATAGCGATGTACACATCCACAGATGGCAGTAGTATCGCGGGCACCAGGTACAAAGGGGCTGTGTGTTGCTGGAGCCGTCATTTGTCCTCTGGTGAGTCATGTGAAAAAGTGTCCGACGTGATCATGGCCGCACGGCGAGAATTACGACTCTGAACGCGTAATGATAGCTGGCTTTAGACGCACGGAACATTCAGTTTCGGAACTCGTTAGGGAATTCAGTATTCCGAGGACTACAGTCTCAAGAGTGTGCCGATAATAACAAATTTCAGGTATTACCTCTCACCAGATGGCAGTTAGAAGAGACAAGGAGCATGAAAGGGAAGCAGTGGTTGGGAAGGGAGTGAGACAGGGTTGTAGCCTGTCCCCGATGTTATTCAATCTGTATATTGAGCAAGCATTAAAGGGAACAAAAAAAAAATTCGGAGTAGGTATTAAAATCCAGGGAGAAGAAATAAAACTTTGAGGTTCACCGATGACATTGTAAATCTGTCAGAGACAGCAAAGGACCTGGAAGAGCAGTTGAACGGAATGGACAGTGTCTTGAAAGGAGGATATAAGATGAACATCAACAACAGCAAAACGAGGAGAATGGAATGTAGTCGAATTAAGTCGGCTGATGCTGAGGGAATTAGATTAGGAAATGAGACGCTTAAGGTAGTAAATGAGTTTTGCTATTTGGGAAGCAAAATAACTGATGATGCTCAAAGTAGAGAGGATATAAAATGTAGACTGGCAATGGCAATGAAAGCGTTTCTGAAGAAGAGAAATTTGTTAACATCGAGTATAGATTTAAGTCTCAGGAAGTCGTTTCTGAAAGTATTTGTATGGAGTGTAGTCATGTATGGAAGTGAAACATGGACGGTAAATAGTTACGCAAGAAGGGAATAGAAGCTTTCGAAATGTGGTGTTACAGAAGGATGCTGAAGATTAGATGGGTAGATCATATAACTAATGAGGAGGTACTGAATAAATTTGGGGAGGAGACAAATTTGTGGCAGAACTTGACTAGAAAAAGAGCTCAATTGGTAGGACATATTCTGAGGCATCAAGGGATCACCAATTTAGTATTGGAGGGGAGCGCGGAGGGTAAAAATCGTAGAGGGAGTCCAAGAGATGAATACACTAAACGGGTTCAGAAGGATGTAGGTTGGAGTAGGTACTGGGAGATGAAGAAGCTTGGACCGGATAGAGTAGCATGGAGAGCTGCATCAAACCAGTCTCAGGACTGAAGACCACTACAACAACAACCTCTCACCACGGGCAACGCAGTGGCCGACGGCCTTCACTTAACGACCGAGAGCAACGGCGTTTCCGTAGAGTTCTTAATGCTAAGAGACAAACATTATCTCGCAAAATAACAGCACAAATCAATGTGGGACGTTCGACGAACGTACCCGTCGTGACAGAGCGCCGAAATTTTACGTTAATGTGTTACGGCAGCAGACGATCGCCGCGAGTGGCTTTGCTAACAGCACAAGGTCGACTACAGCGCCTCTCCTGGGCTATCGGTCGTATCTGTTGGATCCTAGACAACTGACAAAACCGTGGTCTGGGCAGATGACTCCAGATTTCAGTTGGTAAGAGCTGTTGGTAGGGTTCGAGTGTGGTGAGGCTCCATGAAGCCATGGGACCAAGCTGGTGGTGATGACATCATGATGTGGGCTGTGTTTACATCGAATGGACTGTGTGTCCCGTTCGGCTATTGGAGACCATTTGCAGCCATTCGTGGACTTCATGTTCCCAAACGACGATGTAATTTTTGTGGATGACAAAGCTCCACATCACCGGGCCACAACCGTTCGCAGTTAGTTTGAAGAACGTTCTGAACAATGGGAGCGGACGAATTTGCCATCCAGATCCCACGACGTGAATCCGCTTGATCATTTGCTTTACATGAGCGAGAGGTGAGTTCGTGCAGAACATCCTGCACCGGCAACACCTTCGCAATTAGGCACAACTACAGAGGCAATGTGGCTCAATATTTCTGCAGGGGACTTCCAGCGACCTGTTGAGTCCACGCCACGTCTAGACGTTGCACTACACCGTGCGAAAGTATGTCTCATGCGAAATTTGGAGGTTTCTCATGATTTTTCCACTTCAGCGTATGTCGTGCTGAGGAGGAGAGGGTCTACTCGTTGTTCAGCGGTAATGTCGAGACTTGTGAGTGGAAACGTCGAGACCTATGAAAATTTGTGCTACATCGGGACTCGCTCTCCGAATTCTTGCTTTTTCGTGAGCAGTCACCTTCACTATTATGACATTAACTAGCCTCCTGGCCGTAATCGAACTTTTACTCTCACTGATGTTTCATTTACTAGGTTCAGCTGAGTCAATTTAAGTAGTTTACAGTGGGGTGGAGGGGGGGGGGGGGGCCTCCAGATCCACTCTTAGCGCTATCAAATGAGTTACGAAGCGCAACTCGAACTTTTTTCACATGATATTTTGCGAACCATGGATGAAGGGTATCAGACGGATGCCATATTCCTTGACTTCCGGAAAGCGTTTGACTCGGTGCACCACTGCAGACTCCTAACTAAGGTACGAGCATATGGGATTGGTTCCCAAATATGTGAGTGGCTCGAAGACTTCTTAAGTAATAGAACCCAGTACGTTGTCCTCCTCGATGGTGAGTGTTCATCGGTGGTGAGGGTATCATCTGGAGTGCCCCAGGAAAGCGTGGTAGGTCCGCTGTTGTTTCCTTTCTACATAAATGATCTTTTGGATAGGGTGGATAGCAATGTGCGGCTGTTTGCTGATGATGCTGTGGTGTACGGGAAGGTGTCGTCGTTGAGTGACTGTAGGAGGATACAAGATGACTTGAACAGGATTTGTGATTGGTGTAAAGAATGACAGCTAACTCTAAATATAGATAAATGTAAATTAATGCAGATGAATACGAAAAAGAATCCCCTAATGTTTGAATACTCCATTAGTAGTGTAGCGCTTGACACAGTCACGTCGATTAAATATTTGGGCGTAACATTGCAGAGCGATATGAAGTGGGACAAGCATGTAATGGCAGCTGTGGGGAAGGCGGATAGTCGTCTTCGGTTCATTGGTAGAATTTTGGGAAGATGTGGTTGATCTGTAAAGGAGACCGCTTATAAAAAACTAATACGACCTATTCTTGAGTACTTCTCGAGAGTTTGGGATCCCTATCAGATCGGATTGAGGGAGGACATAGAAGCAATTCAGAGGAGGGCTGCTAGATTCGTTACTGGTGGGTTTGATCATCACGCGAGTGTTACGGAAATGCTTCAGGAACTCGGGTGGGATTCTCTAGAGGAAAGGAGGCGTTCTTTTCGTGAACCGCTACTGAGGAAGTTTAGAGAACCAGCATTTGAGGCTGACTGCAGTACAATTTTACTGCCGCCAACTTATATTTCGCGGAAAGACCACAAATATAAGATAAGAGAGATTAGGGCTCGTACAGAGGCACATAGGCAGTCATTTTACCCTCGTTCTGTTTGGGAGTGGAACAGGGAGAGAAGATGCTAGTTGTGGTACAAGGTACTCTCCGCCCCGCACCGTATGGTGGACTGCGGAGTATGTGTGTAGATGTAGATGTAGGGATCTTTCCCAGCAGTAAAAGGTAGTCAGAGTGATGGGCCCACCCCCTCCTAGGGCTGTGGCGAAGAAAGTGCTGCACTCTATTGGCAGTCAGGCTAATAACCTGATCACGAGAGTGCACCATAGATGAGACAGAGTGGTACTGTTTACATACAACGAACAATAGATTGTGAAAAATATCTCACGATCAGTTCAGGTTCTGAAGATTTGTAGGAGCACATAAGACAACACTGAACTGACTTATACTAGACAGTTTGAAGAAAGGCAAAACTACTTTTATAGCATCTATAGATTTAGAGCAAACTGTTGACAATATTTAATGGAACAGACTCTTTGAATTTTGAAGGTAGCAGAGACCGAAACACCATTTAAATTTATGCGGAAACCGGACACCGGTTATGAATCACAGGACATGAAACGGAGGAAGTGGTTGAGAAGGCAGTGAGGCAGTGTTATAGTCTATCCCCGATGTGAATCCATCTGTGCATTCAGCAGGCAGTGCAGAAAATCAGTTCAAAAATTTGGAAAGTGAAGAGAGAAGGAACAAAAACTCTGAAGTTCGGCAATGGCATTGTAATTCTGTGAGGAACAACAAAAGATTTGGAGGACCAGTTAAACAGAATGGATAGTGTCTTGAAGAGAGGCTATAAGATGAGACTGATGATAAGTTAAACAAGTGTGATAGTCGAATTACATAAGGCAATGCTGAGAGATTTCGTTTTGGTAATAAGACGCTAATTATAGTAGATGAACTCTGCTATTTGGGCCGAAAAATAACGATGTTGATCGCCTGAGTAGAGACATATAAAGTACAAATGGAAATAGCAAGAAATACATTCCTGAAAGAAGAGGAATTTGTTAGTCTCTAATATGACTTAAAATATTAGCAAGTCATCTCTGAAAGTAATAAAATCTTCTCGGGCTTCCAGCCGAGTCAGTTGGTTAAAATACCACGAGGTTTCCACTGAGCCCTCCTCAGCCATTGTGAAGTCTTAGATGACTTGACAATTGCCGAAGAGGGCTCGGTCAAAGGCTCATGTGATTTTAGCCATTTGACGCGGCTGGAAGCCCGAGAAGTTTTTATTAATTCGCCATGAGGCCATGCATTCATGCCTTTCTCAAGATATTTGTCTGGAGTGTGGCCATGCATGGAAGTGAAATGTAGATGATGAGCACTTCAAACAAGGAGGGAATAGGAACTTTAGAAATGTGGTGCTGCGGAAGACCGTTCAAGATTAGATGAAATAACTAATCAGGAGGTACTAAATCGAATTGGGGGAAAAACTAATTTATGGCACAGCTTGACTAAAAGGAGGGATCGGTTGACAGCACACAACCTGTGGCATAAAATTATAGTCAATCTGGTAAAAGGAGGAAGTGTGGGGTAGGAGCCTTGCACAGGATAGAGTAGGATGGAGAGCTGCATCAAACAAGTCTTCGGACTGATGACAGCAACATTTCAACCATTTCTTCTTTTTCCTGGCCTTATACCGTATCTTCACGAGATCAGCTTGTTAAACCCGATTTGGCAATGTCAGGGGTGGAGGGTAGCCAGATGCTATTCGTGTCGCCACCCCTTCCCCTGCAAAACTCAACCTGAGTAACTCACCTGTTTGCATCGAGTGTTATGTCACGTGAAAGCGCGAGAACGCTTTCGAAATGTTTGCGAATCATCTAACTGAGGAGGAGGGCGGTGGCGGGGGGGGGGGGGGGGGGGGAGGGAGTCGTGGGTAAGTGCTCTATATTCACCTCGTCGTGTGTGGGAAACCGCCTAAAACCCACATCCAGGCTGGCCGGCACACAGACCCTCATCGTCAATCCACTGGGCTGATTAGACGAGGGGCTGGTGCGCCAGCCCGAATACGTGACGGCACTTGCTAACGCGCCCCCCGGCTGTCTGGAAGATCTAACAGACCAAGTTTCACGAGTACTGCAGGATCTTCTACTGCTGACTGGAAGGAAACGTGGTACCAGCCTGACGGCTCTCCATGGCATAGTTCACAATACGATGCAGCCTTTCTCTAACGACTGCTGCCAGATGGTTAAATTGGGCGAAGGAGACCCGTACCTAGGCTCTTAGACATTTTCTCTGGGGAAAGCTTGAAGAAATTGTTTACGAGGGATTACCGATTACAAAAGTTGATATGAATCGACGCATTATGGCATTATGCCTGCGCTGAAATTTCCGCTGAAAAGCTGGAAGTTGGGCATCAGTCTTCACGTGGTAGACTGAAAGCTTGAATTGTATTGTGTCCAGCATTTGAAACGCCGCATTTTAAGGCCAGTTCTCTTTCTTTCTAAGAATCCAAAGTATTTGTCTGCTCACTGTTTCCTCAAGTCATTACTGACACGTGGTAGTAAACAATTGCCGGTATTTACAACATTCAAACTGCGATTGTTGGTCGGCTACTTGTACTAGAATCCTAAAAGACCTTCATTGACATTCTAATTTACAACAGATTTTCCGTCCGTCTTGATTGGATTCATTTTAAATTTGTGGTTGGTTTAGAGTACACATCATCCATTTTAAGAGCTGCATATACCGGTTACGAAGTGCACCACTGTATCCTGTGGTCTTGCTTGTGGAGTTACTATTGAGTTGCACGGGTTGCTCTTACCGACCTAAATATGCAGACCTGAAGACGATTCATGTGGAACCGAGACCGGTCACAGTTTTAAATATGAATGTAATGTAGACGGGCAACAAAATATGCTGTACGAAAATTGGTTACTGATTTTCTCTGAAAAACACAGTAAATCAGTTGTTGCAAAATTATAGTTTACTGTAGTTTCATGTTGTTTATGACAATGAGCACTGTTTGATTAAAAAATATGTGACTTTCTAAAATAAGTACACATTCTAGCGGATTATTTAAATCTGTTAGTGGGCTGCAGTTGTAGGACCTTGGCTACCCTTCATGTCTGCAAAGAAATCGTCACATCAATAGCGGTTTCTATTTCAGAAGTCTTTGTGGTGGAAGTCTTTGGTGGTGTTCCCCGTAAAACTCCGTGACAGGGTAAGCCATCCTTCTCCCACAAGTCTCAGAGTGTAGTGTAGTGTAGTGTTCGCAAATGACAGCAGGTGAGAGTGAAAGTTTGAGACGCAGTTGAAGGTGTGCTCAGGTAGGCTAGTGGCTTCACATGATTTACTGAGCGACCTTCCACGCGGAAGGACTTGGGTTCTATTCTGGGTACCATGTCGAATTTTTCTGAGGTACAGAGGACTTGAGTGGGGTCTGCTTAGATCCGTGAAGCCAAATGAGGAGGCATTTGAGTGAAAAGGAGTGGCATCGCCAGTCTTAATCTGTTGGCAACAACGGCTACAGCGATTGGCAGCACGCTGACCACGTATCTCACAAACGCAGATCAGTCCTCGCACTGTCTTGCAGGCAGGAGTCGGCCAGTCAGAACGGGCCCAATCCGTAAGTGGGGTTTACTTTTATGGTTAAGATTAATTGCACATTGTTCTCATTATATCATGAAAATACAAGCCATACGAACAGCACAAAAATCATCGCCATACAGAATCACAGACTCAATAGCAACTCCAACAACAAACAAGTTTATCAACATTTCTTCAGCATAACGCTCCCTCAGAGAACTAATTTTCCTTCACTTAATAACATAACGAGGTCCTGGAGACATAAATATATCCATTTCAGCAGTTGAAAAGAGGAGAGAATTTTAACACCAAACAAACGAAGTTAATTCAGATGCATAACCGCCAAGACACTGAAAATGGTAGGTTGATTGGTTGGATTGGAGAGAAAGGGACCAAACTAAAATGGTAGAATAACTGAAATTAATGACGATGAAGAAGATAACGGATTCAAATTATTTGCTTTCAATAAATTCCAAAAAAAGAAGAGCTTTTTTGTTTCTGTTTTATATATTTATTTACTTTTGCCTTGGCTGATAGACATTTGTCTCTGAAACCGAGGCCTGCAGAGGTAATTTTGATTAGTGCAATGTTTAAAAAAAATTAAGGCGATTGGTTGCATTATATGGAAGATCGAGGTTTGACTCCAGTTATGACACAAATTTTCGCAAACATGAGATTTTCATTACATTGGAATTCTACAGTTTCCTAGTGCTTTTCGGCAACACTTCACGTCACTGAATTTCCTTCAATTCATCCTCAAAATTACATCCACTTCATGTCACTGAGCTTATCAGGAAATATGAAAATGTGATATCTCACAAAATTAGAACCAAACACAGTCAGAAATTTTTAGATTGAGAATTAAATTATTTGTTACGGATCAGTCCAACCTGGGCGCTACTACCGCAATTCCGGAAAATAATTGTGATTAGTAAACATTTTGACCCACGAGTCATACGTTATATCAAATCATAAAGTATATACTCTAAGATAACTGGAAGATCATCAGATTAGTTTTTGAGATATTAGAGCGAAAAGTATTTTGTGTGCTATTTCCAGAGTTTTCCAAATATGTCGAAGTTTAAAATGTAAAGGATTGTTAAATTTAACGTACAGTCAGGATTATCCTTGGCGTGCATTTTACTATTACGTTTAGGATCGAAGTCTTCATTCGCATTTCGCAAACGTTCAACGTGCCTCAAATGGAAGTACAACCTCCAGACAATAGCGGTAGCCCCACTCGTTTCATACATTTGCGAAGTATAATTGCAGTTACTACGAGCACTTGTCAAGCTATGCGTCATCGCAGGTCACCCAAAGTTGTTGGAATGTGAGGTACGTAGACGGAGTCCTTCCCAAACCCAACCGCTCCACTCCCCTTCCCCCCCCCCCCCCCACTTTTGCCCGTCAGAACAGGAGTCTTTGGAGGTCAGTGGTACGACACGAAATCTGTACAGCCCTTGCGCTCTAGACGCTGTACTGTCGACAAAATTCTCGTGGCACTGTTGTAACTGAATTTCACTTGTTGAGACAGAAAAGACGAGACAACTTTTGTTTCTGCCTCGTCGCCATCTCGAACGGACGGACACTGAGTACTGGACGACCTAGCTACACCAGAGATACCATTGAAATGGAAATGTCGTGTGGCTAGGGCCTCCCGTCGGGTAGACCGTTCGCCTAGTGCAGGTCTTTCGATTTGACGCCACTTCGGCGACCTGCGCGTCGATGGGGATGAAATGATGATGATTAGGACAACACAACACCCAGTCCCTGAGCGGAGAAAATTTCCGACCCAGCCGGGAATCGAACCCGGGCCCTTAGGATTGACAGTCTGTCACGCTGACCACTCAGCTACCAGGGCGGACAGAGATACCATTAAGAGCTACCACACTGAACTGGTGATTTACTACTGGCGCCAAGGATAAACTTTTAGTTTCAACAAGTAAGTTGAAGTTTACTTCAATTTTCCATCTTCATTCATGTAAAATATACAATTTTGTGGAATCGGATCTGTCTTTTTGAAAAACCCCCTCGTAGTTTGCTTTTTTTTTTTCATTCATTTCCTCTTACAAAAGTCTTTGACAGTACTGCAATACCGCTGTGTTTGACACATTTATTCACTGTAGCTTTTACTGGTGCAAGAGTAGACAGTTAAACATTTCAACACGCTATTTCATTACAGAAGAGCAAAGAAGAAACGCCGACACACACATGCCGAAGCTCCACTGCGGACGAGTAATCACACTCAGCGGCGAACCCTCGGTCCCCCTTTGAGGACACCTGCCGTACGACATCAGTCCGTCATTCAGGCAGTCGGGCAGTACACAAGAAAGCGGGCGCAGAAATTAGTGCGACTGGCGCAGCCATTAGCGCACTTGTTTGCCGCCCTAACTCCGTCATCCACACGCAATAAGGGCGGCTGCTTCTGAACAGCCGTGGGGACACCACTCTCGCTTCCTGACTTCACCTCCCGAGCCGCAAATGGGTGGGTGCTGCGTTTCCATACAGCTGCCAGCCGTCGCACGTACCGAGGGGGGCGGCGTCAATCTGTAACGGCAAATGACAGGCAAATACCTGTTGTAAACACAATGACATACAGTAACGTAACTAAACTACTGACCATTAAAATTGCTACACCAAAAAGAAATGCAGATGAAAAACGGGTATTCATTGGACAAGTATATTATACTAGAAGTGACATGTGATTACATTTTCACGCAATTTGGGTGCATAGATTCTGAGAAATCAGTACTCACAACAACCACCTCTGGCCGTAATAACGGCCTTGATACGCCTGGGCATTGAGTCAAACAGAGCTTGGATGGCGTGTACAGGTACAGCTGCCCATGCAGCTTCAACACGATACCACTGTTCATCAAGAGTAGTGACTGGCGTATTGTGACGAGCCAGTTGCTCTGCCACCATAGACCAGACTTTTCAATTGGTGTGAGATCTGGGGCATGTGCTGGCCAGGGCAGCAGTCGAACATTTTCTGTATCCAGAAAGCCTTGTACAGGACCTGCAACATGCGGTCGTGCATTATCCTGCTGAAATATAGGGTTTCGCAGGGATCGAATGAAGGGTAGAGCCACGGGTCGTAACACATCTGAAATGTAACGTCCACTGTTCAAAGTGCCGTCAAAACGCTTGTTCGTCCGATTCTTGAGTATTGCTCATCAGTATGGGACCCTTACCAGGTTGGATTAATAGAAGAGATAGACATGATCCAGCGAAAAGCAGCGCGATTCGTCATGGGGACATTTAGTCAGCGCGAGAGCGTTACGGAGATGCTGAACAAGCTCCAGTGGCGGACACTTCAAGAAAGGCGTTACGCAATACGGAGAGGTTTATTATCGAAATTACGAGAGAGCACATTCCGGGAAGAGATGGGCAACATATTACTACCGCCCACATATATCTCGCGTAATGATCACAACGAAAAGATCCGAGAAATTAGAGCAAATACGGAGACTTACAAGCAGTCGTTCTTTCCACGCACAATTCGTGAATGGAACAGGGAAGGGGGGATCAGATAGTGGTACAATAAGTACCCTCCGCCACACACCGTAAGGTGGCTCGCGGAGTATAGATGTAGATGTAGATGTAGATGCGAACAAGAGGTGACCGAGACGTGTAACCAATGGCACCCCATACCATCACGCCGGGTGATACGCCAGTATGGCGATGACGAATACACGCTTCCAATGTGCGTTCACAGCGATGTCGCCAAACACGGATGCGACCATCATGATGCTGTAAACAGAACGTGGATTCGTCCAAAAAAATGACGTTTTGCCATTCGTGCACCCAGGTTCATCGTCCAGTACAAGATCGCAGGCGCTCCTGTCTGTGATGCAGCGTCAAGGGTAACCGCAGCCACGGTCTCCGAGCTGATAGTCCATGCTGCTGCAAACGTCGTTGAACTGTTCGTGCAGATAGTTGTTGTCTTGCAAACGTCCCCACCTGTTGACTCAGGGATCGAGACGTGACTGCACGATCCGTTACAGCCATGCGGATAAGATGCCTGTCATCTCGACTGCTAGTGATACGAGGCCGTTGGGATCCAGCACGGCGTTCCGTATTACCCTCCTGAACCCACCGATTCCGTATTCTGCTAACAGTCATTGGATCTCGACCAACGCGAGGAGCAATGTCGCGATACGATAAACCGCAATCCCGATAGGCTACAATCCGACCTTTATCAAAGTCGGAAACGTGATGGTACGCATTTCTCCTTTTAACACGAGGCATGACAACAACGTTTCACCAGGAAACGCCGGTCAACTGCTGTTTGTGTATGAGAAATCGGTTGCAAACTTTCCTCATGTCAGCACATTGTAGGCGTCGCCACCGACGCCAACCTTGTGCGAATGCTTTGAAAAGGTAATAATTTGCATATCACAGCATCTTCTTCCTGTCTGTTAAATTTCGCGTCTGTAGCACGTCATCTTCGTGATGTAGCAGTTTTAAAAGCCAGTAGTGTATGTGATACTGTGAAGACAGTGTGCTCGCTCTCTTATGAAATATGGAACTGCCACAGGAATCAGGCTGAAGTTATAAGTATTGAAGAACTGCCAAACACCCATCCAGACTCTCAGTTTTACACAACCAGAAACATTACCAACACATTCAACACCTCCGACACGAGAGGAAATCACAAACATAATCAAAAATCTCAAAAACAGGAAAGCATGTGGAGAAGACACAATTACAGCAGAAATGCTCAAGCTTGGGGGAGAAACATCAGTAGAAGCACTACACAAAGAACTTGAACAAGTATGGGAAACCAAGAAAATCCCAAGTCACTGGAAAACTGCCCTAATTCACCCTTTGTTTAAAAAAGGTGACAAAAGGGATGTTAACAACTATCGTTGGAATATCGCTTCTCCCAGTCCCATACAAAATTCTATCAAAAGCCCTGCTCAATCGTGTATCACCAATTATAGAGGGAAAACTTGGAGAATATCTAGCTGGCTTCAGACCAGGAAGATCCCACGCCGAACAAATTTTTAAACTCAAAACAACAATGAACTATTTATCTACAAGGAGCAAGAAATATTTCATAACATTCATTGATTTCAAAAAAGCTTATGACTCAATCGATAGGGACACACTCATCAAAACACTTCGAGAATATGAAATAGATGAAACAACAATCACCATAATCAAAGAAACATTAACAAATACAACATCAAAAGTAAAATTCCAAGGAGAAATTTCACGGCATTTCGAGGTCAAAACCGGCGTCAGACAAGGAGATGCGCTGTCCCCGGTACTCTTCAACTGTGTTCTGGATAAAGTCATAGCAGAATGGAGAAAACTCACGCAAAAACATGGACTTGAGAAAGTCCAAATTGGAGGGAAGTGCTACAAAGCCATTGAAACCAACTGTTTTGCCTTCGCTGACGATCTCGCCTGTTTAACTTACACACAAAAAGACACAATAAAACAAATAGAATTACTTAAAGAAACTGCTGAAAAAGCAGGCTTGCAAATTTCATTTGAAAAGACAGAAATCATTACAAATATCAAAAATCCACCAAAGAAAATAACTACGAAATACGGGAAAATACAGGTATCTAAACATTTTAAATAGCTTGGTGAACTAATTCAGCCTGTGGCAAAAGGTCATCCAGCCTGCAGGGCTAGAATACAAAAACTAGAGACAGCAACTCACTACAGCAGACAAATGTATTCAAAAAAATGTATATCCAAAAACATTAAACTCAGACACTACCAGACTGTCATTAGACCGCAGATACTATATGCATCAGAAACACTGGCAAATTTTACATACGCAGAACAGATAGAAAATCGTGAAAGAAGAATTGTGAGGACAATTCTTGGACACAGGAAAATAATAGATGATCAAGGCAAGCCTGTATACAGACTAAAAAGCAACAAAGAAGTGTATATGAAGTGCAGCAAAATTACAGACGAAATTAGAAAAAGAAGATGCTCCTTTTATGCTCACATCATGAGGATGAACCCGAATAGGCTTACAAAACAAATATTTTCGTACATCGCAAATCTAAAAAATAAAAATTTATGGTTTATCAACACAGAAAGAGATCTAAAAGAAATGGACATAGATCAGGAAACAATATTTAACAGAAACCTTTTTAGAAAAAAAACTGAATTCATTCACGGGTTTCGGTGTGAAAATTAAGAAGACTTGTGGAACTAAATGGTCTGAAGAGAGAAAAGCCGCCTTCAGCGCAAGAATGAAAGAAGTGTGGACTGAGAGAAAGAAGACTTCCCAGAAGCGCAAGAAATAACTGTTTTCACGGTCTTTAACGGCCAAATTTGTATAATAATAATAATTGAAGAATGTAGAGGGGGAGACAGAACTTGAAATAGGAGTGAGAGAACATTGCAGTCCGTACTCAATAATTTTCAATGTGCACACCGAACAAGCAGTTAAAAAAGCTAAACTTAATTTTTCAAATAGAATTCAAAAATGTTTCAAATGTGTGTGATTCCTGAGAGACCAAACTGCAGAGGTAATCAGTCCTTAGACTCACACACTACTTAAACTAACTTATGCTAAGAACAACACACACAGAGGCATGCCCGAGGGAGGAGTCGAACCGACGGCGCGGGGGGGGGGGGGGGGGGGGGCGGCGCGCAATCCGTGACATGACGCCTCTAACCGCGTGGCAGAAAAACACTTAAAGTACAGGAGAAAGTAACAAAAACTTGGAGGTTTGCCGACGACATTGTAGTTCTGTTACGGGTGGCAAAGAACTTGAAAGTGCAGCTGAATGGAGTGGACAATGTCTTGAAGAGATGTTAAATGAACACCAGTGACAGCAAAACAAGAGTAACGGAATGTAGTCGCATTAAATCAGGCGGTGCTGAGGGAACCATATTAGGAAGTGAGACACCAAAAACAGTAGACTTGTTTTGCTGTTTGGGGAGCAAAATACGTGGGGTGTTCAGTAAGTATTGCATCACATTTTTTATCTCTGCTACTTTCGGTTGACAAAACGCGGAATTTCTTGTGAGACACCGTGTAATATT
The DNA here is from genome assembly GCF_023864345.2 of Schistocerca serialis cubense. NCBI lineage: Eukaryota > Metazoa > Arthropoda > Insecta > Orthoptera > Acrididae > Schistocerca > Schistocerca serialis. The sequence continues at coordinate 47,206,343 of NC_064646.1, read as the reverse complement.
CCCGCTTCAACCCCTATAGTTTTATGAAGTTCCGAAAGGTGGCGGTGCTGCAGGTAGCCTCCAAACTGGCATCTGTAACTGCGGTGCATTCCAAGGAGAGAGCTGCCATTCAGTTTCCTTTGGCAGAAAACCAGAGCAGCGCAGACATTTGTAGGTGCTTGCAGAATGCCTAGGGAGACCTGGCAGTGAACAAAAGCACCATGACTCGTAGAGCGAGGCGCCTGTCTTCAACACAACAAGGTCGCTCAAACCTGTCCTCTCTCCCACGTGCCGGTCGCCCCCGCACTGAAATGACTCCTGCAAACTGGAACGTGCGCACCCTCTCATTCGAGGTGATAGACGGATCACAATCAAACACCCTGCTGTTCAACTGGACGTCTCTGTTGGTTGTGCTGACAGTCCGTCAGTTGGGGTACTCAAAGGTGTGTTCCCGCTGGATTTCTCGCCGCGTAACAGAAGGCCATAAAGAGCAACGAAGGACCATCTGTGCGGAACTGCTTGCACATTACGAGACTGATAGTGGCGTCGTCACAGGCAGTGAAACATAGGTTCATCACTTCGAACAGGAAACGAAACAGTAATCCACGGTGTGACGCCGCACCACCTCCCCTCCGAAGAATACGTTGAAAGCCGCAGCCTCAGTGGGTAAAGCCATGGCTACCGTCTTCTGGGACTCTGGAGGGGTTACTCCGTCAGATGTCCTCCATCATGGTGCAGCGATCTGCTCTGAAATTTATTGTGATACTCACAGGAAATCGAAAAAAAACAACTTCAGCATGTTCGACGCCACAAAAATGAAACGAGCTTCTCCTTGTGCACGACAACGCAAGCCTGACAGAAATCTGGGCACCAGAGAGGAGCTCACCAAACTCCACTGGACTGTTCTTCCTCGTCCACCCTACTGCCCGGATCTCGCACCTGCCGACTTCCATCTCTTTGCCCCAATGAAGGATGCATTCCGGAGGAAGCAGTTCCTGGATGGTGGGGAGGTTACTGATGCAGCAAGACGTTGGATCCGACGTCGGCCAGTAGTGTTGACCTCGCGGGCATACATGTCCTCCCAGCAAGGTGGCAGAAGGGCGGCGCGTTGAACGGTGGTTATGTCGAAAAGTAGGGTTACGTAGCGAATGGGGACCAGTCTGGTGTATTGAAATCTGAATAAAACCAACCTCCTTTCAGAACAAAAATGTGTTACATTACTTATTTACAGCCCCTCGTAACTGCTGATGGCCCGAGTGAAGAGGACTGCAAATGCAGACTTGCGACAGCAAGAAAAGCGTTTGTGCAAAGAGAAATTTATTGGCATCGAATGTAAATTTAAGCGTTATGAAGCCTTTTAATAATGTCTTTGACAGGAGTTTGCCCTTATGTGGACAGCAAACTTTTGAAATGCTATTTTACAGGAAATTGGCAAGTATTATAAGGGTAGATCAGGTATCTAATAAAATGCTACTGAAACGAAATGAAGAGAAAAAAAATTGTGGCACTAAAAGTGTCCGTGCGTAGTGTAAAACACCTTTCATCATCGGAACTACGAGGTAAAAACCTTACAAATTATTTAATTAAACAAAGAATGCCGTAGACCGAAGAAGTACCTCCTTCAGCACTTGTGGAAGCTCCTTTTAGAACATGTTTTCGAAAATTTAGTCTGATGTGCGCTACTTCAAACACTCCATGAAACTTAATACACCTTGGATCTCTTTAAGATGCCCTAGCGGCAGTATACGTCATTCTTGCTTCCTTGTTGTGACCTCTATCACATTCAGATCCATGAGACACTCCTCAGCACACATCGCGAATGGCTTGGTCGCATCTGGCCGATTCCTCAAGATGTGCTCAATGTTTGGACGGCCGACGACACGACTTGCCACTGACTGAGGCTGTGCTAGTATTTTCAGACCCTTTCTTGGCGTGAGGAGGCCTTCAGTGTGCCCTATGCTTACATGCGTTCCCTTCTCTACGTTGAACCATAAACCAAATCGTAAAAAATGTAAAACCGTACAGTTTAATGCGCTAGATCTCTTACAAAATCTATAATCTACGTAAAAACAGAAATTGTAAACATATCTGCCTTAATGTACCCAGCCCACGGATTAGTTTGGCTGCTCACGCAGGAAGGTACAGAGCGCTGAATAAAGAGATTACAACAAGTAGCAAACTCTTCAATTAGGAACCGCCTATATGTCTACCCGTCATGCAAGTTAGAAGACACGACAGAGCATGGACTGGTAAGCTGTAACCCGCCAATTATATGGAAATGAATAAAGAAATAGTGACTGTTGTAATGAGGAGGTCGCCTCATACGTCAACCAAGAAAGATTTACTGCTTCCGGACAAGACATCGTACCCGAGAATGAAAACCACCAGGCACTTACTGGTTACTAGTGAACTACACATAATACGTGATGTCGAGGAAAAACAAACATTACTAGTGCTACATTACTGCGCAACACGACAAAATAATGAAAATATGAAATACCACGAAAACTTCGCAACATTCTTGGTGATAATTATTACGAAATTTATAAATATTATAAAACTGTTTGTATGTATGTTCCACATCTTCTCCTAAACCACTGGATAGACTTCAACAAACTTCGTGCACATATGACTTACTATGTGGAAAGAGGTTCTGTCGGGGTAAGAATAACTGACCTCTCAGCTGGACGCGGGTGGGATGAAATCGGAGTGACAAAGGAGGCGGACAGAGAGGGGGAGGAAGACTGGACAAACAGACGAGGGGAAGAAGAGATGGATAGAGATAGGGGCAGGGGGATGAGCAAACGTATGTAATATATGGGAAATACACGTACGCAGGAGGAACTGGGGATAAAAAATTAGTTTGAAAGAAAAAAAAAACGTAGGAGTCGAGACAAACAACATAGAGATAGGCACACACACAGTCGTGTTTGGGGACCCTTCCCAAAGCAGACAAACAGAATGTGTAGTGAATAGAACACATTCCCCCAAAATTCCCATACTGAAAGCTGAAGCGTGAATGTGTTAGCAATGTACATAATTTTATGTATACAGACTGAAGCGACGAGTAGAAATTTGTACAAAATCCTGGAATCGAACCCGGGTCTCTTGCTTACTAGGCAGGTATTTTAACCACTAAGCACCCTTATTTATCTTGATCTTATTTTGTTCGCTATTATTAGCTGCATTTGTTCTGGGTGGACGTCCGGTGACACGTGTTCAAGATCATCGTTGATCCATTCACTCAGTGTTTCTTATTACAGGGGGCAGCTAACCCTCTGACCGAACACGCTGAGCTACCGTGCCGGCAACCACCGGGGGACAGCGGCTCACAGAACTGCACGGACCACTCTGGCACGCTTCCCTCCTCTATCCAGACTCTCACTGCAGCCTCAGTCTATTTCAAAAGCAGCAGACCCAGGTTCGATTCCCGGCCTTGATTAAAATTTCCGCTCGCACCGCTTCATAAAATCATATCTGTATGAGACAAGTCAAATCTCTGAAATTGTCTCGTTTCATTTGCAGTGTACATAATTATTTATAAAGTGAGTTTGTTTGCCGTTATTGTAATTTAATCGTGTGAAATTCTTTATCTGTGACAAAAAATTTCGTAAAAAATCGGCTTGTAAGCGCGGTGATACCGATCGCGTCCAGCAGCGATCACATCGAATGCCCACACCGTGGCAGCAGAATACGAGTGCATACCCGACCGCTAGCACCTTTTATCGATTTATTTTTTCACGTTCCAGTAGTTAAGATTTACTGGGAGAGTGGCGTGAAAGCGGACGTCAGACTATGGTGTTGGCAGTACGGTGGGTAAGTCCGTAGACGGAATGGGGCTGCATAAAAAAAGGTGAATAAATCGAACATATATTTAAAAGTAGAGAGGATATAAAATGCAATGGCAAGGAAAGCATTTCTGAGGAAGAGAAATTTGTTAACATATAGTATAGATTTAAGAATCAGGAAGTCGTTTCTGAAAGTATTTGTATGGAGTGTAGCCATGTACGGAAGTGAAACATGGACGATAAATAGTTTGGACAAGAAGAGAATAGAAGCTGAAAATTAGATGGGTATATCACATATCTATTGAGGAGGTATTGAATAGGATTGGGGAGAAGAGAAGTTTGTGGCATAACTTGACTAGAAGAAGGGATCGGTTGGTAGGACATGTTCTGAGGCATCAATGGATCACCAGTTTAGTATTGGAGGGCAGCGTGGAGGGTAAAAATCGTAGAGGAAGACCAACAGATGAATACACTAAGCAGATTCAGAAGGATGGTACTGGGAGATGAAGAAGCTTGCACAGGAGGATAGAGTAGCATGGAGAGCTGCATCAAACCAGTCTCAGGACTGAAGACCACAACAACAACAACATATTTAAAATAGGAGACAGCGGTTAATGGCAAGTTATTAAAGAATATTTTGGCATTGAATTCCATTTGAGTAGATAGCAAAGCAATGACTAACTTCATCATTATGGTGAATGAGTAAACCAGGCCACGGGGAACTCATGTACTTTTTATCTTCTTCTTTTTGGTGGAACTCTGTTACTTTGTATTAATGTGGGGCATGTCATTTCAGAGCACACATTCATTACCTCTGTTAACACCGTCCGCTGTGACCATCCGAACGCCAAGGTTGATGCAAGTCTCATTAAAGGACAAAAACATGTATAAAAACAAACGGAACTGTTACAGGCTAAATACTGAGCTTTGTTCTAAGTCGGCAAGAGTTAATTGTCGTGGTTTCTGTGAGTGCTATGTACTCGTATGTAGCTGCTGTTCCAGTGTTGCAGTCCTCACACTACTGTTCACGACATCCTTCCACGTACAACTTATGGACTGGTGATTAAAGACTCCTGATTCATGTGTGCAGTCAGTGCCTACATCAGGTAGCGTGTTCGTGCAATTCGTTGTTGTCTTTCTCGATCGTTATACTTGTAGTATCATTCGTGATGTTACTCTTAAGCTTTCTGACAAGCATGGTGCAATGATGTGCGTCATATATCTCCAACCTAAGCACTTGTTCCCGTACAACCATTCAACTTTATCGCAGTTTCTCTTTGTATAACAATTCACGAACATTATGGCTGCCAACGAGGTATACCGTTATACAGCTAGGAATGATAGACTGTATAGTTCTGCTTGCAAATACGGACTGCAGTCTTAGAGACCGTTCCGTCAGAACTGACTTCGTTAGAGTACACATTACGCCATCTACAGTACGTTTGGGGAGTCCTTTGTTCGTATCCTTCGTAATATATGACTACATGCTAATGGGACATTCGTACTGAACAATATTAGCAACTATGTTCACAATAGATCAGTTGATTAAACCGTGTAAACCACTATTCTTAGTTTCTCGTATTCCCATGGAAGAGTTATCACGCAACACTTTTCGGTACTAAAGTTAGACTTGCTGCTTTGTCGGCTACATCATTTCTCAATATCCCGACGACTACTGGTACCCAGAGCAATACGACATCTTTTCTTAGGTTTTGGATCTTCAGTAAGGCATCTTGGACAGTCTGAATCATTACTCCTGCTGGACACGTTTGTTGTGCAGATTGCATGACACAGAGTGTGAGAGCAGATGAGAAAATTCCTAATGCGGTGGCTTCCCACCTGCTCCACGGCGTATACTTAGATCGTTAGTTGTTCTGAAGACCCTCCCCAATGAAACAGCTCGACGACCGCGTGTATTCCTCTGTTTAGGTCCGTATTAACGATAAATTGACACACAATATTAGAACAGAAGAAAAGAAGCTTCTGAAAATGTAGCCTACAGTGGGAGACTTCTTCCATTGTGCCAAGCTTAAAATCACTTTGCGTCTCTCTAGACGCCAGATTGTTCCATCCCCGGTTCCTTCCCTTGAAACCTGATACATCCAAATCAGTGAGACATTCCTTAGCACGGATCCCGAATGGCTTGGTGTCATGTGGCCGTTTTCTCAACATCCGCTCGAAGTTTGGAAGGTCCAACGGCGGAGGCGATGCTAACATTGGCAGGTCGTGCCCTGCCGCGGGGAGTTCTTCAGTGTACTCTTTCCACCTGTTTACCTTCTCCTCTGCGTTTAACAGAGGATTCCCTCCTGCACTCTAAACGTTGACAACTTTGCGTTTAATTACACGGAAGATTGTTTTGATTTCTACTTGGTGAATCAGTTTTTCCTTTATCGATTTCTTTGCCTTTCTCCCAAAGCCACTTAGCCTTGACTTCCTCGCCTTTCGTATTTATTCATTCCTGATTAACTTATATTGCTATACTCGTCTGTTTTCCTGAAAATTTTCTTACTTTCTCCTTTCGTTGATCAGTTGAAATATTTCTTCAGTTACTCAAGGTTTCTTTCCAGTTACCTTCTTTGTACCGACATTTATCTACACATCTCCTGTGACTCCCGTTTTGAGAGACGTCCGTTACCTGTCGGTGCACAGAGAATTCTAACTGTGTGTCCAGGATATCTGTATGCGTTAGCACAAGCAGCCGACAAGATCGCGCAGCAGCCGGATAACACAGCTGCATTGACTTTGGCATCGTTGCTGTCTCAGTCAGCAGAACTAACTACGAAGGTTGCCGCGTCGCAGACAGCACATGCCAAACAACAGCCGCATCGACGTTCGTCGAAAAGTCGTAAACGTTCGCCAGCGGCGAAAAACACCTGCTGGTGTCATAAAAATTTGGTAATCCTTACGATATCATTTAAATATGCTGTCCTCTGCAGTGTACAGCAAGACAGCTTATTTACTCTTTGGGTTTGCAATTGTCTTCTTCCCTTGGGAGACGTGGACATTGCTAAAGATCAGTTCTGGTTCATTGAGGCATTAATCTAGACGCTTCTTAGGAAAGTTCCGTCTCACGTATTCAGCCACTATTTTAAAGAACTGTATATATATATATATATATATATATATATATATATATATATATATATATATATATATATGTGTGTGTGTGTGTGTGTGTGTGTGTGTGTGCGTGCGTGCCTGTGTGTGTGTGTGTGTGTGTGTGTGTGTCTTGTAAGTAGGCTGTTTAGGTTTTCTTATTGGTAACGCCACGTAGCGCTCTGTATGAAAATCACTGGCTGTGCTGTGTGGAGTCTGTGGCTGGTTTGCATTGTTGTAATACTCGCCATTGTAGCGTTGGGCAGTTGGCTGTTAACAGCGCGTAGCGTTGCGCAGTTGGAGGTGAGCCGCCAGCAGTGGTGGATGTGGGGAGAGAGATGGCGGAGTTTTGAAATTTGTAAGACTGGATGTCATGAACTGCTATATACATTATGACTATTAAGGTAAATACATTGTTTGCTCTCTATTAAAATCTTTCACTTGCTATCTATGCCTATCAGTAGTTAGCGCCTTCCATAGTTTGAATCTTTTATTTAGCTGGCAGTAATGGCGCTCGCTGTATTGCAGTAGTTCGAGTAACGAAGATTTTTGTGAGGTAAGTGATTTGAGAAAGGTATAGGTTAATGTTAGTCAGGGCCATTCTTTTGTAGGGATTATTGAAAGTCAGATTGCGTTGCGCTAAAAATATTGTGTGTCAGTTTAAGCACAGTCTTGTATAATTTTTCTAAGGGGACGTTTCATATGTCGACCCTTAGCCTAGGATACCTCACTGGAATCTTCTGATTTTTTTCTTGTAGTTTGTGTAATTAGTGTAGCTATTGTTTATTGCTAGCGCATAATTATAGAGAGAGTTTCCTTTGTAGTTGCAGCCTTTCATTGTTGTACAGTAAAACAGGTGTGGTACGCATGTAGATTTGCACCAAGTATTTCGCAGCTGCAATTAACTAGATATTATTTTCAGTGCTATGTTAATGTGTTCTCTTATTTTTGCTTTTCAAATTGTGCTTTTCTGTGTTGTCGTGTGAAATATTGTGACAATAATGGCGTGTGAAAAACGTAATACTAGGCTCCAAAGTAAACTGACAAATGACAGTGAAGACGAAAGCAGTGTGTTAGCGCCACCATGTAATGAATTAACTAATATTCAAAGTAGTAATTTGGTAACTGTGTATAGGGAAATGGAGTGGGCGTCAAATAATGGTGTAGACAGTGAAACAGGTAGTGAACAGGGAAGCATTATCGATCGATCGGTCGGCAACAGCTCGCCTCAGGAATCGGGAATGACAGAACACAATATTGCAAATACTGTAGACTCAGGTTTTGGGTTCTCACCGTTTTCTCAAATGAGTCAAGACACATTTTCCGCTTGTCAAAATGTGAATGTTGACGGTGCAAATTCACTGCCGGAAAGCACTGAGGAACATGTTTCAGACACCAGTGCATTGTTATTACAATTAATGCAACAAATGGGACAAAAGCTTGAAAAGTTAGACACAATGGAACAACGCCAGAGACAACACAGCAACAGTTAGACACAATGGAACAAAATCTTCAAAAGTTAGACACAATGGAACAACACCAGAGACAAACACAGCAACAGTTAGACGCAATGGAACAAAATCTTCAAAAGTTAGACACTACGCTTGAACAAACATGTGAAGATTTAACTACTGAGTTACATAACATTGAATCGAAATGTCAAAAAGTCTGTAATGACGTAAAAACACAAATTTGTGAGCATTTTTAACCTATTTTTTCGCGGCATGAAAATGCATTACAGAATCACGAAGCAGCCATAAAAGAACTGCACACTATTGTTCATGAAAATCATGAGACCTTGCAAGCTAAAATTGACTCAGTTGCATCTACCGATTTGGTTACGCAACTTGCAAAAACTCAGGAAAACTTAAAGGGCACAGTAGATACTCTGAAAATTGGTTCAGAAAGACACATGGAGGAAATTAGTTCATTATCAGAGAAAGTAGTTGAACTTTCGGATCAGCTAAATAACTTATCTACGAAGGTAGATGATAATCTGAATGACACAAAACCGGTAGTCTTTAATGACACAGAAGAGTGTGAACAAATTAGAAAATTCAAACAAAATCAAAATCAAATCAATACACAGTACAAAAGAGAAATCCGGGAAGTACAAGATGAGCTGACACAGGTAATACAAGAATTACGTATTTCAGAGGACACTCGCGCCCCAATACCGGAAGAGGACATAGAAATACGGAACAGCCGCAAAATAATAACACAGGGCATTTCGGAAGTTATGAAAGAAATTGGCAATGTGCACCGAATTCTGAGATGGAACCGCCGACACGACGTAACAATGACCGACATGCGAGTCGCCGACATGATGATTTTGACTATAAGCTGTTCATTACTACACGTAAATTCAAAACGTTTAAGAATTCTGGCAACGACATTCATCCACAAGCGTGGCTCCATCAATTCTCTCATTGTTTTCCTCCCAACTGGTCATTAGAGCACAGATTAGAATTTATGTGTGGCTATTTAGAGAATGAACCAGCTGTAAGAATGCGTTTGGTCACAGTGAAGGAGAATTTTATCATGCCTTCCTCTCAGTATATTGGTCTCAAGCTACACAAGACCGAGTAAAACATAGCATCATAATGATGAAACATTTCGAACAATCTGAATTTTCCAGTCTTGTGAAATACAGGGTGATTCAAAAAGAATACCACAACTTTAAAAATGTGTATTTAATGAAAGAAACATAATATAACCTTCTGTTATACATCATTACAAAGAGTATTTAAAAAGGTTTTTTTTCACTCAAAAACAAGTTCAGAGATGTTCAATATGGCCCCCTCCAGACACACGAGCAATATCAACCCGATACTCCAACTCGTTCCACACTCTCTGTAGCATATCAGGCGTAACAGTTTGGATAGCTGCTGTTATTTCTCGTTTCAAATCATCAATGGTGGCTGGGAGAGGTGGCCGAAACACCATATCCTTAACATACCCCCATAAGAAAAAATCGCAGGGGGTAAGATCAGGGCTTCTTGGAGGCCAGTGATGAAGTGCTCTGTCACGGGCTGCCTCGCGGCCGATCCATCCTGCTGAAATATGAATTGTTGTGCTTCTTGTTCAAGCTGAGGGAACAGCCAATTCTCTAACATCTCCAGATACTGTAGTCCAGTTACAGTAGCACCTTCGAAGAAAAAGGGACCACAAACTTTATTGGCTGAAATGGCACAGAAAACGTTCACCTTAGGCGAGTCACGTTCATACTGAGTTGTTTCCCGCGGATTCTCAGTGCCCCATATACAGACATTGTGACGGTTGACTTTCCTCTTAGTGTGGAAAGGTGCTTCATCACTAAACACAATCTTTGAAACGAAAGATTCATCTGTTTCCATTTGAGCAAGGATAAAATCACAGAAATCGATTCTTTTAATCTTATCAGCTGCAGACAGTGCTTGAACCAATTTCAGACGATAAGGTTTCATAACTAACCTTTTTCGTAGGACTCTCCATACAGTTGATTGTGGAATTTGCAGCTCTCTGCTAGCTCTGCGAGTCGATTTTCTTGGGCTGCGAACAAATGCTTGCTGGATGCGTGCTACATTTTCATCACTCGTTCTCGGCCGTCCAGAACTTTTCCCTTTGCACAAACACCCATTCTCTGTAAACTGTTTATACCAACGTTTAATACACCACCTATCAGGAGGTCTTGTGAACTTCGTTCAAAATGCACGCTGAACAACTGTCGTCAATTCACTTCTGCCGTACTCAATAACACAAAAAGCTTTCTGTTGAGCGGTCGCCATCTTAGCATCAACTGATGCTGACGCCTAGTCAACAGCGCCTCAAGCGAACAAATGTACAACTAAATGAAACTTTATAGCTCCCTTAATTCGCCGACAGATAGTGCTTAGCTCTGCCTTTTGTCGTTGCAGAGTTTTAAATTCCTAAAATTGTGGTATTCTTTTTGAATCACCCTGTATTTTGAAGACATGTTGCAAAAGAATCAGTACCTGTCAAACCCATACAGCCCCTCAGAACTCATCCGCATTTGCTTAATCAAATTGCCTGAACATTTACGACATATTATTTTGGCAGGACGTTCAAAGACGACATTGAAGCTTTTCAGGGACTCTTACAAGAATTAGAAATTGACACTGATAATCGCGGAACGCGAAAACAGGAATACAACAATTACAGGTCACATCCGTCGCAATTCCGCGATGAAAGAAGTAATAACTAGACACGACAAGGCTATTCTCACAACATAAATCGTGACCAAACCAGACACCACCCGTATGACAACCGTTGGCAGAGTAGTAATAACTACAGGGAAAGATCACCTCTCTGTGGTAATGACTATCACAGAGACAATCAGAGAAACAGACAATATGGGAACTAAAATAAATATTATCAAGCGAGACAGAATAACTTTAGACGCAACGGTCCAGCGCGCAGTTACGATTCAGGGAGAAATTCTCCACCACGTGACAAGTTCTCCACCACGTGACCGACAAGAAAGAAACTATGGAATCTACCGACATGACGACAGACGATATGATCGTAACGACAGACCTGAATTGCATCAGAACTGGTGGGATTCAAACAGAGCAGGGCCCTCTCGACAAGGTGAATTTGTAGAAGTTAGGTCTCCTAATCCCAATAACGACGCGCCAACAAAGAAACAGTAGACAATGACTCGCAGCGCAGGCAGCAACGTGCACGGCTCGGCTTGAGGAAAGTAACGTAGACGCTAACCTTGAGAAAAATTTGAGCATTCTTTACCGATGTACCATATACCACATGATAATTCCGTTGAAGCTGGAGCTCTGCATAGTAGGAAGAGTAAAGGTTTACACCACATTTCACATGTAAAACCGTTTATTGAAAGATAATCTGCTTTTTAACTTTGTCTTTGCCATATAACTTCTCACTTTACATTACTAATATGCTTTGTCAGACTTAAAATCTGTTAACATGCAACAATGTTTGAAGTTAAGTATACAGTCAAGAACCAAGAGAACTTATTTAAACAGAAATTACGAATGCATTGTTATTGTGAACAGACGACACAGTGTTATTGTGTGTGTACATTCTTGTTTGTTAGTTGCACGATTACGTAACGACTATAAGGCTCACATAATTAGAACATTTACCAGTACAGCTAATGAGATTTTAATGCAACATTTTGGTTTACTTGAAAATACATTCTGGATTTAAAGTACTTTCTGTGAGATACCAGATGACACAGTGGTTAGTTTATGTGACAGCTACACGATTTTATGACGACGCTACCAATGAGTGACAATTTACAATGTTGCTTTTGCACTGTATCTGTTTTATATCCGCACAGTTTTTCTGTATTATTCTGGAACGTAAAACATGTTTTAGTAGTAACTTTTGTGGTATAGCTACAATGAGACAGCCTTTTTCATAGCACAACAATATGTTGCATTATAGTACTTTCTTGATCACGGTAATTTACGTAATAACTACGATATCTATACGCAAAGCATTTCACTTTCGTTTATGATGAGGTAAGTACATTGACTTCAGCAGAACTTTGCTTACAGAGGACGATAACTACGACAGTTCCACAGAATTATCTTACAACAAGACGCACATTTACCGCTACAGGACACGCATTTGAGTGATTAATTTTGTACTTAAAACATTTATTTTTAAAGATTTTTTAATTACAAGGAAAGTTTTCCGTGATACATTTCATTCCATTGCTGTAATCTGTAACACCTGAGGGTATAATTACATTAATCCTCAGGGGGGTACACGCTTAGTTTGTGTACCATGTGTTTGGCAAGCACAAGGAACCCTAGCTAATATGGTATTTGTTTATACAACTTTACACATCGGTACCATATTTCTCTAACACATAAATTGCACAGCTATTTGATCATTTAACTGAGAGATAAACATTTTTTTTACTACATCAGTGACACATGCTTACGCAATTACACAGTTGGGTAACTTCACACTTATGAAATTGTATTTTGTCTGTACTTTGTGAACTGTTCATATTTTTTCGGACCCATAGTGATATTATAAGAGCTTTGAATGATGTATTTGGTAAGGGAGCATCATTTTAAAGTACGTTTGAGGTAGATGACACTATTGAAATGAGCAGAGAATATTTTTTTTAAGTTTTGACATTATTACAGAAAGCTACGCCTTTTTTGAGATTTGGCTGAGGTTTGATAATGTTATGATGACGATGTGTATTATGCTGCTGAGGTATGCTTATGGTCAATAAGCTGATGCTATATGGGGAATTTGATTATGCTATGTATATGTTATGATGAAATATTGAAGAAGTGTCGACGAATATTTATATGTGTAATAAGGTAAGGAGTAATGAATAGTGGTTAGGGACTCTGACTTGTGAAAAAGGATGTTGGAAACCAAGAATCGTACTTTAAGAGTTATGAAATGTGTGTAAATGTGCGAATGTATCACAATGCCGATGAAAACTTTTTGAACACTGTTATATTCATAGGATTATGTTTCTACACATTTGCAACGCAAATTCTCGACCTGTGAAATTTTTTATATGAGACTGTCACTGTAATGTAAACTGGTGTTGTAAATATTTCAGTGAGAAAGTTAAGTGACCACCTTTCACGTAATGAGTCGTGGGCATCCAGCTGCGCGACAGATGCCTGGAAAAAAGCCATTTATGTGTGCCTTTCAGAGGCACAGGTGGAGAAAAAAAAAAGAGGCCATTATCCTCGCTATTGACATTCCTTTGTAGAAAGCATCGCAAATACGACACGCTCAAGCTTGAAAACATATGATTATACTGTGGAGCTCTTAATTTATGATATTTTCTAAATTGTCTAATGAAACGATGAGAAACATTTCACGGCTATTGTCTTGCTAGTTGAGAGAAATGCCATAGGGCTTGCTTTATGTATTTATTTACTCAATTTGTTTAATATCTAGTTTCTAGCTGCACTGCAGCATTGGTTAAAATAAAATGTATAGATGTACTAATGTAAATATTTTCTGTCTACAGATCGAGTAAATAATTATTTTTTCAAAAAAATGAGGGAGCACAAAAAGACATTTACCTTCACGGGAACTGCATTCATAATTTTCTTACCAAGTACTTGGTAATTTATTTTGTAGAATAAGTTGTGGTGCACCACTTTAATGACATAGATATTAAGATGTGAGTAGACATTTCCCTTATCTGCATTGTTGTCTTTACTGTAATATTTTCCTGCTTGAGCTTTGTCATGTTTAGATATAATTTATTGCATTTGCTGCTGCTGTTTGCCAGACATAGTGCTACTAAATTTCACTGTACATTACTCTGTTAAGCCACTTTTACTACAGATTTATTTTTCTTGTTTGCTGCTTATTGCGTTATATTAGTTGTAATATTGCTGCTTGCTTGGCCAATTTGAATATTTTGTCATTGCTGTTTGTGTTAATTGTTTTGTACTGCTGCATTGCCTCGTCCCTTAGTTTAGCATCTGAGCTCAGTAGATTTAAGTTAGCTTAAGAGGGGGTAGACTATATAAGAGAATGAGTTGCGATGAATTGGAAGAAATGCATTGAGAAGTTATACGAAAAAAGTACAGAAAGCAGGTATAGATAGGACTTTTTGGGAATAATGATGAACGAAGGGAGATCTCAAAAAAAAAAAAAAAAAAAAAAAAAAAAAAAAAAAAAAAAAAAAAAAAAAAAAAAAGTTTTGTTTGCAAAATACTGCAGTAAAAGAAACCCTGTCCTTTCCTTGTGTTATCCCACTATGTGTTTGTGTTCCCTTGTGTATTTGTCTTTTTCCTGTCTTTATGTGTTTAGCTGATGTAGAATTTTTCTAATAATATGTTATTTACTTTGCAAAGATGTTTAAACATTATTTGTTCTGTTTTGTTTTAATGCTCATGTCGGAAGTTGATTTTTCGAAAGTTATTCTCATCTTTTATGAACACTGATGTATATGTTATTTCGATTCTTTTGTAAAGCCTGTACTACAAATGTTATCTGTATTGTTATGTTCTTTGATGATGTACTTTGTACCTTTGTTATTGTATTCTTACGTTATAAAATTGTAATTGACACCAGTTCATCAAATTAAGTAACTTGTAAGTTACATTTCACTGCACACGGTTCTGTTGGTCATAGTATATGGACAATATGAGAGAAGTAGGGACTGATAGTGTTTGCACATGTGTTAATAATTCAGCAAGGGACTGGATAACAGCATGGCTGGTTCTAAGGACAATTTCAAAAACTTTGTGAGTGCACAAGTGGTGGTTTATGGACTTGCTATATTGTCCGCAAGACTCTTCAATGGTGATTGTGCACCTGCACAGTTGCAACAGATGGCTGCTGGCCGTCTCTACATGGACTGCAGTGGGTCTGCATCTTTGATGGCCCACCATTACTATTATCTCTACAAGGACTGCAGTGGGTCTGCAACTTTGATGGCCCACCATTACCATTATTTCTACAAGGACTGCAGTGGGTCTGCACCTCTGGTGGCCCACCAATACCGTAATCTCTACCAGGACTACAGTGGGTCTACTCTGTGATGACCTACGTACCAATATTCTTCAAAACTTCGACTACTCTGCGGTAGGTTTGCTCTGTTGTGGCCCATTACCTGTCTGCATGTCAAGAGTCAGCATTGTCTTTTCGTTGGAAGGACAACACTACTTCTTCAAGACTGCATGGAAATCCACTACTTCCGTGTGCATTTTCTTCTACTGCTCAGACTTTGAGAAAAACACTGCTATTTTACTGTGATGAACGATCAGGACTGTCTTTATGGACTGTAAGAAAATTTTAGCTTTTGACCAACATTGTATCAATAAGTGTGTGCCTTTGATTTCTTTGTTATTGTAATTATGAAAAACTTTATCAAATCATTATTGGCCACTGCCCAAAACAATTTGTAAAATTTTTTGTGGGGAGCATGGGGCTATGTAAGTAGGCTGTTTATGTTTTCTTATTGGCAACGTTACGTAGCAGTCTGTATGAAAATCACTGGCTGCGCTGTGTGCAGTCTGTGGCTGGTTTGCATTGTTGTAATACTCGCCATTGCAGTGTTGGACAGTTGGCTGTTAACAGCGCATAGCGTTGCGCAGTTGGAGGTGAGCCGCCAGCAGTGGTGGATGTGGGGAGAGAGATGGCGGAGTTTTGAAATTTGTAAGACTGGATGTCATGAACTGCTATATATATTATGACTATTAAGGTAAATACATTGTTTGTTCTCTATTAAAATCTTTCATTTGCTATCTATGCCTATCAGTAGTTAGTTCCTTCCGTAGTTTGAATCTTTTATTTAGCTGGCAGTAGTGGCGCTCGCTGTATTGCAGTAGCTTTTCTGAGCATTCACACAAGGTTGGCGCCGGTGGCAACACCTATAACGTGCTGACATGAGAAAAGTTTCCAACCGATTTCTCAAAAAAAGTGGTTCAAATGTCTCTGAGCACTATTCGACTTAACTTCTGAGGTCATCAGTCGCCTAGAACTTAGAACTAATTAAACCTAACTAACCCTAACTAACCTAAGGACACCACAAACATACATGCTCGAGACAGGATTCGAACCTGCGACCGTAGCGGTTGGTCGCCTCCAGACTGTAGCGCCTAGAACCGCACGTCCACTCCGGCCGGCCCAATTTTTGATACACAAAGAGCAGTTGACCGGCGTTGCCTGGTGAAACGTTGTTGTGATGACTCGTGTAAGGAGCGGAAATGCGTACCATCACGTTTCCGACTTTGATAAAGGTCGGATTGTAACCTATCGCGATTGCGGTTTATCGTATCGCGACATTGCTGCTCGCGTTCGTCGAGATCCAATGACTGTTAGCAGAATATGGAATCGGTGGCTTCGGGATGGTAATACGGAACGCCGTACTGGATCCAAACAGCCTCGTATCACTAGCAGTCGACATGGCAGGCATTTTATCCGCATGACTGTAACGGATCATGAAGCCACGTCTCGATCCTTGAGTCAACAGATGGGGATGCTTGCAAGACAACAACCATTTGCACGAACAGTTCGACGACGTTTGCAGCAGCATGGACTATCAGCTCGGAGACCGTGGCTCCGGTTACCCTTGACGCTGCATCACTGACAGGAGCGCCTGCGATGGTGTAGTCAACGACGAATCTGGGTGCACGAATGGCAAAACGTCATTTTTTCGGATGAATCCAGGTTATGTTCACAGCATCATGATGGTCGCATCCGTGTTTGGCGTCATCTCGGTGAACGCACATTGGAAGCGTGTATTCGTCACCGCCATACTGGCGTATCACCCGGCGTGATGGTATGGGGTGCCATTGGTTACACGTCTCGGTCACCTCTTGTTCGCATTGACGGCACTTTGAACAGTGGACGTTACATTTCAGATGTGTTACAACCCGTGGCTCTACCCTTCATTAGATGCCTGTGATGCGATGTTCGAGTATAATGACTTTTCTGGAGACTAGACATCTACTCTGTAGGAATCAGCATGGGTTTCGAAAAAGACGGTCGTGTGAAACCCAGCTCGCGCTTTTCGTCCATGAGACTCAGAGGGCCATAGACACGGGTTCACAGGTAGATGCCGTGTTTCTTTACTTCCGCAAGGCGTTCGATACAGTTCACCACAGTCGTTTAATGAACAAAGTAAGAGCATATGGACTATCAGATCAATTGGGTGATTGGATTGAAGAGTTCCTAGATAACAGAACACAGCATGTCATTCTCAATGGAGAGAAGTCTTCCGAAGTAAGAGTGATTTCAGGTGTGCCGCAGTGGAGTGTTCTAGGACCGTTGCTATTCACAATATATATAAATGACCTTGTGATAACATCGGAAGTTCATTGAGGCTTTTTGCAGATGATGCTGTGGTGTATCGAGAGGTTGTAAAAATGGAAAATTGTACTGAAATGCAGGAGGATCAGCAGCGAATTGACGCATGGTGCAGGGAATGGCAATGTAGACAAGTGCAATGTGCTGCGAATACAGAGAAATATAGATCCCTTATCGTTTAGCTACAAAATAGCAGGTCAGCAACTGGAAGCAGTTAATTCCATAAATTATCTGGGAATACGCATTAGGAGTCATTTAAAATGGAATGATCATATAAAGTTGATCGTCGGTAAAGCAGATGCCAGACTGAGATTCATTGGAAGAATCCTAAGGAAATGCAATCCGAAAACAAAGAAAGTAGGTTACAGTATGCTTGTTCGACCACTGCTTGAATACTGCTCAGCAGTGTGGAATCCGTACCAGAGAGGGTTGATAGAAGAGATAGAGAAGATCCAACGAAGTGCAGCGCGCTTCGTTACAGGATCATTTAGTAATCGCGAAAGCGTTACGTAGATGATAGATAAACTCCAGTGGAAGACTCTGCAGGAGAGACGCTCAGTAGCTCGGTACTGGCTTTTGTTAAAGTTTCGAGAACATACCTTCACCGAAGAGTCAAGCAGTATATTGCTCCCTCCTACGTATATCTCGGTAAGAGACCATGAGGATAAAATCAGAGAGATTAGAGCCCACACAGAAGCATACCGACAATCCTTCTTTCCACGAACAATACGAGACTGGAATAGAAGGGAGAACCGATAGAGGTACTCAGGGTACCCTACGCCACACACCGTCAGGTGGCTTGCGGAGTATGGATGTAGATGTAGATGTAGATGTAGATGAAACCCTACGTTTCAGCAGGATAACGCGCGACCGCATATTGCAGGTCATGTATGGGCCTTTCTGGATACAGAAAATGTTCTACTGCTGCCCTGGCCAGCACATTGTCCAGATCTCTCACCAATTGAACCGTCTGGTCAATGGTGGCCGAAGAACTGGCTCGTCGCAATACGCCAGTCACTACTCTTGATGAACTGTGGTATCGTGTTGAAGCTGCATGGGAGGCTGTACCTGTACACGCCATCCAAGCTCTGTTTGACTCAATGCCCAGGCGTATCAAGGCCGTTATTACGGCCAGAGTTGGTTGTTTTGGGTATTGATTTCTGAGGATCTATGCACCCAAATTGCGTGAAAATGTAATCACATGTCAGTTCTAGTATATTTGTCCAATGAATACCCGTTTATCATCTGCATTTCTTCTTGGTGTAGCAATTTTAATGGCCAGTAGTGTATGTTACTCAGAGTCAGGTGCAAAAATTAATATTCATTCGTACATCCCTTTGATTTAATAAAAACTTCCGAGTCGCGTGAAATTCCAGGACAGTGTACAATCTGTTGCTGTTGTGTTATTCACAAAAAATTTAAACACTGAAAGATCCAGTGTATCGGTAATATAACAACAGTACAACGCATCTAACCGCTGCGTATTTGTGAAGTATTACAATAACATGAGTATTATAAGCCTAAACTACAACGTCGTATGTTTTGTACGTTATATTATTTGCAATCTGTGTCTGCTGCGTCATTTTTTAAAATAATTTTTATTAAGTTCTGGCTTTGAGTTTGTGTTTTTAACATCACGTAGAGTGATTTTTGAGTTTCTCCAGGTGTATTTGATAATCAAAATATCCACGGGTGTACTGCCGGTCTACAGTTTCCAACGTGCCCGTTGGACACTGTAGACCGGCAGTACACCCGTGGATATTTTGATTATCACGCAGAGTGGTGTGAAACGTCGTATAGGCACCAATACAGGCTCTACGGTTGAAAGATCTTATATCCGATGATGATTTGGTTCCGTCGAAATTGGTAGCAGTAGTAAAGGGTTGGCAGAAAATAATTTTCGAGGCTACACTGTCTGCCAAGTGTCAGTGCCAAACGGACACTGAGGGTGTCGATGAGGTACCGTGGGAGAAAGTGTGTGTGTGTGTGTGTGTGTGTGTGTGTGTGTGTGTGTGTGTGTGTGGTGGTGGTTTTGGGAGTGTACGGCACCAGGAGCGGCTTGGGGGCAGATGCGCCGCTGCGGCACGTGGGGCGCTACGACGACGGACGGATGGCAGTGGGGGCGGCGGGGGCGGAGGGGCGGCGGCTGTTTCCGGGAACTCGCAGAGGCTGCGGCGTGCAGCCAGCCGGCCGGCAGAGACAAGCTGCGTGGCGGCGGGGCGGTCTTTATGTGCAAACTGTTGGCTGAATAAGTAACTAACTGGAATCGTCAAATTTTAGCTTTGATAAAGGAAACATCGGAACACTTCCTGGCGTAGTTCCACTGTACTCGCCGCTGTTTTCGTAAATCCGAGATCGGCTGCGAACACTCGATTTGTTCTAAATCCATCGCTTGTCATTTTAAAACTCCTTTGTAAACAGTATTTTTAATTTCTACGTAATAAAAGTTGGTTCTGATGTAGCATAACAGTCGCTTTAGGGTTCTACACAGAACTGCTTGAAATTATTCCCGTATAGACGCTTTTACCTTCTTTTATCAGCTTCTTCGTATTTTCTGTCTCTTCTGATTTTACGAGGGGTGTTCAGTAAGTAATGCAACACATTGTTTTCTCGGCAAAAAAAAAAAAAAAAAAAAAATGCGGACTTTGTTGTGGGACATCGTGGAATATTCCCGCTCAACCCCTGCACTCCATGTACTTCCGATATGGAGCGGCGCTACACGTAACCCTGAAAAAGGCGTCTGTAACGGAGGTGGGTTCCGAGCAGAGAGCTGTCACTGAGTTTCTTTTGGCGGAAAACCAGAGCAGCGCAGATATTCACAGGCGGTCGCAGAATGTCTGCCGAGGCCTCGCAGTGAACAAAAGCTCCGTGAGTCGTTGGGCGAGGTGTCTATAACCATCACGCAAATCTGTTCAATCTCCCTCGTGCCGGCTGGTCACGCGCAGCTGTCACTCTTGCAATGCGCACACTCTCATTCGAGATGATCAACGGATGAGAATCAAACACCTCGCTGATCAACTGGACATCTCTGTTGATAGTGTTGGCACACTCGTACGTTAGAAGGGATACTCAGATGTTCCTGCGCCCTGGGTTGCTTGCCGCCTAACACAAGACCGTAAAGGGCAACGAAAGACCGTCTGTCCGCAGTTGCTTGCGCGTTACGAGGGAGGTTATTGATCCAGCAAGACTATGGGACCAACGTCGATCGGTAGAGTGGTGTCATGCCGCCGCACAAGCTTCCCAGCAGGGTGCCGTAAGGCCATCGCCTTGAACGGAGACTGGAAAACACAGTTTTGTAGACAAAAGATTGGGGAATAATATGGTGTATTAGAATCCTGAATAACACCGACTGACTCTCAGAAAGAAATGGTTGCATTGCTTATTGAACGCCTCTCCTACTGACATGTGTTGCGAGACAGGACCACCTGTCATTCGGAACGCCACATTAGGTTTTCTTGAGGAAGGGGAAGGGGGGACACCTTCCATGAACCAGCCCTGCAAAACTCGATATCAGAGCGCTGCTTATCTTCATTTCGGCGTTTTTTTTAATTTTTATTTGAACGAAATGATCTTTTAAGATGGGAGTACGAGGTCAACATACACTCCTGGAAATTGAAATAAGAACACCGTGAATTCATTGTCCCAGGAAGGGGAAACTTTATTGACACATTCCTGGGGTCAGATACATCACATGATCACACTGACAGAACCACAGGCACATAGACACAGGCAACAGAGCATGCACAATGTCGGCACTAGTACAGTGTATATCCACCTTTCGCAGCAATGCAGGCTGCTATTCTCCCATGGAGACGATCGTAGAGATGCTGGATGTGGTCCTGTGGAACGGCTTGCCATGCCATTTCCACCTGGCGCCTCAGTTGGACCAGCGTTCGTGCTGGACGTGCACACCGCGTGAGACGACGCTTCATCCAGTCCCAAACACGCTCAATGGGGGACAGATCCGGAGATCTTGCTGGCCAGGGTAGTTGACTTACACCTTCTAGAGCACGTTGGGTGGCACGGCATACATGCGGACGTGCATTGTCCTGTTGGAACAGCAAGTTCCCTTGCCGGTCTAGGAATGGTAGAACGATGGGTTCGATGACGGTTTGGATACACAGTGCACTATTCAGTGTCCCCTCGACGATCACCAGTGGTGTACGGCCAGTGTAGGAGATCGCTCCCCACACCATGATGCCGGGTGTTGGCCCTGTGTGCCTCGGTCGTATGCAGTCCTGATTGTGGCGCTCACCTGCACGGCGCCAAACACGCATACGACCATCATTGGCACCAAGGCAGAAGCGACTCTCATCGCTGAAGACGATACGTCTCCATTCGTCCCTCCATTCACGCCTGTCGCGACACCACTGGAGGCGGGCTGCACAATGTTGGGGCGTGAGCGGAAGACGGCCTAACGGTGTGCGGGACCGTAGCCCAGCTTCATGGAGACGGTTGCGAATGGTCCTCGCCGATACCCCAGGAGCAACAGTGTCCCTAATTTGCTGGGAAGTGGCGGTGCGGTCCCCTACGGCACTGCGTAGGATCCTACGGTCTTGGCGTGCATCCGTGCGTCGCTGCGGTCCGGTCCCAGGTCGACGGGCACGTGCACCTTCCGCCGACCACTGGCGACAACATCGATGTACTGTGGAGACCTCACGCCCCACGTGTTGAGCAATTCGGTGGTACGTCCACCCGGCCTCCCGCATGCCCACTATACGCCCTCGCTCAAAGTCCGTCAACTGCACATACGGTTCACGTCCACGCTGTCGCGGCATGCTACCAGTGTTAAAGACTGCGATGGAGCTCCGTATGGCACGGCAAACTGGCTGACACTGACGGCGGCGGTGCACAAATGCTGCGCAGCTAGCGCCATTCGACGGCCAACACCGCGGTTCCTGGTGTGTCCGCTGTGCCGTGCGTGTGATCATTGCTTGTACAGCCCTCTCGCAGTGTCCGGAGCAAGTATGGTGAGTCTGACACACCGGTGTCAATGTGTTCTTTTTTCCATTTCCAGGAGTGTATTTCGATTCTGATAACTAGTTTCACTCAGCATACAGTGTCTTAGTTACTGTTATCTAATAAAGATATTGATACAGATACATAGACAACTTTTGTAATATTTTGCGTAGAATAAATCCAATTTCAGGTTAGAATTCTCTAATGAAACGAAATCGTTTGATATACATCACCATAATATTCCATATGAAACTTCCTGGCAGATAAACACTGTGTGCTGTGTCGAGACGACAACTCGCTACCTTTGCCTTTCGCGGTCAAGTGCTCTATAGACTTCTTATTTTTTTCAAGTTTAGATATTGTTAATGGTTTTCGATCTGCAAGCTTACAGCTCGGTAATAAAAGACGTAAAACACAAAAGAATGTTTAGGCCTATTTCGAGGTTAGAGCGTAGCGCTAACACAGCGTTCCTCTTCACAGATCGGCCACATCAGCACTTTTAGAGCGGTCAGCTTCGGGCCGGTGGAGACAGGGTGGGCAGGGTTCGAAACCCGAGGCCTGGTCACGATGCCTCCCGCTGCCCGTCCCTGAACCGCACCTCTCCAGCTTTTCTTTCTTTTTTAAGTAGCAAACGGGTTAAGTAAACAAAACATCTTTAGTTGTAGAAGCGTAAATACACTCCTGGAAATGGAAAAAAGAACACATTGACACCGGTGTGTCAGACCCACCATACTTGCTCCGGACACTGCGAGAGGGCTGTACAAGCAATGATCACACGCACGGCACAGCGGACACACCAGGAACCGCGGTGTTGGCCGTCGAATGGCGCTAGCTGCGCAGCATTTGTGCACCGCCGCCGTCAGTGTCAGCCAGTTTGCCGTGGCATACGGAGCTCCATCGCAGTCTTTAACACTGGTAGCATGCCGCGACAGCGTGGACGTGAACCGTATGTGCAGTTGACTGACTTTGAGCGAGGGCGTATAGTGGGCATGCGGGAGGCCGGGTGGACGTACCGCCGAATTGCTCAACACGTGGGGCGTGAGGTCTCCACAGTACATCGATGTTGTCGCCAGTGGTCGGCGGAAGGTGCACGTGCCCGTCGACCTGGGACCGGACCGCAGCGACGCACGGATGCACGCCAAGACCGTAGGATCCTACGCAGTGCCGTAGGGGACCGCACCGCCACTTCCCAGCAAATTAGGGACACTGTTGCTCCTGGGGTATCGGCGAGGACCATTCGCAACCGTCTCCATGAAGCTGGGCTACGGTCCCGCACACCGTTAGGCCGTCTTCCGCTCACGCCCCAACATCGTGCAGCCCGCCTCCAGTGGTGTCGCGACAGGCGTGAATGTATGGACGAATGGAGACGTATCGTCTTCAGCGATGAGAGTCGCTTCTGCCTTGGCGCCAATGATGGTCGTATGCGTGTTTGGCGCCGTGCAGGTGAGCGCCACAATCAGGACTGCATACGACCGAGGCACACAGGGCCAACACCCGGCATCATGGTGTGGGGAGCGATCTCCTACACTGGCCGTACACCACTGGTGATCGTCGAGGGGACACTGAATAGTGCACGGTACATCCAAACCGTCATCGAGCCCATCGTTCTACCATTCCTAGACCGGCAAGGGAACTTGCTGTTCCAACAGGACAATGCACGTCCGCATGTATGCCGTGCCACCCAACGTGCTCTAGAAGGTGTAAGTCAACTACCCTGGCCAGCAAGATCTCCGGATCTGTGCCCCATTGAGCATGTTTGGGACTGGATGAAGCGTCGTCTCACGCGGTCTGCACGTCCAGCACGAACGCTGGTCCAACTGAGGCGCCAGGTGGAAATGGCATGGCAAGCCGTTCCACAGGACTACATCCAGCATCTCTACGATCGTCTCCATGGGAGAATAGCAGCCTGCATTGCTGCGAAAGGTGGATATACACTGTACTAGTGCCGACATTGTGCATGCTCTGTTGCCTGTGTCTATGTGCCTGTGGTTCTGTCAGTGTGATCATGTGATGTATCTGACCCCAGGAATGTGTCAATAAAGTTTCCCCTTCCTGGGACAATGAATTCACGGTGTTCTTATTTCAATTACCAGGAGTGTACAACAGAAAAGCCACCCTTTCAGCGGAACCAGCAAGAGACATTATACTGAAACAAGACGTGCGAAAGTCTTTATTAACAAAGTGTAGAGAAAAAAAATAATAATACTGAAAGTAAGCTAAGAGGAATGAGGCCGCAGGCAAAGAGGGAAGAAGGGGCGGCTCGACAGAAGGGGAGTGGAGGCAGAGTGGGCGGGGGGCGACGTGCGAGGCCTGGCCACGGCGTCTTCGGCACCACTACCGGCAAGAAGCGCCCGAATGGAGGGCAGGAGCCGAGGAGGAGGCGACAGCGGGGTTGGAGGAGTGACCAGCGTGCTCTGGTACAGTGCATTAAAGAAAGGGGCGTGTGTCCATGCGCCTACTCCGTTGTAGGGTGCGACACAGAAACGTAGCGCGCGAAGTCTCAGATGTCAGCAGGGGGGGGGGGAGGGGGGGAGGAGTGTCGTCTGCGTGTGGCGCCATCCAGCTGAGTCGGGGAGAAGTACAGATAGCGGGAACGTAATTGGCGAAGAAGACGCGGTAACGCTGTCGGTGCTCGACTTCACTGTGGGCGGTTTGGAAGCACTACCAGAAGTCAAGGCGTGATTTGTCGCCATCAGTATACAGGTAGGTGGTCGTCCGTCCCTTGACCCAAAGAAAAGCACGATTTTTGGTGTCGGGGAAATGAGTATCCTCAGAATGGATAAAAGTCAATGGGTCAATCGAGTCCGGCGGGACTCGGAGGTAACAGGCAACGAACTGCCGACCCAGTTTCCACATGTCACTGGTGGCAGCACAAGTTCGGTGTCGGTCATCGTCATCCACGAGGTCTCAAACTGAAGAGAGCAGAGTGTTCGACACTTCGATTCCGTGAAGACGTTGATTTGTGGCGAATTTTCCACATCCGACGTGGTGCTACGTTGGTGGGAAGAAAACGCTGGTGGACATCACGCAAAACCCAGGGCCATCGCTTCGATGGATAGTTGAGTTCGACACTGTTGCTGGATATGTAACGAAGCAGTGCGGTGTAGAATTCTTTTGTTCGAGGAAGGCTGCTGCTCGGTAAGTGAGTGTCAGCGTAACTGAAGTCGCCGATGAAAACAGAAATGTGCGTAACATGGTGCGTGATGTGGCCTACTGGTAATGGAAGGGATATGGTCGCGGGCTAAGAATGCCCAGTAAGCTGCACGTAGGGATGGCGCACCCGTTCCATTGCATGTGCATACTGTACATGTACGCCGTTTTGAGTCGTACATTGACAGGTCGACGCCCCTTCTCGCGAAGAAAAGGGGGGGGGGGGGGGGGGCAGTTCGTGACGGACTGTGAAGAGCGTCACGGCTGGAAGGAAGTATGAGTATCCGAACTCGGACTGCGGCCTGCGTCCAACAAAATGGTTCAAATGGCTCTGAGCACTATGGAACTTAACTTCTGAGGTCATCAGCCCCTAGAAGTTAGAACTACTTAAACCTAACTAACCTAAGGACATGACACACGTCCATGTCCGAGGCAGGATTAGAACCTGCGACCGTAGCGGTCGCGCGGTTCCAGATTGTAGCGCCTAGAACCGCTCGGCCACTCCGGCCGGCTGCGTCCAACAGCTGATGGCAATGGGAAGATGTGCGATGTGGACCATTCTGGACGCGACATGTTGACTGAGATATTCGACACGTTGTAAGGAATCGAGTCAGCGGAGAAGATTTTTTCGCAACGCCGTGCGGATAATTTGGAAGTTACACCGAAAACTGACGGCGCCGGAGCGCCGCACGGTAGAGGTGAAAATGATAGCAAGGTATCGCAGTTTTTGTACGCTCGGGGGGCGTGCTAAGTCGTCCTGTGAGAGGCCGCATCCAATGGGCATCGCGGAGCATTTAGTCACATTCATGTTATTGCCAGTTGCAGTTCCGCACGTTGATATCAAATCAAGTACCATCTGTTATTCAATCTGTGAGCGGACTAAGAGGTGGGGAACGTCGTCCGCGTACGCACGACACCGAAAAGTGTGCTGTCGCAAAGTTAGACCAGAAAGGTGGGTCGCCAGGTTCCCGATTATTGGCTCCAGGGTTATGGCATAGAGCTGTGTCGAAATCGGACAACGCTGCGTTATGGAGCGCCGGATGGTCGCTGTTCCCGCCACATTACTGTTGACATGAACCAGGGATTCGGTGCTGCAGTACAGGCGCCGGATGGTATCGATAAAGGAGGGTGGAAAACTAGTTCGGCTTATTATTGCGAACAGAAAACGATGCCGCACCTTGGCGAATGCGCTGTCAAAATCAATGTCAACCTCCTCGCGGCGGAATCTGCACGCCGCTACCAGTACGATTAAATCACGACTTGGCCATTTGTATATTAACTGTGTAAGTAGGGTGTTTAAGTTTTTATGTTGGTAACGCCACGTAGTGCTCTGTATGAAAATCTCTGACTGCGCTGTGTGCAGTCTGTCGCTGGTTGGACTCATTGTTGGAATATTCGCTTGCGTAGTGTTGGGCAGTTGGATGTGAACAGCACGTAGCGTTGGACAGTTGGAGGTGAGCCGTCAGCAGCCGTGGATGTGGGGAGAGAGATGCCAGAGTTTTGAGAGGTTACTATGAGCGGACGATCTGGACGTGTGTCCGTTAGAAAAAGGAAATTTGTAAGAAAAATGATTCAAATGGCTCTGAGCACTATGGGACTTAACATCTATGATCATCAGTCCCCTAGAACTTAGAACTACTTAAACCTAACTAAGCTAAGGACAGCACACAACACCCAGTCATCACGAGGCAGAGAAAATCCCTGACCCCGCCGGGAATCGAATCCGCGAACCCGGGCGTGGGAAGCGAAAATTTGTAAGACTGGATGTCATGAACTGATACATATATATTATGATTTTTTAACACTATTAAGGTAAATATATTGTTTGTTCTCTATCAAAATCTTTCATTTGCTAACTGTGTCTATTAGTAGTTAGTGCCTTCAGTAGTTAGAATCTTTTATTTAGGTGGTAGTATTGGCGCTCGCTGTATTGCGTTAGTTAGAAAAAAAAAGTTCAAATGTGTGTGAAATCTTATGCGACTAACTGCTAAGGTCATCAGTCCCTAAGCTTACACACAACTTAACTTAAATTATCCTAAGGACAAACACACACACACACATGCCAGAGGGAGGACTCGAACCTCCGGCGGGACCAGCCGCACAGGCCATGACTGCAGCGCCTCAGACCGTTCGGCTAATCCCGCGCGGCAGTAGTTAGAGTAACGAAGATTTTTTTGAGGTAAGTGATTCATGAAAGGTATAGGTTATTGTTAGTCAGGGCCATTCTTTTGTAGGGATTATTGAAAGTCAGATTGCGTTGCGCTAAAAATATTGTGTGACAGTTTAGTGATGATCAAGATAAGTAAAGAGAGAACTGTCTGAGTATGTTCAGTTTTGCTCACCTGTTTGAAAATCAAATAACGTAAGAGTTTTACCAGCACAGTCTTTCTTTAAATTCAAAGGAGAATTTTTGTTGTGTCTAGACAAGACAGCCTAGACACAATGAGAGGAAGCCGAAAGGCACGCGCTAAGCTAAAGCAGGAGGGCGTGAGGTCTGAAACAGGATACGTAATGAATGCTATAAAGAAAAGTACATCGTGTGGTAGTGAGGCACTGACGATTTCGGCCTGGCAAGTGATGTGCTGGGCGCAACATGTGTAGATCACGATTATGAGGCGTTGTCGTCGCTTTTCCCTATCTGAGGCGATATGACGCGTGATGGGGCGTTCCTGTAGTCTACGGCGTGTCAACAGTTTGTGCCTTAATCCCGCTGCCTTGCCTCTGGGTTTCAGGGGTGGGTGGCAGGGCGTCCTGGTCGCGGAAAACTGCGTAGAAATAGTCGGCAGTGTGGCGGCGCCGCAAAACTACCTCCTTGCCATGCTTTATCAAGGTACAGTCGTGCTCAAAAGTATCCGAACGACCTGAATTGCATTCGCCTGATTCGCATGCAACTCACATAACGCAGCTGTCTAGCAGGTCCTCTAATCGCTCCTTGGTACAGTCGTTTGACTATTGAAAATGGCTCCAACAAGTCACCACTAGAAAACACTGCTCTGTATCGCAATAACTCAAGATGTAAAGTAATACCACGACACTACAAATATCAGGGAACAACTTATCACAGATAAGACTGTCCTTAAGGCTTGTAAGCTCACATTTATCGCAATAAATGACATACCTGAAATGTTACCACCCTCATTATTACGTCAGATAGGTAATGCACGAAGTAGGTTCGTCGTATTCATGATTTCTTCTTCAAAGTAACATACCGTACTTGTTATTTAACACAAAATGATATTAAAAATTTAAGTTATTCATGAGCAGCTAGTTGAGAATATGTATGAACTTCAAATGACACGACGAACCGTCTCGTTCTGCATTTGGATTCAAACACAGGTCATGAGACTAAGATTTTCCGACTCACCGAAACTAACAGTCATTCCTGAGTAGGCATACAGAGAGTGATATACCTCGATTTTGGACAGTATCAGTTAGCAAATATCAACTTTAAATTACATAACGTAAACATTTCTAACGGACGCGAATTCCTACCCAGCATCTATTGTCCCTGTGAACGAACTACGAGAGATGTTAAATATTGCTTCTTCACAAGTAACTTACTTGAAATGCCGTGATGTAAAGCTTTGTGTTGGACAGGGAATCGAACCCACAACCTAATCGGATTGTTATCGAAGCACAATCAACTGTGACATATCGGATTTTCTCGGCAGTAGCTAGATGTTTTAACTGAAATGACAAGACGAAACATTAATTTTTTTTTCCTTCCCAGGACTCCAACCCGGAACCTATCGCTGTTATTTATTAGAGAAAACGAACGTTAAATATAGGTTTGTTACATCAGCAGCGACATGTGATCATGTTTGAACTAGAAATAATATGACGAAGATTTCAATGTTGACTGGGAATCGAACCCCACACATACCGTTGTTGACTACACACAAAGAGACGTCAGCTAAAGAATTTTTCTCCACCAGCAGCTCGGAATAACATCCTTGAACTTAGAGTGACTCTCAAATAGTTCTGTGTCTCACTAGGAGTCAAAAACGTCAGATATCGTTAGTTTTGACAATGAATGAAAATGTATTAAAAATCACAATTATTATCCATCAGCAGATAGGTGTTCTCATGCTAGAGCTTGATAATACATAATGAAAACTTTAGTGCCGGGCCAGCATTCAAACCCATTCATGCGTAATATGTGGAGATATTGAGGAATCTGCAGTTTTGAACAAACAACAAATTTTAGTCGAGCTGTATTGTCACGAAGGTATCAAATTCCGCGTTAAGGGCGGTCTGAGTCGCATTCCAAGTTCAGAACCAACTTTATAGACATACAGAAGCTCAAATAAAAGATGGAATAATGGTCCTGTCACCCTACATAGTGCTTGTTTCGTCACTATAAATAAATAACTAGTATAAGAAAGGTTACTGGTGACAGAGTACTCACATTTCGCCACTCCAGACTTTATTGTAGCTCAACCTAACGTCTACTTGGTAGAGAAGGAATGTCATGTTTAATGTGAATTTCAGACCACTGCGCCATTATACCTTCTTCACTTGGCGTAGCCACAAGAGAATACAATCCTATCCATATTAAAAATCATGGGCAGAAGTTGGAATCGAACCCAGAACATCATCATATGAATCTACAATCAATGCAACAGACCACCAAATCATTTTCTGTATGACTCATTTTTCTTTCATAACACCGTTGCGGCACACTCGATGAGAATTCTAACAGACAAGCTCCCTGTAGTGGTTTGCAGCATGTTCAGTACATTCATTCACTTGGTTGACGGAATCGCCATGAACTAGCTGCCTCGGCTACCCAGTGCATACACTCGACTCTATTTTGTAATCACCAAAATAAAATAATGTAACTACCACCTACACAGAACTGCCAACAGTGTAGGTTGCAGAAACTTAAAGAGGAAGTGTTCCTTTCCATTTGAGCTACTCTATTGCTCTATCTGTTTGTTGAAAACGTTGTGCAGCGCAAAAGACAAGCTGTAACTGTCTGTCTCTCAGAAGTCTACATTCGGCCATTTGCATTATCTGACAGCACTGCGGAATGCGGAAGTTCTGGAGGAACTATTGTTGACTTCTGGAGGTGCTGTAGCTAGATGACAGCTAGTAGCGTCGAGGTAAGTGTCACGCACTGTAGATAAGATGTCGGGAGTTCCATTTCATTAGCTGCTACATTATTTACACCGCAATTCTGATGTCTGCTTAAGTTACCAATGTAATGGAACTTTGAACATAATTACCTTCACTTCTCAACAGAAAATAGCCGCATGTGGAAGAAGGGCTAACTTCTGTTCTTTTCAGGTTTAATAGACAGCCAGGCAGCAGATGCATCTAGAAGCTTTTGTATTATACTTTTGAGTACGACTGTACGTCGAATGGCAGGTTTGGCACACTCCAGCCACCAAGTCAAGGTTATGCTGTACTGAGGCAAACGACGTTCACAGATGACAAGCTGAAGTCAGTCGGTATCGTGGAGGTGGGAGGTGATTAGCTCCCACGGTGCACGACTGCACCAGACCACATGTTGCGGGAGGAAAATGTTGCAGATTTAGGCACAGTGGTCCGAAAGGGCCAAGCGCTAAAATTCTGCACCTTTGAGTGCAGGTGTTACTTCCCCAGAGACGTAAACCCCGTCAAGATGGCTCGCGGAGTGACTTGTCTGGTAATTACGTCCAGGTGCGTCGCCGCGCCGAACTTCCCAAGTCTAGCGGTGTAACAGATCACGGACGACAAGGCGCAGTTCTTGACAAGTTCAAATGGTTCAAATGGCTCTGAGCACTATGGGACTTAACATCTGAGGTGATCAGTCTCCTAGAACTTAGAACTACTTAAACCTAACCTGACATCACACACATCCATGCCCGAGGCAGGATTCGAACCTGCGACCGTAGCGGTCGCGCGGTTCCAGACTGTACCGCCTAGAACCGCTCGGCCACAACGGCCGGCTCTTGACAAGTGTTGTAGTGGGGCATTGATCCATAGGGTGCAGGACACAATGAAAATCATCACCCCCTCACTCCAAGAAAGTAATGGTCACAACACCGAGAAAATAAAGGGGCACTTTGTTCTGAACAGAAGTGTGCTCTGTCACATCTGCGGATGGAGCCTGATGGAGCGCAAATTTTGATGATACGTGTCCCCATGACGGACGGAGGGTATATGATAGCGGCCGACGGAACACCCTCTCGGGTATAGGTGGCTACGCCACGTCCCATGTTGTCACCAGCAGAAGGATAAGTATTACATCCCCTGACGTCCGGAGGTGAGGCCAAATGTGCTTCCTATAGCAGTGCGATGTCGACGTTCGATGCCCGTATCATTTTGTGCAGCAGTTGAATTTTCACGTGGAAGCTAACGTTGTAAGTCCTGATCGTTGCTATTCGGTACATTTGGAAACGTGCCCCGCTGTGGAAAATGGTTCAAATGGCTCTGAGCACTATGGGATTTAACATCTGAGGTCATCAGTCCCCTAGAACTTAGAACTACTTAAACCTAACTAACCTAAGGACATCACACACATCCATGCCCGAGGCAGGATGCGAACCTGCGACCGTAGCGGTCGCGCGGTTCCAGACTGAAGCGGCTAGAACCGCTCGGCCACACAGGCCAGCTCCCGCTGTGGAGGGGAACTCTATCATCAAAGGGCGAAGAGAGACGAGGCAGCAGCAAGCCGTGCTGTACGTCACCTGATGGCGTCATCCTCGGCGTAACTAGGTGTCCACCTGGGGTAGCTCCGCCCCCAGTGTGTGTTACGGGCCATCGTCGATGTCGTCACCCCACGGCATCGAGGTCGCTGTCGTTGTGGCGTTCCTATGCTCCACCTCATCCGTAGGAGCGGAGGACGTCTCGGCGGCAGTCGTAATGGTCGAGTCCATTGCTTCAGATGGATCTTGGCGAGCCGGCAGAGTAGGTACCGGTGAAGCGAAAGACGGCTCTTGTCGTCTTGCAGGTTATCCGGGCCGGACGGCCTCTGGAGCCTCACGGGGAGGTGAGCTGTCTCATTCCGAAACAGTACGGCACCTCCATTTGCGCGGTTCAGGTGGAAGTTGTTTTCGTGTTGTAACCTCCCCACAAAATTTAATAAAAAAAAATAATAATAAAATAATGATTCTAATTTAAGAGTAGGCTCCCCAAAAAATTGAATATATAATAATAATATGAATATGATTCTAAATTTTGTGTAACCTCAGAACAAAATTGGTTCCCATTTATAATCTCCGTACAGAAATGCATTCACATTTAATGTACCCACAAAATTTGTTTCCCATTTAATGTACCCACAAAATCCTTTTCTCATTTCATGTAAGCTCGAAACAGAATAATTCCTAAACCTCGTAATAAAAAATAAATTCAGTAACCTGGTAAATTTTGGACGACACCAGTGCTGCGTCATGGCCCTGTAAGATCATTCTCAATAAAAAAGCAAAAATTCTTACCTCAATAAAAACGGCGAATATATCTGCTCTTACCTAAAATTTTTCCGGCACAGCTCTGTGCAATGCTGGCCGATAGATTTGTCATTTATGAAAGGAAGCAACTGATTTTTCTTTTACAACAATAGGAATTATCATGGATTGAAGAAATTAGTAAATTCTTTAAATTGAAATGAATTTGCCCTGTAAGATCATTCTCAATAAAAAAGCAAAAATTCTTGAGAGGTGGCATGAACCTCCTCTCATATTTCTATCTTACGATTCTCCTCTCTAATTGCATGCGATGGAAAGTTGCTATTCCTTCTCACGCGGACTTCCCACGCAGCGTCTCTCGTCACCCGGGTGGTCCAGTGACAGGCGGGCTCGGTCTGACTTTGAAAGGATAAGCCGACAGGTGTGAGGGGGTCGAGTGAATGCTTTCCAGACGCCGACATTGTCAAGAGGCACACCCACAGGGCCAGAAGTAGCGGCTGGGCTAGAGGTTCCGTTACTTCGCAGAAACGTAGCGAAAACACTTTCTGGCGGGCTACCAGCGAGGCGTGGGAATGACTTGTGTACCCAGGCAGCTGTGGCGGGAAAATTCCAGCGCTTTCTGCAAAATAGTAACTGTGATTGGCTTGCTCAGGGCATAGCTCTGTGACGTAGCAAGATCGGCGCAGAAATTGGCGCCAAGAATCTCCATTGGTGGAATGGTAGCGTTCCGGCAATGGAGTGGAATTTTCCGCCGGTTTTCGAGTTGCTGATTGGAACGTTTAACCACGGCCACTGTCGTGGGGGCGGGAATGTTCTGTGTTCGGTTTTGTACGGGTGCTCTGGTGGGTAGTTGGCTCTCGCCTTTCGGTCGAGGACGTCGAAGCAACCAGCCAGCGGCTCCGGTACGGCAGATCGTGTCCTGGGAGTCAAGAAGTCGGTTTGGTAATGTATGTCCGCAGCACCGGCAGATAGGGATTTTCCTAGGTGACAATCAGAGCTCAGCAGAGCGCGCCTGTTCGCCTTTTTCTAACTTTGTTCTGTCTTGGGTAGCAGCAATTAATGTTGGGTTGGCTATGTGTTTTCTCTAAGAATTGAGTTGCTAGGAATTGGCTGCACGTATCACTTCGTCATAATCCTCACAATCTAGTTTTAGGGACAACTTCACTTTCACAGCGTTTGTTTAAGTATCCAATTAGAGCCAATTTGATGTATTGTTAATGTTTCATGTGTTGTTGTTTATTATTTTGTGTTTAGTCTTAATAAATCATATTGTTAATTTGGACAGAACTTTCATTCTGTTAATAGGTAGAGCAACCACATCATTCCTCACTATGTTAATGAAACCTTCGCTTAATTAACTTATTTATCAAATTAAATTATTGCAGGTGCCAAACTCTCTTCTACTCCACTGGCAGGGTTGACTAGAGTCAGTTCGCGTATTTTTTTTATCCTTGTGCAACAGCAAAAGTTGGAGCTAGAATAGGGGGGGCTCAGAGCATCATGAACATATGTAGATTCTAGAAGAATTGAGTGTTAAATACACTGCTAGCCCCGGCACCTCGCATAAAATGGCGACCCTTAGCCTCGGATCTTCCCTGTGAATCTTCTGATAAGCAAGTATTATTAGTAGTAGGGACACCCAGAATTTTTTTTGCTTAATTTTTTTTATTGATTGATACCCACGTTTTTTTTCTGGTAGTTCCGCGTTTAGTTTTAAGTAGCGGCGCATGATTACTGTTTTTGTTTTCAGTGAATATTTTTTTTGGTCATTGTTTTTGTGTTCCTTTGATGGTGTGTCCGTATTACATCACACTTTGTTGGGTTTGTGTGCGGTTTCTGTACCACAACAAATCGTGCGTATAATTACAGCGTTGGAGCGACGTTGTTGAAACTTTATGTCTATGTGTAAAAATATATGGAGTAGATTAATTTTATTGTGCATTTTAGATAAATTTGTTTTTCATGAATGATAACGAGAAGTAAGGCACGACTATTATCGAGCGACGCTAAAACAAAAGAGGATAGCATAATGGATAAGGGGCAGTTTACCGACGGGAATAGGTTCGGAGATGAGATGGGCACATTTTTAGCAGGACAGGACGCCAGGGTCATTGGTGAGGAAGGTGATTTGGACGCGATCTTAGAGCAGCGTTGCGGCCGTGATTATGATAGTGAGGTAGATGATGAAACAGAGACAGTCACACAGGTCGAGACGGTAGCAGAAGTTTATAATCAAACGAACGAGAGCAGACAGGGGCCAGCTCGGCCACGTCAGAGCTCTAGCGCCCAGGTGTCCAGAGTTACATCACCCATGTGTGACGAGGATCAAAATGATGACATTAACCCTATACTGAGCTTCCTACGATCAATGAAGGAAGAAGCTGACGAACAGCGTAAGAGGGAGAAGGAAGAAGAGGAGAAACAACGTAAGAAGGAGAAGGAAGAAGCTGACGAACAGCGTAAGAAGGACACTGAGGCAATAATTTCGCATATAGGGGAAATTCGTGGGGAATTACTAACAATAAAGAAAGAATGTGGAGAAGTAAAACAAATGTCAATGGCTGCACAAAAAGTAGCAGGCCTGGCCAAAACGGCAGCAATAGGGGCAATGAAAGTCGCGGAAGCAACTTCTAAACTCGCAGGGCGCTTGCGACGTACAACACAATCCCACTCAAAATCCCTAGCGTTCTTAAAAACTCAGGGTAATATCGCGGTTGCGAACAACACGAAACGAATGGAAGAAGTAGAGAGTCGGATAGCAAAACTAGAGCAAAACGGGCACACGAGCACTGCGCGTTCGGATACCAATGATGGAGTACACAGAATTGTGTCTCCGAGGAAAAGCCCGCCGTGCTCTAGCCCAATGACCGAGTGCGGAACTAACAATGCACACGCAGAAACAGCGAGTAATAGCTCCAATAATTGTAGCCCACTTGTGAATTCTGAGTGCCACTTCCACTGTGATACAGAGGTAGCACATCACAGTTATCACCAAGATAGAACAGGACACTCAGCAGACGTGCAAGTATCGGAAACGAGTGACAACACCAGTGCGAGGATCAGACAGGATTTTGATCAGAATCATTTCCTGTCGATACTTAAATTCCAGAAGTTCAAAGAAAATGGAGGGTCGATGCATCCGAAGAGCTGGGTGATGCAGTTTACAAATTCATTACCGGCGTCATGGCCAACCCAGGCAAAATTAGAATTCATGTGTGGACACATCGAAGGCCAAGCCGCGGAAAAGATGCGGGGTGTAGCAGTGACGTGTCGGACTTATCAGGAATTTGTTGGTGCATTCCTGCGGACCTACTGGTCAAAGGAAACGCAGGACAGGATTAAAGAGGAAATAATATTTTGTCCTGAACTGGAAGTGTCCGGGTATAGGAGCGCAACCAAATTTCTTGATGAGTTACTCAAGAAAAATCAATTTTTAGATAGTCCATATAGCAACGGAGAAATCATTAAATTTTGCTTTTCCAAATTGCCAGTTAGGTACCAACAGACACTTGTCGGCAAGTGTGGATCTGACATAGAAGCATTCAAGAGTCTATTGCGCGAACTCGAAGTAGTCTTTGATAAACAAGACGCAAAGGACAGGAAGAAGGGGCAAAGTAACAAATACCACGGGCCAGGAAGGGAAGGCGACAACAGATCGCATAATCGCACTGGTCAGTTAGGAAACCAGGGTTACGGAAGTCAAGGTTACGCTATTCAAGGTTATGGAAACCAAAGACACGGAAACCAGAACGTCAGGGAGCGGGGTCAATCTAGACAAGGAATCTGGGATAGGAGGAATAACGAACGGCAAAGCGACCGTAATTGGAGAGAGCGAAACCAAGGACAACAGTGGAACCAGGAGATTGAAACTAGACCCGCAAATCCTAATGCACGTCAGAGGAGGGGGAGCTTAACAAGGGATTGACGCCAGACTAGTGCGAACACAGGCCGCCGGAATTTCGCACGTAATCTCGGACCTGGCCAACTACGGATGATACATTACGAAGATTTATCAGAAATCCTGCTCGAGGAACATAAAGCAACTCCTCGACAAGATCGGCAGCCTCTTATCACAGTAGCAATAGCTGAAAAGAGTATGAATGCGATAATAGATAGTGGAAGCTACATAACAGCAATATCTGAGGCAGCATACAAGAGGTGCTCTCAGGAGATGTACTGGCCTGTCCTATCGGTCAAGAAAACCAAAATAAAAGGGGCATTAGCGGGTAAATGTACAGAGGTCACCCAACAAACAAGACTGGAATTCTCCTGCCAAGGACACAAAATAGAGTCTAACTTCTGGATCGTGCCAAATCTGGCGATCGACATGATAATAGGAACGGACTTCCTAAATGAACATGAAGCGATAGTTGATCTAGGACGAGGTGAAGTGGTTTTGAGGAAAGGGAATCCCGTCCACATTAAGTTCGACGACCAGCTGATCCCAGCTCAACTACCGTCTAACTGTGTACGGATAAACTATGCGTGTCTGAAAGACAGAAAGGAAGAACAGGTCGACGTTGCGGGTAGGGGAGAGGACACGGATGAGAATGAAGTCGGAATAATGGGAGAAATAAAGGAGAAAATAGAAGAAAAAGTGGAAGCAATAAAGAATATAAGGTGCGACCACCGCAAAGAACTTCATAAATTACTAGTAGAACATGCGGAGGTCTTCCTTCCCAAGACAGGATCAATAAAGAACTTCCAATATGAATTTCGTGTACGTCCGCACAACCAGTTTCGTGTGCCACCCTATCCAATCCCCTTGGCATATCGACAGAAAGTAGCAGCTGAAATTGCGCGAATGCTGAGTGAAGGAATAATAGAACCTACGGCTTCAGCCTATAATAACCCGTTAAGAGTAGTCGAGAAGGCAGATGGTAGTATTCGTTTAGTCTTGGACTCGCGACAAATTAATACCATAATAGAACCCGAAACAGACAGACCGGAACGATTGGAGGAACTCTTACAAAATTTCCATGGAATATCAATCTTCTCATCAGTTGATCTAAAATCGAGTTTCTGGCAGATCGAGCTCCATCCAAATTGCAGACAGTACACAGCCTTTTTAGCATTTGGAAGATGTTACCGGTTTCGTCGTCTCCCATTTGGTTTGAACATTTCGTCTGCCGCATTCATTCGGGGACTGGACGGCATACTAAGCGATAATTTGAAACGTCATGTCACCAGCTATGTGGACGATTTGCTGATCGCGGAGAAATCTTGGGGAGAGCACAATGCGGTCCTCGGTGAACTCCTTGCGACATTCAAGCAATACGGAGTGACTATCAATATCGAAAAATCGAATTTTGGGACGTCCTCTGTCAAATTTCTAGGACATATCATCACGGGTGAGGGCATTGCGCCAAACCCCGAAAAGATCGAAGCGATTGAAAAGTTTCCCATTCCTACGACAAAGAAGCAGTTAAGGGGGTTCTTGGGGATCATAAATTTTTACAACCGCTTTATACATGTCAAAACTCAGAGCAGTCCTAGGTTGCATCAACTTACAGGAAAGAAGATTCCTTGGGAATGGGATGAGGCGGCCGAATCCGAATGGAAAGCATTAAAATTCGCATTACTACAAACACCCATCCTATCACACCCTAACTTAGCAGAAGAGCTTTGCATAGTAACGGACAGTTCATACTCTGGTCTGGGTGTCATGGTGTTCCAAGACTATGTACATGAAGGAAACAGGGTGTGGAAGACAATTGCGTTTGGTAGCAGAGTACTAGCCAAGAGTGAGAGGAATTACTCAGTAACCGAGTTAGAGGCGCTGGCTATTGTATGGGCATTTGAAAAATTCAGATACCTTCTGTTTGGTCGCAAGACGAGGGTCTACACAGACCACAAGGCACTCGAGTTCTTGATGACTGCAAAGCTTAATCACAGGCGGCTCATTAGGTGGGCATCATATCTGCAGCAGTACAACTTTTCGATAGAATATATCCCCGGCAGTCAGAACATTATTGCAGACGCCTTGTCACGGTCACCGATCGGATTTGAGCACAACATGGAAGAAGATCTGGAGGAAAATCACTACTGCCTTTTTTATATGCAGAAAGTAGCCTTTGAAAATTTTATTACCTGTAGTATGCAGGACATCAAGAAGGAACAAGACAAGGACCCTGCCCTAGTGTTATTGAAACAGAAATGGATAGACAGAAGACACGCCACCATCAGGCAGTTCTACCTCTTGCGGAAAGGCATAATTTTCCACCGAAATTATGCCAATGACACTGAATGGGGGGTATGCATCCCTGAACACCTAATAAACAAGGTTATATGGCATACTCACCTCAGCTATGTACACTTCGGACCACGCAAGTGCAATCTCAAGCTAAGGACCATGTGTTACTTTCGAAACATGGAGCGTCGAATACGGAGGGTACTGTCGGTGTGTAAAGACTGCCAAAAGGCTAAGCACACCACTGTGAGCATGCAGGCACCATTATACCCAATCGTACCGACCAAATTAAGACAATTAGCAGCAACAGATTTGATGGGACCTTTGCCAAGAACAAGTAGAGGATATACTTACGTATTAGTGTTTGTTGAACTAACGTCCAAATACGTTACCTTTACGCCATTGAAGAGGGCGACAGGACGAACTGTATCACGAGCCCTAATCCGGGATTTCCTACAACAGGTTGGTCATGTGAGTAAAATTATTTCTGATAACGGGCCACAGTTTAAGTCAAAAACCTGGAAGGAGACGTTGCGTCGATGTAAAATTGATCCCATTTTTATATCTTCGCACCATCCGAGCTCGAATGCTGCAGAACGGGTTATTAAAGAACTCGGAATCTTGTGCCGGTTGTACTGTAACAAACAGCACACGACATGGGACGTTTTCCTTAAGACTTCCAGGAGGTGATCAATGAGGCACCCCATGCGATAACAAAATTGGCACCCATTACAGTACTAAAAAACCGGATTCCTAAGGACTTGATAACCAAGGTCGTAAACTTCCCACCAAGATCGCGAACGCAGCACCAAGCCATAGTGGATTTGGCTCTCAAGAGGATACGGGCTGCAGCAGAGGTCAGGAAGAGACGTGCCGACAGGGGAGCTCGTCTACGACACTTCCAAATTGGACAAAAGGTGCTCGTTAAGTCTTTCCGACTTTCGAACAAACAAAAAATGAAATGCCAAAAATTCTATTCTGTTTACAACGGCCCGTACCGTATAAGGAGAGCAGCTCATCACAATGCTTATGAATTGGAGACGCTGAAAGGAAAGAAGTCCATAGGACTCCACCACATCTCTCACATAAAGGAGTTCGTGGAATAGTAGTAGTGTAAGTGGTGTACATAGTAGAATGGGCAAATACATGAACCTTGCTATAGTAGTAGTGTAAGTGGTGTACATAGTAGAATAGGCAAAGATATGAACTTTTCTTCGGGGAACAATACTCGTCGCATTAATAGATTAAGATTGTTAATTAAAGTATTAACACGCTGCGTTTTCTCGCATAAGAATTTACTGCTGCTAATTTTTTTTTCTGTTTATGTTCGCAAGCTCCACTGTCAATGCGATAAGAGGCACTACCTTTCCATGAGCAATGTTTTTGTCCTTTCCAATCTGGTGTCCATGATAACGGATAGTGATGAGTGACGAGATGTCGCACAAACGGGCGCATACAAGAACGTGCTCTTAGAAGCGTTCTGAGAAGTCGGGTTACGCTCCATAGCGGCCACAACCAGTTCGTGAAACGTTCATACCAATGCTTGCAGGCACGCATCATTGCACTGCAAGATTGTGGTATATTGCGTGATTTCGAGGGTGAATATGGGCAGCATAGTTTTTTTTGCGGAGCTGCGCCAGCATCGTTGTCTTAAAAGTCGGGGTTAACCTGTGAGCGTTTGACTCCAATGGTGCCCTAGGGCCCAGACGGTAGAAATGCGGGCATAAAGCCTACCATGCCAATGTGCTGGTTGGGGATTTAGCGTGCTGCTTGTGACTGTCACAGATGATTAACCAAGGAATTATACTTGGATATTCGTGACATACTGTGTAGCTGATGTGTGGTGGGCGACGGAATCCTCAACAGGAACCAGTCCTGGGTTGGTCATATTACATTGCCTCTGGAAAGGTGTGCTTTGATCGCGAAAACCGCATAACATAGAAAAAGAAGTTGCAACTATAAATTTATTGTCTTGTATAGCCATGGCTAACCCAGTCTCTGGAGTTTCAGTGAGGCGTAGTGAGAACTCGGAGGCCATGTCGTACGGCGCGCACATCACTGTCGTCAATAGCGGCGAGCAGCGAGATATCTCAGCGTAACAGTAATTATGTAAGAGTGTTGTATAAGGTAAAAAAAAAAAAAAAAAAACAAAACAAAAAAAAAATAATAATAATGATAATAATAATAATAAGAGAGTACCATATACTAGGATAAATTACACTTTAGGATTTTACAATAACTAGATCCTTAATATTGTGGCGGTTTTCTACCACAAGTGTTTGGCGCGCTTGTTAAGATGCTATTTTTCAGGTCACCAAACCACAGACCCGAGATGGAGGGACGACGGGCGAGCGAAAGTAGCATAGTTGCATGTTCTTTATAGCACAGTAAAACTTAGACCTGCATAACAACATAATTTAATTAAAAGACATAGAATGTAGATCGTTGGCAAATGGTAGTTAATTCTTGAGCATGTCTACTGTCGGTCTATATAATTAATAGTAATATCAGTGCGGGCCCGCACATTTAGTTGTTCATCCATTACATAGCATCAGTTATCACACACCATGTACAATACTGAGATCGGTCTCTACACGAATATCAAGATAAATTATTTCCATGTCTAGATTAGATACACCTAGATAGCTACAGATAAATAACTATAAAATTAAAATTAGAGTGTCTGAAATGACAGACCATCAATGTATCGTTATGTAAATTTATTATAACATAGAAGGTCATGGGGAAAAGTGAGGCATAAGATTTTTGTAAGAATTGTGCAGATGACGGGGATCGTGGCAATGCAGAGGCCAGCCGGAGCAAAAACAAGAGGTCATCGGCTACCTGCAGAAGAGAGCGTCAGCGCGCCACCTGACGTGAAGGGCTCGAGAGCATCCGGTCCTACAAGCTGACAGTCACCGGGCCCTATACCTGAGGGATTAGGCGGCAGACAGCCCTCGCCGGGCCACAAGTGAAAGTGAGGCTGGTCGTTGACACTGACACGCGACCCACACGCGACAGCCAACTAGCTCTCCGGACGCGGCAGCCGTTTGGAGGGATTCCCTGCGGCAGACCACGTTGTCGTGAGTACACGAAGAAGATCACATATGGTGTCATAACCGGCGTCTCATGTGCCTCAGGACAGAAAGGGATGCTATATACTCACCTGTTTGGGTTTTTACAACTCACTAGCATTGGCCGATCTGCATGCACAAAGCAGTATCGTGCCACACTAACAAATGTATGGTCTCATTTCTAACTTCTCCTCTCTATTAGAGAGCAGTTTTGGCAATCGTCGCTTCTAGTTCGATCCTGTATGGATGACCTCACACACTTGTGGAGTCACTCCACGTGCCATCATCCCTCGTCGAACTGCAATATTGGGAAACGTAAAGTACTGTCCAGCGAGAGAAGAGACCTAGACTAGTGATGTATCCCAACAAGTAGACCTCAGAGACAATTAATCGACGTGAGGAGGGCCTATCACTGTGTCTTCCTACCGTACTGCCGTGATCATATGCGTGGGTCTGACTTCAATCTCAACAGCGTACTGCAGACGCTCCAGCACTCCCTATTGCTGTTGCAACAACGTAGCAACAACACCCGACGTTTAGCCCTATGTGATGTCAGTACTGTGTCCCCATCCCAAAAGTCCCCCTCCAATGCTCAAGACATGGAACCACGTGCATCAATGCATATGACTCAACATACCTCAGAGAAACTAATGAATTTGTGAAGTGCTTCGAACATTTCTAACAATGTGATTTAGTGCCTCATTCTCAGCACAGTCGTGAACAGTGTACAATGTGCACGCACAACTTAATGTCCCATGAACCTTGTTTTTTTCTTAAATTTCTTTCTCAAGTGTTGTTTTTGTAATGTATGTGATACCTTGTATGTGTTTGTTTTACACTGTAATTCTTATTACAAATTACTGTATTGTTCTCCACACCATGTTTTTTTTTATCTTGTATTTATGGTTGTGTGTATGCAAACAGTGTGCCTGAAGTCCCCATAAACTGAAGCAGATACCACCACTGTCATTGTGAATGGACCATCAGTTCAGGGAACATTTTGTAAAGGTTATTCTTGCGGCAGGGAGACAGAATGAATCGGAGGTTGTAATTAGATTCTGAAAGCTCACAAAGAGATTGTTAACTTAAATAATATCATGTGTGAGTGAGTTCAGGTTAGTTTAATGATTAAAATTGTTGTAACATTTTGGGTATTTAATTGCAGAGCACTCCAACTCTGATTGTAAAGAATAAATTGCTCC
Source organism: Schistocerca serialis cubense (assembly GCF_023864345.2). Classification (NCBI taxonomy): domain Eukaryota; kingdom Metazoa; phylum Arthropoda; class Insecta; order Orthoptera; family Acrididae; genus Schistocerca; species Schistocerca serialis. The sequence continues at coordinate 47,162,723 of NC_064646.1, read as the reverse complement.
ATATTTGGCTCACATGTCCGGGCCATATTTAGAGAGTGAATGGCTGTGTGAATCGGTGTTTGGAAGGGGCTCCCTGGGTATGGATGTGTGATGTGAGTGTTAGTGTTCCATATTAAGAAGGTGATGTTGGCTCCATCATAAACAATCCTCCCTCTATGAGCTGCATTTTTCAGTTGCAGTGATTTTCTTTATAGAGTGCGGTATGTGCAGCCAGTTTGCGAGATTGTTCTTGGGCGATTGACTCACTACCTTGCTCCTAAGTGAGCCAACCGCTCACCAATTACAATCTAAAATGGCGTAGGGGCTATGAGAGGTGGCATGAACCTCCTCTCATATTTCTATCTTACGATTCTCCTCTCTAATTGCATGCGGTGGAAAGTTGCTATTCCTTCTCACGCGGACTTCCCACGCAGCGTCTCTCGTCACCCGGGTGGTCCAGTGACAGGCGGGCTCGGTCTGACTTTGAAAGGATAAGCCGACAGGTGTGAGGGGGTCGAGTGAATGCTTTCCAGACGCCGACATTGTCAAGAGGCACACCCACAGGGCCAGAAGTAGCGGCTGGGCTAGAGGTTCCGTTACTTCGCAGAAACGTAGCGAAAACACTTTCTGGCGGGCTACCAGCGAGGCGTGGGAATGACTTGTGTACCCAGGCAGCTGTGGCGGGAAAATTCCAGCGCTTTCTGCAAAATAGTAACTGTGATTGGCTTGCTCAGGGCATAGCTCTGTGACGTAGCAAGATCGGCGCAGAAATTGGCGCCAAGAATCTCCATTGGTGGAATGGTAGCGTTCCGGCAATGGAGTGGAATTTTCCGCCGGTTTTCGAGTTGCTGATTGGAACGTTTAACCACGGCCACTGTCGTGGGGGCGGGAATGTTCTGTGTTCGGTTTTGTACGGGTGCTCTGGTGGGTAGTTGGCTCTCGCCTTTCGGTCGAGGACGTCGAAGCAACCAGCCAGCGGCTCCGGTACGGCAGATCGTGTCCTGGGAGTCAAGAAGTCGGTTTGGTAATGTATGTCCGCAGCACCGGCAGATAGGGATTTTCCTAGGTGACAATCAGAGCTCAGCAGAGCGCGCCTGTTCGCCTTTTTCTAACTTTGTTCTGTCTTGGGTAGCAGCAATTAATGTTGTGTTGGCTATGTGTTTTCTCTAAGAATTGAGTTGCTAGGAATTGGCTGCACGTATCACTTCGTCATAATCCTCACAATCTAGTTTTAGGGACAACTTCACTTTCACAGCGTTTGTTTAAGTATCCAATTAGAGCCAATTTGATGTATTGTTAATGTTTCATGTGTTGTTGTTTATTATTTTGTGTTTAGTCTTAATAAATCATATTGTTAATTTGGACAGAACTTTCATTCTGTTAATAGGTAGAGCAACCACATCATTCCTCACTATGTTAATGAAACCTTCGCTTAATTAACTTATTTATCAAATTAAATTATTGCAGGTGCCAAACTCTCTTCTACTCCACTGGCAGGGTTGACTAGAGTCAGTTCGCGTATTTTTTTTATCCTTGTGCAACAGCAAAAGTTGGAGCTAGAATAGGGGGGGCTCAGAGCATCATGAACATATGTAGATTCTAGAAGAATTGAGTGTTAAATACACTGCTAGCCCCGGCACCTCGCATTCTTACCTCAATAAAAACGGCGAATATATCTGCTCTTACCTAAAATTTTTCCGGCACAGCTCTGTGCAATGCTGGCCGATAGATTTGTCATTTATGAAAGGAAGCAACTGATTTTTCTTTTACAACAATAGGAATTATCATGGATTGAAGAAATTAGTAAATTCTTTAAATTGAAATGAATGGTTGTTAGAAATTACTTTATATGACAATGATTATTATTAGGACATTTTTTTAAAAAAGATTTACATGGGAGTTCACATATCATTACTAGATATCCGCGAGGCTGCTTTTTACCTTATACAATAATACTCAGGCCCCGGCATCGCTGCACCGCGACCGGCCCAGCCAACACGATACACTATACCAGACCAGAGCAGACCGCAGACTAGCGCAGACTAGCAACTACTTACTGGTACAGCTACACAGTTCGTACTGAGTCAACACTACTCTCTCGTCAGCGATTCTCTTATACCATGCATATCGCAGGCAGCGCATGAGCAATACATCGAAATTACATCTGCTCGGACCTCTTACATAAAATTACACCTGCTCGGACCTCTTACAGTGTCCTTCCCTCTGTGTTGGAAGACGGGAGGGAGTAGCGGCGGTCTGGGTGGAAGGCCGTCGCGGGGACGATAACCTGAGGGACGTCCAGAGCATCAAGCGGGAGAGGCTCGGAAGTCGCCGCTGTTGGTAGTGGCGCCCGAGTAGCCTCAGGTTGTCAGCGTGGCGCGTCGGCCCGGCGGTATCCGTGGCAGCTGGAAGGGGCGGCGGTACGTGGTCCTACTGACGACGGTCGGCAGGAGGACAAGAGAGCGCCGATGTGTAGGTGATCGTTGAAAGCGTCGTCAGAGTCGGAGGGGCCACGGTAGCGGCCGGCAGTTCGGTGATGCGTCGCGGGATACACTCAGACATGAGGTGGCTTTCTTTGACGCATCCGGAACGGTTCTTGGGAACGGACTTTGTCTGAAACGATTGCGCGGCAACCGCTGACTTGCAGGTAAGGTTGCATGTGCCAACGGAGATAGATGGTAGTCTGTAGTAGAGCGTTAACAACGAGCTACGTTTGGAAATGCACCCAGAGTTCGGCAGTGTGACCATGTACAGTGTCGTAGGGGCGGAAACCCGCAATAACGTCTTCTGCCGGGAGCTCGAATGGTAGTTCGAAGACTCGTATGGCGCGCATGCTGGGCCTGTGTGGTAGACAGTGACCTTGCTGACATTGCTGTCGGAGTGGCAAAAAAGTAGTCCATGTTTGGTGTCTCTGAGCCGTGCAGGCCCCGGGTTATGCGTTGGTTTCAACCTTGACTGTTACTCTGCGTTTGGTTATTGCTTCAAATGGTTCAAATGGCTCTGAGCACTGTGGGACTTAACATCTGTGGTCATCAGTCCCCTAGAACTTAGAACTACTTAAACCTAACTAACCTAAGGACATCACACACATCCATGCCCGAGGCAGTGTAATGTCTCTTGCAGCGGTCTCTCCGCGATATTTTCAGAAATTTTATAAATTATGTAACTCAGTACATATCTCGAAATATCTCTTCTTATCTTACCGATTCCTAAACTTTAATACACGATGATTATCAATGCAAAGTAGTTTCAAGCCCTATTATTCCTTGGAGCGTGCACTTACTCCATGGAATAGCTTCTCTGCTATCTATGTTTTCGCTTACGAAAAGAGGGTTTGAGATCTTGCCGATTAGCCGTGAAAGAACGAAGATGTATTTGTATGTATTGTTGAGCTAGTCGCCATCTTGTTGAGATTCTGTATGGGAAGGAATTTAATACATGAACTAAACTAAAGTAAGTGTGTTCGCGTATTATTTAATTGATTATTATTGACAGTGTCTGGTTACTACGCTGTGTTGCACGGGATCAGTGGGGAACGTCTGATTTACACTGGACGAACCTGCCGTTTTGTATGCTCAACATATCCAGTTCATTACTTCCAATAAATAGGCTAATACGGTCTTACCAGCAGATCTCCGGTCTTCACCATGTGATCACCGAAAGTTACTAATTATCACAAATGTTTTCTGGAGATCGACTGACAATTTTCGTCGCACCGAGACTTCGAAATTGCTTCACTGCCTTGTGGAATTTAAGTTAAGCTCAATTTAATCAGGATAGAACAGTATTGAACTGTGTGAATGTGATAAGCCTACTTTGTGAATGAAAATTCTCTTAATATAGGCATGTTTATTACTATCCTGAACAGTGAAACTAAATCAGGCCGGTGCGAGAGAGGTTTTTAAATTTTAGATCCCACAAAAAATATTAAAGCAGGATTCGAACCTGCGACCGTAGCAGTCACGCGGTGCCAGACTGAAGCGCCTAGAACCGCACGGTCACACAGGCCGGCGCGGTTATTGCGGTTATGCCGTGTTTCTTCCTCTTTCTACGTGCGGCAGCAGCGGTGTTCGCGGTATTCGCACCTTGTACTACCTTTGGTCTGGTGCTGATAGTTTTCAGCTAGCCGGCGTGCGGCAGTCGGTCGGTTGGTGTGGATCAGCCAGGAAACCTCCGCGCGGTGCAGTGGGCCGGGCCCGCCGGCGGTATCTGCGTAGTGTCGGAGTGCGTGGGAGCTGTTCCGATTGCCCGGGACATCAAAGCTGAGTGGTGATTTAATTACCGAAGCCAGCCTGTTCACATTGTGCCGTTGGTTTTCATGGTCGGCTGTTGGGGCTATTCCCGTGAGCAGCAGCGAGTGTTCGAGTTGCGGAAAGTTTGGCCACCATCCGGTGGAGTTTAACTGTATTTTGGTTATTTGAAGTCCAAGTGCACCGGCGGAATTTTCTGTCCTGTGACCGTTAGCGTTCCGGTTACGTGCCCTGGCCGCTGACGTAAAATTCAGGCAGTGTCCTTCTCTCACCGTGTTGTCGCGGTCCAAAACGTGTGCGTAGTTTTGACAGATTATGCATACTTGATTGCGGGCGGCTACGCCTTTTACGTTTTGGCTTTGGAGTTCCTTGGGTAGTGGTCGGTGGGTCCGTTGACTGTCTCTTGGTTGGGTTGCCGGCGGATCGGATATAGTTGGGTTGACTACCTGTCTCCCCTAAGCGAACGTTAATATTTCAAGTGCTGACCGACCCCCAGAAACTTCTGAGTGCCACTGGCTGTACTGCCTTTTCTTATTGGCGTTTGATTGTGCTCATAGCCGATGGTTGGAATTTCCGTGCTTTTAGTTGGGTCTTAAATAATGAACCTGCAGCCGCTTTAAAATTGAAAGTTCCTTACTTGTCAAGTCTTGCATTTGCTTGAGCCTCCAGCGTCATTTAAAATATTTTGGATAAAGCTTTGGGCCTTCTGCCTTTTGACAATTTATTGTAGTTGTGTTTTTAAATCATGGGCCTTTAGCCGTTTTAAAATTAAAATACCTTACTTGTCAAGTTTTACATTGTTTGGGCCTTCAGCCTCATTTGAAATATTATTTAAGGATAAAACCTTGCGCTTTCTGCCTTTTGAAAATTTATTGTAGCTGTGTTTTAAATCATGGGCCTTCAGCCGTTTTAAAAATTAAGGAGGTTGTGCCCTTAAGCCATACGATTGTGTGACATATTCAGTCGATAGTTAAGCTCGGAAATTTGCGCTGTAACGTTTGGGCAACTAAATAAAGTTCGAAGTAACTAACAGCCGCTCATTTTTGGCCGGTTTCGACAATTTTAGCTGCCTGTTCCGTCCTACGGATTTGACCAGGCGTTTCAGTCACGAAGTATTTTTTCGCACACTCCGTCCTTGACGACTTTGACGTAGACTGTACTGCTTAAGATGGACAAAGGGGTGCCCAGAATGTCGGAGGCTGGGTTCTCAGGTACGTCGCGTTCCACTTCCAAGGCCTTTGGTGGGGTATAGTCTTAGTAGAAGGTGAATCGTGGTGTGGATTTTCGAAAACGGTTGGCCACGGTTCTAGTATAAATAAGCGACACGCAGGCGGAAACAGCAGCACGTCCGCACTGCACGGCTGCGAAAGCCGGACTGACTGAGGTACCCAGGTGCGACTCAGCACAAGACCCTTTCTCACAGATTTACTTCCGCCAGTGTCCCGCCTCTTACTTTCCACACTTCACAGAAGTTCTCCTGCGCAGCTTGCAAGACTAGCACTTCCGGAATAAAAGATATTACAGAAACACGGTTTAGCCACAGCCCGAGGGATGCTTCCAGAATGAAATTTTCAATCGGCACCTGCGCTGTTTGATGCGGTCGTGCATTGTCGTCCACAAAAGTGATTTCAGGGAAGAACGCACCCCTGAAAAGGCTCACCTGGGGAATGACTACAGCGTCACAATAATGTTGACCAGTGAGGGTACAGTGTTCGATGATTTGGAGGTAGGTACATCCATGCAACACATGCCTTTCTATACGACAACACCTGGACTACAAAAACGATAATGTTCTACATTGTCTCTGGGTGGATTATGTCTTCCCACCACTCGCCATGAGTGTACGTCCACAATCATTACTCAGACTGAATTTTCTGCCATCCGGGAAGAGCACAGGATCCCATTCCTATTCACTGGATGTACTGTGTACTCGAGGTACCGCTGTGGTGTAACGGTGCCGAGGCGATGGCAACCAAAGGGCTCCTGCTACAAAGCAAAGTGGCACCCCAAACCACCACTCATGGCTTTCGGCCCGTATGGCGGGCGACACGTCTTGGCTGGTCGTCGAAGCTCAATTCGAAGCGGGGCTCGTCAGTGGAGACAGTTCTGCTGCAGTTAATTGGATCCCAGGCCGAAGACGCGTCTGCGTACGTACCGAACAGCCACCGAACGGCTCACAACGAGGAGTGGTGGTATGGGGTGCCATTTATTTTCATAGCAGGACGCCTTTGGTTGTCATCCGCGACGCTCTTACAGCACAGCGACGATATTCTACACTTTGTTTTGTTGCCCTTCGTGGCAAGCCATCCTGCGCTCACACTTCAGCAAGACAATGGACGCCCGTACACGGCGAGAGTTTCTACTACTAGACTTCGTGCTCGAGGCCAGCAAGGTCGCTGGATCTCTTCCCAACTGAGAACGTTTGAAACATTATGGGCAGGGCCGTCTAACCAGCTTGGAATTTTGACGATATAACTCGCCAATAGGACAGCATTCAACACGGTATTCCTCAGGAGCACATCCAAGGACTATATCAGTCAATGCAAAGCCGATAACAGTTTGCATAAGGCAAGAGGTCCAATGCATTACTGAATTGTTCAGTTTGTGAAACTCTTGAACACGTCATTCAGTTTTTCTGGAATTGTAATTATTTATTTGCCTGCACATGTACATCACTTCTAGTGATATCTGTACTATCTGAATGATTCCTTCGTGTTGCGTCCTCTTTCTTCCCTTAGCGTGTATTACACACGAATGAGAAGACAAAGAAATTTTCGGATTCACCCGCACATCCAGAGTAACATAAACAGCTGCAAAAGAAACATTCAAAATTCATTGTTCTCTTATATATCATTCTTCGTATGTGATATCCATCGTACGGGGCGTGTTATTTAAGTAAGTGCCGATTTGAAATGAAAAAATATGTGCTATGATATCTCAATAATTTTATTTTTACATGAAAGCCTGTACATTAATCTACTTTTCTACATAATTTCCGTCAATATTGAGGCACTTGTCATAACGTTGTACCAGTTTTTGAATGCCCTCCTCATAGAAGTCTGCCGCCTGACTTGTGTTAACCACTGCATCACCATTGTTTTGGCTTCGTCATTGTCTTGAAGACGCTGACTGCCCAGGTGTTTCTTCAAGTGCAAGAACAGATGGTAGTCACTGGGTGCAAGATCGGGGCTGTATGGAGGATGATCTAGAGTTTCCCATCGAAAAGATGTGATGAGATCTTTGGTCTGATTCGCCACTTATGGACGGGCATTGTCTTGCAGCAAAACGATGCCCTTGCTCAACTTGCCACACCTTTTGTTCTCAATTGAACGGCGCAGATTGTGCAATGTCTTACAGTAAGCTGCTGCATTGATTCTCTCATTACGAGGCACAAATTCCACGAGCAATACTCCTTTTCTGCCCCAAAAAAATTGTGCACATGATTATCCATGCAGAAATTGTTTGCTTAAACTTCACTTTTCTGGGTGAATCTGAATGCCGCCAATCCATGGACTGTTGCTTTGATTCTGGTGTGACTTAGGCCACCCATGTTTCATCACCCATAGCAATTTGGCTTAAGAAATCATCACCGTCATTGTGAGACCGCTCAAGGAAAGTCAATGCACTGTCTAAACGTTTGGTTTCTTGCACATCAGTCAACATTTTCGGTACACAATGTGTGCACAATTTTCGGTAATTAAAGTGCTCGGTCACAATGCCATACAAAACACTACGAGAAACATTAGGAAAGTCATCTCGCAAGGAGGAAATCGTAAAGCGTCTGTTTTCTCTCAACTTATTGTCCACTTCCTGCACCGAACTTTCATTAACGACCGAAGGACGCCCTCTCCGTTGTTCACCATGCACATTTGTGCGGCCATCTTTAAATGCTCTCACCCACTTTCTTACCATTCCATCACTCGTAATGTTTTCTCCGTAAACTGCACAGATCTCACGACGAATATCGATCGCTTTTGGGCCTTTAGCACTAAGAAATCGTATAACAGCCCGTACTTCGCAGTCGGCGGGACTCACCATTATAGGAGGCATCTTAAACACTCAGTACACAACGTAAACAAGGAATAATCAGATTGTAACGGTGTCAGTGCGTAGACAACAGATGTAGGTATCCAGTGCGCATGCGCAGAACGCCGACCGGAGCGCTGCGGCCGCGGTGTGGGAAAACGGCACTTACTTAAAAAAACACGCCTCTGTATTTACGTTTATCGTATATTTGTGCTTTCTTTGTTTTTTTCACAGCTATTTTCGCTATTTGCTGCCAGACGATAAAGTAATTTTACAGTGCGGCATAGCTGCTGAAAGTTACACAAACAAGTCTTAGTGTGACTTATTTCTTCTTGTATGTGTGCTCCTGTTGACGTATTTTTTTTCCAAATAATGGGAATAGAAAATGCTACCAGGGCGTGCTGAAAAGTAATGCCTCCGAATTTCCTTGTGTGAAAACTTGTTTCTAAAACGAAACAGACTTTATTAACACTCTGCATGTATATTCTTTGTGTCTACACATTTATTTCTCACCGTAGACACCCTGGCGATGAACACATTCCTCCTAACGAGAGACCTTTTTGCTGACACCATCACAGTAAAATGTTGACGGAGCCATAACCTCACCTCTGCTTTCACCGCTTCATCATTATCGTAATGAAGTCCTCGAAGGTGTTCCTTAAGTTCCAGAAGCGGATGAAACTCGGATGGGGCCAAGTCCGGAGTGTATGGAGGGTGATGAATGAGGCGTTCGATTGTTGTAGATGTCGCAGCCGTCGTGGGGGGGGGGGGGGGGGGGCGGGGTCCCATGTGTGCACAACCGGCAGAGAGCTACAACTGGGATCAGCGAAGTGGGAAAGTCGACCGGCTAATATGCATGACATGTGATACCTCAGTCGATACTGAGAACGGAATAAAAAATATCGGGAGCGTTACTTTCCTGCACGCCCTCACGCTTACCCATAATTTGAACTTCTTTTCCCTGATTCACACTGTGTCTTCTCTGCCAAATCCCTCCTGCAGTAGCCTGGGGGCTAGTAGCATAAAATGAGACGTTTTCCACTTCCCATACAAACCTTTTGCTCAAAACCTAACTGTTCATTTTCTAAATTCAACGATACGGACCACTCGTATTAGCGGCCGAATCGTAGCATCATGTTGTCGAAAGTCTGGACGGGTTTCCTACTCGTCATTTTCATCTTCACCTGAAGATGGCCGGCCGCTGTGGCCGAGTGGTTCTAGGCGGTTCAGTTCGGAACCACGAAACTGCTACGGGTTCAGTCCGGAACCACGAAACTGCTACGGTCGCAGGTTCGAATCCTGTCTCGGGTATGGATGTGTGTGATGTCATTAGGTTAGTTAGCTTTAAGTAGTTTTACGTTCTAGGGGACTGATGAACTCAGATGTTAAGTCCCATAGTGCTTAGAGCCATTTGAACCATTTTTGAACCTGAAGATGACGAACAGGAAACTCGTCGAAGCGTCGCGAGTACACGATTCGGCCGTTAGGGCGAGAAAAGTTTATCGACGAAATTCGGCGAGACGTCCTGCATTCCCATACAACACACGACTGTGTTCCGAGGAAACGACGCAGAACAGGCGCCAAGTCGATGGCAACTGCTCGGTAACGCGGTGCTAACTATTTACTGGTTAAGCCTCCGGCACACGAGACGAGGCAGCTAACGTTGACGTGCACGCACCCGGGACATAGAATCTCGCGCGACACAACGCCGCCGGTGCACGGGACGACCTGGTTGACGTCATTTTGCGCTCTCAGCGCTGTTCAGCGCCAATTGTCACCTTTCTTTGGCTCGCAAACAATGCAGTTCGGTCATGACTTGTGCACAGGCCAGTCACGTTCTTCTGTCTGTAATACACATAAATAAGAACTTCAGTATCCGTGAACATGTATTATGTAACGATACACGTCCAGTCAGTAAGAACATTTGCTTATAAAAGTTCAATCTCACTGCTGACAGAGAAAGTACTTATGTTTACATAGCATCAAGTGTCGCGGGAATTATTTCTGTTAATTTCGTAAGACACTCCCACAGCCTTTTGGAAAACGCGAAGTTGAGAAAAAAGTTAAATACAACAGGAGTCGATCCCTACGACCTGCATGCTGTTGCGTAACATGGTGCCTGTACTCACTACGCTGGACCGTAGCTTCGTAAGAAGCGGTTTCGTGTTTTATCATACAGTCTTCTACAGGCGTTAAGCGCCCAAATGTTATTAACTTACATTCAATTACAACAAATCCTATGAACAATGAGACATTTTTCGTGAATCTTCAGTGTGTCGTCATTGCCTTTAAACGGCTTAGTCTGATATCACGCGAGTTATCACGCGGTAATAACTAAATACGAAAATTCTTTAACCACCAATATGACGTTCACCGTCGCTTTATTACAACAAGTAGTAGCAATAACGATTCGCTCTCGAGACATTCATTGTACTGGTGCTTAGAAACAGCAAATATTCATGAGGTGTAAGGTATAACGTAAGAGCCACCGAACACGAGCTCCTGCTGAATGCGAGAAGTACAAAGGGCGTCTTGCTTACTGCAGGCCTCAAGGTTTCTGATAGTCACGTAAGGAGGGTTCTTGGTTCGTACTGGTTCTACTTTACGTGACACGCCGTCGAAATATCGTGGAATTTATCTGGCGTTTCGCACGACAAAACTTCGCCTGAACGTGGAATAGCAGGAAGTGACGTCACAAAACTCGCAGAACGCCACGATACCGTTAGCTGGCTGGTTCCGGAGCTCCCCGAGAAACACGGGCCTCGCGACGAACTTGTGACGTCACACTAGCCGGCTTGTCCGCCACACCTCGCGAACGCTCTCAAATAAGAGGTTGCCCGCATTTCTCTCTTCTTTATTGAACATAATGAGAATTACACACACGAAAGAATGGTGTTTTATCTACACACCCTATTTTTGCACGTAATCTCTATCCTGATCTATGGCCTTCAGATGGTTCCGGACTGAAGCGCCTAGTACCGCTCGGCCACAGCGGCCGACCTCTGTGGCCTTCCTCCAGCGCGAAACGAGGGCGTGTATGTCCTACCGGAGCCAGTGCTTCACTGTGTGAATTACCTGCTTATCGTCCCCAAATTGTCTTCTACGAATGGCATTCTTTAATGGCGGAAACAAGTGGAAGTCCGAGGAGGTTAGGCCAGGGCTGTCAAGTGTGACAGACATGGATGGTCTCCTAGACCGCTGCAATTCGTGGAGCTCTTCCCAACCGCCTTCTGATGATCTCACCCCCCGTGCCCAACGACTAACTGTACTTCTGTTGGCAGCAGGTGCTCCACAGACTTTTCTCAAGCGTTTCCACAACGAAACATTGTCTCGAAATTTGGCAGAAAATCCGAAGAAATTCTGGTCGTGTGTAAAGTACACAAGCGGCAAGACGCAGTCAATACCTTCGCTGCGCAGTGCCGATGGTACTGTTACCGACGACTGTGCCGCTAAAGCGGAGTTATTGAACGCAGTTTTCCGAAATTCCTTCACCAGGGAAGATGAATGGAATATTCCAGAATTTGAAACACGAACAGCTGCTAGCATGAGTTTCTTAGAAGTAGATACCTTAGGGGTTGCGAAGCAACTCAAATCACTCGATACGGGCAAGTCTTCAGGTCCAGATTGTATACCGGTTAGGTTCCTTTCAGATTACGCTGATACAATAGCTCCCTACTTAGCAATCATATACAATCGCTCGCTCACCGATAGATCTGTACCTACAGATTGGAAAATTGCGCAGGTCGCACCAGTGTTTAAGAAGGGTAGTAGGAGTAATCCATCGAACTACAGACCTATATCACTGACGTCGGTTTGCAGTAGGGTTTTGGAGCATATACTGTATTCAAACATTATGAATCACCTCGAAGGGAACGATCTATTGATACGTAATCAGCATGGTTTCAGAAGACGTCGTTCTTGTGCAACGCAGCTAGCTCTTTATTCGCACGGAGTAATGGCCGCTATCGACAGGGGATCTCAAGTTGATTCCGTATTTCTAGATTTCCGGAAAGCTTTCGACACCGTTCCTCACAAGCGACTTCTAATCAAGCTGCGGGCCTATGGGGTATCGTCTCAGTTGTGCGACTGGATTCGTGATTTCCTGTCAGGTAGGTCGCAGTTCGTAGTAAAAGACGGCAAATCATCGAGTAAAACTGAAGTGATATCAGGTGTTCCCCAGGGAAGCGTCCTGGGACCTCTGCTGTTCCTGATCTATATAAATGACCTGGGTGACAATCTGAGCAGTTCTCTTAGGTTGTTCGCAGATGATGCTGTAATTTACCGTCTAGTAAGGTCATTCGAAGACCAGTATCAGTTGCAAAGTGATTTAGAAAAGATTGCTGTATGGTGTGGCAGGTGGCAGTTGACGCTAAATAACGAAAAGTGTGAGGTGATCCACATGAGTTCCAAAAGAAATCCGTTGGAATTTGATTACTCGATAAATAGTACAATTCTCAAGGCTGTGAATTCAACTAAGTACCTGGGTGTTAAAATTAAGAACATCTTCAGTTGGAAAGACGACATAGACAATATTGTGGGGACGGCGAGCCAAAGGTTACCTTTCATTGGCAGGACACTTAGAAGATGCAACGAGTCCACTAAGCAGACAGCTTACACTACACTCGTTCGTCCTCTGTTAGAATATTGCTGCGTGGTGTGGGATCCTTACCAGGTGCGATTGACGGAGGACATCGAAAGGGTGCAAAAAAGGGAAGCTCGTTTTGTATTACCACGTAATAGGGGAGAGTGTGTGGCAGATATGATACCCGAGTTGGGATGGAAGTCATTAAAGCAATGACGTTTTTCGTCGCGGCGAGATCTATTTACGAAATTTCAGTCACCAACTTTCTCTTCCGAATGCGAAAATATTTTGTTGAGCCCAACCTACATAAGTAGGAATGATCATCAAAATAAAATAAGAGAAACCAGAGCTCGAACAGAAAGGTTTAGGTGTTCGTTTTTCCCGCGCACTGTTCGGGAGTGGAATGGTAGAGAGATAGTATGATTGTGGTTCGATGAACCCTCTGCCAAGCACTTAAATGTGAATTGCAGAGTAATCATGTAGATGTAGATGTAGATGTGTATATTCCCCACAGCCGGCCGGAGTGCCCGTGCGGTTCTAGGCGCTACAGTTCTAATCCTACAGTTCTAATCCTGCCTCGGGCATGGATGTGTGTGTTGTCCTTAGGTTAGTTAGCTGTAAGTAGTTCTTAGTTCTAGGGGACTGATGACCACAGATGTTGAGTCCCATAGTGCTCAGAGCCAGCCAATATTCCCCACAGTTTCTTGAGCCGCGCTGCGGCTCGTGTTGGTGCTGTTTGTAGGTTTCCGCCTTTGTTGGAGGCCAGACGGTATCGTTCAGTTGGCACGGTTGCGGTTGTTTCTCTTCTTCTCGTGTTGACTGGCGCCACTCGGTTTCGTAAGCGTTCCCTGTCCGCTAGTGGCAGCAGCGGCGGTTATCGGTGTGTAGTAACTGCTGCCCTATCTTTGGGGCGACGTCGTTGTTTTTCTGGGTCGTGTGGGTGGGTCAGTTCGGTTGGGGACTCAGGAGGAGCCAGGTCCGCGACTGTGAGAAAACGCCGGGACCGCTGGCGGCGCGCACGGACTGCCGGATGGAAGGGCTGTGGTCACGAGGGTGCACGGCCTCGTCGGAAACCGGATCCAGCAAGCTTTAAGGTGAGTGCATTTCAATCCTAGTAGAGAAACCTCCACCAAAGTGACATCTCGCGATTCTCCAGTGATTTGGGTTCGTGTTGCGTCCCGTTGTGTCGCCGAGGCGAAGAGCAGCGAGTGGAGTGCTTGGCGAAGGCGGATCTGATAAGCTTTCCTCGACTTCTTATTGCTACTTTCTGCGTTCAACTTGTTACAATTTGTTAAGTTCAACCAGCGGTAAATTTTCTTACCCGGTGACCGCTAACGCCCCAGTTACCTGCCCTGGGGGCAGTGTACAGTCGAGGACAAAACGAGTGAGACCCCTCGCCTTTTCGTTATGCTGTCCCGCACAGCTATAAAGTCTGCTACACAGCATAACAGGCAAGGCGACGAAGTGCTACCAACATACTATGCACAGGCGTGAAACTGAAAAACCATCTGAACTTTGTCAGACTGTTAGCAATCATGTGTAAGACTATATTAATGCTGATTAGTGTGTTAAACACAACACGTAAATGTAAGATATAAATGAAAGGAGACACGCTAATTAGTATGAACTGTACCAATAAAAATGAATTTCAGCTTATCGAGATAACGTAACTGTTTTAGTAAGACAAAGTACCCCAGATGGTTACGAATTAGTGAAATATTATGCGCATTGGGCCGCAAAACGGTCTGTGTCAACGTTCAGACCAGTCGTACAAGATTACCGTTGCTAACCTACCATGAGAGCGTGCAAATTTAGCAATGCGTGAAGATTCATAACGAAATTCAGTTAAAAACCATTCAGTGCCACACTTAAGTCAATTCATTCATTGACAGAAGCGGAAAAAGTAGGCAGTAAGTATGAAATTCTACAAGATTTTCATATTTACATCCGCAGAGCGCCGGTACATAATAAACGTAGCAATAAAACCTATTGGGGGCACGAGTATTTCTTACAGTTCCTTTACTGATAGCCTATCTGCCTCCATCGAGATTAGAACCGAAAACAAACCAGACCTCCCTTGCAGTAGCAAACACCTTTCACTACGCTAGTAGACAACCCAGGCAAACAGCAATCTATTATTACCCCACACATGAATAAGCCAGCAATTTCGCACTGAAAATGGCAAAATGATCTGCAAGTTCAGTTGCATAGAGCTTTCTGGAGTCAAAAACATGAATTTTCTGCCTTTATGTCACCGCGTACGTGACAAGCATGCGGGATGTTCGTCGAAATAACAAAATGCTGTTATTAGCAAGTAAATTTAGTAGAATAATTGTGCACCACCCCAGGAAATAAACGGCTACATAGCTGCCAAACGTATTCTCCAATGTTTCGAATTCTCCATTAGACTAACCACAGCCAAAAAACGTTCATTAGCTGAAGTGTTTCTTAAGCTAGCTAGCAATGGAAATGCTCGCACTTCTAAAACGCGCTGGCATTAATACTGGGATCTGAATTACCACGTGTATAGGCAAATGGATTTTATTTGCATTCCTGTAAACGTGATTTGGATCGAAAGCGTAGCTACGATTAATATGCTGATGTATCGACAGCAACTAGAACATTTCGAATTAAGAGTGGGGGGAATTATTGATGGGGCCCTCATCTTCAGTAACTGTCGTAGCTATTTTCGTTGTTAGGATTTCGTCACCTAAATCGGTAAAAATGGAACCCAACTAGCCTCACTTTCTTGACCGTCATCTGTCTGCCCAACCCTTAAAACCAATTTACCTCGAATGCAGGTAGCCCTAATATGCGGAAATGTATAGCACATCCAGCGGTATACGGTCCCTTGGTGGTGTAAGAAATTCATTTTTATTAGTACAGTTCATACTAATTAGCGTTTCTTCCGTCATTTATATCTTATAGTTACGTGTTGTTTAACACACTAACCAGCATTAATATAGTCTTACACGTGACTGAAAACTGTCTGACAAAGTTCGGATAGTTTTTCAGTTTCACGCCTGTGCATAGTATGTTGGTAGCACTTGGTCGCCTTGCCTTGTATGCTGTGTAGCAGACTCTAAAGCTGTGCGGATCAGCATAACGAAAAGGCGAGGGGTCTCGCTCGTTTTGTCCACGACTGTACGTCTCCTCGCCTTGCCGCCGCTGTCCGGTAAGGCGTGTAGTTTTGACAGCTTTCTTGATTGTAGGCCGGTTGGTGATTCTTCTTCTCTCGTGGTAGTGATTCCTTTCTCGTTCTGGGCGCTCTAAACACAGTATACTGGGGACGTAGTGCAGACCGCCGGTTCTGGCTTTGGCGTATTGTTCCATCGTTGAATTTGATGTGTTGGATGTTAGATAGCTTCAGCAGGATTGTCATTAGTCGTTCGTTAGACTGACAGTAGTCTGAATTACCATCTTGTGGAGTGAATGCAACTCTTGGCTGCCTATCTTATCGCTCGCGAAAGTGTTTGTTGCCGGTCCTTGTCAGAGGTCGATTCTTGGAGCACCGTCTGTGGCTCCTTGGTTCTTGTAAGACATGTGTGTTCTAAAAGGAGGTCTGATGGCCAGTAGTTCAGTGTAACGCCCCTTCAGTCCACGCCTTCTGCGGGTATAATCTGCCTCAGTACCCTTTAAGGAACTTATGTACTGGTCCTTGTATTTAATTATTGTATTATTTATTACAATACTTAGTAATGCATACATTAAAGGTTGTATATGTCTAGCTAATAGTTCTGGTCGCCTTCTGGAATAAATCTATCAGTGTAGTCTTAAGTGGATGTTAAGGGTCGTGTTACAAAGATTACCATCATCTTATTCCACCTGTTTGGTGATCAGTTGCTTGTTTTTTTAATTAACCTCTGCTATTGTATTTGCTGTTTTACAGCGAAATGGTTCAAATGGCTCTGAGCACTATGCGACTTAACTTCTGAGGTCATCAGTCGCCTAGAACTTAGAACTACTGAAACCTAACTAACCTAAGGACATCACACACATCCATGCCCGAGGCGGGATTCGAACCTGCGACCGGGGCGGTCGCTCTGTTTCAGACTGTAGCGCCTAGAGCCGCACGGCCACTCCGGCCGGCGTTTTACAGCAGGTTTCTAAATTTTTTATAGTATTGCCTTTCCTGGCGTGTAAGGCCTTCAGCCGTGATTGTGGTCATTTGCCTTAAAATTCTAGTCTGGTATTTGTATTGTAGCACTAAGTCTTAAAACCGTATTTACTACCATTCCTGGCGTCTGACGCCTTCTGCTGCGTTCATGGCGACTTGCCTTTAATATTTCAATACCTGTAATTTGTTAGTTGCAAGCGAGTTTTTAAACAATTCCTAATTTATTGCCATTCCTGGCGTGTAGGGCCTTCTGCCCAGATCCCAGTGGCTTGCCTTTAAAACATTATCTGCTGTACCTGTATTTAATGGTGATTTGCTAAATTGTAACTCACTGAAAACACTATTATTTACGCAGTTGTTTATTCCTTCATTAATAACGTGTGCTATTTTTACTTATTGTTGAGTATGGAATTACTGGGTTAAAATAAATTGTGCGTAACTGTAAAAGGCAGCCAATAGTAACTGATTGTGGCCCCGTCCACAATCGTAACCGAATCCTGCCTTCCCTTGACTAACGGGTTTCATTTCTCTCTCTGTGCAGTGAGAAATCCAACGACAGCACTTTGCCTGTAACATACGTCACGTACAGACGCCCTTTTGAAACTGCCCTGCAGCTACACTATGTGCCGGAAGTGACGGGAACATGGCGCGTTCACTCACGAGACTTCAAGTAATGGATACGTAACGTTTCGCATCCGTAGCTTTGTTTTCGGCTGAGAACAAAAAATGTGGTGCATTACCTTCTGCCCACACCTCGTAGTTACTTACTTTCCACCGGAGTCGGCTGCTGGCACTCGTTAAGACATGCAGCGCCACGTGCTGTGAAGCACGCCCCACAGCAATGTCTCGTGGACCTCGACTCGTCCCGTGAGCCGACGGCTTTGGCCATTCCGCAGTCGCGCCGTCTGCAGAGTCCTGTTCGCCTACACAGTAAACGATTCGCAACGACCAATTACCAACTCGCCTCCGTCAACGAGTTTGATTTGCGTCGCTCCGGGTGCGGAGGGCGTAAGAGCTGCAGCAGCGCAGACTACGGCTGCACTTCGTCACTGCGTACAGCAGAGCAGTCTCGTAAAAGTTATGACCGATGACCGCTGCCGATCGCCGAAGAAACCTCCACTTTGTTAGGCAAACGGACTCTGCTCGTGATATACGGCGGTCACGTCTCGAGCGCAGGGGGATAAAAACAGCGGAATACGAAAACCAGTAGCGGGCCGGAGCGCCGCGCAATAAACTGCCCAAGGGCAAAAAAACGCGTCGGCCGCCTCCTGGTTAGAGAGGAGAGGGGAGCGGGCTTCTGGGCCGCCGTGATGTGTGTGGTTGATGTTGTGGCCGGCTGTCAGATGACGTAGCGCTGCTGCCGGCGCCTGCGCTCTATCCGAGTCCGTGGCGGTACGGGGAGCGGCGGCGAACAGATAATCATCTCGGTCTCTGACAACAGCGCACCGCTACTGGCGCCGTCTCAAGTGGGGACGTTCATGAACTTCACAGAAAATGTCAATTTTCAATTTATTTTTTATTAATTACACTACTGCCCATTAAAATTGCTACACCAAGAAGAAATGCAAATGATAAACGGGTATTAATTGGACAAATATATTATACTAGAACTGACATATTATTACATTTCCACGCAATTTCGGTGCACAGATCCTGTGAAATCAGTACCCAGAACAACCACCTCTGCCCGTAATAACGGCCTTGATACGCCTGGGCATTGAGTCAAACAGAGCTTGGATGGCGTGTACAGGTACAGCTGCCCATGCAGTTTCAACACGATACCACAGTTCATCAAGAGTAGTGACTGGCGTATTGTGACGAGCCAGTTGCTCGGCCACCGTTGACCAGACGTTTTCAATTGGTGAGAGATCTGGAGAATGTGCTGGCCAGGGCAGCAGTCGAACATTTTCTGTATACACAAAGGCCCGTACATTACCTGCAACATGCGGTCGTGCATTATCCTGCTGAAATGTAGGGTTTCGCAGGAATCGAATGAAGGGTAGAGCCACGGGTCGTAACACATCTGAAAGGTAACGTCCACTGTTCAAAGTGCCGTCAATGCGAACAAGAGGTGACCGAGACGTGTAACCAATGGCACCCCACACCATCACGCCGGGTCGTACGCCAGTATGGCGATGACGAATACAGGCTTCCCATGTGCGTTCACCGCGATGTCGCCTAACACGAATGCGACCATCATAATGCTGTAAACAGAACCTGGATTCATCCGAAAAAATGACGTTTTGCTAATCGTGCACCCAGGTTCGTCGTCGAGTACACCATCGCAGGCGCTCCTGTCTGTGATGCAGCGTCAACGGTAACCGCATCCATGGTCTCCGAGCTGATAGTCCATGCTGCTGCAAACGTCGTCGAACTGTTCGTGCAGATTGTTGTTGTCTTGCAAACGTCCCCATCTGTTTACTCAGGGATAGAGACGTGGCTGCACGATCCGTTACAGCCATGCGGATAAGATGCCTGTCATCTCGACTGCTAGTGATACGAGGCCGTTGGGATCCGGCACGGCGTTCCGTATTACCCTCCTGAATCTACCGATTCCATATTCTGCTAACAGTCATTGAACCTCGACCAGCGCGAGCAGCAATGTCGCGATAAGATAAACCACAATCGCGATAGGGTACAATCCGACCTTTATGAAAGTCGGAAACGTGACGGTACGCATTTCTCCTCCTCACACGAGGCATCACAACAACATTTCACCAGGCAACGCCGGTCAACTGCTGTTTGTGTATGACAAATCGGTTGGAAAGTTTCCTCATGTCAGCACGTTGTAGGTGTCGCCACCGGCGCCAACCTTGTGTGATTGCTCTGAAAAGCTAATCATTTGCATATCACAGCATCTTCTTCCTGTCGGTTAAATTTCGCGTCTGTAGCACGTCATCTTCGTGGTGTAGCAATTTTACGACCAGTAGTGTTGTAGAACGCACGCACAATAAGTTTCCATGGTTTGAATAATGAACTCTCATCCCACATGCCCGAAAACTAATTAAACGTGTGACGCGACCTTCCTGCCACACCCACATTTTGAAGCAACACTTCAACACACTAGTGAAAATCCATATTTGTAGCAAAATTAACATTGTCGGCAGGAATATTTACGCACAGCGTATACAGAATAGTAGGAGATCTAGTATACTGACGAATGCAGTCAGATGGTATCGCATTTGACGTCAGTACTGTAGCATACAACAAGACTACCGTGATTCAGACGGTAGGGGGTGGAACTCGCTATGGAGGCAGTCGGCTGTGTCCGGTGTTAGCGTGTGTGCGGCTGTCTTTCCTCCAGACAGGAAACACACACCATTACCGACAGTGCGTATTGTGTATATAAACAACGAATGTGACATAGCTACGCGGAAATCAGTTACCGTGAAATGAAACAGCAAAAGTCGGTGCGTAGAAGCAAATGGCACTGTCTAATCTTGAAACCGCCAAGAAGGTGAACCGTTGAAGTACAGTGACCTATAATTTCGTCAGATTCGGTACACGATATGAACAGAACGGAAAATATGGGCGAAGTAGAAAATTATCGGAGGCATCGAAAGGTTTGCTTTTGCGCGAATAAAGGGTCACAAACCGTTATTCCTCTCAGTTTATTGCTCATCCGTAGTTGGCTGTAAGTGCCAGACATGTACGACAAATTTTGTGAAATTTAAACATCTTGCTTTCGAGAAAAGACTGCAGAAATCTTCTTCTCTGACACCCAAAAGTACGCAGGCTACATTGGATTTTGCTGAAAAACACATGTCTTGGACTTGAGAATGGACAAAGTGATCTTCAAAGATGAGAAGTAGTTTAATCTAATTCGTCTGAATGGATATCAATATGACTGGCATGATCTGAAAACAGAGAAGTGGGTAAGAATGAGCAGAAATTTTGGTGGTGGAAGTGTTATGATTTGGGCAGCATTCATCATATAAAGCCAGGGTTCCTACGAAAATAATATAAATGTCTGAATCATGTATGTACGGAATTTGTTATGAAAGTATTAGATACATATAAGATGCAAACAACCATGACGGAATTACGTAGCTTCTTTCATACCAACAGTAACAAAATAAAGCGTTTGCATTTCCTGGATGGAAATTGTTATAAAGCAACTTTTTTGTTCAACCTCCGTTCTCCTATTACCTCAAAAATTCTCTTCGTTACTGAGTTTGTTAGGGTTTGTAATCCTTGAAGTCAAATTATGTTCCTCCCTTCTCGTATCGCTCTTTTCAGCTCACATACGGCCTCAAATTGCCTTCCATAGCGACAAATACGTCTTCAAGTATTGCCAAAGATTCTTCACGGAATTCAAATCCAGGCTACGTGTAGTCCAGTTCAAGACATCGATATCTTTTGCTGTGGAGAAACCCTCACAGATGCATTATTTGTTGAAACATTAGACTTTCGTCCCGTAGATCCTCATCTAATCCATTGTGCCACTATTACCTCAGTGTACGTAGTAGCATTCATCCTAGAGTTGGCCCAAGAAATGTCATTTTTTGCAGCTGCAGCTGAAAAGTCAGTTGAAAAATGGTAAAGGGAGGAACGCAGAAGACAAGAAACCTGAAGAGAAGCCTTGAAGGAGAACAGGACCCTGAATACAAATATGGGGCCTTCTGAGGAGGTGAAATGGTTCAAATGGCTCTGAGCACTATGGGACTTAACATCTGAGGTCATCAGTCCCCTAGAACTTAGAACTACTTAAACCTAACTAACCTAAGGACATCACACACATCCACGCCCGAGGCAGGATTCGAACGTGCGACCGTGGCGGTCGCACGGTTTCAGACTGTAGCGCCTAGAGCCACACGGCCACCCTGGCAGGCGAGGAAGTGACATAAAAAAAAACATCAGATTGAAAATTAAATTGCATGTCTGAAAACTATGTTTCCTTAAAGTTTATGTACATTCTTCTCCGAATCTATGAAGGCTAAATTTATGAAATTATGTTCACTTAGTTCTACAAACCCAATAAACGTTGTTTGAAGAGTGAATTTTAAAATTCTGAGAGTAAGCTGAGGTATGGGGCAGGTTCACGAATTTTATATAGTTACAGAATTATAATTAAAAATTATTAAGATTCTCCTATTTGATGTTTAAAAAAATGACGAGCGAGAAGCTTATCATATTCAAAGAGATTACACAGAGAAAATTCTGTAGATTATTTTTTGAAAAAAAAATTTCAGTTTGATAAAAATGTTATACATATAAGCTACAGAACATGGATTATAATGTGTTAATTTCATGTTAAGCGTGGTACAAAGTTTGATTTCCATATCTTCGAAATTGTGGATTTGATGATTTTGTAAATAATGTGTGTTTTTCATGGACGACACCCTTTAAGATCGATTCACACTTGTCGAAAATCAATAGAAACAAAATGTGAAAACATTCCACAATGCATTTCAAATGGCGGTGTTTCGACCGACCGTCATCGGAACGCAACGCTACCGTCAAGGATTATGGGGAAGGAAGTTTTGACGTTGACACTGTTCGCTAACAACGGAAATTAACATAACGTCGCAGCGGTCATTTTATACGACAATCCTGCTGTAGTATGGGGATGAGTATAAAATTGCGTGGCAACTGGAGTGGCACATAATTGATTGAAATTGGTGTGGTATAATGGAGGTGTTTACTTGCAGGCGTTAAAACTTTTAAAATATAAAACTGAATAAAAAAATCCAATAATCAGCTTAAGCCCTATTTAGCTAAGTTGATTAGAGACTCATACAACCGGTTTCGCAACTTTTAATTGGCATCTGCTGGTGTATGTAATGCTGTGGCATGTGCTACAGGGAACTATCACAAAGTGCTGCAGAGTAACAGCTGGCGTGGCTGGGCAGAGTTCTGTCTTATTGAACTGGTAAAATCGTCGCCAGTGATGAATGTCTAGTCTGTTGCAAAATCACGATGCACTGTCATCACTTGGCCGACTGAAACATGTGCCTGTGAGCTATGTCGAGCAACGGTACTGGGTCGGCAAGCCGACACGCTTACGTGTGTTTGTCACCAATATTATAGCAACCAACGGTCGATAATGGTTTTACAAGTTAAAGTAGGCTGAGAACTTTGTCTAGCTATGCCAGCTGCGGCATTCTTTAACAGCACCCTGTACCATATTGAAACGTCCCCTTAGAAATATTATACATGACTAAGCTTAAAGTGACACACAATATTTTTTTAGCGCAACGCAATCTGACTTTCAGTAATCCCTACAAGGGAATGGCCCTGACTAAATTAACCTATACGTTTCACAAATCACTTACCTCTCAAAAATCTTCGTTACTCGAACTACTGTAATACACCGAGCGCCACTACTGCCAGCTAAATTAAAGATTCAAACTATGGAAGGCACTAACTACTGATAGGCATAGTTAGCAAATGAAAGATTTTGATAGAGAACAAACAATGTATTTACCTTAATAGTCATAATATATATAGCAGTTCATGACATCCAGTCTTACAAATTTACTGTCTCTGATGGACACACGTCCAGATCATCCGCTCTCAAAAATCCGCCATCTCACCTCCCCACATCCACCACTGCTGGCGGCTCGCCTCCAACTGCGCAACGCTACGTGCTGTTAACATCCAGCTGCCCAACACTACAATGGCAGACAACAATGCAAACTAGCCACAGACTGCACACAGCACAGCCAGTGATTTTCATACAGAGCGCTACGTGGCGTTACTGTGGTGTCACCGCCAGACACCACACTTGCTAGGTGGTAGCTTAAATCGGCCGCGGTCCATTGTGTACATGTCGGACCCGCGTGTCGCCACTGTGTGATCGCAGACCTAGCGCCACCACAAGGCAGGTCTCGAGATACGATAGAGCACTCCCCCCAGTTGTACGACGACATTGCTAGCGACAATACGGACGAAGCCTTCCTCTCATTTGCCGAGAGACAGTTAGAATAGCCTTCTGCTAAGTCCATGGCTACGACCTAGCAAGGCGCCATTAGCCTTACCTACTTTGAGAGTTATAGTATAAATGTCTCAAGAAGAACGCTGTATTCATCACATAATAAAAGTTAAGTATAAAGCAGCTACGTACTTTTCTTGCTACCATTCAATAGTTATCCTGTTCCAGAATTGACGCCAGTCGGCGTGTGTGAGTACGCGTGCCTTTCAATCGGCTACTACCGTGTGGCGTAACAGTCTTGTTACGTCACTACAGTTACCAATAAGAAAACCTAAACAGCCTACTTACAATATGACATAGCATTATATACACCAGAGGATGCAACTTAAAAGTTGAGAAACCGGTTTTGTGAGTCTCTAATCGATTTCAGTAACTACAGCTATTGCGAACTATTGGATTTTTCATTCAGTTTTATATTTTAAAAGTCTTCACACCTGTGTGTTAACACCTGCCTTATACTGTATGAATGGTCAATCAATTACGTGCAATTACTTTAGCTGTGGCTGTCCTACTTTTAAAATTATCTGTAACTGGAAACGTACTCCAAAGTTGAAGTACATGGCAAATTACGAATCATGTGGACGAAATGTATAAACTGCGTTCTGATTCGCCGTGGAATTCTGGCGGTATATGGACCAAATGCAATTCCCCGTGCCGCCGTAGTGAAATGGTGCCAACAATTTGTCCAGAACTGCACACAGGCGTGGTCGATGCTGATTGGGAACGAAAACTGGCGGCTTTGACCACAGACGACACTGTCCAGACAGTCGAGGAACTGATTCATAGCAGTCGCAGGTTTTCCGACAATGAGGACGTTCAAACAATGTTTCTCGAATGACCTCGTGACCAATGAGCGGATTTCTCGCGGAGAGGAATTGAGCGATTCGGAGAATATTAGACCGTTGTTCACAGAGCCTTGGTGGCTATGTTTAAAAAATAGTGTCACGTGTTTGTGTTACTTTAATGTGTAATGCAGCATTCAATTAAAGTTACTTGGCCTACGAAAATATTGTGTAACTTACCTTTGGGAGACTCGTCGTAATATCGAATTTTGTGCTTTTGTGTTTTCTTAGTATGTATTTCGTTTTCCTGGTTGCAAAGATTTCATAAGGATTTTGATGTATTCCTTTCAATATTTGCCACTAAAGGTGCGAAAAATGACTTTGACAAAGAAAGAGCATAGACTTGTACATAAATAATAACACAAATTGATGAAACAGATTTCATTAAATAGCCTTCCACAATTTATTTCAGTTGGGGTCATTCACAGGAGGAACAGCACCGTCAACATTTTTCGGGAAGAAGGTTTTGACCCTAGACTTTGTCCTCTGACAACGGAAGTTAACTAGTTTTTGCTGCACTCACTCATATTATATAACAATGCAGTTAGTGCCTTTTAGGTCTTTTTAATCTTTATTTTATGGTTGCTTTGTTTTCGCGAGATATTGCGAAAATGCGAAGATTACATGACGACTTTATATCTTTTCTACGAATGGGCGCTGACCCCGAACATCTAAATAAAAAAATTGAGTAAACTTTCGCAATAGCCAATGAAAAACCTTACACTTTATTGGTATAAGATTAGAGATAGATTTTCTAATTAGAATCATGTCAACACTGAATATATCGCTCGGTTGAGGATTTTTATTTTGATTTTTGCCTTTATCTAAGAAGTAGAGCCAAAAGAAAACGTACAGTTCACGCAAGGACCGCGGATACAAGACAAGAGGATGTACAGGGTGATTCAAAAAGAATACTACAACTTTAAAAATGTGTATTTAATGAAAGAAACATAATATAACCTTCTGTTATACATCATTACAAAGAGTATTTAAAAAGGTTTTTTTTTCACTCAAAAACAAGTTCAGAGATGTTCAATATAGCCCCCTCCAGACACTCGAGCAGTATCAACCCGATACTCCAACTCGTTCCACACTCTCTGTAGCATATCAGGCGTAACAGTTTGGATAGCTGCTGCTGTTATTTCTCGTTTCAAATCATCAATGGTGGCTGGGAGAGGTGGCCGAAACACCATATCCTTAACATACCCCCATAAGAAAAAATCGCAGGGGGTAAGATCAGGGCTTCTTGGAGGCCAGTGATGAAGTGCTCTGTCACGGGCTGCCTGGCGGCCGATCCATCGCCTCGGGTAGTTGACGTTCAGGTAGTTACGGACAGATAAGTGCCAATGTGGTGGCGCTCCATCCTGCTGAAATATGAATTGTTGTGCTTCTTGTTCGAGCTGAGGGAACAGCCAATTCTCTAACATCTCCAGATACTGTAGTCCAGTTACAGTAGCTCCTTCGAAGAAAAAGGGACCAAAAACTTTATTGGCTGAAATAGCACAGAAAACGTTCACCTTAGGCGAGTCACGTTCTTACTGGGTTGTTTCCCGCGGATTCTCAGTGCCCCATATACAGACATTGTGACGGTTGACTTTCCCGTTAGTGTGGAAAGTTGCTTCATCACTAAACACAATCTTTGAAACGAAAGATTCATCTGTTTCCATTTGAGCAAGGATAAAATCACAGAAATCGATTCTTTTAATCTTATCAGCTGCAGACAGTGCTTGAACTAATTTCAGACGATAAGGTTTCACAACTAACCTTTTTCGTAGGACTCTCCATACAGTTGATTGTGGAATTTGCAGCTCTCTGCTAGCTCTGCGAGTCGATTTTCCTGGGCTGCGAACAAATGCTTGCTGGATTCGTGCTACATTTTCATCACTCGTTCTCGGCCGTCCGGAACTTTTCCCTTTGCACAAACACCCATTCTCTGTAAACTGTTTATACCAATGTTTAATACACCACCTATCAGGAGGTTTAACACCATACTTCGTTCGAAATGCACGCTGAACAACTGTCGTCGATTCACTTCTGCCGTACTCAATAACACAAAAAGCTTTCTGTTGAGCGGTCGCCATCTTAGCATCAACTGACGCTGACGCCTAGTCAACAGCGCCTCAAGCGAACAAATGTACAACTAAATGAAACTTTATGGCTCCCTTAATTCGCCGACAGATAGTGCTTAGGTCTGCCTTTTGTCGTTGCAGAGTTTTAAATTCCTAAAGTTGTGGTATTCTTTTTGAATCACCCTGTATATAGAGAGTCGGTTATCCCCTGCTCCATTAGCGACTGCAACAGGGAAGGGAATGGTTAGCAGTGCTACAAGGTACTCTCCGCTATACACCACATGGCAGCCTGCGGGGTGAAGATGCAGATGCAGAAAGAATTAAGTAAAAAGGCACTACGTGCCACCTTCGAGATGTAAGGTGCGTCAAAAAGACTCATCCGATTTCTCAATACTGTATATTTCTAAGTGGTTCAAGACAGAAACAGGGTGCTTATTGAAACACGCATCGAAACCATACGTTTACGTTGCCGTTACGAGTCTCCCTGGTACGGTGCGTTGAGTCGAGATGGCGCTAACACAGCGACAAAAGGCGCTTTTAGAGATTCACTCCAGAACAACGGTTCGGTAGTTCTGGTACATTACAGAATGTAAATTGCAGTTTATCAGTAATAATCTCCTGCGCTTTTATGTAACCAAAGAAATTAATTTTGACGCAGATACAGTTGAAACCTCTCCTTGGAAAAATTATGAATTACTGTGCTGGTAAACCCCTTACGTTATTTGATTTTCAAACAGCTGAGCAAAACTAAACGTACTCAGACAGTTCTTTCTTTACTTATTCTGATCATCACTGAACTGACACAATATTTTTAGCGCAAAGCAATCTGACTTTCAATAATCCCTACAAAAGAATGGCCGTGACTAACAATAACCGGCCGGCCGCGGTGGTCGAGCGGTTCTAGGCGCGCAGTCCGGAACCGCGGGACTGCTACGATCGCAGGTTCGAATCCTGCCTCGGGCATGGATGTGTGTGATGTCCTTAGGTTAGTTAGGTTTAATTAGTTCTAAGTTCTAGGCGACTGATGACCTCAGAAGTTAAGTCGCATAGTGCTCAGAGCCATTTGAACCATTTTTAACAATAACCTAAACCTTTCACGAATCACTTACCTCACAAAAATCTTCGTAACTCGAACTACTGCAATACAGCGAGCGCCAATACTGCCAGCTAAATAAAGGATTCTAACTACTGAAGGCACTAACTACTGACAGGCATAGTTAGCAAATGAAAGATTTTGATAGAGAACAAACAATGTATTTACCTTAATAGTGATAGTGTTCAAAAGTCCATGACATCCATCCTTACAAATTTCCTTTTTCTGACGGACACGCGTCCAGATCGTCCGCTCTCAAAACTCCACCATCTCTCTCTCCACGTCCGCCACTGCTGGCGGCTCACATCAAACTGGGCAACGCTACGCGCTGTTCACATCCAACTGTCCAACACTACAATAGAGAATATTCGAACAATGCAAACCAGCCACTGACTGCACACAGTTCAGACAGTGATTTTCATACAGAGCGCTACGCGGTGTTAACAACATAAAAACCTAATGCCTACTTACACAGTTTACATGCACAAACATAAAAAATATAATTATTGTAATTACGTTGTGCTCAATATTACTGTTGTTATTTTGTACTCAGCAGAGTGTTCTTCATAATGATCAAAGACAAGAGTTTCCTGTTATTAGTGATAAATGCGAAAGTTGTTTGTGAGTAACAGAACCACTTTTTACATGAGTTAGGTAAAAAGTAGTGACAACACGACTATAATTCATACCAGTAGCTACAGAAGGATGTTCACCGTACTACATACCCTCAGTATAGTCCCCCAACATCCCGATCACCTTCCCCAACACAGGCGGAAGGTGTCGTACGTAGTCAGAGCATCCATCTCTGTCCATGTCTTTCACGAACTGCCCCTTGTCCAAGATGATGTCGTCTCTTGTGTTGTGGCCTGTGCCATGAAGAGTTTCCTTCATTACGAGGAACATGTAGTAATCACACGGACTCATATCGCGTGAATATGCCGGATGTTACAGTATCTCCCACACCCACGTACACAGGAGCTCCTGTGTGGGGTTCGTCGTGTGGCGTCGTGCATTGTCGTGATGGAAGATGGGACGCCAGAAGGAAACGTCGTTATGCGCTCCGACAACGTCCCACTTAAGTCCTGATCCACGCGTGTTGTTCATGTTTCTTAGGCATACTGTTTGGGCGCTCGAACTGGCCTTCCGCAGTTTCAGACACAACACACAGCGAGTGACTCGGACAAATCCGTCACCGCTCACTGCACTGCTTCATTTGACCTTCTGCTACCAGCTGTAGACAGCGGGCGTGTCACGTGACACACATCCTTAATGTTAAGGCGGTGATAGTACTGCTTTTCATCCAACTCATGTACATAAGTTCGACGGATTATTGAAGCTATGTTTAATATATTTTTGTTTTGGGTATTTTTTTATTTTATCCTTTTGTTGAACAAATTGTTTTTTCTAGCGCTATGTGATAAATCTACGTTGTTTTCTTTATTTTTACTGCAACATCCCTCTGTTTCACTTTACAAACCAACAGTTTTCGAATAAAACCAGAATTAAACATTGACAATTTCAGTTTTGCTATAAATACTGTTCATTCTTAAGTAACAGACAGGAGGATAACTGCATAGTGCAAAAATGTTGGTCGGGTTACCCAGCTATTTATATATCCTACTCAGTTTCTAGACGGTTCACCGTTTCTGGTCTGTAGGGGAATCTAGTAAGACACTGATCACATACGAAAAGGAAGCGATCATTATGAGATAACGCCCGATAAGCATACAACACACCTCATGTACAGCCTACGCGGGTACAACCTTAAGTGACCAAAGCTACTGGGAAAACTATCGTAGTCTACACTTACTTATTATGGTAGTGCTGTGGTAGATTACGGTAGTTTTAAAACTCTAAGCGCTTCGCGCTTTTCGTGTCAGCAGGTGCAGTTCTGTTAGCTTAACCTGTGCGACGTTACTTCCGTCGACGGTATGGCTCTGCGCCGCCTTTGACTCAAAGCGTTCGGCGATAGTACCAGTATTTTCAGTGCTCTTGTCGTTTATGCAAGAAGAAATCCCTGAGTGGCCCCGTGTGCACTATCAAGATGTAGTGCACATTCAACAAAGTTTTGCACGTAGTGCAAAGAAGTCTGTTGCTCATGCCAACTGAGAGTTGGACATTCCTCAATCGACGGTCTGGCGTGTTTTCCGGCTACATTTGTGTTTCAAACCACTACGGTTTCAATTGCTACAACCGATTCCTGACCGTGATAAACAGTACCCTTTAGACTGAAACGTAGCTGTACAAGCCACTTTTTATTCTTGATTGCTTGTTGGTTGCCTGATGCTAATTACTAATCATGTGTAAACAGCACAGATTACTTTTCTGGCTTCTTCCGTCCGTTGAAGGGAATATGCAGGGTGCAGCCCTCTCAATTTCCAAAGACAATCTCTGTTGAGTTAGATTCTGTGGGCATGTTAAGGAGTTTTAAGTATTAGACCTTCAGCCGATTTGAATTTAACTTGTTTACTTCAGCCTAACTAAAGAACTGTTTTAAGCTAAGGCTTGTCTGTTAAATTTCTGATTATACTTTCGTTTTAAGGTACAGACCTTCAGCCGTTAAAGTGCCTTTCAGCCGGTAATTAAGACCCAAGGATTAAAGTTTCTTTTCGTTTAAAAAATATTTTTTTTCGATATTGTAATGTTTAATCAAATAATAAAGTTGTATGTTCGAGTGTAGCTGACAGTCTTTGTTTTGGCCCCTATTCAAAATTTATGCCTCCTGTCTTGTCCTGCGTCTCAGGTTTGATGCGGCCAGCCACGAGTTTCTCTCCTGTGTTAGACTGTATGCGAGAGCAGCACTCGCTATCGACGTCTTCAGCTATTTTTTTGGACATATTCCCATCTCTGGCTTTTCCAGCAGCTTCCTCCAGTACGTCTGCAGCACGTGGTCTAGAGGCTAACGTTGCTGCCTCCGGACCACGGAGTCCCTGGTTCGATTGCCGGGTTGGGGATTTTCTCTGCCCGGGGACTGGAGGGAACTTCCTCATTTCTTATCTTACCACTCCACTTAAGTTTCAACACCCTTCTATAGCACCACCTCTCACATGTTCCGATTGACTTCTGTTCAGGTTTTCCACAGTCCATGATTCACTTCCTCCATACAAGCTGCTCTGTGATAAATTACGGCCAATGTTTGATACTGGTAGACTTATTTTGACCAGGAACGCCGCTTTTGCTTGCGTGTCTTTGTTTTATATGACCTCTTTACTGCATCAGTTACGTGTTGCTTTGCTTCAAAGATAGCAAAATTCCTTCGCTTCATCTACTTTGTGCTCTCCATTCTTAATGTTATATTTATAGGAAATCTCATTTTCGCTACTCGTCATTAGTTTCGTCTTTCTTCAGTTTACTGTCAAACCATAGCACGTGCTCATTATACTCTTCTTTCTGCTCACCATGTCTTGCAGTTTTTATTTGCCAAATTCACTGAGGATCGCAATATCGTCTGCGAATATTATCCTTTAACCCAGAATTTTTATCTCGTTTAACCCAGAATTGTTATCTTACTCTCGAACGTACTTGTGTTTGCATCATTGCTTCTTCGATATGCAGTATGAAAATTATTGAAACCGACAAACCTTGGGAAGTTGCAAGGGACACCAGAACAAACATTTTTCTCTATTGTCATAATTACCTGAGAGCATTTTTTTAAAATCCGGTACAGAGCGTAATCGCTCTCAGCAATCGTGCAATTGAGCATAACATGGGAAGGAATCAGATGAGTGTAAGAAACGACCGTCGTGAGCATTTGCTAATCCACTTCATCTGCATACAGCACGTCCACAACCTGGAACCAGATGACTGTCCACTCAGAGCACAGTTTTCTCAGTGGAACAGTGTCACATGCATCCTAACATTTTCGTGCTTTGTGCTGCTGACAGATCAAGCAAAGTTGGGTCTTCAACAACCACAATTCGCATGTTTTGAGTGAGGTAAATCCACATGCCATATTCACCCGCGCTCATCAACTGCGGTTCTACGTAAATGTGTGGGAAGATGTTGTTGGTGACTGTTTAATTGAGACATACCTCTTACCTAGGCCATTATATGACGGGCGTGCGACCGAACCGCCGAATCTTTCCATCAGTAAATGGGGTATGTTCTCAACTGACTCAGTTGTTTTAACCCCTCCACTGACGGAATGACCCGCTTCCTACTTCCGTATGTATAAAGCCAATACGGACTTGTAGCTGTCACGCCTTTGCGCTTACTGCTACGTATTTTAACCGTAAATAGCTCAGCCCTAATGGTAAGAGGTAGTAGTGAATTCACGTTATTAATCTTTGAAGACAGCACAGCTGCCACAAGCTCAGCTCACTTTTACTCCACTCCTACCCTCGCCATTGCACCACATTAACTAGGTGCTACATGGACCTTGCTAAATTCACTTGCGTATACATTTTTGGCCGTTACTCGCCAGTATTTACCTAATGATTAGTACACACCTAACCGGACTATTTCCCAAAGAGCTGTGATGATTGAACGGGTTCGATCCACGGCCTACAGTGCCCTACAGTTCACACGGTAACACTGCCTACCTGACCCACTTAACTTGGTAGTGAGCTTATGTATCCAATCACCACTGCTAGCAGCAGTGGAAAATCCTACCAGCACGACGAGAGCAGCAGACTTACCGTCGAATCCTCCTGAAAATACTTATAACTACGGTCGCCAGCTCTGAAGGAGCAAAAGAATAAATCAATTTTTGGGCTCGTTTCAAAGTGAAACGGCTTGAGTTGAATTTAAACTTAATTCTGAATATTACTATTTCTGATCATTCTAGGTGATTCTACAAAGCAAATACTCTCTCAATTTCTGTGAGTTGGTTTGGTAATTACCACCAAGACAACTTATGCAACTTAGGTTAACAAAATTCTATCCTTCAGCTTATTTAATGATTTTGGATATTAAGTTAAGTGACTTTACTTGAAAGGTTACTCAGAAAAATTTAAGTAACTATAAATAGGCGACTCATTCTGGTGTGACCATTGCTCTTTTCAACATTCTTATACACTAAAGTATTCTACAACCAAAAGAATTGTAAATGAAAGAGGCGATGGTGGCCTCAGTCTGATTTCACTACACTATGTTTCAGGTTACTACACTTTACAATGAACAACATGCGTCGTAATTTTACTCATTACTATATTCTGTCCTCAGCACTTGCATAAAAGAAAACTGGTATTCTCCTTTTACATGTATACAAAGTTCGACTTAACAATTGCAAGCAGTCTTGCCTTTGGTAGACGTGTCGGTGCTGGTGGTGAGATGCATGTCGCTAACGCTGGTCTTCACGCCTCATGCCCTTAATGGCGGCTGGAACTACGAACTGTAGCACTCGAATAAGCTACTGCACGTCCGCCATAAAATCTGGGCGCAGGAACTCTTACAATCAGCCCCAGTGGCATAGAGACGGCTTCGACAACCATTCGTCGCATTCTACTCCACAAACGGCGACGATGTTCGCCTCTTCGCTGTTGCACAATCACTTTTGCGTGAGCACAGTTACGCACGTCCCATCACGTCAACACTCCCCAGGCCTTTCCCTTGTTCAGTCCCTGTGTCTCCAGCTACGTCTAGCTATGCTTGTATCACCAAGAGTGGGGGCGTTCCCCTACCACCTTTTCACCGAAATCATTTAGTATTTAAGAATATTTATATTTATTACCCTGGAGTTCATACCAGTCATAATAATTTACTACTAGCGCTTTATAACATTAAATCATACAGTAATAACTTATAATTACCAAGAAAAAGAATACATTTGACTCCGAGAGCTTAGTGCATTGTCTGACAGGCAGCGCTAATTCCCAGTTTCGCCAATAGATGGCATCAGGGTGCACTCCCTGGCAGTCTCACACCAGCGCGCCCGTTTCCGACGCGCGGGCTCCAAATTACTGTCAGCCCACCATCATTTCAGTTCCGTTACACATGCCCCACTTCTTATTGAAGTATCTAACAGTGATAATTCAATAAGAAGTCTCTCCTATAATGAATCTGAAATTTTCGTTAAGCTTTTTACCAAGGGTTTTCCCTTTCTTACTGATACACCTTGATACTTATATTACATATTTAAAATTAAACACCAATTCTTTCTATCTTTCCTGCTAAACATTACATAAATGATTTACATATATTCTTTCCAATTTTCTTACTTCTAAACACAGTACACTTTAAACATCTTTTTTTACAAAAATTTTAAATACACTTCTTTTATCTCAGGCAAGTAAAACACACGTTATGCGCCTATTACTTTATAGCCCGTCCTTTTCACTTTACCTCCTCACTTTCCTACCTCTTCCACAACACTTATTTACACATCTATTAAGGCTTTCTTGGAAGCTCAGTCTTTCCCAGTCTGTTTAGTCTCTACTTAAACTAGAAGTTTCATTAGAATACTGCAACATATTTTAGTGAACATTTACCTTTCACATAGAACAAACGAAACAAAACTATTTACATATTGGTTTACTTTAATATTTATTTATATATTTACTTTCAATCTGGTAGAATTCGTGGTTCATACCTTTTGAGATCCACTATGTTTCTTACTCCCAGGCGTTTGCCTGTTAATGGGTACTCTAAATAATCAGCATTCACATTGGGTATGGACACTATTTTAAATGGTCCATTATATATATATATTTAAATTTGCTGATCTCGTTATTAATTTCACTTGACTTTTCATGTGTTTTTACAAGAACGAGATCACCTATTTTGAATTTAGGATTCCTTACTTTTTCGTCATGATGACGAATTCTCGCATCTGCTTGTTTTCTCATCTTGTCTTTTACTAAGTTCTTTTTACTATCATAATCTAATTCAACTCTATCTGGAAATTATAGTAGGTCTTCTACTAGACTTTTACTTCTCGTCTTTTTCAGGATTTCTTCTGGAGTAAATCCAGTGCTCTCGTTTGTTAATGAATTCATGATTTCTTCGAATTCACTCACATAAATGCCCCACTTCTTGTGGTTGCTATGGCAGTACGTCCTAAATAACCGACCTATCTCACGCATATATCTTGCTGCCGGATTGCTTGATGGGTGATAAGCTGAGATATGTACCACTTCTACCTGTTTCTCAGTTATCCCATCCTTCCACATTTTTGAGCAAAACTGAACACCATTATCTGATAGTATTCTCTTTGGCTTCCCTACTTTCACAAAATAATCACACACCATTTTATCATACACAGCTCTGGCAGTAGCTTTTCTCAAGGGATATAGCTTTATATACTTTGAGAAAAGTTCAACTGCTACAAATATGTACACAAAACCCCCCCTGGTTTTCGGTAATGGTCCAAAGATATCTACTGCTACTATTTCTAATACTTCATCAGGTTTTATTGATTGCATGGGCCCTTGATTAGTTGCATTTGTTACTTTCGCCTTTTGGCATAGATCACAAGATCTTATCCTCTGTGCTACCCTTCGTGCCATGTTGTTAAAGGTAATGCATTCATCTAACTTATCGGTACACTTCCGTGCACCACAATGGCCATATGCCAAGTGAACATAATCTATCAGCACTTCAGTGTGTTGTTCTGGCCAACATACTCTCCACTTCCCTGGATTATTTAAT
The DNA here is from genome assembly GCF_023864345.2 of Schistocerca serialis cubense. Classification (NCBI taxonomy): domain Eukaryota; kingdom Metazoa; phylum Arthropoda; class Insecta; order Orthoptera; family Acrididae; genus Schistocerca; species Schistocerca serialis. The sequence continues at coordinate 47,127,244 of NC_064646.1, read as the reverse complement.
CTTTGAAGATACAGTACACCTTTATGTATTTTATATGAAGCCCTTATGTTAGTTGCGTCCGGATCGTCAAACTTGACCTTTACCGACTTGAGTGCATCATCATCACGTTGATATCTTCGCATATTCCGACATATTTCCCTAATTTTTTCTCTTCCTTCCGCTTTTTTGAAGTAGTTCACCTCAAAAACATCTTCCCTATTCTTTACACTTTCTAGTGTCTCACATCCTTCCGGTAATCTCGACAAAGCATCCGGTACTGCATGTTCTTTCCCTTTAACATACTTGATCTCTATATCAAATTGTTGTAAAAACAGCGCCCATCTGGTCAACCTGTTATGTAACAATCTGCAGTCCTTCAAAAATATTAAAGCTTTGTGGTCTGTATGGACCACAGTCTTATGTCCCCATAAGAAAATTTGAAATTTCCTAAAACCCCATACTATAGCTAAAGCCTCCTTCTCTGAAACCGTATAGTTTCTTTCGTACTTAGACATGGTTCTACTCGTAAATGCTATTTGTCTATGAGTTTTTTCCCCATCTATCATTACCTCCTGAAATATGGATACTCCCAATCCATAATCTGAACTATCTGTTGCCATGTGGAATGGTTCACACAGGTCAGGGTGCCATAACTTTATGTTTTTAGCCAAATTGTCTTTTAGCCGGTTGAATGCTGTTTCACATTCCTCTGTCCATATATACACACTGTTCTTCTTAAGTAGGTTGTTCAGATGTGGGCTATTGAACACCTGATCATCCACATACTTACGATAAAAGGAACAAAGTCCTATAAATGACTTTAGTTGTTTTTTATTCTTGGGTGCCGGACAATTTCTTATTGCTTTGACTTTATCGGGATCCTTTTCAATTCCCTCTGGTGTTACTATGTGACCTAAAAACTTTATTTCTTTCTTCACAAACTCGCATTTTTTCAGGTTCAAGGTCATTCCTCCTTTAATTAAAGCTTTGAACACCCTGTCGCATAACTCCATGTGCTCTTCCCATGTCCTTGTAGCAATTAACAGATCATCTACATAAACCGTGATTAGCGAACTAAGTTCACTCCCTAAAATTTTGTCTAAAGCCGGAATGAACACTGAAACGGAAGTATTTAGGCCAAATGGTACCACTGTGAAATGGTAGCATTTGCCATTGAATAAAAATGCCGTGTACTTCCTAGACTCCTCACTTAATGGGATTTGCCAGTACCCTGCAGTTAGGTCTAAACTAGTCATGTACTTTACACCATTAAACTTCTGCAATAAATTATCTATGTTCTCTGGACGATCCAACTCCCTCTTCACTACTTTATTCAGAGTACGAGCATCTATCACTATTCGTACACTTCCATCCTTCTTACCTACTATCACCAATTGGTTATTATACGGGCTAGAACTCCGTTCAATGACACCACATGAAACCATTTTATATATTTCTTTTTGAACTGCTTCTTTCTTAGACAAGGGTACATTATATGGTGGTTTAAAGAAAGGTTCATGCTCCTCTACCTCTATGCAGTACTCATAATTTATCACTCGTCCCGGTTTGTCCGAAAATACCTCCTGATTTTCTTTCAGAATTTGCCATAGATCCTCCCTTTGGGCATCAGATAGTCCTTCCGTTTTATCCACTACATTTCGAAGGAGTGTCTCCTTATTTCCATCTTCAACTATCTGCCTCACCAGAAACCAATCGAATTTTTGACCTATTCCTGAATCATGATCATCTCTAAATTCTACCCATCTCAGCTGGTTCTCTTTTATTACTCTAGATGATTCAAATGGTATTTCTAATACCGCACTATCATCTTTACAAACCATTATCCCTTTGTCACAATCTATAATTACTTTCTGTTTTATTAACCAGTCAATGCCTAAAATGATCTCGGCACTGAGCTCTGGAACTACTAAAAATGCATTCGAAAATAGCTCGTTTTTTATCTTAAATTCCATCATTACTTGATGTTTAACAGGTTTACTACATTTCCCTGTCGCCCCTATCACTTTAACACCTGTTACTGGCATCATGACTACTCCTCGTTGCTCTTTGATCATCTCAAAAAATGCGTGCGAAATAGCACTTATTTGAGCACCCGTATCCCACAATACTTATAAATCGTACCCACATACATTAATGGGTAGGATTGTTTGCATCCTATTGTCCTCTTTCATACTTTCTTTATCTTCCCATAATAAATCCTTTTCCACCGCCAAGTCTTGCCATATTATTTTTCCGGCTTTTATACTGACCATTCCATCTGGAGGTTTCTTTCTCCTTTTCATCCTAAATTCTTTCACCACTTTTTCCAATAGTCCTTCGTCTAGGCTCTTTAATGCCATCTCGTTCTCATTCGAATCTGTCATGCCTGAACTCTCGGTCGCGGGATCGGAAACTTCCTCTACTTCTTTTTCTCCCTGGATGCTTTCTGATGATTCTGACGATAATTCCTCCTCCTTAGAAATATGACCTTCTTCGGATTCAAATAATTCTCGCAAATTATAATCCATTTCTCTACTTTCCCTTTGTTGGATAGTGCATTCGTCACTCTTACTTTCATTATTTTCCCCTACTAATGGAATTCCAGTCTCACTCAACTCATTTGCTTCAGTACTACAGGGATCACAACACTCTTTCTCTTGGTTAGATACACTTTCTCTAATTTCTTTAAAAGAATCTTCATCACAGTCATGTACTCTTGCTGTCACTAGGTACACATCATAATCGGTATGGCTCTCTAACACTGTCATATTCGGGTCCAAATTAATCACTTGAGTGGAAGATCTTTCTAATTGTGCTGGCTGGCTTTTGAGCTGATGTACATATTCTGCATACGAGGTAATTTCTGAATCGGCATGCGTCTCTGCACTATGCCCCTTTTTCTTATCCACCCTTTCCTCTTTAATTACTTCTCGATGCGATTCGTCGACTATTCGTACGAACCTTTTACCATAAGTCACATCACTCCTACCTTGCCCCTGCCTCTCTGCACAGTTGCCATCCCTACCGACAAACAACGCCTTCTCTGACTCTTCCTTCATCAATTCGTCACTCTGACCTCGAATTGTACTTATTTCATTCACGTGAGCCTTCACATCCGACCGATATTCTTTTCCTACTTCATTTCCCTTAATAATTCCTCTCTGCTCTCTCTCCTCTGTTTGTATCCCTGCATCATACTTCGCAAAGTTTCGTTTATATAACTGCTCTTCAGGCGAACGACGCACTATCCTACTATAGTACTGACTACTCCGATCTTCCCTATATTTGGGCCATTTCTTTCCTTCCGCGCGCGTCAGGCCCTTGACCTGCGCGGTATTTAGTTTTCCTGGTTTTGATAATGCATCCCGTTTCCCTGATAGTGTCCTCTCCCTCGCTGAGAGTTACCTCCTCGACCTCTTCCTCTCATCATGTTAATTTGCGGTTCATTCCTACCACCTTTTACTATTCCATTCTGATTTCTGAAACCTCGAAACTCTCTAGTTTCACGCCACCTATCTTCATTCTCGATTTTTTCTAAAAATTCATCGAATGTTCGATGAGTCCCTCCTACATACCGCTTTGAATCGTCAGGTAGCTTTTTCCACAACTCCCACACTATCTCCGATTCTGATCTACGATCTTTAAGATACTCCAAACGCTTGAACCATCCTTCACAGTATTCTTTCATGAGCCCACGCCCATGTTCTGGCATTCTGGCGACAACGAATTCTCTCCACAACCTATCTCTCTGTTGTGTGCTCCAGAATTCCTCAAGGAACTTTTCTTTGAAGTCTGTAAACTTCAAATTGTCGATATCCAAATTCAATCCCCAACGTTTAGCATGACCTGCTAAAGCGTCTATTACTAAATTAATTTTTTCTTTATCCGACATGTCTGTTGGTAAGACACGTTCACAATTCTTTATAAAATCCATTGGATGCCATCCACCTTGTTTCTTTTGAGGATTGTATTTTTCCTCCCTACTCAGTATTTCCGATTTTTGCATTACCAATGGGATACCACTACAATTAAGAAACGTCTGATTCTGAACTTGCTGACTTAACAATTTTATCTCATTACGCAGTGTATTTTCCTGCTCCTGCACACATGTATCAAAACTCAACATGGTATTGCGCAGTGTTTCAATATCAGCTGCCGTTTCTTTAACAATCTCTTTCTTTACAACTGGTACTATCACCTGTAATTTACTTTCAATTATCGGTTCTAATTTTTCACTAACCAAAGGTTCCACTGATTTCTCTATTCTCTGAATTTCGGTATGAAATCTTTTCTCTATTTCTGTGACTTTTCTCTGAACATTTGTTATTTCAGCCCTAATGCTATTTACTGATTTGTTTACTTCTGTGATACGCTGGCTTTGCGTATTCAAAATATCTAAATTGGCTTTTGTTTTACCAGATAGGTTTTCATCCAATTGGGATATATGACTAGCCATTTCTGCTTTCAAACTAGCATTCCCTTCTCGAATTTGCGCCATCATCCTATTTAACAAACTTGTTAATTCCGTATCCTCTCCCTTGTGACTTGCATCCACAGATACATTGGGTTCACTTTTCACTACCTTTGGTTTCACTTCCTGTTCCTCCTGTCTTATGGGTGTGGATTCATCTATAAGATTTTCCAACCCTACAATAGTATCTATGGTCCCTAATTCTGGGTCTGACCTTGTAATGTGTTCGTCTTGCTTGTTACTATTCGACTCCATCTTATGCTGCTGTATTTCGTGCCTAATAGAAATGTTTATTAAACCAAATATTACTTGTTTAACTCCTACTATTGGACTTTCTTTTGCTGCTTTGCAGGTTGTCGTCTTGAACTTACCAATTGTGGTATATTTGTCGACAACAGAATTTTAAATTTAAAATTTTCTTGAAGCTACAAGTTTATATAAAACACTTTTATTGCAGCCATTATTCTACAAACTTGGCAGGTCCTGTCACGGTCGCCACATGCGACCGAACCGCCGAATCTTTCCATCAGTAAATGGGGTATGTTCTCAACTGACTCAGTTGTTTTAACCCCTCCACTGACGGAATGACCCGCTTCCTACTTCTGTATGTATAAAGCCAATACGGACTTGTAGCTGTCACGCCTTTGCGCTTACTGCTACGTATTTTAACCGTAAATAGCTCAGCCCTAATGGTAAGAGGTAGTAGTGAATTCACGTTATTAATCTTTGAAGACAGCACAGCTGCCACAAGCTCAGCTCACTTTTACTCCACTCCTACCCTCGCCATTGCACCACATTAACTAGGTGCTACATGGACCTTGCTAAATTCACTTGCGTATACAATTTTGACCGTTACTCGCCAGTATTTACCTAATGATTAGTACACTCCTAACCGGACTATTTCCCAAAGAGCTGTGATGATTGAACGGGTTCGATCCACGGCCTACAGTGCCCTACAGTTCACACGGTAACACTGCCTACCTGACCCACTTAACTTGGTAGTGAGCTTATGTATCCAATCACCACTGCTAGCAGCAGTGGGTAATCCTATCAGCACGACGAGAGCAGCAGACTTACCGTCGAATCCTCCTGAAAATACTTATAACTACGGTCGCCAGCTCTGAAGGAGCAAAAGAATAAATCAATTTTTTGGCTCGTTTCAAAGTGAAATGGCTTGAGTTGAATTTAAACTTAATTCTGAATATTACTATTTCTGATCATTCTAGGTGATTCTACAAAGCAAATACTCTCTCAATTTCTGTGAGTTGGTTTGGTAATTACCACCAAGACAACTTATGCAACTTAGGTTAACAAAATTCTATCCTTCAACTTATTTAATGATTTTGGATATTAAGTTAAGTGCCTTTACTTGAAAGGTTACTCAGAAAAATTTAAGTAACTATAAATAGGCGACTCATTCTGGTGTGACCATTGCTCTTTTCAACATTCTTATACGCAAAAGTATTCTACAACCAAAAGAATTGTAAATGAAAGAGGCGATGGTGGCCTCAGTCTGATTTCACTACACTATGTTTCAGGTTACTACACTTTACACCGAGCGAGGTGGCGCAGTGGTTAGACACTGGACTCGCATTCGGGAGGACGACGGTTCAATCCCGCGTCCGGCCATCCTGACTTAGGTTTTCCGTGATTTCCCTAAATCACTCCAGGCAAATGCCGGGATGGTTCCTCTGAAAGGGCACGGCCGACTTCCTTCCCCATCCTTCCCTAATCCGATGAGACCGATGACCACGCTGTCTGGTCTCCTTCCCCAAAAACAACCAACCAACCAACACTTTACAATGAACAACATGCGTCGTAATTTTACTCATTACTATATTCTGTCCTCAGCACTTGCATAAAAGAAAACTGGTATTCTCCTTTTACATGTATACAAAGTTCGACTTAACAATTGCAAGCAGTCTTGCCTTGGGTAGACGTGTCGGTGCTGGTGGTGAGATGCATGTGGCTAACGCAGCTCTTCACGCCTCATGCCCTTAATGGCAGCTGGAACTACGAGCTGTAGCTGGCGTATAAGCTACTGCACGTCCGCCATAAAATCTGGGCGCAGGAACTCTTACAATCAGCCCCAGTGGCATAGAGACGGCTTCGACAACCATTCGTCGCGTTCCACTCCACAAACGGCGACGATGTTCGCCTCTTCGCTGTTGCACAATCACTTTTGCGTGAGCACAGTTACGCACATCCCATCACGTCAACACTCCCCAGGCCTTTCCCTTGTTCAGTCCCTGTGTCTCCAGCTACCTCTAGCTATGCTCGTATCACCAAGAGTGGGGGCGTTCCCCTACCACCTTTTCACCGAAATCATTTAGTATTTAAGAATATTTATATTTATTACCCTGGAGTTCATACCAGTCATAATAATTTACTACTAGCGCTTTATAACATTAAATCATACAGTAATAACTTATAATTACCAAGAAAAAGAATACATTTGACTCCGAGAGCTTAGTGCATTGTCTGACAGGCAGCGCTAATTCCCAGTTTCGCCAATAGATGGCATCAGGGTGCACTCCCTGACAGTCTCACACCAGCGCGCCCGTTTCCGACGCGCGGGCTCCAAATTACTGTCAGCCCACCATCATTTCAGTTCCGTTACAGGCGCTGTTACAGTTTCCTCGCCAGAGCATTACCAGCGTTTTGAATAACTTTCCACGCGCCACAACACAGCACCGGTGATTCCAGCATGCGGGGAGCCGGCACATTTCTGTCGGCCTGTGTGCCGATTCTTGAACCGGCAGTTTCCAGGAAAGTGCATTATCAGTGGTGATCCTGTACCGTGGCATACTCGATCCCCTGATTCTGGTTTCTTTTCCTGAGGATAAACGTGCAACCTTGTTTACAAAACCCTGTTGAATCTGGAGAGGATCTGGTTGCCTGGATGGCAGCAGCAGCAGCAGTGGGTATTAAGGACACTCCTGCAGCCTTTGACCGTGTTAGAGAGAACATGACACACTGGTGTAATCTCTATTTACAAGTCAATGGAGGCATTTTTTATCCTCTACTGCAGCTAAAGTAATTGTATTCTGTTAATGTTCTTGTCTAACAGAAAAATAAAATTCGTTTGTGCTACTTTCTGTCCACAGAGGAAAATACATTAGAAAAAGCGCTTTCACTGTCCCATGCAACCTCCTAGAGCTGGTCAGTTTAATTAATTTTCATCCAGAGGGAACACCCTTTACCGGTTTAAAAAATCCTAATAGCTAATTATGACGTTAGAGAAAAATATTTGTTCCGGTGTCCCGTGCAACCACCCAGAGTTTGTCGGCGTAAATAATTTGAATTTAAATTGACTGAACTTTGAAGTGAACACAGTCATCCATTGACAATATATAGGTCGTATAAGGACACTTGCATTGGGTCTATACCGTCTTGGCAAATATTACACTACTGGCCATTAGAATTGCTACACCAAGAAGAAATGCAGATGATAAACGGGTATTAATTGCACAAATATATTATACTAGAACTGACATGTGATTACATTTTCACGCAATTTGGGTGCATAGATCCTGAGAAATCAGTACCCAGAACAACCATCTTTGGCCGTAATAACGGCCTTGACACAACTGGGCATTGAGTCAAACAGAGCTTGGATGGCGTGCTACCCATGCAGCTTCAACACGATACCACAGTTCATCAAGAGTAGTGACTGGCGTATTGTGACGAGCTAGTTGCTCGGCCATCATTGACCAGACGTTTTCAATTGGTGAGAGATCTGGAGAATGTGCTGGCCAGGCCAGCAGTCGAACATTTTCTGTATCCAGAAAGGCCCATAGAGGACCTACAACATGTGCTCGTGCATTATCCTGTTGAAATGTAGGGTTTCGCAGGGACGGAATGAAGGGTAGAGCCACGGGTCGTAACACGTCTGAAATGTAGGGTCCATTGTTCAAAGTGCCGTCAATGCGAACAAGAGGTGACCGAGACGTGTAACCAATGGCACCCCATACCATGACGCCGCGTGATACGCCAATATGGCGATGACGAATACACGCTTCCAATATGCCTTCACCGCGGTATCGCCAAACACGGATGCGACCATCATGATGTTGTAAACAGAACCTGGATTCATCCGAAAAAATGACGTTTTACCATTCGTGCACCCAGGTTCTTCGTGGAGTACACCATCGCAGGCGCTCCTGTCTGTGATGCAGCGTCAAGAGTAACTGCAGCCATGGTCTGCGAGCTGATAGTCCATGCTGCTGCATACGTCGTCGAACTGTTCGTTCAGATGGTTGTTGTCTTGCAAACGTCCCCATCTGTTGACTCAGGGATCGAGACATGGCTGCACGATCCGTTACAGCCATGCGGATAAGATGCGTGTCATCTCGACTGCTAGTGATACGAGGCCTTTGGGATCCAGCACGGCGTTCCGTATTTCCCCCTGAACCCACCGATTTCATATTCTGCTAACAGCCATTGGATCTCGACCAACGCGAGCAGCAATGTCGCGATACGATAAACCGCAATCGCGATAGGCTACAATCCGACCTTTATCGAAGTCGGAAACATGATGGTATGCATTTCTATTCCTTACACGAGGCATCACAACAATGTTTCACCAGGCAACGCCGGTCAACTGCTGGTTGTGTATGAGAAAGCGGTTGGAAACTTTCCTCATGTCGGCACGTTGTAGGTGTCGCCACCGGCGCCAACCTTGTGTGAATGCTCTGAAAAGCTAAACATTTGCATATCACAGCATCTTCTTCCTGTCGGTTAAATTTCGCGTCTGTAGCACGTCATATTCGTGGTGTAGCAATTTTAATGGCCAGTAGTGTACTATCGGCATATTGTTCTATCTTATTTTGAATTAAAATTGAAACTGGCTTAGATAACGTGGTAGAACACGATATGGTGCAAATCTGAGAGAAAACCATCGTTTGCGGAACAGCTTTGGTGTCGGAGAACTCAATAACATCTCGTACAAGTTACTGAGAGGAACCTTTTCGTATTGTTGGGGAAACTCTTATTCAGATGGCAGCTGTGTTGACACAACGTCTTGGCACTGCAAAACAGTGACACACACACACACACACGCACACACACACACACACACACACACACATACACACAAACTCTTACACAGAGACAGAAAGGGACAGACAAATGCTTTCGCGGACAGAGAAACAATCAGAGCGGGCGAGGCCAGACGTCGGAAGTCGGCAGTAATGACCGGCCGTTGACAGAGGGCTTTCCCACGGCGGCCGCACGTGTGGGCGCCCACGTGGAGGGTCCGCCGGTGCGAGGAGGTTGGCTAACCTGAGCAAACACGGCATTTGTCAGCCGCGCCGCGCCATCCGTCAGGACGGCCGGCTCGAGTAACCGCAGCGCGGGCGGGCAGGAAGCGTTAATGGTTCCTCCCGCACCGCCACACCGGCGCGGACACGCTGAGTTATCTCGCGAAATCACCTCTGTGGACCGGGCAGAACAACGGATTCTACTCTTTGTTCGCAAATCAGTAATGATTCGGAGTTAAGGACTCTGACCGTAGAATCTCTTAGTCACTGGGATTACTTAAGAATACTTGAAAACTGTTAGAGTAATGTCGCCTCCTATAGGTCTTAAGTTGGTGCATAAGTTTTGTTTTGCATGCTCATATTCCGGTTGCTATGGGTTTATTTAATGATAGTCATTTTTATTGGTAGTTGACTAGATGGTTCAAATGGCTCTGAGCACTAAGGGACTTAACATCTGAGGTCATCAGTCCCCTAGAACTTAGAGCTACTTAAACCTAACTAACCTAAGGACAACACACACATCCATGCCCGCGGCAGGATTCGAACCTGTGACCGTAGCAGCAGCGCGGTTCCAGACTGAAGCGACTAGAACCGACCGGCCACAGCGGCCGGCTAAAAACGGAACGCAAGAGGCATAACGTGTGGTACCTGTGTAGAACAACCGGCAGTCACGTACGTCCGGAGATCCCTTCATTACCCGTCGCTGTTGCAAAGTGATATTACGCCACGACACATACACAACTGCTTCCTGTTTTCAAGCTTGATCTGTGTTCAGTGTTTTTTACGGGCTATACAATGGACTAGCTTACCACTAAATCTGAGTGGGGTGCGGTGGGCCGTTTTCCTTGTCAGAACGGACAACGTTTATCCATTGAAATTGTAAAAAGAACTTGGAAAGTTCACAAAAAGGACAAAAAACGGAAATAATTTGCTGAATTACGAGATAGAAAGCAACAATGTGAGTTTTTCAAACACTCGTCCGCGCAGAATATCTGTTACAATATCAACGCAAATACCGATGTATATCCTGCTCTTTTCGTTAAGAAAAATTAAATGTGTATTCACGTACGAGTATATAACATTTTCCTGCAGTTACTGCAAAAACCTCATTCCTTTTGCACCACTAGCGTCGTAATGCAAATCAAGTGCGCCAATGCCGTGTTCAAATTCAATGCGTTTCTAGTACGATTATCTTTGACTCTAGTATAAACATCGGTCTGTGGAACTCTCATAGGTTACGAATGTCTATGGAGAGAGCATTCAGATGTGCAAAACACAGTCTCTGTAGTAAAAATAAACTACCTACAAAATTACGTGACTATGATGCAGCGTAAGATCGGCCAGTAAGCGCACTACAGATGTTGAATATCATTACATCGCCGGCACATACAGTTCCCGTTCTGAAGTGTCGTGTATTTTGTACACTCGGTTTATAGGCATTTCAACAATTAGCATTCTATATCTGAAAAGAACTGTGTCTATAGTTTCGACGACATAAATCCAAGGATAATGCTCTTTTTTGTGGCAAAATTCACAGCTGAGAAGACACATCTTTTTTTTTTCGGAAAAAGATAGCCAGCACTAATTTTTAGGTTTTATGCTGCACTTTATCGTATTCCTGAACCTCTGATTTAATCATTTATGATGCGGTGGTGTTACGAAACGACTCCCTAGTACCCGAAAATAGAAAAAAATTCCGAAAAAATTCGATTTTGGTGGTATTACATGCAGCACATTACGGCTTTAAAATATTTTTCACGGACGAAAATTTCCTTCTTTAATTTGTGGTACAGCCCTTTTAATCTTCGTTCTACCTTAAGGAATCTAAAATATTGATCGAAAATAATAATTCATAATGATAGAAGAACCCTGGAGATACTAGAAGGTATCACATAGATTATATAATGGTAAGACAGAGATTTAGGAACCAGGTTTTAAATTGTAAGGCATTTCCAGGGGCAGATGTGGACTCTGACCACAATCTATTGGTTATGACCTGTAGACTAAAACTGAAGAAACTGCAAAAAGGTGCGAATTTAAGGAGATGGGACCTGGACAAACTGACTAAACCAGAGGTTGTAGAGGGTTACAGGGAGAGCATAAGGAAACAATTGACAGGAATGGGGGAAATAAATACTGTAGAAGAAGAATGGGTAGCTCTGAGGGATGAAGTAGTGAAGGCAGCAATGAAGTAGGTAAAAAGACGAGGGCGGGTAGAAATCCTTGGGTAACAGAAGAAATATTGAATTAAATTGATGAAAGGAGAAAATATAAAAATGCAGTAAATGAAGCAGGCAAAAAGGAATACAAACGTCTCAAAAATGAGATCGACAGGAAGTGCAAAACTGCTAAGCAGGGATAGCTAGAGGACAAATGTAAGGATGTAGAGGCTTATCTCACTAGGTGTAAGATAGATACTGCCTACAGGAAAATTAAAGAGACCTTTGGAGAAAAGAGAACCACTTGTATGAATATCAAGAGCTCAGATGGAAACCCAGTTCTAAGCAAAGAAGGGAAAGCAGAAAGGTGGAGGGAGTATATAGAGGGTCTATACAAGGGCGATGTACTTGAGGACAATATTATGGAAATGGAAGAGGATATAGATGAAGATGAAATGGGAGATACGATACTGCGTGAAGAGTTTGACAGAGCACTGAAAGATCTGAGTCGAAACAAGGCCCCCGGAGTAGACAACATTCCATTAGAACTACTGACGGCCTTGGGAGAGCCAGTCATGACAAAACTCTACCATCTGGTGAGCAAGATGTATGAGGCAGGCGAAATACCCTCAGACTTCAAGAAGAATATGATAATTCCAATCCCAAAGAAAGCATGTGTTGACAGATGTGAAAATTACCGAACTATCAGTTTAATAAGTCACAGCTGCAAAATACTAACGCGAAATCTTTATAGACGAATGGAAAAACTGGTGGAAGTCGACCTCGGTGAAGATCAGTTTGGATTCCGTAGAAATGTTGGAACACGTGAGTCAATACTGACCTTACGCCTTATCTTAGAAGAAAGATCAAGGAAAGGCAAACCTAGGGTTTCTAGCGATTGTAGGCTTAGAGAAAGCTTTTGACAATGTTGACTTGAATACAGTCTTTCAAATTCTGAAGGTGGCAGGGGTAAAATACAGGGAGCGAAAGGCTATTTACAATTTGTACAGAAACCAAATGGCAGTTATAAGAGTCGAGAGCATGAAAGGGAAGCAGTGGTTGGGAAGGGAGTGAGACAGGGTTGTAGCCTCTCCCCGATGTTATTCAATATGTATATTGAGCAAGCAGTAAAGGAAACAAAAGAAGAATTCGGAGTAGGTATTAAAATCCATGGAGAAGAAATAAAAACTTTGAGGTTCGCCGATGACATTGTAATTCTGTCAGAGACGGCAAAGGACTTGGAAGAGCAGTTGAACGGAATGGACAGTGTCTTGAAAGGAGGATATATGATTAACATCAACAAAAACAAAACGAGGATAATGGAATGTAGTCGAATTAAATCAGGTGTTGCTGAGGGAATTAGATTAGGAAATGAGAAACTTAAAGTAGTAAATGAGTTTTGCTATTTGGGGAGAAAAATAACTGATGATGGTCGAAGTAGAGAGGATATAAAATGTGGACTGGCAATGGCAAGGAAAGCGTTTCTGAAGAAGAGGAATTTGTTAACATCGAGTATAGATTTAAGTGTCAGGAAGTCGTTTCTGAAAGTATTTGCATGGAGTGCAGCCATATATGGATGTGAAACATGGACGATAAATAGTTTGGACAGGAAGAGAATAGAAGCTTTCGAAATGTGGTGCTACAGAAGAATGCTGAAGATTAGATGGGTAGATCACATAACTAATGAGGAGGTATTGAATAGAACTGGGGAGAAGAGGAGCTTGTGGCACAACTTGACTAGAAGAAGGGACCGGTTGGTAGGTCATGTTCTGAGGCATCAAGGGATCACAAATTTAGCATTGGAGGGCAGCGTGGAGGGTAAAAATCGTATAGGGAGACCAAGAGATGAATACATTAAGCAGATTCAGAAGGATGTAGGTTGCAGTAGGTACTGGGAGATGAAGAAGCTTGCACAGTATAGAGTAGCATGGAGAGCTGCATCAAACCAGTCGCAGGACTGAAGACCACAACTACAACAACAACAACAATGATAGATGTGTACTAATACAGATTCCGGGCAAAAAATTATCACACTTGAAAAGTAGTCGTCGATTTTAATTCTATGACGGCGTATGCCAAGGGGGGGATATCAGATGTACTGATAATGCTTTCAACATCGGCCGCCAACTGATAGTGTAGTGGTGTTCCTGGAGGAGATGCTAAACGGTGTTTGGTGCGTGCACAATGTTGTTACACCAGTTCTTTTGCCGTTCTTGCAACAGGAATGTGCTGTGTTGTTCCAACAGGCTAATGCTCGCCCACACGCTGGCCGTGAAACTCAACGTGGTCTGCGATATATAGAGCAACTTCCCTGGTCAACACGATCTTCAGACTTTTCTCCGATGGAGCACGTGTGGGACATAATGGGACGAAAAGTGACTCCTGCGACTCGTAAACGAACAACTCTTACAGGACTACGTGAACGGGTCGAGTTGGCGTGGAGTAACGTATCCCAGGACAGTATTCGCTATCTGTACGATCGGCTGGATGCACGAGTCAGCGCCTCCATTGCCGCTCGTGAAGGCTACATCACGTACCAATACGAGTGTTTCAGCACGGATCGATACCTGCTACCTCAGAACCACTTGCGCCATTTTGTCAATGGAGTGAGTGATTGATTATTTTGTAAAACTTTTTGTTTATTTATAGACGCAATCACATTCTTATGAACAGTCATAAGACAACGCATGAACCTGTGTTCAGTGTGTGCCGCCTTTAGAATCTGAAGATGGTCTTTGTATGGCCGAAACCGGTTATGACTGTACGATAACAATGTGATTGCGTCTATAAATAAACAAAAAAATTTTTACAACCACTTGCGCTATTGGTCTGTAAACGTCATCATTTCATGTAGTCCATATGCACTGTTACAACAATAAATCTTGAGTAAGTTGGAGACCTCTAAAAGGGTGTATTGATTTTTTTCCCGGCAGTGTATTCCAGTTTCCTGTTGTAGCTAGTAACCACTTCCAAATAATTGTAATACCTTAGAGATCTGCATAATCTTTAGGAAAAGAGTCTTGTTGCAATATATAAATCTTATCTGCAGATTACAATCGCTCGAAATGTGTACACAATCAACGAATATACTGACAGCACACTACCACATTTACTTATCCATCGGTCACCGTCGCTGTAGACCATTCGCTGCGTTAACAGCTCCGCAGCATTCTGTCGTCGGTGTTTCATCCCAATGATTACATTCGTATCTACATCTACATCTACATTTACACTCCGCAAGCCACCCAACGGTGTGTGGCGGAGGGCACTTTACGTGCCACTGTCATTACCTCCCTTTCCTGTTCCAGTCGCGTATGGTTCGCGGGAAGAACGACTGTCTGAAAGCCTCCGTGCGCGCTCGAATCTCTCTAATTTTACATTCGTGATGTCCTCGGGAGGTATAAGTAGGGGGAAGCAATATATTCGATACCTCATCCAGAGCCGCACCCTCTCGAAACCTGGACAGCAGGCTACACCGCGATGCAGAGCGCCTCTCTTGCAGAGTCTGCCACTTGAGTTTGCTAAACATCTCCGTAACGCTATCACGGTTACCAAATAACCCTGTGACGAAATGAGCCGCTCTTCTTTGGATCTCCTTTATCTCCTCTGTCAACCCGACCTGGTACGGAATCCCACAATGATGAGCAATACTTCAAATCGTTCCGCACGCATACTCCCAGATATTTTACAGAAGTAACTGCTACCAGTGTTTGTTCCGCTATCATATAATCATACAATAAAGGATTCTTCTTTCTATGTATTCGCAATACATTACATTTGTCTATGTTAAGGGTCAGTTGCCACTCCCTGCACCAACTGCCTATCTGCTGCAGATCTTACTGCAGTTCGCTGCAATTTTCTAATGCTGAAACTCCTCTGTATACTATAGCATCATCCGCGAAAAGCCGCATGGAACTTCCGACACTATCTACTAGGTCATTTATACATATTGCGAAAAGCAATAGTCCCATAACACTCCCCTGTGGCACGCCAGAGGTTACTTTAACGTCTGTAGACGTCTCTCCATTGAGAACAACATGCTGTGTTCTGTTTGCTAAAAACTCTTCAATCCAGCCACACAGCTGGTCAGATATTTCGTAGGCTCTTACTTTGTTTATCAGGCGACAGTGCGGAACTGTATCGAACACCTTCCGGAAGTCAAGGAAAATGGCATCTATCTGGGAGACTGTGTCTAGTATTTTCTGGGTCTCATGAACAAATAAAGCGAGTTGGGTCTCACACGATCGCTGTTTCCAGAATCCATGTTGATTCCTACAGAGTAGATTCTGGGTTTCCAGAAACGACATGATACGCAAGCAAGAAACATGTTCTAAAATTCTACAACAGATCGACGTCAGAGATATAGGTCTACAGTTTTGCGCATCTGCTCGACGACCCTTCTTGAAGACTGGGACTACCTGTGCTCTTTTCCAATCATTTGGAACCTTCCGTTCCTCTAGAGACTTGCGGTACACGGCTGTTAGAAGGGGGCAAGTTCTTTCGCGTACTCTGTGTAGAATCCAATTGGTATCCCGTCAGGTCCAGTGGACTTTCCTCTGTTGAGTGATTTCAGTTGTTTTTCTATCCCGTGGACACTTATTTCCATGTCAGCCATTTCTTCGTTTGTGCGAGGATTTAGAGAAGGAACTACAGTGCGGTCTTCCTCTGTGAAACAGCTTTGGAAAAAGGTATTTAGTATTTCAGCTTTACGCGTGTCATCCTCTGTTTCAATGCCATCATCATCCCGTAGTGTCTGGATATGCTGTTTCGAGCCACTTACTGATTTAACGTAAGACCAGAACTTCCTAGGATTTTCTGTCAAGTCGGTACATAGAATTTTATTTTCGAACTCACTGAACGCTTCACGCATAGCCCACCTTACGCTAACTTTGACATCGTTTAGCTTCTGTTTGTCTGAGAGGTTTTGGCTGCGTTTAAACTTGCAGTAAAGCTCTCTTTGCTTTCGCAGTAGTTTCCTAACTTTGTTGTTGAACCACTGTGGGTTTTTCCCGTCCCTCACAGTTTTACTCGGCACGTACGTGTGTAAAACGCATTTTACGATTGCCTTGAACTTTTTCCATAAACACTCAACATTGTCAGTGTCGGAACAGATATTTTAGTTTTGATCTGTTAGGTAGTCTGAAGTCTGCCTTCTATTACTCTTGCTAAACGGATAAACCTTCCTCTCTTTTTTTATATTCCTATTTACTTCCATATTCAGGGATGCTGCAACGGCCTCATGATCACTGATTCCCTGTTCTGCGCTTACGGAGTCGAAAAGTTCGGGTCTGTATGTTATCAGTAGGTCTAAGATGTTATCTCCACGAGTCGGTTCTCTGTTTAGTTGCCCGAGGCAATTTTCCGATAGTGCACTCAGTATAATGTCACTCGATGCTTTGTCCCTACCACCCGTCCTAAACATCTGAGTGTCCCAGTCTATATCTGGTAAACTGAAATCTCCACCTAAGACTATAACATGCTGAGGAAATTTATGTGAAATGTATTCCAGATTTTCTCTCAGTTGTTCTGCCACTAATGCTGCTGAGTCGGGAGGTCGGTAAAAGGAGCCAATTATTAACCTAACTCGGTTGTTGAGTGTAACCTGCACCCATAACAATTCACAGGAACTATCTACTTCTACTTCATTACAGGATAAACTACTACTAACAGCAACAAACACGCCACCTCCGAATGCATGCAATCTATCCTTTCTAAACACCGTCTGTGCCTTTGTAAAAATTTCGGCAGAATTTATCTCTGGCTTGAGCCAGCTTTCCGTACCTATAACGATTTCAGCTTCTGTGCTTTCTATCAGCGCTTGAAGTTCCGGTACTTTACCAATGCAGCTTCGACAGTTTACAATTACAATACCGATACCGTAGCTCCAGCATATTTCTTTACATCGACTCCCCACCTATTTCTTGCCCTATGCACGGATCTGTTTGTTGCGATGTAGGCAATGAGCGTTTGCTTAGGAAGTCGGGTCTCTCGCATACGAGTTGCGTTACTTGCCTACTGGAGTCGTCCGTTCTTTTGAAATTATAAAAACTTCGGGCTGGCTCATGATGCTGTAATTTCATTATTCTTTCTTACTCCCCAAGTATCTCCGTCTCTCGCCGAGTCCAAATTTTCTCGTAGCCTTCCTTTCAAATGTTAGAAGCTTTTCTGTCTTGGTGGACTGCATAATTTGTGTCCAGCGTATAACGACATCGTAGGTTTTCATTTTCGAAAAATGTGATATGGCGCTAGATATTCCCATACTACCCAATTTGTCTAGCGTTTGACTCGAAAATACAATGTGTCCCAGGAAGAATGGTCAATATTGTGGGTATGACGGGAACACCAATCGAAGAAAGAACGTCTGTAAGTACGAACTCTAAAATACATACCTTAAGAGCTACGAACATTTCTTCATCTTCGATAATTGAATCGAGTCTCGCCTATTACAAGGTCTTTGCTTTCCATATTTTCGCAGGAAGTAGTATGGACAACAACAAGAAAACTGGCTAGTAAATATGGGTTGTAAAATACATACATTAAGAGGTATGAACATTTGTTCGGTAGGACAGATGTGTATCACAGTAGCGAAGGTGGAATGCCTATAGGTCTTAAGGTAAACATTTTAGACTCCGCGACTACTGGACTTCTTTCCTTTGAAAGATCGTTGCCGTCATATTCCTGAATGTCTACATTCTTCCTGGGACATCTTTTTAAATGGCTATACAGTCACACAAATCAGCCCTATCGTATTAGCTATTCAGCACCCTTTGTCTCGATATACCTTTGTACCACTACGACCTTTGTGCTAGTTCTACCTTTGACGTATTTATATTTTAATCCGTAATAAAAAAGCGATCATGGTTAGTGGTTTAGGTGTCAGGAATCGGAATTTAAGTTATATTTGTACCATACCTACTGAAAAACTTATTTCACTGAATGTACGCCATATAAAATTACGAAAATGGTGGGACTAAGGTTCACCGGAAATGTCTCAGCAGAAATTCGCCATTGAACTTGGCATCTGTGGCGTATGTATTCTTACAATGTAATGAATAATTCTTGGAGAATTTCTTTTTATGGTAATTGGGCGCCTAATGTCCATAAATGAAAACCATCAAGGATTTAAATTTCGGCCCAGGAAGCGTGCACTGCATAAGGAATAACTAATAGATGGGTTCGTGATAAAGGCAATGTGCTGGTGGAGCGTGTTTTACTAAACTGGACATCTGCTGAACGCGGCTGAATCAGTACATTGTGTTGTTTATGAGATCAATAAGACAGTAGCAGGTTTCATCCAAATTCATCTGAGAAGCAGAAGAAAAAAATCAGACCTGCCCATAACACCTGAAATGTCGACACCAGGCAGGGAGCGATATCACAACAATTCAGCGTGTTTCAAAAAGAATGAGGTGATTTCGAAACGTAATATTTATTGATAAAAACATACCACAAACATGGGATGAATCGAAAAATACTCAAAAATCTTATAGTTTTAACTACGCCATTACGAATGCCCTACGTGTTAACCAGCAGCAGCACGAAGAACATGTGGACGATAGCTAAATTCCTCATAAACTTTACACAGTGTATCTCCTTTTGCGGAAGTTATGGCGGATGTTATTCTATTTTCCACTGCTTCTGTTTCATTAGGTAAAGGGGAGATGATCGTGCTGTGCTTCACGTATTCCCAGAAGAAAAATTGGCATGGGGTGGGGCACTGTCTCGGGGTCCTGTGCCCCCTATCTAGCGTTGAGTCAGAGTCTCATTGAGAAACTGACGCACGCTGTTGAGGCAGTGTGATGGAGCCCCAGCATGTTCGAAAATGAATTCATCGCATTCCTCCTCAAGCTATGGAAAAAAGCCAATTCTGCAGCATTTCAAGATAGCCCATGCCAGTCACTGTGTTTTCCTTAAAAAAGAAAATGGAAGGGACTGTTACCTTTGCACACGCGTCCTGTCTCTCAAATTGGTGATACCAAGGACCAATGTTTTTGGGTGAAGGCGGATGAATGCCAAAACCCCGACGAAATGACTGACTCTCTCTATGCAAACTGCAGCACACAAATCGCCTTCTGTTGAGCGGACGCCATCTTATTTCTGACTTACTGCAAACTGAGAAGGCGCATTGACTGACATCTGACGGCGATTTTTTTAAACTCTAGCCCACGCCATTCACACAACACACATTTCCTTGGCGGCACTCCCATGTTTCGCAATTACTAGCGTCCAAAGTCAGGTCATTCATTCTTTTTGAAACACCCAGTATAATGAGTACTTTACGAAATAACAACAGAAATGTTTGTGAATTCTGTAAGCACAGGCACACAGGCAGGATGTTGTTTGACTTGGAGCTACAATAGCTGCTGCCAACAACTAGTGAATACACTGCCTGTCAAGAAAAAGTGAAGCATCAAGACGACAAGGCCAGGTACTAACGTAACTTCGTACATTTACACACCATAGGCGTGCGCGTAAATGGTTGGAGCTGCAGTTCTCTGAGACAGGCTGAACTGCCACCAGAGGCTCCAGCGTTCTTCGTATTTAGTGTAATTACCAGGCCTGGTAAGGCGTGTAAGGGGGCGAACAGCGTCATACGGTGAGTGATGACTGTGGAGCCGGCCGCGGTGGTCTAGCGGTTCTAGGCGCTCAGTCAGGAACCGCGCGACTGCTACGGCCGCAGGTTCGAATCCTGCCTCGGGCATGGATGTGTGTGATGTCCTTAGGTTAGTTAGATTTAAGTAGTTCTAAGTTCTAGGGGACTTATGACCACAGATGTTGAGTCCCATAGTGCTCAGAGCCATTTGAACCATTTTTTTGACTGTGGAGGATACGGTGACGCTACGTACTCGTGGGCGTCATCAGGATCTGTTAGAGATAGAAAAAGGCCTCAGCGTGGTTCTCCATTTGGCCGGCTGGTGGTATCGTACAGTATCCAGATTTGTGGAGCACTCGCATGTGACAGTGGCTAGATGTCGGACTGCAGGCGAGCGTGGCGGTAGGCGTACTCGTTAATCTTCCGGTCGATCGCGAATGACCACCACAACGGAAGATCGCCGTATTTCTAGTACCTTCCGCCGCGGAAGTCGAACACGCGGCAGAACATATGGACGTGGTCAGCCCGTAGAGGGCTCCGCCTCCGCGGCGGCTATTCCGCGCAGCGAGGGCGCCACCGCTAAGCCACGTGCAGACAGCGGCCAATAGCCGCTCCGGTTTCGTATATAGGGACCCGCTCTGCCCTACTCCAGCCAGTCTGCTACTCGCTCTGGGTTACGTTTCTGTCTCGGCGGTACTGCGTTCTGGTCGTTGCTCGTTGTTGACATTTACCTGGCTCTGGTTCCGAGTGGATTTACTGTTGGTGTTTGGTGTTGTGGTTTCCAACAAGCCTCCGTTGTTAATCTCTTCCTTGTTGTGTCGGTCATAGTCGGTCGTGGTCGGTTGTTGTCAGTTGTTGTCGGCTGTCGTTGGTCTGCCGTCCGACTCGTCCTGTGTTTACCCGGTGGTGCGTGCCCCACCGCCGGCGGCTTCCCCGCCTGGCGGCTCCGATCCGCAGCCCAAGGCGTTCCCGCAGTTGGTTTTGGTTACTACAGTATTGTGTACCAGGCACATCGTAACCCCACCGAATCTGCGCCTGCTATCCGAGAGCAAGTAATCGAGACCCTGCAACATTCTGTGTCATCCGCTATCAGCAGCCAGAGCATGGAATTTCCGTCCGACGTGCATGCTGCCCTTAACACCACAGCACAAACGGCTGCGTTTGGAGTGGTACACCGCTGAAGAGTGGCATCGCACTGCGTTCAGCAATGAATCCCTGTTCTGCAGCAGCCTGGATGACACCGTCGCCGCTGGCCGGTGTGGCGGAGCGGTTCTGGGCGCTTCAGTCTGGAACTGGGCGACCGCTACGGTCGCAGGTTCGAATCCTGCCTTGGGCATGGATGTGTGTGATGTCCTTAGGTTAGTTAGGTTTAAGTAGTTCTAAGTTCTAGGGGACTGATGACCTCAGAAGTTAAGTCGCATAGTGCTCAGAGCCATTTGAACCATTTGACACCGTCACCGACCTAGGACAGGCCCCATTGTTCTAGAGAGACTCAGCGCTGTTACTCGTGGCGTCGTGATGTGGGGAGCCACACAGGGTATGGCTTCGGACACTGACTGAGGGAAGTCGACCAAGAATCTGAACAGACAGGATGGAAGCTGTAAGGCAGTCTTTTCTGCGAAGTCCGAAGAAGTCGGTGCGCAGGGCCTCATGTGAATTACAGATGCCAAAAAGCTCTCTCCGTGACATGTTACACAAACGTTTGTTGTTCTGTGCATACAAAGTGCAAATCGTTCAGGCCTTGTTGCCCAATGACAGTACACGTCGATATGACTTTGCGATCGAAATGCTATCTCGTATTGAGGACGATGATGGTTATCTCAGACGAATTGCCTTTTCCGACGAAGCGGCCTTTTTTGTCAGTGGCGTTGTGAATCGCCATAATGTGCGCGTTTGGGGGTTCACAACCCCCTGGCGAGGTCATGGAGTGCAACAGAGGCAGTCCAAAGGTGAACATTTGATGCGCCCTATTGCACGATCGAATTATCAGGCCATTCCTCTTCGCTGAGGCTACCATCACACCTGCAGTGTATCTGGACATGTTGCAACTGTATGCTGTTCCTCAGCTGGTTCAGTATCACCCCGATGTCTTGTTTCAGCAAGACAGTGCACCGACTCATCGGGGTTTGGACGTCCGTGCGTATCTCGATATGACCTTTCCTGGGCGATGGATTGGTCGTGATGGGCCAACGGTTTGGCCTCCACGCTCTCATGACATAACCCCATTAGACTTCTTTTTATGGGGTTATGTCAAGGACGAGGTCTACCGAACACGCGTACCAGATCTCGAAACCCTGTGGCAACGGATAACCACAGTCGTTGAATCGATCCCTCTAGTGATGTTGGCTAATGTGTGGACGGAAATTGAATATCGCCTAGATGTGCTACGTGCTACCAAGTGAGCTCATGTGGAAGTTTTCTGATGTGTGAAAAAAAACTTTGATAGTTTGTAAACAATTAGACACCAGTTTCATATTTGTATCTTACTTCTAGCCTGAGTTATCAATTTATGTAATCAGGGAAAGAGTTTTCGGACACCCTGTATGTAAGAATCTCATGGAGCCTCACGAGGCTGGTGCAAGATATTCAGCTACCTGGTCTGCACAATATTTTTGCTGCGCATTTCTGCTAAAATGTTGTGGTGTAAGGAAGTTTTGAGTGAAAGTAAATAACTGAAGCAAATCAGGTCAACAGAGTAAAAGGACGATTGGAGACAGAGTAGAGCTTCGAATTCAGGAAGTGTGGAGAAGGGGATCGACGGTGTCCATTCAGAGAAACTATCCCAGCATTTGCCTTAACTGATTTGAGGGAAGTCATGAGGAACCTAAAGCGAGGTGGCGTTCGATTCCCGGCGGGGTCAGGGATTTTCTATGCTTCGTGATGACTGGGTGTTGTGTGATGTCCTTAGGTTAGTTGGGTTTAAGTAGTTCTAAGTTCTAGGGGACTGATGACCATAGATGTTAAGTCCCATAGTGGTCAGAGCTATTTGAACCAATGCATGCACCTCATGGCGCACCTCTGTTTGTTCTCATCTAAATGCCAAAGACTAGCACAAGCTGAGTTTTATTTCGTATGTGTCCACCAACCTCTCCTTCTGATACGTGTAAGCAATTTTTATCTGTCTAGAATTGCGTGAAATGAGTCTTTAAAATGAGTTGGGGGGGCAGTTGAGTGAGCCTGTGTTCCATTACCCTCCGGGACGTGTGGGGTGTGGATGTATTTGGACCCGGATGCTTGACGGGAAGACCGGACAGCTACTGTTGTCGATCCCCGACATAAACGCTGCAGCAGTAAGCGGTTGGCCGTCAGCAGGACGTTAGGAACACCGTTTAGAACAGTAGATGACAAAAGAAGCAGCAAGTGGTTTGGGCACTGCGTTCCTCATATACGCAGGCGAGGGCGTGGCGTGTGGCGCCGCTGGAGGCTGGAGGCGCCTGCAGCGGACGCGCGTTACGACCTGTCGACGGCTGCGTCTTCACAGCAGTCTGGCGGCGTCCGCGCTGGGTGATTGCGGACGCAGCACCGCTCCACGGTTCTCTGTCGGCCGCCTCGTTCATCGCCAGACGAGTCCACTGTCATCACTCTGAAAGTGGAGTGTTCACAGCACTCACTCTCTCTCTCCTTCCCCACCTCCGCTCTCCTATCTCTCTCTCTCTCCCTCTCTCTTTCTCTCTCCTTCTCTCTCTCTCTCTCTCTCAGAGGAACAGATAGAGAGAGAGAGAGAGAGAGAGAGAGAGAGAGAGAGAGATGGGAGGAGATGAGTGGAAGAAGGAAAAGACGGAGGAGAGGGAGGGACGTATGGGTGGGGGAGGGGACAGGAGGACACAAAAGAGAACAGAACCCATATCACACCTAGTGTGCAAATGTTACTGATTATTTAAGTTCTGATGACCTTTAACACGAGCTTTTGTCGTCAGAGCAAGACCCACATTTAAATTCGGATGGAAAAACCGAGCTGTAGATCTCTCGTAGAGCCTTTAACATTTCGGCAAAATACCCAATATTGCTGGTAACCTTGAACATATTTTGGAGACTGTGGCGAAGAAACGTAGATTGGAACACTCCAACAGAAAAATATTTCAGCAACAAGGAGGAGTTGTGTGACGTAACGTGGGTAAGCGTGTTTCTACATCTGAAAGATGATGCCTATTCAAATTTCACGACAGGCGCATAAGAGGGCTGTAGTAGCTCCACTATGAGGATGTTAAATGACGTTTGCGTTAAATAAACGCTGTAACGGTCGTGAACGCTATTTACTTTTGAGATTGGACGTGCTGAGTTGATGTTAGTCATGAATGCCTTTAAGGCGACAAAGACGTCTTTTTGAACAACTCGCCGAGTTTCAGCGGGGTCATGTAATACGACTATGAGAAGCTGCATGTTCCATCTGCGATATTACGGAAAGACTTGGCGGGAAAGTAATTACGGTAAATGATTTCTGGCAGTGGTGGTAACCAAAATGTACTGGCGGAAGCAGACTGTGTTCTGGAAGGCCACGTGGCACTACTGAGAGAGAAGACCATAATGCTCGGCGCATCGCACGGCACCTGCGGCAGCAGTTGGCACCACTGTGACGCAACGAACTGTTACAAATCGGTTACTTCAAGGACAGTCCCGAGCCGGAGGCCTTATAGAGCGCATTCCACTGATCACGAACCACCGCCTTTTGGGACTTCAGTGGTGTCAAGCGAGAGCACAAACAAGGCCAGCGTGCGTGTCTGTCGCGTTTTCTGGTGAAAGCTGGTTCTGCCTCAATGCCAGCGATGACAGTGCGTTGGTTAGGAGGAGACCAACCGAGGGTGTCCAACCAGCCTGTCCGCGTGTTAGACACACTGAACGTTAACCTGGTGTTACAGTCTGGGACGCAATTTTGTTCGACAGCAGGAGCACTTTCGTGGTTATCCCACGCACCCAGACTGCAAATTTGTACGTCAGTCTGGTGGTTTGACCTGTTGTGCTGCCATTTATGAACGGCATTGCAGGGGGTGTTTTCCAACAGGATACAGCTCGTCCGCATACCGCCGTTGGTCCGCTCGCTCATCAGACCTCTCTCCTTTCGAGCGCGCATGGGGCGTCACCGGACTACAACTCTAGGCTCATCCACAACCAGCATTAACCGTCGCTGCATTGTCCGACCACGTGCAACAGGAACTCCATCACACAAACTGACACCCCGCACCTGTGCAACACAAAGCATGAACGCTTGCATGCCTGCAGTCAACATTCTAGCGGTTACACCGGTTATTAATGTACCAACGTTTCACATTTTCTATGACTTATTTCGCACTTAGATTAGCCTGTGATCTTGCAAAGCAAATCGCTTAAATACGTTACATTGACAAACATATTCTCCAGATTTCATTATACATTCATTATTTTTTGGTGTTGCGAATCTTTTTTCATCCATGTATATCCAAAGAAAACATACTTCTTTTTTTTTTTCCTAGACAGCTTTTCCACAGTCGCAGTTATGCAATTAACATCAGCTTTGTGCCTTTCTTTGCCACTGTAATATGTCTTATTTAGACTATAAACGTTTCACTTCATTTCAAAGCATCTTGTACACATATTAGACGAGGTGTAAGTCGGTCTAAACAACATGAAAACGAAAACGTATTCAGTGTAACTGAAGAGTAGAACTCTAAAAATCGTACACCAAAAAGTGGAAGAACATTAGGAATGAAGTAAGAAACAAAAGATTTGACCACTAAGGAAGCTTTACATAAAGCGAACACATATGGTCTAATGATTACTTCGGAGGAGTAAAAGACTGTACCACGAAAAATTCTGCGTAAAGCTTGTTAGTTACTATCCCGTCAGAAACGCTATCGTGCCTATCAGATCAGCATATACTGGACACCATAGCATCACAGTCCAACAGATGAAGGTTATTATAGACCCACTGCAGACCACTACAAGAGATATCTCGAACCACACCTTAACCACAAGGCCTGGAAACAGAGACTAATTCATCCAATAACTTAAAAGGACGCTGTCAAAGCACCCTCTGGTTACGGACCTATCTGAATTCTTCCTGCACTGACTAAGGCATTAGAATATATAATCGATGAATAGCTAACAATGTACCGAAGTACAAACAACCTGCTAGAGGGATACCAATCAGATCTCTGCAAGCATAGCAGCACAACATTTGCGCTGATAAAGATACCAGATGACCTGAAGCTTGCCATTGGCGCACAAGAGGCGACTTTCTCATGCTTCTTAGACTTCAGAGAAGCCTTTGACGCTGTCGACTTCGACATTTTACTTACCGTACAAAGCAGGCTAAATTTCTCGGCTTGTACAGTGCAATCGTTTTGCTAATACCTGACTTCTTGTCAGCACTGCACCATGTCCAGCACCATAAAGTCGCAATGGAAACAGGTAGCATGAGGTGTCCCAGAGGGCGTGGTCTAACTCTTTTCTTTAGTCGTCAGTCTTCTGACTGCTTTGATGCGACGCGTTAAGAATTCCTCTCCTGTGCCACCCTCTTCACCTCGGAGTAGCACCTGCAACCTATGTCCTCAATTATTTGCTGGATGTATTCCAATCTCTGTCTTTCTCTACACTTTTTACTCTAGTACCACGGAATTTTCCCATGATGTCTTAACAGATGTCCTCCCATCCTGTCCCTTCTTCTTGTCAGTGTTTCCCCCACATTTCTTTGCACGCTGATCTCCTGAGAGTCTCCTCATTCTTATTTAACAGTCCATCTAATTTTTAACATTCTTCTGCAGCAACAAGTTTCAAATGTTTTGATTCTCTTCCTTTCCGGTTTTCCCACAGTCCGTGTCTCACTAATATACAATGCTATGCTTAAATGTACATTCTCAGAAATTTCTTCCTCAGATTAAGTCCTAAATTCGACATTAAGGGGCTCCGGAACGCCCTATACTTGCAATGTTAAAATAACGCTTATAAATTACATCTTTCCTCACAAAGTATTTAAGGTACGAAGTTGAACTTTTTACAGATTATTTATTGGAATATGGGCTACAACTTAACACAGGGATTTTACAAAATTTTAGTTCAGTTATTAAAGATGATTTTTTTTCAATTGTAATGAAAATTCACAACATTTTTTTGCAATTTTTTATTTATATATTCAAAAATATACAGTTTTTTTGGAAAAAGGCTGTGTTAAATTATGCAGAAGGTTCTGTGTAACATTTACTGAAAGTTTGAAACAAATATGTTTGGAAGATCCGTAGAAAACATGTAATTAGTATGAGAAAATAAAAGTTTTGGGAATCGAGCGACGAAGATTGGATTAACTTTTTAGTGCATTCCAGGTCCATAGGATGGATTATCTTCATCCTCTGCAAACTCCTCCTCCAGCTTCGTCTTGTTCCTCCTCCTGTTTACTCTTGCTTGTATTTCTAGACTCTTTACAGCCCTGTCTGCAGCCCGAAGGCGTTCCTTGTCTAAAGCAAGTATCGCTCGTTGTTGTGTTCGTAGATTTTGCTACCATTTTCTTCAGTTGCAGTTACTGCAACACTGTTCCAAAAGGTGGTCATGTATGAACACTTATCACATTTCAGTTGTATTTCACTAGCAAGTCCTACGTGCTTTATTATGGAGAGTTCCAGACCAACTTCACTGCAATGAATACATCTCACACAGTTTGAAAAAATTCCTTTGAGAACCGACATATCAAATATTTCATTCACATCCGATTCGCCCATAAAACATTCATAGTTTTCACTCATTGAACCAAGCTGCTTCTGTGAAGTATTTTCTTTCCCACTTTGCTATGGGCAGGTGTACTTGAGAGGTTAGGTTCATTCACTTGTTTACCGTCTTTATTGTTTACAGTAATAACACATACCTTTGGCTTTCCAACATTTCTCCTTTTCTTAAAAGCCTTTAGAGGATTTCTAATAACTTTACTTTTACTCATTCTCATACTTCAACAAAACAGAGACTCAAGAAATAGAATTAATTACGAATATTTTCGAGATAACGACAGAGTAAATAAACATGAAACAATCGACAATCACACCAGCGATATATATTGAACCATCACAGGTTAGCCACAACACATACATTATCTCACATCACTAAAATGTACCTGATGAACACGGACGTTAATAACAACACCATTTGACAGCAGTTTAACAGCGCCACAGTGGGTCACGCCCATGTAGAACACATTTCAAAAAAAATTTAAAAATAGTTGTAGTCTTCGGAATTGAATAAATTATATATCTATTAAAAGGTAATAGTCTGCAGATTCAGAAAACGCAAAAAAGTAAAAATTGAACTTTTCATGATTTTGAGCCTTTCCGGAGCCCCTTAACAGAAATCTATTGGCTGGGAATGCCCTTTTTTCTAGCGCTAGTCTGCTTTTTATGTCCTCCTTGCCTACATAGGCGGATTCTTAAACTCCATCTACTTTGTGATGACCAATCCTGATGTTAAGTTTCTCGCTGTTCTCAGTTGTGCTACTTCTCATTACTGTCGTCTTCCTTCGGTTTACTCTCATTCCGTATTCTGTACTCATTAGACTGTTCACTCCAATCGGCAGATCCTTTAGTTCTTCTTCTACACTTTCACTGAGGATAGCAATGTCACTGATATCCTTGAATTTTAATTTCTTTTATTTCTGTCATTGCTTCTTCGAAGTATAGGTTGAACAAAAAGGGTGAAAGACTACAACTTTATAGGTGGCGACCCTCTGAGAACGTCACCTTTCACTACATGTTAATTACGTAGTCCCTGCAGATGAACTACAGCCATCTCAACTTCATAGCGAGCCATCACGACGAGTAATTCTAGGTATGACAGGGAATGACAGAGTTCGTTAGCCGCTAGCACTGATAACTGTGGCATTAGATTTTTTCTGTGTCAAGGAGGACGGCAGGAGACTTGGCCAGGGCGGCAGAAGACAAAGAAACAGCCGCAGGCTCTTCCAGGAAAGCATCCGAGCTTCTGCAGAAGGGTGACCGATTTGCTTGTCAGCGCATGTGATGACACCTCGGCAAGAAGTCGGGCCGCGAGGACGGCCTAGTCGTCAGCAGGACAATGCCCACTCGCCTGCAGTCCGGAGTCATATTGTCCACCTCGGACGTGCGTCCGACAGACGGGAAGGAGCACATTGTCCACCGCATGTGTGGAACGCATGCTCGTTTCTCTGGCGCCACGCTCAGTGGGGTAATGGAAATGAGCTTGCGGCATCGTTAGCCGGGAGGCGCCTATTCGGGGAAGTTCGACCGCCACAGTGGGCGACTTGCGCGCCGGTGGTGAGGATGAAATGATGACGAGGACAACACAACACCCAGGCCACGAGCGGAGAAAATCTCGAACCGGGCCGGGAATCGAACCCGGGCCTGCTTGCATGCGAGGCAAGCACGTTACCGTCCCCTGGCTAACCAAGCGGACCGCCTAGCGGGGGGAGAGCGGCCTCTGCAGTTGCGCACCTACAACCAGTCTCCGCATCACCCTTTGGGCAATTGAGTGGTGAATACAACGACCACCTGGGCCTCTTAGGAATCTTTCTCTGAAGACTCACTGCAGCGAGTCCATCTGACTTGCAACCCTCTTTTTCAACCGACATATGTCGTATTGACGATGAGCTAGCCGTTCACAATCTCGATCAGTACGTAATATAGAGCCAGAAAGCGCACTTGTTATTTCACTGAGAGAGGCATCATTTTAGCTTGACACTCTTCGTCTTCAGTAACTGTGTCAGCCGTCGACATCATCTCTCACTGTTTATTTTGTTCCGCGGCTTTTTTTTCTTTTACTGTAATTTGATCTACATGCCACACTACTGGCCATTAAAATTGCTACACCACGAAGATGACGTCCTACACACGCGAAATTTAACCGACATGAAGAAGATGTTGTGATATGCAAATGATTAGCTTTTCAGAGCATTCACACAAGGTTGGCGCCGGTGGCGACACCTACAACGTGCTGACATGAGGAAAGTTTCCAACCGATTTCTCATACACAAACAGCAGTTGTCCTGCGTTACCTGGTGAAACGTTGTTGTGATGCCTCGTGTAAGGAGGAGAAATGCGTACCATCACGTTTCAGACTTTGATAAAGGTCGGATTGTAGCCTATCGAAATTGCGGTTTATCGTCTAGCGACATTGCTGTCGGATTGGTCGACATTCAATGACTGTTAGCTGAATATGGAATCGGTGGGTTCAGGAGGGTAATACGAAACGCCGTGCTGGATCTCAAAGGCCTCGTATCACTAGCAGTCGAGATGACAGGCATCTTATCCGCATGGCTGTAACGGATCGTGCAGCCACGTCTCGATCCCTGAGTCAACAGATGGGGACGTTTGCAAGACAACAACCATCTGCACGAACAGTTCGACGACGTTTGCAGCACCGTGGACTATCAGCTCGGAGACCGTGGCTGCGGTTACCCTTGACGCTGCATCACAGACAGGAGCGCCTGCGATGGTGTACTCAACGACGAACGTGGGTGCACGAATGGCAAAACGTCATTTTTTCGAATGAATCCAGGTTCTGTTTGCAGCATCATGATGGTCACATCCGTGTTTGGCGACATCGCGGTGAACGCACATTGGAAGCGTGTATTCGTCATAGGCATATTGGCGTATCACCCGGCGTGATGGTATGGGGTGCCATTGGTTACACGTCTCAGTCACCTCTTGTTCGCATTGACGGCACTTTGAACAGTGGACGTTACATTTCAGATGTTACGACCCGTGGCTCTACACTTCATTCGATCCCTGCGAAATCCCACATTTCAGCAGGATAATGAACGACCGCATGTTGCAGGTCCTGCACCGGCCTTTCTGGATACAGAAAATGTTCGACAGGTGCCCTGGCCAGCACATTCTCCAGATCTTTCACCAACTGAAAACGTCTGGTCAATGGTGGCCGAGCAACTGGCTCATCACAATACGCCAGTCACTACTCTTGATGGACTGTGGTATCGTGTTGAAGCTGCATGAGCAGCTGTACCTGTACACGCCATCCAAGGTCTGTTTGACTGAATGTCCAGACGAATCAAGGCCGTTATTACGGCCAGAGGTTGTTGTTCTGGGTACTGATTTCTCAGGATCTATGCGCCCAAACTGCGTGAAAATGTAATCACATGTCAGTTCTAGTATAATATATTTGTTCAATGAATACCCGTTTATCATCTGAATTTCTTCTTGGTGTAGCAATTTTAATGGCCAGTAGTGTAATTCTGCGAAATCACGTGTTGGGTTTGTAATAACCTGTCTGAAAAGAGCAGTATTTCAATTCAGCACACTATTCAGGCTGATCATTTGAATAAGAATGAATTTTGTGAGCTGAGGGTACGTAATGAGGGTAGGAAAGCGTACAATCCTTGTCTTACATCCTTTTCAACACGAGCACTTCGTCCTTGGTCTTCTGCTCTTATTGTTTCGTTTTGATCTTGTACAAACTGTTTATTACCAGTCTGCCCCTATATCTTACGCCTATTGTTCTAAGAATTTCGAACACCTTACACCATTTTACATTGTAGATCACTTCTTCCATCTCAACGTATCCTATGAACGTGTCTTGATTTTTCTGTAGTTTTGCTTCCATTATCAACTGTAACGTCAGAACTGCCACTGTGGTGCCTTTACCTCTCCTAAAGCCAACCTGATCGTCATCTATCACATCCTCAATTTTCTTTTTCCATACTTTTGTATACTATTCTTGCCAGTAACTTGGATGCATGAGATGTTAAGCTGATTGTGCGGTGATTCTTGCACTTGTCTCTTGCATTCTTGGGAATTGTGTGGATGATGTTTTTCCGAAAGTCAGATGGTATAGCACTGGACTCATTTGTTCTACACACCAACGCGAATAGTGGTTTTGTTGCCAATGTCCCCAATGATTTTAGAAATTCTAATGGAATGGTATCCATCCCTTCTTACTTATTTATCTGAAGGCTTCTTCTAAATTTTGATCTAATCCTGGATCCCCTACCTCTTCCATGCCGACTTCTGTTTCTTCTTCTATCACGCCATCAGACAAGTCTTCCCCCTCATAGAGGCCTTCAGTATACTCTTTCCTCCTATCAGCGCTCTCCTCTGCATTTGACAGTGGGATTCCAGTTGCACTCGGTGCTAAGTCAAACTGTTTTCATTTTAATGTCTATAATGTGTCATCAGTTTTTTTCTATTGCAAATGTGTCATGTTGGTTGATGAACTCCAGTTGTATCTAAGTGCAAAGGCAACAAAGCTGAAGACAGCTTTAGCGAATCTCAATACCGACCTGTGTGTACTATCAAAATGGGCGGACGACACAGGTTAAAGCTGAACCCATCCAAAACCTGAGTGGTGCTGGTTGGTCAGTTTGGCTCATTAGCCCGAAATATAGGGAACACTTACGATATTTAATCCGAAATGCGACGCTCATCAACTTCCCTCCCTCAGCAAAGAATTTGTGAGTAATGTTAAATGAAAATCTGTAGTGGACTGAGCACGTAACTGCAATGTGCAAGAAGGCATCAGCATTTCACCATGTCCTACAAAAATGCAAATAGCTCTTCCCTCTCTACCTGAAAATCGTACAAACTCTTATACTTGCAATTATTGATTACAGCGATGTTCTCCAGCAATGTCTTTCTCAGGAAATTTCACGGCACCTTGAACTAGTTACGAATGACTGTGTTCGATGTCTCTATGGTGTTCGAGTCTTTGATCATATTTTATCATCATACGCACAGCTGTCCTTGTTGCGTGCTGACAAGCGCAGAAATTTCCATATCCTCTCTCTTATTACAGTTTTAACAACGTACATTGTCCCTAATAAGCCGGCCTGGGTGACCGAGCGGTTCTAGGCGCTACAGTCTGGAGCCGCGTGACCGCTACGGTCGCAGGTTCGAATCCTGCGTCGGGCATGGGTGTGTGTGATCTCCTTAGGTTAGTTAGGTTTACGTAGTTCTAAGTTCTAGGGGACTGGTGACCTCAGAAGTTAAGTCCCATGGTGCCCAGAGCCATTTGAACCATTTTTTGTCCCTAATATCTCTCCCCGACCTTAAAGCTCTTTTCTGAACAACATGACTGAAACACGTCTTCCTATCAGAGCTAATTCCTTTCTGTCCCGTTTCACCTTCCAAGCACTTTCCTGAAGTCCATCTCAGTAGCAGGAGCCCGAGTCTGCAATAGCCTCCCGCATCCTATTACAGAATAACTCTTCCAGCTTCAGAGGACAGTTAAGGACATACCTGCTGAACCAACAGTAATGACAATTCTTTTTCCTTGAAGCGACAGCCTGCACCTGTCAAATACGAGGGTTGTCCAGAAAGTACGTTCCGATCCGTCGCGAAATGGAAACCACTGGGAAAATCCGATAAAGCTTTGCACAGATGTGTTGGGCAGTGTCTCTAGTATGCCAGTCGATCGTGTCGCGTCCCTCTTTTCAGTTTTGAGCGAATAGTGAGCTCGTAAAGATGCGTAGGTAATAGCGTCGCACGCCAAGTATGAGGGCCTGGTTAGAGATTCCCCCTGTGTCAAGCGGCCCACATAACACAACTGTCGAGCAGTTCCTTCCTCATGCCAATTCTCGGCCGCACACTGCACAATACAGCCCGTAATTTTGGCTCCCCCTGAGTCTCATCTCTGCTCACCAGAACCGCTGGCTATGAAGACAAAATTTTTCCACAGGCATCGAGCTGCAGACCAGTGCAGATAAGTGGCCGAAAGCACAGGCGGCTGCTTTTTCTGACGAGGATATTGGAAAGTTGATACAACACTACGACAACATTCGAAGTTGGAAAGGCGACTATGTAGAGAAGTAGGTGGAAGGTGTACCTAACTGTTCCGGATAAAACGTTTCTGGTTTTCACTGTGGTTTCCATTTCGCGACCGATAGGAACTTGCTTTCTGGACAACCCTCGTACTTGAAATAATGCACTGCAGACCGTCAGCAGTACCAACACAACTTTGATCGTCTACCAGTTCCAGTTCACACAAGTGTTCTGGCGTAACCACAAGCGCCGGAACGAAGAAGAAGATCGCAAGACCAGAGGCGGCGCTGAAACGACGTCGGACAATAGCCCGCTGACCAGGACGTCACCACGACAGGGGCGGCATCTGGCCGAAGTGAACACAAGCGGTGCTCCTACCAGCCTCGTCCGGACATCAGCGGACAGGATTCGCAGAGTGTTAACACGGGCCTAGCGGAGAGTGCCACGAGAACAGTTATTAGTGATCCACATCCATTGCTTGTTTGGACTCTGTCTGTAGCGAAGATCATTACTTCTTTGGATGTCGCCCATTGGTTGCGACATCATCGTCATTCGAAAGTTAAGTATTGTCAATCTGCTTTATCGAAATAAAGCTGTTAATGTTATTTGCTTGAGATGTTGTACAGCACTCCGAGGACGCAGCATCCTTTTAGGCACCCTATACGAGGCGAGTGGGCAAGACCCACAAAAAGCATCATCGCCAGAGGGAAAGGTGGACTTGGATGATTGACACACATGTATTTTGACTGGAATACTCTCTTTCAAATTCTGAAGGTGGCAGTGGTAAAATACAGGGAGCGAAAGGCTATTTACAATTTGTATAGAAAGCAGATGGTAGTTATAAGAGTCGAGGGACAAGAAAGGGAAGCAGTGGTTGGGAAGGGAGTGAGACAGGGTTGTAGCCTCTCCCCGATGTCATTAAATCTGTATATTGAGCAAGCAGTAAGGGAAACAAAAGAAAAATTTGGAATAGGTATTAAAATCCATGGAGAAGAAGTAAAACCTTTGAGATTCGCCGATGATATTGTAATTCTGTCAGAGACAGCAAAGGACTTGGAAGAGCAATTGAAAGGAATGGACAGCGTCTTGAAAGGAGGCTATAAGATGAACATCAACAAAAGCAAAACGAGGATAATGGAATGTAGTCGAATTAAGTCGGGTGATGGTGAGGGGATTAGATTAGGAAATGAGACACTTACAGTAGTGAAGGAGTTTTGCTATTTGGGGAGCAAAATAGCTGACGATGGTCGAAGTAGAGAGGATATAAAATGTAGACTGGCAATGGAAAGGAAATCGTTTCTGAAGAAGAAAAATTTGTTAACATCGAGTATAGATTTAAGTGTCAGGAAATCGTTTCTGAGAGTATTTGTATGGAGTGTAGCCATGTATGGAAGTGAAACATGGACGATAAATAGTTTAGAAAAGAAGAGAACAGAAGCTTTCTAAATGTGGTGCTACAGAAGAATGCTGGAGATTAGATGGGTAGATCACATAACTAATGAGGAGGTATTGAATAGAATTGGGGAGAAGAGAAGTTTGTGGCACAACTGGACTAGAAGAAAGAATCGGTTGGTAGGACATGTTCTGAGGCATCAATGGATCACCAATTAAGTAGTGGAGGGCAGCGTGGAGGGTAAAAATCGTAGAGGGAGACCAAGAGATGAATACACTAAGCAGATTCAGAAGGATGTAGGTTGCAGTAGGTACCGGCAGATGAAGATGCTTGTACAGGATAGAGTAGCATGGAGAGCTGCATCAAACCTGTCTCAGGACTGAAGACCACAACAACATCAGTTCAATGGCACCTCACTATAGACTTGCCACTACCTTGGCTCACACAATGTGTGCTAATCATTATAGCAACTTAAGTCAGAAGATCACGAGAAAAAAACTGAAATATGGTTATAATAATCGTTGGGTTACGTCTTGTGTGAGCCGAGACGGACAAGTTTATACCGAGGTGCCATTGTACTGATATGTGACGATGGTTTTGTGAAGCGAAGAAGGTAGGAAAATAAAGTTGTGTTGGTCGTGCTGATGGTTTGCAATACATTAATTCAGATAATGAGCACCATTGTCGCTGTAAGCACTGGTTATCCCTGTACATTCTTCTTTCCAACCAGAGCTTCGTCACTTCCCAGTTGTCTTAGCTGGTGCAGTTTCCTTAAATTTCCTCTGAGCATTATCAGAAAACGTCTACTTTTGACGCCTATTGTTTCTTTTTATATCTATCACTATCATTATTGTTATTATTTTTATTGTTAGTTACAGCAGCAGCAGTATTAGTAGAAGTACTGCCAGTGTTAACTTTATTAGTTCATAGTCAGTAGACTTATTATTACTCACATTAAAATATAAATCATTTTAATGCTATTAGTCATGTTAGTATTGTTATTTCTTAGGTAACGATAATGTAAAAATCTTACTGTATTTGTGAAACCCTACTCTGGTGTAAGAGAGTCAGATCAGGTTGAATGAATAAGTAAGACTTCTATTACAGCCGCAGAAGACGCTATATAAACTAGATTTCTTTTATCCAACAAATACTTGTGGACGCTGGATACAAGTGCTACTCTGAGATAACGGGGTTGGGACAAGAGCAGAGTTCGTGGCAGGCCGCATCAACCCAGTCAGCAGACTCATGATCCAAAGACGCGTATCACATTGTATTTATTTATGTTTAGAGGCTGGTGGCTATCTTTGCATCAGGCATTGGTTATTTACAAGTCCTTCTGCATTTCGTAATAGCTTACTATAGATTTCTCCTCCTTTTACACAATCACACCGTGTGAGGACAGCCTTACAGGGATACAGTCGTTATTTCCTGTTGAGACAGAAATGAGGTAGGAGAATGCTGTTGTACCATCAATGAAAACTGGATGTACCATCATTGAAAGACTGAGATAAGCAAAGCATTAAGAGTAGTGGAAAACATTTACGCTTAACAACCGAAAAATGATTAATAAGTACCTGAGCAGTCTGCAGCAAATATTTACCTCTGGGAAGAAGAAAGCTGTACACTTCTGCCACAAACTGGCATTAATTGCCAGCCATGTACGAGCAACGTTTGTGTAGCGGATCAAAGTGGAGGATGGGAAAAACCCACCACGGTTCACTGACAAAGTTACAAACATACTAGGAAAGCAGAGAAAAAGCTGCATAGCCGATTCAGACGAAGACGATTGATTGCTAACAAACAAAAGCTGGTCTAAGTGAAAACAAGCTCTGTGGGAAGCATGATCTTACCTCCAGACTTCTCCAAAGCCCTAAAAAAGATTTGCGCACAAATAAAATTTTTGAAAGGAATTAACACATTTTGTCATATGCTCTTTGGTCACGATTGTACCGAAACCGAAGACAGTAAAATGGAGGCCCAAATAGCAAAGTTTGAAAGCGCATCACCAAGGTAGTCAGTCGCAGAAATGCGAAAATGATTGATATAGAAGTACGAGGGGCATTCAATAAGTAATGCCGAAAATTTTTTTTTCTTGGCCACGTTCGCTTGGAAAAAATTCGAAATTTGTTGTAGGACATCGTCGAATATACCCCCGCCAGCCGCTGCAGTTTCATGAAGTTTCAATAGGTGGCGGCGTAATTGCTGCTGTCAAGATTGCGTCTCCAATGGAGGGGCGTTCCAATGAGAGAGCTGTCACTGAGTTTCTTTTGGCGGAAAACCAGAGCGGCGCAGATATTCACAGGCGCTTGCAGAATGTCTACCGAGACCTGGCACAGAACAAAAGCACGGCGAGTCGTTGGGCAGGGCGTCTGTCGTCATCGCAACAAGGTCGCGCTAACCTGTCCGATTGCAGCTTGTCGGCCGGCCGCACACAACTGCAATGTTGGAACGCACAGTACTCGCATTCGAGGTGATCGATAGATCACAATCCGACACCGCGCTGCGCCACTGGACGTCTCTGTTGGCAGTGCTGACACACTCGTCCACCAGTTGGAGTACTCAAAGGTGTGAGCATGCTGGGATCCTCGATACCTAACAGAAGGTCATACAGAGCAACGAAGGACCCTCTGTGCGGAATCGCTAATGTTTTGCGGGGCTGATCGTGACAATTTTTTGTGCAACAACGTCACAGACGATGAGACGTGGGTTCATATCATCATGGAAAGGCCTCACCCCAGTTCTCATCCGAAGGGAAAGTCCAAAGCCGCACCTTTAGCTGGTAAGGTGACGGCGGCTGTCTTCTGGGAGACTGAAGCGGTTACTCTGTTAGATGTCCGCCCGGATGGTGCAACGGTAAACTCGGAAGTGTGTTGTAATACCCTCAGGAAATTGAAGAAACGACTTCACGATGTTCGTCGACACAGAAATGCAAACGGGCTTCTCCTCCTGCATGACCACGCAGGGTTTCAGACAAGTCTGCGCACCTGAGAGGAGCCGCGCGGGATTAGCCGAGTAGTTTTTGTGCAACAACGTCACAGACGATGAGACGTGGGTTCATATCATCATGGAAAGGCCTCACCCCAGTTCTCATCCGAAGGGAAAGTCCAAAGCCGCACCTTTAGCTGGTAAGGTGACGGCGGCTGTCTTCTGGGAGACTGAAGCGGTTACTCTGTTAGATGTCCGCCCGGATGGTGCAACGGTAAACTCGGAAGTGTGTTGTAATACCCTCAGGAAATTGAAGAAACGACTTCACGATGTTCGTCGACACAGAAATGCAAACGGGCTTCTCCTCCTGCATGACCACGCAGGGTCTCAGACAAGTCTGCGCACCTGAGAGGAGCCGCGCGGGATTAGCCGAGTAGTCTGGGGCGCTGCAGTCACTGAATGTGCGGCTGGTCCCGGCGGAGGTTCGAGTCCTCCCTCGGGCATGCTTGTGTGTGTAAGTCCCAAAGGATTTCACACACATTTGAACATTTTCTGAACCTGAGAGGAGCCCACGAAACGTCATCGGACTGTTCTTCCTCGCCAACGCTACAGCCCAGATGTCTCACCTTCCGACTTCCGACTTGCATCTGTTTCGCCCAGTGAAGGATCCACTCCGCAAGAAGCAGTACGTGGATGACGGGGGGGTATTGATGAAACAAGACGTTGGCTCCCACGTCGACCAGTAGAGTGGTAGCATGAGGACATCCAGTCCCTGCCAATAAGGTGGCGTAGGGCCATACCATGGAACGAAGGTTGTGTTGAAAAATAGTGTTTTGTAGCCAAGACAGTCGGAATAATATGCTGTATTGAAGTCCTGAATAAAATCAGCCTGCTTTCAGAAAAAAAAGTGTTTGCATTCCATATTGAACCCTCCTCGTAAATGAGTGCGTAAGCGTAAAACAGATACGGTCTGCTGAATAGAACGAAGGCCAGGAAAGGTAACGAGAGCCCGTTAGGTACTATATGCTCCAGTCACATTACTGTGGTCACCGCCCACGATCGACGTCAACGTGCAATAACCACTTGCAGACGAGAGCCGGTAGCATTAGCAGTGGAGGGTATAGAAAGCGTGTCGGGAGGACGCGGAAAACATTGCAGTTCAAAAATGGTTCAAATGGCTCTGAGCACTATGTGACTTAACATCTGAGGTCATCAGTCCCATAGAACGTAGAACTAAGTAAACCTAACTAACCTAAGGACATCACACACACATCCATGCCCGAGGCAGGATTCGAACCTGCGACCGTAGCGGTCCCGCGGATCCAGACTGAAGCGCCTAGAATCGCACGGCCACACTGGCCGGCGAAAACAGTGCAGTCATTGTGGTAATGCGGAAATGGAGCGTTTATGTGTTGTCCAACTGGCCATATTCAGAGGCTTTCCGGTCAAGGACAGAATCATTTCGGAAACGCCTAAGTCTGCAAGTGTTCGCATGCCGCCGTGGTTAAAGAATACTGCGCATGGCAAAATGGCGCCATCCAATTGCCCGCTGAGGTATCTGCGGTGCACCACAAGCCATGCACGACTTGGGTGAATGACGGCTGCTGAGATGTGTACGGGCTACTAGACGTGCAACTGTTGAGGAACTGAATGTCCGTTTGAACCAAGGGGCTACCAGCAGCGTCTCCTCAAAGACCAATTAGCTACGTTTGAGCCACCGCAGCAAGTGTCCGGTTCACGAAACCATGCTGATACCTGTTCATCGGCGACGAAGGCTCGAATTTGCACGTCAGTACCGCATCTTGCCACTAAATATCACTAACATTCCAGAATGAGATTTTCTCTCTGCAGCGGAGTGTGCGCTGATATGAAACTTCCTGGCAGATTAAAACTGTGTGCCCGACCGAGACTCGAACTCGGGACCTTTGCCTTTCGCGGGCAAGTGCTCTACCAACTGAGGTACTCAAGCACGACTCACGCCCCGTCCTCACGGCTTTACTTCTGCCAGTACCTCGTCTCCTACTTTCCAAACTTTACAGAAGCTCTCCTGCGAACCTTGCAGAACTAGTACTTCTGAAAGAAAGGATATTGCGGAGACATGGTTTAGCCACAGCCTGGGGGATGTTTTCAGTTGGCACAGCACTTGCCCGCGAAAGGCAAAGGTCCCGAGTTCGAGTCTCGGTCCGGTACACAGTTTTAATCTGCCAGGAAGTTTCATGACTAACATTGCCAAAACACATATAACAGAAACGAGCACGCAAAGATATTGTACACGATGTAAGAACAATAGTACATGGTTTTGTCTGTCGATAAATGTTATAGAAGTTAGGCACAACTTTTCAAAAGCAAAGCGAAAGTGTAAACGTGAATCGTAAGGTGACAGATGATTAGCTATACGTGAAAGAATTTAGTGTGAAAGAAAGTTAATTGGTTATTAAGAAAATTGGTTATTAAAAAAACCAAGCATTTTTGTAGTCAAAAGTGTACGTTGTATTATGTGATGATAATTTTTAATATCAGAGAATTTAGATAATGAAAGCAAAAATACTTAAGCCTGAAGCATTCCAGCAGACATCGATGACATTCAGGCTATCGAGCTTTTGAATGTTGAGTTCGGTGGAGTGACGAGAAGTACAGCACACGTGCAGCTGTACTGCCGCAGTAGCGACGACTTGGAAGCAGTTGTGGTATTACGGGGACGAGTGAGTGTGCCTGAAGCGGCCGTGAAGTGCGCCGCTGCGCTCCCGTCCCCTCCGCACAGAAGCCGCAGCGACGACAGACGGGGTGGTTAGCGTACTTGCAAAAACCGCCGCGTCCCGTTAGCGAGGCGGCGTGAATTAGAGGGGCTGGAGCTTCATTGCTGTAAACAGCCGAGCCGCGCTCACGACACAGCGCGGCAGATAACACGGTCCAGATGTGGGCCAGCGGCGCCTCGTCCCCCGCAGCCGGCAGGTTCGGCAAGCTGGGCGCTCCACCGTGTCACCACACACAGTGCACGCTATAGGTACTTGCAAGGGAAACTCCCCATCACACCCCCTCAGGTGTAGTGCTAAGATGGCCCATTGGACAGCCTGTCAAAAACTGTACACCCATCAAGCATCAAAACAGGAAGAAGATGCACTGCATTGTGGAAAAAAAGAAGCAAAATAGAAACAGTGAACTTTCCAAGACCAACGTGTGCGGCACCTAGCGACTTTGCATAACGGCAGCGTCGTGGTCGTGTTGCGGCGGCGCGGTTCATTCCGTCCCTTTACGGCGGCCCTGCACCTACCTGTGAACATTGTCTCAGCAGATCACCAGCAGGAAAGCCGAGCGAAACCTACTGTACTTCGACGTGAACCAGGCTGCAATTTAAGTCACTAATCTACGTTTCGGGAGAAACACGAAATGAAAGTTTGGAAATTTTGTCGTCAATTAATGTATTCTGAAACTTAGGTGAAAAAGTATCACTGCCAAGCCCGTGCTAGTCTTAACACAGTCTCTCACAATCCCTTTCACTCACGTTAGCAAGTTTATGGAGTTGCATTTCCCGAAAACGTGATAGCTACAAAAATACTGATTGTTTTTGATTGAGAATGCTCGCCAAATATTAAGTCTGTCGGTACCAAATGCAGTCACAGTTTTTAGCCACCGACCTGCTCAATACGCCACGCGGAATGTATGTCTTTTTTCGTCACAAAATTCACTTAAAAATTCCGAAATTTCTACACACACACATCGGTATAATTATGACGTCACTTTCAAACACTTTTGATGTATGAAACACTGCTAGATCCGGCAACTTATCGTTTCCATCGAAACTACTATTGCACACGTCCGATCTCTTCCATGGCTAGGCTTCGACTCCTCCCTAGAATACTCTCAGTCTTCTCTACTAGCAGAGAAAGGCGCGCGAAGAATACTGCTTTACCATTGGTCAGTTTACTCAACAGCCAATAGCAAAACAACACTCTCCCGCGTCAATCTGCGCTTTTCATCCGTAACCAATCGCAAAATAGTAAACCTCACGACTGCACTTTGACCGACGTAATTATCTAATATGCTGAAGTTTGGCTTATCCATAAAGTTCTTTACTGTTGTTATTTATACCTGAATTAACTTTCCCTTTACCATAAACGTGCTTTACAAATCTATTCTACAAAAATCCCCTTTGTCCATATCCATACTTCTTCGAAATGTTCCCACGCTATATCTTACTACATAACTCGTTAAACAATTATCTCCATATTAACCTTAAACCACACTCACGCATCATTCATTACCGCTAAAACACATTTACAACATTTTACATACATAAAAAGACATAACACTTTATGAAAATACTAGAACAGTTTATGAAAAACATTCAGTTACTTTAGTGCGTTCTAGTGGGCACAATCGAAACTAAAATCACAGTACCCCTATCCAATACTGTCCTCTATCGGCTGATACATAAACTACGTGCGCGTCCAGCCTCGCGTCACCATCTGTCACTCTCCAGCTCGGAGACACGTCTCCCACTTAAATGCCTCCAAGGCAGGATAGTTATACGGCGCTACGCCTCAGTGTGGTCTTCCACTGCAAAGGAGGGAGGCCCAGGTTCAAATGTCCCTCGTGCCCCACTTTTCTTTTTCCACAACATTGTGAACTGTCGGTCCGGTCACTGACGTGTCTGTTCGATATACCTATGTCTGTATCGTGGTGTAACGACCGTTTGCAGCGGCGACGTGTAACGAAGATACCTCCAGACGCACCTACCTTCTATTGGTTCGACATCCAAGTACTACATGCTATGCCTCTAGCGTTACGTTTTGGAAGTTTTGACTTTTGAGTTCCTTCGGGGTGACATAGTTCACACCCGGTTGTTTGTTGTTTTCATTTCTGTGAGAGCTCCATGAGGCATCTCGCCTGCTCTCGTCACATTTATCTGCGACGGTAATATATTTTTTGTCACATGACTCATAATTTATAACAAGTGTGTAGTATGACAATAGCCAAGACTACAAAAGCAGAAGACACACTTCAATGACCGGTCGGACAGTTCATAAATGTGTGAAAAAAAAAATTGGCGCGTTGGATGTATGAGGACGGATCGCAGCCCAACACCGTGACCGCACAACCACGACGGTGTTGTTCTTGCGAGTCGCTCGACGTCGCACATCTTCAGCTTGCACGGTTCACTGTTTCTATTTTCCTTCTTTCTTCACGGTCCAGTACACCTTCTTCTTGTTTTCGTGCTTGATCTGTGTTCAGTTTTTGTCGACCTACCCATTGGGCCATTTTACCGTTTAATCTGAGGTTTTCTTTCATAGTAAGCAGTATGATGTTAACAGTAGGGGCTTTGATTTCTACATCTACATATAGTTTCCGCAAACCACTGTATGGCACCTGGCGGCGGGTGCCCTGTACCACTACCAGTCATCTCTTTCCTGTTCCACTAGCAAATAGAGCGAGTAGGAAGCGACTATCCGCATGCCTCCGTACGACCCCTAATCTCTCTAATCTCCGTGGCCCTTACCCGAAATCTACGTTGGCGGCAGTAGGATCGTTCTGCAGTCAGCTTCAAATGCCGGTTCTCTATATTTTCTCGATAGTGCTCCTGGAAAAGGAAGGGCCCTTCCCTCCACTGATGCTCACCTGAGTTCACGAAGCATCTCCGTGTTCCTCGAACCTACCGGTAACAAATCTAGCACAGAGTCTCAGAATTGATTCGATACCTATCTCTTATCTGATCTTGTGGGGATGCTAAACACTTCAGCAGCACTCAAGAACGAGTCGTACTAATATCCTACACGCAATGTCCTTTACAGATGAAGCGCACGTTCCTAAAATTCACCCAATAAGCCGAAGTCGACCAGTCACCTTCGCTACTACAACTTTTACATCTTCATTCCATTTCATGTTGCTTTGCAACGCTAAGTAGATATTTAATCGACGTGTCTTTGTCAAGCAGCGCGTTACTAATACTGTATTAGAACATTATGCCTTTGTCTTTCCTTCTCATCTGGTGTCGGTCAGTTTCACTTCAAAATTGTAATTTATTCTAATTTAATAACATCTATAAACACAAAACGGCACATAGCTGAACCTTTACAACTACGAGTTTCAAAATCCAGTTCTTTCACGGCTGAAGGCCGCCAAACAAGACAAATTTCAAGTGACTGAAGACATGCAGTTAAAATTGTGTTTGGAGACCCCCCTATATATATATATATATATATATATATATATATATATATATATATATATATATATATATATATATATATATATATAGGGTGGTCCATGGATCGTGACCGGGCCAAATATCTCACGACATAAGCATCAAACGAAGAAAACTACAAAGAACGAAATTCTGCGTTTCTGGAAGGAAACATGGAGGGCGAGCCTGATTACTAAAAAGTCAT
The DNA here is from genome assembly GCF_023864345.2 of Schistocerca serialis cubense. Taxonomy (NCBI): domain Eukaryota; kingdom Metazoa; phylum Arthropoda; class Insecta; order Orthoptera; family Acrididae; genus Schistocerca; species Schistocerca serialis. Next base: position 47,082,377 of record NC_064646.1, on the reverse strand, counting down.
GATGCAGGATTTGTTTACTTTACTTATCGATAAGGCAGCTCTGATTTAAAAAATAAACTAAACTCCTCCCGAGCAGGCCATGAAGGCCCAACGGTCCGACCGGTCGCCGTCTCATCCTGAGCCCACAGGCGTCACTGAATGCGGTTGTGCAGGGTCACGTGGTCAGCACACTGCTCTCCCGGCTGTATGTCAGTATCCGAGACCGGAGCCGCCATTTCTCAGTCAAGTAGCTTTTTAGTTTGCGTCATAAGGGCCGAATGCACCCCACTCGCCAACAGCACCCGGCAGACCGGACGGTCACCCATCCAAGTGCTAGTCCGGCCCGACAACGCTTTACTTCAGTGATCTGACGGGAACCGGTGTTACCACTGCGGCAAGGCCGTTGGCTAGCTCTGATTCGTCGTATTTACACTGTCCCATGTCGAGAGAGGATGTGGATACAACATGACGGTGCACTGCCTCACTTCGGTGTGGATGTCCCCAGCCATCTCAGTGCTGTATTTCCTGGTCGCTGCATTGGAAGCGGAAGTACTATTCCGTGGCCTGCGAGCTCACCTGACCTCAGCCTAAACCTGAATCCCCTTCATTATTTCCTATAGGGATATCTAAAGTCACCTGAATATAAGGGTGGATACGGAGATGGAATAAGTTGCTGGAATTCTAGCTGCCTGCGGTGTGATTCGAAACACAGCAGGGATGTTTGTCGGCGGGCCTCAGAATCTTGCTCGTCGATGTCGTGTTTGCGCTGAGGCCAGTGCCCGTCAGTTTCAGCACATTTAGCCCGATACAGTACAGATGGTACGTTCATTGTGTCACTGATGGTATTTACAGTTGTTGTTGTTGTTGTTGTTGTGGTCTTCAGTCCTGAGACTGGTTTGATGCAGCTCTCCATGCTACTCTATCCTGTGCAAGCTTCTTCATCTCCCAATACCTACCGCAACCTACATCCTTCTGAATCTGCTTAGTGTATTCATCTCTTGGTCTCCCTCTACGATTTTCACCCTCTACGCTTCCCTCCAATACTAAATTGGTGATCCCTTGACGCCTCAACACATGTCCTATCAACCGGTCCCTTCTTCTAGTCAAGTTGTGCCACAAACTCCTCTTCTCCCGAATCCTGTTCAATACTTCCTCATTAGTTATGTGATCCACCCATGTAATCTTCAGCATTCTTCTGTAGCACGACATTTCGAAAGCTTCTATTCTCTTCTTGTCCAAACTAGTTATCGTCCATGTTTCACTTCCATACATGGCTACACTCCATACAAATACTTTCAGAAATGACTTCCTGACACTTAAATCTACACTCTATGTTAACTAATTTCTCTTCTTCAGAAACGCTTTCCTTGCCATTGCCAGTCTACATTTTATATCCTCTCTACTTCGACCATCAGCAGCTATTTTTCTCCCCAAATAGCAAAACTCCTTTACTACTTTAAGTGTCTCATTTCCTAAACTAATTCACTCAGCATCACCCGACTTAATTCGACTACATTCCATTATCCTCGTTTTGATTTTGTTGATGTTCATCTTATATCGTCCATTCAAGACACTGTCCATTCCGTTCAGCTGCTCTTCCAAGTCCTTTGCTGTCTCTGACAGAATTACAATGTCATCGGCGAACCTCAAAGTTTTTATTTGTTCTCCATGGATTTTAATACCTGCTTCGAATTTTTCTTTTGCTTCCTTCACTGCTTGCTCAATATACAGATTGAATAACATCGGGGAGAGGCTACAACCCTGTCTTACTCCCTTCCAAATCACTGCTTCCCTTTCATCTCCCTCGACTCTTATAACTGCCACCTGCTTTCTGTACAAATTGTAAATAGCCTTTCGCTCCGTGTATTTTACCCCTGCCGCCTTCAGAACTTGAAACAGAGTATTCCAGTCAACATTGTCAAAAGCTTTCTCTAGGTCTACAAATGCTAGAAATGTAGGTTTGCCTTTCCTTAATCTATCTTCTAAGATAAGTCGTAAGGTCAGTATTGCTTCACGTGTTCCAAGATTTCTACGGAATCCAAACTGATCTTCCTCGAGGTCGGCTTCTACCAGTTTTTCCATTCGTCTGTAATGAATTCGCATTAGTATTTTGCAGCCGTGGCTTATTAAACTGATAGTTCGGCAAGTTTTACATGTGTCAACACCTGCTTTCTTTGGTATTGGAATTATCATATTCTTCTTGAAGTCTGAGGGTATTTCGCCTGTCTCATACATCTTGCTCACCAGACGGTAGAGTTTTGTCAGGACTGGCTCTCCCAAGGCTATCAGTAATTCTAATGGAATGTTGTCTACTCCCGAGGCCTTGTATCGACTCAGGTGTTTCAATGCTCTGTCAAACTCTTCACGTAGTATTATATCTCCCATTTCATCTTCATCTACGTCCTCTTCCATTTCCATAACATTGTCCTCAAGTACATCTCCCTTGTATAGACCCTCTATATACTCCTTCCACCTTTCTGCTTTCCCTTCTTTGCGTAGAACTAGGTTTCCATCTTTGATGTTCATACAAGTGAGTTAACTGCAACTAATGTAAATAAAGAAGTACACTGAAGTGATTTTATTCCTATTATTTCGTTGTCTTCTCCAACCGCAGGTCCCCTACTTCAGATTGTTCAATGGAGCACCCTCTGTGCCCTGTTAAATTTTTGCACAGTCCCCCGGAAATACCCGGTATAGAAAACAAAAGCTTGCTGTCACACTTCCCTGGGGCACACCTGACGATACCCTTGTCTATGATGGACGCTCACCGTCGATAACAACACACTGAGTTCTGTTGTTCGTCCAGAATGTCTCGGCCTGTACCAGACTCAGAAATCGAGGTAGTTTCCAGTGCAGCGGATGTCTCTCCTGTGTCGTTGGTTGCGGACGGCCGCCGCTTCCCAGCCCGGCCCTGCACGTGTCGACAGCGTGGGACTGGCTGCGTCTGCGGCGGCAATTAACGCCGGCTAGCGGCGTCGTAAAGCAGCGCCCCGCACCCACACCCAGCAGCGGCAGCAGCAGCAGGAAGAGAGCGGGACGGCGCCCCGGGGACGGCCGCAGCTGCGGCGGGGTCCGCTCCAGCCCGCGCGGTGTTCCAGCCTCCAGGTGTGGCCGGCAGCGCGGCTGGCTCTCATACACCCTGCTGTCCAAAACTCTGGTACTGCTGCCGTACAGTACACGACATAACTGAGAGAATAATATTATCTTGGAACTCTTCCATTTGGTCCGTGTTCGCATAGAAAAACAGCAATATCAGAAATCGACTCCGCCTTGATGCAAAACACCTTGTTATTCGTTTATTTCTTTATTATCCCGCTCTGAGAGAACTGACCGAGGACACAGTAGTGGGTGTTAGAGCTGTACCTTTCTTAGATTGAAGTCAGCTGATGGGTATTCCTGCTTAAGGGAAGTCTCTCTAACAAAGGAACCACTTTCGACAAAGCTTAGGTATCCGATTAATGAGGGAATTAGTATATTTCATCAAAATATGAACCATGGACCTTGCCGTTGGTGGGGAGGCTTGCGTGCCTCAGCGATACAGATAGCCGTACCGTAGGTGCAACGACAACGGAGGGGTATCTGTTGAGAGGCCAGACAAACGTGTGGTTCCTGAAGAGGGGCAGCAGCCTTTTCAGTAGTTGCAAGGGCAACAGTCTGGATGATCGACTGATCTGGCCTTGTAACAATAACCAAAACGGCCTTGCTGTGCTGGTACTGCGAACGGCTGAAAGCAAGGGGAAACTACAGCCGTAATTTTTCCCGAGGGCATGCAGCTTTACTGTATGATTACATGATGATGGCGTCCTCTTGGGTAAAATATTCCGGAGGTAAAATAGTCCCCCATTCGGATCTCCGGGCGGGGACTACTCAAGAGGATGTCGTTATCAGGAGAAAGAAAACTGGCATTCTACGGATCGGAGCGTGGAATGTCAGATCCCTTAATCGGGCAGGTAGGTTAGAAAATTTAAAAAGGGAAATGGATAGGTTGAAGTTAGATATAGTGGGAATTAGTGAAGTTCGGTGGCAGGAGGAACAAGACTTCTGGTCAGGTGACTACAGGGTTATAAACACAAAATCAAATAGGGGTAAGGCAGGAGTAGGTTTAATAATGAATAGGAAAATAGGAATGCGGGTAAGCTACTACAAACAGCATAGTGAACGCATTATTGTGGCCAAGATAGATACGAAGCCCACACCTACTACAGTAGTACAAGTTTATATGCCAACTAGCTCTGCAGATGACGAAGAAATTGAAGAAATGTATGATGAAATAAAAGAAATTATTCAGATTGTGAAGGGAGACGAAAATTTAATAGTCATGGGTGACTGGAATTCGAGTGTAGGAAAAGGGAGAGAAGGAAACATAGTAGGTGAATATGGATTGGGGGACAGAAATGAAAGAGGAAGCCGCCTGGTAGAATTTTGCACAGAGCACAACATAATCATAACTAACACTTGGTTTAAGAATCATGAAAGAAGGTTGTATATATGGAAGAACCCTGGAGATACTAAAAGGTATCAGATAGATTATATAATGGTAAGACAGAGATTTAGGAACCAGGTTTTAAATTGTAAGACATTTCCAGGGGCAGATGTGGACTCTGACCACAATCTATTGCTTATGACCTGTAGATTAAAACTGAAGAAACTGCAAAAAGGTGGGAATTTAAGGAGATGGGACCTGGATAAACTAAAAGAACCAGAGGTTGTACAGAGATTCAGGGAGAGCATAAGGGAGCAATTGACAGGAATGGGGGAAATAAATACAGTAGAAGAAGAATGGGTAGCTTTGAGGGATGAAGTAGTGAAGGCAGCAGAGGATCAAGTAGGTAAAACGACGAGGGCTAGTAGAAATCCTTGGGTAACAGAAGAAATATTGAATTTAATTGATGAAAGGAGAAAATATAAAAATGCAGTAAGTGAAACAGGCAAAAGGAATACAAACGTCTCAAAAATGAGATCGACAGGAAGTGCAAAATGGCTAAGCAGGGATGGCTAGAGGACAAATGTAAGGATGTAGAGGCCTATCTCACAAGGGGTAAGATAGATACCGCCTACAGGAAAATTAAAGAGACCTTTGGAGATAAGAGAACGACTTGTATGAATATCAAGAGCTCAGATGGAAACCCAGTTCTAATCAAAGAAGGAAAAGCAGAAAGGTGGAAGGAGTATATAGAGGGTCTATACAAGGGGGATGTACTTGAGGACAATATTATGGAAATGGAAGAGGATGTAGATAGAGATGAAATGGGAGATACGATACTGCGTGAAGAGTTTGACAGAGCACTGCAAGACCTGAGTCGAAACAAGGCCCCCGGAGTAGACAATATTCCACTGGAATTACTGACGGCCGTGGGATAGCCAGTCCTGACAAAACTCTACCATCTGGGAGCAAGATGTATGAAACAGGCGAAATACCCTCAGACTTCAAGAAGAATATAATAATTCCAATCCCAAAGAAAGCAGGTGTTGACAGATGTGAAAATTACCGAACTATCAGCTTAATAAGTCACAGCTGCAAAATACTAACACGAATTCTTTACAGACGAATGGAAAAACTAGTAGAAGCCAACCTCGGGGAAGATCAGTTTGGATTCCGAAGAAACACTGGAACACGTGAGGCAATACTGACCTTACGACTTATCTTGGAAGAAAGATTAAGGAAAGGCAAACCTACGTTTCTAGCATTTGTAGACTTAGAGAAAGCTTTTGACAATGTTGACTGGAATACTCTCTTTCAAATTCTAAAGGTGGCAGGGGTAAAATACAGGGAGCGAAAGGCTATTTACAATTTGTACAGAAACCAGATGGCAGTTATAAGAGTCGAGGGACATGAAAGGGAAGCAGTGGTTGGGAAGGGAGTAAGACAGGGTTGTAGCCTGTCCCCGATGTTGTTCAATCTGTATATTGAGCAAGCAGTAAAGGAAACAAAAGAAAAATTCGGAGTAGGTATTAAAATTCATGGAGAAGAAATAAAAACTTTGAGGTTCGCCGATGACATTGTAATTCTGTCAGAGACAGCAAAGGACTTGGAAGAACAGTTGAATGGAATGGACAGTGTCTTGAAAGGAGGATATAAGATGAACATCAACAAAAGCAAAACAAGGATAATGGAATGTAGTCTAATTAAGTCGGGTGATGCTGAGGGAATTGGATTGGGAAATGAGACACTTAAAGTAGTAAAGGAGTTTTGCTATTTGGGGAGCAAAATAACTGATGATGGTCGAAGTAGAGAGGATATAAAATGTAGGCTGGCAATGGCAAGGAAAGCGTTCCTGAAGAAGAGAAATTTGTTAACATCCAGTATTGATTTAAGTGTCAGGAAGTCATTTCTGAAAGTATTCGTATGGAGTGTAGCCATGTATGGAAGTGAAACATGGACGATAAATAGTTTGGACAAGAAGAGAATAGAAGCTTTCGAAATGTGGTGCTACAGAAGAATGCTGAAGATTAGATGGGTAGATCACATAACTAATGAGGAAGTATTGAATAGGATTGGGGAGAAGAGAAGTTTGTGGCACAACTTGACCAGGAGAAGGGATCGGTTTGGTAGGACATGTTCTGAGGCATCAAGGGATCACCAATTTAGTATTGGAGGGCAGCGTGGAGGGTAAAAATCGTAGGGGAAGACCAAGAGATGAATACACTAAGCAGATTCCGAAGGATGTAGGTTGCAGTAGGTACTGGGAGATGAAAAAGCTTGCACAGGATAGAGTAGCATGGAGAGCTGCATCAAACCAGTCTCAGGACTGAAGACCACAACAACAACAACATCAAAATATACAAGGTATTAGAGATAAAGTTAGTGAACTGCTTATAGATGTTGACTCTGAAATGAAATTATTGGTGTTGTGGATTGGCAAGACAGCCAACCCACTATGAGAGGAAGCCGAAAGGCACGCGTTTAAGCTCACGCAGGCTGGCGTGAGGTCTCGAGCAGGTCAAGGAAATGAGACTAACAAAAAACGTACGTAGCTGCTGGAATACTTAACTTTAATCCATAATTGGTGAACATCGCTCTGTACGGTACATGTTTTACAGCATCAATAGTAACTGGTAATGGCGCCTTGCTAGGTCGTAGAAAATGACGTAGCTGAAGGCTATGTTAACAATTGTCTCGGCAAATGAGAGCGTATTTTGTCAGTGAACCATCGCTAGCAAAGTCGGCTGTACAACTGGGGCGAGTGCTAGGGAGTCTCTCTAGACCTGCCGTGTGGCGGCGCTTGGCCTGCAATCACTGATAGTGGCGACACGCGGGTCCGACGTATATTAACGGACCGCGGCCGATTTAAAGGTTACCACCTAGCAAGTGTGGTGTCTGGCGGTGACATCACAATTGGTATATCTGAACACTTCTTAAATAAGGAGATAATTCAGAAGCTTCCTTTACCAGGATACAGGTTGGCTGGCAGCTTTTCTAGGAGCTCTTTGCTGTGTGGGGGAGTAGCCATGTATGTGAAAAACGGTATCCCATTTGAGTCAATTGATGTTTCAAAGTACAGCACTGAAAAGGTGTTTGAATGTTGTGCAGGTGTGGTTACATTTACTGGAGCTAAACTTCTAATTGTTGTAATTTATAGATCCCCAGACTCCGATTTCACAACATTTTTGCTAAAGCTAGAGGAGGTTCTTGGTTCACTTTATAGGAAATACAAAAAGTGAGTTATATGTGGTGACTTCAATATTAATTGTATAAGTGATTGTGCAAGGAAAAGGATGGTGGTAGACCTCCTTAATTCATACAATCTTATGCAAACCGTATTCTTTCCAACGACAGTGCAAGGGAACAGTAGAACAACCATAGATAACATTTTTGTTCATTCCTCATTACTAGAAGAGCATTATGCTAGCAAAAAGGTGAATCGCCTTTCAGATCATGATGCACAAATTTTAACTATAAAAGATTTTTGTGCTGCAACACATGTCAAATATAGTTATCAACTTCTCAGGAAAGCTGATCCAGTTGCTGTAGAGACCTTGGTAAACCTTATCAAGGAACAAGAGTGACAAGATGTTTATAGTGCTGATACAGTAGACGATAAATATAATGCTTTTCCCAAGAATTTTCTCGTGCTCTTTGAAAGATGCTTTCCGTTAGAACGTTCAAAACAGGGTACTAGCACAAACAGGCAGCCTGGGTGGCTGACTAGAGGGATAAGAATATCCTGTAGAAAAAAGTGGCAGCTATATCAAAACGTTAGAAGCACTCAAAATCTAAATGCAGCAGCCCATTACAAACAGTATTGTAAGGTTCTTAAAAAAGTTATTACAAAGGCAAAAAGTATGTGGTATGCAGATAGAATAGCTAAGTCTCAGGATAAAATTAAAACCATACGGTCAGCGCTCGTAGAAAAAAGTGTTCCGAGACTGTTACCTGAAATGCTCCTCCATGATACTGACAAGAGGGAGATTGAGTTAATAATTAAATCACTGAAGACCAAGAACTCTCATGGATATGACGGGCTATCTAGCAGAATACTGAAGTATTGTTCTACGTATGTTAGCCCAGTACTTAGCCATATCTGTAACTTTTCCTTTAGGAGTGGTCGGTTTCCTGACTGATTAAAGTACTCGGTAGTGAAGCCACTTTATAAAAAGGGAGACAGGGATAATGTTGACAGTTATTGACCTATTTCTATGCCATCGGTGCTTGCTAAAGTTATCGAGAGGGTTGTATATACAAGGTCACTGGAGCATTTAAATTCACATAATTTGCTGTCAAATGTACAGTTTGGTTTCAGAAATGGTTTACCAACTCAAAATGCTATATTCTCTTTTCTCTGTGAGGTTTTGGACGGATTAAATAAAACGTTGCGAACGCTAGGTGCTTTCTTTGATTTAACGAAGGCTTTTGACTGTGTTGACCACAAAATATTACTCCAGAAGTTGGACCATTATGGAGTAAGGGGAGTAGCTTACAATTGGTTCGCCTCTTACTTTAAGAACAGAAAGCAGAAGGTAATTCTCCGCAATATTAAGAGTGGTAGTGATGTTCAGTCGCAATGGAGCACTGTTAAGTGGGCATTCCCCAAGGGTCAGTGCTGGGGCCACTGCTGTTTCTTATTTATATAAATGATATGCCTTCTAGTATTACAGGTGATTCAAAAATATTTCTGTTTGCTGATGACACCAGCTTGGTAGTGAAGGATCTTGTGTGTAATATTGAAACAGTATCAAATAATGTAGTTCATGAAATAAGTTCGTGGCTTGTGGAAAGTAATTTGATGCTAAATCACAGTAAGACTCAGTTTTTACAGTTTCTAACTCACAATTCAACAAGAACCGATATTTTGATCAGACAGAATGGGCATATTATAAGAGAGACGGAACAGTTCAAGTTCCTAGGCATTCGGATAGATAGTAAGCTGTTGCGGAAAGCCCACGTTCAGGATCTTGTTCAGACACTAAATGCTGCTTTATTTACCATTAGAACAGTATCTGAAATAAGTGACAGTTCAACACGAAAAGTAGTCTACTTCGCATATTTTCATACGCTTATGTCATATGGTATTATTTTTTGGGGTAATTCTTCTGATTCAAAAAGGGTATTTTTGGCTCAGAAATGGGCTGTTCGATCTATGTGTGGTGTAAGCTCGAGAACCTCTTGTCGACCCCTATTCAATAGTCTGGGAATTCTGACATTGTCCTCACAGTATACATTTTCTTTAATGTCGTTTGTTGTTAGCAATATTAGCCTATTCCCAAGAGTTAGCAGCTTTCACTCAGTTAATACTAGGCAGAAATCAAATCTGCATGTGGAATGCACTTTCTTGACTCTTGTGCAGAAAGGAGTGCAGTATTCTCCTGTATCCATTTTAAATAAGCTACCACAAGAACTCAAAAATCTTAGCAGTAGCCAAAACACTTTTAAGTCTAAACTGAAGAGTTTCCTCATGGCTCACTCGTTCTATTCTGTCGAGGAGCTCCTGGAAGAGCTGAAAGATTAAGCAAATTCCAGTGTTACATTGTTGATTTTCTTCATTTAAACTTACGAATTGATCGCCTGAATATGTTTCTTACATGTCATTTTATCTGTTTCTACTATCGTTGTTATAATTTCATGTATTGACTCGTTTCATGACCATGGAGACTTCTCCTTAATTTGGTCCCACGGAACAATAAATAAATAAATGAAGGACACACACACAAAAGAACCACTTCCCCATCACACACAGAGACATAAGTAATGAACAGAAGTCGTTGTAATTCGCGCTACTACTTTCATAGCCTTTCTCGCCACATGCGATACGCCTCTCGCGACACACGCGAACAGCCAGATGGCGTACTATTCTGGATCAGAAACAAAGTGCAAAAGTTTTGTTTTCCTGTGTATAAAAGCAGCCAGACACCATCCAACGAACGTGAGTACACAAATAGCTAAGCAACAGCTCAGAACATACCAAATAACTAGTTTCCACAACACTACCACAACCCCAAGTACGTATTGCTGACATACCAAGTTCTCCTTTTAGTATTCTGTTTATTAACAGCCGCTCACGTGGTTGCAGATGACATAATGTTCGCTAAGTAAAAAGACGGCAACAGAAAAAAGTGCACAAGAAAATATGTCGCAAACAGCGCCAATAATTGCTTAAAACATGCTGTAACATACAGTAAGTAAGGTAGTGTGAAAGTATCAATAGAAAACTATATTTCAAAAGACGAATTGTATAAATGTAATAATGTTTTACTGTGTTTGTACAATCATGCCATTTTCTGCACCTTTTAGATTAAAAAACCCCACCGATGAAGGTGACATTTGTCGCCGAAACTAGTTTGGAATAAAAAAAGAAATAAACCAATAACAAGGTGTTTTGCATCAAGCCGGACTCGATTTCTGACTTTACTGTATAACTGAAAGAAGTGTGCAGTCAGACGAAGAAAAATCGCACTTTCATTCAAAGACAATAATTACACTGCAGCCACTAAGATTTAAGACGGTCTCCTGGACATTACAAAACTTGGACATGCTACTTACTAGCGTGTGTGTGTGTGTGTGTGTGTGTGTGTGTGTGTGTGTGTGTAACATTCCCTAGGCCGATGTACCACTTTGTAACATCCCCTCTGCAGAATGACAAACCCTAACCTATAATGTATTGGACCCCTTGCACTGTATGATACGGTAGGCGGTAGATTTACTGTGGTCCGTGGCAGGTCCCCGTTGTGACTCACCTGTGTGGTGGCGGCGTAGGCAGCCTCCGCACTTTCTCGACCTGTAATCTTACCTGCCCTCTCCTCTGTTCAGCCGCTGGTACGTTATTCGGCACCCTGTGGGTTCTGGACTTAGCAAATACGTAGACCTAAGGTTTCGAGAGGAATTTCGTTGCTACTAAATAATGCACTGCAGTTCTGATAAAAGCAACTATATTCTAGAGACACGTTGACCTCAAAATTCTTTGATACAATTTACTCATAACAAATTGCAAAATCGTAGTTTCCACGCCAGAATCCAGCCAGGTGGTGGTCAGACGAATATGCCCCTCCAAGTGGCTTCAAGGCCATTGTCTTGTACCGATTGCATTTGGTTGTTCTCTCAATCAGGCTAATCCCAATTGTGATCGTCTTCATATAATCCACTCAGCAGCCACGCGGGTCTTTTAATGCACAAGGCCAGGATCTTGTATGATTAACATTTTACAATGCAACAAACGGCACTGATTACGTATTTGTTTATGTGTTCAGATGTGCTAACAAAACTAACGGGGTTCCATTTAAAAGAACGTAGGTTTGTGTTGAAAACCATACTTCCGTGCATTTTTTTATGGTTTGTATTAACCAATTACACTAGCCGCTCTCCTCACGTTCGGTCTGTGGAATCAGTTCGTCAGTATTTGATGTGGTTTACGAAATATATCCAGCGGTAATGTTAGGTGACTCACCCTGTATATTGCAGTAAAGTCAACAAAATGAAGCAGAATCTCACACATCGACAACATCACATGGGAATGACATAACAAACACAAAAATCGCACTTGAAAATGGGAATCATTTCCCGAAACGCGTCGCATGGAAAATAAAATCGTGACTGGTAGCAGATGAGTTTATAAACAGACCTATTGTTTTCACAGTCGCAGGCTTTCAGAACCATTTATAATCGGTCAAATCAGATTCTCAGTTTGTAGTCTTGCGGGAGCCCGACTGCTGGCCACCCGTACCGCTCCCTGGTCGAAAAGCTAGTTCTCAACAGTGGCGTGGTGTGCGCCCTTCTCCCCCACTAAACCGCTTCTGACATCAGCTACCATCTTTTCCCTTAAAATAGACACATTTCACCTTATACTTTCCCTGTTACTCTCTGCGCAAATACACTTTTGATTTACACTCTTCCGCAAATTTTACTCTGGCGCTCTGCTCTGCCGGCCGGAGTGGCCGAGCTGTTCTAGGCGCTACAGTCTGGAGCCGCGCGACCGCTACGGTCGCAGGTTCGAATCCTGCCTGGGGCATGAATGTGTGTGATGTCCTTAGGTTAGTTAGGTTTAAGTAGTTCTAAGTTCTACGGGACTCATGACCGCAGCAGTTAAGTCCCATAGTGCTCAGAGCCATTTGAACCATTTTGAACCCTCTGCTCTAATTTAAAGTTTTTTTCAAACGAACTACTCTTTTACCCTTCGGCAGTCTCTGGTTGGACCGGTCCACCTTCTACATCCCCAAGGGGCGTCCGGCTGTGGATACTGCGTCGTATTCCTGAGCCACCGTAGCCTTGTCTGTGTCCGTCCGCCTTCACGTCCTTGCAAGTCACCGTGCTGGCCTACCGCGCCCGACTCGGCTCTTACAGTAATCCTTCGTCACGATACCTCCGCTCTGGCCGTCCATCTCTCTGCTATACTTCTGCATCCCAATCGGCGCTCCCTTAATTAAGAAGATATAACTATAGTGTCATTGCCCGTACAGCAACTGGGTTTCTCTCTGAAGCCTCCTGATATTCTAAGCTATCGAATGAAGTTGTTGAAACTATCGCTTATCTGAGGCGTGGTCATTCGTGCACAGTACATGACCATGTTTCATGTGATCCCTACGGGCAGTATTTCATGCTGAGCTACGTGGTGCCTCGCTGTCCACAAGCTTAGAAAGGAACTGCAGTGTTAGGCCGTTCCATTCTTGCACCAGCCCGGTTGACAACAGCGAGATGGTCTTAGGTGCGTGTAGACGGACTAAATACGTCTCGCCAACGCGTCTCAGACGTGCTCGACGGGATGTGAGTCTGGATAACGGGCAGGCCAGTCCACTCGTTCCTCCAGCATCCTCTCATTCCGAGAGCACCTCCAGGTGCGCCGCACGATGCCGTCACGGACTGTCATCCATAAAAATAACAATAACTTTTACCAATGAGTGTATCGTGTTCAAAGGTTTGCGATGGCGCAAGGAGCATAGGGACTGGACGAACGAGGAGTGGAATCGCGTTATCTTCTCGGATGAGAACAGATTCAATCTGCACAATGGTTCTTCACCTTCCCTCAGACGAAGGGACAAGTAATTCACCCAAGAACATTGTCGAACATCATCGCATTTGTAATCGGGATGTTTTCCTATGGGAAAACTAATGCTGCTCGGATGTACTGACCTCCAAATTTTTGAGCACTTCACTCTCACCGGTCAACGTTTGTGTGACTCTGTACTCGGTCCTAACATGCGTCTTCGTAGAGGTCCATCTGGCCCTGACGTCATTTTTATGCGCGACCGAATCGTACAGCGCAGGTGGAGGGGCTCCTGAAACGAGAGAATTTTACGGCATACGGACTGGCCTGCCCGTTCCGCCAACCTAAAGCCCATCGTGAACGCATAGAGTGCTTTGGAGAGATACACTGAATGTCCAAAGAAACCGGTGCACCTGCGTAATGTCTTGTAGGGCCCCCGCGAGCTCACAGAAGTGCCACAATACGACGTCGCATGGACTCCACTTACGTCTGAAGTAGTGCTGGAGGGAACTAACACCATGAACCCTGCAGGCCTGTGCATAAATCCGTAAGAGTGCGGAAGGGTGCAGATCTCTTCCGAACAGTACGTTGCAAGGCACCCCAGATATGCTCAATAATGTTCATGTCTGGAGTGTCTGGTGGCCAGCGGAAGTGTTTCAAATCACAAGAGTGTTCCTGGGGCCACTCTGTAGCAATTTTGGACGTGTGGGGTGTCGCGTTGTCCTACTGGAATTGCCCAAGTCCGTCGGAGTGCACAATGGGCAGTAATGCATGCAGCTGATCAGACAGGATACTTAAGTACGTGTCATCTGTCAGAGTCGTTTCTACACTCATCAGGGGTCCCATATCACTGCGACTGCACACGCCCTACACCACTACACAGCTTCCACCAGCTTCAACAGTCCCCTTCGGACATGCAGCTCTGTGGATTCTTGAGGTTGTCTCCACACCCGCACACTTCTATCTGCTCTATATAATTTTAAACGAGCCTCGTACGACCAGGCAACATGTTTCCAGTCATCAAGAGTCCAGTGCCGGTGGTGAAGTGACCGAGCGAGGTGGCGCAGTGGTTAGACACTGGACTCGCATTCGGAAGGACGACGGTTCAATCCCGCGTCCGGCCATCCTGATTTAGGTTTTCCGTGATTTCCCTAAATCACTCCAGGCAAATGCCGGGATGGTTCCTCTGAAAGGGCACGGCCGACTTCCTTCCCCATCCTTCCCTAATCCGACGAGACCGATGACCACGCTGTCTGGTCTTCCCCAAATCAACCAACCAACCAACCGGTGTTGACGTGCCCAGAGAGACGTAAAGGTTTGTGTTGTGCAGTCATCAATGGTACACGAGTGGGCCTTCGGCTCCGAAAGCCCATATCGATGGTGTTTTGTTAATTGGTTCGCACGCTGACACTTGTTGACGGCCCAGCACTGCAGCAATTTGTGGAACGGTTGCGCTTCTGTCTTGTCGAACGATTCCCTTCAGTCGTCGTTGGTCCCGTTCTTGCAGGATCTTTCTCCGGCCGCAGCGATGTCGGGGATTTGACGTTTTACCATGTTCCTGATATTTACAGTACACTCGTGAAATGGTCGTACGGGAAAGTCCCCACTTCATCGTTACCTCTGAGATGCTGTGTCCCATCTCTCGTGCTCTAACTATAATAGCACATTCAAGCTCACTTAAATCTTGATAACCTGCCATTGTAGCAGCCACAACTGACGTAACAACTGCGCCAGACACTTGTTGTCTTATATAGGCGTTGCTAGCCGCAGCTCTGTATTCTGCCTGTTTACCTACCTCTGCACTTCAATGCGCTTTCCTGTACCAGTTTCTTTGGCGCCTCGATGTATCTCAGAAAGCAGACTCGCCGCGTGTACTTTTACTCAATGTGCTTTCAGTGCATGCCTTTTTTTTTTGTTTTGTTTCTGCGAGGTCCCAGTACGTATTACTATTTGCTTAGACAAAGCTATTTATCGCAGTATGAGCATAGCTTCTAAAAGAGAAGGTAATTTCTGTTTATTTTTTAGTAATTTTGAATTATAATGCATTTAGAATATGCTGCTATACTTTAACATACCTGACACTATCGAATAAGTGATTGTATATTTCTCATAACAAAACAGCGAAACAGTTTTTTGTCGATATAGCAGTGGGTATACATTCGGCAACGACCTGTACTTTTTCATTCACAAGGTAGAATGCAAGAGGAAGAAGAGAGTGAAAGAAAAAAAGAGAAAAGTGATAAAAAAGGTAATGCATTTCGATTGACGAAACGCCACAAAGCACCAAAATCTGTCTCCCCAACAAAAGGAAAGTAGTTCTCTACCATGCATCTGCCTGAGATGACGAGAAAAGCCAGAAAATTTGTTTCGTATATACAAGCAATCCATGAAAACATTTTATTACTACTATAAAAGACGTATTTGAATCCTGATGTAGCATGTATGCTATATGACCTAATATTTTAGTGAATAATACCAGTGTCACAGTATTTTAGTCTTACGAACATAGCAATGGCCACCAGTATAAACTTTTCATTCTAAGCTCAGGATTGAGAAGAACGTATGAAGTTTAAAAAAAAATAATAAAAAAAATAAAACCAGACCCATAAAATTACAGAGCAATACGCTTAAATTCGCTTTGCTGCCGAATTCTTGAGCGTATTCCTAGTTCGAATATAATAAATTAAGACAAATCAGTACGGATTAAGAAAGCACTGATCGTACGAAACTCCATTTGCCTGTTTTTCGCACGATATCATGAGAACCTTGAATGAAGGGCGACAGATTTCCGGGAAGCTTTAGACACAGTGCATCACAACACACTGTTAACAAAGGTCCGAGCCTTACGAAACAGGTTCTCATATATGCCAGCGGCTCGAAAACTTTTTAAGTGATGGAACCCAGGAAATTGTCCTGGACGGCGAGTGTTCATCAGAGACAAGGGTATGGTCAGGAGGGCCCCAGGCAAATGGGGTAGGACAACTCTTGGTGTCTTTATACATAAACGCCCTGACTTATTGGGTGGCCGAGAATCTGCGATAATTTGCTGATGCTGTAATATACAGGAAACTGCCGCCTTTGAGTGACACACGATGACTTGGGCAGATTACTATTTGGAGTGGTTAATGGCAGCTTGCTGTAAATCTGGGAAAACTTAATAGAGATGAATAGAAAAAAGTACTGCAATAATGGAGTAAAGTATTAGTGCTGTGCTGCTGCACAGTCGTAGCGATAAAATATCTAGACGTAACGTTGCGTTGAAAAAGCGACGGATAATGGAACGAGCACATAAGGTGGTTATGGGTAGGTAAACGGTCGATTTCGGTTTACTTTGAGAATTACAGGAAAGTGTAGTTATTTTATAGAGGAAAAGTGCGTACAGATTACTTGTGCGACCCATGCTTGAGTACTGCTTGAGTGTTTGGGATCCGACCTAGATCGGGTAAAAGGAAGATATCGAAAAGTAGATCAGTTACGGGAAGGTTCTATCAACTCTCGCGTATTACGGAAATACTCCGTGAACTAAAATGGGAATCCTTGGAGGAAAGACGACGTTCTTTTCGAGAAACGATATTGAGAAAGTTTAGAGAACCGACTTTTACTGCTGACTACAGAACGATCGTCAAGATATCAAAGTACATCTCGCGTAAGAACTACGAAGACCAGGGAAATAGGGGCCCAACGGCAGTACATAGATAGTCAAGAAAGCAGTCTCGATTGCAAAATGCTTTTTTAATTCATTTAATCTGTGACGCATTTCACTCTCACAGTAGTATCATCACACATTTGGGGGAATAACAAGTTTCCTCACTACAAATTTATGAGCCAGGAATCAGTTACAAAGCTACATTGTCAGTTAAGTTCAAATGGTTCAAATGGCTCTGAGCACTATGGGAATTACCATCTGAGGTCATCAGTCCCATAGAACTCAGAACTACTTAGACCTAACTAACCTAAGGACATCACACACATCCATGCCCGAGGCAGGATTCGAACCTGCGACCGTAGCGGTCGCGTGGTTCCAGTCTGGAGCTCCTAGAATCGCTCGGCCACAACGGCCGGCGTCAGTTAAGTAAAGCAACTGGGACACCACGATCCGAGTTGTGAAAAGAACGTTGCCAATGACTAACTGATCGGGTAAAAACACTCGAGGATCACTGGCAAAAGTATATAACGTTCCGCAGCCAGCAATAATGGCACGCCATCCACCTACGGAAATAAATATCTTTCAAGGCGAGGAGCGGTAAGCGGAAGAAAGATAAGAAACCACGAAAATAAGGGTGAAGATAAAGGAAGAAATACTGCGAGCCAAGAGGCCTCGGCTCACAGATTACGTGAGTAACATAGGGAATAAAATCGTACACGTTGCCTGTGTTTACAGGTACTCGCTCTTTACACAACGCAGGCCGTGTTTACAACATAGGCCAGGTGCATAAGGCGTTTGCGGCTCCTGCTACAGAGCAACCATACAAAATATCGAGATCATTTATGGACTGTGGGCCAGGGGCCAGAAGTTTTCAAGTGTTGCGCGAAGGGAGAATATTTTTAAGTAGCCCATTTTTGTTGAAAGATGCTCATTGAAACGGGCTATAAAGGACCTTCCCGTTTAGCCGATAGAGCGTGCGTCACAATCGAGGTACTTAATCCTATATACTCCCGATCTCGAGAAGGGGAAAGACTTAGGATTCTCATTCTGAGAAAGCAGTAACTCTGGTGCGACATTTATAGAGAACACGACTTGTACGTTAGCATACTTAAACACTTTAGCCAAGCCATAACAGATGGGGCCCAAAAAGGGGATACCTAAACGCATGTCTGTGCCAGTCGTTTGTGGTTGCGAACTCATGACCTTAAGCTCCACTCGTTCCTGGTATCCGTTGCAGAAACGACGGACCAAAGAGCATTTTCGTGTGCTTTCAACAAAAGCAAAACGAAGATAATGGAATGTAGTCGAATTACGTCGCGTGATGCTGAGGGAATTAGATTAGGAAATGAGACACTTAAAGCAGCAAAGGAGTTTTTCTATTTGGGGAGCAAAATAACTGATGATGGTCGAATTAGAGAGGATATAAAATGTAGACTGGCAATGGCAAGGAAAGCGTTTCTGAAGAAGAGAAATTTGTTAACATCGAGTATAGATTTAAGTGTCAGGAAGTCATTTCTGAAAGTATTTGTATGGAGTGTAGCCATGTATGGAAGTGAAACATGGACGATAAATAGTTTGGACAAGAACAGAATAAAAACTTTCGAAATGTGGTGCTACAGAAGAATGCTGAAGACTAGATGGGTAGATCATATAACTAATGAGGAGGTATTGAATAGAATTGGGGAGAAGAGGAGTTTGTGGCACAACTTGACAAGAAGAAGGGACTTGTTGTTAGGACATGTTCTGAGGCATCAAGGGATCACAAATTTAGCATTGGAGGGCAGCGTGGAGGGTAAAAATCGTAGAGGGAGACCAAGAGATGAATACACTAAGCAGATTCAGAAGGATGTAGGTTGCATTAAGTACTGGGAGATGAAGAAGCTTGCACAGGATAGAGTAGCAAGGAGAGCTGCATCAAACCAGTCTCAGGACTGAAGACCACAACAACAACATCTACGAAACGTTGCTAATATCTTTTTCAATAGATTCCCGGATGAATGGAACTTCAAACACTCGGCAATCGTCGACCGGAAAAGGTTAACTTATACTGACTAGGGTGGGCTGATGTAGCGTGAATCACTGACGAGCTGGTGGCAGATTTCATATAAATAGGGAAACGTACCTTATTATTAACCATTGGTAAAGAACAATGTAACATGAAGACTGTTAAAGCGTAGAAAAAGGGCCGCGCGGGGTTAGCCGAGCGGTCTAGAACGCTGCAGTCATGGACTGTGTGGCTGGTCCTGGCGGAGGTTCGAGTCCTCTCTCGGACATGGTTGTATGTTTCTCCTTAGGATAATTTAGGTTAAGTAGTGTGTAAGCTTAGGGACTGATGACCTTAGCAGTTAAGTCCCATAAGATTTCACACAAAAAATGGCTCTGAGCACTATGGGACTTATCTCAGGTCATCAGTCCCCTAGAACTTGGAGCTAGTTAAACCTAACTAAGCTAAGGAGATCAACACATCCATGCCCGAGGCAGGATTCGAACCCGCGAGCGTAGCGGTCGCGTAGTTCCAGACTGAAGCGCCTAGAACCGCTCGGCCACACCGGCCGGCTATTTCACACACATTGGAACATTTTTTTCTAGTAAAAGGGCATTAATATCCACTTATTGGCCTTAAAAAACGATCAAAATGTCATCGACATATCTTCTATAAAAAGGATCTGGGAGTTGGATGCAGTTACACGGGAAAAACACCCGTTTCCGAGATTGCGTACGAATACATTGGCGAGGAAGCCTGAGAGACAACTCCCCACAGCTATGTCATCAGCTTAGTTATAAATATTATTAACACATGAAAAATAGTTATGTGAAGTAAGTAAAGCGGGGAATCCCGCACGGTACCGATCGTTTCTATAAGAGGAGCACTAGCACAGAGATGTTTTATATCAAGTGTAAGAAGAATACAACCGGCCGGAAATGTAGAATTTTGTTGCAACTCCACTAGATGTTTCCTACAGCGTAACGGAAATGAGTCACGAAAAGTAACTCTATCTTTCAACACATCAAGGAAACACCGTTGGTTTCCAATTACGTTAACTATGACGCGCACAGGAAGGGCAGGTTTGTGCGTTTCAACTTGTGCACAAAGAATAGGAGTTCTGGAGTTCATCACTTTCAATTTATACATGTAATTCGGAGCAATTATACGAGTATATTGACTATCGTCAAGCTGTGCCGTAACAGTTTTATCGTACTCCAATTGTAACCTCCCCCTCACTTATCGACCTTAATGACAGTGAAAAATTAAACCACGTGTACCTAATGGAAATTTGGGAAAAGCAATCGTCACCGAAGTTAATCTGTCGGTAAAGAGGGAGGAAAGGGTTACATCTAAATGAAAGGAAAAATGCAAATGAAACTGGTGGAAATTAATTTTGAAAAGGGGTAAAGTTAATGAAGAAAGTAAATGTGCGGCCGTTACGTTAACAATTAACTAGCGGTAATTAGATATTTGAGATTTGGGGGAAACTACGGTCGCCAGTCCTAAGGACAATTACTATAGTAACTGAAAAAGAAAGGTAATTACACATATAATTAGCACTAGAAGCGTGGCTACTGAAGGTTGACATGTGTAGTGTGAAAACTGAAAGTTTGTCAGAAGTAATAAATTTCGCTACACTCTGACTTAATTTAGCAAAAGAATTAATAAAACTGGAAAATCGAAAGTTAATTTAGTGACTGAAGTTAATAGTGAGCTTTCTTTCTGAAGCACATCGATATTCAGTAAAATAAGGTTAGTCTTGGACTACCTCAACAATCATTTCAAAAGCTACTTGAATCTACGCAATTTAGAAATAAGAGAATTAACTTTGAACTTGAATTAAATGATTCTGAACAATTAACAATAGTAAAATTTAGTACGTACCAAGCTGAGCTGCAGTCACAGGTAACTAAAATACGGTAACAAAACTCGCACTCTTAATTTGTGCTTGTGCAATCTAAATATTGTAGCCAGCTGAACTTTGAAATTAAAGCAGTGAAATCGAATGATGCTGGCGTTTGAATTTCAACGACCCTCGGGCCCATTTCGGAAAAGGAAGGGACCCTGCTTGACAATGCAATTGGGACAATGAGCAACAAAACTTCATGCTAAGTTGCTGTAATTTTGCGAGGCAAATGGAACAATTTGAAAAGCTGAGGTCTGCCATACAGTTCTGAAACTTTACGTGCTTTTAGTCTTCCTTGTTGGTTGATTGAAGGTTTGAAGCCGTCGATCGAGGAGGTGGCGACAGTCACTCATTGTCGACCGTCGCTGTTGCAGAAGCTGGATGTTGGCGCGCCTTCTTCTCGACACGGTCACCAGGCGAAACGGGCTCTTGATGTGCGCCAGCTAATGCTTCCCGTCCGCGACACCATGTCAGAAACTATCATCGCGAGTCGAGCGCAATTACATGCTGCCAAACCCCGAAAGCGCGGCTACTCGCGGGAGCGTCACACAACACACCTGCTCCACTCGCTACTCCAGCCAGACTCTGACAGCTCTGCCCGCGCTCCACGCGGCAGAGTTAACACTACCAAAGATCCTACACACTTTGATTCTTCACACGACCTATCGATGTAATCGTTCGATAGCAGTTTTCCCTAGGCAAGACCCAGCGTAAAAATACAAATAATATTTACGAAACAAACCAATTATACATCGACATAAATGCATAAATATATATATACAGCCGGCCGAAGTGGCCGTGCGGTTAAGGCGCTGCAGTCTGGAACCGCAAGACCGCTACGGTCGCAGGTTCGAATCCTGCCTCGGGCATGGATGTTTGTGTTGTCCTTAGGTTTAACTAGTTCTAAGTTCTGGGGGACTAATGACCTCAGCAGTTGAGTCCCATAGTGCTCAGAGCCATTTGAACCATTTATATATATACAAATAGTAAAACAATTACAATATACGAAGACACAGAAATGTTATATATTCAGGTAACAAAAATAAGAAAAAATTATAGTACAATAGATGGAAATAGGAGGATATGCATTTCCGCCGTTACACGTGCCTCACATTGCCTGAGGATGTTCGTGTAACGTAAACAGACTCAGAAAATGTCCAAAAAAAAAAAAAAAGAAACAGCGGAAATGCATATGCTCAAAACATCAACAAAATTTAGCATTCGTCTAATTAACCATAAATCAATTTTTAGACCATAATAATTGAGTGGAGACACTCCTAATCTTATTCCAGTCTGTCATCTTGCACAAAATAAAACAGGTTGACAACATATTAAAATTCATAGAAGATATAGAAAATGGTTTAGCTATTCCAAAACCGTCAAAATCCGTAACACTATCATGAAATGGAATACTATTTACAAAATTAATCAGAGTACATGGTCATAAAAACAGGTAGATCAAAATACGCAAATTAATTATTAAT
Organism: Schistocerca serialis cubense; assembly: GCF_023864345.2. Taxonomy (NCBI): domain Eukaryota; kingdom Metazoa; phylum Arthropoda; class Insecta; order Orthoptera; family Acrididae; genus Schistocerca; species Schistocerca serialis. The sequence goes on along the minus strand of NC_064646.1, from coordinate 47,059,963 downwards.
TACATAGAATACACATTTTATATAACCTTTTCGTAATTAATACACTTGCCATGAGAGTCCACTTAATGCTAAACTAGAAAATAATATTCAGTAGATCGAAAAAAACATAAGTATTGACAGCAGAATTCTTTCACATCATCTGTCCGGGAAGAAAAACAATTCCGCCTTCCGTACTCGCAAGTACAAAGAATGCCGACAGCGGCACAAGAGCCGACAGCGGCACCGCCTCGCCAGTATTGTTGCGCCCGCCTGTGCGGCACGCTTGATCTCACTCGCCTGTGTAACGGCATTTCCAGAACGTCCGTTTCACTGAATTCTTTCGGAAAAACTCACTCCCGAGTAATCTCAAGGAGTCCATTAACACTATCACAGTGGATAACTCAACACTGTCCATCATCACACATGTACAAGCCTGAAACTTAAAACATCGTCTAAGTACATCGGCAATGACTAGTAAAACACATATTCATGGAATCTTACAGCTATTTACAAAATCATATTTACATTCCTTAATCTACTGTGACTCAGCTGAAAACTTAAACTAGCAGCTTGGGTTTTTCAGTTGATTAGATCATGATTAAATTGATTAAAATTAAATTGATTAATCAAAATTAATTACTTATTAATTACAACTTCTTTAATGATCTTGGTCAGTCAAAAGCATCGCCACATGGCACATCCTTAAATCTTACACTCTATATCTACATACTGTACAAATTACCCTATCTGTGGTACTAATCAATCCTTGGTTGGTACAATTTCAGGTCTACAATGTTTCGTATACCTAATAGCTTTCCAGAGCTTGGACACTCTAAGCAATAAGCATTTGTGTGAGGTATACCAATGACTTTATATGGTCCATTATAAACAAACTTAAATTTAGAGATTTCATTGTCTATCTCGCTCGATTTCTCATGAGTTTTTACAAGTACTAAGTCTCCGATCGCAAACTTAGCAAAACGCGCTTTAGCGTCATGACGACGTATGCGAGAATCGGCTTTTAGCTTCATTACTTCTCGCAAACGATCTTTTTTCACACCAATACTAACGTCAATGCCGAGATTCCTCACGTTACAGTAGCTCAAATTCATACCTACGTCAATAGCATCCGGCCAGTTAACAATGTGTATAGGCTGGTATTGCCTATGCACACCGTCTCCTGCATCGTCAAAACTAACTACTATTGTTTTATCTTGGGACGTACATGTCAAAGTTTTGCTTTCGCAATTAATCACTGCACGGTACTTTAATAGCCAATCTAACCCGATAATTACTTCCGTAGTTAAGTCTGGCACGACGACAAACTCTTGTTCAAATCGTGCCCCACATATCTCGAAGTAGACAAAAATCTGTTTTGTGACCGGTTTACTGGCCTTCCCAGTAGCACCGATAATTTTCACTCCTGTTACTGGCGTAACTACGATGCCGGGACTGTTTTTCAGTAACTCAAATATTTTCCCAGATACAGCACTCAATTCTGCATCGGTGTCAATCAACACGTTTAGTTGTAGGTCGTGCATATTAACAGACACTACTATCTGTCTACACTTGTCCTCGACTGTTTCTTTATTTTCCCACAGTAAATCCTCGTCTATATCCAGGTCATTCCAGAAAAAACCATCCGGCTTTGATCCTAAATCCGGCTTATCTGGCGGCTTTTTCAGCCTCTGTTCACTTACAGTTTTAATTTCAACACGTTTGTCCTGAGGCTTAGTCTCTAGCTTCGCCTCCAATACCGAAACCTTTTCCTGTAACTCGTCAACTAGTGAGTGTTGCTTTGCTATCAATTCACTAATTGTCACCTTCGTTGATTCCACTTTGGTCAGATTGATCTCATCTGCCAATCTACCTGGAGGAATGTGCCCAGTAGCATCTGAAATTACTTCCTCCGGATCTGCGCAACCCACACTGCTATCGTCTGACTGTATAATGTCAGCTCTAACCTCATACACGCTGTAATCTATGTGCTTTTCTACCAATCGTGTCCGGCTATCACTAAAATTTTCGTAATCTTTCTCCTTAATACTCTCGCAACGTTTAAACTGGAGGTTTGCGTCGGATGGGTCGGCTACTTCTATCACTATAACTTTCGGTAAAGTCTGCCGGTTAGGGCCAGAACTTTCCGTTACTACTTCAACATCTAACTCCTGCGGGACGAAACACGACGAATCTTGCTCGTGCTCCCCATTAACATCAACTATTTCTGGTAAAGTCTGCCGGTTAGGGCCAGAACTTTCCATCACTTCACAAATACTATCTTCCTGTGGGACGAGACGCGGCAAATTCTGCCCGCGCTCTCCATAAATGCTTCTCCCGTACAGGCCCCTATAATCTCTTAGTTCGTCGTATAAGCGACCGAACTGCCTTAACCAGACCTCATCCCTCTCTGCATCCCCTCGCTCAATGACGGACGTGTTATCCGACATCTGATCTTCTCTCAACAATTGCGAATCATTCTTAAACTCAATCTCCAGTTCCGCTGTGGGTGTTACAGCTGCCACTTTACAATCGATTTTCGGAACACTACTTAAATTGTTCTCACTGACAGTGAATGTATTTTCTACTGCCGTGTCTACAGCTGATCTACTACTTGTGGGCGCACTCCTTTCTCCTAATACTGGCACACTCTCCCGCCGTTGATTATTCCACACGGAATATTCATAACGACGACACCTGGGTTTTCTCCTGTTATTGGGCCGCCAAAATTTCTCCACGCCTGGTCGGTCCCTCACCGGCGCGGCTAATGGTTTCCCTGTCTCGTCCCAGCAGATACGCTCCACGGATGCTGCTGAGGCGGCTGATCACACCCTCTGGCGTTATTACTATTCTGTGAAGCCCGTATCACGTTAGTATGATACTGGTTTCCGTCATTCCTGTTATTATTTGCATTGTACCGATTGTTATTACGGTCCGAACCATTATTGTTATTGCTGCCATGGTTGCGGTATGCATTATTCCCGTGGTTATCGTTGTTGTGGTTGCTGTGGTACCCGTTGTTATTACCACGGCCTCTGCCACTGTCGCGATTATTGCGCCAATTGTCCTCGTCCTCCACTCTTTCCAGGAAATCATTGATTGTCCTGTAATTGCTTCCTACGTATCGTTTTGTATCATCTGGAAGCTTCTTGTAGAGTTCCCAGACTATTTCGGATTCCGAGCGGCGGTCACGCAAATATTCCAACTTGCGGATCCAGCCCTCACAAAACTCCTTCATCGAACCGCGCGAATTCGCATCGAAAGGCCTCGATACGACAAATTCGCGCCAGACACTTTGCTGTTTTTGCTCTGACCAGTATTCAGCCAGAAACAAATTTTTAAATTCGTCAAAATTCAGGCTCGTAATGTTGAGGTTTAAGCCCCAACGCTTGGCATCACCAGCCAACACATCAATAATCGCATTAATTTTTCTCTCATCAGTCCATGATCTGGGTAAAACTCTTTCACAATTCTTAATGAAATCCGTCGCGTGTATACCGCCTTTTTTCAAGGGGTCGAACCGCTCCTCTTTCGTCAACAATTCCGAACTATGTGCATAGATTGGCACATAGCTCTGTTTTTCGTCAAGTTTCTTTTCTAATTCCGACACTCCCGTAATTACTTGGCAAGTGGTTGTCGCAAGCGTTTCTACTTCCCTTTTTTTCTCTTCGCAGGTATTAGCCTGCTTCGCCACTTTGGTATCTACTTCGGATACTAAAGCCTTTAAAGTTTCCACCTTCTTTTGATCCTCTTTTTTCCCTAATTGAATTTGTTCCGTCACCTTATTCTCGATGATCGGAGCAACTGATTCTCCTACACTTTTCTCGATTCTGCTAATTTCAGAATTAAAACGAGTATTTATGCTCGCAATTTCCGCCTGAACGCCTATCATTTCCTGTTTAAGATTACCGATTTCGGTATTAATTACAACAATATCTTCTTTCATTTTATCAACTTTTGTGTTAACAACTCCAACATTGTTGATAACAACGTTAATAGCTTTGTTCTGATTGTCTAGCATCCGTTCAAATTTTTCAGACTGAGCTTCTTGCTTGGCAGCCTGATCTTCTTGCTTGGCCGATTGACTCTTGATTTCGTTAATCAAAACATTTAATAAATCAGTTAAATTCCCGGAAACTACCGGTTTTACTTCCGCAGGGCTTCCTCTTTAATTTTTCCCCCCGTATTCGTCATCAAGGGATTCAGATTTGATTTTCACTTCCGATTCCGAAACATTTTCTAAAGTTTGGAATTCCATTTCTGCTCTTTGTTGCATTTCGGTGGTCGCGTCTTTCATGCTAGCCGCCTGCCCCTGAACAATGGGTACCGAGGTGCGCGTTTCCCACTGTTCGACCGATTGTTCCGTATTCAAGTCTACCAAATTTTGGCAATTGTTGCCTTCACTCATTTTAATAATTTTCAATATAAATGCCAAATCTCAAATATAATTAGGATTACTCCCACTACTTATTCTCGCTGACGTATCGACCATTTCGTAACCAGTACTTTGTTACGAGATTTGTACAATGCAAAATTCGTGTCCAGATCAACCTCAAATCCGAAGATTGTCCTGTCACGGTCGCCACGTGTAACCTCCCCCTCACTTATCGACCTTAATGACAGTGAAAAATTAAACCACGTGTACCTAATGGAAATTTGGGAAAAGCAATCGTCACCGAAGTTAATCTGTCGGTAAAGAGGGAGGAAAGGGTTACATCTAAATGAAAGGAAAAATGCAAATGAAACTGGTGGAAATTAATTTTGAAAAGGGGTAAAGTTAATGAAGAAAGTAAATGTGCGGCCGTTACGTTAACAATTAACTAGCGGTAATTAGATATTTGAGATTTGGGGGAAACTACGGTCGCCAGTCCTAAGGACAATTACTATAGTAACTGAAAAAGAAAGGTAATTACACATATAATTAGCACTAGAAGCGTGGCTACTGAAGGTTGACACATGTAGTGTGAAAACTGAAAGTTTGTCAGAAGTAATAAATTTCGCTACACTCTGACTTAATTTAGCAAAAGAATTAATAAAACTGGAAAATCGAAAGTTAATTTAGTGACTGAAGTTAATAGTGAGCTTTCTTTCTGAAGCACATCGACATTCAGTAAAATAAGGTTAGTCTTGGACTACCTCAACAATCATTTCAAAAGCTACTTGAATCTACGCAATTTAGAAATAAGAGAATTAACTTTGAACTTGAATTAAATGATTCTGAACAATTAACAATAGTAAAATTTAGTACGTACCAAGCTGAGCTGCAGTCACAGGTAACTAAAATACGGTAACAAAACTCGCACTCTTAATTTGTGCTTGTGCAATCTAAATATTGTAGCCAGCTGAACTTTGAAATTAAAGCAGTGAAATCGAATGATGCTGGCGTTTGAATTTCAACGACCCTCGGGCTCATTTCGGAAAAGGAAGGGACCCTGCTTGGCAATGCAATTGGGACAATGAGCAACAAAGGTTCATGCTAAGTTGCTGTAATTTTGCGAGGCAAATGGAACAATTTGAAAAGCTGAGGTCTGCCATACAGTTCTGAAACTTTACGTGCTTTTAGTCTTCCTTGTTGGTTGATTGAAGGTTTGAAGCCGTCGATCGAGGAGGTGGCGACAGTCACTCATTGTCGACCGTCGCTGTTGCAGAAGCTGGATGTTGGCGTGCCTTCTTCTCGACACGGTCACCAGGCGAAACGGGCTCTTGATGTGCGCCAGCTAATGCTTCCCGTCCGCGACACCATGTCAGAAACTATCATCGCGAGTCGAGCGCAATTACATGCTGCCAAACCCTGAAAGCGCGGCAACTCGCGGGAGCGTCACACAACACACCTGCTCCACTCGCTACTCCAGCCAGACTCTGACAGCTCTGCCCGCGCTCCACGCGGCAGAGTTAACACTACTAAAGATCCTACACACTTTGATTCTTCACACGACCTATCGATGTAATCGTTCGATAGCAGTTTTCCCTAGGCAAGACCCAGCGTAAAAATACAAATAATATTTACGAAACAAACCAATTATACATCGACATAAATGCATAAATATATATATACAAATAGTAAAACAATTACAATATACGAAGACACAGAAATGTTATATATTCAGGTAACAAAAATAAGAAAAAATTATAGTACAATAGATGGAAATAGGAGGATATGCATTTCCGGCGTTACACAATGTGGGATCAAATGCCATTGCATGGATACCATTTTCCGCAAAAAAGTTTAACACTAGTTCAACATAACTACAGAGTAGCTCTCCAGTGTTCCCTTTGTCTGCCGGTACCATAATAGCTTCTTTCTGATCAGTCTTTTTGGCGATCGATCTAAGGACATTGTGTTCAAAAGAGAGAACAGATTTATTCATTGCCTTAGGTATAACGTAGCTAGCTTTGATACTAAGTTGAAGGTTTCCATCTTTGTCGGTGAGGGCTGTATCCACGGCGAGCTTCAAATCAGCCGAGAGGGACGGCACTGTCCGGTCATTCGACACTGGTCGAACTCGATACTTCGGACCCTCACGCATGAGCCTAATTAGATGACTGTCAGACATAGTCTTTTCTTCCCGCGCTCCTTTGCAAGTGGAGCAGGAAAAGGAATGACGAGGAGCGGCGGGCTCTTTCCGATATGCCCAGTATGCTGGCTTGCGGAGTGTAGATGTAGATGTAGAAGGTACAGTATACAGGGTGTTACAAAAAGGTACAGCCAAACTTTCAGGAAACATTCCTCACACACAAAGAAAGAAAATATGTTACGTGGACATGTGTCCGGAAACGTTTACTTTCCATGTTAGAGCTCATTTTATTACTTCTCTTCAAATCACATTAATCATGGAATGGAAACACACAGCAACAGAACTTACCAGCGTGACTTCAAACACTTTGTTACAGGAAATGTTCAAAATGTCCTCCGTTAGCGAGGATACATGCATCCACCTTCCGTCGCATGGAATCCCTGATGCGCTGATGCAGCCCTGGAGAATGGCGTATTGTATCACAGCCGTCCACAATACGAGCACGAAGAGTCTCTACATTTGGTACCGGGGTTGCGTAGACAAGAGCTTTCAAATGCCCTCATAAATGAAAGTCAACAGGGTTGAGGTCAGGAGAGCGTGGAGGCCATGGAATTGGTCCGCCTCTACCAATCCATCGGTCACCGAGTCTGTTGTTGAGAAGCGTACGAACACTTCGACTGAAATGTGCAGGAGCTCCATCGTGCATGAACTACGTGTTGTGTCGTACTTGTAAAGGCACATGTTCTAGCAGCACAGGTAGAGTATCCCGTATGAAATCATGGCGGTGAATCGAGGAAGTACAGTACATACTGACAAATTAAAATGAGCTCTAACATGGAAATTAAGCGTTTCCGGACACATATCCACATAACATCTTTTCTTTATTTGTGTATGAGGAATGTTTCTTGAAAGTTTGGCCATACCTTTTTGTAACAGCCTGTAGTCCTTAAATTCACATACCCTCTAGAGAGTAGTTTATGAATACTTCCTGACAATGGCCGCTTCAGACAATGCGTGTTGGCACCACTAACGACAACACTGGTATACAAATTGTAGACCACAGACTTACTTCCTACTTCTTATATTGTAGTTTTTCATGTTGATTCCAAATCTGAAAACTCTTTCTTCTATCACGTAAGGTTCTGAAGGTACGCTATTTGACCAAAAACGCGAATTAACCAGAACTCCGTACCCGCACATGACATCTGCGGGTATTTAAGTGATGACAGGGTTCTAGGTAGGTGCGACGCATACATTAGTTCTAAGGGAACCATTTTGTGTTCTGATAAATTGTAACCTCCTTCTTCCAAATCGTCCTACTGGACTGCGATATAACAGACCGTGATCGTATATGCCTAATAAAATTTTACAGTGAGTAAGTCTATCATTACCGAGGGAAAATAACACCGGTTATTTGGAGGAAAGCTTACAACAGACTCTTCTGACGGAATACTCTGTTCTAAACTTAAGCTAAATACTGATGATAATTCTGTGTTCAAATGTGTGTGAAATCTTATGGGACTTAACTGCTAAGGTCATCAGTCCGTAAGCTTACACACTACTTAACCTAAATTATCCTAAGGACAAACACACACACACTCATGTCCGCGGGAGGACTCGAACCTCCGCCGGGACCAGCCGCACAGTGATAATTCTGAAATGGGTGAAATATAATGTAGTCGCTCACGAACAACACGGGATAAAAGGGTACCACGTAACACTTACTACAAAAATTAACTATAATACAAAGGAAATACTGATTAGCTAAAAAGGGGATAATTAAACGGTCGCCAGCCTCCTAGAGCAATGAATCTCCAGAATCTTAGGAAAAGTAATGGCAAAGAAATTTAAACAAATGATCATGGGCGTGCCAGCAGAAGGTTGTCACACTTTTCTACAGCACAATAGTTCACGAGAAAATAGATGAATCAGACAGCACTGAGTTTGCAGTTACTTATTGTGAAACACTAAATTTTGAAAGTGAAGTTAAATGAAGTTATTAGTTAAAAAGTGTAACTAAGACTTGGTTATGTAAAATAATTTACTTTGAGTAACCTCAGTGTAACGTAATCCAAAAGTTAGAAAAAGGGAAGCAGTTTACTTTTGATTATTGAAAGACTGAATTAAGTTTATTTAATTTTAATTTAACAACAATAAGATACATACCAAGTCAGCAGAAGTCACTCTATAAGTTGAACAGAGAGTAAATGAAATGTGCACTATAAATTTATGCTGCATCTTTAGTTATTAGTTTTGCCAGTGAATTTTTACCGTTACTTGAAGTGAATGAAGTTAACACTCATAATAGCAAAATAGTTAAACCTCCGCAATGCAATACAAGAATGAACAGTTACTGAGGCAGAAAATTTAGACTGGAAGTAGCATTAGGAAACACACAAAACTGGCATTAAATAGTTAATGAGTTTTCATATTCTTACGACACTCGGTGAGGGACCCTGCCTGATAACAATGTCTGAGGACAGCAACAACACAAGTGCTCTACAAGTTTTAACTGCTGCAGGTTGTTATACAAGTTAGTCATACTTTGTCACAGAAGTGCCACTGGGTAATACCTCTACGAGGTGATATTTTTTCATTTAACAGTCCTACGATGTTGCAGCTGTGTGAACGACGAAGAGCGTAGCCGACGACATTGCTGAGCTGCAACTGTTGCTGTTGCTGCTGCTGCTGCTGGCTGAGAACCCGAGTCGCCTCCAGGGCCGCCGGATAATTGTGGGGCAGGCAGCAGTTGGAGCTGCAGCCGCCTGCACTTGTCCGCTCCTACCGTGCTCTCAATATTCGCGGTTTAAGGGGCTCCGGAAAGGCTCAAAATCATGAAAAGTTCAATTTTTACTTTTTTGCGTTTTCTGAATCTGCAGACTATTACCTTTTAATAGATATATAATTTATTCAATTCCAAAGACTACAACTATTTTTAAATTTTTTTTGAAATGTGTTCTATATGGGCGTGACCCACTGTGGCGCTGTTAAACTGCTGTCAAATGGTGTTATTATTAACGTCCGCGTTCATCGGGTACATTTTAGTGATGTGAGATAAAGTATGTGTTGTGGCTAACCTGTGATGGTTCAATATATATCGCTGGTGTGATTGTCGATTGTTTCATATTTATTTACTCTGTCGTTATCTCGAAAATATTCGTAATTAATTATGTTTCTTGAGTCTCTGTTTTGTTGAAGTATAATAATGAGTAAAAGTAAAGTTATTAGAAATCCTCTAAAGGCTTTTAAGAAAAGGAGAAATGTTGGAAAGCCAAAGGTATGTGTTATTACTGTAAACAATAAAGACGATAACCAAGTGAGTGAACCTAACCTCTCAAGTACACCTGCCCATAGCAGTCAAAGTGGGAAAGAAAATACTTCACAGAAGAAGCTTGGTTCAATGAGTGGAAACTATGAATGTTTTATCGGCGAACGGATGTGAATGAAATATTTGATATGTCGGTTCTCAAAGGAATTTTTTCAAACTGTGTAAGATGTATTCATTGTAGTGAAGTTGGTCTGGAACACTCCATAATAAAGCACGTAGGACTTGCTAGTGAAATACAACTGAAATGTGATAAGTGTTCATACATGACCACCTTTTGGAACAGTGTTGCAGTAACTGCAACTGAAGGAAATGGTAGCAAAATCTACGAACACAACAACGAGCGATGCTTGCTTTAGACAAGGAACGCCTTTGGGCTGCAGACAGGGCTGTAAAGAGTCTAGAAATACAAGCAAGAGTAAACAGGAGGAGGAACAAGAGGAAGCTGGAGGAGGAGTTTGCAGAGGATGAAGATAATCCATCCTATGGACCTGGAATGCACTAAAAAGTTAATCCAATCTTTGTCGCTCGATTCCCAAAACTTTTATTTTCTCATACTAATTACATGTTTTCTAAGGATCTTCCAAACATATTTGTTTCAGACTTTCAGTAAATGTTACACAGTACCTTCTGCATAATTTAACACAGCCTTTTTCCAAAAAAAACTGTATATTTTTGAATATATAAATAAAAAATTGCAAAAAAATGTTGTGAATTTTCATTACAATTGAAAAAAAAATCATCTTTAATAACTGAACTAAAATTTTGTAAAATCCCTGTGTTAAGTTGTAGCCCATATTCAAATAAATAATCTGTAAAATGTTCAACTTCCTACCTCAAACACTTTGTGAGGAAAGATGTAATTTATAAGCGTTATTTTAACATTGCAAGTATAGGGCGTTCCGGAGCCCCTTAACGAATTAGGCGCGCCTACACTGGCGCGATCGTAGCGCCCAACAAACACGTCCGCACTCTTCCATGACTCGAGCTGCTCTGCCTCCTCTCTGCTCGCAACGCGACAGGGACTCTGCATACGCAAAGATGGCACAGCTATTGTTATTTCGTCGTCGCTATCGATACATTTAAATAAAGTTCCCTTGTCTATTACCCAGCAATTTACAATATTTTCATTATATTTACAATTAATTATATTTACAGTCAGGCAGCAGTAGCCGGCCGCGACACAAGGGGAAACAATGAGGTAACCGATTTTGTTACATTTACGAGCTCCTAACCAGGACCGAGTTTCATAATATCATCTGTGTGAAACTTCCTGGCGGTTTAAAACTCAGCGTACACTCCGCTGCACAATGAAAATCTCATTCTGGAAACATCCCCCAGGCTGTGGCTAAGCCATGTCTTCGCAATATCCTTTCTTTCAGGAGTGCTAGTTCTGCAAGGTTCGCAGGAGAGCTTCTGTTAAGTTTGGAAGGTAGGAGACGAGATACTGGCAGAAGTAAAGCTGTGAGGAGTTGGTGTGAGTCGCGCGTGGGTTGCTCAGTTGGTAGAGCACTTGCCCGCGAAAGGCAAAGGTCCCGACCATAACCCTCATCCCTAAGAAGAGAGCCGCCCGTCCAATTACGCTCCTCAACGCCGACTATAAAATAATAGCGAAATGCATCGTAAGCAACCTGAAATCGGTGATGGGGAAAGTCATCAGTCCTTGTCAAACACGTGCGGCAGCAGGGAAAAATATATTCGACGCCACATGCACCTACAGGGACATAATAGCACAGGCAGTCACCACCAGAAGCGCAGGTGCCATAATTTCGGTGGACTTCAACAAAGCCTTCGACAGGATCGACCACAAATATCTCGTAGAGACACTAAACAGACTTGGGTTTGGGCAAAAATTCATCACAATCGTCCAGAAGATACTATGTACTGCGAGATCGACAGTAATAATCAATAGTTGGAAAACAAAACTGATAAAACTGGACAGATCCGTGAGGCAAGGCTGTCCATTGTCAATGGCTCTATTCGCTATAGCACTGGACCCGCTGCTGCGGAAACTTACAAATGACATCAGAGGATTCTCCGTAGGAGACAAAGCAATAGCCTGTATAGCCTACGCTGACGACCTAGGCATCTTTATTGAAGATCAGGAAGATACTGGGAGAGTAGAAACCATCATGAACACATTGCAAAAAGCGTCAGGCACCCAAACAAACCCCAGAAAAACAGAGCTACTGCCGATAGGGAATCAACGACTCAAACCAGACAGCCAGTGGTATAAAATAGCAGAAAGCCATAAAGTTCTTGGAATATATATACAGCCTTGTCCACTTAGAATGGCCGCATACAACTGGAGGGACGTGCTACACACCATAAGAGGTCTCTCCAGACAGCACGCGAACCGGAAGCTAACAATCCACCAGAAAACAGAACTGATAAACACGACGATCCTGTCGAAAGCTTGGTACCTGGCGCAAATCTTAAGCATCGCGACAGAAATTGCGCGAGCACTAACGAGCGCAGTGTACTACCTGTTGTGGCGTCGAAATAAATTGAAAGTGGCGCAAGCAGCGTGCTCGCTGCCAACGAACGAAGGGGGACTAGGTCTAGTTGATGTAAAGACCAAATGTGCAGCCCTTCTACTGAAACGAACGCTCGCCATCCAGGACAAAAACCCTGACAGCGGTACTGCCAAGATAATTGGAAGATACAAGCCCGCATCACAAGAAGCGCCGGTCGAGACGAGGCACATTCCCTTCAGAATGCGACACGTCGGGCTGCACTACGCCAACAAAAGTTACGTTCTGGACACCGTGGCGAACCCCAGCCACAGAACACTCGACAGAATATACTGGGCTCTCAGGGGGAAACCGGCAAAAAACAAAATTGAACACAAACTTCCGCAACACAATTGGAAACAAATATGGGCAATCGTCCCCGCAAACGTGTTGCCTAAACATGCGAAGGAGACACGGTACAAAATAGTTAACAGAACGGTACCAACCAACCAAAGACTGGCGGAGATAAAACTCGTCGCAAGTGACAAGTGCGACGTATGTGGTATGACCGACACCCTCGAGCAGCGATTCACCTGCGGGAATGCCACCGACATATGGTAGCCCACGTCGACAGAACGGCGCCGGGAAACATAACAGTGGAAGCGATCACCGCCCCAGACTGCAACCCACTTCCACTACCCAAGCGACTGGCGACTCTCTGGATCCTCACCATGACGGCACACGCCATCGTAGCAAGGAGGCATACCGACCAGCTGGCCTTCCTGATGGACCTCTGGGAGGAGAACAAGACGGCCCAGCAGCACAGACACTACCGCGAGAACTTCAGAAGCTTCCTGCAGATTCCACTGCAGACAGCGACCGCCAGAGTCCTCCCCAGCCTGTGACCCTCAGCACCGCCACCACCCACCTCACCACACACACCACAAGAATAACGTGTGCAGTCATAGTGAACAAGTGCAACACAGAAGATAAAGTGCTTTCTCCTCTCCCCTCATCTAGTGAAGTATAGTAGTATAAAGTGTTTCTTCTTAGTGAAACCAGTGATACTCCATGAGCGTGGGATTGATCTGAGATGTTATTCTGCGCAACGGATTAATCTGAGATGTACCCTTCACCCTGTGTCTCCTGCAAGATGCAATTTCCACCCCCACGCTACTACAGAAGTCAGACAGACGCTCCTAACGTTCTAAAGAGAAATGCCTGAAAAACTTTCTGCAATAAATACCTTCTGGAATCGTCCGCTGTAAGGAAATGACACAAAAATTCACAAAATTACTTACGTAACTAGTGGGATACTTGGGTACTGGAGTAGTGCTAGTTAGTGCAAGAAAAACATGAAAGTAACGAAAATAATTTTTTATTTTGCAAAATTTCTGAGAAATCACAATGTCACTTTTAGTTATGAATTGAACAAGTTATATCCTGGTTCTTTTCGGAATGTGAAGTTACCTCTCAAGGATAGAATTCGCTAATGAATTTTCTATACAAAGTATAAGATTGTTATTGACTTGGCAGAGTGACTGAAAGCCACGCCTACTCAACTTGAATAATTATCGGTTAGAATGTTGCTAGGTATGGTCGAGGCTGTCGCGTGTGAAATGCAGTGAAGTGTACTGTTGTGGAGGAAATATGGGGCTCGCAATAGCTGTAGCGCACAATACCGTAAGCTGTGATGACTGCTCTCTGCGTCGCTCGCTGCTGACAAGTAAGGTACCTCTGGTTCTATCTGGATTGACCTTCGCCAATCAAACTCTCCATACTCCTTGATGAAGTCAGAGACTCCTATTCGCCCCTAGTCTAGCTATTGGCGTGGTACACCGGTCAGATAACCAGTCCACTCAAAAATTCGCTCGCAGGCGTTTAACTATATCTCTGTCCGTTCACACCGCACAATAAGTGTGTCGGCCAACACAGTGAACAACGCTTAATCGCACGGACTCAATATAAAGTCGCACTCCGTTTCGGTCTCGACAGAGGTGCTCTCCCAGTGAAGTACTGAGGAGAGACTTGTTCCTCGCTCTTTGAGTACACGTACGAGCTCGCACGCTCTCGTTACGTGTTCTCGCTCCAAGAGTGACAATGGAACGGCCCCTCTCCATGCCAGACGTAAAGGGGTATATCTTTCGGTCTCTTCCATTACTCCTTCAGTTCAAGATGTCAGAAATATCGTCTGCCAATCAGCATTGCTCTTCTAAAACGGGAGAATGACGTTTCGTTTAAGGCGACCAATCCGGAAATCCGTAGCATTGGCGTTTGCCGTTTGCTGTCTCCTGTGAAAGTCTCTGAAACTGCGTGCTATGTGTAAAGAATGCGTACGCTGGGCGCTCCCACTCAATGTTGAGGAATTTGCTTTTAAGCCGAAGAGGGGGTCATTCCCGTTTTTCACTCGGGCCCACGCTGTCCGCTACACAGGCGGTCACCGGTCGACATAGGCTGGGTCCTCCTGTGAAGGGACTGGCGTCCCATTGTGCGGTTTCTCTCCCGAACTAAAAGCAAGCCCTGGCGACCGTCGTGTCTTGAATGTGTGTGTGTGTGTGTACGCCAGCCTCGAGTATTTCAACCACGGTGCGCTTACTTGTTATTTGCATATCGTTTACATGAATTCGTACAACATTGGCTTTATCTTATCGAGTTTGGGTTCTAATGAAGCGTCTTGATGTGTGGAATATGATTATGAGGGCGGAATATGTAAGCAATGAAGGTCAGGAGACCACGACGTCTTACAATACAAAGTGCTTCTCACCAAACATCTGTCATGCTCGCAGCCAAAACAGTTTCAAAAGTATGCCCAGTAGTACTACCAGTTTTTTTAATTAATTTTTTTCATTATTTGAACTATATTGTCTAGGAGACAAGCATTACCTAGTGGAAAGCGCGAACTACTCAAAATTTTTTAAAATGATTTTATTTACTATGTGCCTATAAAATTGTATTGTTTACTCACACTCTCCTTTTTGCTTCTCTTATATAACATGACAAAATTTACCCTCTTACTGTCCCACCTAACAGTGTAAGCTAGAGGAAGAGAAATGGCTCTGAGCACTATGCGACTTAACGTCTAAGGTCATCCATCCCCTAGAACTTAGAACTACTTAAACCTAACTAACCTAAGGACGTCACACACATCCATGCCCGAGGCAGGATTCGAACCTGCGACCTTAGCGGTCGCGCGGCTCCAGACTGTAGTGCCTAGAACTGCTCGGCCACCCCAGCCGGTCAGAGGAAGAGACCAAACCAGCATGCACAATGTGCCTGTGGCATCACAAGTGCATGACATACAGAAACATGAACTCAAAATCAGTGTGTCGATGCTACATATAAATTGTTATGACTGTCCAGCAATGTCAAAAAAAAAAAAAAAAAAAAGAAAGATGGCAAATGGCCGTGTAAAAGGGTTCAAGGAACAACAATACGAGAAAAACGAAAAAGGAAAAAATATAAAAACGAAAACCTATAAAATGACAGAAGTTTCATATCAGCGCACACTCCGCTGCACAGTGAAAATCTCATCATCTGTGTGCTTTAATAGTTTAATTTCTTGTGTTTCTGCATGTTTATTTAATGTCTAATAGACACAGTTTCGTTTGCCCCTAATCAGGGGCGATTTATTTAGTTTTATCTGAGGGCTTCGGTAGTTAGGTTTTTGAATCTCTGCATGTTAATCTAATTTATTAGACACAGTTCCAGCGTTTCCGTCAGGCTCTACAGTAGAGTTGCGCAGCACGTGCCGATAGTCCGTTTATCAGCTTAGTTTAGTTTTACACGGATACAGGGATTAGTGAACACAGGGTTGTCGTAGCGAGATTGATTACTGTAACCCCCAAATACTCCAAAAATAAACGAAAAATATACCTATTCAAAACACTTGACACCTTCCTGAGACAATCTCCACTCATTCCAAATTAATGGTATAAGTATAGACCAGATGTGGCTTGAATTCAGAAAAATAATTTCGGCAGCAATTGAGAGATTTATACCAAATAAATTAACAAACGACGGAGCTGATCCTCCTTGGTACACAATAGGGTCAGAACACTGTTACAGAAACAACTAAACAAACATGCCAAATTTAAACAGACGCAAAATCCCCAGAATTGGCGATCAAGCTCGAAATTTAGTGCGGACTTCAGTGCGAGATACTTACAACAGTTTTCACAACGAAACTTTGTCTCGAGACCTGGCAGAAAACCCAAAGAGACTCTGGTCGTATGTGAAGTATGTTAGCGGAAAGAAACAATGAATGCCTTGTCTGCGCGATAGCAATAGAGATACTATCGAAGACACTGCTGCCAAAGCAGAGTTACTGAACACAGCCTTCCGAAATGCCTACGCAAAAGAAGACGAAGTAAATATTCCAGAATTCGAATCAAGAACAGCTGCCAACATGAGTGACGTAAATTTCCTCGGAGTAGTGAAGCAACTTAAATCACCTAATAGAAGCAAATCTAATGGTACACACTGTATACTAATTAGGTTCCTTTCGGAGTATGCTGATGCATTAGCTCCATACTTGACAATCATATACAACCATTCGCTAGACGAAAGAACCATACCCAAAGACTGGCAAGTTGCACAGGTCACACCAATATTCAAGAAAGGTAGTAGGAGTAATCCACTTTATTACAGGTCCCTATCATTAACGTCGATATGCAGCAGGATTCTGGAACATTTATTGTGTTCGAACATTATGAATTACCTCGAAGAAAACGGTCTATTGACAGACAGTCAACATGGGTTCAGAAAACGTGAAACACAACTAGCTCTTTATTGGCATGAAGTGCTGATTGCTATTGACAAGGGATTTCAGATCGATTCCGTATTTCTGGATTTCCAGAAGGCTTTTGACATTGTACCACACAAGCGGCTTATAGTGAAATTGCGTGCTTATGGAATATCGTCTCAGTAATGCGACTGGATTTGTTACTTCCTATCAGAGAGGTCATAGTTCGTAGTAATTGACGGAAAGGCATAGAGTAAAACAAAAGTGATTTCTGGCGTTCCCCAAGGTAGTGTTATAGGCCCTATGCTGTTATCTATATAAACGATTTGGTAGATAATCTGAGCAGCCGTCTAGGTTGTTTGAGGATGACGCTGTCGTTTATCGACTAATAAAATCATCAGAAGCTCAAAACAAACTGCAAAACGATTTAGAAGAAATATCGGAATAGTGCGAAAATGGGCAGTTGACCTTAAATAACGAAAAGTGTGAGGTCATCCACATGAGTGTTAAAAGGAATCCGTTAAACTTCGGTTACACGATAAACCAGTCAAATATAAAGGCCGTAAATTCAACTAAATACATAGGAATTACAATTAGGAACAACTTAAATTGGAAGGAACACATAGAAAATGTTGTGGGGAGGGACAACCAAAGACTGCGTTTCATTGTCAGGACACTTAGAAAATGTAACAGATCTACTAAGCAAACTACCTACACTACACTTGTCCGCCCTCTTTTAGAATACTGCTGTGCGGTGCGGAATACTTACCAAATAGGACTGACGGAGTACATCGAAAAAGTTCAAATAAGGGAAGAACATTTTGTATTATCGCGAAATATGGGAGAGAGTGTCACAGAAATGGTACAGGATTTGGGCTGGATATCATTAAAAGAAAGGCGATTTTCGTTGCAACAGAATCTTCACACGGAATTCCAATCACCAACTTTCTCCTCGGAAGGGAAAATATTTTGTTGACGCCGACCTGCATAGGGAGGAACGATCACCACGATAAAATAAGGGAAATCAAAGCTCGTACGGAAAGATACAGGTGTTCATTCTTTCCGAACGCTATACGAGATTGAAATAATAGAGAATTGTGAAGGTGGTACGATAAACCCTCTTCCAGGCACTTAAATGTTATTTGCAGAGTATCCATGTACACGTAGATGTAGACTTACATACAGTCAGAAATAAATACACGATTACATCGATTACATGTTACATACAGTTTCTTTAATAAAGCTTACAGATTCATAATCAGAAGCACAGTACAAGTTATCAACGGATATTAAACGACGAAAGATTTTTAATTGTGCAAGAAGTATTTTATGTGCATTTAGACATATAGTCCGACAGGCATATGGAAGCTACTGACGAGTCTGTATGTAGTATTCCGAGAAATATCCAGAATGCAGTGTGTGTTCTAAGTTTGTTTAGTCGTTTGTTTACTGCTTTCTGTACGTTGTTGGTAATAGCAAAGAGCTTGCATTAGAAGAGATGCATTTCGCAGTAGCGGAGATCAACAAGTGGTCATAGCTCTTAAGTTATGCGTTTTTGAGGCCATGTTTACTATCTTTTGCTTGTATTCATCATTTTGATCTGCAGCTCCTTGTGTTGACCGTGTTTGCAGTTAAAATTGTTGAACGTGAGATCCGCCAGTTAAGCATAACTGGCAGATCTCACATTCAACAATACTGAGAAAAAACGGTGTTTTGCTTAACTGACGGACCTCGCATCCAACAATCTTTTTCTGGTTTTGATTCATAGCAGTACCTCTCAGAAAAACACCCTGAATAATGTGGTATCCTGAGTGCTGATTATCAACACCAAGAAACCATGAGCTATGTTCGCCGTCTCGTGTTCTCTTGTGTTCATTTTAGTTTTATCGTATGCCAGCGAAACTGGTAGATATTCTAATGCATTAATGCGGAACAGATTTACGCTGGAAAAAAAAAATAGTTTCATTTTTGGCCACCAAGTGCAAACCTGCCGCTGTGAGTGCAAGAAATATGTGTTTGTACAGAAATATTTCCATATTTAACGGATTAGAAATGGGACAAGGGCTGGAATGGTCAAACAACTGAGAAAGGCATAAAGTTTGTTTTATTATTAACCGCCGCTTAGCCTTACACAATTTGTTCAATGTGAGTGCAGAGACATCGAAGAGAAACTGTACAGCGCCCTTATATGCACCTGGTGGCCAAAATTGGAACTAATCCTTTTTTATGGTGTAGTTCCACAACTAACGCATTAGCGTATCTACCAAGTTATGTTGCCGCACTGTAGTTACAGCCCACACTGGACGTCTGTAAATAGCTTCACTTTAATTAGAACCACCCGGTACAAGCTGTTGGTAGGCAATACTGGCAAATTAGGAATGCGTATATGTTCTGGTGTAAATGGGGGTTTATCAGTTATTTCTCGTCTCTTCTCCGACGTACTGCTACGGAATTATGAAATGAAGCGACGGCGTTGGCCGCGGCGACTTTTGCAAGCGACGGCGCTCCGTCAGCTGGGCGCGCCGCGGCGCCAGGTGTCGCCAGACTGCTTCCAGATGCGGCGGGCGACAGGTAGGCGCCGACGTCACAGCCGCGGCTGAACGGCCCCTCCTCCCCCTCCTCTTCCCTGATTTGTTCGCGGCCTCGTGGCGCTAATTCGGACGCGACGGATTATTATGTGTGCCGGCAGCGATCCGCGGACGATTTTTTTCTTTTCTTCCTTTTTACTGCCTCGGCGGATTGTATATAGGCGCCATTCCGGTGGCACTGTTTTGACAGCCACTGTCCTACTACAGCCGCAGCTTACATATGGCAACGGACTATGTGTGTGTGTGTGTGTGTGTGTGTGTGTGTGTGTGGCTGTAGTGGGCGTAAGGGTGGGCGGTTATTATGAAGTGTTTACCACTTAAACAGCAGTGAACAAGTTTTACAGTCGGCGCCGCGTAAACACGTTAGTCCTCGCTCTGAAGCTTGGCCGCCATCGCACTGGCGGGACGTGGCTCTCCAAACCCGCAGTCTGCCACGGTCGCTGTCCTGCCAACTAATCGGCCGAACATGGGGACCAAATCGCACGATCATCGAACACATCTTCAACTACCCAAATGTTCTGTGGTCCCCGGAAATGTGGTATCTGTCAAAACATCAGTGAGTAATGACATCTTGGATTATCGAGTGTTCTGCCGGATATGCGAAAGAACACCCGACAATCCAAGATGTCATCAGACGGCCGGAACAGCCTGAAGAGTCGCACCAGTGGGTGATGATTGCACCAGCAGCAGTGTGGGGAGTCCGAAGCACACGTTGGGGTCCTGTGCGACGAAGATGCAGCAGGTGGTGGCCGTCAGGCACTGAGGACGATGGACCAGAAGCAGCATTGAGGAGTAAGTCGACCTGGTGCATTTTAGACGATACTGCAACCACAATATCCAGGACGGCCAAAACAACGTGTAAACGAAACAACTTGTAAACGAACGTGTCCTGTTGTGTGAAAGGTCTTACTCGTCTCCTTATACCTAGACCGGCTCCTGTACTCATAGCGGACAAGCTACGAGAGGAAGTTGGCTGAAAATATGAAAATTGTAATGAAAAGCGTATTATGACACGGGCACCAAAAGAACATGTGATTGCACACATTAATGTTATTCACATTCACACTACTAATGCCTTTAGAAAAGCACCAGCATGCCACTGCAAACTTCTCCACGACCACTATGGTGCTGGTTATGAAACATATAATAATTATATTCACATATGTAAGAGAAACATATATATATGTGCCTTATGTTTTTGCGTGAGGAAACGTAGCAAACCATTCCACCTTCTTCTCTCCAAAAGTCTACGTGAGTAGTCGAAGCCCCAAGTATCCGCTAGAAGTGACCTTTAGCTCTTCTCCCCGGGAAGTGACAGAGAATCCTTGGCAGATCGTAGGTTCTAATACGTAAGCATTTCTTAAGAGGCACCAGTCAATCACAGGGCCGCCATCCTCCCACTGTGTCTCCTGTTCTTGTTACTTTTTAATAAACTAGCTGACGATGCAAAGTATCCGGACACCCCTACGCAACGCGGATTTGACAGCTGCATGTCGCGAGACATATAAAAGAAGGCGGGGAATGTTGTTTCGCCAGTAGAGAAGGAGTAACAGATTCTCGAGTTGTAAGGCGCTACCAGCAGTGCAAGTACCACAGTGACTGTGCGTAGGAAGTTAAGCAGAACAGGCTGCAATGGTCCAGCAGCTCCTAATAAGCCACATATTTTTGCAGTCAGTGACAAACATAGCTTGAGGTGGTGTGAACAGCGAAGTCACTAGATAGTGGAAAACTGGACACGAGTGATTTGGAATGACGAATAGTGCTATACATTGCGGCAAACCGATGGAAGTGTTTCGCTTCGGCGAATGCCGGAGAATGTTACCCGCAATCGTGTGTAGGTGGTCAGGGTGAAGTGCAGAGGATGAGGTGCTGAGGTAAGCTGGCGTTTCTTGTGGTTACGGTGTGATCCCCTCATTGCCCTTATAAAAGGGCTAAATGCGGAAAAATATGGACGCATTTCACAGCATCGTGTACTGTGTCCAGTAGGGCAACAGTTCGGAGACTCTGACTGATTGTACCAGCATAAAAATGTACGCTGTCGCAAGGTGGCGTCTGTAAAGCAATGGCTTTGTGGACAGTAACATTCCCAAAATGCACTGGCCTGCCCACAGTTCCGGCCTTCAACGACTACCGTAGTAGAACAATGTCAAATGGTCTTTCACAAAGTCCGGAACCGCGCTGCTGCTGCGGTCGCAGGTTCGAGTCCTGCCTCGGGCATGGATGTGTGTGATGTACTTACGTTAGTTAGATTTAAGTAGTTCTAAATCTAGGGGACTGATGACCTCAGATGTTAAATCCCATAGCGCTTAGAGCCATTTGAACCAATTTTGGTCTTTCACAAAATGCAGAGAAATTATGGTCGTATGTAAAGGCAGTCAGGTGGTTGCAGTATTCCTTGATTTCCGAAGGGCATCTGACTCAGTACGACACCTACGCTTATTGTCAGAAGTACGATCGTATGGGGTACCAACTGACATTTGTAACTGGGAGAGCTTTTTGGGAGGGAGGACGCAGCGTGTGATCTTTGATGGACAGTCATCGTCAGATGTAGAAGCAGCTTCAGTTGTGCCCCAGGCAAGTATGTTCGGACTGTTGCTGTTTGCACTGTATATTAATGACCTTGGAGACAATATTAATACACTACTGGGTATTAAAATTGCTACACCAAGAAGAAATGCAGGTGATAAACGGGTATTCATTGGACAAATATATTATACTAGAACTGACATGTGATTACCTTTTCACGCAGTTTGGGTGCATAGTTCCTGAGAAATCAGTACCAAGGACAACCACCTCTGGCCGAAATAGCCGGCCGCGGTGGTCGTGCGGTTCTAGGCGCTCCAGTCCGGAGCCGCGCTGCTGCTACGGTCACAGGTTCGAATCCTGCCTCGGGCATGGGTGTGTGTGATGTCCTTAAGTTAGTTAGGTTTAAGTAGTTCTAAGTTCTAGGGAACTGATGACCACAGCAGTTGAGTCCCATAGTGCTCAGAGCCATTTGAACCATTTGGCCGTAATAACGGCCTTTATACGCCTGGGCATTGAGTCAAACAGAGCTCGGATGGCGTGTACAGCTACAGCTGCCCAAGCAGCTTCAACACGATATCACAGTTCATCAAGAGTAGTGACTGGCGTATTGTAACGAGCCAGTTGCTTGGCCACCATTGACCAGACGTTTTCAGTTGGTGAGAGATCTGGAGATTGTGCTGGCCAGGGCAGCACTCGAACATTTTCTGTATCCAGAAAGGCCCGTACATGACCTGCAAAATGCGGTCGTACATCATCCTGCTGAAATGTAGTGTTTCACATGGGTGGAATGAAGGGTAGAGCCACGGGTCGTAACACATCTGAAATGTAACGTCCACTGATCAAAGTACCGTCAATGCGAACAAGAGGTGACCGAGACGTGTAACCAATGGCACCCCATACCATCACGCCGGGTGATACGCCAGTATGGCGATGAAGAATAGACGCTTCCAATGTGCGTTCACCGCGTTGTCGCCAAACACGGATGCGATCATCGTGATGCTGTAAACAGCACCTGGATGTGTCCGAAAAAATAACATTTTGCCATTCGTGCACCCAGGTTTGTCGTTGAGTACACCACCACAGGCGCTCCTGTCTGTGATGCAGCGTCAAGGGTAACCGCAGCCACGGTCTCCGAGCTGATAGTCCATGCTGCTGCAAACGTCGTCGAACTGATCGTGCAGATAGTTGTCTTGCAAACGTCCCTATCTGTTGACTCAGGGATCGAGACGTGGCTGCACGATCCGTTATAGCCATGCGGATAAGATGCCTGTCATCTCGACTACTAGTGATACATGGCCGTTGAGATCCAGCTCTGCGTTCCGTATTACCCTCCTCAACTCACCGGTTCCATATTCTGCTAACAGTCATCGGATCTCGACCAACGCGAGCAGCAATGTCGCAATACGATAAACCGCAATTGCGATGGGCTACAATCCGACCTTTATCAAAGTCGGAAACGTGATGGTAGGCATTTCTCCTCCTTACACGAGGCACTACAACAACGTTTCACCGGGCAACGCCGGTCAACTGCTGTTTGTGTATGAGAAATCGGTTGGAAACTTTCCTCATGTCCGCACGGTTAGGTGTAGTCACCGGCGCCAACCTTGTGTGGATGCTCTGAATAGCTAATCGTTTGCATATCACAGGATCTTCTTCCTGTCGGTTAAATTTCGCGTCTGTAGCACGTCATCTTCGTGGTGTAGCAAATTTTAATGGCCAGTAGTGTAGTAACATCATGCTTTTCGCAGATGATGCAGTTATATATAATGAAGTACTGTCTGAAAAAAGCTGCATAAATATTCAGTCAGGTCTTGATAGGCTTCCAAAATGGTGCAAAGATTGGCAACTTGCTTTAAATATCCAAAAATGTAAAATTTTACACTTTATAAAATGAAAAAAAAAACATAGTATCCTGTGAATATATGTTCAATAAGTAATCGGCCAACTATACAAATACCTGGATGTAACACTTTGTAGGCATATGAAATGGGATGATCACGTAAGTTCAGTCGTGGCTAAATCAGGCGGTAGACTTCGGTTTATTGGCAGAACACAGGGCAAGTGCAATCAGCCTACAAAAGAGGTCGCTTACAACTCACTCGTGCGGCCGGCTTTAGGATATTGCTCAAGTGTGTTGGACCCGCACCATATAGGACTAACAGGGGATACTGAACGTATACGCAGAAGGACAGCACAAGTGATTTGTTTGATACATAGGAAAGTGTCATAGAGATACTGAACAAACTCAACTAGCAGGCTCTTGAAGATAGATGTAAACTATTCCGAGAAAGTCTACCAAGTTTCAAGAACCGGCTGTAAATGATGAGTCTGGAAATATACTGAAACCTCTTATGTATCGCTCACATGGAGATCGTGAGGATACGTTTAGAATAATTACAGCATGCATGGAAGCATCCAAACAATCATTCTTCCGCTGCTCTATATGTCAGTGGAAAGCAAAGAAATACTAATAACTGGTATACAGCGGGACGTACTCTCTGCTATGCACTGTGGTTTGCGGATGTAGATACAGATGTAGATGTAGTTGTAGACCCGAATCCAATGGAACAACTTTGCGATGAGTCAGAACGGCGACTTGGCCCCAGACCCCGGCGTCCGGCCTCACCACCTTCTCCGGTTTCAGTTCTTGAGGAAGAATGAGCCGCCAGTCCTCCGCAGACTTTCAGACCCCCACTGAAAGTGTCCCCAACAGACCTCAAATCGTTAGGAAGTCGAAGGGTGGACGCATCGCACACTGATGTCCCCAAATACGAGTAGGTGCCCCGATACTTTTTATGAGATAGTGAACATCTTCACTATCTTACGGTGTGTGGCGGAGTGTACTTCGCGTACCACCGCCACTTACCTTCTTTGCTCTTCCAGTCTTGCAGAAGTCGCGGGAAGAATGGAGATTGAAAAGCCTGCGTGTGAGCTCGCATGTCTCTGATTATACTACCTTCACGGTCTCTTCGCGAGATATACATAGAAGGAAGCAATATACTGGATGACTTTTCTAGACTCATACAACCTCGGAATTGCAAGAGCAAATCACTCAGTATAGCGTCGACCAGTGGAGCTGGCTGAGCATCTCCCTGATGCATATGCACTCACTAAATAAACCTGTAACGAAAAACAGTTCTCTTCTCTTGGTCTTCTCTATTTTGTCTGCGATTCCTGCCTGGTACGGATACCAGACTGACGGGCAATATTCAGGTACTGGTCTGACGAGGGTTTTGTAGGCTACCTCATTTTTGGGTGGATGCTACCAGTGAATCTCAGTGTGTCTCCTCCCATACCAGTGATTACTTTTATTTTGACGTATTTTAAATCTCTCCGCACGCATCTCCTAGATGTTTTACAGACGTGACTGCTTCTAGAGACTGTCCTGCAATCGTGTAACCATACAGTAAAGAGCCTGTCCGCCTGTTTATGCGTCATGTGTCACATTCGTCAATGTTGAGGGGGTCAACTGCCAGTCCGTGCACCAAGCGCCGGTTAGTTGCAGGTCTCGCAGCATTTCGCTACAGTTTTCTTGTGTTGTGACTTCTTCCTACACAAGGTCATAATCCACGACAATCCTCATGGAATTTCCGAACTCATTCATCCAAGACGTCATTAGACGTACACTGTCAAAAGCAATGGTCCATATTACTTTCTTAGATCACACTCGATTTCTCTTACCAGTATGTCAAAATTTCTCTCAATTAAGAATGACGTGCTGTCTTGTTTTTGCTATAAACTTTGCAGTCCTAGCACAGACTGGTCTAAAGTGCCGTACGCTTTTATTTTGCTCATGTCCGTCCCTGGTAGCTAAGTGGTCAGCGCGACGCAATGTCATGCCCAACGTCCCGGGTTCGGTTCCCAGCTGGGTCGGAGGTTTTCTCCGCTCAGGGACTGGGTGTTGTGTTGTCATCATCATTGCATCTCCATCGACGTGCATGTCGCCGAAGGGGCGCCAACTCGAAAAATTTGCACCAGGTCAAAGGTCTACCCGACTGGAGGCCCTAGCCACACGGCATTTCCATTTCAGTTTTGCTCATTAGGCAGCAGTGCGAAATTGTGCTGAAAGCACACTGGAAATCAAGGAACACGACACCAACATGCTGCCTTCTGGACTAAAAGAGTTATATTCGGTTTGACACTTTCCTTCTTTGCGGAATTTACACTCCTGGAAATGGAAAAAAGAACACATTGACACCGGTGTGTCAGACCCACCATACTTGCTCCGGACACTGCGAGAGGGCTGTACAAGCAATGATCACGCGCACGGCACAGCGGACACACCAGGAACCGCGGTGTTGGCCGTCGAATGGCGCTAGCTGCGCAGCATTTGTGCACCGCCGCCGTCAGTGTCAGCCAGTTTGCCGTGGCATACGGAGCTCCATCGCAGTCTTTAACACTGGTAGCATGCCGCGACAGCGTGGACGTGAACCGTATGTGCAGCTGACGGACTTTGAGCGAGGGCGTATAGTGGGCATGCGGGAGGCCGGGTGGACGTACCGCCGAATTGCTCAACACGTGGGGCGTGAGGTCTCCACAGTACATCGATGTTGTCGCCAGTGGTCGGCGGAAGGTGCACGTGCCCGTCGACCTGGGACCGGACCGCAGCGACGCACGGATGCACGCCAAGACCGTAGGATCCTACGCAGTGCCGTAGGGGACCGCACCGCCACTTCCCAGCAAATTAGGGACACTGTTGCTCCTGGGGTATCGGCGAGGACCATTCGCAACCGTCTCCATGAAGCTGGGCTACGGTCCCGCACACCGTTAGGCCGTCTTCCGCTCACGCCCCAACATCGTGCAGCCCGCCTCCAGTGGTGTCGCGACAGGCGTGAATGGAGGGACGAATGGAGACGTGTCGTCTTCAGCGATGAGAGTCGCTTCTGCCTTGGTGCCAATGATGGTCGTATGCGTGTTTGGCGCCGTGCAGGTGAGCGCCACAATCAGGACTGCATACGATCGAGGCACACAGGGCCAACACCCGGCATCATGGTGTGGGGAGCGATCTCCTACACTGGCCGTACACCACTGGTGATCGTCGAGGGGACACTGAATAGTGCACGGTACATCCAAACCGTCATCGAACCCATAGTTCTACCATTCCTAGACCGGCAAGGGAACTTGCTGTTCCAACAGGACAATGCACGTCCGCATGTATCCCGTGCCACCCAACGTGCTCTAGAAGGTGTAAGTCAACTACCCTGGCCAGCAAGATCTCCGGATCTGTCCCCCATTGAGAATGTTTGGGACTGGATGAAGCGTCGTCTCACGCGGTCTGCACGTCCAGCACGAACGCTGGTCCAACTGAGGCGCCAGGTGGAAATGGCATGGCAAGCCGTTCCACAGGACTACATCCAGCATCTCTACGATCGTCTCCATGGGAGAATAGCAGCCTGCATTGCTGCGAAAGGTGGATATACACTGTACTAGTGCCGACATTGTGCATGCTCTGTTGCCTGTGTCTATGTGCCTGTGGTTCTGTCAGTGTGATCATGTGATGTATCTGACCCCAGGAATGTGTCAATAAAGTTTCCCCTTCCTGGGACGATGAATTCACGGTGTTCTTATTTCAATTTCCAGGAGTGTATGTTGATTCCTACAAACTAGGTTTTGGGTCCCCTGAAATGCTTAATACGCGAGCAAAGAATATGTTTCCAAATTCTGCGACATACCAAGGTCAGCGATATGGGCTTATAATTCTGTTCACCTGTTCAACTGATTCTTCACCCACGCCATGAAATTATTCCTAAGGTCTGCCTACTGTACCACCAGATTGCGAGAGTGTCTTTGACTCCTCGTGCCTCCAGCACATAAGCGTTGTTGTCGGTGCTCCTAACGTTCTAACAGACGATCAGAAGCGAATATTTTCATAAACTTTGTGGTACTATCGGTATTTACGGTGCGAATTTGTGGTGACATAAGGCGAATAGCAAAGAACAGGCGGCCAACCGCTGTGGCGTAGCGGTTGTAGGCGTTTCAGTCCGGAATCGTGTTGCTGCTACGGTCGCAGGTTCGAATCCTGCCTCGGGCATGGATGTGTGTGATGTCGTTAGGTTCGTTAGGTTTAAGTAGGTCTAAGTCTACGGGACTGATGACCTCAGATGTTAAGTCCCATAGTACTTAGAGCCATTTGAAAGAAATAGCGTTGAAATTTAAGTATGTGCTTGTTTAGTTCATGCCATGTGCAGAATGTTTGAAGAACTGGGTTAATAGTACGGGTGGTGGTCAGTCCACCCTAATCAGGCAGTTGCTGTTGAGCGGCAGGGCCGGGCCACATAAGCAATATTCACAGTTTATAGCAACAACACTTTTATTAAACTTTTCTGTGGCAAAATAAAATTTTATCTTTAAAATTTTTGTGATAAGGGAAGTTAGCAAAAAATCCTTACAAGCACGGGCAACCGCCCTGTTCAAGCAACAAAATTAATCTTTAACCAAGAATTAAGTGACTCGTAAGTTAATTAAATTCTGTACACAGTAAAGCTCCCAAAAGAAGACGACAATAATGAGATAAACTTTAACCAATAATGGATATCACAAAAGTTTTTTTAACCCAAAATAAAATACAAACAGATACGCCCCTTCGTGACACGTTTTCAAAACAGGTGACGTCACATAGGCACGGGCTAATTCAAGTAGCAGAAGGGGGGCCCACTGGAGCCAGACCAGAGGCGGCTGGACCCAGAACCCACAACACGGAAACATTAATTCCTCAAACGCAAAATAACTACGATGCATAAAATAACAGCCTCATTGAAATAAAATAGTCAAGGGTGAATCAATAACTGATGCCCTTGACGTAATCTTAAAGGACGAGGGCGAATAGCATAACACCAGGTCAGCTTAGAAATTTAAACTACACTGGTAGGTTAACATACAGTATGCTCACTGAAACTGGGGAGCTTATTTAAATTACCCCTTAACAGGATACTGGTAATCTTAAACAGTCAAGTAAGGCTACCATTTCACTGTTTACGAGTGAACATGTAATGCAATTAGATAACACGGAACGTACAGATTCAGTGTTAAGCCCGTGCTTTGAACCAAGTATAACAATGTCCACACGGCTCAATGTACCAGGAAAAATACTACAGTTCCACCATACTGGCTTATGGCGTCCGTCACTCCGAACAGCGATAGTATCGATTTATACATCTCGCTTGCTCGGACTGTATCACATCACAAAATCCAGATAGACCTTTAACCAAACACAATAACACGTGTTTACTTAAACAGCACTAAATAGAGGGGACCTTTTGCTTGGCAAGACAACTGTTTCCGGTCATGGTGCCGATACTTGAGAAGCAAGGATCGGTATAATATGCGCACCAAACAACATGACTAGCAATTCTCACCAAATCTTTTATGAAATCCTTTACAGATCCAAATCAGGGCCGCATGACTCGCTTCGGGCAATGTGGCAGAGTCCAGCTCCCACACTACGAGCCAGGTGCGGTCTTGCAAACGCGTCGCACACACACCACAACCTCTGCGTCGTGCCCCGGCCTACTCAACGACGCCCGCCTCCGATTCTCCAGCGCCGCGCGGCTCTCCGGCTGTCCCTCTCTAGCGCCACACGCCCGCCGCAGCCAAAAGCCTCGTCAAACGGCCGAGGCCAAAGATCACACCGCGCCGACCCGATCGATCAATCGATACCAGCCGCACGGCTCAGTACGAAAGGGATTAAGCTTGCTATAATATTAAGCGGCTAATTTATGTTTGGTGCCGAGACCAAGATGAAGATGTTTGGCTCAATAACTTACTCAAACGCGAGAAACGTGGCCTAGTTACTCGAACACTGACGTGTGAACGGTGATGTAATTGTGTGACGTCACGACTGTGGCCCGCCACACAAACAGCCAACAGTCCATGAGCCCCCACGGCACATGCGCTGCGGATGCAGCGAAGCAGTCGCTACTGGTGCGGTTCCGCCGTCTCTGAATTTGTTCCCGGCAACCCGAGTGTGGCCAGAGAGAGTGCACAGGGAACGGAGTGTTGTGATTTCTGGCGCAGCAGTGAAGGCGTCTTGGGACTCAGCCCTGCCATCAACGCTTTCCTCCCCAGCCTGCCTACATTGCAGATTTGTGGATGGCCTTAGCCCCTGTTTTCTGCTTATCGACGTTCGCACATTTTATATACCTTGATGATAATTTTGGGAAATGTGTGTTTTCCGACGTTTAAACAGATCACCGAGCGAGGTGGCGCAATGGTTAGCACAATGGACTCACATTCGGGAGGACGATGGTCCAGACCCGCGTCCATCCATCCAGAACTAGATTTTCCGTGATTTCCCTATATTGCTTCAGGCAAATGCCAGGATGGGCACTTTGAAAGGGCGCGGCAGATTTCCTTCCCCATCCTTGATATAATCCGAGCTTGTCTCCCTCTCTAATGGCCTCCATGTCGACGGGACGTCAAACTCAATGTTCCTTCCTTTCTTTTAAACAGATCGTTTGTATGGACTGACTACGAACACCTGACGACACAAATATAGTTTGCGAAACCGGTCGTGTCTTTCAACAAAGATTTTTAACAGTCCCAGCCGTCCTTCTTATTCTACATGACATATTTCGCCTATATGGGCCCTACATACAGTGGAGACCCAAACAAACTGGTACACCTGCCTAATATCGTGTATGGCCCCCGCGAGCACGCAGAAGTTCCGCAACACGACTTGGCCTGAACTCGACTAATGTCTGAAGTAATGCTGGAGGGAACTGACACAATAGATCCTGCAGGCCTGTCCATAAATCCATAAGTGTGCGGGGGGGTGGAGATCTCTTCTGAACAGCACGTTGCAAGGCATCCTAAATATGCTCAATAATGTTCATGTCTAGGGAGTTTGGTGGCCAGCAGAAGTGTTTAAACTCAGAAGAGTGTTCCTGGAGGTACTCTATACCAATTATGGACGTGTGGGATGCCGAATTGTCCTACTGGAATTGCTCAAGTCCGTCGAATGCACAGTGGACATGAATGAATGCAGGAGATCAGACAGGATACGTACGTGTCACCTGTCAGAGTCGTATCTAGACGTATCAGGGGTCCCGTATCACTCCAACTTCACACGCCGCTCAACATTACAGACTCTCCACCAATTTGAACAGTCTCCTGCTGACATTCAGGGAACATATATTCTTGAGGTTGTCTCCATGTCCGTAAGCGTCCATCCACTCGATATAATTTGAAACGAGACTCGTCCGACCAGACAACATGTTTCCAGTCATTTACAGTCCAATGTCGGTGTAGACGGGTTAAGGCGAGGCCTAAAGCTTTGTGTCGTGCAGTCATCAAGGGTACACGAGTGGGCTTTCGTCTCCGAAGGCCCGTATCGATGACGCTTCGTTGAATAGTTCGCAAGCTGACACTTGTTGATGGCCCAGCATTGAAATCTGCAGCAATTTGTGGAGGAGTTGCACTTCTGTCACGTTGAACGATTCTCTTCAGTCGTCTGTGGTCCCTTTCTTGCAGTACCTTCTTCCGGCCGCAGTGATGTCCGATATTTAATGTTTTACCGGATTCCTGATATTCACGGTACATTCGTGAAATGGTCGTACTGGAAAATCCCCACTTCATCACTGCCTCAGAGATGCTGTGTCCCATCGCTCGTGCGCAGACTGCATCACCACGTTCAGACTCACTTAAATCTTGATAACCTGCCATTTTAGCAGCAATAACCGATCTAACAATTGCGCCCAACACTTGTTGTCTTATATGGACATTACCGACCGCAGCGCCGTAATGTGCTTGTTTAAATATCTCTGTATTTGAATACGCTTGCCTATATCTTTTTCTTTTTTTTTCTTTTTTTGCGCTTCAGTGTACAAAGTACTCTGTTTCAAGTTAATTCAGGTCACTCGTCATAATACACACGCTCTGAATTCTTAACTTCCGTAAAATAGTTATTTGGTCCCATTTAAATAGCAAAACACTATTTATGATGGTTAACTGAAACACGACAGTTGATCAAATCCCTAATTGATCACGACTTGTCAGTGTTAACCGTCAAAGATCTTATTTTCACTTTTGAGCACACACAATGGGTAACAAGATTTAATGTCATTAAACTTAAATTCAGCTTCTTTAAAACATTACATGAGCTATGAGAATGTCCATGAAGCATGCTTATCGATTCTTTCTGCAACTAGTAATGGTCAAAATTGATATCCTCGTATGTTGTATGTCTCCTGTCCAAAATATCACAATAACTCGTCTGAGGAATTCTCACGTGAAATAAATCACCAACACACACGTATATGGTAGAACGTTCCTTTTTGATTTCCCACCGTTAGATACCAGATATAACAGTGGTTACAGTTTCATCATTTCATTTGTCTATCAAAACATTTTAATAATCAAAATGAGTCTCGACATTGTCTTCCAGATCGTCTGTTGCCTGATGGCTGTCGGATGGTTTGCAATAGCGCCCGGTACACTCCATGTTGCGTCGTCAGAACGGCAGTGGAAAGTCTTGTGTGGACTCGATCGTAGAGCATGAACTACATAACAAACATAAAATTTTTAGCATGTAACATCTGTAATACAAAATTACAACACATATTTATACTTGCCTGGCGTCGATCAGCAGAACATACTAGCGTTAACTGGGATTTCTCTGCCGGCCGGAGTGGCCGTGCGGTTATAGGCGCTACAGTCTGGAACCGCGTGACCGCTACGTTCGCAGGTTCGAATCCTGCCTCGGACATGGATGTGTGTGATGTCCTTAGGTTAGTTAGGTTTAAGTGGTTCTAAGTTCTAGGGGACTGATGACCACAGTAGTTAAGTCCCATAGTGCTCAGAGCCATTTGAACAATTTTAACTGGGATTTATCGTAAACACTACCGGTTAATACACGGAAATGGGACATTTCCTAGAGGGCCAGATGTTCTGCATTCGAGGCAGCCAGATGCGTTGTTCTTGAATAGCTCGAAAACTTTGGCACCCGGTGGAAACGTATCACAGCAAAAAATTTAACTTCATTCAGTTGCCTACAAAAACGTATTGTTCATTTTTAATGTAGGACTGTGCGTGGTTTTTGAAGGCGTTGCGTGTTGCATCAAACCGATTGGAAGAGGCAGCTGAACCACCTTTTATAAGTATGGATCGTACTTACCTTTTGCAGCGTCGCTTTCTTCAGTTTGCGTTATGTTTTTCTCCCAGGTTCTATAATTCCACGAAGTTTCCTTGCGGTAATTGTCTCTTTTGGGTTTAATTAAGCAGTAAACGGCGTTTTGGTCATGGGCGTGAAGCTTTACTAGCTGGTAGCTTGATAACTATTCAGGTTATACATTGCTTCACCTTGATCGGTGTTGTGCAATAGCATTTTACAGAGCTAGTTACATATATGTATGCTTCCTATCATACACACATTCCAAGCGTCTCTTGCCTCAGAAATGCTTGAGGTCTCTGGAACAAGTCCAGTGTCAATTGACCGATTACAGTATCAGTCTCAGATATACGTATTTAGCAAAATTTAATGTAGATGCAAAACTTAGAACAGGTATTTCTGTTTTTTTTTTGCATTAATCATATGTTATAATATCGGTGTTTAAATATTGATGTATGTTTTTAAGATTTCGTTTATGGGTTGTATATGTAATTTGATTAGCATAGGATACTCTGAGCGATCTTGTCAACATTACAGCTTTGTTATATCTTTCTTCCCCCCATGAACCATGGACCTTGCCGTTGGTGGGGAGGCTTGCGTGCCTCAGCGATACAGATAGCCATACCGTAGGTCCAACCACAACGGAGGGGTATCTGTTGAGAGGCCAGACAAACGTATGGTTCCTGAAGAGGGGCAGCAGCCTTTTCAGTAGTTGCAAGGGCAACAGTCTGGATGATTGACTGATCTGGCCTTGTAACAATAACCAAAACGGCCTTGCTGTGCTGGTACTGCGAACGGCTGAAAGCAAGGGGAAACTACAGCCGTAATTTTTCCCGAGGGCATGCAGCTTTACTGTATGATTACATGATGATGGCGTCCTCTTGGGTAAAATATTCCGGAGGTAAAATAGTCCCCCATTCGGATCTCCGGGCGGGGACTACTCAAGAGGATGTCGTTATCAGGAGAAAAAAAACTGGCGTTCTACGGATCGGAGCGTGGAATGTCAGATCCCTTAATCGGGCAGGTAGTTTAGAAAATTTAAAAAGGGAAATGGATAGGTTGAAGTTAGATATAGTGGGAATTAGTGAAGTTCGGTGGCAGGAGGAACAAGACTTCTGGTCAGGTGACTACAGGGTTATAAACACAAAATCAAATAGGGGTAATGCAGGAGTAGGTTTAATAATGAATAGGAAAATAGGAATGCGGGTAAGCTACTACAAACAGCATAGTGAACGCATTATTGTGGCCAAGATAGATACGAAGCCTACACCTACTACAGTAGTACAAGTTTATATGCCAACTAGCTCTGCAGATGACGAAGAAATTGAAGAAATGTATGATGAAATAAAAGAAATTATTTAGATTGTGAAGGGAGACGAAAATTTAATAGTCATGGGTGACTGGAATTCGAGTGTAGGAAAAGGGAGAGAAGGAAACATAGTAGGTGAATATGGATTGGGGGACAGAAATGAAAGAGGAAGCTGCCTGGTAGAATTTTGCACAGAGCACAACATAATCATAACTAACACTTGGTTTAAGAATCATGAAAGAAGGTTGTATACATGGAAGAACCCTGGAGATACTAAAAGGTATCAGATAGATTATATAATGGTAAGACAGAGATTTAGGAACCAGGTTTTAAATTGTAAGACATTTCCAGGGGCAGATGTGGACTCTGACCACAATCTATTGGTTATGACCTGTAGATTAAAACTGAAGAAACTGCAAAAAGGTGGGAATTTAAGGAGATGGGACCTGGATAAACTAAAAGAACCAGAGGTTGTACACAGATTCAGGGAGAGCATAAGGGAGCAATTGTCTGGAATGGGGGAAATAAATACAGTAGAAGAAGAATGGGTAGCTTTGAGGGATGAAGTAGTGAAGGCAGCAGAGGATCAAGTAGGTAAAAAGATGAGGGCTAGTAGAAATCCTTGGGTAACAGAAGAAATATTGAATTTAATTGATGAAAGGAGAAAATATAAAAATGCAGTAAGTGAAACAGGCAAAAAGGAATACAAACGTCTCAAAAATGAGATTGACAGGAAGTGCAAAATGGCTAAGCAGGGATGGCTAGAGGACAAATGTAAGGATGTAGAGGCCTATCTCACTAGGGGTAAGATAGATACCGCCTACAGGAAAATTAAAGAGACCTTTGGAGATAAGAGAACGACTTGTATGAATATCAAGAGCTCAGATGGAAACCCAGTTCTAAGCAAAGAAGGGAAAGCAGAAAAGTGGAAGGAGTATATAGAGGGTCTATACAAGGGCGATGTACTTGAGGACAATATTATGGAAATGGAAGAGGATGTAGATGAAGATGAAATGGGAGATACGATAGTGCGTGAAGAGTTTGACAGAGCACTGAAAGACCTGAGTCGAAACAAGGCCCCCGGAGTAGACAATATTCCATTGGAACTACTGACGGCTGTGGGAGAGCCAGTCCTGACAAAACTCTACCATCTGGTGAGCAAGATGTATGAAACAGGCGAAATACCCTCAGACTTCAAGAAGAATATAATAATTCCAATCCCAAAGAAAGCAGGTGTTGACAGATGTGAAAATTACCGAACTATCAGCTTAATAAGTCACAGCTGCAAAATACTAACACGAATTCTTTACAGACGAATGGAAAAACTAGTAGAAGCCAACCTCGGGGAAGATCAGTTTGGATTCCGTAGAAACACTGGAACACGTGAGGCAATACTGACCTTACGACTTATCTTAGAAGAAAGATTAAGGAAAGGCAAACCTATGTTTCTAGCATTTGTAGACTTAGAGAAAGCTTTTGACAATGTTGACTGGAATACTCTCTTTCAAATTCTAAAGGTGGCAGGGGTAAAATACAGGGAGCGAAAGGCTATTTACAATTTGTACAGAAACCAGATGGCAGTTATAAGAGTCGAGGGACATGAAAGGGAAGCAGTGGTTGGGAAGGGAGTAAGACAGGGTTGTAGCCTGTCCCCGATGTTGTTCAATCTGTATATTGAGCAAGCAGTAAAGGAAACAAAAGAAAAATTCGGAGTAGGTATTAAAATTCATGGAGAAGAAATAAAAACTTTGAGGTTCGCCGATGACATTGTAATTCTGTCAGAGACAGCAAAGGACTTGGAAGAGCAGTTGAATGGAATGGACAGTGTCTTGAAAGGAGGATATAAGATGAACATCAACAAAAGCAAAACAAGGATAATGGAATGTAGTCTAATTAAGTCAGGTGATGCTGAGGGAATTAGATTAGGAAATGAGGCACTTAAAGTAGTAAAGGAGTTTTGCTATTTGGGGAGCAAAATAACTGATGATGGTCGAAGTAGAGAGGATATAAAATGTAGGCTGGCAATGGCAAGGAAAGCGTTTCTGAAGAAGAGAAATTTGTTAACATCCAGTATTGATATAAGTGTCAGGAAGTCATTTCTGAAAGTATTCGTATGGAGTGTAGCCATGTATGGAAGTGAAACATGGACGATAAATAGTTTGGACAAGAAGAGAATAGAAGCTTTCGAAATGTGGTGCTACAGAAGAATGCTGAAGATTAGATGGGTAGATCACATAACTAATGAGGAAGTATTGAATAGGATTGGGGAGAAGAGAAGTTTGAGGCACAACTTGACCAGAAGAAGGGATCGGTTGGTAGGACATGTTCTGAGGCATCAAGGGATCACCAATTTAGTATTGGAGGGCAGCGTGGAGGGTAATAATCGTAGAGGGAGACCAAGAGATGAATACACTAAGCAGATTCAGAAGGATGTAGGCTGCAGTAGGTACTGGGAGATGAAAAAGCTTGCACAGGATAGAGTAGCATGGAGAGCTGCATCAAACCAGTCTCAGGACTGAAGACCAAAACAACAACATATCTTTCTTAATCCTATGGTGTTTCTTATATTATTTAATTGATTCGACATCGACAGTAAAAACTTATAAGTGGAGTTTTGAACGTGGGAAGGAAGTGAATCAGTTGTTTTTTTATATATATGTTGTTTACGACGCAATATAATTCTTACTTACGTCGAATAATCCACAATCTAGCAAGTTTGAAGGAAAGTGGGAGTTTCAGCGCATTCTCCGACGCCTGAGCCTTCTATTGAGATGTAAATTTCGGAAAAGGTAAATAGTTTTTCAAATACGACGACATTGCCGGTTGCCGTGGCCGAGCGGTTCTAGGCGCTTCAGTCCGGAACCGCGCTGCTGCTACGGTCGCAGGTTCGAATCCTGCCTCGCGCATGGATGTGTGTGATGTCCTTGGGTTAGTTAGTTTAAGTAGTTCTACATCTGGGGGACTGATGACCTCAGATGTTAAGTCCCATAGTGCTTAGGGTCATTTGAACAATTTCCGAAATACGACATTTCGTAGTCTTGTGTTACTTGAAATTGAATGTTGCTTCGACGTTTTGGTGACTCTGAATGTTAATCACGATTCGTGGTTTACAATGGACTAGACTGCTATGCTTTGCTGTTAGCTGTGTTTCTTTATTACGTAGCTTCAATCATGGTAGTGATTATGGTTCATCAGTAGATGTCACCAACTGGAAAAGATTAATTCGGCTTTAACGTCTTTAAGTACGTATCATTATCCCAGACAGTAAAGCCAACGTAGTAATTCCACCTACGAGTGTTAATCTTTACTTCATATCGAAAAAAATGTCAATTGAAGTTATTGATACTGTGTTTGACAACATTTGTTGCCTGAGTACCGATCTGATATCAAAATGCAGAGATCGATAGTACACCACTGGGCATTAAAATTGCTACACTAAGAAGAAGTACAGATGATAAACGGGTATTCATTGGACAAATATACACTCCTGGAAATGGAAAAAAGAACACATTGACACCGGTGTGTCAGACCCACCATACTTGCTCCGGACACTGCGAGAGGGCTGTACAAGCAATGATCACACGCACGGCACAGCGGACACACCAGGAACCGCGGTGTTGGCCGTCGAATGGCGCTAGCTGCGCAGCATTTGTGAACCGCCGCCATCAGTGTCAGCCAGTTTGCCGTGGCATACGGAGCTCCATCGCAGTCTTTAACACTGGTACCATGCCGCGACAGCGTGGACGTGAACCGTATGTGCAGTTGACGGACTTTGAGCGAGGGCGTATAGTGGGCATGCGGGAGGCCGGGTGGACGTACCGCCGAATTGCTCAACACGTGGGGCGTGAGGTCTCCACAGTACATCGATGTTGTCGCCAGTGGTCGGCGGAAGGTGCACGTGCCCGTCGACCTGGGACCGGACCGCAGCGAAGCACGGATGCACGCCAAGACCGTAGGATCCTACGCAGTGCCGTAGGGGACCGCACCGCCACTTCCCAGCAAATTAGGGACACTGTTGCTCCTGGGGTATCGGCGAGGACCATTCGCAACCGTCTCCATGAAGCTGGGCTACGGTCCCGCACACCGTTAGGCCGTCTTCCGCTCACGCCCCAACATCGTGCAGCCCGCCTCCAGTGGTGTCGCGACAGGCGTGAATGGAGGGACGAATGGAGACGTGTCGTCTTCAGCGATGAGAGTCGCTTCTGCCTTGGTGCCAATGATGGTCGTATGCGTGTTTGGCGCCGTGCAGGTGAGCGCCACAATCAGGACTGCATACGACCGAGGCACACAGAGCCAACACCCGGCATCATGGTGTGGGGAGCGATCTCCTACACTGGCCGTACACCACTGGTGATCGTCGGGGGGACACTGAATAGTGCACGGTACATCCAAACCGTCATCGAACCCATCGTTCTAGCATTCCTAGACCGGCAAGGGAACTTGCTGTTCCAACAGGACAATGCACGTCCGCATGTATCCCGTGCCACCCAACGTGCTCTAGAAGGTGTAAGTCAACTACCCTGGCCAGCATGATCTCCGGATCTGTCCCCCATTGAGCATGTTTGGGACTGGATGAAGCGTCGTCTCACGCGGTCTGCACGTCCAGCACGAACGCTGGTCCAACTGAGGCGCCAGGTGGAAATGGCATGGCAAGCCGTTCCACAGGACTACATCCAGCATCTCTACGATCGTCTCCTTGGGAGAATAGCAGCCTGCATTGCTGCGAAAGGTGGATATACACTGTACTAGTGCCGACATTGTGCATGCTCTGTTGCCTGTGTCTATGTGCCTGTGGTTCTGTCAGTGTGATCATGTGATGTATCTGACCCCAGGAATGTGTCAATAAAGTTTCCCCTTCCTGGGACAATGAATTCACGGTGTTCTTATTTCAATTTCCAGGAGTGTATTATAGTAGAACTGACATGTGATTACATTTTCACGCAATTTGGGTGCATAGACCCTGAGAAATCAGTAACCAGAACAACCACCTCTGGCCGTAATAACGGCCTTGATACGTCTTGCATTGAGTGAAACAGAGCTTGGATGGCGTGTACAGGTACAGCTGCCCATGCAGCTTCAACACGATACCACAGTTCATCAAGAGTAGTGACTGGCGTATTGTGACGAGCCAGTTGCTCGGCCGTCGAACATTTTCTGTATCCAGAAAGGCCCGTACAGGACCTGCAACTTGCGGTCGTGCATTATCCTGTTGAAATGTAGGGTTTCGCAGGGGTTGAATGAAGGGTAGAGCCACGGGTCGTAACACATCTGAGATGTAACGTCCACTGTTCAAAGTGCCGCCAATGCGAACAAGAGGTGACCGAGATGTGTAACCAATGGCACCCACACCATCACGCCGGGTGATACGCCAGTATGGCGATGACGAATACACGTTTCCAATGTGCGTCCACCGTGATGTCGCCAAACACGGATGCGACCATCATGATGCTGTAAACAGAACCCGGATTCATCCGAAAAAATGACGTTTTGCCATTCGACCACCCAGGTTCGTCGTTGAGTACACCACCGCAGGCGCTCCTGTCTGTGATGCAGCGTCAAGGGTAACCTCAGCCACGGTCACCGAGCTGATGGCCCATGCTGCTGCAAACTTCGTCGAACTGTTCGTGCAGATGGTTATCGTCTTGCAAATGTCCCCATCTGTTGACTCAGGGATCGAGACGTGGCTGCACGATCCGTTACAACCGTGCGGATAAGATGCCTGTCATCTCGACTGCTAGTGATACGTGGCCGTTGAGATCCAGCTCTGCGTTCCGTATTACCCTCCAGAACCCACCGATTCCATATTCTGCTAAGAGTCATTGGATCTCGACGAACGCGAGCAGCAATGTCGCGATACGATAAACCGCAATCGCGATAGGCTACAATCCGACCTTTATCAAAGTCGGAAACGTGATGGTACGCATTTCTCCTCCTTACACGAGGCATCCCAACAACGTTTCACCAGGCAACGCCGGTCAACTGCTGTTTGTGTACGAGAAATAGGTTGGAAACTTTCCTCATGTCAGCACGTTGTAGATGTCGCCACCGGCGCCAACCTTGTGTGAATGCTCTGAAAAGCTAATCATTTGCATATCACGGCATCTTCTTCCTGTCGGTTAAATTTCGCGTCTGTAGGAATTTTAATGGCCAGTAGTGTATGTGAAAAGTATTACAAGTTTTTGGAAATATTGTAAATTTCCTTTACTTTGGAAATTTTAGCGTAGTTTCTCGCCGCAGTGCATTCCTTGGCGCCAGCCGCATTCCCGTGTGGCCGCCTCTCATAAAGACCGCCGGCACTGGGTTGGTATTTGTTGGACGGCCGTCCAAATAAACGCGCGCCGGCGGGGGCGTAAAGATGTCGCCGCGGTCGAAATAGAGCCGCCATATTTCTGTCGCGCGGCAGCCACGGCCGGCACTTTTGATGCGCGCGGCCGGCGACCCCGATAATTAGGGGGCCGCTGTCGGTGGCGCACCAGCAGGACCTGCGTGGGGCCTCCCGCTCTGAGCCGTCCAGGGGGCGTCGCCTCTGGGACACGGTCACAGCCTGAGAGCGCTCAGTGCTCAAAAGTGCGTCTCTACCTTACATCGCATTAGACGTGTTGCAGGGATCCTGTGGGACGGTCCGAAGCGTCAGGAAAAGTGGCAAGGAAGTACAGTTTATACCGGCGCAATATAGTGAAATGATGTAACATAATGAATAATTAGCCAGTGCGAATAGGACGCGTGCACTCACAGTTCCGTATAAGGTTGTAACCTCCCAACAGTTTAAATCCCGTAACCTCGGAATAATAATGTGACTAACCCCCCAATGAAAATGTGACCCATATACACTACTGGCCATTAAAATTGCTACACCACGAAGATGAAGTGCTACAGACCCGAAATTTATCCGACAGGAAGAAGATGCTGTGATATGCACATGATTAGCTTTTCAGAGCATTCGCACAAAGTTCGCGCCGGTGGAGACACCTACAACGTGCTGACATGAGGAAAGTTTCCAACCGATTTCTCATACACAAACAGCAGTTGACCGGCGTTGCCTGGTGAAACGTTGTTGTGATGCCTCGTGTAAGGAGGAGAAATGCGTACCATCACGTTTCCGACGTTGATAAAGGTCGGATTGTAGCCTATCGCGATTGCGGTTTACAGTATCGCGACATTGCTGCTCGCGTTGGTCGAGATCCAATGGCTCTTAGCAGAATATGGAATCGGTGGGTTCAGGAGGGTAATACGGAACGCCGTGCTCGATCCCAACGGCCTCTTATCACTGGCTCTGAGCACTATGGGACGTAACATCTTTAGTCATCAGTCCCCTAGAACTTAGAACTACTTAAACCTAACTAACCTAAGGACATCACCCACATCCATGCCCGAGGAAGGATTCGAACCTCCGACCGTAGCGGTCACGCGGTTCCAGACTGAAGCGCCTAGAACCGCACGGCCACACAGGCCGGCCCTCGTATCACTAGCAGTCGAGATGACAGGCATCTTATCCGCATGGCTGTAACGGATCGTGCAGCCACGTCTCGATCCCTGAGGCGACAGATGGGGACATTTGCAAGACAACAATCATCTGCACGAACAGTTCGACGGCGTTTGCAGCAGCATGGACTATCAGCTCGGAGACCGTGACTGCGGTTGCCTTTGACGCTGCATCACAGACAGGAGCGCCTGCGATGGTGTACTGAACGATTAACCTGGGTGCACGAATGGCAAAACGTCATTTTTTCGGATGAATCCAGGTTCAGTTTACACCATCATGACGGTCGCATCCGTGTTTGGCAACATCGCAGTGAACGCACATTGGAAGCTGTAGTGGGACGAAATTAAACGTCACCCATCCACCAAGTCAGCCCAGTTTGCAGGTGACTATAAGTTTAATTTAGTTTTTGTTTATGTGTTTTCTTATTATTTGTAATAAATGTGAATTATCTAAAAGTTTTGTATTTTTTTTATGTGTTTCATGTACGGAGAGATCGGCGCAACGAACGGGGACAGCATCTTCGTTGCCGCGACCAGAGAGGAAATTGCTGGCCGCTATACGTCGCGGGTCGACAGCCAAGGAGCAACAGAAGATCCTGGAACCGAGTTGTTGCGTCGTGTTTCTAAAAATTAAAAATGAATTTTTATACTCTTTTTGTACAACAATGACGTCATAATGAGCTTAGTCTTATTGAAATGTTAGTCACTGTCTGTCAACGCTCAAGTTCACATCTGTATGTGTATGAAGCTAATAAAATAGTGTATGCTACTAAAGTTGAAACACGTGTCTTGAAGATTTATTTATGAAGAGTTATGTGAACGGATTAATAATATATTTGACAAGATTATTGATTCAGACAGCGTTGGCCGAAACTTTGAATCTAAAAAGTTTATTTAATGTGTGATTCTGATATCGATTAGGTCAAGATAACGTGTGTCGATATAATTTTCTGAGGAGAAACAAACGAAATTTAAATTCGAAAAAGTTACGAAAACCAATTGGCCCAAGTGATGTAATTCTTTGCACACGACTCAACTGATGTTTTACAGTTTCGTTCAAGAACCATTCTATGACAATTTAAGAGAATATGAATCATTTTTGAAGTGAGTGTAACTGACGTGGGTGACGAAGTCTGCACATGGTCATACATATAACAAACGAAACCCTAATACGTTGTTACACCGCAGCCGTGGCGACCTTAGAAACAGGACTTGTGTGCAACTAAGGCACACAGGTACGAAACAAAACATCAAGAGTCCTTCGGAAGTCAACGCGAGTTTCCGTGGAGCCTTCACCAGCCAGCGGCGACTTCGTGGGTGTGGGCATCTGACGGAGCCGCAGCCAAGCAGTACGGTCACGCAGTTGTTCCACGAGAAGGCGCATCTGTTGGGCAGCAGCTGAACGCTGCAAACCCCGACAACCTTTTTTCTCCCTAAACTAGTAGGCCCAGTACGTCAGCTGCGGGGCGTTCCTCCGGCTGGTATTAGAGGTGTTGCTGAGGGCTTCGCCTGTCTACGGCGGTGCCGGGCGTGGTTGCAGCCAGCGACGTTTCCGGTGTTCGACTCGGCGTCCTGCCGGGTGCGGAAGCGGGGTCGCAGCATCTCAGCGGCTGCATCGACGGCTGTTACATCTGCAGCCCATAGCAGCACACTAATCATCGAGAACTACAAATTACAATATTAGTGTCCGGTGAGTTTGTT
Source organism: Schistocerca serialis cubense (assembly GCF_023864345.2). NCBI lineage: Eukaryota > Metazoa > Arthropoda > Insecta > Orthoptera > Acrididae > Schistocerca > Schistocerca serialis. The sequence goes on along the minus strand of NC_064646.1, from coordinate 47,016,243 downwards.
TCAAGTTGGAAGTGGAGTGTTGTACATAGGAAGTGTGCTTTTATAGGATTGTTGATTACAAGTCTGCGTGTGTAAATAGTTAATATCTTACAATAATGTCGGGAAGTGAAATGTCAGACGAAGAGCAATCTATGTCCGATAGGAGCATGAGATCCCTTTTTAGGGCGATAGCTAAATTAAAACAATCTAACGGGGATTTCCTAGCTGAGTTAAAACAGTCTAACGAAGAATCTACTGCTAGATTAAAAGAGGAATTAAAACAGTCTAACGAAGAATCTACTGCTAGATTAAAAGAGGAATTAAAACAGTCTAACGAAGAATCTATGGCTAGATTAAAACAGTCTAACGAGGAATCTACTGCTAGACTTAAAGGGGAGCTAACAAAATCAACAGACAGGTTGCAGGAATATCTTAATGAAACCAGTCGAGAATTAAGTGATAAAATAGAGTCTTCTAAAGTTGAAATGCAGGAAAAATTAGTAGGACTTAGTAATAAGATTGCTGATAATTGTAAAAGGTTAGAGGAACATATCCAGGAATCACGCGAGGAAAAAGCTCGCATGCGACACGATATTACTGACTTATCCGAGAGACTAGATAGTGTCAATATCTTAGTTGTAAATGAAATACAGAAAAATAACGATATGTTACGAGATGAATTTTCTATGCAAACAGAAACTGTTCGCAGAGAATTATTGAAATCTATTAAAGAGGTCTCTACCAAACCTGTAGAGATTTCTTCAATAGATAATGTAGAATTAGAAATATTAACTCATCAAGTAGAAAAGGACCATACCGAAATCGGAAACATGAAATCTTTAATTACTGAAATATGCAGTAACCTTGAGACTGCCAAAGATAATAACATTGATGAAGGTACAGAGCGTTCACATCGTGAACACAGTGAAGAATCGATATTAGCTAATCGCGTATCCAATACAGAACTGCGGATACAGGAAATTACTAAACGGTTATCGGAATTAGATAATAACGAGAACATTTCAGGTAGCAGAGGTAATAACATAATCAGAGACAACAGTCGCATCGAATTTGCTAGCTCGGACGACAACAATATGAATAAGGCAGTCACGGCAAGCCAATCCGATGCAACTCCGTCTCTGCCAGCTAAACAAAATCCGACTATTTCTCTCGCAGAATGTCTGGATGACATAACAACAAATTCAAATGTAGCAAGTCGATTTCCTGTATTCAAACCAGGAGGCGAACTGCACCCTATAATCTTTATAAAAGCTTTTGAAACATCATTATCTCCTAAATGGAGTAATGAAAAACGCATTCAATTTGTAATAGGACATTTAGAAGCAGAAGCTGCGGAATGGGCAGTACTGCATAGAAATGAATTCAGGGATTGGGATGATTTTGTTAAGCAATTTAAACAAAATTATTGGTCAAGAGGAAAACAACAACACTTAACTTTAGAGTTGTTAGACCCTCCTCCATATTCTAAACGGTGGGGAGGTTATAGGAATTATTTTGAATGGCATTTAAACCGTGCTAAGTTAATTGAAGAACCAATTATTGAAAGTCATTTAATACGAGTCCTAATTAGTAGGTTACCGTATTACGTAAAGGAAAGAATGATAGAAAAAGAATGGTCACAGCCGTGCGAATTGTTAGGATACTTAGAGCAGTTAGATATACTTAATAGAGAAAGGGAAGACGAGAAGTTTAGATTTGGTAGAAATGACAATCCTCGAAATAATAATAATAATAATTCAGAACCACGAAAACCTAATAACAACAATCATAGCCGGTTCTGTTATATAAAACGTCAATCTAAAGATAAAGAGAGCCAACAAAATCGTGGTAATAACCCTAAAGTGCGGAAATTACACAGTAACGATCATGAGATAAAGCATCCTCAAGTAATTAATGAAGGTCAAGTGGTAGGTGACGTCATCATAGAACGTTCGGAAAACTAGTAAAGTCCTTTAGTACGGGTCAACTAAAGGGAACTATTGGTCAAGATTATCCAAGACCCAATTGCAATTTATCATTAAGCTGCCAAAAGGACGATGACTGGCAACAAGATTTACTTCAGGAAGACAATCAGATAAGGGAGAATGTAACATATAAACCCGTTATTAAAGGTTATATTAAAGATACCGAAGTAAATATTATAGTTGATTCGGGTAGTGAAGTGAGTATTTTATCCAAAGAATTATTTCAGCTTAAAAGGAAATATTGGAATTTCCCGACTTTACCTGTAACTGGGGTGAAAATTATAGGAGTTACTGGTAAAAGAAGTCAAAATATTACTGAAGAAGTTTATGTAACTTTTGAAATTGCTAAACAATTAATTGCTCACTCTGTACTCGTCGTAGCCAACTTAAATGTGGCCATAATTTTAGGTATAGATTGGCTGTGTAAATATAAAGCTATATTAGATTTTAAAGATTCTTCCTTAACCATCCATAAGGAGGCATGTACTTTTAAGGTGAGGTTCTCTAACAGTCAAGTACCTGAAAATTGCTACGAGTCCTTACAGATTAAGTACGCACCGACCATGAATCTATTAACAGATTTTAGTGATCTTGGGTATGCAGTATACCAATGTCAGGCTAGTAATAGTATCGAAACCGAAGTGAAAGAAAAATGTTTATCTACGAATTGTCTATCCGAGCAAGAAAAGGAAGAGTTGGAATCTTTGATGTTAGAATTTAGAGCCGTCTTCTCAGATGAACCGGGGAGAATTAAAGATTACGTTTGTAAACTTAAGATTAAAGGTAAGAAACCATTCTTCAAGAAACCTTATCCTATTCCAGTACAATTCAAAGAAGCGGCTAGTAGAGAAATAAGTAAGATGCTAGAACAAAACATTATCGAACGATCATGTAGCGCTTTTAACAGTCCGTTGTGGGTAGTTAAGAAAGCTACTGGTGGGGTACGACTGGTTCTGGATGCCCGTGAATTAAATAAAATTATAGAGATGGAAAGAGACAGACCTATTCCTATGGAGGACGTACTTCTTAAGATCGCTGGTTCTCGTTATATGAGTACAATGGATCTAACCTCTGGCTACCATCAAGTAACATTACACCCGGATTCACGGCAATATACGGCTTTTCTTTTTGAAGGCAGATCATATCAGTTCCAAGTTTTACCTTTTGGACTTAATATATCAGTGTCAACTTTCATTAGGGCATTAGATTCTGCTTTGGGTCAGCAATTGTTACAAAAGATTATTTTATATGTAGATGATATTTTGGTAGCTACTAAAACGTGGGAAGAACACGTAACGATATTACGGGAATTGTTTAACCGTTTAATTGACAGAGGAATTACTTTAAAATTATCTAAGTCTTACTTCGGAAAGGAGGAAGTGAGATTTTTGGGGCATATAGTGGACAGTAAAGGTATTAGGCCAGACCCAGCACGTATTGAAGCTATTGCTCGATGCCCGAGTCCTAGAAATCGGAAACAACTGAAATCATTCTTAGGAATGGTAGGATTTCTAAGAAGATTTCTTCCAGGGCAGGATATTGTTAATCCTAAATTACTAGATTTATTGAAAGAGAAGTCAGTATGGCTCTGGGGACAAGAGGAAGAGGAAGGTTTTAATAAGATAAAAGGAGCGTTAACCAAAGCCAAAATGTTATACCACCCAGATTTCGATCAGGACTTTGGTATGTGTACGGATGCCTCTGATTATGGTGTGTCTTGTGTAATATTCCAAGGTGATCTGACCAATGAAGAGGGATTATATCGGCCTATTGGATTCGCTAGTCGAACTTTAAATAAACATGAAAGAAATTATTTTGTATCCGAGAAGGAAGCTCTCGCAGTGGTATGGGGTTTTCAACGATTTAGAGGATTATTAATGGGAAGAAAAACAATTGTATATACTGATCATCAGGCTTTAATCTTTTTGAACAATTGCCGGTTACTTCACCGTAGGCTATTACGTTGGGTATTATACTTGCAAGAATTTCAGTACGAAATTAGGTATATAAAAGGATCTCAGAATGTAGTTTCAGATGCTTTGTCAAGGCTTCCCGTAGGAATGGAGAATATTAATATTGCAGAAGAACCCGGAACAAATTATCATGTTTATTTCCTTTTGACTAAGGAGAACGAACGTAAGGTTAAACGGATAGTAACTGCTGTTAGATGCAATCAAAGAAATGACGATCAATATAGGGACCTTATACAAAACCTTAATAATGGGGACGAAACAGTTAACACCCGGGGTGTGTGGTTATATTTTAACGACTTGTTGTATTGGAAAGCACAGAGGGAACACCAGAGATGGAAAATCTGCATTCCGAAAACTGTTGTGGACGAGTTAATTACTTATATTCATGAAGGTTACGGGCATTTTGGAATTCATAAATGTATTAAACATCTAATGAAGTATTATTATTTCAAAAATATGTCACGTATTGTGAGAAGTATTATTAGGGCTTGTGAAACCTGTCAAAAGGTTAAAGTTAATAACAAATCCAAGCGTTATAAATTATATGCTGTAATTCCTCGAGGTTTGTGGGATCTACTGTCATTAGATTTTTTCGGCCCTCTGCCTCGGAGTTCAGGAGGATTAACATATGTGTTTGTTGTAATGGAATGTTGGTCCAAACATGTGAAACTGTATACTTTGAAACGAGCGAATACAGCAAGCGTTATACGCTGCCTCACCCGAAATTACTTTGTTAACTGGGGCATTCCTAAACGACTTATGTCTGACAACGGTAGTGCCTTTATTAGTCAAAGATTTCAAGATATGATAAGACAATATGGAATCAAACATATCTTAATTTCGAAATATCACCCTCAAAGTAATTTAGTAGAAAGAGTCATGAAAGAATTAGGACGATTATGTAGAACTTATTGTGCACATAAACATACTCGGTGGGCCAAACTAATGCCTGAATTCGAAAAGATATTAAATGAATTGCCTCACCTAACGACGGGATTATCACCTATAGAAATTTTAGGCAAACGAATTATAGGTGAGCCTTTACTAGCTGCTTTACCTTGGCCACCAGTAAATGAGATACAACAAGATATTCCAGACGAAAAAGTTTGCGAACAGATTGTAAAAAATGCCGAACGGAGAATTAAAAGTTATAATCAACAGGCTGTAGAACCCTCATTTCAGGTAGGAGATCTTGTGCTAGTACGATCTCATCCTAAAAGTTCTAAGATCGGTAAGGAATGTAGAAAATTCTTCTTGATCTTTGAAGGTCCATATGTTGTACATAGGATTGTACATCCCAAAGCATTACTTCTTATGGAACCTTCATCAGGTGTAATTAAAGGATTATATAGTGTTGATCAAATGAAACTCTTCATTCCTAAATAAGTTAATATTTAGTATATGTTACATACGGAAGAGCGTTCATAGTTTATTCATGTGAAGTTTTCGTGATAGTTACGTGTTATTTTAAATAAATGACAGAAAGCTTAAACATGTGTTCTACAATAATCTACTGGTACTTCAAAAAGAGAAAGATAACCCAAAGGGGGATTTATATGGAAGAAACTTTGCTCTTAGGTCAAAAGGAATTTTGCATATTTTAAATTTACTCGGATAGTAGGAACCAAAGGGGATGGTTAATAGTTTTAGGGACCATGGGCGTCCAGAGCTATATGGCTCACGAGAACATAGCAGAGTGCCTTTAATAGAGGTTTGCAATAGTGTTAATATAGAACACACCAAACGGGGCTCTCTCGCTTGTTTCTCATAAATAAATGGCCATTACCCAACAAGGTGTCCGAAGGTAAAGAAAGCCGTGCCGAGATTCTAAAGAGAGTTTTGCTTGATTTCTTCTTGACCTCAGGCATAAATAAGGCATTAGGGAAGAGAATGACGTAAAGTAAATAGTACTATTAGTTATTGTGAGAAACTTATTAGTAATATACATTCTTGAAAAGAATAACTCTAGTAAATAAATGAAGCTGAAACTAATCTATCACAATTTGAACGCTCTGTCCTAATGTACAACGTTAAAGAACGTACTAAATTAGTATTTATTAGCAACTATTAACTGAAGAGGAGCAATCTCCCTATATTCGGTTACGAATTACCATAAGAGCACAATTAAGAGTAAATGACAAATAGTCACAACGATATCGTATTAAAAGAATTAAATCTCTCTAATAGTAAGGACTCTAGGTTACGTAAAATGTGAGGAAAATGTATTAACAGTTAAATATTGTATATTGAACAGTTTTAATTTCGGTTAAAACCTGACAAACTGAGCTTGTGGGTGGGGTATGTAGTGGGACGAAATTAAACGTCACCCATCCACCAAGTCAGCCCAGTTTGCAGGTGACTATAAGTTTAATTTAGTTTTTGTTTATGTGTTTTCTTATTATTTGTAATAAATGTGAATTATCTAAAAGTTTTGTATTTTTTTTATGTGTTTCATGTACGGAGAGATCGGCGCAACGAACGGGGACAGCATCTTCGTTGCCGCGACCAGAGAGGAAATTGCTGGCCGCTATACGTCGCGGGTCGACAGCCAAGGAGCAACAGAAGATCCTGGAACCGAGTTGTTGCGTCGTGTTTCTAAAAATTAAAAATGAATTTTTATACTCTTTTTGTACAACAATGACGTCATAATGAGCTTAGTCTTATTGAAATGTTAGTCACTGTCTGTCAACGCTCAAGTTCACATCTGTATGTGTATGAAGCTAATAAAATAGTGTATGCTACTAAAGTTGAAACACGTGTCTTGAAGATTTATTTATGAAGAGTTATGTGAACGGATTAATAATATATTTGACAAGATTATTGATTCAGACAGCGTTGGCCGAAACTTTGAATCTAAAAAGTTTATTTAATGTGTGATTCTGATATCGATTAGGTCAAGATAACGTGTGTCGATATAATTTTCTGAGGAGAAACAAACGAAATTTAAATTCGAAAAAGTTACGAAAACCAATTGGCCCAAGTGATGTAATTCTTTGCACACGACTCAACTGATGTTTTACAGTTTCGTTCAAGAACCATTCTATGACAATTTAAGAGAATATGAATCATTTTTGAAGTGAGTGTAACTGACGTGGGTGACGAAGTCTGCACATGGTCATACATATAACAAACGAAACCCTAATACGTCGTTACACTACAAAGCGTGTATTCGTCATCGCCATACTGCCGTATAACCTGGCATGATGGTATGGCGTGCCATTGGTTACACGTCTCGGTGACCTCTTGTTCGCATTGACGGCAATTTGAACAGTGGACGTTACGTTTCAGATGTGTTACGACCCGCGGTTCTACCCTTCATTCGATCCCTGCGAAAGCCTACATTTCAGCAGGATAATGCACTACCGCATGTTGCAGGTCCTGTACGGGCCTTTCTGGATACAGAAAATGTTGGAGTGCTGCCCTGGCCAGCACATTCTCCAGATCTCTCACCAATTGAGAACTTCTGGTCAATGGTGGCCGAGCATCTGGCTCGTCATAATACGCCAGTCACTACTCTTGATGAACTGTGGTATCGTGTTGCAGCTGCATGGGCAGCTATACCTGAAGACGCCATCCGAGCTCTGTTTGACTCAATGCGGAGGCGCATCGAGGCCGTTATTACGGCCAGAGGTGGTTGTTCTGGGTACTGATTTCTCAGGATCTATGCACCCAAATTGCGTGAAAATGTAAATCACATGTCAGTTCTAGTATAATATATTTGTCCAATGAATACCCGTTTATCATCTGCATTTCTTCTTCGTGTAGCAATTTTAATGGTCAGTAGTGTGTAAACTTTCAATAATTAGCAAACTGTGAACCTAAACTGGTAAATCTGGACGTCAGCAATGCTGTTTCATGGCCCTGAAAAATCATTCTGAATAAACTGAAAATTCTTACCTCAATGAAGTCGCCGGATAACGCGTATATATCTGCTCCTATAATAAATTTTTCTGGCCCAGTCCGGTGCAATGTTGGCCGCTAGATTTGTCGTGTAGAAAAAGAAACAACTGATTCCTCTTTACGATAATCGGGATGACCATAGACAGGAGAAATTAGTAAAATCTTTAAATTCAGATGAATGATTGTCAAAAGTTATTTTTATAAGAAAGATTATTACTAAAAGATTTCTTTTAAAAAACATTTACATGGGACTTGATATAACAATAGTACAAAATCAGTTGTTACATATTACATATGCGCACGGCTATAAATAGTAATTTTTGGTTTTACCTTATACTACATCGCTCAGGCACCACCATCGCTCTCCACGACCGGCCCTCGCAACTCCATACAGGACACAAGTTCTCTCTGTGACCTATACAACTAGACAACTGCTCTCTACGAGCGACCTGACCCAACCGCCCGACTGCGAGCTACTACCACTACTGCTGCCGACACTGCTCTCTGGTCTGTCATTCTATTGTAGCTTGAGAGGTGGCATGAGCCCCCTCTCATATTTCTATCTTACTCTAATTCGATTTTCCTCTCTAATTGCATGCAGAGAAAAGTTGCTATTCCTGCACACGTGGACTTCCCACGCAGCATCTCTCGTCACCCGGGTGGTCTGGTGACAGGCGAGTTCTGCTGAGCTTGAAAGGGTTAAGCCGACAGGTGTAAGGGAGTCGAGTGGATGCTTTCCAGGCGCCGACATTGTCATAAGAGCGGGGGCGACACGCCCAGCCAGAAGGAGTGGCTGGGGCTAGAGATTCCGTTACTTCGCAGAAACTTAGTGAAAACACTTTCTGGCGGGCTACCAGCGAGGAGTGGGAATGTCGTGTGTTCCCAGGCAGTCTTGGCGGGCAAATTCCCGCGTTTTCTGCGAAATCGTAACTGTGATTGGCTTGCTCAGGACATAGCTCCGTGACATAGCAAAATCGGCGCAGAAATTGGCGCCAAGTATCTCCATTGGTGAAATAGCACTGCGTCGGCAATAAAGTGGAATTTTCCGCCGGTTTTCGAGTTGCTGATTGGAACGTTTAACCACGACCACTGTCGTGGGGGCGGCAATGTTCTGTGTTCGGCTTGTACAGGTGCTCTTGAGAGAGTCAGCTCTCGCCTTTCGGTCTGAGTAGGTTACAAGACTGAGCTCTCGCTGCTCTGGACAGCCTGCCTTCCGTTGGCTGTCTAATATACTTTTATTTAATTGTAACTGTTTGACGAAGTTGCTGAAGTTTCGACTTCAACGTAACTTCCCGAGTACAGTTGGCAATTGAGCGTTCTGCATACAAGCGGCCTATGTTGTCTGTCTTGAGCAGTTTTGGCTAAAGTCGACTGTACCGGAGTTACTGTGTGACTTCGCTTGTTAAAATCAATCGCTGTACCGGCAGTGATTGTCTAGCGAGCCTTCTTCGTCTCCCTCAGAGGCGCATTTGTATTGCTAGCAAGTCTGGAACAACCAGACCAGGATAATTTGTTTCGGGCTATACTCGCGACATTATCATCACCACGAAGGGACGTCGAAGCAACCAGCCATCGCCCCGGTACGCCAGATCGTGTTCTGGCAGTTAAGAAGACAGTTTGGTAATGTATGTCTGCAGCACCGGCAGATTAGGGAATTTTGTTAGGTGATAATCAGAGCTCAGCAGAGCACGCCTGTTCGTCTTTTCTAACTTTGTTCTGTCTTGGGTGTTCATTGTCTGAGTTCTCACTACTGTAGCAGCAATTAATGTTGGATTGGCTGGGTGTTTCTCTTAAGATTTGAGTTGCAAGGAATTGGCTCCATATATCACTCCGTCATAAATGTCACAATCTAGTTTATGGACAGCATTTATTTGAGTATCCAGTTTGATCCAATTTGATGTATTATAAATGTTTCATGTGTTTTGTTTATTATTTTGAGTTTAGTCATAATAAATCAAATTGTTATTTTGGACAGAACTTTCATTCTTTTAATCGGTAGAGCAACCCTTTCTTTTCTCACTATGTTAATGAAACTTTCCTTTATTTAATTAATTTCTATCAAATTAAATTATTGCAGGTGCCAAACTCTTTTCTACTCCACTTGCAGGGTCGATTACAGTCAGTTCGCGTTTCTTCTTAACCCATGTGCAACAGCAAAAGTCAGAGGTAGGAAAGGGGGGGGGGGGCTTAGAGCATCATTTACATATGAAGATTCTAGAAGAATTTAGTGTTAAATACACTGCTAGCCCCGGCACCTTGCAAGCTTACATATCGCAGGCAGCGCGTGAGCAATCCACCGAAATTACATCTGCTCGAGTGCGCTAGCAATAAATTCCTTAGTCATTGACCTCTTACAAGCTTAATTATGTGTGAAGCCAGTACATTCACTCCGGCAGTCGAAGATCTCTACGATTATTAACTGTTATCGACACTGATAATGGCCAGATATGGGTCAGACACATTCCAAGACTTTCGGTAATGTTTTAATTTCAAGTTCGAAGTCAGATAACAGAAATATTTTTCCGTACAGTACAATTATAAATTAACGATTTTCTAATGTTTTCCTCCACTTGTATTGTGAAAACTTTCTTCTTCGCAAATCTCATATTGCTGCACCATATTGCTGCACAAGGGGACGTACCCTACGGGTTTCAGAGAGTGATTTGTGAGTGTCAAAATACGATACATAAATCACCGTGTCTTTTGATTGCATTGACTTCGAAGCTAATGTTTTTTGTACAACCAAGAAACCATAACCCTTAGTACCTGAAATTATTTGTCTTATATACGCCATGGCAGAGCGTTGAATACATGTGTCCCGCGTATCAGACTCCGTTTACACTGATAAAGTCTCGGTAGAGTTTGTTTTTGGTCCAAGAACATTGGTTTGCAAAAGGTATCGATGAACGTAACTTTGGCACGATGTGCTGCCGCCAAGCAACCAGAAAGAACTGCTACAGTATAGTGCAGAAGATAACAGAGACGTACAGTCATGTTGGACAGTGTCCCACGGTGCATTGTGTGTCCCCGTCTCTTTCCATTGACGGTACGTCCAGCATTATCGAACGTAATTTTTTTCTGTATCAGAGTGTGCCCACACAGTGGGTAAGCCACAGTACTGTCGACTTGCAAACAGAGCCAGGGATAAACGATTGTCTATACGCCTCCGCATGATCCCTAACTTCTCAGCCGGCCGTGGTGGCCGAGGGGTTCTAGGCGCTTCAGTCTGGAACCGCGCGACCGCTACGGTCGCAGGTTCGAATCCTCCCTTGGGCATGGATGTGTGTGATGTCCTTAGGTTAGTTAGGTTTAAGAAGTTCTAAGTTCTAGGGGACTGATGACCTCAGAAGTTAAGTCTCATAGTGCTTAGAGCCATTTGAACAATTTGATTATCAAGTAGCGTGCATTATGGCAGCCTCCGATGCAATTTCTACTTTGCCAGGAGCGTTTGAAAGACTGCAGCAATCACTCCAGCATCGTTGCACGGCTTGCATTCAAACAGGTGGGCGTAACTTCGAGCACTCTTTGTCGGTGTTTTCAAATAAAAATTGAAAACGTCACTCCGACGTCTCTTTTGCCTTGATGTCACAAATACATTGAAATTGTTGCCCTACAGCCCTGCTACCGTGACGGCTCGCATATCGCGCTGTGTGCCCCTACCCCTAGGCAGCGCGCGACGCTGTTAAAGAACGCCTAGCGCCGCCGTACGCTAAGGGATGCGGACATCGGTTGCTGTGAGGAATATGCTTGTCATGACCCGCTCTACCAGCCCTCTCATTTTCTACCTTCATTTCAGATACACCCTCTCTAATGACGCAGTAGTCGACGTCGGAAGTTGCATGAGTCTTTCCGCAGATGACGCTGTTATACGGGGTGTTACAAAAAGGTACGGCCAAACTTTCAGGAAACATTCCTCACACACAAACAAAGAAAAGAATGTTATGTGGACATGTGTTCGGAAACGCTTAATTTCCATGTTAGATCTCATTTTACTTTCGTCAGTATGTACTGTACTTCCTCTATTCACCGCCAGTTGCCCCAACTGAAGGAAGGTAATGTTGACTTCGGTGCTTGTGTTGACATGCGACTCATTGCTCTACAGTACTAGCATCAAGCACATCAGTACGTAGCATCAACAGGTTAGTATTCATCGCGAACGTGGTTTTGCAGTCAGTGCAATGTTTACAAATGAGGAGTTGGCAGATGCCCATTTGATGTATGGATTAGCACCGGGAAATAGTCGTGACGCGGTACGTTTGTATCGAGACAGATTTCCAGAACGAAGGTGTCCCGACAGCAAGACGTTCGAAGCAATTGATCGGCGTCTTAGGGAGCACGGAACATTCCAGCCTATGACCGGCGACTGGGGAAGACCTAGAACGACGAGGACACCTGCAATGGTCGAGGGAATTCTTCGTGCAGTTGACGACAACCCTAATGTCAGCGTCAGAGAAGTTGCTGCTGTACAAGGTAACGTTGACCACGTCACTGTATGGAGAGTGCTACGGGAGAACCAGTTGTTTCCGTACCATGTACAGCGTGTGCAGGCACTATCAGGAGCTGATTGGCCTCCACGGGTACACTTCTGCGAATGGTTCATCCAACAATGTGTCAATCCTCATTTCAGTGCAGATGTTCTCTTTACGGATGAGGCTTCATTCCAACGTGATCAAATTGTAAATTTTCACAATCAACATGTGTGGCCTGACGAGAATCGGCACGCAATTGTGTAATCACGTCATCAACACAGATTTTCTGTGAACGTTTGGGCAGGCATTGTTGGTGATGTCTCGATTAGGCCCCACGTTCTTCCACCTACGCTCAATGGAGCACGTTATCACGATTTCATACGGGATACTCTACCTGTGCTGCTAGAACACGTGCCTTTACAAGTACGACACAACATGTGGTTCATGCACGATGGAGCTCCTGCACATTTCAGTCGTAGTGTTCGTACGCCGCTCAACAACAGATTCGGTGACCGATGGATTGGTAGAGGCGGACCAATTCCATGGCCTCCACGCTCTCCTGACCTCAACCCTCTTGACTTTGATTTATGGGGGCATTTGAAAGCTCTTGTCTACGCAACCCCGGTACCAAATGTAGAGACTCTTCGTGCTCGCATTGTGGACGGCTGTGATACAATACGCCATTCTCCAGGGCTGCATCAGCGCATCAGGGATTCCATGCGACGGAGGGTGGATGCATGTATCCTCGCTAACGGAGGACATTTTGAACATTTCCTGTAACAAAGCGTTTGAAGTCACGCTGGTACGTTCTGTGGCTGTGTGTTTCCATTCCATGATTAATGTGATTTGAGAGAAGTAATAAAATGAGCTCTAACATGGAAAGTAAACGTTTCCGGACACATGTCCACATAACATATTTTCTTTCTTTGTGTGTGAGGAATGTTTACTGAAAGTTTGGCCGTACCTTTTTGTAACACCCTGTATACAGAGAAATTGCAACACTAGAAAATTGTAGCGAAATGCAGGGAGACCTGAAGAAGGTGTTTGACGTTTGGCACAGGGAGTGGAAGCTGACGCACAACGATAACAAATGTAACGTATTGCGAATACTTAAACATAAATACGCATTATTGTATGATTACACACACTGAAAATAGTTACTGTAAAATTTCTAGGGAATGCGTACGGAATGATTTAAAGTGGAACGACCACAGAAACCTAATGGTAGGAAAATTGGATGACAAAGTAGTCGTTGGATGAATTCTCAGGAAATGTAGCCCATCAGCAAATGAGGTATCTCACGAAACACTCGTCGTACCAATACTTTGATTTTGGTCGTCAGTATGGGATCCGTACGAGATGGCACTGATAGAGGAATAGGGAAGCGCAAAGAACAACAGGGCGTTTCGTTACAAGTCCATTTAGCTTAGTCAACTCTGGTGGCAGACACTGCAGGAGAGGCAATCTGCATCACGGTGTGTTTCCGTGTTACAATTAAGCGCGCGTACTTTCCCTACAAAGAGTCAACAAATATATCGCTTCCTTCTACGTACACTCCTGGAAATGGAAAAAAGAACACATTGACACCGGTGTGTCAGACCCACCATACTTGCTCCGGACACTGCGAGAGGGCTGTACAAGCAATGATCACACTCACGGCACAGCGGACACACCAGGAACCGCGGTGTTGGCCGTCGAATGGCGCTAGCTGCGCAGCATTTGTGCACCGCCGCCGTCAGTGTCAGCCAGTTTGCCGTGGCATACGGAGCTCCATCGCAGTCTTTAACACTGGTAGCATGCCGCGACAGCGTGGACGTGAACCGTATGTGCAGTTGACGGACTTTGAGCGAGGGCGTATAGTGGGCATGCGGGAGGCCGGGTGGACGTACCGCCGAATTGCTCAACACGTGGGGCGTGAGGTCTCCACAGTACATCGATGTTGTCGCCAGTGGTCGGCGGAAGGTGCACGTGCCCGTCGACCTGGGACCGGACCGCAGCGACGCACGGATGCACGCCAAGACCGTAGGATCCTACGCAGTGCCGTAGGGGACCGCACCGCCACTTCCCAGCAAATTAGGGACACTGTTGCTCCTGGGGTATCGGCGAGGACCATTCGCAACCGTCTCCATGAAGCTGGGCTACTGTCCCGCACACCGTTAGGCCGTCTTCCGCTCACGCCCCAACATCGTGCAGCCCGCCTCCAGTGGTGTCGCGACAGGCGTGAATGGAGGGACGAATGGAGACGTGTCGTCTTCAGCGATGAGAGTCGCTTCTGCCTTGGTGCCAATGATGGTCGTATGCGTGTTTGGCGCCGTGCAGGTGAGCGCCACGATCAGGACTGCATACGACCGAGGCACACAGGGCCAACACCCGGCATCATGGTGTGGGGCGCGATCTCCTACACTGGCCGTACACCACTGGTGATCGTCGAAGGGACACTGAATAGTGCACGGTACATCCAAACCGTCATCGAACCCATCGTTCTACCATTCCTAGACCGGCAAGGGAACTTGCTGTTCCAACAGGACAATGCACGTCCGCATGTATCCCGTGCCACCCAACGTGCTCTAGAAGGTGTAAGTCAACTACCCTGGCCAGCAAGATCTCCGGATCTGTCCCCCATTGAGCATGTTTGGGACTGGATGAAGCGTCGTCTCACGCGGTCTGCACGTCCAGCACGAACGCTGGTCCAACTGAGGCGCCAGGTGGAAATGGCATGGCAAGCCGTTCCACAGGACTACATCCAGCATCTCTACGATCGTCTCCATGGGAGAATAGCAGCCTGCATTGCTGTGAAAGGTTGATATACACTGTACTAGTGCCGACATTGTGCATGCTCTGTTGCCTGTGTCTATGTGCCTGTGGTTCTGTCAGTGTGATCATGTGATGTATCTGACCCCAGGAATGTGTCAATAAAGTTTCCCCTTCCTGGGACAATGAATTCACGGTGTTCTTATTTCAATTTCCAGGAGTGTATATGTGCGAAAATACCGAAAACATAAAATTGGCGAAGTCCTACGGCACACAAAGGCTTACCGGCATTCGTTCTTCCCGCAAACCGTAAACGACTGAAACAGCAAAGGAGTGGAGGGGTGGGGGGTGAGAAATGGTAGGGAAAGCAGCCTTCACCATGCACCGCAAGGTGGCTTGCGGCGTATAGATATAGATCTGCGGAGAAGGCCAAATTTGTGTCTTTTGTCAACGTAATTTGAAGATCACATTTTATGTTTATCAGAAACAACAAAGGTTCCAGGCGTACATCAGGTCTGATTACTTAGGAACTCGAGACAACCGGATGAAAGTGTGCAGATCTAGATTTTTTTCTGCTTACAGAATACAGTTATTAAAGCGGACTGTGCTCTAAAGATGAAAGTCAGCGCAAAGACTGCTACCCAACGTCTGTCCAGTGGCGGATACATATGGGGGGGGGGGGGGGACGGGGGCGCCCCACCTCCCTCCCCCCCTCCCCCCCCCCGGCCACCAACCAGTCAGCCCGCACGCTCGCTATTCGTTTGTTTCTTTCGTCAGTCGACTCGACTAAATCGAGTAGTTGTTCTTTCCTATGTAGCACGTGCGTCCGCATCATCGTATTTTATACGTTTCTGTCTCGCTCATAGATAGCTAACACATACTTACGAGAAAAGTCGCGGCCATTCTAGTAATCTCGGAACGATATTCTGTGTGGCATTTCTTCGCGAATATTCTACTGTTTTGTGATTAAAAAGAGACTAATGGGAGAGATGCTTCAATACAAGCATAAACGCCATTAATGATCGTGATTTTGTTATACAAGCGTTGTCTGTTTGCCCTAGATCTGACTACCCTACTTTGCACACGCTGTACAAAATATTTGCTTGTCTACCTGCATCTATTGTTACATTAGAAAGAAGTTTTTCAACACTGCGGCGTACAAAGACATGGCGGAGGTCGACAATCAAGGAGGGTCGACTTAATGGCTTAGCTCTGTTCAACACTCACTCTGACATTCATTGTCCTATTGACGATGCAATTTTCCAGGAAGAACAGGCGCACAGAATTCATCATTTAAGGAAGAGAACCTCAATCGTAAATTTTCTACATCATAAGATGGCATGGTCTTGTATATGTGTATAATCAGTTTAAATAAAACTTTCTTATACTTTACATGTGTCTTGATTATTTTTCATTACGGTAAAAGTAAAGGTAGCTCAAGATATCTTTAGCGCTCCCTCCTTGAGGTTTTTCTGTACTCGCCACTGCGTCAGTCACATTACAGATAGTAAAATTACTTTCCCCCTCATAGCGATAGATGTTAAGCTCCTTCTTTCGGTAATTTTTGTTACTTTTTCTGCCTATTCGACTCATTTATAGGAACTTTACATAGAAAACACGGAACCTTACGAAATAAATCTGACCATGTGCCCAGTACGAACAAATGTCTCATACTTTTCAAGTATTAAAGTTGTCCAGTCGAAAATGTAAAATGTCACAGTACAAATCAAATTACTTTGTTTTATTTTCCCTTTAGCACGTAAAGCACTTCTCCAACAATGCCTAGACTCATCTAGTCTTGTGCTTAACGTTCAGCTCGTTTCACATTCATATAGAAGTAACCGTTCCTGCAGTGCGTTTCCACATTAATTAAATAGGTAATCACTTACCATGGAAGCTTTTCCATTTACGTTCCACTATCAACATTTACCTGTACGAAACTTTCTGATTAACAGACATGGTACTGTTTCAGCCATAGGTCTCATAACTATTATCGCGTGCCTTTGCTCGAAACAAGTGAATTACCCAAAAACTTTTCTCCCACAACCGACGTAACACTTTCAATACTTAATTATTCTTCTAGACAGCTCTTTACACTACACTGAAACACCAAAGAAACTGGTATAGGGATGCGTATTCAAATATAGACATATGTAAACAGGCAGAATACGGCGCTGGGGTCGGCAACGCCCGTATGAGACAACAAGGGTCTGCGGTGACTGCCGCTGCAATGGCAGGTTATCAAGATATCAAGATTTAAGTGAGTCTGGACGTGGTCTTACAGTCGAGGCACGAGCGATGGGACGCAGCATCTCAGAGGTGGCGATAAAGTGGGGATTTTCCCGTACGACCATTTCAAGAGTGTACCGTGAGTACCAGGAATCCGGTAAAACACAAATCTCTCACATTGCTCCGGCCGGAAAAAGATCCTACAAGAACGGGAACAACGACAAGTAAAGACAATCGTTCAGTGTGACAGAAGTGCAAACCCTCTGCAAATTGTTTCAGATTTCAATGCTGGGCCGTGAACAAGTGTCAGCGTGCGAACCATTCAACGAAACACAATCGGTAGGGGCTTCCGGGGCCGAGTGCCCACTCGTGTACCCTCGATGACTGCACGACACGAAGTTTTACGCCTCGCCTGGCCCCGTCAACGCCGACATTGGACTGTTGGTGACTGGAAACATGTTGCCTGGTCGGACGAGTCTCGCTTCAAATTGTATCGAGCGGATGGACGTGTACGGGTATGGAGACAACCTCATGAATCCATGGAGCCTGTTGCAGTTGGAGTGATGTGGGACCCCTGATACGTCTAGATACGACTCTGACAGGTGACACGTATGTAAGCATCCTGTGTGATCACCTGCGTCCATTCATGTCCAGAATTGCTACAGAGTGGCCCCAGGAACACTTTTCTGAGTTTAAACACTTCCATTCGCCACCAAACTCCCCAGACATGAACATTATTGAGCATATATGGGATGCCTTTCAACGTGCTGTTCAGAATGGATGTCCATCCTTCCTTATGTACAGCTCTGCAGGATTCATGGTGTCATTTCCCTCCAGCACTACTTCAGACATTAGTCGAGTCAATGCCACATCGTGTTGCGGCACTTCCGCGTGCTCTCGGGTTCCCTGGAGGATATTACGCAGGTGTACCAGTTTCTTTGGCTCTTCAGTGTAATTAAACGCCACGCGGCTGCGCGTTGCCGATCCGTGCACACACCAAGATGGACCGTGACCAGTAGCGCATTGTTGACATTGTACAGCGTGAGCACTAATAAAACGGACAAACTGCTTGGACGGAGCCCTGGCTGTAAGTGGAGGAAGAAAGGTCCTACCAACATACGTCCGGAAATGGACGGTGTGCATGCGGTTCAGCACACACAACGCGTTTCAGATGCCGCCAGAGGTAAAAATCCAGGTGGTTCAAGTCCGGTGATCTAACAGGCCACGCTACAGGGCCTCCGCGTCCTACCCAACGTGCGGGGAGGATGCTGGTTACCTGTCGGCGAACTGTAATGCAGAACTGGGGTAGTGCTCCGTCATGCAGAAATCAAACAACCTGTCGTATTGCCAAATGCAGAGTCTCAAGCAGCCCAGACAGAGTACTCCACAGGAAGTCCATGTACGTTCCTCCATCGAGGACCGGCTGGTGTGGCCGAGCGGTTCTAGGCGCTTCAGTCTGGAACCGCGCGACCGCTACGGCCGCAGGTTCGAATCCTGCCTCGGGCATGGATGTGTGTGATGTCCTTAGGTTAGTTACGTTTAAGCAGTTGTAAGTTCTAGGGGACTGATGACCTCAGATGTTAATCCCATAGTGCTCAGAGCCATTGAAACCATTTGAGCCTCCATCGAGGCATTGTGGAATATTAAGAATCCCTGCCCACACACTGATGCCGAACCGATGGAGACGAGGCGCCTCAGTAATTCCCCGAGGATTGTCTATAGCCCACAGATGACGGTTATGCAGATTGTTGATGCCAGTTCTGGTAACCTCTGCTTCGTCGGTAAGGAGGATAAGAGACAGAAATCCCATAACTCTGATGGTCAGGTGCAAAAAACATCGACAAAATCCTTCCGTTGTAACGCCGGAAATGCATATCCTCCTATTTCCATCTATTGTACTATAATTTTTTTTCCTTATTTTGTTACCTGAATACATGACGTTTCTGTGTCTTTGTATATTGTAATTGTTTTACTATTTGTATATATATGCATTTATGTCGATGTATAATTGGTTTGTTGTGTAAAGATTATTTGTATTTTTACGCTGGGTCTGGCCTAGAGAAACTACGCTATCGAACCATTACATCGATAGGTCGTGTGGAGAACCAAAGTGTTTAGGATCTTTGGTAGTGTTAACTCTGCCGCGTGCAGCGCGGGCAGAGCAGAGAGAGGCTGGCTGGGGTAGTGCAGTGGAGCAGGTGTGTCGTGCGACGCTCCCGCGAGTTGCCGCGCTTGCGGGGTTGGGCAGCATGTAATTGCGCTCGACTTGCGATGATAGTTTCTGACATGGTGTCGCGGACGGGAAGCATTAGCTGGCGCACATCAAGAGCCTGTTTCGGTGACCGTGTCGAGAAGAAGGCGCGCCAACATCCAGCTTCTGCAACAGCGACGGCCGACAATGAGTGACTGTCGCCACCTCTTCGATCGACGGCTTCAAACCTTCAATCAACCAACAAGGAAGACTGGAAGCACGTAAAGTTTTAGAACTGTATGACAGACCTCCGCTTTTAAAACTGTTCAAATCACAAAATTACAGCAACGTAGCATGAACCTTAGTTGCTCATTGTCCCAATTGCATTACCAAGCAGGGTCCCTTCCTTTTCCGGAATGAACCCGAGTGTCGTTGAAATTCAAACGCCAGCATCATTCGATTTCACTGCTTAAATTTCAAAGTTCAGTTAAGGCATTCATAGCTGGCTACAATATTTAGATTACACAAGCACAAATGAAGAGTTCTAGTTTTGTTACCGTATTTTAGCTTACCTGTGACTGAAGCTCAGCTTGGTACATACTAAATTTTACTATTGTCAGTTGTTCAGAATCATTTAATTCAAGTTCAAAGTTAAATCTCTTATTTCTAAATTGTGTAGATTCAAGTAGCTTTTGAAGTGATTGTTGAGGTAGTCCAAGACTAACTGTATTTTACTGAATTTCGATGTGCTTCAGAAAGAAAGCTCACTATTAACTTTAGTCACTAAATTAACTTTCGATTTTCCGGTTTTATTAATTCTTTTGCTAAATTAAGTCAGAGTGTAGCGAAATTTATTACTTCTGACAAACTTTCAGTTTTCACACTACACGTGTCAACCTTCAGTTGCCACGCTTCTAGTGCTAATTACATGTGTAATAGCCTTTCTTTTTCAATTACTATAGTAATTGTCCTTAGGACTGGCGACCGTAATTTCCCCCAAATCTCAAATATCTAATTACCGCTAGTTAATTGTTAACGTAACGGCCGCACATTTACTTTCTTTATTAACTTTACCCCTTTTCAAAATTAATTTCCACCAGTTTCATTTGCATTTTTCCTTTCAATAGATGTAACCCTTTCCTCCCTCTTTACCGACAAATTAACTTCGGTGACGATTGCTTTTCCCAAATTTCCATTAGGTACACGCGGTTTAATTTTTCACTGTCATTAAGGTCGATAAGTGAGGGGGAGGTTACACGTGGCGACCTGGTGACAGGACAATCTTCGGATTTGTGGTTGTTCTAGACACGAATTTTGCATTGTGCAAATCTCGTAACGAAGTACTGGTTACGAAATGGTCGATACGTCAGCGAGAATATTAGTGTGAGGAAACCTAATTAGATTTGAGATTTGGCATTTATACTGAAAATCATTCAAATGAGTGAAGGCAACAATTACCAAAATTTGGTAGACTTGGATACGGAACAATCGGTCGAACAGTGGGAAACGCGCACCGCGGTGCCCATTGTTCAGGGACAGGCAGCTAGCATGAAAGACGCCACCGCCGAAACGCAACAAAGAGCAGAAATGGAATTCCGAACTTTAGAAAATGTTTCAGAATCGGAAGTGAAAATCAAATGCGAACCCCTTGATGACGAATACGGGGGGACAATTAAAGAGGAAGCCGCTACGGAAGTAAAACGATAGTTTCCGGGAATTTAACTGATTTATTGAATGTTTTGATTAACGAAATCACCAGTCAGTCTGAAAAATTGAACGGAATCCAGACAATCAGAACAAAGCTATTAATGTTGTTAACAACATTGTTGGAGTTGTTAACACAAAAGTTGATAAAATCAAAGAAGATATTGTTGTGATTAATACCGAATTCGGTAATCTTAAACAGGAAATGATAGGCGTTCAGGCGGAAATTGCGAGCATAAATACTCGTTTTTATTCCGAAATTAGTAGAATCGAGAAAAGTGTGGGAGAAGCAGTTGCTCCGATCATCGAGAATAAGGTGACGGAACAAATTCAAATAGTGAAAAATGAGGATCAAAAGAAGGTGGAAACTTTAAAGGCTTTAGTATCCGAAGTAGATACCAAAGTGACGAAGCAGGCTAATACCTGCGAAGAAAAGAAAAGGGAAGTAGAAACGCTTCCGACAACCACTTGCCAAGTAATTACGAGAGTGTCGGAATTAGAAAAGAAACTTGACGAAAAACAGAGCTATGTGGCAATCTGTGCACATAGTTCGGAATTGTTGACGAAAGAGTAGCGGTTCGACCCCTTGAAAAAAGGCGGTATACACGCGATGGATTTCATTAAAAATTGTGAAAGAGTTTTAGCCAGATCATGGACTAATGAGAGAAAAATTAATGCGGTTATTGATGTGTTGGCTGGTGATGCCAAGCGTTGGGGCTTAAACCTCAACATTACCGACCTGACTTTTGACGAGTTTAAAAATTTGTTTGTGGCTGAATACTGGTCAGAGCAAAAACAGCAATGTGTTTGGCGCGAATTTGTCGTATCGAGGCCTTTCGATGCGAATTCGCGCGGCTCGATGAAGGAATTTTGTGAGGGCTGGATCCGCCAGTTGGAATATTTGCGTGATCGCCGCACGGAATCCGAAATAGTGTGGGAACTCTACAAGAAGCTTCCAGATGATACAAAACGCTACGTAGGAAGCAATTACAAGACAATCAATGATTTCCTGGAAAGAGTTGAGGACGAGGACAATTGGCGCAATAATCGCGACAATGGTAGAGGCCGTGGTAACAACAACGGGTACCACAGCAACCACAACAACGATAACCATGGGAATAATGCATACTGCAACCATGGCAGCAACAACAATAATGGTTCGGACCGTAATAACAATCAGTACAATGCAAATAATAACAGGAATGGCGCAAACCGTTTTTATACTAACGTGATAAGGGCTTCGCAGAGGGTGTGATAAGCCGCCTCAGCAGCATCCGGGGAGCAGACCTGCTGGGACGAGACAGGGAAACCATTAGCCGCGCCGGTGAGGGGCCCACCGGGCGTGGAGAAATTTTGGAGGCCCAATAACAAGAGAAAACCCAGGTGTCGTCGTTATGAAAATTCCGTACGGAATAATCAACGGCGGGAGAGTGTGCCAGTGTTAGGAGAAAGGAGTGCGCCCACAAGTAGTAGATCAGCTGTAGACACGGCAGTAGAAAATACATTCACTGTCAGTGAGAACAATTTAAGTAGTGTTCCGGAAATCGATTATAAAGTGGCAGCTGTAATACCCACAGGGGAACTGGAGATTGAGTTTAAGAATGATTCGCAAGTGTTGAGAGAAGATCAGATGTCGGATAACACGTCCGTCATCGAGCGAGGGGATGCAGAGAGGGATGAGGTCTGGTTAAGGCAGTTCGGTCGCTTATACGACGAACTAAGAGATTATAGGGGCCTGTATGGGAGAAGTGTTTATAGGGAGCGCGTGCAGGATTTGCCTCGTCTCATCCCGCAGGAAGATAGTGTTTGTGAAATGATGGAAAGTTCTGGCCCTAACCGACAGACTTTACCAGAAATAGTTGATGTTAATGGGGAGCACGAGCAAGATTCGTCGTGTTTCGTCCCGCAGGAGTTGGATGTTGAAGTAGTAACGGAAAGTTCTGGCCCTAACCGGCAGACTTTAGCGAGAGTTATAGTGGTAGAAGTAGCCGACCCACCCGACGCAAACCTCCAGTTTAAACATTTCGAGAGTATTAAGGAGAAAGATTACGAAAATTTTAGTGATAGGTAAATCCATCGCTGATAACCCTTGCACTCGTTGCAGGTGACAGGGTTAGTAGCGGTTGTCATCCAGTATACACATAATCGTGCTTTGGTTTACACCATGCTGCGGAGTTTGTGCTAGTTTTCTTGTCAATATCCTATCGAACCCGCTCCTCCCCATCCTTGTACATTTGTCTGTCTGAAAGGACCCATGTTCATACAAGCACTCCAAAGGGGCTTGAAACGTTGTGTGATGTGGTTTGTGTCTGTGGCGGTACTTTTTTTTTTTTTTTTTTTATCCGTGTTGCTTCCAGAACGTGTCCACCTACCTGACCGAACACAGACGCAATCTCGGCTTGCTCCCGACATGAATACCGGACCATTCTGCTGCTTAACAGTACACTGCGTCAATCGCACAGCCTGCAACGCGCAAGGAACACACGGCACATGGTCAGAGGAACTGTCATTCATCAGCGCCATCTACCGTGGCAACGGTGCATTTTCGGACACATGTGCATAGAACCATTTTACTCCGTTTTCAGTCAGGAATCGTTTCCTGCAATTTGTCGGCTTTATTAATGTTCACTCTGTGTAGTAAGAAAATGCTTCCTCCTGGGAAAAGGCCCAGACATTTTCGAACATTTCAGAAACCAGCGATAAGTAATGAGTAAAATGTTGCTGCGTCATAACATCAAAGATAGTAATACTCCTTACTAGATACCACGGGGGTGGCTGCGTACGTTCTGTGCCAAAAGAAAGGGGGAAGGAAGGATTTATCAAGAGCTGTTTCGTAGTATAAAAAATCAAATAATCGACGTTATTGGTTGGTTGGTTGCTTGGGGAAGGAGACCAGACACCGTGGTCATCGATCTCATCGGATTAGGGAAGGATGGGGAAGGAAGTCGGCCGTGCCCTTTCAGAGGAACCATCCCGGCATTTGCCTGGAATGATTTAGGGAAATCACGGAAAACCTAAATCAGGATGGCCAGACGCAGGATTGAACCGTCGTCCTCCCGAATGCGAGTCCAGTGTGGAACCACTGCGCCACCTCGCTCGGTCAATCGACGTTATTCCCCGTAGGACGAGAGAAGAGTTGTGACAGTTGAAGTGTCCTTGGGACACACGCTTCGCCCGTCTGCGACGGCCAGTCAGATCGTGAGATTTTGTTTACATTGCCATGGCAACGTCCCAGTGCTTTCGTAACGGCGATCCCTGCTCTCAGTCTGTGCTGCCGCGAGCTTCGTTCAAGTTAGTGTGCTTCGTCCTCTGATTTTATTGCCGTGTATGTGAAAATTGGCATCCTGTGTTGTAGAGAAGAGGACTTTCTTTTTTCGATAACGAGCTACGCTGAATTCTCAAGCACACGAATTTATGTACAGATTGTGTGTTTACATTGAAAGGGAAAGGGACAGGGACAATGTTGGGTCTTTGACACCTGTCAGCGAAGTGGCTGGCAGGATGGCAGAAGCATTGAACGTCTCTTCAGCCGCGTGAAGCGAACCACAAACGATAAATTCAACTGGGAGCCCTGTTATTGTGAGGCCTGGAAAGCCGAGGAAGAGATCGCGTCGTGTCACTCAAACAGACAGTTTTGACGACAGTACTACCAAACACCATAGAGGATGAAACTTCCTGCCAGATTAGAACTGTGTGTCGGACCGAGAGTCGAACTCGGGACCTTTCTTTGCTTTTGCGGGCAAGTGCTCTACCATCTGAGCTACCCAAGCACGACTCACGCCCCGTCCTCACAGCTTTACTTCCGCCAGTACCCCGTCTCCTACTTTCCAAACATAGAGGGCGTTCATTTTAGCTGAAGACGTTGAAATATCAGGAGAACCAAACATCGGACCAGGGGAGCAACTTCAAAACCTTCAATGGGAAACCCCGTTTTTAATCGCAGATTAAGAGTCTACGGCAAAATCTAAGTATGTTTTATCTGAAGCATTTTCTTCGTTTCGCCACAGATGGTACTGTAATCGGAGGAATACGGAGGAGGAGATTAGTGTTTAACGTCCCGTCGACAACGAAGTCATTAGAGACGGAGCGCAAGCTCGGGTGAGGGAAGGATGGGGAAGGAAATCGGCCGTGCCCTTTCAAAGGAACCATCCCGGCATTTGCCTGAAGCGATTTTAGGGAAATTACGGAAAACCTAAATCAGGATGGCCGGAGACGGGATTGAACCGTCGTCCTCCCGAATGCGAGTCCAGTGTGCTAACCACTGCGCCACCTCGCTCGGTCGGAGGAATACGTATGGATACACAATCGTAATTTACGACAAGCTACTCAGTGTCTCTTGAGTATCCAATTGCACGTGGGTCTCCACCTCCACGCTGCGAGGACAGGCCATTATTTCATAACTTCTAATTCAAAACCCCATTCGCAACGTTATATTCTTCCGACATTTCGATCAGGGGGCTACCGACGCGCCAGTTAGTTAGCTAGTTAGGTAGTTGGTTGCGTGTTCCATTGATCAATCGCACGGTACGGTAGCCGTTATGATGTGGAACGTGTCAAGTGCGCAAGCAACGCACGTAAGAAACAAGATTGATTATAATATATATATATATATATATATATATATATATATATATATATATATATTACAATACAGAGTTAAAGATTAATATTTCTATTATTTACCCCATTCCCTTAAATGGCACAAAATGCATATACTATATTTATAGATTTATTTATTCCTATTGAAGTATTCATCTATGATATAGAAGGAGTTGTCAAGGAGATATGATTTCAATTTATTTTTGAAGCTATTACTGCCTTCTGTCAGACATTTTATTTCATCTGGTAATTTGTCGAAAGTTTTTATAGCAGCATATTTTACCCCTTTCTGTGCCAAAGATAGGTTGACTAAAGGATAGTGTAAGTCTTCCTTTTTTCTGGTATTATAATCATGAATGTCACTGTTGTTTTTAAACTGGTCCATGGTGTTGAGAACAAATTTCATTAGTGAGTAAATGTACTGTGACGCTGTTGTACGAATTCCCAATCTTTTGAAAAGATGCCTACAAGATGCGCGACTATGAACCCCACACATTATTCGAACCACTTTCTTTTGAGCAGCGAATACTTCTTGTCTAAATGTTGAGCTACTGAGGCCGTTGCTCGAGAGGAACTCTACTCTACTTTTGCAGTTAGTGTTCAAACGTAGTACCATCAACTTCAATACATTTAGTGACCCACTTTTCAAATGACCGTGCACAGGGCAGCAGCATATCTGCGGGGATGCCAGCACAGGCGATTTCGATGCGGTCGACCATGTCTTCACGTCCTGTTGGCACTTGCAGGTACGCATTATGTTTGAAATATCGCCACAGAAAGAAATCCAGCGACGTCAAGTCGTGCGATCTAGCAAATCCAATCAATAAGGCCACGTCTGCCGACCCTCCGACCAGTGTAAACACTGTCTAATATCTCCCGTACTTCTACTGCGTAATGCGCCGGGCAACTGTAAAGCTGAAACCGCTCAAGTTGTCGAACGTTCATGGCAGTACCCTCCAGTAATACCTGTAGTTCCTGATCCAAAAACGTTCTATATTGGTGCACATTCAACGTGCCTTCCATAAAATACGGACCAATGAGTTTGTTGCCTATGATGCCACACCATATGTTAACTGACCAAGGACGTTGACGGTCATCTTGCCGTAACCTGCTGGGATTTTCAACACCCCAGTAATGCATGTTAACGCCACCATGGTTTGTGAATGTCGACTCATCGGAAAGTAGTAGCCCGGCAAAGAATATGGGGTTCGTTTGCGTTTGTGACGTGCCCATTCACAAAACACTACTTAGTTATGGAAATCGGCGTCATGAAACTCTTAATGCCGTGACACTTACGACAATGCGGTACTGTGACAATACTAGCTACGGACACCTCGGAATCGCTTTTAATTGCCGGACTGTCAGTTGTGCTGCCGTGTCGCTAGCTTCGCCTGTAACACGTTTGCTTCGTTTCCTTTCTCCGGTACGTACACTGCCATCAGACATAAAGGCGTATTCCTCCCATTACAGCGTCGTCTGTGACAAAACGAAGGAAACGCTTCAGACAAACCATATTTGGATTTTGCCGTAAGATCGTAATCTGCAATAAAAAAAGGGGGGGCGGTCTCATATTGGATTTCAAAGTTTCCCTCCCGCCACCCACGCCCGTAGTGGCGGTGGCAGGTCGTGTGTGGTATTGTTGCATGTCCCACTCCGAGACAAACAAATTGGAATCGTAACTTTTTTTGATCCAATGTGTCGCTTTTGAGATATTTCAAAGTGTTCAGTTAATATGAACACCCTGCATATACGCATACTACAGCAAGAAGTCAGAGACAGCAAATGACTTGCAAGAGCAGCTGAACCGAATGGATAGTGTCTCGAAAGGAGGGTATAAGATGATCATCAACAAAAGCAAAACGAGGATAATGGAATGTAATCGAATTAAGTCGGGTGATGCTGAGGAAATTAGATAAGGAAATGAGACACTTAAAGAAGTAAAGGAGTTTTGCTATTTGGGGAGCAAAATAACTGATGATGGTCGAAGTAGAGAGAATATAAAATGTGGACTGGCAATGGCAAGGAAAGCGTTTCTGAAGAAGAAAAATTTGTTAACATGGAGCATAGATTTAAATGTCGGGAACTCGTTTCTGAAAGTATTTGTATGGAGTGTAGCCATGTATGGAAGTGAAACGTAGACGATAAATAGTTTAGGCAAGAAGAAAATAGAAGCTTTCGAAATGTGGTGCTACAGGAGAATGCTGAAGATTAGATGGGTAGATCACGTAACTAATAAGGAGGTACTGAATAGAATTGGGGAGAAGAGGAGTTTGTGGCACAACTTGACTAGAAGAAGGGATCGGTTGGTAGGACATGTTCTGAGACATCGAGGGATCACCAATTTAGTATTGGAGGGCAGTGTGGAGGGTGAAAATGGTAGAGGGAGACCAAGAGATGAGTACACTAAGCAGATTCAGAAGGATGTAGGCTGCAGTAGGTTCTGGGAGATGAAGACGCTTGCACAGTATAGAGTAGCATGGAGAGCTGCCTCAAACGAGTCTCAGGACTGAAGACCACAACAACAACACAGCAGGAAGGAGTACCCGACACTTAAAAGTTGATTCATAGGTGGAACGACATGTCTCCCAACTGAGTAAATGGAAATGGAAATGAGCGTATGGCATTGTTGGCCGGGAGGCGCCGTGCGAGGAAGATCATCCTCCCAGTGGAAGTCTTATTCCTGTCGATGCCATGTTGGACGACTTGCGTGCCGGTGATGAGGATGAAATGATGATGAGGACAACACAACACCCAGGCCAAGAGTGGAGAAAATCTCCATCCCGGCCGGGAATCGAACCCGGGCCTGCTTGCTTGGGAGGCAAGCACGTTACCACCCAGCCAAGCAGCCGGACAACTGTTTAAAGAAATTGGCTTCTGGTGGGAAAAAGGAAGAAAGGTACTAATGGAATACGGAGACGTTGTGGACTGGAGATGTTAATTCTGCGTGAATTGCTAGCAGGAAATCCGGTAGATGTCATATGGGTTGATACACGATCTGTCACGTGGAAGGACGACACACACCACAGAACTTGAGTGTGCCATCTGGTGAACGAGGGCGGCTAATTATCGCTCATGCTGGCTCAATGAACTGTTTCATGCCAGGTGCTATGATGATGTTTCAGTAAAAGAAAAACTATTACCACAAGTAGATGAATGCAGATATTTTTAGATACTGGTCCGTTAGTCGTTTGCTACCAAACGTCGGTTCTCATAGTGTTTTTGTAATGGACATTGCGTCATACCGTTCCGTATAATTAAGAGGCATATTCCAAAAGTAAGGTCCGATCGGTCACGAAATGGAAACTAAGGTGAAAATCAAAAGTTTCTTTATTTGCAATAATTAGCCGCGTCTTCTAGCATCGTCTCTACATAGTCGCCGCTCCGTCTGAGACATTTGTCGTAGCGTTGCACCAAATTTCCAATACCCTCGTTATAGAAGGCAGCCGCGAGTGCTTTCCGCCAATTCTGAGTCAAAATGTTGTGTTCGTAGCCAGCGGTTCACGTGAGCAGAGATAAAACTCAGAGGGAGACAATCACGGGCTGTATTGTGGGTAATCAGACATTTCCAATTGAAAACGATGCAGGAGCATCTTCTTTGCCTCTGTAGAATGCGGCTGACAATTGTCTTAAGAAGAAAACGCACGACAGTTATGTAATGTTGACAGCATAGCTTCAGGCGAAGTTTCTCACCAGGCCCTCGCACTTGGCGGGAGACACTATCGTTCTAGGAATCTTTATGTGCTCCCCGTGTACTCAGAACTGAAAAGATAGACGTGACGCGATCAACGGGCATACTAGAGCCACTATTCGAGACATCGACGCAAAACTATATTGGATGTTCGTTGTGCTTTGCATTTCGCGACCGATCGGACCTTACTTTCGGAAAACGCCGCGTAAATAAGGCAGCAACGGCTGCTGCAAGGAGAGACGGAACGGTCAACATGTTTAAAGATAGTAAAATAGGCTTTGAACAGAATATGCGAAAAGCGGAAGTTCTGGAATTAGTGGAACGATACAAGCCACAGAAGATGCAGTTGCAATTAATACGTTAACAGAGAACCAAGGCCACAAAATTATAGGTTTTCCACTGTACCACTGCGATTACAATGCCACTGAACTTGCCTGGGTTGAAATAAAAGAAGATGTTGCGGGGCGAAATGAAACTTTTACATCGCAAAACACAGAGAGGCTGGCAAATGAGGCTGTCACACGAATAATGCCAAAATGTTGGAAAAATGTCACAAAGCGTGTATGGAAAGACATTATGAGGTCGAGCACAGAAAAACGTGTAAGAGAAGAATACATACAAAATATTTTAATTTCTTTATCAGACGATGAGGACAACAGCAGCCTGTGTGGTCGTGACGAGAGACAATCAATCAGATGATGACAATCTCGAGCTGTCCGTTCTGCTCCACGAAGAATAAAGGTAACGTCTCCATTCGATATTCTGCACGTAAGATCTATGCATTTTGCTGTACGTTGATAGTGTCGAAAATATATATGTGTGTGTTTGTGTAAGGAGGCAAACACTGCTACCGCGTGAGAAAAAACATTTGACCAAGGAAGATATCGCTGCCAACAAGAATGCTGGAATGAATCTGTGGCATTATTAGGCTCGGAAACCTTGGCTGCTGCGGTATCGGAGGTTGGGAGGAGAAGATGTGTCACACCGCACCGCCAGTCGCTCGCCCACTGCACTTCTTCCCTGTTGAACTATGCTGCCAACTGTCGGAGCTTTTCTCTCACCGTACAGTTTCTTCACGAATGAGCCCACTGAATGATCAACACAAATACTGAGTATTTGGAGTAAGCTCTGCGTGCAGTTTCTGTCATCAACCTTGAGGTTGTTTTTATGCAGGTTTCCATACCTGCTACTTGCCAGCTATGCTCTTTATTTCAGTGTAGCTGTTGCATCCCATATCTTGACTTTCTGCCTTACAACTCACATATAGCCCTGTCCTCAGTGACTACGTATCTCATAAAAAGCACACCGGATACTACAAACACCGCGGGTTAAACGCCTCAGTGAGCGCTCGGTTCACGCGACACCTTGCATAATCTGAGGAGGCAGAATCGTGGCTCGTCGGACCACAGTACAAGCCTCCAGTAGGTTACTGGACTTTTCTGTGCTTTTTGGCCCACTGAAGATGTGCAGCCTCACCAGCCGCTGCGACCAATGCCTTTTACTTGAAATGTCCGATGCACGCCGTTCCTTTCTCAACTTTATTTTGGAAGATAGTAGAGATGGCTGTCTTGTAAACAAAATTATTTTATTGTTTATGTTAGTGTCACGTCATTCAAATGGTATCATAATCGATTTCTACTTTTTAGCGAGTCATTAACAAATGATCTAGAATGAGATTTTCACTCTGCAGCGGAGTGTGCGCTGATATGAAACTTCCTGGCCGATTAAAACTGTGTGCCCGACCGAGACTCGAACTCGGGACCTTTGCCTTTCGCGGGCAAGTGCTCTACCAGGAGTGCTAGTTCTGCAAGGTTCGCAGGAGAGCTTCTGTAAAGTTTGGAAGGTAGGAGACGAGGTACTGGCGGAAGTAAAGCTGTGAGTACCGGGAGTGAGTCGTGCTTCGGTAGCTCAGTTGGTAGAGCACTTGCCCGCGGAAGGCAAAGGTCCCGAGTTCGAGTCTCGGTCGGGCACACAGTTTTAATCTGCCAGGAAGTTTCAACAAATGATCTGTTTAAAAAGAAATAAAAGTAAAAAATTAAAAATGAAAGGCAGAAAATATGAAATAA
Source organism: Schistocerca serialis cubense (assembly GCF_023864345.2). NCBI lineage: Eukaryota > Metazoa > Arthropoda > Insecta > Orthoptera > Acrididae > Schistocerca > Schistocerca serialis. Next base: position 46,984,709 of record NC_064646.1, on the reverse strand, counting down.
ATTACAGAATGAAACCAACTTTCACGCGGAGTTTTAAAGTTGTCTGCTCTCAGACACATTTCATACCAGAACATTATGACCACCTGCTTAATAGCTTTTCTGGCCGTCTTTGGAACGAAATACATCACTGATTCTGCGTATCAGGGATTCGACAGTTTGTTCGTAGATTTGCGGAGGTGTGGGGCTTTTGATTTCTACGCACAGCTCATGTAATTCGCGTAAATAACGGGCCGCTGATTTGCGTATGCGGTGATGGCGCCCTTTAGTGACCTAAATTTGTTCCAAAGGATTTACATCAGGCGGATTTGGTCGCCGAGACATCATCGTGAATTCAGTATAATGCTCCTACACCACTAGATTAGGTTGGATTAGTACTTGTTCCATACATCATGAATACGACACTTCGTAAAGATGCGGAACGTGTCAGGTTAATAAAAAAACGTGTCTATACAAGATATTACATTAGACAAAATATTACATGACACTCAATATTTTTTTTTGTGGGGGTTGCGAAATTACCCACTTACTATATCCAAAAATTCGTCTAATGAGTAGAAGCAGTTGCCATTAAGAAATTCTTTTAATTTCCTTTTAAATGCTATATGGCTATCTGTCAGACTTTTGATGCTATTAGGTAAGAGACCAAAGACTTTTGTGGCAGAATAATTTACCCCCTTCTGAGGCAAAGTTAGATTTAACCTCGAGTGGTGAAGATCATCCTTTCTCCTAGTGTTGTAGCCATGGTCACTGCTATTACTTTTGAATTCGTTCGGATTGTTAATAACAAATTTCATAAGTGAATATATATATTGTGAGGCTATAGTGAAGATTTCTAGGTCTTTAAATAAGTGTCTGCGGGTGATCTTGGATTAGCTCCAGCAAGTATTCTGATTACACGCTTTTGTGCAATGAACACTCTTTTACTCAATGATGAATTACCCCAAAATATCATGCCATACGAAAGCAGAGAATGAAAATAGGCGTGGTAAGCTAATTTACTCAGATGCATATCGCCAAAATTTGCAATGACCCTAATAGCGTAAGTAGATGAACTCAAACGTTTCAGCAGATCCTCAGTGTGTTTTTTCCAGTTCAACCCTCATCAATGCATACACCTAGAAATTTTGAATATTCTACCTTAGCTACCGATTTCTGATCGAAGTCTATATTTATTATTGGGGTCATTCCATATATTGTGTGGAACTGTATATACTGTGTTTTGTCAAAGTTTAATGAGGGCCCATTTGCAGAGAACCACTTAATGATTTTCTGAAAAACATCGTTTACAATTTCACCAGTTAATTCCTGTCTGTCGGGTGTGATAGCTATACTTGTATCATCGGCAAAAAGTACCAGCTTTGCATCTTCGTGAATATAGATTGGCAAGTCATTAATATATATTAAGAACAGCAGAGGACCCAAGACCGAACCTTGGGGCACCCCATTCTTGATTGTTCCCCAGTAGCACGGTTCTGGCTCCGAGACACGGACAATTGTATTGCTGAAAGATGACATCGCCGTCGGGGAAGAAGACATCAAAGATGAAGGGATGCAGGTGGTTCGCAGCTGTCAGCGTGTCTTCAGTAACTGCTGCAGGTCCCATGCAAGCGCAGAAGAATGCCTCCCACAGCACAATACTGATCCCACCAGCCTGCTTCCGTGGCGTGCTGCACGTTTCGAGCCGCCGTTCACCTCGACAACGCCGTTTGTGGAGGCGACCATCGACCTAGTCTAGCAAAATTGTGATTCACTCGTTTCCATTGATCGACGGTCGAATCCTGATTGTCCGTGTCCGCTGCAGTAGTAACTGATGATGTCGTTGGGTCAACATGTGAACGCGTAGATGTGGTCTGCTTCGGAGCTGCATGTCCAACAATGTGAGATGAACGGTGTGCTGCAAAATACTTGCGCGTGCAACAGCGTTGTGCCCTTTCGGCAGAGATGCCACAGATCACCATCTATCCTACTTCACAGAGCAGACAAGCCTCCGAACCCCACATTCTGTGAAGAGCCTTCGATGACTAACCATTTGAAACGTCTTAGTGTTTACTTGTTTTTATCATTTCAAACACTGACCTAAAGAATTTTCCCAGACAAAGACAACTCAAACTTAGCCTATTCATTTATTACCCACAATATACAAGCCCAACACAATCTGACTGCTATACAATGACAACACGCCTTCAAATAATTAACACAGAAGAATGGCCCTGAATTGGAAGAGATCCTAACAATAACCCATACTTTTCGTAAGTCACTTACCTTACAGAAAATCCTCGTAACACGAACTACAGCAATTACAGTAAGCAGCAAATACAGTCAGCTAAATAAAAGGATTCTAAATAAATTGTTCAAATGGCTCTGAGTACTACGAGACTTTACCTCTGAGGTCATCGGTCCCCTAGAACTTAGAACTACTTAGACCTAACTAACCTAAGGACATCACACACAGCCATGCCCGAGGCACGATGCGAACCTGCGACCGTAGGGGTCGCGCGGTTCCAGACAGTAGCGCCTAGAACCGCTCGGCCACTCCGGCCGGCAGTGGATTCTAACTACTATAGGCTCTAACTGCTAGGAGGCATATGATTAACAAAAGAAAGATTTTGTTGAAGAGCAAACAATGTATGTAGCAGATTTTACCTTATTCGTGTGACATCCAGTTCCAAAAATTTTATAGTTGTCAATAATTCCACTACCCAAACATTACTAACTACATCAGTCCTGATTTTACAACGCATGCCCTACCAACACTGAGTCTCCAGGAAGGACACGTGTCCAAGCCGTCCGGTCGCTAACTGCTAACAGCTAACCCGTCCAACCACGGAGTCTCTTACCGAGGGCGCAGAACGCTGTCAGCGATATTAATGCAGTCTGTAGCGCTGCCAACATACAAACGTATAAACAGGCTGCTTACACATTCAGCATCTAGGGGCAATTTCACTGTCTTTCGACCTCTTGTCTTGTGATAATGAAATGGGCACATTGAAGCGACTTCGTTCTGGATTATGGTGAGTTGGTTACTGTTTACTTGTTTCCGCTGCTTTTGCATTATTGTACCTTACGTGTTTTTTTTCAGATTACAGAAGTTTGACTTATTTCCGTAAGGTAGTATGCAGCTGTGTTTAACGGAGTGCTTCGCGTAGAAAGCGGCCCGTTTTAAGTCATGATTTCCATTTTTATGATCTCAGCTGGTTTTTACCCATGAAAATACACTCCTGGAAATGGAAATAAGAACACATTGACACCGATGTGTCAGACCCACCATACTTGCTCCGGACACTGCGAGAGGGCTGTACAAGCAATGATCACACGCACGGCACAGCGGACACACCAGGAACCGCGGTGTTGGCCGTCGAATGGCGCTAGCTGCGCAGCATTTGTGCACCGCCGCCGTCAGTGTCAGCCAGTTTGCCGTGGCATACGGAGCTCCATCGCAGTCTTTAACACTGGTAGCATGCCGCGACAGCGTGGACGTGAACCGTATGTGCAGTTGACGGACTTTGAGCGAGGGCGTATAGTGGGCATGCGGAAGGCCGGGTGGACGTACCGCCGAATTGCTCAACACGTGGGGCGTGAGGTCTCCACAGTACATCGATGTTGTCACCAGTGGTCGGCGGAAGGTGCAAGTGCCCGTCGACCTGAGACCGGACCGCAGCGACGCACGGATGCACGCCAAGACCGTAGGATCCTACGCAGTGCCGTAGGGGACCGCACCGCCACTTCCCAGCAAATTAGGGACACTGTTGCTCCTGGGGTATCGGCGAGGACCATTCGCAACCGTCTCCATGAAGCTGGGCTACGGTCCCGCACACCGTTAGGCCGTCTTCCGCTCACGCTCCAACATCGTGCAGCCCGCCTCCAGTGGTGTCGCGACAGGCGTGAATGGAAGGACGAATGGAGACGTGTCGTCTTCAGCGATGAGAGTCGCTTCTGCCTTGGTGCCAATGATGGTCGTATGCGTGTTTGGCGCCGTGCAGGTGAGCGCCACAATAAGGACTGCATACGACCGAGGCACACAGGGCCAACACCCGGCATCATGGTGTGGGGAGCGATCTCCTACACTGGCCGTACACCATTGGTGATCGTCGAGGGGACACTGAATAGTGCACGGTACATCCAAACCGTCATCGAACCCATCGTTCTACCATTCCTAGACCGGCAAGGGAACTTGCTGTTCCAACAGGACAATGCACATCCGCATGTATCCCGTGCCACCCAACGTGCTCTAGAAGGTGTACGTCAACTACCCTGGCCAGCAATATCTCCGGATCTGTCCCCCATTGAGCATGTTTGGGACTGGATGAAGCGTCGTCTCACGCGGTCTGCACGTCCAGCACGAACGCTGGTCCAACTGAGGCGCCAGGTGGAAATGGCATGGCAAGCCGTTCCACAGGACTACATCCAGCATCTCTACGATCGTCTCCATGGGAGAATAGCAAACTGCATTGCTGCGAAAGGTGGATATACACTGTACTAGTGCCGACATTGTGCATGCTCTGTTGCCTGTGTCTATGTGCCTGTGGTTCTGTCAGTGTGATCATGTGATGTATCTGACCCCAGGAATGTGTCAATAAAGTTTCCCCTTCCTGGGACAATGAATTCACGGTGTTCTTATTTCAATTTCCAGGAGTGTAGATCTTGGTCATTGCAGCTCTAACCGTGTACATACTGTACCGATAAAATGTACGACGGAACTTCAAAAAGTAAGCTACAGATTATTGCGGCAAGCCGCGCAACGTTCAGCGTATGCTGCATTACAGTTCAAAGAGTCACAGCAACATTACACTCTTCTTCAACATAGTCACCAAGTCATTGTCGGCAACGGTCGGAATGTCGAGTCAATTATTCAGTTTGTCGTCGATGGAATTGCTCACGAAGCCATTCGAGAACAGCAGTGGCAACGTCCTCACCATCTTGCGAATCAGCTCCCCAATAGCTTGGACACTGTTGTCTTTTCTCGAGGTCGATGGTCATCCTCCCCTGCCAGCATCACCAGCGCCTGTGTGGCCTTGGCCAAGCTGTTGACGTCATTTCACTACTGCTGGACGCGACATCGTATTTGTGTTCACATACCGCCAGATTTTCACGTTAATTCATCTACATCTACATGATTACTCTGCTATTCACAATAAAGTGCGTGGCAGAGGGTTCAATGTACCACCTTCATGCTGTCTCTCTACCGTTCCACTCTCGAACGGCACGCGGGAAAAACGAGCACTTAAACTTTTCCGTGCGAGTCCTGATTTCTCTTATTTTGTCGTGACGATCATTTCTCCATATGTAGGTGCGTGCCATCAGAAGCTTTTCGCAATCGGAGGAGAAAACTGGTGATTGAAATTTCATGAGAATATCCCGTCGCAACGCCTTAGTTATAATGATTGCCACTCCACGTATCATGTCTGTGACACTGTATCCCCTATTTCGCGATGACCTAAAACGAGCTGCCCTTCTTTGTACTTTTCCGAGGTCATCCGTCAGTCCCACCCGATGCGGATTCCACACCGTGCAGCAATACTCCAGAATAGGGCCGACAAGTGTGGTGTAAGCAGTCTCTTTGGTAGACCTATTGCACCTTCTAAGTGTTCTGCCAATGAATCGCTGTCTTTGGTTTGCTCTACCCACAGTATTATCTATGTGATCGTTCCAGTTTAGGCTATTTGTAATTGCAATCCCTAAGTATTTAGTTGAATTTACAGCCCTCAGATTTGTGTGACTTTTCGCGTAATCGAAATTTAGCTGGTTTCTTTTAGTACTCATGTGAATAACTTCGCACTTTTCTTTATTCAGGGTCAATTGCCACTTTTCGCACCATACAGATATCTTATCTAAATCATTTTGCAAGTCGTGTTGATCATCTGATGACTTTACAAGACGGCAAATGACAGCATCATCTGCAAACAATCTAAGGCGGCTACTCAGGTTGTCTCGTATGTCGTTAATGTAGATCAGGAACAATAGAGGGCCTATAACACTTCCTTGGGGAACGCCGGATATTACGAATTTCCGTCTTATTACTACGAACTGTGACCTTTCTGACGGGAAATCACGAATGCAGTCGCACAACTGAGGCGATACTCCGTAGGCACGCAGTTTAATTAGAAGACGCTTGTGAGGAACGGTGTCGAAAGCCTTCTGGAAATCTAAAAATATGGAATCAATTTGACATCCCCTGTCGATTGCACTTTTTACTTCGGGAGTATATTTTCTGAATCCGTGCTGACTATATGTCAATAAATCGTTTTCTTCGAGGTACTTCATAATGTTCGAATGCAGTATGTGTTCTAAACCCCAACTGCAAATCGACGTTAGTGATATAGGCCTGTGATTCAGCGGATTACTCCTACTTCCCTTTTTGGGTATTGGTGTGACTTGAGCAATCGGGTACAGCTTAGACGTTTTACCCACAAGAATCTTACTTGGAGTGCGTTTGAAGTTCCTGAGTCATTCCACCCCCACACTGTGATGCAACTGTTATCGCAGGAGAGCTACAACATGCACTCTCTTCTGACAATGTTCCACTGTTGTTGCACTATGGCCTCAGGGTGGGACGACGTGTGTAACGTATTTTTTGTAGTGTCTCCAACATCTGTGAAATTCTTTCCGGGTGCCTTACTTTTCTTTGTCAGTCAGTCCGTCTGCGCTCTACGCTGCTCCGGCGGCTCATCTGTCGGACAGCGGAGCGCCACCAGCCTGTAAACCCCCTGGCGGGCAAACACTTGTCGCTGCGCGCTGCGGCTTCATCATCGCGCCACAGCCGGCCGGCCAGACCTCATTAAATCACGCTCCGGCCGCGGGCAAAACAAACCGCGCTCTGCAGCCGTCGTGGCGGGCCGTTTCGGCGTCTGTTTGGCGCCTGTCCTCGGGCCCGAGTAATTTAGCGTGCCGCCGCGTTTGTTTCCCGCGTTGCGGAAAATTAGTGCCCGTCGCCCCGACGCGGTCCGTATGCTTGGACGCCTTTCGGAACTCTCAAACTCGAGCGGCACAACGTAGATATTTATAAGTTTTAAAAGAAGGAGAACGAAAAAGTGCTAATTGTAGAATAGTTCTCGGACAAGAAACAATTAAGCGGACGTGTTTCTCAGGGTTGTGTATTGGCACCAATTCTGTTCTTAATATACCGTGTGATCAAAAAGTCAGTATAAATTTGAAAACTGAATAAATCACGGAATAATGTAGATAGAGTGGTACAAATCGACACACATGCTTGGAATGACATGGGGTTTTATTAGAACCAAAAAAATACAAAAGTTCAAAAAATGTCCGACAGATGGCGCTTCATCTGACCAGAACAGCAATAATTAGCATAGCAAAGTAAGACAAAGCAAAGATGATGTTCTTTATTGGAAATGCTCAATATGTCCACCATCATTCCTCAACAATAGCTGTAGTCGAGGAATAATGTTGTGAACAGCACTGTAAAGCATGTCCGGAGTTATGGTGAGGCATTAGCGTCGGATGTTGTTTTCCAGCATCCACAGAGATGTCGGTCGATCACGATACACTTGCGACTTCAGGTAACCCCAAAGCCAATAATCGCACAGACTGAGGTCTGGGGACCTGGGAGGCCAAGCATGACGAAAGTGGCCGCTGAGCACACGATCATCACCAAACGACGAGCGCAAGAAATCTGTCGGACTTTTGTGAACTTTGTTTTTTTTTCCCTTGTTGTTGTTGTTGTTGTGGTCTTCAGTCCTGAGACTGGTTTGATGCAGCTCTCCATGCTACTCTATCCTGTGCAAGCTTCTTCATCTCCCAGTACCTACTGCAACCTACATCCTTCTGAATCTGCTTAGTGTATTGATCTCTTGGTCTCCCTCTACGATTTTTACCCTCCACGCTGCCCTCCAATGCTAAATTTGTGATCCCTTGATGCCTCAAAACATGTCCTACCAACCGATCCCTTCTTCTAGTCAAGTTGTGCCACAAACTTCTCTTCTCCCTTTTCCCTTGGTGCTAATAAAACCCCATGTCATTCCAAGCATGTGTGGCAATTTTTACCTCTCTATCTACATTATTCCGTGGTTTATTAAGTTTTCAAATTTATACTGACTTTTTGATCACCCAGTATATCAGTGACTTCCAGACAGTATAAGATATGAAGAGAAAATTTACGTTGGTGCTGACAGCAACATCATAGTCACTGATAAAACACTGGAACTCCTATAAGAGAGTTAAAATGAAAACCTCAATGGTGTTTACGATTGGGTAGTATCTAATACATTAACACTGAACATAAACAAAACAAACATTATCCACTTCAGCATAAAGAGAGACAACAACTCTGTCACATTAAGCACAGATGATACATTTGTAGATCTTTAATAAACACCTACTTTTTTGGATTGCATAATGAACATGGAATGAACACAGAAAGACACTAGTAAAAAGAATGTCTTCAAGATGTTATGCTCTTATGGTTCTATAATCAGTCTGTAACATCCAATGTCTTCTGGTAATTTACTGTCCCTAAGTATACTCAATCTTCGGTTATGGAGTTCCATCCTGACTATCGACGACACAAAACATGGACACTTTAAACTATATAAAATGTTGTAAGAGTAATAACTAGAAGTAGTAATCGCGAACATTGTAAAGAACGTTTAAAAAATGTGAGTATCTTTAATGCAGCAAGTGATTACATCTATCAATCTCTTGTGCATACCAAGGAAAACATTACTAATTATTTCACCGATAGTTCTGTAGGTAGTCTTGAGGAAAAACAAGTAAAACACTCAAAACAGCAGTTTATATCAGGGATTAAGATTGTATAATAACCTGCAGAAGGATATCAGGGAGATTAATAAAATATATCGGTTTAAAAAGCTAACTAAATCATTCTTCACAAATAACGCATACTACAGGATTAAAGAATACTTAGAGGGCTCAGATCAGTGGGTAATAATAGCAGGGCACAACTACTACAGCTTGTCACATTACAGTACATCATCATAATGTGATGGTTTCACAAGAAAATAATGTGCCAAAATCTAAAGTGCGTGATAGTAACGTCTTCTCATTCTCCAGAGCTCAACGTATCACTCATCATGAGGGGATCCTCACTAAGTTTTTCAGGCAGTCTGAGGGGAGGACACTGAGACGTAGATGTGAAAGAGTTGCATGTTTACTGGCCTCGAATCAGCTTTCTGAACAAACTGGAATTATTGCGAGGGCTTAGCAGGAGTCAACAGCAGGTGTCATTAGTGCATGCAACGAATGAAATGCAAAACTGTGTTTCATGCTATAAGTTATGTGTTGCAATCGGCGTGTAAATCAAACAATATTATACAACAGGGATCAACCGAATGAAACAGAGCAGTTGTTAAGGCAATGCTCTATCCGGGAGGAAGAACTTTGCTCCGTTCAACCGTCCTGATTTAGCATTTCCTTTGTTTTCCTAAATTATTTCAGCAAAATGCCAGGATGTTTCTTTCAAGGCTACGGCTGACCACCAGTTTTATCCTGATAAAAGATCACTTACTTGTTCCAGATGTATATATTTTTTGAGCTATTTATTTTCATTGTATTGTGATAATAAAACGTGTATCATTGAGAGATGATCCTTGGATGAATAAATACATAAATAAATAAAAATAAGTAATAGGTGGAAATCTGCCATTTCGGGATGATCTCGTCTGCAAACGAAATGATGACACACTGGAGCGTAGCCCTTACCACAAACCTATACTTACTGACCGATATTGGCAAACGAGCAGCTGTCACCCAAGAAACCAATGCACTGTGGTTCGCAGAACACTGGTATAAAGTGCGTGATATGGCAAGCTTACCACAGGAAACTGAACATTTAACCTGTATTTAAACGGAACGGATTCTCTGAGAAACAGATCCATTCTGTATTGGAGGTCGTACAATCACCAGAATCTAAATCAGCTGCTTTCCTACCATGTCCTGGGAGTGTATCAGCTGAAATAGAGAGAACTTTAGGAAATTTTAACGTCAGGATTCAGCAACACTGAGATCGTCCGAGGGGACAGGATAGCTGAAATACCTGTGCAGTACTTTGTACATTTGCAGCCTTGGCAGCAGCAGCGTCGCCAAAACTTTTGAGCTATCTTAAGGATTGCCTGGGCGCTAAGCAAGCCTGGTTTTATAAGACTCCACGTCAGTGAGATAGCGCATGTATTGGTCAAACTAGTCAGACTGTCGAGAACTGATGTGTGGAACATCGCAACCATTCAAGTGTACAACCACCCGAGAAACTCCTCGTTGCAGAGCATTTCAAAGGTGAGCGATACGCAATGAAATACAACGAGACTGATGTGGTTGCTGCCGCTTTTCCTTGCTCGGATAGTATTCCGAAAGAACATATTGAAATTAGGGTTGCTGATAATCTTATTAATATGGACAAGAAACATCCTCAGGGAAAATTGTGGAACGTTTGCTGCGTTAAAACGCGACGTTCTCAATCGGCAGAAGATTATGAAGATTAGTTGTGGCATTCTTGTTTGCGTTTGCCATCAACACAGACGGTGCTGCTAGCGTCGTTTGCCGTTGGGCCAGAACTCACGACAGCTGCCATTCGGGAAGACGAGAAAATTGGTTTGCTGATGGGTTAATACTCATGAGGTCGTATGGAAGACGAAAAGAGCGCCGGCTGCTGGCTTGGTCTGTAAGGGGCTCTATTAGCACGAGCGACGTCCCTCACCTGTTGACCAAAGCCGTACACACTGACTGCCCACACGCACAGGTTGCTGAGTGCAGCTTCTAGTAAGTGAAATGTTGGAGACGGGTTCGAGTGTGATAGACCATAGTTAAGGTGAGAGACTCATCCTCAGCATAGTCAGGCTTGTAGACTAGATTGGAAGCTGACGGTCTGAAGCCAACGGATGTGACTACGGATTATTGGTTGAATGACAGACTGATTTATAGCATAACCCGTGGTCAAAGCAATTGGCTTAATCAAAAAACTGATGGATGTACTGTCATTTTCTGCATCTACATGGAGATCAGATTCAGTTACAGATATTTTATCTTCTCAGAAATTGCATAATTGCGTAATGGTATGCTTGTTTGGGAGCACTAATTTATATTCGGATAAGTTACTGAAATATGGTAACTACAGATTATGAAACGTCCCCTTAGAAAAATTATACACTCCTGGAAAAGGAAAAAAGAACACATTGACACCGGTGTGTCAGACCCACCATACTTGCTCCGGACACTGCGAGAGGGCTGTACAAGCAATGATCACACGCACGGCACAGCGGACACACCAGGAACCGCGGTGTTGGCCGTCGAATGGCGCTAGCTGCGCAGCATTTGTGCACCGCCGCCGTCAGTGTCAGTCAGTTTGCCGTGGCATACGGAGCTCCATCGCAGTCTTTAACAGCGTGGACGTGAACCGTATGTGCAGTTGACGGACTTTGAGCGAGGGCGTATAGTGGGCATGCGGGAGGCCGGGTGGACGTACCGCCGAATTGCTCAACACGTGGGGCGTGAGGTCTCCACAGTACATCGATGTTGTCGCCAGTGGTCGGCGGAAGGTGCACGTGCCCGTCGACCTGGGACCGGACCGCAGCGACGCACGGATGCACGCCAAGACCGTAGGATCCTACGCAGTGCCATAGGGGACCGCACCGCCACTTCCCAGCAAATTAGGGACACTGTTGCTCCTGGGGTATCGGCGAGGACCATTCGCAACCGTCTCCATGAAGCTGGGCTACGGTCCCGCACACCGTTAGGCCGTCTTCCGCTCACGCCCCAACATCGTGCAGCCCGCCTCCAGTGGTGTCGCGACAGGCGTGAATGGAGGGACGAATGGAGACGTGTCGTCTTCAGCGATGAGAGTCGCTTCTGCCTTGGTGCCAATGATGGTCGTATGCGTGTTTGGCGCCGTGCAGGTGAGCGCCACAATCAGGACTGCATACGACCGAGGCACACAGGGCCAACACCCGGCATCATGGTGTGGGGAGCGATCTCCTACACTGGCCGTACACCACTGGAGATGGTCGAGGGGACACTGAATAGTGCACGGTACATCCAAACCGTCATCGAACCCATCGTTCTACCATTCCTAGACCGGCAAGGGAACTTGCTGTTCCAACAGGACAATGCACGTCCGCATGTATCCCGTGCCACCCAACGTGCTCTAGAAGGTGTAAGTCAACTACCCTGGCCAGCAAGATCTCCGGATCTGTCCCCCATTGAGAATGTTTGGGACTGGATGAAGCGTCGTCTCACGCGGTCTGCACGTCCAGCACGAACGCTGGTCCAACTGAGGCGCCAGGTGGAAATGGCATGGCAAGCCGTTCCACAGGACTACATCCAGCATCTCTACGATCGTCTCCATGGGACAATAGCAGCCTGCATTGCTGCGAAAGGTGGATATACACTGTACTAGTGCCGACATTGTGCATGTTCTGTTGCCTGTGTCTATGTGCCTGTGGTTCTGTCAGTGTGATCATGTGATGTATCTGACCCCAGGAATTTGTCAATAAAGTTTCCCCTTCCTGGGACAATGAATTCACGGTGTTCTTATTTCAATTTCCAGGAGTGTACATGACTGTGCTTAAACTGACACACAATATTTTTTTTAGCGCAACGCAATATGACTTTCAGTAATGCCTACAAGAGAACGGCCCTAACTAAATTAACCTATACGTTTCACAAATCACTTACCTCACAAAAATCGTCGTTACTCGAACTACTGCAATACAGCGAGCGCCACTACTGCCAGCTAAATAAAAGATTCAAACTACGGAAGGCACTAACTACTGATAGCCATAGTTAGCAAATGAAAGATTTTAATAGAGAACAAACAATGCATTTACCTTAATAGTCATAATATATATAGCAGTTCATGACATCCATTCTTACAAATGTACTGTTTCTGATGGACACACCTCCAGATCAGTCATTCTCAAAAAATCCGCCATCTCCCTTCCCCACATCCACCACTGCTGGCAGCTCACCTCCAACTGCGCAACGCTACGCGCTGCTCACATCCAACTGCCCAACACTACAACGGCGGACAACAATGCAAACCAACCACAGACTGCACACAGCACAGCCAGTGATTTTCATACAGAGCGCTATGAGGCGTTATCAATATAAAAACCTAAACAGCCTACTTACACCCCCATGCTCCCCACAAAAAATTTTACAAATTGTTTTGGGCAGAGGCCAATAATGATTTGATAAAATTTTTCATAGTTACAATAACAAAGATATCAAACGCACACACTTATTGATACAGTGTTGGTCAAAAGCTAAAATTTTCTCACAGTTCATAAAGACAGTCCTGATCATTCATCACAGTAAAATTGCAGTGTTTTTCTCAAAGTCTGAGCAGTAAAAGAAAATGCACACGGAAGTAGTGGATTTCCATGCAGTCTTGAAGAAGTAGTGTTGTCCTTCCAACGGAAAGACAGTGCTGACTCTCGACATGTAGAGAGGTAATGGGCCACAACAGAGCAAACCCACAGCAGAGTCATTCGAAGTTTTGAAGAATATTGGTAGGTAGGTCATCACAGAGTAGACCCAGTGTAGTCCTGGTAGAGATTACGGTGTTGGTGGGCCACCAGAGGTGCAGACCCAGTGCAGTCCTTGTAGAAATAATGGTATTGGTGGACCATCAAAGATGCAGACCCACTGTAGTCCATGTAGAGACGGCCAGCAGCCATCTGTTGCTACTGTGCATGTGCACAACCACCATCGAAGAGTCTTGCAGAGAGTATAGCAAGTCCATAAACCACCACTTGTGTACTCATAAAACTTTTTGGAATATCCTTAGAACCAGCAATGCTGTTAACCAGTCCCTTGCTGAATTATCAACACACATGCAAGCACTATCAGTCCCTACTTCTCACATATTGGCCATATACTATGACCAACAGAAACGTGTGCAGTGAAATGTAACTTACAAGTTACTTAATTTGATGAACTGGTGTCAATTACAATTTTATAACATAAGAATACCATTACAAAGGTACAAAATACATCATTAAAGAACATAACAATACAGATGATATTTGTAGTGCAGGCTTTCCAAATAATCGAAATAACATATACATCAATGTTACAGGAATTATGACATAAGTTCATACATAAAAGATCAGAATAACTTTTGAAACATCAACTTCACACATGAGCATTAAAACAAAACAGAATAAATAATGTCTAAACATCTTTACAAAGAAAATAACATATTATTAGAAAAATTCCACAACATAACTCATATCAGCTAAACACATAAAGACAGGAAAAACACAATTATACAAGAGTACACAAACACATAGCAGAATAACACAAGAGGAAACGGCAGGGTTTGTTTTCAGTGTAACATTTGGTACTGCAGTCCAACCTAAAACTTCATTCCATAGATCTTTCATCTTATTTCAATATTTGTTTCCACCAAAAAAATCCTATCCAAGCATGCTTTCTGTATTTTTATGTTCACATATTTCTCACCTCATTATTTATTTTCCATTCTCTTACCTCATCATTTATTTCCAAGAAAATCCTACCTAAACCTGTTGTCCCTAAACCCTACTTTTTTGCTTATATCCTCTTTCAAAATACTTTTTTTGGCCAAACCATTTTCTTATAGCTTCTCAATGCATTTCTTCCAATTCATCACAACTCGTTCTCTTATATAGCCTACCTCATCTTAAGCTAACTTAAATCTACTGAGCTCAGATGCTAAACTAAGGAATGAGGCAATGCAGCAGCACAAAACAATTAACACAAGCAGCAATGATAAAAAATACAAATGGCAAAGCAAGCAGCATAAATTAGCAAAGCAAATGCAATATTACAACTAATATAAGGCAATGCACAGCAAACAAGAAAAATAAATTCGTAGTAAAACTGGCTTAACAGAGTAATGTAAAGTGAAATTTAGTAGCACTATTCCTGGCAAACAGCAGCAGCAAATGCAATAACTTGTATCTAAACATGACAATGCTCAAGCAGTAAAAATAGTACACTAAAGACAAAAATGCAGGTAAGGGAAATGTATAATCACATCTTAACGTCTATGTATTTAAAGTGGTGCACCACAAAAACTAATTCTACAAAACATTACCAAGTACTTGAAAGGAAAATTATATATGCGGTTATCAGTCCCTTCTTATTGTTCTTTCCATTCCAAGAGCTCCTTTTTCGAAGAATGTGGATCAGAAAATAATTTTTTAATAGATCTGTTGACAGAAAGTGTTCACATTAGCAAATGCATTTAAGTTTATTTTATAAAACCAATGCTGCAACACAGCTGGAAAACAGATATCAAATGAAATAAGCAATTCCGCAAACCAAAGCATAAAAACATCATTCAATAGCTATGTGGCATTTTGTAAGTCAGTAGCTCTCAACTCTTGTAGAAAGATACTTGTCATAATCAGGTTTGCAGATGTAAAGAATATTTCCCATCAATTCATAAGCATTTCAGTAAGTAGCACAAAGTACAATATGTTTCCAAGTACTGACCGTGTCGTATTTGCGATGCTTCCTACAATGGAATGTCAATAGCGAGGATAATGGCCTCCTTTTTTCTCCCCCTGTGCCTCTGTAAGGCACACACAAATGGCTTTTTTCCAGGCGATTGTCGCGCAGCTGGGTGCCCACGACGCATTACATGCAGGTGGTCACTTAACTTTCTTACCGAAATATTTACGACACCAGTTTGCACTACAGTGACAGTCTCATATACAAATAAAATTTCACAAGTCGAGAAATTACAGTAGAAAAGTGTAGAAACAAAATCCTATAAATATAACAGTGTCCAAAAAATTTTCGACAGCATTGTAATACATACACGCATGTACACACATTTCATAATTGTTAATGTACGATTCTTGGTTTCCAACATCCTTTTTCACACATCAGAGACCCTAACCACTACTCATTATTCATATACGTATTTGTCAACACTTCTTCAATATTTCATCATAAGAGATACGTAGCATAATCAAATTCCTCATATACGGTAGCATCATCTTATTGATCATAAACATACCTCAGCAGCACAATACACATGGTCATCGTAATAATAACATCATAACACCTCAGTCAAATCTTGAAAACGTCGTAGCTTTCTGCAATAATTTCAAAACCTAAAGAAAATTCTCTGCTCATTTAAATAGTGTCATCTACCTCAAACTTACTATAAAAATCATGATCCCATATCAAATATTTCATTCAAAGCTCTCATAGTATCACAATGGTTCCGAAAAAATATGAACAGTTCACAAAGTACAGACAAAATACAATTTCACAAGTATGAAATTATCCAACTGTGTAATTGCGTAAACATGTGTCAGTGATGTAGTAAAAAAAAAAAAATGTTTCTCTCTCAGTTAAATGATCAGATAGCTGTGTAATTTATGTGTTAGAGAAATATGGTACCGAAGTGTAAAGTTGTATAAGCAAATACCATATTAGCTATGGCTCCTTGTGCTTGCCAAACACATGGTACACAAAGTAAGCGTGTACCCCCCTGAGGATTAATGTAATTATACCCTCAGGTGTTACAGATTACAACAACGGAATGTAATGTATCAGGGAAAACCTTTGTAATTCAAAAATCTTGAAAAATAAATGATTCAAGCACAAAATTAATCACTCAAATGCGTGTCCTGTAGCGCTAAATGTGCGTCTTGTTGTAAGATAATTCTGTGGAAGTGTCGTAGTTATCGTCCTCTGTAAGCAAAGTTCTGCTGAAGTCAATGTACTTAACTCGTAATAAACGAAGTGTATTGCTTTGCGTATAGATATCTTAGTTATTACGCTTATTGCCGTGATGAAGGAAGTACTGTGCTGTAACGTATTGTTGTGCTACGGAAAAGGCTGTCTCATTGTAGCTATACCACAAAAGTTACTACTAAAACATGTATTACTTTCCAGAATAATTCAGAAAAACTGTGCAGATATAAAACAGATACACTGCAAAAGCAACATTGTAAATTGTCACTCATTAGTAGCGTCGTGATAAAATCGTGTAGTTGTCACATAAACTAACCACTGTGTCATCTGGTATCTCACAGAAAGTACTTTAAATCCAGAATGTATCTTGAAGTAAACCAAAATGTTGCATTAAAATCTCATTAGCAGTACCAGTATATGTCCTAAGTATGTAAGCCTGATAGTCGTTACGTAATCGTGCAACAAACAAGCAAGAATGTACAAATACAACACTGTGTCGTCAGTTCACTATAACAATGCATTCGTAATTTCTGTTTAAAAATGTTCCCTTGGTTCTAGACTGGATATTTAACTTCAAACATTGTTCAATTTCTTAAGTCTGACAAAGCATACTAGAAATGTGAAGTGAAAAGTTTTATGGCAAAGACAAAGTTAAAAAGCAGATTATCTTTCAATAAACGGTTTTACATGTGAAATGTGGTGTAAACCTTTACTCTTCCTATTACGCAGAGTTTCAACTTCAACGCAATTATCATGTGGTACACGTCGGATTCTGTAAGGTCCATTGTAAACTAGAAAGAATTTGTGACTCAAGTGTTTCTTCTTATGTGACAATGAGTGAGCTTTAATGAGAACTTTCTGACCAATATATAATTTCTTTGCATTTGCTTTGTCGTGTAGTTTTCTCCTTTTGTCTGCTGCAGATTTTATATTTTTAATAGCTAAATCAATTATGTCTTTGTGTCGAAGTTTACGTGTATTCGGAAAAGGTACAAGCTCTCTGATTCTGTTCGGTGGTTCTTCATTCATTAGCACAAGAGTAGGTGGTAAAGCAGTGGAGTCGTGAGGCATTTCATTCAGTACATTTTGAAATAAGTGTAAATATCTGTCCCAATGCTGATGCTTTCTGTGACAATAAAGTCTGCAAAGCTTATTGATTTCTTTCATAATCCGTTCAGACAGGTTACAATGTGGTGAGTACAATGAAATAAAAACAGGTTTGGTTTTATGATTCCGAAGCATGCGTGACCAAACAGCGGATCTGAATTGCGGTCCGTTATCTGAAATGACTTTACTAACGTATCCAACTTCACGTAAGAAATTTTTAACAAAGGCGTTGGATACAGACCGTCCAGTGGCCTTACGTAACGGAGTGAAAAAAACAAATTTTGAAGTAAGTTCAACAGCGACTAGAACGTACGAAAATCCATTCGATGTTCTGACAAGGGGTCCCAAGAGATCAACAGCAGCAAATTCTTTTAATTTAGAAGGAATGATAGGAAACTACAGAGCACGATGTGAGATAGTAGATGGTTTCGCCTTTTGACAAAGTTTACAAATAGACAACACTCTTCGAATTCTCTTTTCCATATTGTTAAAATAAGAAGTCGTTCGAAGAATATGATAACATTTTCGTGGACCAAAATGTGCGTAGCTGAAATGAATGTACCAAATGAGCTTATTAACAGAATCGTCTGGAATGCAAAGTACCCATAGCTTGTCATCAACAGTGCAGCGTTTGAAGAGTATGTTGTTTCTAACGAGATAATAATGCCGAATCTGAGTGTGCGGCTTTTCATGCCATTTACTTTTGATGTCTTTCCAAATCGGATCTTTATCTTGTTCATGAGCAATGTCCTTTAAAGATGTGGTGATGAAGTTTTCAAAGGCGACTTTCTGAATGTAAAGAATACTGAAATTTTTCTCGAGGTTGTCTTCTGTGTTATTTTTCTCAAGCCCAGCCGGTGCGCGTGACAGTGCGTCCGAAACAATGTTCTCCTTGCCGGGAATGTAGACTACTGTGAAGCGGAATTCTTGCAGAAACAATGCCCAACGTTTAAACCTGTCATGATTTAATTTTGAAGACATAAGAAATTGTAATGCACGATGATCACTGTATACTTTTACGTGCTTACCAGAAAGAAATAAACGGAATTTGTTAAATGCCCAAACGATAGCTAAAGCTTCTAATTCAGTAACGGAATAATTTTTTTCAGATTTTGTTAGCACTCGGCTAGCAAAAGCAATGGTTTTCTGAACAGTAATGTCATTTTCTATGGCTTCTTGAAATAAAGACCGACTTTATAAGAATCAGTGCTAAGGCAACAGTCTTGTGAGAGATCTGGATGAGCTAGTATTGGCGCGTTAAGTAGCGATTCTTTCAAAGAATTGAATTCCAACTGTGCTTGTTCGTCCCAGTTCCAAATAGTATTATTTCCTGTGAGAGAACAAAGTTTTGGTGTAACTAGAATTTGCATATTCAGAAAACGACGGTAAAAATTGACGAGACCTAGAAAACTGCGGACTTGTCTTTTTGTGGATGGAACTGGAATGGCTCTGATTGCTTCTAACTTTTCAGGATCCGGCTGAATGCCTTCAGAAGAAATAGTATGTCCCAAAAACCTCACCTTTGACCTACCGAATTCAGACTTTTCCAAGTTAACTGTAATTCCAGATTCTGCAAAAATACGTAACAAACTGTTGAGGATGCGATTATGTTGTTCCCATGAGGCTTCTGCTATTAGAATATCATCCACATATAAAGTGATATGACGTTTTAAGAAATCAGGTAATATGGAATTTAGCCCGCGAATGAACGGTGTCGAAGAAATGTTCAAACAAAAAAGGAAGTTTCCGAAATTGATAACAAACGCCGAAACAAAGAAAAGCTGTGTATTTTCTACATTCTGAATGAAGTTCGATTTGATAAAAGCTGGATCTGAGATCACTGGAAGACAACACTTTTACACCATTGAAATTTTGAAGAAGTTCTTCCATCGTCTGTGGCCTGTCTGTTTCAGGAATGAGGATAGTATTGATTTGTCTCGAATCTAAGACAAGCCTGATCGATCCATTTTTCTTCTCAACAACATGTAATGGATTGTTGTATGAGCTTACTGCAGGCTCAATAATGCCCTCGTTAAGCATAGATTGTATTTCTGTTCTAGCACGGTCCCTATAATGCGCCGGAATTACGTATGGTCTAACACAAAATTTAGTATGCTCACGAACACGAAATTGGTATTGAAATCCCTTGATTGTTCCTGTTTTGTGAGTAAAAACTATGGAATGTGCTTGTAAAATCTCAAAAAGGTCTTGCCTATCAGTGTCATTACAATTCTCAATTGTTCGAATTTTATTCTGAATTAACTCATTAGTATCAAATATGTCGTCGATATCATCCCTGTCAGTACTTGCAGAGTGATTGTTAGTATCTAGTTCCGTAGAAAATTCCGAACTGTTGTCTAACAGGAGGTAAAGCCGATTAATTTCCTCGTCACGGTTTGAGAGCCAATCTTCAAATTTCAAAGCTATTGACTTACCTTCTTTCTCTAAACTTATTTCAGCATCATGAAAGTTTAAGATTGCTTTGTATTCATTCAAAAAGCCTACTCCCAATATAATTTCCGTCGACAATAATGGAACAATGAGAAAGTTCATAGAGAAGCTGTGGCTTTGACAAAAGAATTCTAAGTTGGTTTGTTGGCGTACATCTACACTTTTTCCAACGATTGCACCTTGTAATTGAATCTTACGTAACGGAAATGTGGGGCCATCGTTCGATTTGTTGCATTTGCTAAAGGCTGTTTCACTAATTACTGAAATGGGACTGCCAGAGTCAAGTACTGCAGTAAATTTTACGTCATTTACTGTAATGCAGATGATGATGAAGAAATTGATAAAATGTATGACGAGATAAAAGAAGTTATTCAAGTAGTGAAGGGAGACGAAAATTTAATAGTCATGGGTGACTGGAATTCGTCAGTAGGAAAAGGGAGAGAAGGAAACATAGTAAGTGAATATGGATTGGGGGGAAGAAACGAAAGAGGAAGCCGCCTTGTAGAATTTTGCACAGAGCATAACTTAATCATAGCTAACACTTGATTCAAGAATCATAAAAGAAGGCTGTATACCTGGAAGAATCCTGGAGATACTAAAAGGTATCAGATAGATTATATAATGGTAAGACAGAGATTTAGGAACCAGGTTTTAAATTGTAAGACATTTCCAGGGGCAGATGTGGATTCTGACCACAATCTCTCGGTTATGAACTGCAGATTTAAACTGAAGAAACTGCAAAAAGGTGGGAATTTAAGGAGATGGGACCTGGATAAACTGAAAGAACCAGAGGTTGTAGAGAGTTTCAGGGAGAGCATAAGGGAACAATTGATAGGAATGGGGGAAAGAAATACAGTAGAAGAAGAATGGGTAGCTCTGAGGGATGAAGTAGTGAAGGCAGCAGAGGATCAAGTAGGTAAAAAGGCGAGGGCTAATAGAAATCCTTGGGTAACAGAAGAAATATTGAATTTAGTTAATGAAAGGAGAAAATATAAAAATACAGTAAATGAAGCAGGCAAAAAGGAATACAAACGTCTCAAAAATGAGATCGACAGGAAGTGCAAAATGGCTAAGCAGGGATGGCTAGAGGACAAATGTAAGGATGTAGAGGCTTGTCTCACTAGGGGTAAGATAGATACTGCCTACAGGAAAATTAAAGAGACCTTTGGAGAGAAGAGAACCACTTGTATGAATATCAAGAGCTCAGATGGCAACCCATTTCTAAGCAAAGAAGGGAAGACAGAAAGGTGGAAGGAGTATATAGAGGGTCTATATACAAGGGCTATGTACTTGAGGACAATATTATGGAAATGGAAGAGGATGTAGATGAAGATGAAATGGGAGATACGATACTGCGTGAAGAGTTTGACAGAGCACTGAAAGACCTGAGTCGAAACAAGACCCCGGGAGTAGACAACATTTCATTAGAACTACTGATGGCCTTGGGAGAGCCAGTCATGACAAAACTCTAATATCTGGTGAGCAAGATGTATGAGACAGGCGAAATACCGACAGACTTCAAAAAGAATATAATAATTCCAATCCCAAAGAAAGCAGGTGTTGACAGATGTGAAACTAACCGAACAATCAGTTTAATAAGTCACAGCTGCAAAATACTTAAGCAAATTCTTTACAGACGAATGGAAAAACTAGTAGAAGCGGACCTCGAGGAAGATCAGTTTGGATTCCGTAGAAATGTTGGAACACGTGAGGCAATACTAACCTTACGACTTATCTTAGAAGAAAGATTAAGAAAAGGCAAACCCACGTTTCTAGCATTTGTAGACTTAGAGAAAGCTTTTGACAACGTTAACTGGAATACTCTCTTTCAAATTCTGAAGGTGGCAGGGGTCAAATACAGGGAGCGAAAGGCTATTTACAATTTATACAGAAACCAGATGGCAGTTATAAGAGTCGAGGGGCATGAAAGGGAAGCAGTGGTTGGGAAAGGAGTGAGACAGGGTTGTAGCCTCTCCCCGATGTTATTCAATCTGTATATTGAGCAAGCAGTAAAGGAAACAAAAGAAAAATTCGGAGTAGGTATTAAAATCCATGGAGAAGAAATAAAAACTTTGACGTTCGCCAGTGACATTGTAATTCTGTCAGAGACAGCAAAGGACTTGGAAGAGCAGTTGAACGGAATGGACAGTGTCTTGAAAGGAGGATATAAGATGAACATCAACAAAAGCAAAACGAGGATAATGGAATGTAGTCAAATTAAATCGGGTGATGCTGAGGGGATTAGATTAGGAAATGAGACACTTAAAGTAGTAAAGGAGTTTTGCTATTTAGGGAGTAAAATAACTGATGATGGTCGAAGTAGAGAGGATATAAAATGTAGACTGGCAATGGCAAGGAAATCGTTTCTGAAAAAGTGAAATTTGTTAACATCGAGTCTAGATTTAAGTGTCAGGAAGTCGTTTCTGAAAGTATTTGTATATAGTGTAGCCATGTATGGAAGTGAAACATGGACGATAACCAGTTTGGACAAGAAGAGAATAGAAGCTTTCGAAATGTGGTGCTACAGAAGAATGCTGAAGATAAGGTGGGTAGATCACGTAACTAATGAGGAGGTATTGAATAGGATTGGGGAGAAGAGAAGTTTGTGGCACAACTTGACTAGAAGAAGGGATCGGTTGGTAGGACATGTTTTGAGGCATCAAGGGATCACAAATTAAGCATTGGAGGGCAGCGTGGAGGGTAAAAATCGTAGAGGGAGACCAAGAGATGAATACACTAAGCAGATTCAGAAGGATGTAGGTTGCAGTAGGTACTGGGAGATGAAGAAGCTTGCACAGGATAGAGTAGCATGGAGAGCTGCATCAAACCAGTCTCAGGACTGAAGACCACAACAACAAACTGTAATGTGAATCACAGGATATGCAATGTTGTTATGTTTTACGTCATGCTCCTGGAGTAAGATGTCCCTAATGTCTTCCATTTTTACGTAATTACTAGCTACGGCGTCGTCAGTTTCATACGTACGTTTTGTGGCTGCCAGCGTTATGAGTCATTGCCTATTGTCTCTTTGTTGGCGCGCATCGTTATTGGGATTAGGAGACCTAACTTCTACAAATTCACCTTGTTGAGAGGGCCCTGCTCTGTTTGAATCCCGCCAGTTCTGATGCAATTCAGGTCTGTCGTTACGACCATATCGTCTGTCGTCATGTCGGTAGATTCCATAGTTTCTTTCTTGTCAGTCACGTGGTGGGGAATTTCTCCCTGAATCGTAACTGCGCGCTGGACAGTTGCGTGTAAAGTTATTCTGTCTCCCCTGATAATAATTATTTTGGTTCCCATATTGTCTGTTCCTCTGATTGTCTCTGTGATAGTCATTACCGCGGAGAGGTGATCTTTCGCTGTAATTATTACTACTCTGCCAACGGTTGTCATACGGGTGGAGTCTGTTTTGGTCACGATTTGTGTTGTGAGAATAGCCTTGTCGTGTCCAGTTATTATTTCTTTCATCGCGGAATTGCGACGGATGTGACCTGTAATTGTTGTGTTCCTATTTTCGCGTTCCGCGTTTGCCAGTGTCAATTTCAAATTCTTGTAAGAGTCCCTGAAAAGCTTCAGTGTCGTCTTTGCAACGTCCTGCCAAAATAATATGTCGTAAATGTTCAGGTAATTTGATTAAGCAAATGCGGACTGAGTTCTGAGGGGCTGTATGGGTTTGACAGGTACTGATTCTTGTGCAACATGTCTTCAAAATATTTCACAACACTGGAAAATTCAGATTGTTCGAAATGTTTCATCATTATGATGCCATGTTTTACTCTGTCTTGTGTGGCTTGAGACCAATATGCTGAGAGGAAGGCATGGTAAAATTCTCCTTCACTGTGACAATCGTGAATGACCGAACGCATTCTTACAGCTGGTTCATTCTCTAAGTAGCCACACATAAATTCTAATCTGTGTTCTAATGACCAGATGGGAGGAAAACAATGAGAGAATTGATGAAACCACGCTTGTGGATGAATTTCGTTGCCAGAATTCTTAAACGTTTTGAATTTACGTGTAGTAATGACCAGCTTATAGTCAAAATCATCATGTCGGCGAGTCGCATGTCAGTCATTGTTACGTTGTTTCGGCGGTTCCATCTCAAAATTCGGTGTACCTTGCCAATTTCTTTCATAATTTCCGAAGTGCCCTGTGTTATTATTTTGTGGCTGTTCCGTATTTCTATGTCCCTTTTCTCGTATTGGAGCGCGAGTGTCCTCTGAAATACGTAATTCTTGTATTACCTGTGTCAGCTGATCTTGTACTTCCCGGATTTCTCTTTGGTGTTGCGTATTAATTTGATTCAGATTTTGTTTGAATTTCCTAATTTGTTCGCACTCTTCTGTATCATTAAAGACTACCGGTTTTGTGTCATTCAGATTATCATCTACCTTCGTAGATAAATTATTTAGCTGATCCGAAAGTTCAATTACTTTCTCTGATAATGAACTAATTTCCTCCATGTTTCTTTCTGAACCAATTTTCAGAGTATCTACTGTGTCCTTTAAGTTTTCTTGAGTTTTTGCAAGTTGCGTAACCGAATCGGTAGATGCAACTGAGTCAATTTTAGCTTGCAGGGTCTCATGATTTTGATGAACAATAGTTTGCAGTTCTTTTATGGCTGCCTCGTGATTCTGTAATGCATTTTCATACCGCGAAAAAATAGGTTGAAAATGCTCACAAATCTGTGTTTGTACGTCATTACAGACTTTTTGACATTTCGATTCAATGTTATGTAACTCAATAGTTAAATCTTCACGTGTTTGTTCAAGTGTTGCGTCTAACTTTTGAAGCTTTTGCTGTGTTTGTCACTGATTTTGTTCCATTGTGTCTAACTGTTGCTGTGTTTGTCTCTGATTTTGTTCCATTGTGTCTAACTTTTGAAGATTTTTTTCCATTGTGTCTAACTTTTGAAAATTTTGTTCCATTGTGTCTAACTTTTGAAGCTTTTGTCCCATTTGTTGCATTAATTGTAATAACAATGCACTGGTGTCTGAAACATGTTCCTCAGTGCTATTCGGCAATGCGTTTGAACCGGCAATATTCGCAGTTTGAAAAGCAGAAAACGTGTCTTGACTTATTTGAGAAAACGGTGAGGACGCAAAACCTGAATCTACAGTATTTCCAAGATTGTGTCCTGTCATTTCGGATTCCTGAGGCAAGCTGTTGCCGACCGATCGATCGATAATGCTTCCCTGTTCACGAATTGTTTCACTGTCTACACCATTGTTTGCAGCCCGCTCCATTTCCCTATGTACAATTACCAAATTACTACTTTGAACATTAGTTAATTAATTACTCGGTGGCGCTAACACACTGCTTTCGTCTTCAGTGTCATTTCTCAGTTTACTTTGGAGCCTAGTATTACGTTTTTCACACGCCATTATTGTCACAATATTTCAGACGATAACACAGAAAAGCACAATTTGAAGAGCAAAAATAAGAGAACACATTAACATAGCACTGAAAATCATATCTCGTTAATTGCAAGCGCAGCTGCGAAATACTTGCTGCAAATCTACATGCATGTCACAACTGTTTTACTGTAGAACAATGAAAAACTACAGCTACAGGGGAAATTCTCTCTATAATTACGCGCTAGCAATAAACAAAAGCTACACTAATTACACAAACTACAAGAAAAAATCAGAAGATTCCAGTGAGGTATCCTCGGCTAAGGGTCGACATATGACACGTCCCCTTAGAAAAATTATACATGACTGTGCTTAAACTGACACACAATATTTTTTTTAGCGCAACGCAATCTGACTTTCAGTAATGCCTACAAGAGAACGGCCCTGACTAAATTAACCTATACGTTTCACAAATCACTTACCTCACAAAAATCTTCGTTACTCGAACTACTGCAATACAGCGAGCGCCACTACTCGCAGCTAAATAAAAGATTCAAACTACGGAAGACACTAACTACTGATAGCCATAGTTAGCAAATGAAAGATTTTAATAGAGAACAAACAATGTATTTACCTTAATAGTCATAATATATATAGCAGTTCATGACATCCATTCTTACAAATGTACTGTTTCTGGTGGACACACGTCCAGATGGTCCACTCTCAAAACTCCGCCATCTCTCTCTCCACACCCACCACTGCTGGCGGCTCACCTCCAACTGCGCAACGCTACGCGCTGCTCACATCCAGCTGCCCAGTATAAAAACCTAAACAGCCTACTTACAAGATCACATAAACACAAAAATTATCTCTATAATATTATGCCTTCGTTACACTGTGGCTCGATGTTTGCTAAAACATAAAGCGCTGATGACCAATATAACTACCCTCAGACCTTTGTATTACTTAACTAACAATTTGTGTTTGCAACCAATGCAAGAATTGAGGCGTTGAGATCAGAAAAGGGACTTGTCATCATTTTTGGGGAATATGAGTTACTACTGTAGTTGGTATTTTCACACGATCTGTTGGTTCTAAAATGTTCTAAATTGTTCAGTATATTTTTCCCTATCAAAACCAGTGTTGAAATTACGTTTCGTGCAGAAAGAGGACTTGTCACAGAGGCAAGTCTTTATACTGCACGAAAGAACGTGAGGCGTGAGGGCAGCAGTTTGCAGTAATCAGCTTTGAGATTTCAAAACGTCTTCGGTGATGGAACCGTCAGATGAGTCCGAAGACGATTTACATGAATTTAGAAGGAAGAAAAGACGCTCCGAATTGTGGAAGAGGAAGGTGATTAAACAAAACGATGTCAGGGGCACTTTGTGAAAAACTTGTACAAGGATTTCATGCACAGCGTGCCTGTTCCACACATACCAGTAACTGATATCTTCTATTTGCGGCAGCCATGGGTATTTATATTTGGTATTCATAGTTGTTCTTATAACAAAGCTTTCATTTATATTGAAACGTCCCCTTTGAACAATTATACATGACTGTGCTTAAACTGACACACAATATTTTGTTAGCGCAACGCTACGCGCTGTTCACATCCAGCTGCCGCTGCCCAACACTACAATGGCAGACAACAATGCAAACTAGCCACAGACTGCACACAGCACAGCCAGTGATTTTCATACAGAGGTGGCGTTACCAATAAAAAAACCTAAACAGCCTACTTACATAGCCCCCATGCTCCCCACAAAAAATTTTTACAAATTGGATTGGGCAGTGACCAATACAGATTTGAAAAAAAATTTTTCATAATTACAATAACAAAGAAATCAAATGCACACACTTATTGATACAATGTTGGTCAAAAGCTAAAATTGTCTCACAGTCCATAAAGACACTCCTAATCGTACTTAACAGGAGAATAGCAGTGTTTTTCTCAAAGTCTGAGCAGTAAAAGAAAATGCACACAGAAGTAGTGGATTTCCATGCAGTCTTGAAGAAGTAGTGTTGTCCTTCCAATGGAAAGACAGTGCTGACTCTCGATATGCAGACAGGTAATGGGCCACAACAGAGCAAACCCACAGCAGAGTCAGTCGAAATTTTGAAGAGTATTGGTAGGTAGGTCATCACAGAGCAGACCCACTGTAGTCCTGGTAGAGATTGTGGTATTGGTGGGCCACCAGAGGTGCAGACCCACTGCAGTCCTTGTAGAAATAATGGTATTGGTGGATCATCAAAGATGTAGACCCACTGTAGTCCTTGTAGAGATAATGGTACTGGTGAGTCATCAAAGATGCAGACCCACTGTAGTCCTTGTAGAGATAGCCAGCAGCCATCTGTTGTGACTGTGCAGGTGCACAATCACCATTGAAGAGTCTTGCGGATAATATAGCAAGTCCATAACAACCACTTGTGCCCTCACAAAGTTTTTGGAATTGTCTTTAGAACCAGCAATGCTGTTATCCAGTCCCTTGCTGAATTATTAACACACGTGCAAACACTATCAGTCCCTACTTCTCACATATTGTCCATATACTATGACCAACAGAAATGTGTGCAGTGAAATGTAACTAACAAGTTAATAATATCATGAACTGGTGACAATTACAATTTTATAACATAAGAATACAATAACAAAATACAAAATACATCATTAAAAACATAACAATATAGATAACATTTGTAGTACAGGCTTTACAAAAGAATAGAAATAAACATATACATCAGTGTTACAGGAATTATGACATGAGTACATACATAAAAGATCAGAATAACTTTTGGAACATCAACTTTACACATGAGTATTAAACAGAACGGAATTAATAATGTCTAACATCTTTACAAAGTAAATAACATATTATTAATGCCAATTATATTTGAGGATAACAGTATTCCTCATCATAGTGAATGTAGCTTAATATTAAAAGAGGAAAAAATTCTATAAAACTACACAGAGACAGGAAGAAAACAAATACTCAAGGGTACACAAACACATAGTGGGATAACACCAATAGGAAAGGACAGGGTTCGTTTTCAGTGTAACATTTGGTACTGCAGTCCAACCCAAAACTTCATATATCTTTCCTCTTATTTCATCCTTTGTTTCCACCAAAAAATTCTATCTAAATATGCTATCTGTATTCATATGTTCACACATTTCTTACCTCAACATTTATTTCCAAGAAAATCCTACCTAAACCTGTTTTCTCAATGCATTTCTTCCAATTCATCGCAACTCATTCTCTTAGAGGCTACCCCCTCTTAAGGTAACTTAAATCTACTGAGCTCAGATGCTAAACTAAGGGACGAGGCAATGCAGCATCACATAACAAATCAACACAAACAGCAATGCAAAAAATGCAAATTGGCAAAGCTAGCAGCATAAATGAGCAAAAGTCAAATTCAATAACACTATGCCTGGCAAACAGCAGCAACAGAAGTATTAACTTATATCTATACATGACATAGCTCAAGCAGGAAAAATATTACAATAAAAACAACAATGCAGACAAGAGAAATGTCTATTTACATCTTAATGTCTATGTAATTAAAGTGGTGCACCACAACAACTTATTGTAAAAAAAAAATATTACCATGTACTTGAAAAGAAAATTATGTGTTACTGTTACTAGTCCCTTCTTATTGTTCTTTCCTTTCCAAGTGCTCCTTTTTTGAAGAATGTGGATCACAAAATTATTATTTAATAGATCTGTTAACAGAAAGTGTTCACATTAGCAAATGCATTTAATTTTATTTTATGAAACCAATGCTGCAACACAGCTGGAAAACGGATGTCAAATGAAATAAGCAATTACGCAAACCAAAGCATAAAAACATCATTCAATAGCTATGTGGCATTTCGTAAGTTAGTAGAAATTCTCTCAACTCTCATAGAAAGACGCTTGTCATAATCAGGTGTGCAGATGTAAAAATATTTCTCGTCATTTCATTAGGCATTTCAGTAAATATCAGAAAGTACGATATGTTTCCAAGTAATCAGCGTGTCGGATTTGCGATGTTTTCTCTAAAGGAATGACAATGGCCAGGATAATGGCCTCCTTTTTTTTCTTCCTGTGCTCTGAAAGGCACGCGCTAATGGCTTTTTCTCCAGGCGTCTGACACAGCTGGGTGCCCACGACGCATTACGTGCAGGTGGTCACTTCATTTTCTTACGGAAATATTTACGACAGCAGTTTCCGCTACAGTGACAGTCTCATATAAAAATATTTCACAGGTCAAGAATTAGCGTTGCAAATCTGTAGAAACAAAATCCTACAAATATAAGTGTCCAAAAAAAATATTCGTCAGCATTGTGATACAGTCACACATTTCATAACTCTTAAAGTACGATTCTTGGTTTCCAACAACCTTTTCATAAATCAGAGTCCCTAACCCCTACTCCTTATTCCTTACCTTATTATACATATACATATTCGTCGACACTTCTTCAATATTTCATCGTGAGAAATACGTAGCATAATAAACATTCCTCAACAACATAATACACATCGTCGTCGTAATAATAACATCATAACACTTCAGTCAAATCTCAAAATCGTCGTAACTTCCTCCAATAATTTCTAAGCCTAAAAAAATTCTCTGCTCATGTCAAAAGTGTCAGCTGCCTCAAACGTACTTTAAAAATCATGATCTCATACCAAATACATCATTCAAAGCTCTCATAGCATCACAATGGGTCCAAAAAAATATGAACAGTTTACAAAGTACAGACAAAATACAGTTTCATAAGTGTGAAGTTACCCAACTGTGTAATTGCGTAAACATGTGTCACTGATGTAGTAAAAAAATGTTTATCTCTCAGTTACATGATCAGATAGCTGTGTAATTTGTGTGTTAGAGAAATATGGTACCGATGTGTAAAGTTGTATAAGCAAATACCATATTAGCTAGGGTTCCTTGTGGTTGCCACACACATGGTACACAGAGTAAGTGTGTACCCCCCTGAGGATAAATGTAATTATACTCCCAGGTGTTACAAATTACCGCAATGGAATGAAATGTATCACGGAAAACTTTCTTTGTAATTAAAAAAAATCTTTAAAAATAAGTGTTTTAAGTATAAGATTAATCACTCAAATGCGTGTACTGTAGCGCTAAACTGTGCATCTTGTCGCAACATAATCTGTGGAAGTGTCGTAGTTATCGTCCTCCGAAAGCTAAGTTCTGCAGAAGTCAATGTACTTACCACATGATAAACAAAAGTGAAATGCTTTGCGTATAGATGTCGTAGTTATTATGCTTATTGGCGTGATGAAGAAAGTACTGTACAGTAACGTAATGTTGTGCCACGAAAAAGGCTGTCTCATTGTTGCTATACCACAAAAGTTACCTTATATTAGTTGTGATTTTGCATTTTTTTTTGTTAATTTAGATTTACTGCTGCTTGCTTTACAAATTGGCATTTTTTTGTCATTGCTGTTTGTGTTACTTATTTTGTGCTGCTGCATTGCCTTTTACGTAAGTAGGCTGTTTAGGTTTTTTTATTGGTAACGCCACCTCTGTATGAAAATCACTGGCTGTGCTGTGTGCAGTCTGTGGCTAGTTTGCATTGTTGTCTGCCATTGTAGTGTTGGGCAGCGGCAGCTGGATGTGAACAGCGCGTAGCGTTGCGCTAACAAAATATTGTGTGTCAGTTTAAGCACAGTCATGTATAATTGTTCAAAGGGGACGTTTCAATATGTTTGATGAAGTAACCGCTAAAAAGGGTCCTGATGCAGTGGTTTCTCTCCTTATGGATTTCATAACAAAACATGTGGCCTCTAGCATGAAAACGTTGTATGCATTTTCAGATGCCTGTACAGGACAGAATAGGAATCGCAAAATGGTTCGATTTTGGTACACTTTAGTTCATAGTGGTAGATTTTCCAACGTTTTCCACATGTTCCCAACCTGTGGGCATCCCTACAATGCCTGTGGTAGGGACTTTACAAGTCTGGAATTACGCAAAAGGAAACAGGACACAGTGTATACTACCCACCAATGGTTCACAGTACTGCAGAAAGCAAAGAAACGCATGCATACTGAACTATGCACACAAGAGGCATTTCTTGACTATCAGAAACAACTAGACTCATTTTTTAAGAAATCTGTAACTCTGAAAGTAGAAAAATGGGCTGTTACACGTTACAAAGAATCTGAGTACACTGACCAGTCAAAATGCGTCTCTTTCATGCAGTAGCAGTGGAATGGTGAAATATGATTTTCGTCTGGTTAAGGCTGTGACAGTCCCTCATTTCCATAATGTGCCGAGAGCATACATTGACGTCATTTCACTGACACCTGAGAAACTGAAGGATATTGCACGCATGATTGACGTTATCCCTTTGCGGTTTCGTGAGTATTTTGATAGCCTTCTAAAGCAATGCGACATTAATAAACTGACTGGTGGAGAGGACGCCATTGAATCTGTAGGTGAAGTATGGGACAGTGGCCAAAAGTGATAAATTTATGAAAATATATCTCTGTCAGTATAATAAGGGTTGTTTAGTAAGTAAAACATGTGGAATTAACTCTCATATGTTACATGTGTATGACAGTGTTGAAATGGTTGAAAATAATATTTTGCTTGTAGATGTGGTATTTTGTTTCGTTATACAACATTTCAGTATAATGACTGTTGTTTAAATCAAAACGGGAATATGTCAGTCATTTTTATTACAATTTTCTGTTTGCTGCCTTCATCCTATGATTACAGATTGTTGGTATAACATCGCATTCTTCCTCACGAGTCTGTGAGACTAACTAAAATGTTTGGGAATAACGACATTCAGAGTTATACAGTTTTTTCAATATATCTCAGAACATCAGTTGAGTGACATATCCCCTTTTTGATCTCAACTCCTCAATTGTAAATGTGGAATATGTGTTATCCCTAAATATCGCTCATTGATAAGATGTAAACAAACAGCGATAGGCCAATATCATGTGATAGTCCCACCTATCTGTATGTAGATTTACAGAAACCAGTTCATTGGCATTTTCATAAACAGAACTGAATAACGAATTACTATTAACAGACACAGACAATATCCCCTTATCCAAATAGTAAGACCGTTATAGATGCAAGTCAATGATTATTTCAATGATTAATACAGTGTGCATGGTACATCATGTGCAGTTTGAAATGGAACCAGATTTCTAAAATAAATTTCTAAATACAGCACTCACTAGTTTCATCTAGTATATTTTAATTTAGCGGGCAGTTTAGATACAGTTTTTTCTGTACTCTTCTGATGGATAGTAATATACTACGAATAGTTTAGTGACAGTACTTCTAGAAGTTGAAAAGAACGATATAACTTCAGGATTCACATCATTTTACAAAGAACTCACGAAAGAATCGTTTAAACTCTATCAGTTTACAATTTTATTGCTGTATCTGGTACAAAGCAAGGACTTGAAGAGCTACTGGCAACCATAGCATTTTTATTGGAAATGTATGTACAATATTATACCAGTGGTTATTTAGGCATATAAACTGTTCACACAATCTGAAATTTCAGTGCTTTTTCGAATATCCAATATTTGGAAATATATTTCAATTTATCATCAAAAATGAATTCCTGTGTGTGATTTGCAAGTGCACCATTATTTCCATTCATCCTACTTTTTACTTTCACTTGGCTCTTTTGGCCCATCATCCCAAACAATATCCTCTTCCTTTTATTGTTTTACAAACCTCTGCTAAGTCATTGGGCGTAACTTGCATAAATATAATCTGTCTTTTCCCAAACATCAGCATTTCAAAACTGTATAGAGATCAAAGAATACTGCACCAAATTTGTCAATGTAATGACACAGTTGATTGTACGTGAATGTGAGATAAGCCATTTGTTGTATACAGAAGTGTACTTCATCTTTACATTGCACGATTTCCACAACTGTATAGTGTCCTATATAATACTGTGTAAAAGAAACGTTTTCTGAATAAATTACTTATCCTACAACTGCAGCTAATGCTTGTAACCTAGTATGCTATCTTGTCAGCTTTGCCTCTTTGTCAGTCCAGTTGGGTCACAGTTGGTTCTGAAAGGTTTCAGAAATGTATCTGTATATTACAGTGTTTAATGATCTCGTCTCAGTTACTAAATTTATTTTTCATCTGTCACTTTCATTCTAATGTTAACATTTTAGATCATGATGGGTTCATGTGAAACCATTGATAACACTGGTTCAGTATTGTTAGCAAATTTATTTCGTTTTAATAGTTTTGGCCGGAAAAACTAGGCTCATTCTGCCTTGTACTGGTCCCTTTGTGTATTATGTAACTAACTATCTTGACATACACCTAAGACATTATATACAAAATAAATAATTTATTTTCTAAATGATGACTAACTAAAAACCTCAGCTGCAGACAGGTGTTGTTGATATACCTCGATGTGGACAGCTGAAAATGTGTTCCCCGACCGGGACTCGAACCCAGGATCTCCTGCTTACATGGCAGACGCTCTATCCATCTTTTTTTTCGGGTCTCCTTCCTCCCTTTCAACTCGTCCATTACGCTCGCAAAGTGTTGCCTTCTCGGCCCGGCTTCTCCGCCTTTAAGGAATGAATGTAACTTGATGATGTGGAAACACGCTTCTTCTGAACGACAAACTAGGTATGCCCCTTCTGTTGCCTTTGTTTGCAACATGGCTTGAATAAAAATAAATGTAAATTCCATTGAGAAGGCAGTCACATAATTGTTTTGGAAATGTAACTGCATCTGTAAATTTCGTTCTCCGTGCGTGGAAAAACGGAAAGAAGCAAACTCATTATTGTTAATAAGTAAAATTTCCCTCTTCAGAAGGTAATGAAGTAAAATAGGCTTCTTCTGCTTGATTTTACACATAATTAACATAAATGTGTCTTCTTGTGAAAAGAATAGGAAAGAAAGATAGAAACTAAATAAAGGGTGTATACCAGTTTCATCACTGTGCTTCCCGCAAAACAAAGTAATAGACACACATAGGCTTAACTGGTCTATACTGATGATCTTCTCTGATTACTTTCTGTTGGAAATCCTCCTCCTGCTGCGTGAAGAACAAACTTTAACTAAAAATCATTCGTCTAATATACGAAATGCTTGGATGTGTAATGTAAATTACGCATTTCTATCGGTTACAGGTTTGTTTTAGTTAAAAAAAATTGTGTAGTTTTCTTTGTATTTTTTAGTACACATTAACTTGTGGTGCTCAGTTGTAAGGTATATCCAGAAGTCCTCCCTATTGCTTCTTTTGTTAGGATGTAATGCATCGTTTGGCCTTTCAACCAGTTAATTGCATTACGTTATGTTTTAGGGTAAGGTATACCGTCAGGGTTTAAAAATTCAGCAGTCGTAACGGGATTGGGCGTAGTTCTGCTGACGCTCGCTATCTTTTCTCTTATGTAGAGCCATATTTCTTTGACCCTGTCACACAGCAGTCTATGCTCTTCGGTATCTGGTATATTTCATAATGTACACAGCGGTGACTCTGCCAATCGAATAGAGTGAAGTTTAGAGTTCGTCGTAATTTTTCTGTTTACAGCAAAGTATCAGGTCTATTTGACATACGTTGGCAGGTTCCGGCAGTGAATATTTTCTCATATTGTTTCCCAGTTATAACGACGATACTTTTGTTCTACGTCGTTTCTGGGTTTGTCTT
This sequence comes from Schistocerca serialis cubense, assembly GCF_023864345.2. Classification (NCBI taxonomy): domain Eukaryota; kingdom Metazoa; phylum Arthropoda; class Insecta; order Orthoptera; family Acrididae; genus Schistocerca; species Schistocerca serialis. Next base: position 46,949,473 of record NC_064646.1, on the reverse strand, counting down.
TCATCAAGTTATTGTAAAGATCTTTTACTTTCATGATATCTTTTTCAGGAATCCTTGCCTGTATGTAGCTGTATTCTACGAAAAAGTGTTTCAAGTGGTATAGTCCGTTGGGTATGTGTTGGACATTTATAGGTGCACTGACGTCATCAGGAGCTATTTCGTTTAACAAATGTGCAGCAAGGGTACCACTTGGCTCTTTCCATTGTTTGTATGTGGTAGCAAGGTATAAGGCTTGCGCTTTTTTGCTGACATCGGTGAGATTTAACCCACCACATTTCGTAGGGAGCATCAGAATGTCATATTTGACTTTGAAAATACGTCCGCGGCTTACAAAGTGTCCTAGTGCAGAAGCGATGCTTTTCAACAAAGTCGCAGGTGGTGGCAGAACTTGTGCTACATAATTAACTTTGGATGTGATGTATACATTTGCCACTGTTACTTTTTGAAGTTCATCGAGTTTCCTAATACTATGTGCTTGTACAGAGGCGCGTATGCTGTTAAGTAATTTTCGATAATTCGCAGCAGTAGTGTGCTTGATATTTCTTTTAAAATCTATGCCGATACATTTCATGGTTACAAGCTCGCGTAACAGATCCTGCGTTTGCGTCCCAATTCCACGACCGATGTTGAAAACCCCCGACTTTGTTCTATTAAGTTTTGCACCAGATGGCTGTTCATATTTTGTTACTGTTCGTAGTGCGCTCTGTACTTCAGTGCCATTTCCGAGTAGGAAGCCAACATCATCAGCGTATGCCTTGCACACGATCTTTTCTCCATGTATTTGTAGTCCTTGTAGATGTTTCGTAAGGGAGGCAAGCAGGGGCTCGATGGCGATGGCGAAGAGTGCCATTGACATTGGGCACCCTTGCCTAATGGAGCTGGTGTCGTCAAACGGGCGGCTAATGTGTCCACTGATGACAAATCTGGCTGAGTTTTTTGTTAATGTATTTCTTACTACCGCAATGAATCTAGGTGGGAAGCCCATTGCGCCCATGGTGCGAAGGAGAAAACTATGATTAACCGTGTCGAAGGCTTTATCAAAGTCGAGTGAGATGAGTGTACATTTTATTTTGCAGACGTCGGCCGTTGAGATTAGGTCCCTGTAATCACAGAGGATCTGGAGAATTCTTCTGTCTTTGCCCACACTTGTTTGATAAGGGCCAGTGACGTTGTTCATTGTGGTTTTCAGCCTGCGAGCGAGGATGCGGCCAAAGATTTTGTAATCGCTGTTTAAAAGCGTAATTGGCCTCAGAGCGCTTACAGATTTCGTATTGGTAGTTTTTGGCACTAACATTACGAGTCCCTCACGAAATTCTTTCGGGATGTCATTTTCAGGGTTTAGCAGTTCGTTGCAGATGAGAGTAAACTTGCCTTTTACGAGGCCACTAAATCTGCGATAAAATTCTAACGGAATTCCATCTGCCCCTGGAGCCGTATTTTTCGTGCTTCCATATATAGCTTCTTCAACGTCTTCTTCAGTCACTTGCGAGATGAGAGTTTGTGCTTCCGCGTGGCATACTTTGCCCTGGAGGTTGACCATTAACTCGTCTTGAAGCTTAATTTCTGTAGTTCAAAGGAACTATGAATCTTATTAAGGTTTACTGTCGCGATTTTGTATGCTCGTATGTCAGACATTCTTCGTTCTACTTGATCTAACTTTAAAAAACATTCTTCTGTTTTGTCTCGCAAGCGTCAGCTTTAAAACGCATTTTAATAATATTCACCGGTAGCAAATGTTTGAGTGGTGTGTCCGTGTTCTTTAGAATGTTCGTTCGCGGAGACGTCTTCGTTGAAGAAATCAGCCACCTGTGGGGCTAGCTTACAGTCTGTCTTAGTTTCTGAAACTTCTGTCATTTCTTCGTCGGCATTGTTATGGTCGCTTTCGTCTGCCCAGCTGATTGAGGTTGTCGTCGTGGGTGGGACGAGTGAAGCTTCATGAGAGTGACTCGTTTCCTGGGGGTGGTTGCCCGCATCTCGTGGTCGTGCGGTAGCGTTCTCGCTTCCCACGCCCGGGTTCCCGGGTTCGATTCCCGGCGGGGTCAGGGATTTTCTCTGCCTCGTGATGGCTGGGTGTTGTGTGATGTCCTTAGGCTAGTTAGGTTTAAGTAGTTCTAAGTTCTAGGGGACTGATGACCATAGATGTTAAGTCCCATAGTGCTCAGAGCCATAGAGCCTGGGGGTGGTTGGATGCTTTCTTTGTTGGCTTCCCTTGGACGTCTCGTTTTTCCAGCGCAGAAGGGGAACGCTCCTCGGAAACTGGTGTCGCTTTCGTGTTGCTATACATCTGTTGGCTTAAGGTACTACCTATTTCCTTCGCTTTTTGGCGGAGTGCGGGAGCTGTCTCCTCTGCACCTTTTCGCGCCAGCCGGCGTTTCTTACTTTTCTTTGGAGAATTGCCTCTCGACGGACTTTCTTCAGTATCCAAGTTAGTGTCGCTTTCCTGCAAGTGGTGTCGGTCTTCAACTTCCGGCGGATCTGTTGCCTTTACAGTTGCAGGTGCCTGTGTCGTTGGAACTTCAACTGTTTCCGTAGATTGGCGGGACTCTCGTAGGTCGTCAGCTATGACGGCACTGACGTCCATCGGAATTTCAGCGTTTGGAGAATTTGTATTTGCACACGATTCAGGGGCTGAGGAGACAGTCGGCCGTTCGCGTGCCACGGCGGCGTAGGTTCCAGGCAGTGTTGTCATCGCCGGTGGGCTGGCGGCCTCGCCTGCCGGCAGCTGTGCGACGCGCCGCTGTATACATTCTGCGCGGACGTGGCCAGGCTTGTTACAGGCGGCACAGGTTCGCGGTTGGTCGTCATCAATTACAATCCCTCTATATCCGCAGACATTGATGTACGACGGGATGTGCTTTTGTAACTCTACACGAAGCTGCCGAACGCCATTTAGTACTGGGAATTTATGCGCGCTTGACCATTTCTCGGCAAAGTTGCTGAGCTCTTTCCCGAAGGGTGAAATTACAGTATTAATTTGGTCTGTTGTAATCTCAAAAGGCAACTCGAAGATTCGAATTGTGCGAATGCCAAAACCAGCATGTGCAACGGTGACTTCACCAACGTTTCCATGTGAGTGCTTAAATTTCGTGACACCTCCGGAAGACTCAACTATTTTCTCGCACAACTCGGAACTACGCACTTTAACAAACACGACACAAGCTACAATCGACAGGTGGATCCCAATTACATCATTAAAGGAGAGCTTCACATCTTCTTCTAACCAATTTTCTACTTCAAACGACTTGGGTCTGACATATTGAGGATCAAAGATAAGTTTCAACGTATCTTTTCGACTTGGTTGAGCCATCACTGCATGCTACTCATTACTTCTCGAAGTCTTATATAAACAGAGCTTTAAGCCGCAGCAAGCGCCAAGACTTACCACGCGGAAGCACAGACAGGGCAGCGCACAGCACACTACCTCTCACCTCCACGCCGTCCGCCGGCGAACTGTCCATCCATCTGAGCCACCGAGGACACAGATGAATAGCGCGACTGCAGGGACTTATCCCTTGCACGCTTCCCGTGACACTCAAATTCCCAACTGTCCATAATTCTACATATGTATTGTTCCTTATAGACATTTGCCCACCCACTCATTACTCGCGCACGCTTTGGCGATTCCCGTAAGAGTTTGGGCAACCTGTGCGCATTTGCACAGACGAAGGTCAATGGCTGGGTTGCCTTTAACTATATATACGAAGACAGTAACTTGCCTGATTTTTTAGTCGAGGCTGTAACAGATACATATACTTTCATGTTGATGGTCACTAGAAGCTTGGTTGAATACAGAGACTTAAGATAGCAAAGCCAGCAAAATTTTGCTTTTTATTTTATTTTACTACAGCTGAGCAGTATATACATAAAACTATCATTGTAAATCCTGTTGTATAGTGCCTGTAAATGCATTTTTATACAGCAGAATGTCAGTGATCACTCATGTTTTAGATCTGAAAACTAGCAGAGTAACAAAAAATGACAAAATGCACATAATCCAGTTAACACTGAAATAGTCAACTGCATATCTCAGTTGAATCTTGTTACCTATATGTAATAGGGCAGGAAGAGGCATGCATCGAATTATTCCCTTATTTTAAAAAGACTTAGATTTCCACATCACCCTAGACATACCAATTCTGATGCATTACTCTGCGTTTTTGCATGCAAGTCTCTGGAATAGACCAATAAATCGTGATGCCAGCTCAGGCATGCTCAAGAATTAAGGACAGATTAACTTAATTCCTATGGGATGAGTGATCATAACTAACATGCACAATCAACAATTAACTCTCAGGTTAACTCAGGCCACCTACAACATTTGACTTCTCAACAAGCGTTCATACACTCCTGGAAATTGAAATAAGAACACCGTGAATTCATTGTCCCAGGAAGGGGAAACTTTATTGACACATTCCTGGGGTCAGATACATCACATGATCACACTGACAGAACCACACGCACATAGACACAGGCAACAGAGCATGCACAATGTCGGCACAAGTACAGTGAATATCCACCTTTCGCAGCAATGCAGGCTGCTATTCTCCCATGGAGACGATCGTAGAGATGCTGGGTGTAGTCCTGTGGAACGGCTTGCCATGCCATTTCCACCTGGCGCCTCAGTTGGACCAGCGTTCGTGCTGGACGTGCAGACCGCATGAGACGACGCTTCATCCAGTCCCAAACATGCTCAATGGGGGACAGATCCGGAGATCTTCCTGGCCAGGGTAGTTGACGTACACCTTCTAGAGCACGTTGGGTGGCACGGGATACATGCGGACGTGCATTGTCCTGTTGGAACAGCACGTTCCCTTGCCGGTCTAGGAATGGGTTCGATGACGGTTTGGATGTACCGTGCACTATTCAGTGTCCCCTCGACGATCACCAGTGGTGTATGGCCAGTGTAGGAGATCGCTCCCCACACCATGATGCCGGGTGTTGGCCCTGTGTGCCTCGGTCGTATGCAGTCCTGATTGTGGCGCTCACCTGCACGGCGCCAAACACGCATACGACCATCATTGGCACCAAGGCAGAAGCGACTCTCATCGCTGAAGACGACACGTCTCCATTCGTCCCTCCATTCACGCCTGTCGCGACACCACTGGAGGCGGGCTGCACGATGTTGGGGCGTGAGCGGAAGACGGCCTAACGGTGTGCGGGACCGTAGCCCAGCTTCATGGAGACGGTTGCGAATGGTCCTCGCCGATCCCCAGGAGCAACAGTGTCCCTAATTTGCTGGGAAGTGGCGGTGCGGTCCCCTACGGCACTGCGTACGATCCTACGGTCTTGGCGTGCATCCGTGCGTCGCTGCGGTCCGGTCCCAGGTCGACGGGCACGTGCACCTTCCGCCGACCACTGGCGACAACATCAATGTACTGTGGAGACCTCACGCCCCACGTGTTGAGCAATTCGGCGGTACGTCCACCCGGCCTCCCGCATGCCCACTATACGCCCTCGCTCAAAGTCCGTCAACTGCACATACGGTTCACGTCCACGCTGTCGCGGCATGCTACCAGTGTTAAAGACTGCGATGGAGCTCCGTATGCCACGGCAAACTGGCTGACACTGACGGCGGCGGTGCACAAATGCTGCGCAGCTAGCGCCATTCGACGGCCAACACCGCAGTTCCTGGTGTGTCCGCTGTGCCGCGCGTGTGATCATTGCTTGTACAGCCCTCTCGCAGTGTCCGGAGCAAGTATGAAGGGTCTGACACACCGGTGTCAATGTGTTCTTTTTTCCATTTCCAGGAGTGTATTTCCAAACTGCTCTTTGAATAGATGTTATGTTTATCAGGTGTTCATTACACTTCCACTTGTTCATTACTGATACAACATGGGTCTTCCCTACTGAAGTAAAAACTAGGAAGTGATAGAAAATGGTCCAGTTCTTTCTCCATTGCACCCATTGTTTCCGTAGCCAAAGTCATCTCCGTGGCTTAATAGGACCTGTAATTTAGCTTTTAAATTTGTTCCCTGAGAAGTAATTTCCTACTGACAATTTATTTTTTTTAATGGATGACAATTTAGCAGACGACTCTGCTGTCAAAGTAGTTTCTGTTTGTTTTTCTGCTATACTACAATGTCACAATCTTCATTTATACAACATGAATATGCTTGTATACATTCAAGTTCCCATCCATGAACCATGGACCTTGCCGTTGGTGGGGAGGCTTGCGTGCCTCAGCGATACAGATGGCCGTACCGTAGGTGCAACCACAACGGAGGGGTATCTGTTGAGAGGCCAGACAAACGTGTGGTTCCTGAAGAGGGGCAGCAGCCTTTTCAGTAGTTGCAAGGGCAACAGTCTGGATGATTGACTGATCAGGCCTTGTAACAATAACCAAAACGGCCTTGCTGTGCTGATACTGCGAACGGCTGAAAGCAAGGGGAAACTACAGCCGTAATTTTTCCCGAGGCCATGCAGCTTTACTGTATGATTACATGATGATGGCGTCCTCTTGGGTAAAATATTCCGGAGGTAAAATAGTCCCCCATTCGGATCTCCGGGCGGTGACTACTCAAGAGGATGTCGTTATCAGGAGAAAGAAAACTGGCGTTCTACGGATCGGAGCGTGGAATGTCAGATCCCTTAATCGGGCAGGTAGGTTAGAAATTTAAAAAGGGAAATGGATAGGTCGAAGTTAGATATAGTGGGAATTAGTGAAGTTCGGTGCCAGGAGGAACAAGACTTCTGGTCAGGTGACTACAGGGTTATAAACACAAAATCAAATAGGGGTAATGCAGGAGTAGCTTTAATAATGAATAGGAAAATAGGAATGCGGGTAAGGTACTACAAACAGCATAGTGAACGCATTATTGTGGCCAAGATAGATACGAAGCCCACACCTAGTACAATAGTACAAGTTTATATGCCAACTAGCTCTGCAGATGATCAAGAAATTGATGAAATGTATGATGAGATGAAAGAAATTATTCAGGTAGTGAAGGGAGACGAAAATTTAATAGTCATAGGTGGCTGGAATTCGAGAATAGAAAAAGGGAGAGAAGGAAACATAGTAGGTGAATATGGGTTGGGGGAATGAAGTGAAAGAGGAAGCCGTCTGGTAGAATTCTGCACAGAGCATAACTTAATCATAGCTAACACTTGGTTCAAGAATCATAAAAGAAGGTTGTACACATGAAAGAATCCTGGAAATACTAGAAGGTATCAGATAGATTATATAATGGTAAGACAGAGATTTAGGAACCAGGTATTAAACTGTAAGACGTATCCAGGGGCAGATGTGGACTCTGACCACAATCTATTGGTTATGAGCTGTAGATTAAAACTGAAGAAACTGCTAAAAGGTGGGAATTTAAGAAGATGGAATCTGGACAAACTGATTAAACCAGAGGTTGTACAGAGTTTCAGGGAGATATAAGGTAACAATTGACAGGAATGGGGGAAAGAAATACAGTAGAAGAAGAATGGGTAGCTCTGAGGGATGAAGTAGTGAAGGCAGCAGAGGATCAAGTAGGAAAAAAGACGAGAGCTAGCAGAAATCCTTGGGTAACAGAAGCAATATTGAATTTATTTGATGTAAGGAGAAAATACAAAAATGCAGTAAATGAAGCAGTCAAAAAGGAATACAAACGTCTCAGAAATGAGGTCGACAGGAAGTGCAAAATGACTTAGCAGGGATGGCTAGAGGACAAATGTAAGGATGTAGAGGCTTATCTCACTGGAGGTTAGATAGATACAGCCTACAGGAAAATTAAAGAGACCTTTGGAGAAAAGAGAGCCACTTGTGTGAATATCAAGCGCTCAAGTGGAAATGCAGTTCTAAGCAAAGAAGGGAAAGAAGGAAGGTGGAAGGAGTATATAGAGGGTCTATACAAGGGCGATGTACTTGAGGACAATATTATGGAAATAGAAGATGTGGTATACACCACTTCTAAAAAACACCGAACAACGCGCTCCAGTACGCGGCCGCCAAATACATCGCTGGCCGCACTTCTCCGGGCGGCTCGCGGCTACCATCGCTGGCCGCCTTCGCGTGCGCGCGTTTGTCAGCACACAGCAATTGGCTACGCCAGGAAACATTGCGATGGTTTTCCCTGGAAAACAGCGACCCCAGCCGACGGCTCCATTAACTAGCAAGCCTTATATAAACCCGGCCGCCGCCGCAAACGACAGTTCTCATCGGGAAGTGCAGTACGCCGTGTTCCAGCTGCTTGTGGATGACTCTCCGCACCACTCGAGGTTACCTGGCTGCTCGGCGGAAATCTTGCGACTTCACTCGGAGAGACTGATCTTCACTGGACTTGGGAATAATTACGGGACGTGCACCCCACTATGCACATTCGGACATTGGTATAACCAAACTTAATCATGCATTACTTCTGAGTGTGAGCCTGGGTAGACGCTTGGCTAACATAATTGTTAAAAAGTGATTTGTGATTTAATAAACCAGACTGACGAGGTTATTGTGTTATTCCTGGTTATAACAGAATAGAATGCAGACGAGGATGAAATGGGATATATTATACTGCGTGAAGAGTTTGACAGAGCACTGAAAGACCTGAGTCGAAACAAGGCCCCCGGAGTAGACAACATTCCATTGGAACTACTGACGGCCTTGGGAGAGCCAGTACTGACAAAACTCTACCATCTGGTGAGCAAGATGTATGAAACAGGCGAAATACCCTCAGACTTCAAGAAGAATATAATACTTCCAATCCCAAAGAAAGCAGGTGTTGACAATCAGTTTAATAAGCCACAGCTACAAAATACTAACACGAATTCTCTACAGACGAATGGAAAAACTGGTAGAAGCCGACCTCGGGGAAGATCAGCTTGGATTCCGTAGAAATACTGGAACACGTGAGGCAATACTGACCTTACGACTTATCTTAGAAGAAAGATTAAGGAAAGACAAACCTACGTTTCTAGCATTTGTAGACTTAGAGAAAGCTTTTGGCAATGTTGATTGGAATACTCTCTTTCAAATTCTAAAGGTGGCAGGGGTAAAATACAGGGAGCGAAAGGTTATTAACGATTTGTACAGAAACCAGATGGCAGTTATAAGAGTCGAGGGACATGAAAGGGAAGCAGTGGTTGGGAAGAGACTGAGACAGGGTTGGAGCCTCCCCCCGGTGTTATTCAATCTGTATATTGAGCAAGCAGTAAAGCAAACAAAAGAAAAATTCGGAGTAGGTATTAAAATCCACGGAGAAGAAATAAAAACTTTGAGATTCGCCGATGACATTGTAATTCTGTCAGAGACAGCAAAGGACTTGGAAGAGCAGCTGAATGGAATGGACAGTGTCTTGAAAGGAGGATATAAGATGAACATCAACAAAAGCAAAACGAGGATAATGGAATGTAGTCGAATTAAGTCGGGTGATGCTGAGGGAATTAGATTAGGAAATGAGACACTTAAAGTAGTAAAGGAGTTTTGCTATTTGGAGAGCAAAATAGCTGATGATGGTCGAAGTAGAGAGGATATAAAATGTAGACTGGCAATGGCAAGGAAAGCGTTTCTGTAGAAGAGTAATTAGTTAACATCGAGTGTAGATTTAAGTCTCAGGAAGCCTTTTCTGAAAGTATTTGTGTTGAGTGTAGCCATGCATGAAAGTGAAACGTGGATGATAAATAGTTTAGACAAGAAGAGAATAGAAGCTTTCGAAATGTGGTGCTACAGAAGAATGCTGAAGATTAGATGAGTAGATCACATAACTAATGAGGAGGTATTGAATAGGATTGGGGAGAAAAGGAGTTTGTGGCAGAACTAGACAAGAAGAAGGGACCGGTTGGTAGGACATGTTCTGAGGCATCAAGGGATCACAAATTTAGCATTGGAGGGCAGTGTGGAGGGTAAAAATCGTAGAGGGAGACCCAGAGATGAATACACTATGCAGATTCAGAAGGACTTAGGTTGCAGTAGGTACTGGGAGATGAGGAAGTTTGCACATGATAGAGGAGCATGGAGAGCTGCATCAAACCAGTCTCAGGACTGAAGACCACGACAACAACAACATATTCAAGTTAGTAGAGCTGTTTGGATAACACGTGAAAATATGAAAGCATAAATTATGACAAGAAATTTTGGAGTTCAGGTTACATTAGATGTTGTTTTGAAGAAGCCACTGCATATTTGAGACTTAAAGTGAGTTTACATACCTTCATTACTGACCATAAGATGGTTTCTTTTAATATTTTATGAGCATTATGACGAAGTTTAATAAGTTTCATTTGATAAGAATATCCACCCTTTTACAGTGTTGATGTTTTTAATAATTTATCTCATACTAATTTCGTCAATACCATTAGCAGTTTATCAAGTATATTATTTTTCTTATCACCGAGTTACAATTCTACAATAACATCCATAGCTTCTACGTGCATGTTTGTATTTATGTTAAATTTAAGGAAATAAAAATAAGTCCAATGCTCAGGTCTGAATCCATAATTTTCCGTGAAATGTATGTTAAACTCTCCAGTCTATGTCCTATTAAATTTGTTTCTAAAATAACTGCAGAATCTCACCAAAATTATCCAAGTGCACTCCTTCTAATAACGTACAAAAATTATGGGTAGACTAACTTTTATTTGGGCCACCATGCACTTTCTTTAAATTGTTCCACCAGCTGTGGTTAACGTGTCATGTACATGGATGGCATTCTCTGCCAAGCTGTTATTCTGAAAAGTGTTGGTGTCAGTCATGTGGATCCTGCTTTTTCTCTCTTAGCAGTGAAAAATTGAGTCACAATAGCACAAGTTTCTCTATCTAAAATACAAAATAGCACTAGCATACCACTCATACCGCTCTCAAATTCGCTGATTCCAACATTGTTGTAATTAACAACTACACATTCATGCAGGGCATAGAATCCATACAAACAATATTGGATCCAAATTTTCTCAACAGTTCTTTCGAGTCCTTACTCAGAACACTGTACACATTATCAGCGTCTTTGTTATAAAGTAGTACACAATATCACATTTTTGTGTTGAAATACTAACACTAATTTTATCAACTCTATGGTGTTGATTAACACCAATTCCAAAATCTGTTGTGAAGGTGGGGATGTCCTACCGAGTAAGAGGGTGCAGTCTCTAAACATCTTCAGAATGGATGGAGTATTTCACATCATATAAATCCGTTTGGAACTACACTCTCCGCTATCTTACCTGTAACATGTCTACTATCAACTAAACTCTAGACACATCACTAACCAAGCACTACTACCTGTACCTAATATTTCATTATTTGTGTTATTCAGTAATGTCAGTTCCTGGATGGCAGGAAATGTCCTGAACAGTTAACACAATAAATCATTGCTGAAAGGTATAAAACTTACCATAGTTCTTGAAGGAGCACAGGTACAATCATTTCAATTTCATTATACAAAAAGTATGTCTTTCACAGAACAAAAATTGCATTTATATTTGTGCTTAAACTCTGTAAGAGATCCTAACAGCATTAATATGTATAAGTGAATATAATATGTCACATGAATTCTAAGGATGTACACTGGTGGAACAACACTGTGTGTGGAGGCAATCATATTGAGAACACATCAAACTGGAGTAGTGTCTTTAGTTTTCTGTAGTAGAACGCAACCTGAGAGGAAACTGTTACAGGTAGGATAAGACTGGTGGCAGCAGGACCTGTGTTCTACAGGAGGCCAAAATAAAAATGTCCTGTGACAGGTGTTTTGTGATAACAGTGATAATGTTTGCACAACACCAACAGTGGCAATTTCATACTTCATTCTCTGAAGTAAAGTTCCATTCATTAACAGAGGCTACGCATTTTGTTTCAGCTTCAGACAATTTCTAGTCTACTTTTATTTTGACCATCTGTATCTACTCAAATATTAGGTAATAGTGCTTTACTATCATTTTTATTATCCACTTGCCAGCCACAATCTTGCATGATGAGGCATGGCACAGTATACCAGAGCGAGTTTTGAGTAAGGTAATTTGTTATTCTCTTTTTCTACAGTTTCGCTATTAGAATATGATAAGGGATTACATTACAGGTTAAAGCAGAAACTTCTAATGTGCAGTGAAAACTTGTGCTTTCGACACATTTTGCAAGAGTACTTCACATTTTATGTACGAAATTAGCACAGTACTACCATGTGACATATGCAATAAAGTTTTAATGAAATGAAGTAGAAAGATCGGATATATGCGAGAGAGCGATCCACTAAAAAATATCTTTGTGATCGAGAGGCGTGGGAGGTACGATGCCACAAAATGGAAGGATCACCTACTTATCAAGTCAAAAAGCCACAGTCAGTGAAAGGAGCATTCACTTACCAAGTTAAACAGGTCATATGCAATGGAAGGTTAATACATAATCGTTAGGTACTAAGTGAAATTTGGGCAAACAGATTACCACAGAAGACTGGAAACTAATAAAACAATGGAACTGACAATCACAGTAATAAAGTAAGTAACCACTTGCTTGTACTCAGAGCTGCAAGAAAAACAAAGTAATAAAAATGGTTGGGCTTGTGGTATGTTTCAGGTCAGTATCGTTGTGACGTTACTCTGTACTACTAGAGATTGCCACGTTAAATCTATTGCTTGCCTTATATCTACATCTACGACTTCTGTGTACTCTGTGTACTGGAAGGAATGTCAGTATTTTATGTTATTCCATCTCAGTAAACAGACAACAAATTCGCATGAGCATTTGATGTAATGAAGTGTTCCAAATCCATGTTCTTTTGTCTTAGTACAAGGAGAATAGTTTTGCAAAAAAATATGATGCAATGAACTGCTCCAAATGTACTGTGTGCAATACAACAGTTGGGTAAACTCAATTTTTTGTAAGTCGAAGCGCTTAAAAATAACTGTCTTATGAGAGTCTGTTGATTTATGGGGAATTTATATATGTAAGGCATCTCTATTACCACAACTGTATTAGTTACTTCACAAACCATCAAGTGAGCTTAAAAGATACGAAACGTTTGTGGGATACAATAAGACAAAACCATTTCAAACTGTCCTCCCACACTTGTCCTATGGTAATAAACAACAATTGCTCTCACATTCACAAGAACATGGGGTCACTAACACAGTCGTTGTCTTACTCCCTAAGGACAGCTACCTACATTCCCAACATGGCAATCCTGTAATCAGGAATACCAATCGATATGATAAAGATCACATGGAAGTGCTCCTACTGGCAAATTTGTTACAAAAATTACGCATAATTTCCGCTTCAACTATCCAAACATCACAATATGCACACACATTGACCCACTGAAATACTCACTCTACGAAGAAAACAAAACATTTTCTTTGCCTACAGCCAGTTCCAGGTAATACGTCAATTAGACTGTAACAAAATTATTAAACTATTTGGTAACATTTTGTGACATAATTTCCGACTGAATGAGAGTAGTGCTCAGAGTTGAGTAGAGAAATACGTCAATGATTTGGTACAAATTACATCCCCTTGATTTTGAGTTGAATAGTAATTAAGTTATGTAATTTTGAATCTATTCTTCTTTCATAAAGTAATGCTTAGTAAATCTATACTGCTGCACATCTTGAGTTTTTACTAGAGGTAATGTGCATATTTTAGACATTAGGGTGCTATTTTTCAAATAGGAAAGAAACAAAAGTCTTTCAAGTTTAACCAGTTTCAGACGGTTATAACTTAAGAGTAATGTATTGTAACGTAATGTGCACTTGATTTTAAATTTTTACTAGTCTACACCTTTCGTACTATAGTCAGTTTTAAGGTTAATTGTTACAATGTCATGAGAACTATGCGATGTATTTATTTATGATGTAATGTCTATCATTTGCCATTAGTGTTACACAATTTTTCCTAGACTTAAGTTAGAAATATAAGTTTACTAAAGTAGGGTATATTTTGTATGGGGATTTTCGTATGGCCAGTTCACATAAGTATAAATTTGAAAACACATATGTACTGTAGTTTTTGATAGGGTTTCTTATGCAATGTTTTTTTGCGTGTAGATTTTAAACCCAATTTCTGGCGTCACTAGTGGTCATTGAATTGACCAGTTTGCTATTAGCAGTACCTGTTCGGTTCATCCAAGAAGGGGGGGCTGTGACGAAGCAAGCTGGGATAATTTTAATTCCCCTCTTGTTTTGCCATCTTCCTCCTTTAAATTCGTTTTGTCGAAAGTATTGTTTACGTAACTATATTTGTTAATTTCATGATTTAAACAAATAATTCGTCCAAACTCTTGCAGTAGAAGAAACTGTTAAAAAGAACCAATTTTTAGATGTATTCTGTTAATTTAATGAGTTAAGTTTTAGTTGTAATTTCTGTAAGTTAAACTTTAAACAATGTTTAGTTTCAGTACCTATTATTGTGATGATAAATAAGGGCCTGATTTTTGGTCACGAGACAGTCAGTCCACAGCCGAGTTTCAGACGAGTAACCTGTGCTGGTTAGAACGACAACAATGCTTCCAATTAACTGTGGAATAAGTGTTAAACAATTAGGCCGTGTGTAGAAACGGTGACAGTGTCTGCTCCATACGAACCTGATTATTCTTCAAGAACTGTGAACTTTGTGGTTGGTTTTACTGCTCGTAGATGTTCAACAGTAAAAACTGTTGTAGCAGTATGTGGAGTTTCGCCTGCAAACAAGTAATAAGGCTTATCGAAGGTTAAAAAATAGTGCACTGGCCAAATAACTGTGTAATATTGGGGTTGTGCGAAGTGAAAATTAAAGTACTGTGAAACGCAACTGTACACCTGTCGGCTACATGATTTACAGTAGTCAGCGTCGGAACCCACAAGCCATTTCTTCAGCCAGTGTAGCAACACAGTACGTCGACACTGAGGACAACAAATATCAATCTACGCATAAATAAAAGCAGGAGGAACCGCCACACATTCACTGTTGTAATTGTGAACATTCAGAAATTTTCGTGCACGCTGGTACGTGTTTCTGAAAGGAAGTTCTTGAACGCTACTAGGGCTGGAATACAATTAGCACGCAAATTGTGGGCAATAAGAATAAATTTATATTAACGTCAGTAGATTAGCATGATTTTACTTTAATGCTGAAGCCAATTCTTCTGAGAGTACGCCGTTAATACAAAAAATATTTGTACTTGCACCGAAAAAAAAATTCCAGTGTAACATTGCATCAGACTATTGTAGGCATGAAGGATAAAATTTGATAATCAAATTGTTCAAATGGCTCTAAGCTCTATGGGACGTAGCATCTGAGGTCATCAGTCCCATAGACTTAGAACTGCTTAAAACTAACTAACCTAAGGACATCACACACATATATGCCCGATACAGGATTCGAACCTGCGACCGTAGCAGCAGCGCGGTTCCGGGCTGAAGCGCCTAGAACTGCTCGGCCACAGCGGCCGGCTAAAACTTGTAAGACATTCTACAATTTTTCTATCACTTTGAGTGGACACTTTTTCCAGCTTAGACATGTAAGCACCATAAACTATCATACGAAGTTACTTACCGCCCGATGACTGGAATACAGGTGTGGTTTCCCTGCACATGTAATCTCAAACTAGCCAAAACGTGGCACGGAACGTTACAGACGTCATGCGACACTTAGGTTGTACTTCACGCATTTTCCTCAAGTGTGTACACAAACTCTTCCTTAGTTGAAATTTTTATCATACACGAAATATTCATTGGAATACGCCATTATAACGCAAACTCGAATGCTCACCGACATCATGAATATTAGCAGTTCCGTGTGTCACAAGCTTTGACAGCCAGCAAAGCTATTCGCTGGCCGCCCCGAGTGACAGGTCTGATGGTACTTGGTGCATGTGCTTGAATACTCTCTGCTGGCCAGTGTCGGGGCGCTGGCTCCGAGGTAACAGCTGTGCGACGAGACTCAGCGACAGCAACGTCTAGCTTGGAGATGACTGCCAGATGGGCTGTTGAAGTATTATGTCAATCTAAAGATCCGTCTCGAAAACCGAGAGGAGTATTAAACGAATTTTTTTTTTGGTTCGCTTAGCACACAAGTGACCTTGTTTCGAGACTCCTATGGAGACAGTTTTGGACGTGTAAAGCAGCTTCTGTGTGAGATATAATCACTGTCAAGTTAAAATTCTGCTGTGGGTGATCGATAGATGACCAGTCATGCAGAATGCTGCGAAACTTTTCCAGCTGTTCCCGTGAGAGTCCACGTGGTTTGAAGCAGGGAGACAGACTAGAGTTAAAGGACCAAACGAAGATGTGGTCGCAATCGATGAATTTACTGTATATGAAAAATCAAGCAATGTGCGGCTAATTCGGAAGGAAATCGGAATTTTAGGCACATTTCTCAATCAAAACAATATTGAAACTTCCTGACAGACTGAAACAGTGTGCCGGAGCGAGACTCGAACTCGGGACCTTTGAACACCGCGGGCAAGTGCTCTACCGTCTTAGATACGGAAGCACGACTCAAGACCCGTCCACACAGCTTCAATTCTGCCAGTACCTCGTCTCCTACCTTCCAAACTTCACAAAAGCTCTCCTGCGATCCTTGCAGTACTAGCACTCCAGGAAGAAAGGATATAGCGGAGATTTGGCTTAGCCATAGCCTGGGGGATGTTTCCAGAATGAGTACCGGAGTGTGCGCTGATGTGAAACTCCCTGGGAGATTAAAACTGTGTGCCGGACCGAGACTCGAACTCGGGAGCTATGCCTTTCGCGGACAAGTTCTCTGTCGTCTGAGCTACCCAAGCACGACTCACGACCCGTCCTCAAAATCTCGTTCTGGAAACATCCCCCAGACTGTGGCTAAGCCCTGTCTCCACAATATCCTTTCTCCCATTGCAGAACTGAAGCTGTGAGGACGGGTCGAGAGTCGAGCTTGGGTAGTTCAGACGCTAGAGCACTTCCCCGCGAAAGGCAAAGGTCCAGAGTTCGAGTCTCGGTCCGGCATACAGTTTCAAATTGCCAGGAAGTTTCATATCAGCGCACTCTCCGCTGCAGAGTGAAAAATCTCTTTCTCAAAACAATATTCGTGGGTCTGTTGTTCCTGTTACCCTGTCCTTACCCCATGCTACAGGGTGGAGCACATAAAACCGGGCCCTGCGCTGAAAGGAATATGAATGAAGAAAATCAACGTACATCACCGCTTTCTTACATTTTTATTGTACAGTTTCGTTATTAAATATGTAATTAACAGTTTAAGTAACAGATTTATTAGTTTAATAAGCATATTTCAGAAAGGAGTTTAAAGTCTGTGTTCAAAATGTTCTCCGCCAACATCCAAGCAGAGTTGTGCACGTCGAAGCATGTTAAGAAAAACATTTTACAGTACTCTTTGAGGAATGTTCGAAATTTCTTCACATATGTTTTTTTTTAATGTGTCAAGTGTTCTGGGATTGTTGCGGTAGACTCTAGCTTTTAGAAATCCTCAGACGTAAAAGTCACATGGTGATAAGTCGGGAGACTGGGGTGGCCACAAGCCCTTACTAATGGTCTTCTCTTCTGTAAAATCAGTATGTATATTAGCTAAGGTCGAATCCGACGTATGAGAAGTTGCCCCATCTTGCTGGAAATATGCACAACATTTTTCGTTTGGAGTTAACAGAGCCGAAAATTCATTGTAGCGTTGCAAACAGACATGTGTCATGACAGTTTCGTTGAAGAACAATGGCCCGATAATTCTGTTACCAGATACAGCACACCATACACCAGTTTTTAAATCATGTAACGGCTTTTGCAGTATGCCATGGGGATTCTCTGTAGTCCAGTGTCTTGTGTTTTGTGTATTAACGTAACCCGACACATGAAACCGAGCTTCATCCGTCGAAACAAGGAGGAACGGTTCAAGATGTCCCCCAGTACATTATTCAGCAACCAATTACAAAATGTGTACGCTTACCCTTGTTCAGTAAATAAAAGAAGATGACACACTCACACGGTAATGTTTCATTGACAAAGGAACTGACAAGCTAGTAATGCTACTCACGCACGTTCGCATTCCGGTTCGGGCCGGTTTTATGTGCGCCATTCTGTAGATAAGGCTACCTCAAGGAAATTGTGAACTCATACACTCGCTGAATTGGGGCAATGATCAAGGCTAGAGGCATGTTATTGTTGTTGTGGTCTTCAGTCCTGAGACTGGTTTGATGCAGCTCGCCATGCTACTCTATCCTGTGCAACCTTCTTCATCTCCCAGTACCTACCACAACCTACATCCTTCTGAATCTGCTTAGTGTATTCATCCCTTGGTCTCCCTCTACGATTTTTACCCTCCACGCTGCTCTCCATTACTAAATTGGTGATCCCTTGATACCGGAGAACATGTTCTACCAACCGAACCCTTCTTCTAGTCAAGTTGTGCCACAAACTCCTCTTCTCCCCAATCCTATTCAATACCTCCTCATTAGATATATGATCTACCCATCTTGTAAGTAGGCTGTTTAGGTTCTTATATTGGTAACGCCACCTCTGTATGAAAATCACTGGCTGTGCTGTGTGCAGTCTGTGGCTGCTTTGCATTGTTGTAATACTCGCCATTGTAGTGTTAGGCAGCTGGCTGTGAACAGCGCGTAGCGTTGCGCAGTTGGAGGTGAGCCGCCAGCAGTGGTGGATGTGGGGAGAGAGATGGCGGAGTTTTGTAATTTGTCATGAACTGCTATATTTATATATGATGATATCAAGGTAAATACATTGTTTGTTTTCTATTAATATCTTTCATTTGCTAACTATCCCTATCAGTAGTTAGTGCCTTCCATAGTTTGAATCTTTTATTTAGCTGGCAGTAGTGGCGCTCGCTGTATTGCAGTAGCTTGAGCAGCGAAGATTTTTGTGAGGTAAGTGATTTGTGAAAGGTATAGTTTAATGTTAGTCAGGGCCATTCTTTTGTAGGGAATTTTGAAAGTCAGATTGCGTTGCGCTAACAAAATATTGTGTGTCAGGTTAAGCACAGTCTCGTGTAGAATTGTTCAAAGGGGAAGTTTCATATGTCGACCCTTAGCCGAGGATACCTCACTGGAATCTTCTGATTTTTCTTGTAGTTTGTGTAATTAGTGTAGATTCTGTTTATTGCTAGCGCGTAATTATAGAGAGAATTTCCTTTGTAGTTGCAGTCTTTCATTGTTGTATAGTAAAACAGTTGTGGCATGCATGTAGATTTGCACTAAGTATTTCGCAGCTGCGCTTGCAATTAACTAGATATTATTTTCAGTGCTATGTCAATGTGTTCTCTTATTTTTGATCTTCAAATTGTGTTTTTCTGTGTTGTCGTGTGAAATACTGTGACAATAATGGCGTGTGAAAAACGTAATACTAGGCTCCAAAGTAAACTGAGAAATGACAGTGAAAATGAAAGCAGTGTGTTAGCGCCACCGAGTAATGAATTAACTAATGTTCAAAGTAGTAATTTGGTAATCGTGCATAGGGAAATGGAGCGGGCGGCAAACAATGGCACGGACAGTGAAACAATTAGTGAAGAGGGAAGCATTATCGATCGATCGGTCGGCAACAGCTCGCCTCAGGAATCCGAAATGACAGGACACAATTTTGCAAATACTGTAGATTCAGGTTTTGCGTCCTCACCGTTTTCTCAAATGAGTCAAGACACATTTTCCGCTTGTCAAAATGTGAATGTTGCCGGTGCAAATTCACTGCCGAAAAGCACTGAGGAACATGTTTCAGACACCAGTGCATTGTTATTACAGTTAATGCAACAAATGGGACAAAAGCTTGAAAAGTTAGACACAATGGAACAAAATCTTCAAAAGTTAGACACAATGGAACAACACCAGAGACAAACACAGCAACAGTTAGACGCAATGGGACAAAATCTTCAAAAGTTAGACACTACACTTGAACAAACACGTGAAGATTTAACCACTGAGTTACATAACATCGAATCGAAATGTCAAAAGGTCTGTAATGACGTAAAAACTCAAATTTGTGAGCATTTTCAACCTATTTTTTCGCGGCATGAAAATGCATTACGGAATCACGAAGCAGCCATAAAAGAACTGCAAACTATTGTTCATGAAAATCATGAGACCTTGCAAGCTAAATTTGACTCAGTTGCATCTACCGATTCGGTTACGCAACTTGCAAAAACTCAGGAAAACTTAAAGGACACAGTAGATACTCTGAAACTTGGTTCAGAAAAACACACTGAGGAAATAAGTACACTATCGGATAAAGTAGCCGAACTTTCAGATCAGTTCACTAACTTATCTACAAAGGTAGATGATGATCTGAATGACACAACACCTGTAGCCTTCACTGACACAGAAGAGTATGAACAAATTAGGAAATTCAAACAAAATCAGAATCAAATTAATACGCAACACCAAAGAGAAATCCGGGAAGTACAAGATCAGCTGACACAGGTAATACAAGAATTACGTATTTCAGAGGACACTCGCGCCCCAACACGGGAAGAGGGACTTAGAAATACGGAAAAGACGCAAAATAATAACAGAGGGCATTTCGGAAGTTATGAAAGAAACTGGCAATGTGCACCGAATTTCGAGATGGAACGGCCGACACGACCTAACAATGACCGATATGCGACTCGCCTACATGATGATTTTGACTATAAGCTGTTCATTACTACACGTAAATTCAAAACGTTTAAGAATTCTGCCAACGACATTCATCCACAAGCGTGGCTCCATCAATTCTCTCATTGTTTCCCTCCCAACTGGTCATTGGAGCACAGGTTAGAATTTATGTGTGGCTACTTAGAGAATGAACCAGGTGTAAGAATGCGATCGGTCATTCACGATTGTCACAGTGAAGGAGATTTTTATCATGCCTTCCTCTCAGCATATTGGTCTCAAGCTACACAAGACAGAGTAAAACATGGCATCATAATGATGAAACATTTCGAACAATCTGAATTCTCCAGTCTTGTGAAATATTTTGAAGACATGTTGCACAAGAATCAATACCTGTCAAACCCATACAGCCCCTCAGAACTCATCCGCATTTGCTTAATCAAACTGCCTAAACATTTACGACATATTATTTTAGCAGGACGTTGCAAAGACGACATTGAAGCTTTTCAGGGACTGTTACAAGAATTAGAAATTGACACAGACAGTCGCGGGATGCGAAAACAGGAAAACAATCACTACAGGTCACATCCGTCACAATTCCGTGACGACAGAAACGATAACTGGACGCGACAAGGCTATTCTCACCACACAAATCGTGACCAAAATAGACACCATCCGTATGACAACCGTTGGCAGAGTAGTAATAGTTACAGAGAAAGATCGCATTTCCGTAGTAATGACTATCACAGAGACAATCAGAGAAACAGACAATATGGGAACCAAAACAAGTATTATCAAGGGAGGCAGAATAACTTCAGACGCAACAGTTCGGCGCAGAGTTACGATTCAGGGAGAAATTCTCCACCACATGACCGACAAACAAGAAACTATGTAAACTACCGACAAAACGACAGACGTGAATTTCATCAGAACTGGCGGGATTCTAACAGAGCTGGGCCCTCTCTGCAAGGCGAATTTGTGGAAGTTAGGCCTCCTAATACCAATAACGACGCGCGCCAACAAAGAGACAGACAATGACTCGCACAGCAGGCAGCCGCGTGCGCCAGGTGGCTCAGAGAAAAATAACATAGACGCTAACCTTGAGAAAAACTCCAGTATTCTATACCGACGTATACCGCCTGACAATTGCATTCAAGTTCAAACTCTGAGTACTATGAAGAGTAAAGATTTACACCACATTTCACATGTAAAACCGTTTATTGAGAGATAATCTGCTTTTTACCTTTGTCTTTGCCATATAACTTTTCACTTTACGTTGCTAGTATGCTTTGTCAGACTTAGAATCTGTTAACATACAACAATGTTTGAAGTTAAATATCCAGTCTAGAACCTAGGGAACATTTTTAAACAGAAATTACGAATGCATTGTTATAGTGAACAGACGACACAGTGTTGTATTTGTACATTCTTGCTTGTTAGTTGCACGATTACATAACGACTATAAGGCTCACACACTTAGAACATTTACGAGTACTGCTAATGAGATTTTAATGCAACATTTTGGTTTACTTGAAAATATATTCTGGGTTTAAAGTACTTTCTGTGAGATACCAGAGGACACAGTGGTTAGTTTATGTGACAGTTACGCGGTTTTATCACGACGCTACTAATGAGTGACAATTCACAATGTTGCTTTTGCAGTGTATCTGTTTTATATCTGCACAGTTTTCTGAATTCTTCTAGGAAGAAAAACATGTTTTAGTAGTAACTTTTGTGGTATAGCAACAATGAGACAGCCTTTTTCGTGGCATAACAATACGTTACTGTACAGTACTTTCTTCATCACGGCAATAAGCGTAATAACTAAGATATCTATACGCAAAGCATTTCACTTTTGTGTATCATGAGGTAAGTACATTGACTTTAGCAGAACTTTGCTTACAGAGGACGATAACTACGACACTTCCACAGAATTATCTTACAGCAAGACGCGCATTTAGCGCTACAGGACACGCATTTGAGTGATTAAGCTTATACTTAAAACACTTATTTTCAAAGATTTTTTAATTACAAAGAAAGTTTTCCGTGATACATTTCATTCCATTGCTGTAATTTGTAACACCTGAGGGTATAATTACATTTATCCTCAGGTGGTACACGCCTACTTTGTGTACCATGTGTGTGGCAACCACAAGGAACCCTAGCTAATATGGTATTTGCTTATACAACGTTACACATCGGTACCATATTTCTCTAACACACAAATTACACAGCTATCTGATCATTTAACTGAGAGAGACAAACATTTATTTTACTACATCAGTAACACATGTTTACGCAATTACACAGTTGGATAACTTCACACTTATGAAACTGTATTTTGTCTGTACTTTGTAAACTGTTCATATTTTTCGGAACTATTGTGATACTATGAGAGCTTTGAATGATGTATTTGGTATGAGATCATGATTTTTAAAGTATGTTTGAGGCAGCTGACACTATTTAAATGAGCAGAGAATTCTTTTTAGGCTTAGAAATTATTGGAGGAAGTTACGACGATTTTGAGATTTGACTGAGGTGTTATGATGTTATTTTTACGATGACGATGTGTATTATGTTGTTGAGGAATGTTTATTATGCTACGTATTTCTCATGATGAAATATTGAAGAAGTGTCGACGAATATGTATATGTAATAAGGTAAGGAATAATGAGTAGTGGTGACTCTGATTTGTGGAAAGGTTGTTGGAAACCAAGAATCGTACTTTAAGAGTTGTGAAATGTGTGACTGTATCACAATGCTGACCAATATTTTTTTTGGACACTTATATTTATAGGATTTTGTTTCTACAGATTTGCAACGCTAATTCTTGACCTGTGAAATATTTTTATGTGAGACTGCCACGGTAGCAGAAACTGCTGTCGTAAATATTTCCGTACGAAAGTTAAGTGACCACCTGCACGTAATGCGTCGCGGGCACCCAGCTGTGTCAGACGCCTGGAGAAAAAGCCATTATTGCGAGCCCTTTTCAGCGGCACAGGTAGAACAAAAAAAAGGGGAGGCCATTATCCTTGGAAATATTCTTACATCTGCAAACCTGATAATGACAAGTGTCTTTCTACGAGAATTGAGAGCTACTGACTTACGAAATGCCACATAGCTATTGAATGATGTTTTTATGCTTTGGTTTGCGTAATTGCTTATTTCATTTGATATCTGGTTTCCAGCTGTGTTGCAGCATTGCTTTTATAAAATGAAATGCATTTGCTAATGTGAACACTTTCTGTCAACAGATCTATTAAATAATTATTTTATGATCCACATTCTTTAAAAAAGGAGCACTTGGAAAGGAAAGAACAATAAGAAGGAACTAGTAACAGTAACACATAATTTTCTTTTCAAGTACTTGGTAATTTCTGTTGTAGAATAAATTGTGATGCATCACTCTAGTGTTAAGATGTGACATAGGTATTAGGCATGGCCATTTTTAGTGTAATATTTTTTTCTGCTTGAGCTATGTCATGTTTTGATATAAGTTATTACAATTGCTGCTGCTAGCTTTGCCAATCTGTATTTTTTGTCATTGCTGCTTGTGTTAATTGTTTTATGTGCTGCTGCATTGCCTCGTCCCTTAGTTTAATATCTGAGCTCAGTAGATTTAAGTTAGCTTAAGAGGGGGTAGACTATAAGAAACGAACTATGGAGAATAGGGGAAGAATGCTTTGAAAGTTACATGAAAACGGTTTGGGCCTAAATGAGTATTGTACAATGAGCCATATTTATTTTGAAAGACATATGAATAGAATACAGAAAGCAGGTATAGATAGGACTTTTTGGGAATAATGACGAATGAAGGGAGATCTCCGAGAAATAAAGAAAGTTTTGTTTGCAAAATACTGCAGTACAACAAACCCTGTCCTTTCCTTTTGTATTATTCCGCTATATGTTTATGTACCCTTGTGTATTTGTCTTTTTCCTGTCTTTATGTGTTTAGCTAATAAGATTTATGTTGTAGAATTTTTCAAATACCATGTTATTTTCTTTGTAAAGATGTTTATACATTATTTATTCTGTTCTGTCTTAATGTTCATGTGTGAAGTTGATGTTTCGAAAGTTATTCTGATCTTTTATGTATGTACTCATGTCATAATTCCTGTAACACTGATGTATATGTTTATTTCTAGTCTTTTGTAAAGCCTGTACTACTAATGTTATCTGTATTGTTATGTACTTTAATGATGTATTTTGTACCTTTGTAATTGTATTCTTATGTTATAAAATTGTAATTGTCACCAGTTCATGATATTATTAACTTGTTAGTTACATTTCACTGCACACGTTTCTGTTGGTCATAGTATATGGACAATATGTGAGAAGTAGGGACTGATAGTGTTTGCACGTGTGTTGGTAATTCAGCAAGGGACTGGCTAACAGCATTGCTGGTTCTAAGGACATGTCAAACAAATTTTTTGTGAGTGCACAAGTGATGGTTTATGGACTTGCTATATTCTCCGCAAGACTCTTCGATGGTGAATGTGCACCTGCACAATCGCAACAGATGGCTGCTGGCCATCTCTACAAGGACTACAGTGGGTCTGCACCTCTGGTGGCCCACCAATACCACAATCTCTACCAGGACTCTAGTGGGTCTGCTCTGTGATGACCTACCTACCAATATTCATCAAAACTTCGACTGACTCTGCAGTGGGTTTGCTCTGTTGTGGCCCATTACCTGTCAGCATGTCGAGAGTCAGCACTGTCTTTCCGTTGGAAGGACAACACTACTTCTTCAAGACAGCATGGAAATCTGTGTGCATTTTCTTTTACTGCTCGGACTTTGAGAAAAACTCTGCATTTTTACTGTGATGAACAATGTGGACTGTCTTTATGGACTGTGAGAAATTTTTAGCTTTTGACCAACATTGTATCAATAAGTGTGTGCATTTTATATCTTTGTTACTGTAATTGTGAAAAATTTTTGTCAAATCTGTATTGGCCAGTGCCCAACACCATTTGTAAAAATTTTTTGTGGGGAGCATGGGGGCTATGTAAGTAGGCTGTTTAGGTTCTTATATTGGTAACGCCACCTCTGTATGAAAATCACTGGCTGTGCTGTGTGCAGTCTGTGGCTGCTTTGCATTGTTGTAATACTCGCCATTGTAGTGTTAGGCAGCTGGCTGTGAACAGCGCGTAGCGTTGCGCAGTTGGAGGTGAGCCGCCAGCAGTGGTGGATGTGGGGAGAGAGATGGCGGAGTTTTGTAATTTGTCATGAACTGCTATATTTATATATGATGATATCAAGGTAAATACATTGTTTGTTCTCTATTAATATCTTTCATTTGCTAACTATCCCTATCAGTAGTTAGTGCCTTCCATAGTTTGAATCTTTTATTTAGCTGGCAGTAGTGGCGCTCGCTGTATTGCAGTAGCTTGAGCAGCGAAGATTTTTGTGAGGTAAGTGATTTGTGAAAGGTATAGTTTAATGTTAGTCAGGGCCATTCTTTTGTAGGGAATTTTGAAAGTCAGATTGCGTTGCGCTAACAAAATATTGTGTGTCAGGTTAAGCACAGTCATGTATAATTGTTCAAAGGGGACGTTTCATATGGGGACCTTTCAATCTAATCTTCATCATTCTTCTGTAGCACCACATTTCGAAAACTTCTATTCTCTTCTTGTCTAAACTATTTATCATCCACGTTTCACTTTCATGCTTGGCTACACTCAACACAAATACTTTCAGAAGCGGCTTCCTGAGACTTAAATCTACACTCGATGTTAACTAATTACTCTTCTACTGGAACGCTTTCTTGCCAATGCCAGTCTACATTTTATATCCTCTCTACTTCGACCATCATCATTTATTTTGCTCCCCAAATAGCAAAACTCCTTTACTACTTTAAGTGTCTCATTTCCTAATCTAATTCCCTCAGCATCACCCGACTTCATTTGACTACATTCCATTATCCTCGTTTTGCTTTTGTTGATGTTCATCTTATATCCTCCTTTGAAGACACTGTCCATTTCGTTCAACTGCTCTTCCAAGTCCTTTGGTGCCTCTGACAGAATTACAATGTCATCGGTGAACCTCAATTTTTTATTTCTTCTCCATGCATTTTAATTCCTATTCCGAATTTTTATTTTGTTTCCTTTACCGCTTGCTCAATATACAGATTGAATTACATCGGGGACAGGCTAGAAACTTGCCTCACTCCCTTCCCAACCACTGCTTCCCTTTCATGTCCCTCGACTCTTATAACTGCTACCTGGTTTCTGTACAAATTGTAAATATGTAAGTAGGCTGTTTAGGTTTTTTTTATTGGTAACGCCACCTCTGTATGAAAATCACTGGCTGTGCTGTGTGCAGTCTGTGGCTGCTTTGCATTGTTGTAATACTCGCCATTGTAGAGGGGCAGCTGGATGTGAACAGCGCGTAGCGTTGCGCAGTTGGAGGTGAGCCGCCAGCAGTGGTGGATGTGGGGAGAGAGATGGCGGAGGTTTGTAATTTGTCATGAACTGCTATATTTATATATGATGATATCAAGGTAAATACATTGTTCGTTCTCTATTAATATCTTTCATTTGCTAACTATCCCTATCAGTAGTTAGTGCCTTCCATAGTTTGAATCTTTTATTTAGCTGGCAGTAGTGGCGCTCGCTGTATTGCAGTAGCTTGAGCAGCGAAGATTTTTGTGAGGTAAGTGATTTGTGAAAGGTATAGTTTAATGTTAGTCAGGGCCATTCTTTTGTAGGGAATTTTGAAAGTCAGATTGCGTTGCGCTAAAAAAAAAATATTGTGTGTCAGGTTAAGCACAGTCATGTATAATTGTTCAAAAAAGGGGACGTTTCAAATAGCCTTTCGCTCCCTGTGTTTTACCCCTACCACCTTCAGAATTTGGAAGAGAGTTTTCCAGTCAACATTGTCAAAAGCTTTCTCTAAGTCTACAAATGCTAGAAACGTAGGTTTGT
This sequence comes from Schistocerca serialis cubense, assembly GCF_023864345.2. Lineage (NCBI taxonomy): Eukaryota > Metazoa > Arthropoda > Insecta > Orthoptera > Acrididae > Schistocerca > Schistocerca serialis. The sequence goes on along the minus strand of NC_064646.1, from coordinate 46,922,090 downwards.
CTTTTCTTAATGTATTTTCTAAGATACGTCGTAGGGTCAGTATTGCCACACGTGTTCCAGTATTTCTACGGAATCCAAACTGATCTTTCCCGAGGTCGGCTTCTACCAGTTTTTCCATTCGTCTGTAAAGGATTCGCGTTAGTATTTTGCAGCTGTGACTTATTAAACTGATAGTTCGGTAATTTTCATATCTGTCAACACCCGCTTTCTTTGGGATTGGAATTATTATATTCTTCTTCAAGTCTGAGGGTATTTCACCTGTCTCCTACATCTTGCTCACCAGATAGTACAGTTTTGTCAGGACTGACTCTCCCAAGGCTGTCAGTAGTTCTAATGGAATGTTGTGTACTCCCGGGGCCTTGTTTCTACTTAGGTCTTTCAGTGCTCTGTGAAACTCTTCACGCAGTATCCTATCTCCCATTTCATCTTCATCTACATCCTGTTCCATTTCGATAATATTATCCTCACGTACATCACCCTTGTGTAGACCCTCTATATACTCCTTCCACCTTTATGCTTTCCTTTCTTTGTTTAGAACTGAGTTTCCATCTGAGCTCTTGATATTCATGCAAGTGGTTCTCTCCTCTCTAAATGTGTCTTTAATTTTCCTGTAGGCAGCATCTATCTTACCCCTAGTGAGTTAAGCCTCTACATCCTTACATTTGTCCTCTAGCCATCCCTGCTTACCCATTTTGCACTTCCTGTCGATCTCATTTCTGAGACGTTTGCATTCCTTTTTGCTGATTCGTAGAGGCATATTTACACATATTAGAGCGATGTCTGATGGGGGAGAGGGAGGGGGGGGGAACGGGGTGACTATTTTTTGTGTTCTGTGCAATATGTATAGGATTATTCATAAATATCTCTAGAGTGTCAGAAGATGGCTGTGCGAAAACTACGAGACATACAGAAAAATGGTATCTAAGTCGACAGAGCGTCTCTCCAACTTCCGATGCAGAATATGCATCGTGCCGTAGTCGCAGAGCGCACAACTAGCAGCCAGGCGTGCCAGAACATGGAGACAAATCATCCGCGCCATAATGTCTCATCGAATCAGTTCGGCCCTGCTGACAGATAACACAATGAACAGATTTCCATAGTAGGCTGTCGTTGTCGCGCCTTCTCAGACAGCACTACAGCTGGCACTTGTGTCGACGTTTGCCGCGTCACGACAGTGTCCATTCTGAGCAGCAGTATTGGAGAGTTGCTCTATCCACTGATGGGTGTCTGTAATTTTCATGCAGTTGCCTTATGAAACCCCGGAGACTGTTACATATACAACACATTTCTAGAGGTTGTACAGCGGACTTAGCACATCAAATTTTACACGTGAACTCATGTCGGGTAACGACATGCAACGACTCTACAGAGCGTCGAAGTTACACGCGCCAGCGCCTGCCGATAGGCCAACCCATTAGCAGCAAACGTGACTTGTATGCCGACGGATCGTAGGTGGTACGTTTCGCAACGCTGTTTGTTACTCAATGGTCGCGACTGACTGCCACGACCACAAGTGGAGAAGATGGAGCTAGCTGCTGCGTAGAAAGGCCTTGTCTCCTATAAATGTAATGTAATGTTGCCATTTTAGATTACGGTTTCGGACACGGGTTTCCGTCTGCAGATCATTTTTCTCTTGTGTACTGAAAAACAATGGTCATCCACCGAAACAACAGGGCATCGCATTCATAGCAGACAAGGCCATCTTCTCCACTGGCGATCGTGGAAGTCAGTCGCGATCACTGCAGTACAAACGACATTGCGACACGTTCAGCCTACTGTCCGACAGCGTACGAAATCGCGTTTGCTGCCAAGCGGGTGGCCTACTGACAGGCGCCGGCGCCTACAGCTTCCACACACTGTAGTGTCGTTGGATGACATCTCTGGACACGGATTCCTGTCTTGCTTTGTTCCTCAAGACACTTTCTACTACCCCTCGAAGTTTGTCGCAACATTTGTGGGACGCATGTATTTGTGTGTACACTGAACAGCTGAAGAAACATGTACACCTGCCTAATATCGTGTAGGGACCCCGCGAGCACATAGAAGTGCCACAACACCACTTGGCATGGACGCGACTAATGTCTGAAGTAGTTCTGCAGGGAACTCACACCATGAATCCTGCAAGGCAGTCCATAAATCCTGAGCAGTCCGAGGGGGTGGACGTCACTTCTGAACAGCACGTTGCAAGGCATCCCAGATATGCTCAATAATGTTTGTGCCTGGGGAGTTTGGTGGCCTGTGGAAGTGTTTAAACTCAGAACAACGTTCCTGGAGCCACTCTGTAGCACTTCTGGACGTGTGAGGTATCGCATTGTCCTGCTGGAATTGCCCAAGTCCATCGGAATCCACAATGGACATGGATGGATAAAGGTGATCAGACAGGATGCATAGGTATGTGTCACCTGTCAGAGCTGTACCTAGACGTATCAGGGGTTCCATATCACTCAAACTACACAATTCCTATTTCATTACAGAGCCTCCAACACCATGAACTGTCCCCTGCTGACATGTTTTGATAAGGTTGTCTCCATACCCGTACACGTCCATCCGTTCGATACAATTTGAAACGACACTCGTCCGACCAGACAAGTTTCCAGCCATCAACAGTCCAGTGTCACTACTGACGGGCCCAGGCAAGGGGTAAAGCTTTGTGTCGTGCAGTCATCAAGGGTATACGAGTGAGCCTTCGGCTCCGAAAGCCCAGATTGATTATGTTTCGCTGAATGGTTCGCACGCTGTTACTTGTTGAGGGCCCAACATTGAAATCTGCAGCAATTTGGGGAAGGGTTGCACTTCTGTCTCGTTGAAGGATTCTCTTGAGTCATCGTTGGTCCCATCCTTGCAGGATATTTTTCCGGCCGCAGCGATGTTGCGTATTCGATATTTTACCGGATTCCTGTTATTGACGATAGATTCGTGAAACGATCGTACGGGAAAAATCACCACTTCACCGCTACCTTGGGGCTGCTGTGTTCCATCGCTCGTGCGGCGACTAAAGCACCACGTTCAGACTCACTTAAGTCTTGATAACCTGCCATTTTAGCAGCAGTAACCGATCTAACAACTGCGCCAGTCACATGTTGTCTTATATAGGCGTTGCCGACCCCAGCTCCGTATTCTGCCTGCTTACATAGCTCTGTATTTGAATTATTTATGCCTATACCAGTTTCTTTGGCGCTTGAGTGTATATACACATTGCATACAGGGTGTATCTAAAATGAATGTAGAAAATGAGAGGCTGGTAGAATGCGCCATATCGAGAATATTTGACGCAGCAACGTGTGCCGGTGTCCGCATCCCATAGCGTACGGCGCTAGGCATCGTTGGACAGCTTCGCCCTCTGCCAATAAGTAGGCACACAACATTCATTGGAGCCCTCACGGGAGCAGATCTGCAGAGCAACGACTTCATCGTCTTTGTGATATCAAAGTAAAAAATAAGTCGATTTGAAACTTTACGACCTTTATTTGCAAACACTGTAATCGACATAGCCGCGGATATTTCAGGCGGGACAATACTACAGATTTTGCTCCTCTTACTGGGACATCAACGCGCTATTTTTGGCTGTGCAAATGCCTGCTTGATAGGTGTTGTATAGAGGGGGCAGCACCTCTGCACATTGCGAAGTCTGGTTCGCCCTGCGACAGTTTGTCATCGAATGGGGACACTCTTGTGTTTGTTACTGTGTCGAGTGGATAGGAAATGGAGCGCTATTCTTTGCAGTAAAGGGCAGAGGTGTACTGTGCTTACGGGGTGGCGGATGGAAATGTTCACGCTGCCCAGTCTTTGTAAGTTCGGCGGCTTTCGAATAGTCGAGTGCCGTATCCACGCACATTTACAGACATCCACAGGTCCCTACGAGGGACAGGTTCACTCGAGGTACGTTTTCCAGAGGCGCGTTCTCGTAATGGCACCTGTGCATTTAAGGCCTAGTTTTAAACCCTGTGTATTCATATTGTGTTACAGGTGCGAAGGGCTGACGGATGCGGTCGTCAACCGACAGTGCGTACACCAGGGCTTGCAGAGGACGCGTTAGCACCGAGGCGTAGCGCCGTATAACGATCCTGCCTTGGAGGCGGGTAAGTGGGAGACGTGTCTCAGAGCTGGATAGTGACAGATGGTGACGCGAGACTGGACGCGCACGTAGTTTATGTATCAGCCGATAGAGGACAGTATTGGATAGGGGGACTGTGATTTTAGTTTAGATTGTGCCCACTAGAGTGCACTAAAGTAATAGAATGTTTTTCATAAACTGTTCTAGTATTTCCATAAAGTGCTATTATGTCTTTTTGTGTATGTAAAATGTTATAAATGTGTTTTAGCAGTATGAATGATGCGTTAGTGTGGTTTAAGGTTAATATGAAGATAATTGTTTAACGAGTTATGTAGTAGGATTTAGTGTGACAATATTTCGAAGAAGTATGGATATGGACAAAGGGGATTTTTGTAGAATAGATTTGTAAAGTAAGTTTATGGTAAAGGGAAAGTTAATTTAGGGATAAATAACAACAGTAAATAACTTTATGCATAAACAAAACTTCAGCATATTAGATAATTACGTCGGTAAAAAGTGCAGCATTGTGCGATTGCTTATTGATGAAAAGCGCGGATTGGCGCGGGAGAATGTTGTTTTCCTATTGGCTGTTGAGTAAACTGACCAGTGGTAAAGCAATATTCTTCGCGCGCCTTGCTCTGCAGGTAGAGAAGACTGAGAGTATTCTAGAGAGGAGGCGAAGCCTAGCCATGAAAGAGATCGGACGTGTGCAGTAGTAGTTCCGATGGAAACGATAAGTTGCCCGATCTAGCAGTGTTTCATACATCAAAAGTGTTGGAAAGTGACGGCATAATTATTCCGACGTGTGTGTAGAAATTTCGGAATTTTTAAGTGAATTTTGTGACGAGAAAAGACATATATTCCGCGTGACGTATTGAGCAGGGCGGTGGCTAAAAACTGTGACTGCATTTGGTACCGACAGACTTAATATTTGGCGAGCATTATCGATCTAAAACCATCAGTATTTTTGTAGCTATTACGTTTTCGGGAAATGCAACACCATAAACTTGCTAACGTGAGTGAAAGGGATTGTGAGTGACTTTGTTAAGACTAGCAGGGGCATGGCAGTAATACTTGTTCACCTAAGTTTCAGAATATATTAATTGAGGACAAAATTTCCAACCTTTCATTCGTGTGAAAACTTCCTCCCGAAACGTAGATTAGTGACTTAAATTGCAGCCTGGTTCACGTCGAAGTACTGTAGGTTTCACTCGGCTTCCCTACTGATGATCTGCTGAGACAATGTTAACAGGTAGGTGCAGGTCCGTCGTAAAAGGGACGAAGGGACGGAAGGAACCGCGCCGCCGCAGCACGCCTGGAAAACGCACCCTCAAGTTTGCGTCGTCTTGCACTGGAAATGGGGGTAAAGCATTCCAGTATTTGGCGTGTGCGGCGTGAAGATGATCTGTACCCCTACTGCCTTCAGAGGCTTCACGCCCTTAACCCAGACGATTTTCGACATCGAATTGAATTCTACCAGTCGTATTTGCAAAGGTGTGCCGCTCAACCGGACTTTCCCATCCATGTGCCTTTTACGGATGAGGCGTCCTCTACACGAGAGGGTATTTTCAACAGCCACAATAAAATCCGCACTCCGCCCCTTTTCGCGTTCACCAAGCTCGCTCCGCAGTCAACACTGGGCCGCCTTCGTAGGCGATATTCTGATTTCTCAATACATGTTCTCCCGGCGTGTGAGCGCAAGCAGATACGTAATCGTTTAACGAGAAACTCTGCCAGAATTCTTGGAGCATGTTGCACTCAACGTGCGACATCTAATGTGGTGCCAACATGATGGCGCACCCGCGCACTCCGCACATGCAGCGCGAATCCATTTGGATGAAATCTTTGCTGAGAACTGGGTAGGGCGCGGTGGACTGCATGTTCCCCCGATTTGGCGCTTACTGAGTTTTTGTTCTGGGGCCACCTGAAATCTGTTGACTATGAAGTACCCATTGAGACTGATGAAGAGTTGACAGCGGGCATTATGGCAGTCTCCAGTATAGTTTTCGCTCTGCCAGCAGTGTCTGAAAGCGTGCGACGGTCACCCCAGCGTCGTTACACGGCGTGCTTTCAAGCAGGAGGGCGTAATTTCGAGCACTTTTTGTAAGTGTTTCCAAATAAAGTTTATAAAACCTCACCCCAACTTCTCATTTACCTTGATGCCACAAAAACATTGAAATCGTTCCCCTACAAACATGCTCCCATGACGGCTAGGATGAATGTTGCGTGCCTACGTCTTGGCGGCCCGCGACGCTGTTCAACGACGTCTAGCACGGTACGATAAGGGATGCGAATATGGAATGCTACGTGAAGTATAACTGTTATGACTCACTCTGCCAGCCACCTAATTTTCTACGCACTCATTTCAGATATGTCACTCCGTCCGAACAGGCCTCGCAAGGCCGAAAGAACCGACCGCCATCAGTGTCATCCTATATCTACATCTACATTTATACTCCGCAAGCCACACAACGGTGTGTGGCGGAGGGCACTTTACGTGCCACTGTCCTCAGCCTTTAAGAGTCACTGGATGTGGATATTGAGTGACACAAGGGCTGAGCTGAGTGCACCCCAGTTGCAAACTGCTCTCGGCAGACCGACACGGCTACACAACCAAGTACTGGCCAAGCCCTGCAGCACGTAACTCTGGTGGTCTGACGGGAACCGGTGTTACCGCTGCGGCAAAGCTATTACACACACTACGTGGTAAAAAGTATCTAGACACCCCCAAAAACATATACTTCTCATGTGAGGTGCATTGTGCTGCCACCTACTGCCAGGTACTCCATATCAGCGACCTTAGTAGTCATTAGACATCGTGAGAGAGCAGCATGGGGAGCTCCGCGGAACTCACGGACTTCGAACGTGGTCAGGTGATTGGGTGTCACTTGTGTCATACGCCTGTACGCGAGGTTTCCACACTACTAAACGTCCCTTGGTCCACTCTTTCCCATGTGATATTGAAATGGAAACGTGAAGGGACACATTCCGCGTGAAAAGCGTACAGGGCGACCTCGTCTGTTGACTGACAGAGACCGTCGACAGTTGAAGAGGGTCGTAATGTGTAATAGGCAGACATCTATCCAGACCATCACACAGGAACTCCAAACTGCAAGTTCTGCAAGTACTACGACAGTTAGGTGGAAGGTGAGAATACTTGGATTTCGTGGTCGAGCGGCTGCTCATAAGCAACACATCTCGCCGGTAAATGCCAAACGACGTCTCGCTTGATGTATGGATCATCAACATTAGCCGACTGCGCAGTGGAAAAACGTTGTGTTGAGTGGCGAATCACGGTACACAATGTGGCGATCCGATGGCAGGGAGTAGGTATGGTGGATGCCCGGTGAACGCCATCTGCCAGCGTGTGTAGATCGAACAGTAAAATTCGGAGACGGTAGTGTTATGGTGTGGTCGTGTTTTTCATAGAGGGGGCTTGCACCCCTTGTTGTTTTGCGTGGCACTATCACAGCACAGGCCTACATTGATGTATTAAGCACCTACTTGCTTCCCACTGTTGAAGAGCAACTCGGGGATGGCGATTGCCATCTTTCAACACGGTCGAGCAGCTGTTCATAATGCACGGCCTGTGGCGGAGTGGTTACACGACAATAACATCCCTGTAATGGACTGGCCTGCACAGAGTCCTGACCTGAAACCTATAGAACCCCTTCGGGTTGTTTTGGAACGCCGACTTCGTGGCAGGCCTCACCGATCATACCTCTCCTCAGTGCAGCACTCCGTGAAGAATGGGCTGCTATTCCCCAAGAAAGCTGACTGAACGTATGCCTGCGAGAGTGGAAGGTGTCATCAAGGCTAAGGGTGGGCCAATACCATATTGAATTCCAGCATTACAGATGGAGGGCGCCACGAACAGCAGATGTCTGGAGATATATATATATATATATATATGTGTGTGTGTGTGTGTGTGTGTGTGTGTGTGTGTGTGTGTGTGTGTGTGTGTGTGATTTCCGTTTTGTTGTTTAGGGTAACAGCAGAAATTGTAACTGATGATGATCATGATGAGAAGGGAATCGGAGGCCTGATCTTCTCTTCCCAAGCCCGAATATGATGTATTTCGCTGACTGCTGCATCACCCCTGCCAGTCAATTCCCGTGTCTCTTCTCTGTCATCTGTGTATGTGATATGAGCTTTTGATAAACTCAGTCAGCGTGTCTTAATCTCCCACGGACTTTACTGTAACGCACACATCTCTCGGTATACAATGCTGTTGTATTTCCTGAATGCACAGAAACGCTGCGTTGCTGACATGTCAAGCAACTGGATCGCTTCCATTTGAAGTGTCAAAGTTACACCAGGAAGTCATTGTGACTGGTTGATTGATTGATTACGGAACAGCTATATTTTATGCACATTGACATCATGGGGTTATCATCCTATTTTCAGAACAAGTTGAATACATTTCTCACTTTTTCCCGCAAGTGTGCTTAATGTGACTAGATCAGCTTTCAGGTCAGCATCCTGAACCAGAACCTCGTTTCCAATAGGTGAAATGAAGTTATCAATGGAAGGAACAAATTTTATATGTAGAATACTGCACACATTTTGCCAGCAACCATTAAAAACTTGGTTTCAGATAAAGCACGGTTTAAACAGAGTCCGAAAGATTTTTTGATAGGCAACTCCTTCTATCTATAGATCAATATGTTAACAGAGACTGTTAGGCCAAGTTAAGTAAAAATGTCTGTTATATTTCAGTTCTGACAGCGCTTGGTCACAACAGTCAAGATTACGTATTTTGTGTTGATATTTTTATTAATAGTGCATAACAATGTTTCATTGTGACAGCGTATTAATTCTGTAAATATTAGCTGTTCCAGTGTACTGTATTGTATTAGTCTATTTTGACTATCTCCTGACAAATGATCAGGATAGTAAGTATTATATTGAAATATTTTATGGTTTTTAAGACATACTTTCTGACATGTTCCACACCCACGAGAATCTTATTTTTTGGGTCTATGGAACAAAAACTGAACCTAATCTACTCTATAGGAAGTTGCAGAGATTGGATAACAGGGTGTGGTGGAAGATGAACAGGTGTGGCAGGCGCACACCAAATGGGGAGAAAGTAACAATGTGCTGTACTTACGTGGTCAGCAGGCAACGCACAATTACTGTTCCAAACAGACAAAGCAAATGACTTATATACATTTATTTCCTTATAAATAACAACTATTTGCACATATTAATTGACAATAATAGTTCTTATATTCACACGACACTGACTGATACGCCAGCATAAGGCACTTCAAAAGGTTCCACAACCCAAGTTGACGCACATGCTCTGAACACCCGAGCTCACATGCATTGCACCATTAATATCTTCCTTCCGAATGCTGTCTGCATTTTATAACCACCAAGGTCACCTGTTAACGCGCTGGTACTAGCACCGTTGTTTCCACGCTTTCCTCGAAGTATTTTCTTATCGACAAAAAGGTGTTTGTGGAGTGGAACTGGAGTTTTGAAAAAATGAGCAACAAGTGAAATGAAATTTATTACCTAATAATTGCGACCAGTTTAAGTTTGTACGATTTTATGGTAGCTATAGCAGAAAGATAATAAAAGTCAACCACACAGTACTATGTTTAACTTTCCTCATTTCCGAGAATGGGTACTCATGGCTGAATGTGACTAACCTCACTTTCCCCTCACTCTTAGCCAGCTGTTGCCACGTAATCCCGACGCCGGCTTTGTCTCCTGCGAAGGTAACAGCAGTCACAAGTATGCGCCAATAGCCGGCTGCCCTGGTCCCAAGTCTTAGGGGGAGCAACCCCATGTCATCACGATATCATTCTCATATCAGACGTATTTGAAGCTAACGAAACTGTCACCTACATGATACCTATCACATAGGTCATCTACCTTTGAAAATGAAGTGTTGAGAAAATTCCCTCTTGTATAAACATTCATGAGAAATTTTACAATGGTCAAATTAAAGACAAGGAAGTAATGTATTCTGCAGCAGCAAAATGCGCCAGAGAATATTTTACGGTGGAACTGAAATTGAAGCAAACATCCGTCTTCGAATACCCAATATGGGCAAAACATGTTTGCGGGGTAACTAAACATTCAAAATGTGGGCAAGGTCCGAAAGACAGTCAGACCTGTAGAGCTCATAAACGAGAAAACTACCCGCAATATTACTTCACACTTATTCACAATTACTAGCCGAATCCAATGAAGAACTTCAGTTCAAAATTTCGTTCAGATCAACACTACTTCCAAGAGATAATATTCACTGTTGGTGCATTGTTGATCTGAACATTCGGGTACCTCCTACAGGTCTTCGCATCAACCGAGTCAAGTATGCGCCTGCAAGAAAGAAGTAGTATTTTCATACTGCCTGAAGTACCCAACATGTGGTGTGTGTCTTTCTAAGGTATATTTCTGAATTCCTTATGCGCACTCTAGGAAACCTCCATATTTGGTGACACATTTCTCATTTGGCCTGAATACAAAATAATCGCATATGTTTGAAGTGTGGTAGTATTAATTCAGGCGATATGTTAGTAATTAGATTAGGAAATGAGACACTAAAAGTAGTGGAGGCGTTTTGCTATTTTGACACTGAAATAACAGACGACGGTCGAATTATAGAATGTATAAAATGCAAATTTGTAGTAGCAACAAAAGCGTTTTTGTCAATGAGAAGTATCTTAGCATGTAATATAAATTTAATGTATGTGTAATCTAACATAAAGGAGCACCAACATGCCACCTAAGTTGACCTAGTGTATGGCAGGCAGTTGTGTCAAGCACAGATAGTTCAAACGTCTGTTGCAGGAATAGAACAAAATTTTTGTATATTATGCCAAATTATTTTACAATCACGTAACGAAGACGGATGTAATGGTTCGAAAATGAATGAACTCATTCTAAACTAGTCACCATTAAGCAACATGCACGTAACTGTGACAGGAAACTAAATAAATAGTACATTCAACTGTCAGGGAGACCATTATGAAAGTATTTGTGTGGAGCGTAAATGAAACGAGGACGATAAGCAGCACAGACTGCAAGAGATCAGAAACTTTTGAAATGTTGTTCTGCGTAGGAACATTGAAGATCAGGTGAGTAGACCACGTAATTAATGAGGGGGTGCTGAATATAATCGGCGATAAATGAAATTTGTGGTATGACAGACTGACTGACTCTGTCCGAACAGGCCTCGGAAGGCTCAACTGCACCGACCGACCGCCGTGTCATCGTCAGGCAATAGGCGTCACTGGATGTGGATACGGACGGGCATGTGGTCAGCACACAGCTCTCCCGGCCGTTGTCAGTTTTCGTGACCGGAGCCGCTGCTTCTCAGTCAAGTAGCTCCTCAATTGTCCTCACAACGGCTGAGTGCTCCCCCCTTGCCAACAGCTCCTGGGAGACCCGGACGGTCACCCATCCAAGTGCTAGCCAAGCCCGACGGTACTTAACTTCGGTGATCTGACGGGATCCGGTGTAACGACTGCAGCAAGGCCGTAGGCTAAATTTATGGTATAACTTAATTAAAAACTAAGAGAAGACGCACGTTAATAGGACGTATCGCGAAATATGAAGGGATAATAAATTCAGTAACGTAGGTAAGTTTGGAGGAGGGTGGGCGGCGGTGGTATATAGGGAGAATATGGCTTGCTGTAACAAGCAGGTTCAAGTGGATTTAAGTTACAATAGTTACTCAGAGGAGAAGTCTGCTCAGGATAGGTTAGCGTGGAAAGCTGCATAAAATCAGTCTTGGGTTTGAAAACCACAACACAAATGACGATAAAATGCCTGTCTCTAAAATCTATAAGATCTGCACTTTTTCCATAGCATATAATAAGTTGTGTGGTACTAGTCTAATGCCTTATCACTTGGTACATATTTCTCTTGTCCCAGCTTAACAAGTAACAGAAAAAGTAATAACGGTCTTAATATCAAGACTGGAGAAGACAAAGAGACACAATGAATGAATTGGGGTACCTATTTACAAAGGAGAGGCAATTCATATGCTAGGAAAGAAAACGTGAAAAAGGTAGTAAGCAACAAAAAAACTGTGACGATGGATTCCGACGGAAGTAATTTCGAATCAGTCACAAAATCATTAGATATTTTCGCATAAACGAAAAATAGAATTTACGCATAAAAAACGACCAGATCAGCTGATAATAAATAACGGGATGTGGAAGACTGACCGAGGCTCCTGAAAAAGAGAATTAAGAAGAAATTTCCAGAGTAATAAGGAAAAGAAAACGCCCAGAAAAAGTGGAAGAAAGAAGAAATATGAGGAGAGCATGGATCTAAGAAAGGAACAATATAACGTTAAAGGAAAGATTTGAAAAAGTTACCATGGATGCAGTATAATGCGTGGCGGACGAATTCAGCAGGATACAGGAAGCACACTTGTACAAGCAAACAAAGAGTCCGTCGCTAAAATAATTCTGCTGGTATCAAACAGTGATCTTAACCTAAGAAGGAAGCGTAAGCCTGGAGTCCAGCATTGTATAGAAGGGAATCGTGGACTGTGAGAAAACTGGCAAAGAAGAGCATTTGACACGTCTTGCTGCGGAAGAGCGCCGAAAATTATGTAGACCCAGAATCGTCGAGGGAAGGAACGTGAGGAAAACGGTGGCATATTAAAGAAGAGAAAGGATGAGAGAATTTGTGTTAAGACTTCAGGGACTAACTTCCATGATACTTGAGACAGCCGTAGACGGTAGAAGCTATAGGAGAAGACAGAGACTAGAATACATCCGACATATAATTGACCAAGTCTGGCGTAAGCGCTACTATGAGATGAAGAGGTTGACACAAAAGAGGAAATGAGGAAGTCGTGGCGGATCGCGTGAAACCAATCATAAGGCAGATCAACTCATCAATCCACCCCCAAAATGAAGAAACCTTTGAGCAAATTCATTAGAACGGGAATAATGGTGACCGATGAAAAGGTACGTACAAGAACTGCATAGGATTTTTTTGACAACTACCCAGTTTCGATGATACTCGGTGCCGCTTTAAGTATTAAGCACAAGCTACAGCTGACACACAAGTCACATCCCTATCACTGAGCGGAACACAGCAAGTAACAACGAAACTAAATAACAACAAAACAGGCGGCGAAAATCAGATTTTTGCTAAGCCGTTAAGAAATGGACGACCATATTTGGAGTCAGAACTATTGACTTCATTAGGAAGACTTTGGACGACAGAAATCTTTCCTACAGGTTGAGTAACAGTAATTATTTGCTAAATATTTACAAAAATAAATAAATTTTTAAGCAATGGCTGTAAAGGAATCGCATAGCTCGATGTTACTCACAAATTCAATCGATTTGCTTTTGAACAGTCTGATCACCTTAGGGGAATAGCCTGGGACTCCCAAAGTCGCTTCTGCAAAATCAGATCCACAGTGGATCATCAGTCCACCCTGAGACAAATAACGGAACTTAGAACAGACGTCTACATACTGCTGGTACTTTTCAAAAAGGAACGCTACTAAATGTCATGAGTAAATTCTAAATAATCTCAAAATTATTCATATTTGAAAGTGTGTAGAGAAATTTTCTGCTTAATGAAGACAGCAGCAGAAACAATTGAAAATTTAAGGTGTGCACTGGACAGAGGCGAAAGGATCCTTCTCAGATAAGTTATTTAATCTCATATTAGAGAAAATTGGTAAATTTACGAAAACTGACAACAAAACATGCAACTGCAAAGGGTAAAATATTAATGGACTCTCCTACGGGAACTGCGGTTCATTTACAAGCAATTACGGGACACATATAATCAAAACAACACAACACTGTCACAAAAATTCCGAGAAAACAGGACGACATGTTAGTGAGAAGAAGACAGAATATCCGCAAACAAGTAAGAAAACTATAATTTACATACTCTAGGCTGTAGAAGAAGTAACCTTCAGAAGAGCTGACAGCTTCAAATACTTAGGAAGTTTCTTCAGTAAGGACAGTAGAAACAAAGGCACACCTAGGAGATGCTGGCAGAGCACTATAAAATCTCAAGAAATAGAACGCGTAGCACGAACTTCAAAACTCACTTTCATCAATCTACTGTAGTGGCTCTTTTCGAAAAGAAGCTTTAACATTTGAGAAAAAAATGAGGAAACCTTATAGCTATTCCAAAGGAAAATTCTAGGAAAAATTTTAGGACGTCGGGGAGTAGTGTCAAGGGCTGTATAACATAAAGAAAAAGATAAAAGATACAAAGTAAATTCGTCAGTGACTACGTACAGTTACGTAGCTGTACAGTTACGTAGTCTGTCATACCACAAATTTCATTTATCGCCGATTATATTCAGCTGGATGTTGAACGAGTTGAATACATTTGCAACCAATGGCACTCAGTTTGTTGATCGACCAACAAGTGTTAGCGGGAATTGGAAAGCTCTGCGGAATCTCGCGTTACTATCCTGCTCTATTATCCTGCAGATGACATCGGCTTAAGACTACTGACGTCATATGAACTCTCAAGCACGCGGTTGTGACTGTCTCAGTTGCAAGACAGAGTAAATATTGAAAAATGCGACGCATCATTTACTGGAAGAAATACATAATCTCCTCATTCAACTGACGGCTTGAGAATGGACTAACTATTTTACATAAGATGTTTTTACCTACATTTTATATAAGATTTTCATGTACCTTAGAAGACTGGTGATAACGTACAGAGAGAGACAATGAATCTACAACATATACAACATCCAAGTGGGCAGTAATAAAAGTGAAAGCTCATGGGAGATAAATTCATATCAAGGAATGTGTGAGGCAGGGTCTTTAGATTGTCACCACTATTGTCCAACATGTACATCGAAGAAGCAATAAAGGAAGTGATAGGATATTTGGAATAGAAATGAAAGTGCCAACGGAAACAGGTGTAATAGCTAGGTTTCGCATGCAGTATGCGACGCGGTTAATGTCAAATGTCGGGTCAGTTGGTCTAGTGGTTCTTAGGCAACTTCGTTTGCGAATGACATACCAGCACGAACGCTGCAAAAATTAAACTCTCTGCACATGTTCGGATCTACCGACGGACGCATTCGTGTATTTCCGTCATTACTACTAGCGTCTCTGTATCTGTAGGTGACAGTTCTCCGTTTCTGGTGGTCTTGTTGGCACTTCTGTAGTGATGATTACATCGCTGATGTCCATGATGGAAACAAGTGTGGAAAGTAGGAATTGGGTGGCTGAAAAGGTAGGAACATGTATTTATGTCTTGACGAAAAATACAAGTTAGTAAAGATGAACGTACCCACGATCTGAGATGCCGAGTGGGGAAGATGGCAAGTCACGTTAGTTTTGAGGTGGCTGATGAAATAATTGTGATAATTCACGAGAAAGCACATTGGGAACCCTAGCCACTGGTCGGTATCCATTACATTTCCTAATTTTCTTCAGAGTGAGACTGTTTCAGTGTTTCATACATCTGGTAAGTAATAGGTCTGAGAGTCCGGGCAGGAACAGCATATTTACAAGATAAGATGATGATCCATAGCTTCTTCTGTAAAGGCAAAGCTCTTCCAGCTTGTTCAGTTATTGCCTTTTTCATGGCCTATAGACGTCACATAATACCTCCGGAAACGGAGGTAAGAGTGGAAGGCTTTCTGACGAGTATCATACACTGTACATGCAGGCATTGGAAGCATTGGTATCAGTGGTGCAGAGTGCAGAAAACATTAGTCATTCTGTGAACTGTCAGCGTAAACACAACAGTTTCTAGCACAGTGCCAGGGTAGTACCAGAGTGGTCCTGTGCTTACGAGGGTTGTACGGTGTCCGGGCGTGGAAGCACTGCATCTGTAGGAGACCTAAGGCGTAGACAAAATTGCTCGAAAATTCAATCGTCTGTTGCGTACAAGTGAGTTTGACTTCACTAAGACAGATGCACTTGAAGATCACAGTCAGAAATTCCTCCGCGTGCTGGAGAGGCGTCCGAGGGCAGCCGAGCCGTCGGCTACCGAGGAGGCCCGAAGTCGTAGGCCGTCTGGCGGTGCGCGGCCGGCTGGTAGAACACCTGCGGCGGGTAGGGGGCGCCGGGGTACGAACCGGGAACCCCGGACACTCCGTGCACGTTCGGCACCCCCGAAGTCCTGCCCGCCCCCGCGCCGCCCCCCGAAGAGCGCGCCTTGGCGGCGGCGGCGGCGGCGGCGGCTGCGGCGGCGGCGGCGTGGTAGCCGAGGTGTGGGTGGTGGGCGTGGGCGTGGTGGTGGAAGGCGGTCTGCGCCGAGGCGGCGCCCGGGGGCGGCAGCTGCGCAGACCCGTAGCCCGCCCCCGCGCCGCACAGCTCCGCCGCGTACGCCTGCCCCAGCGGCGGCGCCAGCAGCTGCTGGTGGGCGTGGTGCAGGTGCGGGGGCGGCGGCCCGGCGCCGGACGCGGAGGCGGCGTCTCCGCCTCCCAGCACCGGCGGCGGTGATTCTTCGTCTGCGGAAAAAAAAAACATGGGGTTACAGTCCAAAATAGTTTGCGAGAAGTCGGATGCTGACTCGCGCAAGGAGAGAGCTACAATGGTCGTAGTCAAAATAAATATTGCATGTTGCCAAAACTTTAAAACTGAACGTTGTGATCCAGAAACACGTTACGATATCAAAACATTTGTCTCTTTGTAATGTAATTCTAGCGGAAAGAGTCCACGAGTCTACCGTGAGGGGCAGTATATCTAGTCCAAGGAAACCGTGTCTCCTGTAAACGCGTCATCTCATCACAATAGTTGTGTTCCTTCAGGATAGTTTGGACAACAATAAAGTACGATCAGAAGCTTCGTATAGTCAGTCCAATGGGGCAGCAAATGAGACAGGCGGACATTGCAGTGAATGTCGTTCTGAGTCAAAGTAATGTCTCTAGTTACTTGCGACAGGATAATTTCAGGATTGAGATAGTAGTGGCTGTGGAAGAGAAAAAGACATGTATACAAGACCGGTATCTGCGTGTAACAGCAAGTAGACCCCCCTTCAGTACAATGTGAGGTGACTATGGTGGCAGTTCCAAACAGCCACAGGAGTGCAGATGTCAACACAAATGATAAGTAACAGGCTCAATGAGCAGGGATAACTTGCCAGTAGACCGCTCTAAAGTCTTCCTCCAAATCAGTTCGTAGAGGGGCTCGCGCGGCGTGGGCACAAAATAACTCTTCGTGGGTCAGACAGCAGTGGGGCACAATGCTCTTTTCTTGTGAGACGCGTATCAGCCTCCCTCCGGCTTATCTGGATAGTTTAGTAAGGAGTATGTCTAACTGTAGTGTTTGCAGTGGAACCTTTTGTAAGGATTTGTGTTTGCTTTTTTTGTGTTTATCAAATGGAACTGAGCTTATCTTCCTTATTTTCGTTTACTCGTGACTGTGTGCTACAGAACAAATCAGTTTCGTTTTCTACTATGTCCAGTGTTGACAATAAAGCAATATGCAAAATTTAATTTGACCACTATATGGGGATAGCGAACCACTGCTGTAGACAGGCACCAAGCACCTTTTAGGTTCCCGAGCATTGCAAACTGTTGTGGCCTACAACAATGGATTATCCTGGGTATTTTTTTTTTTAACCACTGAGCGGTAGCGAAATGGAAACGACAGTTTTGGCGGTTCCGACGGACATTTTCTGTTGATATCAACTTTCCAATACCTTCGTCATGCCAACGGCCTTGCCGTAGTGATAACAGCAGTTCCTGTCAGATCGCCGGAGTTAAGCGCTGTCGGCCTGGGCTAGCATTTGGATGGGTGACCATCCAGTCTGCCTAGCGCTGTTGGCAAGTGGGGTGCACTCAGCCAAACACTCAGGCAAACTGAGGAGCTACTTGATTGAGAAGTACCGGCTCCGGTTTGAGAAACTGACATACGGCCGGGAGAGCGGTGTGTTGACCACATGCCCCTCCATATCCGCATTCGGTGACGCCTGTGGGCTGAGGATGACACGGCGGCCGGTCGGTGCCGTTGGGCCTTCATGGCCTGCTCGGGTGGAGTTTAGTTAGTGCTCTCATCATAGAGGATAGCCGCCTGTGGTTTCTCTACGTTGTTGTACGGCTCGCTGTCTGTGCCAAAACGCTGTCCTCATAACTAGTGGTTCATTAGAGCGAAGAGACAAATACCAAGAGGCTGTACGCTGGGTGGTCAAACACCTGCCATTGTAAACGTTGCAAAAGTGTCCTCGCTCCCCCTGCGGTATGCGGCCGAAAATTGTCGTGGAAAACCAAGAGCATGACAGCTGCGTTATGTGGGCTGCTTGAAATCAGGTGAAACACCATTTGGCGGGAGACACTAAGAGGGCATGCTGAAAAGTAATGTTTACGAATTTTGTGTGTGAAAACTCATAAAGCCTTTATAAGTAAAAGAAACCATATTATCTTTGTACATCTTTATTCTTTATGTCTACATATAGTCACACAGGCGACCAACACATTTCTACCAACGAGAGACCAGTTTGTTCTTAGTGTGAGTCCGTAATGTTTGACGATGTTGGCAGAGCCACGACGCCACTTCTGCTCGCACCGCTTCATCACTATCAAAGTGAAGTCCTCGATGGTGTTCTTTATGTTTCGGAAACAGATGAAAATCGGATGGGAGTCAAGTCAGGACTTGATGGGGAATGATCGATAACAGTAAATCCAAAGTGTTGGATTGTTGTAGATGCCACAGCACTCGTGCGTGGTCTGGCATTGTCATGGTGTAGGACATGGTCATCCATTGTGGACGAACTCTTCGAATTCGAACCGCAATTACAGCATGCTGTTTCTCATGCACGGACATAGCTACATTGAAAGGGTACAGTACCGCCCGACATTGAAAATAGGTACAAAAAAAATGGCTCTGAGCACTATGGGACTCAACTGCTGAGGTCATTAGTCCCCTAGAACTTAGAACTAGTTAAACCTAACTAACCTAAGGACATCACAAACATCCATGCCCGAGGCAGGATTCGAACCTGCGACCGTAGCGTTCTTGCGGTTCCAGACTGCAGCGCCTTTAACCGCACGGCCACTTCGGCCGGCAAAATAGGTACAACATTCTTCGTTATTCTTGTCAGAGCAACATATTTTTTTGTAATAATAACTCAATTTCACTTAATGCACCGAAGCCGGATACCAGTGTAGGAAAGAAGGACAATTTATTAATTTAATTGATCACATGTGCACTCCCATAAAATAAATTCCTATATCCAATTTGGTGAGATCTGCGAAATGAATGAATGTATGGACGTCTGCTAACCGCAGATAGTGAATGGGCAATATATGATCATCTTGGAGACGGTCCTTTGGTAACCTTTGGTGGAGCCAAAGAGATGAAATTTACCTGAGCTTTGAGCGCCTGAAATGTGGTTGACCAATACGATAACATGGTGCGCCCCCACCTCGACGGAGGTGCGAGCTGACCTGAAGAACGGCCATGTTTCAGCACTCTGGCGCTGGATCTTGTGTTGGTAAGACCTGTCTTAGGTGTGCTCCGTAAAGACAAAAGAGTGGAGAGAATGGTATGCATGTGAAATACTTAAGAGTAGCTTGGAATAATAATTTCTCTGTTTCAGGAACTTTTGTGGGGAGAATTAAATGTCAGGCAGGTAATATTAAGGGGATCGTAGCAATCTTCGGAAGTGACCAACGGTCACAATGAAACCACGTGTAGCAATAAGTTGATATACTTCCGAGTGCTTAAGTTAAGCTGAATTACTGGCGTGTGTACTATAAGTTGGAAATATTTAAGAAATGGCGTGTGCAGGACTTGAAATTAGAGACGAGTACTTCCATGTGGTGAGTACTGCGTGAGTCTCAATCTATGTATGAGACAAAGGATAAAGAGAAGTACTCGTCCATGGTATCAATTGAGGACTCGCGTGTGTGACGAATATGTTCTTAATATTACTTTGCGTGTTATGTTTCCGTGTGATGCTGGGTTCAAACTCTAATACTCTGAGAGAGAAGTAAGGTGAGTCAGCCGTCTATCCAGCAACGCCACTTGGATTGCATTGCACAGGAAGACGTGCACATATCCTCCAGAGTTCGTAGTAGGAAAGAAAAGTTACGAAGTGGGGCAGTGTCGTGTGAAACTGGGATGAATACTAATTGAAGTGGGAAAGCTGAAAGTGAAGTGATTCTAACGCTGTGACTATTCTTTGTGATGTATGTTGTCAGTGTGATCTATTTCATGTAATTTGAGTTTGTGTGGTTTGCATGGGACAGTAGCAAGATAGGTTCAGAGGCAGTGGGTTATGCATGTTCCTTTTGTACCGCTCGGTCTGGAGGAAGTTTTCGTGATGATGGGTGTGAGAGTCGAAGTGTGAGATATATAGCAAAAGATCCACCATCCTATCCAGAAAGTACACTGTAGCGTTAAATAATTACGAGACCATAAGATAGAGAATCTCCAATGTAAAGCCATGCCCACTGGACGGAGTTTCTCATGTGTAATTGTTGTATAAAATGTAATGGTGTGTTTAATCTTTGAATCATAATATAATTTATCGGAATAAAAAGGGTAGTGAAAAGAATAAGATCGGTGGCGTTGTTCTTCGAGTAGTGTGTAGTCATGATACCCAGGATTTATAATGTGTGCGCCATTCATATTCAGTGCGATGGCCACGTGTTGGTCAAACCCGTTGGGTAAGAAAGAAAATGTGGTATTGCCAGAGCGTAGTGAACAATCAGAGTTGTGTAAATTACTAATAGTCAGATGTGCGTTATCCGTTTCCGTTGCGTAATATTCAAACATGAGAATAATTTGTAGCTTAATTGTGGGTACTAGAGCTCAGAATCAGTCATTGATGTTTTAGCGAGAAATAAGAATAAATCCATTCGCTTGGCAGACCACTCATCTTGCAGGCCTGACTGCTTGATGCCACAGTATGAGCAAGGCATGTGGGTGCCTCTCAACATTACACATCGACATGCTACTTGCTACAATGCAGAGCCCTCGAACAGCAGCGGACTGGAAATATGTAGTCATGAAGACTAAATATGTAGAGTGTTAATAAATTTATTTTGTTTAAAAATCGTTTAGAGTTGCCAATAAAAAATTTGGAGACATTACTTTTGAGCACGCTCTTATGTTTTCTAGCCTCCTTACGTGCTCACTGAGCGCTCAGAACTCCGATGTGACGCGGTAGGCGAGCATACTAGAGGCCTTTCGCAACACATCTCCAGAACGCTGCACCAGATTTTGACTGTGGTTTCAATTTCGGGACCAGTCGGAGGCAGAAAAAAAAGCCCTCGTAAACTGTATAGCCGCTGAGGTGGGGCCACGCTGCAGTATATGTACTCTAGAGGAGAGCAGTTACCGTCTTGCCGATCCGTGTCGAGTATCACTCACTGCTTCCCACTTGCTGCCTACCGTTGTTGGAGAAGACGCGCAGAACGCTTCAAAACTACTCCGCCTTGCAACCTCACAGGCAGTGTACACAGCTTTCGTTCAAGTATTAGCCACCGTGGTGTTGTGCGGCTGCGATCGAGTCCCAAGACTTTCTTCCGCGAGCTTTCTACATTTCTGTCCCGCTACCTTTCGATCAGTTTGGATTCCGTAGAAATATTGGAACACGTGAGGCAATACTGACCTTACGACTTATCTTAGAAGAAAGATTAAGGAAGGGCAAACCTACTTTTATAGCATTTGTAGACTCAGAGAAAGCTTCTGACAATGTTGACTGGAATACTCTCTTCCAAATTCTAAAGGTGGCAGGGGTAAAATACAGGGAGCGAAAGGCTATTTACAATTTGTACAGAAACCAGATAGCAGTTATAACAGTCGAGGGGCATGAAAGGGTAGCAGTGGTTGGGAAGGGAGTGAGACATGGTTGCAGCCTTTCCCCGATGTTATTCAATCTGTATATTGAGCAAGCAGTAAAGGAAACAAAAGAAGAATTCGGAGTAGGTATTAAAATCCATGGAGAAGAAATATAAACTTTCAGGTACGCCGATGACATTGTAATTCTATCAGAGACAGCAAAGGACTTGGAAGAGCAGTTGAACGGAATGGACAGTGTCTTGAAAGTAGGATATAAGATGAACATCAACAAAAGCAAAACGAGGATAATGGAATGTAGTCGAATTAAGTCGGGTGATGCTGAGGAAATTAGATTAGGAAATTAGACACTTAAAGTAATAAAGGAGTTTTGCTATTTGGGGAGCAAAATAACTGATGATGGTCGAAATAGAGAGGATATAAAAAGTAGACTGGCAATGGCAAGGAAAGCGTTTCTGAAGAAGAGAAATTTGTTAACATCGAGTATTGATTTAAGTGTGAGGATGTCGTTTCTGAAAGTATTTGTATGGAGTGTGGCCATGTATGGAAGTGAAACATGGACGATAAATAGTTTGGACAAGAAGAGAATAGAAGCTTTCGAGATGTGGTGCTACAGGAGAATGCTGAAGATTAGATGGGTAAATCACATAACTAAGGAGGAGGTATTGAATAGAATTGGGGAGAAGTTAGTGGCGCAACTTGACAAGAAGAAGGGATCGGTTGGTAGGACATGTTCTGAGGCATCAAGGGATCACCAGTTTAGTATTGGAGGGCTGCGTGGAGGGTAAAAATCGTAGAGGGAGACCAAGAGGTGACTACACTAAGCAGATTCAGAAGGATGTGGGTTGCAGTAGGTACTGGGAGATGAAGAAGCTTGCACCGTATAGAGTAGCATGGAGAGCTGCATCAAACCAGTCTCAGGACTGAAGACCACAACAACAACCTTTCGACTGTGGTGTTAGTGATGTTTCGCGTTGTACCACTACGACGGCTCCCGTTTTTACTTTTTGTGGCCAGGACATTATCAGACGAAATATGCTTTCTTTTTGTTGATCCAACCTTTCGTCACTTAATGGTAGAATCATTTCATATTTAAGGATGAAAGTGTACAAACATAAATCATTTTATACGTAGTATCTAAGGAACAGCAGCGATCGAGCATGAAAAGTGATCTTAAAACAGTTCAAAAAGAGATGTTTTTTCACGCGGCTGCTACGGTCGCAGGTCGGAATCCTGCCTCAGGCACGGATGTGTGTGATGTCCTTAGATTAGTTAGGTTTACGTAGTTCTAAGTTTAGGGGACTGATGACGTCAGATGTTAAGTACCATACTGCTTAGAGCCATTTGAACCGTTAGATGCTTTTGTACAAATAAATTGACTGGGTTGTTCTGGAAATCAGCCTTATGCAAACACAATTATTGTGTTTGCACAAGGGTAATTTCCAAAGCAACGCAGTTTTTAAATGGCATACACGGAGGAACGAAAAGAGGGGCTTCAAACCTTAGTAAAATGAGTAAATAAATATGACGTTTGGACTGTTTTACACTCATGTTCAGACAAAACAAAACACCCTGAACGACTAGAGATAGGACGTTCATATTGACAGGACAAGTACATTAGAATGTTCTGCAGAAATGATTAGCGTTTCTGTCTTCAGCAAGTTTCCTGTTGCCTAGTAGACACAGGGGCTCCGCCATGGGCCCTGACAACTTGTTCCACGCATCGACGCGTATAAGGGACGAATGGCGTCCTGTGATACAGCTATCCATGCTGCACCCACGTGGTTCCCAAGTTCATTGCGGCGGTTGGCATCGAACCACAGCGCTGCAACCGTCGCTTCCCACACACTTTCGACTAGCAACAAGTCTGGTGGTCTGGCGGGCCAGGGCAAAAGGCTGACACCCCGTGACACCAAGGAGACAGGTGTTCGTGCAGCAAAGTGTGGTCAGACATCGTCTTGCTGACAAATGCTATAAGGCCACGGCTACGGATCGCAGACTGTCACTCACGCAGGTCGCACTGCTCGCAGTGCCCTGGACACGTGCCAACTGTGATGTATGATTGTACCTAATGGCACCTCACACCATAAGGTGGCGCTGCATGTCTTGTGCGAATGCAGTCACTGTGATGCCACTCCCCCTGTCTGTGGCGACCCAAAATGCGGCCTTCATTTTCAAACAAACAGAACCTAAATTCGTTCTAAAACACTATATGATGCCATTGCTGCCCCCAGTGACGTTGTTCAATACGCCATTGCCATCTAACATGTTTCTGAACATTCGTCGAAAGCAGGCAGAGAAGTGGACAACGCGCACCTAACCTACGCCGAAAAAAACGACGACAGACTGCCGCCCCTGATAGTGTATGACGTGTTACACTGTTACAGTGTTGCACAAGAGCCGAGGAGGACCCAGATCTGTCCTGCAATGGCGTTCGCATGAGGTGTCGACCTCCTCGGGCGGTGATCTGGGTGCTGCGACCTGACTCGTCTTGTTGTGTGCTACGGCCTTCCGTGAACCGTTCTGCACACACACACACACACCCGCTGCACTGCCGAAACACTACGTCCCACACGAGCAGCAGTTTCTCGGATGGATACATCACATTCCCTCATGCCAATAGTGCGCTCTGTTTCAAACTCACTAAACTGACGGTACGGTTAGAGCATACATCTGCGAGACATCTCTTGCTTCTATTATTCAAGACACACTGATCCACTACCTTCGGTTTATGGCGACAATGAGAGCCATAGGCACATTTTACCGGTAGATAGTGTTGCTCCACCATATCGAAATCGACTTGGAACCTGCGGGCCGTCATCCTTGAAATACACTACTGGCCATTAAAATTGCTACGCCACGAAGATGACGTGCTACAGACGCGAAATTTAACCGACAGGAAGAAGATGCTGTGATATGCAAATGATTAGCTTTTCAGAGCATTCACACAAGGTTGCCGCCGGTGGCGACACCTACAACGTGCTGACATCAGGAAAGTTTCCAACCGATTTCTCACACACAAACAGCAGTTGACCGGCGTTGCCTGGTGAAACGTTGTTGTGATGCCTCGAGTAAGGAGCAGAAATGCGTACCATCACGTTTCCGACTATGATAAAGGTCGGATTGTAACCTATAGCTATTGCGGTTTATCGTATCGCGGCATTGCTCCTTGCGTTGGTCGAGATCCAATGACTGTTAGCAGAATATGGAATCGGTGGGTTCAGGAGGGTAATAAACGCCGTGCTGGATCCCAATGGCCTCGTATCACTAGCAGTTGAGATGACAGGCATCTTATCCGCATGGCTATCACGGATCGTGCGGCCACGTCTAGATCCCTGGGTCAACAGATGGGGACGTTTGCAAGACAACAACCGTCTGCACGAACAGTTCGACGACGTTTGCAGTAGCATGGACTATCAGCTAGGAGACCGTGGATGCGGTTGCCCTTTACGCTGCATCACAGACAGGAGCGCCTGCGATGGTGTACTCAACGACGAACCTGGGTACACGAATGGCAAAACGTCATTTTTTCGGATGAATCCCGGTTCTATTTACTGCATCACGATGGTCACATCCATGTTTGGCCACATCGCAGTGAGCGCACATTGGAAGCGTGTATCCGTCATCGCCATACTGGCATATCATCCGGCGTGATGGTATGGGGTGCCATTGGTTACACGTCTCGGTCACCTCTTGTTCGTATTGACGGCACTTTGAACAGTGGACGTTACATTTCAGATGTGTTACGAGCCGTGGCTCTACCCTTCATTCGATCCCTGCGAAACCCTACATTTCAGCAGGATAATGCACGACCGCGTGTTGCAGGTCCTGTACGGGCCTTTCTGGATACAGAAAATGTTCGACTGCTGCCCTGGCCAGCACATTCTCCAGATCTTTCACCAATTGAAAACGTCTGGTCAATGGTGGCCGAGCAACTGGCTCGTCACAATATGCCAGTCACTATTCTTGATGAACTGTGGTATCGTGTTGAAGGTACATGGGCAGCTGTACCTGTACACGCCATCCAAGCTCTGTTTGACTCAGTGCCCAGGTGTATCAAGGCCGTTATTACGGCCAGAGGTGGTTGTTCTGGGTACTGATTTCCCAGGATCTATGCACCAAAATTGCGTGAAAATGTAATCACATGTCAGTTCTAGTATAATATATTTGTCCAATGAATACCCGTTTACCATCTGCATTTCTTCTTGGTGTAGTAATTTTAATGGCCAGTAGTGTACTTGTCATTTCTGTAGAACATACTGATGTAAATGTCCTGTGAATATGAACGTCCTATCTGTAGTCGTTCAAGGTGTTCTGTTTTTTCTGAACATGGGTCTGTTTCTAAGGTCAGTTTTCATGACAAATCGCTCCTGTTCCTTAGACAATACGTCTAAAATTATTGATCTCACATCTGAACAGATATCAGGTACGCTCAAGAGATTTTTGTGTGTCGGAACTAAGATAACGACAAATTGTGACCACTACTATTTTTATCATCAGCCGTCGTAAATGTTGTTTTATTCCACTCCTATTTATCTATTACAGACTGTTTGTTGTGTTATTTCATATAGTTATCTAATAGTTGCTAGTGTGCGAAAAGAGCGCTTATTTCCAAGAAGCCAAGGTTACTACCACGTATATATAGCGTGTAACAAGAGTACCGGAAGGAAATGTTCACAAAATGTCTTTAGCAGAGTTACGTGTTACCGGTGTTATAGCTAACCTAATAAATATGTAGAAGAAATAAGGATATTAAGAAAAGGACATAAAATATCATCAACTGAGCTGAAAGTTTCTAGTGAATTGAAACTGCGTGCCTGACTGGGACTCAAACCCAGAACTGTGCCTTTTACTCGCCGTTTTAGTCTGTCAGAAAGTTTCAGAACAGCGGACCGTCGGCTGCAAAGCGAAAGATTCATTCCTAACAGCACGGGCTCTTGTTTCTATTACAGAGTACATATGGATCCAGTTTTCAAGACAAGTGATGCGATATATATTGCACAGACATAAAAGGTTCTTGTGGAGGAATAGTAGACATTTTACGAGGCGGTGCCACACACCAATTCGAATAAAACGTTCCACGTAACACGTGTCACATTGTTATTGGTTACGGAGGCACAGCTGCTTACAGAGATGTTTTCATTTCGGCTGTCGGTGCTCCAGCTACTGTGGGTCAGTATATCGAAGCCACATTAGCTCGCGACGTTATCAGTGACACTCCTAACTCACACTGGTGGTCCGATAAAAACCGTCAAGCCGTTGTGGAGACGAATTCCAAGAGCCCTTCCCTGTAGACCTGGGTGTGTTGTGATAGACAATTAGTTGATAGGACATGTTGTCTTACCGCATCGCTTGACAGAGGTTCCATGTAGGCGCTACGAGTGTTTTTCTGTTCCTGAGTGCGTTTCACTACATTCCACGGATACACTTTTACTAATGTTAGTGACCGAAAGTACGTATCGTTCTGAAAAGAAATATGTATTGATCTCTACATGAATGACGTTGCGATCAGTTTCTAGTTGCTCAAGGGTATCCCTAACTAGATTTGTCGACATGGCGTTAGTCGTTTTCCGTCCACATACACTGCTGAAAATCATTTATCATATGCCGTCAATTGTCCGCCCTGATTACATGATCATAATATACACTCCTGGAAATGGAAAAAAGAACACATTGACACCGGTATGTCAGACCCACCATACTTGCTCCGGACACTGCGAGAGGGCTGTACAAGCAATGATCACACGCACGGCACAGCGGACACACCAGGAACCGCGGTGTTGGCCGTCGAATGGCGCTAGCTGCGCAGCATTTGTGCACCGCCGCCGTCAGTGTCAGCCAGTTTGCCGTGGCATACGGAGCTCCATCGCAGTCTTTAACACTGGTAGCATGCCGCGACAGCGTGGACGTGAACCGTATGTGCAGTTGACGGACTTTGAGCGAGGGCGTATAGTGGGCATGCGGGAGGCCGGGTGGACGTACCGCCGAATTGCTCAACACGTGGGGCGTGAGGTCTCCACAGTACATCGATGTTGTCGCCAGTGGTCGGCGGAAGGTGCACGTGCCCGTCGACCTGGGACCGGACCGCAGCGACGCACGGATGCACGCCAAGACCGTAGGATCCTACGCAGTGCCGTAGGGGACCGCACCGCCACTTCCCAGCAAATTAGGGACACTGTTGCTCCTGGGGTATCGGCGAGGACCATTCGCAACCGTCTCCATGAAGCTGGGCTACGGTCCCGCACACCGTTAGGCCGTCTTCCGCTCACGCCCCAACATCGTGCAGCCCGCCTCCAGTGGTGTCGCGACAGGCGTGAATGGAGGGACGAATGGAGACGTGTCGTCTTCAGCGATGAGAATCGCTTCTGCCTTGGTGCCAATGATGGTCGTATGCGTGTTTGGCGCCGTGCAGGTGAGCGCCACAATCAGGACTGCATACGACCGAGGCACACAGGGCCAACACCGGGCATCATGGTGTGGGGAGCGATCTCCTACACTGGCCGTACACCACTGGTGATCGTCGAGGGGACACTGAATAGTGCACGGTACATCCAAACCGTCATCGAACCCATCGTTCTACCATTCCTAGACCGGCAAGGGAACTTGCTGTTCCAACAGGACAATGCACGTCCGCATGTATCCCGTGCCACCCAACGTGCTCTAGAAGGTGTACGTCAACTACCCTGGCCAGCAAGATCTCCGGATCTGTCCCCCATTGAGCATGTTTGGGACTGGATGAAGCGTCGTCTCACGCGGTCTGCACGTCCAGCACGAACGCTGGTCCAACTGAGGCGCCAGGTGGAAATGGCATGGCAAGCCGTTCCACAGGACTACGTCCAGCATCTCTACGATCGTCTCCATGGGAGAATAGCAGCCTGCATTGCTGCGAAAGGTGGATATACACTGTACTAGTGCCGACATTGTGCATGCTCTGTTGCCTGTGTCTATGTGCCTGTGGTTCTGTCAGTGTGATCATGTGATGTATCTGACCCCAGGAATGTGTCAATAAAGTTTCCCCTTCCTGGGACAATGAATTCACGGTGTTCTTATTTCAATTTCCAGGAGTGTATTTGCATCCTCTTTCTCAATGATGTTTCAGTGAACTCGAGATACTGATGAAGTTCGTCACTCTGCCTGATTCTGTATACGCTATTTTTCTACGCGGGTTCCAAAAATTATCTTGGAATGTTCCTATCGTTGAGCCTAGTTCCTGAGTTGTTCCTTTCTATGTATGGGTATTCTGATACGCACGATTACAATGCTGACAGTATCACTACGGTTTTGTAGTGTCGGGGGTTTGTATTGCGAAAAAGGGATTTATATACGTAAATGCTCTTACAGTACAATCTCTTGTTCACGGTCAGGTCATCATTGATTTTCGGGATTAACCAGTCCCGGAAGTATTTGAAGGAGTTCTCTGTGTTAATACCTTATGCAGTGGGTTATGGTCAGGTGCGTCGCCGCTATCTGTGATGAACCCTGCCTTGGTGATGACTGTCTTCAAATCAATCGTAGCTGCTGCATGATTGAGAGAGGAGCGTTGCTAAGTAGCTTCTTCTACACTGGATTCTAGAAGTTTGAGGTCGAGTGGGAGGACCGGACAGTTGACTACTAACTTGTGCGTTTTGTAACCCATTCTCAAATCATAGTCATCTTTGTCATTATCCTTTAGGGAATAACGTGATCCAGCAGACAGCTGAAGAGAAATAAGGATCTCTTTGTCTAACGCCAGTTCTGATCTCGAAATTTGTTGACAGTTTTCTCTGTATTTTACTTTGGACGTCGTACTGGTCAGCGTCGCTTTGGTAAAGTTGAAAGTCTTGGTGACTTGGCCCAGTCCAGTTACTGTGTGGAAGCAATGTCTGTCTCCCGAGCCGTAGGCAAGTTGGAAGGCCACGAATATTGAAACGCAAGGTGAGACTCTTAAGTTCTTCTACGTGAGGGTGAATGTGATGTTCAGAATGTGCTCTGTACTTGGTCCTGACTTCCTGAATCATACGCAGGAGTCTAGTAATGTCACAGAGAAACGAGGCAGATTCTTTTGCAGTTGTTAAGGTATGATCCGACTCCCTTCTTGTGTAGCCGTTGGATGATAGCAGATCTCGAGTCTTCTGGAAGTCCTTCTGACTTCTAATTCCTAAAACATAAATACTGTGGATTCACGTCTCATGTATCCATTTCCAAGGTACCGCTATGATCCCGTTTCCGGTGCTGCCCTGTAGTACTTGAGCTCGGAAACAATAAAAATCTGAATCTCCTCTTTAGTGATGGGTTGCTATCACGGTTAGACACAGGCATATGCGCAAACGGAAGTTTCTTTGGAGTTTCCTCTCAGTTGAGGAGTTCGTTGAAACATTGTGCTGTGTGATGGCGTGCAATTTCAATTTCCCACCTGATCTCTCAATTCAATGTTTGGGCTTAGTTCTGAGCTACATGAGGTTTGGTATCTCAGTATATGTCTTTGGTGTTGTTCCTCTGGAAGTCGCTCTACATTTTGTCAATGACGTCCTTGTTGTACGGCCCCATGGTGTTTCTCATGATTTTGACTGGAGATTTTCCTGGTTGTCAGGAATCTTACGTTTTCTTATTGTTATCACTGTTTGCTCTCTCTGGCCCCGGCGATAGGAGGGGTTGCCTACTGAAGTTGATGCCACTCTGTTTTCGTCCTTCTTGTTAGCGAGGGTCCTGACTAAATATCTCGCAGACGGGATGAACAGAATCTTGGAACCGATTTATTGCCGTTATTGTTTCCGTACTTTATGAGTGGAACGAAATTTGACTGAACGAGTAGCAGGTAGTGATCTGCTGTCCTCGGGACAGGCGGAACATCCAGGCGGCTGAGGCTAAGGGACAGCGCAGCACCTTACGCTGACGTTATCAAGTTGGACTAGTCGCTAAGGATACTGCTGTTAGGTTGGTGCATTAGTTCGTAGCGTTTTTGTTTGTAGGTTGGTATTCCGGTTGCTAGGGGGTTTCAAATGGTTCAGATGTCTCTGAGCACTATGGGACTTAACATCTTCACACTGGTTATTTCCTTGCCAATCTTCCTGCTCACAGTGACATGATCCAGTAGAAACACTCCAGACATCTGCATGCCTTAGATTTCTTGAGAATATGTTTGAAAGCCGTTGATTTAAGGACCCGATTGTAATGTATACACGGAGCGACCACTTGTCGTGTTGCTTCTCTTGTGAGCTCGGTACTCTACGACAATGTTCTCGAAGCTCCTGTCCTTCCCAGTCTGGACGTTTAAGTCCACCATTAAGTCGGGGTTACTCAGTCCTGCTCTAAACTGCTCGTCTTTACAGAGGCATCTAGAGTTGAAGTTAGAGAGGCTATTTAGATTCTCTTGCTAAATCTAGTGTGTTATCGTTGCAGGTGATTGACGATTCCAGTCCGATTTATCACAGCTAAATATCATGAACTCTATACTGTATAAATATTATTATATTAGTGTACGTGCTATATTATCAAAATGATCCACAATATGAGAGTAAAATTACGAGTCGGTCCTCTACCGTTTAAGTCAGATAGGCGTAGAGACTTAAAATAGAATGCATCTGCGGAGCAAGCCGTCAGTTTTATTTGTTGTGTGTGCAGCCAATAATGTGATCCATGTGCGTAGGATAACCCTGAACGGTTGCTTTGCAACTACATTCGTTATGAGGATGTTGAAAATCGGAACGAAACCGGTAATCACTATAAAGAATATCCGATAGTAAAAACGTTAGAATAATAATTCTGTTGTTGTTGTTGTAATATTTCAACTTTACATCGTGTGACTGTGCCGGATAATAAAACAATTGTAAGGATCTAAGTTGGATTGTAAAATTTATTGAAAAGAATAACTGTAGAAACGTAAACGAACAAACCAATAATCATGTATAGAAATTAAGTTGGAATGTAGGCTTAAAACGTAAGAATTGACGGTAAAAGAAAAAATTGAAAAAAAAAAGAGGTTTTGAACCTGTGCCACGCTGAATCGCTGCCTTGTTGCGTTCCCAAGGCGTAGTAACGCGCTTTTAAGTTATTGGTCGTGCACTGAGGTAACAAAAGTCATGGGATAACAATGTTCACTTATAGAGATGACATTAGTATTGCGTACACAAGGTATAAAATGGAAGTGCATTGGCGGAGCTGTCACTGGTCTTCAGGTGATTCATGTGAAAAGATTTCCAAAATAATTATGGCCACACGACGGGAATTAACAGATTCTGAACGCTGAATATTAGTTGGATCTAGATACATGAGACATTCCATTTCGGAAATTGTTACAGAATTGAGTATTCCGATACCCATAGTGTCTAGAGAGCGCAGAGAATACCACATTTCAGGCATTACCTCTCACCACGGACAACGCAGTGCCCGACGGCCTTCACTTAACGACCGAGAGCAGCGGCATCTGTGCAGAGTTGTCAGCGCTAAGAGCCATGTGACACTGCTTGAAATAACCGCAGAAATCAGTGTGTGATGTACGACGAACGTATCCACTAGGACAGTGTGGAAAATTTGGCGTTAATGTGCTATGGCAGCAGACGACTGACGCGAGGTGTTTTTGGTAACAGCACGACATCGACCGCGACCTGGTCAGAGGAGTCCCGATTTCAGTTGGTAAGAGCTGATGGTAGGTTGCGGGTGTAGCGTAGACCCCACAAAGCCGTAGACCCAAGGTGTCATCGAGGCACTGTGCAAGCTGGTGGTGACTCTAATGGCTTGGGCTGTGTTGACGTTGAATGGACTGGGTCCTCTGGTCCAACTGAACCGATCATTGAATCTAAATGGCTACGTTAGGCTACTCGGAGACAATCTGCAGCCATTCACGAACTTCAAGTACCCAAACAAAGGTGGAATTTTTATGGGTGACAATGCGCAGTGTCACCGAGCCTCAGTTGTTCGCTATTGGTTTGAAGAACATTCTGGACAACTCGAGTGAATGATTTGGTTACTCAGATCGCCCGACATGAATCACATTGAACTTTTATGGGACGTAATCGAGAGGTCAGTTCGTGCACAAAATTCTGCAGCCGCAACACTTTCACAGCTATGGACGGCTGTCTCGGCAGCGTGGCTCGGCGTTTCTGCAGGGGATTTCCAACCACTTGCTGAGTCCATACCGCGTCGGGCTGCTGCACTACGCCGGGAAAGTACGACCCACACGATATTAGGAGACATTCAATGACCTTTGTCACCTCAGTGTGATTTATGTATTTCATTTGTTACTCGTCAAGCTCCGCAGGATCAAATTGAGAAGCGAATCTCCATGGTCATGGAACGTGTCAGTACATGAAATTAAAACATAAACGTAACAACAGATAAAAATAAATGTTCATGAACCTTAAAAAGTCGGTCCATAAGTTTAAAGTAAACGCTATCACCAATACAATAAAAATCAGCTTAATTCTTCAAGGAAAGCATCGACAGAATAGGAGTGACCCATGAGGAAAGTCTTCAGCGTCGATTTGAAAGCGCGTGGATTACGGCTAAGATTTTTGAATTCGTGTGGCAGCTTATTGAAAATGGATGCAGCAGTAATCTGCACACCTTTTTGCACAGCAGTTAAGGAAGTCCGATCCAAATGCAGGTTTGATTTCTGCCGAGTATTAACCGAGTGAAAGTTGCTTATTCTTGGGAGTAAACTAATATTGGTTACAAGATACAATAAGGAATATAAGTATTGAGAGATCAGTGTCAAAATACCCAGACTCGTGAACAGAGGTCGACAAGAGGTTCGTGAACTAACACCACTTATTGCCCGAACCACCCGTTTCTGAGCCAAAAATATCCTTTTAGAATGGGAAGAGTTACCCCAAAATATAATACCATACGACAATAGCGAATGAAAATAAGCAAAGTAGACTAATTTTCGTAACTATCACTCACTTCTGATACCGTTCGAATAGTAAAAATGGCAGTATTAAGTCTTTGAACAAGATCCTGAACGTGGGCTTTCCACCACAGCTTACTATCTATCCGAACACCTAGAAATTTGAGCTGTTCAGTTTCATTAATCATATTCCAGGGGCAGATGTGGATTCTGACCACAATCTATTGGTTATGAGCTGCAGATTGAAACTGAAGAAACTGCAAAAAGGTGGGAATTTAAGGAGATGGGACCTGGATAAACTGAAAGAACCAGAGGTTGTAGAGAGTTTGAGGGAGAGCATAAGGGAACAATTGACAGGAATGGGGGAAAGAAATACAGTAGAAGAAGAATGGGTAGCTCTGAGGGATGAAGTAGTGAAGGCAGCAGAGGATCAAGTAGGTAAAAAGACGAGGGCTAATAGAAACCCTTGGGTAACAGAAGAAATATTGAATTTAATTGATGAAAGGAGAAAATATAAAAATGCAGTAAATGAAGCAGGCAAAAAGGAATACAAACGTCTCAAAAATGAGATTGACAGGAAGTGCAAAATGGCTAAGCAGGGATGGCTAGAGGACAAATGTAAGGATGTAGAGGCTTGTCTCACTAGGGGTAAGATAGATACTGCCTACAGGAAAATTAAAGAGACCTTTGGAGAGAAGAGAACCACTTGTATGAATATCAAGAGCTCAGATGGCAACCCAGTTCTAAGCAAAGAAGGGAAGGCAGAAAGGTGGAAGGAGTATATAGAGGGTTTATACAAGGGCGATGTACTTGAGGACAATATTATGGAAATGGAAGAGGATGTAGATGAAGATGAAATGGGAGATAAGATACTGCGTGAAGAGTTTGACAGAGCACTGAAAGACCTGAGTCGAAACAAGGCCCCGGGAGTAGACAACATTCCATTAGAACTACTGATGGCCTTGGGAGAGCCAGTCATGACAAAACTCTACCATCTGGTGAGCAAGATGTATGAGACAGGCGAAATACCCACAGACTTCAAGAAGAATATAATAATTCCAATCCCAAAGAAAGCAGGTGTTGACAGATGTGAAAATTACCGAACTATCAGTTTAATAAGTCACAGCTGCAAAATACTAACGCGAATTCTTTACAGACGAATGGAAAAACTGGTAGAAGCGGACCTCGGAGAAGATCAGTTTGGATTCCGTAGAAATGTTGGAACACGTGAGGCAATATTAACCTTACGACTTATCTTAGAAGAAAGGTTAAGAAAAGGCAAACCTACGTTTCTAGCATTTGTAGACTTAGAGAAAGCTTTTGACAACGTTAACTGGAATACTCTCTTTCGTATTCTGAAGGTGGCGGGGGTAAAATACAAGGAGCGAAAGGCTATTTACAATTTGTAGAGAAACCAGGTAGCAGTTATAAGAGTCGAGGGGCATGAAAGGGAAGCAGTGGTTGGGAAAGGAGTGAGACAGGGTTGTAGCCTGTCCCCGATGTTATTCAATCTGTATATTGAGCAAGCAGTAAAGGAAACAAAAGAAAAATTCGGAGTAGGTATTAAAATTCATGGAGAAGAAGTAAAAACTTTGAGGTTCGCCGATGACATTGTAATTCTGTCAGAGACAGCAAATGACTTGGAAGAGCAGTTGAACGGAATGGACAGTGTCTTGAAAGGAGGATATAAGATGAACATCAACAAAAGCAAAACGAGGATAATGGAATGTAGTCAAATTAAATCGGGTGATGCTGAGGGGATTAGATTAGGAAATGAGACACTTAAAGTAGTAAAGGAGTTTTGCTATTTAGGGAGTAAAATAACTGATGATGGTCGAAGTAGAGAGGATATAAAATGTAGACTGGCAATGGCAAGGAAATCGTTTCTGAAGAAGAGAAATTTGTTAACATCGAGTATAGATTTAAGTGTCAGGAAGTCGTTTCTGAAAGTATTTGTATGGAGTGTAGCCATGTATGGAAGTGAAACATGGACGATAACCAGTTTGGACAAGAAGAGAATAGAAGCTTTTGAAAAGTGGTGCTACAGAAGAATGCTGAAGATAAGGTGGGTAGATCACGTAACTAATGAGGAGGTATTGAATAGGATTGGGGAGAAGAGAAGTTTGTGGCACAACTTGACTAGAAGAAGGGATCGGTTGGTAGGACATGTTTTGAGGCATCAAGGGATCACAAATTTAGCATTGGAGGGCAGCGTGGAGGGTAAAAATCGTAGAGGGAGACCAAGAGATCAATACACTAATCAGATTCAGAAGGATGTAGGTTGCAGTAGGTACTGGGAGATGAAGAAGCTTGCGCAGGATAGAGTAGCATGGAGAGCTGCAGGTTTTGTTGAATTGTGTGTTAGAAACTGTAAAAACTAAGTCTGCGATTTACCGTTAGTTTGTCTTCTACGAGCCATGAACTGAGGTCATGTACTGCACTACTTGAAACCGAGCCAACATCCTTTACTACCAAGCTGGTGTCATCAGGAAACAAATATTTTAGAGTTACCTGTAATACTAGAGGGCATATCACTTATATAAGTAAGGAACAGGAGTGGCCGCAACACTGATCCCTGGGGCACCCCCCCCCCACCTCCCCCACTTGACAGTACCCCACTCAGACCCCACAGCATAGCCGTTATCAACACTGTGAATAATGACCTTTTGCTGCCTGTTGCTAAAGTAAGAGGTGAACCAACTGTGAGCTACTCCCCGTATTCCGTAATGGTCGAACTTCTGGAGCAATATTTTGTGATCAACGCAATCAAATGGCTTAGTTAAATCAGAAAATATGCGAAGCGTTCGAAACCTTTTGTTTAACCCATCCAGTAGCTCACAGAGAAAAGAGAATATAGCATTTTCAGTTGTTAAACGACTTCTGAAGCCGAACTGTAGACTTGATAGCAAATTGTGTGATATAAAACGATGAATTATCCTTACATTCATAGCCTTTTCAATTACTTTTGCATACACTGATGGCATAGAAATAGGTCTAAAACTATATACATTATCCCTTTCTCCCTTTTTAAAAAAAGCGGCTTTACTACTATCGCTCAGGAAACTGACCATTGCTAAAGGAAACATTACAAATACGGCTAAATACAGGTCTAACATGTGCAGCACAGTACTTTAATATTCCGCTAGACACTCCATCATAAACATGAGAGTCCTTAGTCTTCAGTGATTTAATTATTGACTCAATTTCTCTCTTGTCTGTATCAGAGAGGAGTAATTCAGACATCAATCTCGGAAAGGCATTTGCCTTTCTCGCTGAACTTTAATTCCTACTCCAAGATTTTCTTTCGTTTCAAAAAAATGGTTCACATGGCTCTGAGCACTATGGGACTTAACAGCTGCGGTCATCAGTCCCCTAGAACTTAGAACTACTTAAACCTAACTAACCTAAGGACATCACACACATCCATGCCCGAGGCAGGATTCGAACCTGCGACCGTAGCAGTCGCGCGGTTCCGGACTGAGCGCCTAGATCTTTCGTTTCCTTTCCTGTTTTTTCAATGTACAGATTGAGTAACATATGGAAGACTAGAACCCTGTCTTACTCCCTTCCCAACTACTGTTTCCCTTTCATGCTCCACACTCTTATAACTGCCGTCTGGTTTCTGTACATGTCGTGAATACCTTTTGCGCCCTGTATGATTTCCTGTAGAAATTAAATTTTTATTCAATTCACCAGCAATTCACAGAAAATGATTGTTAAATACTGTACACACACCTGATTTATCAGTAACAGAAATATTTTTATTGGGAACTGACTTTATATCGTCGACTTTGTGCTGCTGACCAGACGCTCCCTTAACAACTGACCATGTGGTTTTAATTTTATCCTGTAAATTAGGTATTCTATCTGCGTACCACATACTCTTTGCGATCCGGATAACATTTTAAGCACCTTACAGTACTGTTTGTAACGGGATACTGTAGCTCGATTGTGACTACTTCTAACATTTTGATATAATTCGCGCTAACGTCTCGGCACGTCTGTGTAGAGCCGACACCCCCGGGATAACAAGGCCGCCCAGCAGTGTTAGTGACGTCACACTAAGCGGCCCATAGCCGACGCAGCAGTCCACGGACACCTCCGTACAGACGCGCCTGGTGCTAACCATCTTCTGTCCGTCATACAGAAAGGAGCCAACTATAATTCGAACCAAAGACCAAATTATATATATTCTTGTAAACAGCATAAAGGTTCATAACGAAATACCGATTACATATACGGGCAGGAATAGGTTCTAGAACTCCTCTGAAAAGTGTTTATCTTCAGTACCAGAATGAACATCAAATTTTCAGGTTTTCTAAACAGAAAAGCACTTTGTTAGTAACAGACAGCAATAATGAGACTTTCAGTTGGTGATTTCTACGTGGAAAAGGAAATAAGCTGTAGAGAGATTGAAAATGGTAAGTAAAGAGAGCCTCAGCCTTTTGCTCACATTCTTACATGTAATGCACTTGGTTGTGTTTCATTTCCTTACCTTTCATAACATTTTTAATATTGTTTCAAGAAGTGTATCTTCAATAACAGAGTGAACTTCAAATTGTCAGGCTTTTCTTAAAGGAAAGAGCAATCCCTTAGTATCACAGTGCAAGACAGAATCTTGTGTTCAGTGATGTCTATGTTAAAAGGAGAATATTTGATATCTATCTTTTGTTTCCATTCTTTATTACTGGGGATACACTTGTAAAATTTCTTGAAAAGAGCTGTCACCATGAACATATGAGTAAATTCACAATAGTCATGTGTTTTATGAGATAAAGCGAACTCTTGTTACCTTATTGTAAACGAAAGTTGTGAGGGTTTTGCTATGTATGACAGTGTTTAAGATAATTTACTTTCAGTGTAATAGCTTGAAAATGTTAAGTCCTGTTGACAGTTGGCATTTGTCACCACCTGTATGCGAGTTTTAAAGCTAAATAGTGTTCTGACAATTATAAAATAGTGGCAAAGTTCCTCAATCGATTAAACTTATTCCTGCCCGTATATGTAATCGGTATTTCCTTATGAACCTTTATGCTGTTTACAAGAATATATATAATTTGGTCTTTGGTTCGAATTATAGTTCGCTCCTTTCTGTACGACAGACAGAAGATGGTTAGCACCAGACGCGTCTGTACGGAGGTGTCCGTGGACTGCTGCGTCGGCTATGGGCCGCTTAGTGTGACGTCACTAACACTGCTGGGCGGCCTTGTTATCCCGTGGGTGTCGGTAGAGCCGAAACTCTGCAGTGCCCTTCTCCGTCAACAGAGCGAATTAAAGGAGACAAAAAGCGGCGGGTGTGTGCGGTATCGCGAGGCGACCCGGGAGCTCCGCGGCCCCGGAGCGCGAGTGTGGGAGGCTGGCTGACTGGCTGGCTGCTGCGCTCGTAAAGCGGACAGCTGCTGCCCGGCTCTTTAACGTCCGCCCTGGCCGGCGCCACAAAGGGGGACCCCAGAGGAGGACCGCACACGGCGACGCCAGCCAACTACCGCTCCTGCTGCTGCCGCCCTCAGGACAGGCGGCTCAGCCTAATGGACAACGCAACACTTCACGCTGACGTTATCAAGTTGGACGAGTCGCTATGGATACTGCTGTTAAGCCGTCGGCACACGGACCGTGCTGTCCAACGTTAACGTTGAGCGTGCCAAGTTCAACGTGCTGCTGAACGCTCAGGAACGGTGCGACTTGTCCACACGGTACGTGGGCCCCAGCGTGGTATACGGTATCGCGACGCACTCTAGCGGCAGTTGTGGGGTGTTTCCAGTTCGTAAATCACACTGTTTACTTTAACGGGCGCCCGTAAAATTCCCACGTTAGCTTTATTAAAACGCACATTTCCTGCATCGTCCACGAAAAGGAAAGTACCATGTCCAATAAATAAGGACACAGGCTTATAAAAGTTCCATTACAAACAGTGCGGTACTAAAACTTTCGGGCCAAGAGGCCGTGGTCCAATAGTAGAAATACTTCTCCCTGACGTTTCGTTGCCAGCTGAGGGCAACATCATCTGAGGTGAGTCTACGACTGGCTGCTAGGCTGTGGAGGTCCTGTTTATATAGAGCGTGTAGAGGGCGCCACCACTCGTCACGTGTTGTCAACAGTAAAACTATCTCTGGCTGGCGTCATTACTCTCGATCGAAGGTAATCGATTGTCGCATCCTTTGGTACAAAGTCGATCGCCATATCTTATCTAACTTCAAGCCTTCTTCTTTCCTGTTAAAATTATCGTGGTGTTTAAAAATCTCTACAGCCTCTCTATACATACGTGCATAATAATGCGATGTCTTAGCTAGCACGCTCGTTTCATTAAATTTTATTTCATGGTCACCCGTTTCAAAAACATGTTCCGCTACAGCCGATTTGTCCGTGTGTCCGAGTCGACAGTTCCTCTTGTGTTCAGTTAGGCGAGTAATGATACTTCTTTTTGTGGTTCCAATGTAAACCTTCCAACAACTACACGGAATCTTATACACACCAGGAGTAGCTAAAGGGTGTCGTGCATCTTTCGCCGATATTAAGCATTCACTAATCTTCTTGGTGGGTCTGAAGTTTTTCTTCCATTCATCCACAATATTACGGACCGTATCGGGAAAGTGCTGGCCAAGTTCAGAGTTGAAACAATCTTGATGTACGAAGGCGAGGCGTAAAACTTTGTGTCGTCCATTCATCAAGGGTATACGAGTGGGTCTTCGGCTCCGAAAGCCCCTATTGATGATGTTTCGTTGAATGGTTCGCACGCTGACACTTGTTGATAGCCCAGCATTACAGCAACTTGTGGAAGGCTTGTAATTCTGTCATTCTGAACGATTCTCTTCATTCGTCATTGGTCCCGTTATTGCAGGATCTTTTTCCGGCCACAGCGATTTCGGAGACTTGGCGTTGCCGACCGCAGCGCCGTATTCTGCCTGTTTCCGTTTCTCTGTATTTGAATACGCATGCCTATATCAGTTACTTTGGCGCTTCAATGTATTTGCGTACGTCGAGGGTCAAAGTGCCGATCTCTGCGCCAAGCGGTGGTTCTCTGTCGGTGTTCCTGCATTCCAACACATTTTTGCAGCGTTGCGACTTCTCTGTATCCGACAGTATCCAATTAGTCATTTATGTATATTGTGATTAGTAACGGTGCTATAACACTCGCTTGGGGTACACCTCCATTATGAATGACGTGCTGCTAGGAATAGACTCTAGCGAAGCTGGTCAGATATTTCGTACACTCGTATTTTGTTCATTAGGAGGCGATGCGGAAGTGCATGGAACGAGTTCCGCGATGCAAGGCAGCAACCTGGGTGCCCGGACCTACTGCTTTCCAGGTCTCTTGTCTATATTCCGCCAAGTTCCGCTCTGTTTTGCTAGGATTTTACCTTGAATTCTGAAGTCGGTTTACGACTCTTGACTTCTACTTTGGTTACAGTTTCATTCTCGTTCCACTTTATGAATATTTCACTAGCATTCATCGCCCGCGTGGTTAGTCTATTCTCCGCATTTCCACTGATCCTTCAGTTTTAAAGAAAATTCGCACCTCCAGTGCCTTCGCCATGTCCTGAACTTCCTTACAAACCACCATGATAGAAAACACAGGGTCACAGCCTGTTAGGACGTAGATTCCACACTCCAGTCGTAGTGAGCGGTGAGCATACGCTATGTTCCAGAGTTCTCTCTCGGATTGACTTTGTAAAATGACGTAAGGCATTGTGTTCGTGCTCCCCACAGACGATACCATCAACGGCAAGTATAGAGGTAACCAGCGGCATTTGATATTTCTTGGTTTTCTAAAAGCTGTCGGTTCAGTGTCGCAATGTAGTCATCTAACGAGGAAAAAAAAAAAAAACATTCGTAAGGAATATCGAAACAAGATTACGAATAGATTGGAAATTGCTTGAGAGACAGAAGAGACTGCATTAGCCCTACTGGAGAGTCTTCTACAGAGCAGCATGTAGTATCAGCTATGTTCCATTGAGTGAAATAGTGTCATTGCGGTTCATGTCATAGATCAACGGCTGAATGAAAAAGGGCAGAAAACCACTGGCTGTTGGGGTGGAAGCCACTGTCTCGCCTGCTAGCTTCTAAGTTTTGCTAAACATTGGAGCATACGCGTCCTGAAAATAAAACAAGGCATCAGATTCCATTTTCTCCCACACTTTCTGTTCAGTCTCTGTTCACGTAATTATAGCTACACTTATGTTCAGAAAAAACAGAGCCACTTGACCGACTGGAGATAAGACGTTCATATTCAGAGGCCATGTACATTAGTATGTTCTACAGAAATGATTAGTGTTATGGCTTGGCAAGACAGGCAAGCCACTATGATTGGTAGCCGAAAAGCACGCGTTTAAGCTCACGCAGGCTGGCGTGAGGTCTGGAACAAGACAATGTAATTAATATAACCAATAAGGTACGTTGCTGCTGGAATACTTAACTTTAATTCATAATTGGTGAACATCGTTCTGTCGGTACATGCATCACAAGATAAATAGCAAATGATAATGGCGCCTTGCTAGGTCGTAGCAAATGACGTAGCTGAAGGCTATGCTAACTATCGTCTCGGCAAATGAGAGCGTAGTTTGTCAGTGAAGCATCGCTAGCAAAGTCGGCTGTACAACTGGGGCGAGTGCTAGGACGTCTCTCTAGACCTGCCGTGTGGCGGCGCTCGGTCTGCAATCACTGACAGTGGCGACA
Source organism: Schistocerca serialis cubense (assembly GCF_023864345.2). Taxonomy (NCBI): domain Eukaryota; kingdom Metazoa; phylum Arthropoda; class Insecta; order Orthoptera; family Acrididae; genus Schistocerca; species Schistocerca serialis. Next base: position 46,879,813 of record NC_064646.1, on the reverse strand, counting down.
CGCGGGTCCGACGTATACTAACGGACCGCGGCCGATTTAAAAGCTACCACCTAGCAAGTGTGGTGTTTGGCGGTGACACCACAATTAGTATTTTAGTCATCTAAGTATAGCATGTGTCCTGTTGCCCTGATAACGTCTGCCACGTGTGATGGCATTAACGCGTAAGGCGCGATGGTATCCTGTGGTGTAGCCATCCATGCTCCATTCACCTGGTTCCAAATTCGTCTGTGGTGGTTGGCAATGGATGACAGCGCTGTGTCTTTCGTTTCACCACATACCACACATTTTCGATTGGCGACAGGTCTGGTGAACTGGCGGGGCAGAGCAAAAGGCTGACATCCTGTGTCAACAAGAAGGCACGTCTTCGTGCACAACAGGTGGTCGTGCACTGTCTTGCTGAAAAATGGCGTTCGGTGTGTTGTGCAGAAGGGGTATGGCTGTGGCTCGCAGGATGTCAGTCACGAAGGTTACATTGGTCACAGTGCCCTCGACACGTACCAACTGTGATTTTTGGCTGTAGCCGGTAGCACCTCATACGATAAGGCCTTGAGATGGCGCTGTATGTCTTGTGAGAATGCCGTCACGGTGATGCCACTCCCCCTGTATACAGTGAATGGAAGCGTGACCATCATTTTCAAACAGACGGAACCTGGATTCATCCGACAGCACTATCTAACGCTATTCCGGTCCTCGGTAACGTCGTTCCATATCCATTGCCGTCTAGTACATTTCTGCACATTCATCAAAGGCTCGTGGAGAAGTGCATGACGCGCACATAACCCATGCAGTAATAAACGGCGACTGACTGTCGCCTCTGGTAGCGTACGATGTGTTCCACTCTTGCGCCAGAGCCGAGGAGGACCCAGATGTGTGCTGCAGTGCCATTCGGAAGAGACGTCGACCCTCTCGGTGGGGTGGTCCGGTTGGTGCGACCTGACCAATCTCTTTGTGTTCAACGGCCTTCCGTGAACCATTCTGCACACACCCGTTGCACAGCCGAAACACTTCGTCCCACGCGGGAAGCAATTTCCAGGCTAGATGCATAACATTCTCTCACGCCAATAATGCGCCCTCTTTCAAACTCACTGATTCGACGGTACCGTTCGCGCATACTTCTGCGACATTCAACTATCTGGTACTTTTCTGAGATCACTGTTATGTACTTGTGCCTGATTTCCTTATCCAGAAGTTTCTCCAGTCTTATCATCCTACATATGGACCTGACCTCCTGCACTTTCGGCCTCACAATACCAATTTCACTGCAGATTAAATAGTGATCAGTGTCATCAAAGAATCCCCTGAATACACGTGTGACCCTCACAGCCTTCCTGAATTCCTGAACTGTTATTATATAGTCAATGACAGATTTGGTTCCCCTGCCTTCCCAAATATACTGCACATCTGTTCGAGTCACATTGATCCCTTGTACCTTTGGTTTACAGCGACAACGAGAGCCTTAGGCACATTTTACCGGTAGATGATGTTGCGCCACGATATCGATGTTGACCTGAGACGTGGATGCCGACATGGTTTAAATGCTAATCATTTCTGGAGAACATATTAATGTACGTGTCCTGTGAATATGAACGTCATATCTATAGTCGTTCTGGTTTTTTTTTCTGAACATGAGGCCCCACTTTCGTCCGCAGAAAAGATCGACGAACAGCCGCAGATCACTGTTGGGTCTCTTCTATCTTTCCACCTCCGCCTCCTTGGATATCGCATCAGTGAGCACTATGAAGTCCGCCCCCGGTAGCTGAGTGGTCAGCGCGACAGACCGTCAATCCAAAGGGCCCGGGTTCGATTCCCGGCTGGGTCGGAGATTTTCTCCGCTCAGGGACTGGGTGTTGTGTTGTCCTAATCATCATCATTTCATCCCCATCGACGCGCAAGTCGCCGAAGTGGCGTCAAATCGAAAGACCTGCACCAGGCGAACGGTCTACCCGACGGGAGGCCCTCGTCGCACATTTCATTTCAGCACTATGAAATTCAGCAAGAACAGCACCATAGACTCCCTCCGTTTCCCTCGCGCAAATTTCGTTAAATACATTTGAGTCGTAGGGCGGCGATCTGCATGTCGAATGGGTTCTCTCACTTCAGATCGGTGGCACAGTATATGATTACCCTTAGCCCAATGTCGTCTTGCACAAATGTGCATGTACAGTTATACCGTCCCGAGTGAAATAATAAGAAATGACTTTAAAAAAAACAGTATTTACAAAGAAGAGACATTTAAAAGACATTGAATAATATGCATTTTTCTCATGCATCCGTATTATAATAATTTCTCTGTGTAAGTTACGAGGGCAAATAAATATAACAAAATTATCTAAAGAGACGACAAGATACGTTCTTTTGTTAATTTTTTAGTCGTCTTCACTTCTTCTCTTGTCTTGGTTGCGTGTAGACGGACATCTTGCGAGTGCTGGCAAATGTAGCATATTTGTACTAATTAAGCAGATAATATATATTGATTTTATTGTGCACTTTTAATTTGTAAGAGGTGATCCCGATTTCATGTCCGCCTCCCTTGAATTAACCTGCACTCGAGTAATTTACAGTTCAACAATCGCAGCGGCCGATGCAGCCAACGACGCCATTATATGGCTATATTAACCTATAAAAATTAGCGGAAGCGATAAACTCGCCCGCTATTAACATAATATACAGTTTTCTCCACAGCCGCCCGACGTTGCAGAAAATGCGTAGCTTTAAGATTCTTATTTTCAGTACCACAGCCGAGAGCCAGAGCCAGGACTCCGACTACGACGCAATGGTTAACGGAGGTAAGAAGAAATACTCTCACGCGTGTGTGGGCCGCAACTGTAATTAATAACTAAAGATTCTCTTGCTTTAAAGTGAGCTGACTAGCCGAGGAAATTAATATGAAAAATTAATCCCATTGATCAACTTATATGATCATGTTTTAAGATTCAGCGAGTCTAACGTTCATTAACGTAATAAAATATTTCCACTGAAGATGAATATTGTTAAAAAAGAGAACTTCACAAAAGTATTTAGTTGTAAATAAAAATTGAATGAAATATCATTCTGATTAAGGCCCACCACATAAGTCGGCAACAATCACCGTTACCAATCAATTTCTGTAGTAAATAATAATCAAACTACGACGGCCGACGGACGCGAGACAGTATAATAGAAAGAATGAACTATTAAGTTTGTAGGTAATTTAAGGATGTACGGGGTACGAATTAGGCCCCACAGAGCTATGACTTGCGGCAGCAACAACATCTCTAACCTAGGTGGGCATAGAGCCAAACTCAGCTTCGATGAAAGACGTGGATTCATCATCACGTGTTGCTTCATTTCTGTGGCGGAGCACATCAATGGTAGTGGCTGGCGAACAGCGGCGTACCATTCTCTCGCCAATCCATAACCGGATGTCTTCAGTAGGTGACAGATCTGGAGAACGTACTAGCCAGGGGAACAATCGAAACAGCGTCTGTATCAAGGTAGGTCGAGACAGCAAGTCCAACACAGGCCAAGACAGCAAGGCCAACATGTGGTCCAGCGTTACGTTGTTGAAAGATAACGTCACGGAAATCATGAAGACTGGGTACAGCCACCTGCGTTAGTACGTCATGCACGTAATGGGAGTTGTGTGCGTTACTGAGAATGGGAACTAGAGTTTGATGGTATTGGGTACCCAATGACACTCCACACCATCATGCAAGATGCGGAAAGTCCCAGACCCTAACGCTTCCTCCTCGGCACGCACCCTTCCGACGATTGTTGCAGGGCGTTTGCTTTCTGTCCGATGGAGCATAAAACGTGTGTATCTAGAAATGCCACCTGTCTCCACTCGTTGACGAGACACCCTTGGCTCGTATGGGCGGACACTTGTTAAAGACTAGTATGCATATTCATCCGTTCTCATCTCCGCAGCCGTCCTTCAGCCCTGTCTTCCATCGCCCTTTCCGCACCACAGTCGCCTGCGCTCCGGTTCTGGATAGCGCCCTCTTGCCATGCACGATATGCAGTTTACAAAGTTAGCCGTCTCCGAAATGCTTTCACTCTTGTCGTTAGAGGTGTGGAGAGTCCACGTCTATAGAGAAGCCTGTTGAAATTAGGGATCCCTATAGTAGCACAGACGTTTAGGTGCTTTACCTATAGCTACGTGCATAAGGGCCTAACCATGGAGACAACGAGGTTCCGAAATTGGCAGTCAAATCAAATAACGTAATTAATAAAATTACGGCTGCCGGTGTTGACTTTTTTCATGTCTTCGACTAGCCGCAGTCCGAATCCATTTATAAAAAAGGGAACTATAGGAACTTGAACGCAGGTGGTGGCCACATTGATGTGACCTGATCCTGTGTCTACAGATCTACCATTAATTCTGCGCATGCGTTTCATAGGAATCTTAGTAACTTAAGTTCGATGTCTGTACTGAACTTCGCTTCAAGCTTTTAAGAGATAAAGTCAAGGATATTTCGCTCGCTCATGACAGGTGTTATAGGTCGGATGTCACTATTACCTGTTTTTTTTAGGAAAAGAAGGAATAGCCGCCTATATTTCTTAGGTTTTGGATTGCACCTGATTTTATTGCCGTGTCTATTTTAATAGATCATACTGAGGAGGCACTGGGGAATTACTTTTTAGTACGATAAACTGAAAGTGATCGAAAACATCAAATCTTAAGATATGACAAGCAAGAAAAGGCGATTTTTCACATGTTGAAATATTTTTCACCGACGAAGTTCTACCGTTTTTACCTCCTGGGACAATCTTTTTAATTTTCGTTCGTTGTCAGCGAAATTAAAATATTAATCGAAGATAAGTATTCTCCGAGCCACTGGTACCAGTACTTAAGTTTGCTTTTGTAAGTACTTTAAAATCTGGGATCTGTGTAATCCGAAGGAGAGGACCCAGATTGTCAGATTGTCGGATTCTGTCTGCAAGGTGAAATTGATCAAAATGACTATAACTGAGTTTAAGTGACAGCGCTGCACCGCGCTACCGAATTTAGGCTGTTTGGTGGATTTAGGGGATGGGACGTCATCGGTCGCATCGGATTAAGGAAGGATGGGGAAGCATTTCGGCCGTGCCCTTTCAAAGGAAACACCCACGAATTTGCCTGAAGCGATTTAGGGAAATCAAGGGAAACCTAAATCAGCATGGCCGGACTCGGGTTTGAACGGTCGTCCTCCCGATTGAGAGTCCAGCGTGCTAACCACTGCGCCACATAGCTCGGTTGTACCGAATTTATGTAACACTCGTCTTGCAAACGTATGGCCAGACAGTGTCGTATTTGGCCCTTTGTTATTAACCCGTGATAAGCTGGGCCGTCAACACGGCGGACTGCTAACCGAAGGGGCGCGGGATTGCTTCGGGCCGGGTAGGAGATTTTCTCCTCTCGGGGCTGGGTGCGGCGTTGTCCCCACCGGGGCCCACGAGAAATATGGGCCTCGCAACGAACTTGTGACGTCACACTAGGCGGTTTGTCCGCCACATTTCGCGTGCGCCCGCCTCTGTGCAGGACACACGGGATATCGATACGTTGTTGAAATGTTACCTACTGAAGGTCTTCACTTTCTCGTGTGCCTTCTAGAGCTCGTTTGCATTTAAATGCTCAGTTAAGAGTTTTTCAAGTCGTCTGAAACAGTTACTCGCTCTCCGCTAAAGACGGTTGCTGGCATTCGTAAGACCTGCAGCGTCACTTGCTGTGACGTTGGCGCCGCAGCCTGTCTTCCACGTGGGCCTCGTTCTCACGTTCCTATCGTCATAATTGACCATTCCACTACTTCGAGACGGCTGTAAGGGCACGTTCCGGAAACCAATAAATTAGGAAGGAAAAAACATCCTTTATATGCCTCGATTTCGATAAACACAAGCAAACGCCTCTTACTGGTATGGTAATTACAGTAAGACCTTTGCGGTATTTCCCTGCGAAAAATAGTTGTTCCTCTGTTTGACGAAATTCGCTTGTACCCATAACAGCAACGATTCAGCACAAAAAATGGTTCAAATGCCTCTGAGCACTATGGGACTTAACAGCTATGGTCATCAGTCCCCTAGAACTTAGAACTACTTAAACATAACTAACCTAAGGAAATCACACAACACCCAGTCATCACGAAGCAGAGAAAATCCCTGACCCCGCTGGGAATCGAACCCGGGAACCCGGGCGTGGGAAAGCGAGAACGCTACCGCACGACCACGAGCTGCGGACGATTCAGCACAATTTCTGTTACGAATGAGTAATGTTGGAACACGTGAGGCAATACCGACCTTACGACTTATCTTAGAAAACAGATTAAGGAAAGGCAAACCTACGTTTCTACCATTTGTAGACTTAGAGAAAGCTTTGGACAGTGTTGACTGGAATAATCTCTTTGAAATTCTGAAGGTGGCAGGGGTAAAATACAGGGAGCGAAAGGCTATTTACAATTTGTACAGAACCAGATGGCAGTTATAAGAGTCGAGGGACATGAAAGGGAAGCAGTGGTTGGGAAGGGAGTGAGACAGGGTTGTAGCGTCTCCCCGATGTTATTCAATCTGTATATTGAGCAAGCAATAAAGGAAACAAAAGAAAAATTCGGAGTAGGTATTAAAATCCATAGAGAAGAAATAAAAACTTTGACGTTCGCCAGTGACATTGTAATTCTGTCAGAGACAGCAAAGGACTTGGAAGAGCAGTTGAACGGAATGGACAGTGTCTTGAAAGGAGGATATAAAATGCACATCAACAAAAGCAAAACGAAGATAATGGAATGTAGTCGAATTAAGTCGGGTGATGCTGAGGGAATTAGATTAGGAAATGAGAGGCTTAAAGTAGTAAAGGAGTTTTGCTATTTGGGGAGCAAAATAACTGATGACGGTCGAAGTAGAGAGGATATAAAATGTAGACTGGCAATGGCAAGGAAAGCGTTTCTGAAGAAGAGAAATTTGTTAACATCGAGTACAGATTTAAGTGTCAGGAAGTCGTTTCTGAAAGTATTTGTATGGAGTGTAGCCATGTATCGAAGTGAAACAAGGACGATAAATAGCTTAGACAAAAAGAGAATATAAGCTTTCGAAATGTGGTGCTACAGAAGAATGCTGAAGATTAGATGGGTAGATCACATAACTAACGAGGAGGTATTGAATATAATTGGGAAGAAGAGGAGTTTGTGGCACAACTTGACCAGAAGAAGGGACCGGTTGGTAGGACATGTTCTGAGGCATCAAGGGATCACCAATTTAGCACTGGAGGGCAGCGTGGAGAGTTAACATCGTAGAGGGAGACCAAGAGATGAATACCCTAAGCAGATTCAGAAGGATGTAGGTTGCAGTAGGTACTGGGAGATGAAAAAGCTTGCACAGGATAGAGTAGCATGGAGAGCTGCGTCAAACCAGTCTCAGGACTGAAGACGACAACAAACAACAATGAGTAAACGTGTGAAAACAGGGCAAATAGGTGTACAGTTAAAGTTACAGGCTTAGTGCAGCCAAGTACAGCGTCGCAGCAGCGTCACGTGACAAGTTGGGTTTGATGTTGGCGACATGCCGTGCCCCCTCCTGCGCCGTGAGCAGCTCTCCACCTGCAGGGATTCACACCGTTCGGTGCGCCGCAGAACTGGGGACGGGCTGCCGCGGCTCCGTGGCGGCTGTCGTATAAATAGGCGGTCCAGGCCGGCGCGGCGTCTGGTCGCACCCCGGCGGCGCGGCTGCGTGGCTGTGTGCGTGAGGGTCGTTAGCGGGGCGCGCGCTAAATCTGCGGGCCTGACATTTGGGACGCGCGCTTCGCGCTCCGCCGCCGTGTACCGCGCGCCGCTACAAATTAGCCGCACTTCGCCTCACTTCACTTTGGCGCTTCCGCTCCTGGCTGGCCCGGCGGGTCGCTTTGTCCCGCGGCCGCTGGCGGAGCCGCGACTGAACACTCCCTCCCGAAGTCACTCTCACGCTAGCGACTTTCCTGCACCATTGTCATACATTGTACGGCAAACGCAACGTTTTTAGGAATTGTGGCTGTCACCCGAAGCGGAATGAAAAGAGAAATACACCCGCAAAGAAAATGTCATCAGCATGCTGTTGCAACTCGGAGGTTTTCCCCTGACACACGTAAGACGTGCAGAAGCGCAACTGCAGCCCCTTCCGGTCTCCTGACAAAGAAGGAGTTGCAGCTTAAACTACATTTACATTTCAGATCAGAGATTCTGATTGCTTGTGAAAATACAAATCAATGACGTCAGCAGAAGAAATACTTCAGCTGATCGACGAAAGAAGGAAATACAAAAATGTTCACGGAAATTCAGCAATACAGAAATACAAGAAGAGAATAGAACCTTTCGAAATGTCGTGCTACAGAAGAATGCTGATCACATAACTAATGAGGAGCTACTGAATAGAATTGGGGAGAAGTTTGTGGCACAAGTTGACTAGGAGAAGGGATCGGTTGGTAGGACACGTTCTCAAGTATCAAGGGATCACCAATTTAGTATTGGAGGGCAGCGTGGAGGGTAAAAATCATAGGGGGAGACCAAGAGATGAATACACTAAGCAGATTCAGAAGGATGTAGGTTGCAGTAGGTACTGGGAGATGAAGAAGCTTGCACAGGATAGAGTAGCATGGAGAGCTGCATCAAACCAGTCTCAGGACCGAAGACCACAACAACAACAGGTATGAAATAAAAAGGATGTGCAGGGAAGCTAAGGCGAAATGACTACATGAAAAATATGAAACAATCTAAAAAGAAATGATTGACGAAAGGACTGTTGTAAGTAGGCTGTTTAGGTTTTTATATTGGTAACGCCACGTAGCGCTCTGTATGAAAATCACTGGCTGTGCTGTGTGCAGTCTGTGACTGGTTTGCATTGTTGTTGGCTATTGTAGTGTTGGGCTGTTGGCTGTTAACAGCGCGTAGAGTTGCGCAGTTGGAGGTGAGCCGCCAGCAGTGGTGGACGTGGGGAGAGAGATGGCGGCTTTTTGAGAATGGATAATCTGGAGGTGTGTCCATCAGAAACAGTACATTTGTAAGAACGGATGTCATGAACTGCTATATATATTATGACTATTAAGGTAAATACATTGTTTGTTCTCTATTAAAATCTTTCATTTGCTAACTATGCCTATCAGTAGTTATTGCCTTCCGTAGTTTGAATCTTTTATTTAGCTGGCAGTAGTGGCGCTCGCTGTATTGCAGTAGTTCGAGTAACGAAGATTTTAGTGAGGTAAGTGATTTGTGAAACGTATAGGTTAATGTTAGTCAGGGCCACTCTTTTGCAGGGATTATTAAACAATATATTGTGTGTCAGTTTAGTGTTGATCAGAATAGGTAAAGAGCGAAATGTCTGAGTACGTTCAGTTCTGCTCAGCTGTTTGAAAATCAAATAACGTAAGAGATTTACCAGCACAATAATTCACTAATTTTTCTAAGGGGACGTTTCATATGCCGACCCTTAGCCGAGGATACCTCAGTGGAATCTTCTGATTTTTTCTTGTAGTTTGTGAAATTAGTGCAGCGTTTGTTTATTGCTAGCACGTAATTGTAGAGAGAATTTCGTTTGTAGTTGTAGTTTTTCATTCTCGTACAGTAAAACAGTTGTGGCATGCATGTAGATTTGCACCAAGTATTTCGCAGCTGCGCTTGCAATTAACGAGATATTATTTTCAATGCTATGTTAACGTGTTTTCTTATTTTGCTCTTCAAATTGTGGTTTTCTGTGTTGTCGTGTGAAATATTGTGACAATAATGGCGTGTGAAAAACGTAATACTAGGCTCCAAAGTAAACTTAGAAATGACAGTGAAGACGAAAGCAGTGTGTTAGCGCCGCCGAGTAATGAATTAACTAATGTTCAAAGTAGTAATTTGGTAATTGTGCATAGGGAAATGGAGCGGGCTGCAAACAATGGTGTAGGCAGTGAAACAATTAGTGAACAGGGAAGCATTATCGATCGATCGGTCGGCAACAGCTCGCCTCAGGAATCCGAAATGACAGGACACAATCTTGGAAATACTGTAGATTCAGGTTTTGCGTCCTCACCATTTTCTCAAATAAGTCAAGACACATTTTCTGCTTGTCAAAATGTGAATGTTGCCGGTGCAAATGCACTGCCGAAAAGCATAGAGGAACAGATTCCAGACACTAATACATTATTATTGCAATTAATGCAACAAATGAAAGATTTTAATAGAGAACAAACAATGTATTTACCTTAATAGTCATAATATATATAGCAGTTCATGACATCCGTTCTTACAAATGTACTGTTTCTGATGGACACACCTCCAGATTATCCATTCTCAAAAATCCGCCATCTCACTTCCCCACATCCACCACTGCTGGCGGCTCGCCTCCAACTGCGCAACGCTACGCGCTGTTCACAGCCAACAGCCCAACACTACAATAGCCAACAACAATGCAAACCAGCCACAGACTGCACACAGCACAGCCAGTGATTTTCATACAGAGCGCTACGTGGTGTTACCAATACAAAAACCTAAACAGCCTACTTACACTGTCTCCGTATACAGAAAAGTCAAAGTAGTCTTCGGTGAAATTAAAATAAAGGGTGGTAACATTTAGAGTGAAACGTGAATTCAATTGTCAAATCCAGAGGAGAGAGCGCTTACGTAGAATCAGTACATTGAAAGCCTTCTATGACGGGGACGACTTGTCAGCTGAAGTGATAGAAGCAGCAGAAGTCGATAGGGAAGAGATAGGGGATCTAGTATTAGAATTTAAAAGAGCTTGGAAGACTTAAAGTAAAATAAGGTAGCAGGGACAGATAACATTTCACCGGAATTTCTAAAGCCATTGGGGGGGGGGGGGGGGGGAGAGGGGGGGGGGGGAGTGGAAAAAAGACAGCTATTCACGTTGATGTGTAGAATGTATGAGACTGGTACTATACTATAGCATCAGACTTTGGGAAAAACATCGTCCACACAATTCCAAACACTGAAAGAGCCGACAAGTGCGAGAATAATCGCACAATCAGCTTAAGATCTGATGCATTCATGCTGTTGACGAGAATGGAAAAGAAAACTGAGGATCTGTGAGACGACAAGCAGTTTGGCTTTAGGAAAGAAAAAGGCATTAGAGAGGTAATTCTGAGGTTGCGCTTCATAATGGAAGCTAGACTAAAACATCAAGACATGTTCATAGCATTTGTCAATCTGTACGGGAATCAAGAGTGAACAAAAGGAATGGAAGACCAAGAACGAAATGTTCGGATTAAAAAGGGTGTAAGACAGGGATGTAGTCTTCTGCCCCTACTGTTCACTCTAAACATCGAAGTAGTAATGAAGGGTAATAAAAGAAAGGTTCAAGTGGGGGATTAAAATTGAGGGTGACGGGACATCAATGATAAGATTCGCTAATGACATTGCTATCCTCACTGAAAGTGAAGAACAATTACACGATGTGTGAAATGGAATGAACAGTGTAATGAGTACAGAATATCGATTACAAATAAATCGAAGAAAGGCGAAGGCAATGAGAAGTACCAGAAATGAGAATAATGGAAAAGTTAACATCGTAATTGGTGATCACGAAGTAGCTGAAGTGAAGGAGTTCTGATACCTATGCAGCAAAATAACCTATGACTAACGGAGCAAGGGGGACGTAAAAAGCAGGCTAACACTGGCAAAGAGAGGTCTTCTTCTATCAAACATGGCTTTTAATTTGAGGAAGAACTTTCTGAGAATGTACGTTTGGAGCACAGCATTGTATGGTAGTGACACAAGGACAGTGGGAAAACTGGAACAGAAGAGAATCGAAGCGTTTGAGATGCAATGATATAGAAAAATGTTGAAAATTAGACAGACTGATTAGATAATGAATGAAGAGGTTCTCTGCAGAGTGGGACAGGAAAGGAATATGTGGAAAACACTGACAAGAAGGCAATGAATGACAGGACAGGTGTTAAGACATTTGGGAACAACTCACATGGTACTACAGGGAACTGTAGAGGGTAGAAACTCTTCAGGAAGAGACAGATTGGATTACACACAGGAAATAGCTGAGTACGTAGGCTGCAAGTGCTACCCTGAGTTGAAAAGGTTGGCACAGGAAAGGAATTCTTGGCGGGCCGCATCAAACCATTCAGAAGACTGATGACAAAAAAAACTCTGTTTTCCCAGAATACTGAAACCACCGATGACCAGCCTGAATAGGGAACTATCGGCTGGTGGAGGCGGAGAGATTTACAAGACCACAGATTAATTACTGTTAAATGTGGACAACATGGGGAAATTCTGCACAGGTTCCGGACTGTTACTTTAACTTTGAAGCCAAGGCTACTTGGCCGTGCAAGGGTACGAGGCTTGCCCACTTTCATAGAACTGGTGTCACTTCTGTCTCCCGAGTTCCCGCAGTGGCACTGGTCAGAACATGCTGCTACCTCCACTGCCTGTCAAGCTGACTGCGAGGACTTCTTTTTGGCGTTGGATACCTTCTGCGGAAGGGCATCCGAATTGACAAAAGTGAGGAGGGTCGCTGTGAGCTGCCCATTTTGTCGCAGTGCTAGGTTGTGGTCGCATTGTATACCAGTAGAGGGCGTGTTTCCACCATTTTCGATATCCATGAGCTTGCTTGCGTTATTCGATAAGATAAGGAACCGAGCAGTTTGGTTTAGCGCCGAAGTTTTCGAATAATATACTCTCAATTATTTCCTGTGAGATTTTTACAAACGTTGTAGCTGTTTGCGTCTGAGTCGACGAGCGTAGCGAATTTTTCCAAGCTGATGCGGTAAGCTAGGCGTGTTACCCCTGTCTGGGTCTTTGTTCAAACGCAGATCTCGTGGCTATTGATTATTTCACTTTCACTTTCAAGTTCCCAACTTTCGTCGTGATTTTCTGCTAGCACACACTCTCAGGCGGCTGGGCGAGTCTCTCAAGTTTCATCCTTCTGTTGAGCGGTATTTTATTGGTTACCTTGACCTACAGCAAGACATTTTCGAGTTATGTTATTTTGTTAGTTGTATATGTATCGATCTTTTATACCATGTAACAGGCTACCTCTCATTTCAGGTATTTTGTTTTGGTGAATACATACAACTTATGTATGCTATCTGTCTGTCTGCTGGTCTGCGTCATCCCTCAGTTCCCCTAAATCGATTAGTTTTTATTTGCATACCGAAATGTCTGCTAGATGTGGAGAAGCCCGATGCCACCACGGTCGAGGGTAAAAAAGGTTGGCAGGTTAGGTTGATGATCCAGCTAAGGGCAGTCAGTAGCAAGCAGATCACTCACTTCTTTCCAAATCACACCATCTCCACTTAAATTCAACGGCTTCAGTGTGTCCTTAAAGTTCTGCCTTCAGCGTGTAACAGACAGTGCCTTATATTTATACGCTATTCTAAATGTACTCCATATTTAGCTAGGAAATCTTTTTCTGGGAGTCACATTTGCAAAACATGGATACAGTCTTGAAACTATGTGTAAGGGGTCATTAGAACAATACCTACAAATAGTAAGTAACCTTGAAGTTCTGTCTACTGCCCCTGTCTGGCCACTGAGCTCCAACTGCCGCATCACCCTCTGCCAGTGTTGTCATTTGGATGAAGAATGTGTAAGTAGGCTGTTTAGGTTTTTATGTTGCTAACGCCACTTAGCGCTCTATATGAAAATCACTGACTGTGCTGTGTGCAGTCTGTGGCTGGTTTGCATTGTTGGAATTTGCTATTGTAGTGTTGGGCAGTTGGATGTGAACAGCGCGTAGCGTTGCGCAGTTGGAGGTGAGCTGCCAGCAGTGGTGGATGTGGGGAGAGAAATGGCGGAGTTTTGAGAGCGGATGATCTGGACGTGTGTCCGTCAGAGACAGTAAATTTGTAAGACTGGATGTCATGAACTGATGTATATATTATGACCTTTGAACACTATTAAGGTAAATAAATTGTTTGTTTTTTATCAAAATCTTTCATTTGCTAAGTACGCCTATCAGTAGTTAGTGCCTTTAGTAGTTAGAATCTTTTATTTAGCTGGCAGTGTTGGCGCTCCCTGTATTGCAGGAGTTCGAGTAATGAAGATTTTTGTGAGGTAAGTGATTCATGAAAGGTATACGTTATTAATAGTCAGGGCCATTCTTTTGTAGGGATTTTTGGAAGTCAGATTACGTTGCGCTAAAAATATTGCGTGTCAGTTTAAGCACAGTCATTTATAATTTTCCTAATGGGACGTTTCAAATGGAGTGACACGGGGTCACATATCGCTCTTTCGGTCTTTGTCAGCTTGCTTGACCTTGGTGCTGCTACTTCTCTCGCAAGTAGCTCCCCAGTTAGTTTGTTGGCTACATGTTCCATAGATCATGTGAACGATTCTTTTGTCGAAATGGTGAGGACCCAACCAGTTTACATGCTACTCATACATTATTACCTTTAATCCTACATTAAACATTAAACCCCCCCACCCCCCCCATACACACACTCTATATATATTGTCAACAGAAAAGAAGGAATTGTCCAAGAGAAATGATTTCAAATTAGATTTAAAACTTTCTTCGTTATCGGGCGGACAGTTTATGTTATTGGTCACATGATCAAAAATTTTTCTTGCTGCTCTCTGAGACACTGACAGCCTTAACAATTGGTTCTCACGATTGTTTTTCCATCTATTGTTGTAGGTATGTATCTCACTGTTCTTCGCAAATTGTTATGGATTATTTATGACGAATTTCACTAGCGAAAATATGTACTGTGACGTAGGAATTAAAACACCTAGCCCCTTGAAGAAGTATCAACATGACGTCCATGGGTGAACACCATATATTATTCATACTGCTCGCTTTTGTGCAATCAGTACCTTTCTGTTTAAGTGGTGGTTTATCCCACAGAATTATTCCGGATGTCATTACTGAGTAGAAACATGCAAAATATGACAGGAGCTTGACACATCTGTTTCTTATATCAGCAATTGTACAAATAACGAAAGTTGCTGAACTAAATTGTTTGAGAAGCTCACTGATATGCTTCTTCCAGTTCGGGTTTTCATTATGTACACCCATAAAATTGGAGCATTCTATCGTATTTACTGACTCCTGCTGCAGGCTGCGGTGGCCGAGCGTTTCTAGGCGCTTCAGTCTGGAACCACGCGACCACTACGGTCGCAGGTTCGAATCCTGCCTGGGGCATGGATGTGTGTGATGTCCTTAGGTTGGTTAAGTTTAAGTAGTTCTAAGTTCTAGGGGACTGATGACCTCAAATGTTAAGTCGCATAGTGCTCAGAGCCATTTGAACATTTGACTCCTGCTCATGTACTACATCAAGGGGTGAATACATCGGAACATTTGCTTCGAGGCCATGACCACCAGTCGCAATTCTTACAATTGTATTAATAGTAGAAGAGCCACTGTGCAGTGGCTGGAGAGACTGCGAAAATGTGTCGGTTAGTCTTATTATTAGTAGTACACTTACTTGTGATCAGTGTTACGTTAGGTGAATTTTCCATGTTTATAACGCTTTTTTGCGACTATACGCACATTCTTTCACGTATAAACATGTTTACAGTGTAGTATTGCGATATTTCGGCTGCACTAACTTAGGCTATGTTCTGTGTACGTCAATTGTTCAAAGTTGTATTGTTGTAGGTTAGTCGTCACTTCCTTTATCTTCCGTGTCTCCATAAGTAATCCATCATGAGGTCGTATACAGGTTTGTATTCTGTGTGCTGTTGTTCGTATTTATTCTTCATATGTCGCTTTAGAGACGTTGTCTGTCAGTGTGTCGAGTTAGATCCACTGCTCTTCGTTTCTAATTATTGTGTATACACAGGGATCTGAGTTATTGCAGTCTTGGTATCACTGATGTTTCTGTATTGTTCTCAGAAAAAGACTGTGCGTTGAATGGAATCTTATCCCCCACATGTACATGTAGGTGTCTGTCTCAAACTCACGCAATTTACGTGTGTGGAGTAAGCTCCGTGCACCGTACCTCGGCTGGGATTGACGTGTATCATTCTTAACAATATCCTTATATTTAGGAGTAAATCATATACTTTGCGTCCCTTATCACTTGTGTACCACTCATCTTACCATGTATCCATCCGCTGGATATTAAGTTGACGCTTTGTTTGTAAAGATGCACAGCTATATTTGTTTACCTGATCTTGTCTCGCCATTTGTCACCAGTACACTGCAGTCCTATACTTGATGGTGATATCGGTCGGGTATATTCCGAGTAACACGCGCCGTGCTATTGCTGCAGTGGTCTGGAACGCCCTGATAGTATGTTCAAAACACTACTCTGTCCACACCTGATCGACACCTTGTTAGTACCTATGGTCAGTATGTGTGCCCATGTACTGCCTGTAAAGCTTAGTACTGATACAAAGAGGGCATAGTGGTGTATCCGTATAACTGACAGAGGGAAACTGTACTTGCTTGAGTTTAGCGTCGCCAATTTGTATAGAACTTTTTCTGCATTATCTGTTGTTAGCCTTATGTGTTCATGGAAATGCAATTTTTCATCTGTGTGTACTTCAAGACAGCGTGTCACGGTTGCTTGTTTGATGTTTGTGTCCCCAATCTTTATTGGGGCGCGGGCAGGTCCTTGATCCCTTTAAGTATAATGTATGCTGCTTCACTTTCCGCTATGTCGAGTTTATTAGAGCTACATAATTCTATGTGAGCATTTAGTGTTCTACTGGCTTCCTCTTCTAGCTCGCCTCTGTTGTTGATCTCGATTAATAAATCATCTGCATACGCGACAACTTCACCCGTCCACGGTTGGTATCAGTCTCACTAAAGCTTTAAGGTGGGCATGTCATTTTGATTATTTTATAAGTTACCGACGTGCACGTCAGCGAGAGAGGAAGTTATGTCACTGTTAAACAAGCTTTGGTCTTGTCGCGGCATAGTCTTTTCGTCTGTGCAGTCTGACACATTCTTAGTTGAAGTGTAGTGGGTCATGGACGTATTCAGTGGTGCTGTGTAGACTTGTGATTGTATCTATTAGGTGAAGAAAGACAAGAAAGATTTATTGTAAAGGATACCAAGGATGAATATGATGTATATACTGAAAGGGGAAAAGAATATAAATTTTGATGTTTTTTTAAGAGAAGAAGACCCACCACTGCACAGCTAGTTTGTCGAAATGATTATTTTCAGCTAATTAACTTTGTTCACTTGCTCAGAGCTGAGAGAAAGACCATCCATCTTCCTTGAGTCATGCATTAACATATCAATTAATTAAGATATTTGGTTTTTACAGAAATTCTCTGTCAACATTGTCCTTTTTTTAACTCATTGTTCACTTTGTTAAGCATAGTACTGTCCAGACCAATGTTATGTGTGAAGGTCATGCGAAGTTTTATTCTGTCTTTTTGAATACGTTCTTCATTCTAACCTCGTTGTCTTGGAACATCATTTCATAGGAACAATTACCCTCGCCACCCACTATTTATAGAAGGTTTATCATTACGCGTTACCACATTTCACCATGGTCTGCACAAATTTCAATGTCTTTTGGATTTTTTTTTTTTTAGTTAGAAATTTAGCTTAGCCAGTGCCTGCTTGCTGTATGCTGCTGTGCTTTCGAGAAATCTGGAACACTGTTGTCAAGGCGCGAGGTAACTGGAAATTTTGATTAGGAGTAGTTAGTTGTAAATTTGGGCTAAATTTCATACAGAAACACATATTGGGGAACTCACAGAGTGTGTGGACTTAGTGTGAGAAGCTCTGTGAAGCGGCTCTGAGAGCGCTGTCGTACGTTCACCGTGAGAGCTGCCACTTGGAGTGATCGGTAGCAGTGGTACAGCGGCGGGACGGGGCGAAGGGGCTGTGGGGACGCCTTATCGTGGGCCACCCCGGGCTGGCCGTGTTGCCTCTTAGGCTGCCTTCAGACAGCGGCCACACACCCATACACGTAGCTCTCTGCTGACAACACAGCGTGCTCCGGACGTAGCCGAGGGTCCACCCCAATCCAAAAACGCACTCCGCGATCTCGACCAGAGGGACTGCCGTGTTATCCTCTGCGGTACAGCATTGGGTTGCGGTATGGGGTGTTGCGGGTCCAGCGCACTGATATCCGAGACAATGTCCGGTCACCAGACCTTGCAGCCATCACTTCTCATTCGTGTAGCTGGCACCACGAGCCTGAATTACAGTCGTCCCACCAAGCAAGAAAGGGGACAGAACCCAGGTCCTTGGCATGGCAAACAGACGCGCTGACCACTCACCTACAGACACGTACATCCATCATCCTCTAACCTTCAGTGCAATGTTAAGTCTGTCGTGACTCTAAGGAACGCTAGTGGTGTTACCTGTCACCCTTAAAAGTCGTCAGCTGCTCTTCCGCTAGCGTTTCTGAAAAAATTAAAATTTAGGCTCTGGCTCTGAGCAGTATGGGACTTAACTTCTGAGATCATCAGTCCCCTAGAACTTAGAACTACTTAAACCTAACTAACCTAACGACATCACACACATCCATGCCCGAGGCAGGATTCCAACCTGCTACCGTAGCGGCCACGCGGCTCCGGACTGACGCGCCTAGAACCGCTCGGTCACCCCGGCCGGCATTAAAAATTTAGTTTTTGTGGTGTGCGAGCGGTATCATAGCAAGATAAAGTTTCTTCTGAACTTCATGCAACGTCCGTTGCCAACTGGAGACTTCATTTAACTTCTTATTAAAAGTACCGTAAAAACTGAAAGCCTGTCCGGAGCTCGGACCTGGATTTCCCGCGTATCGCAAAAGGCCATAATATTTTGCCTGACAGTTTTTTTCCTCTCTTAACTTTCTCGTTTCTCTTTCCTAACGGGTTTTAGTTCTGTCTTGTCTGTTTTTATTTCAAAAAATCTTAACTCTTGAAATTAAAATTATTCACGGTTAAAAAGTTAAAAAAGAAATAAGTCCCTTCTTCTGGACTGGAATACTCTTTCCATTCCGGCAAAGGCTATTAGTACTCTAAGAAAGTTGTCGGTCCTCTTTGAATTCCAACTTGCATTCGTCTTAATGCGAACCAAGACACATGATTAAAAACTTAAGAAAGTGTCAACATATTCTCTACCTCGCCTTTGTCGCAAGATCCAGTGATGTTGCTGCAGGTAAGATTTAACGTTCAGTACGTCAGGAGTGGCTGTGGTTATTGAGTAGTGAGTGAAACGAGCCACGTGCCAAGTATACGGTCTGTGTTTGATTCCTGGGATCATGTGGCAGACTGACTGGAAAAACAACATTGGAATCTGTAATGTTAGGGGTCGTTCTCGTAATTAATGCCACTTTCTTCCTCGTGGCAGACTGACTGGAAAAACAACATTGGAATCTGTAATGTTAGGGGTCGTTCTCGTAATTAATGCCACTTTCTTCCTCGTCCACAATTAAATTGCATTTTTGTCGATAACAACTGGGCTGTTCTGCACTGATGTCCCCCCCCCCCCCCCCCCCCGCCCTCCCTATGACTCTCGGACAGAACTACAGGTATTAAGATAAATACACAGAATAGACTAACGTAGAGAGATACTTCAAATCAGTCGTTGGACAGAAAACCACAACAACAGTAACAGCTACTATGCTTTCTCCAACGGTATATATAGGAACACACTACTCGCAAGGGAAACTGCCCTTCGCACCCCTCAGATTTAGTTGTAAGATGTCCCAGAGGGTATCCCGTCAAAAACTGAACACGGATCAAGCATGAAAACAGGAATAAGGTGTACTGAACTGGAAAAAAGAAGAAAAACAGAAACAGTGAACGGTCGAAGCTCAAGACGTGCAACATCGAGCAAGCGGGAAGAGCCACGAGTCATGGTTCTGTGGTTTACAGAGTTGGACTGCAAAGCGGGAGATGGATGTTCAAATCTCCCACGAGCCCTCTCTTTTTTTTTTTTTTTTTTTTTTTTTTAACAGTATCTAGTCTTCGTCCCCTCACTGACGTGTCTGTTCTTCTTTAGTTTTGTCAATTGTCATACTATGCGCTGGTTACAGATGAGTCATGTGGTAAGTATACGGGGTGACCAAAAGTCAGTATAAATTTGAAAACTGAATAAATCACGGAATAATGTAGATAGAGAGGTACAAATTGACACACATGCTTGGAATGACATGGGGTTTTATTAGAACCAAAAAAATACAAAAGTTCAAAAAATGTCCGACAGATGGCGCTTCATCTGATCAGAATAGCAATAATTAGCATAACAAAGTAAGACAAAGCAAAGCTGATGTTCTTTACAGGAAATGCTCAACAATAGCTGTAGTAGAGGAATAAAGTTGTGAACAGCACTGTAAAGCATGTCCGGAGTTATGGTGAGGCATTGGCGTCGGATTTTGTCTTTCAGCATCCCTAGAGATGTCGGTCGATCACGATACACTTGCGACTTCAGGTAACCCCAAAGCCAATAATCGCACGGACTGAAGTCTGGGGACCTGGGAGGCCAAGCATAACGAAAGTGGCGGCTGAGCACACGATCATCACCAAACGACGCACGCAAGAGATCTGTCGGACATTTTGTGAACTTTTTTTGGTTCTAATAAAACCCCATGTCATTCCAAGCACGTGTGTCAATTTTTACCTCTCTATCTACATTATTCCGTGGTTTATTAAGTTTTCAAATTTATACTGACTTTTTTATCATCCGGTATATTAACCGTCCCACGTAAATGTGATGAATAGTGAGAGCAGGCGAGATGCCGCAAAGACCTATCACAGAAATGAAAACAACATACGAGAGTGAGTCAAATAAAAACCTTAATTTTGTAATTATAAATCGAAATTTCTCGCCGTTATCCTGTAAGTTGATAAGCGTGCTACAAACAGCGTGCAGAATGGCCTGTAGGTGGCAGCATAGTGCAGATGCACACATACCGTCGCAGTATCAGTATAAAGATGGCCGCCGCAGTTGCGACTTGCACCAGGGAAGAACGGCGTTCTGTTATTCGGTTTTTGCGTAGTGAAGCTGTGAAACCTATTGAAATTCACCGACGAATGAAGATTCAGCACGGTGATGCGTGTTTCTCACAGCAGCAAGTCTACGAATGGAGTAGGAAGTTCGCAAATGGTGTGACTTCAGTGGAAGATGCTCCTCGTCCAGGTCAGGCGCAACGAGTTGTGACTCCACGGAACATTGCAGAAGTTGAAGCCATAGTGAAGGAAAACCGCCGAGTGACACTGAATGACATTGCAGCGCGTTTACAGATTAGTCATGGGTCAGCACACCACATTGTGCATGATGTGCTCCAGTTTCACAAGGTGTCTGAAAGATGGGTGCCACGGCAGCTGACTCCAGAAATGAGAGAACGACGTGTTGATGCTTGTGAAGAACTTCTTCGGCGCTTTGAACGAGAAGGTGATGGCTTCCTTGCAAGAATCGTTACTGTGGACGAAAGCTGGGTTCACTTCCACCAACCGGAAACGAAGAGAGCGAGCAAGGAATGGCGCCATTCCTCATCACCAAGTGATTTCCATATGTTTGGATTTCCATATGTTTGGACCACACAAAGACGCAATGGGAGGAAATAAGTTCTGTTCTGATGAAGAGGTACGCCACGCGGTGCGCGAGTGATTGCGCGGACTATCAAAAGAATTTTTTTCTAGAGGAATTTATGCACTTTGCAAGCACTGGAGGACTTGCATTGAGCGTGGGGGAGATTGTGTTGAAAAGTGATACAGTTTTGTACCACTCCTGCACAATAAATAATATTTTTAAAAAATTTAAGATTTCCATTTGATTCACCCTCGTATAAACGGCTGCGAACTATGTTACAAAAAAGGAATTCGTCAAAACTTCCAAAACGGATCGCAATAGTCATAAAATGTGGTACTTGAGTAGAACAAATAGGAGGTACGTACGTCTGGAGGTCCCTTCCGTACACTTCGCGTTACACCACGACACAGACACAAAACTGAATACAGCAAACACACATGTCAGTCACCGGACGGACAACAGTTCATAATTTCGCAAGGGAAAAAAAAGGTTCACAGGGAGATTCGAACACGAGTCTCCACGTTCCCTTTCGCAGTGGCTCTGCTTACGCTCTCGATGTTGCAAATCTTGAACTTGGACCGTTCACTATTTCTAATTTGCTTTTTCTCACAATTCGGTACACCTGTCTTCATGCTTTATCTATGTTCAGTTTTTTTTTTGACTGGCTATGCACTGGGCCACCTCACCACTAAATCTGAGGTTGCGGGGGGGGGGGGGGGGCGAAGGCGGTATGATGGGGATTTTCCCTTATGAGGAACGGAGCGATTTACGAGGAAGGAAGTTCGCTTGCTTAGCTGGGTGGTAACGTACTCGCCTCCCACGCAAGCAGGCCCGGGTTCGATTCCCGGCCGGGTTGGAGATTTTCTCCTCTCGGGGACTGGGTGTTGTGTTGTTACAGATGTTGTGTCGAATGAAATAAGACTTGCACTTGGCGGTCGAACTTCCCCGAATAGGGGCCTCCCGGCCAACGATGCCATATGCTAATTTCATTTCATGAGGAAGGAGTTAAATGAACTGAAATGAAATAGACAGACAGGTGGAAAACATATGAATGAAAGTGTAATGACATGAAATGATGTCATTACAAATCGTTGAGATATTCTGAACCTGTAGTTCAATGAATATAAAGTTACAAATGGCTCTGAGCACTATGGGACTTAACATCTGAGGTCATCAGGCCACTAGAACTTAGAACTACTTAAACCTAACTAACCTAAGGACATCACACACATCCATGCCCGAGGCAGGATTCGAACCTGCGACCGTAGCAGCCGCGCGGTTCCGGACTGAAGCGCCTAAACCGCTCGGCAACACCGGCCGGCAAAGTTACAAAAATAAATAAATAAAATAAAAATCAAATTGCGGGAGACCGGAACTAGAATCAGATTTTCCTGCTTATCGTCACATCTATATTTTTTTTTCATTACCCTTTGAGTCAGATAGTTATGACCAGCAGATTCACAAGCATCCTAAATTAGCATTTTTCTTGAAATAATATGAAGAGTAGAGGTAGAAAACATTCTAAGTGTCATTTTTTTTTCAGAAAGCGCGCTTTCAGCGCTATTGTGTTCTCTGTCCTCAGGTCCATGTCCTAGACCTGTTCCAAGTGCCAGATGATGGGGAAAATATTTCAAATTTTTATTACTAGACGGCTCTTGCTCTTTATGCCAAGTGGTACTTCCCAATGGAGTTCCAAGTGCCATGCGTCCTAGGCTCTTCCGTTTCATCCAGGATGGTTCTAAGAGATAATTCAGATAGGTTTTAATTGGATGGGTACACTTTTCGAATTGCGACAGAGATTTTGCAATTATAGAGAAACGAAGAAATGTAAGCAAGGCCTTTGTTCCGCAACATGTGCACATCATTGTCGAGTCAGCTAAAGCTATGAACCAATTCCTTTTAATTCCCATGCGTACAACGGACTCCTTTGAGTTTAAAGATACCGCTGTAACATTATTGCCAATGCAGGCATGTAAGAGCTCCAAATGCAGTGTGATGAAAGTGTCACATCCATCTAAAATAGCTATCAAAAAGGCTTTCTTGCAGTGCCTTACGTCACACCAAACACCATCCATGTTTATGATGTGGAAAACAGAAAGACCTGTTGTTGATGTTGCCACTTCTTCCTCAACAGAGCAGGGAGTTTTATGTAGAACTTTGTGACTCCTGATGCGAAGAATAGCGTCGTGTAAGAAACAGAAGTAACACTGAGAAATTTTTCCTTGAATTTAATTTTTTATTTTGTTGTACCACAAATGAAATGTAGTGTTGCTGTATTTATGACAACTGAAAAAAAAGTTCTTATTGGTACCTAGAACCAGTCACTTTCCTGGAATGGCACTTGGAACGATCTTATTAAGTTATTTATTTTCTAATTTTATTATATTTTGCAGTGATGTTATGCACAAAAAGAGATAAATTGTTTTTTTATTGACCTGACAAATGTGAGATTTGACATTTAGAGCTACTTCCATTTCCACTATTCATATGTGGAACTCATGCAATACTTTCAAAGTCATATTTCCCTGTATAGAAGTTGCTTTCTTGTGTTACGTTGTCCTCTTATTCGCCATCGAAATGCGAATGAAAGCGGTTAAAACACAGCGGAATGGAATATTATGTGCACTTGACAACGGCCATATGTGGTTGTGCTACATAATTTTCGGTACATCAGCACTGCAGTTGTCGAAAGTCAAAAGGCACAGTGGTCTCACTCTCCGCCTTCCACGAAAGTGGTCCAATCCGCTACGCTTCAGTCACATACTGAACCTCCACAACTGTACTTCAGTAACGATTAAGGGAAGGTAACACAGCAACTATTATTTTGGGAAATGTGACTCTGTAACTATTGCGAGTGTTAACGTTTCAAAGAAATGTTCAGTCACACATTTAAACAATTTTAGCTTCAGTCATACAGAGATTCAGCGAGGTGTTTGCCACGTGATTGACTTAACGTGTTTGTTTTATTCGGTAACTGCGTCTGAATTATGATGATAAAACTGTGTGTTCTATATGTATAAATGCGAGAAAAAAACTGAAAGCTGTTTATACCGTTTTTGTCTGTTAAATCCTGGCATGTGAAGCCAAATGTATCGTAATGTTACTTTATTACACTATGAACTTTCAACTGTTGGTTCTTGAATGTTCATTTCTGCAGCAGATTTTTATATGCTTTTCTGTGATGTTACATGACTGTTCTAAAATGTTAGTCAAAGAATGTGCTGCATGGAAACTTTTATCACTGACACACTTGAATCTTTACCTTGGAAGAATTCCGTTGCTACACACTTGTAAAACCTGCTCTGGGTTACCTTTAAGTTGATAGTGAGCTCAGCTTGAGTGCCTCGATCTTTTCTTGAAGTTAAGTCGTACGTAAATAATTAATCGAAATAACAGACCTGCAGTTCTTTCCTTTGATTTATCACTCACTATTTGCATTTCCTTGTTTTTGGCACAAGTTGTTCTCGTACAGCCTTCCTATTGATTGCACCACATTAGCTCACTCTTTTAGAAATTGGTAAAAATAAAACTTGCTCAATCATTTTCTTATTCAAACATCGTTCCTGACTAATGCCCTCACTGCACAATCTGTAATTGTTCCGTATCTCAATATTTCTGCAGAATTCTCTTACCATTCACCTTCACTCTTGCGACAACCATTTTGAGATCCTTAGTCTGTGTTGTGTTGAACCTGACGCTGCTGTGGGTTCCCATGCCATCGCCGTTTATAGCGCAATGGCATCGTATGCTCTGCTTCACATGGATTCGAATGATGTGCCGATGAGTATACTATTCTTCGAAGTAATTTCGTTTCCTTAAACATGCTTTATCTTCTCAAACTTCTACATAAAAATGCTACGACCGGAAAGAACAAACAGTAGTCGGCATTTGAAACGCACCGTTGCCGGAACACAGTCTGATGTTTCACGGTCGGTTCCCTTTGTTACCAGTCACGGGAGCGCACCGCCTCATTAACTTTACTAATTACTAGACCTGTAGCATCTGTGCCTGCAGGGCGATACGATTCGCTCGCAGAAAGTATCAAAGGCGTGTTAGCATTTCCGCACCGTGAAATGGCCGGATAGAGTCACGCTCGCAGTTTTACGTCAGTCGTAAAAAGACGTCATTAAGAGTCGAAATCGGAAGGGCCGGGGAATGCGCACAGACCACACGCAGCCTACACGAATTCGCATGTGTGCGAGAGGGGTTGTTCTCGCTAGCCGTCTAGGGACGCCCGAGAAAAATTATGCGAGCTGGTATATTTCTAAACCGTGCACAGTTTTAGAGAGTGTTTCTTAACGTTTCAAGTTTAGAACTATCGTGACTATACAGGGTGATCCATTGATCGTGACCGGGCCAAATATGTCACGAAATAAGCGTCAAACGAAAAAACTACAAAGAACGAAACTCTTCTAGCTTGAAGAGGGAAACCAGATGGCGCTATGGTTGGCCCGCTAGATGGCGCTGCCATACGTCAAACGGATATCAACTGCGTTTTTTTAAATAGGAACCCCCATTTTTTATAACATATTCGTGTAGTACGTAAAGAAATATGAACGTTTTAGTTGGGCCACTTTTTTCGCTTTGTGACAGATGGCGCTGTAATAGTCACAAACATATGGCTCACAATTTTAGACGAACAGTTGGTAACACGTAGGTTTTTTAAATTAAAATACAGAACGTAGGTACGTTTGAACATTTTATTTCGGTTGTTTTAATGTGATACATGTACCTTTGTGAACTTATCACTTCTGAGAACGCATGCTGTTAGAGCGTGATTACCTGTAAATATCACATTAATGCAATAAATGCTCAAAATGATGTCCGTCAATCTCAATGCACCTGGCAATACGTGTGACGACATTCCTCTCAACAGCGAGTAGTTCACCTTCCGTAATGTTCGCACATGCATTGACAATGCGCTGACGCATGTTGTCAGGCGTTGTCGGTGGATCACGATAGCAAATATCCTTCAACTTTCCCCACAGAAAGAAATCCGGGGACGTCAGATTCGGTGAACGTGCGGGCCATGGTATGGTGCTTCGACGACCAATCCACCTGTCATGAAGTGTACTATTCAATACCGCTTCAACCGCACGCGAGCTATGTGCCATCCATCATGTTGGAAGTACATCGCCATTCTGTCATGCAGTGTAACATCTTGTAGTAACATCGGTAGAACATTACGTAGGAAATCAGCATACATTGCACCATTTAGATTGCCATCGATAAAATGGGGGCCAATTATCCTGCCTCCCATAATGCCGCACCATACATTAACCCGCCAAGGTCGCTGATGTTCCACTTGTCGCAGCCATCGTGGATTTTCCGTGACAACAGCTGAAACACCTACTTGGGCATCATCATTTGTTGCAGGTCGTGGTTGACGTTTCACATGTTGCTGAACACTTCCTGTTTCCTTAAATAACGTAAGTATCCGGCGAACGGTCTGGACACTTGGATGATGTCGTCCAGGATACCGAGCAGCATACATAGCACACGCCAGTTGGGCATTTTGATCACAATAGCCATACATCAACACGACATCGACCTTTTCCGCAATTGGTAAACGGTCCATTTTAACACGGGTAATGTATCACGAAGCAAATACCGTCCGCACTGGCGGCATGTTACATGATATCACGTACTTACACGTTTGTGACTATTACAGCGCCATCTATGACAAAGCGAAAAAAGTGGTCCAACTAAAACTTTCATATTTCTTTACGTAGTACATGAATATGTAATAAAAATGGGGGTTCCTATTTAAAAAAAAACGCAGTTGATATCCATTTGACCTATGGCAGCGCCATCTAGCGGGCCAACCATAGTGCCATCTGGTTTCCCCCTTCCAGCTAGACAAGTTTTGTTCTTTGTAGTTTTTTTTCCTTTGACGATTATTTCGTGAGATATTTGGCCCGGTCACTATCAACGGACCACCCGTTAGAAGACGATTGTCTAAAAACAGGAGATTGAACTCTAACCGTTCGAAATTTGATGTTTTAATTTTATGCAAGCCTGTTACGAGGCATAACACCTCACCTACGGGCAACCGTCTTCACAACACTGGACTAGTGTGCCTCCTGGATTACGTATTGTTTATAATCTGCAAGGCGATGCACGGGCAGGGAACATCATTCCCACTACGTGACTGGAAAAGCTGGTAGTGTTATGGAGGTTACTTACGTGAAGGAGAAGTATCTAGCGTCGTATTTTACATGAATTTTGACAGATGGAAGAATGAAGTGACTATCCACGCAGGATAATTAATTAATTTCTTTCAAATGGGGTTTACAACGACTGGTTCAAATAGTGTTGCGATTCCGTGAAGGTATATGTCCTCGGTAGTGACAGGTGTTACCAAAATCAGGTCGTGAATCCAGTAGCTAGCCATCGGTGGTGTTCAATAAACGAAGCGAGGTCTGACAGACGACAGTAAGATTCGTTTCTTCCAATGAAAAACATGAATCATAGTCCCTTTTCGCGTGTCTCTGTTTCCATTACGCTGCATGAGTGTTTCTGAGACTTCTGACGCTAGCTGCTGGGATCCAGCTGGAGGTGGTGTATGAACTGTTGGCAGTGTACATATTCCAGCGCAGTGGTCGGATCTCAGAATGTACCAGGCGGGAGTCAGATAACTACAGGGCTTTAATTTTTATCTTTCGAGCAGTGAGTACTTTAACCCTGTCTCGCGGATCAAAATGATGT
This sequence comes from Schistocerca serialis cubense, assembly GCF_023864345.2. Classification (NCBI taxonomy): domain Eukaryota; kingdom Metazoa; phylum Arthropoda; class Insecta; order Orthoptera; family Acrididae; genus Schistocerca; species Schistocerca serialis. The sequence goes on along the minus strand of NC_064646.1, from coordinate 46,851,748 downwards.
TAGCGTCTCTTATTTGGACTTGAAAGGATAGTTCCGCAGGGCAGTGAAGGGTTAATCCAGGTTCGCCCATAAGGGCTCCTGCGCTCACATGAGGAGCAATATGTTACCAACCTGTCTCCCGTGTCAAATATCGCGCAAAAGTTGTCCTTTCACGAGGCGTGGGAGTGTTCGTTGACGTGGAGCTGCTCGGGCGTTCTAGCGTCACAACACGCAGAATCTCGCGCTCCAAAACATTCCGAAGCACGAAGGACTGAAAAAGACACCTCAGTTGCTTGCTTCGTGGAGAAGACCACAGCCAATGATATGCAAGATCGCTTTCTGCAACACAAGCAGAAGTTAGGAGATACCATATGGAATTACGTTGTTTGCAGTCGCAGCCCATATGTGATAGGTTCAGAACTTGCGTCCTGTGAATGTATGTTGTTTCGAACCAGCACCACCTTGAGGATCTCTCGAAAACGTGTCGCTTTAGTACGAGTTTAATGGATTTTCGTGGTCGTTGTTTTCGTATTGCAACTTGCGTGTTATGAAACCATGCCTTTTTCAAGACAATAGTGTATTGAAGATTTATCGAAACCACATCCTCTTCTACATCTACATCTACATGGCTACTCTGCAAATTACACTTAAGTGTCTGGAAGAGGGTTCATCGAACCACCATTACAATAATTCTGTTATTCCACTCTTGAGCACCTTGCGGAAAAAGTGAACACCTATCTCTTCCTCAACAAAATATTTTCGCGTACCGGTACTGAAAAAGTTGGATCTCTTAAGTATTCTGCCAATAAAACGCAGTCTTTGGTTCACCTTCCCCACAACATTTTCTATGAGTTCTTCCCAATTTAAACTGTTCGCAATTGTAATTTCTAGGCATTTAGTTGCATTTACGGTCTTAAGATTTGATTGATTTATCGCGTAAACCAAGTTTAACGAATTCCTTTTAGCACTCATGTGGATGACGTCACACTTTTCATTATTTAGGGTCAACTGCCAGTTTTCGCACTGTACAGATATTTTATCTGAATCGTTTTGCAGATGGTTTTGGTAATATTTTTAATATTTAAATGTCATCCAATAACAATCAGCTGTGAAAGCCTTCCGAACATCGTAACACCAGAGACATATATAACACCAATTCATAGTTGAGCCGTACCTCAACATTTATAATAAGGTGTGATTCGTAGTATTACAGTACCTTATAAAAATTTAAAACACTCTAGTGCAGTGGATAAAGATAGAGGTTCGGAATTGTGAGTTCAGGTCTCATTGATTCAGGTACTGTTATTTGTAATTTGTTTTCACGCACAGCCGCTTGATAAGACGAGCGCGTTTACGCGCCACTTCTAGGATTCGGGAAGACAAACCTACCTCAGTTCAATCCACCTCGTAGAATCGTAGATTAACGATGAGCTGAGGTGAGCCGGCCAGCCTGGATGTGGTTTTTAGAGGGCCCCACACATCCAACTACGTAAATAGCGGGCTGGTAATCACATCGTGCCTCATATACGGTACACGTTACATAAATACACGGAAAACATTCTCCGACTTGTACATCAGATTTCAAAATGTAACTCTAAAACGAGGGCAACCACAGCCAAAATTCTGCTCACGTAGATTACCTGATGATGCATTTTGAAAATGCGAAACCGGTGGAGACTTTTCGATAGAGGATTTTAACATTCTGAGCGGAAGAGTTTTTATTCGGCATGAGACTGACTCTAGACGCAGACATATGAGATATACATTTCCATGCTGGAGGGATGAAGGGAGGTGGAGGGGGGGGGAGGGAGGGGATAGGAAGGACTTCCAGCCACCAACAATCAGTAAATTTGCCGAAACCTATATAACAAAATGGCGACTCCGTAGAGAAACGGGAGAAGGCAAAGAGGAGGAAGAAGGAGATACACGGTGATTAGAAAAAAATCGCAACACCAAAAAGTAATTAATAAAGAGTAATGAAATTTCTGGAATACATTTGTATGGGTAGCATATGTAAGTGATTAAAATTTCAAGATCGCAGGGTAATGTAAGTGCGAGATAAGGCATTTCAAATGTGAAATGCTGATACTGTAATAACCGGTTTAACCAGCAGAATGTGCATGCACCGTGTGTTACAGGTGCTGGATGTCAATTTGCGGGATGGAGTTCCATGCCTGATGCACGTGGCCGGACAATACAGACACTGTCAATGCTGGGTGTGGATGACGCTTAAGTTTGTAGTATCATTGGTTGCCACAACGCCGCGCCAACGCAAGGTTGGCAGCCCGTCGTCTGCCGAGCACAGCGCACTCTGGCGGGCTGTGCAGCTCGGCGGAACTGGAGTGCGCCTCGTTCACTTCTTAGCTAGATTTCAACCTGGGCAGACGCACTTCCATAATCGGCCCTTCAGGCTTAGTCCCTGAGAATATGTTGTATTAGTTCATGATATTCCATGTTACGAGATTGTCAGTTCATAGCCGCAGCTGCAGTCCTACAAACTACTGAAGATAAGTAATTTCATTGTACTGCGTGTTTCTTGAATAATAATCCTTCTCTCTTACAGTGTGCCGTACCGCATATTATTGCAACCTGGACTCCTTCAGCTCCTATCAACTCGGCCTCCTACTTATTTACATTTAGTAACGAGCTGAAAACACCCACGCGTTTTGCGCCTCTAAACAGTGAGACACAATAAAGTTGTCGTCCGATGATGTCTCGTATGTGCTTGATAATAGAGACAGATCCGGTGATCGAGCCCAAGGAAACATATCGACACTCTGTATGGCATGTTCGAATACAACACGGTATGTGGGCGTGCGTTATCCTGTTGGAAAACATCCCCTGGAATTCCGCTCATGAATAGAAGCACAGCAGGTAGAATCACCAGAGTGACGTTCAGATTTGCAGTCAACGTGCGTGGCATACACAAGAGAGTGCTGCGCCTGCCGTCACGCGAAATCGCACCTCACACCATAACTACAGTTGCAGGTGCAGTACGTGTAGCACACAGATAGGTGGGTTGCAGGCGCTTAACTGGCCACCTTGTAACCAACACACGGCCATCAGTAGCATCAAGGCAGAACCAGTTTTCACCGGACAACACAACAGACCTCGCCCTGCCCTCCAAGAGAACTCTCTCTTGTCACAATTGAAGTCGCAAATGGCGTGGCTTGGGGTCAGTGGAATACACGGTACAAGCCTACTAACCCTGAGATGTCCTTGACGTAATCGATCTCTAAGAGTTCGTTGTGTCACTGTGGTGCCAACAGCTGCTCAAATTGCTGATGCGCGAGAGCCATACATTGAACACGATGGTCTTCCTACTCAGTAGTACTTCGTGACCTTCCAGAGCTCGATCTTCCTGCGACCGTACATTCTCATGACCACCTCTACCAGCAGTCAAGTACGGTGGCTACACTCCTGCCAATTCTGTCTGCATCATCGCAGAAAGAATATCCATCTTCTCGCAGACCTATTACACGACCTCGTTTAAACTCAGTGAGATAAGGGCGTCTTTGTCGCCTTAAAGACATTCGTGACTAACACCAACTCGCCACGTTCAGTCTCAAATGTAAATAACGCTGACGACAGCTACAGCCTGTAAGTAAAGCAAACCTGGTTTTTCTCTTCATATTGGCATTACTAGCGCCACTCTTATGCTGCTGGTTCGAAATTACAATTGACATCATTTTTCAAATGTAGAAAAACGCCTGACAACTTTTGTTTATGTGGTGTCACTGCCAGACATCACACTTGCTAGGTGGTAGCCTTTAAATCGGCCGCGGTCCGTTACTATACGTCGGACCCGCGTGTCGCCACTATCAGTGATTGCAGACCGAGCGCCGCCACACGGCAGGTCTAGTCGAGAGAGACTCCATAGCACTCGCCCCAGTTGTACAGCCGACTTTGTTAGCGATGGTTCACTGACTACATACGCTCTCATTTGCAGAGACGACAGTTTAGCATAGCCTTCAGCTACGTCATTTGCTAGCAAGGCGCCATATTCAGTTACTACTAATGTATTCTGAACAGATAATGGTCGGCCGGAGTGACCGTGCGGTTCTAGGTGCTACAGTCTGGAACCGAGCGACTGCTACGGCCGCAGGTTCGCATCCTGCCTCGGGCATGGATGTGTGTGATGTCCTTAGGTTAGTTAGGCTTAATTAGTTCTAAGTTCTAGGCGACTGATGACCTCAGAAGTTAAGTCGCATAGCGCTCAGAGCCATTTGAACCATGTTTGAACAGATAATATTGTGAATCATGTACCGTCAAGAGCGACGTTCATCATTAATGGATTAAAGTTAAGTATCAAACTAATTCCGCCCGCTTTCTGAATTCTCATTGTTTGTCATGTTCCAGACCTCACGTCAGTATAGTCCTTCCCTCCTCACGCCAGCCTGCGTCAGCTAAAACGCGTGCATTTCCGCCTCGTCTAGTAACACGGTGTTGGCTCTTCTGCCAACACAATAGTTTACGTCTCGCAACTCCTTGGCGTTGCTATTTTTCTCCGTCAGTGTATGCGCGGTGAATCACCTAAAACTTGAACCGCAAATATTGCGGAAATGGAAAATGCTATTGGTGTACGGTTATCACGGAATGGAGTGATAGTCAGGAGCTCGTACTGTTAGTCAATAAACAGATCGTAATAATACTTAGAAAATACATTTTTTGGGCACACACATACTTTTTTTAAAATGAAGTATGCCTATCGAGATTAACAAACTAAAAGTAGGGTAAATTATAATGTCAGTGGTGTTTGTTGCAGGATTCTAGAGCGAATCGTTTACGAGACATCGTATTTCGAAACGATTCCACACCAATATTTGTTTGTACCATTCGATCTATGTAGTTGCTCGGTACAATGCTATTACGTTTTCCTACAATGTGCTTGTGTGTTTGTTGATTGCACTGCGACTTGATACTCAGTGTGTGTGAGTTCAAGCAGTACTTCGTGAGTGGGCGATGGGATTTAGCGTTGGAGAAAAAGCCGACGTACTCATGACGTATGGAGGGTGCAGGAAGAATGCAGTTCCTTCTTGTACGGTTTATACGACAGGATAGTCCAATAGACGTCTACCATATCGGCACCTCTTCATCCAGTTATGTGACAGTGACAGTGTAACACCTAGACAACGTAACAGAAGGAAGTAAGCGACGGCAGAAGAGGGGGAGATTGACGTTCTCGCTGTTGTCGCAGTTAATCCGCTCGTTAGCTCCCTCGCCATCGCACCAGGAAGTGGCATGGGTCAGGCAAGCGTCCTCTACATTCTCCATCGACGTAGGTTCCATCCCTATCACATATCTCTCTGAGCCGTGTGTCGACTCGTGCTACACCTTGTGATTAGATTGCATTGGTTTTCCTTTTCTTCCCCTGACATGTTTGTTTGATATGTTGTCTGTCATTAAGTGGCTGCTTGGTTGTCTTTTCCCTCTGCTATCGATATCTGCGTTTTTGATTCCGGGAAACTGCTATGGAGTAAGTGAGATCTTTGACCTGTTGTAACCTCGTGTTTTGGCGCGGAAGTAGGGGCGTTGCGCGCAGAGTGTCTGCTGGACACGGGAGGGCAGTGTGGCTCTCCAGCGCGGACCAGGCGTGGTCGGTTGTACCGAGTCGCCACGTGATGTGTGTCGGTTGTGTGTAACGAGCGGGTCGAGTTGACGGAAGAGCTCCCCGCGGGTTGGTTGTATACAGAATCGCCCCACGAGTAGTTGCTGTTCATTTCGCCTTGGTGGGACGTTAACAAGCTTCTTTTAGTCCTCCGTTTCAACAGTGGAATTTAAAAAGAAGACATCTAACACGAAGGAGCGGTCACTACCCATCAACGTTGCAGAGAAGACGTGAACTCCGGTGACAGAGCGTGTTGTCGCGTGACCGTGGCGTGTTGGGTAGGCTGGCGACGCGTGCGCGGTCGGATGTGTGGATCCTGGCCATCGGAGGTCGTGTACTGCCTGTTCGAGCATAATTGCAACTTAAGTTCGTGGAAGGTTTAATCATTAAGTAATAATTTTGTGTAACCAGCGTCTCTTTTGCCTTGTGGCCTCCGGCCACCGGATTTCCTGTCCCTGGCACCGGTGCAATTGAAGACAGTGATCCTTCCTCCTCCTCTCGTTACTGTCCGATGGGAGGTGTAGTTTTGGCAGTTTAATTGTTTCGCTATTCTGTCGTGTGTTATGAGTAAATTCATGCTTCTTGTTGGTTGATCATGTGGTCGCTCGTTCAGGACTGTGTGGTGTAATGTTTCCTTGCACGGGGTTAGCTCTAATTCTGTCAGCAAGTTAAGCCATCTTATAAGTTTTCTCTGGCTAAAAGCCGGTGCAGTGACCAGCCTGAGAGTGGCAATTGTGTTTACCGGCGTATTCAAATTGGTCAGTATTCTGTCTAGCCTGAGCATCCGTGAGTGGGTGATTTGTGGCCGCCTTACACGGGTCCGTCATATCTGTTATGTTCTACTGATATTCCAGGACACTTTTGTTTAAATTTTGCCGGCCGGTGAGGCCGAGCGGTTCTAGGCGCTTCAGTCTGGAACCGCAAGACCGCTACGGTCGCAGGTTCGAATCCTCCCTCGGGCACGGATGTGTGTGATGTCCTTAGGTTAGTTAGGTTTAAGTAGTTCTAAGTTCTAGGGGACTGATGACCTGAGCAGTTAAGTCCCATAGTGCTCAGAGCCATTTGAACCATTTGTTTAAATTTTTTTTTAAATTCCTCCAAGTTTGTAAATTCCTTTTATTGCCATTAATCGTGTGTTTGCTGAGACCTGTTTAATTTTTTTAATGGCAGTGTTGGCAGCTTCACTACCTCACTGTACCTTATTAACAAAGTTCTGTATTTACTTTAGTAGCCTGTTTACTAATGTTCTTTAAATTTTTTTAAATTGTTGTATTGCTATAAATTACTTTGATTGGCGTTAGCGGCGTGTTTTGAAAGGTAGTTTATTGTCGTACTGCTAATTTCTGTGTTTTTTTTAAATTTAAACTATTGTATTGCTATAAATTACTTGATTGCCGTTGGCGGAGTGTTTTAAAAGGCTGTTTATTGCCGTACTGCTAGTTTCTGTAAGATACGAATAAAACATTTGTGAAAATCTCAACTCGACAGTAAACGACTAGAAATTTGGCCCCGTTTCCCAACTTGTGGTGTGGCTTGCAGTAACCGTAACCACTGTGTGTGTCACTCTCCTTCGAGAGTTGCAGGGAAACGATTGTAAGTATCGTGTTAACTTCTGTACATGTGCATTGAGACAGGATACTCCAGAAGTATCGTGTATCTTGTTTAGCGATGAAGCCGCATCATTTACCAATCACGTCCAGGTAAACCGCCGAAACATGCGCTACTGGTCTGCTGACAATCCCGTTAGCTTCATCAGGTGGAAGGTAGACATCCATGGAGGGGAAACGTGTGGTGAGGGAGTATCGGAGCCTCCTAACAGGCCATCTTCGACGGGTGTTAGAAGACGTCCCTCTGCAGACTAGGAGGAACCTGTGGTACCAACATGGTGGCTGTCCAGCCCACAGTGCACGAAGAACTACAGCATTTCTTCACGAATTGTTTCCAAATCGTTGGACTGGAAGCAGAGGAGCTGTACCTCGGCCGGCCCCTTCCCCGGATTTGACACCTGTGGACTTTTTTTCTCCGGGGAAAACTGCAAGACGCTACCTACAAGGACATACCAGCTACAGCCAATGATATGCAACAACATATCAGTGCAGCCTGCTCGGACATCTCAGGTGAAATGCTAGAACGTGTGCAGCAGTGGTTCCATACCAGACCGGAAGCGTATATGGCCGCTGCAGGTGGTCATTTTGAACATAATCTGTGATGATCAGTTGTCTCGTTACTGGTCAGAATCCACATAGTAAATGTATCCGCTTGTATTGTTCTGTAGTGTTCTACCACTGGTATTGTACAAGAGTCCGTGTGGGAACTCTCCGCCGGCCTGAGTGGCCGAGCAGTTCTAGGCGCTACAGTCTGTAACCGCGCGACCGCTACGGTCGCAGGTTGGAATTCTGCCTCGGGCATGGACGTGTGTGGTGTCCTTAGGTTAGTTAGGTTTAAGTAGTTCTAAGTTCTAGGGGACTGATGACCTCAGATGTTGAGTCCCATAATGCTCAGAGCCATTTGAACCATTTGAACACTCCTCACAGTCTACGGGTTGCATGCACCTGGGCCAGACGGGGCCCAACTTCGTGCTCGTAAGTGGGCTCATACCGCCTACATTCTTTCTAAATTTTGATTCGATTTTGCAATCACTTTAATAACATCACGACTCGTGAACCTTCGCCTTGTGCTGCCCTTCTGGGTGGTTCCCTTTTTTGTCAGTCAGTAAACTACGTATTGATCTATTACACCCACTCTATTGGTGACTTGATACCTGGCTACCATTAAGAGTGGTTCTGAAGGCTCTACCTAACAAATCACTTGTGGTGACTGCCGCTATTACGCCTCCTGCCCCTCCGTCTCGCTATTAGACCACCAGTGGCCTGGCCCTGCTGACCTGGACGTCAACGGGCCGCCGAGCTCTAGGCCGGCGCGGCTGCTCCCCGCCGCCGCCTAAGGAATGCGCGTCTGGCCAGCATTATGGCGCCGTGCCGTGTTTTTGTAGCCTCGGCCGCCGCCTGTCGCGGCCGGCTCTGCTCGCGTGATTAATGAGCTTCCTCCGCCCCCCCCCCCCCTCACCCTCGCATCCACCCTCCCCCAGAACCCCGACCGTCGCCGAATTTCACTCCCCATTAGGGCGGCCGCGTACACCGCCAGCTCTCCCACCCCACCTGCGGCCACGCGCTGCCCTGTCCGAGACGGGCAGCTGGCGAGCATACGTCCACCCGCAATGAACGTCACGGGACGCAACGGAACGTCAAAACACTCCGCGACGGGCGCCATTCACACAGACCGCCAGTGGCATGGAACTTCAACCGTTTATTCCAGCTGTTCCCAACTGTAGCAGCCCTTATTCTGTTTTCGCTTTTTCGTCTAATAGGTGAAAGTTTGATTTTATTTTTTTACACATTGACTGTCATTGAAGGGTTTTACTTTTATTTAATATTGTCCCGCCTAAGTATCAGTTTGATTACTTTTAAAACCCAAACGTGGGTCAGTACACGTATAGTCTTCCCAACTCTGAGACAAAAACTCTTTAGTAGCTTTACTATTAATCTTTACAGACGACGATACTTTAACCTTTCGTTCAGTTGTTTTAGTTATGAATCGCTAGTTTGTTCTTGGCATAGATCACGTAACCTTAACGTTTATTAGTTTAAGTTAAATTAATGTTTAAGACTTGTATTATGTTTCAAATTAACAACGTCAGTTTATTGACAAGAATTATTAATAAATAGGTTCACTCATACGATTTCATTCAAAGAAGTTCTTTAATTAGATGTCTAAGTAGGATTCCCATTAGCATCAGAGATGTTAGATAATATCCTGTCACTATCGGTAAATAAGTTATTTCTATTTAATATCTGCAAGCTGTCATTAACTATGATCATTAGTCGCCTAAAAGTTAAAGTTTCCCACTGTCACAATTCAAAGTCCGAATCCGGTTAAAATTCCCAATTCAGTAAAGTGTTTAAATATTCACATGAATTGACTTTTTAAAGCCAAAGAGATTATTGTTCACCTTCCCGTTTATCTAATCTGATAAATGTCCAAATTAAAGTCTTGAATTGACAATCCTCAAAAATAATCTCGTCACGATCTATTCCCGATCCCCGTTTAATAAAGTCCCAACTGTTGTTCTCTAAAGCTGTACGTCCTAAATAACTCCCGAACTAGAACAGACTAGAGACTGGAGTATCGTAATTACAACGTATAGCTATTTATACTTTAACAAACACTATCTTTGGTGTCCCAGACCTACGTTCTATGACTATATACTGATTTTCTTACGTATTGGAATAACTAATATTTTAATATTTTCTACAGTTTTTTCCCCTTTCCCATGTTTCTAAAATTTATAATTAAATTTTCCTTTTCTTTTCTTTTGCTTTCTATGCTAGATATTTCCCTCTGTTTGTTTTTTATTTATTTTTCGTAATTGCTACTTGTGGAGGGACTTGGGTCATTTGGTGAATTGATAATTTAAGGACATGGGAGTTAATTTGGGAGCTATTTTTGTTTTTTCAACACCGAGAGGTGGTGTAGGTGTTACACAAGGTGGGGGTAATCACCGTTTCAGCGATAAAACAAAATTTTCTGCGGCATAAAAAACTAAATGCTTCGATTCTATTTCAGCCACGAAACTAAATTATTTTCAAGAGATCATCACTATTATCGCAACTTTGTAAGACTCTAATACTGATTACATAAGTTACCAAAAATTAATTACTTTTGAATTCATTATGGGAGTGGCATTGATCAATGTTTTACAAATATTTAGTATTAAAAACAGTGTTGATTACGATTTATTTATTAAGGTGACCGGTTTCGACCACTGCTGTGGTCATCTTCAGACCACTGAGTAGGAACCTCTTTCTGTTGGAAAATCACTACTAGTGATTCTTCAGACCACTGAGTAGGAACCTCTTTCTGTTGGAAAATCACTACTAGTGATTCTCCAGCAGAAAGAGGTTCCTACTCAATGGTCTGAAGATGACCACAGTAGTGGTCGAAACCGGTCACCTTAATAAATAAATAGTGATCAACGCTGTTTTTAATAGTAAATACCAATAATTAATTTTTCTCAATTTGTGGCGTTAATGCGCTGCAGGTTATAATCGATAAGGAAGACGACGCTCACACAGTCCACCCACACACACATATAATGTGCTTTGTACCGTACATCGCTGCTGATAAAGGTCAGCCATATTCGTAAAAATGCTACATCTCTGAAGAAAATGTCTTCTCCAAGTTGTAGACAGTACCTGCAGTAGTATATAAATTGCTTCATTACTCGCTTCGAAACAGATAAATGAATTAATTGACAGCATGGAGGGCTACTGTAGTGCTGTCCACAACATTATTATTGTTATTATTGTTAGTGGCTGTGGTCAGACGCAAACCGTTAACAGCCTTATAAGTAGGCTGTTTATGTTTTCTTATTGGCAACGTTACGTAGCAGTCTGTGGCTGCTTTGCATTGTTGTAATACTCGCCATTGTAGTGTTAGGCAGCTGGTTGTGAACAGCGCGTAGCGTTGCGCAGTTGCAGGTGAGCCGCCAGCAGTGGTGGATGTAATTTAAAAAATTTTTCATAATTACAATAACAAAGATATCAAATGCACACACTTATTGATACAATGTTGGTCAAAAGCTAAAATTTTCTCACAGTCCATAAAGACAGTCCTGATATTGTTTATTCCAGTAAAATAGCAGTGTTTTCTCAAAGTCTGAGCAATGACAAGAAAATGCACACGGAAGTAGTGGATTTCCATGCAGTCTTGAAGAAGTAGTGTTGTCCTTCCAACGGAAAGACAGTGCTGACTCTCGACATGCAGACAGGTAATGGGCCACAACAGAGCAAACCCACAGCAGAGTCATTCGAAGTTTTGAAGAATATTGGTAGGCAGGTCATCACAGAGTAATCCCACTGCAGTCCTGGTAGAGATTATGGTATTGATGGCCCATCGTTATCATTATCTCTACAAGGGCTATAGTATTATCTCTACAAGGGCTATAGTGAGTCTGCACCTCTGGTGGCCCACCATTACCACAATCTCTACCAGGACTGCAGTGGGTCTGCTCTGTGATGACCTACCTACCAATATTCTTCAAAACTTCGAATGACTCTGCTGTGGGTTTGCTCTGTTGTGGACCATTACTTGTCTGCATGTCGAGAGTCAGCACTGTCTTTCCGTTGGAAGGACAACACTACTTCTTCAAGACTGCATGGAAATCCACTACTTCCGTGTGCATTTTCTTGTCATTGCTCAGACTTTGAGAAAAACACTGCTATTTTACTGGAATAAACGATCAGGACTGTCTTTATGGACTGTGAGAAAATTTTAGCTTTTGACCAACATTGTATCAATAAGTGTGTGCATTTGATATCTTTGTTATTGTAATTATGAAAATTTTTTAAAATTACATCCACCACTGCTGGCGGCTCACTTCCAACTGCGCAACGCTACGCGCTGTTCACATCCAGCTGCCTAACACTACAATGGCGAGTATTACAACAATGCAAAGCAGCCACAGACTGCTACGTAACGTTGCCAATAAGAAAACATAAACAGCCTACTTACAGCCTGAAGTCATCGAATTTCTGCAAGTTCAGAAGTAAGGAGTTCAGCAATCGAGTGATTTACGAACAGTAAGTATACTGCACACATTTTAACTTGGTTGATTTTAAATGGGGTTTCAGTCTGCAGGTCAAGTTTTTTGGCCCAATGAAGAAAATGTCTCGGAGCACTATGGGACTTAACATCTGTGGTCATCAGTCCCCTAGAACCTAGAACTAATTAAACCTACCTAACCTAAGGACATCACACACATCCATGCCCGAGGCAGGATTCGAACCTGCGACCGTAGCGGTCACGCGGTTCGAGACTGAAGCGCCTAGAACCGCTCGGCCACTCTGGCCGGCGCACCCAATGAAGAGAAGTAATGCGGGGGAAGCATGTTTTGTAACTAGCGTCTACCCTCACTATGGGTAGATCACAGATTCCTTCGTCATTCCTTCTAACACGCTTATACCCATACATACAAACACGCACACACACACACACACACACACACACACACACACACACACACACACACACACACACACAATAAATATCATCCATCTTTCATCATTTTAAAAATAAAAGTGTTCCAAGAAAAGTCTTCCACTCTACAGTTTAGTTACGTGTTAAACTTGCTGATAATGTTGTGGAGGGTGCGGGCAACAGAAAGCGGAGGGGTGTGGGGGCAGGGCTCGGGTACTAGCTTATGTCTGACTGCACTCAGGGGCAATCGTCTAAGAAAGGTTGGGAACCACTGGTATAATCGATAAGGAAGACGACGCTCACATATCCCCAGGAAAGACGTTTAAACCGCCGTGGCGAGCCGCTCCTAGACAGAGCTAGACAGCGGCTGCCACAGGACGCCAAATACGCATCTCCTCACTGCCTGCAACTCTGATAGGCCAGCTCGTCTGCTGATTAGGCCAGCGCACGAAAAACTCCGCCGCGGATTATCCTCGGATCACTCTCAGAGCACGCTGATTTTACGGAACACACTACAGTGGGACCTGACTGCACTAGTGCTTCGTTTCTGCATCATAAGTGAAAAAACCAAGAGTCATGACATATTGTCACGCTTTCCAAGACATTAGTACATTTTCAATCGTATTCAGAGTGTCAGTACAAACATTTTCACGAGCTTCTTTTTGTTCGATGGTGAGAATTTTCGGCACTAAGTTCACACGCACTATTCTCATGTTATATCGGTTGTGTAAAATTTGCCATATTCATTCTTTTTGTCAATTCCTACAGTTTCAACAATCGATCAAATACTCGGATTACAGACTGATCGAATCAAGTCACATACTTTTCCACATTTTCACTCGTTTTTTATGTTGAAGGGCGTCCCAGTCGTGAGTCGTCTTCAGCGTGTTCCCGATCGTCTTGTAAACGCTTGAACCACTCCGAAACTAGCGTACGGGATACGCAGTCTTTGTCACACACTTCTTTTAGTATGAGACAGGTTTGAGTAGCAGCTTGTCCAAGGTTCATGTGACTACATTTCGTTTCTGTATTATTATATTTGTCATCTTTCCAGCAAAACAAAATAGCAGTTCTTGTACAAAGGCCATGGCAAAACTGATTTGTCTATAGATACCAGAGGCGCCGCATTAAGCTGAGAAGGCTTCATGGTTCACGGCTTTTGCTTCCTCTTATTTTACAGCCGCACTTCGTAAGCTTATTACCGTGTATACTCCCACATATGTGTTTCAATAATTCTATAGTGTTTGATGTGTTCTAGAGCTTTTATCGACCTCTTTACAATGATGGACATGATAAATTTTATTGTTAGCTTTATTTTAGTGACACACAATGAGGAACTGGATATTTTTCTACGAGCGGTATCCCAAAAAAGAGACTAAACACCTGAACACGAAAAATGATTTAAGTCTCCACCTAGTTGGACCAAAAAAAACTTCAAAATGAATAAGAGCGGTTCTAGCCGCTTCAGTCCGAACCACGCGGCTGCTACGGTCGCAGGTTCGAATCCTGCCTCGGGCATGGATGTGTGTGATGTCCTTAGGTTAGTTAGGTTTACGTAGATCTAAGTGTAGGAGACTGATGACCTCAGATGTGAAGCCCCACAGTGCTTAGAGCCATTTGAACTATTTTCATACGTTAGTTTGTTATTTTTTATAATTTTCACTCCTGAGTTGCTGACTGTTGGTACACTTCCAGGAAAGGTGTTAAATTCCGGTACTCAATGTTAACGAACCGTGAAGTTTGAACTGTCTGACAGATAAGGATTGCTTGATTGGAGGAGACGTCAGTGGCAATGAAAGAATGACTGAGCCGTCCAGACTTGCTTAGATAGTCTAATGGTTTCCTTAGCAAAGCAGCTTGGTAGGGGTGTAGCGCAGCAATAAGAATGAACCGGAGTATGGAACATATCCTCAACAGTCAAATCAGAAATAAATAAAGTTTGTGTTCATGTTTATCTTGTTTGTTCGTCCATATTCAAATATATGTTTGGATATCTTTCTTGTCCCATTCACATTAAGTCTACAAACCACAAAAATTGTCTGCTTTCTATTTCATCCATTATTGGAGCCTTATAAGAGTCGAGGGACATGAAAGGGAAGCAGTGGTTGGGAAGGGAGTAAGACAGGGTTGTAGCCTCTCCCCGATGTTGTTCAATCTGTATATTGAGCAAGCAGTAAAGGAAACAAAAGAAAAATTCGGAGTAGGTATTAAAATTCATGGAGAAGAAATAAAAACTTTGAGGTTCGCCGATGACATTGTAATTCTGTCAGAGACAGCAAAGGACTTGGAAGAGCAGTTGAATGGAATGGACAGTGTCTTGAAAGGAGGATATAAGATGAACATCAACAAAAGCAAAACAAGGATAATGGAATGTAGTCTAATTAAGTCGGGTGATGCTGAGGGAATTAGATTGGGAAATGAGGCACTTAAAGTAGTAAAGGAGTTTTGCTATTTGGGGAGCAAAATAACTGATGATGGTCGAAGTAGAGAGGATATAAAATGTAGGCTGGCAATGGCAAGGAAAGCGTTTCTGAAGAAGAGAAATTTGTTAACATCCAGTATTGATTTAAGTGTCAGGAAGTCATTTCTGAAAGTATTTGTATGGAGTGTAGCCATGTATGGAAGTGAAACATGGACGATAAATAGTTTGGACAAGAAGAGAATAGAAGCTTTCGAAATGTGGTGCTACAGAAGAATGCTGAAGATTAGATGGGTAAATCACATAACTAATGAGGAAGTATTGAATAGGATTGGGGAGAAGAGAAGTTTGTGGCACAACTTGACCAGAAGAAGGGATCGGTTGGTAGGACATGTTCTGAGGCATCAAGGGATCACCAATTTAGTATTAGAGGGCAGCGTGGAGGGTAAAAATCGTAGAGGGAGACCAAGAGATGAATACACTAAGCAGATTCAGAAGGATGTAGGTTGCAGTAGGTACTGGGAGATGAAAAAGCTTGCACAGGATAGAGTAGCATGGAGAGCTGCATCAAACCAGTCTCAGGACTGAAGACCACAACAACAACAACAATTGGAGCCTTCTTGTGGATTGTTTTCCGTTCGTCCTCATTTGTTCTATTTTGCCAACGGGAGATGTTTGATGATCATCTTACATAGTCCATTTCTATAGCCACAATCGTCTTGCGGTTCTTCTCTGAAATCGCCCAGCACTCCGAACCATAGACAGTAATGGTATATGGCCAGACTCACACATTCTACACACCGACGTGTATAGTCATTTTGTTACCACTTCCTCCAGTGATTTTAGAAATTCTAATGGGATGTTACCTATCCCTTCAGCCTTTCTTTCTTTTGCTACTGCCTTTATCCCGCATTGCGCCCAGGTTTAAGTGCGGATTTGGCATGGTTAATTTGAAGGGGTGGCCGGATGCCCTTCCTGCACGCCACCCCATACCCCCGAGACGGAATTAGTGTAGCCCAGCTGTCTGCATCTAGTGTAAATCTTGAAAGATTCTGAATGTGTTTCAAATGTTTGCGAGTCGTGTAAATGAGGCGGGACGTGGGGACCAGCCCGGTATTCACCTAGGAGGATATGGAGAACCGCCTAAAAACCACATCCAGGCTGGCCGGCACACCGGCCCTCGTCGTTAATCCGCCGGGCGGATTCGATCCGGGGCCGGCGCGTACGCCCGAGTCCAGGAAGCAGCGCGTTTGCGCTCTCGGCTATCCTGGCGGGTCACCTATCCCTTCAGCCTTATCTGATCTCCAATCTTCCAAAGCTCTTTTAAATTCTCGTTCTACTACTGGATCCCCTATTTCTTCTATATCGACTCCTATTTCTTCTGCTGCCACGTCAGCAGACAAGTCTTCCCCCTCACTGAGGCCTTCAGGGTACTCCGCTCTCTCCTCTGCATGTAACAGTGGAATTCCCACTGCACTCTTCGTGGCCCCTTAGAAGAAAGATAACGTCAGTCCCGTGTAATGTGTGTCGAGGCGCGACATTTAGCAACGAGCGGTCGTGCAGACAGAGCGCTGAACATCTGCTGCCTTTGACTGAATGCCTGTCACGCCTCGCTTACACTCGCATTTCGGAACTTTGGCTAGCAGACTAGAGGGTTGCCGGCATGGCTTGTTAGGTTATCAGCGGCAGCCTGTGTCCCCCCCCCCCTTCCCCCCTCCACCTCACCCCCCACCCCCACCCCCACTGATGGAGGGTTGTCGGCGGAGCGGAGCCTGCCCTGACACGTCTCAGACACAGACACGACACCTGGTGGTCGCAGCCCCAGACAGCAGACAAACCAGCCATACGTCCCGTCACGACTCTTCATAGCTCGGTGATTTAGCTACGTAAGGGCACATCTGTAGACAATAGGGGCATAGTTCTTGAACCAAGTGCTACTGGAGTATCCCACCCACACTTACACTCCATTGAATTGCACATGCCATAGAACTTCCCTACCACTAAATGCGCTTGACTGTCGACCGTTAACGATGTGCAGCAAGGGAACTTTTGGTGCAGTTCCCTTGTTTTACTAACGCAGAATATCCCGCTTTTATATGTCATTTATTTATTTTTTTATTGTTCCGTGGGACCAAATTAAGGAGAAGTCTCCATGGTCATGGATCGAGTCAATACATGAAATTACAACACGATAGTAGAAACAGATAAAATGAAATATAAGAAACATATTCAGGCGACAATTCGTAAGTTTAAATAAAGAAAATCAACAATGGAACACTGGAATTTGCTTAATTTTTCAGCTCTTCCAGGAGCTCCTCGACAGAATAGAATGAGTGAGCCACGAGGAAACTCTTCAGTTTAGACTTAAAAGTGTTTGGGCTACTGCTAAAATTTTTGAGTTCTTGTGGTAGCTTATTTAAAATGGATACAGGAGAATACTGCACTCCTTTCTGCATAAGAGTCAAGGAAGTGCATTCCACATGCAGATTTGATTTCTGCCTAGTATTAACTGAGTGAAAGCTGCTAACTCTTGGGAATAAGCTAATATTGTTAACAACAAACGACATTAAACAAAATATATACTGTGAGGGCAATGTCAGAATTCCCAGACTATTGAATAGGGGTCGACAAGAGGTTCTCGGACTTACACCACACATAGCTCGAACAGCCCGTTTTTGAGCCAAAAATACCCTTTTTGAATCAGAAGAATTAACGCAAAAAATAATACCATGTGACATAAGCGTATGAAAATATGCGAAGTAGACTACTTTTCATGTTGAACTATCACTTATTTCAGATACTGTTCTAATGGTAAATAAAGCAGCATTTAGTTTCTGAACAAGATCCTGAACGTGGGCTTTCCACAACAGCTTACTATCTATCCGAATGCGTAGGAACTTGAACTGTTCCGTCTCGCTTATAATATGCCCATTCTGTCTGATCAAAATATCGGTTCTTGTTGAATTGTGAGTTAGAAACTGTAAAAACTGAGTCTTACTGTGATTTAGCATCAAATTATTTTCCACAAGCCACGAACTTATTTCATGAACTTCATTATTTGATACTGTTTCAATATTACACACAAGATCCTTCACTATCAAGCTGGTGTCATCAGCAAACAGAAATATTTTTGAATCACCTGTAATACTATATGGCATATCATTTATATAAATAAGAAACAGCAGAGGCCCCAACACCGACCCTTGGGGAACGCCCCACTTAACAGTGCCCCATTGGGACTGAACATCACTACCACACTCAATATTGCGGAGAATTACCTTCTGCTTTCTGTTCTTAAAGTAAGAGGCGAACCAATTGTAAGCTACTCCCCTTACTGCATAATGGTCCAACTTCTGCAATAATATTTTGTGGTCAACAGAGTCAAAAGCCTTCGTTAAATCAAAGAAAGCACCTAGAGTTCGCAACCTTTTATTTAATCCTTCCAAAACTTCACAGAGAAAAGAGAATATAGCATTTTCAGTTGTTAAACCATTTCTAAAACCAAACTGTACATTTGACAGCAAATTATGTGATGTGAAGAACAATACTTTAGGGCTGGGGATGCATGCAGTAATTTCCTTTGATTCATCATTAGAGGCTACTCAACAGCCACTCGGTGCGATTTAAACAAACTACAGGAAAAGTAAGTATGATTGTTTTATTAGAATCGGTGTTCTACCGACACGGCAAGCATTAAACATCGTTAATCGTATTCTTCCGTGGGGTTCATTTTCTGCTGCTATTGGTTCTGTCCTATATCCGTCTGACCAAAAATCCTTATCTTCTTTCCATTTCACTTCACTGACCCCCGCCACATCCACAGTGAGACTTAACATTTCGCTTTTCGGGTATTTTAGCTGCCGTACCACGTTCAAGCTTCTGAAATTCCATACTCCGAGTCCGGATATATTACCCTTTCTTTGCTTTTCTCACCTTTGACAAGCCCCCTCCCCCGAGCGTTCCGGAATTCTTTGCCAACGAAGAGATCCTCATGTCACTTTCAGTTACAGACCTTACGTCCTGTAGAGTCCTGTGGATACATATTATAGACATCTAATGCAGTGATTTCCGTTCCTTCTGCAAGTTCATGCTGTTGAACTTTGCTAATACTTCCAGCTTTTAGCGGCAGATTCCCAACCAAAGGGCAGAATGTTGCCCTGAAACTCTGTCTGTTTCTTCGCCCTTTATGACAAGGCCGCTGGTTTTTATTCAAAATTTCAGCAGTGGTTGGGATAAAGCCCGAGACCCAGAACATTTTGATTACTAGACTCCTAGACCATGGGATATTGAACATATGCGATGAAGGGCAGCACAAGGTCAAAGACTTGTTTGACCCATGGCAGAGTGTCACAGAGATACTGAAGAAACTGAACCGGCAGACAACAACAAAGATGGACACTATTCCGACAAGCCTACTTACAAAACTTCAAGAACCAGCTTTAAGTCATGAATCTAGGAATTCGCTACAACGCGTTACGTATCGCTCACGTAGGGATGTCGAGGTCAACATTAGACTAATTACATCGTTCACAGAGGACATGAATGAGTGGTACGGTAAAAAGGCCTAATGACTGGTACTTTGGGATGTACCTTCACCATGCGCTTCGCGGTGGTTTTTCAGAGTATGGATGTAGATGTAGATGTAGAATGTGTAGAACGGAATTGATGTGTGACTTGCTGCACAGAATGTGCACAACATTCTTTTGTTCACATTTCATGTTTCATACATTTCTGTTAGAAGACTTCGTCTGGAAACGCCTAAGAGCATGAATGACGCCTCAGGATCTATATTTACAGCCATATTTCATCACCAGTTACGATTGCAAGGAATTTGATTTTTCAGGCTTATACTTTTTCTGAAACGTCAGTCTAGAAAATATGTTGTAACACGAAAATGCGTAAAAGAACGGTACTCGAACCCATAACTCCTACTCCTATCCTGGCAGTAGCATCTACATTTTGTCCTATAGCTTAGGTATAACCTACTGTTTTATTTAAAAAACTGAATTCTTGTTAGTAAGTATGTTGTCCATTCTTTCGGACATGCCCGAAAGAACATATCCCCTTTTGATCCTGCAGCCACTATGGATCAAGACACAAAGGAATTAAAGGCATTAGCTCCCAGTGGGCATTGATTTATATCAACGGAGCAAGTTGAAAACTTGTGCCGCACTGGGATGGAATCTGTGTATCCTGGTTTCTAGGCGGTTGCACAGACCACTATGCCATCCAGACACAGTGGCGACTGTCAGACACAAATTGTCAACTTTTGCCCTGTACTACTGATGTAGCGTCCGAAAGAACAGATCCCATTTTGATCCTGCAACCACCGTGTGATCTCTGTGTCTCGGTGGCGTACTGGTCAGCACAACTGCCTATTAAGCCGGAGACCCGAGTTCGAATCCCAGACTATTACAAATTTTCATCTTGCGCCACTAGTATAAGTCTGTACCCATGGGTGGCTAAAGTCTTTAATTCCTCTCTGTCTCAAATTATTGTTTCTTGGGGAAAGCTCTTCTTTGAGTAACGTTTAAAACAACAAACGTAAGGTCACCAGACACATTACTGATCACTCCCTTGAAAAACGCACAATAGTTGCCTTAGAGCGTTGTACGTGTCAAACTGATGCCTAACAGTCGTGCAGCTTTCCACCACTGTCGTATGTCATGATATTTTGCATATTTCCACTTAGTAATGTCTTGTGTAATGATTTTCTGAGGTACCTCATCACCTAGACAGAAACTATTGACAGCACAAAAGGGAGCAGTAAGAATATTACGTGGTGTTCACTCCAGATCGTCTTGTAGGTACCTCTTCAGGGAGATAAGCACTTTAACTGCACCATCACAAATTGATGTAAGATCCATGTAAAAGAGTTTCACTACAGAAGATACTGCAATGTATAAAAAGAAAAAATACATTATACCTCGAGAATAGAACACTCTCTTGAGAAAATTGAAAGTACATGAGCAACCGTGAAGGAAGTATTTTATAAGACAATGAAATTGTTAGTGATCCACAAGTAAAATGTTTACTAATCAATTCCTATCAAGCGCAGAAAAGGAATTTAGGCTTCTGCATGTGAGGCACTAGCAGATCGAGGTTGAGGACAGCACGTATTTTGTTTGATTTAAGAAAAACATGTGATTTTGTCGACCATATAATAACTATGCAAGTGTTGGAAAATTATGAGATTTCGGATAATGCTGAATAATGGTTCACTTCACACCTGCAAAGTTGAAAGAAGAAGGTTCTCCTCTAGTGTTAACAAACAGAGAAGAGGTTTGAGGCTGGCTTGGCTCATATAAAGTAGGGGATGCCAAGGTTCCTTGCTGTGTATCAGTGATATGCCATTAAACATAAATGACTCAACAATTTTTCTATTTGCAGATGACGCAAGTGTAACTGGAAAAGACGTAGAACGTAATACAGACGATGTAGCTCTTCAAGTATTTAGTAACATCAAAGAACATATTAACACTTAACTCTAACAAAATGCAGTGCATACCGTTTCCGGCACGGAGCTCTTGCCATAGGGAAGTTTTACTATCACAAGGTGGTCAAACAGTCAGTGAAGCGGACCACTTTAAATTCTTAATAATGCAGGTAGACAGAAGGCCTTGTTGGAAGTATCACGTTCAAGATCTTGTGCAGTAACTGAATGTCGTTATTTTCGTTATGAAAATGATCTCCGCTGTCTCTGACACTGAAACGCGAATACTCCTATGCCAGAAAAGGGCAGTCAGACTGAATTGGAGTGTCAGTTAGCGAAATTCGTGTACGCTGTTGTTCAACTGTGTCGGAATTATAGCTCTTCCGTCTCTGTACGGTACCTGTATTCCATCATGAGTTTCGTTGTTGACAATACAGACTCATTCAGTAGAAATTTACACTTTCGTATAGTGAACACTAGGCGTGAAATAATAACGTCTGGGATAATACTTGCTTAAACATTGCACAGAAAGGTGTGCAGTATGCAGCAGATTTCATTTATATAGGTTTTCAGCAGTTCTGAAGAAAATAAATAACAAACGACAAGTATTCAAATTCAAGGTTGAAACCTTTATTTCTGGCACACTCTTCCTATTACATAGAGGAGTTCCTCGCAGTTGTTGGGAACGTTTCTCTGTAATGCGTTATTTATTCATACACACTCTCACAATTTTAACGTGTTTCATTACTTCTTCAGTTCTTTTGTCTATAAATTTTTTGGTTAGCGTTCTGTGAACTATGTACTGACTCGTTCCATGACAAACAGCTTTGGATCAGAGAAAGGAAGGATGAATGGGTTTAACGTCCCGTCGATGTCGAGGTCAGATTGTGTCAGGGATGGCGAGGAAATCGGCCGAGTCCTTACAGAGGAACGATCCCGTCATTTGCCTGCAGCGATTTATGGAAATCACGAAAAACCTAAATCTGGAAGCCGGACGGAGGTTTGAACCGTCGTCCTCCCGAATGCGAGTCCAGTTTGCTAACAACTGTGCCACCTTTCTCGGTCAGCTTTGATCTGCATGGCTCCATGGAACCTGATAAATAAACAAAAAATAAACTTCTTCACGAAATTTCTCGTCATAAGATGACTCAAATCACATATTGTTGCCGGATGCGGTGGCCGAGCGGTTCTAGGCGCCTCAGTCCGGAACCGCGTGACTACTTCGGTCGCAGGTTCGAATCCTGCCTCGGGCATGGATGTGTTGATGTCCTTAGGTTAGTTAGGTTTAAGTAGTTCTAGGCTCTAGGGGACTGATGACCTCAGAGGTTAAGTCCCATAGTGCTCAGAGTCATTTTTGAACATATTGTTGTCGTATATGTGATTTGGCGAACAGCCAATTACTTCCTGCAAGAGACTCAGAAAATTGAAACACATCAGAATACACAAAATCTCACAAAATAATCATGAAGTTTTTGAGAGAGTGCCACCTACATATATAGAATGTTTCACGATTTCTATTACAGGCTTCTAGGAGTTGTTCAGGGGTTTGGTAGATAAAGTTTAGATAAGGAACCCATGTCCAGAAACATAACGTTTGGATGTAAAATTCCAAGATGCTACTCCAGGCGGGTGTAAAAATGAATGTGCGCAACGGAAAATACTGAACGCGAAAATGAGGATTTGGACCTACGCCCTGAAGCAGATATTAGGATCTCTTAATGGTGATATTATTTCCTCCTGGTTGCTCTTTAACATATCAATTACATAAATGAATGATTAAGGGAACTAGTAACTACTAAATGATAAATGTCCATTTTGATTATACATTTATTGTAGATTAAAACCTCTTTTATATATTAAAAATGTTTACATGTCAATGTCCAGTGGACACAAATGAATTTCCTAATTAATACTACTGACCAATTGTCCAGATCTGCCCCTTTTTATGGCTACGCGATCTAATATAAATAACGTGAGATGACTGACATCATCTACGTAGCAAACACTAGAAGACACTACTTTTCAAAGATGATCTACAGTGGTGTGCAACCTCAGTGGAAATAAAAGTTACGTGATCACACTTGTTCAGCTTTATAAACATAATACGCCGAAGCAATTTGCGATATCACCGTATGTACTGGGTCAGGTGCGTCGAAGTGATGGTTCTCGTACTCGTCTGCGACCGTGGAAGGACCCCAGGCACAAAATAAAACTCTTGCAAACACTAGGACGGCAGAAGGCGGTCCTCTGACTATTATAATCTAATACTGTCTTCTCCTCTCTGTGTTCTACAGAAAAGAAACGCGAACTCCCAGCAACAAGGACGGAATTCAGATAACGTCTCTACGTGAGTATAGACAGAAGGAGTGCTCTCAATCACTGAAGGCTGCGTATTCAATGACGACTCCCTACCCGGAGGCGAAGTCCAGAATCGTATAAGTTCGCAACAGTCTAACCGTTCTAACTATAAAATCTCCTGACCGCAAAGACAGCAAGTTAGTCTGTACCAACAAAAGCTGATACTGAGAGACTGTCAAACACGGGCGCTCAAAACGGAAAACGTCTTTCTCCCCACCGCTGGCTTCCCAGCAAAACTCTGTTTCCCTCCCCCATAACTGCAGAAAGCGAATTGTGTCTTGAAACCACAAAATATTCTCCCTCTCTACAGATTCTTCCGAACGCCGAACAACCATATTTTAGTCTTTTGTCGCCCAGCGTGGAAAGTTTGTAAGGAAATGCCTATACCCATTAATTAGGAATTCATACAATGGTATACTTCTCAGATTAAAAATCCCCGGAAACAACCCAGCCTTCGTGATTTTCGAGATAACGCTTCCTCGTTCCTCTCTGTGGCGTCCAAGATTTTCAGAGTTTCCGAAGTATTATACGGTTATCCTTTCGGCCCAAGTACAACATCGGCCGGCCGCCGCTGTATTGTGCTTCAGCACTCAGGTTCCCCGACCGTCGAGTCTTGGGTTACTTCCTGCATTACGCAGGACCAACACAACTGTGCGGGCTTTTCCCCCCAGGGCCTAAGTTACGGCTGCTGTTTCATTTCCACCGGAGTTCCATCCTCTGCTAGTATAGGCAATCATTAGTTACACCATTTTGATAATAAAGACACTGCATCTCCATTCATGCAATAAGCGTTAACAACTATTTACAAGGTGTACGTGACAATGTCAGTATTCTTTAAGTATTCATATATACGATGTACAACCTATCAAAGGATACCTAATCCCGGTTGTAAATCATTGAAAAGTATGTAGATAGGAAATTATAGCCACCTTACAAAATAAGTTAAAGCTCTAATCACTTTCAAATCTCGCTCTGCTCGGTACACACACAAACTGAGAAGAGGGCACTGTCGGCAGTCGCTGTTGTAGTTATGACGCCACGTACCATTTTCGCCCGACTAAGGCAAAGACTGCGACAAAGTGGTACGTGCCGAATTCACAGGGATTACTGTGGAGCTTCACGGACGCACTGCACTCTCGACTTCGAAGAGCACGTCCTTCGTGACGTCACGTAGAAGAGAACCCGACGACGAGCAATCCAAACTGTAGCCGTGCCGTGGGCTCCGACAGAGAACACACGCCAGGGCCCGCTGTCAGCGCTGAGTGCTTACCTTGAGGAAGGACACTTTAAAGTGATCGCACCTTCAAAGTTATCTTACATACAGACGGTACGTTTCCGAACATGGATTCCTCAACAGAACTTCACCTACTAGAGCCCCCACAACCCCTACAAGCCTGTGTTAGGAAATGTGAATGACCACGTGTAATTATTGACTGCTGTGTGCTTTGTACGTATTAATTTTATTGTAATCATCAGACGTACTACTAATTTAATTTGCTGCTAGTTGCATGGTATTTAGACCAAAAGCAAATAAAATAAATTTTAAAAAGGTTTTGGCTTTATGTGGAGCGTGGCATCGTTGGTAACATCAGAAGATGCGCTATTCTCACCGTATTCACTCACGTTATTGCACTGACTTCAGTGATTTTGCGTCCTCTTCGTCTTTATTTCATTGTTCGCTATATTTTCATGCGACAATGCGAAGGCTGCATGAAGACGTAATATTTTTCGTATGGAAGTTCTCGAGAAGGACACATGACGTTTAGCGAATAATTATTTAGGTTTCACAATACCCCGACGAAGAAAAAGCCTACATTCTGCACAAATAAGGAAATAGACTTTGAGAAAAGCTTTTCTGTGATAGCTGTATCGACAGTGAAACGCCGGCCGCTGTGACCGAGCGGTTCTAGGCTCTTCAATCCGGAACCGCACTGCTGCTACGGTCGCAGGTTCGAATACTGCCTCGGGCATAGATGTATGTGATGTCCATAGGTTAGTTAGGTTTAAGCAGTTCTTAAGTTCTAGGGGACTGATGATCTCAGATGTTAAGTCCCATAGTGCTCAGAGCGATTTGAACCATTTGACAGTGAAACAGCCAGCGACACCGAGTAAGTAAAGTATATTCTTTCAACGTTATGTGGCAGTTAGTACCGTAACATAACGTACAGAATAATGTAGAGTCCCTGCTGATTTAATTTATGCATTGCTCAGCTCCCTCCAGTACTGTGGGACCGAGCTGTGTGGCGCAGAAGTAAGACGCTGGACTCATAATAGGGAGGACGGAAGTTCAGCCCTCAGTCGAGCTATCTAGACTTAGGTCCTCCAAGGTTTCTCTAAATCACTCAACGCAGATACTGAAATCAAAGGGTGTTGGTCGCTTTTCATCCCCATTCTTAACCAGTCAGAGGTTTGATCCGTTGCTAATGACCTCTTCGTCAAGAGACTGTTAATCCCTAATCGTCCTTCGTTTCTTCTTGTACCTAGGAAGTTATTCCCCGATGTCCTATCACATATCTTATCGCATACTGTTTGCTAAATATTGTTGTTCTGTTTGTACTGACATAATCTGATGAGCAAACAATTGTTGATATTTTTTGTGTTATTTCAGTTTTTAGGGTTCCGTCCTCTATCTGCAAAACAGAACCCTTTTAGGATCACTTTCTTGCCTGTCTCTCTGTCCCTCTGTCTGTCCGACTGTTAAGAACCCCTTTTCTCTCGAACAGGTAGACATATAAAGCACATATTAAGCTCTATGGTCTGTTCACGGTGTAAATATTCCAATCTTCTAAGTCAATTCACTCAAATTACATAATACAAAGTGTTCTGCCTTACAGCAGGTCTTGTCATGGGGGAAGCCTCGTCAGAGGTCCACTGCATGAGCGTCTAGGGAAGTGATTCCAGTGGTGGTTTCCCGTTGCCTTCCACTGATGATGATGATGATGAAATGATAATGAAAACAATACAACTAACAATTCCTGACCGGAGAAAAACTCCGACCCAGACGGTATCGAACCCGGGCCCCCTGGCATGACAGACCGCCGCGAATTACTCATCAAAACCTATTGTTGATCTGGAATCTTGAAATTTGATAAGAAACAAGGTTTCACAGTAAAACCAAAGAAAAAGCCTGAAAATCGTTCGTATGTAATTAGGAGGTGTATTCGGGAAGTAAGGTCCGATTAGGCGCGAAACAGAAACTACTGTGAAAATCCTATGGAACTTTGCACAGATGTATTGGGCCTGTTGATCACTTCACGTCGCTCTTTTCAGTTCAGAGCGCAGACTGATCACGTATAAATGCCTAAAACAACAGTGCCTCCCGCCAAGTATGTGGATCTGCTCAGAGGTTTCGCCTGAAGCTATGCAGCCTACATAACGTAAATGTCATGCACTTCTTTCTTCAAGAGAATTTTCAGCCGCATTCTGCAGAGGCAACGAAGACGCTCCTGCAGCGTTTTCGATGGTAAGTGTTCGATCGCCCACAATACAGCCCTTAATTGGCTCCCTCCATTGTTCATCTCCGCTCACATGAACCGCTGGCTACTAAGACAACATTTTGGAACAAACAACGATAGGCAGACCAGCGTTTGATAATTGGTGGAAAGCACAAAAATGGTTCAAATGGCTCTGAGCACTATGGGACTTAACTTCTGCGGTCATCAGTCCCCTAGAACTTAGAACTACTTAAACCTAACCAACCTAAGGACATCACACATATCCATGCCCGAGGCAGGGTTCGAACCTGCGACCGTAGCGGTCGCGCAGTTCCAGACTGTAGCGCCTAGAACCGCTCGGCCACCCCGGCCGGCGGAAAGCACAAGTGGCTGCTGTCTATGACGAGACTGCAGGAAAGTTTGTACTAAGGCACCACAGATGCCTTAGTTGGAGCGGCGACTATTTAGAGAGGTAGGAGGAAGGTGTGACTAACTATTGAGAATAAAAAGTTTTTGATTTTCACTGTGGTTTTCATTTCGCGACCGATCCGACCTTACTTTGCGAACACCCCCCTTATTTGTTGTCAGACTGTCACTCTGATCGTTCGTCTGTTAAGACTCCTCCTTCCCAGGAACGGGTAATCGCATCAACTCGAAATTTATGTCACATACTGAGGTCTATAGTACGTTGGAGGTTTAAAAATGTTAAGCTTGTAAGTCAATAAGTCAGACGATTCTGCCATTTATGTCACATATTTTGATACTCGCAAAACCACTCATAAAAACTTATACGGCGCTTCCCCTTGTCGTATAATCATGAAATTTGGCTAGAAGAAATGCTGCACAGTACAGAATAGTTGTTGTTGTTGTGGTCTTCACTCCTGAGACAGGTTTGATGCAGCTCTCCATGCTACTCTATTCGGTGCAGGCCTCTTCATCTCCCAGTACCCACTGCAACCAACATCCTTCTGAATCTACTTAGTGTATTCGTCTCTTGGTCTCCCTCTACGATTTTTACCCCCCACGCTGCCCTCCAGTACCAAATTGGTGATCCCTTGATGCCTCAGAATATGTCCTACCAACTCTTCTAGTCAAGTTGTGCCACAAACTCCTCTTTTCCTCAATTCTCTTCAATACCTCCTCATTAGTTATGTGATCTACCCACCTAATCTTCAGCATTCTTCTGTAGCGCCACATTTCGAAAGCTCCTATCCTCTTCTTGTACAAACTATTTACCGTCCACGTTTCACTTCCAAACATGGCTACACTCCATACAAATACTTTCAGAAACGACTTCCTGACACTTAAATCAATACTCGATGTTAACAAATTTCTCTTCTTCAGAAACGTTTCCTTGCCGTTACCAGTCTACATTTTATATCCTCTCTACTTCGACCATCATCAGTTATTATGCTCCCCAAATAGCAAAACTCCTTTATTACTTTAAGTGTCTCATTTCCTAATCTAATTCCCTCAGCATCACCCGACTTAATTCGACTACATTCCATTATCCTCGTTTTGCTTTTGTTGATGTTTATCTTACACCCTCCTGTCCATTCCGTTCAACTGCTCTTCCAAGTCCTTTTCTGTCTCTGACAGAATTACAACCTCATCGGTGAACTTCAAAGTTTTTATTTCTTCTCCATGGATTTTAATACCTACTCTGAATTTTTCTTTTGTTTCCTTTACCGCTTGCTCAATATAACATCGGCGAGAGGCTACAACCCTGTCTCACTCCCTTCCGAACCACTGCTTCCCTTTCATGCCCCTCGACTCTTATAACTGCCATCTGCTTTCTGTACAAATTGTAAATAGCCTTTCGCTCCCTGTATTTTACCCCTGCCACCTTCAGAATTTGAAAGAGAGTATTCCAGTCAACATTGTCAAAAGCTTTCTCTAAGTGTACAAATGCTAGAAACGTAGGTTTGCCTTTCCCTAATCTTTCTTCTAAGATAAGTCGCAAGGTCAGTATTGCCTCACGTGTTCCAATATTTCTACGGAATCCAAACTGATCTTCCCCGAGGTCGGCTTCTACCAGTTTTTCCATTCATCTGTGAAGAATTCGTGTTAGTATTTTGCAGCTGTGACTTATTAAACTGATAGTTCGGTAATTTTCACATCTGTCAACACCTGCTTTCTTTGGGATTGGAACTATTATATTCTTCTTGAAGTCTGAGGGTATTTCGCCTGTCTCATACATCTTGCTCACCAGATGGTAGAGTATCGTCAGTACTGGCTCTCCCAAGACTGCTAGTAGTTCTAATGGAATAATAAAGCAAAAAAAAAAAATAGAAAATTTTTAATTTGTAGAGACATCACACGAAAAAATACTTCGTTTGTCACTTGCTATCCCATTTCAAACTCGAAATTTAAACACTCTATAAAGTCTTGGAATCCCTGGGACCCATATCCTGCCACTATCAATGACGGTAACAGGCAAAAATCGTGCAGATCCTCGGATCCCGGCGTGGATGAATTGTCTATTTCTTTACGATTAAGTTTTATGGAACGCTGACCGCGCTAGTGCTACTCACACCTGACCAATGTTTTCCTATTCTGTTAGTTCCCAACAGTACGTAGAATTTACATGGAACTTACGATAACAACGTCTGGTATGAATTTTGTATTGGCCATTAACAGAATCAAAGGCCACTGCTAACTCCTTAATGCTGAGACTACACTCAGCCTTTTTGTGAGACAGAAGTTGTCTCGTAATATCACTTTCATCGTTCAGTACTGCACTGTTCTTGGTGGTGATGGCTCATCTTGTGTTGTAACACTATAGCTTAGACACTACATACCTTTTGTTGATTCATTTAGCTTTCTATTTTGTTCAACATCCCAATGTTGAACTTCTGTAATTAGTGTACAATTAATTCGATATTGTAATGAAGTATAATCTCTGTAATGATATGTTTGTATTTCTTACATAATCTCTTTGGTTATCTTTGAGGATGAATAATTTTCTTTAAATAATTTTTTATAGAAATGTCAATATGTGCAAAGGTTCTGTTTCATTTAAAATCTTTGTTTGCTGTTATGTAAACTGCTGACCTTCACTTAGGGTTCTTAGTTATTTTTATGTAAAAGGTGTTGTGGTTCCCCTTGGGAACGGAACTGTGTAGCTCGCGCAAATTGTGGTTGGCCTAGGTAGAAAAGGTGGAACCAAGAGTCAGTCGGAGACGAGCTACCAAACTGTGAACTGCCCATGTAAAAGTTGTAAATTGTGCTGGTTGCGAGAGAGGCTTTTCCTGACGCTTTCCAATGCCTCGGATGGATGAATAGATAAAGAGCTGGAACTATTCTGAAATTGGTATCTACACTCCTGGAAATGGAAAAAAGAACACATTGACACCGGTGTGTCAGACCCACCATACTTGCTCCGGACACTGCGAGAGGGCTGTACAAGCAATGATCACACGCACGGCACAGCGGACACACCAGGAACCGCGGTGTTGGCCGTCGAACGGCGCTAGCGGCGCAGCATTTGTGCACCGCCGCCGTCAGTGTCAGCCAGTTTGCCGTGGCATACGGAGCTCCATCGCAGTCTTTAACACTGGTAGCATGCCGCGACAGCGTGGACGTGAACCGTATGTGCAGTTGACGGACTTTGAGCGAGGGCGTATAGTGGGCATGCGGGAGGCCGGGTGGACGTACCACCGAATTGTTCAACACGTGGGGCGTGAGGTCTCCACAGTACATCGATGTTGTCGCCAGTGGTCGGCGGAAGGTGCACGTGCCCGTCGACCTGGGACCGGACCGCAGCGACGCACGGATGCACGCCAAGACCGTAGGATCCTACGCAGTGCCGTAGGGGACCGCACCGCCACTTCCCAGCAAATTAGGGACACTGTTGCTCCTGGGGTATCGGCGAGGACCATTCGCAACCGTCTCCATGAAGCTGAGCTACGGACCCGCACACCGTTAGGCCGTCTTCCACTCAAGCCCCAACATCGTGCAGCCCGCCTCCAGTGGTGTCGCGACAGGCGTGAATGGAGGGACGAATGGAGACGTGTCGTCTTCAGCGATGAGAGTCGCTTCTGCCTTGGTGCCAATGATGGTCGTATGCGTGTTTGGCGCCGTGCAGGTGAGCGCCACAATCAGGACTGCATACGACCGAGGCACACAGGGCCAACACCCGGCATCATGGTGTCGGGAGCGATCTCCTACACTGGCCGTACACCACTGGTGATCGTCGAGGGGACACTGAATAGTGCACGGTACATCCAAACCGTCATCGAACCCATCGTTCTACCATTCCTAGACCGGCAAGGGAACTTGTTGTTCCAACAGGACAATGCACGTCCGCATGTATCACGTGCCACCCAACGTGCTCTAGAAGGTGTAAGTCAACTACCCTGGCCAGCAAGATCTCCGGATCTGTCCCCCATTGAGCATGTTTGGGACTGGATGAAGCGTCGTCTCACGCGGTCTGCACGTCCAGCACGAACGCTGGTCCAACTGAGGCGCCAGGTGGAAATG
This sequence comes from Schistocerca serialis cubense, assembly GCF_023864345.2. Classification (NCBI taxonomy): domain Eukaryota; kingdom Metazoa; phylum Arthropoda; class Insecta; order Orthoptera; family Acrididae; genus Schistocerca; species Schistocerca serialis. Next base: position 46,820,000 of record NC_064646.1, on the reverse strand, counting down.
GCATGGCAAGCCGTTCCACAGGACTACATCCAGCATCTCTACGACCGTCTCCATGGGAGAATAGCAGCCTGCATTGCTGCGAAAGGTGGCTATACACTGTACTATTGCCGACATTGTGCATGCTCTGTTGCCTGTGTCTATGTGGCTGTGGTTCTGTCAGTGTGATCATGTGATGTATCTGACCCCAGGAATGTGTGAATAAAGTTTCCCCTTCCTGGGACAATGAATTCACGGTGTTCTTATTTAAATTTCCAGGAGTGTATCATCGCCACCAAGAAATGACAGAGTCCAGCAATTCTACCTACAAATCCACCTACCAACATCCAATCGCCACCACATTGCGCAGTCACTATAATGGAACACTATAATAATGTACAGTGAAGGATCAGCTTATTGGATGTGGTAGTGTGCTCAAACAGAAGGTAATCTATAACTAAATTTATGTACCTACCTCGATTTTTTTCCTTATCATAACACCTCTCAGGTTCTTCTCCGTTTGAACTAAAGCCATTACCGAGTGTCCTTATTGAAAGAACATTAAAGCCTAGTGTTTTAACTAATTAATGCCTCTTGAACATAGTAAAAAGAAAGTTAAAGTTAATGTGGCAAGAGATTGAACTACAGAAAATGATGCTTGCCGAAAATAAATTTTCTATGGAAACTGCTTATTAATATGTTGTTGCCAACTTCAAAATTAAAAGTTCTTAAAAGTGAGGCTTATAAAGTTTTGCTTACTAAATGATCACATTGCCGCCTGTTGTAAATCGCAAAAGGTGAGTCAGTATCTTACAAATAGGTCAATTTTGTGTCTCACTTTAGTAAAAGTTGAAAACTGCAATTGTGGAAAGTTATATACTCATGCTTGCTAAGCACTTGTTTCTCTTGTGTATTGAAAGTGCAAATTAACAGTGTAATAGGATCCATAGTTTATCCTTTATGCTCTTGATAAATAACAATTAACAGAAAGTTAACAGTAACTTCTTTTATTCAAAAGACAGCGAGAAGTAACCTGTTAGGGAATTCCACTTAACTTTCATTCTAAATAGAAAAGTATTTAGCTGAGAGAGACTTAATCTGTGACCAGTTCATAATTTTGCAGTGAACTACATTTACAATTTTATGTCACCTAGTAAAATGTTTGAAAAGTATTACTGAACCTATGTCCAATTTATGATCCTACAGTGAATATTAATAGTAATGTTATAAAGACCATTCAGTCTGACTAAGCCCTGAAGATAGTAGTGCGTATTTTTATCTGTTATATTTGTGCAAATAGTTTGTTCTGCTCTAGCTGTCAACTCCAAACTTAACCTTAACATATGCAGGTGTCAGAGTTCATTGCACTCGCGTGTGGCAAAATATAGGTTGTGTTTGTCCGTTAAAGTTACTCATAACTACTTTCTTAAACAAGGATGTCAATCATTCTCATGCCTAATTGCGCTGGCGACCGTTCGACCGTTTTTTTTTTTTTTAAAATTCTTGGAACAGTGTGGATAAATAAGTTATTGTTTGTTACATCTACATCTACATCTACATCTACATCTACATTGATACTCCGCAAGCCACCCAACGGTGTGTGGCGGAGGGCACTTTACGTGCCACTGTCATTACCTCCCTTTCCTGTTCCAGTCGCGTATGGTTCGCGGGAAGAACGACTGTCTGAAAGCCTCCGTGCGCGCTCTAATCTCTCTAATTTTACATTCGTGATCTCCTCGGGAGGTATAAGTAGGGGGAAGCAATATATTCGATACCTCATCCAGAAACGCACCCTCTCGAAACCTGGCGAGCAAGCTACACCGCGATGCAGAGCGCCTCTCTTGCAGAGTCTGCCACTTGAGTTTATTAAACATCTCCGTAACGCTATCACGGTTAGCAAATAACCCGGTGACAAATACTTTCTTAAACAAGGATGTCAATCATTCTCATGCCTAATTGCGCTGGCGACCGTTCGACCGTTTTTTTCTTTTTTAAAATTCTTGGAACAGTGTGGATAAATAAGTTATTGTTTGTTACATCTACATCTACATCTACATCTACATCTACATTGATACTCCACAAGCCACCCAACGGTGTGTGGCGGAGGGCACTTTACGTGCCACTGTCATTACCTCCCTTTCCTGTTCCAGTCGCGTATGGTTCGCGGGAAGAACGACTGTCTGAAAGCCTCCGTGCGCGCTCTAATCTCTCTAATTTTACATTCGTGATCTCCTCGGGAGGTATAAGTAGGGGGAAGCAATATATTCGATACCTCATCCAGAAACGCACCCTCTCGAAACCTGTTTGAATATTTACGTAATTCTGACTTTCACTTCGGACAAGCCACCTCCGTTAGGTACAACACGGTCAACATAACAAAATTCCTCTCAGAGGGTAACACTGCTCTGCTTCTTCATACTATAACTACTTGAATAAGAATAATTTCACTATACGAACTGCCTTCAGCTTTGAGGTTATGACATAGTAGTAGCAGACGAAAGTGTTATACGTGGCTTTTCCGTGACAGGACTGTTTGTTCTGTTGGTGCATAGTACGTAATAAACCACATTTAGTATTTTATTGCACACACTACGTAAATCCGTTAAGCAGTGTTATCGTGTGACCACACGTGGGGAGGCTCTGCGTCTACGCCCTCAGTGACCGTTCGTAGCCGCTACCTGCGTAGCCCCGCCGCCCTCTGCCCGCTGCACGCGGCAGCTCGCCACTGCGGACTCACCGTGCCTGCCGCCCTCCTTGAGCGAGAAGTGGGCCTGTGCTCCCGTGGGCGGCGCCGCCCTCGCAGCCAGCCGCTGCTGCGCCGCCCCCAGCTGCAGCTGGTTCAACACCTCCACGCCGCTGCAACACAACAAGCGCCGCCCTCAGTGGACAGGGTCTCGACAGGGTGGCGATGGAGCACAGAAAGATGACTCTCTCTCTCTCTCTCTCTCTCTCTCACACACACACACACACACACACACAGCTGTCTTTTCAGGTCTCTTGCTTCTTACAAGGGAACCTCCCCATCGCACCCCCCTCAGATTTAGTTATTTCATTATTTTCGCAGTTATGATCTGTCCGTTCGTTCATTGACGTCTCTGTTCACTGTAATAAGTTTAATGTCTGTGTTTTGCGACCGCACCGCAAAACTGTGCGATTAGTAGACGAAAGGACGTACCTTTCCAATGGGAACCGAAAACATTTGATCGCAAGGTCATAGGTCAAACGATTCCTCCACAGGAAAACACGTCTGATATATTCCATACGACACTGGTGACGGCATGTGCGTCACATGACAGGAATATGTTGTCGACCCAGCTAACTTGTACACTTGGCGAATGGGTAAAGTTTTCTTGTGGATGTGATAATCACTCCCGAAAAAGTGATGAAAACATATGGGTTTGTCACGTAAACTGCAACAAATGAATGCAACAGTTTCACAGTCGCACAGTTTTCCCTGTGCTCTGTCAAAACATATGTTTTTAACGTTTTCAAATTTTTCCGTGTGTAGACCGTCAAATCCTGCATATGTCCAAGCAAATCTGAACATGTCCTGGAATTTTGGAGAGCGAAGTTGATTGTGTGTGTGTGCCTGAACTTTGATAATTGTCTGAAAATAAAAAATTAAAATATTCACTCGAGGGAAGATTTAAACAAAGGATCTCTCGTTTCACAACTGCTCACGCTAACCACAGGACCACAGCGCTACTCACCTGGTACTCACCTTAATGTTGCCTATCTTGCGCATGGACTACTCAGTTTGTATATTTTGCTTATTTCTTTCATAGTTCCACACAATTTCTTCCTGTTTTCTCGATTGATCTGTGCCAACTTATAACTAAATCTGAGGGGGGTGCGATGGGGAGGTTCCCTTGTTAGTATTTGTAGATACTACTTAATCACAAACTGCCTATTGGCTTCTGTCTCTGGTTCTTCGGCCGACGTTCATCTAATGATTTTTCTGACGTTTCGCCAGCACGAGTGGCTGGCATTGTCAGAGCTTCACCCTCCACTGCCGGTGGTGACCTGGAGCCGAGCTCGCGGCCGCAGACTATATGTACCTGGCGCGCCAACGTCCGAGGGCTTCTCCGCGGTCATTTCCAGTGCGGTTCTCCTCTTGCTACCTGCGACGGTCGTTCGCTGCAGTACGGGAAGCCAGGATCCGTTTACCTTAAGGCTTTCCTCTTTCTTGTTCAAACTGTTCGCGTGTTTCTGTATTTCTACAGCTTCTCTGAACAAGCGCGTGTGATAGTCCTTCTCTACAGCCAGTACTTCCGTGTCGGAGAATTTTATTGCGTGCTCGATCTCATTCAGTGCGTGCTCTGCCACGGCGATTTCTCTACCTGCCCCAACCTGCAATGTCGCTTATGCTCTTTGATCCTGGTGTTAATGGATCGTCCAGTCATTCCGACATAAACTTTTCCGCATGTGCATGCTATACGGTATATTCCCGACATTGCAAGTGGGTCTCCTTTCTCCTTCGCCGATCTAAGACACTCTTTGATCTTCCTTGTCGGTTTCAAAATTGTCTTTACGCCATGTTTGCGCAATATACGGCTGATTCTGTCCGTCACTCTGGGAATGTATGGCAGAAAGGCCGTCCCCGACATTTCTTTTTCTTGTTCCTTACTTCGCCGAGTATACCGTATACCACGCACATGCCGAAAAGTTTATGTCGGAATGACTGCACGTTCAATTAACACCAGGATCAAAGAGCATAAGCGACATTGTAGGTTGGGGCAGGTGGAGAAATCGGCCGTGGCAGAGCACGCACTCAATGAGACCGACCACGTAATAAAATTCGCCGACACGGAAGTTCTGGCAGTAGAGAAGCACTATCACACGCGCTTGTTCAGAGAAGCTGTAGAAATACAAAAACACGCGAACAGTTTGAACAAGAAAGAGGAAAGGCTTAAGGTAAACGAATCCTGACTTCCCGTACTGCAGCGAACGACCGTCGCAGGTAGCAAGAGGAGAACCGCACCGGAAATGACCGCGGAGAAGCCCTCGGACGTTGTCGCGCCAGGTACATATAGTCTGCGGCCGCGAGCTCGGCTCCAGTTCACCACCGGCAATGGAGGGTGAAGCTTTGACAATGCCAGCCACTCGTGCTGGCGAAACGTCAGAAAAATCATTAGATGAACGTCGGCCGAAGAACCCGAGACAGAAGCCAATAGGCAGTTTGTCAACAAGTGGCCACGAAAGCCTTAACAATTTTATACTACTTATTCTTGATCCTTGCCCCTTCCTGAAGACATCTGATTTGCACTGCTACGGCCAAATCATCAGCGTATCCCATGTTTTTCTTCACTAAATAAGTCATATCGCTAGTGTGCAGTTTGAATAATAATGGTGCGAGAGCTCACTTTCGGGGTAGTCGATTCTTGATTTTAAATGACTTACCAACAACCAGTCTTGGGGTGCAGATGCATTCACACCGCAGACAGTAGTAACGTCAATGGTATTGGCCACTGGAGAACACTGTGCAGCTGTCTGGCAAGGACGTCACCACACCGACTAGTACAGCTTCCCGAAACCGTGCGTGTAATCACCGATACATTAGCGTTTACTCCGATACCGTGATTAACCGTTATCAGTAACATAGCTCCACCAAAGCTAAGGCGACATAAGAGCAAGTTTTAAGGAATGGCAAAAAGTTTATTTATTCAAGATGTAGTAATGAGTATACCAAACACACGCCTGAAATCACGGAAGGCAACACAGGAAGAGAGCTACGTACGAGGACAGACCACCTGTAACCTAATAAACGCATGAAGAATGGACTGGGTGAAGTTAGTGATAATCACCTCTTAATTGATCTCTCAAAAGTACTACAAGAGCTCAACTTCCTAAGAAATGACTGGAGTAGTCTTAATCGCATGCGAAGCAATTACACAAGATTCAAGACCGTGCTTCATAAATTGTGACTTACCGACAGACCAAATTATGAGTATGTAGAATCTGAGGACGCTCTCGACGATATAATAAAAGTGTGTCGTATAAGAAAATGTACTGATTGTTGTGTTGGCAGAAGAGCCAACACCGTGTTACTATTGGAGGCCGAAATGCATTCGTTTTAGCTCACGCAGGCTGGCGTGAGGAGGGAAGGACTATACTGGCGTGAGGTCTGGAACATGACAAGGAATTAGAATTCAGAAAGCGGACGTAATTAGTTTGATACTTAACTTTAATCCATTAATGATGAACGTCGCTCTTGACGGTACATGATTCACAATATTATCTGTTCAGGATACATAGTAACTGAATATGGCGCCTTGCGAGCTCGTAGGAAATGACGTAGCTGAAGGCTATGCTAAACTGTCGTCGCGGCAAATGAGAGCGTATTTAGTCAGTGAACAATCGCTAGCAAAGTCGGCTGTACAACTGGGGCGAGTGCTGGGGAGTCTCTCTAGACTAGACCTGCCGTGTGGCGGCGCTCGGTCTGCAATCACTGATAGTGGCGACACGCGGGTCCGACGTATACTAACGGACCGCGGCCGATTTAAAGGCTACCACCTAGCAAGTGAGGTGTCTGGCGGTGACACAACACAGATGATCTCATAACTTTGCAGAAGTCACACGTCGTTCTACGAAATGAATACCAGATCTGGACATCGGTGTCTAGTCAGCAAATAGTTATTTGTGTTTTTATGTGACACTTATTATGTCCTTTATGTTGCCCAATCCTGATCATCACGTACAAAATTCCCAATGAATACTCCCCAATATCCTCAGATAATATTGTCTGTTCATGGACTTGTAACGGTGCACGTAACTCGATGTCAGAGATATCTAAGTCTACGGTACTGTAATAATGGATTCCTTTTCCTTGCACAAGTTTCAAAAGCTGCTACAGGTACAACAGTTGTTCAAAATGTCCTCCCCCCCCCCTCCCCAGCATGAATCTAGGTATGACATCGTTGCACATAGATGAGTTGTACCCTAATATCCCCGGTGTCGTTTGAACAGTGTCGCAGACAGTGGGTGGAGCTACGGCAACTCCCGGAAGATTTGTTCTCACTGCCCAAGAAACCCCTCGAATCCAGAAGACCGACAATACATGAAGTAGAGTCCAAATGCTCTCCACTGGGTTCAACCGGGACGCTGAATAGAAACGTGCCAAGGCACGAAAATACGGAAACACCAACATATTGACAACCCAACTGTTAAATTTCCAGGCTTTCATCATCCTAGGCAGACGTAGATACAGCTTAATAGATTTTGACCTAGAGAAAGTGTGTACAATTACAACGCGGAAAAGTGAGCTATTGTACGAGCAGTACGTGTGGCTGTGGTGATATTCATGCAGTGAGCCACTTTGTATATGATTGCCCTAACTGACGTTTCCCTGGTGCTGGAATGTACATGAAGCATCCGAAGAGACGCTCCACTGGACTGCGTCTTCCGATATCCTTTTATAGCCTGACCTGTTGAACGTTTATGCAGTGTAAATAGTTACAAATCTGTGTTTTGTTGTTAAATATGTATAGACATTTCATTGTTCTTATTGGTGGATACGATGATAGTTTAATAATAAAGTCAAAGAGGGGAGAAGGTACACTACCATAGCAAACACAGAATATCGCCTCGGAATGAAATCTAGTCTTCCGTATTACTGACTGGCCCCTACTTACGTACTACTCTCCGCGAAGCCTTGCTGAGCTGCTGTAATCGTAGTCATGCGTTCCCTAAGGAGTCTGTCTCTAAGTCATTTGACATCTTGCTGTCGATGACTGGCGAGAACCTTTCATGAATGACGAAGTGGGAAGTTCGCTTACGGCACGAGACTTCTACCTGCGCAGCCTCCATTTTGTGGGCGGAGCTACGGCCATTCACCTGGCTGTGCGGGAGTAAAGGTAGCCAGTCCCCCTCACTGGGAAGGACTCCGAGAGACGCCGTGTTTGCTGGAAATGCTCTGTTCTCACCGCCTCAGTCATTTCAGGTTATGTTAGGTGGAAAGATCTAATTTGTGGCCTGGTTTTTCTTCAGTCAAATCCCCGTGATGCATAATGCCAACACCACTATTAAACTTCAGATGGTGACCATCGTCATGACGCTTTCGTGCATACTAAAATAAAATCTCTGAGGAAATGTTCAGTTCTTTTTTAAATTTTCTGTACCTTCTCAATCAATTCTATCTCGTGAGGATTCTAGACTGATGAGAAATACTCGAAAATAGATCGTGCAAGTGTTTTGTAAGCTACTTCTTTCGTGGGCGAATTTCTTTCCTGTACGGTTCTTCTAATGTATCTTACACACTGACACATTCCCTCCCTACAAATGGTTTTGTTTGCTCGTCCAATTTTAGGCAGCCCTGGACGAAAATTACTAGATAATCTGCGCTTGTTGCTGTTTCTAGTAATTAACCGCTAATCATAAATGGAACAGTAGTGGGTCTTTCCGCCAACTTGTGCTAAATATGTTGCATATATTTCATTTGAAAGTCAACCGTCAGCCCCTGTATCAGTTATGAATTTTCTGTACGTCTGCTCACATTTTCTTGCAGTTATCTCCCGTTGCACACCGTCATCCAAGAAATTGCATGATGGAGTTCGCGAAGTTTCGGCCAGGTAATTACTATGCGTCGTGACCAGCGACGCTCCTATAACACTCCGCTGTAGTTCGTCCAAAGTTGTTTTTATTGTCGACTTCGCCCGGTCCAGAACTACGTCTTGCGTTTTACTTGCGAAGAAGTGCTGAATAAGGACGCTAACCTGGCCCGACGTTCTGTAAGATCGTATTACGTTCACAAGATCGCAATGTAGAAATGCATCGAATGCCTCCCGGAAGCCGAGAGACACGGCAACCACATGGGCAGAGTTGCCTGCGGTCTTCTTCATCTCATGGACGAATACAGCAAACTTAAATTCACGAGAGCGCCATTCGTCGAATCCCTATCATAACATGTAAGTCAGTAGACATAAGACATTTTCTGCAGTTCTACAACCAACTGACGTCACCGATGTGCATTATGTGCATCTGTCTGTTGATCCTTCTTCAAAGCGCAAAAGAGGGCTCTTTCTTCCAGTCGCCTGCAACGTTTTGTTGCTGAAACGGCCTACAATGAACTGCTGCTTGAAGAGCAGTCCTTTAACACAGTGTACAGAGAGTAGCAGAAAGCGTATTTGGCATTTCGGTGTTTGTGCGATGACCGAGGTACCGTATTACGAAGTTCTAAATGATTCAAATGGCTCTAAGCACTATGGGACTTAACATCAGAGGTCATCAGTCCCCTAGACTTAGAACTACTTAACCCTAACTAACCTAAGGACATCACACACGTCCATGCCCGAGGTAGGATTCGAACCTGCGACCGTAGCAGCAGCGCGGTTCCGGACTGAAGCGCCCAGAACCGCTCTTCCGCAGCGGCCGGCTACGAAGTTCTACAATGCAACAATTTCGGAACACTGAATTCAGTATTTCGTCCCTCTCTGTGGCATCGTCCACGTCGCTGCCAGCAGAGTCAGTGAGTACAATCAACAAGCCTTGCTCAACATCGGAACTTCTGGTGAATATTCGACAGATCGGAAGATTTTGCCATTGAATTCAATGAACGCTTCTTGCCTTTGTCTCCTCACGTTTGTTTTGGCTTAGTAAAATTTTTTCTCGCCAGCAGAGCTTGCACTGCGTTTAATTCTACCGTGAAACTCCCAATTGCTTTCGCAGCGAATTTGTACTTCGCTGAGGTTTCTGGGTGAAAAACGTCAGACAGTTAAAACAATTCTCCTTGAACTGGTTGCTTATTTCCGTATCTAAATCAACGCGATCTGCTACTACGGGAATACATTTGTTACCCTTTATTGTAGTACCATCCGGTACTCTAAACGGACAGTTCTCATTTAGACAACAGCTAACATGATCAGAGGGACAGAAAAGATGGAGAAGCAATACTGTGACGACATTGAAGCAAACTGAGTAACTCTGCGCTATGCTTTATGTCATTAAAACAAATGTGCATGTTATAAGCTAGTAATGCACCGACGAAAAAAAATGGCAACTCCAAGATGGAGTTGTGCTATGTAAATGAAAGTTGGTAAGCGTTTTTCTACATCTGAAAGATGATGTCCATTCAAATTTCACATAAGAGGTACAGAGAGAATGCCGATCAGGTTTGCTTTTGTAAGATGGCAAGAACTATGCCCCTTACATGAAGTCATTAAAGATCACCCAACTCACGTTGAGCGAACAGTATGGCTGAACAAAAATGACTGACAAGGCACAATGCATCGTGTAGAGGGTATACTATGGACGTATTGGAATAATTAATGTCGGGTGATGGTTTTAAAGTAATTCACATGACATGAAAACTTTGTGGAAACGCTTCGATTTACTGGAGGCTAGTCTATCCCAGGGAAGTATTCGAGTGACTGTGACCAGCGGGGGAGCGGCTAAGGGAAGCGACAATAGGCAGCTTAGGGCGGCTCAAGCTCAAGCTCTGAGAAAGCGGTAACGGTGTGCGGCCTCCAGCCGCCTTAAGATGAGTGACAGTGAGTGGGTGGTTGACTCCGACTCCATGCTGGTGTACCGGGAAACAGACGGAGAACTTGTACGCCTGTTGATAATTGTCTGTCGTCCCGTTTTCAGTGAAACATGCGGGAAAGCCGCGCAAAGCTACGGTGGAGCGGTCAACAGAGGTCAAAATATGCGTGTTTGTGACTATAGCAACTTCACACTGAATTCACGGTCCACAGAGTCTGAAGTAAATCAGGTGAAGAGCGACAGAATGAAATACGCCGGCCTCCAATGGGAACGTAGGACCGAGGAATTTGAAGTACTCTCCTGGGAGTCAGAATTCCGGAAAAATTGGTGTTTTGTGCAGATGTTAACCTTGATGGGTGGCCTGGGAGGAGCTAAAGAGCAGATGTTGAGAGGAAGGGAAATTTTGTGGGAATTTGTTCACTTCCCAGAGCAGGCATTGGTCGGTGCTGGGAAGCGACACATAATTAACGCGACTTGCGCTGCAATTGGCGTAAGTGGTTTTGCCGAAGGGAACCGAGGCAAAGAGCGGACTGTGAGAAGTCTCCGTAGTGGTCTTCCGTTCCGAGCTTGCCTAGAGTGCGAACGTGGCGTTCTTTACTCAGCTTGTCTGAGAAAGAGTGAGCATCTCTGCGCTTTAGGACTTAGCAAATGGAACGATTGAGCTTGGAGATAGGAAGTTCTGGTTCAGCTATGTACTGAGCAAGATATCTAGGAGTGAATAGACGAGCGCAGCCTTGCAGCACCACGAGGTCGGCCGACGTCCACACCACGACGCCGCTCCGCCACGCTGTATTCGGTGATATTGCGCCCGCTCCGGCCACTGATTAATTTGTTGGATCACGTCTGCAAAGTTTCCACGAGGGTTTCATGGGCCGTGTATTGGGGAATTCTACTCGCACTTCGCATTATGCCTGGGTCAGTCGGTAGGAATTACTTTTGAGTATTGCGCTTTACTTCAAACAAACGCAATTTACTGCCACTGCCTGATAGGAGAGTCATGTAATGTGATGATTGAAGGTCTGGAGCTAAAATAAATTTGTGCTAATCGACTGCATCTGTTTTCAATCAAGTAGTTGAAATCCCAAGTCGTTTTTTTTAATTAATTTTATGTTCAACATTTGCATCTGGTGTTCAACAGCTGAATATAACATCAATGTGCACCCCTTTTTAATTAAAAGTGATCTATTCTGAATCAATTAATGTCAACAGTGCCGCCGCAGTTCAATCAGGAGTCACAGGGCCTTATTACTTTCTTTGCGTTATCCGATATTGCGGCAGTTTTGCACTCTGTGTTGATCTGTTAGTCAATTGGCTGGGGTGAACACACGCCAAAACCAGATAAGTGACGGGTGGGGTGTTACAAGAATACCTTCAGGTGACAAAGACGCTCTAGCAGCACCTCAGTGAGTTTGAAAGAGGTCGTATGACAGAGCTACGAGGAGCTGGATGTTCCTTCTGCGATACTGCAGGTAAACGTGGCAGGGATGTAGCCACTGTATATGACTGCTGGCAGCGGTGTTCGCGAGAATATTCGGTAGTAAGAACACCGGGATTCGGACGGCCTTGTGTCGCCAATCAGAGGGAAGATCATCGTGTTCGGCGTATGCCATGACGCATCGTACTGTATCTGCAGCAATCTGAGCAGCAGATGGCACCACAGTGACAGAGCGAACTGTTACAACTCGGTTACTTCAATAACAGCTCTGCCGGCCGGTGTGGCCGGGCGGTTCTAGGCGCTTCAGTCTGGAACCGCGCGACCGCTGCGGTCGCAGGTTCGAATCCTGCCTCGGGCATGGATGTGTGTGATGTCCTTAGGTTAGTTAGGTTTCAGTAGTTCTAAGTTCTAGGGGACTGATGACCTCAGATGTTAAGTCCCATAGTGCTCAAAAAAAAAAAAAAAAAAAAAAAAGACAGCTCCGAGACAAACGCCCCGAGTTCCACTCAATTCAAACCACCGCCATATGCGACTTCAGTGGTGTCAAGCGGGAGCTCATTGTAGGCTAGAGCAGAGTCTTGTTGTCTTTTCTGATGAAAGCTGGTTCATCGGTGCCAGTGATGGCCGTATGTGGTCAGGAGGAGCCTGTTGAGGACCTGCAAATAACTTTTCTGCATGCAAGAGACACAGGACCTGCACCGGGAGTTATGGTGTGGGCTGCGATTTCGTACAATACTAGGAGAGCCCTTATGGTTACCCCACGCCTGGGAAACTATACGTCGATCTACTGATTGGCTCTGTTGTGCTGCCATTCACGAACAGCATTCAAGGGGCTGTTTTCCAACAGGACACCGCTCGCTCACACGCCGCTGTTATAACCCAACATGCTGTGCAGAGCGTCGGCATTTTGTCTTGGCCTGCTCGATCACCAAATCCGTCTCCAGTCGAGCAGATATGGGACATCATCGGATGACAAGTCCAGGGTCATCCACAAACAACGTTAACGGTCCCTGTATTGACCGACCAAGGTCAACAGGCATAGAATTCCATCCGTCACCTGTGCAACACAATGCATTCACGTTCACATGCTTGCATTCTACATTATTGCGATTACACCGGTTATTAATGTACCAGCAGTTCAATTTTGCAGTGGCTTATCTCGCACTTACATTAACTTGTGATCTTGCAAAGTTAATCACTTAAACATGTTGTCTAGGCTAATGTATTACCTAAATTTCATTATTCCATATCAATTATTTTTTGGTGTTGCATTTTTTTCCGTCGGATTACATAATTCGAAAGGCAATGACATCAGACACTTAATGTCTAGTTACGGCCAGAAACGAAATATCGCTGACTGTAGTGGTCAAACGCATAATACGTGTCGTCTGCAATCAGTGTCAGCGGCGTTTGTAGATGAAAATACTGGCACCTCAGACCAGGGCCTAATTTCCGCCGTATTGTGGCTCAACGGTGTTCCAGCACCTCCAAGTTAATTTATTTTTGACTCATTGGAACAAGTTGGCTCAGGAGACTTAAAATAGTACACGTGTATTGTTTGGCAGCGTAACCATAATTTGCCACTGACACGTATCTTAGGGATTTTCGTGTCCAACTCTGTTGCTTATTTGTAATAATGAATATAAACTTAAATCAATCCAGTTATAATATAACTCAATAAGTAGAACACAAATGACATTTTAAACATTTACTAAGCATCTAACTCAGTGCCTCATGTCACATTGTATTGCATTTTTTCTAACTCTTCAGGAAATAGTGTTTGTGCGTGACGTAATAATCGTTCATGGCTAAATGCTAAATCCTCTGTTAATTAATACTGGGCAAATATTTACCGAGCAGCTACAATGCAAATGTCAGAAAGCTGCTGCTGGCATTAGTTGAAAACATGACGTCCTGGTCGCGAAGACTATCGACTTGTGCCGATATGTGTCGAGAAGAACTCGGCGGTAAAGTCACACTACTACGAGAACAGAGGGTAGCACCTGTTATTTACATTAAATGTTGTGGTTTTATTGTTTTAACTATAAGGATTTATGTTTTAAAAACCTAAGGTTTTTACGTCTGGGGCGAAGTGGTGTGTTGGGGGGATAGGTTGTGTCATTGAAGAATGCGTTCTGGCAACTAAAATTTTAGAAATCAAGCACTGTTACAGACGTTCAGCTGAGTAACATTCACAAGACAAAGACACAGTCTCGAAAATTCAGTTTGGAATCGACATTCAGTACAGAAACATACAAAAATATGTAGAAAAAAAATGTTCAAATGTGTGTGAAATCTTATGGGACTTAACTGCTAAGGTCATCAGTCCCAAAGCTTACACACTACTTAACCTAAATTATCCTAAGGACAAACACACACACCCATGCCCGAGGGAGGACTCGAACCTCCGCCGGGACCAGCCGCACAGTCCATGACTGCAGCGCCTGAGACCGCTCGCCTAATTCCGCGCGGCAAAAATATGTAGAACACACGTGTAATACAACACTGTCAGAGAGGAACAGAGAGCGTAGAAAGGAACGTTCCAGAAAAAGTTTACTTTTTTCAAACAGTAACTATCCGTTAACATGCGTTTTGAATTTGGAACGAGTGAAATAAACTTATGTTAGTGTAAGGTTGCTCAACTCATACCCCTTAACGGTAAATTACTGTACATGGCATGGTAATTTAAATAATACAATTCGTTTTGCGGACACTGAAATTTCATTTTTCAAGCATCAACCAATTTCTACACAAATACAAAAATCTTTACACAAAATCAGTTTTCAACCAAACCGTTAGGATTAACGAGCCTGATTTCCTAACTCGTACTCCCTACAGTGTAGGTCGTACTAAGGATAATAAGTGAGCGATGACGACATAATAAGTTCATGGAATAATGTAACAAAAGTCACAGTAACAAATTACAAACTATAAACGTAACGTTGCGTCCATAGATATACGTGTGGCAAGAAGAAACAGACCAGTGAAGTGCAGTGTTTATTACTTGTAAGAGTAACTGATTTTGAGATTTCGATGTTTATTATTTGTTTAACTTTAGAGGTGTTGCTTCCGACTGTACGGTAACTAAATAAATGCCTCGAAATATATGTTGGATTGATTTCTGACCTACATACGTAACGAGAGAATATATAGGAAACATAATACAAGTTTTAAGAAAGTAAATTGCTTAAATTAGCGTGTCAAAAATCAATTGTTTTGTACACAGATACCTTTAAAATATTTCTTAATTTTACAGCTGAATTACCTCTAAACTTTTGGTGTGTGTACTATGCCCTTCAGGTCCTTTTTTCTACTTTTGTACATTTTATGAAATGTTATAGCCATAGGAGAAATATTTCCGATGTCATCCATCCACTTGTGGAGCATACAAATACTGTTCTTGGTAGAGCTCCTCTTTTTAGGACATAATTCGTTCTCCTTCGTTTAAATGTTAACACTGCAGGTATGAATTCACCGCCTGAATTCACTGTGAACATACATGTCGTTGTAAGATCTCTTTCTCCGCTTGTAATTGCTCCCATCCAGTATTTGCCTTCTCGAGGAAATCGCTTTAGATGCTTTGTGAACTGTGGATATGCAGTTTCATCCATGTCATATATTTGGTCGACAGTAATATGCTCTTTATTGAACCTCTTCCTTCGTTCCAACGATATTGCTTTGGGAAATCGCAAGGACAAAGTGGGATGATGTTTGATAGACCTGTAATACCATTTTTTACCGGCTATCTTTTTCTATTTATTGAAGCGAAGCGGTAGATGATTATCTCAGAAAATTTTCAGGCAAGAGTCCTTAATTCAATTATAGTTACTCCGAAGAAGCCAGATTCTAAATTAATTATAAACTGTGGTAAGTCAGCTTCCATATCTGCAGTCATATCATTAGGTCTTCCAAATTTTGACATTTTATTTACACCCTTCAAATGACGACGCAGTGTAGGCTTCGGTATATTATATCTTCTACATGCTTCATTAAATACAGTTTCACTACTCCGATGTTTCAGCAAAGGCTCTCCCATATCTTCTTGCCTCCGCTTATTGTTCGCTCCCTTTATCATATTGATCAGCTGAAACAAATAATTTTTAGTTGGTATGTAATTACTACCAGTGCCTATGTCTTACCAGTACGATTAGTGAATCCACATTGGTAGACTTAGGTAGGATTACCTCTACCGTTTGAAACCAGATCTACGGTCTTAAACTCCAAGTTTTCTATCGTTTGATTATGCTGGAATGAATGTTAGAGTATCACGAAAATAGACGTGACACAAAACAATTTTCTTATCATAACATTCTTGTCTGATATTACTTACAAATGTGCGATAGAATGTAATGTAAACAATCGAACAAACTTATTTCTTAATTATTTTTGTGTCACGACAGCCAACGGTCCGCTCGCTTGTTTTTCCTTATTCGCACGCTTATTTAGTTTGGTTTTACATCACTTGATGTCGCATTTTGTAAACGTGGGATTAGATATTACTTGAGTACGACTTAGGCTGTGGTACGACTAACGCAACTTTACCGTATATGGGCCAATTCCTGAAATCGAAACTAAAACAAAAATTTCCTTAGTTTTATCGCTTCTATGCGTGCAGTGGAAAGCTGAGCAAGTGGCAGGGATGACCACAGAAAGAAATTTACCTACACTGCACGTGTTGAATGAATCAACGACTTTACTCTGTTAAACACATAAGCAGACCCTCAAAGACACAAGGCGCCTGCATGCATTTGTCTGAAGCGTTTTGTCCAAACATAAAATACAAATAGCTCCCATGCCATGGGTGTCCGCAGAATTTTTTCCAAGAGGGGGCAAAATTCTGTAAATGATTCGGTGAGAGGGAAAGCGTGATGCGCCCCGGGAACTATATTTGACAAGAATAACTCTCAAACGATTGGTGGTTATCTAATTAATATTTTTAAGATATATTGTTTGATATTTTGAAGGTAAGCATATAGAATCGTACTGCTATGAATTAGTATGTCACCTTTTCGACTCAACTCTAAAATTTCATTCTCATGTGATTTAATCGATCAAATTCTAGGGGCTTTGAATTATAGCTTGAAAATGTTTACAGTTTATTGATAGCCCTAAAATGTGTTATGAAATGAAAATTAAAAATCTAACACATAAAAGTCTGAACGACTGTCAAAATCTTGTTAAACATCAAGAAAAGTACCCAAAATTAATACTGTTAGAAATGGAGCAATAGGCTGTCAACTTGAAAGAAAAAAAAAAATTCCCTGTTAGATCTCAGTCATCTACAACACTTTCTTTGCTTACAAAACACGCCTGAGCACATTAATGACTTTATTTCAACGCTTACATGATTTCCATTTTTTTATACTGGCAAAACTAAAATTTAACAAAATGTATATTGAAAAGTACGTTCTTTGGCTTGTTGACGTAAAGCGTAGTCTAGGCCCCTTAACCGACTAGATGGTGACAAATTTTCCAGAACCACCCTAAACTGGCTGGTAAAATCGACATTTAACAGTCTAGGATTCAACCAAAGCATTTCTCTTCTCTCCAGGCTGTCACAGTACTATGCAGTCAGGCCAACTGGATGGCAGAATTTGTAGCTCTACGATTACAACTGCACTAGGCGCCTTGTTACGCCCCATTGAGGTGAGGAGCTTCCGATTCCGGAAAGGACAGATTTTCGGCCTTGAAAATGTTCACTTTTCCTCTCTCTTGTAGGGCATAAAATGGGGCTTCCTGTTTCGACAGAAAGATTTGGACTCATAGATTAAGTACAAAGGCTGCGTTATTCAGAGTCTATCGCAATAGCTCCGCCGTGGAAAACTGAATGTAGAATTTGCCAGCAATCATAGATTCCCTTTGTCTACGGACAAACGGTAAACTGTTGTTGGGAATCCGTTGTGCAATGAGGGAGGACGAAAGACAGGCACGTAGAGTGGTGCCATGATTATGTTGTACTGGGATCCACGCTTCACAGAGCTGAATCGGTACCTTGCAGCAACCCGAAAAGAGCTGTGCTACGAAGAGACAGGGGAAAAATTGGTGACACTACAGTCATGCTCATAAATTAAGGTTAATTGCAGAATATGGTGCCACACAACGTGGGACTACACAAAACTGGTACTAATAGCATGGGCACATAGGAAACACACACGACACAGATCATTGAGTCCACGGTATTGGTGATAGGTTGAGAAAACCGTCCCGAAACACATGTGCTACAAAACGCCACTGTTTCCTGCGCATGTACCCCGACATCAATATGGGATATGATCACCATTCACACGTACACAGGCCGCACAACGGGTTGGCATACTCTGGATCAGGTGGTCGAGGAGCTGCTGGGGTATAGCCTCCCATTCTTACACCAGTGCCTGTCGGAGCTCCTGAAATGTCGCAGTGGTTTGAAGAAGTGCAGCGATACGTCGACCGAGAGCATCCAAGACGTGCTCGATGGGGTTTAGATCTGGAGAACAGGCAGGCCACTCCATTCGCCTGATATCTTCTGTTTCAAGGTACACCTCCACGATGGCAGTTCGATGGGGCCGTGGGTTATCATCAATCAGGAGAAAGGTGGGACCCACTGCACCCCTGAAAAGGCAGACGTACTGTTGCAATATGTCGTCCCGATACACCTGACCTGTTACAGTTCCTCTGTCAAACTCATGCAGGGGTGTACGTACACCAGTCATAATCCCAACCCACACCATCAAACCACAACCTCCATACAGGTCCCTTTCAAGGACATTAAGGAGTGGGCATCTGGTTCCTTGTTCACACCAGATGAAAACCCGGCGAAAATCACTGGTCAGACTATACCTGGACTCGTCCGTGAACATAACCTGGGACCACTGTTCCAATGACCGTGTACTGTGTTCTTGACACAAGGCTTTACAGGCTCTCCTATGACGTCAGCGGAATGTACCTTTCAGGTCTCTGGGCGAATAAACCATGTCTGTTCAGTCGTCTGTAGACTGTGTGTCTGGAGAAAACTGTTCCAGTGGCTGCAGTAAGGTCCCGAGCAAGGCTACCTGCAGTACTCCGTGGCCGTCTGTTGGCACTGATGGTGAGATATCGGTCTTCTTGTGGTGTTGTACACTGTGGACGTCCCGTACTGTAGCGCCTGGACACGTTTCCTGTCTGCTGGAGTCGTCGCCATAATCTTGACATCACACTTTGTGGCACACGGAGGGCCCGTGCTACGAACTGGTGTGTTTCAGCAGCCTCCAGTCGCCCTAGTACTCTACCCCTCATAACGTCATCAATATGTGTTCTTTGAGCCATTTTCAACACACAGTCACCATTAGCATGTCTGAAAACGCCTGCACACTTACTCGCTGCACCGTACTCTGACATGCACCAACACACCTCTGCGTATGTGGACTGCTGCCAGCGCCACCGTGCGACGACCGCAGGTCAAATACACCGCATGGTCATGCCCCGAGGTGATTTAAACCCGCAAACTCCCCACCAGAGAGATGTTTCACCATGTATCAGCATTATCCTTAATTTATGAGCGCGAGTGTGTTTCAGCACTGTTCTGTAAACGTACGCATCTGTCGTGGCTATAGATTAGTGTCGACAGTGCTACCACGCGAAGGAATCAGCGTAAGCTCTCATGAACAGCACGAAAAAAAAAAAAAAAATCCAAAACAGGTAGCCATTGCGAGTCACAGTGCTTTCCGTCTCACACCGCTATGTTCTTCTGCAGTTTAGTAACATCGCTGACGGCTATTGCTGGAAATTCCAGAGAATTCTGTAAATAATAGGAAGCTTGTACCCCAGATTCCCCCCCTGTTCCCCGCTCCCCTTGTGGACGACTGTGTTCCACGCCCAGTTCCCACCAAAGTTTACAGGAGATTTTCCTTGGTGTTGTCGCAAATGCTCGAACTGGAAATATTCTCCCAAATATTAACACCCGGGATGCCCTCTGTCCCACTATCAGCGTGCTTGTTAATCTCGCAGAGAAGTACTATGCTCTGTAAGAGGTCGGATCTCCAACAGCTTTTTCCACCCTTTGAGGTAGACAAAGGAACAGACACTTTCTAATCAAAAGTATCCGGACACCTTTGCCTCTATGACATCTTGAACCCTGCTGGGTACGCATTCAGTGATGTTACTGATGGCTGTGGAGGAATGGCAGGCCATTATCCCTCAAGTGCCGAAACCAAAATAAGTAGTGATGTAATACGTGAACTCGACGTTCTAACTCACTGCAAAGGTGTTTCACTCGACTGAGGTCGGGACTCTGAGAAGACCAGTCCATTTGACTACCACTGTCGACAGAACATTGCCTCGCAGGTGACTTTTTACGACAGTGTGCATTTTCATGCTAATACACTCATGGACTCCGAACTGTTGCTCTACTGTTCACAGTTCACAATAGTATTGGGACAGGGCCGGCACCATTCCAAAATACCGAATGTATCCGGCACGTGTTGCCTCTCTAGTCGTTATTACCGTAGCGGGTTGCGACATAGAGTCCATTCCAAAGCATCGTTAGTAGACAACAACAAGGTCGCACGCAGTGTATCCGGCAAGTGTTGACTCTCTAGTCGTTATTACCGGCGCGGGGTTGTGACATAGAGAGAGAAACCCTTTCTGGAACTCGAACCCTGCTCCTCCTGGGTGGAAAGGCCAAGTGCTCCCACCTAACACAATTAAACCACCAGACACACATGGAATTGATGGGAAATTAAAAATGCCGGAGCCCTTTCTGGGACTCGAACCCTGGTGCTCCTGGACGGAATGCTCAAGTGCACCCCCAACACATGAAACCTGTCTAGATGCGGGAGAGGAAGGTTAGGTTAGTGTACTTTATTTATTTTGGTCGAGAAACTGACGCAAAGATCGATCCTAATTGCGTAATTAATCACAAAGATAGGTCCTAATTACACAACTATATGCAAAGCACTACAGAAGGACGGCATAAAATCGCAATACGCCGCGAAAACTGACGATACCATACAACTGGTGTTATCCTGCCTAGAAAAAAATTCGCAGAACCACTCGAAACCAGCGACAGAAACATCGAAACTCAACCCTACACCTACAAGCTGCCAGAGTCGATATTAGCTAACTTTGAGACGAGTGTATTTCCTGCTTTTCATGTATGCGTGTTTCTACTGCATTACAGAGAAGTTATTATCAGAGTTTTTTTTTTCTTTGTATACGTCTACGGCATTGCATGTTTCGAATTCTTTAAGTTCAATGGGCTCCATGTACAATTAATCTTAAATAGAGTGACGGTTTTACTGCTGTCTGGACGCTTCCATATGAGGTCTACTTTTTTCGTATTTGATCTTCGTGGTCCTTATGCGCAATTAATGTTAGTTGCAGTAGAGTCGTTTGGTAGTTACCTTGAAATGAGGGTCTCTAAATTTTGTGTTTACAGTTTCTAGGAAAGAACACCGTCCTCCAAGGACTTCTGTTTGAGTTCTGAAAGCAGTTCCATGGCACTTACAGGTAACAAATCTAGAAGCCATTCGCCGAAATTCTTCAACATGACCTAGAACGGATCAATCCTACCAGTGAAGTAAGCAGGACGATAGTAATACTTCACCTGAAAGTTACTGGTTTATTATTCCTACTCATCAGCATTAACTTGCATTTTTTCCGCATTTAAGGCTAGCGACCATTCATCACACCAAATGGAAATTTTGTCTAAATCGTCCTGTGTCCTCCTACAGTCACTCAGCTTTGATGACTTATCGTAGACCGCTGCATCGTCGGCAGACTACTGACCCGCCAAATCATTTAAGTATAAAGAGAACAGCAGCTATCCAATTGCACTGGGCTGCATATTGGATAGAGCCACTCTCTTATCTCTGAGCCTGTTACATATGCTCGTGCCTTCGTTAACGGGCTGCGATGGGAGATCGTGTCATATACCTTCCTGAAATCTAGAATATGTAATCCACCTGTTACCTTCCTTTATAGTTCTAGATATATCACGTGAAATAAAGGCATGCCGAGTTTTGAACGAATGATGCTTTCTAAAATCAAGCTGATTCATCAACATAAACAGCTTAGCCTCAAGAATGTTTATTATATTCGAACTGAGAATACGTACAAAGATTCGGGAGCAGTCCGAAGTTAGGGATATTGGTCTGTAATTTTGCGGTCTGTTCCTTCATCTTTCTTGTATACTGGAGTGACCCGCGCTTTCTTTCTTTCCTTTATACCATTCGTTTCGATCTTCGTGTTGGACGAGAAAGAAAGAGAGAGGGAGAGAGAGAGAGGCGGGGTGATGGACCAATTCCCTGGAGTACTCCTTCTAAAATCTAACAGGAATGCCATCCGGACCAGATGATTTGTCTGTTTTTCAAATCTTGACGGTGCTTCCTTATGTCAGTTACACATCTTCCATACGGGGGTCCGTCCGAAGGTCAAGAGACTGCATGTTTGTACGGTTTTCATGCTTGAACGATGTCTTAAACGTGAAATTTTAAACTTAGGTTTGGCTTTTGCTATCTTCAACTGCCGCACCAGACGTGTCAACAAGGAACTGAATGGAATCCTTAGACTCGCTTACCGATTTTACACACGGCCTGAAAGTTCTCGGCTCCCTGCCAAATCTTTTGCTAAGTTGTGACGGTGGCAGTTACGTGCTTCACGCATTAATATTTCGGCAGCCGGCTAATGGCTTACGATGCCTCGATTCAATCTATTAAACGTGCTTGATTCGATTATTCTATTCCCTACAGCTTACAGCCATGAAATATCGGTCAAATTATACATCATCTTCGTTTTCCATTAATGTCGATGGTACTTCATTCCTAAATATACGGCTTACAAGTAGTATTGTTTAGTGCTCGTCGCAGTTATGAGTACCGGTAACTACAAGCGAGGTTCATTACAAAAGCGATTGATTACAAAAGCGATACTGTCTGACTCGAAATAGCCAGGTATCTATGACAGGGTATGCTAATACACAGAAAATTCGGTGCATAACTGATTCTTTGTCTATGTGATGCACAAAACTAATTTCATTTTGTTTTGATGTTATTTATTTATTTATTGATTTTAGTTTCAGAAGCTATCCCCGATAGCTCCGCAACGCCGTCACCACTACCATCACTGCCAAGATGGTACTTACTTCCGGAGGAGGGGTATGGAAAAGATGATAATGATGACGATGACGATCATGTAATATTTCTCTGTGAAATAATAAATATCGACTAAAAGCACTACATATTTTGGAACACAACCTACGAGCAGCTTAGAGACAGAAGTGATGACACTTTCTGCGGGACCTGACCATCATTTTGCAGAACAATGCTCAAGCACGTAGAGTGCAAACTGTTACTGATTTGTTTGACTGATGGGAGTGCTGAGTGCTGTACCACCTACTGAGGTCCCCTGACGTAAGTCCTCGTGAGTTCAACTTGATTTCTGACTGAAGGAAACACTTCACGGCATTTGCTTGACGACTGCTGCAACTCATCAATTAACAGACCGCGCCACTCGAACTGTCGACACATGTGACACTGCTAAGAGCATCACTGGCAAGGGTTATACACTATGCTGGAGACTACTTTGAAGGTCAATAAAACTTTGAAAGACATATTTATTTTGTACGAGCTGTAAGTAAATAGTTTCCACTGTTAAATTTACAATCGTCGTATATAAACTCTCTCCTAGTATCCACCATCTTCTACAAGACGAGTCCCTTACAACAGAGTATACCACAGAGGTGCATGTGTGTTTGATGCTTTAGAAATACGCAGTGTGTTGCCTCTACAGTTGCTAAATTCATCATAGCATCCACAGTGAGTAAATGATACACTGTCACTGTTGCGACCAAAGATGTCAATACAGAGATAGAATGTATTGTACTTAAACTGCCAACAGCCTTGTTCAGTCTATTTCAGTAATGTCCAGCCTCGTACCTATCCATATATCCTCAATTTACACTATAACTTTGATGCCACTGGCTGATCTCCATGACAGCAGCAATATCTCCCTCCCTGTAATACTATTACTTGGAGTGCAATAAGACTCTCTTCACCAACTGTTCGGTGTTGTAATCAAGGAAGAAATTAACCGCATATTTACCTTCTCAGAGGAACCGAAAGTATAGGACCACTCGGATTACGTTTCGCAGACTCATCTATCATTCAATTTGATTTCGTTTGGCTCCCATACAGCTCAGCTGATGACGCCATTCTTACGTGCTCTCCGTCCCACTCAGCAACTTGTGTGATGAAGACGCTCGATCTGCTCACCACACAACGAATTCAACCACTGATGGTGTTAAAGATTAATATGTTTTAGAACAGTTAGTCTAATTCTGAAAACGACGCTAGTTTGACTGATTATGGCATTGGTCTTCCGCTCCTAGTCTGCTTCTGTCTGTAACGGCAGGCTCAATTCAACGTCATGCTTATCTGTTGAACAAAACAAGAGTTAGTTTTACACGTTACAACAAGTAAAAATCAGTGATAGTGGTCAAGGTTCATGGATGGACTTGAGAGCATCTATCTTTTGTGATGACCTTCATTATCATCCTTTAAACTGACTGGCGTGTTGTTTTAGCGTCTCTGCTTAACTCAAATAGTTAAGCCTAGACTCGGCTAGCGTCGCTAATACGTCTCTACAACACTCCTACTGCCCAAATCATCAATAAACTCTGTCGATCACGCTATTGCGTGCGACCAGCCACCTGATTTACGTCTTTCTATGACGGCTCAAAACTCGTCTTTTCACACAACATCCTCATCGCACCGATTACGAATTATCCATGTTTGATGCGTCCCTATCGCCTAATTTCGATTGACTGGCCACCGGATAGTCGTTTTGATCACCGTACTCACACTATCAACACAATCGAGATAACAGGTGCGTCTCGAACACTACTGCGTCGGACAGACCACCTCATAATTATCACCCGAAACACCCACAATCGCCATACGCCGATAACGCAACGGGTGGGTCCTGAACACTACCGCATCGGACGTCATACCCTGCACTCGTCTCAAGAAACGCAACACATTCGGTGGGACGCAATATCCACCTACCACATCACAACACGCTCAACACACCCCAAATCCATCCACCACAGAGCCAGATTTTATCCTGAAAGCTCTCCCGTCCAATAGCCTTGCCATAAAATTTTGTATAGGAAGTTATCTACATAAGATAACACCTTCTATAATTAATCTAATACTTCTAAATATTGTTTGTGTCATAGCTGAAGCAAATTTTCTATACTAAGCGATCCAGTGCTCCCCATACAACAAAATTTAACATCAAACACATAATATACACACAATCCATACCAAAATAAGACAAGCACATGAAAATAGGAAAATAAATACACACAACATAAAACAAATAATCACAAAACACAAATAGAACACTGCCTATACTAATACAAATAAACATCGCCAACAAATCACAAAATCTAATCTAATTATACACTACTTTGTTCCCGGCCGCGTTCTTCCGCTGCCGAGTGTGCCGCCCTAGTCATTCTTGTCTGTTTTGCGCAGTTTGCGTACGGTCAAGGTTCGCCGGACGTATTTTGATTATTTGTGTAGGTTCTGGATTGCGGTCTTCACTCGCTCTCCAGTTCTGCACTGGTTGATCCCTTCCATTTTTATTGGTTGGTTTCCAGTTATTATTACCCTGGTTCCACCTACGTTCCTGTGACGGATAATGTTTGTCCTCTATTATCGCGTCACTGTGGATTGTTTCTTCAAGTTGCATGCTTTGTGGGATGCACTGCGGAACTTACCCGTAAGATGACAATGGTCTCTACGAGGAGTCTCAGCTTTTCTATCTAAGGCCAGCCCGCAAATATGACAATTAACAGCCTTTTCATACAAGTCATCATTTTCCTTTGATTTGGTCATGGGAATATTGATGCTGTAGAGCTTGTGAACTTGCCATGAAAGTTTTCCAAGCTCAGTGAGAAGCCAAACCGCCGGATCGCCCCCTACATAAGACTGATAGCTATTAAGTTTTACAATCATATGCGCATACAACTTGGAACACAGCCGCATAAGGTACGTGTTTTTGTGTGAAGGTTGTGTGTGAGGCTAAGGGGTTCCCTTCACAACGAGTAATAGGAGCCAGCAAGCATCAAAATCGGCGTACACAACAAAAGGACAACGCTGCTGGTGGTGAGCATTTTTAAATTTAATGAAGTTATTTTCCTCAGTGGGCATAACAACATGTACCGGGTCCATGCATGCACAATCTGATAGATGTGTCGCTAATAACTCTTGAGATGAAAAATAATTCAAACACCTTATACAAATATGTTGTTTATGTTCATTTTTACTTAACTGGGAGGAAATGAGTCAGGACATGTCTTTGATCCAGACGTAGTGATAATTATCACGTTTGGAGAAGAGCAGCATGTTGACATGCAACTCTCGCTCACATGCAAATTTTGAGAAATGGAGGGGGCCTACTACTGTATGCTTGTTCTGCTCATCTGACTTGCTTTACCTCTCCAAGCCACAAACGTGGACCGATATTGCGGTATTCTGAGCTTAAAACTTAGGTATATCCTGGATTCTTAAAGGGAACTCTATTCCATCAAAGTTGTACTGTCTCTTAATATCTTTGACTTTGCAACTGCTGGGACGCTCGGGATGATGTTTGTAATTGTAATTTCTCTCGCAAGCCAGGACTGACCATGCAAAACACGCATTATCATACTTATTTTGAACATTAATGCACGCCTGCTTTTTCTCAATATCTATAGGGAGTTTAATATAACTGAACCCTCCATTCATTGGATCATAGACATGTATATGGATGTCGAGGTGTGGTATACTGCTGAGCGCTTTAGCGGATCCACGTACTTCCATCTCGGAAAATCGGGCCATAATAGCGCTCAAGGTGGATTCTCGGTACAACTCAGCAATCGATGTCCATTCCAAAGCATCGTTAGTAGACAACAACAAGGTCGCACGCAGTGTATCCAGCAAGTGTTGACTCTCTAGTCGTTATTACCGGCGCGGGGTTGTAACATAGAGAGAGAGTTAGCGCCATCTCCTCCCCCAGCGCTGTCGCAACCGTTTGGCTGCGCAGCCCGTCCGCCGTCGCCACAGCCTGGCCCTTCAAACCGGCTGTCACCCCCTCCTCCTCTAGAAACAGCAGCTCGCCGCCCACGCAGGGTATGTGTTCCGAGACGTATACCTCTCCCCGCAAATGATGATGATTACGATCACTCATCACCAGTCCATTCATCTATCGGACGGACTCCTAGTTGTAGCAACAGTAATAATAGTAATTTCCTTATGGCTAGCGGTAGTTCTCTCCCCCGTCCTATCGATAACGAATTCGATCAGAATAACGGCGTAATGACTCCCTTAGAATACTCAGCAGTTGCTAGAGCGTTTGATGGGCGAATCTCTTTCACCAGAATTGAGAATCCATGCGGGAGGTATCGCGATCCTGTAAGGTTTTTGGAGGTGTGCCTCCCCGTCTTGGAGACCGAGCTCCTCAAACTCTTAGAAGATCCGGAATTTAACGCCTTTAAATGCAGTGCGGTATTATGCAGTGAACTGAGTCACCCCCCTAAACATCAAGGTGACGCGGAGACGGCTACTCTGCATTATATATGGGGTGAAAATGGTGTTATTTCTCGGAGCACATCGATTGCTGAGTTGTACCGAGAATCCACCTTGAGCGCTATTATGGCCCGATTTTCCGAGATGGAAGTACGTGGATCCGCTAAAGCGCTCAGCAGTATACCACACCTCGACATCCATATACATGTCTATGATCCAATGAATGGAGGGTTCAGTTATATTAAACTCCCTATAGATATTGAGAAAAAGCAGGCGTGCATTAATGTTCAAAATAAGTATGATAATGCGTGTTTTGCATGGTCAGTCCTGGATCAAAGACATGTCCTGACTCATTTCCTCCCAGTTAAGTAAAAATGAACATAAACAACATATTTGTATAAGGTGTTTGAATTATTTTTCATCTCAAGAGTTATTAGCGACACATCTATTAGATTGTGCATGCATGGACCCGGTACATGTTGTTATGCCCACTGAGGAAAATAACTTCATTAAATTTAAAAATGCTCACCACCAGCAGCGTTGTCCTTTTGTTGTGTACGCCGATTTTGATGCTTGCTGGCTCCTATTACTCGTTGTGAAGGGAACCCCTTAGCCTCACACACAACCTTCACACAAAAACACGTACCTTATGCGGCTGTGTTCCAAGTTGTATGCGCATATGATTGTAAAACTTAATAGCTATCAGTCTTATGTAGGGGGCGATCCGGCGGTTTGGCTTCTCACTGAGCTTGGAAAACTTTCATGGCAAGTTCACAAGCTCTACAGCATCAATATTCCCATGACCAAATCAAAGGAAAATGATGACTTGTATGAAAAGGCTGTTAATTGTCATATTTGCGGGCTGGCCTTAGATAGAAAAGCTGAGACTCCTCGTAGAGACCATTGTCATCTTACGGGTAAGTTCCGCAGTGCATCCCACAAAGCATGCAACTTGAAGAAACAATCCACAGTGACGCGATAATAGAGGACAAACAT
This sequence comes from Schistocerca serialis cubense, assembly GCF_023864345.2. Taxonomy (NCBI): domain Eukaryota; kingdom Metazoa; phylum Arthropoda; class Insecta; order Orthoptera; family Acrididae; genus Schistocerca; species Schistocerca serialis. Next base: position 46,791,590 of record NC_064646.1, on the reverse strand, counting down.
TATCCGTCACAGGAACGTAGGTGGAACCAGGGTAATAATAACTGGAAACCAACCAATAAAAATGGAAGGGATCAACCAGTGCAGAACTGGAGAGCGAGTGAAGACCGCAATCCAGAACCTACACAAATAATCAAAATACGTCCGGCGAACCTTGACCGTACGCAAACTGCGCAAAACAGACAAGAATGACTAGGGCGGCACACTCGGCAGCGGAAGAACGCGGCCGGGAACAAAGTAGTGTATAATTAGATTAGATTTTGTGATTTGTTGGCGATGTTTATTTGTATTAGTATAGGCAGTGTTCTATTTGTGTTTTGTGATTATTTGTTTTATGTTGTGTGTATTTATTTTCCTATTTTCATGTGCTTGTCTTATTTTGGTATGGATTGTGTGTATATTATGTGTTTGATGTTAAATTTTGTTGTATGGGGAGCACTGGATCGCTTAGTATAGAAAATTTGCTTCAGCTATGACACAAACAATATTTAGAAGTATTAGATTAATTATAGAAGGTGTTATCTTATGTAGATAACTTCCTATACAAAATTTTATGGCAAGGCTATTGGACAGGAGAGCTTTCAGGATAAAATCTGGCTCTGTGGTGGATGGATTTGGGGTGTGTTGAGCGTGTTGTGATGTGGTAGGTGGATATTGCGTCCCACCGAATGTGTTGCGTTTCTTGAGACGAGTGCAGGGTATGACGTCCGATGCGGTAGTGTTCAGGACCCACCCGTTGCGTTATCGGCGTATGGTGATTGTGGGTGTTTCGGGTGATAATTATGAGGTGGTCTGTCCGACGCAGTAGTGTTCGAGACGCACCTGTTATCTCAATTGTGTTGATAGTGTGAGTACGGTGATCAAAACGACTATCCGGTGGCCAGTCAATCGAAATTAGGCGATAGGGACGCATCAAACATGGATAATTCGTAATCGGTGCGATGAGGATGTTGTGTGAAAAGACGAGTTTTGAGCCGTCATAGAAAGACGTAAATCAGGTGGCTGGTCGCACGCAATAGCGTGATCGACAGAGTTTATTGATGATTTGGGCAGTAGGAGTGTTGTAGAGACGTATTAGCGACTCTAGCCGAGTCTAGGCTTAACTATTTGAGTTAAGCAGAGACGCTAAAACAACACGCCAGTCAGTTTAAAGGATGATAATGAAGGTCATCACAAAAGATAGATGCTCTCAAGTCCATCCATGAACCTTGACCACTATCACTGATTTTTACTTGTTGTAACGTGTAAAACTAACTCTTGTTTTGTTCAACAGATAAGCATGACGTTGAATTGAGCCTGCCGTTACAGACAGAAGCAGACTAGGAGCGGAAGACCAATGCCATAATCAGTCAAACTAGCGTCGTTTTCAGAATTAGACTAACTGTTCTAAAACATATTAATCTTTAACACCATCAGTGGTTGAATTCGTTGTGTGGTGAGCAGATCGAGCGTCTTCATCACACAAGTTGCTGAGTGGGACGGAGAGCACGTAAGAATGGCGTCATCAGCTGAGCTGTATGGGAGCCAAACGAAATCAAATTGAATGATAGATGAGTCTGCGAAACGTAATCCGAGTGGTCCTATACTTTCGGTTCCTCTGAGAAGGTAAATATGCGGTTAATTTCTTCCTTGATTACAACACCGAACAGTTGGTGAAGAGAGTCTTATTGCACTCCAAGTAATAGTATTACAGGGAGGGAGATATTGCTGCTGTCATGGAGATCAGCCAGTGGCATCAAAGTTATAGTGTAAATTGAGGATATATGGATAGGTACGAGGCTGGACATTACTGAAATAGACTGAACAAGGCTGTTGGCAGTTTAAGTACAATACATTCTATCTCTGTATTGACATCTTTGGTCGCAACAGTGACAGTGTATCATTTACTCACTGTGGATGCTATGATGAATTTAGCAACTGTAGAGGCAACACACTGCGTATTTCTAAAGCATCAAACACACATGCACCTCTGTGGTATACTCTGTTGTAAGGGACTCGTCTTGTAGAAGATGGTGGATACTAGGAGAGAGTTTATATACGACGATTGTAAATTTAACAGTGGAAACTATTTACTTACAGCTCGTACAAAATAAATATGTCTTTCAAAGTTTTATTGACCTTCAAAGTAGTCTCCAGCATAGTGTATAACCCTTGCCAGTGATGCTCTTAGCAGTGTCACATGTGTCGACAGTTCGAGTGGCGCGGTCTGTTAATTGATGAGTTGCAGCAGTCGTCAAGCAAATGCCGTGAAGTGTTTCCTTCAGTCAGAAATCAAGTTGAACTCACGAGGACTTACGTCAGGGGACCTCAGTAGGTGGTACAGCACTCAGCACTCCCATCAGTCAAACAAATCAGTAACAGTTTGCACTCTACGTGCTTGAGCATTGTTCTGCAAAATGATGGTCAGGTCCCGCAGAAAGTGTCATCACTTCTGTCTCTAAGCTGCTCGTAGGTTGTGTTCCAAAATATGTAGTGCTTTTAGTCGATATTTATTATTTCACAGAGAAATATTACATGATCGTCATCGTCATCATTATCATCTTTTCCATACCCCTCCTCCGGAAGTAAGTACCATCTTGGCAGTGATGGTAGTGGTGACGGCGTTGCGGAGCTATCGGGGATAGCTTCTGAAACTAAAATCAATAAATAAATAAATAACATCAAAACAAAATGAAATTAGTTTTGTGCATCACATAGACAAAGAATCAGTTATGCACCGAATTTTCTGTGTATTAGCATACCCTGTCATAGATACCTGGCTATTTCGAGTCAGACAGTATCGCTTTTGTAATCAATCGCTTTTGTAATGAACCTCGCTTGTAGTTACCGGTACTCATAACTGCGACGAGCACTAAACAATACTACTTGTAAGCCGTATATTTAGGAATGAAGTACCATCGACATTAATGGAAAACGAAGATGATGTATAATTTGACCGATATTTCATGGCTGTAAGCTGTAGGGAATAGAATAATCGAATCAAGCACGTTTAATAGATTGAATCGAGGCATCGTAAGCCATTAGCCGGCTGCCGAAATATTAATGCGTGAAGCACGTAACTGCCACCGTCACAACTTAGCAAAAGATTTGGCAGGGAGCCGAGAACTTTCAGGCCGTGTGTAAAATCGGTAAGCGAGTCTAAGGATTCCATTCAGTTCCTTGTTGACACGTCTGGTGCGGCAGTTGAAGATAGCAAAAGCCAAACCTAAGTTTAAAATTTCACGTTTAAGACATCGTTCAAGCATGAAAACCGTACAAACATGCAGTCTCTTGACCTTCGGACGGACCCCCGTATGGAAGATGTGTAACTGACATAAGGAAGCACCGTCAAGATTTGAAAAACAGACAAATCATCTGGTCCGGATGGCATTCCTGTTAGATTTTAGAAGGAGTACTCCAGGGAATTGGTCCATCACCCCGCCTCTCTCTCTCTCCCTCTCTCTTTCTTTCTCGTCCAACACGAAGATCGAAACGAATGGTATAAAGGAAAGAAAGAAAGCGCGGGTCACTCCAGTATACAAGAAAGATGAAGGAACAGACCGCAAAATTACAGACCAATATCCCTAACTTCGGACTGCTCCCGAATCTTTGTACGTATTCTCAGTTCGAATATAATAAACATTCTTGAGGCTAAGCTGTTTATGTTGATGAATCAGCTTGATTTTAGAAAGCATCATTCGTTCAAAACTCGGCATGCCTTTATTTCACGTGATATATCTAGAACTATAAAGGAAGGTAACAGGTGGATTACATATTCTAGATTTCAGGAAGGTATATGACACGATCTCCCATCGCAGCCCGTTAACGAAGGCACGAGCATATGTAACAGGCTCAGAGATAAGAGAGTGGCTCTATCCAATATGCAGCCCAGTGCAATTGGATAGCTGCTGTTCTCTTTATACTTAAATGATTTGGCGGGTCAGTAGTCTGCCGACGATGCAGCGGTCTACGATAAGTCATCAAAGCTGAGTGACTGTAGGAGGACACAGGACGATTTAGACAAAATTTCCATTTGGTGTGATGAATGGTCGCTAGCCTTAAATGCGGAAAAAATGCAAGTTAATGCTGATGAGTAGGAATAATAAACCAGTAACTTTCAGGTGAAGTATTACTATCGTCCTGCTTACTTCACTGGTAGGATTGATCCGTTCTAGGTCATGTTGAAGAATTTCGGCGAATGGCTTCTAGATTTGTTACCTGTAAGTGCCATGGAACTGCTTTCAGAACTCAAACAGAAGTCCTTGGAGGACGGTGTTCTTTCCTAGAAACTGTAAACACAAAATTTAGAGACCCTCATTTCAAGGTAACTACCAAACGACTCTACTGCAACTAACATTAATTGCGCATAAGGACCACGAAGATCAAATACGAAAAAAGTAGACCTCATATGGAAGCGTCCAGACAGCAGTAAAACCGTCACTCTATTTAAGATTAATTGTACATGGAGCCCATTGAACTTAAAGAATTCGAAACATGCAATGCCGTAGACGTATACAAAGAAAAAAAAAACTCTGATAATAACTTCTCTGTAATGCAGTAGAAACACGCATACATGAAAAGCAGGAAATACACTCGTCTCAAAGTTAGCTAATATCGACTCTGGCAGCTTGTAGGTGTAGGGTTGAGTTTCGATGTTTCTGTCGCTGGTTTCGAGTGGTTCTGCGAATTTTTTTCTAGGCAGGATAACACCAGTTGTATGGTATCGTCAGTTTTCGCGGCGTATTGCGATTTTATGCCGTCCTTCTGTAGTGCTTTGCATATAGTTGTGTAATTAGGACCTATCTTTGTGATTAATTACGCAATTAGGATCGATCTTTGCGTCAGTTTCTCGACCAAAATAAATAAAGTACACTAACCTAACCTTCCTCTCCCGCATCTAGACAGGTTTCATGTGTTGGGGGTGCACTTGAGCATTCCGTCCAGGAGCACCAGGGTTCGAGTCCCAGAAAGGGCTCCGGCATTTTTAATTTCCCATCAATTCCATGTGTGTCTGGTGGTTTAATTGTGTTAGGTGGGAGCACTTGGCCTTTCCACCCAGGAGGAGCAGGGTTCGAGTTCCAGAAAGGGTTTCTCTCTCTATGTCACAACCCCGCGCCGGTAATAACGACTAGAGAGTCAACACTTGCCGGATACACTGCGTGCGACCTTGTTGTTGTCTACTAACGATGCTTTGGAATGGACTCTATGTCGCAACCCGCTACGGTAATAACGACTAGAGAGGCAACACGTGCCGGATACATTCGGTATTTTGGAATGGTGCCGGCCCTGTCCCAATACTCACAATATTGTAAAATGTGTCCATATCCTTACTCACCTTGCGTTTTCTTAAGCGTAAAAAGGAAAACACACCCTAACCACGACAAATACCACCTACTCCGTATTTCAGTATACACGTTGGCAGGTAGCGTTCTCTAGTCACTCCCCAGAAAAGCAAAGCCTTCCATAGGACTGTCACAGAGCATAGCGTAACTCATCACTCGAAATTACTCATTTGTAATCATCCACTGTGCAGTGGCGTTGGTATTCCCACCACCTCCTTTTCCCTAAATTCCTCCACCAAAGACGACAAAGTAAACATTACAAAATTCAAATCGACAACAACAGCCAACATGAGTAACTTAGAAGTAGACATCCTCGGTGTAGCGAAGCAGCTTAAGGCACTTAATAAAGGTAAGTCTTACAATGAAATGAACACCCTTAGTTACTTATAGGCGTTGACATATGTCAACGGAGACAGATGAAAATGTGTACCTCGACCGGGACTCGAACCCGGGATCTCCTGCTTACATGGCAGACGCTCTATCCATCTGAGCCACCGAGGGCACAGACGATAGCGCGACTGCAGGGACTTATCTCTGGGCACGTCTCCCGCGAAACCCACACTCTCAACGTATTGTCCCGCACTACAGTCGTAGTGCCCCCGCCCATTATACTCATTACTCGCGGCGCGTTGCCGATTCCCGTAAGAGTTCGGGCACTGTTTGTGCATTCGGACAGAAGAAGAAGATGGTCAAGTGGCCGGTGAGCCTTAACTATATATTTACTAAGATGGTATCTGTTCAAATGGCTCCGAGCACTATGCGGCTTTACTTCTGAGGTCATCAGTCGCCTAGAACTTAGAACTAATTAAACCTAACTAACCTAAGGACATCACACACATCCATGCCCGAGGCAGCATTCGAACCTGCGACCGTAGCGGTCGCTCGGTTCCAGACTGTATCGCCTAGAACCGCACGGCCACTCCGACCCGCTGGTATCTGTTCTTTCGGGCATGTCCATCGGTGACCATGCAGCTCGTTACAATGAATTTACAATGAAATGAACACCCTTAGCTGCTTACAGGCGTTGACATACGTCAACGGGGACAGATGAAAATGTGTGCCACGTCTGCCATGTCTGCCATGTAAGCAGGAGGTACCGGGTTCGAGTCCCGGTCGGGGCACACATTTTCATCCGTCCCCGTTGACGTATGTCAACGCCTGTAAGCAGCTAAGGGTGTTCATTTCATTGTAAATTCATTGTAACGAGCTGCAGTGTCTTCCGGTCCAGAGAGCATAACAATAAGATCCCTACCCGAATATACTGATACAATAGCCGCATACTCAGTCTGTCGCACGGTCCGTACCAAAAAACTTGAAAGTTGCAGACGTCACACCAGTACTCAAGATAGGAAATAAGAGTAATCCACTGAATTACAGGCCCATATCGCTAACCTCTATCTACGGTAGTATTTTGGAATATATACTGTGTTCGAACGTTTTGAATTACCCGGTGGAGAACGAGATAATGACACACAGTCAACACGACTTCAGCAAATACTGTTCTTGAGAAACAGACCTAGTTCTTTAGTTTCACTAAGTAATGATTGCTATCGACAAACGATCTCAAATTGATTCCATGCTTCTAGATTTCCAAAAAGCTTTCGATTCTGTTCTTAACAATAGACTTCTATGGAGTACCTTGCAGCTGTGCGACTGTGTTCGTCGTTCGCTGTCAGAAACGTAACAGTTCATAGTAATCGGTGGAAAAATCATCGAGTAAGACAGAAGTGATAGCCGTCGTTCCCCATGGAAGTGTTTTAAGCCCTCTGCTGCTCCTAATATACATAAACAATTTAGGATGTAATCTGAGCAGTCCTCTAAGATTGTTTTTAGATGAAGCTATCATTTATCGTCTAGCAAAGTCATCAGAAGATCAAAACCAATTGGAAAATGACTCAGAGAGGATGTCTGAATGGTGCAAAAATTGGCAATTGACTGCGAAGAAAGAGGAGTGAGAGACCATCCACACGAGTACAAAAAGAAATCCGTTAAATTTCGAGTAAACGATAGATCATATAAATTTAAAGGCTGTCTATAGACTGAACACCTAGGAATAACAATTACGAGCAACTTAAGTAGGAACGGTGACATAGATAGTTTTTTGGGGAAGGAAAACCGAAGAGCACGTTTTCCTGGCAGAATAAGTGGAAGAAGCAACACGTCTACTAAAGGGATTGCCTACACTAAGTCTGTTCGTCCTCTGCTTGAGCGCTGCTGTCCGTAAGGGACCCTAATCAGATAGCATTGACACAGGACATCGAAAAAGTTCAAAGAAGGGCAAAGCGTTTGGTATTATCGCGAAACAGGTGAGAGTCTCATGTATGTGATAAGCAAGTTGGGATGGCAATCATTAATACAAAAGCGTTTCTCGTTGCGACGAGTTATTTTCATGAAATTTCAGTCACCGACTTTCTCCTCCGAATTTGAACATATTTTACTGTCGACAACCTACATGGGGAGAAATGATCATCATAATAAAATAAATCAGAGCTTGTACAGAAAGATTGAGGTGTTCATTTATCCCACAGGCTGTTAGAGAGTGGAACGGTGGAGAAATAGTCTGAAGATGGTTCGAAGAACCCACTGCAGGGCACTTCAGCGTGAATTGCAGAGTTATCGCGTACATGTAGGTGTAGACCTCAAGCGTCGCTCAGCATTGGCTAAAGTCTAGTGTAACTTATGAGGAGCTGCCCCATCATTGTACTGTAATGTTTTTGCCTCCCTACACGCTGCCATTGTGCTAGCTGGAATAGTGGTAGCACTATGGAACTCGCAAGAGATTCCTTCCGCAGATTTCATGTGATTTTTTACAGTCATTTCTCCATAATCCTGGACAGTGCCTGTTCATCAGAAGGGCATACATGAGATCTGAATGGTCTTGGTTTCGCTGGAGTTGTTTATTCGCGTTTTCACTTAACTCACGTCACAAACAGTCGACCTGGTCAGTATCAGAAGCGACCGCTTCGGTCGCAGATTCGAATCCTGCCTCGGGCATGGATGTGTGTGATGTCCTTAGGTTGGTTAGGCTTAAGTAGTTCTAAGTTCTAGGGGACTGATGACCTCAGAAGTTAAGTCCCATAGTGCTCAGAGCCATTTGAGTCAGTATTAGAAGGGTTGAAATCGCCCTCGTAGTTTTGTTATTCACGTGACCGAGCTCTCGTGGGCTATCTAATCGTCTGTTGCTGCTTCGCAGCTGACAATAGTACTGGATGCCACCTTTTTTACTCACAGGCCCGCCTCTGATGAGATGTAATGGTCGATTCCGCATTACATTTGGGTGGGGGGGGGGGGGGGGGGCAGGGGCCGCGGATAATTTTGATCAGTAGTGTGTGCTTCCTTGTGGTATCGCAAGGAGCACTAAATAACGTGGTTCTGCCTTTCTGATACACTCATTCTCTGGGTACGACGCATGCTGCCAGACAGCAACGACACCGCTACGCGATGAGAGACGTTTGCGCCCGCTGTGGCAACAGCCTGGCACGGACTCGCGGCCCATCTCTGGAATGCTCGACCTGTCTGCCAGACAACACCCCACCCCGTCACGCGACGCCTGCCCGGTTCAGACCCAGTCCTCTCGCTCTGGCGGCGTGCCTTTGAGATGCGTCACCAAACACTCAGCTGGTTGCTCTGTCTGTTGTCACACCGGCAACTACTACTGCAGGGGAGTTCGGGCTTCAGAACTCTCCTACTCCCTCCCCCCCCCTGCTCTTTCTCTTTCTCTTGTGTGTGTGTGTCCCTGTCTGTTTGTTTCTAGAACCACCTCATATAAAACACACATGACCACACTTAGACTTTAATCTGTTGTATATACACTCCTGGAAATTGAAATAAGAACACCGTGAATTCATTGTCCCAGGAAGGGGAAACTTTATTAACACATTCCTGGGGTCAGATACATCACATGATCACACTGACAGAACCACAGGCACATAGACACAGGCAACAGAGCATGCACAATGTCGGCACTAGTACAGTGTATATCCACCTTTCGCAGCAATGCAGGCTGCTATTCTCCCATGGAGACGATCGTAGAGATGCTGGATGTAGTCCTGTGGAACGGCTTGCCATGCCATTTCCACCTGGCGCCTCAGTTGGACCAGCGTTCGTGCTGGACGTGCAGACCGCGTGAGACGACGCTTCATCCAGTCCCAAACATGCTCAATGGGGGACAGATCCGGAGATCTTGCTGGCCAGGGTAGTTGACTTACACCTTCTAGAGCACGTTGGGTGGCACGGGATACATGCGGACGTGCATTGTCCTGTTGGAACAGCAAGTTCCCTTGCCGGTCTAGGAATGGTAGAACGATGGGTTCGATGACGGTTTGGATGTACCGTGCACTATTCAGTGTCCCCTCGACGATCACCAGTGGTGTACGGCCAGTGTAGGAGATCGCTCCCCACACCATGATGCCGGGTGTTGGCCCTGTGTGCCTCGGTCGTATGCAGTCCTCATTGTGGCGCTCACCTGCACGGCGCCAAACACGCATACGACCATCATTGGCACCAAGGCAGAAGCGACTCTCATCGCTGAAGACGACACGTCTCCATTCGTCCCTCCATTCACGCCTGTCGCGACACCACTGGAGGCGGGCTGCACGATGTTGGGGCGTGAGCGGAAGACGGCCTAACGGTGTGCGGGACCGTAGCCCAGCTTCATGGAGACGGTTGCGAATGGTCCTCGCCGATACCCCAGGAGCAACAGTGTCCCTAATTTGCTGGGAAGTGGCGGTGCGGTCCCCTACGGCACTGCGTAGGATCCTACGGTCTTGGCGTGCATCCGTGCGTCGCTGCGGTCCGGTCCCTGGTCGATGGGCACGTGCACCTTCCGCCGAACTCTGGCGACAACATCGATGTACTGTGGAGTCCTCACGCCCCACGTGTTGAGCAATTCGGCGGTACGTCCACCCGGCCTCCCGCATGCCCACTATACGCCCTCGCTCAAAGTCCGTCAACTGCACATACGGTTCACGTCCACGCTGTCGCGGCATGCTACCAGTGTTAAAGACTGCGATGGAGCTCCGTATGCCACGGCAAACTGGCTGACACTGACGGCGGCGGTGCACAAATGCTGCGCAGCTAGCGCCATTCGACGGCCAACACCGCGGTTCCTGGTGTGTCCGCTGTGCCGTGCGTGTGATCATTGCTTGTACAGCCCTCTCGCAGTGTCCGGAGCAAGTATGGTGGGTCTGACACACCGGTGTCAATGTGTTCTTTTTTCCAGTTCCAGGAGTGTATAATGACGAAAAGATTCGCAACATTAAAAAATTATTAATGTAGAGTAGTGAAATTTCGGGTATACATTTGTCTAGTAATATATTTAAGTGATTAACGTGAAAAATTTCTACATGAGTCTCTTCATCATTTTGCTAACCGTTCAACTGAACGTACCCATCTCTGGCACCTCAGTTCCGTGTGCAAACTGTAAACTGTAAAGCCGTATTTGTCTCCAGACATACGTTGATAGAATTTTTTTTCTAGTTTTGGTCTCTTGCAAGGATATTAGACACATTTTAAAACGCCCGGTATGTATTCTTTAGTAATTTGACGTAAGTATCTCGTTTCTGAAGGGCTGTTAGTACAGATTAGTTAGCAGTCAAGTCAAAAACGTCCTCAAAATCTATGAATTTCAGGGAAAATCGTAATTCGTACTCAATGTTCCCCTTTGTTAGATTTTTCGCTTCTTAGTTGTACACCATCAGCTGTACCCGTGTACTGTACGACACTAACATTTTAAAGAAATATTCGATTGCTTGTCTCATATTCTCTCTATGTGACAGTTGCTGTGTCATGATGGATGTCTGCTGTGATATGAAGCGATTTGGCTGGCACTTGGGAAATCGAAATCGGCACAACTGGATGCAGATGTGTAGCCAGACGCTCATACAACCATTCGAAGGCGAGTGACAGATGTCGGATGGTGAGTCAAGAATGTGGAGCTGTTAACACCTGGGTGCGTCCCCACTTCTCTCTCTAGTCTTTCCCGATGTCCTGAACTTGGAAATGAGCCACTTCCTGTCAGCGACAAAGAATTTATATTTTTCAAACATCTGTTCTAGTTTAACGAAATTCAGTTCCTTTGTGATACCAATTTGTATGCTTCAGTAATATGAAATGTACTAAAGAAATTGTAATCACATTTGAAAGGGGCATCGTTAAAGGCATGGAAGTTAAAACTAGATGCGGACATAACACTGTTGCACTGTGCAGGAGAGGAGGGGTAGTCGGGGGGTGGCAGTGCGCGTGGGCGGAGGAGCTGGAGGCCAGTGGACGACAGCCAGGTCACGTGGCCACGGAGTGTGGCGTGGACCCTGCAGGTGAGGACTGAGGCAGACAGACAGACGGCTCTCGTGGCCACTTCCCACCACGGAGCTGGCTCTTAAACTGTTCTCTCATCAGGCCTGAAAGGGTCTGGTGACGTCACGGCATGGAATTCCATATTCCACTACATTGCAGAGTGTGGAAGATAGGAACTTCATGTCACATATTTGGCCCATGCAGAGGAATATGGCCAATAAGAAGCAGCATAGGCCTCACAACACAAACAAAACTTAGGAGATGCCATGTTAGTAGTGGAGCAATGTACGTCCTGCCAAAATTTATTTTTAATTTGCTTCATTAATTGTTACTTTCAAGGTCGCCTCCTGGAACACAGTTAAGTTCAAGGTCACCCCTCCTCAAATCCTCCCTTCTTTTCAGGCAATTTGGTGGCGGGGAAAAGCTGTCATAACTATGACATCATTAAACATGCCGGTTATGACGTAATAATGAAAAATGGCGGCGGTAAAAAGGCAGAAAATGGCGAGGTATGATATCACTATGGCAGTAGGATAGTGGTGCAGCAGTCACTCATCCCCACCACCCACCCACAGCGTCCAGACCTACTAACCATCTGTCGGTCATAGTTGAAGGTTCAACACCATGAAGCAGAGACCAGTCACCCGCCCCTCCCCAGTAGAATAAAAAGAAGAATACCACTGTCACATTCAAATGTAAGTATTGTTGTTAACCATTTCCCTTCATAGTTCACTGTGTAAGTGTGTGCAACGTCACAAATACTTACATTTTGTTCCTACTTTACACAGTACAACAGCCCCTGAGGCAGCTCTAGCTGGAGTGGGACACAGAATTGTTCAAGTGTCTTTTGCCTGAACCACTCATGAAGCTGCAACCGTGCACCAACGGCCTACCACATCTATGTGGCCAGGACAGGCAGCCATTTACATCTCCACTCTCTACACGCTGATACTCTACCTCACTTAGCACACATCTGTTTTCCAACACCACGGCAGCAGCGGGTCCATGCCTGCAATACATCTCAGCAGGATGTAAACCAACTCTTCTTGCATGGCTTTGAGTTGTCACTATTACCAACATCAACATCACGATGGCATACCTTACCTATTAATGAACAATTCTCTTTAACGTGCAAATTTGAGCATTAGTGGAGTAATCGGGCGATTGTGGCCATGTTCTCCAATTATGAGTTCATCATTCTGGTAGCAGCAGTTTAGTGACATGAAGGTAGTCTTTTCATCCTATGAACGGACGCAATTATATCACAATTTTGCAGAGATAACCACACAGTTTAACATTCAAACGGACAGTATATTTCTGCGATGTAATATAAAGTTTTTGTCGACTACCCGAGACATACTGCTTGACATATCAGTAACAAATGACTGTTTGAATGTTGAACAATTGTCGTTCTTGGAATTCTGACATATAGACATCCAAACAGTTCTGTGTCCTGCTACAGTGCGACAGCTAGAGGTGAATCAGGGGCTACAGTGCTGTGTAAAAGAAGAAAAACTGGAAACGTATTTGTGACATTAGCATATATACACACACTGAACACTGAGAGGAACTAGTTAATAATAAAACTTACATTCGAATGTGACATTACTCCCCTGATCTCTGCCGGTGCAGCTGGCATGTCATTGTGTGACAGCTGCCGCTGTGGTGAACAGAACATTAAAGCCGAATGGCCAGTAGGGCCAGGTGCCTCGGCTAATTGGTGGGGTTAAGCGACTGCAGCGCCACCAACTATCTGCAATAGTGATGTCCGAGTTCACCACTTTTCTGCCACTTTTGCGCCGCCATTTTTGATAGTGATGTCACTGAACACACTCTTTACCGACATTTTTCCACCAGCTTTTCCCAGTCACTCAACTGCCTGAAAAAGGAGGAGGGGAGGGGAGGGGGTTACATTGACCTTGACCTTGGGGAATTGCGTGATCTTTAAAGTGACAGGTAAGAACGCCAATTAAAAAGCCATAAATTGCTCCACTATGTGCGAAAACTGACATTACACGCTGTATTTCAACTACACTGCTCAACTAAAGTTTGGAGTACTATCGTAAAATCTAGTTCACCATACTAGAGGTCTCATTGAACTAGGCACTTCACGAATTATGCAGTTAAAGCCTATACGCTGGACGATGTTTATTACTGGCATGCTTGGTGGCCCTTTCCCAGTCATTTGAACATACCGCTGCCGCAGAGGCACACCACGAGTTGGCCTGTATCAACGTCAGCTTCATTCACTTTTGTGTTGAGCATTGCAGTAACATGCCACGTAGAGGCATACAACACTTTTACAGAGTCACTATAGTGGCTTCACTTTCAGTAGGTCGTACACAGCAAGATGTTGCGGATCGATTATATGCCACTCAGAGTGGTGTGTCTAAGGTGGGAAGAAAGTACAGACAGACGGAAGATGTGAATGATAGACGTCGCAGTGGCCGTCCTCCTATGAGAACACCAATGCAGGATCTTCCCTCCAACTGTCGCACTCGAAGACGCCCAACATCAACTGCCAGAAATATTGGAAATGACTTCTCCTGGGCAACAAGGATTCATATCTCAGACCAAACAGCGCGTAGATGATCGTGTCAGGGTGGTCTTCATTCCAGAAGACCAATGAGAAGTTTTGCACTGAACTAGCGGAACTGGTGCAATCGAAGGACCTGGGCTCTTTTGCACATCAACATTGGATCATTGCAGAGTGGAGTGCTGTCATGTTTGCTGACGATACCAGGAGTGGTTTGCGGCCGGACACCAGACGGGTTACGGTTTGGAGAAGCGCTAGACGACACCAGAAACTCTGATACGTTCAGGCAGTCCATCGGCTTGCAGTTGGAACTGTAATGTGCTGGGCGGCAGTAATGATGGGGCCGGCGGCCTCCTGTAATTCCCATCTACGGCAATTTGACTGGTCTCCGGTACTCCAAGAGGTGCTATAAACGATTACAAGGCCCTAAAGATGTGAAGTCGGTGATAACGTCATCCTAGTCGATGAGAACGTAAGACAGCACCCTATCTTCAAGGACGCTAAATCAGCCAGATGCAGTAGCCAACACAGTCCCCAGACATAAATGCAACTGAGGATGCATGGGACCTGTTGAAAGTGGGCCTTGAATAGCGTCCGTAGCCACCTGACAATCTTCAGAGCGTCCCTCAAGTTTCCCTTGAGGAATGGGACCTCATACCACGAGATAAACTTGATGGTCTCATCCAGAGCATACCTCGCAGAGTGGAAGAACCCATCTGTGTGCGGGGAGCACATATTCAATAATCTGATAATAATCATCAACATCATAATAACTGATAATCATCAACATGAGATAAAATTTTCTACTGTCTTCGTTTTCGACATTTACACTTAGAAGAGTGCCTGCTTCGTTTTGTAATGATTTTTTCTAACTAACCAAAATCATCCTTGTTTTCAGAAGGAATTATATTTATTTTGTTAAATCGGTATTGTACAAACCTCAATGGACGTACAATAAGAAGTCATTGTTGTAAACTCTATGATATTCCTAACTTTTGTTGAGGTGTGTACATTCAATTAAAACCGAAAATGTGATGGAATTTCAATTAACAAATAATTTATTCTATTATCTATGAATATTGTACAGTACATGTGGTATTCCTCTACCAGCAATACGTTTTCCAAGTCATCAACAAGTCGAGAATATTCTTCCAATTGTCTCCACCATTCTTTGACAATCGCTAACGGAGTTAAAGGAACCGCTTTACTCGCATCCATTTTGTAAACATGCTGATTACCGCACGTGACGCAGTGCTGTGGTAGTAAATCACAAGGAGGAGTAAGAGCGGGGAGATGCAGCAGGTCATTTCAGAGCACGTAGCGACCACGGCAGATTCAACTGAAGAGCAGCAATCCGTTCGACTCGTCTCTTTTCATTTATTTACGATAAATAATCCGAATGGATTTGAATTAGGCAGGATATTTCATTACAAAAGTTTAGATGGATTAATGAGATTACAGAGATTGTATGCAGTGACTTCATTTCTCCTTTTTAACATTGTTTAATTTAACCTGGTGGAAGTCATATTTACTGCTTTTCCGGGTGAGCTTCAGAATTTAGGAGCCCTGCAGATTCGGCACAGAAGTGGCGTAGTGAAAGCAGCTTCCAGGGGGGGGGGGGGGGGGGGAGGGAAGGAACAGTGAGTGGGTGGAGCTACAGCGATAGCTGCTCTCACACTGTCTTGGGAAATTTGCCTCAGCCAGTGTCATACTGGCATATGACGTGTTGTGTAGTTTATTGCACGTATCCAGTTTGAACGGCCGAGCTGAAAGCATTCACTTCGGGTGTCAGAACTCTGCTGGTAGAAGTCAGGGGTTTGTATCTTGGTAAGGGAAGTGCATTCAACTGACAAACGTCTTCCATCTTTCCAAAACACACAGATTTGTAGTACTATAGGTCCAGGAGAGACAGAGTGGGCAGCTAAACTTTTCGCATGGACTGTGATGCAAAAGTAGCTCACGAAACAATCACGCCATTGAAGAGCTGATATAACTTTAAAATCGTCTGGTTGCCGAGAGTCGTGGCGAGAATAAGGGTGCAGTCAGTTCTTCACTGACTGGAAAGAAAGTCTACTCCATCAGCAGAGTAGGGTCCAATGTTGGAGCCCTTGGCAAAGCTATACTAGCGTCGTGCTTCATGGCAGCCAGCCACAGTGTCACCGTCCTGATCATATCATACCGACGATAATGGTGAGCACAGATAGCAGCTCTAGTCTGTTAGGATTATCACGAACTAGAAGTTAGCATCATGGTCGGTTTCGTTTTCCCAAATTCATCGCCGCATTCTGATTTACATACGTTTTTTGGCTTCCTGCGATGATAAACAGTCACTGTAGTTAATGTTTTAACCGGGAAGCCACATGTTGGCTTGTCTGACACATCGGACGTTTTTCGCTAGTAACACGAGAATTCTTAATGCTTAGATTCACTGCTAGGACCACGAACTCCCACAGCGTTAATCAGTCCTTTGCGTGGAGTCTCGCATGTTTGTGACATGTGTCTGAGCAGAAACTTCCTGGCAGATTAAAACTGTGTGCCGGACCGAGACTCGAACTCGGGACCTTTGCCTTTCGCGGACAAGTACTTGGGTAGCTCAGTTGGTAGAGCACTTGCCCGCGTAAGGCAAAGGTCCCGAGTTCGAGTCTCGGTCCGGCACACAGTTTTAATCTACCGGGAAGTTTCATATCAGCGCACACTCCGCTGCAGAGTGAAAATCTCATGTGTCTGAACAGTCTTCGCCTCGCCTGCGTACCGTCAACAGCCATCTCCGTCAGCATGGGGCGCACGCTCTGACTAGTAGTAGAAGAGTGCGCAAAAGAAATTGGTTTCGTGAGTCATTTTCCCGCTAAAACTTTTACTGTCATTTGTAATAAATTTGGCGATCTTAACAACGACCTACTTTTGTACCGGTAAAAATTGACGACCAGCCATTGTTAGCAGCTGTTATTAAATTTTGATACTGATTTCTGGAGGTGTTCGGATTGCGTTTTTGTAAGATTGCTTAAAAAGTACGGCTAGAGTTTGTGCTAAAGCAAAAAGTTATTCAAACAGTAGAATATTCTAAGATGGTGAAGGTCAGCGGGTAGCTATATGTACGTATACAGCTGGCTGTAGTGTCGCGTACACGAGGTATAACAGAGCAGTGCATTGGCGGAGCCGTCATTTATCCTCGGGTGATTCATCTGAAAAGATTTCCGACGTGATTATACCGACGTGGCGGGAATTAACACACTTTGAATAAGGAATGGTAATTGGAGGTAGGCGCGTGGGATATTCCATTTCGGAAATTGTTAGGGAATTCAATATTCCGAGATTCACGGTGTTAAGAGTGTGTTGAGGACACCAAATCTCAGGTATTAGCTCTCACCAAAGACAACACAGTGACCGGCGGCCTATACGTAACGGTCGAGAGCGGCGGTGTTTTATGTAGGGTTGACAGTGCTAGCAGACAAGCAGTATTGTGTGAAGTAACAGGAGAAATAAATGAATGTGGATCGTACAAAAAACGTATCCGTCAGGACAGTGCAGCGAAACATGGCGTTCATGAGCTATGGCAGCAGAGCACCGCCGCGAATGGATTTGCTAACATCACGACATCGCTTGCAGCACCTCTCTCCTAGGCTCGTGAGAGTTTATACTGAATCCAAGGAGACTGCAAAATCGTCAGCTGGTCAGATGAGCCTCTATTTCAGTTGGTAAGAGCTGATGATAGGGTTAAGAAGTGACGCAGGCCCCACGAAGCCATGGACCCAAGTTGTCTACAAGGCACTGTGCAAGCTGGTGGTGGCTCCATAACGGTGTGGGCTGTGTTTACATGGAATGGACTGCGTCCTCTGGTCGAAGTGTACCGATCACTGACTGGAAATCGTAATGTTCGGCTACTTGGAGACCACTTTCAGCCATGCATGGACTTCATATTGCCAAACAACGATGGAATTTTTGTGGATGACAATGCGCCATGTCACCGAGCCATAATTGGTCGCAACTGTTTTGAGGAACATTCTGGACAATTCGAGCAAATGATTTGGCCACACAATTTGCCATTCATGAATCCCACCGAACATTTATGGAAGATAATCGAGAGGTCAGTCCGTGCATAATATCCTGCTCAAGCAACACTTTCGCAAATATCGACAGCTATAGAGACAGAATGGCTCAATATTTCTGCAGGGGACTTCCAACGACTTCTTGATTCCATGCCACGTCGAGCTGCTGCACAACGCAATGGAAAAGGAGGTTAGACACGATATTGTGAGGTAGCTCATCACTTTTTTCACCTTAGTGCAGTCTTAAATGACACAGAGGAACTACTTACATTACGTGCTAACTGAATTGAAACTATGACATTGAGTTGCAAATATTGTATTTTTTATTCCATTGCTTCGTCAACTGCAGTTTGTAATGTGTGATGTGGTTTATTTAGGAGATCGCAGAAGTAGTGAACATTGCTCTCCCTCCGTACGTAGAAATAAAATTTTCTGGTACTTCTAATTTGGACGTGTCCTCTGAATTTTTATTATTATGATTATATATATATATATATAACATATTACATATATAATATATATAATATAATATATAATTATTGTTGTTGTTGTTAGCAAACGCGACTGGGGTGGGTCACATGTTTGTCTCGGTCGTGGTTTCTACATGCGACGAGTCCGATTGCTCGGACATTCCATTAGAGCCGTTTGCAACACACCTTGATTCCGAAAGATGTTGATGAAACCTGATACGAGACCATTCCGTTCTTATCGGCTTTTCACCATTATACTGTTGATTTAAAAGTCATATGTTTGAGCCGAACACACCATCAAACATGTTGCGAGTGCCACAGTATAACAACTAATTCGAACTATAAGAATGTCAGATGATGACGACGTAGGAGGTAATCCGTCCTGGACGCTTGCTCCACAAAGGGGGAGTTTACGTGCAGACGGAGTACTTACCAGTCGTCCGGATCGCAGTCCCGGAATCCTTTCGCGAACGGGTTGCTGGCGATCTTTAGCTGCGTTATCTGTAGGAACAAAATAAAACCTTCATTATTATCATTACAGTAACAGATGCAATTACGAAACAAAAAATGGTAAGATTTTGCAACTGACAAATCTGCAGCAAAAGCGGTAAAGGACTTCTATCCTCTTTAACATACACAGTTCATCTAATTTAATAAGCATGGGTGGACATGGAGTATAGCCTCAACCGTGAAGCGAAATTATTACTGTCAGGAAACCCAATTGCCTGTTTGGTATGAATTATACAACACGTTGTATTCTGACGTGTTTCCACTTCGTAGTTTTATTCCGTACATCATTAACAAGAATCAAATCGAGATAAGAGTAAACATCAAGAAGACTAGAAACTAAGTTAATTGTACACGGTTCTTAAGCATAATATACGTTATGGACATACAATAAACTGAAGCATGCAAAAAAAATTGTTTCCTTAGACTGCGTCACTGGCCGGCGACATGTAGTTCCAGTGGTACCCTGTCCCCCTACTTATAAATTTATGTTCACTAGTTCTCTGGAAACTGCGAGAAACTACATTTTAACGATGCCAGTAATTTGGTGACCTAGTCTTCAAAAATGTTGGAACACTCTAGGACAAAAATAAACGACCCACAACGAAGGCATTATGCAAAAGGAACGGTGATCGGTAGATTTGATGTACATGCACAGACAAAAATATTGAGTAAAATTTCATAAAACGTGGATAATTTATTCAAGAGAAAGAGCTTCACTAATTGGGCAAGTCAACCACGCGTTGGCGCACCTCTGGCCCTTATGCAAGCAGGTATTCAGCTTGGCACTGATTGACAAATTCGTTGGATGTCTCCCTGAGGGATATAGTGCCAAATTCTGTCCAATTGCTGGACAAGGAAGAGTTTGGGAAGCACAAAGACGTGCGGCAGAAACACTCGCTGTGTGCGGTCGGGCGTTACCTTGCTGAAGTGTAAGCCCAGCATAGCTCGCCATGAAGGGCAACAAAATGGGGCGTAGAGTAACACCGGTGTATCGCTGTGCTGTTAGGGTTCCTTTTGGATAATTCCTTCATGGTGCGCCATTTCTTCCCCCTTAGAGTGTAATTGCCCTGGTGGCCCGGAGTATCAGCAGATGGTCAGAATGTCATACAAAAAACTCGAAAGGTGGAAAATGGGAGACACCTGGTCGTGATAACTATGAGCAGCTGTGGACGCCACAGTGTAGTGAATACGTATAGCAAGTCACGTACACATGGACAGAGGTGTAGTTACATCTAAAGCAATTGGCATTAGTAACTAGCCTTTACTTTCATATGTAAAGGATAGTGGGTATAAAATACAGGGAGCGCGAGTTTATCTACAAATTGTACAGTAACCATACGGCAGTTATTAGTGTCGAAGGGCACGAAAGAGAGAGAAGTGAGACAGGTTTGTAGCCTATCCCCGATGTTATTCGAACTGTACATAGAGCAAACAGTAACGCAAACCAAAGAAAAATTTGGAGAGGGATTAAAGTTGAGGCAGAAAAAAATATAGATTTTTGAGGTTTAGCGATGACACTGTAATTCTGTCAGCGCCAGTAAAGGATTTGGAATAGCAGTACAATGAATGGAGGATATAAGATGAATATGAACAAAAGTAAAGCAACTATACTGGAATGACTATTGTTCTTTGGAGCCCGCAGTGCAAAATATGTCTTAATGGCATGATTATTACAAATGGTAGCCAGCTACTTTGCTCTGGGTTGGAATTTTGTGGAATCAAATCAGTCAGTGCTGAGAGAATTATATTAGGAAATGAGTTCCTAAAAGTAGATTAGTTCTGCTATTTGGGCAAAAAAATAACTGATGATGACTGAAACAGAAATTACGTAAAACGCAGACTGGCTATAGGAAGAAACGGATATTTGAAAAAGAGCAGTGTGTTAGGAAGTACTTTCTGAAAGTATTTACTTAGAGGGTAGTCATGTAAGAAAGTGAAAATTAGATGATAAGCTGTTCAGACAAGGAGAGAATAGAAACTTTTGAAATATGGTACTAGAGAACAATTCTGACGAGTACTTATGTAGATCGCATAACTAATGAAAAGGTACTGAAAATAATTGGGGATGGAAGAAATCTGCGGCAAAACTTGATTAAAAAAATATGCATATCGATAGGAGGCATTCTGAGACAACAAGAAATTATCAGTTTAGTGTTGAAGGGAAGTGTGGGGGTAAAAAGTGTAGAGGGAGATCTAGAGATGAATACCGTAATCAGCTTCAAATGGATGTAGGCTGCAGTAGTTGTAAGGAGGTGAACAGACCTACAAAGGATAGAGTACCGTGCAGAGCTGCGTGAAACCAGTGTTCGGAAGCCTGCAGCCACTTCCATTATGTGAGATGTGTTTGAAACTTAGTGTCAGTAATATACACCTTGTCTTGGTATAGGAAACAGGATAATGGATGTTTGCCATTCGAAACTAGTTAATAAATTGTCACGCTCAATCGAGACTGTATACTACTTCAGAGAGCACAGTACAAAAAATATGATGAAGAGCAAGAAATAATTTTGTTAGTGATAGGCCGTCATCAGCCACGATATACTTTTTTTTTTTTTTCTAGTTCATGAAGCGAGGAAGATTAGGGTTTGACGACCAGTCCATATCGAGGTCATTAGACACGGAACACAAGTTCAGAATGTTTCAAGGATGGGGAAGGAATTCGGCCGAGCAGTTTGAAAGGAACCATCCTGGAATTTCCCTGGAACGATTTAACGAAATTACGGAAAATTTTAACATGGATGGCCACACGCTGATTTGAACCGTCGTCCTCCCGAACGCTCGTCTATTGCTCTAGCCACTGTGCCACCTCGCTCGATGCGATTCAATTCAGCGCCTTTCGGAAATTATAATTCCATTTACAAGGGCTACATTGACGTTTTTTGGAGTTGTATCTGCTTCAGTTTATCACGTAGTAATAAGTGAAGGCCGCAGTTGGAATACAGAGATTCATACCGTTAATTACACTAAGCTTTTATGTTAGAGCAGGTCGTTGGTAGACAGTTAACAAAAGACAAAGTTTATCACCGAGACTCAGGATCTAATTCTTAGTTCGTTATAAGTGATAAAGAAGTACCAGAATGGATCCCTTGGCCGGCCGGCGTGGCCGAGCGGCTATAGGCGCTACAGTCTGGAACCGCGCGACCGCTACGGTCGAAGGTTCGAATCCTGTCTCGGACATGGATGTGTGTGTGATGTCCTTAGGTTAGTTAGGTTTAAGTCGTTCTAAGTTCCAGGGGACTGATGACCTCAGAAGTTAAGTCCCATAGTGCTCAGAGCCATTTGAACCATTTTTTGAATGAAACCCTTAGTGCAGTTTGGAGTGTTTTTAAAACGATCTGGTAGATTAAAATTGTGTGCCGAATCGGAAGTCATGCCCGGAAATTTGATATGCGTGGCCTGTTCTACTGTGCCTAGGAGTCATAGATGTGTTTACAAACACCTGGACAACAATAAGACCAGCGAGTCAATGCTTCTAGTACAGTAGACGATGTACAAGCTTACTACGTTTATGATGTACAGTCATCTCACTGTTCTTTACGAAACAGACATTCAGCGAAGTGTCTCAAGTTTCTAAGTTCTGATGTATAATGTAGAATTACCGGTCTTCCCTAGTTTGGTGGCATGTGCAACGAACACAGACCTATTTGGCACAACTGGTACAAAGCATTTCCCCTGAAGTAAGAGCTATTGTTCTCCATACGGTTTCAAATGCAGCCATAAGAAACATGTATTAGTCTGTGGCTAGCTTTTTATCATATTTACAGAAGAAATATGCCAACCAAGGTACAACGATTAATATAACTGATGAAATCAAAAGTTCAACGACACAGCATTTCTTACGACTCTTTTTTTGAGCAAAGGCATTACTGAAAGCTGAAAGATGAGCTAATGTGGAGAAGGAGGAGAAGAATGTCAGAGAAACCACTGCAGCGAACAAAAAGTCAATGTTGTCGATTAAATTTCTAGTCTGTCTGCAGTGTCTCGTGGACGAAAGGCATGTGACACTGTTGATGGTAACCTCTGCCTTGGATCGGGACGTTAAGCTCGCTGATCCCATTGCTGCCATTCAAGATGTATACACTATGTGCTGACACTGGTTTCCAGCTTTTCCTGTCTATCAACATAATTCATCACAAGCTTGATACCGACTTAAACACACACCGACTGCAGCTACCTACACCCGGCAGAGACTTCTAAAACATAGCTCTTATAGAAGGAGAGGAAAAGAGACATTCAGCGGGGCGGAATTCTCCCTTCGAGGTCTCTCATCCAACAATACATTAAAACTTTCTTTTTGCTTCAAGGAAGCTCGAAGATAAATGGATAAAAGTGGCAGCAAAAAATTTAAAACTTTCTGAAAAATTTAAAGAGCAATGTCTATTGTTATGTAGAGTACAGATCTATTGTAAAAATAACTGGAATAAAATATTGGCAAAGTGTGTCTCAGACCACAATTCGGAACATTAAAGATTCAATCGTTTGTCGCACTAAGACTTTTTCTGTTACTTACCACTTATTTCACTTCTAAAAATAATTTACAGACAGGTAATATCCTAAAGCTACAGGGTGTCCAAAACTAAAGTTCCTGGTTCAAAACACTGTAGAAAGAGAACCACTGCTCAGAATGACCTCAAACTTGAACAGCACGTTATTGACGCCGCAGTGGTAAACGTCATGGATCAAAACAAAATTTAAAGAAGATTTTAGCAATAGATGGCGCTGTGAGCGTCTTAACGTAAGTGGGGTCGCCTACAAATGACGGATGAATAGCAATACGACGGCTCTCGTTTGAGTTGCACATTACACTACGCGTACTGTGCAGCAAAGGTTTGGCAGTCAACAGTTGTGGCACTGTTAGTTAGGTAACCCCACCTAACACGCCAAGATCTTACAATATAGGATGGAAAAAAATCGGTTTTTAACTATCCTGACGCCAAAAATCCGGATAAATAGCAAAACGGCATCGGTTTTTAATTGTCATGGGGCCAAAAATTGTGTAAAAACAAAATTACATCGGTTTCCAATCGTCAGGAGATTGGCGCAAGACATCTTCAGCATGATGTCTGCCGTTTCTTGCCACAAGTTGATATCGAGGAACAGCATGTTCCACAACAGATCGGAGTGTCACGTGGGTTATGTTCAAAACTCGTTGCGCGATGTGTGCCTTCAGTTCAGCTACGTTCGTAATTGGGCCACTGAGCGGAACTTCCTGCAGATAACCCGACAGCCAGAAGTCACACGGATTAAGATCAGATGATCGGGACGGCCAGGCTGTAGGGAAATGACGCCTTATAATTCTAGGAGATTAGTCAGGAAGAATCAATACCCAAAGAAGTGGGATACGGAAGCACTGAGGAATCACGAGATATGCCTGAAGTTCTCTAAGGCTCTAGATACGGCAGGAAGAGATAGCTCAGTAAGCAGGACATTTGAAGAGGAATAGAAATCTCTGAAAACGGCAGTTACAGAAGTTGGGAAGAAAACATAGGTACAATGCAGGTAACTGCGAAGGAACCATGGCTAACAGTTGATCGATGAAAGAAGGAACTACAAAAATTCAGGAATACAGGAATTCAGGAATACAAAAATACAATTCGCTGAGGAATGAAGCAAATAGGAATTGTAGGGAAGCTAAGACGAAATGGCTGCATGGAAAATGTGAGGAAATCGAAAAAGAAATGATTGTGGAAGGACAGCCACCGCATCTAGGATATTCAAAAGAACATTTGGTGAAATTGAAAGCAAGAGTGATAACATTAAGAGTGCAACAGGAATTCCACTGTTAAATGCAGAGGAGCGAGCGGATAGGTAGAAAGAATACATTGAAAGCCTCTATGAGGGTGAAGATTTGTCTGATGTGATAAAAGAAGAAACAGGAGTCGATTTAGAAGAGATAGGGGATCCAATATTAGAAATAGGATGTAAGAGAGGTTGGAGGACTTAAGATCACATAAGGCAGAAGGGATAGATAACATTACATCAGAATTTCTATAATCATTGGGGGAAGTAGCAATAAAACGGTTATTCAAGTTGATGCGTAGAATATATGAGTCCGGTGACATACATCTCACTTTCGGAAAAATATCTTGTACACAATAACGACGATTGCAAGAGCCGAAAAATGCGAGAATTTGTGCATAATCGGCTTAACAGCTCATGCATCCAAGTTGCTCAAGTTGCAGAAAAGAATAATACACAGAAGAATGGAAAAGAAAATTGAGGATGTGTTAGAAGACGATCAGTTTGGCTTTAGGAAAAGTAAAGACACCAGAGAGGCAATTCTGACGTTGCGGCTGGTAATAGAAGCAAGACTAAAGCAAAATCAGGACACTTTCATACAATTTGGCGACCTGGAAAAAGCGTTCGACAGTGTAAAATGGTGCACGATATTAGAAATTCTGAGAAAAATAAGGTTAAGCTAGAGGGAGGGACGCGTAATATACAATATGATTCTGAGAAAAGTAAGGCTAAGCTACACTCCTGGAAATGGAAAAAAGAACACATTGACACCGGTGTGTCAGACCTACCATACTTGCTCCGGACACTGCGAGAGGGCTGTACAAGCAATGATCACACGCACGGCACAGCGGACACACCAGGAACCGCGGTGTTGGCCGTCGAATGGCGCTAGCTGCGCAGCATTTGTGCACCGCCGCCGTCAGTGTCAGCCAGTTTGCCGTGGCATACGGAGCTCCATCGCAGTCTTTAACACTGGTAGCATGCCGCGACAGCGTGGACGTGAACCGTATGTGCAGTTGACGGACTTTGAGCGAGGGCGTATAGTGGGCATGCGGGAGGCCGGGTGGACGTACCGCCGAATTGCTCAACACGTGGGGCGTGAGGTCTCCACAGTACATCGATGTTGTCGCCAGTGGTCGGCGGAAGGTGCACGTGCCCGTCGACCTGGGACCGGACCGCAGCGACGCACGGATGCACGCCAAGACCGTAGGATCCTACGCAGTGCCGTAGGGGACCGCACCGCCACTTCCCAGCAAATTAGGGACACTGTTGCTCCTGGGGTATCGGCGAGGACCATTCGCAACCGTCTCCATGAAGCTGGGCTACTGTCCCGCACACCGTTAGGCCGTCTTCCGCTCACGCCCCAACATCGTGCAGCCCGCCTCCAGTGGTGTCGCGACAGGCGTGAATGGAGGGACGAATGGAGACGTGTCGTCTTCAGCGATGACAGTCGCTTCTGCCTTGGTGCCAATGATGGTCGTATGCGTGTTTGGCGCCGTGCAGGTGAGCGCCACAATCAGGACTGCATACGACCGAGGCACACAGGGCCAACACCCGGCATCATGGTGTGGGGAGCGATCTCCTACACTGGCCGTACACCACTGGTGATCGTCGAGGGGACACTGAATAGTGCACGGTACATCCAAACCGTCATCGAACCCATCGTTCTACCATTCCTAGACCGGCAAGGGAACTTGCTGTTCCAACAGGACAATGCACGTCCGCATGTATCCCGTGCCACCCAACGTGCTCTAGAAGGTGTAAGTCAACTACCCTGGCCAGCACGATCTCCGGATGTGTCCCCCATTGAGCATGTTTGGGACTGGATGAAGCGTCGTCTCACGCGGTCTGCACGTTCAGCACGAACGCTGGTCCAACTGAGGCGCCAGGTGGAAATGGCATGGCAAGCCGTTCCACAGGACTACATCCAGCATCTCTACGATCGTCTCCATGGGAGAATAGCAGCCTGCATTGCTGCGAAAGGTGGATATACACTGTACTAGTGCCGACATTGTGCATGCTCTGTTGCCTGTGTCTATGTGGCTGTGGTTCTGTCAGTGTGATCATGTGATGTATCTGACCCCAGGAATGTGTCAATAAAGTTTCCCCTTCCTGGGACAATGAATTCACGGTGTTCTTATTTCAATTTCCAGGAGTGTATAAGGAAGGACGCGTAATATACAACACGTACAACAACCAAGAGTGGACGACCAAGAACGAAGTATTCGGTTTAAAAATGGTGTAAGACAGGGATGTAGTCTTTCGCCCTACTATTCAATCTGTGCATCGAAGAAGCAATGATGCAAATAAAAGAAGAGTTCAGGAGAGAAATTAAAATTCAAGGTGAAAGGATATCAAAGATACGATTCGCTGATGTCATTGCTATCCTGAGTGAAAATGAAGAACTACATGATCTGGTGAATGGAATGGACAGTCTAATGAGTACAGAACATGGACTGAGAGTAAATCGAAGAAAGACGAAAGTAACGAGAAGTATCAGAAATGCGAACAGCGAGAAACATAACATCAGGATTGATGGTCATGAAGCAGATGAAGTTAGGAAATTCTGCTACCTAGTCAAATGCGGAAAACACTTACAAGGAGAAGGGACAGGATGATAGGACATCTGTTAAGACATCAGGGAATATCTTCCATGGCACAGACGGAGCTGCAGAGGAAGACAGACATTGGAATACATCCAGCAAATAATTGAGGACGTAGGTTGCAATTGCTACTCTGAGATGAAGAGGTTGGCAGAGGACAGGATTTCGTGGCGGGCCGCATCAAACCAGTCAGAAGACTAAAAAAAAATTCTAGGATTTCCGAAATGTGTCCTCAGCAGCCGCTTTACTGGCTATGCAGTGTGCAGAGGAGCGCCATGTTGCGTAACAAAGATCCTACCCACACATCCACGCTGTTGACGGTTCGGAATGAAGTTGATGCTCCAAAGACTCTCATACCATTTACCAGTGTAGGTGCAATTAACAGGACCTGTAGCACACATCTGCTCGAAAATATACGGCCCTACGACGAACGATATCGCCAACCCGCACCAAACAGTCAACTCTGAGGAATGAAGAGGTTGCAGCCGATCTGCGTGCGGATTTACCCTTGGCCAATTCTGCAATTCTACATACTGTGTTGTCCTTGGAGTTGGAAATGGGCTTCGTCTGTCCACAGAATGTTCCATCCCATTCATTGTCCACTTCCATGAGAACAAGATATCCCAGAGCGAACGTGTGCCTTGCTGGCAGATCAGCAGGAAGGCTCTGCTGCACATGGGTGATTTTGTACGGATAGCAATGCATGATATTTAGTAGCATTTTATGCACTTTTACTCGCGGTTATGTCCAAGATCCGAGCAATTCCCAGTGTACTGCATATTTGTGCACCACCGCTCGACCCCTCCTACAATATTGTGGCCACATCTTCGACATACGTCGTATCAACTGCTTTCCTCCCTCTGCCACATTGCACTTCAAAGGAACCTGTCTTTCTGAATTCTGTAATCATTTTCTCCAGACTCCTAGTAGACATCGGACTAATGTCTTTTATTTTCCATATCCTTGAGTACCCGGAACTTCTCCAGAGCTACAGGCGCACAGTCACCATTCTTGTAAATGAACTTTACCAGCATCGTGCAATCCTTCATGGAACCAGTCATATTGGAGGTCTCGAACGCAAACTGAGGATCAGCTGTGCACCGCGCACCTGTTGGTACGTGTGTTGGTTGGTTGGTTGTTTTTTGGGTGGGGACCAAACAGCAAGGCCATCGGTCCCATCGGATAATGGAAGGATGGGGAAGGAAGTAGGTAGTGCCCTTTCGAAGGAACAATCCCGGTTCTTGCCCGGAATGATTTAAGGAAATCACGGAAAACTTAAATGAGGACGGCCGGACGAGGGTTTTGACCGTCGTCCTCCCGAATGCGAGTCCTGCGTGCTAACCACTGCGCCACCTGACTCGATGTGCTTATGTCCTTACGCTTACAGTGCCATCTATTAGGCAAATCCCGACGGAGGTTCGAGTCCTCCCTCGGGTATGGGTGTGTGTTTGCCTTTAGGATAATTTAGGTTAAGTAGTGTGTAAGCTTAGGGACTGATGACCTTAGCAGTTGAGTCCCATAAGATCTCACACACATCTGAATATTTTTTAATTAGGCAAATTTTTGTTAATTTTTTCCATGACGTTTCCCACTGCATTAGCAATATGCTGTTCAAATTTTTACACCGGGCTTAATTATGGACACCATATGCAGTGAATACCAAGATTTCTGCTACTTTCTGAATTTACCTTGAACTTTTTCTCTGTAAGGGTGTCCAGCTTGTTCTACGATTACGCTTGAATCTCCTCCAACTGTGTGAAATCTTCGCCCATTTAACTGAATCTTCATCTTGGGGAAGAGAAGCCACACAGTGCTAGGTGTATCAGTTGCAGCAGGTGAAGGACAAGTGTAATATTAAACTCCCTGTCAGATTAAAACTGTAGGCCAAACCGAGACTCGAACTCGGGGCCTTCATTATTCATGGGCAAGTGCTCCATTAGCAGAGCTACCCACGCACGATCCACAACCTCTCCTTACAGCTGTGCTTCTTACAATACCTCATCTCTTCCCTCCCAAACTTCACAGAAGTTCTTCTGCGAAACTTGCGGGACTGGTACTCCTGGAAGAAAGTATATTGCGGTGACATGAGACAGTCACAGTTACACACCCTTCCTATCTGCATCCTCTTTGAGGATGACACGGCGGTCGGATGGTCCCGGTAGGCCACTCATGGCCTGCAGACGGAGTGTTTTTTTTTTTTTTAAAGGAGTTTCAAATCAGCGCACACTCCGCTTCAGAGTGGAAAATTCATTCTGGAAACTGCAATATTGTTTTTAGTCAAAAATTCCTGACTATTGTGGGCTGTAAGCGACAGTGCATTGTCATGTGAGAGCACCCAGTCGTTGGTACACCAGTTCTGCGAAAATTTTATCTTCATATCCTCCCTCAAACGTCTTAGAACATCGTGATACGACTCCGTATTGATCGTCTGACCGGGAGGGACAAACTGTTCATGAAATTTTTTTTCAAAACATGTACATGGCGATTGAGCTGCCCCTACAACGACGTTTTATGCATCCCGCCCTACATCTGCTTCAGTAACGGTATCCAGACAGGCGATAGCCACGTAATCGATTTAAGTTCCCTCCCAGAGCTTTGGACATGTTTTGGTAAACGGAATAATACTGTAAAAAATACAAGTGAGGAATGGCGATGACTTACACGGTATTTTCGGACCAAGATACAACTTACTTCTGCCATATGTATCATAGTGTCTCCACTCATTCTTTGTGCAATTAGCGGCGTAGTGATATAGGCACTGGATGTCTCTTCAACTTTATTCTGTTTGCCGTACTTAATATTTTGTAAGTGGTTCATAAACGTTGCATTACAAAGTATGTTTCACCAATGGAGACAACAAAATTAACAGGAGATATGAAACTGGCTGCAACCACTCTTAATTTCATTAAATGCTGCTACCACATCGGTACATGCACCAACACAATTTGTCCGTGACAGATTGTTGTCAACAAGAAAGGAATTCAGAATAAAGAAAACGTCTCCGCCTGTAGCTCTCCCTTCCAGAGCTTTACAAATTACGAAGTCCTCGTGCATTTTATTTTCATAATAGCAACGTACAAAAACAAGATGCTGGAAATATTTCCAATATCAGCATTGCCATCAGGTTGCAGAGCGAAATTTGGGCTCATTAAAACGTGATATTATTGATTTTACATATCAGCGTGCGGCCGGTCCCGGCGGAGGTTCGAGTCCTCCCTCGGGCATGGGTGTGGGTGTTTGTCCTTAGGATAATTTAGGTTAAGTAGTGTGTAAGCTTAGGGACTGATGACCTTAGCAGTTAAGTCCCATAAGATTTCACACACATTTTTTTTTTCATGTCAGCATTGCATCAATACGACGAGCAACGGTATCAAGCGAGAGTGGTATCGACTTCAGTGTCTCTCCAAACATTTCTCCTTGCATAATTTCGCACACTTTGACGGATGCGATGGCACGTAATGTCTCACCAGTAATGTGTGGTGATTTAATTTTGCAGGGATGCTCTTAGGTCTTTGTTAAGAACTGATTCCTGTTTTTCGATAAATCTAACATTTCCTTTTATTTGTTGTTCACACTGCTTCAAAAATGCGATGTGTTTATCTATATGGCCTGGACGTTTTGTTTGCTATCGTTAGTTAAAATCTCCAAACAAGTAACACGTTGTTATCGCTCCTCATTATTCAAAAGAATGCTTCACATTCACGAGCTTTGGTTTTACGTTTAGAACTAACGTTGCCGATAGGAACAGAGGAAGATGAGAAACAAGAATGTACTTCGGTTAAATTCGAATACGTTTCCATATTACAACTGTATACTTTCGAAGGACAAGAAGCATTCGCTGAAGCACTTCCATGGGATCTCTTTTTACCACTGCGACTTACCCATGGCAAGGTGCGAAATTTGTATCACTTTGTTTTAAATCCGGTTAACTATTTCCACTGAACACACACAAGACTCCTGAAGTCTAGCAGAAATCGAATGGACAGTCACAACGACCGAGAACAATCTATTGTTGTAGTCAGTGTTGCAAAGAAATAACGGACACATTGTCTAGCGGCTTACTGTCATCGGTGGTTGTTAAACGTCTGGTAAGTAGGTAACCCAGAAGATGATCGGTGACTGGGACTGTGCGATGAAATATGACTCGCGACTTTTCTCACCATTCCTGCTGACAAAATCTGCTGGGCAGTTCTTGTGAAATAAGACAGCAAATTAACGGTGAGCCATCTTAATAGCTTGGTTCGTGGAAATGAGAATCTGACGCTAGCTTTATTTGTGCACCGGAAGTCGTCTTCTTACATAATATGAAATATATATATTTCACTGAAAGCCGGCGTCCCCCTCTGCTACTCTCTCCTCCCCTCTCCCACACTCAGGACGCCGGCGCCCCCCCCCCTCCCCTACTTTTAGGACGGCTGACTTAAACACCTGCTTCAACATAATCCAAACTTTTTATCAGAGGCGATCACTCGTGACCGTCGTAACGGAAGAGTCCTTGAGCTCGGTCAAAGTCCTGAAAAGAGTAACATATAACGTTACTCTCGACGGGTCTTTTGTATGACATTTTAGGCCGAGTTGAGGAAGGACTGCTATGTTGCAAAGATCACCAGTGAATACCTCTGTTAGGAAGTTTCGATCGTCTTCAAGCAGTTGTTTAAGTTCCCTGGAGACTTCCTCGCGATGTTGCGTCTGATTGTCTTGAAGCAACTGTGATACAAACTTCGCCGCAATCATTCGCACATTCATATTTTCTGATGGAATACGCGCGCATGAACCATAACTTGTTCCGAACGTGTTGCAGATGGACTGGATGGCCCGTCTACGATCTTGCGGAATCAGATCCACCACTTTCTGAACATGTTCTGGTGTGAACCCAGTTGAAAGCCGACCGGTACGGTCGTCTTCCCCAGTCGACTTTAACCCTTTCTTTTTCAATACTTATAGCTTTCGTAAGTCTCCAATAGCTTCCTTCAGCACTTGGTGAGTTTTTGCATCGTTTTTTTCCAAATACGAAATGAAAATTTATACGGAAACACGGCTCCATCATCATGTCAGCTATCGAGTAACTGTCAACTCACGGAAACCCGACAGTGGAAATATGCACAGCAACAACTAACCGACCAGTCGGCTGGCAGCCACTATCAGACCGGCACAATAAAGATGTATGGAGAGACAGCTAGCAGTGTACTAGAGTACTCTCAACACTTTCGCGCAAATTTCAAATTTCGGAAACGTTTGGATACTACCACGAAAGAGAAAAGTGCTAAGTTGCACCGTTATCCTTGGTCTATGTCCTCCTATAAATGGATGGGTAAGTTCAGACCCGGTGGAAGGTAAGGTCATACCATCTCCAACTGAGCTAGACAACCGTGTTGTTCAGTGCAACCTCTTGGTTGCCGACTGCTTTACCTTTCAGTTTAGTACGATGTTGACGCAGTGTTACTGTGGTTTGATCATTCTGGTAAACTGGCATGGAAGAAAGGAACATTTTTGTTGTTCCTTCATGAGTGATAATCCCGATTATCTCAAGGATCATATAAAGCATTTGAACAATAAACAGCTTACAGTTCAATGTTGACAGCCGTTTGTGTCGATTACGATTGGAATTGGAGAAACAGAGTTTCGTGCTGTTATTAAGCATTGTCATTTGAATCGTTGGACTGCCGGACAAATAATAGTAGAATTTGATGAAGTTCACACGGACTCTGCACCATCATTGAAGACAAATGGCTCTGAGTACTATGGGACTTAACAGATGAGGTCATCAGTCCCTTAGAACTTAGAACTACTTAAATCTAACTAACCTAAGGACATCACACAGATGTGCGGCTGGTCCCGGCGAAGGTTCGAATCCTGCCTCGGGCAAGGGTGTGTGTGGTTGTCCTTAGGATAATTTAGGTTAAGTAGTGTGTAAGCTTAGGAACTGATGACCTTAGCAGTTAAGTCCCATAAGATTTCACACATATTTCAATTTTTTTTGAACATCACACACATCCATGCCTGAGGTAGGATTCGAACATGCGACCGTAGCGGTCGCGCGGTTCCAGACTGAAGCGCCTAGAACCGCTCTGCCACTCTGGCCGGCCATTGAAGACAATTTCATTCTGAATTAATGAATTTAGTCATGGACGGATAAGCACCGAAAAGGAAGGGCGCTGCGGCTGTCCAATTGAGGTAACCATAAAGGACACCATTGACAAAATCTACGACAAGGTAACGCAAGACCGCTTAATAAAAATTCGTGAGATTCCTGAGAATGTAGGTATCTCAACTGAACGAGTGAACAATATCCTGAACGGAGGAATGGCTAGGAAGAAGCAGTGCGAGAGGTGGAGGTCGCTATTGCTCACTCTCGACTGATAGCGCATCCGGCGCAGCATTTCTACACAATTCCTCGCAATTTAGTCGCAACTCGCAAGACTTTTTGCAACTACACTCCTGGAAATGGAAAAAAGAACACATTGACACCGGTGTGTCAGACCTACCATACTTGCTCCGGACACTGCGAGAGGGCTGTACAAGCAATGATCACACGCACGGCACAGCGGACACACCAGGAACCGCGGTGTTGGCCGTCGAATGGCGTTAGCTGCGCAGCATTTGTGCACCGCCGCCGTCAGTGTCAGCCAGTTTGCCGTGGCATACGGAGCTCCATCGCAGTCTTTAACACTGGTAGCATGCCGCGACAGCGTGGACGTGAACCGTATGTGCAGTTGACGGACTTTGAGCGAGGGCGTATAGTGGGCATGCGGGAGGCCGGGTGGACGTACCGCCGAATTGCTCAACACGTGAGGCGTGAGGTCTCCACAGTACATCGATGTTGTCGCCAGTGGTCGGCGGAAGGTGCACGTGCCCGTCGACCTGGGACCGGACCGCAGCGACGCACGGATGCACGCCAAGACCGTAGGATCCTACGCAGTGCCGTAGGGGACCGCACCGCCACTTCCCAGCAAATTAGGGACACTGTTGCTCCTGGGGTATCGGCGAGGACCATTCGCAACCGTCTCCATGAAGCTGGGCTACTGTCCCGCACACCGTTAGGCCGTCTTCCGCTCACGCCCCAACATCGTGCAGCCCGCCTCCAGTGGTGTCGCGACAGGCGTGAATGGAGGGACGAATGGAGACGTGTCGTCTTCAGCGATGAGAGTCGCTTCTGCCTTCGTGCCAATGATGGTCGTATGCGTGTTTGGCGCCGTGGAGGTGAGCGCCACAATCAGGACTGCATACGACCGAGGCACACAGGGCCAACACCCGGCATCATGGTGTGGGGAGCGATCTCCTACACTGGCCGTACACCACTGGTGATCGTCGAGGGGACACTGAATAGTGCACGGTACATCCAAGCCGTCATCGAACCCATCGTTCTACCATTCCTAGACCGGCAAGAGAACTTGCTGTTCCAACAGGACAATGCACGTCCGCATGTATCCCGTGCCACCCAACGTGTTCTAGAAGGTGTAAGTCAACTACCCTGGCCAGCAAGATCTCCGGATCTGTCCCCCATTGAGCATGTTTGGGACTGGATGAAGCGTCGTCTCAGGCGGTCTGCACGTCCAGCACGAACGCTGGTCCAACTGAGGCGCCAGGTGGAAATGGCATGGCAAGCCGTTCCACAGGACTACATCCAGCATCTCTAGGATCGTCTCCATGGGAGAATAGCAGCCTGCATTGCTGCGAAAGGTGGATATACACTGTACTAGTGCCGACATTGTGCATGCTCTGTTGCCTGTGTCTATGTGCCTGTGGTTCTGTCAGTGTGATCATGTGATGTATCTGACCCCAGGAATGTGTCAATAAAGTTTCCCCTTCCTGGGACAATGAATTCACGGTGTTCTTATTTCAATTTCCAGGAGTGTATTTATGGCTGTTGATGAAACCTCGGTCCATCATTACATACCAGAGTCAAAATGGCAGTCAAAACAATGGACAAAGGCTGGTGAAAGTGCAATGAAGATGAAAAAGGGCGAATTTGCACCTTGTCAGGAGATGGCCATTGTTTTTTAGTGTTCTCAAGGAACAGTCTTTATAGATTATTTGGAAAAAGGTATAACCCTGACTGGAATCTATTATGCTTCGTAGTTGGATCGTTTGAAATTTGGAATGGCCGAAAACGAAGAAGGTTGGCACGCAAAAAAGTGCTCTTCACCATGATAATGCAACACGTCGCTCATCAGCGATAGCAGTGGCGAAAGTGTGTGACCTGGGCTTTGAACTGGTTCCTCGTCCACCCTATTCACCAGACACAGCCCCAAATGATTTATTTCTGTTGCCTAACTTGAAACTTTGGTTTACTGGGAAGAAATTTTCATCAAATGAGGAAATGACAGTCACCGAGTATTTTGCAGAGTTTTTCCGATGGGGTGAAAAAGCTGGTGATCTCTGGACGAAGTGTATATCCCTCAGAGGTGTTTACATCGCCAGGTAAGGTGAGTTGCTGACGAAACAAACCTTTTTTTTTTTTACCAGACTTGACAAATCACTGTCGCAGACGTACCCGGTGGTTCTGGTAGGCGGTGACGGCGGTGAAGCTGGTCTCCGGGAAGATGAAGGTCTTGAAGTCCTCTGTGCGGCCGTGGCTGGGCGGCTCGCCCTTGGCCGGCAGGTACAGCACGTGGAAGCGCGGCTGGTAGCGGTGCATCGAGTTCAGGATTATCTGCACCACACAGACACACATACACATTAGCGGTGCTGCGGAATGTCCACGAGAAGCTGGGCGCCGCCAGGGACTAAACGTGGAGTACGAAGTAAATGTTGCAAAAACACAGTACACATTCATGAAACGTTCTGCGTGTCTTGTCATACCCCTCGCGTGTGGGAAGCATGATCTCATAAACATAATAATTTCATGTAGTTCCAATATTGTATTGATAAAAGGACTAGCAACTTAAATTTGTTATTATTTGCCAGAATGAAAAATACTCCCATCGTAGCACAAAAAGGCCATTATGTGCTGGGAAAAACGAGAGGTGTGAAAGAAGAGATGATGATGATGATGATGATGATGATGATGATGTTTGGTTTGTGGGGCGCTCAACTGCGCGGATGTCAGCGCCCTCGCAAAGTCCCAACCTTTGCTCAGCCCAATCTTGCCAGTTTAATGAATGATGATGAAATGATGAGGACAAAATAAACATCCAGCCATCTCGAGGCAGGTGAAATTCCCTGACCCCACCGGGAACCGAACCCGGGACCCCGTGCCCGGGAAGCGAGAACTCGACCACTTTATCTGGCAGCTTCAAAGATATTTGACATATTCGCGCTTTTTTACTTATTGGTACAGGTATCCGTGTCATTTAATATAATGCATCGTGTCGAGTAAAGTAAGATGATAGACATGTCATCCCCCCCCCCTCCCAAGAATAAATTCATCCCCAAAAGTTTTACCCTCCCCCGCCCCACGAAAAAGCCTTATCTATTGCATGTATGCTCTTCAGTCACATGATATTATACATGGTTAACTGTGGCTGGTGAATCTTCTGAATTTTGGGCACGGCATCAGGAATTTAGCCTATAAATTGTAAGATGCAGTTGTGCCAACACCTCGCAGCTAAGTGAGCTCACTGCGCTGGAGAAGTAGCGTTACCTCCTAAAAAAACGCGAACATGTCGAGATGTTTTGATTCAAAAGTTACTGAAGCTGCCAGATAACCCGAAAAGCTAGTTCCCTTCTTTTAAATCCCTAACTCCGCCCAGAACATATTCACCTTTTTCTGTGCTGTGACAGAAGCACCTTCTAGTTCGAAATTTTTACTCTCTCATTATTCTGACATTAGACCGCCATAGCTTAGCTACAGACGTAGATTTTTGTTGAGTCGGTCGACGACTAATCCGGTATAGGTTACTTTTATTGTCTGTCGCACCATGTTGCTTCTATCGAGGCAATGGATAAAGCTTTCACAAAACAACAGAACGACTGTTAATTACAGGCATATGTCTACGTTCTTACAAAATTTGAACAGAACACACAAGTTTCAAATATATAACTGGTCTGCGTAGGAAAACTCACAAAGACGTGTTTTTTGCAAGTAAAATCCTAATGAAGGTATATTTTTGAAGGCAAGTTTTCAATTTTATCGTAAGAATGCATTCTGATTTATTTGAATCACTTTAAACCGTTTCCACGCATTAAATTCACGTAAGATCAAATTTTAAGTGATACATTTACTTCGAAAACGGATAAAGATTATTGGATAAGAACAATTCGTTTTGACTTATCCTATTACCCACCTTACTGCAACATTTGAATCGATTCCTATACGATAAAAGCATAGAAGTGGAGCTCTTCGAACTACCCCCAGGAAACACAAATTGTTTGAATGTTTTTGCACATAAAATCCGAGCGGTGCACTATAATTAGTGCAGTTAGTTGAGCATTAATTTCAGCCCCATTTTGCATACGTAATTAATCGATTCGTACAATTTGGCTAGGCACCAGCTCTGGTTCATCATTCAAATCTAGGTTAATAGACTGTAACAGAGCTACAGCAAGTCAGATGTTCCATTGGCTGCACAAATGGCCCCTGGTCAGCGCTTCCGCGCCGTAACGAGTCACGTTTCTGTCAAGCTGCGTACAGTTTCTTGATGGTGAGTAGTTCCGAACTCTAGCGTCAATTCTCAAACCACTGCCTGCACATCATATGTTGGAGCATAATTCCACGGGTATACTTGCATGGCATCTACATAACAAATACGGTCATTTCACATTTGTTATATCGATGTGCATTATGAAGATGCCATGCAAGTACATCAGCGGAATTTCGCTCTAAGGCACACTTAACATGCAGGCAGCTGTTCCAGAGTCAACGTTAACGTTTGAAACTACTAATCACCAAGAAATTTTATACACTTGTGACAGAAACTTGAATGAATAATAATAGTAATTTCATGCGATGATATTTCATAGAAATTGATTAGAAAATTATTACAATGTCGTAACATACAACAAATAGTCTCTGCGATTATATACTTGTATTAACTTGTATTGCAATTCTTAGTTACGATAAACTAAAATAGTAACATTTTACCATAAGACATAACTGTAGTTTAGTAACAAACTATCGTATCTTAGCTGGACAATATCCTTGCTTCACTGGGCAGAATACAGGTACGCTCAGTAAAAATTGTGATAACAAATGTACCACAACCGGCTGTCGCACCTAGACAGCATTTCTGAAGTCGATGATGGGAACAGAAAAGTTTATGGTCATAGCTACAACAAGGTGTAATTTAAAAACTGAGATGGAACTTATTTAAAAATACAACCGCATTTAGGTGCTTGGAAAAATGTGAGATGAACACAGTGCTCTCTTGTAAATTATTTATTCACAACCGGCTTCGGTCATGGACTGTCTTCATAGTGGGAAAATATATTTTGCAAAGTCAACATCACATAATATTCACGCTTTTAACCATGTAATACAGAACACTGATGACTCGAAAAACGTAAGAAAAGTAAGTACTCAGTATTGCAGCACTGGTTCAGACAACAACAACAACAACAACAAATAGACTTCTTGCTATCTGAGCCAGTCCTGTAATGCTGAATACTTACTTTTCTTACGTTTTTCGAGTCATCAATGTTCTTTTTTTCATGGTTAAAAGCATGAATGTCATATGATGTTGCCTTTGCAAAAGATGTCTTTCCACTGAAAAGATAGTCCACGACCGAAACCGGTTGTGATTAAAGAATTTACAAGACAGCACTGTGTTCATCATGCATTCTTTCCATACATGTTGATGCTGTTAGTAGCTGTAGTTGGTTGTCACTCTGAAAGCGGATGTCAGGATGTCCAAGACTTACAGGACAATGTAAGGGATCTAAAGGTCATAACTAACCCTGTCCACTCAGTATTACGGAATGGCAATATCTCCGAAGGTGCAGGAAAGTAACTGGAAACGAGTTTTCCGGAGAGCACTGTATCACATGCGGCAGAGCTGTAGACACTGAAAAGGGAAATGACAGCAAGGCTTGACGCAGCGGAAGTGGGTCTGTTGGAGAAAGGCATCAAACTGACGATAAAATAAAATGTCTGACAACAGAACCGCAGCTCACCGTGCGAGGGTATGTGATTACTGGAGTTGCAAATCTCTATGCCCGGTAGAACGGCCTTCAGACTGCATAGGTGTTGTCCTTATTTAGTGTTACTACCAGGCCCGGAAGGATACACGCAGTGAGTCAGGAGGAAAGGTACACTATGTGATCAAAAGTATCAGGACACCACCAAAAAAATACGTTTTTCATATTAGGTGCATTGCGCTGCTACTCCATATCAGCGACTTCAGTAGTCATCAGACATCTTGAGAGAGCAGAATGGGGCGCTCCGCGGAATTCGCGGACCTCGAATCT
Organism: Schistocerca serialis cubense; assembly: GCF_023864345.2. Taxonomy (NCBI): domain Eukaryota; kingdom Metazoa; phylum Arthropoda; class Insecta; order Orthoptera; family Acrididae; genus Schistocerca; species Schistocerca serialis. Next base: position 46,751,729 of record NC_064646.1, on the reverse strand, counting down.
GGTCAGGTGATTGGGTGTCACTTGTGTCATACGTCTGTACGCGAGATTTCCACACTCCCCAACATCCCTAAGTCCATTGTTTCCGATGTGATAGTGAAGTGGAAACGTGAAGGGACACGTACAGCACAAAAGCGTACAGGCCGACCTCGTCTGTTGAATGACAGAGACCACAGTTGAAGAGGGTCGTAATGTGTAATAGGCAGACTTCTATGCAGACCATCACACAGGAATTCCAAACTGCATCAGGATCCACTGCAAGTACTATGACAGTTAGGCGGGAGGTGAGAAAACTTGGATTTCATGGTCGAGCGGCTGCTCATAAGCCACACATCATGCCGGTAAATGCCAAACAACGCCTCGCTTGATGTAAGGAGAGTAAACGTTGGACGATTGAACAGTGGAAAAACGTTGTGTGGAGTGACGAATCACGGTACACAATGTGGCGATCCGATGGCAGGGTGTGGGTATGGCGAATGCCCGGTGAACGTCACCTGCCAATGTGTGTAGTGGCAACAGTAAAATTCGGAGGCGGTGGCGTTGTGGTGTGGTCGTATTTTTAATGGAGGGGACTTGCACCTCTTGTTTTTCGTGGCACTATCACAGCACAGGCCTACATTGATGTTTTAAGCACCTTCTTGCTTCCCACTGTTGAAGAGCAATTCAGGGATGGCCATTGCATGTTTCAACACGATCGAGCACCTGTTCATAATGCACTGCCTGTGGCGGAGTGGTTACACGACAAGAACATCCCTGTAATGGACTGCTCATGAATGATGTGGCGTTGTCTTCGACGATGAACAGCGGTTCCGTACTGCCCTCGATGACCATCGTTGGCGGGTATGATGATGACCCCTGGATAGGTCCCATTCTTTCGGTGTAGCGGTGTAGGAAGCAATCGGGTGTGACTGCAGGTCACAGCTGGTAGTGATTGAGTGAACTCTGGCGGCAGAAAGGCATATTGGGGTCAGCCCGCTTCCTCATGTGTTACCTATAATGCTACAGTATCGTGAAGCCATTTTTCAACAGAACAATGCTCTTCCGCATATTGATCGTTTCTCTGTGTATCTCTAAGAACTGTTTGCCTGATATAGAGGTACTCCGTGCCCAGCAAGGCTCCAAGAAGACAGACCTTCTGTGAGACCGGCTCGGTCCCCGTCACAGTATTCAGGGTATCAAGTACGTTACAACAGTTGTTGGCCGGCTTGTCTCAAGAGATGATGCAACTTTCCAAATCCAATCGGTGCATGCATCCAGGACAGAGGCAGTGCAACGTCGTATTCATAAGTGGGCTCATATTGCCAAGGTCTTTGTAGATCTGACTCAATTTTGTAATGACGAGAATAGTATAACATATCCTCTTAACCGGTGCCATTTCGTTTCCTCCTCTTCTTCTAGGTGCTTCACCTGTTTTATCAAGTAGCCTGCTGATAAAGTGGAGAATGGCTGCGACATTTTCTTTTGGCTCGTCTAGCGGTAGACTAGGTTAGTGTGGTGGGGGGATATTATATGTAAAGACACGTGCCTGCCGACAGACAAAACAATTAATTGTTGTTGTTGTGGTCTTCAGTCCTGAGACTGGTTTGACGCAGCTCTCCATGCTACTCTATCCTGTGCAAGCTTCTTCATCTCCCAGTACCTACTGCAGCCTACATCCTTCTGAATCTGCTTAGTGTATTCATCTCTTGCTCTCCCTCTATGATTTTTACCCTCCACGCTGCCCTCCAATACCAAGTTGGTGAGCCCCTCATGCCTCAGGACATGTCCTACCAACCGATCCCTTCTTCTAGTCAAGTTGTGCCACAAACTCCTCTTCTCCCCAATTCTATTCAATACCTCCTCATTAGTTATGTGATCTACCCATCTAATCTTCAGCATTCTTCTGTAGCACCACATTTCGAAAGCTTCTATTCTCATCTTGTCCAAACTCTTTATCGTCCACGTTTCACTTCCATACAAGGCTACACTCCATACAAATACTTTCAGAAATGACTTCCTCACACTTAAATCTATACTCGATGTTAACAAACTTCACTTCTTCGGAAACGTTTTCCTTGTCATTGCCAGTCTACATTTTATATCATCTCTACTTCGACCATCATCAGTTATTTTGCTCCCCAAATAGCAAAACTCATTTACTGCTTTAAGTGTCTGATTTCCTAATCTAATTCCCTCAGCATCACCCGACTTAATTCGACTACATTCCATTATCCACGTTTTGCTTTTGTTGATGTTCATCTTATATCCTCCTTTCAAGACGTTGTCCATTCCGTTCAACTGCTCCTCCAGGTCCTTTGCTGTCTCTGACAGAATTACAATGTCATCGGCGAATCTCAAAGTTTTTATTTCTTCTCCATGGATTTTAATACCTACTCCGAATTTTTCTTTTGTTTCCTTTACTGCTTGCTCAATATACAGATTGAATAACATCGGGGAGAGGCTACAACCCTGTCTCACTCCCTTCCCAACCACTGCTTCCCTTTCGTGTCCCTCGACTCTTATAACTGCCATCTGGTTTCTGCACAAATTGTAAATAGCCTTTCGCTCCCTGTATTTTACCCCTGCCACCTTCTGAATTTGAAAGAGAGTATTCCAGTCAACATTGTCAAAAGCTTTCTCTAAGTCTACAAATGCTAGAAACGTAGGTTTGCTTTTCCTTCAAATGGTTCAAATGGCTCTGAGCACTATGGGACTTAACTTCTGTGGTAATCAGTCCCCTAGAACTTAGAACTACTTAAACCTAGCTAACCTAAGGACATCACACACATCCATGCCCGAAGCAGGATTCGAACCTGCGACCGTAGCGGTCACGCGGTTCCAGACTGAAGCGCCTTGAACCGCACGGCCACACCGGCCGGCTTGCCTTTCCTTAATGTAGCTTCTAAGATAAGTCGTATGGTCAGTATTGCCTCACGTGTTGCAACATTTCTACGGAATCCAAACTAATCTTCCCCGAGGTCGGCTTCTACCAGTTTTTCCATTCGTCTGTAAAGAATTCGCGTTAGTATTTTGCAGCTGTGACTTATTAAGCTGATAGTTCGGTAATTTTCACATCTGTCAGCACCTGCTTTCTTTGGGATTGATATTATTATATTCTTCGTGAAGTCTGAGGGTATTTCGCTTGTCTCATACATCAAGCTCACCAGATGGTAGAGTTTTGTCAGGACTGGCTCTCCCAAGTTGTAATGGAATGTTGTCTATTCCAGGGACCTTGTTAATTACATAACTGTATTATTTTCGAGGCGATAATTAAAATTTTATGAGTATCCCTACAAGCTTTTCAGTGTGTTCACAAGCGACGGCAGAGTTCAGCAACGCTCTGCTAGGAAAGCGCGTCAGACACGGAAACGTTCGTGCACTCAGCCGGCGTGTAGAGGGGGGTGGGTTGCGGGTAGCCGAGTAGGCGGCGGGAGGCGCAGCTGCGCTCCCGAGAAACTTACACCGCGCGGCGCGGCGCGGCGGGTGGGCCACTCAGGGACTGCTCGAGAGTGTCTGACAGGAGCGGCGCTGTCAGGCGCCGGTAATGCGCCGGGAGTGCCTGCGGCTGAGGGCGCAGGGCGGAGGGCGGCTACTGTACGGCTCAAGGGCCCCTGTGGCCGGCGTTCCGACACGCTGCTCTCCTCTGCTCCCCACTTCACTGTCCTTCTCCTACTCCTTCACTACTTTCCACCTTTCCCTTTCTTCCCTCCTTCAAATTCTCTTTCAGGTCTCTCTTTGTATTTCTTCTCCATCATCTACATGTACACCTACATCTATACTCCGCAAGCCACCTGACGGTGTGAGGCGGAGGGTACCTTGTGTACCTCTATCGGTTCTCCCTTCTATTCCAGTCTCGTATTGTTCGTGGAAAGAAAGATTGTCGGTATGCCTCCGTGTGGGCTCTAATCTCTCTCATTTCATCCTCACAGTATCTTCGCGAGATATACGTAGGAGGCAGCAATATACTGCTTGACTCTTCGGTGAAGGTATGTTCTCGAAACTTCAACAAAAGCCCGTATCGAGCTACTGAGCGTCTCTCTCACAGACTCTTCCACTGGAGTTTATCTATCATCTCCGTAACGCATTCGCGATTACTAAATGATCCTGTAACGAAGCGCGCTGCTCTCTGTTGGATCTTCTCTATCTCTTCTATTAACCCTATCTGGTACGGATCCCACACTGCTGAGCAGTATTCAAGCAGTGGGCGAACAAGTGTACTGTAACCTACTTCCTTTGTTTTCGGATTGCATTTCCTTAGGATTCTTCGAATGAATCTCACTCTGGCATCTACTTTGCCGACGATCAAATTTATATGATCATTCCATTTTAAATCACTCCTAATGCGTACTCCCAGATAATTTATGGAATTAACTGCTTCCAGTTGCTGACCTGCTGTATTGTAGCCAAATGATACGGAATCTTTCTTTCTACGTATTCGCAGCACATTACACTTGTCTACATTGAGATTCAGTTGCCATTCGTCAATTCGTTGCAGATCCTCCTGCATTTCAGTGCAGTTTTCCATTGTTACAACCTCTCGATATACCACAGCATCATCCGCAAAAAGCCTCAGTGAACTTCCATTGTCATCCACAAGGTCATTTATGTATATTGTGAATAGCAACGGTCCTACGACACTCCCCTGCGGCACACCTGAAATCACTCTTACTTCGGAAGACTTCTCTCCATTGAGAATGACATGCTGCGTCTTGTTATCTAGGAACGCTTCAATCCAATCACACAATTGGTCTGATAGTCCATATGCTCTTACTTTGTTCATTAAACGACTGTGGGGAACTGTATCCAACGCCTTGCGTAAGGCAAGAAACACGGCATCTACCTGGGAACCCGTGTCTATGGCCCTCTGAATCTCGTGGACGAATGGCGCGAGCTGGGTTTCACACGATCGTCTTTTTCGAAACCCATGCTGATTCCTACAGAGTAGATTTCTAGTCTCCAGAAAAGTCATTATACTCGAACATAATACGTGTTCCAAAATTCTACAACTGATCGACGTTAGAGATATAGGTCTATAGTTCTGCACATCTGTTCGACGTCCCTTCTTGAAAACGGGGATGACCTGTGCCCTTTTCTAATCCTTTGGAACGCTACGCTCTTCTAGAGACCTACGGTACACCGCTGCAAGAAGGGGGGCAAGTTCCTTCGCGTACTCTGCGTAAAATCGAACTGGTATCCCATCAGGTCCAGCGGCCTTTCCTCTTTTGAGCGATTTTAATTGTTTCTCTATCGCTCTGTCGTCTATTTCGATATCTACCATTTTGTCATCTGTGCCACAATCTAGAGAAGGAACTACAGTGCAGTCTTGCTCTGTGAAACAGCTTTGGAAAAAGACGTTTAGCATTTCGGCCTTTAGTCTGTCATCCTCTGTTTCAGTACCATTTTGGTCACAGAGTGTCTGGACATTTTGTTTTGATCCACCTACCACTTTGACATAAGACCAAAATTTCTTAGGATTTTCTGCCAAGTCAGTACATAGAACTTTACTTTCGAATTCATTGAACGCCTCTCGCATAGCCCTCCTCACACTACATTTCGCTTCGCGTAATTTTTGTTTGTCTGCAAGGCTTTGGCTATGTTTATGTTTGCTGTGAAGTTCCCTTTGCTTCCGCAGCAGTTTTCTAGCTCGGCTGTTGTACCACGGTGGCTCTTTTCCATCTCTTACGATCTTGCTTGGCACATACTCATCAAACACATTTTGTACGATGGTTTTGAACTTTGTCCACTGATCCTCAACACTATCTGTACTTGAAACAAAACTTTTGTGTTGAGCTGTGAAGTACTCTGAAAACTGCTTTTTGTCACTTTTGCTAAACAGAAAAATCTTCCTGTGTTTTTTAATATTTCTATTTACGTCTGAAATCATCGATGCAGTAACCGCTTTATGATCGCTGATTCCCTGTTCTGCGTTAACTGTTTCAAATAGTTCGGGTCTGTTTGTCACCAGAAGGTCTAATATGTTATCGCCACGAGTCGCTTTTCTGTTTAACTGCTCAAGGTAGTTTTCAGATAATGCACTTAAAAAGATTTCGCTGGATTCTTTGTCCCTGCCACCCGTTATAAACGTCTGAGTCTCCCAGTCTATATCCGGCAAATTAAAATCTCCACCCAGAACTATAACATGGTCGGGAAATCTACTCGAAATATTTTCCAAATTTTCCTTCAGGTGCTCTGCCACAACAGCTGCTGAACCAGGGGGCCTATAGAGACATCCAATTACCATGTTTGAGCCTGCTTTAACCGTGACCTTCACCCAAATTATTTCACATTTCGGATCTCCGTCAATTTCCTTCGATACTATTGTACTTTTTATCGCTATAAACACGCCTCCCCCTTCACTGTCCAGCGTGCGTCTGCGGTATACACTGATTTCTGCGGAAATCACACTGATTTCTTTCCAACTTTTGATTCGACTGTCCGTTAGTGTGTGCCTCCTGTAGCCACTGCTTTCCCTCCGTCTACACGACAACTCCGCCTCTTACATCAAATGTAAGTGCTCGGGCGAACGTGCTCGACACCACTTTAAAAGTGCAGGGTGTCTGGAAAAGTTGTATCCGATTTCACGGAGCTGTGTCTTATGCACGAACGAGGACAGAAGGTTGGAATGAATTTTAACTTAATTGAATCGAAACTAAAACTTTATGTTGGTGCCAGTTGTAAAAAGTTCATGATATCGCCGATAGGGTTCTACATGGTGAAGGCAACTCACTCGCTCGCTCGTTCGTTGCTAATATGCGTTGAGTCGATATGGCGACAAAACAGTAACAAAAGGCTCTTCGTGTTCTGCTTTTAAGCAGGTGCAATACACTTACAGCTGTGGGGTGTAATTTTAGCGGAGAGTACGGCACTGCACCTCGTAAAATTCAAAGAATTAGCTTCAAGACACTGATGTTCAAGTAACTGAAAATCCACAGGTCGCCCCACTGTGCTCATTCAAGTCGTGGAGTACACAAAATTGTGAGAGATAAGTTATTGAAAATTTTGATCCTAAATGCAATTCTAAAAAGTATCCAACTTTTGTACGCTGAGGTGACAAAAATCATGGGGTACCTGCTAAAATTTGTTCGGACCACCTCTTGTCCGGCATAGTGTAGTAACCCTGCGGGGTATGGACTCAATAAGCCGTTTAAGTCATCCGCAGAAATATTCAGCCGCGTTGTCTCTACAGCGTCCATAACCGCGAAAGTGTTTCCGGTGCAGGATTTTGTGCACTAACTGACGTATCGATCATGGGCCATACATGCTCGACTGGATTCATGTCGGGCGCTCGAACTGTTCAGAATATTCTTCAAACCGACCGCGAAGAATTGTGGCCGGGTAACTTGCCGCATTATGATCCATAAAAATCCCATCGTTGTTTTGGAACGTGACATCCGTGAATGGCTCCAAATGATCTCCAGGCGGCCGAACATAACCATTTACAATGAATGATAGGTTCAGACGGATCAGAGGACCCAGTCTATTCCATGTAAACGCATCCCACACCATAATGGTGCCACCACCACCTTGCACAGCGCCTTGTTGACAATTTGAGTCCGTGGCTTCACGGGGTCTGCGCCACGCTCTGGCGCTACAGTCAGCTCTTACCGACTGACATCGGGACTCGTATGGCCAGGCCACGGTTCTCCAGCCGTCTGCGATGCAACCGAAATGTTCAAGAGCCCAGGAGAGGTGTCGCAGGTGACGTGCTGTTAACAAAGGCAACCGCGCCGGTCGCCTGCTGCCATAGCCCATTAACGCCAAATTTCGCCACATTGTCCTGACGGATACGTTCTTCTTACGTCCCGCACTGATTTCTGCGGTTATTTTGACGCAGTGTTGCTTGTCTGTTAGCACTGACAACTCTACGCAAACGCCGCTGCTCTCGGTCATTAAGTGAAGGCCGTCGGCCACTGCGTTGACCGTGGTGAGAGGTGACGCCCGAAATGTGGCTTTCTCGGCACGCGCTTGACACTGCGGATCTATGAGTATTGAATTTCCTAACGATTTCCGAAATGGAATGTCCCACGCGTCTAGCTCCAACTACCATTCCACTTTCAAAATCTGCTCATTTACCGTCGCGCGAGAATAATTGCGTGAGAAACAGTTTCACATAAATCGCCTCAATAGAAACGACAGCTCCGTTAATGCACTGGCCATTCGTACTTTGTGTACTTGATACTAACGTCTTCTGTACATGTGCCTACCGCTGTCCCATGACTTTTGTCACAGCAGTGTGTATGTATGCTTGTAAAACACACAAGAATGTAAAATCACATGCTTATTAGCAAAAAAAAAAGAAGAAAAGAAAAACTTTGTAGTCATGTGCGAAAGTTGAACTCAGCGCTAAGTTTCTATTTTCATTCATACAAGAGACACAGTCTTGCGAAATCGAATGAATCTTTTTGAAACACTCTCCACACACCTATCCTTAACTCTCAAGTAGCTTGTGGGAGAAATCAACATCTCACCGTGCGTGCTCTTTCTCTCTCTCTCTCTCTCTCTCTCTCTCTCTCTCTCTCTCTCTCTCTCTCTCTCTCTCGACGGTCCTTCCTCCCTTTGTAAGTGGCAGCCTGCAACATATTCCAGCATTCGGGCTCGACAGCTACTGATTCAAAGTTCGTGAAAACATTTCCCAGGTATGAAAAATGCATTCGCATTAATGATTTTCATATCCGAGACTCTCCTCCCAAACTTCGTGATAACACAATAGGAGGAGCCTTTATTTAATCTTTCTTGATGTCTTTTTGTCAATGCTAAAAGGTAAAGAAACTATACTGTTCAGTAATGAACTGTTAGAGGACAGACAAATGTAGGCCAAGAGGGTAACCAGTTTCTTTCATGGATTTGTTGTACCTTCAGCGTGTGCTCTCAATAGACACTTACTTTGGTTCGTCTTCCCTACAACAACATTTTCTATGGGATTTGTCTAATGTAGCCTCTTCCTGACTTCAATATATATATATATATACTGAAGAGACAAACTGGTACATCTACCTAATGTCGTGTAGGGCCACCGCGAGCACATAAAAGTGCTGCAGCACAAGGTGGCATGGACCCGACTAATGCCTCAAGTAGTGCTGGAGCGAATTGACACCATGAAACCTGCAGGGCTGTCCACAAATCCGTAACAGTACGACGGGGTGAAGATCTCTTCTGAACAGCACGTTGCAAGGCATCGGAGGTATGCTCAATAATGTTCATGTCTGGGGAGTTTGCTGTCCAGGGGAAGTATGTAAACTGAGAAAACTGTTCCTGGAGCCATTCTGTAGCAATTCTGGACGTGTGTGGTGTCGCATTGTCCTGCTGAAATTGCGCAAGTCCGTCGGAATGCACAATGGACATGAATGGATGCAGGTGATCAGACAGGATGTTTACGTGCGTGTCACCTGTCAGAGTCGTATCTAGACGTGTCAGGGGTCCCACATCATTCCATCTGCACACGCCCCACACCATTACAGGGTCTCCACCAGCTTCAACAGTCCACTGCTGAAGTGCAGCGTCCATGAATTCATGAGGTTCTCTCCATACCCGTACACGTCCATACAATTCGAGACGAGACTCGTCCGACCAGGCAACACGTTTCCGATCATCAACATTCCAATGTCGATGTTGACGGATCCAGGTGAGTCGTAAAGATTTGTTTCGTGCTGTCATCAAGGGTACACGAGAGGGCCTTCGGCTCCGAACGCCCATATCGATGATGTTTCGTTGAATGGTTCGCACGCTGACACCTGTAGATGGCCCAGTATCGAAATCTGCAGCGATTTGCGAAAGGGTTGCGCTTCCGTGACGTTGAATGGTTCTCTTCAATCGTCATTGGTCCCATTCTTGTAAGATCTCTTTCCGGCCGCAGCGATGTCGGAGATTTGACGTTTTACCCGGTTCCTGATGTTCACGGTACACTCGTGAAATAGTCGTGCTGAAAATCCCCACTTCATGGCTACTTCGGAGATGCTGTGTCCCATCGCTTGTGCGCCGAATGTAACACCACGTTCGAACTCACATAAATCTTGATAAGCTGCCACTGTAGCAGCGGTAACCGATCTAACAACTGCTCCAGACACTTGTTGTCTTGTGTAGGCGTTGCCGACCGCAGCGCCATGTTCTGCCTGTTTACGTATATCTGTATTTGAACACGCATCCCTATACCAGTTTCTTTGGCGCTTCAATGCGTATGATCGATACCCTGGATGCCTGAAGGTACGTCGCCATAGTAAGTTGGTGTTCGTTTTATTCTGACTAGTTCTTGCAAATATATATGACGGTAGGATCTGTTCCCGAAAGAACAGTTACCGTTGATGACCATGCAGCTTTGCTAGAATGAAATGATAATTAAGTGGACACCCTAGCTGCCATGTAAGCAGGAGATCCCTGATTCGAGTCCCGGTCGGGGCACACATTTTCAACACATCACTAATGAAGTATATCAACGCCTTTTTGCAGCTAGGGTGTCCATTCAATTATCATTTCATTTTAGTTCTTGTAAAGAATTTTTTCTTTACGCTGAGTGGCGTAGTGGTTCGTAGCGAGTGACACACACACACACACACACACACACACACACACACACACAGAGACACACACACGCGCGCGCGCGCGCGCGCGCGCGCGACACCTAGCCAGCTGGTACTCCTGAGCTGGCCACAAATAGCCGCACCTCGGTGTACGCGGGGAGAGCGTGCGAAGCCGGCGGTGACGGCCGGCCCTCTACAGGCTTCAGCGGGCCGAACTCCGGCGCTGTCAGCCGGCGCCGGCGCCGTTACGAGTGGCAGGGCATGGCGTCTCGGCGCAGCCGCTGCCGAGGAGCCGTCAGGCTGGCGGGAGCAGGTGCTGGCGTAGCTGGAGAGCCGCCCCAACCAAGGCGGACAGACCGCGCCCCTTCCCAGCTAGAGCCGTGTGGCCGTATACTAGCCGCAAGCCAACCTATTTCTGTCCTCGTTGGTTGTTATTGTTGTGGTCTTCGGTTCTGAGACTGGTTTGATGCAGCTCTCCATGCTACTCTAACCTCTGCAAGCTTCTTCATCTCCCAGTACCTACTGCAACTTACATCCTTCTGAATCTGCTTAGTGTATTCATATCTTGGTCTCCCTCTACGATTTTTACCCTCCACGCTGCCCTCCAGTACTAAATTGGTGATCCCTTGATACATCACCACATGTCCTACCAACCGATCCCTTCTTCTAGTCAAGTTGTGCCACAAACTCCTCTTCTCCCCAATTCTATTCAATACCTCCTCATTAGTTATGTGATCTACCCATCTAATCTTCAGCATTCTTCTGTAGCACCACATTTCGAAAGCTTCTATTCTCCTCTTGTCCAAACTCTTTATCGTCCACGTTTCACTTCCATACAAGGCTACACTCCATACAAACACTCTCAGAAACGACTTCCTGATACTTAAATCTGTACTCGATGTTAACAAATTTCTCTTCTTCGGAAACGTTTTCCTTGCCATTGCCAGTATACATTTTATATCATCTCTACTTCGACCATCATCAGTTATTTTGCTCCCCAAATAGCAAAACTCCTTTACTACTTTAAGTGTCTCATTTCCTAATCTAATTCCCTCAGCATCACCCGACTTAATTCGACTACATTCCATTATCCTCGTTTTGCTTTTGTTGATGTTCATCTTATATCCTCCTTTCAAGACGCTATCCATTCCGTTCAGCTGCTCTTCCAGGTCCTTTGCTGCCTCTGACAGAATTACAATGTCATCGGCGAACTTCAGAGTTTTTATTTCTTCTCCATGGATTTTAATACCTACTCCGAATTTTTCTTTTGTTTCCTTTACTGCTTGCTCAATATACAGATTGAATAACATCGGGGATAGGCTACAACCGTGTCTCACTCCCTTCCCAACCACTGCTTCCCTTTCATGCCCCTCGACTCTTATAACTGCCATCTGGTTTCTGTACAAATTGTTAATATCCTTTCGCTCCCTGTATTTTACCCCTACCACCTTTAGAATTTGAAAGAGAGCATTCCAGTCAACATTGTCAAAAGCTTTCTCTAAGTCTACAAATGCTAGAAACGTAGGTTTGCCTTTCCTTAATCTATTTTCTAAAATAAGTCGTAGGGTCAGTATTGCCTCACGTGTTCCAACATTTCTACGGAATCCAAACTGATCTTCCCCGAGGTCGGCTTCTACCAGTTTTTCCAATCGTGTGTTGGTACGCCTACGTATATAACTCGGTCCTACGAAACAGTTACTGTGGGGATACCACATCCGTAGCACTGCTATGTCCATCTGCCTCTATATCCTTACATCAACACTGCCTGAAAAAAAAAAGCACCCACCAGAAGAGGGGGAACGAAATGAAATTTCACAGGTTGGTAGGATATGTCACGTTATTTCAGTGAGTAGAAAATCTGAGACATGTTTTCGCAAACAACTTGGTGGTATGAGACCATTTGTCAGTATCACGTAGCACCCTTTCTAGGCTAGATGCATGAAGTGATTTGGTTGGGAAGACGGCCACAACGCCACTGTATCCCCTCTTGAAGCAAGCTCGGCCACAACTGTTAGAACGCGTCCTTGATGTTCTTGATTGCTATGGAGTTGACAGCTGAGCTGGTCACACAAATTTTATATCAGCGACAGATCTGGGGATCTTGCTAGCTATAGAGACATGTGCCAAGTTTGGACGAGCATTGTCATGTTGAAAAACGGCACCATAATACTGTCACATGGGAGGTAACACACAAGGGCGCAGGAAGTTCGAGACATACCGTTGCGCCGTCAGTGTTCATTTAATGACTGCCAGCCGTGACCTGAATTCATTCCCGACACTTGCCCACACCATCACGCCACACCACTTCACCTCCTAATAACCTGGGAAGAATGCGAGCTCTCCGCATGTCGGTGACTTGCTCACCAACGACGGTCATCTGGAGCAGTGCAGAGCCGTACCTTGACGCCACTCATCAGCGGTCCCTGCTTCCCGGCCTCGGTAACGCACTAAACGCAGCCGTGGTGTTAACCGCGCAGTCGCAAAGCATCGACTGCATGCCGACTATCGCAGCGCCGCGAAACGGCTTCAAGGAGGCGCTGACCTGCGCGCCAGTGGAAAGACCGGGCAGCGCCACACCTGCACAATGACAGGGCTCAGCGCCCCCTGTCAACGCCGGCTTAACCAGCCGCCCAGCGCTCGTCCACCCTGTTGGGTCGCAGACTTCGACAGCACCAGTTCTGAGTAATGAGAAGACGACACTTAGACTGCGTTCTGGGAGCAGTGGTAGTGGTTAAGCCGGCCGGAGTGGCCGAGCGGTTCTGGGCGCTCCAGTCTGGAACCGCGCGACCGCTACGGTCGCAGGTTCGAATCCTGCCTCGGGCATGGATCTGTGTGATGTCCTTAGGTTAGTAGGGTTTAAGTAGTTCTAAGTTCTAGGGGACTGATGACCTCAGAAGTTTAGTCCCATAGTGCTCACAAGGGAACCTCCCCATCGCACCCCCCTGAGATTTAGTTATAAGTTGGCACAGTGGATAGGCCTTGAAAAACTCAACACAGATCAATCGAGAAAACAGGAAGAAGTTATGTGCAGCAATGAAAAAAAGGCAAAATATACAAATTGAGTAGTCCAAGCGCAAGATAGGCAACATTAAGGAACCGTGAGCTCAGGGGCACCGTGGTCCTGTGGGTAGCGTGAGCAGCTGCGGAACGAGAGGTCCTTGGTTCAAGTCTCCCCTCGCATGAGAATTTTACTTTCTTTATTTTCGCAAAGTTATGATCTGTCCGTTCGTTTATTGACGTCTCTGTTCACTGTAATAAGTTTAGTGTCTGTGTTTTGCGACCGCACCTCAAAACCGTGCGATTAGTACACGAAAGGACGTGCCTCTCCAATGGCAACCGAAAACATTTGATCGCAAGGTCATAGGTCAACCGATTCCTCCAAAGGAAAACGCATCTGATATATTATATACGACACTGGTGACGGCATGTGCGTCACATGACAGGAATATGTTGTCGACCCACCTAACTTGGTGAATGGGTAAAGAGATTCTTCTACCTTGCCCGATTTAGGTTTTCTTGTTTAGGTGTAGCGTCCCCATACTACGGCGCAGTTACTTCGCATCGGAGGGACGGATAGTAATTGTCTGAAAATAAAAAATTAAAATTTTCACACGAAGAAAGTCTTGAAACAAGGACCTCTAGTTCCGTAGCTGTTCACGCTAACCACGGGACCACGGTGCTCCTGACCTCACGCTTCCTTAATGTTGCTTATCTTGCTCATGGACTACTCAGTTTCTATATTTTGCTTTTTTTATAGTTGCACATAACTTCTTCCTGTTTTCTCGATTGATCTGTGTTCAGTTTTTCAAGGCCTATCCACTGTACCAACTTATAACTAAATCTCAGGGGTGTGCGACGGGGAGGTTTCCTTGTCAGAGCCATTTGATAGTGGTTAAGGTATTGCATGTAGGAGGCACAGGAACCACATCAAGGCACTTCATAATTGGAAGTTCAGTTATGTTTCCTCACTTTTTAGAAATAAAGTGTTAATTTGAAAGAGATATGTACAGATCATTTTGGACCCGCCAGGGTAGCCGAGAGCGCTAACGCGTTGCTTCCTAGACTCGGGTGGGCGCGCCGGCCCCGGACCGAATCCGCCCAGCGGATTACCGACGAGGGCCGGCCAGCCTGGATGTGGTTTTTAGGCGGTTTTCCACGTCCCGCTAGGTGAATACAGGGTTGGTCCCCACGTTCCGCCCCAGTTACACGCGTCGCAGACATTTGAAACACGTCCGCACTATTTCACGATATTCACTAGGTGCAGACAGCTGGGGTGCACTGATTCCATCCCGGGGGGGGAAGGGTGGCGGCAGGAAGGGTATCCGGCCACCCCTACAACCGACCTTGACAAATCCATTGTAACCACGCCGACCCTGCGATCGCTGCGCTACTATGGCGTAAGCGAAAGAAAGAAGAAGAAGGAATGCACAGATCATTTTGGATTCATGCGACCGGCCACCGCAACTTCTCTCCTCCCTTGTTTGTGACGGTACTGACTCCCACAGCAGCCGACACAAAGCTGACAGCAGCCTCCTATGCACGGGACTGTAATTCCGTGGTACAGCTGCTACCATTCTACAACCAATAGTGCTGGAAGTAGCTGAATGTTGCAGGAAGTCCCTTACCTGTTCTCTGATGGCAGTCAGAGATGTGACAAATATTCTTGGTGCACAATACGGCAACTCTTCGTTGTGGTCCACTAGAGCCTTAGCGACCTGCCCCCAAATTCCCACGCAGTCCACCGCTGGCCACCCTCGCATCAGAATGAGCCACAGATCTGGATCTTGCACGACTGACCAGCTGGGCAGTTGCAGAGATACAGCGAGGCCCAGTTCAGACTCTGTGTCACGTGACACCTCCGCAGCATTCATAGTCATCAGTCAACGTGTCAAGTTTTTCACGCCTCTCACGCAGGGCGTCACAGAAAGGTGCGGCCAAACTATCGGGAAACACTCCTCACACACAAAGAAAGAAAATATGTCGCGTGGACGTGTGTCCGGAAACGCTTACTTTCCATGCTAGTGCTCATTTTATTACTTCTCTTCAAATCACACTAATCATGGAATGGAAACACACAGCAACAGAACGTACCAGCGTGACTTCAAACACTTTGTCACAGGAAATGTTCAAAATGTCCTCCGTTAGCGAGGATACATGCATCCACTCTCTGTCGCATGGAATCCCTGATGCGCTGACGCAGCCCTGGAGAATGGCGTATTGTATCACAGCCGTCCACAATACGAGCACGAAGAGTCTCTACATTTGGTACCGTGGTTGCGTAGACAAGAGCTTTCAAATGCCCACATAAACGAAAGTCAAGAGGGTTGAGGTCGGGAGAGCGTTGAGGCCACGGAATTGATCCGCCTCTACCAATCCATCAGTCACCGAATCTGTTGTTGAGAAGCGTACAAACACTTCGACTGAAATGTGCAGGAGCTCCATCGTGCATGACACCACATGTTGTGTCGTACTTGTAAAGGCACATGTTCTAGCAGCACAGGTAGAGTATCCCGTATGAAATCATGATAACGTGCTCCATTGAGCGTAGGTGGAAGAACATGGCGCCCAATCGCGACATCACGAACAATGCTTGCCCAAACGTTCACAGAAAATCTGTGTATGATGACGTGATTGCACAATTGCGTGTGGATTCTCGTCAGCCCACACATGTTGATTGTGAAAATTTACAATTTGATCACGTTGAAATGAAGCCTCATCCGTAAAGAGAACATTTGCACTGAAATGAGGATTGACACATTGTTGGATGAACCATTAGCAGAAGTGTACCCGTGGAGGCCAGTCAGCTGCTGATAGTGCCTGCACACGCTGTACATGGTACGGAAACAACTGGTTCTCCCGTAGCACTCTCCATACAGTGACGTGGTCAACGTTACCTTGTACAGCAGCAACTCCTCTGACAATAATATCCAGAATGAGGTTTTCACTCTGCAGCGGTGTTTGCGCTGACATTAGGGTTATCGTCAATTGCACGAAGAATTGCCTCGTCCATTGCATGTGTCCTCGTCGTTCTAGGTCTTCCCCAGTCGCCGGTCATAGGCTGGAATGTTCCGTGCTCCCTAAGACGCCGATCAATTGCTTCGAACTTCTTCCTGTCGGGACACCTTCGTTCTGGAAATCTGTCTCGATACAAACGTACCGCGCCACGGCTATTGCCCCGTGCTAATCCATACATCAAATGGGCATCTGCCAACTCCGCATTTGTAAACATTGCACTGACTGCAAAACCACGTTCGTTATGAACACTAAACTGTTGATGCTACGTACTGATGTGCTTGATGCTAGTACTGTAGAGCAATGAGTCGCATGTCAACACAAGCACCGAAGTCGACATTACCTTCCTTCAATTGGGGCAACTGGCGGTGAATCGAGGAAGTACAGTACACACTGACGAAACTAAAATGAGCTCTAACATGGAAATTAAGCGTTTCCGGACACAAGTCCACATAACATCTTTTCTTTATTTGTGTGTGAGGAATGTTTCCCGATAGTTTGACCGTACCTTTTTGTAACATCCTGTATATCCTACTTGGCCTGTAAACTACACTAAACACGAACAACATTAATGATCTCTGGTTCCCATTCCGCCAGTCGACGGAATTGCAATTCCAATCATTTACATACACGCAGAGGTTTTGCACGTGTACCAAGTTACATTGACATCAGACCATTTTAGTGTCAGGAAGTGTATGTTTACACTTCCTGACACAGGATGGTCAGAAACAGTCTAAAACGTCTGTCAGGTTATCAAAATATCCACGGGTATGCTGCCGGTCTGTAGTGTCCAACGGGCACAATATTTCGGCGATCAAACATGTCGCCATCATCAGGTGAACTGACGGACTGAGCTCCTGTGAACGTGCCGGCACGGAGATTCGTACGCTATGGCTGCTCAGAGGGAACTGGGTTCGGTCGCGGCGGCGGCCGATTTAAATACCCTCCGCCCGCGGCGCGCTCCCTCCGCCGTCCGCGCCCAGCGCCACGGTCGCGCGGTGGAACAGATTGCGACGGCGTCTGAGATGACGTCGGTGTGATGGCTCTGTCCGCCGTGGTCGTCACAACTATACGTCTGCTCGATTTACTCTTGATTAACCCGATCGCTGGTTCCCAAGCCTTGCTAAGATTATAGCCACAGTCACGGTTTATGAGGTCGTCATTGGTGCGAATTTCGATGGCCTCTCTAACAACGCTGTCCCAGTATCTCGACGTCTGTACCAGAATCCTCGTGCGGTCATACTCCATGGCGTGATTTTCCGACAAACAATGTCCAGCGACCGCCGACTTGCTCGGATATATCAGTCGAGTGTGCCTCTGGTGTTCACGGCATCGATCGTCGACGGTACGCATCGTCTGACCAATATACGACTTGCCACATTGACACGGAATCTGGTACACGCCGGCCTTCCTCAAACCGAGGTCATCTTTGGCGCTCCCCACCAGTGCACGAGTTTTATTTGGAGGACAAAACACAGTTCCGACCCGGTGTTTCTTCAGAATGCGGGCGATTTTCCCCGAGAGTGCGCCTGTGTATGGAATAAATGCAGTGCCTACCTCCTCCCTCGTGACTTCATCCATCTCAACAGGTTGTGCTGCAGTGGTTGGGCGGAGAGCACGTTGAATCTGCCACTCTGAGTACCCATTTTTTCGAAATACAGTTCTCAGATGTTCCAATTCCTGGGGTAGACTCTCTGCGTCAGAGATAGTGCGCGCCCTATGTACTAGAGTTTTAAGTACCCCATTCCTCTGTGAAGGGTGGTGGCAGCTGTCTGCATGCAAATACAGATCAGTGTGCGTAGCCTTCCGATACACCCCATGACCTAGGGTGCCGTCAGCCCTTCTCTTGACCAAGACGTCAAGGAAAGGTAATTTACCCTCCGTTTCAGTCTCCATAGTGAATTTGATGTTGGGGTGCATGGAGTTTAGATGTGTAAGGAAGTCAAGGAGTTTATCCATACCATGTGGCCAGATGACGAACGTGTCGTCCACGTAACGGAAAAAGCAAGTAGGTTTCCATACGGATGACGACAGGGCTTCCTCCTCGAAGTTCTCCATGTACAAATTCGCTACCACCGGTGAGAGTGGGCTACCCATGGCGACTCCCTCCGTTTGTTCGTAGTATTCTCCATTATTTTGATTATCAAATACGCCGGGAGAAACTCAAGAATCACGTCTGTCAGGTTGTTGCAGGGTAGGGGGCGCTGAGAAACGATTGTTGAGGAAGAAAGATACGTAGCGCCGTTTCCCAGTTAGTCAGCATTACAGTTAGCCAATCATGCCATAGCGGGCACAAATTCAAGCGGCCCGCGAGAGACTATGTTGCCAAATGCATACTTCGTTTGGTGTCGTATGGCCGAAGAAGAGAGCGATGTAAAAGGGGAAAACGAGTGCGACACAAAAATTGTAGCGGGCCGAAGTGGGCGTGCGGTTAAAGGCGCTGCAGTCTGGAACCGCAAGACCGCTACGATCGCAGGTTCGAATCCTCCCTCGGGCATGGACGATTGTGATGTCCTTAGGTTAGTTAGGTTTAACTAGTTATAAGTTCTAGGGGACTAATGACCTCAGCAGTTGAGTCCCATAGTGCTCAGAGCCATTTGAACCATTTTTGAACAAAAATTGTACATGGGGTGCAAGTAAGGATCGAACCCGAGCCAGATGCTAAGCAGTCTCGTGCGCTATCATCTGCGCTGTGAGAACAGCTGACACTAATTGTATCTGGCGGGCCGCTTTAATCTGTGTGCGCAACGGCGTGATTGGTTAACTTCTACGATAATTAACTCGGAAACAGCGCTATCTATCCAGTTTTTTCGTAACAATTATTTGTCAGCAGAAGCTACCCCTCATCACCCTTACAAACTGTTCAGACTGTTTCTGCCCACCGTTTATCCTTTTAAGTGGTCTTACAGTGCGTGGCGGGTGAAGAGCACTTTTCACGTCGGTTCTATTCGCGGATCGTATGTAAGAAGAACGACACCGGCAAGCTTCCGCGTGAGCTCCAGTTTCTCTCATTTCGAGTGGTGTGACTAAACAATAATATCCAGAATGAGGTTTTCACTCTGCAGCGGTGTTTGCGCTGATATCAAATTTCCTGGCAGATTAAAACTGTGCGCCGGACCGAGACTCGAACTCGGTACCTTGGCCTTTCGCTGGCAAATGCCCTACAAACTGAGCTACCCAAGCAAGACTCACGACCCGTCCTCTCAGCTTCAGTTCTCCTACCTTGGATAGCTCAGTTCGTAGAGCACTTGCCCGCAAAAGGCAAAGGTCCCGACTTCGAGTCTCGGTCAGGCACATAGTTTCAATCTGCCAGGAAGTTCCATATCAGCGCATACTCCACTGCAGAATGAAAATCTCATTCTCGAAATATCCCACAGGTTGTGGCTAAGCCATGTCTCCGCAATATTCTTTCTTTCAGGAGTGCTAGTTCAGCAAGGTTCGCAGGAGAGCTTCTGTGAAGTGTGGATGGTAGGAGACGAGATACTGGCAGAACTGAAGCTGAGGACGGGTCGTGAGTCGTGCTTGGGTACCTCAGTTCGTTGAGCACTTGCCCGGGAAACAGAGTTCGAGTCTCGGTCCGGCACACAGTTTTAATCTGCCAGGAACTTTCATAAACAATAATATGTTCCCTGACCCTTCTTAGAATCTACGCTCTAGGATGAGATTTTCACTCTGCAGCGGAGTGTGCGTTGATATGAAACTTCCTGGCAGATTAAAACCGTGTGCCCGACCGAGACTCCAACTCGGGACCTTTGCCTTTCCGGGCAAGTGCTCTACCATCTGAGCTACCGAAGCACGACTCATGCCCGGTCTTCCAAACTTTACAGAAGCTCTCCTTGCAGGAGTTCGAGTCTCGGTCGGGCAGACAGTTTTAATCTGCCAGGAAGTTTCATACGCTCTAGGAATTGTCATAGTTAGCGTCTCCGTGATACAGAATAGAATGCCTCTCTTGCTGCTTCTTGTGGCATCGGTATTTGATGAGTATCTGCGTGACACTCTTGTACTTAGTAAGCCAGCCCATGAGGAATGGCGCCATTCTATATTAAATAATCTCTCTCTCTCTCTCTCTCTCTCTCTCTCTCACACACACACACACACACACACACACACACACACACCACTCCCATTAATCCTAATAGACAAGGGTACCAGTCTGAAGATCGGTGCCAAGTACCAGCCCAATCAATGTTCTGCAAGCTACTTCACCTGTAAGTAATTTTATTTCGTTAGTGTCTTTCTGCTGAATCTCAGTCTGGTATCTGCTTTTATATGGTAGGCATCCACTTGGTGTAATAGATGCCAGCTGATGTTGTGAGGGCCAGTCAAACGAAAACGGTACACCCGCCACAGCGGAACCATGGAACGGTTCAGTTCAAAGGTAATCACCACACGCATTACTCTGTTCACCCCACTGGGAGACGAGATAATCAGTTCCTGCTTCGCAGAACGCAGCAGGCCACTGACCGATTCACAACCGGACCCACTCTTGTACTTCTTCGTCCGACTGCAACCGACGTCTTCGCATGCTTCTCCAAAGATGTGAAAATCACACGGTGAAACATTCGGTCTGAAGGAGGACGTTGCAGATCATCCCAGCCAAGTCGCTGGAACGTAGCCTTGTCCGATTGCCAGTGCGAGAGCGAGCGTTGTCGTGCAACAGCATGATCCCCTCCAACAGCCTTCCCGGGCGATTGGACTTCACAGTGGGTGCAGTTTCTGCAAAGCGTCTTCACACCGCTGCACACTGATTGTCGTTCTACAGGGTGAGCACAAACTCTCGCCCTGACCATAAAAATTTATAACAGAATGACCGTTTGACATATTGTTACATGTGATGCCGTTACATAGGTTAGTGTTACTAGTTGCTGTGACCACCAATAGATGGCGCTAGTGCTCCACAACACCGACGCTGTCTGTTAGGTCACGTTAGTTGCTGGCGAAACGGCGTAGAAGCAGGAGAAAGCGCAATGTGTGTATTCAGCGTAAATTTCAGGCTTCTTATGGACGCAGCCATCCTGTCGTTAAATGAATAAAGCGATGGTATGGAAAGTTTAACGAAACAGGCAGCGTCAAGCATCACGTGAACTTCAAATACTGCAAGCAGGTGTGGTGAAGATTCTTCATGAAAGGCTTAGGTAGCATGATTACAAAGTGCAAATCGTGCAGGCCTTGCAACCGAATGATTTGCTGACACGTGCTGAATTTGCAACTGAGATTCGCAACAGGATTGATGGCGCTGACGATTACTTAAATCGCATATGCTTTACCGATGAATCCACCTTTCATGTCAGTGGAATGGTAAATAGGCATAATGTCCGTATATGGGGTTTAGAGTCTCCACATTCTGCTGTACAGTTACAGCGAGACAGCGAAAAAGTGAATGTTTGGTGCGGCCTCATGCATAACAATGTTTTTGGACAGTTTTTCTTTGCGGAAAAATCAATTAGCGCTAACAAATACTTAGGCGTTTTGCAACAGTTGATTGCCCCACAGTTAGAAGAATATTAATCATGGATAATTTTCCAGCAAGATGGAGCATCCCCCCTCCCTCCACTGCGCTTTGATAGTGCGTGATTTCCTGGATGAAACATTTTCGGATAGGTGGATTGGAAGGAACGGTCCGACACCCTGGCCACCCCGCTCTCCAGACATTACGCCGCTTGACTTTTTTTTCTGGGGTTATATCAAGGACAGAGTCTTCGTCACACCAGTTGCTGAAGTCGAAGAACTGAAGGCTAGGAGACAAGCTGCTGTGGGTACTGTGACAGGACACATGTTACGAAACACCTGGCGGGAACTGGAATACCGCCTCGATATTCTCCGAACTACCAATGGAGCACACGTTGAGGTTTACTAACGTAAGTGGTCTCAAAAAAAACTATTAACACTAACATATGTAACGGCATCGAATGTAAATTGTTATGTCAAACTGTTATTCTATAATAAATTGTTATAATCAGGGCAGGACTTTGTGCTCACCCTGTACATTCAGAAACTCTGCGAGTAGAGGAATCATTGTTTTCCAGGATAACTGCCGTCGGCACACTTGCAATCAGACAAAGGCTACGCTTCGGTGGTTTAGTTGCGAAACACAGTAAATCCATCGTTCAGCCCGGATCTTTCACCTTAAGCTTTTCAAATCTTTGGTGACCTGAAGAAAGAGATTCGTGGACGTCGCTTTCAGTACGATGAGGACGTGCAAGAGTGGATGTGGATGTGAATCTATCAGCGGCCATTCGCATTCTACGGAATAGGAATTGATCGTCTCGTCTCCCTGTGGAATAAATGACTCAACACGAGTGGCGATTACTTTTGTATAGAACCATTACACGGTCACGGTGTGGTGGGTGTTCGCTTTCCATTTGACTGCTTCTTATACATACGGAATATACACAAATGGAAGACAGTGCACATACCAAAGGAAAAGAAACAGACAGTATACCCATTATGAAATTACTAGTTAAAAGACTCTCACTTCTGTTACATAACTAAGAGTAACACTACTAACTGGTATGAAACTGAAATTAGTAGTAGTGAAGGAGAATGAAAGAGTGAGAGGTGTTGGTAGGGCTGTGAAAATGTTCAGTGCACCTCTAAAGGAAGCCATGTTCGAGACGACAGTGCGACCCACCGAGTGGACTTGCGCAGCGATTAGCACGCTGGACTCGCATCCGGGAGGACGATGGCTCAAATTCGCGTCTGGCTATCCTGATTCAGGTTTCCCGTGGTTTCCCTTAATCGCTTCCGGCAAATGACGGAATGGTTCCTTTGCAAGGGAAGGGCAAGATCAGTAACCTCCCCCATCCGCCCTTAATCCGAGCTTGTACCCCGCTTCTGATGACGGGACATTAAACACTAGACTTCGTTCGTGTCTTCCTAGTGCCATCTGTTGTACAATAATGCTCAAGCGTTTGGAGTCCTTACCAAGTAGACACGACGGATATGTCAAACGTTTTCAAATACAGTTGCTGGAGATTAGTTAAAGGGACATAAAAAAACAGAAACGTTTCATGGAGCAGACAGGGGTGCAAGACGTAATTACAGCTACAGGGTGTTTCAAAAATGACCGGTATATTTGAAACGGCAATAAAAACTAAACGAGCAGCGATAGAAATACACCGTTTGTTGCAATATGCTTGGGACAACAGTACATTTTCAGGCGGACAAACTTTCGAAATTACAGTAGTTACAATTTTCAACAACAGATGGCGCTGCAAGTGATGTGAAAGATATAGAAGACAATGCAGTCTGTGGGTGCGCCATTCTGTACGTCGTCTTTCTGCTGTAAGCGTGTGCTGTTCACAACGTGCAAGTGTGCTGTAGACAACATGGTTTATTCCTTAGAACAGAGGATTTTTCTGGTGTTGGAATTCCACCGCCTAGAACACAGTGTTGTTGCAACAAGACAAAGTTTTCAACGGAGGTTTAATGTAACCAAAGGACCGAAAAGCGATACAATAAAGGATCTGTTTGAAAAATTTCAACGGACTGGGAACGTGACGGATGAACGTGCTGGAAAGGTAGGGCGACCGCGTACGGCAACCGCAGAGGGCAACGCGCAGCTAGTGCAGCAGGTGATCCAACAGCGGCCTCGGGTTTCCGTTCGCCGTGTTGCAGCTGCGGTCCAAATGACGCCAACGTCCACGTATCGTCTCATGCGCCAGAGTTTACACCTCTATCCATACAAAATTCAAACGCGGCAACCCCTCAGCGCCGCTACCATTGCTGCACGAGAGACATTCGCTAACGATATAGTGCACAGGATTGATGACGGCCATATGCATGTGGGCAGCATTTGGTTTACTGAAGAAGCTTATTTTTACCTGAACGGCTTCGTCAATAAACAGAACTGGCGCATATGGGGAACCGAAAAGCCCCATGTGGCAGTCCCATCGCCCCTGCACCCTCAAAAAGTACTGGTCTGGGCCGCCATTTCTTCCAAAGGAATCATTGGCCCATTTTTCATATCTGAAACGATTACTGCATCACGCTATCTGGACATTCTTCGTGAATTTGTGGCGGTACAAACTGCCTTAGACGACACTGCGAACACCTCGTGGTTTATGCAAGATGGTGCCCGGGCACATCGCACGGCCGACGTCTTTAATTTCCTGAATGAATATTTCGATGATCGTGTGATTGCTTTGGGCTATCCGAAACATACAGGAGGCGGCGTGGATTGGCCTCCCTATTCGCCAGACATGAACCCCTGTGACTTCTTTCTGTGGGAACACTTGAAAGACCAGGTGTACCGCCAGAATCCAGAAACAATTGAACAGCTGAAGCGGTACATCTCATCTGCATGTGAAGCCATTCCGCCAGACACGTTGTCAAAGGTTTCGGGTAATTTCATTCAGAGACTACGCCATATTATTGCTACGCATGGTGGATATGTGGAAAATATCGTACTATAGAGTTTCCCAGACCGCAGCGCCATCTGTTGTTGAAAATTGTAACTACTGTAATTTCGAAGGTTTGTCCGCCTGAAAGTGTACTGTTGTCCCAAGCATATTGCAACAAACGGTGTATTTCTATCGCTGCTCGTTTAGTTTTTATTGCCGTTTCAAATATACCGGTCATTTTTGAAACACCCTGTATAATGAGAGCAACTGTGAGGTGGGAGGGAAATGTGGACAGGCGAATGGATGTTGCGATGGAATTAACCTGGCACACATAAGAAAAACATGAACTGTCCAAGTTTTCATTCATGTTGAGTGTTAGAAATACGCTGACGAACTAAAGTTGGTAGACGTGTTTCTACATCTGAAAGAGTGTATGTTCAAATTTCGCGCCAGTCGCATAAGGGTGGCGCTAGTAGAACGGCTACGAGGATGCGAATCATGTTTGCTTTACATGCCCGCTGTGACGGCCGTGAGAGTTAATTACCTCTGAGATCAGACGTGGTGAGCTGATACCAGCCAAGAATGCCTTTAAGGCGAGAAAGACGCCACTGTCAACGCGTCACGCAGTAGGGCTGCGAGAAGCTGTATACTCCTTCTGCAGTGCTGCAGAAACACTTGGCAGGACTGTAGCCGCTGTACACGATTTCTGGCAGCGGTTGGCACAAGAACAAGTAGACTGGGCTCCAGACGGCAACATGGCACTACCGACAAGGGAGACCATCGTATTCGGCTTGGGGCTCTGGCGCATCGTATACTGCATCTGCAGCAGCAGTCTGAGCAGCAGCTGGCACCGCAGTCAAACAAGGATCTCTCTTAAATCGACGACTTCAGGGACAGCTGCGAGCCAGACTCCCTGTAGTGTGCATTCCACTGACACCAAACTATCGCCATTTGGTACTGAAGTGGTGTCACAAGCGAGAGCTCATTAGAGGGCAGGGTGGGAATCTGTTGTGTTTTCTGACGGAAGCTAGTGATGGCCGTGTGTTGGTCAAAAGGAGGCCAGTTGCGGCCTGCTACCAGTTAGCCTCGGGTGCGATTTCGTGTGGCAGCCGGAGCAATCTGGTGGTTCTCCCGCACACCCTGACTGTAGAATTGTACGTCAGTCTGCTGACTCGACTTGTTGCGCTTCCATTCACGAACAGCATTTCAGGGGGGTTTTCCTGCAGGATAACGCTTGCCCCCATACCGCTGTCGTATTCAGAAATGTTCTACCGAGTGTCGACATATTGCCTTGGACTGCGTGATCACCAGATGTGTCCCCAATCGAGCACAAATGGGACACCATCGGACGACAACTACAGTGCCATCCACAAACAGCATTATCCGTCTCTCTACTGACCGACCAAATACTCGTACAACGGGCATGGAACTCAATGTCACAGACAGACATTCGTCACCTGTACAACAAACTACATGCCCATTTGCGTGCTTGCATTCACTCAACAATCCGGTGGTTGCACCAGTTATTAATGTACCAGAGTCTCACATTTACGTTACCTGCAATCCTGCTGTGGCGCTACAACGCAGTCCTTGCTATGAATTTTTTCGCTTACTTAACACATGAAACTGTTTGTATACGAGGTATTGTCTAGTGTAAATATGTATTGTAAATACTATGTTTAAATTATACGAGGCCTGTTCAGAAAGTAAGCTCCGATTGATTGCCAAATTGAAACCACAGTGAACATCAGAAATGTTTTACTTGTAACAATTAGCTACACCTTTCAGCTACTTCTCTACGTAGTCGCCGTTCTGACTTAGACTTTTGTCATAGCGTTGTACCAACTTTTCAATAGCCTCATCATAGAAGGCAGCCGCCAGTGCTTTCCGCCAATTCTCCACGCTGGCCTACACCTCGTTGTCTGTGTCAAAATGTTGTCTTCAAAGACAGCGGTTCATGTGACCAGAGATGAAACTCAGGGGGAGACAATTGCGGACTGTATTGTGGGTAATCTCACATTTCCATTTGAAAACGATGCAGGAGCATCTTCATTGCCCCTGCAGAATGCGGCTGAGAATTGTCTTGAAGAAGAAACAGCACGACAGTTATGTAATGTTAGCTGCATAGCTTCAGGCGAAATTTCTCACCAGGCCCTCGTACTTTGCGGCAGACACTATTTTCTAGACATCTTTACGCACTCACTGCGAGCTCAGAAATGAGAAGAGCGACGTGATGCTAACTGGGGTTATACTAGAGACACTACCCAACACATCTGTGCAAAGCTTTATCGGATTTTCATAGTCGTTCCCATTTCGCGACCGATCGGAGCTTACTTTCTGAACGCCCCTCGTATAATATTTAACACTGGCAAGTCAGGGCATATTTAGTTAACGTTGAAGTCAGAGAGATTGTTTAGTCGTGCCACTGGGCGCGGGAGCGCGCCAGCGGGCAGTAGTAGCAGTGACGATGTGTTCAGAGTAAGACGTACAGTCGAGTGCTGCTCGTCCTAGCTGTGTTACATCTAACGGCTAGTGTGTGGATCTAAGTACGACGGGAAAGGAATGGTCGGCATATCTGGAAGCATGGCCGGGCAAGTTATTATGGATTAATGGGCATAGCGCTGAACAAACGAGGACTTAAATGTGAAGCGCACTGTGGGCCCAAGTCGCAACAGTAAAAGCCCGCTGCCAGATTGTGTCGCTGCCGTGGACTGCCGTCGATCCACCGACAACAAGGGAAGTAAGATCTACGTAATTTTCGTAGAGGATAAAATTGTAAAATGCTTGCCAGTGACTGTCCTTTTCTTTGAAGTTGAACAATTAATAACAAGCACTTTATAATCGAAGTGTTGCAGCTACATTCCACCCGACAACAACACCAAGTAGGTTCCTTCCAAACCTCACCTTACTGAACCGAGTGTGTCACGCCATTATCAAGAGAAAATATGTTAATTATCAAATTATTTGCATACACGGTGAAGAGTAAATTTCAGACTGGTTATCGTAGTTAATTGTTGCACTTAATAAACTTACGCCAACCGTAGTAACTTAATGATAGACTGCAGTAATAAATTTGATTATTAAGATTTATTTCAATGCATATTCAGCTGAAGTTAGTTCAAGGATATTTCATGAAACTATAAAGCTTACTCCACCTGACAATCCCCCAATTAATCAATTATTATCATTCAAAAGATAGTTAATCAATTATTGGCAATATATTTCATTATCAGTAGATTAAACTGTGCAAAGTACATAATTTTAAAGACAGAATGACAGTCTATTATTCAAAATGTCGACAGATGATTATCTGTGTTGTCAGCATTGCACTTAGCTGACAAATTATGAACAAAATAATTATCAAAATACTTATTGAAAGTTAACCATTAATGTTTAAGTGTAGTTAGATTGTTATGACATTGTTTTATATGACTACTGAGCCTGACACAGCACTTACGTAAAAGTTTCCGTTCCACCTGCTGCGCTACAAACAGGTAAACTTTATTTTTGACACAATTATTCACGTACTTAACAGTACTGTCGCTCATCAGTTGAGCTGGCGACCTATTTTTAATTGCTTTTACAACTTAATCATTTCTTTCGGCAAAATTTCCACTGGCAAAATTTATTTCCAAATTATTTCCATTATTTCATTTACCGATCGTTATTGAATGAAATTACTCGTTCGATAACGATCAAGTTAAACCGTCTCCTGTTTCCCGCGGAATAATCATTATTTACTTCGGATTCGGATGCCTTATCCCGACGCGGGTCAAAATTCATAATTCACGGTCATTGTCAACTTGTAATTTCGCAAATCCCGGGAAGCAGGGGGGTGTTATAAGCTGCCATCACTTAAATATTTTCCTAGGCATACGTATTTCCAAAATTTCATTACTCTACATTAATTAGATTAAAGGTTGCGTTTTTTTCTGTCAGTGTACAATAACGCTCAAGCGTCTGGGGTGCTTATCAAGTAGACATGATGGCAGATATCAGACGGTATCAGATACACGTACCTATAACAGTTCGGATTACCGCATAAGTTTTTCCTATCATTCTTGATGTCTTGATGTGTGGCTGTGAAACAGGCTTTTGATGCGGAAACCACTCACTGAGGGTTGTTCTTGGGTGGGGTTTGGGACGGCCAGGGGAAGGGGGGGGGGAGGGGGGGGGGAAGAAAACATACATTTTGAAGACTGATAGAAAAGACACAAAAATAAAGAAATGATCCAGGGGACATACAGGAATGCAAGGCTTAATTGCAACTATAATGACAACAACTGTTCTGGGAAATGGTACATGGAGCACGGAAGTAGTTTGGCGAATTCTAAGAAGTAAGTAAAGGCGGATATACAGTCTTGGACTGTGCGGCTGGCCCCGGCGGAGGTTCGAGTCCTCCCTCGGGCATGGGTGTGTGTGTTTGACCTTAGGATAATTTAGGTTAAATAGTGTTAAGCTTAGGGACTGATGACCTTAGCAGTTAAGTCCCATAAGATTTCACACACATCTGAACATTTTGACAGGCTGATACAACAGCCTGATGGATGTTATCGGAAAATTATCCTTGTTCACATGACAACAGAATGAACTGCCCCAGTTTTGATTCCTGTTGAGTGTTACAAACAAACCCTGCAGATAAGTGATGCTCTCATCGCCAGGTAAAATTCACTCTGTAGCAGGAGGCAACACTGGCCAAAACTGCTGGACATTTCATTGACAATTGTGACCAGGAAGAACCATTCCAGAAAATCCTAATCGAATGAAATATGACCTGATTCTACTTATTTTATCCTAAAGTTCTTTTGGTCCATTACTCTTTTCCTTCTCTGCATTTAGTTGTGATAGCCACTTCTTTTCTGAACTTGTATGAAGTGCTGTCGTGTGCGATGCCATTGCCCCTGCCAGGTAGTCCACCTTCCCGCGACTACTGCGTGTTAGCGTAGCTACGTCTAGGCGAGGCCAAGAGCGGCAGGAACTTCGGCGGTCGTCCACAGCGTTCGCCAGCGACGGCTGCACTATTTGGTCGCGGTTCATCACGTGCACGAATCCGACAACACGGTAACATCACCAGACTTGAGGAGCCAACAAGCAGGGTGCACATTACCACCAGAAGCAACAGCCAGTCGCACGAATTCAGGGTACTAACCCGCGCAGCTTTATATCTCGCAGGCCAGCGAGTAAGCGCCAGAGTTCATCACCCAGCGGAGCCGGCAGTTCGACGTGAGGTCTGAGCGTGGTGGCTTCCGCGAGGGCGCGCGAGAGATCGTACTGGCGCCACTTCTGCGAGCACTCCATCGACTGTGGCCCTCGTCGTATCGTCTTTGCTACGTTACGTGTGTACCCTCTGGAGCTGTGTGGTGGCGAGTGATGCGTCCGACATGGAGTTGAGCGCGTGTGACTGAGCAATCGGCGTGCTGCCGATTACAGCGAGTTAGGAACCGTTGACCTTGGTTCAAATGGCTCTGAGCACCATGGGACTTAACATCTGAGGTCATCAGTCCCCTAGAACTTAGAACTACTTAAACCTAACTGACCTAAGCACATCACACACATCCATGCCCGAGGCAGGATTCGAACCTGCGACCGTAGCGGTCACGCGGTTCCAAACTCAAGCGCCCAGAACCGCACGGCCACACCGGCCTGCAATGAGCACTGCACTTAAAGATTGTTAATTCTGCCCGGTGAGAGTCAGCCAGGAATCTAGTTTCTTTATATCTTTCGGTGACGCCTTCGCGGTTGTGTGTCTCGATCTGGAGGTTTCTATATGCGCAAAACTAGTATTGTGCAATGTTCATCTTTTACTAGAAATCATCGATTGTTATTATTGAGTATTTGATACAACTGATTGTAATTTCTGTTTGTTGTGTACCTCATGGTCCTCCCTGGGTCGAGTTATTGGTTTTGGCCTGTTGTGTGCACTCACACTGAAGCTACGAGCGTGTGGTTCATGCGTGCGTGCGTGCTCGTATTTGCACATTCTCTTACTCTGTGCTGAAGGGCCGATCTGGCTACAGTTGTGTAGTGTAACTGGCCATCTACCAGTTGATGCGTATCCTAATTACAGTGATTATTAGTCCCTAAGAGGCCCCAATAAATGTAAACCACGATTTTTTAAATCTTGTTTGAATTATTATGTAATTATTCTTTTCAGTGACCTTGTACATTGCTTCTTGTTAATGCTGGGAAGGTTAACTTGCAATGTTATGAACGGGCCGGTCCCACACTGAAGTTTTGCTAGATGAATTTTCAATTGTCCGGTTTAAGTGTCACTGTGTATGTTAACTTTTATCAAACTACTTTTGCTGCTTCTTGTTTGTTATATGTTGACAGCCTTGCATCGGCAGCGGTTGACGCGTTCCTGTTGCTGTTGTGCTGGTCCGGGGCAGGGACGCGTTTCCCTTCTGTGTAATGAAGTAACAAGTGCTATCGACAGGGG
Source organism: Schistocerca serialis cubense (assembly GCF_023864345.2). NCBI lineage: Eukaryota > Metazoa > Arthropoda > Insecta > Orthoptera > Acrididae > Schistocerca > Schistocerca serialis. The sequence goes on along the minus strand of NC_064646.1, from coordinate 46,720,446 downwards.
ATGTCAAATTGATTCCATATTTTTAGATTTCCAGAAGGCTTTCGATACCGTTCCTCATAAGCGTCTTCTAAGCAAACTGTGTGCCTACGGAGTATCGCCTCAGTTGTGCGACTATATTCGTGATTTCCTGTCAGAAAGGTCACAGTTCCTAGTAATAGACGGAAAGTCATCGAGTAAAACAGAAGTAATATCCGGCGTTCCCCATGGAAGTGTCATAGGCCCTTTGTTGTTCCTGATCTATATTAACGACATAGGAGACAATCTGAGTAGCCGTCTTAGATTGTTTGCAGATGATGCTGTCATTTACCGTCTTGTAAAGTCATCGCATGACCAAAATGATTTAGATAAATATCTGTATGGTGCGAAAAGTGGCAATTGACCCTGAATAAAGAAAAGTGCGAAGTTATTCACATGAGTACTAAAAGAAATTTCGATTACGCGATAAGTCACACAAATCTGAGGGTTGTAAATTCAACTAAATACTTAGCCATTACAATTACATATAACCTAAACTGGAACGATCACATAGATAATATTGTGGGTACAGCAAACCAAAGACTGCGATTCATTGGCAGAACACTTAGAAGGTGCAATAGGTCTACCAAAGAGACTGCTTACACTATACTTGTCCGCCCTATTCTGGAGTATTGCTGTGGGGTGTGGGATGCGCGTCAGGTGGGACTGACGGATGACATTAGAAAAGTACAAAGAAGGGCAGCTCGTTTTGTACTATCGCTAAATAGGGCAGATAGTGCCACAGACGTGATACGTGAATTGGAGTGGCAATCATTAAAACAAAGGAGTTTTCCGTTGCGACGGGATCTTATCATGAAATTTCAATCACCAGTTTTCTCCTCCGATTGCGAAAACATTCTGTTGGCACCCAACTACATAGGAAGAAATGACCATCACGATAAAATAAATCAGGGCTCGCACAGAAATATTTAAGTGCTCGTTTTTCCCGCGTGCCGTTCGAGAGTAGAACGGTAGAGAGACAGCATGAAGGTGGTTCACTGAACCCCTTGTCAGGCACTTTATTGTGAATAGCAGAGTAATCGCGTGGATGTAGATGTTTGGGCGGCCCTGCCATCGTCGCACGAGGCCTAAGTGTTTGCTGGTCACCCGCGGTTCTGCGGACCTCCAGTTACAGCCTCGAGTTGAGCAGCTTGTTGTTATTCTTTTGATATCGGGTGACGGCGCGGAATATCGCCGGATTAGTAAGTAATTGATTCAGTATTTCTGTTATTGTAGGCCCCTGGTGCGCGTGTAATGAAACCCTTTGGGCAAAGTGAGCACTGAGTTTCTTGTTTTCTTTAAAAAATTAAGGGTTTAATTTTCATTATCATTTTAATTGTATTTTAGTGACCCGTTAGTTTATATAAATACGTTATTTATGTGGAACAGGCTTGTGGCCAGTCAGTGAAGTAGTACTGTTGCTTCGTTTTTAATGTGGGCGGCCTCTGGGCAGATTGGCCGTATCTTGTCTCTATGACAGCAGAATAACCGGTGGAGATGTATGCCTTTTGATGTGTTTTATTTAATGTTTGTTCAACTTACATCCGAGTCCTATTGTGAGATTAGCCACAGCTGTCATCTAGTTGCGGGGAACGACAAAAGACAAATCGAGTCGGGCCACCCTTCCATGTGTATTCCTTAAATTAATCCCGATCCTTATTGTTGGTACCAAGTTCGTTTTCAGCAGATGCCAGAGTTCATCACGACTTCATCATCACGACTTCATCATCACGACTTCATCATCACGACTTCATCATCACGACTTCATCATCACGACTTCATCATCACGACTTCATCATCACGACTTCATCATCACGACTTCATCATCACGACTTCATCATCACGACTTCATCATCACGACTTCATCATCACGACTTCATCATCACGACTTCATCATCACGACTTCATCATCACGACTTCATCATCACGACTTCATCATCACGACTTCATCATCACGACTTCATCATCACGACTTCATCATCACGACTTCATCATGAGGAGTTCATCATGAGGAGTTCATCATGAGGAGTTCATCATGAGGAGTTCATCATGAGGAGTTCATCATGAGGAGTTCATCATGAGGAGTTCATCATGAGGAGTTCATCATGAGGAGTTCATCATGAGGAGTTCATCATGAGGAGTTCATCATGAGGAGTTCATCATGAGGAGTTCATCATGAGGAGTTCATCATGAGGAGTTCATCATGAGGAGTTCATCATGAGGAGTTCATCATGAGGAGTTCATCATGAGGAGTTCATCATGAGGAGTTCATCATGAGGAGTTCATCATGAGGAGTTCATCATGAGGAGTTCATCATGAGGAGTTCATCATCAGGAGTTCATCATAAGAAGTTCATCATCAGCTACGCAGTCCGAAATTCGCGCTCAGCAGCAGTCTGTGGAGAGCACCTAGCAGACTAGTGTCAGCTCACTCCAGAGGGCTGTTTATTTATGGAAGTGACTGTCTTGTTTTGGGACTTGGCTCGCAGCCTGGACAGAGTCATACATGTGTCTAATCTCAACTGTATGCTATGATTATACGTGTGTTCCAATAAACAAGTGTTCAATTACATTGTACTAATTACTTTGTGTAGTGGTGTTCGGGACCCATTCATAACTGAGGTGACCGCCCACGTGCAGTAGCGCAATCGGATTTTCAAAGAGCGACACATCACGTACCTACTCTGTGGAACTGAAAGTTGGACTCTGGGTAAGTTGGAAGTGAATCGATTGGAACCTGCTGATATCTACATAAGCTGGAAAATGACAAGAACGAGGTGGATCGAAAGAAAAACCAACACTGAGCTCTTAGCGGATTTCAGCGAAAAGGGAAAATTATTGAAAGAAATGGAATAGAGAGTTTGGTTGGGTTGTTTGGGGGAGAAGACCAAACAGCGAGGTCACCGGTCTCATCGAATTAGGGAAGGATGTCGCCCGTGCCCCTTTTCAAAGGAACCATCCCGGCATTTGCCTGGAGCGATTTAGGGAAATCACGGAAAACCTAAATCAGGATGGCCGGACGCGGGATTGAACCGTCGTCCTCCCGAATGCGAGTCCAGTGTGCTAGCCACTGCACCACCTCGCTCGGTAATGGTTCAAAACGGCTCTGAGCACTATGGGACTTAACTGCTGTGGTCATCAGTCCCCTAGAACTTAGAACTACTTAAACCTAACTAACCTAAGGACATCACATACATCCATGCCCGAGGCAGGATTCGAACCTGCGACCGTAGCGGTCACGCGGTTCCAGACTGTAGCGCCTAGAACCGCACGGCCACTCCGGCCGGCGCTCGGTAATGGAAAAGAGAAAAATAGTACTTATTGGATATGTCACCGGAAATCACACCTTCATCATTAACGTTCTTGACAATAAAGTGCTGTCGATCCCAAGAAATTCCGATGTCTCTCTGGAAAACCAACTGGTTTCAACCTCTCAAGAAACTACTGGGTAATTCTAGACGGAATTAGTGCCAGCCATGGCAAAAGTGCGGATTCACTGTACACTGTCCAGTCTCATTAATGTGATCACCTGTCAGAAGCCTGGATAACCAGCTTTTGCAGCGCGAAACACTGCAGAACATGCGGGTCGAGAGTCAGCGGGTTTCTGGAAAGCAGTGGCAGGGTTGCGGAGCCACCGCAGCCGCAGGGCCGTCACCGGCGGCGGTAGGTTTCTCGCTTGAGGGTCTTACGGCGCGAACAGGCCGACCGTGGTGGTCCCACAGATTCTCGACTGAGTTTATATCCAGGGAGTTGAGGGTGGCCAGCGGAGTGCAGTAAACTCATGCTGGTGTCCTTCGAACCACGCACTTGCACTGTGAGCTGTATGGTTCTTTGCACTGAACTGCCAGTTCAAGTGGTTCAAATGGCTCTAAGCACTACGGGACTTAACATCTGAGGTCATCAGTCCCCTAGAACTTAGAACTACTTAAGGAAATCACACACATCCGTGCCCGAGGCAGGATTCGAACCTGCGACCGAAGCAGCCGTGTCGTTCCGGACTGAAGCGCCTAGAACCGCTCGACCACAGCAACCGGCGTACTGCTAGTAAATGCTATCCTTCGGAGGAGAAACAAACTACATGTAGGGATTGACGTGGTCCTAAGGATAGATGCATACATGTTTTTATCCGTTATGTCTTTCAGAAAGATGAGATCACGCAGAGAATGCCACGGAAACATCCCCCAGACTATAACGCTCTGTTCTCCGGCTTTCACCCTTCCGACGATTGTTGCAGCGCGTACTTCTGCCAGTACCTCGTCTTCTACCTTCCAAACGTAACAGAAGCTTCTGTAAAGTTTGGAAGGTAGGAGACGAGGTACTGGCAGAAGTAAAGCTGTGAAGACGGGGTGTGAGTCGTGCTTGGGTAGCTCAGTTGGTAAAGCACTTGCCCGCGAAAGGCAAAGGTCCCGAGTTCGAGTCTCGGTCCGGCACACAGTTTTAATCTGCCAGGAAGTTTCATATCAAATGGTTCAAATGGCTCTGAGCACTATGGGACTCAACTGCTGTGGTCATAAGTCCCCTAGAACTTAGAACTACTTAAACCTAACTAACCTAAGGACATCACACACATCCATGCCCGAGGCAGGATTCGAACCTGCGACCGTCGCGGTCGGGCGGTTCCAGACTGTAGCGCCATTAACCGCTCGGCCACTTCGGCCGGCAGTTTCATATCAGCGCACACTCCGCTGCATAATGAAAATCTCATTCTCCAAAGTTGGTGTTACTCTCTGTTGCCAGGCTGGGCCCTGCTGTTCAATTTCATACGAGATATTGGCAGGGCTTTTCTAGCAGTACCTCTTCACCGTGTACCGTGCTACTGCAGAGGCGTGGCGCGGCGCGGCTACTCACGTGGCCGTTGTCGTCCAGCTGGTTGTTGGTGAGCTTGAGCTTGTCGAAGCTGACCACCTGCTTCATCCACTGTGCGCCGGACGCTGGGCTGTCCGGGTGGACGTGGATCCTGGGCGGCGACACCGGGTCCGCCTTGCCCGCCACCACCCAGCTCGAACTGCCAACACACACACAAGCACAGCTCACTGTCTCGAGGATCACTACCACTTCTGTGGCCCCGTTCATTCACGTAGGTTGGAACTCAAATAGTGGCAACACTGCTGTGGAGACACAATGCAATGGAATCTACTATTGTCGCTGATAGCACACGTTGTTGACATACCTACCTTACCTCCGAGCAAATGGACTCGCCCGACCCACGTCACCGGCGTGCGCGCAGTCGAGGGAAACACAGTCACTCGCGAGCGAGCGGTCTAACGTTAACGGTGTCACTATGTTTTCGAAACAGGAACAACGGAGTTCGATCAAGACTGATTGTCCCAGAGGTCATAGAGCACGACAGTGTCATTAAGGGCTTCAGGAGGCGTGCGGGGATTCGGCATTGCCGTACAGAACAGTGGCACGTTGAGTAAAAGCCTTCAACGAAGGGCCGGCCGTTGTGGCCGAGCGGTTCTAGGCGCTTCAGTCCGGAACCGCGCTGCTGTTACGGTCGCAGGTTCGAATCCTGCCTCGGGCATGGGTGTGTGTGATGTCCTTAGGTTAGCTAGGTTTAAGTAGTCCTAAGTGTGGCCAACGGGCTTGCCGCAGTGGTAACACCGGTTCCCGTCAGATCACCGAAGTTAAGCGCTGTCGGGCTGGGCTAGCACTTTGATGGGTGACCATCCGGTCTGCCGAGCGCTGTTGGCAAGCGGGGAGCACTCAGCCCTCGTGAGGCAAACTGAGGAGCTGCTTGACTGAGAAGTAGCGGCTCCGGTCTCGTTAACTGACATACGGCCGGCAGAGCGGTGTGCTGACTACATGCCCCTCCATATCCGCATCCAGTGACGCCTATGGCCTGAGGATGACACGGCGGCCGGTCGGTACCGTTGGACCTTCAAGGCTGTTCGGGAGGAGTTTAGTTTAGTTTTTAGTCCTAAGTCCACGGGACTGATGACCTCAGATGTTAAGTCCCATAGTGCTTAGAACCATTTGAACCTTCAACGAAGGTCGGCTAACTGTGGCGGACATGTATCGGGCAGGTCGTCCTAGCGTCTCTGAAGAAGTAGTGCATGCTATTGTCGCTTTAGTGGGCAGTGATCCACGCCATACGATTCGTCAGCTCGCCCACAAAACCGGACGACTGTGCTTCGCATCCTGAAGGAACGCCTGGGTATGCGAAAATTTGCATCACGGTGGGTTCCGCATGACTTGGAAATGCAGAAATGGATGCGTTACGACGCTGCTCAGACGCACTTGGAAAGCTATGTGCGCGAAGGAGAGGCTTTCGTACGCCTTATCGTAACTCTGAATGACACATGGGCCACATCGCACGAGTCAGAATTAAAACGCCAGGCCAACGAATGGCGTCATTATGGATTGCCGCGAAAGTAGAAAGTGCGTCAGAGCCCCCGTATGGTGAAAGTTATGGTGATTCTCGTGTACGACTATGATGGTGTTATCCTAACGCATTACGTTCCTCCACGGCGGACCGTCAATGCTCAGTATTACTGTCCGTTTTTGGAGCATCACATGCGAGCAGCTTTGCGAAAGAAGCGGCGACACTTTCTGCGCAACCCACCCATCATTTTGCACGACAACGCGCGGGCGCATACAGCGCAAGCTGTGGCTGCTCTGTTCGGTCGATGGGACTGGGAAGTATTGTACCATCCACCATACTCCCCGGACTTAAGTCCTTGTGACTTTGATTTCATCCCGAAGATGAAGGAACCACTTCGTGGCATTCGCTTCAGAACTGTTCCAGAGATTCGACAGGCAGTAAACCGCTCCATTCGCACCATCAACAGAACAGGTTGTGCTAACGGTATACTACGCCTTCCAAGTCGCTGGCAACGGGTTCTACACAACGCTGGTGACTACTTTGAAGGACAGTAACAGGTGCAAACATGTAACTCTTTTGTATCGGTTGTGAATAAATAGTTGCCACTATTTAAGTTCCAACCCTCGTATTTAGCAATATTACGATGCGGCTACGGACGTTCTTGACAAATGTTTAATGCGTCATTACACAGAAACACCGAGCGAGTTTATACACGAAAACCCCCTGGTACAGCAGTTTAATTTATACACTTGTAATCCAATATGGCGTCTGCTCTGTTAGCTTCTGTCAGCTAAGCAGTGCATAGGACACAAGACGTCATGCAAACGTCACTGTGTCGTCATGTGCATTATGCTGGAGAAATTAATCCATACGGCACTAATGTCAAAGCTTCTGTTGAAAACACATTTATCGTCTTCGCCAGATCGCAGCCAAATTATCACCTATCAATGTAATCTAGACAGATCACTCTGTAAATATAAAATATAATCTTTGTTCACCAAGTAGCTACCTGTCATAAAACATTCGTTGGCTTCACCAACTCACACCCAGATAAGCACATTCCAGTCTCACGAAGGGATATGCTACACATCAGCGTACCACCGCAGACTTCATTACTCAATGCAGTTAACACAGGGCGTTCGGAAATTTCCGTTATAAGCTTCTAGAACTTGTAGAGAGGAGCGAGTACATAATATTTTCTACAGAAACTCATGTCTGGAAACGTACTGTTTCCTGTGCTACAGTCGTTCGAAAACGTGTTTGCTACGTAGGTGTGCACAGGGTAATCACGGCAGGTGGAACTTATGTCGTATCAGTTTCAGTCATCTGACTTGTGTCCTACATCTCTCACCTGGTTCGAGTCTCATTCACGTGACAGAGAGTGTTAAAGCAATATGGCTGAGGACACGTATGCAGAATACTTCGACATGATCCATCTACATGGCGAAGCTCACGGTAATGGAAGAAATGTTTGTCGGATTCATCAAGATCGTTATCCACAACGTCCGACTTCATCGGAGATCCTTTTCGCCGCAGTTACGCAACGGCTTCGAGAAATGGTGTACCATCACCGTCAGGAGACGTGAGTGCGTTGCTCTAAGGAAACGGCGCAAACTCGAATTGGAATTGTTTGTGAAAACTAATTAAGTTTCCTTTCTCTTTCTTTGGTTATAAATGAGTGGAACTAATGTACTGGGTCACGAATTACACTACTGGCCATTAAAATTGCTACACCACGAAGATGACGTGCTACAGACAAAAAATTTACCCGACAGGAAGAAGATCCTGTGATATGCAAATTATTAGCTTTTCAGAGCATTCACACAACGTTGGCGCCGGTGGCGACACCTACAACGTGCTGACATGAGAAAAGTTTCCAACCGGTTTCTCATACACAAACAGCAGTAGACCGGCGTTGACTGGTGAAATGTTGTTGTGATGCCTCGTGTAAGGAGGAGAAATGCGTACCATCACGTTTCCGACTTTGATAAACGCATTGTAGCATTGTAGCCTATCGCGATTGCGGTTTATCGTACCGCGACATTGCTGCTCGCGTTGGTCGAGATCCAATGACTGTTAGCAGAATGTGGAATCGGTGGGTTCAGGAGGGTAATGCAGAACGCCGTGCTGCATCCCAACGGCCTCGTATCACTAGATGTCGAGATGACACGCATCTTATCCGCATGGCTGTAACGGATCGTGCAGCCACGTCTCGATCCCTGAGTCAACAGATGGGGACGTTTGCACGAACAGTTCGACGACGTTTGGAGCAGCATGGACTATCAGCTCGGAGACCGTGGCTGCGGTTACCCTTGACGCTGCATTACAGACAGGAGCGCCTGCGATGGTGTACTCAACGACGAACCTGGATGCACGAATGGCTAAACGTCATTTTTTCGGATGAATCCAGGTTCTGTTTACAGCATCACGATGGTCGCATCCGTGTTTGGCGACATCGCGGTGAACGCACATTGGAAGCATGTATTCGTCATCGCCATACTGGTGTATCACCCGGCGTGACGGTAAGGGGTGCCATTGGTTACACTTCTCGGTCACCTCTTGTTCGCATTGACGGCACTTCGGACAGCGGACGTTACACTTCAGATGTGTTACGACCCGTGGCCGTACCGTTCATTCGATCCCTGCGAAACGCTACATTTCAGCAGGATAACGCACGACCGCATGTTGCAGGTCCTGTACGGGACTTTCTGGATACAGAAAATGTTCGACTGCTGCCCTGGCCAGGACTTTCTCCAGATCCCTCACCAACTGAAAACGTCTGGTGAATGGTGGCCGAGCTGCTGGCTCGTCACAATACGCCAGTCACTACTCTTGATGAACTGTGGTATCGTGTTGAAGCTGCATGGGCAGCTGTACCTGTACACGCCATCCGAGCTCTGTTTGACTCAATGCCCAGGCGTATCAAGGCCGTTATTACGGGCAGAGGTGGTTGTTATGGGTACTGATTTCTCAGGGTCTATGCACCAAAATTGCGTGAAAATGTAATCACATGTCAGTTCTAGTATAATATATATATGTCTAATGAATACCCGTTTATCACCTGCATTTCTTCTTGGTGTAGCAATTTTATTGGTCAGTAGTGTATAAATTATTTGCAAAAGTGGTCGCGTTACCAACATGTTTTCAAATGGTTGTGGCACGGAAACGATACGTTTCCGGACATGGGTTCCTATTCAAAATATTATGTACTTACTACTACACTACTACAAGTCCTAGAAGTTTGTAACGGGAATTCCCGAGCACCCTGTGTAGCACTGAATCAGCATTGAAACAAGTATTGCCAGTCTTCTGTTTTACCTGCAGAAACACAATGTATCCAGTGCTATCATTTTCGAGGAGCAGAGAGAGTAGACGTCTTAGTGGATTACAACTTCCCGAAGTTAAAGTGCCGTGTATGATGTCCTTCGTATCTAAACTTGCTTACTACGAAAATATGCCGTTTCTATGCCATGGCACGTTACTTCAAAAAAAAAAAAAAAAAAAAAGCCGGAAAGTTTTCGGTAGGCTACCATTTTTGGAGAATCATGTATCGTAATTTATCTTCAATATTAGGGAACAGAGCCCGATCGTCTGTATGTGGCATAGTATGCAATTTGTTATTAGACTGGAGTTGAATTATGATACTGTGTCCGCCGTCTTAAAATTGCTGTGACTTACATGTTAAATAGAGGTGGTAATGAGGAACAGCCGCGTCGTACCCCACAAGTTATTGTCTAGATTCAGGAAATTCTGCATCACCTACGTTAATTGACTACATACTGTGTGTTAATTGATATCAGACGCCATATTTTTATCTCTGAAAACTCCAACTGCTCTGTGTTCCAAACTATATTCATTTCCACGTGTCGGCGAAAATAGATCTGAAGTCGTAATAAATGCATTCGATGTTTTAATTGCGTTATTTCTTTGTCCACCAAAAAAATGTAAATTTTTCTTGTGCGCTGAAATGTACTTTGCATTTCGCGACTACATCCTCGAGAGGAATTTAATATGGATTCAAAATTTTCTTCGCGTTGGATTCACTTCATAAACTTTTATTTTCTGTGCTGACGTGGGTTTTCAGCGCTTCTCCAACACACCCCAGTGGAGACAGCAAGCTCACCTGTGGAAGGCGTATCGGTAGCGCTTGTCGTCGACCGGCACGAAGTCCATCATGAGCATGTAGTCGGCGGAGGGGTCCAGCCCGAACAGCCGCACCTGGAACGTCGGGAACATCCGCCTGCAACACACACACACGCACATAAACAACATGCTACGGTTTGGCCGTCTCTCATTCTCCTTCGCTTATGCAAACGACGGCATCTTTATTAGTCCACGGTATTGTACTTGCTTAGTGTGGACGCAGCGGTTTGGCTGTCTCTCATTCTCCTTCGTTTATGCAAACGACGGCATCTTTATTAGTCCACGGTATTGTACTTGCTTAGTGTGGACGCAGTGATAAGGCATACAAAATTTTAGAGTTCTGAGGAGAAATAAAAACAAAAACTTTTTCATGTGTGAAAGATGTCATAGGTTTCCCCGGTAACGCTCCACCAAGATTTTGACGCTTGGTATGTTTATGCAAACGACGGCATCTTTATTAGTCCACGGTATTGTACTTGCTTAGTGTGGACGCAGTGATAAGGCATACAAAATTTTAGAGTTCTGAGGAGAAATAAAAACAAAAACTTTTTCATGTGTTAAAGATGTCATAGGTTCCCCCGGTAACGCTCCACCAAGATTTTGACGCTTGGTATGTTCAGAGACGGTGCAGCCATTTCTCTCTGAGGACGGGGGGGGGGGAGAGGGGAGGGGGGAATGAAGTGTTTGGTGTACGAGCGACAGGAAGACACTCCAGATGAGCGGACTGGTCCTTTCGGTGAAGCTGCAGAGATTACTGGTGCAATATCTTGTTGTTTTGAGCGTGTTAGACAATCATTAGCACGCAGGTCCCAGTTGTACATTAAATGTCGTGTGACCAGGGCCTCCCGTCGGGTAGACCGTTCGGCGGGTGCAAGCCTTACGATTTGACGCCACTTCGGCGACCTGCGCGTCGATGGGGATGAAATGATGATGATTAGGACAACACAACACCCAGTCCCTGAGCGGAGAAAATCTCCGACCCAGTAGGGAATCGAACCCGGGACCTTAGGATTGACATTCTGTCGCGCTGACCACTCAGCTATCGGCGGTGGACAGTTGTACATTAATCTAAGCGTACAGTTTCAGCAACGTCTCTGAAACAGTATTCATCACATTGAAGTTTAACCGCCTCTCTGAACACCACTAAAATTTTTGACAGGTGTCGAAGCACAAATATTTCGATGCATTTCGCTTGAAATTTGATAAAGGGATTGAGTCATAGTGAATTTTATAAAGAACCAGATTTTAGCAATCAAAGACGACGACGACGTCTTTCGAAGAAGACTGTTGAGACTTGTCGGTACAACGCAAAATCATGTGGACTCTTTGAACGTTAAAGCTAAAGAACCTGGCTTGCAGGCACGTATCGAAAGTATTGTCTTCGAGACAGAAAGTACTTCTAATACTCAAATTCTGGTAGCAGATAGAAATTAAATTCGATAATCAAGCTTCGTTAGCGAAAAGTTCATCTGAAAAGAATGAGCACGGATTCAAGATGAACCACTACAGAGAAACATAAGTTGCAAATATGACATACAGATAAACAAATACACTCCTGGAAATGGAAAAAAGAACACATTGACACCGGTGTGTCAGACCCACCATACTTGCTCCGGACACTGCGAGAGGGCTGTACAAGCAATGATCACATGCACGGCACAGCGGACACACCAGGAACCGCGGTGTTGGCCGTCGAATGGCGCTAGCTGCGCAGCATTTGTGCACCGCCGCCGTCAGTGTCAGCCAGTTTGCCGTGTCATACGGAGCTCCATCGCAGTCTTTAACACTGGTAGCATGCCGCGACACCGTGGACGTGAACCGTATGTGCAGTTGACGGACTTTGAGCGAGGGCGTATAGTGGGCATGCGGGAGGCCGGGTGGACGTACCGCCGAATTGCTCAACACGTGGGGCGTGAGGTCTCCACAGTACATCGATGTTGTCGCCAGTGGTCGGCGGAAGGTGCACGTGCCCGTCGACCTGGGACCGGACCGCAGCGACGCACGGATGCACGCCAAGACCGTAGGATCCTACGCAGTGCCGTAGGGGACCGCACCGCCACTTCCCAGCAAATTAGGGACACTGTTGCTCCTGGGGTATCGGCGAGGACCATTCGCAACCGTCTCCATGAAGCTGGGCTACGGTCCCGCACACCGTTAGGCCGTCTTCCGCTCACGCCCCAACATCGTGCAGCCCGCCTCCAGTGGTGTCGCGACAGGCGTGAATGGAGGGACGAATGGAGACGTGTCGTCTTCAGCGATGAGAGTCGCTTCTGCCTTGGTGCCAATGATGGTCGTATGCGTGTTTGGTGCCGTGCAGGTGACCGCCACAATCAGGACTGCATACGACCGAGGCACACAGGGCCAACACCCGGCATCATGGTGTGGGGAGCGATCTCCTACACTGGCCGTACACCACTGGTGATCGTCGAGGGGACACTGAATAGTGCACGGTACATCCAAACCGTCATCGAACCCATCGTTCTACCATTCCTAGACCGGCAAGGGAACTTGCTGTTCCAACAGGACAATGCACGTCCGCATGTATCCCGTGCCACCCAACGTGCTCTAGAAGGTGTAAGTCAACTACCCTGGCCAGCAAGATCTCCGGATCTGTCCCCCATTGAGCATGTTTGGGACTGGATGAAGCGGTGTCTCACGCGGTCTGCACGTCCAGCACGAACGCTGGTCCAACTGAGGCGCTAGGTGGAAATGGCATGGCAAGCCGTTCCACAGGACTACATCCAGCATCTCTACGATCGTCTCCATGGGAGAATAGCAGCCTGCATTGCTGCGAAAGGTGGATATACACTGTACTAGTGCCGACATTGTGCATGCTCTGTTGCCTGTGTCTATGTGCCTGTGGTTCTGTCAGTGTGATCATGTGATGTATCTGACCCCAGGAATGTGTCAATAAAGTTTCCCCTTCCTGGGACAATGAATTCACGGTGTTCTTATTTCAATTTCCAGGAGTGTAGATACCTCCTACATTTTCGAAACCTTTTATCAATCAGTAGCCCAGATACTATCATACAGAGTACCTTCACAGACACGTGACTGGTTAGATGGAATTTTGAGTAGCATAAAACAGTACATCACAACGGATCGCGAATGTTCACCAGAAACAAGAGTAACATCATATGTTTGTTATCATGGCCATCTTACGCAGCAGCTGCTAAAATCAGTTATTATTGCTTTTCCGTCTTGAGCTTCCTGCTATTCTCTTTAATTAAATTGCAGTAATCTGTAAACTCAAGATGTAAAACCAATAATAGATGAAGAATAACATCGATTATGTCCCAAGGAAAAGTAATAGGATGTCTAATGTTCCCAACATAGCCTATATAAATGATTTCTCAGAAAGTATCAGCAACATTATCAGACTGTTTCCTGACAATGATGTTGTCCATACAAAAGTTTCGTTGTTTGCAGGATCGTAAGGAATTCCACAAACTGTTGGATTACATCTTCACTCTGTTTAATTAAAGATGGCTCCCGTTAAATGTGAATGATGCCCAAAACGAATAGGAAGCCCGACAGCATCCGACTCCGATTTTAGAGGTGAACTTCTGGAGCTCGTCATATCGTTTCAATAGTTCAGAGACAGTAGTAAGAAGCAATATGAAGTAGGACGAACGCCAAAAATCAGTAGCAGGCAATGCGATCAGAAGACTCAGATTTGTTGGGAGGGTCATGGAAAAAGGCAGGACATTTATTATAAAATAAATTGCGCACTAGACATTTGTACGACCAATTCTAGAGCTCTAGTTACTTCCCATTTTATATCATAATTAGTCTTCCCAAAGGTGAATAAATCAAGTAGCAAGGTGTTATTGAAACATCATTCAAAAATCAAGTTGCTAGAGACAAGATTCAGGTTTAAAACAATGCGAGAGGCCATGTTGAAAAGGCAGTGGAAATTTAGGATCGGACAGATACCCATATTTAGAGCTTGGGATCTACCTGATGAGCTCTTCACCTATGGTTGGTCTAGAAACGTTTCGGGAGTTTCATCGCACATTCTTTCCTCAACAAGGTGCAAATGAGAGGCGTTATTCGTAAGAAAATGATCTCCTACATCACCACAGTGGCGACCGAGAATAAGACCATCAAAATTTGCCAAGACAGTCGACAGGTTCACTGCGTTTCTCCCAACCTGTCCACGCACAGGTACGGGTTATCACGTGCGAGAGGCCATAAGGCTGGTAAGTGCCGTATTGAACCAGCCAGTTACATTTTGGACGGGATGAACAAGGAGCCCCTTCTAGTCATTGAAATATAAGTTTCTCAGAGTTCTCAATCTGATTAAGGCGAACGCTGGGATGGTTCCTTCGAAAACAACACGGCCGATTTCTTTCTCCATACCTGTCCAACATGAGATTGTGTTCTGCCTCTAACATTCTTTCTGTCCACTGGATTTTAGATGCTAGACCTTATTACTTCTGTGTTAACTGTGAGCTGCGCGGGATTAGCCGAGCGGTCTTAGGCGCTGCAGTTATGGACTGTGCGGGTGGTCACGGCGGAAGTTCGAGTCCTCCCTCGGGCATGGGTGTGTGTGTGTTTGTGCTTAGGATAATTTAGGTTAAGTAGTGTGTAAGCTTAGGGACTGATGACCTTAGCAGTTAAGTCCCATAAGATTTCACACATATTTGAACATTTGTAAACTGTGATCCAAGACGCTAAAATAGTAGCATGGCAACTTCAGAACATTTCGTAAAAGTCTATTGCGTTTTCTACTGTTATTTCTGTATTCTTCTCGAGTGTAATATAAAAGCTTTACACTAATAATTTAACACACTCTTAATATCGTTAGTTCGTCTCCGTAGCTCACTGGTCAGCAAGTCTGACTGCCATGGGTTCGATTCCTGGTACCAACAAGGTGTTTTCCTTGGTGGAAGGACTGAAATACGGTGCACTCAGCATCGTGATTCCAGCTGAGGAGCTCCAAGGTCAAGAAAGTCGGCGACGACCGGGAGAGCAAGGTGCTGACCCGAAGCACCTTCATAATTGGGCTGTTCATAAAATATCTGATGTGGAAGTAGCACACCAGTTGCGTTGAAAAACAATTTTTAATGCAACTAGTGTGCTGTTTCTTCACATCGGCATTCTTCAAAAACAGTTGCTGAAAATGATGAACAAAAATCTAAATGACAAGATTGTCTTTTCGGTGGGCGGAGACGACTTAGTGGAAATGTTGCTGCAATCGGCGCTCGGCGCTTGCAACAGAAACTGCAACGGTTAACTCCACCACGCACTTTTGACACTACAGCTGCTATGTCGCTGGAGTATGCAGGAAAAAAAAAAAAACAGAGAAGTCGACATGAAGTTTTCCAGAAAAATCCAGTATGTGACGAAACCGAACGATGGACCCATCGGACACCTTTTATGGTGCCACTTGTATGCGGTTACCGTTGTTACCAAAGTGGTTGTCGCCATGTGTGAACGTGCATCGTTTTTCTTTCAGTCCTTGCTCCAAGCGGGATAAGCAGGCTCCTAGCTCGTTGATGTACGGAATATCTAACAATAAATCGATGCTTGAATATACAGCTCTAAAACTGGCCGTATATTTACAGTGTGCAACCCATATCATTTTAGCGGGTAAGTCGATATTTTTTCTGTCGATATATCGATAGTAAAAATGAAATCCGATTGTGGCATTGTTGGCCGGGAAGCCCCATTCGGGGATGTTCGGCAGTCGAGTACAAGTCGTATTTCAGTCGACGCCACATTGGGCGACTTGCGTGCCGGTGGTGAGGATGAAATGATGACGAGGACAACACAACCCAACACCCAGTCCACGAGCGGAGAAAATCTCGAAGGCCCAGGTCATAGCAATATATAAAAAGGGTATAAAATCGGATGCACATAATTACCGGCCAATTTTACTGACATCGATTTGTTGTAGAATCATGGAACACATTTTGTGTTCAGACATAATGACCTTTCTAGACTCTCAGAAGTTCATCTGCAGAAACCAGCACGGTTTTAGGAAACAGCGGTCAAGCGAGTCACAGCTGCCCCTCTTTGTGCATTGTATACAACAGGCTCTAGATACCGGCTCCCAGGTTGATGCCATATGTCTCGACTCTCGAAAGGCATTCGACTCAGTTCCGCACTGTCGCTTGCTCCAAAAACTGCGAGCTTACGGTCTATCCTATGACATATGCGGTTGGATAGAAAGTTTTCTAACAGTCAGGGAGCAGTATGTCGTCCTGAATGGGGTGACTTCAACAGAAACAAGCGTAACTTTAGGTGTGACCCAGGGCAGCGTAATAGGTCCGCTGCTTCTTACGATTTACATAAACGATCTCGTTGATGGTATTGAAAGCGGCATTTGACTGTTTGCCGATGATGCTGTAGTCTACAGGAAAGTAGTATCACACGAAAGTTGTCAACAAATCAATGAGAACTTGCAGAAAATAAATGCGTGGTATAATGATTGGTAATTACCTCAGAATATTAGTAAGTGTAACCTACTGCGTATTACAAGGCGAAAATCCCCATTAATGTACGAGTACAAAATAAATGATCAGTCTTTGGATTCGGTAAAGTCCGTCAAGTATCTGGGTGTGACTATTCGAAATGATATCAAGTGGAATGATCAGATTATACAAGTAACGGGCAAGGCGAACTCTAGATTGCGGTTTATTGGTAGAATCCTGAAGCGATGCAGCTTACAATACGTTAGTTCGTCCAGCCTTGGAGTATTGTACGTCTGTATGGGACCCTTACCAGTTGGGTCTGATTCAAGAGATTGAGAAGGTCCAAAGAAGAGCGGCAAGATTCGTGATTGGTACATTTAGCCATCGCGAGACCGTTACAGATCTCAACGAAAGTTTGAAGTGGGACACACTTGCGGATAGACGGCGCGCTAAACAGAAGGGTCTGCTCACTAAATTCCGAAATCCGATCTTCACCGAGGATGCAGAGCATATATTATTACCACCAACTTTCAAATCGCACAACCATCACCATTCAAAGATAAGGGAAATAAGAGGTCGTATTGAGGCGTTCAGACAGTCGTTTTTCCCTCGCGCGAACCGTGAGTGGAACAGAGGGGGGCAAATATGATTTTGGCGCGAATTGTGCCATCCGCCACACACCGCTTGGTGGCTAGCAGAGTACATATGTAGATATGTAGACGTAGAATCCGGCCGGGAATTGAACCAGGGCCCGCAGCATGGGTGGCATGCATGTTACCACTTTTTTTTTTCTTTTGGCGTTTTGTTCGTTGTATTTGCTCGTGGCGGACGTCACATGACAGCCGTTGAAGTTCGTTTGTTGGTCCATTGACTCGGTTTCTTCATTACAGAGACCAGCCAGCTCTCTGACCAAAGACGCTGTGCTACCGCGTCGGCGTCACTCAGCTAAGCTGGTGGACACATCGATAGTATTTCCGATATATCGAGCGCCGATAATGATACATTTTTAAATGTCGATATTGTCGGATTAGGAGATATTTTTAAAAGTATCAATTGTCCTATTGCATACTGAAGGTTTCGTCATCCGAGGAAAGAGTAAGACGTCAATGGGCTCCATATAAGGAAAACGAATATGAGACAAAATCTGATAGCCCAAAGAAGCAGCATACGTGACTGTGCCCTGTGCAGAATGAGGTGGGGCACTGACGCGATGAATGAAAAAAAAAAAAAAAAAAAAAAAGCCTTTGACAGTTTCCCTTGACGCTTCTTGTTGATGGTCTTCCATACCCTGTCACGACTATTAAGCTGCTGTGTCGATTTTGACACTAGATGACATCATGGTGGTCACAAAAAGAAAAACTAAGCATCCTCTTGCCCGAAAGTGGTTGAGTTTTCGCCATTTTCGGCCTTGTGAATCTATACGTTTCCTCTACTTGCTTCGACCGTTTATCTCGGGGTTACAGTGAGACAGGCAGCAGTGGTTCATGGTGATTGGCTGGCTCAGTAAGTTATTTGGACTGGCTCGACACAGCTGCAACATCATCCCGGCTGCACTGGCACTCGACGAACCCGGCGTTCGGAGGCCCTTTGTCCTGAACAAAACTCCGTACAAAATATTGAAAGCCGATTCTTGAGCGATTTTCAGTTTTCCCGTTATTCCCTCGATTGTGTGATATGCCGGTCTTCGGGCGCCGGGCCTTCACTTCTCTTGCACTCCCCATTTCTTCACAATAAGATATTCTGCTACTTCGTTCCTGGTGATTCTAACTTATCTCACCGCACTGAAAATGTCTAGGCGCTACAGTCTGGAACCGCGCCACCACTACGGTCGCAGGTTCGAATCCTGCCTCGGGCATTATGTGTGTGATGTCCTTAGCATAGTTAGGTTTAAGTAGTTCTAAGTTCTAGGGGACTTATGACCTCAGATTTAAGTCCCATGTGCTCAGAGCCATTTTTTTTATTTATTTATTGTCACCGTATACTTGCATAAACTTACAGTCCTGCTGCGTTCTTCCCCTTCCGATAAACCAAGCGAATTACAGCACGACTTAATCAACGGGCTGCCCATTTTTGGTTTGCCTCGTGTAGCGGCGTGCTACGGTGCTGTTAGGCGGGAATTTCAGTGAGTATGAAAACCGCAGACATGTACGCACAAACAGACAAAATATGTAATTCTTCATGCTTTCCCGGCGATCTGTTGACATCTTGGATATTCGGAAATCCAGCCGGATGTTCGCGTCGTTCTCGCACGATATTTCAACAGCGTGCCTCGCTGTCTTCTTCAGATGCTACCTGAGACTGGTCCTTGGGTCGATCGAGTCCTACGCACACTGACTTATACCTACAAGCCAGCAGTTGCCACCATCCGGCACAGAAGAATGGAGTGCTCAAAACACTGGTCCACAGAGCACAAACTCTGTCAGATCCTGATAGTCTGGCCACAGAAATAGAACACTTACAATCAGTGTTCAGCAGGAATGGGTACTCCTCTAGAGATATCCAGAAGGCACTTCAACCTGCTAACCGGCCAAAGGATCAAAAAGAAGAACCAGAAGAGGCAAAGAAGATGGCATACCTGCCATATGCCGGACCTATCTCTGCCAAGATCAGCAGGATTCTCCAGAAGTATGACATCAAGAGCATATTTTGCGCACCCACCAAAATTGAGGCTATGCTGCGGAATGTAAAAGATGACCTGGGGCTACGCAAGCCAGGTATTTACAACATACTATGCCAGTGTGGGATGTCATACATTGGCCAGACCACCAGAACTGTGAACATCAGGTGTAAAGAACACCAGAGACATACCAGACTCAGGCAGGCAACTAAATCAGCCATAGCAGAGCATTGTCTGGAACTTGGTCATTCAATGGATTACAATGACACCAAGATTGTGACACAGACCTCAAGCTTTGGGACAGTGTCATTAAAGAAGCCGTTGAGATTAAGGTCACAGACAATCTAATCAACCGTGACTCGGGATACCAAATCAGCAGTGCCTGGAATCCAGCGCTTGAGCTTGTGAAAACTCAACGCAGGACACTCCGGGATTCTACAAGAAATAGAAGTGGAGACCGAGAGAACAGCCGTGAGACAAGGTGTCTGACATT
This sequence comes from Schistocerca serialis cubense, assembly GCF_023864345.2. Lineage (NCBI taxonomy): Eukaryota > Metazoa > Arthropoda > Insecta > Orthoptera > Acrididae > Schistocerca > Schistocerca serialis. Next base: position 46,700,435 of record NC_064646.1, on the reverse strand, counting down.
GGAGACCAGATCTGACACACCCCAGATCATGAACTCGACTTCAGAAGACGGCCAGGCCGGGCGCGGACGGCGGAGGGAACACCGGCGACCAGAGAGGGACAATGTAGCTGCGTCTGGCGGGCGCGGACCTCAGACGGAACACACGACGCGGCCCGGACCGATTAGGGAGCGCCCAGCACGAAACAGAAGTGGAAATCATAGTAACAGAGTACCCAGCATCTCAGACCGGGTCTGACACACCTCAGATGAGAACCACATTCGTTGAGGACGGCCAGAACGGGCGCCGAAGGCAGTCGGAACATCTGCGACTGGAGGGGTCCGTTGAAGCCGAGTCTGGCGGGCGCGGACCACAGATGGAACACTCGACCCGGCGCGGACCGATTAGGGAGCTCCCAAATCCTCCCAGGCATAAATACTGGACTCGATCCACCCAAGGACCAGTCTCGGGTAGCACCTGAAGAAGACAGCGACGCACGCTGTTGAAATATCGTGCGAGAACGACGCGAACATCCGGCTGGATTCCCGAATATCCAAGATGTCAGACAAAATATGGTTTTCCAAGGATCTCGAGCGTACCGCCGGATAGAGCCGTCGAAGGTCCAGGACATTGTCGGCGAATAACCGTTACACCGTTGTCAGGCGGTGCTGACGGAAAGATGTGTCTGCTGTGTGCTGGCAACGTTTTGGCCTTCCGGTTCAGAGCTCGGGCCTCGCCTCGCCTCGCCTCGCCTCGCCGCACCGCGCTCGGTGACGGAGGTGCGCGCCGCTGCGGCCGCTGAGGAGGGTGAGTAGAAGTGCGTCCGTCTGCTTCCGCCGGCCGCGCCTGTCGCATCGCGCGTCCTCATGTCGCGTTCTGCTTTAATGGAAGTTCGTATTGGCTCCCGCACCTCACGCTCCTCAATTGGAAGCCCATGTCCTCGTTGGTTAAATTACAAAATTCAAGTGGCTCTGAGCACTATGGGACGTAACATCTGAGGTCATCAGTCCCCTAGAACTTAGAACTACTTAAACCTAACTAACCTAAGGACATCACACACATCCATGCCCGAGGCTAGGGATTCGAACCTGCGACCGTAGCAGCCTCGTGGTTCCGGACTGAAGCGCCTGGAACCGCTCGGCCACAGCGGCCGGCAGTTAAATTATCAGTCATGTCTATCAGAAACATATTAATTGGTTCTCTGCAAATGGACTCTCACTAAATTCTGAGAAAACACAGTATATAGAATTCTGTGTAGTAAATGGCGTAACACCATTGATATATATAGATTATGAAAAGAAGTCTGTTTCTAAGGCAGAATACTCAAAATTTCTGGGTGTGTGCATTGATAAGAAATTGAATTTGAAGAAACACGTCGATGATCTGCTGAAACGGTTAGGTTCAGCTACTTATGCTATTAGGGTTATTGGAAATTTCGGTGATAAACATATCAGTAAATTAACCTACTACGCCTGTTTTCATTCACTGCTTTCATATGGCATCATATTTTGGGGCAATTCGTCATTAAAAGAGAAAGTACTCATTGCACGTAACTGTGTAATCAGAATAATAGCTGGAGGCCACCCGAGACCACCTTGCGGACATTTATTTAAGGAACGCGGGATATTCACAGTCCCTTCGCAATACATACATTCACTTATGAAATCTATCATTAATAACTCATTCCAATTCAAAAATAATCGCGAAGTGCATAGCTACAACACTAGAAGGAGGGATGATCTTCACTGTTCTGGATTAAAGCTCACTTTGCCCAGAAAGGGGTGAATTATGCTGCCACAAAAGTGTTTGGTCATTGGCCAAATAGTATTAAAACTCTGACAGATAGCCAACCAACATTTAAAAGAAAAGCAATAGAATTTTTGAATGACAACACCTTCTACTCAGTAGGTGAATTCTTAGATATGAAGTAGTAACTGTAAAAAAAAAAATAAAAAGAAAAAATTATTGTGTCTAACGAAAACTTTTGATAAAGTGACACGTTTCACATCATTACGTAACGTCGCATTCATGATGCTAAGGGAATGTGCTGAGGTCATCGGTCCCTGGAGTTACACACTACTTAAACTAACTTATGCTAGGAAGAACACACACACCCATGCTCGAGGGAGGACTCGAACCTCCGGCGGGAGGGGCCGCGCAATCCGTGCATGGCTCCTCAAACCACGCGGCTTACAGTTTACATGCCTGTGTGTTTAAATACGCATGCCTATACCAGTATCCTTGGCGCTTCAGTGTATGAGGAACAGCAGACGCCTATGACACTCGGCGAACGCTACGTGTCACTTCTGCTACGCTCGATTTCATTCAGTCAGTTGCTGTTAACTGTGATGTTTCGGGCAAGAAACCACGAATCCAGTAGCACAACTAATACATTCTAAAGGCACAAAATTTGATTACAAGTCGCCTGTGAAGAACGGGGTCAAAAGCTGGAAAGCTAGAAATACGGAATCAATTTCAGATCATCTAGGAGGAAAACGTTAGCGGATGAATGGTTAGAAAATGAGTCGGTAGAGTTCTACACTACTTGCCATTAATATTGCTACGCCAGGAAGATGACGTGATACAGACGCGAAATTTAACAGACAGGAAGAAGATGGTGTGATATGCAAACGATTAGCTTTTCAGAGCATTCACACAGGGTTGGCGCCGGTTGCGACGTGCTGGCATAAGGAAAGTTTCCAACGGATTTCTCATACACGGTTGACCGGCTTTGCCTGGTGGAACGTTGTTGTCATGGCTCGTGTAAGGAGGAGAAATGCGTACCATCACGTTTCCGACTTTGATAAAGGTCGGATTGTGGCCTATCGCGGTTGCGGTTTATCGTATCGCGACATTGCTGCTCGCGTTGGTCGAGATCCAATGACTGGTAGCAGAATATGGAATCGGTGGGTTCAGGAGGGTAATACGGAACGCCGTGCTGGATGCCAACGGCCTCGTAGAGGCATCTTATCCTCATGGCTGTAACGGATCGTGCAGCCACGTCTCGATCCCTGAGTCAACAGATGGGGACGTTTGCAAGGCAACAACCATCTGCACGAACATTTCGACGGCGTTTGTAGCAGCACGAACTATGAGCTCGGAGATCATGGCTGCGGTTGCCCTTGACACTGCATCAGAGACAGGAGCGCCTGCGATGGTGTACTGAACGACGAACCACGGTGCACGAATGGCAAAACGTCATTTTTTCGGATGAATCCAGGTTCTGTTTACAGCATCACGATGGTCGCATCCGTCTTTGGCGACATCGCGGTGAACGCACGTTGGAAGCGTGTATTCGTAATCGCCATACTGGCGTATCACCCGGCGTCATGGTATGGGGTGCCATTGGTTACACGTTTCGGTCACCTCTTGTTCGCACTGACGGCACTTTGAACAGTGGACGTTACATTTAAGATGTGTTACGACCCGTGGCTCTACCGTTCATTCGATCCCTGCGAAACCCTACATTTCAGCAGGATAATGCACGACCGTATGTTGCAGGTGCTGTACGGGCCTCTCTGGATACAGAAAATGTTCGACTGCTGCCCTGGCCAGCACATTCTCCAGCTCTCTCCGCAACTGAAAACGTGTGGTCAATGGTTGCCGAGCAACTGGCTCGTCACAGTACGCCACTCAATACTCTTGATGAACTGTGGTATCGTGTTGAAGCTGCATGGGCAGCTGTACCTGTACACGGCATCCAAGCTCTGTTTGACTCAATGCCCAGGCGTATCAAGGCCGTTATTACTGCCGGAGGTGGTTGTTCTGGGTACTTATTTCTCAGGATCTATGCACCCAAACTGCGTAGAAATGTAATCACATGTGAGTTCTAGTATAATATATTTGTCCAATGAATACCCGTTATCATCTGCATTTCTTCTTGGTGTAGCAATTTTAATGGCCAGTAGTGTATGAGGATGGACTTCAGAAGCTGCTGACGCTGTACAGTAAGTGCGTTAATATGCGTGAAAATTATACTGGAAGTTGATAAAGGACTAGGCTCTCATGTAAAAATAGAGTTGTGGTGGTTTTTCATTTTTATTTCGTTTTAGAACGGCGAAGACGCGCCTCGTACAAGACTGATGTCGCGAGATACCTGTTTTGCTGATTTGGTTCAGGCTCTCTATTTCGCTGACGTGTGTCGTTAAAAGGACCACTGCCTGCCCGCTGGCTCGGCGCGTTACTGCGCTGCTGGAGAGACGGCGCGGGACGGGGAGTTGGCGTCTGGAGCAGGCGGGGCCGCGCCGGTCTGGGCTTCCAGCGATGGCGTCGAGTGACGGCCAGCAGCGTGGCAGCAGTGGGCTGTAAACACGCTGTGCGCGACCGCCCGGCCACCCACAGCGGCCGCGCCGCAGCCGCTGCCGCTGCAGCAGCCCTGGATAGCCCGTATACAGGGGGGGAGAGAGAGAGAGAGAGAGAGAGAGAGAGAGAGAGAGAGAGAGAGAGAGAGATTGGTCACGGGTGAAATCGCAACTGACTGGCTGGGCAGCAGCCATGCCATTTCTTTGCCACGGGTCTCCCCAGACTCGTATGTTCCCAGTGCTTTCTGGAGTTTGTAATGGTACTTTAATTACGTAACCATTACGGCACCTCACCTGAACCTCTCCAACCAGCAATATTCTACTGTGTTTCTGTAGAATAGTTAACATTTCTGTGACAACGTTCAGATTTGATTTCATTAATGTAGAGGTACTTTGATACATCGATATGTTTGTATTGCAATGATATTATTCTTATGTGTATTCTTTCTTCTGTTACTATGATCTTTGACGTACTTGTAACTCTTGATTTTTGGGCGCGTAAGCGGTTACTAGAGAGTCGGACCTTGAAAAAGTCAAGTCTTGGTCGTCATGTTGGAAAGACGCATATTGTAGTCAGCTTATAAAATGTGAACTTTAACAGTTCAAAAATGGTTCAAATGGCTCTGAGCACTATGGGACTCAACTGCTGAGGTCATTAGTCCCCTAGAACTTAGAACTAGTTAAACCTAACTAACCTAAGGACATCACAAACATCCATGCCCGAGGCAGGATTCGAACCTGCGACCGTAGCGGTCTTGCGGTTCCAGACTGCAGCGCCTTTAACCGCACGGCCACTTCGGCCGGCTACTTTAACAGTGAGGAAGATGTTTTCAAGTACATTGTATTGTGAAGTGATGTTTTGCGTGTTACGTGATACTGCAACAAAAGCAATAAAAAAGAAGTGTAACTTAAATTCGGAGTGCTGATTACTTTTTTACATCACCATTGTCCTGCAAAAGTGTAATCTTCAAGAATGGCTTGTGAAGCGCATCTATAAAAGTTTTGAATATAGCAGATAAAACCCAGGCCTCTTTGCATCCGAGCTTGGATTCATCACCACCTAGATTTTCGTCGATTGAGCCATGGTTTTACAACGAGACCAACGTGGGAAATACGAAAAGATGAGTGCCTAGTTTTTTTATTATTACATGAAATGACTTTATTAACTGTGCTCTAATGACACCTGCCACATAATAACTTTGTTGTTCCCGAAAATGCAGTATTTAGCAGCGTGAGTAACACCACAATCATTATTAAATTTTGATCTTTGTTGTGGTAGGGTTGTTAGAAGATGGATTGTAGGTTTGATGGTTTTTCAATACCTCTTTCAGTCTAGCATGTCATGTCTACAGATTTATGGGCCTGGTAAGAAAAAAAATCGAACTCGAAAATGTCTGGGAACAACTATCTACGAAACATTCCCCGTTTCCGTTGTAGCGTCTCCTCTACCTCAGTAAGTAGCATTCAAATTTGTAAATCGTACTGAATTTTACCCATTGTTTGCAGTGTTTCTTCCATGACTGTATCACTTTCGTAACAATAAAGGACAACCGCCTTCAACCACAAATCGTAATTTTATTACAATCCACGATGCATTCCGACTCCTGGAGGCTCATCTTCAGGTACTTTTACAGTCTACATCAAGTTTACATGTCGTTTACTTCTCGGCTGTTTATAGTCATAGGTGTACGGTTCTGGACAATGTCTGTTTACAAATACCCACTTTATATATATATATATATATATATATATATATATATATATATATATATATATATAGTGGTCCATTTATAGTGACCGGACCAAATATCTCACGAAATAAGCATCAAACGAAAAAATTAACGAACGAAACTCGTGTAGCTTGAAGGGGGAAACCAGATGGCGCTATGGTTGGCCCGCTACACGGCGCTGCCGCAGGTCAAACGCATATCAATTACGTTTTTTAAAATAGTAACCCCCATTTTTTACTACATAATGGTGTAGTACGTAAAGAAATATCAATGTTTTAGTTGGACCACTTTATTCGCTTTGTGATAGATGGCGCTGTAATAGTCACAAACGTATAAGTACGTGGTATCACGTAACATTCCGCCAGTGCGAACGGTATTTTCTTCGTGATACATTACCCGTGTTAAAATGGACCGTTTACCAATTGCGGAAAAGGTAGATATCGTGTTGATGTATGGCTATTGAAATCAAAATGCCCAACGGGCGTGTGCTATGTATGCTGCTCGGTATCCCGGACGACATCATCCAAGTGTCCGGACCGTTCGCCGGATAGTTACGTTATTTAAGGAAACAGGAAGTGTTCAGCCACGTGTGAAACGTCAACCTGCAACAAATGATGATGCCCAAGTAGGTGTTTTAGCTGCTCTCGCGGCTAATCCGCACATCAGTAGCAGATAAATTGCGCGAAAATCGGGAATCTCAAAAACGTCGGTGTTGAGAATGCTACATCAACATCGATTGCACCCGTACCAAATTTCTTTGCACCAGGAATTGCATGGCGACGACTTTAAACATCGTGTACAGTTCTGCCACTGGGCACAGGAGTAATTACGGCACGATGACAGATTTTTTGCATCCGTTCTATTTAGCGAAGAAGCGTCATTCACCAACAGCGGTAACGTAAACCGGCATAATATGCACTATTGGGCAACGGAAAATCCACGATGGCTGCGACAAGTGGAACATCAGCGACCTTGGCGGGTTAATGTTTGGTGCGGCATTATGGGAGGAACGATAATTGGCCCCCATTTTATCGATGGCAATCTAAATGGTGCAATGTATGCTTATTTCCTACGTAATGTTCTACCGATGTTACTACAAGATGTTTCACTGCATGACAGAATGGCGATGTACTTCCAACATGATGGATGTCAGGCACATAGCTCGCGTGCGGTTGAAGCGGTATTGAATGGCATATTTCATGACAGGTGAATTGGTCGTCGAAGCACCATACCATGGCCCGCACGTTCACCGGATCTGACGTCTCCGGATTTCTTTCTGTGGGTAAAGTTAAAGGATATTAGCTATCGTGATACACCGACAACGCCTGACAACATGCGTCAGCGCATTGTCAATGCATGTGCGAACATCACGGAAGGCGAACTACTCGCTGTTGAGGGGAATGTCGTTACACGTATTGCCAAATGCTTTGAGGTTGACGGACATCATTTTGAGCATTTGTTGCATTGATGTTGCATTTACAGGTAATCACGCTGTAACAGCGTGCGTTCTCGGAAATGATAAGTTCACAAAGGTACATGTATCACATTGGAACAACCGAAATAAAATGTTCAAACGTACCTACGTTCCGTATTTTAATTTAAAAAACCTACCTGTTACCAAGTGTTCGTCTAAAATTGTGAACCATATGTTTGTGACTATTACAGCGCCATCTGTCACAAAGCGAAAAAAGTGGCCCAACTAAAACATTCATATTTCTTTACGTACTGCACGAATATGTATTAAAAATGGGTTTCCTATTTTTAAAAAAATGGAGTTGATATCCGTTTGACCTATGGCAGCGTCATCTAGCGGGCTAACCATAGCGCCATCTGGCCTCCCCCTTCAAGCTAGACAAGTTTCGTTCTCTGTAGTTTTTTCGTTTGACGCTTATTTCGTGAAATATTTGGCCCGATCACGATCAATGGACCACCATATATATATATATATATATATATATATATATATATATATATATATATATATATATATAGAGAGAGAGAGAGAGAGAGAGAGAGAGAGGAGGGGGGGGGGGGGGGGGGGAAATCATAGGTGAAATTGCAACTGAACATTTTCGAACACAAATCAAATTCAGTTCGAAAATGTGCTGTGTCAAAATGTTCTACCAGAAACAGTCCAGAGTAAAACGAAACGTTAAGTTGACGTAGGCTATCAAAGCACCCAGGGCTCGAAACGCATAGTGCATTTTAATAATCAAGATTTATAGCTGAAAGCGGTTGCTCTTTAGTATTACGTTTATAAATGTGTTGGTGGCAGTTCGTTTCTTCCTGTCACGATATTATTTTTTTCTTACTTTTATTTGAGTTATTTATCAAATTGGAATGTTAATTAGCAAATCCTGGATCGTAATCTTCTTACGTTTAATTACTAATCGCATGAAAATGTGAGTATCCATGATAAGAGATGTTTCGTTTTAGAAAATCAGCTACTGTGAAATTGTTTTACCATGCTTTCATTCTTTAGTGTCTCTAAACGTCATTAAAGAAGTATCATCTTGCGTTTTTCCGCTATAAGAGATAGTTTTAAGATCCACAACGATCTCATCTAAAATATATGAAGCTGTAAAGTAAAATACTAAACAAAACTTACAGACTTCTCAATAACGAAAACCCAAGCAGGGAACTCTGAAATTGCTTCAGAGAGTCTAAAATAATAAAAATAAAACTCTTCGTCTCTGGCCGATTTCTAATTTTTCCGGAGCGTTGTAACAAATGGCTAATACACTGCTTCTTGCCACAGTTTGATTTAGTTCACATTAAATATATAGTAGTCTTATACTAGATAACAAGCTACAATTTCTGTTATAACGTGAGTGTCAAGTCCGTCTCTTTTGATAGTAAGCGGGAGCCAATATCTCCCCGAAGAATTCTGGAAAAATATGGCGGATACCTGTGCGTATTATTTGTGATCTAAAGAGCACTGGCCACTCTCTTTCTGTATAGAAACTCTCTGCTCAGACCTCAGCTCCGCTTTCGCCTCTTCTAGACAGTGGTACTAGCACTCGGTTTAGCCATAAGAGACAGAGGAGCACAACAGCAGGCCAAAAAGTGATGGTAAGGTGTAACAGACACTGGGCATATCGGCCAGGTAGAAGAACGAAGAAAGGTGTGCATGGAGAGAGAATAGTAACAAACCTGGGACAGGGCACAAACAGGAAGCAGAATCTACCTGTTCCTTCGTAACATGAAAGATGATCAACAAATGTCCTACTTCTCGCTAATCAAGGTAGCAATACGCTACCGGTTGCGAACACGTCCATATCTCATCTTCGAGGTGTAGGCATAAAGTTTCCATTATCAGCCAAAATATCATCCTAGGAGCTGCAAGCAAGTTTCTGTTATCACAAAGTACCTAAATAATTTTTTTTTTGGTTTGTGGTCTGAGGCTCTCCCGGCATATGTATGTGCTTCCGAGGTTCTCAGGTGCACTGCTGGATCCAGTCGTCGAAGGTCAACAACATTTCGGCGAATAATCGTTCTGCCACTATCAGGTGCTTCTAATGGAATGATGTGTCTGCTGTGTGCTGGCGGTATTTATGCCTGCTAGTCCAGAGTTTTGGCTTCGCATAGGGATTTACGTAGGTTGGAACTTAAATAGTGGAAACGCCGCTGTGGAGACACTATGGAATGGAATCTACTATTGTCGCTGATAGCACACGTTGTTGACATTCCTGCCTTACCTCCGAGCAAACGGACTCGCCCGTTCCACGTCACCGGCGTGCGCACAATCGTGGGAAACACAGTCACTTGTGAGCGAGCGGTCTAACGTAACGTAGTCACTATGTATTCGAAACAGGAACAACGCAGTTGGATCAAGATTGGATGTGCCAGAGGTCGTACAGCACGACAGTGTCATCAAGGTCTTCAGGAGGCGCGCGGGGAATCAGCATCGCCGTACAGAACAGTGGCACGTTGGATTCCCTTAGGAATTCACATAAATTTGAACATTTCGAAACTGACATAACACAGCGCTACGGTAGGCAACGCCTATGAAAGACAAGTGTCTAGTGCATTTGTTAGATAGGTTACTGCTACTACAATGGCAGGATATCAAGATTTAAGTGAGTTTGAACGTGGTGTTGTAGTCGGCGAACAAGCGATGGAACACAGCATCTCCGAGGCAGCGATGAAGTGCGGATTTTCCCGTACGACCATTTCAGGAGTGTACCGCGAATATCAGGAATCCGGTAAAACATAAAATCTCCGACATCGCTGTAGCCGGAAAAAGATCATCCAAGAACGGAACCAAAGACAAATGAAGAGAATCGTTCAACGTCACAGAAGCGCAACCCCTTAAGCAAAACGCTGCAGATTTCAGTGCTGGGCCACCAACAGATGCCATCGTGCGAACCATTCAACGAAACATCATCGATATGGGCTTCCGCAGCCTAATGCCCACTCGTGTATTCTTCATGCCTGCACGGCACAAAATTTTAGCCTCGCCTGGGCCCGTTAACACCGACCTTCGACTGTTGATGACTGAAAACGTGTTGCCTGGTCGCACGAGTCTCGTTACAAATTGAATCGAGCGGATGGACGTGTACAGGTATAGACAGAACTTCATGAATACATGGACCTTGCATGTCATCAGGGGACTGTTGAAGCTGGTGGAGGCTCTATAATGGTGTGGGGCGTGTGCAGTTGTAGTGATATGGGACACCTGATACGTCTAGATACGACTTTGACAGGTGACACGTGTGTAAGCATCCTGTCCAATCATCTGCATCCATTCATGTCCATTGTGCATTCTGACGGACTTACACAATTCCAGCAGGACAATGCCACACCCCAGACGTCTAGAATTGCTACAGAGCGGCTCCAGGAACACTGAGTTTAAACACTTCCGCTGGCTAGCAAACTTCGCAGACATGAACATTATAGAGCATACAGGGTGTTTCAAAAATGACCGGTATATTTGAAACGGCAATAAAAACTAAACGAGCAGCGATAGAAATACACCGTTTGCTGCAATATGCTTGGGACAACAGTACATTTTCAGGCAGACAAACTTTCGAAATTACAGTAGTTACAATTGTCAACAACAGATGGCGCTGCGGTCTGGGAAACTCTATAGTACGATATTTTCACATATCCACCATGCGTAGCAACAATATGGCGTAGTCTCTGAATGAAATTACCCGAAACCTTTGTCAACGTGTCTGGCGGAATGGCTTCACATGCAGATGAGATGTACTGCTTCAGCTGTTCAATTGTTTCTGGATTCTGGCGGTACACCTGGTCTTTCAAGTGTCCCCACAGAAAGAAGTCACAGTGGTTCATGTCTGGCGAATAGGGAGGCCAATCCACGCCGCCTCCTGTATGTTTCGGATAGCCCAAAGCAATCACACGATCATCGAAATATTCATTCAGGAAATTAAAGACGTCGGCCGTGCGATGTGGCCGGGCACCATCTTGTGTAAACCACGAGGTGTTCGCAGTATCATCTAAGGCAGTTTGTACCGCCACAAATTCACGAAGAATGTCCAGATAGCGTGATGTAGTAATCGTTTCGGATCTGAAAAATGGGCCAATGATTCCTTTGGAAGAAATGGCGGCCCAGACCAGTACTTTTTGAGGATGCAGGGACGATGGGACTGCAACATGGGGCTTTTCGGTTCCCCATATGCGCCAGTTCTGTTTATTGACGAAGCCGTCCAGGTAAAAATAAGCTTCGTCAGTAAACCAAATGCTGCCCACATGCATATCGCCGTCATCAATCCTGTGCACTATATCGTTAGCGAATGTCTCTCGTGCAGCAATGGTAGCGGCGCTGAGGGGTTGCCGCGTTTGAATTGTGTATGGATAGAGGTGTAAACTCTGGCGCATGAGACGATACGTGGACGTTGGCGTCATTTGGACCGCAGCTGCAACACGGCGAACGGAAACCCGAGGCCGCTGTTGGATCACCTGCTGCACTAGCTGCGCGTTGCCCTCTGTGGTTGCCGTACGCGGTCGCCCTACCTTTCCAGCACGTTCATCCGTCACGTTCCCAGTCCGTTGAAATTTTTCAAACAGATCCTTTATTGTATCGCTTTTCGGTCCTTTGGTTACATTAAACCTCCGTTCAAAACTTCGTCTTGTTGCAACAACACTGTGTTCTAGGCGGTGGAATTCCAACACCAGAAAAATCCTCTGTTCTAAGGAATAAACCATGTTGTCTACAGCACACTTGCGCGTTGTGAACAGCACACGCTTACAGCAGAAAGACGACGTACAGAATGGCGCACCCACAGACTGTGTTGTCTTTTATATCTTTCACATCACTTGCAGCGCCATCTGTTGTTGAAAATTGTAACTACTGTAATTTCGAAAGTTTGTCCGCCTGAAAATGTACTGTTGTCCCAAGCATATTGCAACAAACGGTGTATTTCTATCGCTGCTCGTTTAGTTTTTATTGCCGTTTCAAATATACCGGTCATTTTTGAAACACCCTGTATCTGGGATGCCTTGCAACGTGCTGTTCAGAAGAGATCTCCATCCCTTCGTACTTATTTATGGACAGCCCTCCAGGATTCATGGTGGCAGTACCCTCCAGCACTACTTCAGACATTAGTCGACTCCATGCTACGTCGTGTTGCGGAACTTCTACACGCTCGCGGGAGCCCTACACGATATTTGGCAGGTGTACCAGTTTATTTGGCTCTTCAGTGTATATGCAAACGATTTAGAAAACAATAAAGAGAACTCGTCTTAAACTGATTGCAGGCGATGCTGTCATTTACCGTCTAGTAAAGTCATCAGAAGATCGAAACAATTTGCAACATTATTTACGTAGACAAGATGTCTACATAGAGTAGAAAAGTGGCAATTAACGCTAAACAGTGAAAAGTGTGATGTCATTCACAAGAGTACCAAAAGGAATCAACTTAATTACTGTTATATCATAAATCACGCAGATTTGAAAGCTGTCAATTTAACTTTTAACTTCGTACTCAAATTGGAACAGTCACGTAGATAACGTTGAGGGGGGGGGGGGAGAGGGGGGGGGGGTGGAAGGTGTTTCATTGGCAGAACATTTCGAAGATGTCATAAGACTACGAAAGAGACTGCCTACATTACGCTTGTCTGTCCCTTCCGGAGTATTGGTGCCCAGTATGAGATCCATATCAGATAGGATTGACTGAGGACATCGGAAAACTCCAAAGGAGGACAGCTCGTTTTGTATTGTCATGAGATAAAGGGAGTACCACCGATACGGTACACGAGTTGCGGCGGCAGTCACTAAACCAATGGCGTTTCTCGTTAGCGCGATATCTTTTCACAAAATTTCAGTTACCAGATTTTCCTACCAATACGAAAATATTCTGTTGACACCCACCTACGTAAGGAGAAATGAGCAAGTGATAAAATAAGAGAAATCAGTGCTCGCATGGCAAGATTTAAGTGTTCGTTCTTCCCAAGCGCTGTTACAGAGTGGAACAGTAGACAATGCGAAAGTGATTCGATGAACCCCCGCTCACGCACTTAAGTGTGAATTCCACAGTAGCATGTAGATGTAGATGTAGCACTGACCGGCAAAGTCTTTAATTATGTGAAGGAACAAATAACAGTCACAAGGTGCTAGATCAGGGCTGTAAGGAGGGTAATACATTGTTTCCATTCATACGACGCGGTGGCATCTTGAGTGCGGAGAGCCACATGGGAACAGTCATTCTCGTGCAGCAAAACGATCCCTCGAATGAACATTCCACGCCTTTTCTTTTGCATTGCGTCACATAGGTTTTTTGAGATCATGCAGTAACTGTCTGCATTGACGTTGCCTCCCCGAAGCAAAAAATCGACGATCAAAGCAGCCTGCCTAACGCAAAACACAGTACATATGATTTTTCGGACTGAAATTTTTTGCTACAACTTCATTTTCTTGGGAGAAATTTAATGGTTCCACTCCAAGGACTGTTGTTTTGATTCCGGTGTAACATGAGCAACCCACGTTTCGTCTATTGTCACAATTTGGTTTATTAAAATTTTATTTTTTTCGACACAGTACCTCTGGAAGACAGTCATTACATTGGTTGAGCTATCGATTTTGTACAAGTCAGCCAGCATTTTTGGAACCAATCGTGCGCTTAACTTGCGATACTGTAAGATGAAAGTTTCATACAGAACATGAGACAGTAGCTAAATTGTTTAGCATTTGTCTTCTGGAATTTTTTATCGACTTTCTGCACCAGGTCATCACTAATGACTGACGATCGCCGACTTAGGTTCTCATCATTCGTATTTGTTCGGCCATCTTCAAATGTCCTATAACATTTTATGACCATTCCAGCGTTCGAACCGCTTCACCATACATTTCACTAATGAGCCGATGAATATCGGCAGCTTTAATCTCTCTTCCATTTCAGAATCAACTAACAACATATATTTTACAAGCGGCGGCATTTTCAATCGCCTGGCCCGCTTTAAACACGTATAAATAAACGTTCGTATAGAGAAAGCCACCGTAATGGCGTTTGTTGATACCAAACAGTTCAAAGTGGTTTGCGAGCTTGTGCAGTACAGCAACAGCCAAGTTCTTGCGGCCATATTTCAAACTGAAACTTATTTTCAAACGCGCCTCGTATAAAAAAAAAAAGGTATTCTTGCCACATCAGATATGGGGGAAACCTGGAGCTTTCGACGACGCCCGTCATCATATTCGCCACAAACAAATAACTGCTATCATGTTTCAGAGATCTTGTTCATGTCTGTAACACTAGAGTGGTATAGTGGTGCCTATGTCGAGAGGCTACATCAGTTATCTCTGTCTTAATTGGACGTCAAACTGATGCAGTCTGTATGTCCCGCCAAAAGATCCTCTGACCTCTCTCTTCTTCTTCTTCTTCTTCTTCTTCTTCTTCTTCCACTGTGCCCATTACAGCATATATCAACAGAACAAAACCAAAAATCATTGGGGGAGATCTGTCAGAACCCTGTCATACCTTTTTACTTTTCAAAATTGTTCATTGGCTTTTGCCACTTGCTAAATTTTCACGAATATAATCACTTCTCAAAAAGAAGCGTGCCATTGAATTCCTTGGGTTTGCATATTTGATAAATGATAATCCATGGCCGCACTTCTGACTCCTTTCCTAATCCTGTTAATATGAAAATCCAAACCGACAAAGAGGCAGATTAATAAAAGGAACTTGGGAAGGTGCCGGCGTATTCTCACTAATCGTACTTAGACTGAGACATCTGCCGGCTGTGACCATAAGTCGGTTCGGACTTTTGCGCCAGTAATTTTAGTGTAAGGAGAAGTGACTTCAGTCATCCTCGTAATTAACTTCTTTTAACAGTGTCTAGATAGACAATTCGATACCGCTCTGAACAGGTCAAGGAACAAGATCTTATTGAAATTATAATTCTTCGTTCGTAAGAGGTAATATTCGGATGGCCGAGTTTCACGTGCGAATTGCGCTCTGCAGACAAGAAAGCTCACGTAATGTGTACAGCAGAGTCTCCGCAGAACCTTCTGCCCTCGGCAGTCGCTTTACTAGCCCGACTGGGATTCATCATTGTTCGTTTTTGGCAGTACGCGCCGGGCGGGACACTTCACTTATTAACAGCTGCCATGGCAGCAGTCTAGAAGAGACAGCTCAGAAACTGACGGTCATCGTTTATGCCCAGTCAAGAGTTCACAGCCTGCTGATTAAGTAGGAAATTACGCGCTCGAGCTGACGTACCGACACTTAAGTGTTTACCCATGTCGTGGTAAGAGTTAAGACGCTTTCGAAGAAATAATCGGAGTGGCAGAAGAGAAACGAACATTTGCTCATGTCTGCTAGGTTAACGCCAAGAATAGAGCTCTCCTTGACTCGTAATATGTGACGTGGCTCTTTCTAAGGTTTATGAGACGAGAGGAGGGGTGTAGTGTGTAAATTTTTCTCTCTTCTGCTAGGTGAAACAAGTAAGCGCTGGCCCTGGTACCCGATTTCTTTGGAGTAAAATTTAGAAACCTAGCGACCAAATTACTGTCGTTTCACAGGTGTACTCATGATTTTCAGTGTTTCATTTAAAGTCTTTCGCCATTCGGGACTCAACTGTTTGTTACAGTACATTTAGTTAGTGACTTGCTCGTTAACTTAATCGGTGCACGTATTAAGTCTGGTGCATGTCTAACCTCTCCTTAATACCGTGGATAACGCAATTATTTCTGCCACATCATTTAAAGTCGATTCAATTGGAACCTCTGGAAGTAGCACCTCTTTTACCCTGTGTTTCCCAGTATCTTGCGAATTCACCATACATGCTTGTAACTGAGAGAGTTTAGCCGGCCAGAGTGGACGAGCGGTTCTAGGCGCTACAGTCTGGAACCGCGCGACCACTACGGTCACAGATTCGAATCCTGGCTTGGGCATGGATGTGTGTGATGTCCTTAGATTAGTTAGGTTTAAGTAGTTCTAAGTTCTAGGGGACTGATTACCTCAGAAGTTAAGTCCCATAGTGCTCAGAGACTTTTTTCTTTTTCTTTTTTTTTTTTTTTTTTTTTTTTTTTTTTTTTTTTTTGAGAGAGAGTTTAGTGCGTCATGTATTTCTATTTACTTTCAATAAAGGTATTTACTGTGTTTAGTTTTTTCTCGTGTGCGTAGATTTTTCTGAATTAAATCTACAACTACGTCTAGATAGATATTCCGTAAGCCACCGTGCGGCGTGTGTCGGAGGGTACCCTGAACCACTACTAACTGTTCCGCTCGCAAAGAGAACGAAAGAAAAACGACTGTGTATATGCCTCCATATGAGCCCTAATTTCGTGTAGATTTGTGTTTATTACGCTCTGTGTATGGTTCAAAACGGTCCAAAAATGGTTCAAATGGCTCTGAGCACTGTAGGACATAACATCTGAGGTCATCAGTCCCCTGGACTTCGGTTTAAGTAGTTCTAATGACATCACACACATCCATGCCCGAGGCTAGATTCGAAAGTGCGACCGTTGCAGCAGCGCGGTTCCCGACTGAAGCGCCTAGAACCGCTCGGTCACAACGGCCGGCGCTGTGTATGTTAGCGCCAGTAGATTCGTTTGATGACTTCAGATGCTGGATCTCTAAATTTTCTGAATAGTGCTCGTCGAAAAGAACGTCGCCTTCCGTCCAGGGAGTCCCATTTGAGTTCCCGAACGGGTTCTCCGTAACGATGAAGTGTTATTCAAACCTACCGCTAGCAAATGGAGTAGCCAGCCACTGGCTTGTTTCGATGTCTTCTATTAACCCTGTCCGCCGCTCGTGGTCTCGCGGTAGCGTTCTCGCTTCCCGAGCGCGGGGTCCCGGGTTCGATTCCCGGCGGGGTCAGGGATTTTCACCTGCCTCGAGATGACTGGGTGTTTGTGTTGTCCTCATCATTTCATCATCATCCAGGAAAGTGGCGAAATTGGACTGAGCAAAGATTGGATAATTGTACGGGCGCTGATAACCACGCCGTTGAGCGCCCCACAACCCCAACATCATCATCATCATCATCATCATATCTATTAACCTGACTTGCTACGGATCCCAATCACTGGAGCAGTACTCAAGAACAGGTCGCACCAGCGTCCTATATGCGATCTCCTTTACAGATGAACCACTCTTTCCTAAAATTCTCCCAACAAACAGGAGTCGAGCATTTCCCTTCCCTACCACAGTCCTCACATGCAGCATTACACCCAGCTGTTCAAACGACATGACTGTGTCAGGCTGGACACTACTAATCTGTATCCGAGCATTACGGGGCTCTTTTTCCTACTTATTCGCATTAACTTACAGTTTTTTCATGTTTAGGGCTAGCTGCCATTCGTCACACCGTATGGAAATTTTGTCTAAGTCATCTTGTATCTTCCTGCAGCCACTCAACTTCGACATCTCAAAATATATTACAGTATTGTCAGCAAACAACTAAAGATTCCTGCCCACCCCGTATGCCAAATCATTTATGTATACAGAGGACAACAGCGGTCCTGCCACACTTCCTGGGGCACCCCTGACGATATCCTCGTCTCTGATGAACACTCGCTGTCGAAGATAACATATTGGGTTCTATAACTTAACAAGTCTTCGAGCCACTCTCATATCTGTGAACATGTTTCACATATCTGGAACTTCGTTAACAGCGAATCTGCCTTTTGCCTTTCGTCCATAGTTCGAAATATATCATATGAAAAAAATGGCAAACTGAGTTTCGCACGAGCAATACTTTCTAAAACCATGCTGATTCATGGACATAAGCTTCTCGGCCTCAAGAAAATTTAGTATATTCGAACTGAGAATATCTTCAAGGATTCTGCAGCAAACCGATGTTAGGGACATCGGTCTGTAATTTTTTGGGTCCCTTCTTTTACCGTTTTTATATATTGGCGCCACCTATGCTTTTTTTCCAATCGTTTGGAACTTTGCTCTGGGCGAGATATTCGCGGCAGATCCACACTAGATCAGGAGTCAGTACCGCAAAATATTCTTTATAAAACCGAATTCGGACTCCATTTTGAGCTGGTGACGTATTTGCTTTCAAATCTTTCTACGCCAGGGATACTTATTATTACGTCGTCCATATGGAAGTCAGTCTGATGCTCAAATGACGATATGTTTGTACGATTCGCCTGCGTGAGTGTGTAGAAATCGAATTCCTCTTGAAATCATTTCGGTGGTTAGCTAATCCCATGTCACCAGAATATAGATTAACCAAGGCCATCAGCCCTACTTATGAGGGACATTATTTATTACGTCAATTCCGTGATGAAAATCTTCTTTCAAGTTACAGACACCCTACTAAAAATCATTAGATACATTCTTTTATTTTGTATTAATCACTGATACTCACGCATGTGGCCACACTTATATTGAATCATTAGTAGAAAACAGAAGTATGTTGCTCGGCTCTTCCCCACGTAGTAACAGATAGGCTTCATTTAGCTCACCCTGCCAGGGTGCTTAGCTTCCCCCTAGCTGTTCGTTACTAACATTCTTCTTTCAGCGCTTGAAAACTAGGGTGCAAAGAAGATGGCAGTTTTGCCGAATCATTACATGACAAGGTTATCAGCAAATTCAGTTATATTCTAGTCACAGACTCTGATTTCGTGCAAAAGTTGTAATTCGTAAAACTAAGAGCTGCACACATAGAAGACCTCTCTTTAACGAGTTAACCGTGTCTGCTTAAAAATGCCATACTGACGAAATGACGAGTCTATTCAGGACGTACTCAACAAGAATGAACTGATACCAGCGGAAAAATGCTCCTTTCGGAGCACAAAAAACCTGAATATGTTACTGTTTATTTAAAAGACCCTGACTGGGGTATCAACTGCCTAGTTCTACTTTCCACAGCACCTATAAAATTCTCATCCGAGCATATTTCGCCCTTTTAGTAACATGCAGCTCAACTCGAAGTCCCACAAGCTCGCTTAACTGCAGCTGACTCACCTCCACCAGTCCTTCGCTGTAAGTCGCCTCTTACCTTTTCATTTCCAGTTGTGTTTTCTCATTCAGCCCAACTCACTGTCATTACCTCTTTGTGTCTCTCTGTCATGTCTCCTGTGCGACAACCACAGTCTCCTTCGTTCGTTCTGTCCCACTGCTACAGTATCCTCTAACAGTCATTGTCACCCTCTGCTTTCTCTTACCGCTAATATCTCATTCCTTCCTTCCTGCCGCTGCTGTCTCTATCTCTCCCTTCCTCATTGTCATTTATTCTGTCTGGCATTATCACTGGCTCTCATCCAATACCACATTCTCTTTCTCCTTATTCCTCCCCTCCTGGCACTGTCTCCTTCACTCTTTTCGTAACATTGATCTGTCACTGCAATCTATGTTCCACTGCCACTGTCTTCCTCTCACACTGCCATTATCTCCTTCGCTCTTCCTTCAACGATACCACTGTCTAGTATCTTCCAGTATTTATTGCTTTGCCGTTTCTTTGTCACTTCCACTGTGTTCTTCTCTTTCAGCATAAAAAGGCACGAATATCCAGAATGAGATTTTCACTCTGCAGCGGAGTGTGCGCTGATATGAAACTTCCTGGCAGATTAAAACTGCGTGCCCGACCGAGACTCGAACTCGGGACCTTTGCCTTTCGCAGGCAAATGCTCTACCCTCTGAGCTAACGAAGCACGACTCACGCCCGGTCTCACAGCTTTACTTCTGCCAGTATCTCGTCTCCTACCTTCCAAACTTGCCCGCGAAAGGCAAAGGTCCCGAGTTCGAGTCTCGGTCGGGCACGCAGTTTTAATCTGCCACGAAGTTTCAGGCACGAATATGTTCTCAAGGTGAAATTTTCGGGAAAATTTTAAACGTACTGAGGAAGACAGAATGAGGCAGCTGGTATCCCATTTTTCAGTCAGAGTCTTTTAAATGAAAACGAACACATTCCCACTTTTTTTACGCCGATAGGAGCATTTTCCGCTGGTCTCCTACTTTTGCCTTCTGGAGCAGGGCATATCGCTCATATGAAAAGAAATGCATTAGTCAGTAACATTTAAACGGTTTACTTAAATGAAACTGAAATTACCCTAAACTAATTTCACGCCTCAGATAGGATGTTATGTGCAAAAAATTTTTTGCATGTTCTTCAGTACTACAAGATTGGGTTCCCTAAAGATAACGGAGACACTTTATGCCATATTTGGCAGTCCCACGTCACTTTATAAACTACGTTTTCGCTTACGTTTTACTTGTACGAGTAGGGAAAATTAGAACCTCTGTACCTTGGAAAGGGATAAAAATAAATAGATAATTTTCTAAAGTGTTCGACATCGAGATCTTAAGAATATATCGAAAAAATTTCATCTATTTGCTATGCATAGCCGTCTTGGAATCCTCGACTGGGTTTTGTTTCGCTGCTGACGACGAAAGTATAGTAAAGAAACCCTTTTTGTGAGGTTTTCCGAAGAATCGCCCACGAACTAATCGTGCCTCCGTAAGTATCATCAAGCGCACCGTAGACCATACCAGATGCAAAAAGAACCAATCGATTTGCTCCATCCGCCTACGTAGGAGCAAGTGTGTAACATTCAAACTTTGACCCTGTACTGTAGTGTAGTGACCCTAAGGCGATACTCCTTTTGGGTATACAGATGATCTCTGTCCAGAGGGCTATCCAAAAAACTTGACCTCACCTCTTCGTCACCAATATAACTCTGGGTATGAGCAGCGGAAAACCCTATTTCTATGCGTGGTGTTTTGTTCAAAAATGGTTCAAATGGCTCTGAGCACTATGGGACTCAACTGCCGAGGTCATTAGTCCCCTAGAACTTAGAACTAGTTAAACCTAACTAACCTAAGGACATCACACACATCCATGCCCGAGACAGGATTCGAACCTGCGACCGTAGCGGTCTCGCGGTTCCAGACTACAGCGCCAGAACCGCACGGCCACTTCGGCCGGCTAGGTGTTTTGTAATATATTAAGTAAGCATGCTGTTACAAGCATACAGATTAAAATGTATAGAGACAATTACTTCTTAATTTAAAGCAAAATAAATTCTCAGGTATCTGATATCTGAAGTCATGCACTGGTTACCAGCTATACTGCCACTCAATGAAAGAGAGATACTGCAAATTCAGCAATGTATTTCTCTCAACAAGATATTGAAGATCGAGTTCTCAGGGTGATTATCCGCATGTTGTTGTTGTTGTCTTTAGTCCTGTGACTGGTTTGATGCAGCTCTCCATGCTACTCTATCCTGTGCAAGCTCCTTCATCTCCCAGTACCTACTGCAACCTACATCCTTCTGAATCTGCTTAGTGTATTCATTTCTTGGTCTCCCTCTACCATTTTTACCCTCCACGCTGCCCTCCAATGCTACATTTCTGATCCCTTGATGCCTCAGAACATGTCCTACCAACCGATCCCTTCTTCTAGACACGTTGAGCCACAAACTTCTCTTCCCCCCAATCCTATTCAATACCTCCTCATTAGTTATGTGATCTACCCATCTAATCTTCAGCATTCTTCTGTAGCACCACATTTCGAAAGCTTCTATTCTCTTCTTGTCCAAACTATTTATCGTCCATGTTTCACTTCCATACATGGCTACACTCCATACAAATACCTCAAAGTTTTTATTTCTTGTCCCTGGATTTTAATACCTACTCCAAATTTTTCTTTTGCTTCCTTTACTGCTTGCTCAATATACAGATTGAATAACATCGGGGAGAGGCTACAGCCCTGTCTCACTCCCTTCCCAAACACTGCTTCCCTTTCATGCCCCTCGACTCTTATAACTGCCATCTGGTTTCTGTACAAATTGTAAATAGCTTTTTGCTCCCTGTATTTTACCCTGCCACCTTTAGAATTTGAGAGAGAGTATTCCAGTCAACATTGTCAAAAGCTTTCTCTAAGTCTACAAATGCTAGGACGTAGGTTTGCCTTTCCTTAATCTTTCTTCTAAGATAAGTCCTAGGGTCAGTATTGCCTCACGTGTTCCAACATTTCTACGGAATCCAAACTGATTTTCCCCGAGGTCGGCTTCTACCAGTTTTTCCATTCGTCTGTAAAGAATTCGCGTTAGTATTTTGCAGCTGTGACTTATTAAACTGATAGTTCGGTAATTTTCACATCTCTCGACACCTGCTTTCTGTGGGATTGGAAATATTATATTCTTCTTGAAGTCTGAGGGTATTTCACCTGTCTCGTACATCTTGCTCACCAGATGGTAGAGTTTTGTCAGGACTGGCTCTCCCAAGGCCGTCAGTAGTTCTAATGTAATGTTGTCTAATCCCGGGGCCTTGTTTCGACTCAGGTCTTTCAGTGCTCTGTCAAACTCTTCACGCAGTATCGTATCTCCCATTTCATCTTTATCTACATCCTCTTCCATTTCCATAATATTGTCCTCAAGTACATCGCCATTGTATGAATACTATTAATGTTCTCCTTTCACAGTAGAGATAAATGTACAGAGTAAAAGGCGATGGATTTTGGGAGAAATGATGCAAATGTTTGTCAGTTTTCTGCAGGTATACACCGTAAAGATATAAAAAACACTAAAGATATAAGAAACAAAAAACGTTTATGGAATACTAAATTTTCTGCTACCATTTGCATGAAAAATACCACAAGAGAGATTGTAAAATTTGTAGTTTACGTGAAGGATGGAAGACTATTTGGACCTCTTCTAATGAAATGTTGTAATGCTGTACTGATACGATTGTTCTTTGCCTCAGACACTAAAAGTTGTAAGATTCATAATAAGAGATAAGTAAATATCGTTAATCACGTAGAGGGCGACGGAGACTTCCATGCCTCGCCCGGATCGCGCCAAAAATGCTATTCTTCCTAAACGCTTGGCCAGCTGGAGCTCCAACTTCCGTCACTTTCATTTCCGGCCATGTCGTGTATATATACCAAAACTTTGGCTGAAATCGGTAATGACGAGCAGGCGCGGTACATTTTTCATCTCTTTTATGGAAGAATGTTGCCTTTCACTAACTGATACATAAGCCCCTTTGTATCATCGCTGAAAGTCCGTATCTTCATCAAAGAAAAGCCTAGTAGAGTGGAAGATAATACAGTACGAGAGGCGTTCAATAAGTAATGCAAAAAAAAATTTTGTGAGAACAGGTTGCTTTTACTCAGGTTTCCAATACAAGGTGTTACAAAAAGGTACGGCCAAACTTTCAGGAAACATTCCTCACACACAAATAAAGAAAATATGTTATGTGGACATGTGTCCGGAAACGCTTACTTTCCATGTTAGAGCTCATTTTATTACTTCTCTTCAAATCACATTAATCATGGAATGGAAACACACAGCAACAGAACGTACCAGCGTGACTTCAAACACTTTGTTACAGGAAATGTTGAAAATGTCCTCCGTTGGCGAGGATACATGCATCCACCCTCCGTCGCACGGAATCCCTGATGCGCTGATGCAGCCCTGGAGAATGGCGTATTGTCCACAATACGAGCACGAAGAGTCTCTACATTTGGTGCCGGGGTTGCGTAGACAAGAGCTTTCAAATGCCCCCATAAATGAAAGTCAAGAGGGTTGAGGTCAGGAGAGCGTGGAGGTCATGGAATTGGTCCGCCTCTACCAATCCATCGGTCACCGAATCTGTTGTTGAGAAGCGTACGAACACTTCGACTGAAATGTGCAGGAGCTCCATCGTGCATGAACCACATGTTGTGTCGTAGTTGTGAAGGCACATGTTCTAGCAGCACAGGTAGAGTATCCCGTATGAAATCATGATAACGTGCTCCATTGAGCGTAGGTGGAAGAACGTGGGGCCCAATCAAGACATCACCAACAATGCCTGCCCAAACGTTCACAGAAAATCTGTGTTGATGACGTGATTGCACAATTGCGTGCGGATTCTCGTCAGCCCACACATGTTGATTGTGAAAATTTACAACTTGATCACGTTGGAATGAAGCCTCATCCGTAAAGAGAACATCTGCGCTGAAATGAGGATTGACGCATTGTTGGATGAACCATTCGCAGGAGTGTACCCGTGGAGGCCAATCAGCTGCTGATAGTGCCTGCACACGCTGTACATGGTACGGAAACAACGGGTTCTCCCGTAGCACTCTCCATACAGTGACGTGGTCAGCGTTACCTTGTACAGCAGCAACTTCTCTGACGCTGACATTAGGGTTATCGTCAACTGCACGAAGAATTGCCTCGTCCATTGCAGGTGTCCTCATCGTTCTATGTCTTCCCCAGTCGCGAGTCGTAGGCTGGAATGTTCCGTGCTCCCTAAGACGCCGATCAATTGCTTCGAACGTCTTCCTGTCGGGACACCTTCGTTCTGGAAATCTGTCTCGATACAAACGTACCGCGCCACGGCTATTGCCCCGTGCTAATCCATACATCAAATGGACATCTGCCAACTCCGCATTTGTAAACATTGCACTGACTGCAAAACCACGTTCGTGATGAACACTAACCTGTTGATGCTACGTACTGATGTGCTCGATGCTAGTACTGTAGAGCAATGAGTCGCATGTGAACACAAGCACCGAAGTCAACATTACCTTCCTTCAATTGGGCCAACTGGTGGTGAATCGAGGGAGTACAGTACATACTGACGAAACTAAAATGAGCTCTAACATGGGAATTAAGCGTTTCCGGACACATGTCCACGTAACGTCTTTTCTTTATTTGTGTAGGAGGAATGTTCCCTGAAAGTTTGGCCGTACCTTTTTGTAACACCCTGTATACCATATTACTCCCCACTGCGCTACAAGACTGTGTTATTGAACGTGACGCACGTTCAATGCAGCGGCCCCGCACCACCCTACTGGAAGAGCCTGTATTCCCGCACGGTTCCACTCTACTGCTCGACGTCGGAGCCAACGTCTTTCTGCATCGATAATCTCCCCATCACCCACGTAGTGCTTCCCGTATAATGCATCCTCCATTGGATCAAACAGATGGAACTCGGAAGGTGGGAGGTCCGGGCTGTAGGGTGGATGAGGAAGAACGGTCCAGTGAAGTTGTGTGTGCAGAGTTGTGTGAGGACTTGCGCCGTCACGGACGAGGAGAATGTCGTTTTAATTTTTGTGCCAAGGAACACACTGAAGTCGTTTCTTCAGTTTCCTGAGGGTAGCACTATACGATTAAGAGTTGATCGTTGCAGAGTGTGGGAGGGCATCAATCAGAATAGCCCGTTCAGCGTCCCAGAATACGGTCGGCATGACTTTAGCGACTGACGGAGCGGCTTTGAACTTTATCTTGGCAGGAGAGGCGCCAGTCCATGCACTGCCGTTTTGTTTCCGGTTCGAAGTGGTGAACCCACGTTTCATCGCCTGTGACGATGTTCTACTAAAAATTGTCGTGATCATCCTTGTAGCGAGCAAGAAATTCCGCATAGATGATTCTTCGTAGCTCTTAATGATCTTCCGTTAGAAGGTGGGCAACC
This sequence comes from Schistocerca serialis cubense, assembly GCF_023864345.2. NCBI lineage: Eukaryota > Metazoa > Arthropoda > Insecta > Orthoptera > Acrididae > Schistocerca > Schistocerca serialis. Next base: position 46,674,604 of record NC_064646.1, on the reverse strand, counting down.
CAGCGTGTTCACACCTCTGAATATTCCAACTCGTGGATAAGCGTGTAAGTGTACTGTCACATCGCTGGCTTAGTTGTGGAGTATCTTTGCGGGCAGTCGCGTCTGTCGAGTCGTGTGCGGGACACCGAACTGTTATGTTGTGTTGTGGTCAGCTCTGCATGTAAGAAGCTGTGGTGTCACCGCCAGACACCACACTTGCTAGGTGATAGCTTTTAAATCGGCCGCGGTCCATTAGTATACGACGGACCCGCGTGTCGCCACTATCAGTGATAGCAGACCGAGCGCCGCCACACGGCAGGTCTAGAGAGACTTACTAGCACTCGCCCCAGTTGTACAGCCGACGTTGCTAGCCATGGTTCACTGAGAACTACGCTCTCAATTGCCGAGACGATAGTTAGCATAGCCTTCAGCTAAGTCAATTGCTACGACCTAGCAAGGCGCCATTTATCCTTTGCTATGTATCTAATGAAGCATGTACAGTAACAAGACCAATGTTCACCAAATGTGGATTAAAGTTAAGTATTCCAGCAGCTACGTACTTTTCTTTATAGCATTCATTACGTATCCTGTTTCAGACCTCACGACAGTCTGCGTGTAATTAAACGCGTGCCTTTCGGTTACCCGTCACTGTGGATTGGCTGTCTTGCCAGTCCACAACAGAAGCATTGTTAGTATGGAAGTCGAAGTGTTGCTATAATTGCTATTACAGTAAAGTGATGATATATGGAAATGGTTCAGAGGAAAGTGCGTCAGGAAGTAATTGAAAATGAGCAGTGCTGCTGATAACGTATTTGTGTATCATCTCGTTGTGTGTCTTACCGTACAGTATCAATCATCCGCCCGGTGTTCGGTCTCCAAGAATGGACTAATGTGAATCAGTAATACAATTTACCACAAATGAGTGCAGTCAATTGCCAGTGTGTTGTACCGAGCGTGAGAACGTGTGTTCGATCATCGCGTTTCCGCATCATCAACAATCAGCCGCGCCGCGACGGTTACGTGCACGCTCGTACAAGTACGAGGTGCATTCAAGTTCTAAGGCCTCTGATTTTTTTTCTCTGGACTGGAAAGAGTTGGAACATTCGCATTGTTTTAAAATGAGGCCGCGTTCATTGTCAATACGTCCCAGAGATGGCAGCACCGTACGGCAGATGGAATTTTACCGCCAGCGGCGAGAATGAGAACTGTTTTAAATACTTAAAATGGCGACGTTTTCCTTACTTGAACAGCGTGCAATCATTCGTTTTCTGAATTTGCGTGGTGTGAAACCAACTGAAATTCATCGACAGTTGAAGGAGACATGTGGTGATGGAGTTATGGATGTGTCGAAAGTGCGTTCGTGGGTGCGACAGTTTAATGAAGGCAGAACATCGTGTGACAACAAACCGAAACAACCTCGGGCTCGCACAAGCCGATCTGACGACATGATCGAGAAAGTGGAGAGAATTGTTTTGGGGGATCGCCGAATGACTGTTGAACAGATCGCCTCCAGAGTTGGCATTTCTGTGGGTTCAATCCTGCATGACGATCTGAAAATGCGAAAAGTGTCATCCAGGGGGGTGCTACGAATGTTGACAGACGACCACACGGCTGCCCGTGTGGCATGTTGCCAAGCAATGTTGACGCGCAACGACAGCACGAATGAGACTTTCTTTTCGTCGGTTGTGACAATGGATGAGACGTGGATGCCATTTTTCAATCCAGAAACAAAGCTCCAGTCAGCTCAATGGAAGTACACAGATTCACCGCCACCAAAAAAATTTCGGGTAACCGCCAGTGCTGAAAAAATGATGGTGTCCATGTTCTGGGACAGCGAGGGCGTAATCCTTACCCATTGCGTTCCAAAGGGCACTACGGTAACAGGTGAATCCTACGAAAATGTTTTGAAGAACAAACTCCTTCCTGCACTGCAACATAAACGTACGGGAAGGGCTGTGCGTGTGCTGTTTCACCAAGACAACGCACCCGCACATCGAGCTAACGTTACGCAATAGTTTCTTCGTGATAAGAACTTTGAAGTGATTCCTCATGCTCCCTACTCACCTGACCTGGCTCCTAGTGACTTCTGGCTTTTTCCAACAATGAAAGACTCTCTCCGTGGCCGCACATTCACCAGCCGTGCTGCTATTGGCTCAGCGATTTTCCAGTGGTCAAAACAGACTCCTAAAGAAGCCTTCGCCGCTGCCATGGAATCATGGCGTCAGCGTTGTGAAAAATGTGTACGTCTGCAGGGCGATTACGTCGAGAAGTAACGCCAGTTTCATCGATTTCGGGTGGGTAGTTAATTAGGAAAAAAATCGGAGGTCTTAGAACTTGAATGCACTTCGTAAGAACTAAGAAACTGAAAAAAATTAACTTTACGAACAGTGTTATATCGTTACTAGTGTCAAGTAGGACTATTACCAGATATCTGTATGTGTGACGAGCGTAAGAACTTTCGTTCGATCATTCGGCTTCCGCATCATCAACAATCACCCGCGTCGTGTCGGTTACGCGTGCGCTCATCTTGAGTGAATTGTTGACAGATAACCATCAAGATTGTTAATTGGGATAAACATTCATGACTTAGAATGTTAACAGTGCAACCTGTGGTTTCCATATCGTCTCAGAATATAGTTGTTCATACCAGACGTAGAACAGTGTCGTGTTTTAACGTTGAGCGGCTCCCAAAGACCTTGTAAAAATAACTAGACTCACTGATGGCGCTGCAGTCGCGGGATAGTTTGAACCTTAGGCTGGACGCCATTACAGTGGTTGTAGTGTGATGTGTTGTTTAGTATTGTTGTTTATGAATACCCTGATTCAACGTTGTGTATTTGTTGGGGCGTACATACAGTATTTGTTACTCGTAATTCTACTGTCTGTACATTCCAGTCAAAAGAAGTACAGTGGTGAAGAGTTGTGCAGCGATTAATTGTACAAATAAATTCGAGAAAGGAACGAATATTACATTTCACAGGTATGTGAATATTTTAAGTTGTTTTGTTTGTCAGTGCACTTGCTTAATAAATGTTTTTGTAACACGGTATTAGCATAATGTCTGTGCATCTATTTGAAGGTTTCCTTTCTCAAAACCACAGCTGTTGCAAAAATGGTTACACGCTGTCAGGAGGCAAGATTTCCAACCGACGGAATACCATTTTATATGTTCTGATCATTTTCAAGAAAGTTGGCTGATCGGTAGTGTTTTCATGGTCTAGGTTAGGTTGAAACTTGATAATTTGGTCGTAAGTTGCCAAAGCACTATGCCATATATAACGCACTTCTTGTCATAAAATCTAAAGCAAGGTAGAGTCAGAAAATATCTATTAATATAGTGGGAAAATCTTCGAGTATTTTGATGCATTTTGCGTACATCTATCGAAAATGAACTGCGAAAAATGCTAGAGGTTCAGTACATAACTTTTAGCTACGGCAGATTCCATGTGGTACGTAAGATAAATTCATAAACAGTGACTAGTTGTTCATAAATTAAAAAGTATATTGTAGTAACGTAATTAAATGAGGCATTATGTTTGCGACCTAACTCAAGGGAAGGCATTTTATAAGTAAAAGCGATGTATAAACATTCGAACTCCGCGCGTCAGTTTACCACTCTAATGGCCGCCGGCCAGCTATTCAATTTGTCCGCTCTTCACAGTCGACCACTCGTGCGGTTGTGGGGGCCTGGTGGCTCCACTAAACCCGCTTGTGTATTTCGATAGATAATCTCAGGCAAGCCAGCAGCAGTGTGGAGCAGAACAGTACGACCGCCGCGGGATTAGCAGGTACGTGGTGTGGGCAGGGCGCACGGTCAAGAAACGGTCACTTCTCGGCAGCCAGTTTAAAGGGTCCACCCACCCATTCGTACTCCCGGGCGTGTCAGCACTACCAACAGACACCGATGACCTCGTACTTTGGTCCCTTCCCTCCTCTTTTAAACCAACCAACCAACCACTACCAACAGAGAGGTCCTGTTGATTAGCGAAGTGTCTGATTGTCACCCGTCGGCCACCTTGAACAAGAGTTTCCGCTCGTCCAACACCGCAGGTGTGACAGCTGTGTCCAGCCGGTCGGCAAGCGGGAAATCGGACAGATTTGTGCAACATTCTCGCGATGATGCTTCCCACCTCTTGAAATGGTTCAAATGGCTCTGAGCACTACGGGACTTAACATCTGAGGTCATCAGTCCCCTAGAACTTAGAACTAATTAAACCTAACTAACCTAAGGACATCACACACATCCATGCCCGAGGCAGGATTCGAACCTGCGACCGTAGCAGTCACGTGGTTCCAGACTGAAGCGCCTAGAACCGCACGGCCACACTGGCCGGCTCACCTCTTGAAAATATTATAAGCTTCTTACTTGCTTTATAATTTAAAAGTCGGAAAGAAATCTATTGCTGTAATGAATTCTTCTACCAGGTTCCATAAATGTTTTAATTTTTCACTTAAACTTAACCGAAAAATTTAAGTTTAGTAGTCGGTGTCACTTTCTTTAATGAATGTCATACTCAATATTTTCAGGTTCAGGACCTTACTTATACATCAGTATCCCATCAAGTAGTATGTTGTGGGTAAAGATTAACAACAATTAATGAAAGTAGCATTTTTTAATTTTTTTGTGGTGGTCATAAAGTTCCCACAGCCTGTTATTAGACGTTACTGAAAATGTGTTGACATTGCTAAGTGAGCTACAAGATGTTTACAGCATCTGGATCCTCCTTTCCCATCAATACCTGTTTAAGAAGCTTATTATTAGTACAAGTAAACAATAATTAACGAATTTTGTTAATTTTTAATCTTTTTCGGGTGGGTAATGCGCTTTGTGGAAAATGCTTTGGTATTCCTAAGATTTCTGGGACAAACGATCCTCTCACCCTCGTACGTATGAAAGATTTCTTGGTGCAATTAGAAGAAAAGGGAAGGGCTTTCTGCAGTTGTTAATAAGAAATGTTGAAATTAGGATACACACACTCTTCACGCGATAAATTTTATGCCTACTTTGGCCAACGACTCACGGTGCTTTTATTCACTGCCAGGCCTGCGTCGACTTTCTGCATGCGCCTACGGATACCTGCGACACTCTGGTTTTCCGCCAAAAGAAAGTAGATGAGAGCTCTTTGTTTGGAACGCACCTCCTTTACAGGCGCCATTTTGAAGGCTACGTACAGCGCTGCCACCTGTCGGAACTTCATGAAACTGTAGGGGATGAAGCGGGTGTATTACACCATGTCCCACAACAAGTTCCGGCTTTTTAAACCAAAACTGCGAGGGAAAAATGTGCTGCTTTACTTATTGAAGGCCCCCTCGAAATTACGATTGGCGGCTTCTGAGCAGACGGGTAGCTCCTGCAAGGTGTTGCTGAAGCACGGGACAGGGAGACGGTGGAAGGGGAGCAGCGGCGCGCGGCCTGCGGCCTGCGGGCGCTCACCTGCCGGCCTTGGTGACGATCATCTCGGTGCCCAGCTCGTGGAACTCGTCCCACAGGGGCTTCATCTCGAGCGCGGCGCCCGCCGCCGCCAGCTTGGGGTGCACGGGCGCCGCCCCCGCCGCCTCCGGCGCGTCCTTGGCGGCGGCGGCTCTGGCGCGGCCGCAGTCCTCCGCCTCCGGGGAGCCGCCGCCGGAAGAGGTGACGGCCGCCTTGCCGCCGAAGTCGCCGCAGCTGGCCTTGCCCGCGGTCTGCAGGCACGCTGCAGCACCACAACGGGGGCGTCAGTCGGCGGCTGGCGGAACTCCCACACAATCAGTCGCATCATCGCAGTGTTGGCTGGACAGTACACCAGGAACTAGGTCCGTCCGCGTAAGTGCAGCTGGTCGTCGTTCACTGCGAGGGCTATTCAGAAAATTAACTTCCAACAGTCTACTGAACAAAGAAAACAATAGACGATGTTCATATGCGATCTGTACTTCAAATATCTGTCTTACTGCTGTCGTGTGCACTGTGCCCTATCACCTTTCAGCTCAGTGAAGCTGGCGCCTAGAAAAGGTCGAATGAGAGCACCCCTAATCCCTCTGTCGAACTCTGCAACTTGCCCGACAGGTAGAAGACCCGAGGAGTTTTACGTGTGCACTCATAGACAGAAATGCAAATGGTCGAACTACACACGTAATTAATAAGATATTTGTGGTGTCACCGCCAGACACCACACTTGCTAGGTGGTAGCCTTTAAATCGGCCGCGGTCCGTTAGTATATGTCGGACCCGCGTGTCGCCACTATCAGTGATTGCAGACCGAGCGCCGCCACACGGCAGGTCTAGAGAGACTTCCTAGCACTCGCCCCAGTTGTACAACCGTCTTCGCTAGCGATGGTTCACTGTCTACAGACGGTCTCAATTGCAGAGACGACAGTTTAGCATAGCCTTCAGCTACGTCATTTGCTGCGACCTAGCAAGGCGCCATATTCAGTTACTGCAACTAATTACTTCAAGACTGTATTCTGAACAAATAATATTGTGAATCATGTGTCGTCAAGAGCGACGTTCACCAATAACAGATTAATGTTAAGTATCAAACTAATTCCGCCCGCTTTCTGAATTCTAATTCCTCGTCATGTTCCAGACCTCACGTCAGTATAGTCCTTCCCTCCTCACGCCAGCCTGCGTGAGCTAAAACGCGTGCATTTCGGCCTCCATTCATAACACGGTGTTGGCTCTTCTGCCAAGACAACAATATTCTTGGGTTTCAAGCGACGCCAAGTGGTTAGCGGAAGACGGATACAACAGACAAATTTCTGAAGTAGTTTCATCTAAACCACGACAGCAGAAGGCCTCCGAAGAAGACACGAAGAAGACTGAGTCTTTTCCCGATTTGTGGATCGAGGAAAGAGAAGATTAGCCGGATCCTGACGAGACATAAAATCGAAATGGTCTTCCGGCCCCCAACGAAGATTCTGCAACAAATGAAGCGTGTGAAAAAGGATGTAGGCCTCAGAACACCTGGAATATACAAAACACATCGTGGGTGTGGGCAGTTTTATGTCGGTCAGACTGTCCGCGCTATTGAAGTGCGCCTCGTAAAACATGAACCGTGTTACCGCCTACGCTATCCCGAAAAATCAGATGTAGCGGAACATGCATTAGAGAACGGACATCGAATTGCATACGACGAGTCTTATATTTCTAAACGAAAGTAACTACTGGGACAGCGTAATAAATGAAGCAATGGAAATCAAAATATCGGACAGCACCCTTAACGAAGACCGTGGATTGCAGCTGAGTACGGCCTTACGGCCTGTGATCCTGTGATTGGGCAGTTGCAGTGGAAGCGGCGGGCGCGCCACCAAAATATTACCGTATACGGTGTGGGACTGAGCACCAGTGACGTCACTGGCGGTGGTTCGGCTCCATAAGCACGGCAGCAGCATTCACAGGACAGCCAACCACTTGACAATGGCAGCAAGCTGGTGGGGAGTTAACCACTCCACACGACCCGTTTCGTTAGTGGATATCGCCGCGACAGCATGCATTCGTTCAAGAACTGTAATCGGAGCACACTGTAATTTCTTTCCGTCTTATGTCGGACGCAATCACAAAATTGTTATTTACAAATAATCATTGCAGACTTCACCTCACGTTTTAAGGAGAAAACTCGCACACTTTCTGGATATCACCCAAAGCAATCGATCTCGCGTGATAATTTGCGTAGTATGCAGTTATGATCCTCTGAATATACAACTTCTGAAGTTGCCCGCCAACTGCTTGTCAATCTCACTGTCCACTGCAGTCGCTTAATGCCCGATAACGAAGTGCTGTACAGTGGAGAGAGTACGAAGCTTGTGAACTTCTGTTCCGTTGTGTCAAAAAACACGCTTTCTCACCTGTAGCTGCTGCTAGAGACTTCTTTGCTTAGTTGTTTTTTTATTTTTATTTATTTATTTATTTAATTATTTTGCGATTTATAAATGCAGTTCCAACGGCTGAAATGAATGAGCCGGCCGTGGTGGCCGTGCGGTTCTAGGCGCTCAGTCCGGAACCGCGTGAATGCTGCGGTCGCAGGTTCGAATCCTGCCTCGGGCATGGCTGTGTGTGATGTCCTTAGATTAGTTAGGTTTAAGTAGTTCTAAGTTCTAGGGGAGTGATGACCACAGATGTTAAGTCCCGTAGTGCTCAGAGCCATTTGAACCATTTTTTTTTTAAATGAATGAATGCGTCATGGAATACGTACTTCAGCTCTATTTTATTTTGCTTTTGTTCTTTATTTTCTTTGGATTTTAAAGCTGGAACTGTTAAAGTGAGGTACATTAGAAAGAGACGCGCAGTTCTTCAACGAGGCTGGCATGATTAAATTGAAAATCCAAAATCATTGACTACATTTCATAATAGTTCTTCACTCGCTTAGGTTTATTCATTTTGATTTTGAGGCGAATTTATATTTAAAGAATATTGTTAAACTACTACTGAACGTATACGTGGATGAGGCTGATGTATTGCGTATTTATACACTCCTGGAAATTGAAATAAGAACACCGTGAATTCATTGTCCCAGGAAGGGGAAACTTTATTGACACATTCCTGGGGTCAGATACATCACAGGCACATAGACACAGGCAACAGAGCATGCACAATGTCGGCACTAGTACAGTGTATATCCACCTTTCGCAGCAATGCAGACTGCTATTCTCCCATGGAGACGATCGTAGAGATGCTGGATGTAGTCCTGTGGAACGGCTTGCCATGCCATTTCCACCTGGCGCCTCAGTTGGACCAGCGTTCGTGCTGGACGTGCAGACCGCGTGAGACGACGCTTCATCCAGTCCCAAATATGCTCAATGGGGGACAGATCCGGAGATCTTGCTGGCCAGGGTAGTTGACTTACACCTTCTAGAGCACGTTGGGTGGCACGGGATACATGCGGACGTGCATTGTCCTGTTGGAACAGCAAGTTCCCTTGCCGGTCTAGGAATGGTAGAACGATGGGTTCGATGACGGTTTGGATGTACCGTGCACTATTCAGTGTCCCCTCGACGATCACCAGTGGTGTACGGCCATGTAGGAGATCGCTCCCCACACCATGATGCCGGGTGTTGGCCCTGTGTGCCTCGGTCGTATGCAGTCCTGATTGTGGCGCTTACCTGCACGGCGCCAAACACGCATACGACCATCATTGGCACCAAGGCAGAAGCGACTCTCATCGCTGAAGACGACACGTCTCCATTCGTCCCTCCATTCACGCCTGTCGCGACACCACTGGAGGCGGGCTGCACGATGTTGGGGCGTGAGCGGAAGACGGCCTAACGGTGTGCGGGACCGTAGCCCAGCTTCATGGAGACGGTTGCGAATGGTCCTCGCCGATACCCCAGGAGCAACAGTGTCCCTAATTTGCTGGGAAGTGGCGGTGCGGTCCCCTACGGCACTGCGTAGGATCCTACGGTCTTGGCGTGCATCCGTGCGTCGCTGCGGTCCGGTCCCAGGTCGACGGGCACGTGCACCTTCCGCCGACCACTGGCGACAACGTCGATGTACTGTGGAGACCTAACGCCCCACGTGTTGAGCAATTCGGCGGTACGTCCACCCGGCCTCAGGCATGCCCACTATACGCCCTCGCTCAAAGTCCGTCAACTGCACATACGGTTCACGTCCACGCTGTCGCGGCATGCTACCAGTGTTAAAGACTGCGATGGAGCTCCGTATGCCACGGCAAACTGGCTGACACTGACGGCGGCGGTGCACAAATGCTGCGCAGCTAGCGCCATTCGACGGCCAACACCGCGGTTCCTGGTGTGTCCGCTGTGCCGTGCGTGTGATCATTGCTTGTACAGCCCTCTCGCAGTGTCCGGAGCAAGTATGGTGGGTCTGACACACCGGTGTCAATGTGTTCTTTTTTCCATTTCCAGGAGTGTATTACTTGTTATTTTTCGCTCGGAGTAACACGTCTTCTCCGACAATATTACAAACCGCTGTGGACAGACATGGCTCTCTGCACACTCCTCTCCCCTCGCCTTCAGCATCCCGCGGTTAGGACAGCTATGGTTTTTCCCTTCCCTGTACAGTACTTGGCGCTCGGGCGTCAGCGGCTGCAGTGGGGGCGGAGCAAGTTACAAACAACCGGTGTGCCCGAAAGTCTAAAAGGTGTACATTCAGGGTCATATCTGCGTACAATCCGAATTATAGCCCATATCGATTGCTGGGACGGGTTCTTGCAAGTGTACTTTTTTCTCCGTAAAATTTGTCATGTAGGTGATGTTTGCTTGTTGGTACCGCATCTTCCAAACTGCAATGAAAAACATAAAAACCTCATTACAAACACGGATTTAGAAATCGTTTGTCTTCTGCTTGACAAAGCATCCTTTAAACTCAATATATGAGAGGCAGACAAATGCAAACAGGACATGTGAAAAAAAATGAGTAAACTGTTTATTATTTCAAAAATAATCGCCATATGTGTTAATACATTCATTCTTCTGTAAGACAGGGAAGTCAGTCCCTCCAGGAGCCGGCCGGAGTCGCCGAGCTGTTCTACGCGCTACAGTCTGGAACCGCGCGACTGCTACGGTCGCAGGTTCGAATCCCGCCTCGGGCATGGATGTGCGTGATGTCCTTAGGTTGGATAGGTTTATGTAGTTCTAAGTTCTAGGGGACTGATGACCTCAGAAGTTAAGTCCCATAGTGCTGAGAGTCATTTGAACCATTTTGAATCCTCCAGGAAAAATGTTAGGGGTTGCCTGCGTGACTGTAATTTTACGCACACGCACACCTTCCCGCGTGAAACAAATCCGCGGCTACGAATTTGTCTCTTCAGAACTCCAAATATATGGAAATCGCTTGCCGAGGGATTCTGTGGACGATGTATAAGGGCTTCCCAGCGAAACTTCTGCAGCTTAGTCGAAACAACAAGCACGTCATCCCCGAGGACCTCGCAGTGCCTCTTCTCCTTAACTGCAACGGTCCGCCGATCACTGCAGCACAGCACCATAATAAACGCACAATGCAAGTGAACACTTTGCAAAAACTGAACCGCACCACCACGTCCAAACGCCCAGGAATGCTGATGGACGGCACCATTCTGTTTCAGGACAACGCCCACCCACATGTTGTCAAGAATGCTTCTGATATGCTGCAGAAGTTTCGTTGGGATGCTGTTACACATCCTACCTACAGTCCCGATTGTCACGATACAAGTTCCGTATTTTCGGAGCCCTGAAGAAAGACATTCGTGGCTGTCAAAAAATTTGTGTGAAATCTTGTGGGACTTAACTGCTAAGGTCATCAGTGCCTAAGCTTACACACTACTTAACCTACATTATCCTAAGGACAAACACACACACTCATGCCCGAGGGAGGACTCGAACCTCCGCCGGGACCAGCCGCACAGTCCATGACTGCAGCGTCCTAGACCGCTCGGCTAATCCCACGCGGCTCGTGGCTGTCGATTTGCTTCGGAGGTTGAGGTGCACGCCTGCGTCAGTCGTGGTCCCGTACGCAACTGCACACATTTTTTTCATGAAGGCACTGACCGTCTTGTCTCATAGTGGGATAAATGTATGATCAAATTTTGGGATAATAAAAAGCTTAATTACTTTTTTTCTAATCCTCTCGTTTTCATTTGATTGCGACTTGTATACAATAAGACATATCCATACCCTTGGATTAGTATGGTAAGTGTAATGTAGGTAACATGCGTTTTCATAATAACTTAAAACTAGGATTATTCGCATATGTAACTAACAAGCTCCACATAGCTTTTCTTCCCACTTTCAGCGCTACATGTCCACGTCCTCCATATCTGACTCCAAACACGAACATAATTTCCTTTATAATTACAATTATGCATATGACTGTCATTATTACGAAGTAGAAGATAAATGAGCATTAAAAACTGTATACTAAGTACGTGGACAGAGCATGGCTCATGAAATAACTTACGTAACATCTAAAAGAAATTTTTAAGGTGACAACGAAATCAGATGATTTGTCATAATGATATACAATGGGCATCACGAAAGAAGAAGAAACAGGATTTAATCAATGTAATGTAATGTGAGAATGTGAAAGGGCGTACCGCAGATCGTTATGCAGACCATAGGAAGGGCTCTTCCTCCGGCAGTAGGACGATTTTGCGATGTTGGTCATTTGCATGGCAGCGCCGGCGCGGCTCGGACAGCACGGCACTGTACCTCACTGCGGACAAACGGAGCGTTTCTGGTGGTCTAGGACTCCCGGGGTGCAGGTGAGCCGCGACTTAACATTCTAGCCCAGGAACACTGGACACGGATTTCACAGGTTTTAGTACGGGTGCAAATTTCACTCTTCGCGGTTTCCATATCTTCGTCAAACCGTATCATCAGCTTCTTTATCCTTTCGTGAGAGAATAGTGCCACCTGGACCTTCAGCCAGTTGTCCTTGAGCTCCGTGAGAACGGCAAAGTTCCCGAGTTCGAGTCTCGGTCTGGCACACAGTTTTAATCTGCCAGGAAGTTTCATATCAGCGCACACTCCGCTGCAGAGTGAAAATCTCATTCTGGATGTCATAACAAACTTGTGATGTCACGGTACACTCATGCATTAGTCTCGTGGATTCTGCTTCCAAACTTCCTCTGCGAGCAAAAAAAAAAAGAAAATAAAGGAATGTGCATCCACTGTTTGGACTGTTCCTCATTGACAGAGGTAACGTACTGTAGCCACGATTCTGCAGAACTACTTCCCAGTCTTCCAGGTAGTGCTGAAAGATCGTCAAGGCCGAACATTGTCCAACCAAAAAGTTACAAGGCTGGTTTTATTCCTGGCGTACAAACGGCGCCAGAGCGGTAACTCCGGTGTCTGCTTCAACTAACAACTGTGAACAACAGATGCGCAAGCCACCCGTCGGTTGTGAGCAGGCGGAGTAAGTGGTGGACGTCGTGCCGTACTGTGTCAACGTTGTTGTCTCGCAAATTGAAACGGAGCTCCATCTCTTAATCAAGTGTTCAAGACATTCTCCAAAACGTTTTCGAAAGCTTTGACAATATAACCGACATTCAACAGTCAAGCCAATGTGAGGCGCAACATCACAAAGAACGACGTTTCTGACAGTTTAACGAGGTCATATTTAACTTCCGTGCGTTCTACTCAAGTGGCGGGGGGGGGGGGGGGGGGGGAAGGTCTAATTACAACACCTAAAACTACTTTAACTGGAATATTGTGAATGTCGTCCGTTTTGCCAACGTTCTGATTTGATCCGGGGTAGATAAATAATTGGAATTGAAACTTCCAATCCATTAAAGTGAAGGACAGGCTATTAAAGGATAATGAATAGATTCCGAATTATCACTATCAAAACTATTTCTTTGATTTATATACATAGTATTTCAAAGTGAAAATAGCGCAGTAGTATTTGTGTGCAACAGTTCGTTACTAATATTTGAACATCAATTTACGTCGAGGACAAGAAGAACTGATTGACCCCTCGTAATACATCAGCGCGGACGTGTTGTGCATTACGCGTGTAAAGCAGCTTCATAATTTTATTTAGCACTGTAATCTCTGGGTAAAAATCAAACGCATACATCGCAAACAGTTGCTTTACGGATGAGCGCCAGGTTCAATACTTCAGTGAGATGCCTCCTTTAAGAGTACGTCACACAGGGGCAGCACCATCGCGAAACACCAGCAGTTCCTGCGACTACGGAGACTTTCTCGTCATGTTAACTACTGATATTTTTGTGTGGGTCTGCAGCCGGATCATACGGTCATCTAGAACCAGTAATTCAGCTGTGCATCTTCAGGCGGCAACGCTGTTTGCTAATCTCGCAGGAACAGAATCATCTACATCTACACCTGCATCCATACTCCGCAAGCCACCTGACGGTGTGTGGCGGGGGGTACATTGAGTACCTCTATTGGTTCTTCCAGTCTCGTATTGTTCGTGGAAAGAAAGATTGTCGGTATGCCTCTGTGTGGGCTCCAATCTCTCTGATTTTATCCTCATGGTCTCTTCGCGAGATATACGTAGGAGGGAGCAATACATTGCTTGACTCTTCGGTGAAGGTATGTTTTCGAGACTTTAATAAAAGCCCGTACCGAGCTACTGAGCGTCTCTCCTGCAAAGTCTTCCACTGGAGTTTATCTATCATCTCCGTAACGCTTTCGCGATTACTAAATGATCCTGTAACGAAGCGCGCTGCTCTCCGTTGGATCTTCTCTATCTCTTCTATCAACCCTATCTGGTGCGGATCCCACACTGATGAGCAGTATTCAAGCAGTGGGCGAACAAGCGTACTGTAACCTACTTCCTTTGTTTTCGGACTGCATTTCCTTAGGATTCTTCCAATGAATCTCAGTCTGGCATCTGCTTTACTGATGATTAATCTTATACGGTCATTCCATTTTAAATTATTCCTAATGCCTACTCCCAGACAATTTATGAAATTAACTGCTTGCAGTTGCTGACCTGCTATATTGCAGCAAAATGATAAAGGAACTTCCTTTCTATGTATTCGCAGCACATTACACTTGTCTACATTGAGATTCAATTGCCATTCCCTGCACTATGCGTCAATTCGTTGCAGATCCTCCTGCATTTCAGTACAATCCTCCATCGCTACAACCTCTCGATATACCACAGCATCATCAGCAAAAAGCCTCAGTGAACTTCCGATGCTATCCACAAGGTCATTTATATATAATGTGAATAGCAACGGTCCTACGACACTCCCCTGCGGCACACCTGAAATCACTTTTATTTCGGAAGACTTCTCTCCATTGAGAATGACATGCTGCATACTGTTATCTAGGAACTCTCCAGTCCATTTCATTTCTTTTTCTGACAGTCATACAGTGAACGGCGGCCGTTTTATAAGCCGCGAACGTACAGCGTAAAAGAAAAATCACGTTCCATATTTTACAAAAAGGGTAACCCTTGTCGCCATTTATAATGTTTCTGTATGTGTCCATCCTTTTGACTGGAAATCTGGGGGACCACGACCGTTCACTATTGTAAGAATATGGAACGCCTACAGCCGTCCTCATGATCTTATTTACTGTGTAGCTATCAGTTTCGGCGCTTCAGTGCGCTATCTTCAGGTCTCAGTTGATGGTAAAGGGGTTATCACGATCCATATACACGATCCCTCACTGGCCAACATGACTGGTATAAGTAGACTGTCTGTAACTTTGATGTCGTCTCTCCAACCATCAACTGACAAGATAATAAGGACGGCTGTAGGCGACAGTTTCCAATGTTGTCTGCCAGCTGATACTAAATGATTGCCCGCATCTCGTGGTCGTGCGGTAGCGTTCTCGCTTCCCACGCCCGGGTTCGCGGGTTCGATTCCCGGCGGGATCAGGGATTTTCTCCGCCTCGTGATGGCTGGGTGTTGTGTGATGTCCTTAGGTTAGTTAGGTTCAAGTAGTTCTAAGTTCTAGGGGACTGATGACCATAGATGTTAAGTCCCATAGTGCTCAGAGCCAGCCACTAAATGATTGCTTTGAGATACAGGCTAACATAGGGGAGCAGGGGTAACTTGTCTCTCATGACACATACCAGCCGTCATACTGGCTATTTAACAATGTCTGCCATATAATGTATTAGAGAACACATACTGTGACCCCGAGCAAACCACTTTTATTTATCTTAAAAAACTATCAGATGCCTAATTACAAATACCATGAACCTAAGTGACGCGCCTGATTTGTTCCAAAGAACAGACACCACGTATATAATTAAGGCGAGGGCGGCCAATTATCACTTCAGTGAGGATGGACACCACGCTCCAACTCTTACGGGAATCGCCGAAATGCCGTGAGTAATGAGGATGATGGGCAAGGGGCTCTACATCGGTAGTGTATGACTATGTCGAGAACTTATGTACGACGGGAGGCGCGCTAGGGTAGTGTATGCAGGGCCACGACCACTGCGTCAGGAACGCGCAGTGGTCGGCGTATCTGCCTAGTAAGAAGGAGACCCGGGTTCGAATCCCGGTCTGGTACAAATTTTCAACTTTCCCCACTGATTTAAATCACTGCCCACTGGCAGGTAATGTCATTAACTTCTTTGTGTCTTTAACTTATGAACGTTGTTGTTGTTGTGGTCTTCATTCCAGAGACTGATTTGATGCATCTCTCCATGCTACTCTATCCTGTGCAAGCTTCTTCATCTCCCAGTACCTACTGCAACCTACATCCTTCTGAATCTGTTTAGTGTATTCATCTCTTGATCTCCTTCTACGATTTTTACCCACCACGCTGCCCTCCAATACTAACTGGCGTTCCCTTGATGCCTCAGAACATGTCCTACCGACCGATCCCTTCTTCTAGTCAAGTTTTGCCACAAACTCCTCTTCTCCCCCATTCTGTTCAATACCTCCTCATTAGTTATATGATCTACCCATCCAATCTTAAACATTCTTCTGTAGCACCACATTTCGAAAGCTTCTATTCTCTTCTTCTCGAAACTACTTATTGTCCACGTTTCACTTCCATACATGGCTACACTCCACACAAATACTTTCAGAAACGACTTCCTAACACTTAAATCAATACTCGGCTGGCGGCTACACGGGTAGCGGAGGCTGTGTGGCGTGGACTGGGCGGTTTTTTAGGTTATAAGGCCTCAGGCCTCGGGAAAGTACGGGGTGGGCTGCAATCTCAAAGGGTGCATGCCAAATACAGGACGTGCTTGGATCAAGGAACAGTCGGAATTGTGGTTGTAAATTGTTGTAGTTGTGCTGGGAAAGTCCCTGAGCTTCAAGCGCTAATAGAAAGCACAGAAGCTGAAACCATCATAGGTACAGAAAGCTGGCTAAAGCCTGAAATAAGTTCTGCAGAAATTTTTACGAAGTCTCAGACGCTGTTCAGGAAAGATAGATTAGGCAGAATTGGTAGTGGAGTGTTTGTCTGTCAGTAGTGGTTTAACTTGTAGTGAAGTCGAAGTAGACACTCCGTGCGAATTGCTATGGGTGGAGGTTATACTTAGCAGCAGAACTAAGTTAATAATTGGCTCCTTCTACCGACCCCCACACTCCGATGATATAGTTGCTGAACAGTTCAGAGAAAATTTGAGTCTCGTAACAAATAAATACCCCACTCATACGGTTATAGTTGGTGGGGACTTCAACCTTCCCTCGATATGTTGGCAAAAATACTTGTTCAAAACCGGTGGTAGGAAGAAAACATCTTCCGAGATTGTCCTAAATGCTTTCTCCGAAAATTATTTCGAGCAGTTAGTCCACGAACCCACGCGAATTGTAAACGGTTGCGAAAACACACTTGACCTCTTAGCCACAAACAATCCAGAGCTAATAGAGAGCATCATGACTGATACAGGGATTAGTGATCACAAGGCCGTTGTAGCTAGGCTCAATACCGTTTCTTCCAAATCCACCAGAAACAAACGCAAAATAATTTTATTTAAAAAAGCGGATAAAGTGTCACTAGAAGCCTTCCTAAGAGACAATCTTCATTCCTTCCGAACTGACTATGCAAATGTAGACGAGATGTGGCTCAAATTCAAAGATATAGTAGCAACAGCAATTGAGAGATTCATACCTCATAAATTGGTAAGAGATGGAACTGATCCCCCATCGTACACAAAACAGGCCCGAACGCTGTTGCAGAGGCAACGGAAAAAGCATGCGAAGTTCAGAAGAACGCGAAATCCCGAAGATTGGCTAAAATTTACAGACGTGCGAAATTTGGCACGGACTTCAATGCAAGATGCCTTTAATAGGTTCCACAACGAAACATTGTCTCGAAATTTGGTAGAAAATCCGAAGAAATTCTGGTCGTATGTAAAGTACACAAGCGGCAAGACGCAGTCAATACCTTCGCTGCGCGGTGCCGAAGGTACTGTTACCGACGACTGTGTCGCTAAAGCGGAGTTATTGAACGTAGTTTTCCGAAATTCCTTCACCAGGGAAGACGAATGGAATATTCCTGAATACAGCTGCTAGCATGTGTTTCTTAGAAGTAGATACATTAGGGGTTGCGAAGCAACTCCAATCGCTTAATACGGGTAAGTCTTCAGGTCCAGAATGTATACCGATTAGGTTCCTTTCAGATTACGCTGATACAATAGCTCCCTACTTAGCACTCATATACAACCGCTCGCTCACCGATACATCTGTACCTACAGATTGGAAAATTGCGCAGGTCGCACCAGTGTTTAAGAAGGGTAGTAGGAGTAATCCATCCAACTACAGACCTATATCATTGACGTCGGTTTGCAGTAGGGTTTTGGAGCATATACTGTATTCAGACATTATGAATCACCTAGAAGGGAACGATTTATTGATACGTAATCAGCACGGTTTCAGAAAACATCGTTCTTGTGCAACGCAGCTAGCTCTTTATTCGCACGGAGTAATGGCCGCTATCGACAGGGGATCTCAAGTTGATTCCGTATTTCTAGATTTCCGGAAAGCTTTTGATACCGTTCCTCACAAGCGACTTCTAATCAAGCTGCGGGCCTATGGGGTCCTGTCTCAGTTGTGCGATGGATTCGTGCTTTCCTGTCAGGAAGGTCGCAGTTCGTAGTAATAGACGGCAAATCATCGAGTAAAACTGAAGTGATATCAGGTGTTCACCAGGGAAGCGTCCTGGGACCTCTGCTGTTCCTGATCTATATAAATGACCTGGGTGACAATCTGAGCAGTTCTCTTAGGTTGTTCGCAGATGATGCTGTAATTTACCTTCTAGTAAGGTCATCCGAAGACCAGTATCAGTTGCAAAGCGATTTAGAAAAGATTGCTGTATGGTGTGGCAGGTATCAGATGACGCTAAATAACGAAAAGTGTGAGGTAATCCACATGAGTTCCAAAAGAAATCCGTTGGAATTCGATTAATCGATAAATAGTACAGTTCTCAAGGCTGTCAATTCAACTAAATACCTGGGTGTTAAAATTACGAACAACTTCAATTGGAAAGACCACATAGATAATATTGTGGGGAAGGCGAGCCAAAGGTTGCGTTTCATTGGCAGGACACTTAGAAGATGCAACAAGTCCACTAAAGAGACAGCTTACACTACACTCGTTCGTCCTCTGTTAGAATATTGCTGCGCGGTGTGGGATCCTTACCAGGCGGGATTGACGGAGGACATCGAAAGGGTGCAAAAAAGGGCAGCTCGTTTTGTATTATCACGTAATAGGGAGAGAGTGTGGCAGATATGATACGCGATTTGGGATGGAAGTCATTAAAGCAAAGACGTTTTTCGTCGCGGCAAGATCTATTTACGAAATTTCAGTCACCAACTTTCTCTTCCGAATGCGAAAATATTTTGTTGAGCCCAACCTGCATAGCTAGGAATGATCACCAAAATAAAATAAGAGAAATCAGAGCTCGAACAGAAAGGTATACGTGTTCGTTTTTCCCGCCCGCTGTTCGGGAGTGAAATGGTAGAGAGATAGTATGATTGTGGTTCGATGAACCCTCTGCCAAGCACTTAAATGTGAATTGCATAGTAATGATGTAGATGTAGATATACTCAATGTTAACAAATTTCTGTTCTTCAGAAACGCTTTCCTTGCCATTGCCAGTCTACATATTATATCTTCTCTACATCGACCATCATCAGTTATGTTGCTCCCCAAATAGCAGAACTCCTTTACTACTAGAAGAGTCTCATTTTCTAATTAATTCCCTCATCATCACCCGACTTAATTCGACTAGATTCCATTATCTTCGTTTCGCTTTTGTTGATGTTCATCTTATATGCTCCTTTCAAGACACTGTCCATTCCGTTGAGCTGCTCTTCCAAGTCCTTTGCTGTCTCTGACAGAATTACAATGTCATCGGCGAACCTCAGAGTTTTTATTTCTTCTTCGTGGATTTTAATGCCTACTCCGAATTTTTCTTTTGTTTAATTTACTGCTTGCTCAATATACAGATTGAATGACACCGGGGAGAGGCTACAACCCTGTCTCACTCCCTTCCCAACCCTGTCATTTGATGTCGCTCCACTCTTAGAACTGACATCTGGTTTCTGTACACATTGTAAATAGCCTTTGGTTCCCTGTATTTTACCCCTGCCATTTTCTGAATTTGAAAGAGAGTATTCCAGTCAACATTGTCAAATGGTTTCTCTAAGTCTACAAATGCTAGAAACGTAGGTTTGCCTTTCCTTACTCTATCTTCTAAGATAAGTCCTAGGGTCACTATTGCCTCACGTGTTCCAACATTTTTACGGAATCAAAACTGATCTTCCCCGAGGTCGGCTTCTACCAGTTTTTCCATTCGTCTGTAAAGAATTCGCGTTAGTATTTTGCTGCTGTGACTTATTAAACTGATAGTTCGGTAATTTTCACATCTGTCCGCACCTGCTTTCTTTGGGATTGGAATTATTATATTTTTCTTGAAGTCTGATGGTATTTCGCCTGTCTCATACATCTTGCTCACCAGATGGTAGAGTTTTGTCATGACTGGCTCTCCCATGGCTGTCAGTATTTCTAATGGAATGATGTCTAATCGCGAGGCCTTGTTTCGACTTACTTATGAATAATGTATCGGTTTTCACGTCCCCAGTTGCACCTTAAGCGGCTCGACAATATACTACCAATCACATTTCTTCTCCTTGTGCATTCGTTCTTTGGATGTGTTGGATCCTGGAAGGACATATCAGATCTATATTGTCTTAACAGCAACATTACATTCTCTTCGGAGCATTCCACCGACAACCAATGGAAAACAAGGGAACACAAGCGTATGCGAACCGAACGCGAGCCGAATGCATTTGCTCACGCACGCCAAGCATTTAGTGAATCTTCGTTCGCTATTGAACGTTCCCATAAGTTCGCTTCGGTGTAAAGAGAACTTAAGAAGCCGAAAGCTAGTTCGTGACAAAATAAATAATATTCTGCAGAGCACTAGGCACTTGTTTTCTATTTGATACTATTATCATTGTTATTACCTCACTTTTCTTCGTGTTTATTTGCATGTGGTGGCTATCAGATAGCGCACGTTTACTGCTTTAACCGATATATTCAGTTTCTTTTCACTTTCGTATATTGCCGCTACCCATCATCGAACGGAGTTATGGTCACCTTCTGAAAGTTGCAAACAACTTCGACATAGAGATACTCATTCACTTCCCTCCCTTCCTCTTTAACATACAACCCATACAAATTAAATGTTAGTAGTTACAATGAGCAGCTCTGCATTTCACCGTTGCTGAGTCTGACTTCTTGTATCTGTGCCACAAGCCCAGTTACTACACTCCACCTTGCGAAAAGAGAGTGGATTACCCGACTATCCCTACAGTTGGTCCTACACCGCATAGGAGTGTAACACATTTTATTCCTTACCACTTTTTATCTGAAGCCTTTCCGAAAATAACGAGTCAGTACATGCATCCTCTGATCCGCGTGGAAAGCCGCGCGCGTTACCACGCCGCTACTGGGATTCGGGGAGCTTCATCTTCTCCGAATCAAATCCATGCGGTGGATTAACAACGAGGGCTGATGTTCCGGCCAGCCTGGATGCGGTTTTTAGGAGGTTTCACACATCCGACGAGGTCAATATGGGGCTTAAGTTACCCGGTTCGCAAACTTTTCGAAAACGTTCGGGGTAAATGTAGAGACAGACAGATGGGGTACGTAAATTCAGTCTGGCGGCAGGGAGGGGGAGGGGAGGGTGGGAGGGGGGGGGGAAGTTGGTGACAGGAATGTCATCCGACCACCCTCTGCCAAGAACACTGCCAAATCCAGAATAACATGGAGACAGGAGATATTGTTATGAAAAATAAGATGAAGAATATATATGTATCCTTGTTTCTTTCGTAGTAGTATTAATTTCGACAGCTTTGTCTACAAGCTAATTCGTACGTATCGTAAGTAATTCGTACGTATTGTAAGTAATTCACCTATTGTAAGGAAGGCTTTTAAAGCAGTGAAGGAGTGGTAGAGAGAACATCTGGAGAATTTTTAAAGACAAAAAAAAAAAAAAAAAAAGAAAAGGCTCTGAGCGCTATGGGACTTAACTGCTTAGGTCATCAGTCCCCTAGAACTTAGAACTACTTAAACCTAACTAACCTAAGGACGTCACACACATCCATACCCGAGGCAGGATTCGAACCTGCGACTGTAGCGGTCGCGTGGTTCCAGACTGTAGCGCCTAGAACCGTTCGACCACTTTGGCCGGCTTTTAAAGACATCTAGCTGAATAACGATGTATCTGACATGACTCTGTAAAGTATAAAAAGTGCATGTTTTCACGTTTTTGTCAACCACAAACACTGCTACAGCGTGTTCTCACATCCCGTATCTTCTACGTCTACAGAACTGCTTAGACAAGCCGTCTTTCACGGCAAGTACTCGTGGGCGTCGCCCGTGACACACTCGACTCTGGAAAAGCACTAACTGTGTTTGACTGGCGTGGCGGCTTCCCAGCCTCCGGAAGAGGCGTGTCACGCACACACACACGCACACACAAACACACACACACACAAACAGTCACACAGAGGAGAGCGGAGGTAATTGATACAAATGCGGCGCGTTCCCCGCGATCCGCAGCAGCCAGCGAGGGAGACGCGGGGCAAAACAATGCGAGCCGGGGGTGCGAGAAATAATCACCCCTGGCCGGATAAATCACTCCAGCCTTCCGCCTGTTTGTTCGCTTTATGAGCGCCGCTTGTTATAAATTAATTAGGCGCTCCTGACTTAATTTAAGCGGCCGCCGGCGAGGCTCGTAAATAACGCGTAATGGCTTTCCAAGCGCGGCCCGCCGAGCTCGCATGTGTGTGTGTGTGCGTGCGTGTGTGTGTGTGTGTGTGTGTGTGTGTGTGTGTGTGTGAGTATATATATACTCGCGCCCGCACTCGTTTCACAGCCACCATCTGGGAACAGGAGACGCTATCCAATCCGCGTCTCCACCGCCGCCAATGACCGCTCCCTTCAGCGCTTACTGCAGCTTCCCTAGCTAATACAAGAATGTGTACGAGTGCGTCGGTGTGTGTGTGTGTGTGTGTGTGCAAAGGCAGATTACAAACTGAGATTAATTGGCGGAATCCTATGGAACTGGAAAACAGAGTGAAGATGTTCTGACGGTAAAATTATTGGTTTATCTCAACTGACTCCTACGCACCACGAGTGCCCACCTTTAGGGACGTGAGCTAAGAAAAATCATAAACTCAATGAATTCTGTGAAGTACACTGCTGGCCACCGTAAATGCAACACCAAGAAAGACAAGAGGTAGCCCAACAAAATTTATTTTGTAGATAACATGTTGACCAAGTATCAAATGATTACGTTTACAGACGTCTGTGACATGTGGTTCCTGCCAGAATCAGTAGCCAGAGTAGCCGCCATTGTTGGAGATCACCGCTGCCACACGTCTCGGCATTGAGTCAAAGAGACGTTGGATGTGTTCCTGGGGTACAGCAGCCCAAGCAGCTTCCACACGTTGCCAAAGATCATCTGGTGTGGCAGCTGGGGATGTAATCTGGGTCACTCGTTGAGCAACCATGGACCACATGTTTTCTATCGGCGAAAGATCCGGAGAGCGAGCCGGCCAGGGAAGCAATTCAATCTGGTTATTGACGAAGAACCTTTGGACAACGCGTGCCGCGTGTGGTCGCGCATTATCCTGTTGAAATATGGCTGTGGCCGAGCCCTGAAGGTAAGGAAGGACAACTGGCTCCAGCACCTCGGATATGTAGCGCCGGCTATTTAAAGTACCGGCAATGCGTACTAGAGGCGTGCGAGAGTAATATCCAATACCACCCCATACCATAATACCCGGTGCAAGACCACTGTGGCGGTGCATAATGCAGCTGTCCAGCATCCTCTCTCCACGGTGTCTCCACACTCGAATCCGACCATCGTGGTGCTGCAGACAGAAGCGTGCCTCGTCAGTAAAGACAACGTCATTCCATTCTGCCGTCCACATCCGTCTGTCATCACACCATTGGCGACGGAGACGTCTGTGGTTCTGCGTCAATGGTAGACGAAGCAATGGACGTCTTGCGGACAGACCACTCTGCTATAAACGGCGTCGAATGGTACGCGTAGACACTGGATGATGCGTTACAGACGCAATGTGCTGTGCTATGGTTCGGGATGTCACTGAGCGATCCGTCACTGCCATGCGCACAATTTGCCTATCAGCACGTGCAGTGGTGCACCGAGGTGAATGCGATCGACCACGTCGGTCCTTCGTACCCTCCTGCATCAAACGGTCACATACCCGCGTTACAGTTGTTTGGTTTCGTCCAACACGACTAGCGATTTCTCTGTATGATAATCCACAATCTCGGTAAGCCACTATCCTTCCTCTGTCGAACTCGGATACTTGATCAAAAGATGTTCGCTGTTGTCTACGAGGCATAACTGATCGTCCTGTGAAACAACCACAAGGTAAACACACGTGCCGATCGTACACTCGTCGAAATCGCCAAGCCTTAAATGGCGCTATGAGGTGGCGCCACAGGCGCGCGTGATGTGCGTCTGCGCTGAAATTCTAATCAGTTGCATATCTCATCGCTGCAAATTCATGGTGTAAATTTCACTTGATTCGGATGCTTCCTTCAGGGTGTTGCATTTACGGTGGCCAGCAGTGTACAATGTAATATAATGGCAAAAATTAAGAAACCAATCTATAACAGACTGGCCAATACGGTCCGATCGACCGCCGTGTCGTACATCAGCCAGTGGTGCCACAACCTACTCTGGGGGGACCACATTCAACACCTGACGAACAAAGCACATGCGAGGCTCAAACAACTCTACCCTATGCTTAACAGGCGTAGCACACTGAACAGGAGGGTGTCTAGGTCCATGTACATGACACTTATTCGACCCCTGATGACGTACGCAGCCCCTGTCTGGGGATACGCTGCGCCCACTCGCCTGCGCCGTCTGCAGCTCATACAGAACAAAGTACTCAAAATCATAAGTAACGCTCAGCGCTATACACGCATCGCGGACCTTCACCCGGAATATCGGCTAGATACCATCTTGCAGGTATTCTAAAAACTTTCCACACGACTGTACAATAACTAGAGACACTCGCGCAACCCGTTTATCGTTTCTCTGACTAGCTACGACCACAACCATAGATGGAAGCATAACAGAGCAAAGACACTATTGGCTAGGAACTAAACATCTATGGTCCATAGCACGCTAACACGACAGTACTGGCGAGCCCCTGCAACACAGCTACTACAGGCAACCCCAGATGCACGACCCGCCGAAAAACAGGCAACCGCAGAGACATCGTACTGTACACAGCACGCAAACCAACCCCACACACCATACACCGTCTGTGAGCCGATCTATGACCGATCGCCCACTAATCTACAACGACCTTGAACTGTTGCAGGGACGCAGCAAGCCCCACAACGAGCTCCAGCAACGACAAAGGTAACGATGCACGATACCTCGCACTAACACAACCACACCTTGCATGCACTGTCGCAGATAGCGAGCCGCTACTGCCCTCACTACCCGTCCTACTGTCGCAGAGTTTTTTTTTCGCTTGGCGCTTGCCTTGGCACTTTTTTTCCTCTGCCCTTACAACCGCTACCCTTCGATCGTTTTCGTCCACTTTCTATCTCCTGATGGACCATGTTAATGAGTAATCTTACCCAGACGCATGGATAACATCACAGCCCGCATCCTGTGACTCCTGATTCAAAAACTAACATGTTATACGGAGGTGACTGTAGAACTTTTGGTTTGGTCTCCACGTTGGTGTGGGCGTGGACGGACCCCATCCTTCGTTAAAAAAATAAAAAAAAGTAAAAAAAAGAAGTCGTTACGTTCTGGAGGGATAGGGGTCAGAGCACAGCACTTCCCGCCGTTGTTGTGTTGGCAGATCTGGTGCCGCTAACACACGGTCACATAGTTGCTCAGGCGGCTGAAGGCAGCACGTTCCACCCAGGAAAAAAAAAAAATCCGTGGCAGTACCGCTAACCGAATCCGTTGTCCCCGGCATGTCGTCACTCGTGCTGACCTATCAGCTACGGAAGCGGACAAAAAAAGGTGATACTGTTTGTTAATTGGTTACGAATTAGCTAGTACCACACACTGTAACGTACCAGTTTTAACCAAAAAAAGGAAGACTGGAGTTTTACGTACCGTCGACAACTAGCTAATTACATACGGAGAACAAGCTCGCATTAAAGAAGACTGGGGAAGGATATCGGCCGTGCGCTTTTCTAAGGAAACATCGCGGCATTTGTCTTGATGGCTGCATGTCCTCCAGAATATGAGTCAAGTGTGCGAGTTTTAACCAAATTTACCTCTGACCACTGCATCTATCGAGGTGAAGTTCTGTGGTTGTACACTGTAGTGTTGGCAATGCGACGCTTTTCTGCCTTTTGATGTAGTCAGTGACGCTTTTGTGCCTTTTTATGTAGTCAGTGACGTTTTCGTGCCTTTTGATGCAGTCGGTGACGCTTTTGTGCCTTTTGATGTAATCAGTGAATCGTCGGTGTCGAACGAAGGTAGTCAGAATTTAGAGAAGTGCCGCTACATGGATAAAAACTATTAGTTTAATGTACACATTCAGTAAAGCACGGGAAATGTGATGAGAAGAAATTTCGAAAATTTGTGGTAAGTTTCTGTGGAACCAAACTGCTGAGGTCATCGGTCCCTAGGCTTACACACTACTTAATCTAACTAAAAATAACTTACGCTAAGGACAACACACACACCCATGCCTGAGGCAGCACTCGAACCTCCGACGGAGGGAGCCGCGCGAACCGTGGCAAGGCGCGGCTGTAATGAGACGAAGAATATTAATTATTGATACAGATGAAAAGATTGTGAGGCGAGTTTGTAAAGAAAGGGTGTTCTGATTAGGAGCGGCGTCAGTCAAAAATCCTGTCTGAATAATGAGAAATGGTGATTGTCTTTCTTGTAATACGGTCGACAGTATCGACGTACTACTCAATATAATTATGTTTTCGTCAAAAAGAAAAGAAATCGCCCTCAGACACAAATCGTATTTTTTTATTCACTACGCATTTCGTTTCTTGCCTCGGGGCTCATCTTAGGTGCTTAATCGGTCTGCATAAATTTTTCAAAACCTGCTCTGTTCCCAGCAATGGTTACGTGTTCTTAGTCACAGTATGCTTAAACATACACACACACTATATACACTACTGGCCATTAAAATTGCTACACCAAGAACAAATCCAAATGATAAACTGGTATTCGTTGGACAAATATATTATCCTAGAACTGACATATGATTACATTTTCACGCAATTTGGGTGCATAGATCCTGAGAAATCAGTACCAAGAACAACCACCTCTGGCCGTAATAACGGCCTTGATACGCCTGAGTTCCCGGGTTCGATTCCCGGCGGGGTCAGGGATTTTCTCTGCCTCGTGATGGCTGGGTGTTGTGTGCTGTCCTTAGGTTAGTTAGGTTTAAGTAGTTCTAAGTTCTAGGGGACTGATGACCATAGATGTTAAGTCCCATAGTGCTCAGAGCCATTTGAACCATTTGATACGCCTGAGCATTGAGTCAAACAGAGCTTGGATGGCGTGTACAGGTACAGCTGCCCATGCAGCTTCAACACGATACCACAGTTCATCAAGAGTAGTGACTGGCGTATTGTGACGAACCAGTTGCTCGGCCAACATTGAGCAGACGTTTTCAATTGGTGAGAGATCTGGTGAATGTGGTGGCCAGGGCAGCAATCGAACACTTACTGTATCCAGAAAGGCCCGTACAGGACCTGCAACATGCGGTCGTGCATTATCCTGCTGAAATGTGGGGTTTCGCAGTAGAGCCACGGGTCGTAACATATCTGAAATGTAACGTCCACTGTTCAATGTGACGTCAATGCGAACAAGAGGTGACCGAGACGTGTAACCAATGGCACCCCATACCATCACGCCGGATGTATGCCAATACGGCGATGACGAATACTCGTTTCCAATGTGCGTTAACCACGATGTCGCCAAACACGTATGCGACCATCATGATGCTGTGAATTCATCCGAAAAAATGACGTTTTGCCATTCGTGCACCCAGGTTCGTCGTTGAGTACACCATCCCAGGCGCTCCTGTCTGTGATGCAGTGTCAAACGTAACCGCAGCCACGGTCTCCGAGCTGATAGTCCATGCTGCTGCAAACTTCGTCGAACTGTTCGTGCAGATGGTTGTTGTCTTGCAAACGTCTCCATCTGTTTACTCAGGGATCGAGTCGTGGCTGCACGATCCGTTACAGCCATGCGGATAAGATGCCTGTCATATCGACTGCTAGTGAAACGAGGCCGTTGGGATCCAGCACGGCGTTACGTATTACCCTCCTGAATCCACCGATTCCATATTCTGCTAAGAGTCATTGGATCTCGACCAACGCGAACAGCTATGTCGCGATACGATAAACCGCAATCGCGATAGGCTACAATCCGATCTTTATCAAAGTCGGAAACGTGATGGTACGCATTTCTCCTCCTTACACGAGGCATCACAACAACGTTTCACCAGACAACGCCGGTCAACTGCTGTTTGTGTATGAGAAATGGGTTGAAACTTTCGTCATGTCAGCACGTTGTAGGTGTCGCCATCGGCGCCAACGTTGTGTGAATGCTCTGAAAAGCTAATCATTTGCATATCACAGCATCTTTTTCCTGTCGGTTAAATTTCGTGTGTGTAGCACGTCATCTTCGTGGTGCAGCAATTTTAATGGCCAGTAGTTACTGTTACTAAAAAACTACGTAATCACTGCTGGAAGCATATTAATAATACCTGTTCCTAATAACTGAGGTAGACTGACGAAGCACCTGAACACCAGAATTCCGGTCTCGAAAAGCAATGTGTACTGAAATAAAAGTCGGAATCTGTGACTGAAGGAGGTTTGTTATATTTTTACGAAATTAAACGGTCACGAAATCAGTACTCACAAAAATGGACAAAATTACGCTTAACAGCTCATGCATCGAAGCTGCTTACAAGAATAATACACAGAAGAATGGAAAAGAAAATTGAGAATGCGCTAGGTGACGATCAGTTTGGCTTTAGGAAAAGTAAAGGGACGAGAGAGGCAATTCTGACGTTACGGCTAATAATGGAAGTAAGGCTAAAGAAAAATCAAGACACTTTCATAGGATTTGTCGACCTGGAAAATGCGTTCGACAATATAAAATGGTGCAAGCTGTTCGAGATTCTGAAAAAAGTAGGGGTAAGCTGTAGGGAGAGACGGGTCATATACAGTATGTACAACAACCAAGAGGGAATAATAAGAGTGGACGATCAAGAACGAAGTGCTCGTATTAAGAAGGGTGTAAGACAAGGCTGTAGCCTTTCGCCCCTACTCTTCAATCTGTACATCGAGGAAGCAATGATGGAAATAAAAGAAAGGTTCAGGAGTGGAATTAAAATACAAGGTGAAAGGATATCAATGATACGATTCGCTGATGACATTGCTATCCTGAGTGAAAGTGAAGAAGAATTAAATGATCTGCTGAACGGAATGAACAGTCTAATGAGTACACAGTATGGTTTGAGAGTAAATCGGAGAAAGCCGAAGGTAATGAGAAGTAGTAGAAATGAGAACAGCGAGAAACTTAACATCAGGATTGATGGTCACGAAGTCAATGAAGTTAAGCAATTCTGCTACCTAGGCAGTAAAATAACCAATGACGGACGGAGCAAGGAGGACATCAAAAGCAGACTCGCTATGGCAAAAAAGGCATTTCTGGCCAAGAGAAGTCTACTAATATCAAATACCGGCCTTCATTTGAGGAAGAAATTTCTGAGGATGTACGTCTGGAGTACAGCATTGTATGGTAGTGAAACATGGACTGTGGGAAAACCGGAACAGAAGAGAATCGAAGGATTTGAGATGTGGTGCTACAGACGAATGTTGAAAATTAGGTGGACTGATAAGGTAAGGAATGAGGAGGTTCTACGCAGAATCGGAGAGGAAAGGAATATGTGGAAAACACTGATAAGGAGAAGGGACAGGATGGTAGGACATCTGCTAAGACATGAGGGAATGACTTCGATGGTACTAGAGGGAGCTGTAGAGGGCAAAAACTGTAGAGGAAGACAGAGATTGGAATACGTCAAGCAAATAATTAAGGACGTAAGTTGCAAGTGCTACTCTGAGATGAAGAGGTTAGCACAGGAAAGGAATTCGTGGCGGGCCGTATCAAACCAGTCAGTAGACTGATGACAAAAAAAAAAAAAAAACATCTGACGGCGCCAGGTCACGTGACAAAATACTCGCCGCAGATTTAAGGGCTGCTGTGCAACCGCCAGGACCACATTCGTCAACCAGTCCACTTTTACAGGCAGCTCTTGCTTTTTATCTCAGATGAATCGATGTACATGCGACGGCATGCGTATCTAATATGTTCCAAAACGCTTTGCATAAAAACGGGTTTTTCCGGTGCTCGTACCTTACGTTTGTTGATGATAAAAAGGCAGCGCCAAGTGTTTTGGATAACCCTTGGGCTAAATGGAGCAAATCGGTTGGTTCTTTTCGAATTCGATGTGGTCTACGGTGGACTTGATGGGACTTTTCGAAGCACCACTTGTTCATGTGAGGTTCCTCGGAAAACCCCACTAAAAGGTTTTTTTACTATATTTTCGCTGTCACCAGTGGACCAAAAACCCAGCCGGGGATTCCAAGACCGGTATGCACAGCACATGGCTGAAATTATTGTAGCATATTCCTAAGACCCCGACCTCGAACACCTTTGAAAATTTTCTTGATATCCTTATCCGTTTCCGATATACAGATGTTCAAAGTTACTCTGCTTGTACACGTAAACTACGCACGTTAACCTCGGTGAGAGGCGAATACCTAGTTTATGAAGTGACGTAGCACGGAGAAATATGCTGTAAAGTGTTCTCAGTTATCATCTGGGAACCCCGTGTTGTGTTACGGAAGCACATGCCAAATTTTTTTGCATGTAAAATCCGGTCTGAGTTTTGAAATTAATTTTGCGTTATTTCAGTTTCACTTAAGCAAACTATGTAAATTTTACTGAGCCGTACGTTTCGTTTCATAAGAGTTACATGCCCTGCTGCAGCAGGGAAAAGAAGGGAACCAGAACAATAATGCTCATATCGGAGCACAAAAAATGCGAATGTGTTCCTGTTTATTTAAAAGACTGTCTGAAAAGTTTCAGCTGCCTCATGTTACTATTCTCAGCACCTTTAAAAAATTCCCCCTAAATTTTCGCATGCAAACATATTCGTGCGTTTTTATGCTGAGAGAGAAGAAGACAGTGGCAGTGGCAATAAGACGGAAAAGTAATAAATACTGGATGACAGTAGATGGTGGTTGTGTTATAGAAAGAGCAAAGGAAACAATGGCAGTGTGAGAGAAAAAGAGGGATACAGTGGAATTGGAACACAGTTGACAGTGACAGAACAGCGCTAGGAAAAGAGTGGAGGAGACAGCTGGAGAAAGGGGGGGGGGGAGGAGGAAGAGGAATAAAGAAATGGGTGAGAGCCAGTGGTAAAGAGAGACAGCGTATATGACAATTACAACGACGAAGAAAGAGAGACTGTGACAGTGAGAAGAGACAACAGCAGCAGAAAGGGAGAAATGAGAGATGAACAATAAGAGAGAGAGCAAAAGGGGAAGAGTGAAAGTGAGAAGAGACAGTAGTAGCAGAACAGAACGAAGGGGACTGTGGCTGTGAGACAGCAGACAGTGACAGACACAAAGAGATGACAATGAGTTGGGCGCATAGAGTGAGCCAACTGGGAGTGTGTGGTTGTGAGCGACTTACAGTTATGGGAGCTTGTGGGAGTTTGAGGTGAATTGTTTGTTAACAAAAGCTCAAACATGTTGGCATGCCACAATTTTTTGGAAAAGTTTTAAAGGTGCTGAGGACGGTACAATGAGACAGGTGGCACCCCATTTTCAGTCAGAGTCTTTGAAATAAAAGGAAAATATTCGTCTTGTTTGTGCTGCGATAGGAACTTTTTTCTGCTGATCGTAGATATCATGGTAATTATAGAAAACGCGAGTCAGAGGAAAGCTCACGTCAAAAGGAATCCAAAAGCGTAAAAGATCCACTGCTGTTCCAATACGGGAGCTGCAGCAGCGTCGAAAAGGAAGTGAAAAAACTCAAAACAATTAGTAACTGGCCCATCAGGCATACAATAGCTCAGACGTCGACGGATCATTGGCAAGAGTCAATATAAGGCAATAAAGACAACAGTGATAGATGCCAACCTGATAGTGCCAGACAAGATGTATCGCGACCATCAAATATCATAGTGTTGCCAACCGGCTCTACATAATTTGGGTTTGACAAATTGAATTAGTAGACCCACAATAATCTTTTGAAGTTTCAATTAAATTTGACTGGGGGTGGGGGGAGGGGGGTTCCATGGGGAATAACCTGGTCTCCCCATGTCATTACGAACCAGCACAAAGCCCACAACAATAGACTCCACCTCCTGAAACTCCTGTCCGGTTGAACATGGGGACTGCATCACGCCACCATACTTCACACCTACAAGTCCTTGATCTACCGCAGCCTTTTTTGTGCCAGTGTCGCCTGGATTTCTGCCTACCCACAGTCCATAAAGTCCTCTAAATCCTTGAACACCATGCACTTCACCTCGCCTTCCATATCCACTTCCCATCATCCATACCGATCCTCTATGACCTCATCCTCTTTTTGCCTAACACATCTGCTCCCTGTACATCATTCACAGACTCAATCCCCCCACCGCCTAGTGTCTTCTATCCTCTCAATCTCCAGCCTGTTGCCACGACTTTACCATGGTATCCCACCCTCTCTCCATCTCCACACCATCCACCTCCTTTCTCAATGCAACTTCCAGTGCCTACCACTCCCATATGATGAGCTTTGCCCTGTTATCTAGCCCTCCTACCAACTCTAACCTCCCCCCCTCCTCAGGGCTCTCTCACCCCTTCTTTTCCCTTCCCCTGAGCGGTTTTTTTCCTCATTCCTACACCCCTTCCCTTTCTAGTGCACCCCTTCCATGTCTGTGCACTCCCTCCTGACTTCCCTGCCCTCTCCCTCTCCCTCGCCTCCCATCTCCTGCCCCTTGGTGGGCCCCAGACCCCCTTCCTTTTCCTCCCTCCTCTCCAGCCCCCCCTCCCCCGCTGCCCCTTCTGCCCCTCCTTTCCCCCCACTCAGGCCTCCCCTCCCTTGGCAAGCCCCTCCCTGCAGTTTTTACTCTTCGTCATGTGTGCTCTGTCTCGTGCAGTGGTTTTGAAGTGTCAATGTACTGGTGTGTTTTAACAATGTTGGCAACTTTTAACCTGTGTGTGTGACTTCCATGTATATTATGTGCTCCACGAATAGCCAGCTGCATTTTTTATCTTTATGTGGGCATTTTTTTAAACTGTCATACACTAACGTCTCCATGTAAGTGAATATTTTAACCCCCACTGTCTCCCCTTCTTATGCTCTTATGTCCTTTTTATCACCTGTTATATGTATTGTTTTCATCTTTTTATTCAATATATCACTCGGCTGACGAGCGGCGGATTGTGCCACTGCCAGCCTCTACCCCCTGCCCGTATGGGGCAAGCGGAATGAAATCAGAATAAATAAAAAATAATAATTGGTTTATTGGCTCCATCGTAATATCTCCTGTGATGAACAGTTCCTACACCTCAACCATCTCCTATCCCACCAACTGAATTCCTATAAATTCGCTACTTTTGTCTCCCTCGGCACAGAAAAAACCCACGATCATTCCGGTCTCCTTTTCAAACTTTCAGTTAACTATGTCCACCTTAATACATCCTCCGTGTCTAATCACCCATCCTCTGTCACTACTAAAAGTAACAGTTCCCATACCTCCCATCCCACTGCAGGAGTGCCACAAGGCTCCATCGTCTCTCCTCTCCTTTATCTCCCCTACCCTGCTGATACTCTCAAACCACCACCACCAATCCACCTCGTTCAGTATGCTGATGACACCGCTTTCCTTGCCCTCTACCATACACCCCAGAAATCCCACGACTTCTCGAAATCTACCTAAATCAATTTACTTCCTTTTGTAACCAATGGCTCCTCAAGATCAACCGCTTCAAAACCCAGGCATTAATTTTAGGACAAAGCAGCTACACCTTGCACCTCCATGACTTCTACTTTACCATTTACAACCGTCCTCTCTAGTTAATTAATGCATTAAAATACCTTGGACTAACCCTTGATCGGCTTTAAGGTGGAAAACTCACCTACTAACCACCCATCAGAAAGCCAAAATAGGCTAAAACTACTAACAGAACGAACTTGGGGATTACACATCTCCGCTATTCTCATGACCTACAAAACCCTGATCCAACCCATCCTCTGTTATGCAAATGTTACATCGATGTCCATCCCATCAAAGTTTTATACACTCCAAATCCTCGAGTGGTATGTACTCCGTCTCGCTTTCCGCACTCGTTTCTTCCCCCACTTGGAGCCTCTGCCATCTCCAGAAATTTCCACCCCTGCTCGCTCACGTCGATCACCTCCGCATCTCTTGTGCTATCCACAAACTAGATTCCTATCAGCCCATTGTCTCCCCTCTGATCACTGATCTTGGTATGCTTCCATGCCTTCACAAACACGTCCCTCTGTCCCTACACGTACACAGACTCCATTTCATATCCCAGCACAACGTAACCATCTCCCTCTCCCAGACCATGAGATCCACCCCAACATTTATCCCTCCTAACAACTTCAACTCATCCTCACCTGTGCCACTCTCTATCAGAGCTCCTCTCTCGTTTTCCCTCGCCATCCATCCTCATCCCTTTCCTCTTGTAACCACTGCCCTACCCACACAACAAGCTACTCTTTACCCTCTCTCTTTTACACCGACTGTATTTCACACTTTCCATCTCTGCTCCTACCTATCTTCTCCATAGTTTTCCTAACAGACCCCTACTTTTTAACCACACTCCTCAACCCCATTGAACATACACACTCCTCCAAGAATACTTCTCACCCAATGCAGGTCCTTCAGATTTGAAGTGGAAGTGGAATGCTTCAGTGTTTTTATCAGAACAACTTCACCTTTCTGCGATGGGTTTTTAAAATGTATATATGTTCAATTTTTTCTAATTGTCCGTCTTTGGAAGAGCGGAGAACTGTAACGCTGACAGCTTAACTCCCCGCCGCCCCCACCCAAATGGAGCGAGAAGGATGAAATAACAAAAAAGCAAAAAATTGACTACCCATCTTCTGGAAAATTCTTTTATAGGATTATAAAATTCCCATTTTAATGTTATTTAACATTTATTACGTTTGTAGATCAAATGATGACAGCAAGCTTCTGTCGAAACCACTGATTGTGAAACAATGTTTAGCGGTTTTGGATCAAAGAGCAGTCAGTTTCCATGAGATACTTTCATTACTTTAGAGTTGATGATTTACTGTGCTTGGGTTACATTCAGCGTAACAACGGGGGAAGCAGTAATTTTCTCAGCATCTTGCACACGATATAAACGCCGCATTTTTACAATTACATTGATGTTTTAAAGTTTTCACACAAAAATGACCTTGGTTCACATTCATAAAAGGTTAGTCTCTCATCGCATAATTTAGCAGTAAACTAAGCATAATGCGCAATTTCTCCAAATATAGGTGAGGTTAGCTGCTGATATACAATGGAACGTACTTTGATGCAGTCTTCTCGCCAAGTGATTTCTTTCTCACTCTCGAAGAAATAAGAGCAGTTTCGAAGCTTTTTAGTCGCATACTTTAGCTGAAGATAAATATGTACATAGCAAGGTTGTCCTAGCGGTGTGCATTTTAGGGGGAATCACTCTAGTACTACACAATGGCAATCCTCCTTCTTGAAAAATCTCATTGCATGTTTTTGGGTTTCTTTGTCCTCTCCACGACTCAATTAACAGAAGTTATTTGTTCTTCTGCACAAAAAAGGTTGGATTACATCAAATAAAATATACTGAGCATTATCTCTGCTTATTTATAGAGTAAGTGATGACAAAATTAAAAATAGGAGAAAGAGTTTCCCCATAGTCATCGAACACACGACCCTCCGATTAATTGTCAGTAACTTTTACGCTGCCCAACCGCTGCCTGGAAACTTCGCTCACATAAGTGGCTCATGCTTCGCCAGATTCGAGCTAGAATTGCTTTTTTTTCACTTTTGGTCATCTGGAGCTCCCATTTCTGTCACTTTCATAACTGGCCCGGTCCTGGGTGTTCGACAAATTTGGACGAAATCGGTGATGACGAGTAGGCGTGGTTCCCTTGTCAGTCGGACGAGGATGGTAAATAAACTATGTAGTCAGCCAACCATTCTAAGAGCATGGTGAGTAGATAATACTACGTCTAGCTCGATGGGGTACATGAAGACGTCTGATGCGAAAAGATCATCGGTCCAACAGTAGGTCTAATTTGATTAGTGAGAAGAAAGAAGCCCTTCCGTAGGTAAAGTGTTGCCTGTGTCTTTCATTTGCATTCGCACTACGGATCCAGCATTTAAATAATTCTTCTCGAGTAAATGAGAGGACCGTCAACACAAAGATTTAATTTTCTTAGAAAATTTTAGAGTATAAAAATATTTTGCTTTCCAAAACATCTCTAGTGTCTGAAAGAATCTTTAGTTCACAATAAGATTTTATCTTCATAATTACTGTAGTTTCTATGAATTTTTTTACGAAAACTGTTGAAAATAGTTTTACTTCCCTACCAGATCTTATTTTGGGTAGTAATTTTGCTTTCTTAGAAGACATTTGCGCTTCAAGAACAATTTGGTTCCTAAGAATTCTTTATTGGGCAAGAAGACGTTTATCAATGACACCTTTTTTTTTAAGGGAGAATCCATTTCTCACGTTCCGTTATCTGCATCACAAGATGACTTTAGTTTGTAATCTCTGGTCGGAGCACTGCTCTTTGAATGTCAGGCTCTAGGTTCAAGTCTGACTCCAACACAAACACTTTTAATGTGTTAGGAAATTTCAAACTCCTCCCGCTTCGCTGAAGAGTGAAATATTCATTCTGAAACAATAATAGCAACAATTATTGTGATTATACAGAGTGGTCAGGAAACAGCCTAAGAAGCTTCCATTCGTTGCGGGAGAGGTTGTGCTGAACGCTGCGTACTCAACAATGACTCCCTAGCCGGAGGCGAAGTCCACAATCGTGTAAGTTCGCAACAGTACAGTGCCTAACCGTCCTGACTATAAAATATCCTGAGAGCAAAAACAGCAAGTCCGCCTGTACCAACAAAAGCTGATACTGAGCGACCGCCAAACACGGGCGCTCACAGCGGAAGACATCTTCTCCCCACCGCTGGCTTCCCAGCAAAGCTCAGTTCCCCTCCCTTGTAACTGCAGAAGGCGAATCATGTTCTCGAAACCACGGAATATTCTCCCTCTGTATAGATTCTTCCGAACGCCGACCAACCATATTTTAGTCTTTTGTCGTCCAGCGCGGAAAGTTTGAGAGGTGCGGGAAGTTTGCGAGGAAATACCTATCCTCGGTAATTAGGAATTCACACAATGGTATGCCTCTCAGAGTAAAAATCCTCGGAAATAACCCAGCCTGCATGATTTCCGACGTAACGTTTCCTCGTGCTCTCTGGTGCGTCCAAGATTTTCCAAATTTCCGAAGTATTACCCGGTTTCCTTCTGGCACTGCTACAAAACTGGCCGGCCACCGCTGTGTTGTGCTTCAGCGCTCAGGTGCCCCGACCGTCCGTCTTGGGCTACTTCCTGTGTTAAGCAGGATTAACATACCTTTGCGGGTTTTTCCATCCAGGGCCTGAGTTACGCCTGCCGTTTCATTTCCACTGGCGTTCCAACCTCTGCTGGTGTAGGCAATCATTCATTACGCCATTTTGGTAATAAAGACACTCCATCACTTTTCATGGAATAAGCGTTAACAACTATTAACAAGGTGCACGTGACAATGTCACTCTTCTTTAAATATTCATATATACGATGTACAATCTATCAACTGATACCTAATTCCGATTGTAAATCATGACAAAGTATGTAGATCAGTGCTTGTAAGGTGCGAAATTGTAGCCACCTTACATAGTTATGTGTAAAAAAACAAGGGTTTACCGTTTCGTTTCCTGACCACTGATATGTGTGCTCTGTAGCTATTGTCCCAACCAGAGCTAGAATCCAGTGAAAGGAGATGTTCAACGTGGAGGTGACATGGGTTGGTCTTTCCCTAATCCCCCTAAACGGATAGTGGTCTGTGCATACGCCGCTCGGGATTAGCCGAGAGGTGTAAGGCGCTGCAGTCATGGACTGTGCGGCTGGTCCCGGCGGAGGTTCGAGTCCTCCCTCGGGCATGGGTGTGTGTGCTT
This sequence comes from Schistocerca serialis cubense, assembly GCF_023864345.2. Lineage (NCBI taxonomy): Eukaryota > Metazoa > Arthropoda > Insecta > Orthoptera > Acrididae > Schistocerca > Schistocerca serialis. Next base: position 46,636,474 of record NC_064646.1, on the reverse strand, counting down.
GTCAGTAGGATAATTTAGGTTAAGTAGTGTGTAAGCTTAAGGACTGATGACCTTAGCTGTTAAGTCCCATAAGATTTCACACACATACGAACATTTTTTTCTGTGCGTATGACGCACGCTCTAGGTCGAGTGAGATCCCCACAATGGCCAGTATTTTCCCAGATCGATTACAGAGAATCCTGTGAAGGTCCTCGTACGCAGCAAGACGTTACACAAGCTCTACAAGGAGGAGCAGGAAAAGGCGAAAAGAAATGTCTACATTCTGCTCCTGATTCTGGTTGAATGAAAGCCCCAAATGTAACAGTTTCTTGGAGCGGTTGTCAGCTCGCGAAACGAGGTCGACCGACAGTTTTCGTGGAATGTAGAATCTGCCAGCTGGGGTCGAGGTGGTGTTTTCGTAGTGCACAGTGAGGTGACAAAAGTCATGGCATACCTTCTACTGACGGGCCGTACATCCTCGCCCGGCGTTATGCACCTACTCGACGCGGCATGGACACGAGTTGTTGGAAGTCCCCTGCAGAAATATTGAGCCATTCTGCCTCATAGCCGTCCATAATAGGTGCCTTTGCAGGATTCTGTGCACGAACTGACCTCTTGGTTCAAATGGCTCTGAGCACTACGGGACTTAACTTCTGAGGTCATCAGTCCCCTAGAACTTAGAGCTACTTAAACCTAACTTACCTAAGGACATCACACACATCCATGCCCGAGGCAGGATTCGAACCTGCGACCGTAGCGGTCGCGCGGTTCCAGACTGTAGCGCCCAGAACCGCAACTGACCTCTTGATTATGTTCCATAAATGTTTCGATGGGATTCATGTCAGGCGACCTGGATGGCCAACTCATTCGCCAGAATAGTCCACAATGTTCTTCAAACCAAAAGGGAACGACTGTGGTCCGATGGCGCATTTCCATCCATAATAATTCCATCGTTGTTTGGGAGTATGAAGTCCACGGATGGATGCAGGTAGTTTCCAAGCAGCCGAACATAACCATTTACAGTCAGTGATCGGTTCAGCTGGACCGGAGGGCCCAGTCCATCCCATGCAAACACAGCCTACACCATTATGGAAGCCCCACCAGCAGGCACAGTGCTTTGTTGACAACATGGGTCCATTCCTTTGAGAGTTCTGCACCACACCCACTGAAATCGAGACCAGACCACGGTTTTCCAGTCGTCTAGAGTCCAACCGCTATGGTCACGAGGCCACGAGAGCCGCTGCAGGCTGTGTCGTGCTGTTAGCGAAGGCACTCGCGTCGGCCGTCAGTTGCCGTAGGTATTAACGCCAAATTACGCAGCGCTGTTCTAAAGGATACGTTCCTCGTACGCCATACATTGATTTCTGCGGTTATTTTAACCACTGTTTCTTGTCTGTTAGCACTGACAACTCTACGCGAAAGTCGCTGGTGTCGTTTGTTAAGTGAAGGCCGTCGGCCTCTGCGTTGTCCGTGGTGGGAGGTAATTGCGTGAAATTTGCTGCTCTCGGCGCGCTCTTACTACTGTCGATTTCGGAATACTGAGTTCAGTGTATCAGCGTATTTCAGAAGTCTGGAGAACATGATCCTTTGTGATCAACCGACTGATATCTAGCGGTACGTAAATTAAGAGATTTAAAAAGTGCGTTCCTGTGCGCTGGGGTTGGTTTCGGGATGATCTTTCCGGTTTTCTAGGCGAGTGTTGTCTTTAAGGGAGCATGCTCGTTATGTATAGGCAGAGCCGTTACATCACATCGTGAAGCCTGTAGCTAGCTGGCTGTAAGGTGGTGTTTCAGAAGCGGCAGTCAAATGAAGACGAGACGGATGGAAAAAAGTGAGAAAACTGTTTATTATTTAAAAAGTAATCGTCATAAATGTTAATGCATTTATCCCACTGTGAAACAAGGGCGTCAGTGCCTTCTTGGAAGAATGTTTACAGTTTTCTACGGGATCATTATTGCAGTCAGCCGTGCATCTCTTCGTCAGAAGCGAATCTACAGCCACGATTGCCTTTCTGCAGGGCTCGAAAAGTATGGAAATCGCATTGGGAGAGATGAAGACTGTATGGAGGATGTGTAAGGCCTTCGCAGCCAAGCTTCTGGAGCGTAGTCGAAACAACCTTCGCAGCATGTGGGCGGGCGTTACCCTCCGACAGACCGTCAACATTCAGCCGCGCGTGGTTGCCGAGCGGTCTATGGCGCCTTGTCACGGTCCGCAGGGATCCCCCGTCGCAGGTTCGAGTCCTCCCTCGGCCATGGGTGTGTACTGTCTGTGTTGTCTTCAGCGTAAGCTAGTTTAAGTTAGACTAAGTAGTGCGTAAGCTTAGGGACGGATGACCTCAGCACTTTCGTCCCATAAGATCTTACCTCAAATTTCCTAAGTTTTCCGCCAACGTTCCTGGACGTTTCGCTTCAATTTTCGCAAAGTGTTCACGTACCGCTGTCCTCACTTGTGGGTCCGTGTCCTAGAAAGTCATAGAGCAGCTGACCCTTGCAGTCATCGCGACTCTCCCGGAGCTGGCGTGGATGGTGTCGGGTTTTCTCGGTGGGGCTGAATGCTTGTGCTTCCACTCTTGGCTCGAAATGATGACACCATGTTCCCCGCGACAGTACGGGGCAGGAAACGATCGTTCCAGCTGCGGCAGTGGTGTTGACATTCCGTCCAAACTCTGCTCCTCCGCCGAGCTGTGGGGAACCCACTGCGCACAGATTTTCCGGAACTTCAGATTCTGTGTCGTGATCGCGTGAGCGGTACCGTGGCTGACGTCCAATTCGAGCCGGATACCTTTTACCGTCCGCCGTCGGTCATTTCTGGCGGCAGCATCCCTTAGAAAAACTGATGAATTACTGTGCTGATAAACCTCTTACATTATTTGCTTTTCAAACAGCTGAGCAGAACTGAACGTACTCAGACATTTCGCTCTTTACCTATTCTGATCAACACTAAACCGACACACAATATTTTTAGCGCAACGCAATCTTACTTTGAGTAATCCCTACAAAAGAATGGCCCTGACTAACAATAATCTACACCTTTCATGAATCACTTACCTCACAAAAATCTTAGTTACTTGAACTACTGCAGTACAGCGAGCGCCAATAGTGCCAGTTAAATAAGAGATTGTAACTACTGAAGGCACTAACTACTGATAGCATACTTAGCAAATGAAAGATTTTGATAGAGAACAAACAATGTATTTACCTTAATAGTGTTCAAAAGTCATAATATATATAGCAGTTCGTGACATCCAGTCTTACAAATTTACTGTCTCTGATGGACACACGTCCAGATCATTCGCTCTCAAAACTCCGCGATCTCTCTCCCCACATCCACCACTGCTGGCGGCTCACCTCCAACAGCGCAACGCTACGCGCTGTTAACATCCAGCTGCCCAACACTACAATAGCCAACAACAATGCCAACCAGCCACAGCCTACACACAGCACATCCAGTGATTTTCATACAGAGCGCTACGTGGCCTTGCCAACATAAAAACCTAAACAGTCTACTTACACAATGACAGCAGGGGTAATGACACGATGAGCCTGCCCCGACCGACTGCTATCTCTCAGTGACACACAGCCTTCTCGAAATCGTTTATTCCACACAAACACGCACACGTCCCACACTGTGTTCGCCATAGACAGCAGACATTCGGGCATGGATTTTCTTTCCTGACATTCCTCCCACACACACGAAAACAGCACTGCTCCTCGCTGTTCCTCTTTCCGGCCTCCACAGTGAAGCGGGACGCACACACCACTCCCTCACCTCACGTATATCACGTGTAACGGACAAATGTCAAAGCTCTGTTGCTTCCTCATTCTCGATAGAGGGAACATCTACACAAACACCTACGCACTATCCTCGTTATATAGTCTGTCTCATTTTCATTTCACTGCCCATGCTAGAAGCCAATAAATTATATTCGTCTCCGTGAATACTTGATAGTGATGTTTTAGCTTGACTCCTTCCCTATGACACGGAACTAAATTCCTGTTCGGTCCTGGTGATCATCCCAACAGCTGCTAGTAGCCGCTTAGAGGCGGCGTATCGAGCTGTTGATGGTCAATATACTCGGGCCGGCAGTGGAATGTCGGCATGTTTTCTGAAACTAGCTAGATAGCTGCAGGGCTTTTAATTACTGATTTCGGAACAATTAAGAAATTTGTGGTAAGGACTATGGGACCAAACTGCTGAGGTCATCGGTCCCTAGGCTTACGCACTACTTAATTTAACTTAAACTAAGGCTAAGAACAACACACACACCCATGCCCGAGGGAGGACTCGAACCTCCGACGAGGGGACCCTTGCGAACCGTGGCAATACGACCTAGACCGCACGACTACCCCGCGAGGCCGGAATAATGAAGAGATTAAGCGTGTATCGCGGATCAAAGCGAGGCTGGCAACCATTATTTAAAATGAGTGGTAGTGTAACAGGGCAGAGAATTATTTCCGAGTTGGCAGTATAGGGATATGCAGAGTGTCCCAGGAGGAGTGGTCAATATTCAGGGATATGACAAGATCGATCAATCGAAGCAAAAAAGTCTAGTAAAGATATGCTTTAAGATGCTTGACTTAAGAGCTATGAGCACTTGTTCGTTTTCACTACTGTGAAACTCAACTCTTCTACTGAACGAGATCTCGTAGCTCTTAACGTATTCATTTCAGAGCCCGTGTTTACTGGACTTCCTTGCTTCGAATGATCGTTCCTGTCATACCCCTGAATATTAACCACTCCCCCTGGTTCATCTACTATTTAATATTATTATTTCAGTATTAATAGAGAAAAATCTGTTTGAACTTACCTTTTAATCGCGCCGCCTTTGATTAACAGGAATGATACAATCACGAGAGAAGTTATAACACTACATCGAAGTCTGGCGCCTGAAGCGTATCATAAAGTATAAAAAGATGTGTTTTTATTGCTTTACGAAGGAATCATCATTTGCAAAAAAAAAAGTATCAAGCTCGGCGTCCCTCTTCTCGCTGCTCACTTTTATACTATCACCCGATTCCTGTGTAATACCTACCTCATTTATGGAATAATAATCATTTCATTCATGAATAGTGGTGTCTGCTGTTGTTTTAACCTTTTGTTTCTACCAGATTAATTTTATTTGACAATCTTATACTTTTCGGAAAGATGTACAAGGAAAATGTGCTCACGTTGTTCCAAGGCAGAACGACCGATTCCTTATCGCGTCGTGTCGTTTAAGTATTTTACTCTCCACGAGCCGAAACTGCAGATGTATTTTTACGCAGCACGAATTAACATTCATTACCAGTTCTAGCGTGGAAGTCATTGTACTATATTCACGGTCTTCAAGCCATGACAATGCTCAAAAGTCACCAGCGTATGATACATCAGAGGGTTGTGAAGTGCGATGGCTAGGGAATTTAAGTGATGGTAATTCAGTACGGTAGAAAGCTTGATTGTGTCTAAAGCTGTAATATTAGTAACCACATCGTGCCATTGTATTTGCAGCGCGTCTTTCCCGAGGCAAGCCTTTATGAGAGTATTACAAATTTTTATCAAAGTCTTAATGTTTCTCTCACTTTTATCTGCCAGAACGGAAAATACGTTACACTGCGATATTTCGGTTTCTCTTCTGATGAAGAGGCTACAGAGGTTCCCAATACGTATTCACGTACACTGAGGCAACAAAAGTCATGGAATAGCGATATGCGCATATACAGGTGGCAAGGTATAAAAGGACATTGACAAAGTTATCAATTGTACTTAGGTGATTCATGTGAAAAGGTTTTCGACATGAATATGGCTGCACGACGGGAACTAACAGACTTTGAACGCGCATGAAACATTCCGTTTCGGAAATAGTTAGGGACTTCAGTTTTCTGAGATCCACAGCGTCAAGGGTGAGTGGAGAATACCAAATTTCAGCATTACAGCTTATAATTGGTTCGCCTCTTACTTTAAGAACAGAAGCAGAAGGTAATTCTCCGCAATATTGAGAGTGGTAGTGATCTTCAGTCCCAATGGGGCGCTGTTAAGTGGGGCGTTCCCCAAGGGTCGGTGCTGGGGCCACTGCTGTTTCTTATTTACATAAATGATATGTCTTTTAGTATTATAGGTGATTCAAAAATATTTATGTTAGCCGATGACACCAGCTTGGTAGTGAAGGTTCTTGTGTGTAATATTGAAACAGTATCAAATAATGTAGTTCATGAAATAAGTTCGTGGCTTGTGGAAAATAATTTAATGCTAAATCACAGTAAGACTCAGTTTTTAGAGTTTCTAACTGACAATTCAACAAGAACCGATATTTTGATCAGACAGAATGGGCATATTATAAGCGAGACTGGACAGTTCATTGCGATATTGCGGTTTCTCTTGTGCTGAAGAGGCTATAGAAGTTCCCGATACATATTTACATACACTGAGGAAACAAAAGTCATGTAATAGATAGTAACCTGTTGTGGATAGCCCGTGTTCAGGATCTTGTTCAGAAACTAAATGCTGCTTTATTTACCATTAGAACAGTATCTGAAATAAGTGACAGTTCAACACGAAAAGTAGTCTACTTTGCATATTTTTATACGCTTATGTCGTATGGTATTATTTTTTGGGGTAATTCTTCTGATTCAAAAAGGGTATTTTTCGCTCAAAAACGGGCTGCTCGAGCTATATGTGGTGTAAGTTCGAGAACCTCTTGTCGGCCCCTATACAATAGTCTGGGAATTCTGATATTGCCCGCAGAGTATATATTTTCTTTAATGTCGTTTGTTGTTAGCAATATTAGCTTATTCCCAAGAGTTAGCAGCTTTCACTCAGTTAATACTAGGCAGAAATCAAATCTGCATTTGGAATGCACTTCCTTGATTCTTGTGCAGAAAGGAGTGCAGTATTCTGCTGCATCCATTTTCAATAAGCTACCACAAGAACTCAAAAATCTTAGCAGTAGCCCAAACGCTTTGAAGTCGAAACTGAAGAGTTTCCTCGTGGCTCACTCCTTCTATTCTGTCGAGGAGCTCCTGGAAGAGCTGAAGAATTAAGCAAATTCCAGTCTTACAGTGTTGATTTTCTTTATTTAAACTTACAACTTGTCGCCTGAATATGTTTCTTATATTTCATTTTATGTTTCTACTATCGTGTTATAATTTCATGTATTGACTCGTTCCATGATCATGGACACTTCTCCTTAATTTGGTCCCACGGAACAATAAATAAATAAATAAATAATAAAAGAACCTCTCACTATGAGTAGCGCAATAGCTGACGGTCTTCACTTAACAACCCTGAACAGTGGCGTTTGCGTAGAATTGCCAGTGCTAACAGACCAACAACACTGCGTGAAATAACCGCAGAAATCAAGGTGGGACGTACGACGAACGTATCCCTTAGGACAGTGTGGCGAAATATGGTGTCAATGGATGCGGCAGCAGAAGACGGACACAAGTGCCTGTAGTACCAGGACGACGTTGCCTGCAGCGCCTCTCATGGGCTCATAACCATATCGGTTGGACCGTACACCTCTGGACCCTAGACGACTGGAAAACCGTGGGGTGGACAGATGAGTCTGATTTTAGTTGGTAAGAGCTGACGGTAGGATTGGAGCGTGGCGCAGATCCCGCGAAGCCGAGGACCAAGGTTTTCAGTGAGACACTACAAGCTGGTGATGTTACATGAAATGGACAGGACCCTCTACACCAGCTGAATAGCTCATTGATTTCACTGACTAGAAATGGCTATGAGGCTACTTTGAGACCATCTCCAGCCATCTGTAGATGTAATTTTTATGGGTGACAACTTGTAATGGTTCTTTATATGCGAAACCATTGCCACCCGCCAACCTTATTTTACGATACCGTACATTAATGAATATTTTTGTACGTTGTCTCATATTTTTCACTCTATTCAAATTTGGTTTCATATTTATATGTATGTACGTCGATATTTTGAGATGTCGAAATCGATATAATATCTAGTGTGAATATCTTTGTACTTATTGTTATCTCTGAGGGTGGTTTGTGACTTTTGGCGCGGAAGCGTACAGAGTAGTCAAGTTTTTGTGTTGAATATGAACAGTCTTGATTTTGTGTTGGAAATAAAAAGATGAGTCTGAGTTGTGGACAATGAAAAATATTGTGAGTTTTATTAAGAGCAGTAACGGCTGCGGAATTGTATGATGAAGTAATGTTTTGAACATGCAAAAGTATAAAAAGTTTAATAAATGTGAATTTTTGTGAAAAGTGAGTGTCAAGAGTTACTTTCAAGTGAAAATTGTTTTCAAAAAGTATGAAGCACATTGCAATGAAAAACATAAATCATCAGATTAATCCTGAAAGATTGTCTTCCTAAGTTCTTCAAGTGAGCGTAATTCACATCCGAGTCCCTTTCGCAGCAACGGCGACAGTCACGCTACCTAGACAACATTTTTAATTACGAGCCAAAGCCAGAGCGAGATCTTCGTTGGATTCAAATACAAGATAAGTGATGTTATTGTTAATTTTCTTCAGTGACTGTAATCAATTGATGTAGCAATACCTTCCACATTAAAGACCTATTAGTTGCGCTATAAAAAGATCATATTTCGAGTGAGCGACGTGATAATTTTTGAACTAATTAACTGTCAGTGGAGTTATTGTTATAAACTCCCCATGGCACTGGCCCAGAACTGTTCGCGACTGGTTTGCGGAACATTTAGGACACGTCGAGCGAGCGATTTGGCCACCCAGATCGCCCGACGTCGATCCCAGCCTACACTGGTGGGTCCTAATCGAGACGTCAGATGGTGCTCAAAATCCTGCACCGGGAAGACTTACTCAATTATGGACGGCTGCAGAGGCAGCAACGGACTTCCAAGGACTCGTTAATTCCATGTCATATCGAGTTCCATGTCGTATGACTATGCTGGTCTAGAGGAGGTCCGACTCGATGTTAGGAGGTACCCATGACTTTTGCCACCTCAATGTACGTACTTGAATGTTCACTTACATGCTTCATATGGTGCTGGTCCCGATTAGTAAACACCTGCCATTAGAGGTGGGACTGGGAAAACTTGAGAGTACGGTCACAGAGCAGAGTTGCAGCCTGCAGCCACGGCGACAGGGACAGGGACACGGAGAGCCCGATACGGCCCGGACACGTCGCGCCTCTATTCATAGCGGCCGTGTCGCGTAGGTGCGCTCCGCCAGCGCCAGCGCCACCGAAATAAACGAATCGCGTCCTCCGCCCAGCCGAGCCGAGCCCTGCCCTAGTGCGCTGGCGCGCCGCGCGGCGGCAGCACCGGCGAGCACCGGCCCGCACGGCTCAGCTCTGGTGCCCGCGATACTCCCAGTGTCGCAGTCCGCCACACAGTGTCTCTGTCTCGGCGACGACGAAGACAGAATTTGTATTTTTAAAAGCAGTAAATGAAGCTGGCAAAAAGAAAAACAAACGTATCAAAAATGGGATCGGCAGGAAGTGCAAAATGGCTAAGCAGGGATGGCTAGAGGACAAATGAAAGGATGAAGTTCTCGCTAGGGGTAAGATAGATACTGCCAACAGGAAAATCAAAGAGACCTTTGGAGAAAAGAGAACCACCTGCATGAATATCAAGAGCTCAGATGGAAGCCCAATTCTAAGCAAAGAAGGGAAAGTAGAAAGGTGGAAGCAGTATATAGAGGGTCTATACAAGTACGATGTACTGGAGGACAATATTATGGAAATTGAAGAGGATGTAGATGAAGATGAAATAGGAGATATGATACTCCCATGAAGAGTTTGACAGAGCACTGAAAGACCTGAGTCGAAACAAGGCCCCGGGAGTAGACAACATTCCATTAGAACCACTGAGAGCCTTGGGACAGCCAGGCCTGACAAAATTCTACCATCTGGTGAGCAAGATGTATGAGACAGGCCAAATACCCTCAGGCGTTGAGAGCCCAAAGAAAGCAGGTGTTGACAGAGTTCACAGCTGCAAACTACTAACACTAATTCTTTACAGACGAATGCAAAAATTGGGTCATCGACTGTGCGGCTGGTTCCGGCGGACGTTCGAGTCCTCCCTCTGGCATGGGTGTGTGTGTTTGTCCTTAGGATAATCTAGGTTAAGTAGTGTGTAAGCTTAGGGACTGATGACCTTAGCAGTCAAGTCCCATATGATTTCAGACACATTTGAACATTTTTTTGAAAAACTGGTAGAAGATCAGTTTGGATTCCGTAGAAATGTTGGAACACGTGAGGCAATAGTGACCGTACGGCGTATCTTAGAAAATAGATTAAGGAAAGGCAATCCTACATTTCTAGCATTTGAAGACTTAGAGTAAGCTTTTGGCAATGTTGACTGGAATACTCTCTTTCAAATTCTGAAGGTGGCAATGGTAAAATACACTGAGCGAAAGGCTATTTACAATTTGTACGGAAACCAGATGGCACTTATAAGGGGCATGAAAGGGAAGCAGTGGTTGCGAAGGGAGTGAGACTGGGTTGTAGCCTGTCCCCGATGTTATTCAATCTGTATATTGAGCAAGCAGTAAAGGAAACAAAAGAAAAATTCGGAGTAGGTATTAAAATCCACAGAGAAGAAATAAAAACTCTGAGGTTCGCCGATGACATTGTAATTCTGTCAGAGACAGCAAAGGACTCGGAAGAGCAGTTGAACGGGATGGACAGTGTCTTGAAAGAAGGATGTAAGATGAACATCAACAAAAGCAAAACGAGCATAATGGAATGTAGTCGAATTAAGTCGGGCGATGCCGAGGGTATTATATTAGGAAATGAGACACTTAAAGTAGTAAATGCGTTTTGCTATTTGGGGAGCAAAATAACTGATGATTGTCGAAGTAGAGAGGATATAAAATGTAGACTGGTAATGGCAAGGAAAGCCTTTGTGGCACAACTTGACTAGGAGAAGGGATCGGTTGGTAGGACATGATCTGAGGCATCAACGGATCACTAATTTAGTATTGGAGGACAGTGTGGAGGGTAAAAATCGTAGAGGGAGACCAAGACATGAATACACTAAAAAGATTCAGAAGGATGTAGGTTGCGGTAGGTTCTGGGAGATGAAAAAACTTGCACAGGATAGAGTAGCATGGAGAGCTGCATCAAACCAGTCTCAGGACTGAAGACCACAACAACAACAAATGCTGCCTACAGTGATTTCTACCTCCACTGGGTGTCGAAATGAAGCTTTCTGCCCGTTCTGGGCAAAAAAAATTGTAGCTCAAGCTCGGTTGCCACGTATGTCGAATGCCACCTTTTATTATTTTCCGCGTTCTCAGTGTGTTGCGATCTATCTAACAGTTACTGGCATAAATACAAATACAGGGTGGCGCAGATGGATCGGGTGGTTTTGAAGTGGACTGTACGTCTGGAGGGGGGGAGCCAGGTGTTCGGCGACTTCGTCCTGTGGTGGGGGGGGACGGGAAGTTTCAGTTGCAGGCTGGCAGTCAGTCGCGATGGCTACGTGGTCCGTTGAGCATCGTGTTTTCGCAGTGGAAGAGTTCATACGCAATAACGAGTCAATTGTTGCTGTGACGCGTGCCTTTCGCCGGCGTTTCAACATCCCACCTCGCGGTAGTGTTCCTAAGCGAGATACGATATTGAGTTGGGTGCATAATTTCCGCACTACTGGTTCATGTGCTCCAAAATGGACGCCTAGACCGCCAACAATAACAACGCCTGAGAACGTGGAGCGTGTGAGACGCGATGTCACTGCGAGCCCACGTCGATCAACGAGACGTCGTGCTCAAGCTCTTGGAATGTCACGTCGGAGCCTTCAAAGGATTCTTAACGAAGAACTGAAATTCCACCCCTATAAAATCCTGTTGGTACAGAAGATTCTCCCAACAGACCATCTTCAAAGGCTTCAGTTTAGCCAACAGATGTTGGAGTTATTGGAAGATGTAAACCTGATTATCATGATGTCTGACGAGGCTCACTTTCACATTAACGGATACGTAAACAAGCAAAATTGCCGTTACTGGGCCGACACTAACCCAAGAGATCTACACCAACGGCCTCTCCATAGTGACAAAGTGACGGTTTGGTGTGGGGTTTCTAAGGTAGGGATAATTGGTCCTTACTTTTTTGAAAATGAAAGGGAGCAGGCGGTTACTGTTAATTCGCAGCGTTATGTGAACATGATTGAAGATTTTCTTCTCCCACAACTTGAAGAGAACAATTACGATATGGACAATATGTGGTTCCAACAAGACGGGGCAACTGCACATACCGCTAGGATATCAATGCAAGCTGTACGCGCTCTGTTCCCTGGCCGTTTGATTTCCCGTAATGGAGATGTCCATTGGCCCCCTCGCTCGCTGGACCTCACGGTATGTGACTTTTTCTTATGGGGCTATTTAAAAGCAAGGGTCTACATGAACAAACCCCGGACCATTCAGGAGTTGAAGGCAGCAATTCACACCGAAATCACATCAATTCCTGGTGATGTGCTTGAGCGGGCAATGCGGAACGTTAAGGACCGACTCCAAGAATGCGTCGCTCGAGAAGGAGGGCATTTGATGGATGTAATTTTTAAAAACTAACATTACTATTTTTTTGTTAATAAACTTCCATTGTAACTACACGTTTTGCACTTTATTTCAATCCAATACCTTTACAATTGACAGTTTGACAAGTATTTTAAAACCACCCAATCCATCTGCGCCACCCTGTATGTAGAGCTGCATCTTTCATGGATCCGCCTGTACTTTAGAGCTCTGACCTCGTTCTTTCTCCTCATGTATTATGGATGAAACGAAAATCTTTGCGTAACGTTTGTTTATTTATCACTTGCAGCCTAAAACATGCAAACACAGAGACAGTTTGAATATTCAAGATTGTTGATATCAGTTCTCTCATCTTAGATTATGGTTCAAAAATGGCTCTGAGCACTATGAGACTTAACATCTGCGGTTCATCAGTCCTCTAGAACTTAGAACTACTTAAACCTAACTAACCTAAGGACATCACACACATCCATGCCCGAGGCAGGATTCGAACCAGCGACCGTAGCGGTCACGCGGTTCCAGACTGAAGCGCCTAGAACCGCACGGCGACACCGGCCGGCTCCTAAGATTATGTCAGAGGAACACACTGCTAGCTACACATGTAGCACATGTGCCATACACCTGCAAGTCTTCAGCGGAGTTAACCAGGTAGATCGTGACGTCACTTTTTTCGATCTTCGGGAGAGTTTTACGTTGTAATAACGACTTGATCCCCATACCATTCTATATATGGTTAATTTAGGTTGAAGGCTCTTTTTTTGCGCAAATCATTGATTCTTAATGGAAAAGGGGATGCATCAAAGAGCGCCTGTTCTGTGTGCCTGCGAACAATGTTTACAACACACTGTGAGCAGCCAGCTAAAAATTATAAGAAATTACTGAAATTCTAACAAAATAGTACCAAAATGAAAATTGAACGACATTTTACAGCCCTGTATATTAAATGATGGCATTTGTTCCGGGGAATATGGATCTGGAATCAGATTTCGTCTGCAAAACGGGTCTAAAACGTAATCGGAGTTTTCGTACTGACATTTTAATTAATTCAGATAGCTTAAAATGTTGTCGTTCGCGAGAAACTACTGTATGAACCGAGGAATTTTGACTTTGAATCGACTGGGATAGCTCAATCGCTTCAACAGACTTTTATAAAAACAATTCTAAAATAAACTGTGCTTTCGTATAAAGTATGATGGAATTAATTCACTGCGAACAAAAGATGACCGTCTTTGAATGAATGTTATCAACGTTAGGAATGGTTTCGAAAAAGGAAATCGAAAGAGTAAATTATAATTGCGAGATGACAACTGATAGAGTAAATATATGTAAAGTGATCACGGTAAGAATCAGAAAATTTCGAGAAACTGTTTGCTGTAATTGAAAATGTACGTTGTGTTACATCACAAAGAACTTTTAACGAGACAGAATTTAGATTAAAGAACAAAAGAGCTCTGTGTTAGGAATTTCTGATGATATATCGATTGAGTGATAGCTATTGATATTTGAATGTTGAGAGCTGCATATTTTTTTTATTCTACTGGACAAACTATAGGTCGTATGTCAGATACATTTTACAGTTTCTATATGTTCTTTCTGGTGTTACAAGTTTGCCAACAGAGTAATAAAGAACAGAAGGCAAGGCCTTCGCGGCCGTTGTCATTGTCAAAACAAAATCATCAGGGTATGCGACCGCATTGTCAATATGCAGAATTCTACAATGTTTCCGCCACTGGTGGTAACTGTTGCAAATGTTCTTCCTCAGGGTGTTGAACTGACATTATGACCATGCACACATGCATTATGTCACATATCCCTCGAACGTCTAACTCCCTAAATATTGTGTCTTTCATAAAAGTAAGAGGAAGGAAGGTTATAGTTTGATATCGCAGTTAATGTGTTCTGTGCACAATGCGCTCCAGTCTTCCATTTAACCTTTTAATGCACTGAACTAAGTATCCTATAGGAGTCCTAAAGGTTCCTCGTATTGAAACGATTCGCAAAAATTATCTTCCCCATGTGATCTCCTTGCTGCGTATCGAGTAGCGGGAGCATCGTAAACTTTTGGTTAAGACGGAAACGGATCGGCGCCTAACCTCAAATATTTGTCAGTGCGTCTCTCAAAGTAACTAAATCGCTGTATAATAATGTAGACACTTGATCTGCACAATATCCCTAAGTTATCTCGTGTGTTTTGAATTCACAGCAGTCGCAGTTTTGAATGGGCCATGTGGTCCGCTGACAAGGAATATGTGTTGATATTTCGGTTCGTCTTTTTCTTAATGACGTACAGAATACTCCAGGCGCAAAGGACTGGAATTTCTCCACAGCTGTAGCTCTCACGCTCTGCAGCGGACTTACGGCCAGCGGAGGAATCTAGGTTTAAGTCAATCTGACTTTTTAACGCAAGACATCTTGGTGATTATTTTTTATAGCAGCTTGTGACAGTTAATTTGTGGATATTCATTTACATCAGTATCTGCGTACGTACACTTAGCCAACAGCTCTAGTTGAAAATCAGCTCGAAATAGGAGATCGCAGAAATTGTGAAAATTGTAGAGGAATTAGACTTATAAATACAGAGTATAAAATATGTTCCACAATAAAAAATAACAGATTAAAAACTATTGCAGATTGCCTGCTAGGAGAAGAGTATAGTGGACTTTTGGTTCAAATGGCTCTGAGCACTATGGGACTTAACATCTGAGGTTATCAGTCCCCTAGAAGTTAGAACTACTTAAACCTAACTAACCTAAGTACATCACACACATCCATGCCCGAGGCAGGATTGGAACCTGTGACCGTAGCGGTCGCGCGGTTCCAGACTGTAGCGCCTAGAACCGCTCTGCCACCCCGGCCGGCTAGTGGACTTACGAGTGTGAGATCTTGCATGGATAATAGTTGCACCATTAGGCAAATAATAGAGGAAAGAAGGACGTTTCACAGTATAAATCGAATGAAATTATGGTAAATGGTATAAAATGAGAGCTATACACTACACCTAATTTTGGTAATGATGAGTCTGTATAAATATTCTTATCTTAGACATGTGAATTAAAAGAAGTGAACGGATGCTAGTAAATGCAGGATGTAGACAATGGTGCAGCTTATCAGCTACTCTATTGACGACATTTTAAAGAAATGGAAATTGCTAGTGGATACAGGAATTAAATTATCAAAGAGTACGCTTCTATTTACAGATGATCAAGTAACGATTCAACTAAATAAGATACAGTTACAGAAATGTGTTGTGTCGGTAGCTGGGCCGACACCGTGAAGTTGAGATGGCTGAAAAGGCAAGCTAGACTAACGCAGACGGGCGTGAAGTACTGGAACAGGATACGTAATTAATGTTAGGAAGAAAAGTACGGAGCAGGTTTAATACTTAACTTTACTCAATCATGGTGGTACATCGATCTTGACGATACACAGGAGACTTTAAGTACAATCACTGTATGGCTAATGGCGCCTTGCTAGTTCGTAGCCATTAACTTAGCTGATGGCTATTCTGTCTCTCGGCTAATGAGAGAGAAAGGCTTCGTACATCTGGTCGGTAGCTAGGTTCTCGTACAACTGGGGCGAGTGCTCTCTCGTATCACGAGACCTGCCTTGGTGGTGGCGCTAGGTCTGCGATTACACAGTGGCGACACGCGGGTCCGACATGTACTAAATGGACCGCGGCCGATTTAAGCTACCACCTAGCAAGTGTGGTGTCTGGCGGTGACACCACAAAATGTATGTATCTTTCAAACAATTTCTATAAATTTTTTAATTTTAAAATCTCAGTTCACAAAATAAAAATTATTGCTTTCAGATACAAGAATCCAGGCAGATCAAAGATTGCGGTAGAAAACAATAGTTTAGAACAAGTATCGAATTTCAAATATCTTGACTGTGACAAAAGTTTTTATAGTGAAAGGATATTGAGCAAGAAGTTAGCAATTTTCAACGTATACCTGGGACCATTCAAACAAATTTTAAAACTAAAATTAAAAAAGACGAAAATGAAATTATATAAAGTAATGAGTTTAGTAACATTGTTTTATAGCAGCGAAGCCTAGATGTCGACTCAAAAGTAAATGAGTAAAATAAAATCGACAGAAAAAACATTTTAGGATGTAAGTGGATGGATACGATACGAAATGATGAGAGTAAGAAACAGCTAAATGTAGACTCAGAAGAAAATAAAATATTACATAATACATTTGGACCGATCACATACAAGGAATGGAAAATACCAAACTTCGCAAGACACTACTGGATTATATGGCAAGGGAAGAAGTGTTTGACGATGACCGAAGACACGCTGCAGAAATATGTGTAGCCGGAATGGAAAGAGTGCCTAATCCACGAAGTGCAGAAGAAGAAGAAGAAGAAGAAGAAGAAGAAGAGGAGAAAGAGGAGGAAGAAACAGAGGACATTACATCGGTTTCATGCAAAATTCTCGAACACATTCTGAGTTCGATTGTAAATAACTTCCTTATGACGAAAAAGCTTCTCTCCACAAATCAGTACGGATTTACAAAGCATCTGTTGTGCGAAACTCAGCTTGCCCTTTTCTCACATCATATCCTACAAAGAAAAGATGCAGGACAACAGGCAGATTCCATATTCCTAGATGTCCGGAAAGCGTTTGGCACGGTGCCGCACGGCAGACTGTTGACAGAGGTGGGTCATGTTCCCAGATACATAAGTGGCTCGAAGACTTTTTAAGTGATAGAACCCAGTACTTAGTCGTCGACAGTGAATGTTCGTTAGAGAGAAGGGTACCGTCGGCAGTGCCCCAGGGAAGTATGATAGGACCGTTGTTATTTTCTGTTTACATAAATTATCTGGCGGACAGGGTAAGCATAAGTCCGCTGCTCTTGGCTGATGTCGCTGTTGTACATGGGAAGGTGTCGTTAGGTGTCTGTAGAAGGATACCAGATGACTTAGGCAAAATTTCTAGTTAGTGTGCTGAATGCCAGCTAGCCCTAAATGTAGAAAAATGTAAGGCATTGCGGATGAGTAAGAAATACAATCATGTGATGTTCGAATACAGCATTAGTAGGTCGTTGTTTCACACATTCACATCGATTAAATATCTAGGCGTGGCGTTGCAAATCGATATGAAATGGAATGAGCACATCAGGTTGATAACAGGGAAGTCGAATACTTGACTTTGTTTTCTTGGGAGAATTTTGGGAAAATGTGGCTGATATATGAAGGATACGGTTTATAGAACGCTAGTGTGACCCATTCTTGAGTACTGCTCGAATCTCTGGAATCCTCACCAGGTCGGATTAAAGGAAGACATCGGAGCATTTAGAGGCGTGCTGCTAGATTTATTACCGGTGAGTTCCATTAATACGCAGGTATTACTGAGTTGCCTTGTGAACTCGAATCGGAATCACTGAAGGGAAGGTGATGACCTTTTCGTTAGGCACTATTGCGGAAATTTAGAGAACTGTGTAGATATATTGTACTGGCGCCAACGTACATTTCGCGTAATGACCAGCAACATAACATGCGAGAAATTAGTGCTCGTACAGAGGCTTATAGATAGTCGTTTATCCGTCACTCTGTTTGCACTGGAACGGGAAAGGAACAGACTGATAGTGGTACAACATACTCTCCGCCATGCACTTGTACGGTGGCTTGCGTAATACATATGTAGATGCAGATATTCCGCAAGCCACCACACGGTGAACGGCGGAAGTTACCTTGTCCATTTCAAGTTATTCTGTTTCCTGTTCCAGTCGCAAATCGAGAGATGGAGAAACGACTGTCTGTATACGTCGGTAGGAGCCCTAATTTCTTTTACCTCGTCTTCGCGGTGTTTACGCGGATGTTCTTTGCTGGCAGTATAATCACACTGTGATCTATCGGAAGTGCCGGTTCTCTAAACTTTCTCAATAGTGTTTCGCGAAAAAAGCGTCTTCTTACCTTTAGGCATTCTCATTTGATTTCACGTACCATTTCGGCAATTCTCGAGTGAGAATGGAACCTTTCGGTAAGAAATCTACACTATGAATTGCTGCGATACCTTCCTTTAATCACATCTGATGGCGATCTCAAACAGTAGAGCAGTACCCGAGAATGTGTGCCGTACAAGTACGGTGTACGCAGCTCCTTTATCGACGAGCTGCACTTTCCTGGAATTCTCCAGTTCGTCTTCACTATAATCGATCTTTCGTGCTCCTTGCATTCCACATCCCTTTGCAACGTTGCGCCTGGATACTTAATCGACGTGGTTGTGTCAAGTAGCACATCACTGATGCTGTGGTCTAACACTGAAGGATGGTTTTTCCTACTTACCTGCATTAATTAAAAATTTTCCACATTCAGAAGAAGCTCCCGTCCATCCTTTCGACCTCAAAACCCATACTTTAGAATACTATTGTCTTATAGTAAAAAGATAAAGCAAATACTAGAGGAAATGCTATTAGTATGCAGTAAAAGTAGGACTCCCGAACTGTAATAGCCCATAGAAAGAATACAAATTTACTCTTGATATGTTGTTGTTGTTGTGGTCTTCAGTCCAGGGACTGGTTTGATGCAGCTCTCCATGCTACTCTATCCTGTGTAAGCTTCTTCATCTCCCAGTACCTACTGCAACCTACCTACATCCTTCTGAATCTGTTTAGTGTATTCATCTCTTGGTCTGCCTCTACGATTTTTACCCTCCACGCTGCCCTCCAATACTAAATTTGTAATCCCTTGATGCCTCAGAACATGTCCTACCAACCGATCCCTTCTTCTAGTCAAGTTCTGCCACATCTTCTCCCCAATCCTATTCAATACCTCCTCATTAGTTATATGATCTACCCATCTAATCTTCAGCATTCTTCTGTAGCGCCACATTTCGAAAGCTTCTATTCTCTTCTTGTCCAAACTAGTTATCGTCCATGTTTCATTTCCATACATCGCTACACTCCATACAAATACTTTCAGAAACGACTTCCTGACACTTAAATCTATACTCGATGTTAACAAATCTTTCTTCAGAAACGCTTTCCTTGCCATTGCCAGTCTACATTTTGTATCCTCTCTACTTCGACCATCATCAGTTATTTTGCTCCCCAAATAGCAAAACTCCTTTACTACTTTAAGTGTCTCATTTCCTAATCTAATACCCTCAGCATCACCGGACTTAATTCGACTACATTCCATTATCCTCGTTTTGCTATTGTTGATGTTCATCTTATACCCTCCTTTCATGACACTGTCCATTCCGTTCAATTGCTCGTCCAAGTCCTTTTCTGTCTCTGACAGAATTACAATGTCATCGGCGAACCTCAAAGTTTTTATTTTTCTCCGTGGACTTTAATACCTACTCCGAATTTTTCTTTTATTTCCTTTACTGCTTGCTCAATATACAGATTGAACAACGTCGGGGATAGGCTACAACCCTGTCTCACTCCTTTCCCAACCACTGCTTCCCTTTCATGCCCCTCGACTCTTATAACTGCCATCTGGTTTCTGTACAAATTGTAAATAGCCTTTCGCTCCCTGTATTTTACTCCTGCCACCATCAGAATTTGAAAGAGAGTATTCCAGTTAACATTGTCAAAAGCTTTCTCTAAGTCTACAAATGCTAGAAACGTAGGTTTGCCTTTCCTTAATCTATATTCTAAGATAAGTCGTAGGGTCAGTATTGCCACACGTGTTCCAACATTTCTACGGAATCCAAACTGGTCTTCCCCGAGGTCGGCTTCTACCACTTTTCCATTCTTGATATAGTAACAAGAATTGAATATTACAAACGAGGACGAAATAGTAACATGTGTCACAAGAACAACAAAACTGGCAGCTAAGAAATCGACAAGCGGCTCTTATTTGAGGAGATAAAAGGAGATAATCTGTGATTTACAGCCACTCTTGAAGGCCCCCCAGGCAGTGTAAACCTCCCCCCTGCTGGGCACATCAGCTAGAAGCGTCTTGATAGACTCTGCGTCTCTCCTGGTTTACGCCTTACGTACACATTTCTCTACATATTGTATACCAAGATAAGTGTGATGTGCTGCAGCAGCCTACACATGCTTCTAAGACGACCTTCACATCACAACACAGGGCAAAGGAAGTTCCCATGTATAAGAAAGCATCTGATTCCAGCATTAGTGGCGTGTCTTTTATTGTTGTCTTTCATGTCATTCAATGCTACGGACACAAAGTAAGAGGCAAAAAATAGAATAAATATGTAATATAATTAGTGTAGAATGGATATAGGAGATTTGGATTTGTTGAGAGGCTTCTGTGAATATTGAGGTAGCTGCATACAAGACTGTAGTGTGACATACGTATCTATTATTTTAATTAGTTTGTCGGGGTCCCCGTGGGACCATGAGAGCCACAGGTACTGAGGCGTGGAACGAGTGACCACATAGATCGCAGAATACTGATGGAACTTCATATACTATTATATATATGTATATACCAAAAGATCTTGCAGTGTTACGTGTAATATGGCTTCCACCGCACTCTTTACACAGCATTTCAATGCCGTTTCCATAACAATCTTTCGCTCCTTCACTGAATTACGAATTCTGCTTTATTCCGTCTGTTACGATACCTTTGTATGTGACATTTAACTGTTCTTTTCGCATCCTTTCTTTATCCTCCATAAGAAGTAGAATATATTTTTCCTTTGCTTTCTAAAAGAAACTTTTACCTAAGAAAAAGTAACCAGCACTGGATACAGGAGAAAAGTAATGAGAGTGAGAAGACGGTGAGCGATCTGGCAACGCTGTGTTCTTCTACTTGGGTAGACCGGCGTGTCCATCCCTTCCAGATGCACAGAGCGAGTTTCAGCTCCGTATAGCCATCACGTGCCTTTTGGAGAGCACTATCACCGAAGTTGTGTTTTTTTTTTGTATGTTACGAAAATGGAACAGCAAAGTTTAGAGCAACATTATCCGTCAATTTATGTGTTGAACTTGGGGAATGCGCTAGTGTGACATTTCTAAAGTTTGAACAGGCCTAAGGATAACATTGCTTATCATGAACACAAGGTTTTCGTTGGCACGAATCATTCTGGAAGACAGAAAACACGTTGATGATGAACCTCGATCAGGAAGACGTTCAACTATGAAAACGTGTGCGTCCTCTTGTGAGACCAGACGGACGTTTAATAATAAGTGTGATGGGCGACATAATAAACTTAAATGCTTTCATCTTATATGAAATTTTGACCGAAGATTTGCCCATGCAAAAGCTGTGTGCCAAAATGTTGCCAAAAAAAAAACCTCGGAACAGAGCACAAGGACAATCGAAAAAAAAAGGTGTGCGTTCGTTGATCTTGTTGAGAAGACTGCCAATGACTACGAATGGTTCAATCGTGTGATGACAAGTGACAAATCCTGAAATTTTTAGCTAAGCCCTGAAACAAAGCGGCAGAACGAGGAGTGTCACATTAAGTCATCTCCTCGACCGAAGACAGCTCGAATGAGCAAATCAAAGATTGAAACAATGTTGAAATGAAATTAGCGTAAGACATCGTTGGCCGGGAGGCCCCTATTCGGGGAAGTTAGGCCGCCAATACTTTTTTTCTTTTTTTTTTTACAGTGGAAGTATCGCGCATAAATAATTCTCCCTTCAGGGCAAACTGCGAACCAAGTGTTTTACAAAGATGCCGCTGAAAGACTCAAGAAGAGGGCGGACTGAGCGAGATTGGACACTGCAGACAAGTGGATGCTGCACCATGACAACGTCCCACGTCACACGCCCACTTCCAGCACGGAAGTTTTTACCTCAAAGGGCAGTAGTGTTGTTCCACAGCTCCCCTATTTACTTGATCTAAGTCCTTGTGACTTTTCTTTTCCAGAAATTAAAAAATGTCCCAAAAGGGCGACATTATGGGACCTTGTAGAACATTGAAAGGACTGTAACCTACATGTTAAAAGGCCCTACCAGTTGTAGCCTTTCAGCGATGTAACCAAGATTGGGACGACGATTCCGCCGGTTTGTTGCTGCCAAATGGAACTACTTTAATGGGGACAATATTGTAGTTCGCAAAAAATAAAAACTTAAGTAATAGAAATCAGTTACTTTTCTCAGACGCCGCCTAGACACCATAGAGAGCTACATTTCTACATCTACATCCATACTCCGCAAGCCACGTGACGGTGTGTGGCGGAGGGTACCTTGAGTACCTCTATCGGTTCTCCCTTCTATTCCAGTCTCGTATTGTTCGTGGAAAGAAGGATTGTCGGTAAGCCTCTGTGTGGGCTCTAATCTCTCTGATTTTATCCTCATACGTAGGAGGGAGCAGTATACTGTTTGACTCTTCCGTGAAGGTATGTTCTCGAAACTACAACAAAAGCCCGTATCGAGCTACTGAGCGTCTCTCCTGCAGAGTCTTCCACTGGAGTTTATCTATCATCTCCGTAACGCTTTCGCGATTACTAAATGATCCTGTAACGAAGCGCGCTGCTCTCCGTTGGATATTCTCTATATCTTCTATCAACCCTATCTGGTACGGATCCCACACTGCTGAGCAGTATTCAAGCAGTGGGCGAACAAGCGTACCGTAACCTACTTACATTGTTTTCGGATTGCATTTCCTTAGGATTCTTCCAATGAATCTCAGTCTGGCATCTGCTTTACCGACGATCAACTTTATATGATCATACCATCTTAAATCATTCCTAATGCGTACTCGCAGATAATTTATGGAATTAACTGCTTCCAGTTGCTGACCTGCTATTTTGTAGCTAAATGATAAGGGATCTATCTTTCTATGTATTCGCAGCACATTACACTTGTCTACATTGAGATTCAGTTGCCATTCACTGCACCATGCGTCAATTCGCTGCAGATCCTCCTGCATTTCAGTACAATTTTCCATTGTTACAACCTCTCGACACACCACAGCATCATCTGCAAAAAGCCTCAGTGAACTTCCGATGTCACCCACAAGGTCATTTATGTATATTGTGAATAGCAACGGTCCTATGACACTCCCCTGCGGCACACCTGAAATCACTCTTACTTCCGAAGACTTCTCTCCATTGAGAATGACATGCTGCGTTCTGTTATCTTCAATCCAATCACACAATTGGTCTAATAGTCCATATGCTATTACTTTGTTCATTAAACGACTGTGGGGAACTGTATCGAACGCCTTGCGGAAGTCAAGAAAATCGGCATCTACCTGTGAACCCGTGTCTATGGCCCTCTGAGTCTCGTGGACGAATAGCGCGAGCTGGGTTTCACACGATCGTCTTTTTCGAAACCCACGCTGATTCCTACAGAGTAGATTTCTAGTCTCCAGAAAAGTCATCATACTCGAACATGATACGTGTTCCAAAATTCTACAACTGATACACGTTAGCTTTGTGTAGCACTGTTACACTCGTGAAATACTATGGGATCAGATTCGCTGCCGTCTGGTGACGTCGTGCGCACGTGATGCGGTAAGGAGAGTGTACGAGCAGAGCAGGTACGAATGCGGAATCATTCTAGCCACGATACGAGCAGAAAATGGCGAAATCCTCTGGCACAAGCGACTGTGACAAGGGACAGACTGTCATGGCCCGGCGATATTGCAGAAACATTTGTCACGGATGTTGCCACTGTACACGACCCCTGATAGCGGTCGTCGCGAGAATGTGGGGTCACAAGAAGACTGGGATCCGGACGCCTCGTGATACTAGCGATACGGAAGACATCGTGTTCGGCGGATGGCTGTGGCGCATCGTACTGCGTCTGCAGCAGCAAGTCGAGCAACAGTTGGCACCACTGCGACACAACCAACTGTTACATATCGGTTGCTTCAAGGACAACTCCGAGCCAGACGCCCTGTTGCCAACATTTCACTCACACCAAACTATCGCCATTTGCGACTTCAATGGTGTCAAGTAAATGCTCATTGGAGGACAGGGCGGAGGTCTGTTGTGTTTTCTGCTGAAAGCTGGTTCTGCCTCGCTACCAGTGATCGTCGTGTGTTGGATAGAAGGAGGGCAGTTGAGGACCTGTAACCAACCTGTCTGTGTGCTACACACACACACACACACACTGGACCTTCTAACAACCCTACCACAACAAAGGTCAGCATTTTAATAACGATTGCGGTGTTGCTCAAGCTGCTAAATACTGCGTTTTCGGGCAACAACAGTCATATCATGTGGCAGGTCTCATTAGAGCACAGTTAATAGTCATTTCATGTAATAATGAAAAAACTAGGCACTCATCTTTTTGTCTTTCCCACGCTGGTCTCGTCGTAAAATCATAGCTCAATCGTTGAAAATCTAGATGGTTATCATTCCAAGCTAGGATGCAAAGAGGCGTAGGTTTTATTCTGCTATATTCAAAAGTTTTGTAGATGCGCTTCACAAAACATTCTTCAAGATTAAACCTTTTGCTGGACAATGGTGATGTAAAAAAATAATCAGCACTCCGAAATTAAGTTACACTTCCTTTTAATTGCTTCTATTGCAATATCACGTAAACACAAAACATCACTTACAATACAAAACATACTTGAAAACATCTTCCTCACATTTTATAAGCCAACTACAATATGCATCTTTCCAACATGACGTCCAACACTTGACCTTCTCAAGGTCCGACTCTCTAACAACTCAACAACTAACTAACTATCGCTTACGCGCCAAAAAATCAGAGTTACAAGTACGTCAAAGATCATAGTGACAAAAGAAAGAATACACATAAGAATAATATCATTGCAATATAAACATATCGATGTATCACAAATGAAATCAAATCTGAATGTTGTCTCAGAAATATGTCAACTACTTTGCAGAAACACAGTAGAATATTACTGGTATCGAGAGGTTCAGGTGAGGTGCCGTAATGGTTGCGTAATTCAAGTACCATTACAACCTACACCTGGAGTTACGGTCTGGGGTGCGGTTTCGTATGACAGCAGTGGCGGTCTCGTGGTTATCCCACGCACCCTGACTGCAAATCTGTACGTCAATCTGATGACTCGACCTGTTGTGCTGCCATTCACGAACAGCATTCCAAGGGTGTTTTCCATCTGGACAACGCTCGACCAGTGCTCTATAGAGAGTCGACACGTTGCCTCGGCCTGCTCTATCACTAGATGGGTCTCCAGCCGCTCACATTTGGGATGTCATAGGACTGTAACTCCAGCGTCATTAATAAACAGCATTAATCGTTCGCGTATTGACCGGGCAAGTGCAACAGGCATGGAACTCGACCAACAAACTGACGTCCGGTACCTCTGCAACACAACGCATCCCCGTTCCCATGCTCGCCTTCTTCAGGCTACATCAGTTATTAATTACCAGTGCTTCACCTTTCCAATATCTTATCTCGCGCTAACATTAACCTGTGATCCTGCAATATTAATCGCTTAAATGCACTACTGGCCATTGAAATTGCTACACCACGAAGATGACGTGCTACAGACGCGAAATTTAACCGACAGGAAGAAGATGCTGTGATATGTAAATGATTAGCTTTTCACAGCATTCACACGAGGTTGGCGCCGATGGCGACACCTACAACGTGCTGACATAAGGAAAGTTTCCAACGGATTTCTCATACACAAACAGCAGTTGATCGGCGTTGCCTGGTGAAACGTTGTTGTGTTTTCACTGGAGGCCATAGTTTTGGAGTTATTCAAGAAAAGTGCATTTCACGATCACTTTCGAAGTTTTTCTAGAATAATTTGAAAACTAAGGCCAATAGCAAAAATGTATCCTAGTACAAAATTTAATTATATTAAATTTCTTACGAAGTGGTCCTGTACGTTTCTTCTGCACGATTGTTAGTTTTAGCATAGTGAGCAAGAATATACGAAAATCTTTCGCGTGATCATTCCAGTTTGCATAGAGCCGTTTGGTCGGGACAGCTGTATTGTCCTGCCTTTTAATCCTAATTGAAGTTAGCAACTAAGGGAAATGACTGCCAACATTATTACTGCCTGCCAAGCATTTTCTCCGAGACCTACATCACACATAAGAGACACCACTGGAGATACCTAGCATGAACAGGCAAAACATGTATGGTACACACAAATAAATTCAGTTGCAACACACTGGAATTTTCTTATTGTAAGATGGCAAGAACTATGCCCCTTACATGAAGTCATTAAAGATCACCTAACTCACGTTGAGCGAACAGAAGGGCTGAACAAAAATGACTGACAAGGCACAATTCATCTTGTACAGGGTATAGTATGGACGTATTGGAATAATTAATGTCGGGTGTTGGTTTTAAAGTAATTCACACGACATGAAAACTTTGTGGAAATGCATCGATTTACTGGAGGCTACTTTACCCCACAGAAGTATTCGAGTTGACCACGGCACGCGGCTGGGGTGCGGCGAAGGGAAGTGACAATAGGCAGCTTAGGGCGGCGCAAGCTCTGAGAAAGTGGTAACGGGGCACGGCCTCCAGCTGCCTTAAGATGAGTGACAGTGACGGGGTGGTTGAACTCATGGCGGTGTACTGGGAAGCCTGTTGATAAATGTCCGTCGTCTCGTTTTCAGTGAAACATGCGGGAAAGCTGCGCAAAGCTACAGTGGAGCGGTCGACAGAGGCCAAAATGTGTGTGTTCGTGACTATAGCAACTTCACGCTGAATTCACAGTCTGCAGAGTCTGAAGTAAATCAGGTGAAGAGCGACAGAATGAAATACGCTGGCCTCTGATGGGAACGTAGGACCAAGGAATCTGAAGTACTCTCCTGGGAGTCAGAATTCCGGAAAAATTGGTGTTTTGTGCAGACGCTAACCTTGATGGGTGGCCTCGGAGGAGCTAAATAGCAGAAGTTGAGAGGAAGGGAAATGTGTGTTGGAATTTGTTCACTTCCCAGAGCAGGCATTGGTCGGCACTGGGAAGCGACGCATAATTAACATGACTGGCACTGCAATTGGCGTAAGTGATTTTGCTGGAGGGGAAACCGAGGCGAAGAGCAGACTGGGAGAAGTCCCCATAGAAGTCTTCCATTCCCAGCTTGCCTAGAGTGCGGACGTGGCGTTCTTTACTCAGCTTGCCTGAGAGAGAGTGAGCATCTCTGCAGTTTAGGACTTAGCAAATGGAACGATTGAGCTTGGAGATGGAAAGTTTTTGTTCAGCTATGTACTGAGCAAGACAGCTAGGTGTGAATAGATGAGCGCAGCCTTGCAGCACCACGAGGTCACCCAACGCCCACACAACGACGACGCTCCGCCACGCTGAATTCGGTGATATTGCGCCCGCTCCGACCACTGATTAATTTGTTGGATCAGTTCGGCAAAGTTTCCACGAGGGTTTCATGGGCCGTGTACTGTAGAGTTTTTCTCGCACTTTGCATTACGCCTGGGTCAGTTGATAGGAATTAATTTTGATTTATCGTGCTTTACTCCACATACTAAATTATCCACTGACCTTACGACTTATCTTAGAAGAAAGATTAAGGAAAGGCAAATCTACGTTTCTAGCATTTGTAGACTTAGAGAAAGCTTTTGACAATGTTGACTGGAATACTCTCTTTCAAATTCTAAAGGTGGCAGGGGTAAAATACAGGGAGCGAAAGGCTATTTACAATTTGTACAGAAACCAGATGGCAGTTATAAGAGTCGGGGGTCATGAAAGGGAAGCAGTGGTTGGGAAGGGAGTAAGACAGGGTTGCAGCCTCTCCCCGATGTTGTTCAATCTGTATATTGAGCAAGCAGTAAAGGAAACAAAAGAAAAATTCGGAGTAGGTATTAAAATTCATGGAGAAGAAATAAAAACTTTGAGGTTCACCGATGACATTGTAATTCTGTCAGAGACAGCAAAGGAATGTGGTGCTACAGAATAATGCTGAAGATTAGATGGGTAGATCACATAACTAATGAGGAAGTATTGAATAGGATTGGGGAGAAGAGAAATTTGTGGCACAGCTTGACCAGAAGGAGGGATCGGTTGGTAGGACATGTTCTGAGGCATCAAGGTATCACCAATTTAGTATTGGAGGGCATCGTGGAGGGTAAAAATCGTAGAGGGAGACCAAGAGATGAATACACTAAGCAGATTCAGAAGGATGTAGGTTGCAGTAGGTACTGGGAGATGAAAAAGCTTGCACAGGATAGAGTAGCATGGAGAGCTGCATCAAACCAGTCTCAGGACTGAAGACCAGAACAACAACAACTCCACATAAACGCAATTTATTACCACTGCCTGATAGGAGAGTCTTGTGATGTGAAGATTGAAGGTCGGGAGTTAAAATAAATTTGTGCTAATCGACTGCATCTGTTTTCAATTAAGTAGTTGAAATCCCAAGTCACTTTCTTAATTAATTTTATGTTCAACATTTGCATCTGGTGTTCAATAGCTGAATATAACATCAATGAGCACTCCTTTTTAATTAAAAGTGATCAATTCTGAATCAATTAATGTCAACACTGCCACCGCAGTTCAATCAGGAATCACAGGGCCTTATTACTTGTTTGCGTTATCCGATATTGCTGCAGTTTTGCACTCTCTGTTGATCTGTTAGTCAATTAGCTGAGGGGAACACACGCCAAAACCAGATAAGTGACGGGTGAGGTGTTACATTGTGTGAAACTTTAGTGATAACCCTTATATACACTATGAACAGTCACAATGTCTATGAATTATTAATGTTATAACATCTGTCTATTTGCGACATATTTAAAGCCACCAGTACTTATATACAGTATCATGTTCCATGAGTATGTTATAACAAAGTTAATAGGTATATACCGCAAAGAGGGACAGTTTTTATGAGTTATTAATTGTTTTGCAAAATGTCTGAGGCATCAAATAACAGAAAAACGCTTAAATGTGATTTGCCATGCTAAAGATATTAACTAGATTATAGCTACTTTGAGTTGCCAGGGTGTTGGTAGGTGTAGAATTTGTGCGTCTTGAATGTAGGAGCGCTGGCTGCTCCCGGGCTGGGGAAGGGGGTGCGTGATTTAAAGTCACGTGTCAATTTTCACTGAGTTTTACTGTGATGTTTATATATCGTACATTCTATTCAAACGCGGCAGTTGGGTGTACATTTGATACTTACAAAAGGTTAGCACAGTCGTTAAAAAATATAGCGAAAAGTAAACGTTACGTAAAAGACTGTAGTACAGAGCTAACAAGGGAACCTCCCCATCGCACCCCCCCTCAGATTTAGTTATAAGTTGGCACAGTGGATAGGCCTTGAAAAACTGAACACAGATCAATCGAGAAAACAGGAAGAAGTTGTGTGGAACTATTAAAAAAAATTAGCAAAATATACAAACTGAGTAGTCCATGCGCAGGATGGGCAACATCTAGGGTAGTCTGAGGTCAGGAGCGCCGTGTTCCCGTGGTTAGCGTGAGCAGCTGCGGAATGAGAAGTCCTTGGTTCAAGTCTTCCATCGACGGAAAACTTTAATTAATTTTATTTAATTTATGATTATCACATCCACAAGAAAACCTAAATCGGGCAAGGTAGAAGAATCTTTTTACCCATTCGCCAAGTGTACAAGTTAGGTGGGTCGACAACATATTCCTGTCATGTGACGCACATGCCGTTACCAGGGTCGTATAGAATATATCAGACGTGTTTGCCTGTGGAGGAATCGGTTGACCTGTGACCTTGCGATCGAATGTTTTCCGTTCCCATTGGAGAGGTACGTCCTTTCCTCTACTAATCGCACGGTTTTGCGGTGCGGTCGCAAAACACAGACACTAAACTTATTACACTGGACAGAGACGTCAATGAACGGACGGATTGATCATAACTTTGGCAAAATAAAAAAGAGTAAACTTTCCACTCGAGGGAAGACTTGAAACCAAGTACCTCACGTTGCGGAGCTGCTCACGCTAACCACGAGACCACGGCGCTACTAAGCTCAGACGCTCCTTGATGTTGCATATCCTGCTCATGGACTACTCAGTTTGTATATTTTGCTTATTTTTTTCATAGTTCCACACAACTTCTTCCTGTTTTCTCGATTGATCTGTGTTCAGTTTTTCAAGGCCTATCCACTGTGCCAACTTATAACTAAATTTGAGGGGGGTACGATGGGGAGGTTCCCTTGTAAGCAACAAAGACGGGTGCTTGATCAATGCACCAGCCGTTAATAATCCAACGTCAATAATATTTTAGTGTTTTATGTCCCCTGGTAAGAGAAGATGAGCAGCAGTAGCTTCGAACGCATCGCAAAATAATTGTCACTGGTTCCGCATACATAAATACACTGGAGCGCCAAAGAAACTGGTATAGGCATGCGTATTCAGATACAGAGATATGTAGACAGGTAGTATAACGCGCTGCGGTCAGCAACACCTATTTAAGGCAACAAGTGTCTGGCGCAGTTAATGCTGCTAAAATTGCAAGTTATCAAGATTTAAGAGTTTGACGCAGTGTTGTAGTCGGTGCATTACCGATGAGACATAGCAACTCCGAGGTAGCAATAAAGTGTGGAATTTTCCGTACGATTATTTCAGGAGTGTATCGTGAATATCAGGAATCCGAAAAACATAAAATCTCCGGCATCGCTGCGGCCGAAAGAGATCCTGCAAGAACGGGGGAGGAGGTAAGCAGTGCGTTTATTCCATATACAGGCGCACTCTCGGGGAAAATCACCCGCATTTTGAAGAAACACCGGGTCGGAACTGTGTTTTGTCCTCCGAATAAAACTCGTGCACTGGTGGGGAGCGCCAAAGATGACCTCGGTTTGAGGAACGCCGGCGTGTACCAGATTCCTTGTCAATGTGGCAAGTCGTACGTTGGTCAGACGATGCGTACCGTCGAGGATCGATGCCGTGAACACCAGAGGCACACTCGACTGATGTATCCGAGCAAGTCGGCGGTCGCTGAACATTGTTGGTCGGAAAATCACGCTATGGAGTATGAACGCACGAGGATTCTGGTACAGACGTCGAGATACTGGGACAGCGTTGTTAGAGAGGCCATCGAAACTCGCACCAATGACGACCTCATAAACCGTGACTGTGGTTACAATCTTAGCAAGGCTTGGGAACCAGCGATTGGGTTAATCAAGAGCAAATCGAGCAAACGTATAGTTGTGACGACCACGGCGGACAGAGCCATCACTCCGACGTCATCTCAGACGCCGTCGCAATCTGTTCCACCACGCGACTGTGGCGCGGGGCGCGGACACCGGAGGGAGCGTGCCGCGGGCGGAGGGTATTTAAATCGGCCTCCGCCGCGACCGAATCCAGTTCCCTCCGAGCAGCCATAGCGTACGGATCTCCGTGCCGGCACGTTCACAGGAGCTCAGTCCGTCAGTTCACCTGATGATGGCGACATGTATGATCGCCGAAATATTGTGCCCGTTGGACACTGTAGACCGGCAGTACACCCGTGGATATTTTGGTTATTTTTGTTGTTTGCTTTGTTTTCTGGACTCACTGGTAAAGTTGTACGACGACCTGGTATTTTTCCTATAAATTTTCTCCCACAAGAAAGACGTAGTATCTGAAAGCCAAAAAGGTATTTGCCTTTACTATACCAAGAGGAAGGGAGAAATTTACGCTATGCGTAAATCATAAATAAGAAGGTAAACAGATGAAAATTTGTTAATGAAAACTATTTCATCAGTGGAAAAGTCAAATCTGTTTAAAGAGAAAAATAATT
This sequence comes from Schistocerca serialis cubense, assembly GCF_023864345.2. NCBI lineage: Eukaryota > Metazoa > Arthropoda > Insecta > Orthoptera > Acrididae > Schistocerca > Schistocerca serialis. The sequence goes on along the minus strand of NC_064646.1, from coordinate 46,604,505 downwards.
TCTCGTCGTCATTTCGCATTTCAGAAGGAAAACTAGATATGAGGATTCTAAATGTTGTTTGATGAGTCAAAGACCATGTGTTGTCTCAAGAAGATAAATGTAGATATTCTCATATCTTAGTGTTTCAGTTCTCAGGAGAGCGAAAAATTTACCGTATGTTCTTCGTCAAGAGCATCCAGTATAAACTTTTGTTTGGTCATTAATAAACTTTGAAGAGAGTATCAAAAAGGACTTTGGAACTTTGAAAACTGATATTGATTTATTCAGATAACTTACATAGTTTTCATTTTCAGCACACACATCAAGTTTTTACTTTACACCCAAACAGATTCGAGGCGACTTCCATTGGTTATGCTGCACCCCTCCACTCGGAAGGCGATATCTTGCCAAAGTCACTGCATCGTGTCAGGCATGACCTGTTCAGTTGTGTATTCCAGTTCTGAGCTCTGCTGGAGTAGTCGGTTATGGTGGAACAAACACGGTAACCTTCATGAATCCCCAAAAAAAAAAAAAAAATCAACAGGTGTGAGGTCCGGTGAACATGGGCCACACAACTGGGGCACCTGAGGCCACCGCCGGCCGCGGTGGTCTCGCGGTTCTAGGCGCGCAGTCCGGAACCGTACGACTGCTACGGTCGCAGGTTCGAATCCTGCCTCGGGCATGGATGTGTGTGATGTCCTTAGGTTAGTTAGGTTTAAGTAGTTCTAAGTTCTAGGGAACTGATGACCACAGCAGTTGAGTCCCATAGTGCTCAGAGCCATTTGAACCATTTTGAACCTCAGGCCACCCAGTTACCTGGAAAGCGGGCATTTAGGAAATCCTGAACGCGTGGCCGTGTGGCGGCGTCCTGCATAAACCGTGTAAGTTTTACAGCATGTGTAGGCACACTTCGACTCTTCAAACCAAAACACGCAGCGAGCACGCTGGGGACCGGCAAATGCGGACACCTTTGCTGCAACAGCGCTTGCGGTGGCGCTATTCTGTACTAGAGTATCATGTGAGTCAAAACTTGTTCTATTTTCCGTAAAGATGACACCAAGGCTCAGGCTAGGTCATGTGAATTTCAAAGTTAAAAAGTCCTTTTTAATGCAGCCTGTATTAACACCGCCTGTTCCTACAGTCTGTTACTACCAACAGTACCCCTCCCCCCCTCCATTCTGGAAAGAATCAAACTCCCCTGTGTAAAATTGCATTAAATGCATGATTATTTAACAAATTGAGTTAATGTGCTAGAAATTAGACGCGAACTATTTAAAAACTTTATGATTGAAGACACAAAATCGTAACTGTGCTGATTTGATTAGTTTCGGGTTATTCAGCCACAGACTACTGAAAAGTCAAAACCAAAACTGGTTTCTTTATCGAACATTGGATGAGTATAGTCTGGGTAATTTACGATCCCTTTCTTTTTTTTTTTTTTTTTTTTAATAATAGTTTTCACGCGACTCAATGTCCATGACATCTCCTGAATTGTGTGTCTTCCATTGATGTAATTTTGCAAGTAGATTAAGTGTGCTGCGGATGCTGTCTGAAAAATGTGTTGCGAACATAGTTAGTGGCTGACATTGTACTGCATATAGTAAACGATATTTTTTTTTCATTATTTTGAGGGAGTATTGGATAGAAAAAGTTTCCGAAAGATACGACAGTACGGATAATGCTTGTTCGTAGTCGCTGAACGCTCACATTTTCAAATACTAGGTGAATATACTGAGGGTAATCTGCGCACCAAGTGTTACAGTGTCTTAAGATATACGCACAGTTTCTAACTTTAATATTTGTCTTATTGTGTTAACATAAAACTGTACTTCTTAATGAGTAGATTATGAGAAAATTTTGAATTTTTAAATTCGGTCAGTAATCATATGACATATTGGGAAACAATTTTTGGTGCCTCTGGAAGCCATTTCATAGGCAACGCGCAAATGAGCGCGTGACCGTACGATCGCTTTATGCGTGTAGTAATACACAGGGTGAAAAAAAAAAATCACGCACTCTGACTTCGCAGGATTCCTCGCATGCTAACAATACAAAAATGTGTGTCACAAAATTTCGTCCTGGGCATATTTCCGGCGGTAAACGGACATTGAAGATTGGAAGTGTGGCAGTACTGTAATCACTTGTATGGTAAGTGCCTCTGTCAGCAACAAAGACTAGTGCTGTGCAGGTGGTGCAGTGAATACCATTTATGGTTAGCATGCAGGAGGTCGAGGGTTCGACTCAGGGTCGAGGCGTATTTGCTTTTATTTGCCAGTTTCATTCTGTGACATAATACTGTAGTATACACTGTAAGTAGGCTGTTTAGGTTTTTATATTGGTAACTCCAAGTAACGCTCTGTATGAAAATCACTGGCTGTGCTGTGTGCAGTCTGTGTCTGGTTTGCATTGTTGAAAAATTCTCTATTGTAGTGGGCAGTTGGATGTTAACAGCGCGTAGCGTTGCGCAGTTGAAGGTGAGCCGCCAGCAGTGGTGGATGTGGAGTGAAAGATGGCGGAATTTTGGGAGCCGATGATCTGGACGTGTGCCCATCAGAGGGAGTAAATTTGTAAGACTGGATATCATGAACTGCTGTACATATTATGACTTTTGAACACTATTAAGGTAAAAACATTGTTTGTTCTCTATCAAAATCTTTCTTTTGCTAAGTATGGCTATCAGTAGTTAGTGCCTTCAGTAGTTTGAATCTTTTATTTAGCTGGCAGTATTGGCGCTCGCTGTATTGCAGTAGTTCGAGTAACGAAGATTTTTGTGAGGTAAGTGATTCATGAAAGGTATAGGTTATTGTTAGTCAGGGCCATTCTTTTGTAGGGATTATTAAAAGTCAGATTGCGTTGTGCTAAAAATATTGTGTGTCAGTTTAGTGTTGATCAGAATAAGTAAAGAGAATAATGTCTGAGTACGTTCAGTTTTGCTCAGCTGTTTGAAAATCAAATAATTAAGAGGTTTATCAGGGGATGTTTAACCACCTTTACTTAAGCCACATGTATCCGACATTTACATAGCTCATTCCTAACGAAATGTAGTTGACCTCAACCTGGAAAGAATAATAGTTTGTACAAATCGATGGGACTATTAGGTGGACGGTACACGAAAAATAGATTTGGAATCTAGTAGATGCAGTGGTGCGAAACAATTCGCGTGGACGAGGCGCAAAAGGCTTCTTTAAAAGCTGAGCAATGAAAATGATTACACCTGAATTTCTGTGGTCGTAGTACGTAGTGTCCGAGCGGTTTCTAGGCACTTTAGTCTGGAACCGCGCGACTGCTACGGTCGCATCTGTGAAAAGGGCAGTCACATAAGTCGAAAAGAAAAACATAGGTAGAAGGAAGGTAACTGCGAGGAAACGATGGGTGACAGAAGAAATACTTCAGTTGATCGATTAAAGAAGGTACAAATATGTTGAAGGAAATTCAGGTATACAAAAATATAAGCCATTGGAATGAAATGGCTGCATGAAAAATGGGAAGAAATATGAAATGGAATGATTGTCGCCGGTCAGGGTGGCCGAGCGGTTCTAGGCGCTACAGTCTGGAACCGCGCTACCGCTACGGTCGTAGGTTCGAATCCTGCCTCGTGCACGGATTTGTGTGATGTCCTTAGGTTAGTTAGGTTTAAGTAGTTGTAAGTTCTAGGGGACTGTTGACCTCAGATGCTGAATCCAATATTACTCAGAGCCATTTTAACCATATATTTCGTAGCAGGTAAGTGCAAATGTTTTGTAGAATACCCACTGTAATCGCTGTAAGATCTTTAAGACGCCACATACCGTACCACTCCGACTACATTTAGCAAATAAAAACAAATGCGCATCGATCCAGAATCGAACCACCGTCCTCAAGCATGTTGACGCAAAACGCTATCCACCGCACCCGCAGTGTAGTAGCAGAGGTAGGTATCGTACAGTGTTGCCAGATTTCCAATCTTTGATGTCCATTTACTGTCGGAAATATGCGCAGGACGAAATTTTGTGAGAGACTCTTGTATTGCTAGTATGTGACGTGCGCGAATTTTTCTTCGCCCTGTAGATACTTCCATTTTTTTCTCAAAAACTATGGTCCCTCAAAGCCTCCCTTTCAAGTATCGAACTGCAGCAGTCAGTGTTGTGTTGGCAGAAGAGCCAACACCGTGTTACGAGAGGCGGCCGAAATGCACGCGTTTTAGGTTAGCGTGAGGAGGGAACAACTATAGTAACGTGAGGCCCGGAACATGACAAGGAATCAGAATTCAGAAAGCGGACGTAATTAGTTTGATACTTAACTTTAGTCCATTAATGATGAACGTCGCTCTTGACGGTACATGATTCACAATACTATCTGTTCAGAATAGTAACTGAATATGGCGCCTTGCTAGGTCGTAGCAAGTGACGTAGCTGTAGGCTATGCTAAACTGTCGTCTCTGCAAATGAGAGCGTATGTAGACAGTGAACCATCGCTAGCAAAGTCGGCTGTACAACTGGGGCGAGTGCTAGGGAGTGTCTCTAGACTAGACCTGCCGTGTGGCGGCGCTCGGTCTGCAATCACTGATAGTGGCGACACGCGGGTCCGACGTATACTACCGGACCGCGGCCGATGTAAAGGCTACCACCTAGCAAGTGTGGTGTCTGGCGGTGACACCACAGTCAGCTCTCACAACAGAAGCAGTTTTGGCGCCGACACGGGAACGAGAACGACCACTTGTGTCGGGCGCGACTCTGTGCAGGAATAAGACGCGAGGATGACTGCAGTGCGAGCAGACTGGCTTGTCACGAGTGGCACATTGAGACGAGACGGTGCATAGGACGGCCGTACATACAGTGAACCGCCTTGTTTATCTGAGCAGCTCTCTGTCCCTGAGGTGAGTTCACCACATCTCTCAGGATTCCCGTTCCATTAAGACTCGTCACGGAGACGGTACAAAAATAGGGCGGCAGACAGACGATCGGGACGGCGCAGTTTCTCCTCGTTTATAATTTTCGGCGGCGCGGCGACGTCTCCACCTCGTCACATTCCGCGCCGCGCGGCGCTAATAGCCGGGCCGACGCGTCCGCCCCCAGTATTTCAGGCGTCGCGCATTGTGCGTGCCGCAGGGAAAACACCGCCGCGCCGGCCTCGTAAACACGCCGCAGTGCGCCATTAGTCAGGCCGGACCGCCGCCGCCGCCGCGGCTGGCAGGCGATGAGGTTGGCAGCGCCGGAGTCAGCGACGGACGGTTACGTCCACTGCTGACAGCGGCCGAGACATAGCACGCCGAGCGGCAGCCACTGTGCAGACGTGTACAGTGCCGCGAAGAAAAGTTGGTACACCCCTTTTCCAGCTTCCCGGTTCACTCAGCATTTATCGTTGCAAGAGTTCGTACGGTGTACGTGAAATAATTACTCCTACAGACAAGTACCACAAGTGGTTGTACAGCACCAGTCGACTCGTGCTGAAACACCCATACTCATACTTGGCGCACCCTCCACTGGTGACAATACAGGCGCTGATCCTGGCATCCAGTCGATCGTACAAACGACGAATACTGTCCTGAGATACGTCATGCCACGTCAGCACCACCTGTTCATACAGTTCTGTAAAAGGTGCTGGTTGACAAGTCGCACGATTCACCTTTCGTCCCATCATTCCCCACAGCTACTCGACTGCAAAATGGTGCGAAATTAAGGAGATGGGACCTGGATAAACTGGAAGAACCAGAGGTTGTACAGAGTTTCAGGGAGAGCATAAGGGAACAATTGACGGGAGTGGGGGAAAGAAATACAGTAGAAGAAGAATGGGTAGCTTTGAGGGATGAAGTAGTGAAGGGAGCAGAGGATCAAATAGGTAAAAAGACGAGGGCTAGTGGAAATCCTTGGGTAACAGAAGAAATATTGAATTTAATTGATGAAAGGAGAAAATATAAAAATGCACTAAATGAAGCAAGCAAAATGGAATATAAACGTCTCAAAAATGAGATCGACAGGAAGTGCAAAATGGCTAAGCACAGATGGCTAGAGGACAAATGTACGGATGTAGAGGCTTATCTCACTAGGGGTAAGATAGATACTGCCTACAGGAAAATTAAAGAGACCTTTGGAGAAAAGAGAACCACTTGCATGAATATCAAGAGCTCAGATGGAAACCCAGTTCTAAGCAAAGTAGGGAAAGCAGAAAGGTGGAAGGAGTGTAGGAGGGTCTATACAAGGGCGATGTTCTTGAGGACAATATTACGGAAATGGAAGAGGATGTAGATGAAGATGAAATGGGAGATATGATACTGCGTGAAGAGTTTGACAGAGCATTGAAGGACCTAAGTCGAAACAAGGCCCCGGGAGTAGACAACATTTCATTAGAACTACTGACAGCCTTGGGAGAGCCAGTCCTGACAAAACTCTACCATCTGGTGAGCAAGATGTATGAGACAGGCGAAATTCCCTCAGACTTCAAGAAGAATACAATAATTCCAATCCCAAAGAAAGCAGGTGTTGACAGATGTGAAAATTACCGAACTATCAGTTCAATAAGTCACAGCTGCAAAATAATAACGCGAATTCTTTACAGACGAATGGAAAAACTGATAGAAGCCGACCTCGGGGAAGATCAGTTTGGATTCCGTAGAAATATTGGAACACGTGAGGCAATACTGATCCTACCACTTATCTTAGAAGAAAGATTAAGAAAAGGCAAACCTACGTTTCTAGCATTTGTAGATTTAGAGAAAGCTTTTGACAATGTTGATTGGAATACTCTCTTTCAAATTCTGAAAGTGACTGGGGTAAAATACAGGGAGCGAAAGGCTATTTACAATTTGTACAGACAGCAGATGGCAGTTATTAGAGTCGAGGGGTATGAAAGGGAAGCAGTGGTTGGGAAGGGAGTGAGACAGGGTTGTAGCCTATCCCCGATGTTATTCAATCTGTATATTGAACAAGCAATAAAGGAAACAAAAGAAAAGTTCGGAGTAGGTATTAAAATCCATGGAGAAGAAATAAAAACTTTGAGGTTCGACGATGACATGGTAATTCTGTCAGGGACAACAAAGGACTTGGAAGAGCAGTTGAACGGAATAGACAGTGTCTTGAAAGGAGGATATAAGATGAACATCAACAAAAGCAAAACAAGGATAATGGAATGTAGTCGAATTAAGTCCGGTGATGCTGAGGGAATTAGATTAGGAAATGAGACACTTAAAGAAGTAAATGAGTTTTGCTATTTGGGGAGCAAAATAACTGATGATTTTCGAAGTAGGTAGGATATAAAATGTAGACTGGCAATGGCAAGGAAAGCGTTTCTGAAGAAGAAAAATTTGTTAAGATTAAGTACAGATTTAACTGTCAGGAAGTCGTTTCTGGAAGTATTTGCATGCAGTGTAACCATGTATGGAAGTGAAGCATGGACGATAAATAGTTTGGACAAGAAGAGAATACAAGCTTTCGATATGTGGTGCTACAGAAGAATGCTGAAGATTAGATGGGTAGACCACATAACTAATGAGGAGGTATTGAATAGAATTGGGGAGAAGAGGAGCTTGTGGCACCCTTACTAGAAGAAGGGATCGGTTGGTAGGACATGTTCTGAGACATCGAGGGATCACCAGTTTAGTATTGGAGGGCAGTGTGGAGGGTAAAAATCGTAGAGGGAGACTAAGAGATGAATACACTAAGCAGATTCAGAAGGATGTAGGCTGCAGTAGGTACTCTGAGATGAAGAAGCTTTCACAGGATAGAGTAGCATGGAGAGCTGCATCAAACCAGTCTCAGGACTGAAGACCACAACAACAACGCAACTCGACTCGAGACAAGTGCGGAAATTAGAATTGTATTAACACCTTCAGCTGCTGACGGGCGTAGATATATATCAACGGGGACAGGTGAAAATGTGTGCCCCGACTGGGACTCGAACCAACACCGACTCAAAGGAAGGCCTCGGCGTTTGTTCGTAACTTCACGTCAGCTAGGCACGGCGAACGCCAGGTCTGTTGCAGGTATACTCATAATGGTGGTGTCTCCCTCTCTGACACAGGAAAATGTGAAACTATTGGCGGTAGTCGACCAACACACATTGTTGTGAGAGATTTCTACAATCAATTAATTGTGCAATTCATTACACTTCTTAACAAATAGTGTACTCCTGAACTTAAATTTCCACCTGTTTTAACGATTGACATACAAAAACAACTTCATGGTCCAACAGCAGCAGAATTCGTGCTTCTTTACCTTATTTGTAAATCTGAGGAAGTTAAGTTTGTACTGGGTTGCTTTTACATGAAACTGTGAACATACTGGTGCTCTTCTTTAGGTGTCTCGGTTGACTATGGGGTGAGGAGCACTGAATGTTAATGAAATATCTTGCGATTGTACACGTTGGGGGAGGGGGTGGGGGGACAGAAGAAGGGGCAAGAGAGAGATACTTGTTTTATCAAATAATTTTTTTTATCTTATAAAGTTTCTCCTTTCAGTTGCAAGAGGGGAATACTTATCTTTTCTAATGTGCATGTTTAAAAAAGTTTAAGTTCAGCAGTATTTTCGATGTATGAAGCTATTTTGTTTCCTGTTTAGAATTCCTTTCGTTGTAAACGACTGTAATCTAATGACTGGCAATTTACACATGTAAATTAGTTCACGTTTCCAGTGACGATGTCAAACGAAAATAAATAAATAAATAAAAGAAACGAGTTCATTGTAAGGGGGTTGGGGTAAGTTTCGATAACAAAATGGATCAAGTAAATATATTACTTGAATGTAAAATTTCCGAAGCCTGAAATGGGGCAAAGCATCTTCTCATATTGATCTACGTCTGTTTCGACAGGATTCAGTAATACGGAACAGTGATCTTCATTCGTAGCTTTACGATAGTAAGAAAGTTTTTCATCTAAATAAAACTGCAGAATCCAAAAAATACGAAACATTTTGTCCAAAAATAAGAGATTTATAGTGATAAGCACGCCCAAGCGTTTCTGCCTGTAACAGACCTGGCGTTCGCCGTGCCTTGCTAACGTGACGTCACCAACAAGCGTCGAGGCCTTCCTTTGAGTCGGTGTTGCTCGAACCCGGGATCTCCTGCTTACATGTCAGACGCTGTATCCATCTGAGCCACCGAGCACACAGAGCACAGTGCGACTGCAGCGACTATCTCTCACACGCCTCCCGCGAGATCCACATTCACACCTCGTACGTCCACACACTACATTCGTAGTGTCCCACCCCAACAGACTCATTGCTCGTGGAAGACTTTCTTTCCAAGTCCCGTAAGAGTTAGGGGGAATGTGTGTGCATCCGCGCAGAAAGTCATGGCCGGTATTGCCAGAACGATATACTTAAACTACTGGCCATTTAAATTGCTACAGACACGAAATTTAACCGACAGGAAGAAGATGCTGTGATATGCAAATGATTAGCTTTTCACAGCATTCACACAAGGTTGGCGCCGGTGGTGACACCTACAACCTGCTGACATGAGGAAAGTTTCCAACCCATTTCTCGTACACAAACAGCAGTCGACCGGCGTTGCCTGGTGAAACGTTGTTGTGATGTTTCGTGTAAGAAGGAGAAATGCGTACTATCACGTTTCCGACTTTCATAAAGGTCGGATTGTAGCCTATCGCGATTGCTGCTCGCGTTGGTCGAGATCCAATGAGTGTTAACAGAATATGGAATCGGTGGGTTCAGGAGGGTAATACGGAACGCCGTGTTGGATCCCAGTGGCGTCGTATCACTATCAGTCGAGATGACAGGCATCTTAACCGCATGGCTGTAGCGGATCGTGGAGCCACGTCTCGATCCCTGAGTCAACAGATGGGGATGTTTGCAAGACAACAACCATCTGCACGAATGGTCGACGACGTTTGCAGCAGCATGCACTATCAGCTCGGAGACCATGGCTGCGGTTACGCTTGACGCTGCATCACAGACAGGAGCGCCTGCGATCTACATCTACATCTATACTCCGCGAGCCACCTTACGGTGTGTGGCGGAGGGTACTTATTGTACCACTATCTGATCCCCCCTTCCCTGTTCCATTCACGAATTGTGCGTGGAAAGAACGACTGCTTGTAAGTCTCCGTATTTGCTCTAATTTCTCGGATCTTTTCGTTGTGATCATTACGCGAGATATATGTGGGCGGTAGTAATATGTTGCCCATCTCTTCCCGGAATGTGCTCTCTCGTAATTTCGATAATAAACCTCTCCGTATTGCGTAACGCCTTTCTTGAAGTGTCCGCCACTGGAGCTTGTTCAGCATCTCCGTAACGCTCTCGCGCTGACTAAATGTCCCCATGACGAATCGCGCTGCTTTTCGCTGGATCATGTCTATCTCTTCTATTAATCCAACCTGGTAAGGGTCCCATACTGATGAGCAATACTCAAGAATCAGACGAACAAGCGTTTTGTAAGCTACTTCTTTCGTCGATGAGTCACATTTTCTTAGAATTCTTCCTATGAATCTCAACCTGGCGCCTGCTTTTCCCACTATTTGTTTTATGTGATCATTCCACTTCAGATCGCTCCGGATAGTAACTCCTAAGTATTTTACGGTCGTTACCGCTTCCAATGATTTACCACCTATGGCATAATCGTACTGGAATGGATTTCTGCCCCTATGTATGCGCATTATATTACATTTATCTACGTTTAGGGAAAGCTGCCAGCTGTCGCACCATGCATTAATCCTCTGCAGGTCCTCCTGGAGTACGTACGAGTGTACTCAACGACGAACCTGGGTGCACGAATGGCAAAACGTCATTTTTTTGGATGAATCCAGGTTCTGTTTACAGCATCATGATGGTCGCATCCGTATTTGGCGACATCGCGGTGAATGCACATTGGAAGCGTGTATTCGTCATCGCCATACTGTCGCGTCACCGGGCGTGATGGTATGGGTTGCCACTGGTTACACATCTCGGTCACCTCTTGTTCGCATTGAAGGCACTTTGAACAGTGGACGTTACATTTCAGATGTATTACGACCCGTGGCTCTACCCCTCATTCGATCCCTGCGAAACCCTATATTACAGCAGGATAATGAATGACCTCATGTTGCAGGTCCTGTACGGCCCTTTCTGGATACAGAAAATGTTCGACTGCTGCCCTGGCCAGCACATTCCCCAGATCTCTCACGAGTTGAAAACGTCTGGTCAATGGTGGCCGAGCAACTGGCTCGTCACAATACGCCAGTCACTACTCTTGATGAACTGTGGTATCGTGTTGAAGCTGCATGGGCAGCTGTACCTGTACACGACATCCACGCTCTGTTTGACTCATTGCCAAAGCGTATCAAGACCGTTATTACGGCCAGAGGTGGTTGTTCTGGGTACTGATTTCTCAGGATCTATGCACCCAAATTGCGTGAAAATGTAATCACATGTGAGTTCTAGTGTAATATATTTGTCCAATGAATACCCGTTTATCATCTGCATTTTTTCTCGTTGTAGCAATTTTAATGGCCAGTAGTGAATATGGATATGGTGTCTGTTGTTTCGGACATGTCCGAAACAATAGACACCATATCCAACTGCATTTTTTCTTGTTGTAGCAATTTTAATGGCCAGTAGTGTATATGGATATGGTGTCTGTTGTTTCGGACATGTCCGAAACAATAGACACCATGTCCATCTGCATTTTTTCTTGTTGTAGCAATTTTAATGGCCAGTAGTGTATATGGATATGGTGTCTGTTGTTTCGGACATGTCCGAAACAATAGACACCATATCCATCTGCATTTTTTCTTGTTGTAGCAATTTTAATGGCCAGTAGTGTATATGGATATGGTGCCTGTTGTTTCGGACATGTCCGAAACAATAGACACCATATCCATCTGCATTTTTTCTTGTTGTAGCAATTTTAATGGCCAGTAGTGTATATGGATATGGTGTCTGTTGTTTCGGACATGTACGAAACAACAGACACCATATCCATATACGTATGTAAGTGCGGAAATCGTGGTGGCCAGCTCTTGCAGAGAACGTTGACATTCACTATTGCACGGGCGGTGTGTGGGCATGGGACATGTCCGAAACAATAGACACCATATCCATCTGCATTTTTTCTTGTTGTAGCAATTTTAATGGCCAGTAGTGTATATGGATATGGTGTCTGTTGTTTCGGACATGTCCGAAACAATAGACACCATGTCCATCTGCATTTTTTCTTGTTGTAGCAATTTTAATGGCCAGTAGTGTATATGGATATGGTGTCTGTTGTTTCGGACATGTCCGAAACAATAGACACCATATCCATCTGCATTTTTTCTTGTTGTAGCAATTTTAATGGCCAGTAGTGTATATGGATATGGTGCCTGTTGTTTCGGACATGTCCGAAACAATAGACACCATATCCATCTGCATTTTTTCTTGTTGTAGCAATTTTAATGGCCAGTAGTGTATATGGATATGGTGTCTGTTGTTTCGGACATGTACGAAACAACAGACACCATATCCATATACGTATGTAAGTGCGGAAATCGTGGTGGCCAGCTCTTGCAGAGAACGTTGACATTCACTATTGCACGGGCGGTGTGTGGGCGAGCATCATGCTGTTGTGACAAGACATGACCTTCGTTTTGCTAGAATGGCAATGGAACGGGTCTGACAACAGTCCGCAAGCACCGAGCACCGGTTAGCGACCCCTCCACGACACCAAAGGTGGACTACAGTCGTAGCTTACCGCATCCCAGACCACAATGCCTCGCGTGGCGCCAGTGGTTGGTTGGTTGGTTGGTTTGTGGGATTAAAGGGACCAGACTGCGATGGTCATCGGTCCCTTTTTCCAAAAAATTAAAACCCCCCAAAGAGAATAAAAACGAAGAGCAGGAAAGACGTCAGACGACACGGGACAAGAAAGACTCCGACAGAGATCAGACAAAACAAATTAAAACACACAGAGAGTGACGGTGTGGCGCCAGTGTTTGTTGGGCGAATGCAATCAGTGCGGGACAGCGTTCGCCAGGTCTACATCTGACGGGTAAATGAGCATCACTGCATGCATGCAGAACCTCGTTTCATCGCTGAACACCAGAACGTGTCGTTCCACCTCCCCGGTCATCCTCTGACGGCACATGTCGAGCCGTGCACGTCGGTGCTGTGGCGTCAGTGGAAGACGGGCCAGATGCGTGCGCGCCTGTACTCCCACAGCTAGTAACCAGATAGCAACAGTTCGTGCTGACACGTCAGAGTTCGCAAGTCATCTATGTTGTGACAGCTGTGTGGTCTGCCACTGGTACCCTTGCAATAAGACGATCCTCGCGGGCGTCTGTGTGTGACAGAATGTTCACGTGACCGCTGGCACCAGCACCGTTGCGCAGCCGACACAGCACGTCCAACTTGGGTGGAAAATCATCTAAAGGCCCATACCGCCACTCGAAATGTCAAAGTCTGACTCCTTTCAAACTCGCTCCTGTCTGTAGGAAGCACGAGTGCATCTCTGTGGTATAATTGCCTGCTTGCTTCACACGTCTGCATCTCATTGAGCCTCCTGGCTGCGATCGTTCCCTGTTGAACAGGAGACACAGACGGCGCTCTGGTAGCTACGCCGATTCGCTATCTGTTGGCGGACGACGTTGAAACCATTACGAACACATCTCCAATCCCTAAGGTGGCACATGCTTTCATCAAATCAAGTTCTTTCCAGATGCACTATTTATTTTTCCCAGCAATGTAAAACACCGTTGCACTGAATATATATTTACATGTGTACTCTACAAGCCAATTTACAGAGAGTGGCAAAGGGTACTTCATGTATCACCAGTCACTTCGTCAATTTCCTGTTCCACTCTACAATAGTTCATGGGAAGACCTTTAGGGCGTCGATTCCCAAACATTCCATGGTCTAAAACGACAGTTCGCATTGTGAAGAGCAACATAACAACATTATTTCATACTGTTGATACCCCAGACGATTCAACCCTCCTCTAAGGGCATTGTCGACCTGCAACCCCATTCAACGCGATTGTGACCCTTACAACTGTAGTGTAACCTCAATTTTTGCTGTGCTGTATGAGCAGGAACCACTGGCGACTGTTCAAAACCGTTCGACGAAATCGGAACATGATCTGAAACAGCAAAGGGTGTTAATACTTCTTGAGCCCTCCTTTGACGCCACGATTGGAGGGTTGTCGCACTGACACATGTATCAATAAAATGGCAAAGGGTTCCTTCAAAAACCCCCAGTTCAGCAACACCCTCAATGTCTCCAGCATCCCTTTGCTGAGCACCTGTACAGAGACCATCTATGATGGATTTCTAGGCGCCTGCAGGCAGGCAGCACCTCAACTCACTTCATCTGAGTGGCGCTATGTTGCTACTCTGTCACCTGCTTGCTGGCCGTGGAATCTGTAGGGTCTCAAGAGGTGCCTACCTGCAGCTTCCCAGGAATCCATTATGGGCTATTTCTGTACAGGTGCCCACCCTCTTAGCTGAGTGTTCAGTGCATCTGACTGACATGCAGCAGGTCTGGGTCCAATTTCTGGTCTTGACTTGCAGGTCAGCGGCAGAATCTTGCCCATCAATGAAATACAATCGTTCATTGATTCCGTGCAGGTAAATTTTAAAAGTATTCAACAAAGGTGTGCAGGTGGAACCGACAGTGTTGTTCAACAGGGGGAAGGGGGGTAGGGAGGTCTTCAATGGGCCTTTTGCTGTTTTCTTATGCCTGTAACAACATCACAAGAGGAGCAGAAATACGTGGAAAAGGCCGGAAGATACCTGAGGATTTCTGTTAGATTATCTCAAGGTCAGGCGAGATTCCCTAATCAGATATTGGATTGTAAGGCGTACCCTGGACCAGATACAGATTCAGATCACAATTTAGTAGTGATGAAGAGTAAGTTCAAGTTTAAGAGACTAGTCAGGAAGAATCAATGCGCAAAGAAGTGGGATACGGAAGTACCAAGGAATAAAGAGGTACATGTGAAATTCTCTGATACTATAGATAATGCGACAAGGAATAGATCAGTAGGGAGTTCAGTTGAAGAGAAATGAGCATCTCTGAAAAGGACAGTCATACAAGTCGAAAAGAAAAACATAGATACAAGGAAGGTAACTGCGAAGAAACGATGGGTGACAGAAGAAATACTTCAGTTCATCGATTAAACAAGAACAACAGTAGCTTCACTGACAACATGACTCGTGCATGTGATTTATATGTATTTGCCGATACTGGTGCTGATTCCGCATTTAACAGTTGACTATGCCACTATGGCTGCAGTGCTTTAGGACTTTGTTTTTATGAGACAGGTATGCCCCTCCACATTTAAAGCGCACAAATGAAAATTTTGTCAGTACTAATGAGACAGAGACAGAGATTTAGGAACAGGTTTTAAATTGTAAGACATTTCCAGGGGCAGATGTGGATTCTGACCACAATCTATTGGTTATGAGCTGCAGATTGAAACTGAAGAAACTGCAAAAAGGTGGGAATTTAAGGAGATGGGACCTGGATAAACTGAAAGAACCAGAGGTTGTAGAGAGTTTGAGGGAGAGCATAAGGGAACAATTGACAGGAATGGGGGAAAGAAATACAGTAGAAGAAGAATGGGTAGCTCTGAGGGATGAAGTAGTGAAGACAGCAGAGGATCAAGTAGGTAAAAAGACGAAGGCTAATAGAAACCCTTGGGTAACAGAAGAAATATTGAATTTAATTGAGGAAAGGAGAAAATATAAAAATGCAGTAAATGAAGCAGGCAAAAAGGAATACAAACGTCTCAAAAATGAGATCGACAGGAAGTGCAACATGGCTAAGCAGGGATGGCTAGAGGACAAATGTAAGGATGTAGAGGCCTATCTCACTAGGGGTAAGATAGATACTGCCTACAGGAAAATTAAAGAGACCTTTGGAGAGAAGAAAACCACTTGTATGAATATCAAGAGCTCAGATGGCAACCCAGTTCTAAGCAAAGAAGGGAAGGCAGAAAGGTGGAAGGAGTATATAGAGTGTTTATACAAGGGCGATGTACTTGAGGACAATATTATGGAAATGGAAGAGGATGTAGATGAAGATGAAATGGGAGATAAGATACTGCGTGAAGAGTTTGACAGAGCACTGAAAGACCTGAGTCGAAACAAGGCCCCGGGAGTAGACAACATTCCATTAGAACTACTGATGGCCTTGGGAGAGCCAGTCATGACAAAACTCTACCATCTGGTGAGCAAGATGTATGAGACAGGCGAAATACCCACAGACTTCAAGAAGAATATAATAATTCCAATCCCAAAGAAAGCAGGTGTTGACAGATGTGAAAATTACCGAACTATCAGTTTAATAAGTCACAGCTGCAAAATACTAACGCGAATTCTTTACAGACGAATGGAAAAACTGGTAGAAGCGGACCTCGGAGAAGATCAGTTTGGATTCCGTAGAAATGTTGGAACACGTGAGGCAATACTAACCTTACGACTTATCTTAGAAGAAAGATTAAGAAAAGGCAAACCTACGTTTCTAGCATTTGTAGACTTAGAGAAAGCTTTTGACAATGTTAACTGGAATACTCTCTTTCAAATTCTGAAGGTGGCGGGGGTAAAATACAAGGAGCGAAAGGCTATTTACAATTTGTACAGAAACCAGATGGCAGTTATAAGAGTCGAGGGGCATGAAAGGGAAGCAGTGGTTGGGAAAGGAGTGAGACAGGATTGTAGCCTCTCCCCGATGTTATTCAATCTGTATATTGAGCACGCAGTAAAGGAAACAAAAGAAAAATTCGGAATAGGTATTAAAATTCATGGAGAAGAAGTAAAAACTTTGAGGTTCGCCGATGACATTGTAATTCTGTCAGAGACAGCAAAGGACTTGGAAGAGCAGTTGAACGGAATGGACAGTGTCTTGAAAGGAGGATATAAGATGAACATCAACAAAAGCTAAACGAGGATAATGGAATGTAGTCAAATTAAATCGGGTGATGCTGAGGGGATTAGATTAGGAAATGAGACACTTAAAGTAGTAAAGGAGTTTTGCTATTTAGGGAGCAAAATAACTGATGATGGTCGAAGTAGAGAGGATATGAAATGTAGACTGGCAATGGCAAGGAAATCGTTTCTGAAGAAGAGAAATTTGTTAACATCGAGTATAGATTTAAGTGTCAGGAAGTCGTTTCTGAAAGTATTTGTATGGAGTGTAGCCATGTATGGAAGTGAAACATGGACGATAACCAGTTTGGACAAGAAGAGAATAGAAGCTTTCGAAATGTGGTGCTACAGAAGAATGCTGAAGATAAGGTGGGTAAATCACGTAATTAATGAGGAGGTATTGAATAGGATTGGGGAGAAGAGAAGTTTGTGGCACAACTTGACTAGAAGAAGGGATCGGTGGGTAGGACATGTTTTGAGGCATCAAGGGATCACAAATTTAGCATTGGAGGGCAGCGTGGAGGGTAAAAATCGTAGAGGGAGTCCAAGAAATCAATACACTAAGCAGATTCAGAAGGATGTAGGTTGCAGTAGGTACTGGGAGATGAAGAAGCTTGCGCAGGATAGAGTAGCATGGAGAGCTGCATAAAACCAGTCTCAGGACTGAAGACCACAACAACAACAACAACAACAATGAGAGAATGGTACAAGGGCAATCCAAAGGGGATAAGAATTGGAAGTGCAAAAGATGATATTAGCTTAAACTGCTTGGGATTCGCTGATGATATTGCTCTCCTAGCCAACACCGTTCAAGAAGCCAGGCAACAAGTGAAATCACTACAAGAAATAGCACAGAAAGTAGGCCTTAGAATATCATTTGAAAAAACGGAGATTATGCTAACTGATCCACCACTTGCAAACAAAATTACAATAGGAGAACAGGAAATCAAAATTGTTAATAAATTTAAATATTTAGGCGAAATAATAACATACAATCTAAATGAGAAGCCATCATGGGAAAATAGAATAAAAAACTGAACTATGCAAATTACATTACCAAAACTACATACAACAAAAAAAACCTATATATAGATGCAAAATTAAAACACTATAAAGCAGTTACACAACCAGAAATAACGTATGCAGCTGAAACTATCTTCAAAACAACTAATACAGCAGAAATTGACAGAATACTAAAAATAGAAAGAAGAATAATTATGACATGTATGAATAAACAGTATAAAATAAATGGACATTGGAGAATAGCATCAAATGAAACAGTATATAAGAAAATAGAACCAGTCATGAGCACAATCAGGAAGAAACGCATCTCATTCTTTGGACATCTGATGAGAACTCTGGAAAATAGAATTAGTAAAAAAATAATACAAAAATTGTGGAATAGCAAGAGCGACATTAAATGGATCACAGAAATTAAGGAAGATATAAAAGAACTTCAAATTACAATAGATGACCTAAAAACAAGACAGAGAAAACCAGAATACTGCAAGACCCGCAAACCAGACTACAAATGAAAATCAATAAAAGGAGTACAGGAAGAGTTGTCTCAGATGAAGAAAGAAAGAAAATATCTGAAAGAATGAAGAAATATTGGACAGACAGAAGAGCAAAACACATTTCATATAAGAATAGCCTCTAATAATTAGATTACCTAAATATATTGAGTTATTGTCGAACCAAATTGTATCCATGTGTAACAACTTGTTTAGAACTTTGTATTTTTGACTACAGTGGTCCAATGAAAGCCATAAAATAAATAATAATTTGTCAGTACTACTTTTCAATATGCTCTATGTATTGTTCTTAAGCTGTATACAGTTTGCGAGCGTATTTACATTTTTCCCATTTTTGCTGCAGATCTGATGATGGTCATTACAGACCAAAACCGGTAATCTGTTAAACAGAAGAGATTGTGACCATAGACGTAAATTAAAGGAAACTTATTACGTATACGGGTCACTGTGTTTTTTCGCGACGATGTCGCAGCCTGTGAAATATTCCTTTGCCAGGATCACATGTGATCTCATAAATATCTGACCATATCACACTGAGGTGACAAAATTCATGGGATAGCGATATACTCACAAACAGATGGCAGTAGTATCGCGTACACATATTATAAAAGGGCAGTGCACTGACGCAGCCACCATTTGTACACTGATGTGAGTCATGCGAAAAAGTTTTCGGCGTTATTATGGCCGCACGACGCGAATTAGCAGACTTCGAATGCGGAGCGATAGCTGGACCTAGACGCACGGGATATTTCATTTGCCGGCCGCTGTGGTCGAGCGGTTCTAGGCGCTTCAGTCCCGAACCGCGCTGCTGCTACGGTCGCAAGTTCGAATCCTGCCTCGGGCGTGTATGTGTGTGATGTCCTTAGGTTAGTTAGGTTTAAATAGTTCTAAGTTCTAGGGGACTGATGACCTCAGATGTTAAGCCCCACAGTGCTTAGAGCCATTTCTACCGTTTTTGATATTTCATTTCGGAAACCGTTAGGGAATTTAATATTCCAAGATCCGAACGCTGTTGCAGAGGCAACGGAAAAAGCGTGCGAAGTTCAGAAGAACGCGAAATCCCGAAGATCGGCTAAAATTTACAGACGCTCGAAATTTGGCACGGACTTCAATGCGAGATGCCTTTAATAGGGTCCGCAACGAAACATTGTCTCCAAGTTTGGCAGAAAATCTGAAGAAATTCTGGTCGTATGTAAAGTACACAAGCGGCAAGACGCAGTCAATACCTTCGCTGCGCAGTGCCGATGGTACTGTTACCGACGACTGTGCCGCTAAAGCGGAGTTATTGAACGCAGTTTTCCGAAATTCCTTCACCAGGGAAGACGAATGGAATATTCCAGAATTTGAAACACGAACAGCTGCTAGCATGTGTTTCTTAGAAGTAGATACCTTAGGGGTTGCGAAGCAACTCAAATCGCTTGATACGGGCAAGTCTTCAGGTCCAGAATGTATACCGATTAGGTCCCTTTCAGATTACGCTGATACAATAGCTCCCTACTTAGCAATCATATATAACCGCTCGCTCACCGATAGATCTGTACCTACAGATTGGAAAATTGCGCAGGTCGCACCAGTGTTTAAGAAGGGTAGTAGGAGTAATCCATCGAACTACAGACCTATATCATTGACGTCGGTTTGCAGTAGGGTTTTGGAGCATATACTGTATTCAAACATTATGAATCACCTCGAAGGGAACGATTTATTGATACGTAATCAGCACGGTTTCGGAAAACATCGTTCTTGTGCAACGCAGCTATCTCTTTATTCGCACGAAGTAATGGCCGCTATCTACAGGGGATCTCAAGTTGATTCCGTATTTCTAGATTTCCGGAAAGCTTTTGACACCGTTCCTCACAAGCGACTTCTAATCAAGCTGCGGGCCTATGGGGTACCGTCTCAGTTGTGCGACTGGATTCGTGCTTTCCTGTCAGGAAGGTCGCAGTTCGTAGTAATAGACGGCAAATCATCGAGTAAAACTGAAGTGACATCAGGTGTTCCCCAGGGAAGCGTCCTGGGACCTCTGCTGTTCCTGATCTATATAAATGACCTGGGTGACAATCTGAGCAGTTCTCTTAGGTTGTTCGCAGATGATGCTGTAATTTACCGTCTAGTAAGGTCATCCGAAGACCAGTATCAGTTGCAAAGCGATTTAGAAAAGATTGCTGTATGGTGTGGCAGGTGGCAGTTGACGTTAAATAACGAAAAGTGTGAGATGATCCACATGAGTTCCAAAAGAAATCCGTTGGAATTCGATTACTCGATAAATAGTACAATTCTCAAGGCTGTAAATTCAACTAAAATTACGAACAACTTCAGTTGGAAAGACCACATAGATAATATTGTGGGGAAGGTGAGCCAAAGGTTGCGTTTCATTGGCAGGACACTTAGAAGATGCAACAAGTCCACTAAAGAGACAGCTTACACTACACTCGTTCGTCCTCTGTTAGAATATTGCTGCGCGGTGTGGGATCCTTACCAGGTGGGATTGACGGAGGACATCGAAAGGGTGCAAAAAAGGACAGCTCGTTTTGTATTATCACGTAATAGGGGAGAGAGTGTGGCAGATATGATACGCGATTTGGGATGGAAGTCATTAAAGCAAAGACGTTTTTCGTCGCGGCGAGATCTATTTACGAAATTTCAGTCACCAACTTTCTCTTCCGAATGCGAAAATATTTTTTTGAGCCCAACCTACATAGGTAGGAATGATCATCAAAATAAGAGAAATCAGAGCTCGAACACAAAGGTTTAGGTGTTCGTCTTTCCTGAGCACTGTTCGGGAGTGGAATGGTAGAGAGATAGTATGATTGTGGTTCGATGAACCCTCTGCCAAGCACTTAAATGTGAATTGCAGAGTAATCATGTAGATGTAGATGTAGATCCACAGTGTCAGTATACTGCAAATGATACCAAATGTCAGGCGTTACCTCTCAGCAAGAAAAACGCAGTGGCCGACGGCCTTCACTTAACGACCGAGAGCAGCGGCGTATTGCTAGGGTCGTCAGTGCTGACAGACAAGCAAGACTATAGAAAAACCGTAGAAATTAATGTGGGACGTACGAAAAACGTATCTTTAAGACAGTGCGACGAAAACTGGTGTTAATGGACTACGGTGGCAGACGACCGACGCGAGTGGCTTTGCCAGCAGTCCGACATGGCCTGCACCGCCTGTCCCGGGCTCTTGACCACATCGGTTGGGCCCTAGGCGAGTCTAAAACCGTGGCCTCGTCAGATGAGTCCCGATTTCAGTTGGTAAGAGTTGATAGTAGGGTTCGAGTGTGGCGCAGACCACACGAAGCCATGGACGCAAGTTGTCGACAAGTCACTGTACAGAGTGGTGGTGGCGTCATAACTTTGTGGGCTGTGTTAACGTGGAATGGACTGGCTCCTGCGTACGTTCGGCAAATTGGAGGCCGTTTGCAGTCATTCATGTACCTCATGTTCCCAAACGACGATGGAATTTTTATGGATGACTGCAGCATAAGTCAGTTGTTTGTCATTGGTTTGAAGAGCAGCCTTGGCAATTGGAGCGAATTATCCTGCACCGGCAACACTTACGCAATTTAGGTGGCTATAGAGACGTTATGGCTTAATATTTCTGCAGGTTGGTGCACTACGCCGAACAAAAGGAGGTCCGAAACGATATTAGGGGGCACCCCATGATTTCAGTCACCTCATTGTATGAATGGCATATACTTCCGCATTGAGCTGTCGGTATTAGACGACTTGCAGCAGGCACGTCTTATAGACACGGCAATAGCTACAAGGGATAAACTGCCGACCCGGTGGGTGGATCGCGGGTTCGCATGTCGTTACTTTGACCTCCGTCTGGCCGTCTGGTGATTATAGAAACAATTGTTACCCCCTTTTTTTTGGGACCTGCATTTGTACTTGGAACTCTGTGTGAATATTTATTACCGTTTAAGACGATGCTGGCTTCGTTCATTGGTACTGGTTTGAACTCACGTTGGTGGTAGCCACAGTTTTTATAACTTATGCAGTTTGCGGAAGTCATCTATCTACTTTGTGTCAGCCTTCAACGGAAAACCACTAGAGCCCAGTGCGCTGTGTATCACTACAAGCAGATGTCTTTAAACACAAAATGAGAAACGATAGACCACATGCGAATCTGACTCGTTTCTGGATGCCGTGAAACATAACGATGGCCGTCAGACAGGACAGCTTCATAATAATAAAAGTAATAATAAGATATGCAGTTCTGGCTGCAGACGGACCAATCAGGCTCTTACGATCGCTGTATCGCCGATCAACCAGTGTGGCTGTGGCGCGGAGGGCTGGGGGTCAGAACGCCGCATTCCCGGCCGTTGTCGGATTAGCAGACCAGAGGCAGCCTCCACTTGGTCGAGTAGCTCCTTAACAGGCCTCGCGAGGCTGAGGCCGTTCTGGCCATCCCATGAAGGAAAAATCCTTGGGAGTACTGGGAATCGAACCGAGGTCCTCCACAGGGCAATTACGCACGATGACCACTCAGCTGTGGAGATGGACGGTATACCGTTATACCTGGAATTTATAGAAATGATGCAATGAATCGGCGATAGAATGTCCGTGATTGCAATGAGAAATTGCCTTCCAGTTCTGATACATCTTTACGGCCAGTAGGAAACAATCATCGACATGTTTTCATGAGAAAACCACACTCACTGGTAATTATCTCTTGTATTTTCATTTGTTTTACATAATACTGAGACGTACCTTATGGGACCACACGAAGCCATGGACGCAAGTTGTCGACAAGTCACTGTACAGAGTGGTGGTGGCGTCATAACTTTGTGGGCTGTGTTAACGTGGAATGGACTGGCTCCTGCGTACGTTCGGCAAATTGGAGGCCGTTTGCAGTCATTCATGTACCTCATGTTCCCAAACGACGATGGAATTTTTATGGATGACTGCAGCATAAGTCAGTTGTTTGTCATTGGTTTGAAGAGCAGCCTTGGCAATTGGAGCGAATTATCCTGCACCGGCAACACTTACGCAATTTAGGTGGCTATAGAGACGTTATGGCTTAATATTTCTGCAGGTTGGTGCACTACGCCGAACAAAAGGAGGGAAACACTCGAAATTCAAGTGTTTACAACATATAAACGAGACAGAACTTACATGCTAAGAGATGGACACTAATCAAGAGAACAACCGGCAACAGCATTTTTGTAATTTTTCATATTTATGATATGTCAAGTTCAGCGGTTCGATGTAAGTCTCAAAAATTATCGAGAAAATCGACTTTGAAGTTTTCCATTGACTTTCAACTCACTACAATTGAGGAGAGTTTCAAGACATACCGTGTGGTTTAGTATGGACATTGGAGAAAGGTAATTGGTTAATCATTGGATTGCTGGTTCGAATCTCGCTGTCGTCTCGTCTCAATCTTTTTGTTTCATTTTCCCTTCAGTTCCAACACCTACATAGTTTAAATGTAAAATTCATCAGATATATATTAAGTAAAATACCTCATCATCGTATTTTATGAAAAATGCACGTCTTGTTGTTCCCAATTACATATCGCACACAAAATTCCAGTCTTCGTTGCAAATATTAATTGTTAACTATCATACTTGTTAATAAATTTGTTCTGTTTGTCTTTTAATTGGAACAGTTTTTATTAGCACTCCTTTGTAAAATATCGATAACCAAGGATTTATACTTGCAATATGTGCAGCATGTAATTAGAAACAAGAAGGCGCTTATTTTTCATAATAATGAGGATAAGATATATGTTAATTAGTATATTTCTGATGACTTTTATTTTAAAATGACATAGGTATTCGAAATGAACGAAAAAATAAAACGAAAACCAAAATGACCACCGCGAGATACGAACCAACAATCCAGTGATTCCCCAAGTATCCTTCTCCGACACTACCGAATGAGCCAAGCAGCCCATCGTGCAAATCGTCTTAACTTTAGTGAATTAAAGTTCCTCGAAAATTTTCAAAGTCGATTTCCTCGGGAATTTTTGAGAGTTGCATCGAAATGCTTTCGGAGGGGAGTGATATTTGAGCTCTGTACTTCACATACCGTAAATATAAAAAAGTTACAAAAAAGCTGATTCCCGGGTATCTCTTCATAAGATCAGTCCTCAATTTTTCTGTTCAATTTTTGGATCAGTTGGATTTCAATGGACGTAATACGCGGTAAACATTTTTCCTGATCTACATTGATTCAGAGTAATTAAAAAGTTTTTTCTAATAACTATATAAAATGAGAAAAGGAGATTTTTAAACATTTCCCGAGTTTTCCATTTGCTACTGGCCTGCTGTCTCAGTTACCCTGAGTCTTGGGCAAGGACTGTTAATCGTTCTGTTGCGCTGAGTGGCCTTGTCTATCAACAGTAACCAATGCTGTACAGCATTTTAATGTTTTATTTTAACGATCTATCTGGTCTGCAGCCGAACGTAGTAACGCCTGACATGTTATGTGAGGCCTCCATTTAGGAGGGCAGCCATAAATTGCTCCCCGTAAATGCTTAGACTATGTTGTTGTTGTTGTGGTCTTCAGTCCTGAGACTGGTTTGATGCAGCCCTCCATGCTACTCTATCCTGTGCAAGCTTCTTCATCTCCCAGTACCTACTGCAACCTACATCCTTCTCAATCTGCTTAGTGTATTCATCTCATATAAAATCGTTATCCGCCCATCGTAGCAACACTGCTCCTTTCGAAACCTACTGACACTACGACTTTTTGTAGTCGAGGGCAGTTGTTGCAATCACGATATATTATAGGGTGAGCAGATTTCAGCACACCAGACCCTGTTAAAGGTCAGTGCAGTATTTCGTCGGATAGACTCTCCATGCAGTGTTGCGTTGTCTGACCCAGTACTCGAGACAGCCCAAGTTGACAGTGTGAATATGTGCACGACACCAGAATACTGATGGAAACCGGCTGCGGTGGCCTTGTTTTAGAAGCACGTGTGACGTCCTAAGAAACTGTAGGGGAGGAAGAGAGTAGCCAGTAAACTGGGAGGAAGTAAGAGACGTGAACGGCGAGTAGCAGTTTCCGTCGCTGGCGGAATAACAATTTATTAATTACATCCAGCCGCACAAGAATGGACGAGGATCAGTGGGGAGAGCAAACAATTATAAAGGGAGCCTCACACAAGGAAGAGGATCACTATCAGGACAATGTTGCTCGTTGATCATCTGCTGTACCTTCTGTCACACGATACAATAGTTAATAGGATTTCTGCATACCATCACTTGCCGAAAACCTCGTTTCGATATCTTGAACCGTTTACGAAATAAATGGGGTATTATGTCTTATATGTCTCACCCTGCATAGAAGGGTAGAAAAGTAATCAGCGGAAGATTGATCAGTTAGAATGACTCACTGGAAAAAATAGTAGGAATCTTGAATAGGAAATACACTCTTTCTCATGTTTCGTCACTGCCAAGTAACATAGAACGTGAAACTTGGGCCATACTTAGAAAGGACTGCTATAGTGTGTTACGGGAGATAACTTAAAGAAATACGCTTTGAGACCAACATCAGTGACATTTATTCGAAGACAATGATTGCAGCTCTTCTGCGAACCAGGAGTGCTAGTTCTGCAAGGTTCGCAGGAGAGCTTCTGTGAAGTTTGGAAGCTAGGAGACGAGGTACTGGCGGAATTAGAGCTGTGCTTGGGTAGCTCAGATGGTAGAGTACTTGCCCGCGAAAGGCAAAGGTCCCGAGTTCGAGTCTCGGTCCGGCACGCAGTTTTAAATTGCCAGGAAGTTTCATATCAGCACACACTCCACTGCAGAATGAAAATCTCATTCCGGAAACATACAAATGTTGTCTCCGCACCATGTACTAATGGAGAACACTACCACAATGCACTGCAACTGCTCACTGGTTGACACACATTGTCTTTTCCCGTTGCTTCAACTGCTTCGTGTCGCAGGGCCAGACCGTTTCGTGGCGTGGCCTCACGCTACGTGACGTCCAACTTTCTGTGCACGAGTGCGACACCTCTGGCGAGACGTATTCATTTCCACCGAGTAGTTACGACGCAACTTTATGTATCTCCTCCTCAATTTCTTCAGAGGTCTCTCCAATTTTTCCACTGCCTTCCAGAGGACCAACGCTGCAGGTACACGAGCAGAACAGCCAGTGCCTCGATTGTGACGACAGATGTGGCAGGCAGCGGAGTGAGTGGTGCGTCGCACATTTCACGGGCCGGCAGGGCCAACCATCAGTCAAGGAGGGTCGCCGACAGCGCTACTGCGGCCATTAATCAGAGGCGAGGCGCCGCTCTGGCTGGCGAGACACCTGCCGACGGCGGGCTCTCACCTCCCGCCGGCCGCTCCCCCCATTAATCGCCCGCGTCAGCCGTCATGGGCGCCATCACAGACTGCTCCTGCCAAACTGTCCAAAAGGACTGCCACACTCACTCTCCGACACCTGTGGTGGGAGATGTCCTGTCCTTGTCTCGGTTGTTACAGAAGCAGAATTAAGCACGAGCGGAATCAGAGCAAACTGAAACTAGAACAGACGTCCATTAGAGTCAATTATCCTCATCTATCTCTACACCTGTTCTCCGCGAGCCACGATGCAGTGTCTGGCGGTGGGTACATATAGTATCATAACAATTCTCCCCCCACTCACTCTCCCCTCACACCTCCCCACCCTGAAAGGTCTCTGTTGGATTCCCTTCATGTTAATTTCTTAAATCTGTTGTCATTTACGGCATACATTCCACTTCTAAATTTACTGTGGTGTCTCTGACTATCTGGGAGGAGACTGAGCAGTGGAACGTGTTACTTTTACACATAATCAAGAACGATCTGTCACACTACTACACTTTAAAACACAGTTTATACGTAATTCATGTCACACAGTCTCATACGGAACCTACATCCACTTTCTTTTATATACTGTATATGATAAGATACTGTCAACCCCCTTCCCTTCTGTGTAAAGGATGAATGAGCAAATGTATTTCTAGTTGCATGCTTGATGGTAGCAGACAAGCCTGTCTGCTAGATAACAGTAGGACCAACGTCGGAACAGGTAGCTACGCTTTCTAAAAGCAAAGAGGTTTCTATTCGTAGTATGGTCCTGTCCGTCCCTTGTCATGTTGGTATAAGAAGCTGCCTCTCTGGTCACTTCCATTTGTATCTGTGAAGCACCCTCGGTAGGCGCCCACGGCAGTCTGTCCGCGGCGAGCGTCTGAAGTGGTAAGATCTCCGGTTAAGCGCGTCTCTGCTAAGTCCGTAGGACAATGGATTTCTTAAGTTCAGCCTAACTTAAAATTTAATCAGCTTTATTTCAGGTTTAGATCTAAAATATCTTATGTTATCTTAAATTGCAACACAGTGTAATTCGAGTGTGAAGTTCAGAATATCTTCTAGTAGTTGCTTTGTCACTACTTTGTGAGTAAAGTGGAAACACGAGTTGATGATCTGTAACTCTAACTGAGATCATCAATCTTAAATGCGAATGTGCGTGAGATTATAGCGTCTCGTCTTAACAATATATTTTTATATAGCAACTTTTCTTTATGTTCAACCCCCGTGGGGTGTACTTTGTCAGACCAGTACCACTTGCTTATACAATTGTTTGACCCATCAGGTTAGTAGTAAGACGATAGTAACCAGATCGAGGTTTTTCTTTTGTAAATTGCGTTTCGATGTAATTTATTTTAACTATCAAAATTATTGTGGAGTTACACTCTTCGGGTAAACCAAGTTGACTACGTGAAGCATGTGGTGTAATCATCGAAGTACCCCTCAGCTATTCTTTTTGGGAAGATTTCACAGAGACTTAGTATGAATTTAGTATACCAGTGTGTGGTAATGTCATGACGGACAGGATTGCACTACGAACGTAACTTCTTTGTGTGAAAATTGAATCGGTTGGTTGTGGTTAATTTCCTCTTGCATATGTTTCAACGTTCTTCGAGTGTTATTTTATGAATGCAGTGTTGTATGCAGTCTCCCAATCTTAGCTCCATATTTGATGTGTTCCGTAAGATTACAAACTCGTATTTTCACAATCCTAAATAACGCACCAGTTTAGTTATAAATCAAGTTTAATATGCTGAAATTTTAACTGAACAATGATCAGTGTTAAAATAAATGTCCAAATATAAACTCATTTATTTCTTTTTATTTAAATTTTCTTTATATATATATATATATATATATATATATATATATATATATATATATATATATAGGGCTATTACAAATGATTGAAGCGATTTCATAAATTCACTGTAGCTCTGTTCATTGACATATGGTCACGACACACTACAGATATATAGAAAAACTCATAAAGTTTCGTTCGGCTGAAGCCGCACTTCAGGTTTCTGCCGCCAGAGTGCTCGAGAGCGCAGTGAGACAAAATGGCGACAGGAGCCGAGTAAGCGTATGTCGTGCTTGAAATGCACTCACATCAGTCAGTCATAACAGTGCAACGACACTTCAGGACGAAGTTCAACAAAGATCCACCAACTACTAACTCCATTCGGCGATGGTATGCGCAGTTTAAAGCTTCTGGATGCCTCTGTAAGCGGAAATCAACGGGTCGGCCTGCAGTGAGCGAAGAAACGGTTGAACGCGTGCGGGCAAGTTTCACGCATAGTGATGTGAAAGATTCAGTATTTAAACCTCCTCTACCATGAAACGTGCCAGAACTGCGAGCCCGCATCAACAGTGCTTTCGAACTCATTGATGGGGACATGCTGCGCCGAGTGTGGGAGGAACTTGATTATCGGCTTGATGTCTGCCGAATCACTAAAGGGGCACATATCGAACATTTGTGAATGCCTGAAAAAACTTTTTGAGTTTTTGTATGTGTGTGCAATGCATTGTGAAAATATCTCAAATAATAAAGTTATTGTAGAGCTGTGAAATCGCTTCAATCATTTGTAATAACCCTGTATATGTATCACAGGTTATCGTAAGATGACTACTAAAAGATTATAATTAATGTTAGTCTGGTTGGGAATTTGGTAAGCTAGACTGGATACCTGGTGAAACAGTTGCTCAGTAATGCAAGGTTGACTTCTCCAGATAGCTCACAGCTTTTAACCCGTTTTTATTGTCTTGAATATCAGCACCGCTTTCAGAACAACTTAATGCATCAACGTTACAACCCGTTTCAGTCGGAGACGTTACGCGGCAAGAAAGACTGAAGGTACACTACTGCATGTGCCCAAACTTTTCTAATTTCACATTCGTAGTCGCTACACGAGATACAGACGTGTTTGAAAAAAGTGTTACATATTCATACAGGAGATAATATTGCTCCAGACTAGAATAAATGTGCCTATAATTATACGCCCAGAAACCAATATTTCTTTAGAAATAGGCCGTTGTACTTGCTACGAATAATGTGTAACACGCGGTGATGTGGACAGGATTCACAATACAGACATTTTTATCGGTGACAGACAACAGTTTACTGGGGACATTACATCAGCAGTTAGTTACTTCATTAGTGGACATGTCGATACAAAACTGTTGGCCTATAATGGCAGACGTTATCCACTTAGTGGTGTAATTACGACCATGCAGGAAACATGAGGTAGTAAACTATGTGATGTGTGTGCAGGAAGATTGCTCTAGACGCAAAGAAAAAGCAAATAATGCACTGAAGTGAGTGCAGATCATATTAAGGCACTAACGATCACAATGTCTGCACTTACACAGAAACAATCTGAAAAGCTTCTAAGGGTGTTGAAGGGTAGATTGAGCTGAAAATAATTATTAAGACAAATAAATTCAACACGTTGCGCCTTGTCCGTGTTTATTAGCATTGAAGTCAGCCTGTCGGGTCATCGTAAGTGTATTTTCAAGCGGCCCATCAGATACAATTGGTGTTAGTTGTTATCATAGTGAGGGTGTGCTAGGCCATTGGCTATGGTTCGATGCTTTCTGCCGTCCCATGTCCCATTTTTGCATAGTTCTCTTGCTCGGTTTTAGGAAAGCAGACTAAGAACACGTCTCTGGCGGGCCGCTTGAATTTGCACGCGCAACGTCCTGACAAACTTCAGTGCTAAATAAGGCAGAAACGGTGCAACGGTGCTCGTACCGAGGTTTTTCCTTAACAACGATTTCTGAGCACGGTCCGCCCTGCAACACGCTTACAAGCTGTTCAGGTTGATTTTAGATCTTTGCTTTTCACTGCTCCGCAAAGAAGGGAAAGCAGAAAGGTGGAAGGAGTATACAGAGGGTCTATACAAGGGCGATGTACTTGAGGACAATATTATGGAAATGGAAGAGGATGTAGATGAAGATGAAATGGGAGATATGATACTGCGTGAAGAGTTTGACAGAGCACTGAAAGACCTGAGTCGAAACAAGGCCCGGGAGTAGACAACATTCCATTAGAACTACTGACGGCCGTGGGAGAGCCAGTCCTGACAAAACTCTACCATCTGGTGAGCAAGATGTATGAAACAGGCGAAATACCCTCAGACTTCAAGAAGAATATAATAATTCCAATCCCAAAGAAAGCAGGTGTTGACAGATGTGAAAATTACCGAACTATCAGCTTAATAAGTCACAGCTGCAAAATACTAACACGAATTCTTTACAGACGAATGGAAAAACTAGTAGAAGCCAACCTCGGGGAAGATCAGTTTGCATTCCGTAGAAACACTGGAACACATGAGGCAATACTGACCTTACGACTTATCTTAGAAGAAAGATTAAGGAAAGGCAAACCTACGTTTCTAGCATTTGTAGACTTAGAGAAAGCTTTTGACAATGTTGACTGGAATACTCTCTTTCAAATTCTAAAGGTGGCAGGGGTAAAATACAGGGAGCGAAAGGCTATTTACAATTTGTACAGAAACCAGATGGCAGTTATAAGAGTCGAGGGACATGAAAAGGAAGCAGTGGTTGGGAAGGGAGTAAGACAGGGTTGTAGCCTCTCCCCGATGTTGTTCAATCTGTATATTGAGCAAGCAGTAAAGGAAACAAAAGAAAAATTCGGAGTAGGTATTAAAATTCATGGAGAAGAAGTAAAAACTTTGAGGTTCGCCGATGACATTGTAATTCTGTCAGAGACAGCAAAGGACTTGGAAGAGCAGTTGAATGGAATGGACAGTGTCTTGAAAGGAGGTTATAAGATGAACATCAACAAAAGCAAAACAAGGATAATGGAATGTAGTCTAATTAAGTCGGGTGATGCTGAGGGAATTAGATTAGGAAATGAGGCACTTAAAGTAGTAAAGGAGTTTTGCTATTTGGGGAGCAAAATAACTGATGATGGTCGAAGTAGAGAGGATATAAAATGTAGGCTGGCAATGGCAAGGAAAGCGTTTCTGAAGAAGAGAAATTTGTTAACATCCAGTATTGATTTAAGTGTCAGGAAGTCATTTCTGAAAGTATTCGTATGGAGTGTAGCCATGTATGGAAGTGAAACATGGACGATAAATAGTTTGGACAAGAAGAGAATAGAAGCTTTCGAAATGTGGTGCTACAGAAGAATGCTGAAGATTAGATGGGTAGATCACATAACTAATGAAGTATTGAATAGGATTGGGGAGAAGAGAAGTTTGTGGCACAACTTGACCAGAAGAAGGGATCGGTTGGTAGGACATGTTCTGAGGCATCAAGGGATCACCAATTTAGTATTGGAGGGCAGCGTGGAGGGTAAAAATCGTAGAGGGAGACCAAGAGATGAATACACTAAGCAGATTCAGAAGGATGTAGGTTGCAGTAGGTACTGGGAGATGAAAAAGCTTGCACAGGATAGAGTAGCATGGAGAGCTGCATCTAACCAGTCTCAGGACTGAAGACCACAACAACAACAACAACAACCAATTTTTCCAGTTCAAAATTGCAGAATAATAGGCGCCGTTGGGGCTCGATCGGCTAATGCAAAGGTGCAGTCACTACTTAGTGTGGAATTCGGAAATGTAGCAATATTAAGCACATTCCTTATTGTGAAAAATTTGGTGGTAGATTGCATTATCGGAGTCGACAGCCTACGTCAATACGGATGCAGAATAAATTTTAAAACAGGAAAAATTTGGTTGAATGTTAATAAACAAGAAATTGAGTTGGAGTTGTTGAAAAAAAAAGCCTTACGAGAAAATATAATTGTGCGATCAGTGTGCAAGTAATCAGGACGGCCCAAAATTCTAAAGAGCACGTAATTAATGAGTTCCAAGTCAAAGAACATTTCGGTCAATTAGTGTTTGAAAAGTTAAATGAATCCGACTGCATTATCGAAGATCAGAAGAAGCAGCTCAATGAATTATTATTAACGTATGAAAACGTTTTTGATGAAAGGCCAGGAGTTATTAAGGGATACATATGCCATCTCTACGTTAAGCCGCACGAAACGTATTGTAGAACTTTCTATCCTGTTCCCTGGAGGTTAAAGGCTCAAGTTCAAAAGGAAATAGATCGCATGTTGAAATGGGGTTTGATCGAACCCTCTACAAGCCCATACTGCTCCCCATTGTTAGTCGTGCCAAAAGCAAATCGGACTGTTAGACTGGTACTCGACGCCAGAGAAATAAATAAAATCATAATTCCAGTTAGAACACATCCGGAAAACACAGACGAACTTATACAACGGTTCCAGGATGTCCAATATTTTACGAGCATTGATTTGCGGAGCTCTTTTTGGCAAGTCAACCTGGATGAGTCATGAAGGAAGTATACGGCTTTCATTTATTCCGGAAGAAGTTACCAATTTACCGTAGTTCCTTTCGGACTCAACATTAGTGCTGGAATCTTTATAGCAGCTCTAGATTATGCACTAGGTCCAGAACTCAGAAGCAGGATAACAGTGTTATTGCATCGAAAACTTGGGAGGAGCATATTACCTTACTGAACCGAGTGTTGGACGTGTTTAAAACCATGGGAATAACTGCTAACCTATAGAAATCCCATTTTGCAGTAAACAGAATCAAGTTCCTGGGGCATATAACTGACGCAAAGGGAATTTTACCAACCAAGGAGAAGCTAATTGCGATTAGTAAGTTTCCAACACCCAGGAATAGGAGGCAATTAAAAGGGTTTATGGGCCTTGCCTCATTTTTTATAAGATTCATAACAAATTAGGTGATGAACGCAGCAGCTCTAAATAGTATGTTGAAGAAGGATGTGCCCTGGCTCTGGACATTAGAGTGTCAAGAAGCATTCGAAGAGATAAAGAAGCATTTAGTAAATGCACCGCTTTTGTACCATCCGGACAAGCAAGAAGAATTTTACTTGTCAATAGATTCTTCGAATGTGGGTATTGGAGCGTGCCTTTTCCAAGTACGCAAGATAAATGGACAACTCACCTTCTGTCCTATTGCGTTTGCTAGTCGTGTTTTGTCCAGCTATGAACGAACTTACACGACGACAGAATTAGAGGCTCTTGCGGTCATCTGGGGATTTAAAAAATTTCATTATTATCTATATGGGTCAAAAACTATCGTATACTGCGATCATCAATCATTAACGTTTTTACAAACGTGTAAACTGTTACACCCTAGACTGGCTAGATGGACTCTCACTCTGCAGCAATACCAATTTAAGATCGTGCATGTCTCAGGACAGCAAAACATTATTGCTGACGCTCTATCAAGGTCACCACAGGGTTTGACCAAAGAGATTGAAGTAAATAATAACTCAGAATTCCCTGTATTGCTGCTGCAGGAAAATCCATATAAGATGTACTACGTCAATTTGTGTGCGCATATGGCACAGTTACAGAAAAGAGATGCTCAATGGGGAAGTGTCATTCAAAGGTTACAACAGCAACCTTCGGATCAGATGGCAAATTATTACAAGCTGGCAAATGGGGTATTATTTTTCCGCTGTGGGAGGCCAAACAAAGTCCGTTGGTGTGTTTGTATACCTGAGGCGCAAATAGAGAAACTCGTATGGTTCACCCATTTAACCTGGGGACATTTCGGTGCGACAAAATGTGCAGACAAGATAAGTGTGTACTGTTATTTTCCCAACATAAAGCGCAGTGTGCATGAGGTCTTGAAGAAATGCATAATCTGTCAAAAAACAAAGCCGGATTCAAAAGGGAGTAAGCACCCATTATGCTCTATATTAGTCCGAGAACCAAAAGAATTAATTTCGTGCGATCTGTGTGGACCGTTACCTACTTCAGGAGGAGGTGTTAGATATGTGTTGGCATTTCTCGATGTGTGTACGAAATACGTAAAGCTATACCCGATAAAGGCGGCTACAGCCAAAGTAACTGTATTAAGATTGACAAGGGATTATCTTCCACATGTTGGTATACCTAAGGCGATAATAACAGACAATGCTAAGGTATTCACGGGACACCGATGGGAACAGGCTCTGTCTCAAGTCGGTGTGAAACACATACTAACATCATTTTACCACCCAAAAGGTAATTTGGTTGAGAGAATTTTTAGAGGGTTCAATCGATTTATGAGGACCTATTGCCATAATAAGCAGACTACATAGGCAAATTATATGGAAGAATTTGAGCAGATATACAACAACATGCCCCACTCCTCCACTGGATATACACCTCATGAATTGATGTTCGAGGCAAAAGAAGAAAACTTCTGGACTGAACATATACCGAAAAGTCAGGAAACTGAGATGCCTTGGGAAAAAAAAAATAAGACAAGCCATCATAAATGTGACCCAAAAGGCTGATCAGAGAAAACAACAATATGACAAATTAATCAAGAGGGTACAGGCGTACTACGTCGGAGAGAAGGTACTAGTCAAAAGGCATACCAAATCATCCTTAATAAAGAAGAGT
Organism: Schistocerca serialis cubense; assembly: GCF_023864345.2. NCBI lineage: Eukaryota > Metazoa > Arthropoda > Insecta > Orthoptera > Acrididae > Schistocerca > Schistocerca serialis. Next base: position 46,569,482 of record NC_064646.1, on the reverse strand, counting down.
ATAAAGAAATGGGAGTTATTATATACTGGCCCATACATCATTCTACAAATTCCGAACCCTGGGGCTTATCTGTTAGCATACCCGGGATTTAACAAAATTAAAGAGTTATTTTCCCATAACGACTTGAAAAAATTTAATGAAGAAAAGAAGATAGGGAGGAATGGTGTTGCGAGTGACAGAGATGAACGCTCGTAAAAACATAACAATAAGCTGTGTGTGTTTAGTGTTAGAAAACTTTAAACTGAAATAATTAATCAGTGACACAGATTGTAGAAATAGTGACTAACTATTACTATCGAGTGCTGCAAAGAAGATAGTGGAGATAGGCTTCACCTGTGTTTGGGTAAACATAGAACTTCAGCATTGCTAATGTCATCAAGAATTATAAAGGATCTGAATGACTTTCAAGAAGAAATAAATATTTCCCGAAAATGACGCTGCATAATCAAAAGAGGTTCCCAGTGAATGTTCATATATAATTTCAAGTGCACGCTTAGATGTGTAAACGTGTGAAGTGAAGTTTTGCGGTTAAGTAGTGAATCATGAGTGACGGTTAACGCCGCAAAGATAATTTCCCGCGCAAAACAATTGACGTCGGCGCGAGAGTTAGAATCGATATAGACGACACAGATATGCTTTGTAAGAGACTCGCATCAAACGCGAGGGGAAACTGATTGATGTTGAACTTCAAAAAAGTGTCATAATTAGACGTTAAGAGTTCTTGATTTGTTGTTGAATGTCAAAATAAAGTAATATTCATAGAATTAGTAGTTATTTAATGGGTCTTGTTCACTTTGGAATTTTGTTTGAAAATCAATTTCCATATATGTGCATGTATGAATGCCGGATGAATCAGAGAATAAATGAAAGAAGTGAATCCACATTCCTCACTACTAATAACTTTTACATTACAGCAATCAAGCGGAGAAATATATGTATTTAGGATAAAATTTTTATGATTGTAGATAAATGATATGACTTTTCAAGGAAATGATGGATTATGTCTTTGTATAAAATGAACCACACTTTCCATTATTCGATGATTTGAATCCAAAATCTACTGCAAGTTGCATGAATCCTTTAAATTACGAAGAATAAATCATTGACAGAAAATGTGTCAGAATTTTTGGACTTATAAGCACAAGTGGTGATGCGAAGTCCAAAAGAAAATTCAAACTAGAGTAAATATTATGACGTTTTCGGCAACAGCATTAGTCAATGGATAAATGGAAACCTTAAGTCAATGGCTAAATTCCTTGCAGTACATCGTAAGAAAAAGGATGCATGAAGCCATAGGGACTTTGTTTTCAAAAAGGAGGATCTTGGACGGTGCAACCTATCCAGTTCTTTTACAGGAAGAGTTTCCCTTTCGGTCATTGCTAATTCTTTTGGAATGAATGTTGCATGTAAAATCTGGTATCCCTGTCCCTTCTACTCTCCCCATTGTGGGCCGCGTAGAAGACCGACTACAAATGTGGACGTCGGGGACATGCAAGATCCGGGGGACTTTCAGCATCGCAAGATATTGTCCTGGGAACAAGATTGTAAAAAAAAACTCGAGTTATTGATTGTAAAATTTTTTTTAGCTAGATGCACAAATCACTCTTCTCCAAATCGTTATATAAATGAATCCCTATCTTTCCTTTAGAGATCAATTTCAATTTTTTTTCTCTTCTGTAGGCTTTCCTATCTTCTATGTACCGTAGGCTGGCGGTCTAGGCTTAAGAGGTTTTCCAAGGTTTCCCTGCTTAAGAAAGTTCCCGAATGGGTAGACCCTGATAACAGTTTCATGAAAGATCATCTTCCTTGGTTGTGCTCAGCAGACATAACACCTTGAAGCACATAAAAGCAATACAGCCGCGGTACCTGTCTCTTCATTTCTTCTGTTTTCAATATTTCTTTTCTTCGTCTGTCTTAAACATAATTAATTTTTTTCAGTCGGAGGACTCACACTCATCACTTCCGGGTTACCCACACTAATAGATAGCTCGCGAAGTGTGTTCGGTAAATCAAAATTAGGCTCACAAATTTCGCTCGCTGCGAGGGGCATTGTAATGTCCCCACAGAAAATACCCTCTACCACGCACCAATTAATCATTTTCAATCAAACCATCCACATTCATTCACTTTGGAAAAGTTATCTGATCTGAGTTTCTCGTAATATATGCGGCGACAGCTCGACGACGCCAAAGCATTTTCTAGTGCGTTTATTCTTTGAAATACATATATGCATTCTCCATGGTTGTTAGAGTGGTAACTGGGACAGCTTCTGGAGTATCTGTTGAGAGATTGACATGTTTCTGAGAGATACATATTCTGCTTTTCTTCTCGCTAAAGCGAGCCAATTAACATTTGTGCCGCTAGCGATTTGTTTGAAGAAAAAGAGACTGTAAAAGGAAAATAATTAAGGCGTGGAATCACCGGAGATCTGGACGTGTAATGGAAATGGATTTAATACACAATTTACTCCATAAATAAAGTTTGTGACTTTTTTGTTCTGGAGTGAATGAACGAATGAGTTTTTTCTGAATCATTTGATGATCACGTTGGCCCTGTAATTAGTGGAGAAGTTTCAGCTGTGTCGAAGAGAGTCTGCAATCACTGAGTCTGTGTTAAATCGTCCAAAAAGGCTTCATACACATCTGAAATTCGCAATCTTTCGTAAAAGGAACAAATTGTCCAAACGATTGATTCTCCCGACTGACTGCAGTGTTTAACAGTAATAATAAATGTAAAGACCTCTTACAGCAAGCCAACCGCTGATAACCAAGACGAAGGACGCCACCAAAGATCCTATTTGGCTGATTTCACGTAATGAAATATTATATTAAAAACTGTACATAGATAAAGGAGAGAAAGAGAGAGAGCGAATGAAAATAGAGATAATACTAATAATCCTCCGTTAGTCTAATTTTTCGCCTGTCTTATCACGGGTCAGCCAAGAACTGGGGGGGCCTTACTTTACTGGATAGATTAATGTGTGAAGGTGAAGGGATCTTAAAGGCAACAGACACACGTCTATACAGACAAGACATTACACAGAGGTAACAGCTAGCTGCATTCATCATCTATTCTTAGATAAAGAGACGGCAACTTATTATCCGAACATTAAAATGTTAAAAGTTTTTGCAATCAAATTTGCAAAACTAATAATTGTAGGTTTTGTCTCAAAGTTCATTATTCAGGCAGTTTCTACTGTTCAAAATTCTTGCAGTCAGATTGATAACTTTTACAGCACGAAATGTTTCCCTTTTCATTACTACAATTAATTATTATTACAATGCAGCTTTGGCTTCACATTAAGATAGTTCATTTTTTTTATTACAGCTCACATCTTACAATCGAAAACAGTACGTCAATCGTATTTTCACTATTTAAAGAGAACTTTCAGGAGCATCCACTACCATACTCGTTTCGGCCATGTTGTATCACCCACATCAAAGTAACCTTTTTGTTTCAGTTGTGTCTGTAACAGTTTTTTCATCGTCCATTTTCCTTCGTATTTCCTCATTTCTTATGTGTGCCAATCTTTATATTCCGCTACTCCTCTTCCAGTAGTCCATTTCCATTGCGAGAAGCATCTGTTTATCTCATTTATCTAACTCCCAGGTTTCTGACCCATACGTTGCAGTAACTTTCCACAGTTGTATGGCATACGACTTTTTTGATTTTGATTGTTAATTTTTTATTCTATGAAGCAGAATTTACAAGAGATTAATAGTAAGTTACCACAATACAAGCGTGTCGGTGGATGCAAGCATGGAGGTGAGGCATGAGGATCAACATGTTGGCAGAACATGTTAGGGAAAGACTCATAGGACCATACACTTTACCAAACAGATTAATAACTTCTTTGTATCACTTATTTCTGCCCGATAAATTACTGGTGCTATTCGAGAACCTTGCCCTTGCAGAAAAACGACGAGTGTGATTTATGCACAACGGGATAGCACCCCATTCTATGTCGATGGTGCGACATTATCTCACCGCAACGTTTCGTGGGTGATGTATTGGTCCAGGAGGTCCTAAAGTATGGTCTCCCCATCATTTTGATTTGCAGCGCCTTGTACTGGCCGTCTTTGCAGTTAAAATTGTTGAATGTGAGGTCCGCCAGTTATGCAAAAACAACCTTTCTTCTCAGTACTCAAACATGTCTCGGCACCACTGTGCCGTCTTCAGTGGGTTTTTGTTTTTATTTATTCTGCAATGTGAACATTTTTGTTCAATGATTATAAAATTATGTGTATTTTTAGTTCAAACAACAGATCGTTTCCTTTTGTAAATTTCTTTACATTTAGCGTGCATGAATTTTCTGGCTCACTTGTGTGTTAATTACTACAGGTAGCTTGTCATCTGCAACCAAACGATGTTGATGAGAATTTTTTTTCTGGGAGTTAACCTATTTTCTAGAATGTAAATAGGATTTTTGCGATGTTTTCGGGCCTATATTCGTTTTTTCTTACGTTTTCGTGTGGCAAGTACTTCCATTCTCCGCATAATGCTGAGGTGTTGTGATGCACGCGTAACTATAGGAAGTATTTTTCATAAATAACGTAGTAAAACAGTTTTCACGTCACCAGAACACAGTGTGCTTGTGGTTTGTTATGTGTCACCACTGTAAACTGTCTCATCTGGCATACCACAGGGAGCGCCGATATCGCCACACCTGTATAATTTGTATATTAACGACATTCCCACCATACAAAGGCGTCACCGCCAGTCCTAACATCTGGAAGCAACATCAAACAACTTGTCAACACGATGCAGCGACAACTTGTCGTCACCGAACAATGGGCAAAGAGCAATAAAATCACCCTAAACCCTACGGAAACTTCAGCAATACTGTTTGCGAACAAACGACCGGAACTGAGGAAGCGACTTGCCATCAATAGCCAGTCAATATCCTGGACTACAAGAACGAAATACCTGGTAGTGATACTGGATAAAGGGATGACTTTTACCCCACACATACGAGATAGAAAATTCAATACTATGAAGATGATCCGGGCACTCACGCCGTTTTTCACGAGCAGGAATCTGAACCCGTCAACGAAATTAAAACTTTATAGAGCAATGGTACAACCCTCCCTGCTGTACGGCTCGACGTCTTGGGGAACAACGTGTGGCTCTAATATACGCAGTTTGAACCACTAGAAACCAGAAATTTTAAGTGGAGCCTGGGTGCCCCAAGATGGGCCAGGACGAGGGAAACACACGAGCTGAGTGGAGAAAAATACGTCGCTGAGAAGATAAAAGACCAATCAACTCGTCTTTTTCACAAATTAGACGAGTATCGGGGAAACGTCCGCCAACTTGCGAATGTAAGCAAGGCCTTACCACGACAATGGCACAAATACAATGTGCCTCGAGCCATTATTGCACCCCCACATGAAATCTTCAGTTATTTTACATGTAAACAGTTAATGTCAGTCACTCGTGCGACTATCTAACCAACACCCTCAGAGGACTCAACGACCCAGAGAGAGCCCAATCCCCTTTGCAAGGAGATACACAATAAAGTGAAACTATTTCTCACACCTTGCCATTCCAGAAGAACAAATCACCATAGTCGATGATCACTCATTGGACACAACACAGTAGTATTAGTCAGTAGATGAGTAACAACAGTGGAATGGGTCCGTCTAGAGAGCTCATTGACTTCGAACGTGGAGTAATCGCAAGAGGTCACCTGAGTAATTCATCAGACACATTTCCACACTTCTAAAGCTACACAACATGTCGACAACCGGTGAACTGACTGTGAAGTGGAAACGAAGGAAAATGCAAAGCGAGACCAGACAGACCTCGCGTACTGATGGACAAGGGCAGTCGAGCATTGAAGACAGTGGTTGTAAAAAAATAGCCTGAAATCAGCAGAAGGAATTACTCGTGAGTATCAAAATGGTACAAGCGCTCCAGCTAACGCGGTGATTATACACGGGGGTTACAAGGAATGAAGTGTAATGGTCGAACAGCTCCTCATATGTGTCGCCTGATGTGGTGCAAAGAGCGAAGCCAGTCGACAGTGGGTGGCTGGACACGGGTGATTTGGAGACCCTGTGGCAATCTGGAAGGAAGGGTGCGGGATTGGAGAATGTGTGGAGGACATTATCTCTCACCGTGTGTAGTGCCAACGGTGAAGTACGGAGGAGGTCGCGTGGCGGTGTGGTCTGTTTTTCGTGGTTAGGGCGTGGTCTCCTCATTACGCTTAAGAAGAAGCTGAACGTGGAAGGATACGACTACATTTTACAGCATCGTGTAGTGTGTTCAGTAGGGGAACAGCTCGGAGACTATGGCTGTTTTTATCAGCGTGACAATGCACCCTGCCGTAAAGCAGCGTCTGATAGAAAATGTTTTGTCGACAATAACATTCCTGAAAGGGACTGGCCCGACCAGAGATTCAATCGCCAACGGAATAGCTTTTGGATGAGTTAGAACGTCAACTGTGCTCCAGATCGCATCATCCAACATCACAACTTTTTCTCTGGTTCCGGCTACTGGCAAACAACAGAAAGAACACGCTACCATTCCTCCACAGACATTCAGACACCTCATTGAAAGTGTCCACAGCAGAGTTCAAGCTGTCATAAAGGCGAATGATGAACGCGTCCCATATTAATGTCCGTTAATAGGTGTCCGGATACTTTTGGTCAGATCTTATATTTCGTTACAGCCTGCTCAGAAAACTACAAAAATTGTCGTTCAGGGAAGAGACTACAAATATTCGCCAGTAAGAGGTGTCACCGAAGGGCGTTAATAATTTCGTACTTTGACTGTGTCAATTTGTGCTGTGTTTATGGGAAAAGAATTTCTAACGCCGTATTTTATGTTACCTCTGGTAGTGCAGGAGACTTTCAGCCAGTTTTGTGTTATGTTTCTAGAAAAATAATGTTTACGTGGATGTATCACGGTCATACTTTTTTGAACCGGTCTTGAGGAGCAGAAGTGCATTACCAAACAAAAAATACAGGGTGCTATTTGAAAAAGACTTGCTGCTCTTCACATCTTGGTAACGAACTAAGTTACAAGAAAGAGGGTCGTGCTGGCTAATGTGATCCTGGTAGCTGAACAACATTTCCTTGGCATAATTGTTGTTATTGCTATGATAGTCACGATAAATGAACATATACCGGATGTCAGGTGATTATTATCTGGTGTTTCGGCAGGTATTTGCAGTTTCGTTCTTGCAACATTTAGCTGGGGTCAGCTCAGACAAATACTGCTCACACGCGTCTCGTGCGACGCACAGTTTCGTCGATAAGCGACCGTTTGTTTCTCGTTACAAACATACTTTTTTAACAGGGAACTTTACTCGTCCATTCAACAGAGCAGCCCCAAATTAGTGTAGTGAGATTTGAAGTTCAGCGAGATGTATTAACAGGGACAGTAAAACACGACGAGAACAACCAGTACGCCAGCAGACTCTGACAAGGCAAACCTCTCCATCGCACACGTCTCGGATTTACTGGTGAGATGGCCCAGTGGACAGCGCGTCAGAACCTGGAGACAGACCCAGCATGAAAACGGGAAGAGGGTGCTCTGAACTGTTAAAAAAGAAACAAAATAGAAAGAGTGAACGGGCCAAGCTCAAGATCTGCAACATCGAGCGAAGTTGAATAGCCGCGGCACTGTGGTTATGTGGTCGTGGTGTTGGGCTGCGAAGGAGTAACTCCGTGCTCAGAGCTCCTTCCTGCGCCATATACATTTTCTTCACAAAATTATGAAGTGATCGTCCAATCATTGACGTGTCTGTTCGCGGTATTCAAATTTGTGTCTCTGTAGTGGTGTAAAGTCCGTTTGCAACAGCAGCGTGCAAGGAAGTGACCTCCAGACGTACGCACCTGCTATTTGTGCTTCACAAGTACCACGTGTCATGACGCTCGCGTCCCGTTTTGAAAGTTTTGTCTCTTGCACTCCTTTATTGCAACGTAGTTCACACCCGTTTACTTGTTGCTTTCATTTCTGTGAGAGATCTATGCAGCATCTCACTTACTCTCACTATTTATAACATTTACTTGGGAGGATAATACATTCTTTCCAGCCGGCCGTGGTGGCCGAGCGGTTCTAGGCGCTACAGTCTGGAACCGCGCGACCGCTACGGTCGCAGGTTCTAATCCTGCCTCGGGCATGGGTGTGTGTTTGATGTCCTTAGGTTAGTTAGGTTTAAGTGCTAGGGGACTGATGACCTCAGAAGTTAAGTCCCATAGTGCTCAGAGCCATTTGAACCATTCTTTCCACATGACTCATTTCTTATTATCAGTGTACAGTATGACAATTACCAAGATTACACAAGAAGAACTGACACGTCACATCACGGGACGGAAAGTTCATAAATTTTTGGAGAAAAAAAACGGCCGCGAGGGAGGTTTGAACACGGTTCTCCCGATTTGTGGTCCAACACAGTGTCCACAGAACCACGACGCTGTGGTCTTTGAAATCCCCTTAATGTACATCTTGAGCTTGGACCGTTCAACGTTTCTATTTTGTTTCTTTTTTCACAGTTCAGTACACCCTCTTGCTGTTCCCAAGCTCAGTCTGTGTTCTGTTTTTGACAGGCTACCCACTGGACCTTATCACAAAACCGGAGGCGGAGGAGGTGATGCGGAGTTTCTGCGTTGTGATCAGCGCTGATTGCTGCATGACGGAAGCCGTTTTTTACTGTCTCTGTTAGTACCTATCACTAAACCGGAAGCAGTACTAGGCCAAACTGGGAGCGCCCTCTAGAATGGGCACATAAAATTCTGATTTAAAAGTCATCCTTCTAAACGAGAAACAAACTGACGCTGGGCGTCACAAGAAAGACGTCACGAGCAATATTTGTTTGGGCTCACTGCAGCTACACTCCGGAAAAACAAAACTGCAGATACCTACCGAAATGCCAGACAAAGCGGGCCTGACAGCTCTTGGGAGAGACGCCCTTTATATATATTGCAGCTTTCATGAGCCTTCATAGTTCAGAGAGGAATCAACAATCTTTGATTTCATCAAAAATATATTCAGCAGCATCAGGGAACGGTTTCAGAACTCAAAGTTGAAGGGACGAAGAAGTAATGTGTATAAGTGGCACCTGCCTGAAACACCTCGTTTCCTGTTGACATTGTACTGTATGCCTGGAGCGAGGAGAGCTTCAACAACGAATGCAAGATGTTAGTAGAAAAAGTTTCAAAGTAAGCGTGACAATTTATAATAATGTTCAAATGTGTGTGAAATCATATGGGACTTAACTGCTAGGGTCATCAGTCCCTAAGCTTACACACTACTTAACCTAAATTATCCTAAGGACAAACACACACACACACACACACACACCCATGCCCGAGGGAGGACTCGAACCTCCGCCAGGACCAGCCGCACAGTCCACGACTGTAGCGCCGCAGACCGCTCGGCTAATCCCGCGTGGCTTATAAAAGTAGTCTAAGAACCACATCAAAAACCTTTATGCAAGTATGTAGGGTAGTTAAAGACAACGATTGCGCGAATAGTAAACGAAATAAACAGAAGGTTAAAAATGTATGAGTATTTGTGACACTGTCATAATAGGAGAAAGCAGTCGTAAACAGATAATCAAATATAAAATTATAAGAATTTTAAAAACTCTCTATAAAACTTTTTTTTAAATTTTGAATAATTTTTTTTACGTAGTGATGACCAGTTCCGGCAGCTATACTACCATCTTCTGATCACGTGTAGAATTATAAATGCAACTAGCGTGTACAACACCGTTGCATCGTCCATGCCATACTTATTTCAAAACTTCAGGTGAAATCTGTTCTAGTGAGCCACCCTATCTATGACTTGAATTTAAACATAAACTTGCCTAGCGTTATAAATTTTTATTTATTTCTTTTTTTTTTCAGTGAAACGTCTGTGTAGCCATTTTCGATAAAGTCACTTACTGCAAACACAGATTTGCCACCTATAGTATTATAAGTGCAACTGGCAATGTACAACGCAGTCACACCTCTCAGAACATACTTATTTGAAAATCTTCACTTAAAATCTATTATGTGCAGCCACACTATCGATGACAGCAATTGAACCAAAGAGGCTGTACAGCGCCATAAAAATTTTATACATTGTAACATCTATGCAACTGAATTCGTTGCAGTCAGTAAATGCAAACAGTGATTTGCCATGTAAGTTGTGCTTGAAGTCAAAAGTGAAACACAAAATATATGTACTACATCTCGACACTGGGTAACTTTTCCGAACAGTAGATACATATGTACACTTGTGACACATCATCCCCCACACTTACAGCAATACTGAGTGTTAGGTTCACGTGAAATTGACAACTTATCAGTCACGACTCTGTATAGGCTCTATTTCAGTTACTGACACAGATTCGCTCAACAAAATTGATTTTATCTGAAGATTTTCACATAGGAACTTTTTGCGCTATGCAACGGTGTTGCACACCCTGCTAGTTGCATTTATAAGCTACGTGCTATGTGAAGATAGTAGTTATGCTTCCGAAACTCGTCATCACTGTATACAAAAATTTTTAATGTTAAATGCGACTGAGACAGTATATAGAAAATTTTTGAAAATTTTAAATAGTTTTATAGATAGTGATTAAATGTTTTTTTTATATTTACTGATGTCTGAGGTTACCATATCTGCGGAAAGCTTGATGTTACCTCACATTTAATTATATTGTACAGATTACGAAATCCACGCTGACATCAATCCCATTTGAATGTAAAAGTTTTTTAAAACAAAGCACCTGCGTGAAGAGGGTACGGTTTAGAATAACAAAACACTCATTGATATAAAATATGAAGATAGATGGTGCAATCAGCTGCTAGTTCCTTCACCTGCTGTGTGTGGGCAGTTATTGCACGATGATATCTAACGTAAGAGGTGGTCACATTTATGTGACTTGACTGTCTATAAAAAGGCAGAAGGTATTTCATTACAATTCAAAATTACAACAGGATTAGAGAAAGTTTTCAGACGACTTCCCAAAATGGACTTAGTCCTTGTACTCAAAACTCGTGTTCTGGCAACTGCATTAATAAGAATAGGCAACATTTGTAACTAATTCATTGTAATAGGGACCAGAATGGTAATAAAAACAACACTACAACGAAGACACTAAAATATGCCAGGAGTTTAGTTAGACTTGCTTATATCACCCTTACATCACATCAAAAGGTACAATGTATAAATTAGTGGTTCACTTAGTACTACTGCACAACCGACAGAAATGATTACAACACAACCGTTCAAAATTAGGGGTACTCTATTGCAAAAATGCTTAAGAGTCACGTGATAATTAGTAGTTACCCTCCTTGCACAGACTGGGAACCTATGTACACATGAATAACACCATCTGGTCTTTCCTATAAACACTATACTGGTCACCAGAAATGAGGGAAGCGGTGTATCACAACACACACACACACACACACACACACACACACACACACACACGTCAAGACACTGCCGCGATTCTTGACTTCCAGGAACCACCAGGAACAGACTACTCTATACCAAACAGCACCAGGCATGCCGCTCTTCCACTATTTGAACAGCATGCACTTCTTATTGTCCACCAACCAGAGCACGACTACCAGGTGTGCGGTCAAAACCAGTCCTTTCGGGCTGCTCGGTCGTATTCCAGGGTTCCCTCTGGTTTTACTTGCTCAGTCGTACTGCGTGTTCTGCCCGATGGGTCCAGCTGACTGGTGTCAGCACTGGCGCAGATTCAACTCTGTTCTCCAGGCTTTTCAAACTGCCACAATTGACTGACACCTTGTGATGGCACAAGGGCAATAATAATAAAATACAATTTTCAGAATGTGTCGTGCCTATGGAAACCACTGGGAGACAACTGGCCGTATTATCTACATCTATATCTACATCTACATGATTACTCTGCAATTCACATTTAAGTGCTTGGCAGAGGGTTCATCGAACCACAATCATACCATCTCCCTACCATTCCACTCCCGAAGAGCGCGCGGGAAAAAAGAACACCTAAACCTTTCTGTTCGAGCTGTGATTTCTCTTATTTTATTTTGATGATCATTCTTAGCTATGTAGGTTGGGCTCAAAAAATATTTTCTCATTCGGAAGAGAAAGTTGGTGACTGAAATTTCGTAAATAGATCTCGCCGCGACGAAAAACGTCTTTGCTTTAATGACTTCCATCCCAAATCACGTATTATATCTGCCACACTCTCTCCCCTATTACATGATAACACAAAACGAGCTGCCCTTTTTTGCACCCTTTCGATGTCCTCCGTCAATCCCACCTGCTAAGGATCCCACACCGCGCAGCAATATTCTAACAGAGGACGAACGAGTGTAGTGTAAGCTGTCTCTTTAGTGGACTTGTTGCATCTTCTAAGTGTCCTGCCAATGAAACGCAACCTTTGGGTCGCCTTCCCCACAATATTATCTATGTGGTCTTTCCAACTGAAGTTGTTCGTAATTTTTACACCCAGGTACTTAGTTGAATTGACAGCCTTGAGAATTGTACTATTTATCGAGTAATCGAATTCCAGCGGATTTCTTTTGGAACTCGTGTGGATCACCTCACACTTTCCGTTATTTAGCGTCAACTGCCACCTGCCACACCATACAGAAATCTTTTCTAAATCGCTTTGCAACTGATACTGGTCATCGGATGACCTTACTAGACGGTAAATTACAGCATCATCAGTGAACAACCTAAGAGAACTGCTCAGATTGTCACCCAGGTCATTTATATAGATCAGGAATGGCAGAGGTCCCAGGACGCTTCCCTGGGGAACACCTGATATCACTTCAGTTTTACTCGATGATTTGCCGTCTATTACTACCAACTGCAACCTTCCTGACAGGGAATCACGAATCCAGTCGCACAACTGAGACGATACCCCATAGGCCCGCAGCTTGATTAGAAGTCGCTTATGAGGAACGGTGTCAAAAGCTTTCCGGAAATCTAGAAATACGGAATCAACTTGAGATCCCCTGTCGATAGCGGCCATTACTTCGTGCGGATAAAGAGCTAGCTGCATTGCACAAGAACAATGTTTTCTGTAACCATGCTGATTATCGGTAGTGTCTGGCGATTTCACCCGTTCGTAGTGCCGTAGCTTGTCGGAAAGTAAGCTCCACTACAGAAGGTTTTAAATAGCCTCTGTTATAACTGCGATGGTACGAGGGAAGCTTCTGGCCTGCTGACAAATAAGCTGCGCCTCTCGTAAAAGAATGGTGAACACAGTCATTTTAAAACGCTGGAGGGTAAGCTACTTAGCTGTGTGAAGGATATCTCTGTGAAGCACAAGCTAGTGAAGTGCCTAGAGGCGGAAACAAAGAGCTCTTACAAAGTTGCCTCGAGGAAGCGCTCCATCTCCGAAAAACTGAGCGCAAGTCAGTCCGGCCGTCTTTTCGCACGGAACGCCTTGACGTTTCCTGGAAGTGCCCGCCAGATGTATCGCTGGCAAAGTGAGTGTGTTACTTTTTCTCGCGGCGAGGGGGGGAAAACCCACCTTTGCTGTCAGCGCAGCGCCTTTTTTCCGCCGCGGGGCGTATTTCGGTGGCGGGCTGCGCGGCGGTGCACGTGAGGCGGCCGCCGGAGATTTACGGCGCAAACACGGAGCCCTGCGGGACGGCGCGCCGCTAGCATTAGGCGCGTCTCTGATTTAGTGCGCGCAGCGCCGCCGGCGGCGGAAGCCGCACTCACTGCCGGCGGGCCGCCCGCGATGACGGCTTTACTGCGCCTCCGGCCCCTAGCACAGCACAGCACGACACCGCACCGCGTCCTGCCCCGCTTGGCACTGACAACGACCGGCCCTTGTCCGGCGTACAAAGTCTGCGCCCACAGACTCACTTTCCCGACGGCGACTCTTCCCATAATCGTCACTTTTCGCATGCAGAAGATTTTGTAAGCCCCTTTTAACCCTAGGACGCCCAAGCCTTTTTTTCTAACTTGGATGCCTAAGGGGGAGGGGGGGGGGTGTTCGGCGAACCCACAGGTATTAAATAAGTTTAATGACGAAAAATTACAACTTTCAAAATGGTTTATGTATTTTAACTAAGGCATCGGTTTATAAATGTTGTTAATTGTTATAAATCTTGGATTGAGTGAATAAAAAATTGACATATTGAAAGGTATGTGCTGAGATTCGATCAGGATAGAGCCAGTGAAAAATGTCGATAGTTGCCAACCGCAAGGTTGGACGAGTAGTACATCTTTGAGTAGTAAGATCTTTGACAGCTAACAGAGCTAGGTCCACGCGGTAAAAGTTTGAGTAGTGGTGAGGAGATGCGCAGAGACAGCAGACGTGTTTCGAGTCGGAGCTAGATGCCTGCAGGAGGCAGCCGGGTCGTGACAGCATCAAAGTAAGAATTGGCGCTACGCACGTAATAAGCTATATAATGAGCGAAACTCGGCACATACCTGGGGAAACTAGAAAGAGTAATTAATAAAATAGGTTTTCTTTGGTTAAATAATGTCTAAAAGCTAGATAGAAATCACATTGTTGATGCAATAAGCGTTTTGTGAAACTTTCTCGTAAATCCATGCATAGAAGTTTTTTTAGTTTTTCACGTGTGCCTTAAAAGTTTGAACAATAAATATTTTTTAGATAAAATTAGAGTCTCATCTCACACCTTATGTCGTTCTCTGCATCCTGTGCTTGCATTGAACCAAAAGGTACATTAAAGTAAAGTTCCCATGAGTAAAGCTAATAATTTCATTTATCAGAGTAAATTAATCTATATGTCATTGCACAGTTGGCAAATTATTCAGATCAGGACAGAATTTTTATTAATTAACAAACAGGGCCAAAAATGAGTAAAGTTATCTAGAATGACAATTTTATGCCATTGCACTACGGCTGAGTTGAATATATGTTTTATTAACGGCTAAACGGGAAGGAGTGCACGAGCTAAGTCCACAGACGCAGTCAGATGCAGGTTGCTGACTTTCATTTATTTTTACCACTAAACTTTCATGCAGTCAGATGTGTATTTTGAGTATTAATTTTCCAAAAATCTTTTCATGCAGTCAGATAAAGCTCAGTTCAGTTAAATACGCAGTCAGATGCAAGTTTTATTACAGACTAAAGCAGTCACATACAGTTCAGTCTAGTTTAAATAGAGAAGTTTTACTAACAACACTTTCAATATTACAATAAAAAATACAGATGTGTTCATATACAATAGACTACTCTGAGTCCTCAACTGCAAGCCAAGAGACACACTTCACAATTTTTTTCTGAATGTGTGTTACACACATGTTTATGACACTGTCCACAATATTGTTTTGGTTCTTTTTTTTAGCTTCTCTTACACAAATATGGCACCGACCATTCCCTGCAGGAGGCTGACGTGCTTCTGTTGTCACTTCTTTCATTTTCTTTTGTAGAATAGTCTCCATTGATTTAACAATTTGGTTAGATAACCCTCTTGCATTGCCATTTCTTTCTTCTACCTGCAATTTCACCAGTTCCAGCGCCCTCTAAACAAGCTGAGCATCTCATCAATGGTGAGGTGGACCCCTGGTTTATACAGAAGTGGAAACCTATCATTCACTTTGTTGAAAACATCATGGATTGCTGTGAAATTGTCTGCTTCCCTTCTTAGCTGGCGGGTACTTTTGTCATCAAACCTTATGATTGCAATAAGTTCCTTGAAACGTTCTTTTGCCATAATACCCCTGTAAACTGGCCGACCCATTAGGTCTGACAAAAGAGCGTGTACACTGACAGAATTGTCCTTATTTGCCCCCATAAGTATCAGGAATCCTATAAAGGCAAAGTAACATTTCGCCTAACTGCCTCTTCATTTGAATGTTTTACTATAACATCCATGATGTCAGGCGTAAGAAATAACTTCAAGGCTTCTCCAGGTGAATGGCAAACACCAGCTGGAGTTACTCCTGCCTGCTCTCTTACTATATTAGCAACGGACCTCCGAGAAATTCTAGGCTGTGTGGTTACGTACCTTCTTCCAGACTTGGCCACAATAACATACTGAGGGTCACTGCCTGAAGCTGCGCATTCTTCATCTTCTCTAACATCCACGTCACTTTCCCGATCTGAATCATACTCCACAACACCATCCTCATATTCACTTTCACTCCCCAAATCAGAATCTTCATCTAAAATTTCATTCAGAATTCTTTCTAAAGATGAGTCACGTATTCTTTTAGTCATTTCTAAGTCTGGGTGTGAAGAGTATGGAACTGCACTAACTCACTGCAAGTTTACAAGATAAGTAACAAAATGGTTCAAATGGCTCTGAGCACTCTGCGACTTAACTTCTGAGGTCATCAGTCGCCTATAACTTAGAACTAATTAAACCTAACTAACCTAAGGACATCACACACATCCATGCCCGAGGCAGGATTCGAACCTGCGACCGTAGCGGTCGCTCGGCTCCAGACTGTAGCGCCTAGAACCGCACGGCCACTCCGGCGGCGATAAATAACAGCTGACTGACATCAACAATCACTCCCTCTCAAAGTAAACCGATTGTTGTGAATATCAAGAATACCAACCAACAAGAAACTAACTTGCATTGTTGTAGAGATGAGAAATATGAAATCCTACTAAGGGAAATTTTCTATAGCATGGAAGCCTAAGGGGGGGGGGGGGGGGGGGGGGGTTGTTGGACCCATAATAAGTTTATTCATTTTTTCTTTCAAAGCAGGAATTTTCTATAAAATATATTGACACTAATGTTTCATAAAATAGCCAACAAACAATAACTCAAAGGGAATATGTAGTATGAAAGTTACTTGGGCAAATGCAGGGGACATAAAAAAATTGTGGGTTCAACGAACCCCCCCCCCCCCCCCTCCTTAGGCCTCCAAGGGTTAATTCGGAGTCCTACTGTTGTTTGTATTTTACAGAGATGTCACAGTCTTTACCAAACGTTTTCTTTAATATATTTTATCAATTTCTCTATTTTCATCGCAGAAATTTTGAAACTTAATCTTTTCTGAGATCGCCTGATTTCTATTCATCCCAACATTAAATTCAGTATCAACACCGCAGTGGTTAGTTTCGTAATCTTCAGACTGGACGCCAAATTATGAAGTGCCGTCGTGTCCTGTTGTGTCATTTTGATGACCGATGGGCGCAGGCTGCTGAAGCTTAACCAACCATTATCAATGCACAGAATTAGAAGCGTATTAAAAGGAGGAAGAGCGACTGCTAGGGAGCCATAGTTATTTAATCAAACGAAGGCATTAATTTTTATTTTTCATAAAACAAGCAAACTGAATAATTCCCTGGTACATCTGAGAGTCGCTCGACCAGGATTGGAGCTCAGGTGTTCAATAATTATTCTCCATAGGATCGTGTATGCGCTTACACTGGCGTGACGAAAAGTCACGCGATAGCGATACAGATGGCAGTAGTATCGCGTACACAAGGTATAAAAGGGCAGTGCATTGGCGAAGATGTCATTTGTACTTAGGAGATTCGTGTCGAAAAGTTTGGCTTCAGTGGATTATTGCAGCAGACGACCGGCGAGAGTGTCTTTGCTGACATCACGACATCGCCTGCAGCGGCTGTCCTGGGCTCGAGATCATATCGGTTGGACCCTGGACGACTGGAAAACCGTGGCCTGGTGAGATGAATTCCGATTTCAGTTGGTAAGAGCTGATGGTAGGGTTAGAGTGTAGTGCAGACACCACGAGGCCATGGACCGAAGTTGTCAACAAGCCACTGTGCAAGCTGGTGGTTGCTCCCTAACTGCGTCGGTTGTGTTTATATGGAATAGACTGGTCCAACTGAACCGATCGTTGACTGGAGACCTTTGGCAGCCATTCATGAACTCCAAGTTCCCAAAAAAAGAAGGACTTTTTTATGGATGACAATGCGCCATGTCACCAGGTCACAATTGCTCACCATTGGTTTCAAGAACATTCTGAACATTTAGAGCGAATGACTTGGCCACCCAGACAGCTCGACATGAATCCTGTCGAACATTCATGGAGCACAATCGAGATGTCAGTACCTTCACAAAATCCTGCACCAGCAACATTCTCGCAGTTATGGACGACTACAGAATCAGCATCGCTCAGTATTTCTGCAGGAGACTTTCAACGACTTGTTGAGTCCGTGCCACGTAGAGCTGCTGTACTAGGCAGTGCAAATGATGATGATGATGATGATGATGATGATTGGTTTGTGGGGCGCTCAACTGCGCGGTTATCAGCGCCCGTACAAAGTCCCAACCTTTGCTCAGTCCGATCTCGCCACTTTCATGAATGATGATGAAATGATGAGGACAACACAAACACCCAGTCATCTCGAGGCAGGTGAAAATCCCTGACCCCACCGGGAATCAAAACCGGGACCCCGTACTCGGGAAGAGAGAACGCGACCGCGAGACCACGAGCTGCCGACGCCCTGCAAAGAAGGTCCGACACGATAATAGGAGGTATTCCATCACTTTGTCACCACATTGTGTTTGTAGTTATAAGAGACGCTTAAATGCTGACGAATTACTCTGAACGGACTTTACATTCAATATTTTAAATTACGTATTTTTATGTCTTGAGTTATAATACATATTTCACAGTGTACTACATAATTTTTTCTTATCTGAATAGTGTTGCGGAATTATAAGCCCCATATACTTTTGTTACATAGCAAGAAAGGAAAAAATTTTAATTCTTATTTTTGTCTTTCCACTGTCGTCAATCCCATTACACCAAAGGTAAATGGCACAAGTTTCAAGCAATAACAGCGACTCGATTTAAACGCTTCGCTTTCCTCTTCTCAAACGCTTCACAATGTGTAACAGTCAGTCGCATTTAAATTCTAAAGCGCTCAGTTGAGTTTCACACATTGCAAGTCACTTCCGCTAGCTTTCCTACAGGACAGTATTAGATTGTGTGGCTGACCACCCAGTAAAAAGCAGCCATCAAGTTGCGTGTTAAAAAAGACACACATTTCGAAGGATACAGTGTAGAGGGTACTGGTGGAACAAGTATTACACCCCTATCATAAATAATGTGAGCAAGCACTGTGACAAATTTATTTTAAGTCCCACGTTCTCTTCTGTCAATAGATTATCCCCCACAGTACTTTGGTGCTGAGCTTCATACAGTTTGGATTGTTCACAGATGTTCATTCACCTCAGATCGAGGTTGGAAGATAATCCCCACGTCACCCACATTCATGGCCACCAGCAACGATTCTCCATCGATGTATGGGCCTGCCTGATACGACCTTATTTTCTGCCTTCCCATTTGGCTGGTCCACATTAACTGGTGTTCCTGCGAGATGTGGTGCCACATTTATTGGAGACTGTACCCACTGTTGTCCGCGGAAGGATGTAGTGGCAACATGATATTGCACCAGACCACTTCAATGTTAACCTCCGCAAGCGCCTGAACAACACATACCCTCCTCGTTGGATTGAAAGGGGAGGTTCTGACCCATGGCAAGCGCGGTCGCCGGATCTCACACCTCAAATCGAGAAGATGGTGAATGGAACCCCCGTAGAAACGGATGAAAACCTACTTGCTAGGATCCAAGCTGCCTTGCTTCCAGTACAACAGACACCAGGGACCTTTGAGAAAGTGTGGCAGAACTTCTTGTGCTGTTGCCATGCGTGCATTGAGACTGCTGGTCGCCAGTTTGAAAAGTTACCAAGAGCTATGTTGCTGTTATGCGGTATATGCTGTGTATGTCCATTACCTCATAAATACTCATTTATGACCATTGATTCCTCAGCTCAATATAATCTTTTGTGGCCGCACTATCACCCATTGGAGTCTGACGTAAAAGGTTTGAGAAATGCTGGATAACAATTGTCTTACTCTCATTACATTAGCGTAACATAAAACTACCAAAAATATACTATTAACTTCTTTGTTACACGCTTCCTAAGAGGAAGAGAAGGTATAATATCAAAGATTCTATCAACTCATCGTGAGTTTATAAGTCATACACTTGTAGTAGCAAAATATTTGAAAACTAGAATAGGAAATTACACAGTCAGAATAATAATGTGGTCACTCACAAAACAAACTAGTGAGAATATAATACATGTACACCTATTTTATTGTCATCCTAATGATAAAATCAGACTGAAACATGACAAGTTCTTGGGCTCTGGCGTGCACAGAGTTTACCAAAATGATTATTACAATATTGAGTAGGTCAAACAGCACGTCCACTTGAAACATAACTTAGAGAGCACACACACACACCTAAAATGAAATTATCATTAGGATCATCGGTTGATTAGTTGTGTACATTCAGAGCCCTCATAAGGGCATAACAAAGTCTTCAACTTTTGAGCTAAGTTAAGAAAGTGTTGTTTGAAGCATACTGTACGGTCCAGGATGACGCCAAGATATTTTGGGTTCCAATTATGACGAAGAAATCTGCCTCTTGTGGAACTACCTGGGGATCTTCAGCAACCACCCTGCGATCTTCAGCTCTGTGCTTGGTGTACTCAAGTGCTGAGTATTTTGCACCTGTTTGGATGAACAGTCATCACACAAGGCTTGTTGTCACCCAGCTGAATACGACAATGCGCATAATATCTGGTGCAATCATATCTACTCCAGTTTATTGGCTTCCACTGTTAACCAGTATATTGCCTCCTGATCTACGCAGATGTACTGCCCTTATGAGAGAATTCCACAAGTCCTCAAGGAATTCTAACCTATCTTTCCATAGCGACCTGCCACTTTAAAGTCGTAAGAGACTGAAATCACGCCATCCAACTCTATGCGATGCTGCTGACATGGCTGCTAGGGATTTCAAATCTCTTGAAGAATGGAAAGGTCGGTGGGAAGAAGTGACAGACGTGCACCTGCATAACATCTTCTCAGGTGCTAAACTTCCAAGTGGATTCGACTTACCACGCAAGACGTGGTCTACTCTCAACAGAATCCGTACCGGCCATGGCCGATGCAGGGATGCTCTCTTTAAGTGCAAGAAGCAGGCGCCAAAGAGAACTCCCTGCTAGCAACTCCAAATTGAAGGACTGGATATTCAGTTGTAAAGACAAAGTTTTTTGTGTGTCAATATTTACATATGTATATGTAATTTAACTTTATGATATGTCTGTATTAGCCACACACTAAATAAACAAAACCTTCCTATTGTAAGACATCTACTGAAGTTTTCACTTTTATTTCGTATTTTACGGAAAAGGAAACATTTTATAGCTCCGAATTTTGGCCTAGATTTTGTTTACATTTTCATATGCTCTAAAATGTGTGATTATTTCAATAATGTACCGTATGTGTTGTTAGTGTATTCTTACACGCTTCCCATCTGAATGGTTCAAATGGCTCTGAGCACTATGGGACTTAACATCTGAGGTCATCAGTCCCCTAGAACTTAGAACTACTTAAACCTAACTAACCTAAGGACATCACACACATCCATGCCCGAGGCAGGATTCGAACCTGCGACCGTAGCAGTCGCGCGGTTCCGGATTGAAGCGCCTAGAACCGCTCGGCCACCGCGGCCGGCGCTACTTATCTGAGTCTCCAGTAAGTAGCCAAAGCGAAAAAATTTGGAAATATGTGAAAAGTTGATATACTTAGGCTCAGTTCTTTGTCTACTTTTGTTTCGTCACGTAAACAATACAGATTTAATCGTTTCTATTTCTCCAAAAGTTTTGAATTAGTATCTAAACTTGACGCCTAGATTTTCTAACAAATATAGCATATTAATTGAGTAATGTAGGAAGTAAGTAATTTAGACTAAAGCTAAACTTTGTTTGCTGTGACTGAGAAGTGTATGACTTTCCAAGGGATTGTTAGTTACCGGGTGTGGTGCGAGAGCTGTTGCAATATCTTTCGTATAGGTGACCGTAGTGGCATGGGAACTGGGGAAATAAAAAAAAAAAAAGATTCATTTGGTTTTGTAAAATTTGGTGTAGAGATAAGAAGATGGTGGAACAGGAGGGGAAGATTTCTGCCCTTCAGGAGGAACTAGATAAGGCAAAACAAGATTTAAGGAGGGGAAGCGAAAAGAGAGTTGGGAAGTGACAACAGGTTGTAGAAGAAACATGAACAGGACTTTCTCAGAGAGTTTCGTTGTTAAAGTGGAAAGTAGGTTTGATCTGTTGCCACAGTTGGAAACTGATGAGCCACAAGTAGATGTAGGAGTGGAGAGGACCCAACAAACTTTCTAAAAGTGTTTGAGAAGTAAGAAGGCAGAAAAATTTGTGAAGAAAACTAGAGGTTTGTTGTCAGATAGATTACACGGTAGAGGTGTTGGCCAGCTGTTGCAAGATGAACTAGGGTCAGGTTGCCAGGTCGCAAGTTTTTTTAAACCTATTGCAAGTCTGGGTCAGGTAACAGAGGATGTAGGTTCATATAGCAAAGACTTCACGAAGGAAGACACCTTGATAAAGATGAAGAGAGCAGCAGGTAACACAGCGACCCTAATTAAGCAGTTGAGGGTGATCCAGTAAAGACAGCTTCAGCAACGTGACATGCTGCTGTTGGTCCTGTGTCTGGTCTCCAACTCTTCTCTTAGGAGAGTAAATTTGGATCAGGTATGGGTTCTCATATTGGTGTGGTTCCTCATGATTGTGGTTATTTGCGAATTTGGTCTATTTGTTGCTGTATTGACGTGGACGGTGTAACGTGTCTACAAGGAATGGTGTACCATTCGCCACCATGTAACGCAGCGTATGAGCAATGGTCGTAAATATATCGTAACTGATTGGGATTGGAGACGAGTATCATTCCTTGTAAGTGCAACACGTTTCAAATCCGACAGGAATGGCGTCTGTCGGTGAATACAGGTCCTTCTCAAGCTGTTGCGAAGGAGGCAAAATGAAGCAAATGCTTGGAGTCGGGGACCTCGCAAAAGGCCATTTCTTACAGCGGACATCGAGTAGAGTCTTCAGGGGGCCAACAACATAGAAGCTGGACAGTAGTTGACTCAAAGGAGTGTAATGTGGTCTTATGAGTCATTATCTTGCCTCTCTTCAAATGGTGTAAGGCATCGAATGCGCCACTCAATGAGACTTTTCTCTCGTACTGTTTGTAGTATGTAGTTCAGGTCGGAGGTGTTTCTGTGACATTTTAGGCGTAAACATTTTTACATGGCTAGTTGGACATCAACAGAATGACATCGACACTTATGTGCAAGAGAGAGAACGAGCTCAACGGAAAAGTGTAAGACAAGAATGTACCAAACTGCCTTCATTGCCCTCGTAACATTAAGTAAGATGCACTGATAGTACGCAACAACTCATATTTGGGACCTGATGAGTCAGTCATGGTGCTGAAACAAAACTGTTAATAAACTGGAGCAATTCAGTCTTACGAATGACGCCACACAGCAAAGCCTCTACTCAGTGTAATAAATACCCCAACCAGCTAGCCCAGGAGCAGTCGGCCAGTAGGATCAATGCCATCCATGTTGTTCGCACTCGATTCTCTGATTATTATATTGCAACACCTTTTGTAACCCGGCCGGTGTGGCCAAGCGGTTCTAGGCGCTACAGTCTGGAACCGCGTGACCGCTACGGTCGCAGGTTCGAATCCTGCCTCGGGCATGGATGTTTGTGATGTCCTTATGTCAGTTAGGTTTAAGTAGTTCTAAGTTCTAGGGGACTTATAACCTCAGCAGTTAAGTCCCATAGTGCTCAGAGCCAGCCATCTTTTGTAAGACTGTTCCAGTATCGTCACACTATTGCAGTCATATTCTCATTGCCTGGTGTAATGACAGCAGTTCTATAACTTTGGGTAGCTGACGGAAGGGTCCAGAAATGAAGCTGCCACTAACGGGTAGTCCATAGGTCCTCCAACACTGTTCCATTTTAGGGGAGCTGCTGTGATACTTTGAGCCAGAGGGCCTTCCAAACCGACAAGCCAAGTTCAGTGTACATCACCACATCAGACATCACGGCACCTGACCCAGTGGTCGATCTGACGGGACAACACAGCCGATGAGCGGAGAGGGACAGAGCTCTCCCAGGGTGGCGTGTGAATCGATCACACACGTACCACGGTCACACCTCCTTCACAGCAGATCTGCCGCACAGGAAGCGCCTACGGATCGGCGTCCGGGCAAGCCACCCAGCTACTAGTCGCTGACCTTTGTTATTGGCTGACGCAGTGACCTCCGGGCAGCCTTGAGTCTGCCACTGGTGACAGCAGATTTCACCACAGCCTACACTGCAACTAGCCACCGCTGAGGTCATAGCTACGAGATCTATATTGAACAATAAAAGGCGTAATAACTAGCCTTGTTTTGCTTGTCGCAAACAAGGCGCGCGGATCCCCAGGTCAAAAAACCCTATAGGATTGTTTGAGAGCATACGCCAGTAATTGATTATATATTACTGTATTTTTATTCTGTTCAATCCAGATTTCCGCTTTCACGCCACTATCGAGTACAGTGTTCTTAGATCACTAACATCACTTTGCTGTGTACTGTGCAGGATGACAAATATACAGTTCAACACACTTGTCATCCTGCATAGTATACAGCAAAGTGATGTTAGTGATCTAAGAACACTGTACTCGATAACGGCATGAAAGCCGAAATCTAGTTCCTTCAGAAGAAAAATACAATAGTATACAGTCAAATGATGATGTCTTCTTTCAAAAAATACTGTACGACGGTGACTCAGCAGCATCTAAGACATTAGGAGTTTCCAGTCCGGCAGTTGGCAACTCCTGCAGTTCCAAGGGTTGGGTCTACTCATTCAAGTTACCGTGGACTTTAATCAGGATGACGTTCTTTGTGACCGAGTGTAGCCTATATTCTACATTTTGATAATGATTCTACATTCTGATAATGAGTATACTATGGACACTTTCCCTTCTATGATGGCAACCGTCTTATAGACAGGATTGCACACACACGTTCCTGGTTTCCGGAACACTCACGTAACCAGGTTGTACCTCAACTATCCTGCTAAATCTCCCATTCTTAGCCGAATGGAAATTGTTTCGTGCTATTTGGAACAGCAGGCGCATCCAATCATCAAACAAAAGCTTCAGTTGGATATGGCGTAGCAGAAGGAACTTGTGGAATCCATTTCTGCAACAAACTGAGGAAATTAACGGTACAGGTAGCGTTACAGGGTATTATCGTTATGTTCCCTGGTGGTGGCGAATTTTTTGTCCAGTAGGCCTCTCTTTGGTTGTTTAGGTTCTGGAACACAGTAATGACCTTAGAGTGTAATGACCTTAGAGCATAATGACCTTAGACCGTAATAACCTTAGACCGTAATAACCTTAGACCGTAATAACCTTAGACCGTAATAACCTTAGACCGTAATAACCTTAGACCGTAATAACCTTAGACCGTAATAACCTTAGACCGTAATAACCTTAGACCGTAATAACCTTAAAGCGTAATGACCTTAAAGCGTAATGACCTTAAAGTGTAATGACCTTAAAGTGTAATGACCTTAAAGTGTAATGACCTTAAAGTGTAATGACCTTAAAGTGTAATGACCTTAAAGCATTAGAAAACCAAGCGAGGTGGCGCAGTGGTTAGCACACTGGACCCGTACACCGGGGGGGAGGGGACGATGGTTCAAACCCTCGTCCGGCCATCTCGATTTAGGTTTTCCGCGATGTGGGTCATACCTAACGGTTAAAGCTAAGAGGTAGCTGCTCTTCCAAACAGTCGATACGAGAAAACCAGTTGTGTCTATACCTGCAGTTACTGTTACTTTAGATATGGGGTCTATGCACGACTGTTTAAAAAGAATAGCTCGATGTAGTCACTGGGTCGAGCCGCGCACGTCTGCTTTCATCTCTAGCAGCTGACTCGCTGCAAATTATAACCTGTAGCTGTGATCCTGCGGCCAAATTGTCTATGCATTGGCTAGATTTGCGAGTTAATAAAATACACAGAAATATAAAAGATAAACGAATAATTTACTAGCCGCTAGGAATTCTGGAACAGACGTCGAGAATTTTGAAATTTATCTTGTAGTTAGGTAGGGGAAACGCTTTCTTCGCTTGCTCTAGAACTGCGACCTGTCCGCTTAACCCGTTTTGAAACGACGCTCCCCTCATCGGCTCAGAGCTGCCAGAGTCCAGCTCCGTCACGGCCCCCCACCCACCCCCCTTCTCTGCCGCTGCCGCACCGGCAGCGATGACTGCCGCCGCGGTCAACCGCGTCATGTCCCCGTGCGCGTGCGTGCGTGTGCGTGCGTGTGTTCGGCGAGCTACTGGCAGCCGGCGCGCATAGCGCGGACCCGTGCCCACTAAAGCTGTCGTCGGCGCCGTGTTTACTTTGTGCGAAATGTTCGCGCGCGCCGCATTCCTGCCGTGGCTGCGCCTCTCCGAGGAGGACGCGCACCTCTGCTCCGGGGCGCAACTTTTCTTTTCCGTTAGCCATTAACGTTCTGCCGAGGGCGAGTTGCTAAGAATACAGCCCGCCTCCAGATCTACTAACATTACCACAGGAGCAAAGCCTGCAGGTGCACGTTCGCAACGCAAACTGCTTCATATCGCTTGGAATGTCTCAAGCTCTACTGATTGTCACAGCGGACAACAAAAATTTTTATTTTCTTTTAGTCTCCTATCCACATACGAGAACAGACCGCGTGTTGCACATCAATTGGCAAGAATACAGCAAATAATATTTTAATATAATTTCAAATGCGTTACTGTAACTTATAGACTGGCTAGCGAGATAGTTTTTGAACGTAAAAGAAAGAGGGATTGCAGAGGAGCAGTTCGGATTTAGAAGAGGAGAAGGACAAGAGATGCTATTGGCCTGCTAAGAACTATAGGGAAAAGATATATGGAAAGGGTAGAGAAATCTTTGCTGTTTTTATAGATTTAGAAAAGGCTTTCCACAGAGTTCAGTGGAACAAGCTGATGGATATCTTGAAGAGGAAAGGAGTAGATTGGAAAGAGAAACGACTGATACAGAATCTATATTTACACCAGAAAGTAAGGATAAGGACTGGAAATGAAATGTCAGAAGGAAGCAGCATTGGACGAGGTGTTAGACAAGGTTGTTGCTTTTCCCCACTGTTGTTTAACGTATACCTTGAAGAGATTATTGCGAAAAGTTTAGATGGGAAAAGAGGAATATGTATTGGTGGAAAGAGAATAGAATGTATAACATTTCCTGATGACATGGCATTTGTGGCAGAAAGTGAGCGGGCAGTGAATAACGTGCTCAAAGATCTGAATGAAGCTTGTGTGGAATATGGGATGCAAATAAACAAAGCAAAAATAAAGAGTATGGTCATCAGTACAAGACGCAGACTGTCCAATATTAAAATAGGACAATCTGCCATTAGCTAAGTAAGTGAATTTAAATATCTTGGAAGCACAATAACTGAAGACTTGAGATGTCACCAGGAGGTGAAATCTCGAACTGCCATAGAGAAG
The DNA here is from genome assembly GCF_023864345.2 of Schistocerca serialis cubense. NCBI lineage: Eukaryota > Metazoa > Arthropoda > Insecta > Orthoptera > Acrididae > Schistocerca > Schistocerca serialis. Next base: position 46,542,179 of record NC_064646.1, on the reverse strand, counting down.
GAGGCATTCAACAGAAAGAGGAGACTCTTATGTGGCAAATTACATAAAGGTCTAAGGAAAAGGCTTGGCAAATGTTTTGTCTGGAGTGTGGCACTATATGGGGCAGAAACTTGGACACTGAGACGTGAGGATGAAAAAAGGTTAGAAGCATTTGAGATGTGGATGTGGAGGAGAATGGAGAGAATAAGCTGGATGGAAAGAGTGCGTAATGAAAGAGTATTGGAAAGGGTTGGTGAGAGAAGATGTCTGCTGAAGGTTGTAAGAGAAAGGAAAAAGAACTGGTTGGGACATTCATTGAGAAGGGAATGCATGCTAGTAGATGCTTTGGAAGGATTGGTTTGTGGGAGAAGACTGAGAGGAAGAAGGAGATACAAGGTGATAGACGACATAAAGGGAAGAGAAAATTATGCAGACCTGAAGAGGATGGCAGAAGACCGGACAGCCTGGAGAACTACCATGTGAAAACCTGCCTTTAGGCAGAACACTGATGATGGCTGTAAAGAATCGTTAAGGCGTTTATGGGAAAATATCTACATAAGGTGTCTACATAAAAGAAAAATAACAATAATAATTTAAGATAGTCTACATACCTACCATTTGGCCATCTGGCTCACAGATACATGTTCACCGGAATCCAGAAGGCACATGATCCCGTTCTGGTACACTATGGAGCATTGGTCGATCACAAATTATAATTCTGGATTACATTATTGTACCACACTGCACTACACTACTATAATACTATCAGAACCAAGCTAAATTTCTCATTTGTGTTGTTAGTTACCTCCTGGCGCGCTGAGGTACAACTCAGGATTCACAGCAGCTGCGATGCCATGCTACCCACAAGTAAACATAGGGAGATGGTTGTCAGCTTTTCAGGAAATCCTTCCTGGTCCTCTCCGAGGCTCACCTCCTGACTCTTTCCGGAAGTTTCTTGCAGGCTGTTGTTCTGCCGTGGCACGTCTCGTTACACTTACAAGTGTCTGTGGTGCGTTGTCGTATTTTTAGTTAAGTACCATGTCCTGACAGGTAGAGAATACCTTCCTTAGTCCGAAGGAAGTATGTCATTCTTGTCCTTTCTTTCATGTTAGGAAAGAACTGATAGGTTCTCCTCCCTGTTTTTGTCCTGTCGGGCCGGCCGGTGTGGCCGAGCCGTTCTAGGCGCTTCCGTCTGGAACCGCGAGACCGCTACGGTCACAGGTTCGAATCCTGCCTCGGGCATGGACGTGTGTCATGTCCTTAGGTTAGTTAGGTTTAACTAGTTCTATGTTCTAGGGGACTGATGACCTCAGCAGTTGAGTCCCATACTGCTCAGAGCCATTTGAACCATTTTTTGCCCTGTCCCACATTTCTTCTGATTTTCTATCTACTCGTGCCTTTATTTTCTTATTCGATAACTGGATCTTTTTACCGACCTGAAAGGTTCAAAGAAAACTTGAGTTTGATTTAAAACACTTACCCGACTCATACAATTATACATGTTTAATTCCGGACATATGCATAAAATATCATCCGAAATTGTGCTAAATACATTCTCTCAAAACTATTTCGAGCAGTTAGTTGATAAGCCCATGCTAAAAGTAAACGGTTGTGAAAACACACTTGACCTCTTAGCAACAAATAATCCTGAGTTAATAACCAGCATCAAAACCGATATACGGATTAGTGAACACAGGTTTGTCGTAGCGAGATTGGATATTGTAATCCCCAAATCCTTGAAAAATAAGCGAAAAATATAGCTATTCAACAAAGCAGATAAAAATTAACTTGACGCCTTCCTGAGAGACAATCTCCACTCTTTCCAAATTAATAATATAAGTGTAGTCCAGATGTGGCTTAAACTCAAAGACATAGTATCGGCAGCATTTGAGAGGTTTGTAGCAAATAAACTAACAAACGACGGAGCTTATCCTCCTTGGTACACAAAACGGGTTGGAACACTGTTGCAGAAACAACGAAACAAACATGCCAAATTTAAACAGACGCAAAATCCCCAAGACTGGCGATCCTTTACGGAAGCTCGAAATTTAGCGCGGAGTTCAATGCGACACGCCTATAACAGTTTCCACAACGAAACTTTGTCTCGAAACCTAGCAGAAAATCCAAAGAGATTCTGGTCGTATGTGAAGTATGTTAGCGGCAAGAAACAATCAATGCCTTCTCTGCGCGATAGCAATGGAGATACTATCGAAGACAGTGCTGCAAAAGCAGAGTTGCACTACACAGCCTTCCCAAATGCCTTCACAAAAGAAGAAGAAGCAAATATTCCAGAATTCGAATCGAGAACAGCTGCCAACATGAGTAACGTAGAAGTAAATATCCTCGCAGTAGTGAAGCAACTTAAATCACTTGATTAAAAGCAAGTCTTCTGGTCCAGACCGTATACCAATTAGGTTCCTTTCAGAGTATGCTGATGCAATATCCCCACACCTAACAATCATATACAACTGATCGCTCGGCGAAAGATCCGTACCCAAAGACTGAAAAGTTACACAGGTCATGCCAATGTTCAAGTAAGGTAGTAGGAGTAATTCACTTAATTACTGGCTCATATCGTTAACCTAGGTTTGTAGCAGGATTTTGGAACATATATTGTGTTCGAACATCATGAATTACCTCGAAGAAAACGGTCTATTGACACACAGTCAACGTGGATTTAGAAAACATCGTTCTTGCGAAACACAACTAGCTCTTTATTCACATGAAGTGTTGATTGCTATTTACAACGGATCTCAGATAGATTCCGTATTTCTGGATTTCCGGAAGGCTTTTGACACGGTACCACACAAGCCGCTCGTAGTGAAATTGCGTGCTTATGGAATATCGTCTCAGTTATGTGACTGGGTTTGTGATTTCCTACCAGAGAGGTCACACAGTTCGTAGTAACTGACGGAAAGTCATCGAGTAAAACAGAAGTGATTTCTGGCGTTCCCCAAGGTAGTGTTATAAGCCCTTTGCTGTTCCTTATCACTATATACGATTTGGGAGACAATCTGAGCATCCGTCTTCGGTTGTTTGCAGATGAGGCTGACGTTTATCGACTAGTAAAATCATCGGAAGATCAAAACAAATTGCAAAACGGTTTAGAAAAGATATCTGAATGGTGCGAAAATTGACAGTTGACCCTAAATAAAGAAAAGTGTGAGGTCATCTACATGAGTGCTAAAAGGAATCCGTTAAGCTTCGGTTACACGATAAATCTGTGAAATTACAATTACGAACAACTCAAACTGGAAAGAACACTCAGAAAATGTTGTGCGGAAAACTAACCAAAGACTGCGTTTTAATGGCAGGACACTTACGAGGGAACCTCCCCATCGCACCCCCCTCAGATTTAGTTATAAGTTGGCACAGTGGATTGGCCTTGAAAAACTGAACACAGATCAATCAAGAAAACAGGAAGAAGTTGTGTGGAACTATGAAAAAAAATAAACAAAATATACAAACTGAGTAGTCCATGCGGAAGATAGGAAATATTGAGGATAAAATAGGCTCAGGAGCGTCGTGGTCCCGTGATTAGCGTGGGCAGCTGCTGAACGAGAGGTCCTTGATTCAAGTCTTCCCTCGACTGAAAAGTTTAATTTTTTATTTTCAGATAATTATTATCTGTCCGTCCGTCCGTTCGATGCGAGGTAACTGGGTTCGGAAAATATTCATTGACCTTGTTATTGAAGTCGCGAGCTATATTTGCTCTCGTTCAGCAGCTGCTCACGCTAACCACGGGACCAAGGCGCTCCAGAGCTTATTTTATCCTCGATATTCCCTATCTTTCGCATGGACTACTCAGTTTGTATATTTTGCTTATTTTTTTCATAGTTCTACACAACTTCTTCCTGTTTTCTCGATTGATCTGTGTTCAGTTTTTCAAGGCCTATCCATTGTGCCAACTTATAACTAAATCTGAAGGGGGTGCGATGGGGAGGTTCCCTTGTTAGAAAATGTAACAGATCTACTAACGAGAATGCGAACACTATGCTTGTCCGTCCTCTTTTGAAATACTGCTGCACATTGTGGGATCCTTACCAGATAGGAGTGACGGAGTACATCGAAAAAGTTCAAAGAAGGGCAGTATGTTTTGTATCATCGCGAAATAGGGGAGGGAGTGTCACTGAAATGATACAGGATTTAGGGTGGACGTCATTAAGACACAGGCGTTTTTTGTTGCGGCGGAATCTTCTCACGAATTTTCTATCACCAACTTTCTCCTCCGAATGGGAAAATATTTTGTTGACGCCGACCTACTTAGGGAAAAACGTCACCATAACAAAATAACAGAAGTCAGAGACTGCACGATAACGTACAGGCGTTCGTTTTTTCCGTTCGCTCTACGAGATTGGAATTACAGAGAATTGTGAAGGTGGTTCGATGAACCCTCAGCCAGGCACTTGAATGTGAATTGCAGCGTATCCATGTAGATGCGGATGTAGATGCGGCTCCTTTGCCCAGTATCTCCTTTACCTGATGACATTCGCGCTTTTTGAGATAAAATTGTGCACGTCTCTTTCTCGTGGCTAGTTGCAGAGATAACAAGCCTCGTATCGCTAGGAGCGCCTCAGTCGTCGTTCTTCCACACACGCCTGTCAGGCGCAGGCGCACACTTCTACGCGCCCGCCTAGGTGCCTGTGAGATCCCTTTATAGCTCTTTGAGCCGAAACGCTCACTGCCTGACAAAAAAAATTGAGCTTCACTAACTGAGACGGTTTGTTGTTGATGTTGTTGTCTTCAGTCCTGATACTGGTTTGATGCAGCACTTCTTGCTACTCCATCCTGTGCAAGCTTCTTCATCTCCCAGTACCTACTGTAGCCTACATCCTTCTGAATCTGCTTAGTGTATTCATCTCTTGATCTCCCTCTACGATTTTTACCCTCCGCGCTGCCCTCCAATGCTAAATTTGTGATCCCTTAATGCCTCAGAACACGTCCTACGAACCGGTCCCTTCTACTAGTCAAGTTGTGCCACAAACTCCTCTTCTCCCCAATTCTATTTAGTACCTCCTCATTAGTTATGTGATCTACCCATCTAATCTTCAGTATTCTTTTGTAGCACCACATTTCGAAAGCTTCTATTCTCGTCTTGTCTAAACTATTTATCGTCCACGTTTCACTTCCATACATGGCTACACTCCCATACAAATACTTTCAGAAACGACTTCCTGACACTTAAATCTATACTCTATGTTAACAAATTTCTCTTCTTCAGAAACGCTTTCCTTGCCATTGCCAGTCTACATTTTATATCCTCTCTACTTCGACCATCAGCACTTATTGTGCTCCCCAAATAGCAAAACTCGTTTACTACTTTAAGCCTCTCATTTCCTAATCTAATTCCCGCAGCATTACCCGATTTAATTCGACTACATTCCATTATCCTCGTTTTGCTTCTGTTGGTGTCCATCTTATATCATCCTTTCAAGACACTGTCCATTCCGTTCAGCTGCTCTCCCAAGTCCTTTGCAGTCTCTGACAGAATTACAATGTCATCGGCGAACCTCAGAGTTTTTATTGCTTCTCCATGGATTTTAATACCTACTCCGAATTTTTCTTTTGTTTCCTTTACTGCTTGCTCAATATACAGATTGAATAACATCGGCGAGAGGCTGCAACCCTGTCTCATTCCCTTCCGAACCACTGCTCCCCTTTCATACCCCTCGACTCTTATAACTGCCATCTGGTTTCTGTACAAATTGTAAATAGCCTTTCGGTCCCTGTATTTTACCCCAGCCACCTTTAGTATTCCAGTCAACATTGTCAAAAGCTTTCTCTAAGTCTACAAATGCTAGAAATGTAGATTTGCCTTTCCTTCATCTATTTTCTAAGATAAGTCGTAGGGTCAGTATTGCCTCACGTGTTCCAACACTTCTACGAAATCCAAACTGATCTTCGCCGAGGTCGGCTTCTACTAGTTTTTCCATTCGTCTGTGAAGAATACGCGTTAGTATTTTGCAGCTGTGACGTATTAAACCGATAGTTTGGTAATTTTCACATCTGTTAACACCTGCTTTCTTTGGGATTGGAATTATTATATTCATCTTGAAGTCTGAGGGTATTTCGCCTGTCTCATACATCTTGCTCACCAGATGGTAGAGTTTTGTCAGGACTGGCTCTGGTATATGATGTTACTTCAGTGACTATAAAATCAAGTCAAATTGAGAAACAACCTGACAATAGCGGTCCCCTTATCAGTATGACACTCCACCCCATGTGGTCTGATTGCATGCTCTCATTCAGTTGCGAAGAGTGTCACAAAGTCATCAAATAGTGTCCTAAGATAAGCTGGCCCACAACTGGTTTAAATGCTCCTGGATATCCTTCGTGCTGGCACCGGGGCGGAATTGACGTCTGAATTGCTCCCTCACGTGGTCTCCCGACATCAGGGCTAAGTATCTTTCTGGCCGTGGCAGTACCTCAGCGTCACACAGGCGGTCCATAGTGGTATGTGCCACGTGTGGACGAGCACTGGACAGTTAAAAAACAGCGCAGCGGTCTTGTCGCACAGGACGTGCACGGCGTAATGTTGTCCGGTCAGAGCTCCCTCAATGGCTACCATCTGTGACCTGAAGTCATACCCGATGGATTCCCACACTGTAACGCCAGGAGTAACACCGCTGCAGCACTCCAAAACAAGAATGGCATCTGTCTCCAGGATTCCACTATACACGCACAGGTTGATCATGTGGAGTAGTGCTGAACAGCGATTTATCGCTGAACACAATGAGACGTTATTCATTAGCAGTCCACGTTTCCCAGTCACAGTCTGTGTGCTGTGGACGCCTATGCACGTCCTCCCACGCCGATCCCCAGGTGCTGTGGACGTGCACAGTCAACCCGCTTCGGTTTTCCTACAGTGCTATTGACGTACACTATGTGATCAGAAATAGCCGGACACCTGGCTGAAAATGACTTACAAGTTCGTGGTGAACCTCCATCGGTAATGCTGGAATTCAGTATGGTGTTGATGACAGCTTCCACTCGCGCAGGCATACGTTCAGTCAGGTGCTGGAAGGTTTGTTCGGGAATGGCAGCCCGTTCTTCACGGAGTGCTGCACCGAGGAGAGGTAACGGTGTCGGTCGGTGAGGCCTGGCGCAAAGTCGGCGTTCTAAAATATCCCAAAGGTGTTCTATAGCACTCACATGAGGACTCTGTCCAGGCCAGTCCTTTTCCAAAATATCCCAAAGGTGTTCTATAGGACTCACATGAGGACTCTGTCCAGGCCAGTCCTTTACAGGGATGTTATTGTCGTGTAACCACATGGCCACAGGCCGTGCATTACGAACGAGTTGAAAGATGTAGTCGTAATCCCCGAATTGCTCTAAACTGTGGGAAGCAAGAAGGTGCTTACAACATCAATGTAGACCTTTGCTGTGTTAGTGCCACGTAAAATAACAAGGAGAGCAAGCCCCCACCATGAAAAACACGACCACGCCATAACGTCACCGCCCCCGAATTTTACTGTTGGCACTGCACACGCTGCCTGATGACGTTCGCCGGGCATTCGCCATACCCACCCCCTGCGATCAGACCGCCACATTGTGTACCGTGATTCGTCACTCCACACAACCTTTTTTACACTCTTCAATCGTCCAATGTTTACGCTCCTTACACCAAGTCAAGCGTCGTTTGGCATTTACCTGCGTGATGTGTGGCTTATGAGCAGCCGCTCGACCGTGAAATCCAAGTTTTCTCACCTCCCGCCTAACTGTCATAGTACTTGCAGTGGATCCTGATGCAGTTTGGAATTCTTTTGTGATGATCTGGATAGATGTCTGCCTGTTACACATTACGATCCTCTTCAACTGTCGGCGGTCTCTGTCAGTCAACAGACGAGGTCGGCCTGTACGTTTTTGTGCTGTACGTGTCCCTTCACGTTTCCACTTCACTATCACATCGGAAACAATGGACCTAGGGATGTTTAGGAGTGTGGAAATCTCGCGTACAGACGTATGACACAAGTGACACCCAATCACCCGACCAGATTTGAGGTCCGTGAATTCCGCGGAGCGCCTCATTCTGCTCTCTCAAGATGTCTAGTGACTACTGAGGTCACTGATATGGAGTACCTGGCAGTAGGTGGCAGCACAGTGCGCCTAATATGAAAAACGTATGTTTTTGGAGGTGTCCGGATACTTTTGATTACATAATGCGTGTAAGCGTCCTGAGTCGCCGACATCTCACTGCTCCGTATGACTTACTTCCGTATCTCTGTGAATAAAAAAGCTTCGAGTACTAATCGTACAACGTATGTGCCTCATTATGTGCTGTTGTTATTTGTTGTGGTCTTCAGTCCTGAGACTGGTTTGATGCAGCTCTCCATGCTACTCTATCATGTGCAAGCTTCTTCATCTCCCAGTACTTACTCCAACCTACGTCCTTCTGAATCTGCTTAGTGTATTCATTTCTTGGTCTCCCTCTACGATTTTTACCCTCCACACTGCCCTCCAATGCTAAATTTCTGATCCTTTGATGCCTCATAACATGTCTTACCAACCGGCCCCTTCTTCTTCTCAAGTGTGCCACAAACTCCTCTTCTCCCCAATTCTATTCAATACCTCCTCATTAGTTATGTGACCTACCCATCTAATCTTCAGCATTCTTCTATAGCACCTTTTATTCTCTTCTTGTCTAAACTATTTATCGTCCATGTTTCACTTCCATACATGGCTACACTCCATACAAATACTTTCAGAAACGACTTCCTGACACTTAAATCCATACTCGATGTTAACAAATTCTCTTCTTCAGAAACACTTTCGTTCCCATTGCTAGTCTACATTTTATATCTTCTCTACTTCGACCATCATCAGTTATTTTACTCCCCAAATAGCAAAACTCCTTTACTACTTTAAGCATCTCATTTCCTAATCTAATTCCCTCAGCATCACCCGACTTAATTCGACTACATTCCATTATCCTCATTTTGCTTTTGTTGATGTTCATCTTATATCCTCCTTTCGAGACCCTGTCCATTCTATTCAACTGCTCTTCCAAGTACTTTACTGTCTCTGACAGAATTACAATGTCATCGGCGAACCTCAATGTTTTTATTTCTTCTCCATGGATTTTAATGGCTCTGAGCACTATGGGACTCAACTGCTGAAGTCATTAGTCCCCTAGAACTTAGAACTAGTTAAACCTAACTAACCTACGGACATCACAAACATCCATGCCCGAGGCAGGATTCGAACCTGCGACCGTAGCGGTCTTGCGGTTCCAGACTGCAGCGCCTTTAACCGCACGGCCACTTCGGCCGGCCATGGATTTTAATACCTACTCCGAATTTTTCTTTTGTTTCCTTTACTGCTTGCTCAATATACAGATTGAATAGCATCGGGGAGAGGCTACAACCCTGTCTCCCTTTCTTCCCAACCGCTGCTTTCCTTTCATGTCCCTCGACTCTTGAACTGCCATCTGGTTTCTGTACAAATTGTAAGTTGCCTTTCGCCCCCTGTATTTTACCCCTGCCACCTTTAGAATTTGAAAGAGAGTATTCCAGTCAACATTGTCAAAAGCTTTCTCTAAGTCTACAAATGCTAGAAACGTAGGTTTGCCTTTCCTTAATCTTTCTTCTAAGATAAGTCGTAAGGTCAGTATTGCCTGACGTGTTCCAATATTTCTACGTAATCCAAACTGATCTACCCCTAGGTTGGCTTCTACTAGTTTTTCCATTCGTCTCTAAAGAATTCGCATTGGAATTTTGTAGCTGCGGCTTATTGAACTGATTGTTCGGTAATTTTCACATCTGTCAACACCTGCTTTCTTTGGGATTGGTATTATTATATTCTATTATATTCATTGTGTGCTATCATTTGTAAAAATCGTCGTTACTATCGATTTGACATTCGGCGATTTTTATGACCGCATCATTCGCAATGGACAAGGACATGCGTAGGCGCTTCGCATGCAACCGGTCTGTCGGATATGAAATCCAATAACGAGAACGAAATGAGATATTTGTGCACTAAATCTTAAATAAAATTCCGTTTCTTGCCTACAATTCATTCCCTGTAGTGTATGAGCTGAAATCAACCATACGCAAAGTTTACGCAATTTTCGAAACATCGGATGCTAAGTACTTCGTGTGAGCCGGAACATCCTTCGGTACTGGCAGCACCATTTGGTGAGCAGTGCAGCCATAACAAAAGCCACCCTCAGCATGGAATGCAGGAGCACGCGTGTAGCAAGGAAAAGGTTGGCAGTCTACAGGGTGTTACAAAAAGGTACGGCCAAACTTTCAGGAAACATTCCTCACACACAAATAAAGAAAAGATGTTATGTGGACATGTGTCCAGAAACGCTTGCTTTCCATGTTAGAGCTCATTTTAGTTTCGTCAGTATGTACTGTAATTCCTCGATTCACCGCCAGTTGGCCCAATTGAAGGAAGGTAATGTTGACTTCGGTGCTTGTGTTGACATGCGACTCATTGCTCTACAGTACTAGCATCAAGCAAATCAGTACGTAGCATCAACAGGTTAGTGTTCATCACGAACGTGATTTTGCAGTCAGTGCAATGTTTACAAATGCGGAGTTGTCAGATGCCCATTTGAAGTATGGGTTAGCACGGGGTTCGTTTGTATCGAGACAGATTTGCAGAACGAAGGTGTCCCGACAGGAAGACGTTCGAAGCAATTGATCGGCGTCTTAGGGAGCACGGAACATTCCAGCCTATGACTCGGGACTGGGGAAGACCTAGAACGACGAGGACACGTGCAATGGACTAGGCAATTCTTCGTGCAGTTGACGATAACCATAATGTCAGCGTCAGAGGAGTTGCTGCTGTACAAGGTAACGTTGACCACGTCACTGTATGGAGAGTGCTACGGGAGAACCAGTTGTTTCCGAACCGTGTACAGCGTGTGCACGCACTATCAGCAGCTGATTGGCCTCCACGGGTACACTTCTGCGAATGGTTCATCCAACAATGTGTTAATCCTCATTTCAGTGCAAATGTTCTCTTTACGGATGAGGCTTCATTCCAACGTGATCAAATTGTAAATTTTCACAATCAACATGTGTGGGCTGACGAGAATCGGCACGCAATTGTGCAATCACGTCATCAACACAGATTTTCTGTGAACGTTTGGGCAGGCATTGTTGGTGATGTCTCGATTGGGCCCCATGTTCTTCCACCTACGCTGAATGGAGCACGTTATCATGATTTCATACGGGATGCTCTACCTGTGCTGCTAGAGCATGTGCCTTTACAAGTACGACACCCCGGTTCCAAATGTAGACACTCTTCGTGCTCGTATTGTGGACGGCTGTGATACAAGACAATACGCCATTCTCCAGGGCTGCATCAGCGCATCAGGGATTGCATGCGACGGAGGGTGGATCCATGTATCCTCGCTAACGGAGGACATTTTGAACATTTCCTGTAACAAAGTGTTTGAAGTCACGCTGGTGCGTTCTGCTGCTGTGTGTTTCCATTTCATGATTAATGTGATTTGAAGAGAAGTAATGAAATGAGCTCTAACATGGAAAGTAAGCGTTTCCAGACACATGTCCACATAACGTATTTTCTTTCTTTGTGTGTGAGGAATGTTTCCTGAAAGTTTGGCCGTACCTTTTTGTAACACCCTGTATATGCATGGGACGGTAATTCCTTTGTCGGGCCGCTGCTGGTCTCCGATCAGTGGTTCGAGACGACGTAGAATGTTTCGCCGAGTCTACAGCTTGATCTCAGACGGCAGATGCGGAAGTGCAGGGGTTGCGGACCGGCGCTCCATCCTCGTGGTCACTACACGCGACCGACCGCAGCCTTGACGACGAACACGCACGCTTTCACGCTCTCACGCACTCCGACCACGGGCCACTGTCACGACTGAATGCCCCACACATATACAGACACTGCACAATTCGACGAGCCGGCGAAGTAGAGGCCCTTAATGAGGCGCCTTTCAAACTGTGTCAGGAGCTGACAACGCCATCTCACACGAGTACACGACATCCCCGTGTCCTTCACAGGGATCATTCAAGATGCGCCGCTTTTCTTGCCTCATATATACCGTAGCAGGCCCGGTAACAACTCTAGACACTGAGGACAGTACTGGACTCTGATGACCTTTCTACCTGCCACATTTGTCATGTATATATACTGACTCGCCTATAGTGAGATTGTGTTTGGGGCATCACATCAGCGTGTGATACGGTCTGGAGGGAGGTGTCATTTACACTACTGGCCATTAAAATTGCTACACCACGAAGGTGGCGTGCTACAGATGCGAAATTTAACCGACAGGAAGAAGATGCTGTTATATGCTAATGATTAGCTTTTCAGAGCATTCACACAAGGTTGGCGCCGGTGGCGACACCTACAACGTGCTGACATCAGGAAAGTTTCCAACCGATTTCTCATACGAAAATAGCAGTTGTCCGGCGTAGCCTGGTGAAACGTTGTTGTGATGCCTCGTGTAAGGAGGAGAAAGGCGTACCATCACGTTTCCGACTTTGATAAAGGTCGGATTGTAGCCTATCGCGATTGCGGTTTATCGTATCGCGACATTGCTGCTCGCGTTAGTCGAGATCCAATGACTGTTAGCAGAATATGGAATCGGTGGCTTCAGGAGGGTAATACGGAACGCCGTGCTGGATCCCAACGGCCTCGTATCACTAGCAGTCGAGATGACAGGCATCTTATCCGCACGGCTGTAACGGGTCGTGAAGCCACGTCTCGATCACTGAATCAACAGATGGGGACGTTTGCAAGACAACAACCATCTGCTCGAACAGTTCGACGACGTTTGCAGCAGCACGGACTGTCAGCTCGGAGACCATGGCTGCGGTTACCCTCGACGCTGCATCACAGACAGGAGCGCCTGCGATGGTGTACTCAACGACGAACCTGGATGCACGAATGGCAAAACGTCATTTTTTCGGATGAATCCAGGTTCTGTTTACAGCATCACGATGGTCGCATCCGTATTTGGCGACATCGCGGTGAACGCAAATTGGAAGCGTGTTTCGTCATCGGTATACTGGCGTATCACCCGGCGTGATGGTATGGGGTGCCATTGGTTACACGTCACGATCTTCCATTAAATCGGACCAGACCCTAACGTTCGGAGAGTGACGTTGATACTGACGTCTAAGATTACGTTGCACTGCTATAACTGACTCAGTTTTCACAAGCCAAATAACACACTGCGTCTCGGCGGAGGTTCGAGTCCTCCATCGGGCATGGGTGTGTGTGTTTGTCCTTAGGATACTTTAGGTTACGCTTAGGAACTGATGACCGTAGCAGTTAAGTCCCATAAGATTTCACACACATTTGAACATTTTTAACACGCTGCGCTTTCTGTTGCGGAGTACACGTTGTTGCTGCATTGTTCTGCACTGCACGCACGCCTGGACTGAACTGAGGAAGCAAAGGAAAAAAACAGCACTGGTGCCGCCTCAAGATCAAGCAGACCTGCCGACTGCAGGGGAGCGGAACTTGGAGAGTTGGCGAATCAAACACCACACCTCATGAATCCATGGACCCTGCATGGCAGCCGGGGACTGTTCAAGCTGGTGGAGGCTCTGTAATGGTGTGTGGCGTGTGCAGTTGGAGTGATATCGGACCTCTGATACGTCCAGATACGACTCTGACAGGTGGCACGTACGAAACCATTCTGTCTGATCACCTGCACCCATTCATATCCATTGCGCTTTCCGACGGACTTGGGCAATTCCAGCAAGTCAATCCGACACCTCACACGTCCAGAATTGCTACACAGTGGCTCCCGGAACACTCTTCTGAGTTTTAACCCTTCCGCTGGCCACCAAACACCCCAGACATGAACATTATTGAGCACATCTGGGATGCCGTGCAACGTGCTGTTCAGAAGAGATCTCGACCCCCTCGTACTCTTACGGATTTATGGACAGCCCTGTAGGATTCATGGTGTCATTTCTCTCCAGCACTACTTTAGACAGTAGTCGAGTCGATGCCACGTCGTGTTGCGTACTCGCGGAGCCCCGCACCATATTGGGTAAGTGTACCATTTCCTTGGGCTCTTCAGTGTATATGTTATCAAAAGTAATTTCCAGCAGCATGCCTTTGACGTACGTCCGAAGTTACTTTCTCTTCCTTTGCCGGTTCTAGGCGCTGCAGTCTGGAACCGCGCGACCGCTACGGTCGCAGGTTCGAATCCTGCCTCGGGCATGGATGTGTGTGATGTCCTTAGGTTGGTTAGGTTTCAGTAGTTCTAAGTTCTATGGGACTGATCGCCTCAGAAGTTAAGTCCCATAGTGCTCAGAGCCATTTTTTCTCTTCCTTTGAGAACGCCATACTGCGTTCTATTTGCTAAAAAATGTTCAGTCACATAGTTGGTTTGATGTTCCATGCGTTCGTATTTTGTTCATTAGGCGGCAGTGCGGAACTACATTCTGGGAGACGAGGAACGTTGCATCTACCTGTGCGCCTGTACACGTATTTACTGCTTTCTGGGTCTCGTGAGTTGGGTCTCACACGGTCGTTGTTTTCGCAACTCATGTTAACTCCTATACAGGAGATTTTCGGTCTCCAGAACTGTAATAATACGCTAACATAAGACATATTCCGAAATTCTGGAGCTGACCGACGTCAGAGATACGTGCCTACAGCCCTGCGCTTCTGTTCAACGACCCTTCTTGAAAACGGTAATGACATGTGGTGTTTTCCAATCTTTAGGAATGCTTCGCTCCTCTAGAGACCTACGGTACGGTGCTGGCATGAGGGGGGTAAGTTCTTCCGCATTCTCTATGTTGACTCGAAATGGTATCACGTCAGGTGCAGTGGTCTTTCTGCTACTGGGCGGTTTGATTAGCTATTCTATCTCGTGTCACTTATTTCGGTATCTATCACTTTGTCGTTCGAGCGACAATTTAAATGAGGAAATACAATACTATCTTCCTTTGTAAAACACTTTTGGGAAAAGACGCTTAGTGTTTCGGCCATCCTCCGTTTCAGTGCCAGCAAAGAAAGTCTGGACAGATGGCTTCGACCCATTTACTGATCTAATATAAGACCAAAACTTACTAGGATTTTCTGTCAAGACGGTAGCTGGAATTTTACTAAGGAATTGCTTGAACGCTTCACTCATGGGCCTACTTTTAGCTTCGTTCAGTTTTTATTTTTTGACTGCGAGGCTTTTGCTACAGTGCTTTCGTAGTAGCTTTCTAAATCTGTTGTCGAACCACGCTGGGTCTTTTCCATCCTTCATAACTTTGTTCGGTACATACCCGTCTAAGGCGTATTGTGCAATGCTCTTTAACTTTGCCCAGTGAAGCTCAAAATTGCATCAGGCACTGCCGCTGCGTTGAGATTTTCAAGTCTCCGCAACGGGTTACCCATTCTGTTTGTTTATTTATTTACCACGTTCCGTGGTACCATCCGAGACAAAACTACTTAGTCAAGGCAGTAGTTTCCAGACTGTTCATTAGAAAATTTGTAAACAAAAGGACCTAAACAGTTAATGAAACTCGAAAAAATGTGGTAGATATTCAAATAAACAACATATTATAAAGAGAAGTTCTCAACTACTGTGAGGAACTCATGTACAGAGATCGAGTGTGCCGCAAGGAAACATTTGGACTTGGGATCTATTGCTCTGATATTTTCTGTTCTATTGGAAGCCTATTGAAAATGAAACCAGCTCCATAGCACACACCTTTTTGTGCCACACTTAAGGAAGTGTTATGCAAGTGCAAATCGTTTCTCCGACTTTCACGGAAGGGATCTTGCAGTTTATTTTCAATGAGTCAGTACTGTCAACAAGCAGATAGAGAGCAGCCCCTGATACCGCCATGGGTCAGCGCTCAATAAACTCGTCTGCAGAGGTGTGTGTCAGTTTGCCTGATCGCGAAGACAAAGTTTCCAAACCAGACAGGATTCATGTATCTACGCGAAGTGTCCCTGAGGATTTTAATCACACAGGCAATTTGACTTTTAATTCACTTTTCTGTTGGCACCATCTAATATTGCCACTCTTGGTACATTCATCACTTTAGGCAACGTCTTTTAAAAATCATGAGGGCATTACGCAGCGTTTATGGCAGCCTCTACTTGTAGTTATTTGGCGTACATTGTAATACGCTGATATTTACGAGGGCCCTTTCTTTACCTCCTATCGGTCGCGAAATGAAAATAAAAGTAAAAATCTGGTAAACCTTTGTGCAGGTGCGTTGCGCAGTATGTCTCGTAAGTCAGTCTATTGCGTCACGTCGCACTTTTCACTTTTAGGAGCACAGTGATCACGTAAAGGCGCCTAGAACAGTAGTGTCTCTCATGACGAGTGACGCGATTTGGCCTGATTTCATGCAATCCCACGTAACGTAACTGTCACGCGTTTCCTTCTTCATAACGATTCTCGGCTGCACACTGCAGGACAAATAAGAACGCTCACCCAGCTGTTTCGTTGGGAAGTGTTTCATAACCGCCCATACAACCCGGAGTTGGCTCCCTCTGATTTCATATCTTCTCTCACATGAACCGCTGGCTATGAAGACAGGTTTAGACACAGACACCAAGCTACAGGTCAGTGTAGGGGATTGGCCGAATCTCAGACTAATGCGTTCCATGATGAGCGTGTTGCAAAGTTGGTAGCAAGCTACGACAAATGTCTTAAGTCGGAGAGGCTGCAACGTAGACAAGTAGCTGAAAGTTGCAAATGGAACATTTTTTTATTTTCACTGTGGTTTCCATTGCGCGACCGATCGGAGATTGGAAAAAAACTGTCCCCGTTTTCTATCTCTTAATTTTTTTGTATAAACACTACACGTATGCTAATACCTTTATTGTTCCGTAACTGTTTTCGACAATATGTCGTCGTCTGAGATACTTAAGAATTTTAGAATGGTATAGACCACGCGTCCATAATCTACACCATTCGAAAATTCTTAACTACGTCAGACGTCGACATGCTGCTTAAACTAGTTACGAAACACTGAAAATTTTAGCATCTGTGTAGTGATTACACTTTAAAATATGTTTTCCAAAAATTGTGAAGCAAGGCAAGAAGATAATGGAATTCGCATATAAATACTTCTTCTTGGAATTTGAGTCGTTTCTTGTTGGCAACAGTTGCACTAATTTTGAAACCAATTATCG
This sequence comes from Schistocerca serialis cubense, assembly GCF_023864345.2. NCBI lineage: Eukaryota > Metazoa > Arthropoda > Insecta > Orthoptera > Acrididae > Schistocerca > Schistocerca serialis. Next base: position 46,525,112 of record NC_064646.1, on the reverse strand, counting down.
GTATTTTGTTTTTGCACAACAGATTTTTCTGAATGTTGGCATAGCAAGTTGCTTAACAGAGGTTTTTTTATGAAATAAGTTTCTTGTGGTGGTCATTTTCGCAGTAGCTGAATATAAACTGCAGTGTTTAAAAGAAAAGCACCGTTTGCAATCCACAATTCAAGTTTTTTTATTTCACATATTTCATTTGTGCACCCAGATGCTTTTCGTCTTATTTACAGTGGGTGTCGCATCAATTAATTTCTTATGTGGAAGCCAAACAGCTTTGTCTCATGTAGAATAAGGGCTGAAAACTTGCAGGTTTTCTTGTGGTCATTCGGTTTTCGGAACATAGCACTGTACCTGCCATTTTGGCAGAAAATGGCTCGTTTAGTGCTATGCTCCGAATGAACACAAAAAGAATAACTGCAAGCCTTGGACCAAAGCTTTCAGTGACTATATTCAATAATGTCGTCATCGGCTGGTTGAGACTGTCATGAAACCCAAGAGGCTCTCAATTTTTTTCGCACACAACGGCCTGATTAGCTAGATGGCATCATGTAGAGGATAAACGCCGAAGCGTCCCAGAATTACGCATCCGCTCGCTGTCCAGCGTCGCCTGTAGCGCCGCAACACATGCTGGGTGGTCAACTCTACGCTGCATTCCTCAATGACCTGTCTTTGTCAAACGACCGCTTCCATGCATTACTAAGGGCATAACTGGTGTTTCCACTGAAGCGGCAGTAATACAAATAAGGATTTCGTCGTGAAAAACGTCTTAGCCAAATGTTGCACACGTTTTTTAATAGAACCCTACGCCACTGATCCAGGTTCGATTACAGGTAGTGGCTTGCGCACTTTCTTCACGCACCAGAGCCGGGAGGCTCGTTCTGTCATTCGTAACGGACGCCTAAGATTCAAATCGATCTTGTACAGACAGATGTGTGCTTCCTGGATCAATAAATCATACCTAGTTGCTTCCAAAAAAAGGCAGCATTCTTCTTGGTATGCCAGCGAGCCATAATTTGGCTTCCTCAATAGCGGATGTACATGTGAATGACCTCGCCTTGGTTTATGCCCATTCGGCGGGCAGCTTCGCAGACTGAAGACCCTTCTCGCAGTGAATGATCCATCGAGGCATTTCGCCAGACTCATCCGTTTACGCAAGCTACAGTGTGTTGAAACGTCCCCTTAGAAAAATTTATGAATGACTGTGCTGATAAACCTCTTACATTATTTGCTTTTCAAACAGTTGAGCAAAACTGAACGTACTCAGACATTTCTCTCTTTACTTATTCTTACAACACTAAACTGACACACAATATCTTTAGCGCAACGCAATCTGACTTTCAATAATTCGTACAACAGAATAGCCCTGACTAACAATAACCTATACCTTTCGTGAATCACTTACCTCACATAAATCTTCGTTACTCAAACTACTGAAATAGAGCGAGCGCCAATGCTGCCAGCTAAATAAAAGATTCAAACTACTGAAGGCACTAACTACTGATAGGCATAGTTAGCAAATGAAAGATTTTGATAACAAACAAACAATGTATTTACCTTAACAGTGTTCAAAAGTCATAATATATATATATATCAGTTCATGACATCCAGTCTTACAAATTTACTGTCTCTGATGGACACACGTCCAGATCATCCGCTCTCAAATCTCCGTCATCTCTCTCCCCACAACCACCACTGCTGGCGGCTCACCTCCAACTAGAATTGTGGCGATTCATGAATGAGTCGTTCATTTGAACGACTCTAAATAAAGAATCGTAAGAATCGAATCCTGATACGGACGATTCGTCGTTCAAAAGAATCGTAAGAACGATTGCGTGCTTCCGAGTCGTGACGATTCCAAGTGCCAACGATTCATCGATTCTTAGTACGCTATGCTTCGAGGGCAACTTTCGAATCATGCCGAGTCGTGCCGAATGATTACGACCGTCAGATGGCAGTCAAGTGGAGGATGCGTGTGCACAAAGGAAGCTCGGAACGAACAAACGAAGTTTGTGGGCCGTAATAATACTCGTGAAAACCAAGCTGACATTTGGCGGTGGCTGGCTGGAACGAGCGTAAAGGCATTTCCCATTTACTATCCCTACATAGTGCACATGCGCGGATTCGTATCATCCTACGTTTTTCTTTGCTCTTTCCAATTCCATAGCACCTTATATTTCACAGTAAAGCAACTGTCAGCCCTCACACACTGCAAATTTAGCTTAACTTTTGTTTCGTCGAAATACAAAGCATAGGTATTTTGCTTTTAATTTGTCTGAGAACTTGCTTCTGCCACTACTATTTATGTGAGAAGACGACGTACTTCTTAAGTGTAGGATACAATCGCACACAGCGACATTACTTCACTGCTAATTTGCTAATTCTGCTAGTTCCACCAAGGCCGCCACTAAATGGCTGTCGCACTAGACCAATATTACAGAGGCTATACAGAGAGAATGTAGGCTCTCTAACCATTACCTTTCTTGGCGGATCGCCGTGTAATACCGCCTTTAAACAAAAGCTTTTTAATTAATAATTTCAAGTTCGAGTTTTCGAATGTTCTCGTGTTCAGATTCATATTCAATTTTAGTGAAGTAATGTCGCTGTATACGATTGAATCCTATTGTTTAGAAGTATGTCGTCTTCTCACGTAAATGTGCCGGCCGCGGTGGTCTAGCGGTTCTAGGCGCTCAGTCCGGAGCCGCGCGGCTGCTACGGTCGCAGGTTCGAATCCAGCCTCGGCCAAGGATGTGTGTGATGTCCTTAGGTTAGTTAGGTTTAAGTAGTTCTAAGTTCTAGGAGACTGATGACCACGGATGTTAAGTCCCATAGTGCTCAGAGCCATTTGAACCATTTTTTTCTCACGTAAATAGTAGTGGCAGTGGTAAGTTCTCAGACAAATTAAAAGCAAAATACCTATGCTTTGTATTTCGACGAAACAAAATTTAAGCTAAATTTGCTGTGTGGGAGGGCTGTCAGCTGCATTATGAATTACAAGGGTTATGTGGACTTGGAAAGACATCTTAGCACAGAAAAACATGGGATGATATGAGCCAAACCACGTCTGCCTCACTGCTAGATTTTGTTACTATAAAACAGACGTCTGTAGTTTGATACGTTCAAGCCACACAACCAGACTGGCATACCACGTAATTTTGCACCACCTTCCGCACAAACCGACTCCTCTTTCCTGGCATACTGAGATAAAACAATAGATGCAATCAAATCAAACGTGACCTTTCAACAATTAAGGCATTACACGTATAAATCGACAATCACACTTGTAACGTCATATGCATGTTTACTCATAAATAAACTATTTCTGGCATATCTTATCATGACACAGTTCGATTCTAACCCCATTGACAATTTTAGACATGTCCTGCCATCTGTGAGTAAGATGTAGAACGTTTTGCATTCCGTAAGAATCGTGCCATCGCAGACTAGAAAGAATCGTGAACGAATCGTAAGAATCGATTCGCAATGTGAAATTAAATCGTAGGAATCGAATCGGGAAAAAGAATCGTGTTGCCCAACTCTACCTCCAACTGCGCAACGCTACGCGCTGTTAACATCCAACTGCCCAACACTACAATAGCGAATATTACAACAACGCTAACCAGCCACAGGCTGCACACAGAACAGCCAGTGATTTTCATACAGAGCGCTACTTGGCGTTACCGATATAAAAACCTAAATAGCCTACTTACAGCGTGTTCAAATTTGAAGGCACAGCGAACTCCACTCAACTGCACTGAACATGAACGTTTGGTCTTACCTCCTGTACAACGAGGCTGCGTGCATAACAATGTTCTGTGCTCGAAGGAGTACTGGGAAAGAGGTTTCCGATACAAGACAACACCGTGACATTGTTGTGGAATGTATTTTTAGTAGTTAGGAGGGGCGTTCAGTAAGTAACGCTACACACTTTTTTCTCGCCCAATTTCGGTGTAAAAATGTAGAATTTGTTGTGTGACACCGTGGAATACTCCCTCTTCGGCCCCTACACTTTAATGACGTTCCGATACGTTACGGCGCTACCAGTAGACTGCAAAATAGCGTCTGTAAAGGAGGTACATTCCAAGCGGAAAGCTGTCACTGAGTTTATTTTGGCAGAAACTCAGAGCATCGCAGATATTCATATACGCTTGCAGAATGTCTACGGAGACCTGGCGCAGTGAACAAAAGCACGATGAGTCGCTGGGCGAGGCGTTTGTCGTGATCGCAAAAAGGTCGCGCGAACCTGTCCCATCTCCTGAGCGCCGACCGTCGCACACAGCTGTGACTCCGGCACTGTTGGAGCGCGCGGACACACTGGTTCGACGTGGTCGACGCACCACAATCAAACACATCGCTGGACAACTGGACTCTCAAGTGTTTATTCTGTCTGACGCCCTCCCTCATGGTGGCACTATTAGCTCTGAAGTACATGGTTACTCTATATGGTGGACCCATTTTCAAAAATCCGTAGGTATTCAAGCAAAAATGAAAATGAACAAGCTTTATGCCAACGAAGAGAGCAAGTTACAAGTTTTTGGCGGGCGATGACGGGTGGGCAGTGGTGGTCTCAGAAGCGGCCGGTAGAGTTCGCGCGGCAATAGGGCCGTCATTCCGTTTCACTGTCAGTTATGAGTGAGACGGCGACTGCGGTTCGCAAGGTTTTCTGCGTTCTCGAGTTGGCGAAAAGTGAGTCGCAAATTGCAGTGCAGCGGGTATTTCGTACCAACTTCGGTATTCGGCCACCAATTTATGGAAGATTCCCAGGACTTCGTTTTCCTACAGGATGGAGGTCCACCCCATTGGCACCGTGATGCACGAGGCTATTTGAATGACTGACTTCCTCAGCGCTGGATCCGTCGCAGAGGACTTGAGAACCCGGCACTGCACTTCTGGCCACCGACATCTCCTGACCTCACACCCTGCGACTATTTCTTACGGGGTTATCTGAAGGAAGCTGTTTACGTCCCGCCTCTACCAACCACTGTGAACGATCTGCGGAACCGGATCACTGCTGCCGTGCACTCAGTAACAGCAGACACGCTTTCGCGTGTCTGGGGAGAGTTTGGCTACCGCGTCAATGTTTGCCGTGCAGCCAACGGTGCCCACATTGAACATTTATAACATTTATCACATTTCTAATTATTAAATAATTGACAAACTGCCTATTGGCTTCTGCCTCGGGTTCTTCGGCCGACGTTCATCTAATGATTTTTCTGACGTTTCACCAGCACAAGTGGCTGGCATTGTCGAAGCTCCATCCTCCATTGCCGGTGGTGAACTGGAGCCGAGCTCGCGGCCGCAGACTATATGTACCTGGCGCGCCAACGTCCGAGGGCTTCTCCGCGGTCATTACCGGTGCGGTTCTCCTCTTGCTACCTGCAACGGTCGCTCGCTGCAGTACGGGAAGCCAGGATCCGTTTACCTTAAGGCTTTCCTCTTTCTTGTAGAAACTGTTCGCGTGTTTTTGTAGTTCTACAGCTTCTCTGAACAAGCGCGTGTGATAGTGCTTCTCTACAGCCAGAACATCCGAGTCGGCGAATTTTATTACGTGGTCGGTCTCATTCAGTGCGTGCTCTGCCACGGCCGATTTCTCCACCTGCCCCAACCTGCAATGTCGCTTATGCTCTTTGATCCTGGTGTTAATTGATCGTCCAATCATTCCGACACAAACTTTTCCGCATGTGCATGGTATACGGTATATACCCGACACTGCAATTAGGTCTCTCTTCTCCTTCGCCGATCTAAGACACTCTTTGATCTTCCTTGTCGGTTTGAAAATCGTCTTTACGCCATGTTTGCGCAATTGACAATGCCAGCCACTCGTGCTGGCGAAACGTCAGAAAAATCATTAGATGTATGTCGGCCGAAGAACCCGATACAGAAGCCAATAGGCAGTTTGTCAACAAGTGGCCACGAAAGCCTTAACGATTTTGTATTAAGTAATTAATAATAAGTAATTGCTTACAAATTATTAAATTGATATCAAGCATTATTAAAAAAGCCTTGAAACTTCCTTTGTTTGAATAAATACGAAGTTTTCAAAATGGGTCCATCATTTAGAATAACCCTGTACATTGTGCTATCCTCAGGAAATTTAAAACACAACTCCAGTGTGTACGTTGCCACAAATGTACAAACGATCCTCTCCTTCTCGATGACAACGCAAGGTCTCAAAACTTCTGGGCACCCGTGAGGAGCTAATAAAACACTGGTCTGTTCTTCCTCATCCACCACGCAGCCTGGACCTCGCACCTTCCGACTTCCTACTGTTTGGCCAAATGAAGGGTGCACTCAGCGGCAAGCAATACGTGGATGATGCGGGAGTTACTTGCGCAGTAAGACGCCGGTTGCGACGTCCACCTGTTGAGTGGTACCGTGCAGGCATAGAGACCATCCCAGTAAGGTGGCCTAAGGCCGTCGCATTGAGCGAAGATTATGTTCAAAAATAGAGGTTTGTAGCCAGAAGAGTAGGGAATAATATGGCGAACTGGAATCCTGAATAAAACCAACCTACTTTCAGAAAAAAATATGTTCTGCATTACATACTGAATGCCCATTCTACATTTAGTTTGATTGGGGACCAAAGTACTCACCCTCCATTTGCTTCATGGGGGTCGCGGTACAGCAGTGGGCGGCAGAGACGGCGGGCGGCGGCTGCAGGGGCGGCGCGGCCCACGCCTCTGAGGGACCCTGTCCGGGGGCGGGCGCTGGGGGCGGTGGGGGCGGGAAGCAGCAGTCTGCACGGCCGCCGCCGGGGACCGGCGCGCCAGCGTACGGCATCATGGCTGCCGCATCGCCGCACCTGCAACCCACACACAACGGCGTCCGTCATCAGGGAGCACGCCGACACGAAAAGGCTGCCGCATCGCCGCACCTGCAACCCACACACAACGGCGTCCGTCATCAGGGAGCACGCCGGCACGGAAAGGGGGGTTGGGGGGGGGGGGGGGGGGGAGGGCTGGGTCACTAAGTGGCTTGGTGGCACAAGACACACGCGGAAAGCAGACACGTATCAGTCGACAGGGCGTCTTACCAAGTTTTTATTCGTAACTAGCTTTGCAACCGCACCTTCGCTCACGTAGTCCGTATGCTCCGCACAGATTCTTTTGTTTTTCTTTAATCCCGTGTTTATGTTCACAAATTGCAACAGCTTCTAAACTAATTAAGGCCATTGAAGCGTGGTCTTTTGGGAACGTACTTCCACCAAAAACGATTCTAGTGGCTGTAGTCCAAGATTTTTGCTCGCCATTCCTTTTTCGTTCTTGTGCTAACGTTTCCTTAAAAATTTTCATCCCCTAACATATATTTCTTTGTATATAACCGGGAAGTGAATTACCAATTTTCACAGATTTAGCTTTAAAAATTTTAATATAACAGAATATTTCCTTAAAATTTTTCCTTCCCTATTTCACCCCCACAGGGGTTGAATTTGCAAAATCAGTGAAGCACAGTTTTTTTTTTTATTTCCAACCGAGGAGCCAACTTAAAATTTTCATAGAGTTAATTTTAAAAATGTTTTCATAATGAAATATATTCATCAGATATTTCATCCGCCGTATTTCACCTCCTTAGGGGTTGAATTTTAAAAATCACTGAAACACTTATTTTGTCATTTGCAACCGAGAAGTAGAACACCATTTTTCATAGATGTAACTTTAGACAAAATTTAGTGGTTCTTTTTAATAGTTTATTTTGAAAAACAACTTTCACCCACTATTTCACTGCCATAGCGGTTTAATTTCCGAGAATGCTGAAACATTGATTTCTGTATTTCTGATCGAGAAACCAAATGCCAATTTTCGTACAGCTAGCTGCAGAAATGGCTTAATAGCGACACATTTCCAAAAAATCTTTCATGCCATATTTCACCCCTTTAGAAGTGTCACTCAGAAAAATCCCTTTTTATATGACGCCTGCAGTATAAGGCCGCACCCTCTCCGAATTTCAAGGTTCGTCCCCCAGCGGTTTGGGCTGGACGATGGTGTGCCAGAGGGGACATTGCCTGTTATATCTACGAGGATGAGTGACTAACTTTTGCCACCAAGAATATCTCCGAAAGTATGATAGGAGCTGAAAAGTTTGTGGGAGAAACGTTGCATGGCACAACGGGGGCCATAATATGGCGTTGGTTTTTTGTTACTAGGTGGGGTCGCTTCAGAGATTTGAACGTAAACTTTGTTTTTTTTTTTTTTTTTAATGGTATGCTACATTTTGGTACTTATTTCCTGATAGCGGCTATCGAGATGTCCAATGATGTGTAACAGTAAGGTCTTTAAAGGTCAACGAAGGTCACAAAGGTGGCATGATCGTCCATTTACAGAAGGTGTTCGAAGTGATGGCCATTGGTATCAATGCAGTGCTGGAATCTTCTTATCAAGGATGCAGTGGTATACCTTATCACATCGGCACTTATCGAAGCACATGCTCTGATAATTCTCTCTCGCATATTTTCAGGTGTAGTTGGAACGTCTTTATAAACAATGTCTTTTACGAATCCCCACAAAAAAAATCCAGAGGCTTCACGTCTGGCCAACGAGCCGGCCACGACACATTCCCTCCGCGTCCAATCCAAAGATGTGGGAACTGTCTGTGCAACTCATTTCTAGCCATCAGCGAAAAATGTGCCGGACACCTATCGTGTTGACACCACATTCTGTTCCTTGTTCCTAAAGGTATTTCTTCCAATAACAGACCTAATGTTTCTTGAAGGAATGTAGTTTACTTCCTACCATTAAGACTTCCTTCGATGAAATAGGGTTCTACAATTCTGTCCTCTAGAATCCGACACCATACATTCACCGACCACGGTTTATGGTATGCAACTTGCCACAGCCAATATGGATTTTCAGTTGCCCAATAGTGCACGTTATGCAAATTATCATTTCCATGGTTCGTGAATGTGGCCTCGTCAGTAAATAAAATCAAATTAATGAATGTGTCATCCCTCTGAATCTGAAGTTGAGCCTATCGGCAGAATTCAGTGCGACGCATACAATCTGTACCTATTAATTTCTTGATGGATACTGATATGGTAAGGATGATATTTATGATAGTGCAGATCACGAACAACATTACTCTGGCTCATGCCAGATTCCCTTGCGATTTGACGCGAACTAACACAAGGATCTCGAACCACAGTGGCAAGAGTACCAATTTCCGTTTACTCGTTAGTAACTTTCCTTTGCCGGATATGTTTCCGATGCGTTAAACATGCAGTTGTTCTCAATTTATCATACACATATTTAAATGAACGACGTGTGGGGTGAGTACGTTGAGGATATCTTTCAGCGTATAAGTCTCTAGCTGTCACTAAATTTCGTTGGCATTCTACGTAAATGAGAAGCAGATCGACTTGTTCTTCGAAGGAATACATCGTTCACATTCGCTTGATTCGACGATACTAATCTTACCGTTCCTGTTAGTGTTGTATTGCGAAACCGTCGAATGGTGTTTACATGTCAATGGCACGTTAGATACATACGCCGTATTCGGCGAATATTTACCATTTGCACGATATACGAGACAGAATTGTCAGAGCATGAGCTTCGATAAACGCCGAGGTGATAATGAATACCATTCAATCCATGATAAGAAGATTGCAGCACTGCATTGATACCAGTGGTCATCACTTCGAACATCTTCTGTAAATGGACGTTCATGTCACTTTTTTTACTTTCGCTGACCTTCAAAGACCTTACTTTTACACATCATTGGATTCGTCTCGATAGCTGCTATCAGAAAATAAGTAACAAAATATAGCATCTCATTAAAAAAAAGGTTGATCTTTATATCCCTGACGCGACCCGATCTAGCAACAACAAAAAACGTCATATTGTGGCCCCCGTTGTCCCACGCAGCTTTTGTCCCACAAACTTTCCAGCTACTATTATACTTTCGGAGTTATTCTAGGTGGCAATAGTTAGCGACTCACCCCGTATAGATGAGTGCCTTGGCGTGGCTGCACTGGGGGACGTGCTCGTCAGAACATGGGAGCAAGACATCGCCTCCGTATTTTCGCTTCAAATGAGTTCGCACCTGCAGTCAGGCAATCCGGCGAACAGGTTTACAAAGCAGGCTGCTATCACGCCCTCCTGGTTAATGTGTATCACCTACGGGGGTAGACAGTAATATGGAAACACCGCGGTGGACGTAAGCTTGAACATAAATGCAGTGCTAGCCAGAGCTACAAGCTGCGATGTTAATGTCCTAAGTATGTTGCAGTGTTCAAAATGGCTCTGAGCACTATGGGACTTAACATCTATGGTCATCAGTCCCCTAGAACTTAGAACTACTTAAACCTAATTAACCTAAGGACAGCACACAACACCCAGCCATCACGAGGCAGAGAAAATCCCTGACCCCGCCGGGAATCTAACCCGGGAACCCGGTGTTGCAGTGTCAATGACGGTCAGAAAAGTATTCTGTGTATTTGTGAGTGTATTACGTCGCAGTCAAGTGAATCCGAATGTGGCCAAACTTTTTGTGTTCCTATGGTGGCTGCTTCCTAACCAATGTAGACGAACTGTTTGGTCTTTCAGAAGCACCGTATCGAAGATTTATATTGCATACAGGCAAAGTGGAAAAACATCGTCAGCTAAGTCAATCTTCGTGCAGGATGTAGGGCACAAAAGGCACTGGAGCATGTGGCTTGTGATTTGTTCTTGTCCACAATCACAGGACATATCTTCTGTTATGAAGCCCCATCTCTTCAGGCTGTCTCTGGATCGTCCAACTCCTGATCCTAATCTGTTTAAAGATTTCCACACCAGCCAGCTCTCGTTGTGTCCAGGTGGTAGTTCTTCAGCTTCTGGCGTCTGCAGGTCAGGCGTCGACTTCTTCCATAACTCCAGTCTCGCCTTCTCTGGTGAAATGGTGAGCTTCTCGGATGTTCTCAGGAAGCTCTTTCGCGATCTCAGCCGCTGCTGTGGTGGATTATGTCTGTGCAGTGGATGGGCACTGTCCTGTTCCACTTTCAGTCTCTCCTTGTTGGCAGCCACTGTTCTGCGTACCCATGGGGGCGCTATTCCAGCCAGGCAGTAGAGCTTATCAGTTGGGGTAGGTCTTAAGCAACCTGTGATCAATCTGCAGGTTTCGTTGAGAGCGATGTCTACTTGTCTGGCATGAGATGACCTGTACCAGACTGGGAAAGCATATTCAGCAGTAGAAAAGCACAGTTCCATTGCAGAACAGCGAACAGTTTGTGGATGTGATCCCCACTGTGTCCCCGCTAGTTTGCGAATTAGGTTGTTTCGAGCGGAGATTTTCATTCTGGTGTTCTTGCAGTGAGTTTTGAATGTCAGAGTTCAATCGAGAGTGACTCCCAAGTATTTAGGTGCGTGATGATGCTGGAGTTGGATGCCTGACCATGCAATATGTAGCTCACGATTAGCTTCCCTGTTCCACTCTTTCAAAGCATGAGCTCTGCGTAGCAAGGGCTAGGTCATCTGCATTTAAGAATCTCCTTGTGCCTGGGGTCAATGGCTGGTCGTTGGTATGAATGCTGAAGAGAAGTGGAGCCAAGACGCTTCCCTGAGGTAGACCATTTTTCTGCGCTCTCCAAAAATATGCTGACGAGAGCTGCAGAAGTCACTGAAGAACTCTTTCAGCACCAAAACAATGCGAAGAGAGCTAGGGCGAGCTGGAATTCCGAGCATATCCTAAGGAACATCGCGTCGTATTTGTGACAGACACTGGCAAGCAACTTCCAATTAGAGTGTCTCCTCTGTACAGGAACGTACATAATGAATGTAGGAGCGCAGGCTGTAGATATACGGTTGACGACATATCTAAGATTGTGTCTGGCCGTGAGTCGTGTTCGGATAGCCTAATGATAAGGCGACCTTTCGCTATAAGCGGGAACCCAAATTTGAGTCCCGGTCCGACACAAATTTTCATTGTTGGTTTCCATTATACAGCTCTTGATTGTCCAAATTCGCAACTGCCAATATGTTTTATGTAAAGCGACCAATGTTACCGACTACATCATGTTGGTACTTTTTCGAGGAGCTGGGCATTTTATCTGTGCCATCACAACAGATATATTCACTAATGAAACTCGTCATAAATAATCCATTACAATTTGAGAAGAACAGTCACGTCCGTGACTACAACACTAAAAGGAATCGTTCAGACTATCTATGGAACGTGTAACTAAGTGACCAAAATTAAAGCAACAAACGGATATTTTGAAATATTTCGTTTGTTTCGGCAGTATCGCCAGTATAAACTGGTGATAGTTTAGAAGAAGTGATGTAGAGAATACAGAACGTAACCAACTGCAAGATGCATAGTGGCAGACGTTTTTTCCAAGTTAACGGATATGCACACACATTCCGACAACTGGTTAATGCCTCTGGCAGCAATACAGGCCTGACAACTTCGGGGTATGCTATGAGTCAGTCTCACGTTGAGGCAATAACGCCCATTCTTCCCGCGAAGCTGGTCTCAAGTCTTTGAGAGTGGTTGGTGGATGCTGACGTGGTGCCACCCGTCTCCCTAGTGCATCGCAGACATGCTGTATGAGATTCAAATCTCGAGATCCAGCCGGCCACACCGTGCCTGCAGTATCTTCCGTTTGCAAGAAACATCCACAGCCCGTGCTCTATAATGTGGTGCGTTATCGTCCGTCAGCACGAAGTTTGGGCCCACAGCGTCTCGCAACAACCGCACATGAGGTCCCAAGGTCTCGTCACGATACGTGACACCAGCTAATCCTTGCCGATCTAATTTTCATGAAGAAGTGTTCATGGCTCTGAGCACTAAGGGACTTAACATCTTAGGTCATCAGTCCCCTAGAACTTAGAACTAATTAAACCTAACTAACCTAAGGACATCACACACATCCATGCCCGAGGCAGGATTCGAAGCTGCGACCGTAGTGGTCGCGCGGTTCCAGACTGAAGCGCCTAGAACCGCTCGGCCACTTTTGCCGGCGAAGTGTTCATGAAGGTGTTCAAGTGGTCAACGTAATTCTTGGCCACACCATCAGTGATCCTCCTCGATACCAGTGTGTTTCCACAATGTTTGGGTCCCGAAATCGTGTTCCACCTCTCCTCCAAATACGAATCCGTCGAGGATCAGTCTCCAGATGAAATCGGGACTGATCTATGAAAAGAACGTTTTCCCAGTGTTCGACCGTCCTGGAGGCAAATGGACGACTCCACTGTAGACGTTTCATTCTGAGAAGACGCGTTAGAGATACACATACACCAGAACTCCGACAGTAATGAACACTCAGTTGAAACTTCCTGCACGCCGTTTGTCGCGACACAATACGTCCAGTGGGTGCTGCGAAGTCAGATGGCAGTTGCCGTGCAGTACTAAGGCGTTACCGCCGTGCCCTTACAGCCAAGTAACAGTCCTCTCTCGCCCTGGTCTGTGGGATACACTTCCGGTCTCTATACACTGTCGCCACGTCCGAGAAACAACAGAAAGATTCACATTAAGCCGTCGGGCCAGAACAGCGTGCGACCGTCCTGCTCCCATTCTTCGTATGGCCCTTCACCGCAGAGAGTCTGGTAGGTATCTTCTCTGTGCCATACTCCACCGTCTGTGACTGTTTACATATTGACTACGCATGTATGACTACCCGGCAAACACTAGGCCAACTGATAGGTGCCCTGACAACATCGTTGGCGTGGTTGTACATTGACCAGAATGCCATCTTCCGTGCAGAACACAATCGTACGGACATCTGCTGACAGTTTGTATGATTTTATTGTGAAGTAGACTCACGACTGGGAAACAGCGGTTTTTTATTTATTTATTTATTGTTCCGTGGGACCAAATTAAGGAGAAGTGTCCATGGTCATGGAACGCGTCAATACATGAAACTATAACACGATAGTAGAAACAGATAAAATGAAAATATAAGAAACATATTCAGGCGACAAGTTGTAAGTTTAAATAAAGAAGATCAACAATGTAACACTGGAAATTGCTTAATTTCTCAGGTCTTCCAGAAGCTCCTCGACAGAGTATAAGGAGAGAGCCACGAGGAAACTCTTCAGTTTAGAGTTAAAAGTGTTTGGGCTACTGCTAAGATTTCTGAGTTCTTGTGGTAGCTTATTGAAAATGGATGCAGCAGAATACTGCACTCCTTTCTGCACAAGAGTCAAGGAAGTGCATTCCAAATGCAGATTTGGTTTCTGCCTAGTATTAACTGAGTGAAAGCTGCTAACTCTTGGGAATAAGCTAATATTGCTAACAGCCAACGACATTAAAGAAAATATATACTGTGAGGGCAATGTTAGAATTCCCAGACTATTAAATAGGGGTCGACAAGAGGTTCTCGAACTTATACGACATATAGCTCGAACAGCCCGTTTTTGAGCCAAAAATTCCCTTTTTGAATCAGAATTACCCCAGAAAATAATACCATACGACATAAGCGTATGAAAATATGCGAAGTAGACTACTTGTCACTTATTTCAGATACTATTCTAATGGTAAATAAAGCAACATTTAGTTTCTGAAAAAGATCCTGAACATGGGCTTTCCACAACGGCTTACTATCTATCCGAACGCCTAGGAACTTGAACTATTCCGTCTCGCTTATAATATGCCCATTCTGTCTGATCAAAATATCGGTTCTTGTTGAATTGTGAGTTATTGTTGTTGCTGTTGTCTTCAGTCCTGAGACTGGTTTGATGCAGCTCTCCATGCTACTCTATCCTGTGCAAGCTTCTTCATCTCCCAGTACTTACTGCAACCTACATCCTTCTGAATCTGCTTAGTGTATTCATCTATTGGTCTCCCTCTACGATGTTTACCCTCCACGCTGCCCTCCAATGCTAAATTTGTGATCCCTTGATGCCTCGGAACATGTCCTACCAACCGGTCCCTTCTTCTTGTCAAGTTGTGCCACAAATTCCCCTTCTTTCCAATCCTATTCAATACCTCCTCATTATTTATATGATCTACCCATCTAATCTTCAGCACTCTTCTGCAGCACCAGATTTCGAATGCTTCTATTCTCTTCTTGTCCAAACTATTTATCGTCCATGTTTCACTTCCATACATGGCTACACTCCACTTTCAGAAACGACTTCCAGACACTTAAATCTATACTCGATGTTAAAAAATTTCTCTTCTTGAGAAACGCTTTCCTTGACATTGCCAGTCTACATTTTATATCCTCTCTACTTCGACCATCACCAGTTATTTTGCTCCCCAAATAGCAAAACTCCTTTACTATTTTAAGTGTCTCATTTCCTAATCTAATTCCCTCAGGATCACTCGACTTATTTCGACTACATTCCATTATCCTCGTTTTGCTTTCGTTGATGTTCATCTTATATCCTCCTTTCAAGACACTATCCATTCCGTTCAACTGCTCTTCCAAGTCCTTTGCTGTCTTTGACAGAATTACAATGTCATCGGCGAACCTCAACGTTTTTATTTCTTTTCCATGGACTTTAGTACCTATGATACCTATAATTGTGAGTTAGAAACTGTAAAAACTGAGTCTTACTGTGATTTAGCATCAAATTATTTTCCACAAGCCACGAACTTATATCATGAACTACATTATTTGATACTGTTTCAATATTACACACAAGATCCCTCACTACCAAGCTGGTGTCATCAGCAAACAGAAATATTTTTGAATCACCTGTAATACTAGAAGGCACATCATTTATATAAATAAGAAACAACAGTGGCCCCAGCACTGACCCTTGGGGAATGCCCCACTTAACAGTGCCCCATTGGGACTGAACATCATTACCAATCTCAATATTGCGGAGAATTACCTTCTGCTTTCTGTTCTTAAAGTAAGAGGCGAACCAATTGTAAGCTACTCCACTTACTCCATAATGGTCCAACTTCTGCAGTAATATTTTGTGGTCGACACAGTCAAAAGCCTTCGTTAAATCAAAGAAAACACCTAGAGTTCGCAACCTTTTATTATTTTCGTAGCTTTAATTCTGGACACCAGTGTACTTTCGGATTGAGGAGACGAAGAGTAATGGAGGAAAAAAGGTGTAGAAACTGCAAAGGAAAAATAAAACAACAGACGAAGTGAAACAGGGAAAGTGTGAAATTTAGCGGTGATTTGCAAGGCTCCAACGCGCTCCAATAAGACGCGACAGCATTGGAGCTGTCGTCGCCAGGCGCCGACAAAGCGCCAGCCGGCGATCGAAGACGCGCGCACTGGTCGTCAGTAACGAGATGAAAGGGAAGGCGGCGACTCCGGCGGAGCGGTGCGGGAATAGCAGAGGCGGCGCGCGGGCTGCGCCGGCACTTCAGAGGAGCGCCGACATTCATAACTATATCGGCGACGCCCGGCACCTTGGCATCGCCCGTATCGAACTCCCTCATCGTGTCATTAGGAGGGCTTTCACCGCTTCACAAAAGCCGCGTTCAGAGGCGTGCCAGCGGCAAGAGTGGCGGCCCTGGAACTTCCGTTATTTGCGGAGGATTCCTGGGACGACATCTTTGAACTCAAAAGTTCTGAGGTTATAGACGCCATCCCGGAGTAAGCTGTAACACATAATTTCTTGGCCACCCACGAGTGCCAGCTCTGTTCGCAATACTGCAGTCGCCTGTAGGAGGAAGGGGTTTTTTGTTAGGTCTCAAGATGACGGCCCGGGTTTTTCCCTAATCCTCCTAATTTGGTGGTGGTCGGAGGCAGGCGGATTTTAGACCTTACGTGGTGTCTGGGGTCTCGTTTTGCTACAAAGAAACAACTTTATACGGCTGTAGACTTCTCATCCTCCAGATATGCATTTTATGGACTTTTTATTATAAATGGGTAAAATATTATTGCTTATATCACGGTTCGCATTATAATAATTTGAAATTTTTGCAATCGGGGCACAGGTATACAATATGTGATTTTCAGTGTTACATTTCAACTTTAGTACGAAAATAAAAACTGGTAAACAATGTATCTTCTAAACCGACATTAATATGTCCATTCTTATAAACAATGTGTAGAAAATACATGTTATGATAATATCACAGTTTGGAGTTGCGTTTTGTAGTAGTAGTAGTACGATACGGCAGGTCTTGTCATGGGTTAAGCCTCTTCCACTTTTGTCTGTCCGTAGCCAGTCTTTTCATTTCTGAATATTTGTCTCTTTTGACATTGTCCAGCATTTGATATCTTCTTTTTCCTCTTCCCATTTTTTCCCTCCACCATTCCTCCTATTCCTGCCTTCAATAAACAGTCCCTCCTCAAACAATGCCCAGTCCAGTTCCGTTTTCTCTTTCTGATGACTTTCAGCATGTTTCTTTCTTCTCCAGCTCTTCTTAATACTACTTTATTCCTTACTCGGTCTTCCCATTTCACTTTTTCCATTGTTCTCCATATCCACATCTCTAGTGCCTCCAATCTTCTTTCATCTTCCTTCCTCAATGTCCAGGTCTCCGCACCATACAGTGCAGTCCTCCAGAAGTAACATTTGACAAGTCTTTTCCTCAGATCTTTGTTTGGTAGTCCACAAAGTAATTTCTGTTTCCTCTTGAATCCTCCTTTTACCATTTCAATTCTTTTCCTAATTTCTGTTGAGCAATACATATAATCCATTATTACACTTCCCAAGTAACTGAAGTTATTCACATGCTCTGTTTCCTCTCCCCCTATTTTCATATAACAGTTTCTCCCCTTTTCTCCAGTTACCATGCTTTTCGATTTCTTCTTGTTAATCTTCATTCCATATTCTTCTAATTTTGTGTTTAGATCATCTAACATTTGTTCCATCTCTCTTGCACACTCTGCCATCAAACCACGTCGTCTGCAAATCTTATACACTCCGCTCTCCGACCCCCTATACGAACTCCTCTCCTTCCATCAAAACTTTCACTAATAATTTCCTCTAGATATATATTGAACAGTGTTGGTGATAAACAACAACCCTGTCTTACACCTCTTCCCAGTTCAATTTCTTCACTCATCACGCCTCCTATTCTTACCCTTGCTCTCTGGTTCAAATATAAATTTCTAATTAGCCGTCTATCCCTCCAGTCAACTCCATGTTTCGATAGGATTTCCATCAGTTTGTCCCATCTGACACAGTCAAAAGCCTTCTCAAGATCAATGAACACAACATACACCTTCCTTTTCTTCTCCATGTACCTTTCCTTTATCACTCTCAGTGGCCCAGTGGCATCTCTAGTTCCCACTCCTCGCCTGAACCCAAATTGTTCATCTCCTATTACACAATTCAGCTTTCCATATAGAGTTCTATTGGGCGTCCTCAGCAAGACTTTGGCTGCATGCTATATCAGGCTCACTGTTCTATGTTTCTCACACTTTTTGCTGTTCTTTTTCTTTTCTATAGGTATTAAGAGACTTTCTGGAAAGTCCTTTGGCCACTTTCCTGTCATGTATATTTGATTACACAATTCAATCAACTCCCTTTTCCCTTCTTTCTCCAATGACTTTAACAGTTCCACAGGAATCTCATCAGTTCCCATTGCCTTTCCATTTTTCGTCTCCTTCATAGATACCTCAATCTCACTATTTAGTATTGCATTTCCTTTGTCATCTTCTGCAACTTTATCTTGTTCTTCTATCTCAAGGTCTTCTTCACTTGGTCGGCTGTCTGCGGCGTATAGCCATTCTGTACATTCTTCCCATCTTCTCATTATTTCTTGGTATTCACTCACCATTTTACCGTCTGCTGCCTCCACTTCCTTTAGTCCATTGTTGTTTCTCTTTTCCCTGAACGTCAAATCCATTGCTTCTTTGTACATCAAATCATATTTTCCTTTTTTCTCTAATTTCTCTATCTGGTCACATTTTTCCGTCAGCCATTTCTCCTTTGCTTCTTCTGTCTCCCTTCTTAATTCATTATTTAGCCTCCTGTAGTTGCGCTTTCCCTTTTTCTGTGTTTACAGTTTTCCATTTCCTGCGATCGTCCATCTTTGTTATCATATCTGGTGTTACCCATTCTTTCTTTACTTTTTTCCTCTCCTTGACTCCAAGTGTTTCCTTAGCTGCCTTTTTGATCCTATTTTTTAAACGATCCAATCTTCCTTCTGTGCATTCCGTTTCCTGTAGTTTCCTCATGATTTCACAATATGCATTCTCTAATTTTTCACAATTTCCTTTGTCTTTCAGTTTCTCAAAGTTAATGTGCTCTCTCTTCTGTCCCTTCCAGGATCTTTTCAATTTAACTAGGACCTCATCTATTACTAATATATGATCTGAATAAATATCTGCCTCTGGATAGCTTTTGACACTCTTTATGCAATTTCGGTATCTTTGTTGTATCATTATGTAATCAATTTGATATCTTTTGTTGTCAAATCGAGATATCCAAGTGTACCGTCGTCTTTTGTGGTTATCAGATAGAGTATTTCCAACTGTCATGAAATTTCCATTGCAGTATTCCAACAATCTTTGCCCTCTTTCATTTCTTTCTACCAGTCCAAATTTTCCCAGAGCTTTTCCTTCTGGTCCTTCGCCAACTACCGCTTTCCAGTCACCCATCATCATCATCATCATCATTTAAGACTGATTATGCCTTTCAGCGTTCAGTCTGGAGCATAGTCCCCCTTATAAAATTCCTCCATGATCCCCTATTCAGTTCTAACATTGGTGCCTCTTCTGATGTTACACCTATTACTTCAAAATCATTCTTAGCCGAATCCAGGTACCTTCTCCTTGGTCTGCCCCGACTCCTCCTACCCTCTACTGCTGAACCCATGAGTCTCTTGGGTAACCTTGCTTCTCCCATGCGTGTAACATGACCCCATCATCTAAGCCTGTTCGCCCTGACTGCTACATCTATAGAGTTCATTCCCAGATTTTCTTTGATTTCCTCATTGTGGACACCCTCCTGCCATTGTTCCCATCTACTAGTACCTGCAATCATCCTAGCTACTTTCATATCCGTAATCTCAACGTTATTGATAAGGTAACCTGAATCCACCCAGCTTTCGCTCCCATACAACAAAGTTGATCGAAAGATTGAATGGTGCACAGATAACTTAGTCTTGGTACTGATTTCCTTCTTGCAGAAGAGAGTAGATCGTAGCTGAGCGCTCAGTGCATTAGCTTTGCTACACCTCGCTTCCAGTTCTTTCACTATGTTGCCATCCTGTGAGAATATGCATCCTAAGTACTTGAAACCGTCCACCTGTTCTAACTTTGTTCCTCCTATTTGGCACTCAATCCGTTTATATTTCTTTCCCACTGACATTACTTTCGTTTTGGAGATGCTAATCTTCATACCATAGTCCTTACATTTCTGATCTAGCTCTGAAATATTACTTTGCAAACTTTCAATCGAATCTGCCATCACAACTAAGTCATCCGAATATGCGAGACTGCTTATTTTGTGTTCACATATCTTAACCTCACCCAGCCAGTCTATTGTTTTCAACATATGATCCATAAATAATATGAACAACAGTGGAGACAGGTTGCAGCCTTGTCTCACCCCTGAAACTACTCTTAACCATGAACTCAATTTATCGTCAACTCTAACTGCTGCCTGACTATCCATGTAAAGACCTTTAATTGCTTGCAAAAGTTTGCCTCCTATTCCATAATCTCGTAGAACAGACAATAACTTCCTCCTAGGAACCCGGTCATATGTCTTTTCTAGATCTATAAAGCATAGATACAATTCCCTGTTCCACTCATAACACTTCTCCATTATTTGCCGTAAGTTAAAGATCTGCTCCTGACAACCTTTAAGAGGCCTAAACCCAGACTGATTTTCATCCAATTGGTCCTCAACTAATACTCGCACTTTCCTTTCACCAATACCTGAGAAGATTTTACCCACACCGCTGATTAAAGAGATACCTCTGTAGTTGTTACAATCTTTTCTGTTTCCATGTTTAAAGACTGGTGTGATTACTGCTTTTGTCCAGTCTGATGGAACCTGTCCCGACTCCCAGGCCATTTTAATTATCCTGTGTAGCCATTAAAGACCTGACATTCCACTGTATTTGATGAGTTCCGACTTACTTTCATCCACCCCAGCTGCTTTATTGCACTGCAATCTATTGACCATTTTCTCCACTTCCTCAAATGTGATCTTATTTCCATCATCATTCCTATCCCATTGTACATCGAAATCTGAAACATTACTGATCGTATTTTCACCTACATTGAGCAACTCTTCAAGATATTCCCTCCATCTGCCCAAGGAATCCACAGGATTCACCAGTTTTCCTGAACTGTCCAAAATACTTGTCATTTCCTTCTTACCTCCCTTTCCAATGACTGTAATTGACTACATTCAACTAACTGGTACCTTTCTGATATCACTGTTATGTACTTGTGCCTGATTTCCTTATCCTGAAGTTTCTCCACTCTTATCCTCCTACATATGGACCTGACGTCCTGCACTTTCGGCCTCACAATCCCAATTTCACTGCATATTAAATAATGATCAGTGTCATCAAAGAATCCCCTGAATACAGGTGTGTCCCTCACAGCCTTCCTGAATTCCTGAACTGTTATTATATAGTCAATGACAAATCTGGTTCCCCTGCCTTCCCAAGTATACCGGTGAATGTTTTTATGTTTAAAAAAGGAGTTTGTGATTACTAAGCCCATCTGGCACAGAAATCCAGGAGTTGTTTCCCGTTCCTGTTGGACTCCATATCCTCTCCAAATTTACCCATAACCTTTTCATACCCTTCTGTTCGATTTCCAATCCTGGTATTAAAATCACCCATCAGCAGAACACTGTCCTTGTCCTTTACTCTAACAACTACATCACTGAGTGCATCATAAAAACTATCCAACTGATCTTGATCTGTCCCTTCACAATGCGAATATTTTGACAAAATCCTAATTTTCTTGCTAGATACTGTCAAATCTATCCAAATCAGTCGTTCGTTTACATACCTTATTGCAAGTACGCTGGGTTCCATTTCTTTCCTGATGCAAAGCCCTACACCCAATTGTGCTATTCCTGCTTTGACTCCTGACAGGTAGACCTTGTATTCTCCCACTTCCTCTTCTTTCTCACCCCTTACCCGAATGTCAATAACAGCTAAAACGTCCAGCCCCATCTTACTTGCAGCCTCTGCCAGCTCTACCTTCTTCCCAGAGTAGCCCCCATTGATATTAATAGCTCCCCATCTCATTACCATTTGTTTGCCAAGTCGTATCTTAGGAGTCCCTGGTTTGTCAGTTAGAGGTGGGACTCCGTCACCTCCAAAGGTCCGAGGCATTTTGCTCTGATTGTTGCCAGCAACATATTCAAAGTACCAGGGAAGCAGGTTGCTAGCCTTACTTGCCCCGAGTCCCATTGGGTATTACCTCTAACGGTTGAGGGACTAACCGGTGGATTTGGTAGTCTTTGCCGTATGAGCACAAAGGTGACCACGACTCAGAATATGTCCGAGATGCCCAGCCTTATTCCAAAGTGACTGGTATCCCGACTGTCGGGACCACTTACTTGGCCACTCATACGTTGCCCGTGGTTCATGAACTAGGACATGTCTACAGGAACCCACAGCCTGAACCACCAGTCACCCATTATAACAATAAATGCATTTTTTTCTCTCTCTCTGCTAAGTTTTCTATCGTCTCATAACATTGTTCTACCTCTCCATCTGAATGATTACTTGTTGGTATATAGTCATGGATGATAACTAAGTCTTTCTTTTTCCCTTTCAATCTCATCATCATTATTCTTCCACTAACATATTCAACCTTGATAACCTTGTTCTTCAGTTTTTGACCTATCAAAATTCCAACCCCATACATTCCATTTTTATCTTCACCTGAATAGTACAACCGGAAGTCGTCACTTTCTAGTTCTCCACAACCACCCCATCTCACCTCACACATTCCGAGTACATCCAATTTGTTTCTTGTCATTTCATTTATATTTTATTTGTAATGGATGATGAAAGGAATTACAGTCTTGAACAGGATTTAGCAGATTACAAAAGAGTGACAGTGATAACAAATCAGTGATTGGAAAAGAGGATGGGAGTGGTGTTGACGTAGATATGACGGAGGAAGATATACAGGTCGGAGATGAAGTGGATTCGATCGAATGTAAAGAACATGATAATGGTATTCAGGAAACTAGCGCCCCTACTCTTGTATCAGGAAGCGGACAGATAACATATGGCAAACTACCATTGGACATGCGCAAGCGAGTTTCAGAGAATGTCATACGTGAAACTGCACATATTTCACGTCTCCTTAGACCACAATTACATACAAGGGCAGACTGTCTCAGATTTTTTACCACCAACCACATGCAGAGTGTAATATTAATGCATATCAATAATCGTGCAGATGACAGTAAAATTCTAAACCCAAATCTTGAACGCTGGATTGAATATGACTCTACAGAACTGCAGACATTCCTTGGTCTACTAATAACAGTTGTCTTACACAAGGCACGTGGGAAACCTTTGAGTGAATTTTGGTCAGATGTTTATGGTTTAGCTATTTTTGGAGGCTCAACAGAGACTTCAAGTTAATTAGTTACAGTATTGTTACATAGTGTTTGAAATACGAATATTTAGTGTGAAAATAATTTTTGGAACTAAATATATGTTTTCATATTGGAAAATATAGCTAGCACATACTTACGACTTGCACGTGACTTAATTATAGCAAGCAACTATGGAACTCTAATTTCAAAATTGTGTACGGGCCTCTCAATAAATCATTATAATTTTTTTAGATATATTTTACATTTTATCGCAATGAAATTGGTAGAATCAGTTTGGGGTATAAAAAGACCACAGATATATAACATGTTTTACCAGAACTGAAAACGTGCGAGGGTTAAAGGCGAGTAACTTCGCCACGATGGGTGGTGGTTCCAACACTCATCGCAGCGTGAGTTCTAAATGTCGTGCCGGAACGCATCACTTCACACGAGCGTTATAAGGGGGAGCAAGAAATGGCATCTGAAAATGCGTACATTGTGCTCCTAATTGTGATTGGCTGGAAGGCCCAAATGTCATAATTTTGTGGCGTCGTCTCCGAGCTCGTCAGCGAGTCAGCCTGGAGCACTCGCTGGACTGAGGTGGCAACTCGTGAACCCCGTGGGGTCGGAGTGTGTGTTTTAATTGCTTACCACTCCGGAGCGCTCGAGTTAGTGACCTTCAAAGACGTTGCTTTTCCGGTGCGGAAAGCATAGAAGGTACCCAAAAGTGCTTTCCCTTGCGTAGGTGTGGAATCCTTCTTATTCACTTTCTTCTCATCCTTTGCGAGTAGTACGCATTAATGACTGTGGACTAGATGGCTGGAGGTGTGATCGGATGAAAGTGACAGCCAAGGTTAATTGGCACCGATAAATACATTTGTATCAGTGCAAAACTGAGCAAGGTGTTTTTGAGTGACCATTTCCCCATCGCCTTTGAACTGTGTTCCTATTTTTTTGTTGCAGTGATTGTCGATGGGTGCTGTTAGTAACCTGTTGGAGACGGTGTATTGGACTTTAAGCGGTGAGCACACTACAGTCCAGTATTCGTATCTCTGAATGTGTCCAGAAAGCAGTTCGACAGCTACAGAGCGTTTAGTTGTTGACTTGGAATTTTGTGACGTTTAACCCTGTTTCCCGGATCTGGTGGCACTTGTTTCTACTTGCGTAGCGGTGAATAGTATTGATCCGTGTCAGCATATAAACGTTCCCGGTTAAATCTGCCGAACAGTGCGCTGCGTAAGTTGTCTCTCGAACCGGACACCGCCAAGAGGGAGTGCAGCCGGGCCGCGCCGCGAATGTGATTCCCCGGGACTCCAATGACTCTCAGAGGACGGACGAAAGAAACGCTTCGAACTTACCGCGTCTTTTTAATCGGCGTCACGTGGGTTCACTTGGACATCTACAGAATTATTCATTATCGTACAGGGTGTAACAAAACGCTACCGACTAACTACTAGGGGTTGCAGACGATGATTTGAGGAGCAGATTGTGTGCAGGGCTCGAAGTCCGCAAACGTGATCCAACTACGGTACGGAAAGTCACAGTTACAGGAGCCAGGGGCTGTCGCTAGGTCACCACTTCGGTAGGAAACGTGAGTTTCACCGCTTTCACCTCTGTCGCTTAGACGTCTCTACGACGTTTTTGCCAGGCATAGACGCATTCGACACTGTCTGATGTTCTCAATGTTGAGAGTTCAATGTAAGATGTTCCATTTAGACGCAAGAAAGATGTTTTAGTGGCGGGCATTGGCCTCTAATGTCGTCGATATATAGCATCGTTGCATGACGTTTCTGCGCATTCGAAATTTCTACCTCTACAACCCCACTGACCTTTTTTTTCCCAAATTTATTTGACTTCAACACAGTAGTCAGTCACATGGTAACCCCGGCTGTATGTGTGTCGTCCAAGCAAACAGTTGTTTCTTGGACGCAGTGCTACTGAGTGCTGTGTTCATCGTGTTGATCAATTATGTATTAACCGTGGCTGTGTATCTGTCGTCCAAACAAACAGTTGTCTCTTGGGCACAGTGCTGTTGAGTGCTGTGTTCAAAATTACAAGCTATATATGTGGAGATTTTTGACTCGGAGTTGACCAGTTGGTTTGGAGACTATGTATACAGATAGTAATATACCGTATTCATGCATGGATATTGTTATTTCATTAACTTCGTCAAGGTGCGCTCTGATACTTCGGTTAACGATTCCAGTTCGTAGCTGATCGATGTATGTTTCAGAAAAATAGCAGAATTTCCAAGATTAATAAAACAAGATTTTAACTCGTCCGGTTCGTTGTGCAGGTAACGCCAATCCTAATCCAATACATACGCTATTAAGATTTTAATGTTCTGCATGGATAAAGGCCCTTTTCAATCTATCCCAGGCATGTTCGATAGAGCTCATGTCTGGAGAAAATGCTGGCCACTCTAGTCGAGCGATGTCGTTATGCTGAAGGAAGTCATTCACAAGATGTGCACGATGGGGGCGCGAATTGTCTATGAAGACGAATGCCTCGCCAATATGCTGCCGATATGGTTGCACTATCGGTCGGGGGATGGCATTCGCGTATCGTACAGCCGTTATGGCGCCTTCCATGACCACCAGCGGCGTACGTCGGCCACACGTAATGCCACCCCAATACAGCAGGGAACTCCCACCTTGCTGCATTCGCTGGAGAGTGTGTCTAAGGCATTCAGCCTGATCTGGTTGCCTCCACACACGTCTCCGACGAATGTCTGGTTGAAGGCACATGCGACATTCATCGGTGAAGAGAGCGTTATGCCAATCCTCAGCGTTCCATTCGCCACGTTGTTGGTCCCACCTATAGCGCGCTGCATGGTGTAGTGGTTCCAAATAAGGACCTCGCCATGGAGGTCAGGAGCGAAGCTGCGCATCATGCAGCCTGTTGCGCACAGTTTGAGTCGTAACACGGCGTCCTGTGGCTGCACGAAAAGCATTATTCAACACGATGGCGTTGCTGTCAGTGTTCCTCCGAGCCATAATCCGTAGGTAGCGGTCATCCACAGCAGTAGTAGTCCTTGAGCGGTCTGAGCGAGGCATGTCGTCGACAGTTCCTGTCTCTCTGTATCTCCTCCACGTCCGAACAACATCGCTTTGGTTCACTCCGAGACAACTGGACACGTCCCTTGTTGAGAGCCCTTCCTGGCACAAAGTAATAACGCGGACGCGATCGAACGGCGATATTGACGGTCTAGGCACGGCCGAACTACAGACAACACGAGCCGTCTACCTCCTTCCTGGTGGAATGACGAACTGATCGGCTGTCGGACCCTCTCCGTCTAATAGGCGCTGCTCATGCGTGGTTGTTTACACGTTTGGGCGGGTTTAGTGACATCTGTGAACAGTCAAAGGGACTGTGTCTGCGGTGCAATATCCACAGTCAAAGTCTATCTTGAGGAGTTCTGGGAACCGCGATGATGCAAAACTTTTTTGGATGTGTGTATTTTTGGAGACCGAAAATCTCCTCTTCAGGAATCGACACAGGTTCTGAAAACAAAGATCTTGTCAAACCCAGCTCGCTCTGTTCGTCCATGGGACCTATAAAGCAATTCGTGTCGGCTGCCAGTGTGGTTGAGTATTCCTTGAGCTCCGAGAGACTTTCGCTGTTGTTCTGCACTGCCGCCTAATGAACAAAATGAGAGCGTACGGAATATCACACAAGCTGTGTAACTGGGCTGTACAGTTTCTAGCAAACAGAACACAACATGGTATTCTGGACGGAGAGAAAACTTCAGACGTAAAATTAACTGCGTACGTGCCCCGAGGGAGTATTACTGGATTATTATTTTTCATAATATATATATAAATGACCCAGTGGATAACGTCGGAAGTTCACGACGCTTTTCGTGGACGACGCTGTCAGGACAGAGAAGTCGCAACGCTGCAAAATTGCAGCGAAATGCAAGATGACTTGGAGGCTGTGTGACTGACAGCTAACTCTCAACATAAACATACATAACGTAGTGCCATTACATTGGCAGAAAGATTGGTTAATGTATGGCTACACGATTGCAGAACAATCAGTGAATACAGCCACAACCGTAAAATATTCAGGATTGTGCGTACGGAGAAATTTAAAATTAACGACCACATCAAACTAATCGCAAGTAAGGAAGAGGGGAGAATCAGATTAATTAGGAGGATTCTCAGGAAGTGTAGCGCTGCTACAAAAAAGGTAGATTACAAAACATTAATTGGACCAGTACCTGAACATCGCTCGTCAGTCTAGGATCCGTTCCGGGTGGAGTGAATAGAGGAGGTAGAGGAAATGGAGAAGATCTAAAGAAGAGCGGATCGTTTCGTTACAGGTTCATTTAGTAACCGTGAAAGCGCCGCTGAGATGCTCAGTCAAGTCCAGCGGCAGACGCTGCAAATTAGGCGTTGTGTATCATTGTGTGGCTTACTATTAAAGTTCCGGGAGCGTACTTTCGTAGAACATTTAACCAACATAGTGCTTTCTCCCACGTGCATTTTGCGGAAAATTAAAATTAGAGCGATTCGAGTTCATCCGGAGCATTTACTAACCAACAATCGTTTTTCCCACGAACCAATTACGATAGGAACAGGAAAGCCGGGAAGTGATATTGGTATACGAAGCACCCTCCGCTGCACAGTGTAGGGTGTAGATGCAGGTTAAGTTCTTCGCCCATCCGACGTTGCCACCTTTATTGAGAGATTAGTTGCTTGCATGTTACAAAGCATGAACGCACACGTCTCCAGCAGACTGCCAGGATGTGAGTCCTCACACGACACGCACGACAGTAGTGTGGGCTGCCTAGCGCCCAGGCGACCAGCTATCCATCCAAAGCGGTCTTATGCGTCAACAGTGACGATC
This sequence comes from Schistocerca serialis cubense, assembly GCF_023864345.2. NCBI lineage: Eukaryota > Metazoa > Arthropoda > Insecta > Orthoptera > Acrididae > Schistocerca > Schistocerca serialis. The sequence continues at coordinate 46,496,907 of NC_064646.1, read as the reverse complement.
AGCACTTACTACCGAGTAGATCTTTTTGCATCCTGCAAGTCGAGTAAACTAGCTTCAAGTCCAGTGTTTCACACAACTGCAACCTATTTCGCGATGTGAATCTCTGTTTAGTGCTTGAAGGGCTGCAGCGTCAGAGAGGCCGAGTCGTGTGGAAACAGGTAAATGTTTGTCTCTACGAAAAATTTCTTTGTTTTTATCGGATGTGGATTTTATGGGTGAATGATACTTTTCAACTCTGCACTCTTCCAATTAGTTTATTTTAGAACCTACAATGTACACAGGGGTTGGAGAAAAAAATGGAAACTTCGGAAACACAAAACATTACCATGTCTAATACGGTGTAGGAAACAGCTGGCATTTAAAACAACTTCCATTCGTGTCGGATTGTATGAATACAGGTCCTGTATGGGTTTCAAGGGATCTTATTCCATTACTTCTGCAAATTAGTGGCAAGTTCAGGTAACAGAGAGGTGGAAACTTCTCTCCAAAATAGAACACAAAGGCTCAAAAGTTATGAGATCTGATGACTGGTGGCCAGATGAGATGTCTGAATTCATCCTCGTACCAACGAAACCAGCACTGGACGACGCGAGTTGTCGTCCTACAACACAACATCATCATTGCGCAGCAAACACTGCACCATGGGATGGGCCTGTTTAGCGAAATGGTCACTTAACCCTTGCCAGTGATGGAACCTTAGAGAGTAACAATGGGGTCCATGGAACACCCAAATCATCTTCCTTGTGCCACAATCTACGTTTTATACGTTTGGCACCACGTTTTCCTGTTACGGGCATTTGCTCCACTGATGAGTGGTTCTGAAATTCCAGCTCGCCTGCAATTTTCTCCATATGGGGATCCCTTCACATTGTTTTGGTGCTGAGAGGATTCACGAGGGCGACATTCAGTTCTGTAGTGACTTTTGCAGCTCTCGCTCTCTTATTTTTCGTCAAAATCCCCTTCAAAGACCGTCAGTCAGTCAGCCACAGTCACTTAACACACGTGTGTCCGTATTGTGACTTATCGAACGCTGTTTCTTCCGGCTTCCTAGTATACGGTATAAATCTTCAATACATAAAGCGTTGCGGCTTGCTTTGTTACAGAACCGCCCAACATACGAAGACAATTCTCCCACGTTCGAATTCGCTTAGCTCCGACATAAGTAACTCAAAACAACACAGTTCACTGTTCTGACCGCGACTGAGACTTGCAACGTATTGAGAACACTGCACACGTGTCCTTTGCGGTAAGCTACAACAGCACAACCTCTATGCCTGACCAGCATCTGTATTTATGTTCAAGCATGCATTACTGGCTCTGTTTTCGTATTTCTGTTCAACCCCTGTATTATACGTTCCCCTATTTATTTGTACCAAGAAGTTTGCTGAGAGCGAGTAAATGAAACACCCTGTGCGCACCATGGTCTTTTCCTGTGACATTTCACTATAACTTCCTTTATAAATACACACTCCGAACTGACGCCTCAAACACAGCTCAACCAAGCGAACTCTGTCCCAGGTTCACTAACAGCGTATATTCGAATTATTGTGTGACCGCGCATTCAGGATACACTATTGTGTTCAGCGTCGCAGCTCTAAACAGAAAGAGAGCAAGACAATAATAAATAACCTGTGCGAGGCAGTCCAATCAAATATCATTTATTATTCCAGATGGTAATACTGTTTAAGTCTTTCTGCGTCTCCTTACGATCATTCAGCCACAACACTTCCATGCCGAGAGAAGCACCATCACGGACCAGTCTCAGCCTGCTCGTGACCAATGTTAGAAAATTGGTAATTTGTACTGAAAACGGTGAGGGACCTGTTGTACTCACTTGGGAACACCCGATATTCTGACAAACGTTCGCCGTACTGTATAATGTACTGGGTTCCACCAGCCCATATATCTGCCAGGTAATCATTTACTGCATACGACGTTCCGCATGACCGCGCCTCGGTTAGCAGGTTAAGGAGTTTTACGACGTGGAAAGATATCAGAATTTTTGCGGCTGGCGCTGTTTGACAGCTTTCAGATACTTCAAAACTTCACAATTCTTCTTGCCCTTAATGTAACTCCCTCAGCATCACCTGATTTAATTCGCCTAAATTCCAGCATCCGTGTTTTGCTTTTTTGATATTCGTCTTATATCCTCCTTCAAAACACTGTCCATTCCTTTCAACTGCTCTTCCAAGTCCCTCACTATCTCTGACAGAATTACAATGTCACTGGCAAACTTTAAAGTTTTTACTTCTTCTCCCTGAAATTTAATTCCTACTCCAAATTTTTTGTTTTCTTTACTGCTTGCTCAATGAACAGGTTTGTTGACATCGGGGTTAGGATGCAACCTTGTCTCACTCCCTTCTCAACCACTGCTTCTCTTTCATGCCCCTCAATTTTTGTAACTGCCCCTGTTTCCGTGCAAGTTGTAACTAGTCTGCGAGAATTTAAGGAGATGGGACCTGGATAAACTGAAAGAACCAGAGGTTGTGGAGAGTTTCAGAGGGTCTTGTTTCGACTTTTTTTTCAGTGATGTGTGAGAGTCTTCTCGCAGTACCGTATCTCCCATCTCATCTTCATCTTCGTCCTCTTCCATTTTTATAGTATTGCTTTCAACTTCATCTTCTCTGCACAGCCCCTCCATATACTCCTTCCACCTTACATCTTTCGCTTCTTTGCTTAGGTCGTCCATCAGAGTTCTTCATATTCATACACCTGATTCCCTTTTCTCTAAAGGCCATTTTAATTTTCCTTTAGGCGGTATCTGTCTTTCCGTAGCAATATTTGCTTCTAAATCCTTAGATCTGTCCTCTAGCCATTCCTGCTTAGCCATTTTGTGCTTCCTGTTAATCCCATTTTTGAACGTTTGTATTCCGTTTCACCTACTTCATGTACTGCCTGTTTATATTTTCTCCTTCCATCACTTAAATGCAATGTTTACTGAGTTATCCAAGAATTTATACTAGGCCTTGTCTTTTTTGGCTATTTGATCCTCTGCTGCCTTCGTTACTTCATCTCTCAAAACTACCCATTCACCCAAAATTTCATCAAAATGAAATATTTGTTGGAGCAGGTAAATCAACTAAAGAGATGTTAATAATTTTAATTAAAGGGGTCTTCTACTGTATTCCTTACTCTGTTCCTGTCAATCGTTGCCTAATGCTCCCTCTGAAATTCTCAAAAACATTTGGTTCTTTCAACTTATCCAGATCGCATCTCCTTAATTTTCTACCATTTTTGCAATTTCCTCAGTTTTAACCTGGAGTTCATAACCAGTAAATTGTGGTCATGGTCCACATCTGCCCCTGGAAATGTCTTAAAATTTAAAATCTGATTCCGAATGCTCTGTCTTACTGCTATATAGAGAGTTTGAACCTTTCAGATGTCCCCAGGTCTCTTCCACGCATATAGCCTTCTTTCATGATTCACAAACCAAATGTTGGCGATGATTAAACTATGTTCTGTGCAAAATTCGGCTTCCTCGTCCATTTCTTTCCTCCAGTCCATATTTACCTACTATATTTACTTCTCTTTCTTTTCCTTCTATCGAATTCCAGATCCTCATGACTAACACCATTTTGCCTCCCTTAATTATCTGCATAATCTCTTATCTTGTCATACATTTCTAGAATCTCTTCATCACCTGCGGAATTAATTGGTATACAAGCTTGTACTACTGTGGTGGATGTTTGCTTCGTGTCTACCTTGGCTGCCATAATGCGTTCACTACGCTGTTCATAGTAGCTTACCCACTTTCCTTTTTCCAGCACTACTCCTATTTGATTTTGTTCAAAAATGGTTCAGATGGCTCTGAGCACTATAGGACTTAACTGCTGAGGTCATCAGTCCCCTTGAACTTAGAACTACTGAAACCTAACTAAACTTAGGACATCACACACATCCATGCCCGAGGCAGGATTCGAACCTGCGACCGTAGCGGTCGCGCGGTTCCAGACTGAAGCGCCTAGAACCGCTCGGCCACACCGGCCGGCTATTTGATTTTGTATACGTAAACCTATGTTCACCTCAGCCACCGAAGTTGTCTAATTCCCACTATATCTAACTTTAACCTATCCACTTCCCTTTTTAAAGTCTCTAACCTACCTGCCCGATTAAGGGATCTAAAGTTTAACTCTCCGATCCGTACAACGCCAGTTTTGTTTCTCCTGACGACGACATCTTCCTGAGTAGTCCTCACCCGGAGGTCGGAATGGGGGACTGCTTTACCTCCGGAATATTATACCCATGAAGATGATATCGTCATTTAACCATACAGTGGAGCTGCATACCCACAGGAAAAATTTTCCCCTTATTTACAGCCGTTCGCAGTACCAGCGCAGCATGGCCGTTTTGGTTAGTGTTACAAGGCCAAATCAGTCAGTCATCCAGACTGTTGCCCCAGCAACTGCTGAAAAGGCTGCTGCCCCTCTTGAGGAACCACACGTTTGTCTGGCCGTTGTGGTTGCACCTACGGCACGGCTATCTGTATCGCTGAGGCACGCAATCCCCACGAACGGCAAGGTTTATGGTTCATGGGGCAGGGTTATAAAAGCTTCTGCCGCTCAAAGGGATTTTTTCGGTAAAGTTGTCAGCGCTGCATTGAAAGTCAAGCCACTGGCAGTAGATCGCACGTTCGTTTGTCTCAGTTGGCTGACATCTGTTGTTTAGTATCCTGTTAAAGTGAGTGGCTTTGCTCCGAAACACTCCAGCTAAGAAGGGAAGAGCATAGCCCAGTTTCATCTTGCAAAGGGAAATGCAGTGGTCCGTTTTTCACTATATTAAAACAGTTCATGGGGACGACGTAATGAATCGTACTGATGTGTACATGCGCTGTAGTGAGTTTAAAGTTGACGGAATGAAATCTCGTGATGAATAAAGGAGGGGGGGGGGGGGGCACCCCTCAGCCGTGTCTGATTAGAGTGTGGACAAGACTGAAGACACGATTCGCGACGTCCGTCGACTGACTACGGACGAGATAAACACAATGTTTCCAGAAATTTCCAGCTCTCTTCTGCGTGAAACCACTACTGAAATTCTTGATTTTTTGAAAAGCGTGTGAGATGGGTACCGAATCAGCTCACGTATTGAAACAAGATCAACAGAATGACATCTTTACGTGAATTTTCCGAGCACTTCGGCGAGGGGACATTTTTTTTTTTTTTTGACGAGGGTTTCAGAAAGCTCATTCCTCGGCTGACGAAGTGCGTTGAGAACGAAGGCGATTACGTCGAAAAACAGTATTTCTTCCAGGAATGCTATTTCTGTAAGTTTTGAAGGACAGCTTCTGTGAAGTTTGGAAGGTAGGAGACGAGGTACTGGCGGAATTGAAGCTGTGAGGACGGGGCGTGAGTCGTACTTGGGTAGCTCAGATGGATGCCGGCACGGTAGTTCAGCGTATTCGGTCAGAGGGCTGCGTGCTCTCTGTAATAAAAAAAAAAAAACGGAGTCAAAGAATCAACGATCAACTTGAACAGATGTCTTGTGACGTCCGCCCAGACCAAACGCAACGAAGTATATCGAACAAAATAAGAAAAAAAGGGGATGGTAGAGCACTTGCCCAAGAAAGGCAAAGGTCGCGAGTTCGAGTCTTGGTCCGGCACACAGTTTTAATCTGCCAGGAAGTTTCAGTATTTGACATACATCTGCGAATTTGGAAAATTTTCATAGATATACCTTTTCGATTTTCTGGACATTCATCTTTTATTAGTACATGACGTTTTCTTTGAGTAAAGTGTGCGCATGTTTTGAGGTATTCTACGACATTGGGTCATCGGCATGCTTGTCCAGTGGAATAGATATTAAATAAATAAACTTAGTTTGTCACGCGAGTGCCCGCTGCGTGTGTACGGTACGCTGACGTCCCCCACTTCCCGTACCCCGTCCCACTCCGTACCGGTAGGTACGGGTGGCGCGCTCCCGAACTAACTGGAGCACTGAAAGGCGTCCCCTGCAGGTCTGCAGACGCGCTGGGGCGGCCGTTAATGCGGCGCCGCTAATTTGCCGAGTGCTGAGTGCGGTGCGGCGCGGCCTTTCTCTGCCGGCGCGGCTCGGCGCGGCCTCCGACGTACAAATGGAGCGCCAACGGCGGCCCTCGGCGCCCACTTGGCGGCGACGACAGCGGCGTCTGCCGGCGCGATGACGCGGCGCGGCGGCCGCCCGGCAGTGCTCACCTAGGCCTCCGTCCACAGCCCGACTCGAGCATTAGTCTTCCCGCTTCACGAACACTACACGCGGTCGAAGTAATGCGATCACCTCGGTACGTCTACATCCAAGTATGCAGGGTGGTCCATTCATAGTGACCGGGCCAAATATCTCACGAAATATCAAACGAAAAAACTACAAAGAACGAAACTCGTCTAGCTTGAAGGGGGAAACCAGATGGCGCTATGGTTGGCCAGCTAGATGGCGCTGCCATAGCTCAAACGGACATCAATTGCTTCCATTTTTTTAAAAATAGGAACCCCATTTTATATTACATATTCGTGTAGTACGTGAAGAAATATGAATCTTTCAGTTGGACCACTTTTTTTCGCTTTGTGATAGATGGCGCTGTAATAGTCACAAACATTATGGCTCACAATTTTAGACGAACAGTTGGTAACTGGTAGGTTTTTTAAATTAAAATACAGAACGTAAGTTCGTTTGAACATCTTATTTCGGTTGTTCCAATGTGATACATGTACCATTGTGAACTTATCATTTCTGAGAACGAATGCTGTTACAGCGTGATTACCTGTAAGTATCACACTAACGCAATAAATTCTCAAAATGATGTCCGTCAACCTCAATGCATATGGCAATACGTGTAACGACATTCCTCTCAACAGCGAGTAGTTGTTGTCAGGCGTTGTCGGTGGATCACGATAGCAAATATCCTTCAACTTTCCCCACAGAAATAAATCCGGGGACGTCAGATCCGGTGAACGTGCAGACCGTGGTATGGTGCTTCGATGACCAATCCACCTGTCACGAAATATGCTATTCAATACCGCTTCAACCGCACGCGAGCTATGCGCCGGACATCCATTATCTTCGTAGTAAATCACCATTCTGTCATGCAGTGAAACAACTTGTAGTAACATCGGTAGAACATTACGTAGGAAATCAGCATTCACTGCACCATTTAGATTGCCATCGATAAAATGGGGGCCAATTATCCTTCCTCCCATAATGCGGCACCATACATTAACCCGCCAAGGTCGCTGATGTTCCACTTGTCGCAGCCATGTGGATTTTCAATTGCCCAGTAGTGCATATTATGCCGGTTTACGTTACCGCAGTTGGTGAATGACGCTTCGTCGCTAAATAGAACTCGTGCAAAAAATCTCTCATCGTCCCGTAATTTCTCTTGTGCCCAGTGGCAGAACTGTATACAACGTTCAAAGTCGTCGCCATGCTGTTCCTAGTGCATAGAAATATGGTACGGGTGCAAGCGATGTTTATGTAGCATTCTCAACATCGATGTTTTTCAGATTCCCGATTCTCGCGCAATTTGTCTGCTACTGATGAGCGGATTAGCTGCGAGAGCAGCTAAAACACCTACTTGGGCATCATCATTTGTTGCAGGTCGTGGTTGACATTTCACATGTGTCTGAACACTTCCTGTTTCCTTAAATAACGTAACTGTCCGGCGAACGGTCCGGACACTTGGATGATGTCGTCCAGCATACCGAGCAGCATACATAGCACACGCCCGTTGGGCATTTTGATCACAATAGCCATACATCAACACGACATCGACCTTTTCCAAAATTGGTCAACGGTCCATTTCAACACGGGTGATGAATCACGAAGCAAATACCGTCCGCACTGACGGAATGTTACGTGATACCACGTACTTATACGTTTGTGACTATTACAGCGCCATCTATCACAAAGCGAATAAAGTGGTCTAACTAAATCATTCATATTTTTTTACGTACTAAATGAATATGTAATAAAAAATGGGGGTTGCTATTTTAAAAAAACGCAGTTGATATCCGTTTGACGTATGGCAGCGCCATGTAGCGGGCCAACCAAAGCGCCATCTGGTTTCCCCCTTCAACCTAGATGAGTTTCGTTCTTTGTAGTTTTTTCGTTTGACGCTTATTTCGTGATTTATTTGGCCCGGTCACTGTCACTGGACCACCCTGTACACTGCGCAGGCTATCGTGTGGTGCGTGGCGGAGGTAGCTCCTACCACTAATAGCCATTCTATTTTCTCATAATGATGGAACCCGCTGCGGCTGTAAACTTTAGCCGATTTTATCACTGATGAGGAAAGAAAGTGAGCGATAGTTGTACAAAACGGCTACAGTTAACAGCTGTAGCGAATTTGTATCATTGATGATGGATATCAGTAGTTGTCGATCTCCCATCAAGAGAAACGTACGTATACCCTTTTCTGGCCCACTCGCAAATACACAGTGGTTTCAAATGTCATGGAATGCTTCCCCCATTATCGTCCATTCCGTGTACACACGGCCCACACCTTTACGGAGCCACCACCAGCTTGCAGAGAGCCTTGTTCACAGCCTGGATCCACGGCTTCTTGGGATCTGCCCCACACAGTTGTCTAGGGTCCACCCGATGTTGTGACGAGCCCAGCAGAGGCGCTGCACGTGACACCGTGCTGTCCTATCTGTCGTCTCCTGTCTTCATTAACGCCAAACTTCACCTCACTGGCGTGACGGATACGTTCGTCATACGTCCCACATTTATTTCACGCAGTCTTACTTGTCTGTTAGCACTGACGATTCTACGCAAACGCCGCTGCTTTCGGTTGTTAAGAGAAGGCCGTCGGCCTGCGCTTTGTCAGTGGAGGGAGGCAAGGGCTGAAATTTGGCACTCTCGGCACACCCTCGACACTGTGGATCTCGGAATACTGGACTCCCTGACGATTACCGAAACACAATGCCCCATGCGTCTAGATCCAACTACCACTCCGCGTTGAAAGTCTGTTAATTCCCGGATAGAAGCCATAATCACGTCGGAAACCTTTTCACACGAATCACCCGAGTGCAAATGACACCTCCGGCAATGCACTGCCCTTTTGCACCTTGTGTACGCGACACTAGCGCCATCTGTATACGTACATGCCGCTGTCTCATTACTCAGTGTAGAACGAGGGTAAAACAACTCTCTATCCGTACGGGTCCTAATTTATCGTACCTTACCGTCGTGATCCATACACGAGTTGTACGTTGGCTGCAGTAGGACTGCTCTGAAGCGAGCTTCAAGCTCCGGTTCACTGAATTTTCTCCAAAATGTTGCGCAGAAAGCGCGTCTCTTCCGTCCGGGAATTCCCCACTGGAGTTCACACAGCATCTCCATAATACTTACGTGTTGTTCGAACTTACCGGTAACAAATCTAGCAACCCACCTCTGAATTGCTCCTATGTCTTCCTTTGATCTGACCCTTTCGGCATCCCAAACATTCGATCAGTACCCAAGAACGGGACGCACTAGTGTTGTATAAGCACTCTCCTTTAAGATGAACCACACTTTCCCAAAAACTCTCCCAATAAACCAAAGTCGACCATTCGCCTTTCCTACTACCAAACTTACTTGCTCCTTCTATTTAATACCGTTTTTCAGTGTTACGCCTAGGTATTCACTCGACGTGACTGTGTCAAGCAGTACGCTTCAGTCCTAATGCTGCATTCGAAAATTACGGGATTGTTTTTCCTATTCATCAGCATTAACTTGCATTCTGTACACTTAGAGCAAGCTGCCACACAAAATACACAGGGTGTTCACAATTAAGGTATCGCCGCTTGAGAGTGCCCCCGTGATAAACAAGTGATCTTAGAACAATGACGCTTTGTTTAACATTTGTAAGAACATGCGGAAGAGAAATTACTGGAAGCAATACATTTTAATTTTTACACAAGGGGGTAATATTTATTTATTACACAGCATGCTTACTTCCCAGGTAGCAAACGTTGGTCAATCTGCAACCATCTGCTTCAACGACAGCATGGAATTGCACTAGAGATTGTTCTGCTACCCAAACAACGGTGCACCACGAAATGTTCAGCTGCCGTGACACAGCTCGTTCAGCCGGCCGCTGTGGCCGAGGCGTTCTAGGCGCTTCAGTCTGGAACCGCGCTAGGGGACTGATGACCTCAGCTGTTAAGTCCCATAGTGCTTAGAGCCATTTGAACCATTTCAACAGTTCGTACACTGCTTGAAGATTGCACGTCGCGCCCGGCATTCTCAGCCATTAGAACAGCAACTTTTTCAACAATTTGTGTGTCAATTGGCCGTGGCTCTCTCCCAGGTGCAATTCCCAAATCGCCTCTTAGCACGAACTGCGGAATCATATTCTTCAACCCCTTTGTCGAAAGAGGACCTTTGCATATTCCGTTAATGTCTCGATACTTGGAAATGCAGCGGCACTACTACTGCTGTTTCGGCAAAAAATCTTTACGAGTAAAGCCACGACTGTCTGCAGCTGTAGTGCACACTGATGCTTGTGTTTCAAATCTACGTCGCCGTCACCAGTATCGGCGTCTAACGGCCAGTCGTGACCCCCAACACTACTAACAACGCACTTCTTTCAGCACACAGTGTGAACATCATGTCTATAAAGCGGGCCGCAAATGTGTGGAAATACCGCAAAAGTTAACGACAAATACTGAACATCTGACGTCACCAGATGATGTACCTCGGCGCACGTGCGGCGTAATTTAGACAAAAATATCTAGTGGCGGTGGCGTGAGGGGGTTGCACATATCTGTTTCATACCACGCTCCGTAGCCGTATCGCTTTCAAAATTGGCTAATTTTATTACGAGGGTGCACCGTCGGCGACGCGTAACCGCACTGCTGGCGTGATAGTATACACTCCGGCGATCGCCGTCTATATTCATTGTCATGGTATTAGTCTGGAAAAACCACGTCATTCGTAGGTCACTACAAACGTGTATTTATAAAGCAAGTATAGCTTTTAACATGCATACTTCTGTGCACCTGTAGAACCAAGACCGGTTGTGACTCTTGGAACAGCGAATGAAATATAATAGGACTAAATCAACATACCCGAAAACGCGTAACGCTATGTAATACACATTGAGGTCATAAAAGTCATTGGATACCTCCTAAAATCGTGTCAGACATCCTTTTGCCCGGCGTTGTCGAGCAACTCTACATGGCATGGACACAACAAATCGCTGGGAGTCCCCTACAGAAATATTGAGCCATGCTGCTACTATAGCCGTCCGTAACTGCTAAAGAGTTGCGTGCAGGAGTTTTGTGCACAAACTGACTCTCGATTATTTCTCACAAATCTTCTATGGGAGTCACGTCGGGTGATCTGGGTAGCCAAATCATTCCAATTGTCTAGAATGTTCTTCAAATCAGTCGCGAAGAAATGTGATCCAGTGACGTGGGCCATTGTCTTCCATAAAAATTCCATGGTTGTTTGGGAACATGAAATCCAAGAATGGCTGCAAATCGTCTCCCGATAGCCGAACATAACCGTTCCCAGTCAGCGATCTGTTGAGTTGGACCGAAGGACGCAGTTCATTCCATGTAAACACAGCTCACAACGTTATGGAGCCACCACCAGCTTGCACAGTATAGTTGAAATAAGCAGTTCTCATAATATGCAAAGATCAGCACGTTCCTCAAACTGGGGAGCTATGAAGAATGGGGTTCCACGAAGGTCGGTCTTGTGTCCTTTGTTGTTCTTAATATATATTGATGACTTGCCATTCTATATTCATGAAGAGGCAAAGTTAGTTCTCTTTGCTGATGATACAAGTATAGTAATCACACCTGACAAACAAGAATTAACTGATGAAATTGTCAATAATGTCTTTCAGAAAATTACTGAGTGGTTCCTTGTAAACGGACTCTCACTGAATTTTGATAAGACACAGTACATACAGTTCCGTACAGGAAATGGTATGACGCCATTAATAAATATAGACCTTAATCAGAAGCATATAGCTAAGGTAGAATATTCAAAATTTTTAGGTGTGTCCGTTGATGAGAGATTAAATTGGAAGAAACACATTGATGATCTGCTGAAACGTTTGAGTTCAGCTACTTATGCAATAAGGGTCATTGCAAATTTTGGTGATAAACATCTTAGTAAATTAGCTTACTACGCCTATTTTCACTCATTGCTTGCATATGGCATCATATTTTGGGGTAATTCATCACTGAGGAATAAAGTATTTATTGCACAAAAGCGTGTAATCAGAATAATAGCTGGAGTCCACCCAAGATCATCCTGCAGACATTTATTTAAGGATTTAGGGATATTCACAGTAGCTTTTCAGTATATATACTCCTTTATGAAATTTGCTATTAACAACCAAACCCAATTCAAAAGTAATAGCAGTGTGCATAACTACAATACTAGGAGAAAGGATGATCTTCACTATTCAAGATTAAATCTAACTTTGGCACAGAAAGGGGTGAATTCTACTGCCACTAAAGTCTTTGGTCACTTACCAAATAGTATCAAAAGTCTGACAGATAACCAACAAGTATTGAAGAAGAAATTAAAAGAATTTCTGAATGACAACTCCTTCTACTCCACAGATGAATTTTTAGACATAAATTAAGAAAAAAAAGAAAAAAACAAACAAAAGAATTATAAAAAATAAAGAAAACAAAAAATAAAAAAGTTGTTACATTAACTTAATTATGTTGTTAAATTAACTTAATTATGTCATGTATTGGAAAATTTGACTCGTTCCACATCATTACGAAATATCGTATTCATGCCTCATGGAACTAGTATTAATCTAATCATTGAAAACCTTGGTCCATGGCTTCTTGGGGTCTATGCCACGCTCTAACCCTATCGGCAGCTTACCAGCTTTTACCAACTGAAACTGGACTCGTCTGAGCAGGCTGCGGTTCTCCAGCCGTCTAGGGTTCGACCGATATGGTCACGAGCACACGAGGGCGATGTCGTGCTGATAGCAACAGCAATGGTGTCTGTCCTCTGCTGCCAAAGGCCATTAACGCCAAATTTCGCCGCACTGTCCTAACATTGATTTCTACGGTTCTTTCAAGCACTGTTGCTTGTCGGTTAGCACTGACAACTCTACGCAAGCGCAGCTGCTCCCGGTCATTAAGTGAAGGCCGTCAGTCACTGCCTTATCCGTGGTGGGAGGTAACGCCTGAAATGTGGTATTCTCGGTCCCACTTGACACTACTGATCTAGGAATACAGAATTCCCTAACGGTTTCCGAAACGGAATGTCCCATTCGTTTAGCTCCAACTACCATTCCGCGTTCAGAGTCGTTTAGTTCCCGTAGTGTGGCCGTATCCACGTTGGAAACCTTTGCACATGAATCACCCGAGTACAAAGGGCAGCTGAGCCCATTTTGTACCTTATGTCCGCGATTATACCGCCATGTGCGTGTTCGGATATCGCTATCCCGTGACTTTTGTCTCCTCAGTGTAACCATCAACGAGTAGCTTCACCTGGATCTGGCGTACCTGTGGATGTGTGTAGACTGCCTTCCTCACCGAATTGGCAACAAGGTTAGATGGTGCGTTACAAGCATTCGCGGGACGTCTTCTGGGGCAGATCAAGTTTTTGTTCGATGCGCTTACATTAAGCTAACTGACGATGTTTCAGTGGACGAGCAGCATCTATGAATCGTCAGCTGCATTATACTGTTTACGACACGAAGACAGCACATTGTTCAGCAGCGTGACTTTATTCTGATGCGCACGTTATTTCGGGCGGTGTGTGACCTTAGTGTGACAGCTGCGACGCCTGGTTGCAACAGCTGCAGCGAAGCTACCACACTCCAGTTTGGAGAGCTTGGTAACGCGACAATGCGGCGGGGACGCATTCTGCCAGAGCCGAGTCTGTCTCCGCTAAGAGTAGCAAAGCAGTTTACACACGTCACTCGCTAGTCCGTTCATCCACCCATTGTTTGAGAATTCGCAGACACAGATTGCCCGAAGAATGTTTGTGGTTCTGCAGTGTTACTGATTACTGTGTTTATTGCACTGTCAGCATTGTTATATCCTAGGAAGATTTGTCTTTGCTTTCTCAAAAATCGTTTACGCCCCATAAAAACTCAGTTTTGTAAGGACAACATAGTTATGCGGAAATGACAGAATACGGGAAATGACAAGTGACTGGCTACTGCAATCGCATCGAGGATTGACAAACACCAAACCACCAGCTTCTTGAATAGAAAGAGTAAAATAAAAAATGCCAACAATTACAGTCAGTTTGTAGAAGAGTGTACATTTTACGCTCGAACATAGTGACATTTGCAGCAAAAAATAAGCAGCATTAACAGAATCAGCACTCGTGTAAAAAACAGTTTTCATCCACATAGAAATACTTTACATAACGGAAGTAGGTGGACAGGCATATTCTTTCGAGAGTTCATTATTGGGTCGCATTGGCAAGTAAAAGGAAGACGGGGCTACAGGCAGTACCTTCTAAAACCTCTGGTTGTTTCGAAAAGAAAAACTACTCACAGAACCTTGTGTTCATAGCGAATGTTCAGCAGAAAGAAAAGTAGCATCAAGTATGCACAAAAATGCTTAACAGGACAGTTAACACACTCAGTATACACAAAAGATTTTAAGGACAAACTGATGCACACACGAAGATTGATGACGATGCTGTTGAGTACAGGAGAGTATCATTTTCGTATGACTGTAAGAAATGTAGAATGACAAACACCGGTTCCATTTTCTGTGGATAATGGCAGAACTCTAAACGTGGAGAGCTGCAAGAGAATGCCATTAGCAAGAAGAAAGATTCGGATACCGTCCGATTAGCAGAGTAATGATAAACATATGAAGAAGTTTGCGGCGTATAAATATTTAGAGGTAACGCTAAGAACTGAAGTGAACTGACTGAATACGTCAGTTCGGACTAGTCAGATTTGACGGCAGGGTTCTGATAAAGTGCAGTACATCTTTCAAGCAAATCGCAGACAGTACACAGTTGCGGCTGATTCTACAGCAGTGCTCATGCACATGCGGACTGCGAGTCACCCGGGGACAAGACGTGGGAACAATTCAAGGACTTGGGGTTGGGTTGTTTGGGGAAAAGAGACCAAACTGCGAGGTCATCGGTCTCATTGGATTAGGGAAGGGAGCCGGCCGTGGCCTTTCAAAGGAACCATCCCGGCATTTGCCTGGAGTGATTTAGGGAAATCACGGAAAACCTAAATCAGGATGTCCGGACGCGGGATTGAACCGTCGTCCTCCCGAATGTTCAGAGACTTGAGACTTGAACAGGTCCCTACACGGAAGTGAAACAGACATCCTCAGGCATTAGACTGCCTGACAAAGGAAAGTTTAGCACCCAGAAGGGAAGCAAGAAACGAAACGAAACGTCGCGGACTTAGAGGATACGCAATGTTATTGCAGAGATTATGTAATCGAGTCAAATTTAAAAAGAACTTGGTAATTTCTGTCGACACAACTCTTTTCAGTTCGGCAGAATAGTGGTGTCAGTGCTGTTTACCTTTCGCCATTTGTTAGCGATATAAAGGACTTCCGAAGGACTGGAGGCTGTTTGCACAAAAAGAGGTAGTGTAGCTATATATGGACAAAAGCCATTTGTTAGCGATATAAAGGACTTCCGAAGGACTGGAGGCTGTTTGCACAAAAAGAGGTAGTGTAGCTATATATTGACAAAAGCCTTTAAAAATGACAGAAGAGTGCGATCAGAATTCTGAATCCGCATAAGCGACGGCTACTGTATATGTGCTATGAAACTACATTACAATACCATGCAGAAAGAATTTAAAGTTTTTATTGAGGATGAAAGAGCAAAACATTACAATGATCAACAGACAGGATTCATTGTTGTGTCCAGCAAGAAGCACTTAACTCTGAATTTGCGGACACTAAACACTTGAAGACATTGGTGGTATGAGTAGTATAATTTCTGAAGTCGCACGCATTATTCCACTGTCATTTCCAACAGTTTTCGATGGAACTGTTTCGCTATTATTGTATGGGCTGGTATTGCGCACGGTTATCTGACAGGGGCCGGCCGCTGTGGTCGAGCGGTTCTAGGCGCTTCAGTCCGGATCCGCGCTGCTGCTACGGTCGCAAGTTCGAATCCTGCCTCGGGCATGGATGCGTGTGATGTCCTTATGTTACTTAGGTTTAAGTAGCTCTAAGTTCTAGGGGACTAATGAGCTCAGATGCTAAGTCTCATAGTGCTTAGAGCCATTTAGACCATTTTTTATCTGATAGGACAGTGTACTCTGCCGCCCCGTCTTGGATCACGGCTACCTGGACTTGCTGCAAGGCGCACTGGTGCAGCATTTGGAGGACGTGCCATTGCATATCCGTCGGACGATGTGGTTCCAGTCCATCTTTTACGTGACGTCTGTCAACACCTAAATCAAACATTCCGAGACAGGTCGTCCTATTCGTTGACCACCACGATCGTCCGATTTAACACCACGAGGCACCTGTGGAGTTACAAGACGATCTCCTCGCCCGTGTAATGACTGCAGCGGAGGTCGTAACAAATTCCAACAACTACAAAAACTTTGTTGAACAGTACATATTGTACGTTTCAGGACTTTTGAACCATGTGTATATGAACACCATTCGCCAGTACACTTCGTGCAACGAAACTCGTGGTCGCCACTTTGAGAATAAGTTTTTATCTTTTGATGTTCTTTAATAGTCGTTTATCGTCCAAACGGTGCATTTCCGGGCATGGGTTTACCGTCAAATCCCGCTGTTCCTAGTCCCCTCTACAACAGTCATAGTAATTCAGATATTCTGAAATACCCTGGATTATTGCGTGTTACACATAAGGTGTTGAACGCTAGTGCATTAATGTATTGCTATGACTGTGAATAAAGAATAAAGGCTGTGTGCGTCAAACAAGATAGCGGTTGTGAATCTAGTTCCCACTGAATTCTCAGGACATCCCACAATAAATTCGCATCTAGAATGTTTAGCCTTTTGGGCATAAATAGTTATTACCATACCTCATGGTATTTTTTTAGTTAAAATTTACTCATGCTGCGTGTACAGGTTGATATAATAGCATCAGTGTTTTTATAATGGAGTGGTTACACACTCCGAAAACACCTAGATTCACTAGATGTGGAAATTTAGTAATATCAATATTTAATGACAAGCATTGAAAGACGGAGAATGTTATGGAATTAATATTGGTATTTGTTATGACTAGTTAAAAAATGGTTCAAATGGCTCTGAGTACTATGGGACTTAACATCTGAGGTCATCAGTCCCCTAGAACATAGAACTACTTAAACCTAACTAACCTAAGGAGATCACACACATCCATGCCCGAGGCAGGATTCGAACCTGCGACCGTAACAGCAGCGCGGTTCCGGACTGAAGCGCCTAGAACCGCTCGGCCACAGCGGCTGCCAGTTAGCGCCATTATTATTATTATTATTATTATTATTGTTACGTACTGTTAATGACTAGGAAACCACAGAATGGGAGTAGCTGACGTTTTATGACACTTCTGAATTTAATTATCAATGGTTCCTATCTTTTACATGCATACTTGTGAAATCACAGCCGGCCGGGGTGGCCGAGCGGTTCTAGGGACTACAGTCTGGAACTGCGCGACCACTACGGTCGCAAGTTCGAATCGTGCCTCGGGCATGGATGTGTGTGATGTCCTTAGGTTAGTTAGGTTTAAGTAGTTCTAAGTTCTAGGGGACTGATGATCTCAGAAGTTAAGTCCCATAGTGCTCAGAGCCATTTTTTGAAATCACAATTCTAAGTTTCATACATGTAAGTCCATTACCAACGATAATTTTTCCAGTTACACAAAATGATCAACTTAATTTACATTCTGCTTGAATCAGTCGTCACAGCGTTTCGTCTGTCCCACGTTAAGTAACTGTATTATAGAGGGTGATCCACTGCCCCTCCTATGGGTTTTATGCAACCTGAAATGGTTTCAAAAACCATGCGCGATATTACCATACATTCTGTCTTGCTATTTGCAAACTATTAGTCCTACAGAAAAAATTAGAAGGACCATTTTGTAGGAAATTTAATGCAGTTCAATTCTACACTGGGCTACATTTTCGCTAGAGGCCACAGTTCTCGAGGGAAACTCGTTTGGATGTTACTACAGTACTTTTTTCTTGAATAATTCTAAAACCACGGCCTCCACCGAAAAGGTATTCCAGTTAATATAACTACAAGAAGTTCTTGTTCACTTTTTTCTGTAGAACTAAAAGTTTGCATGTAGTTACGGAGAGAATATGAAAATCACGCTCGTGATTTTTGAAAGCGTTGAGGGTTGCATAAAACCCATAGGTGGGAACAGCTGAACCACCCTGTATTTTTAACGTGGCACTCGCCTCGCGTCCGCACTCGGGCTCCACACTCTATGGGCTCCACACAATGCCCGTCGACCTTAATAACCGTGTTGCAGTTGAAAGAGAACCGACGATGGAAGAAAACATGCACTACCCCAGGATAGGAGCAGAGGTACACTGTCATTGTTCGTCGCAGGAATCTCACACACTCACACACACACTCACACACTCACACTCACGCTACCTCACACACACTACCTCTCCACACACTCACTCACACACACACACACACACACACACACACACACACACACACACGAGGTTTACATGAGGCTCCAAAAACCGGATATCGTAAACTGATTTCCCAGTGCAGTTTCTGGTTGGTCATGTACATACTCCAGTATTGCAGTCCTAACCGTGCGACTACTACGGTCGCAAGTTCGAATCCTGCCTCGGGCATGGATGTGTGTGATGTCCTTAGGTTAGTTAGGTTTAAGTAGTTCTAAGTTCTAGGGGACTGATGACCACAGCAGTTGAGTCCCATAGTGCTCCGAGCCATTTGAACCATTGCAGTCCTAACTGCTCGGGCCCCTCTTTCCCAAACGATTTTCGCTCCTATGTAAATGCACAACCGTTTTTACAGCATGCTTGGGTTCTCCAGTTACGTATTGTTAAAAAAAAATCAGCTAATCTGGACGGAGTGACTTTTCGTACAGTGAAGGAGAAGCAGAACTATTAAACTGCGCGTGAGGTTGTCTTAGTTGGGGAGAAAGTCATTGTGTTGACTAAATGAAGAACCAGAACAGCTAATTTGCAGGGACCATTTGTGTAAAACAACTGACTGTCGGAAAACCGTTGTTTGACCGGGCAAAGAAACCCGATTCAGACCTTAATATGTAAATACGACAGCCAAAAGCGTATTTCGAAATTACGTTTTCGTCCTCTGGAAGTTGTCTCTCACGTAGACCATTGTATGATGTCAGGATGATCGACGGTTGAGACAGGCTTAGGCTCGAACATGGAGGTCCATGTGGCATCTTTCAGAGATAGCGGTGCCGCAACGAAGTCGGCTACGCGAATCAAGAAGGTATATATGAAATGAATGTAGGGAATGAGAGGGCCGGTAGAGGTAGTCGTAACAATCATATTTCACATAGCAACCGATGTCTGCATTCTTTAGCGTACGGCCCCAGGCGTCGTTGAATAACGCCTCGCGGCGGCAAGAGGGTAGATACACAACACGGCATCGGCGCCATGGTAGGGCTGGCCTGCAGGGAACATTTTCAATGTATTTGCGGCATCGAGGTAAATGAGAAGTCGGGGTTTAGTTTTATAACCTCCATTTGAGAAAAGTTACGAAAACTGTTCGAAATTACGCCTTCCTGAGTGAATGCACGCCGCACAACGACGCTGGAATGACTCGCACTCTTTCAAACACTTTTGGAAAAGTGCAAATTGCATCGGAGGTTGCCATAATGCGGGCTGTCAGCTTTTCATCAGTCTCAATGGGAGTTTCACAGACAACAGATTTCACGTGGCCCCCGAAGAAAAAAATCAATGCGCGCCAAGTCGGAGTAACGTGCAGACCACGCCACCGGGGCACCGCACCCTATACAGTTCTCACCAAAGGTTTCATCCAAATACATTCGCACTGCAGGTGCATCAGCGTATTGGTACAACATTCACTGTCGCATGTTGAATGTAACATGTTCCAACAACTCTGGCAGAGTTTCTCGTAAAAAAAAAAAAAAAAAAAAATTTAAACATCTGATTGAGTTCAGTCGCTGGGGGAACATGTATGGACCGACCAGATTGTCGCCTGCCAAGCCAGCCCAAATGTTAACAGCGAAGCGATGTTAGTGACCACGAACAAAGGCGTGGTGCGGATTTGCCCGTGCCAGCTCGTGTCAGCTGTGGCTGTTGCTATTGGACGTATCCTCTCGAGTAAAGGATCCCTCATACGTAAGAAGTACACAGTTCAGGAAAATATAGATGAATGGCACGCCTTTGCAAAAACCACTGACAATTGAATTCGACGTGGGAAAAATCGTCTGTGTTAAGGGAGTGAACCTATTGAATGCGGTATGGGAGCAAACTTTCTTCATGCCTCACACTCCAAATTGTGGAATGGTTTACACCCATTTCTCGTGCAACACGTCGCGACCTTGTCGATGGTGTGTTTTTCAGCAGTGCAAACGCCTCCTCTTCAAGCCGTGGTGTACAGTCTGTGCATTACGAGAACGTGAAAGTGGAAAACGTGGCTCAAGTGAACCTATCTCTCGTAATTACCTGTAGATGGCAGTAAGTGCATGTGGATCCGGCACCCGTCAACTCGGAAACCGCCGAACGTACAAACGTTGGGCAACGTGAGCATATCCATCCGCCCGCTCCAAAAGCGCAGTACATGTCTGGCCTTTCCTTCCAAGAATAGCGCTCCATTTGCTGTCCGCTCCACGCAGTAACAAACACAGGAGTGTCCCCGTTTGATGACAAACTGACGCAGGGCGAACCAGACTCCCCAGTGTGCACAGGTGCTGCCCTATGTGCAATACCTATCAAGCAGGCATTTGTACAGCCAAAAGCAACGCGTTCACGTCCCGGTAAGGGACGGAAATCAACAGTGCTATCCCGTCTTGGATATGCGCAACTATATCGACTCCACCGTTGTTATCTTTCGTTTCACTTCAACCCTACGTCTCTTTTACCTTGACGTCGCAAGTACATTGAAAATGTTGTCCTATAGAATTGCCACCACGACTGTTCGCATGCCATTTTGTGTGCCTGCCTTCATGGCGGCACGCGACGCTGTTGAACGACGCTTTGCGCCGTACATCTACATCTACATCTACATCTACATCTATACCCCGCAAGCCACCTGACGTTGTGTGGCGGAGGGTACCTTGAGTACCTCTATCGGCTCTCCCTTCCATTCCAGTCTCGTATTGGTCGTGAAAGAAAGATTGTCGGTATGCCACTGTGTGGGCAGTAATCTCTCTGATTTTATCCTCATGGTCTCTTCGCGAGATATACGTAGGAGGGAGCAATATACTGCTCGACTACTGGGTGAAGGGATGTTCTCGAAACTTCAACAAAAGCCCGTACCGAGCTACTGAGCGTCTCTCTTGGAGAGTCTTCCACTGGAGTTTATCTATCATCTCCGTGACGCTTTCGCGATTACTAAATGATCCTGTAACGAAGCGTGCCGCTCTCCGATGGATCTTCTCTATATCTTCTATCAACCCTATCTCTTACGGATCCCACACTGCTGAGTAGTTTCAAGCAGTGGGCAAAGAAGCGTACTGTAACCTGCTTCCTTTGTTTTCGGACTGCATTTCCTTAGGATTCTCCCAATGAATCTCAGTCTGGCACCTGCTTTACCGACGATCAACTTTGTATGATCATTCCATTTTAAATCACTCCTAATGCCTACTCCCTCGAATCCTGCCTCGGGCATGGCTGTGTGTGATGTCCTTAGGTTAGTTAGGTTTAAGTAGTTCTAAGTTCTAGGGGACTGATGACCACAGCAGTTGAGTCCCATAGTGCTCAGAGCCATTTGAACCATTTTTTAGCCTACTCCCAGATAATTTATGGAATTAACTGCTTCCAGTTGCTGACCTGCTCTATTGTAGCTAAATGATAAAGGATCTTTCTTTCCATGTATTCGCAGCAAGCCGGCTGGGGTGGCCGAGCGGTTCTAGACGCTACAGTCTGGAACCGTGCGACCGCTGCGGTCGCAGGTTCGAATCCTGCCTCCGGCATGGATGTGTGTGATATCTTTAGGTTAGTTAGGTTTAAGTAGTTCTAGGTTCTAGGGGACTGATGACCTTACAAGTTAAGTCCCATAGTGCTCAGAGCCATTTGAACCATTTATTCGCAGCACATTACGCTTGTCTACATTGAGATTCAATTGCCATTTATTGAACCACGCGTCAATGCGCTGCAGATCCACCTGCATTTCAGTACAATTTTCCATTGTTACAACCTCTCGATATACCACAGCATCATCTGCAAAAAGCCTCAGTGAACTTCCGATGTGATCCACAAGATCATTTATATATGTTGTGAATAGCAACGGCCCTACGAGACTCCCCAGCGGCACACCTGAAATCACTCTTACTTCGGAAGACTTCTCTCCATTGAGAATGACATGCTGCGTTCTGTTATCTAGGAACTCATCAATCCAATCACACAATTGGTCTGATAGTCTATACGCTCTTACTTTGTTCATTAAACGACTGTGGGGAACTGTATCAAACGCCTTGCGGAAGTCAAGAAACACGGCATCTACCTGTGAACCCGTGACTATGGCCCTCTGAGTCTCGGGGACGAACAGCGCGAGCTGGGTTCCACACGATCGTCTTTTTTGAAACCCATGCTGATTCCTACAGATGCGGGATGCAGACGTGGGCTGCTATGACCCACTCTACGAGCCATCTCATTTCTACATTCGTCTCAGATACACCCTGTATATCATAGACACTAGCAAGAGCGCGGTGCAAACCGCAGTAACTAATGTTAGACAGCTGTAATCTCCCCCCCTCCTTCCTAATTTCAGCTGTTGTCCGCAACAAGCAAAGTCTTCTATGAAAAATTTGAGAGAAGCGAAGATTACAATAAACTTTCTAGTTTACTTAGCTTTTGCCGTAGAGTTGGCTGCAATTCTTCTTGTCTAGGGGTCTGATTGCTGAAGCTGAAATTCTCACATTTTAGGTCCTGATGGTTGAATTGATCTAAATAAATATGAACAGTGTTGTTGCAGGGTTTTTTTTGTTAAGTTAATACATTTCCTCACATTTTACCATATCATAGAGTCTTTTGAATTTTCACATTAACAAAGCCGAAACTACATTGCCCGCTCAAAATACAAACATACGTTCGACCACAACAGAGGCATGCTTACTACCACTGCGGTAATAGCCATATTCCAAAGGTTTTACAGTTTATCTTGACAAATGAATTTCTATTAATGTCGATTATTATTTCATAAATGAATCCAGAAATAAACATAGTAGACAGTACTAGATTGCGTAATTAATAATGGAAATTTTAAGTGTGCCAAATAATTCATAATTTCAAATGTTTCTCAAAAAATAATTTTAGCTCTACACTCAGAGCTAGTGCTTATCGACTGTAACATCGAAAATAAAGTAATTCCTTTTCATAAATTTTAGCTTGAAATACCACATATTGTGTACAAAATTATATGAAAGTTTTCATAAAAGCAGCTCAGATAATATTGACCTGTCCAAAATTCGAGAAATAATAATGGTATCGACAACTACTGTTGAGCAAAAGTAATGCTAGAGGAGGATGCCCCGTTACACGCTGCAGAAAACTCGCCCTCCCCCTCAGTGTAGCACCGCCCACACGCTGACGTCAGTTTAGTGTCGACCACGCAAGAGCTCTGCCCAGTCCGTGGCCGCAGCTACAGCAGTCAGCATCGCCATGCAGCACAGTGACAGCTAAAGTCTCGGCTGAACTTGTGCTGTTGTAAATGTCGAACATCGTACATCAAGAGAACAGTTTAAAGTCAATATTTTATTCATTTATGTAATAAAGTGAGCCGGCCAGTGTGGCCGAGCGGTTCTAGGCGCTTCAGTCTGGAACCGCGCGACCGCTACGGTCGCAGGTTCGAATCCTGCCTCGGGTATGGATGTGTGTGATGTCCTTAGGTTTAAGTAGTTCTAAGTTCTAGGGGACTGATGACCTCAGATGTTAAGTCTCATAGTGCTCAGAGCCATTTCAACCATTTTTTTGTAATAAAGTGAACTAATATTTCGCGTGTTACAGTTTGATGAGCCTTCTCCCAGAGCAATGATAGAACGCAGAGTTATGGGCAGACGAAAGTAGTTTCAATGTTCACAACAGTCCCGGTCACCTAGTGAAGACTAACAGGATCCATGCTTGTTGCAATGAGCGGGATGCAGCAAAACCGACCATTACCCAGCAACACAGTTTGATTTCAAAGATTTGTAAAGATGGGCACATTCTTAATATTGTTTATTGTATCGTTTCGGTTTCACAGTGAAGTTGTTATCTTTCGTTTCATAAGGCTTATTTATTCATCCCCTGCTCCCTCGAATCTCAGCGCAGACAGATTCGTAAATGTGCAGCTCTTGCTGAATCTTCAGCAGTTTATCTCACATACCTTTAATAGCCGTTCACCCAATTCCAAATTCTGAACTTCATCGATGGTGCAGCCCCTGGGTGTGATTCCCTTCCAGTGTGATGTTCAAATGAACCACAGCCACGTCTGTAGTCAGGGACCAGCTTAGTAACTCCAATTTGTTTAAAAATATAAACATGTTAACTCCTCACAAACATTTACTGACACTGAATGTTATTGCACTGTCGACAAACCACTGACAACCAACAATTTCAAGATAGTACAATATTCTCATATTCCCGTTTAAATTAAAAAAGCACACGAGATGACTAATTAAAATACCATATGGACGGAAATTATATTACAAATCACCTTAACGCTTGACTTGCATTACTGCACAACATTTATTGATATATCCCAGTCATGACTTTCCCTAAGCAGATCGCGTTACTCACTATGCTGCATGCTAGAGAGCACGGCATACATTGGGGGACCCAAATGAAAGGCGTTCGTTCCCCATCGCTCACTTTGCACCGCAGTGTGGTGGCACACAGCCGGCACATTCCTTACTCGCCACTCACTAACAAGGGGAGGCCGCCAATTGTGAAATTCAGATTCAATTCATACTGCGCATAATAGAAGCTCATGGCCAGAGGTGTAATGTGGCAAAGCACCAAGATGCACTTCTTAGCCGTTGTCGAGAAAATCGACAGTTAAAAGAAACCGTTGCGGTGAGATACTCTCTACGATTAATAACTTTCTACAGCGTCGTGGCGCAGCGGTAAGCGCTCGGGTTCGAAATCCGAAGGTCGCCGGATCGAATCTCGCGCCATGCAACCTTTTTTTTTAGTATTTGTTTTTTGTAATTCAAATGTGTGTGTATACACACACACACACACACACACACACACACACACACACACACACATACATATATAATTCCCGGCAATCAGTTGCAACAATTGTGCATATAATAAGTTGTTGAAAGTCGTTTGTCGTGGAAAAACTGGCGTCTTCGAACATCATTATGTTTTCCACAAACAAAGTTGTATTTCACAAATGTTATTAATTGTCTTCATAATGTTAACCACGAATAGTTAACGGAAGACGTAGAAACGATATTCCGAAACGAATACGTATAGCGTAAGTCAAACGTTCGAATTAGAATAGAGACCCCACGAACACAAACTTGCTGTGGCAGGTATGAAATATAAACTCCGTTACTCGCTCGTTACACTTGAAGGACAGATGTTGAATGGGCCGAAACGAGCCGCCGCATAACAGCGTAGTTGCCTGCTAACTTCGAAAGAAGGTATATGCGGTCCCTAGCGCAACTTATAACATCGTCAAAAATCAGTGCGGACGTGAGAGCTTTGGTACACCCTGTTAAACAAACGGAAAAATGGAGGCGGTACAATTGGAGAGCGATCCGCCTTCACCAACATGCATAACCAATTCATTAATGGTTTATATATATATATATATATATATATATATATATATATATATATATATATATATATATTTGAATTACAAAAAAACTAATAATAAAAAATGTTGCATGGCGCGAGATTCGATCCGGCGACCTTCAATATTAAGAACCCGAACGCTTACCGCTGTGCCACGACGCTTTAGAAAATTATTAATCGTAGGGAGTACTTCACCGCAACGGTTTCTTTTAACTGTCGATTTTCTCGACAACGGCTGAGAAGTGCATCTTGGTGCTTTGCCACATTACACCTCTGGCCATGAGCTTTTATTATGTGCAGTATGAATCGCATCTGAATTTCACAATTGGCGGCCTCCCCTTGTAAGTCTGGGGCAACAGGCGATTGGCCATTCATGCAGCTAGGGAAACCTAGACTCTACACCTCTCCGTCACAATGCAGCAGTACTAATGGACCTAGCAAGGACTAAAATGCACTTCGAATTGGATTTTTCTTTTTAGCTGTCAACTCTATTCTCCACGTTTTCTACAGAGGAAATGTGTGCTGTGTACCTGAGTTTCATTAAGTGTTAGCACATCGACTGACAAGTGAGCATGATTACACAGGGCGTCCAACTTAAAACTGCCAACCCATACTTCCGAAACGAAACAAATATGAAAAACGCAATTAGCCAAGGGTAACCTCTGTCACTAGGGATAAGATAGATACTGCCTACAGGAAAATTAAACAGAGTTTTGGGGAAAAGATAATTACCTCTATGAATATCAAGAGCTCAGATGGAAAACCAGTCCTAAGCAAAAAAGAGAAACCACAAACGCGGAATGAGTATATAGAGGGTCTATACAAGGACGATGTACCTGAGGGCAATATTATGAAAATCGAAGAGGACGTAGATTAATATAAAATGGGAGATACGATACTGCGTGAAGAGTTTGACAGAGCACTGAAAGACCTGAGTCGAAACAAGGCCCCGGCAGTAGACGACATTCCATTACAGCTACTGAGAGCCAAGGGAGAACCAGCCCTGACAAAACTCTACCATCTGGTGAGAAAGTTGTATGAGAAAGGCGAAATACCCTCAAACTTCAAGAAGAATATAATCATTCCACTTTCAAAGAAAGCAGTGTTCACGGATGTGAAAATTACCGAACTATCAGTTTATTAAGTCACGGCTGCAAAAAACTAACACGAATTCTTTGCAGACGAATGGAAAAACTGGTAGAAGCAGACCTCGGGGAAGATCAGTTTGGACTCCGTAGAAACGTTGGAACACGTCAATACTGACCCTACGAATTATTTTAGAAGATAAAGGAAAGGCAATCCTACGTTTCTAGCATTTGTAGACTTAGAGAAAGCTTTTGACAATTTTGACTGGAATACTGAAGGTGGTAGGGGTAAAATACGGAAGCGAAAGGCTATTTACAATTTGTACAGAAACCATATGGCAATTATAAGAGTCGAGGGACATGAAAGGGAAGCAGTGGTTGGGAAGGGAGTGAGACAGGGTTGTAGCCTATCCCCGATGTTATTCAATATGTATATTGAGCAAGCAGTGAAGAAAACAAAGGAAAATTTGGCGTAGGAATTAAAATTCATGGAGAAGAAATAAAAACATTGACGGTTGCCGATGACATTGTAATTCTGTCAGCGATAGCAAAGGAGTTGGAAGAGCAGCTGAACGGAATGGATAGTGTCTCTAAATGAGGATACGAGGGTTGGAACCTCAATAGAGGCAACCATTTATTCACAAGCCATACAAAAGAGTTATATGTTTGCACCTGTTACTCTCCTTCAAAGCAGTCACCAGCGTTGTGTAGAACCCGTGCCAGCGATGTGGAAGGCGCAGCACACCGCTAGCAGAGCCTGTTCTGTTGATGGTGCTATTGGAGTGGTCTAAAGTTATGGTGATTCTCGTGTACGACTGTGATGGTGTTATCCTAACGCATTGCGTTCCTCCACGGCAGACAGTCAATGCACAGTATTACTGTTCGTTTTTGGAACATCACCTGCTACCGGCTTTGGGAAAGAGCGGCTGCACTTTCTGCGGAACCCACCCATCACTTTGCACGACAATGCGAGGGTGCATACAGCGCAAACCGATTCCGAAGATGAAGGAAGCACTTCGTGGCATTCGCTTCAGAACTGTTCCAGAGATTCGACAGGCAGTAGACCGCTCCATTCGCACCAGCAACAGAACAGGCTCTGCTAACGGTATACTACGCCTTCCACATCGCTGGTGACTACATGGAACAGAGTAACAGGTGCAAACATGTAACTCATTTGTATCGGTTGTGAATAAATAGTTGCCACTACTTAAGTTCCAACCCTCATAAGATGAACATCGACAAAAGCAATAAGAGGATAATGGGATGTAGTCAAATTAAATCAGGTGATGCTGAGGGAATTAGATTAGGAAATGAGACACTTAAAGTAGGAAACGAGTTTTGCTATTTGGGAAGCAAAATAACTGATGATGGTCGATGTAGAGAGGTTATAAAATGTAGACTGGCAATGGCAAAGAAAGCGTTTCTGAAGAAGAGAAATTTATTAACATCGAATATAGATTTAAGTGTCAAGAAGTCTTTTCTAAAAGTATTTGTATGGAGTGTAGTCATGTATGGAAGTGAAACATAGACGATAAATAGTTTAGACAAGAATAGAATAGAAGCTTTCGAAATGTAGTGCTACAGAAGAATGCTGAAGATTAGATGGGTAGATCACGTAACTAAAGAGGTGGCACTGAAGAGAATTGGGAAGAAGACAAATTCGTGGCACAACTTGTCTAGAAGAAGGGATTGCTTGGTAGGACATGTTCTGAAGCATCAAGGGATCACCAGTTTAGTACTGGAGGGCAGCGTGGAGGGTAAAAATCGTAGATGGGGACCAATAGATGAATACACTAAGCAGATTCAGAAGGATGTAGATTTCAGTAGTTACTAGGAGATGAAGCAGATTGCACAGAATAGAGTAGCATGGAGAGCTGCGTCAAACCAGTCTCTGGATTGAAGACCACGCCAAAAACATCAATCAGGGGCTCACACAAAGGGCAGGAATGCACAATCCATAAATGTAAACAAACGTCATTTTCAGCATAAAGTTGCTTTTTTTAAAAAGTGGCACATGTATGGTTTTTTTTTTTTTGCGAGAAAATGGAGATTAGAAGTACAGTTAGTGATGACAGATTTACTTTCACGTTTCTACACATGTTCTGAAATGCGTAGACTTTCAAGGATGGCAACGGCGCCACAGTTTCTATCGTAATGCGCAGAGCGAGGTTTACCTACAGCAGGACAGTATAGGAAACCCGCATTACGGTATAAACCTTGGCACCATTCGCGTTATTTAAAGTCGAAGTATTGCAGAAGGTATAAGATTAAGAGCAGTCCGCCACCACTAGTTCTCAGTTCGATATAAAAAACATACGAGTGGCATTAAAAAAAAAACAATTTTGTGCTGAAAGTGATGTTTGTTTGCAGACACGTATTTAAAGAGCTAGAGATCTTCACTGTAGCCTCATAATATATAAATATATATATATATATTCACTTATGAAATTTGTTATTAGGAATCCGAACGAATTCAAAATTAATAGCAGTGTGCATGGCTATAACACTAGGAGAAAGGATGATCTTCACTACTCAAGGTTAAATCTAACTTTGGCTCAGAAGGGGGTAAATTATGCTACCACAAAAGTCTTTTGTCACTTACCTAATAGCACCAAAAGTCTGACAGATAGTCATATAGCATTTAAAATGAAATTAAAAGAATTTCTTAATGGCAACTCCTTCTACTCATTAGATGAATTTTTGGATATAGTAAGTGGGTAATTTCCCCAAGCCCCCACAAAAAAAAAAATTGAGTGTCATGTGTAATGTAGTATATTGTATAGAGACGTTTTATTAACCTGAGACATCTAAAATTTAAAAAGAATATGAAATGTTTTGAGTGACTTGTACGTGTACACTATTTCATAGCTATTACACTATAGCCAATTCGTGGAAAATATGGGGCCGAATAGAGGAATCCAGTACCCCTGATTTGGCCGATGACACAGGTTTCTTTCTGACATTTCATTAGCTGTGAATATTTATTACTGCTGTGTCTACTATAGCGAAATGCAAAAGGTAATGTTCAAGTTACACTGAAAATAAAAAATCTATTACAGTGTTGAGGACTGTATCATATATTTACCTTAGCTGCCCCAACGATAGCAACGTTCCCCTGTGTGTGACCGTAGCCGAGCCCGATATAAAATGTGAAGAGCGCTGGGCTGCGCTCTTCAGTACACTTCCGCAGCTGATTTTACAGACTGTGACACAGTGAAGGAGACATGAGGCCCGCGCCGTGAAGCCCGCACGCCCTGCTCGACTCGAGTCGTGTCGTGTCTGTGTGCAGCGGCCGTTTGTCAGACTGTACTGGGGGATTGATGGGCCGTAGAGAAATGGCGCGCCGTGTGTCCGTCAGTTGGTTGTCGCGCGGCAGGCGCCACAAATGTTTACGTCGTCCGTCCGTCCGCGCGCGATTCGTCGGTGCATTGTTTGGGTCGCCTCGCCCCGCCGCGCCGCGCGCACATATCGCCGAGTGATTCTCCGCGGCTGCGCGACGACTAATGATCTGTCGACGGCCTCGACGTCGGGCGAGAGCTGCCTCGCGGACGTGTCTTCGCGTCAACAAAACGTGCTCGGCGGTTAAAGCGGCTCTCGGTGATCGCTGGCAATTGCTGCTGTCTTTGCGCTAATTTATTTCTAAAAACCATTATTTATGGTCGGAGGAAAACAATTTAGGCCGATGTCACTTTGTTCTTGGCCCGATATTAATTCTGTTGACTGATTTGAACCGCTCGTGCAATAGAACCACGCAGATGGTCTGCATGCGCCTCCCCAGTGCGACAGAGACAGCGCTAATAAACTTCGCACAGCTTGGCGGAAGTTGCCGAAGATGACCGATACCTAAGGCTGCGGTCACAGTGGCAGCGATGTCGGTGGATTCCGCCGA
The DNA here is from genome assembly GCF_023864345.2 of Schistocerca serialis cubense. Classification (NCBI taxonomy): domain Eukaryota; kingdom Metazoa; phylum Arthropoda; class Insecta; order Orthoptera; family Acrididae; genus Schistocerca; species Schistocerca serialis. The sequence goes on along the minus strand of NC_064646.1, from coordinate 46,466,102 downwards.
CGACCGACATCGGCCGAAGACGGCCGGTCTTTCAAATAAGTACGCAACTACGTGCGCGGGTTCTTATCATCCGCACGTACAGACTTTTGACGACAATCGGTGATAGATCAGATCAGTTTGTTTTCTTCGGTCAGATCGACTGACACACGACGTATGGACTGTGAGGAACTCGTAAGTTTATTCCAAGAAAGACTGAATTTGTGGCATCCTAAGGATGAAAAATATCATAATCGGGATATAGTTCGGAATCTATGGACTGAAATCGCAGGTTTACTGGAAACCACAAATAGGCAAAATCTTTATCGGAAATTTTAGGTGCAAATCATAATATCAGAAAATAATTTGTTCAAGTGAGAAGGGTAGCATATCTTATGCTTATAGTTACTTTAGTGAATCTTTTATTGGGTTGTGGTGGGTGGATAATAGTTGTCTACAAATTATTACTGCTGCTTCCTCACATTTTTATGCCAGTCGGGTGGTGACATATGAAATGGTTCGCTAATGTGACGTTTGTGTTTTTACTTTTTAGAGCTTCAGGTGTTCAGAGTATCTTATTCTATAATTTGTGCTGGCCTTTCACACATGTGCTGAATGATCGTCACTGAAGATTAACTGACGTAGGTCTGTACGGCATCAAATAAGTTCATCAAAACAGTGTGCTTGTAGGCTCGCTGTCCAAATTCACCATGAACGATGTGGAGTATGTAAATTCGAAGAGTCTTATGTGTAACATTTTCGGATAACGGAAACTAATTTCGAGTACTTGTAGAGCTGTGATTCGTGCTGTACTAAAAAATCCATTACTCACATCAAAGATGCAGTTCTATCTCAAGTAGAACTAGATGTGACATTTCGATGTTTGTGGTTTGGCCGTTACGTCTTTCCAATGTTTAGGCATGCACCACGGTCTGAAAAGTATAGTTTAAAATTCTTTGTGTGACATGTTGTATGTTGTTTACGGTGTCCTAAATCCTAGTTTAAAAGCTAATTTTTCCACTCTTACACCCCAAATATTACGAAATATTAAACTTATTCTATACCAAACTTGCTTTCTGCAAGTGCGCTAAAAGACACTGTAATATAGTTGATTTCCTTTATTAAAAGATACACTCAATCTGAAAAAATACTGCCACCAGAAACTGTGTTATTTCCTTTCTCAAATCCTCTAGACAAGCGTTTAAAAGATCATTGAAGTTTCCGGTACTAGAATCAGACTATGTGAATATACTGCCAGTATTGCATTAAGTTTCACCACTTTTACAATACAGTAAGCCGCTGTGAAAGCACAAATCTACCGTTTTATTAACCAAATAATACTTGTTTACTCATACAAATTTTATCCGTGCGCCATACAATAGAAACATCATCTACTTTGATCACGTAAATTAACCGTTATGTGGTCATATCGTCACTGGCAAAACGTCCATCCACCGAAGTCAATCGTTTACCATTGTAGCATAATAAACCACACGCGGAACAGCTTGTTTTGGAGATATCTTAAATGCGATGGATTATCGAAACTATATATTTTCGTAGTACATACGTATAAAAATGAAAAACATCACATACTGCAAATTAGCTTCAAAGGCGCCGGCCCCTTGTGACGCTAATCGGTGGTAGGAGAAGGAAAGTGGCGTCACAAAGTTAATGCGGTTTTAACTTTACCGATATTTTCACCTTCACCTCAATAATTGTAGAAGTTGTCCGTAACTGCAATAACTGAAAACAGAGTGTACAGTACTCACCGCGGTCTTTCCGAAACGGATAAAACTCATTCACATGCATTCCGGTATCTTTTTAATAGCAAATGCCCAATTTAGCACTCGTCTGCAGGGACAGAGGTGTCAAGGTATCCATGCCACCACTGGAGCTTAAAATCCAACCTACTTCATACAGAAAATAGATTCTAACTTAACGAAACTTCCTTGACCCCGGGCCGAGCGGGCTAGCTGCGCGGTCCGAGGTACCTTGCACAGTTCGCGTGGCTCCGCCAGTTTGGTCCCATAGGAAGTTACCAGAAATTTCCAAATTTTAATTTGGAGATCGGATACACAGTGTCCAACCTGTCGGCCGATGCTATCGGGCGACCACTGGCGACGGCGTTTGACGACCGTTGTCGGTGCCACTCTGAACGCAGCCTACTGCCACACCCTAGCGAGCGCTCTCTAACAACCACCCAGACGTCACGCGTCGCGCTCATTTGCACGTATGCAGCGAACGTGCAGCGTACGGATGCATGACGCGCTTCCCTGACTATCAAACCTTCTGCTTCGTTCCACTTTCTGTTCAGTGCAGGTAACATCATCGACTGTAACGAGTCCTATTAGTTCATCTGCTCGATTTACGCTCGAGAGCCTTCCATGCACCTGGATTGAAGTTTTTTTTTTTTTTAATTATAAACAAGGTCGACAATTTTCACGCTCCTCAACATAATTTAATTTTTTGTTATTTGTTCTGTCCAAAAGATCTCCGATTTTCATTGTGATTTTAGCTACAGACTGAATGCAAGTATTATTCGACCAGCTATTCATTCAAGCAAATTTTCAGTTCTACAACTAAATCAGTGATCTTGAACAACTTTCAGTATTCGATTATTACGAGTAGATACAGGTTGTTCCACCTATCGCCACCTCACACATTTCCGAAATGAAACAAAATGTGAAAAACGCTATTGATCAGGGATGCACCTTTATCTGGGACTCACACAAAGAGCAGGAATGCAGAATCCATATGTGTAAACAAACAGCACTTTCAGCACAAAATTATGTTTTTTTTTTAAAAAAAAACTGGAAAAAACACACTGAAGATCTGCTGGAACGTTTGAGTTCAGCTACTTATGCTATTAGGGTCATTGCAAATTTTGGCGATATACATCTCAGTAAATTAACTTACCACGCCTATTTTCATTCTCTGCTTTCGTATGGCATCATATTCTGGGGTAACTCATCATTGAGTAAAAGTGTGTTCATTGCACAAAAGCGTGTAATCAGAATAGTTGCTGCAGCTCATCCAAGATCATCCTCATTAATGCATACACCTAGAAATTTTGAATATTCTACCTTAGCTACTGATTTCTGATCGAAGTATATATTTATTTATGGTGTCATTCCATTTACTGTGTGGAACTGCATCTACTGTGATTTGTCAAAGTTTAATGAGAGCCCATTTGCAGAGAACCACTTAATGATTTTTTGAAAAACACCGTTTACAATTTCACCAGTTAATTATTGTCTGCTGGGTGTGATAGCTACACTTGTATCATCGGCAAAAGTACCAAAAGAAAAATCAAGACACGTTCATAGGATTTGTCGACCTGGAAAAAGCTTTCGACAATATAAAATAATGTAAGATGTTACACCGTGGGAATGTCGTTTTGATTTTTGTAAGTTATCAATGTGCACGTCAGAGACAGAGAGAGAGCAACTTATGTTACTGTTAAACAGTCTCTCGTCTTGTTGTGGCACAGTCCTTGCCGCTGTGCAGTTTGACACGTTCTCAGTTGAAGTGTGGTAGATGACGGACGTATACTACAGTGCAGCATCGACTTGTGATTGTATCTGTTAGATGAAGAAAGATTTATTGTAAAGGACAGCAAGGATGAATATGATGTAAATACTGAAAGGCGAAAACAATATAAATTTTGAATGATGTTAATTTTTTTGAAGAGAAGTAGTTTGAGGTAAGTCTGCAGTACTGTGCAGCTAGTTTGTCGGAATGATTATTGTCAGCTGGTTAACTCTGCTCACTTGCAAAGGGCTGAGAGAAAGACCAACCCACTTCCCTGAGTCACGCATTAACATATCAACTGGTTAACCTGTTTGGTTTTTATAGACATTCTCTGTTAACACAGTACCATTTTTAAATCACTATTCGCGGTGTTAAGCATAGTATTGTTCAGACCAATGTTATGTGTGAAGATCACGCCAAGTTTTACTCTTTTTTTTCTTTTTTTAAATACATACTTCATTCTAAAACGGTTGTCTTGCAAGATGATTCATAGTAATACTTACTCTCCGCATCCCACTTTTTAAAGAAGGTTTATCGTTACGCAATTACGCATTACCACACTCCACCATGCGGTATGCTGCAGTTTGAACATTGCTTGAAAATTTTATTTAAAAGTAGAAATTTACCTTAGCCGCTGCCTGCTTAGTGTTTTGCTTTTGGGCTCTCGAGAAATCTACAACAATACTGTCAAGACGCGAGGTAAATGGAAATTGTAATTAGGGCCAGACAATTGTTTTGCTTCAATTGCGCATTTAATATAAAGACAAGTTGTATTCAGACCAGTTACAGTTCAATTCGAATTAGGTTCTGTTTAGTCTAAGGTTAGAATGCGAGTTTGTGGGTACATAGTTTTGGTAATACGCAGACTTTTTATAGAGTGAGAGCTAAATTTGGGATAAATTTCATACAGAAACACAGCGGTGAACTTGCAATGCTTGAAATTCTGAGAAAAACAGAGGTAAGCTATAGGGAAGGACGGATGATAACACAGTGTGTACAAGAACCAAGAAGGAGCAATAAGAGTGGAAGACCAAGAACCAAGTGCTCGGATTAAGAAAGGTGTAAGACAGATGTAATCTTCCGCTCCTCCTCTTCAATCCATAAATCGAAGAAGCAGTGACGCAAATAAAAGAAAAGTTCAAGTGTGGTGTTAAATGTAAAGGTGAAAGGATATCGATGATAAGATTTGCAGATGACATTTCTGTCATCATTAAAAGCCAAGTAGAATTACGGGGTCTGCCGAATGGAACTAAAGGTAAATCGAAGAAAGAAGAAAGTAATGAGAAGTAGCAGAAACGAGAACAGTGAGAAACTTAACAACGAAAAGATTGGTGATTACAAAGTACATGGAGTTAAGGAAATCTACCTAAGCAGCAAAATAATCCACGACGGACGGAGCAAGGAGGCCATAAAAAGCAGACTAGCACTGGCAAAAAAAGGTCACGAGAAGTCTGCTGGTATCAAACATAGGCCTTAATTTGAGGAAGACGTTCCGAGATTGTGCGCTTCGATCACAGTACTGTATGGTAGTGAAGCATGGACTGTGGGAAAATCGGAACGGAAGAGAATCGAGTCATTGGAGCTGTGTGCTACAGACGAATGTTGAAATTTAGGTGGACTGATAAAGTAACGAAAGAGGTGGTTCTCCGCAGAATCTTCAAACAGAGGAATATACGGGAAACACTGACGAGAAGAAGGAACACGATGATAGGGCATCTGTTAAGAGATCACGGAATAACTTCCATGAAACTAGAGGGAGCTGTAGAGGGTAAAAACTGTAGAGGAAGACAGAGACTGGAATACATCCAGCAAATAATTGAGGCCGTAGGTTAAAAATGCTACTCTGAAATGAAAAGGTTGGCACAGGAGAGGAATTCGTGGCGTACTACATTAAATCACTCAGAAGACTGATAACCAAAAAAAAGTAACAATAAGGAAAACCATGATTTAAACTTTGTTCATAGTAGCCTACTTATGCATAGCTTTTACACAAATGAAAAGCTTGATAGGCCTACGCTTTTCTACGTTCGTCACAATAGAACATTTCCTAACGTCAGCATATTTGTCATTTATCCACTCTTTCCATAACTCGTGTCACCTTTTGTGTCATTGACACAGTTGCCACAAAACCATGACTCCTGCAGAGACCTGGATACAGATTTTTTCAGAGGAAACCAGAATTTAGCTCTGACTTCCTGGATGCGTGATTCTGTGCACATTTTTTTAGGCCAAACTCATCTTCTGTTTTCCGCTTCGTCCAGTGCTCGTGATAGCTATGGTTACCTGAACTTTATTCAAGCTTGTTTCTCGAGAGGGTTTGTCCAATATGGGAGATATTTTATCCAAGGAAATTTTCGATGGTAGTTTGGCTCCGACAGCTGGAAAACATTCTGGCCTATCTAGACTTCCACGTGCTGAAATGACAGTGTTGGGCGTAGTCCTACGTGGTTTCAGAATTAGCTTGTATACAGCTGCTTTCTTACAGGAACATCATTTGCTTTAAACTGCAATGCAGCTACAAAGTGGAAATCTAGAAAAACGTTCCTGTTTGCAGGCCAAACTCCTGTTTTTGCGAAGCCATTGACTGCGGTTCCTATTGTTGTAGCTACCCATATGCTTTACCTAACAGACACGCAATACGAAATATACGATTTATTAAATTAAATATTACTTGTGGTTATTCAATAAACTGTTACTCAGTTGACTGTACTTTACATCTACATCTGCAGGATTACTCTGAAATTCACAATTAACTGCCTGGAAGATGGTTCATAGAACCACCTTTAAGCTGCTTCTCAACCTTTCCAGTTTCGAACAGCGCTCTGTCAATCCTATCTGATACGGATCACACACCACACAGCAGTACTCCAGAAGAGGGTGGACAAGCATAGTGTAAGCAGTTTCTTCAGTAGGTCTGTTACATCTTATAAGCTTTCTGCCAATAAATCACAATCTTTGGTTTGCTTTCCTCACAACATTATTTATGTGATCGTTTCTGTTAAGTTATTCGTAACTGTAATCCATAAGTGTTTAGTTGAGTTTACAGGGTTTAGATTTGTCTGATTTATCGTGTAACTGGAATTTAGCGCATTCTTTTTAGTGCTCTTGTGAATGACTTCACACTTTTCATTATTTAGAGTCAACTGCCACTTTTTGCGCCCTGCAGATATCTTGTCTAAATCATTTTGCAATTTGTTTTGATCATCTGGCAATTCTACGTGACGGTAAATGATAGTTTCTTCTGCAAACAATCTAAGATAGCTGCTCAGATTGTCTCCAAAATCGTTTATGTACATCAGGAACAATAGAGGGCATATAACGTTCCCTTGGGGTGGACCAAAAATTTCTTCGCTTTTACTCGGTGGCTTCCCGTCAATTATTAAGAACTCTGGCGTTTCTGATAGGAAACCACGAATCGTCACACAGCCGAGACGATACTCTACAGGCATGCAATGTAATTGGAAGTCACTTGCGACGAACGGTGTCAAAAGCCTTCAGGAAATGTAAAAATATGGAATCAATTTGACAGTCCCTGTCTATATCATTCATTACTTTCTAAGAATAAAGAGATTGTTGAGCTTCACAAGAAAGAGATTTTTTGAATCCGTAATGTTCGAATCATAATGTTCGAACACAGCATATATTCCGAAATCCTACTGCCAATCGACGTTAGTGATATGGGTCTGTAATTTAGCGGATTTCTCATGCTTCCTTTCTTGAGTATTTGTGTGACTTGCGCAACTTTCCACTCTTCAGGTACAATCTTTCGAAAAGCCAGCGATTGTTTATGATTGCCAAGTATGGAGCTACTGTATCAGCATACTCTGAAAGGAACCTGACTGGTGTACGATCTGGACCGCAACCTTTAGCTTGCTGAACTGTTTCAAGCTGCTTCGCTACAGCGAGGATATCTACCGATAAGTTACTCATGCTGGCAGTATTTACTTCGTCTTTTTTGTGAAGGGATTTCGGAATACCACGTTTAGTAACGCTATCTTAGTAGCGCTGTCATCAATAACATCACCACTGTTGGAAATTATTAAAAGTATCTCGCACTGAGCTCGCAGAAATTCTTAAGGTAGCAGGGATAAAACACGGGTAGTGAATGTTTTTTTTTTTAACTTGTTCAGAAATCAGACGCAGTTATAAGAATCGAAAAGACATGAAAGGGTGTTATTCCATCTGTACATTGACCGAGAAGTAGATGAAACCGAGAAGCAGCACCGGTTCTGTGATGTTACAAACTTTCAGGTATTCCAGAGAAGGGTAAATAGACAAATATAAAGTAACGTACCCTTGTTAGAAAACTATCGAATCGAAAATTATATGCGAAAGTCGTTGTAATATTTGACAGTAGAACAAATGTACCGGGACTATTGTTGCCCAGATTGTAGGATAGGCAAATTTCAGAGACGATATTATGCACCGAAACAAGAAAAATGTCTAGTGAACATGAGCTCTGAACTGCTTGGCTTGAAAGCTATGAGCACTTCTTCGCCTTCGTTACAGTTACTTCCACGAAACAAGTGCGCATAGCTCTTAAGGTATGCATTTCAGAGCCCGTGTTTATCAGACACGTTTTTCTTGTTTTGGTCCACACTACCTCCTCGGAAAGTTGCCTACCCTACAGTCTACGCTAGAACAGTACCGCTAAAAGCATTCCACTGTCAGTGATATCGGAAAGATTTTCGCTCATCACTTTCGACTCGGTCGTATCCGGACCTGTGCCCCACACATAAAATTTGTACGTGTAGCCTTCTCCATTATCCCTGAAAGTTTGTAACGTCGTCAGGGAATCACCCCTTATAGGTAAGTGTGTCGTAGTGCGTGGTTAGGAACGCTCTAGGCAAAGGTAGGAAAATCACTATAACTAACCGAGATGTAGATCGTAACCAGATTAAATAATAACTTACTAAATCAGCTGACGTTTCCAACACAAAAAATTGCTATTCCCTTCACTCATCTTCCACTTTTATCCGGCAGCACCCTCGACTACACACAATTACACATTTATTTAAAAAAATGTGGTACCGTCCAAAGATCATGGCGGCGTATCAAAGTCAGTAATACACGTCGGTACAACGGACATAGCTATGTCGCCCTGCAATACGCAACGACGAATAGGAGAGGCTGAAGAGGACACACTTTCTCTCTCAGCACAGCAGTGTCCTCTCACGGAAGTCAATATAGAGCTGAGCATGGGAGCGCCTCTGCATGACCTCAGCTGAAGCAGTCAACATCATCGTGTAGGACTACAGAGTTATTGAAATGTTAGACGGATACTTACTTTTGTAAATGCTGAATATTTTGCTTTGAGAGAAGAATTTTTAATTAATTCATCATCTGATGCTTCAATAGTCAGTGAAAGTTGTAAATTATGAAGCACTCCTGTGACAAAGGATTGATTTGAGTTAAGTAAATCGTTTTATCGTTCATTTTATAAAGTAACTAATATTTCATCTGTTGTAGTTCCGATGTGCCATCTCCCAGAGCAGTCAAAGAACCCACAGTTATGGCAGGACGGCTGTAGTTTCGTCTGTTCATGACAATAGCAAACAAACGAATATCGACATACACACACACACAACATCAAAGACGACCGAAAAACACGTAGCGAAAGTTGGCAACACTACAGAAAAGAACACACACACACACGTTGTGCACATGATGAAAGTGAAATTTTAAGCGAGTTGCGCTCGCAAATGCTGAAAATCTGACATCCTGGTGTACGTAGGTCAATTGAGTTATACTTCCAGGGGATATGCATGCGATAACAAGATTCCAAAAATTCGAAAGTACGATAAAACAGCAACTTAACTTCACTAAATTTACACTACAAAAAGTTGTTCTTGCCTAATAATAATAGGACAACGAAAACACTGTAAGATGGTAGCATATCTTGGAACACATTTATTACATGTGTACAACAAACATGTATCACAGGCCACCGAGGGTGTTTCGCAAATAAAATGAAGCGAAACGCATGTGGCATAAAAATAAGTAACCCTTAATTTACGAGTAGTAGTAGATGCACAGATGGATTATATCTCCAAAAAGATAATAGTAATAACAATAATATCGGGGCAACTAAGAAACGACAGAAAACATAAAATAGACGATGGCATTATTTATTAAGTAATAAAATATGAAATATTGTTTGTATAAATAAATTCTAATTGATCATTTCGCCATTGGCTGTGCATAGCCCAGGTCCAAAAAGAGAAACAGGAAATACGTACTCTCCTTTGTGGCGTCCTCTGCTAACTTCCACTGACACCCTTTCCGTTAATAGAGTAGATTTAACAGTTCAGGAGTGTTATGAGGCACATAATGTTCATTTCAGCCAGACATACAATAAAGGAGTCTGGCTTAGCTTCCCGAACGCCATCCACCATGTGTTCCCATTTTAGTACTGCATCTACAGGGAGTAAATTAGACAGGCATTTCTGAAATGTTCTAAATCAGTGTGCGCGGCGCTATTTTTACGCGGGACACACTTGCGCCTGGTTTACACGCTGTAGTGTTTACGTTGGCTCAAAAGACGCGGAGCCTCTTAAAACTTCCGGCAGTAAACTCCGCCACTCTGTATACACATCAACAGCGTGAGGTACTCGAGGTGAGCGGCGAGCAGCAGGAAGCCCGCATGTTTCGTCGATCCCACCAGAGATTATGACAACCGGTGCACCGCTCCAGTGATGTTCCGAGAAATCATCTTTGGAAGTACGTGTAAGTGGATTCTCTTGTGGATGTGATGCACGATGTAAGGTACCTTTGTGTTTTCTGTATAGAACGAGTAAATGCCAACCGACTTTTTAATTTGTGTTCCTTTATCGTGTTTTACAGTCACTAGTGGGAACTAGAGATGCTACTGGGCTACTGAGAGTGATAGGGGAGAGGTACATGGAGAAGAAAAGGAAGGTGTATGTCGTGTTGATTGATCTTGAGAAGGCTTTTGACTGTGTCATATGCGACAAACTGATGGAAATCCTCAGGAAACATGGAGTTGATTGGAGGGATAGACGGCTAATTAGAAATTTATATTTGAAACAGAGAGCAAGAGTAAGACTAGGAAGTGTGGTGAGTGAAGAAATTAAACTGGGAAGAGGTGTAAGACAAGGTGGTTGTTTATAACCAGCACTGTTCAATACCTATTTTATTATTTTTTTTTATGGGACTTAACATCTGTGGTCATCAGTCCCCTAGAACTTAGAACTACGTAAACCTAACTAACCTAAGGACATCACACACATCCATGCCCGAGGCAGGATTCGAATCTGCGACCGTAGCAGTCGCACGGTTCCGGACTGCGCGCCTTGAACCACGAGACCACCGCGGTCGGCGTTCAATATCTATCAGGAGGAGGTTATTAATGCAAATTTTGATAGAAGAAGAGGAGTTTGTGTAGGGGGTCGGAGAGTGGAGTGTATAAGATTTGCAGACGACGTGATTTTATGGCAGAGTGTGCAAAATTGATGGAACAAATGTTAGATGGTCTAAGCACAAAATTAGAAAAATGTGGAATGCAGAGTAATAAGAAGAAAACGAAAACTATGGTAATTGGAGGAAAGGGGAGAAAATGCCGTATGAAAATAGGAGGAGAGGAAATAGAGCAAGTCAATAACTTCAATTACTTGGGAAGTGTAATAATGGATGGCAAGTATTGCTCAACAGAAATTAGGAAAAGAATTGCGATGGCAAAAGAAGGATTCAAGAGGAAACAGAAAATACTTGACGGACCACTAAACAAAGATCTGAGGAATATACTTGCCAAATGTTACATCTGGAGCGTTGCACTGTATGGTGAGGAGACCTGGACATTGAGGAAGGAAAATGAAGGAAGATTGGAGGCACTACAGATGTGGATACGGAGAAGAATGGAAAAATTGAAATGGGAAGAGCGAGTAAAGAATGAAGAAGAATTAAGAAGAATTGGAGAAGAAAGCAACACGCTGAAAGTAATCAGAAAGAGAAAATGGAAATGGATTGGACATTGTTTGAGGAGGGACTGTTTATTGAAGGAAGGAATAGAAGGAATGGTGGAAGGAAAAAGGAGAGGAGCAATAAGAAGATATCAAATGCTGGACAATATCAAAGGAGACAAATATTCAGAAATGAAAAGACTGGCTATGGACAGACAAAAGTCCAAGAGGCTTAAGCCATGACAAGACCTGCCTTAAGGCAGAATATCGTACTACTACTACTACTACTACAGTCACGTGTCCCCATGTATTTGTCACACAAGAATAACAGTAAATGGAAGACGCTAAAATAAGATTGACTTGAAGTACAAAATGTCTAAGCTGCATTAGTTACAGGATAAATGGAAGCCTACAGAAACATAAATGACTATTGCAAAGATAGATGGATCCTACAGGAACTCTTCGGAGAAAAGAGAAGCTGTATATGACAACAAGTCAGTATTGAACAAAGAGAAGGAAGCTGGAAGCAATATACAGAAACGCTATACGAAATTAATTTGAAGACAGTATTATAGAAAGGGAAGAGGAAGTACTCGTAAATGAAGATAATAGGAGATATGATAGTAGGAGAATAATTTGACTAAACACTGCAAGACCTAAGTGGAAACAAAGCCCTGGAGTAGACAACAAACAACGTCACACCACGAATGACTTATCCGAATGCGACGGATATTGGTAGATTTATAGACAAACAAATCGTTAAAATTTCGGCAGAAATTGGTAACTTCCTATGGGACCAAACTGCTGAGGTCATCGGTCCCTAGGCTTATACAGCTCAATCTAACTTAAACTAACATAAGCTAAGGACAACACACACACCCATGTCCGGGGAAGGACTCGAACCTCCGACGGGTGGGGGAGGGGGGGGAGGGGAGGGGAGAACCGTGCGAACCGTGACAAGGCGCCTCAGACGGCACGGCTAATATTTCGGGAGAAATGGGTGATTTCTTCAAGGTAAAAAGCTTCAAAAATTGAACAAGTCAATAAAGCGTTGGTCCCCTGTAGTCCTTATGCAAGCAGTTTTTCGGGTTCGCATTGATTGATACAGCCGTTGGATGTCCTGGGGCATAACGTACCAAATTCTCTCCAATTGGCGCGTAAGGTCGTCAGAATCCCGCGATGGTTGGAGGACCGTGCCCATAATTCTCCACACGTTCTGAAGTGGGGAGGGATCCGAGAAGTTTGGGTTCGGCAAGCACAAAGACAAGCAGGAGAAAATCTCACCGTGTGTGGGCGGGCATTATCTTGCTGAAATGCAAGCCCACGATGGCTTGCCATGAGGGGCAACAAAACAGGCCCTGGAATGTCGTCGATGTATCGCTGTGCTGACTGTGCTGCGAGGGTACCGCCCGCGGATGAGGACCTAAGGAGGGGGGGGGGGGGGGGGAGGGTCTTGCTATGAAAAGAAACATCACATCAGACCATCACTTACGACTGTCGCGTAGTTTGGCGGGCGACAGTCAGGTTGGTACCCCACCGCTGTCCAGACACGTCTTCGGCCAATAATTTCATCGACTGGAATATAATTCTCTTCAGTGAGAGCTCCGCTTCGATTTGAGCCCCGATGACCGGAGAAGATGTGTCTGCAGAAACCCTTTCTCGTGAACAAATCATCCAATTTTTCAGAAATTGTAATCATTTGTTTGCCAGTACATACACAACACATCTGAAGATTTCAGTCTCATTCGGATAGTTTCTTCGTGGGCGTCATGCTTTTTGTCTTAGAGCGTATATGAGACAGGCGAAATATCCACAGACTTCAAGACGAATGTAATAACTTACATCTCCAATTCAGATGTTAATATTACTGAACAATCATGGTCGGAAATCACTGACACGCTTTATTTACAGAACAAAGCAGAGACTGCTAGAATCCAATCAGTTCGGCTGTTTGTGGAAAGCAGAAACACAAAAGGCACTACTGTTTCTATGACTTATCTTACAAGACGGGTTGAAGAATGGCAAGCATTCGCTTATAGCACTTCTAGATTTAGAGCAAGCATTTGACAATGTCTATCAGATTATAGTCATTCAAATTCTTAACGTAGCAAGGACGAAATATAGGGAGCCAAATATTGTCTACAGCTTGTGCAGAAACCATATGGCAATTATAAAAGTCGAAGCAAGATAAACTGTAGCAGTAGCTGAGAAGGGACTGTTCTACTGTGTCCTTGATGGTACTCAGCATATACGCTGAATGAGTTGTCAAGAAAATAAAGGAGAAATTTGGAAAGGGAATTAACGTCCAGATAATAATTAAAATTTAAGGTTTGCCGACAGAATTGTAATTCTGACAGAGACGGCAAAGGACTTGCAACAGCAGCTGAGCAAAATATATAGTGTCTTGAGGAGAGATTATAAGACAAACGTCTACAAAAATAAAACGACGGTAATGGAACCTAGTCAAATTGAATTAGGCAGGGGGCATGAAACACTGAAAGTACAAGACGAGTTTTGCTGTTTGGGCAACAAAGTAATTGATGGTGGCAGAAGTAGAGAAGATATAAAGAAACAGACTTGCAACATGAAGAAAAGCAATTCTGAAAGAGAGAAATATGTTGGCACAGAATACAATTTTAAGTGTCAGTAATTTTTTTTCTGGAGGTGTTTTTTTTCCTAATTGTAGCCTTGTACTGAAGTGAAACGTGGTCGATATGTAGTTCGCACAAGATCAGAATAGAAGACTTTTGGAATGTGATGTTACAGAAAAATGTTGAAGATCAGATGGATAGTTTAGGTAGCGAATGAGGGGGTACTTAATCAGATAGGGGAAAAAGGAAATACACTGCTGGGAAATGAATTAGTAGACCCTTTCAGAAGTTTCCAACTCACTCCAGATTTATTGTCGCAACAGTGCATATGGAGCACATGAAATGATTACATTTCCAGATCGACAGTACAAGCGCTTCTGCGGTACCGTGTCTCTACCCACGCTGGAACACCCGTATCAGTGCGTAGTGTAGTCTCTGCGGGCGGCGATGCAGGCGCTGGCTCCTGACACCCAGACGATCGTACAGATAGCGAATACTGTCCTGGGATACGTTACTGCACGCCTGCTCGGCTTGTTCAGTTAATTCTGTAAGAGTTGTTGGTTGACAGGTGGCACGTGTCACTTCTTCTCCGATCATGTTCCACACGTGCCAGACTGGAGACAAGTCCAGAAGCTGTGCTGGCCAGAAGTTGCTGCAAGTGTTGCAGAACACGTTGAGTTTCACGGGCAGTGTGTGGGCGAGCATTATCCTGTTGGAACAACAGCAAAAGAACGGGTCCAACAACATTCTACACATACCGAGAGCTGGTTAGCGTCCCCTCCAGAAAAACAAGAGCTGTAGTTTATCGCACCCCAGACTATAAGGCCTGGGGTGGTCCAGGTCTGTCTTGGACAAACGCATTCTACGAGACAGCGCTCACCAGGTCTACGCCGTATGCGTAAACGGCCATCGCTCACGTACACGCAGAAGCTCCTTTCATCGCTGAAGACGACGGCGTGCCTGGAAAGTGAAGTGATCCTCTGGCAGCACCAGTCGGTGGTGTGGCGTGGGTGGAAGAACAAGTGACCGCTGATACCAGCATCGTTGCGTAACTGACACCGCGAGTCCAACTTGTGTGGCAACTCTCCGAAAGGATCGTCTTGTCATTCGGAACACCAGAATTTGACCCCTTTCGAATTCGCTCAGTGGTTGTAGGAAGCACGAGAGCATCTCTGTGGCGTTGTTTCCTGCTTGCTTCACACTTCTGCATTACACTCTGCCTTCTGGCTGTGAGCATTCTCTATTGAAGGGTAGGCACAAATGGCACTGTGGCAGCTATGTTACTACGCTACCTATTTGTGGACGACGCTGAAAGCATTTAACTATGCCATCATCGGATCGAAATCGACGTCGTCTTTCCAAGTGTACTATTTTTTTCCGGCACGACTTCACTGTAAGAATGGATTGGTTGACAGGACACATCCTTGTGGCGCAAAGGAATAGTTAATATTGTAATTTTTTAGGTAAGTGTGTGGAAAGGGATGGAGAGAAATCTCGGACGGGTGTAGGGAACAAAACTTGCCTACAGTAAGCAGGTCAAAATCGATGTAGGTTCCATTGATGAAGAGGCTTGCATTCGATGACCTGGCGTGGAGAGTTGCATTTAACCAGCCTTTTGACTGAAGTACACAACAGCAAATTAACTAGTGACAGCGACATACTGACACCCAGCTGCTACTTTGATTTTTCCGAAATCGACGTGTAGTGCCAGCGTTGTGTGACTAACATGAATTTCACTGAGAGTTGACAACAGCGGCAGCACTATAGCATCCTGGAGAGAGGTGACACGTGCATCTGACCGTGTGTGTAACTACATATATATGATACACCAATTTCTCTGTGTCATCTACACAGAGATGTATCTGCATTTCCTTTTAAAACGTGGTTTTATCATCGTTGAACTAAGTCATCCCTGATTTTCTTTCGGCCTTTGTCCCGCTTCAGCGCGGGGCGGCCTTGCTACTGTAGATTTGGCAATGTTGATTGCAGAGGGTGGCCGGATGCCCTTTCTGTCGCCATCCCGAAACCCCCCTGAACGGAATTAGTGTACCTCAGCTGTCTGTGTCCAGTGTAAGCCATGAAATAGTGCGAACGTTTTCAAATGTCTGCGAGTCGTGTAGCTGAGTTGGAACATGGGGACCAGCCCGTTATTCACCTAGCGGGATGTGGAAAACCACCCCGAACCCACATTCGCGCTGGCCAGCATACCGGCTCTCGTTGTTAGTAAGCTGGGCGGATTCGATGCGGGACCGGCGCGCCTACCCGAGTCCAGGAAGCAGCGCTTTAGTGCTCTCGGCTACCCTGGCGGGATATATGCGTCCATACAGCCCTCTCAACAGAGGAATGTCGTTTATGACGATACGAACGCAAGGACAGCACAACACCCAGTCTCCGAACGGAGAAACACCTCCGACCCGGCCGGGAATCGAGCCCGGCCCTTCCTGTTAGCAATCGACAGTGTTGGTCGCGTGGCTGCAGTGGCGGAGAGCTGAAAATCTTTGGCCCAGTTGAGGGCAACCAGAGCGACGCGCGATGGCAGTTCACGAACGCGACGCATTGGCCGCTCCTCAATGTCTTGGAATTCCATCTCTGCCTGACAAGTAGATGATCGTCGACATGGAAACGGTGATTAATAATGTGTAGTCACACAAAATAAAATACAGCATTCAGTCCGGCAGGAAAGCGTAACCTGCACTCAGTTCCTCATTTTCAAAACGTTCCCTCCGTAGCTCAAAAATGTGAGCAATAAAACTGATATTTTAAAATGTAATAAGATAGACATCCTGCTACGTACTCGTTTCATTCCATGCAGAAATTCCTGGAAGCCGATAGTAGGCCCCGGTTCGTTAGTAATATCTATATTCTGTCACAAATACCTTGTTTGAGAGCGCTATCGGTATAAGTCAGTACTCTGAATTAATTATACAGTGGTTCATTCCATGACCGAATAGTTTCATCTCAGACTATTTTAACAGAACCTGCGAATCAAGAATCGTCGGAAGGGTCCAGGCTGGAGGACGGAGCGATTTGGTCTGGAGAATGTTATCGAGGCATTGCCTGGGCGATCTCATCACTCTGGAAGGCACACTGGATCACTACATATAGTTCGTCTTTGCCTCGGCACGATGCATCTACCAGCAGGAAAATACAATGTGTCACACAGCTCGCAGTGATGTGCGTGTTTCGAAGAGCCCAGAATGCGTTTACCGTACTGCACTGGCCACCGAATTCCCTGGATTTAAATCCAATAGAGAATCTCTGGAACCACCTCGATAGTGGTGTTTTGCTATGGATCTTCAACCGAGAAACCTAACGCAGCTGACTATTGCACTGGAGTCTGTATGACTTCCAGTCGCTGCTGATACCTTCCAGAACCTCGCTGACTTTCTGCACGTCCACCCTGCAAATGGGTGCAAAAGGCTTTTGCAATGTGCTTACATTAATATGACTGGACCGAGTAGAAGCAGGGCAGAGACGAATGGGGTATCAGTCTAGCGACGATACAGACGGATTGCTACGACGTGGCACCCGGGAACGAACACATCGGAAGCTGGTTGGCCATTCGCCTGCTACTGTCATGAGCGTCAACGAAAAGTGGTTGAAGGATGGTGGAACCACGAGTAGACTACAAGGTGATTGGCGTCGCAGACCATCGAGACTGGATGCTTGTCGGCTTTTAAAGCAAGGAAGGTGGCGGCCTGTGGCAGTTCTCACGACACACTACGGTGCTGATGCAAGGACAAGTGTTTAAGTGCATCTGTTTCCATGTCGACCCAACTACGTCAACGAGATTGGACTGTGGATCAATGGAAATGTGTCGCCTGACCAGTGATCGTGTCCAGATATGCCGTCATCCAGGCGAACAGTTGCTTGGAACAAACACCTCACTATGGATGCATACTGGTAAGGGCAGTGACATGCTGTGGGAGACATTCACCTGGGCTTCTATGAGACCTGTGGTAGTAATCGAAGGCACTATGATATCTGTAGACTATGCGAACATGATGTGGCACCAGCTACAGTCCTTCATGCTTGATGTATTCCCCGAAAGTAATGGCTTCTTCCAGCAGCATAAACGACCAAGTCATAAGGCCAGAATCGTACTACTGTGGTTTGATGAACATGATAGAAGACTCGCTCTGATATCTTGGCCGCCAGATTCGTATGATCTGAACCCGATGGAACACGCTTTCTGACGCCAGCTCTGCACCTGCAAATCACTGGCTGTAATTTGCAGGAATTGTGTGACTCCTGCATAGATCTCCGGGTAACCAACACGGACTAACCGCATCCATGGCGCGCACAATCGTTGCTGTACTGCGTTCGAATGAGGAAACAACACGCAACTAAGCAAGTGGTCATAATGTTTTGGCTCATCAGTGGGTAAAATGCGATGGCGAGCATAGCGACTCTCACGATTTTATGGCTGTGCGTAGCACATGAGTGATTACCTGCTCTCGGTTGCTGTAAATGGCGTGATGAGTGGATATGTGGAATATGTAGTAAGACGGGTAGTATGAGCCTGGTATGGAAGAGTGATTGTATGTGGGTGTATGGATCTGGAGTGGGACTTTGAGGGGTAGGTAACAATCTTTATCTATAGAGGAGGAAGGAAATTTAGAAGTGCAGCTATTAAGAAGGATAGATTTCTGTGCTGATTTTCGAATCAGAAAGTGGAAGTTGGTTGGAGTCACACTGGGGCCAGATGAGCAGTGTTTGAAGGTAAAGGGGGTGTGTCTCTCGTAAGAGGGTGGTGCAAGGTGACTCAGATTTTAATCAGTTGTAGGCCTGGCAGGTAACGCACAAGTTAGGGTGCCCTCCAGAATAATGAGGAAACTTATGACTACTCAGCCACGAAGCACAATTACTTTGATTTATTCTGACAAAACAAATGACAAACAGTGCCAACATTAATGTAATAAGGCCTTTTGGGGGTTTGGGGGAAATATACTAATAACCATCCAAGCGAATTAATTGCAATCATGAAGTGACCACCGATTGTCATGATGATAACTGAAATATAGTACTATAGAAGGGAATACATCACCCCAATGGTTGGAGCTGAAAACAGACTGTTCATTGATTCGAAATGCAAGTTTTCATAGTGAAGCTTGAAGTGATCGAAATGTTGTAGAATGACTTTAGTTTCCGTACACATCGTCTCGCAGTTGCAGCTCAGTCTGACAATAGTACTGCAGGTGAAGGCGGAAATGACTACAGAATCACAGATTGGCGGCACCAGAGACTTCGCTAATGACAAGTGCGAATCAGCCCGAAAATTCTCTAAGTCCTTCGATACACCAGCTCTGAGTGCAGCAGGCCAGGGTGTCACGAGAGAAGTCTGGCGGCAGAGGTTCCTCATGGTCGAGTAATTTCTGACCGATTGTTTATTAAAAGGAAACCTCGCACTGCCACATTTTGCGTCTTCAGCTGCATTCTGATTGACTAGGCTCTGAATCTTCCGAGTGCCAACTGATGAATATTCTCCTTAATAAACCTCCTCTAGTTCATTAACCAATAACGCTCGTCCTACCATCTTACACACAAAAAAATCGCCTCCCTCTTTCTATGACCAATGAGGCGGTCTTCATTGGCACAGCAAAACTTCTCTGTCTAACCTGTAGTTTGCTGAAGTGGGACGATCCCTGTTATTATTATGCAGACATTTGTTTTTAGCAGAGCCAGTAGGTCCAGCGGCGCCTCACGTCTTGAAAGGCCGAAAACTGTGGCTCTCCACATCATTTTAGAGATGTTTATCTGCAGCGTTCTGTGGTGTCCGGAGAAAAAAAAATCAGCATGAAGCCTTCTGCTGAAAAGGTTATAAGAATGTTGTCAGGGGCTTGCGCCAGCGAGAACCTATAAGAGGCTGGCCATGGGCTGTTGACCCTCGCCTCTCCCTTGGGAGGCCTTCTGCAAAATGTCTCTAAGGGTGGCGGCCGACTTACCGTCCAGCATTGTCCAGAATACTTTCATCGTTCTCTCACTTCAACAAGGCATGTAAATCCGAATCAAGAGTAAATGAAGAGTGAAGTTACCTTAGTCAGTTATCAACAATTAGTAATACTGCTGTTAACTATTTTTCTTGACATCAGTTACATATTCCGATCAAATGAGTCATTATGAACTTGCCTACAGTACATGACTACTTCCTAAAGTAATGGCCGCGTAACGGATCTCGGGAAACCATGCAGTGACAAAGGATTTTCTCCCATGTAAGTGTCCCGTATAAAAATGTAGCATTGAAAACTGGGTGCAGCACCCAATTGCAGACACTAGCCGTCACTGGTTTGTATCAGGCCGCAGTTGGTTATTAACAGTAAAACAATACGTCACTGGCTTGCGACTGATATGGCATTGTTAATCGCATAATAATTACAGAACATAAAGCGAAAACCGAATGCCACCGCATAAATTCACTTCACAAACAAAGATGAAAACCTTAGTTGCTACAACGAAGACATACAGAAACGTATGACCACCTTAAGGCGTTTAAAAAAAAATGGTTCAAATGGCTCTGAGCACTATGGGACTCAACTGCTGAGATCATTAGTCCCCTAGAACTTAGAACTAGTTAAACCTAACTAACCTAAGGACATCACAAACATCCATGCCCGAGGCAGGATTCGAACCTGTGACCGTACCGGTCTTGCGGCTCCAGACTGCAGCGCCTTTAACCGCACGGCCACTTCGGCCGGCTAGGCGTTTAAAAGTTCATGTTTCAATACATAGGCGATACACCTCAAAACCGACCGACGAATAATCTAGCAAATGAAACTCACCTGTCACCAAAGTACTGTTTTTAAATGTGACATTATGTTACGGAAGAGAACTACGAATAACTTCATGGTGACACCTTTTATGTTTTGAATCTATAAAGAAACGAAATAACAAAACGGACTGAAAATGTGTACCCATAATACTTAATTCTAAATATTATGTATACACATAATACAAAATTCTCAGTATCTCGAAAACTTTGTACAATTCCAGATTTCAAAGAGCACATTTTGATTCCACAACCAAAGTGCACAGGAATTGGATACAACATACAATAGACAGAAAACGATTGTTGACCGCTGCAATAATTCTGTATTTCTATCAAAATTTATGAACTTTTTTAAGACAGGACAAAAATATTTTTGTCATTGTTCTTGCTCCTTTATACAATGTACTTTCAAAATAAACCCGTATTTTTATAAAAATTCAAAGTTTCTCCTCGGCCAGCACGAAATCCCACCCAGTTTTTTTTGGCACGACTTGGAGTTTGAGAGGCATGCGCTAGTCTGTCAGTTTGCAGTTATTTAACTCAACATTTTATACTTGCAAAAACGCTTTCCCACGGTGTGTCGTCTGAGTGTGTGTGTGTGTGTGTGTGTGTGTGTGTGTGTGTGTCACGTGTATACGCACGCTAGTCACATATGAAAGACGGTGGACCGTTCTCACGGAACGCCTGTGTTTACTCGACGGGCACAAAAACAGGAGCCATCGTTGCGAGACTTACGGTCTGTGTTTGGCGCAAATATAAACAGCGCGCTCTTAAAGCAAGCGAGGAGAAAGTATTTTTTTGAGTCAACTCGGCGACACGTCCTCCTCCGACGTACACACCTGAGAGGCTGAGAGCCGCCGCAGAATTCCTGGAAGCGGCAGCTCCTGGTAGAATATGCTGTGAAGTGAATATCTCTGACATCTGTTCCAGCCGACCACTCTGTACACAATCCGTCATCGAAGGAAACCATTCAGATCTCTATTCGGAGAGCACAGGCCACGCACTGAGATCCACAAAAAATAAAATCTCCTCCTAACTTTGACACATTCGTCGCGTTTCTCGACGTAGAAAAAGGGTTCGCCAAGGTAAGATGGTGCAAGATGTTTGAAACTCTGGGGAAAAAATGTTTGCGCTGTAGGGAAGGTGGGTAATATAGGAAATGAACAAGATTGAAGAGGGAAAAATAAGAATGGCAAACCAAATGAAAAATACTTGTATTAAAATCAGCGTGTGACAGATGTGCCCTCTTTCTCTTCAGCTGTTCAGCCAATATATTGAACAAGCAGTGAAGGAAATAAGAGAAAATGGGTTAAAAATAGGAGTGAACAGAAGTCAGTGGTAAGATTCGCTGATGACTTTCCTATCGTCTTTGGTAGTAACACTATCTGCTAAATCTAGCAGTCTACAGGACACGCAGGATTGTGGATAAACCAAAAAGAACTGAGAAGGAGTAAAAGTGAAGTGTTATCATGCTATAGGGACTAAGTAACAAAATATACCTTCTAGGTTATTCAGAATAAACTTTATTCAAATAATATGAACATAAATATGCGCTGACTGTGCATAAACATTTTCTCAATGACTTCATGAAAGCACGTTATCTCTTGGCACGATCCAAAAATATAAAATAAACACTGACCTTTCTAAATGAATTTGCACTGAAATGCTAAACGGGCCAAGTCCACAAACCTAGTTTTGTAGTATTTCTATTTGTAGTAACTATTTTACTGTTCAGTCTTTGCACAATTTACTGCAAAACAATTTGTGAATGTCAGGTAGGCATTCCATTATTCATTTAAGCACTCTTTTCTTCTCTGAAGACAGTTCTTTTACACCACTGAGCACACTGAATTTGATTGTTTTGAAATCTCCACTTCGCAACCCTTTTTCGGAAACTCTCATCATTTCGGACCCCTCTATATCACCAAACGTCTTTTTTATCTGACTTACCCAATGTGTGCTGATTTTAATCCACGAGGTAGAACTTATATTAACCTTATTTGTGGTAATGATTATATCAGTTGTTTGCTGAAAGTCCACAAAATAACTGCCTTTCATCTGAACAACTTTAAACAGCTACTTCAGGAGCAAGCGGAAGTGCATAGTCCCTACGTCCGGTGTAGTCGACCCGTGTAACACATAATGCATTTAACCCATTTATCATTAACAAGTCATAGGGCATCACATCTCATGTCATCTACTGGCGTTCGTAGACATCTAAATCAGCCATTACTGGAGACAACTGGAGTTGCGCTCTACTAATACTATGGTTCAGTAGTTTTGGTAGTACAGTACATAAATGACGTATAAATGGTAGATATACCGGTGGTATTGGTAGCACTGCTAGGGAAAAGAAAATGAATGTGTGAGAAAGAAACTGGGTGCCGGCGATTATCTTCTCTTTTTTATTTGTTTGGTTGATTGTTTTGCACATATTTACAGCTCCACATCGTTCAGTGTTAGTCCGTTGTGTGTCTCATATCCTTAAAGAATTTAAACTGCATTTTATAACTAATAAAAATTATTTGCACGCCTAACTTCTGCACTTTTATGTAACCAAAACAATGCCTTGAAGCAAATACGGTTTACACGCACAGACATTGTTATTTTCTTCATCATGATCAAATGCGAGGGTTTCCTGTTAGTACTGATAAATGCGAAAGGATAACAAACACGTTTTATATATGCTCGACGAACTACTGAAGCAATGATTGATACTTTTTGTTTTGCGTTTTTATTATTTTACCTTTTTGTTAGTAAATTGCTTTTCTTTGTGTCTGCTACAACATCCCTCTTTTTCACGTTACAAACAAAAAAAATTTCGAATAAAATATGAATTAAACATTGACGATTTAAATTTTACTTCAAATACTGTTTAATTTCAAGTAATAGACAGGAAAATAACTATGTAGTACAAAAATATTCCGTGGGATACGCTGCCCCTTATACGTCCTCACTCAGTTCCGAGGCAGTTCACCACTTCCAGTTTCAAGGAAAATCTGGTAGGACACTCATCACATATATAAAGAAATCTCATGTTATGAGGTAATGCCTGATAGGTAACAGAAGTAGCGTAGGTACAACCTTAACTGACTACAGCAGCTAGGAAATCTAGGAGAGCTTACGCTTACTTGTGATAGCAGCAGCAATTTTACAACTCTAGAGATGGCCCAGTTATTATGTAAAAGCCCTGTTCACACACCACATAACGAAATAGAAAACTTAGTTAATGCAAAACTGGCGATTAGTCCTTTGGCTTCGTAGCCCTTTAACTGATCACTAACGACAAACTTACACCAAATCTGGCAAGCAGGCTGTAGATGAAATGAAAGAATTTTCTTACCTTGGAAGCAAAGTTAACGCATGGCGGATGAGGCAAGAAGGACGTATGAAACAGACTACAACAGGCAAAGACAGCATTCTACGCCAAAAGAAGTCTGCTAATATCAATCATTGGCCTCAATTACGGGAAGAAATTTCTGAGAATGTACGTCTGGAGCACAGAATTGTACACCATGTGATCAAAAGTATCCGGACACCACCAAAAACATACGTTTTTCATATTAGGTGCATTGTCCTGCCACCTACTGCCAGGTACTCCACATCAGCGACCTCAGTAGTCATTAGACATCGTGAGAGAGCAGAATGTAGTCAGGTGATTGGGTGTCACTTGTGTCGTACGTCTGTACACGGGATTTCCACATTCCTAAACATACCTAGGTCCACTACTTCCGATGTGATAGTGAAATGGAAACGTGAAGGGACACGTACAGCAAAGCGTACAGGCCGACCTCGTCTGTTGACTGACAGAGACCGCTGACAGTTGAAGAGGGTCGTAGTGTGTAAACAGGCAGACATCTACCCACACCATCAAATAGGAATTCCAGACTGCATCAGGATCCACTGCAAGCACTATGACAGTTAGGCGGGAGGTGAGAAAACTTTGATTTGATGCTCTAGCGGCTGCTCATAAGCCACACATCACGCAGGTAAATGTCAAACGACGCCTCGCTTGGAGTAAGGAGCGTAAACATTGGACAATTGAACTGTGGAAAAACATAGTGTGGAGTGACGAATCACGGTACATAATATGGCGATCCGATGGGAGGGTGTGGGTATGGCGAATGCCCGGTGAACGTCATCTGCCAGCGTGTGTAGTGGCAACAGTAAAATTCGGAGAGCGGTGGTGTTATGGTGTGGTCTTGTTTTTCATGGAGGGGCTTGCACCCCTTGTTTTTATGCGTGGCACTATCACAGCACAGGCCCACATTGCTGTTTTAAGCACTTACACAACAATTAACATCCCTGTAATCGACTGGCCTGCACAGAGTCCTGACATAGAACACTTTTGGAATGTTTTGTAACGCCGACTTCGTGCCAGGCCTCACCGACCAACATCGATACCTCTGCTCAGTGCAGCACTCCGTGAAAAATGGGCTGCCATTTCCCAACAAACCTTCCAGCACCTGACTGAACGTATGCCTGCCAGAGTGGAAGCTGTCATCAAGGCTAAAAGTGGGCCAACACCGTACTGAATTCCAGCATTGCCGATGGAGGGCGCCACGAGCTTTTATGTCTTTTCAGCCAGTTGTAAGTGAAGCGTGTACTGCGAGAAAGCCGGAAAAGAAGAGAATCGAAGCGTTTGAGATGTTATGCTTTACAAAGATGTTGAGAATCAGCTGGACTAGTAAAAACTGTTCTCCGTGGGACCTACGAGGGAAGAAATATGTAAAAAAACACTAACAAAAAGTAGAGACAGGATGATACGACATGTATTAAGACATTAGGAAATACCTTCCATGATACTAAAGGGATCTGTGGACGGTAATAACGGTAAGGCAACACATATTAGAATAAATACAGCAAATAGTTAAGGACTGTGTTAATGCCACTCTGAGGTGAAGAGGTTGACACATGAGACGAAGCCGTCGCTACTCGCATGAAATCAGTCGGAAGACTGATGGCAAAGAAATCGAAAACAAAACTTTCTGTGTGTCGCATCACACAGAAACTGAGCATAACGATTTATCGGCCATCCAGCGATTTTTCTGTCGTTATAAAATTTTGTCGTCTGGAACTATTTTCGTCTAAATTTTCTCCTCCTGTTTCCCCTGCACTTCATGTTCTATCCACAAAAATCATCTTCTCCAGTTTAGAATGTATCAACAGTTCGGTTATTTATGTGATGTTTATCCGCCGTATATGTTGAAACTAGTTGTAGCGTTACTTCATTATTCTAACATTCGCTTGGTTCTAAGTCAGCCCCCTGGCAGTTGAGAAGCCCCTCATGAGACCTGTCACCCGCATAAAAAAGGCGGAAAGGGGATACGAAGACATCTGCGCTTAATGCAGTGAAGACAGCGGGAAATTCAATTCAAATAAGTGGTAGCAATCATCGACATTTGTTAAACTGTTGGAAATGATCTCATCATTGACTTAATAAATAAATTCATAACCGACTGTGTGTTATGAATAATTTCGCACGGCTATTTTTCTGCTGATCAAGTGGCATTAGCCCATACCTCAGAAAGATAAATTTTTTCTCAACTGCCTGTTCACAGTTTTCACTCTCTGTCCGCACTATTAAACAGACTGCAGCTAATATTAAAAGATGAAATACTTACAGTCTTAAAAAATATAAAAATGATAGTTGGTTTTGCGAATACTTAATGAGGGTGGTGTTGGCTTTTTTCATTCGATTTCCCATGTAATATAATCCTAGGATACCTAAGTATTCGAGGAATAAATAATCGACTGATAATACACACAAAAGTCTTGATAATAACCAGAATGACTGTTACACCGACGAATTTCGTTACATTTCAGGTAGCAATGAACGTAAGCCAATGCAATCATAATCATGGTTCTGGCTCTTGGCAGCATTTGCTTATTCGAATTTCTTATTCGTTTGGAAATTAGTTAAGGAGTTAAATGTTTGACGTTAAGCGTGTAAGCGAGAAAAAGTTTCGAAAAGGTTCGAAATTATTTTAAAGTTTGTTAGAAATTATGTGTAAAGCTTGTTCAAAGTCTCTACGCGATCTCATTCTCAAATCCTGGACGAATAGAGTCTGGGTGTTTCTGTGCGATGAATTACGCTTCCTCCAGACATATACACAGTTTCTGACTGTAATACTTGTCTCACTGTGTTAAACCTTCCACATACTGCTCGCATTATCAAACACTGATGAGTACAGTCTGAGTAACATTGGCGCTCTGTTTTGAGCAGAAGCTAGTTTTTCATACATCTCAATGTTTATGATGTATCTCCTGAGCTGTGTGTCATACAATGATATTCTTTCGCAGGTAAATTCAGTGGTATATGTAGACACTGAATGCAAATATTAAAGAAGAAATAAATTACAACGTCATGCCAGATGCAGCAGTTTTACAGCAAGAACAGCGAAAATGTAGTGAGCAATAAATTTCCTTCCTTTCATCATTATCTGGCCGGGGGAAGGGGGGGGGGGGGGGAGATCGGTCAGCGAGAAAATGAAAGGTTTTAAATTACATTTAAAGTCTGTAAGTGATCTTGAATGAGATTTTCACTCTGCAGCGGAGTGTGCGCTGATATGAAACTTCATAGTAGATTAAAACTGTGTGCCGGACCGAGACTCGAACTCAGGACCTTTGCCTTTTGCGGACAAGTGTTCTACCATCCGAGCTACCCAAGCACGACTCACAACCCCTCCTCACAGCTTCAATTCTGCCAGTACCTCGTCTCCCGAGTTCGAGTCTCGGTCCAGCACACAGATTTAATCTGCCAGGAAGTTTCATATCAGCGCGCACTCCGCTGCAGAGTGAAAATCTCATTCTGCAAACATCCCCTAGGCTGTGGCTAAGCCATGTCTCCATAATATCCTTTCTTCCAGGAGTGCTAGTTCTGCAACGTTCGCAGGAGAGCTTCTGTGAAGTTTGTGGAAGGTAGGAGACGAGGTGCTGGCAGAATTGAAACTGTGAGGACGGGTCATGAGTCGTCCTTGGGTAGCTCAGTTGGTAGAGCACTTGCCAGCGAAAGGCAAAGGTCCCGAGTTCGAGTCTCGGTCCGGCATACAGTTTTAATCTGCCAGGATGTTTTATATAAATGATCTTATCCTCTAATACTGGACGAAAAAAGTCCGGGTGTTTGTCTGCGATTACTTACACTGCCTCAAGATATGTAGGCAGTTTCTGTCTGTAAGCCTTGTCCTACTGTGTTAAGCCTTCCATGTAAGATTACACATCTTATTGAACAGATTATGACGGCATTTTTAAACTTTTAATTTTTTTTTCCTCTGGAAGCCATTAGGTAGGCAGCTTGCAATTATTCGGACTGAATAACCACGACCCTGGTTACTTGCTTATTATATACAGTATAGTCAGCTGCCCCTACCATTAGATTTTATGCAGCCCACAACACCTGAAACACCTTATGCAAGATTTTCATATACTCTCACTTGCTACACGCGAACTATTAGTGCTACAGAAAAAATAAAGACCTTTTCTAGGAAATTTAATGTAGTTAAAATATGCACTGGGATTCATTTTCGCTGGAGGCCACAGTTTTCTAATCATTCAAGAAAAACGCGACTCAAGATCACTTTTGTACTTTTTTTTCTTTAAGTCGGAAACTAAGGTCTCTAGCGAAAACGCACCCTAGTACATTACCTATAAAACGGTTCTGTTCACTTTTTCTTTAGGCCTAATAGTTAGCGCGTAGCGAGCGAGAGAATATCAAAATCTTGCTTGTAGCGTTGCATGGAACTCAGAGGTAGGGGCAGCCGAATCGCCTCGTTGTTGGTATGACTGTATGTCGAGTATATTTCTGTATTACGAAAATCGCATTCGAAGTTTTTGAAAATGGTCACTACAGGGCGATATATTTTTATTTTTTTATTATTTTTATTTTTTTTATCGGCAGCTCAGTAGCACTACAACAATGCCTCGGATCACTTAGCTCTACTTTTGATAATAATAACTTTTGTAAAATACTGTTTACAACACGTTCGCAGAAATTATCCGCACTCGTGCTTCCGTCGGCGATGAATGTCGCGAAAGTCAAAAATTGTTGTTCCAAAAATAGATAGACGCTGTGCGCAGCCGAAAGCTGTCTTGAGCTACACCCAGAATTTGACGTGCGAGAAATTCTCGGATCGCTCTAGACGTCACACCTCGCCTTCCTGTTCCTTATTCTGACCCCATAACCTAATGTAACGTAACTTGAGCACCCATGTTTTGCAGAAAGAAGGCCATTCTATAAGGCACGTTCGCCCTACACTTGCACAGCATCCTGGTGTTTTTCTTATGCGTTACTAGGATTCAATGGGACTTGATGTCGTACAGGTCCCCAAATTCCATTGCATTTAAAAACAAGATGAAGTACGAGGTGCATTCAAGTTCTAAGGCCTCCGATTTTTTTTTCTAATTAACTACTCACCCGAAATCGATGAAACTGGCGTTTCTTCTCGACGTAATCGCCCTGCAGACGTACACAGTTTTCACAACGCTGACGCCATGATTCCATGGCAGCGGTGAAGGCTTCTTTAGGAGTCTGTTTTGACCACTGGAAAATCGCTAAGGCAATAGTAGCACGGCTGGTGAATGTCACTAGGAGCCAGGTCAGGTGAGTAGGGAGCATGAGGAGTTGTTATCACGAAGAAACTGTTGCGTAACGTTAGCTCGATGTGTTGGTGCGTTGTCTTGGTGAAACAGCACACGCGCAGCCCTTCCCGGACGTTTTTGTTGCAGTGCAGGAAGGAATTTGTTCTTCAAAACATTTTCGTAGGATGCACCTGTTACCGTAGTGCCCTTTGGAACGCAATTGGTAAGGATCACGCCCTCGCTGTCCCAGAACATGGACACCATCATTTTATCAGCACTGGCGGTTACCCGAAATTTTTTTGGTGGCGGTGAATCTGTGTGCTTCCATTGAGCTGACTGGCGCTTTGTTTCTGGATTGAAAAATGGCATCCACGTCTCATCCATTGTCACAACCAACGAAAAGAAAGTCCCATTCGTGCTGTCGTTGCGCGTCAACATTGCTTGACAACATGCCACACGAGCAGCCGTGTGGTCATCCGTCAGCATTCGTGGCACCCACCTGGATGACATTTTTCGCATTTTCAGGTCGTCATACAGGACTGTGTGCACAGAACCCACAGAAATGCCAACTCTGTAGGCGATCTGTTCAACAGTCATTCGGCGATCCCACAAAACAATTCTCTCCACTTTCTCGATCATGTCGTCAGACCGGCTTGTGCGAGCCCGAGGTTGTTTCGGTTTGTTGTCACACGATGTTCTGCCTTCATTAAACTGTCGCACCCACAAACGCGCTTTTGACACATCCATAACTCCATCACCACATGTCTCCTTCAACTGTCGATGAATTTCAATTGGTTTCACACCACGCAAATTCAGAAAACGAATGATTGCACGCTGTTCAAGTAAGGAAAACGTCGCCATTTTAAGTATTTAAAACAGTTCTCATTCTCGCCGCTGGCGGTAAAATTCCATCTGCTGTACGGTGCTGCCATCTCTGGGACGTATTGACAATGAACGAGGCCTCATTTTAAAACAATGCGCATGTTTCTATCTCTTTCCAGTCCGGAGAAAAAAAATCGGAGGCCTTAGAATTTGAATGCACCTCGTATTAAGCTGCGTTACATAAACAAACGTATTTCTCATCTGGAGAAACAGCACAAGAATATAACATACCGGTTGGCTGACATACTGTTTAATCACACAAACGTGCCCTGACAGGGGACATCATCGTCGTTTCTGAGTATCGAAACAGTGCACCTGATAATCAATCACTTCTGATTACTTTCAGTTTATTCAAGAATATATTTCGCACACACCACGGGTCGAATATAGCGTGTATATAACACAAGGCAAACGGTGTACGTTTCGTGGGACTCAAAGTGTTGGACTATTTAAATAGAATGTAAGGCTTATCTGTAACAGAATGAGACGTAAGAAATGTTTATCATCCAGTATCACCATTATCTCTGAAATAAAGCGTAAACCTGTAACAAGTTTAAATATGTAGTAATATGTTAGAGAAAAAAAGCAGAAAAACGGACTGTGACAAGAATATCTACATGGGGTTAATCAGCGATGAAATTTAATGCAGTAACTGAATTAATCACCAAGCAAATTACTAGAAGTAAATATTCCAGACTTTGAACAAAGAATAGCTGCCAACGTGAGTAAATTAGAAGTAGATACCCTCCGTGCAGCGAAGCAACTTAAATCACTTAACAAAGGCAAATCGTCCTCTCCAGATTGTACACAATATAGGTTCATTTCAGAGTATGATGATATAACAGATCTACACTTAACAACAATATACACCCGCTCACTTGACGAAAGATCCGCACCCAGAGACTTGAAAGTAACATAGGTCACACCAATTATCGACGAAAACGATAAGAGTAATCCACTAAATTAGAGGCTGATATATTTAACGTCGATATGCAGCAGGATTTTGGAATATATATTGTGATCGAGCAGTATGAATAACCCCGAAGAGAAAGGGTTATCGACACACAGTCAACACGGATTTAGAAAACATCGTTCTTGTGAGACACAACTACCTTTTTACTCACACCAAGTGTTGAGCGCTATTGACAAGGGATTTCAAACTGATTCCGTATTTCTAGATTTTCAGAAGGCTTTTGACACTGTCAGTCACAACTAGCTTGCAATTAAATTGCGATCTTGTGGAATATCGTCTCAGTTATGCGACTACATTCGTGATTTCCTGTCACAGTTCGTAGTAATTGACGGAAAGTCATCGAGTAAAACAGAAGTGATTTCTGGCGTTCCCCGAGGTAGTGTTGCAGGCCCTCTGTTGTTCCTTGTCTACGTAAGCCATTTAAGAGACAATCTCAGCAGCCGTCTTAAGTTGCTTGCAGATGATGCTGTCGTTTATCGCCTAGTAAAGTCATCAGAAAATCAAAGCTAATTGCAAAATGATTTACTCAAGATTTCTGTCTGGTGCGGGAAGTGGCAATTGACTATAAATAATGAAAAATGTGAGGTCATGTCCATGAGCTATGAGCAACCAGCTCAGTTTTGGTTACACGATAAATAACACGAATCTAAAGGCTGTGAATTCAATCAAATACCAGGAGATTACAATTCCGAAGTGCTTAAATTAGAACGTTCACACATAAAATGTCGTGCGTAACGTTAACCAAAGACTGCGTTGTATTGGCTAAACACGGATGCAACGGCTGTAGGCCCACTAAAGAGACCGCCTTCGCTACGCTTGTCCGTCCGCTTCTGAAGTGTTTCTCCGCCGTATGAGATCCTTGCCGGATATTAAAACATAAAAATTCAGAGAAAGACAACACGTTTTGTATTATCGCGAAACAGGAGAGAGTGTGTCACGGATATGATGTGTAAGATGGGGTACAATCATTAAACCGAAGACTTTTTCGTTGTGGCGGGATCTTTTCATGAAATTTGAGTCATCAACTTTCTTCTCAGAATGCAAAAGATTTTTGTTGCCGCCCTCCTTCATACGGAGAAATGATCATCGTAATAAAAAAAAAAAAGAGAAATCAAATAAGAGAAATCAGAGCTCGCACGAAAAGGTTGACGTGTTCGTTTTCCCTGTGCGCTTTTAGAAAGTAGAACGGTGGGGAAATAGTCTGAAGGTGGTTCGATGAACGCTCTGCTAGCTATTTAAGTATGATTGCAGAGCAGTCATGTAGATGTAGACGGTAGAACATGACGTCACACATTTATTCAAAAATGGTTCAAATGGCTCTGAGCACTATGGGGCTTAACTTCTGAGGTCATTAGTCCCCTAGAACTTAGAACTACTTAAACCTAACTAACCTAAGGACATCACACACATCCATGCCCGAGGCAGGATTCGAACCTGCGACCGTAGCCGTCGCTCGGTTCCAGACACACATTTATTAAGTGAGCTAATTATGGAATGTGAAACTTTCATGAGAAACCAGAGAATAAGCTGACATACAAATTTTATTGCGATGATGGAGAGAAAATGTAAGAAGTCGAGATCAGGACACATCTAAAAACTAAAAGCAAAAATGTCCCCTCCCGGAAGGATGGTGTGAACACCACTGTCTTTTGCTATTTTGTTTGCTCACTATTTGTTTAATTTATGTGTGACTGCGTAATGCAGTTACGGTTTGAGCTATAAACTTTATATGGCTCGAACTTCACCCCAGCTATTTTGTGATGCACTTAATGCTCATAATCAAACTGTATATTTTATTTCCGTAGGTTTGTATTTACTTATAATTTACTTCAGGAATGCATCCAACCAAAAACCGTCAATTCCTGCAGTAGCGACGTCAGTTGGTTTATAGAGTGTAATGATCAGTGAATGAGATGATACCTATGTACCTGTTCT
The DNA here is from genome assembly GCF_023864345.2 of Schistocerca serialis cubense. Lineage (NCBI taxonomy): Eukaryota > Metazoa > Arthropoda > Insecta > Orthoptera > Acrididae > Schistocerca > Schistocerca serialis. Next base: position 46,432,952 of record NC_064646.1, on the reverse strand, counting down.
GTTTTATTATAGTAACGCTCCCACGTAATTCTTTATCTCTCGGCAGAGGTTCCGATATTTTGTAGTTCAGTCTACTCCCGAGCAAAAGGTGTTCGAGTAACCATGTTGATTATATGGATAGATCTATGCGTAGCCACAATGTTCGTTACGTCACTGGTTTTACAGACGTACTGTATCACAATCTTCCCTTTATCCGTGCAATTTCTGATTGTGTTTTAAAATGTTTGTGAATAATAGTCTACATAATACTTTGGAAAATAATTTCAGTGTATCGCAAATATTGAAATGGAATAAACTGTGACTGCATTATCAGCTTGAGTTCCAGAAAGCGTTTATCTTAGCTTCTCTTATTCAGTTACATAACATTCTGTCTATTAACTGGAGTCCTATTCACTACGAGACTTAAATTATGACTCAAAATTATGTTCAAAGAATTATGAGGAAATATTTGCAAATACACGGCATAATAACCAGAACGAAAGTGCTAAAATCGCAGTACTCACAGTGAGACGTTCCATTTTTGTATTATTTAGAAGTTCTCTAAATTCTTTAATGTACGAAGTAGCGTTCCGCCGCTCATTTTCACACGTCACACTTGACGAAAAAATATCACTTTCCTGAAAGACAGCAAACACTGCAAGTGCTGCAGGTTTCATCGAAACATTGTTGTCCAAAATAAAAAGCTCAAACAGTATCAGTGCCAACTATGACGCTCCATCGTTAATTTATGTCATAGTTATAAATGGAGTGTTCTCATACTCTTGAAGTGCGGCATTGTCATGTTGATGATACAACGATGCAGATTCTTAGAACTGCAGAATTAGTACCAGTCTTTGAGGGCAAGAAAATTTTATTTTATGTGATAGCCAGCTCAACCAATAATGAGTACCCTCTGATCAGTTTGCATTTATAGAACTGTATGAACAACCCTTAAAATTTCTGCCACCAGAAAATGAAATACAATATACGAGGGAGGTTTGAAAAGTTCTCGGAATCACCACGAGAGGTCAGCGCTAGCGCAGCGAGTTGTTCACGTGATGTTCATTGGACTGTTGCCTGTAAACACGTGCCACGCCAGTGCTCTTAGAAGAGAGCGGTGGCGGTGACGTGGATCTGTTGTTGTTCCCGCGCAGTGATTTGCGAAAATCGGAAAAAATCGAGATTTGAGCAGTGATTAAGTACTTCGTAACGAAAGGTACGAAAGCAAAGGACATTCATGCCGATTTCCAGAATATACTGGGGGACTCGGCTCCATATTCAACTGTTGCCAAGTGGACAGATTAAGTTAAATTTAGTCGAGAGAGCTTAGATGATGTTCCACGCAGTGGTCGGCCAAGATGTGTCACTACTCCAGAAATTATTGCAAAAGTGCACAAAATGGTCAAGGAGGATCGCCGATTGAAAGAGCGTGAAACTGCTCACGCTCGCCAGATGTCATCTGAAAGGGTATATCACATTTTAAATGAAGAATTAGAAATGAAAAAAACATCTGCAAGATGGGCGCCTGCGACTCTTGACGCTTGACCAAAAACATGTCCCGTCGCCATGGCAAAATTACACGAACTAAGGTATGAATGGTTGCCAATCCCGCCTTATTCACTTGATTTGGCTCCGTCAGACTTCCATCTTTTCCCAAAACTGAAAATTTTTATTGGTGGACGAAGATTCATTTCAAACGAAGAACTGATAGCCGGAGTTGACAACTGTTTTGCAGGCCTGGAGGAAACTCATTTTCGAGATGGAATCAAGGCACTGGAACATCGTTGGACCAAGTGCATTAATCTACAAGGAGACTACACTGAAAAACAGAAAAAGTTTCAGTGACATAAGTATTTTTTTTATATTCCGTTACGAGAACGTTTGAAACCACCCTCGTAAAACTGAGGACAAATATTGTGCGTGAGGCGTATCACGGGTCGTGATGTATCTTACCGTTCAGATCTGTGAATAATGATATCGCCATGTTGTGGTCGGGACGTTCTCTTTGTGCGTTTCACAGTGACAGCGTTACCAACACATCGATAATGGATATGAGCAAGAAATTTATTCAGTCACAATAGATAGAGGTCTGTACGGATAAAGGAATTAGACTCGCATTCGAATCCGCAGCCGTAAAAATTTTGAATAGCATTTTAACCCATTTCCTAAACCGGAGCTCTGACGGCACGATTGCTCTTGGCCTAAATTTTTCTCTGTTAGATTCGAATCTCGTGATTTATATTCAATAATCCAAGAAAGTTGAAGCCGATCATGACCATACTTTAACACAACACGACATTGCCTTTCATATTATTGATAAGTTCCGTAAGTTACAACTTTATGTCGCAATTCATCAAACAGATTTTGTGAAATTTTCTGCCAAACATTTCCACAACATTAGCAAGTCAGATAAAGTCATGTCGCAAGATTTCATATCGTTTAAAGTGACTCATATTTCTTCGGTTATCAAATGAACGTTAATTCACCGTAGTGCTGAATTACGTTCACGTGGTACACTTCTCAGTGTAATGAGGGTTTCAATGAGTGCCTGTAAATATATTTAAGAGGAACGCTGATAAAACAATTGATTTTATACCGAAGATTATTAGTGTCATACGTTGTACACAAACAGGTTCGGATCATGAATCGAATATTCCACTGTAGGAAATATTTTAGATAACGCTTTAGGCAGCTTTACTGGAACTTTCGGTAATTGTATAAGTGATGCCTGTTACTTGCAATGAGTCAGGTTTAAGCCAGCTGCTGGTGCAACGAAAGCAGGATGGACGTGCAATTTTGCGAAAAAATTGTAAGAAAGGTTTATCGCCATCTTTAGCTCTTGCAGATGTCAGTAACGCATCCACCCTTCCAAGACACCGCATACTTAAGCCTATATATACTGGTACCACGTCACAAATGGGTGATAATAGCAACTTAAAACGAAAATAATTATTATTCTAATTGAACGCATACAACGCGAATAGACGAATTATTACAGTAACACTGTCCTTTAATTTTTAACGACATAGTAATTATTAGTGCGGACACCTGGAAATGTTACTGTGGACATCCGCATTGGCGCAAGCTTGTGTCTGCAAAGTAACTGTTAAACGACATCCTATAAACACAATGAGCTCACAAACGTTTATTAGCCAAACCGGCATTCGGGTGTATAACCCAGCGTCATTGGCATCTGATACAGAGGACAGCAGTTATATGTGCATCGATACTTACAACATGACATTTGCACAGTATACGTAATAGCAATAACAAAAGTCTACTGACCTTATGTATATCTACATCAGTGACATGCGTGTCAATCATAAATTCTTTGTGATGTTTAACTCAAATTTCGCCTAGAAAGCGGATACCTAGTATCCAATTACAACCTTGCCAACGTTAATATGTTAGATTATGAAATCCGTCCTACCTCACAATACACAGGTCGTCGTATATGTTATTGCTGTCAGTTGCTAGGCAGTGACATTTCTTGCTCCCATTTGATTTAATTGTCATATAACATAAACCTCAAACTGAAAGATAGCCCAACGAGTCTATATTACATATCTTTTGTTATTTCTGAATGCATCACGCATTTATCAACGTAAAATATGTTCGAACAATTGAAGGGCTTATTTCAATAGTGGTACAAGTTCATTTTTGTTCATTCTGAGATAGAGTCCTAAAGTTAAATGAGCGGTGAAAAATCTGCAGTTGAGATACCAGAAATATTCAAGTATATATACCTGAATATCTGTGGTATCTCAACTACAGATTTCTCACCGCTCATTTAACTTTAGGACTCTGTATCTCAGAATGAACAAAAATGGACTTGTACCAATATTGAAATAAACCCTTCAATTACTATGTAAGGGTCGAATATACAAAAAGTATAAATTTGTTAAACTATATACAAAATAGATACAAACTATTGTTAACTATCGCAGGACACACATGGAGCAAGTTGGCCTTAATGTAAAATCTCTGAATACTGAGGTTGTCAGTTCGGACATGGATCTATTGCTAATCCAAACATTTCATGTCAAATTAGACAGTTTTTGATTCAGGACGTGTAGAGAGACCGAAACTAAACTTAATCGGTTAAAATTTCATAATTCAACATATTAACATAGACACGGTTGTTATTAGATTCTAGATATCCACATGGTTGTTCGTTTTATCGATAAACATCAAGTTGAACATCACAGATAATTTAGAACTGAAGCGCATGTCCTTGATATACAAATACACGATGTAAGTGGATTTATGTTTCTCCTATTGTGTATACAATGCGAATGACAAGTCAGTTACACACCCGAATACTGGCTTGGCTAATATATGTTTTAAATGCAGTTCACGGTGTACAGAAGACGCTGTGTAACAAATATTCATAAGTTGCTGAGCACCAAGCATTCAAGATCATTGCAAAGCAATTATTATTGCGGATCTCCTTGGAGGTGTCGACATAGGCGCGTGTAACTACCCGTTTCCAATTTACTTAGAGAAAGCACATCCAGTAGCTAATTCGAGCTACCTGCATTTAGCAACAAAAAGAGCAGTTTTGAGTAACGGTAATACGTTGCATTGTTTTTGCATATTTGTAATTAATTGTGTTTCATTATTTTACATGTTCAATACTGGTGAGCCATCCAAAGCAAAAGCAGACGTCTTAGCGGGCTAACGCGTCACCCAGCATCAATGATAAACGCACTTCTAGGCACCTGGTGGGAAACTCAGGAATCAACTGAGCCAGAAACTACGCAAATATCAAACAAAATTATAATAATTATTAAAAATTAAATGTATTTGGAAAATATCATGAAACAATGCTGGTGAACATCGGAAAGAGGCGGCAAGTGCCGTTCGTCCGCCAGACTTAAAGAATTGGTAGAAGCTTAGTGTCTGCCGTCCTGATCGAACGCCTTTGTTGTTAGAAGGTGCCTACTGTTTGGTTGTCGCAAGGTACAGGCGAACAGCAGCGCTTGTTGTGGCCTTCGTTTTGTGTGGGTAGCTACTGAGCGTTTTCATTTGTAATTTGTATGGTTAGAGCCAATGACTTTGCCGGTGTTAACCGGTTCCCGTCGGATCTCCGAAGCTAAGCGCTGTCTGGCTTGGCTAGCACTTGGATGGGTGACCGTCCCGGTTCTGCCGAGTGCTGTTGGTTAGTGGGGTGCACTCAGCCCTTGTGATGCAATTTGAGGAGCTGCTTGATTAAGGGGTAGCGGCACCAGCCACGTGCCCCTCCGTATCCTCTTCCGGTGACAACTGAGGATGACACGGCGGCCGGTCGGTGCCGTTGGGCTTCCGAGGCCTGTTCGAACGGTATTTGTTTTGTTTTATTTTATATGGTTGGAAATACTGGGAAGAGTTAGTTCAGACTGACTGTGCCTTAAGTGCCAGAGAATATTTATTGTTGGTTGGTAGACAAAAGTGACACTTTCGACTTGAAACTATTTTTTATTATTCTTTTCTGGGAATACGACGAGGCAGAGCCAGTAAGAGCTGAGGGAAAAGGACATGATATAATAAGCTCAGTCGCTCCACCAAGAGAGTATTAACACGGTGAATAAATGTTTCTACGTTGCGTTAAATGAGCCTTGAGTACTATATATCAGTAGTGTAGTGTCTAACGGTCATTGTAATTCAAATGTACCTGCCTTAGAATGTATTGAACGTCTGATAGATAAAGCTGAGACTTAAAAGAAAACATATTTAAGGATACACTACTACGTCACTGAGATCGGTTCTATGGATTACAAGTGAGAAATAAGCTTTAAACCGAAAAGCAACGATTAGTTTGAATATGCTTTACAAAAAAAAGCGTGTATAGATTCTTTACTTCAGATTTTTTGGTCACAAATTACGCGATACCATCTGTACGTAGTTGATTCTATGGAAGAGTGAAAAATCAGCTCTACAGTACTAAGATTTTTACCAGCACAATCTAAATTATTCTCATATTTAGCCTTTTTCAGGACTTTATGAGCGTCAGATGCGTTCTGTTTGGATTCGGTGGGTTTACATTCACAAGTTTATTTTACGCAACAGGAACAAATCGCAAGCAGCATCTGCTGTTTCTTAAAGTCGAAACGAAGAAATGTCTGAATGCGCAGATCGGATTGACGCCATAGATTTTTCATGGAAACACCGGGATAAAATCCTAACAACTGTTCACTACTTATACGTGTGTATTTATCAATCTCTGTAATGCGTTAGTTACACACAGTAGTGTAATGATTACAAAACAGATAAAACACAAATTTAGACTGTCCCTGGTCGCTGAATGTCCCATGGGCCAGCTACTCAGTCGCCTTGGGCCGTTTTCTTCATTTGCTTTTCGGCACTACCATAGCTCTGCAGGACAGAAATTTTAGGATTTTTGGATTCCTTTCAATGCGGATTTTCCTTTGACTTGCCTTTCCTATAGTTCTGAGCATATTCACGAGTCATACGACAAGACGTCTTCCTAATTTTGTAATTTTCAATGTAATAACGGTCTTCATTTACATTCCGGCTAATATTTTTGGGTCCCAGTAATGATCCGCAAGCTCTTCACGATGGCACCCGAATTAATGTCCTAGCTAAACACGTTTCCACGCTGCACCAGTTTATAGCTTCATAGGTCCGTCTCCGCAACTGAGTGGTCAGCGTCGGCTGAATACCATGCGAGGGTCCCAGGGTCGAATCCCGACCCGGTCGCAAATTTTCTCCACTCGGGGACTGGATGTTGCTTTGTCCTCATTTTTATCATCGACATGCAGATCGCCGAAATAGCGTCGAATAAAAAGACTTGCACCACGTAGCCGAACTCCCCGAAAGCGAACTACCGTCGAAATATGCCATACCCACATTTCATTCCGTATAAGTTTAGTCAGAGCTAAATCGTTCCAATTATGCGCATTTGCCAACACGTACGATAATGTCACAGGCAAAACAAATAAGCGACTGGGCGAAAAACACATATAGACATCATCTATCTGTTGTGGACTACAATATTGTTTACGCTTCATTAGCTTCGTAGTTATTAGCGATTCAGGTCTGCCGGCGTTTCGTCGTAGAATAAAGTTTGACTGACGAGCGAAAGGACGATGTTGCGTTAGAGAAAATAAAGCAGATAACTTTACTTCCGGTTTTTTGCAGCAGATGGCAGTAGCGGCAATTGATGGTGCAGGTGGTAGATCGTAAGCCTCATAGAGTAAGCTTAGGAGTCTGTAAACACAAGGAAATAAAAGAATTAGTCGATTTGTTATTGAATCATAAAGCTTTTCTCGACTGAGTAAGACAAGTTACGAGACCAGTTGCCGCCATTTGCGCGAAGTTTTAATTTTCTTCTTTAAAATGAAGAAATCTGCAGCTGAGGCTCATAAAATGCTGGGTAAGACCTATGGTGAGGCCCCTAATAGTGAAAGAACTGCAGAGAATAGTGTCAACGTTTCAAGAACTGTGATTTTTATGTCGAAGACAGGCATAGCTCTGGAATGTAGAAGGTTTTCGAAGCTACTGAAACCGACGGAAACAATCGCAAGAGATTGTTACCGAAAGCAACTGACGCGTTTGAGCCGAGCCCTGAAAGACAAACGGCCTCATTACAGTAATATACATGAAAAGGCGATTTTGCAGCGCGGCAGTGCTCGACTCCATGTCGCTAAATGCGTCAATACATGCTTGGGAACGTTGAAACGGAAAGGTCTACCCCACCCTCCGTATTCTCCAGACTTTGCCGCCTCTGACTACCACCTTTTTCGATGACTACTGTATCGCGGTGCCTTTGTTTTTACGATGTACTCGTGCATGTCTGAAGGACGTTGCAGAGCACATCGTTAAAACACAGGCACCGCAGTGTGGCATTTCATGCTAAGACAAGGCCGCGACAATAATCATAAGCCTCGACCTGTTCGGGAGTCACAGCAATTGGGCGAGTAGAGGACGAAGGCACACGGCGACATATGTGGGTTTTGGTTAATCCTAGAGGTGTGCTGGGGTGGCAGAGCCGGTTAAGGCGACCGCTGCCCCAAAGCCGGAAATCCGGGTTCAAGTCCCAGCCCAGCACAAATTTTCAGTGTCATCAATACTTTGTGCAGCTGCAGTCTGACCATAGTCGCAACTTCGGAGTATGCTGATGCATTAGCTCCATACTTAACAATCATATACAACCGTTCGTTCGACGAACGATCCGTACTCAAAGACTGGAAAGTTGCACAGGTCACGACAATATTCAAGAAAGGTAGTAGGAGTAATCTACTAAAGTACAGGCCCGTACCGTAAACGTCGATGTGCAGCAGGATTTTAGAACATACATTGTGTTCGGACATAATAAATTACCTCGAAGGAAACCGTCTATTGACACACAGCCAACATGGATTTAGAAAACATCGTTCTTGTGAAACACAAACAGCTCTTTATTCACATGAAGTGCTGAGTGCTATTGACAAGGGATTACAGATCGATTCCGTATTCCTGGATTTCCGGAAGGCTTTTGACAGTGTACCACAAAAGCGGCTCGTAGTGAAATTGCGTGCTTATGCAATATTGTTGTGGGGAAGGCTAACCAAAGGCCGCGTTTTATTGGCAGGACACTTAGAAAATGTAAGAGACCTACTAAGGAGACTGCGTACACTACGCTTGTCCGTCCTCTTTTAGAATACTGCTGTGCGGTGTGGGATCCTTGGCAGGTAGGACTGACGGCGTACATCGAAAAAGTTCAAAGAAAGGCAGCACGTTTTGTATTATCGCGAAATATGGAAGAGAGTGTCACGGATATGATACAGGATTTGGGCTGGAAATGATTAAAAGAAAGGCGTTTTTCGTTGCCACGGAATCTTGTCACGAAATTCCAATCACCAACTTTCTCCTCCGAATGCGAAAATATTTTGTCGACACCGACCTACATAGGGCGGAACGATCACCACGATAAAATAAGGGAAATCGGAGCTCGTACGGAAAGATACAGGTGTTCATTCTTTCCGCGCGCTATACGACATTGGAATAATAGAGAATTTTGTGAAGGTGGTTCGATGAACTTAAATGTGATTTGCAGGGTATCCATGTAGATGTGGATGTAGATGTAGATGCGAATACATTTTTTTGTCTTTTTCGATCACTGGCAGACGGCCTGGCTGGATCGACTCACGGATCTCCTTAAAAGAGGCCGAGTTCTCCCGCCACCCGATTCGTATGCTGCCCGAAAGATGGAAGAAAGTAGTGGCCGGCAATCGCCAGTACTTTTAATCATACATTTTAAATGCTTTTCACATAAAGCCTCGAACTTCAAGAAAAAACCGCGGAAGCAACATTATAGAGATAACAGAAATTTTAAAAAAATCATCCAAAAACAACCGAGGTATTAGTAATATGATTTTATTAATTCCGTTAACGCAAAGAAATTTTATCAGTGATTAGCCAACAATTAGTCACGAAACACTTAGCTTGAAAGATGATTACAGTGCCGACAGTCATATTGCTACTTAAAACTTCATTCGTAACTGTTAAGTTAATAATCACAATGCGCTAGCAGCTGCGGTGCTTTGGGTCGCGTTGCGAGATTTTAAACAAAGGAGCGTCGCCGGGGCGCTTACCCCTGGCAGTATAGGCAGCTACGCGTCATACCTGTCGGAAGTGCGAGTCACTCCCAGTTGGGGGGCGGTGTCGGTGAAGAGCAGGCAGCCCATGGCGCCGCGTGGGGAACCCCGCGAGCTGCTGCGTGCGTCGAGTCCGCGTGCGCACTGGCGCCGTCGCCGTGGCCGGGAAAAAACGGCCTCCGCACGCCACACTTCACACTGCCGCCCGGCCGCGTCTCGTTCCTTTTGGCCGGCGCAGCGCGCCTTCAACGGCCGGGCGCATTCGTTACTCAGCGAGCGCGCTTACCGCATTCCTAACGCACTCCACTGACACATTCGGAGCGCCTAGAGCCCGTGCGGAGTAGCCACTCAGCTTTGAGCTAAGCTGCTACGCAAACGCTGCCCGTATCTACCGGCTACTCTCAACATTAGCGTTTCCCCCTCACAAGTTGTGGTGTGCGTACAGTAAGACCTTCGGTACACACACCATCAGATTATTTGACTTGTCGCTCTAGCGAAGTAGGCGAGTGTCAGCAATATGTCTCGTGGTCTTATCGTGGCGTGTTTATCTTCTGCCGTTAGGTCAGACGATAGAAATGACACTTGCACGCTTAGAGTAGCAGATTGACGGTGACCAACTTTAAACAGAACTTGATTAATTTCCACACACATTTATTAAAATAATAAAAAACATAGACAGTATGTAACTTGATTCTGGAAGCTGTTTACAATTGACAGTCTGAAGTTCCCTTGGTCTTGGTACGTTAATCTTATTCTCACATATCTCTGATACTTGACAAAGTGTCTATACATTTCTCTTCATGGCTATGTACAGGAATACGATAATCTTATTAGGTGCAGACTGAAACTTGACTATAGACTGGTACAGACTAATGCAGACTGGTGCAGACTAATGCAGACTGGTACAGACTAATGCAGACTGACAAATCGGAGGTCTGTACACACGTTATACGAGTTCAGGTGTCACTGCGCGAGTGTGATCCGCGAGGAGAAAAGGTTCTACGTTAGCAGCAATCTCATTGGCTGCGTTACATATTAATCGGCGGAAGCGGAATTTGGTCCGTCTCTAAGACAGCGCCATCTCGTAGTGCGGAGACGGACGAGCGCTGCGCCTGCGCTGTTGTGCTTAGCGGGGCGCGCTCTAGTGGGAAAGTTGTGTACGCGCTGACTACACGGAACTATGTACATAACACAAGTCAGTTACACTACTGGCCATTAAAATTGCTACACCACGAAGATGACGTCCTACAGACGTGAAATTTAACCGACAGGAGGAACATGCTGTGATATGTAAGTGATCAGCTTTTCAGAGCATTGACACAGGGTTTGCGCCGGTGGCGACACCTACAACGTGCTGACATGAGGAAAGTTTCCAACCGATTTCTCATACACAAACAGCAGCTGACTGGCGTTGCCTGTTGAAACGTTGTTGCGATGCCTCGCGTAAGAAGGAGAAATGCGTTCCATCACGTTTCCGACTTTGATAAAGGTCGGATTGTGGGCTATCGCCATTGCGATTTATCGTATCCCGACATTGCTGCTCCCATTGGTCGAGATCCAATGACTGTTAGCAGAATATGGAATCGGTAGGTTCAGGAGGGTAATACGGAACGCCGTGCTCGATCCCAACGGCCTCGTATCACTAGCAGTCGAGATGACAGGCATCTTATCCGCACGGCTGTAACGGATCGTGCAGCCACGTCTCGATCCCTGAGTCAACAGATGGGGACGTTTGCAAAATAACAAACATCTGCACGAACAGTTCGACGACGTTTGCAGCAGCATGGACTATCATCTAGGAGACCGTGGCTGCGGTTACCCTTGACACTGCGATGGTGTACTCGACGACGAACCTGGGTGCACGAATGGCAAAACGTCATTTTTTCGGATGAATCCAGGTTCTGTTTACAGCATCGGTCGCATCCGTGTTTGGCGACATCGCGGCGAACGCACATTGGAAGCGTGTATTCGTCACCGCCATACTGGCGTATCACCCGGCATGATGGTATGGGGTGCAATTGGTTACACGTCTCGGTCACCTCTTGTTCGCATTGACGGCTCTTTGAAAAGTGGATATTACATTTCAGACGTGTTACGACCCGTGGCTCTACCCTTCACTCGATCCCTGCGAAACCTTACATTTCAGCAGGATAATGCGCGACCGCATGCTGCAGGTCCTGTACGGGCCTTTCTGGATACAGAAAATGTTCGATTGCTGCCCTGGCCAGCACATTCTCCAGATCTCTCACCAATTGAAAACGTCTGGTCAATGGTGGCCGAGCAACTGGATCGTCACAATACGCCAGTCACTACTCTTGATGAACTGTGGTATCGTGTTGAAGCTGCATGGGCAGCTGTACCTGTGCACGCCATCCAAGCTCTGTTTGACTCAATTCCCAGTCGGATCAAGGCCGTTATTACGGCCAGAGGTGGTTGTTCTGGGTACTAATTTCTCAGGATCTAACACCCAAATTGCGTGAGAATGTATTCACATGTCAGTTCTAGTATAATATATTTGTCCAATGAATACTCCTTTACCATCTGCATTTCTTATTGGTGTAGCAATTTTAATGGCCAGTAGTGTATATTGATACGAGAGCAAGATAAAATGGGAAGCCATGCGTTTATTTCTGTGAATTTTTAATATAATGGCCATCAAAAAGTTTCCGTCTGAGGGTGTTGCTGGAGAATATATTCAACATAGCGAGACTTCGATGATGTTGTAATTTTTTTCCACCGTGTACAAACTCTAGGGATTCACCTATGAGTGGATACGGAACACAACAGGTCAAATGTCCGGAAATGCATGGTTCCCATGATAGAGACCAACTATCCAAACATACATTGTTATAGAGACTGTGGTCTAATACTCGCAGTACTGTACAGCCACGGTAACAGTATGTGCCTCAAGCATCGGTGTACGCGCCGTAGCATGTTCTGTCACACACGTTCACATCGGCCAGACTGCATCTGTTCAGTGTCAAAGGCAGCACGAATACGCAGCTCCAGCGCCTCCTGGAATGGGCTCTGCATACACGATACTTTTGAGACGGCCCCATAACCAGAAATCGCACGGTTTGAGATATGGTGAACGAACAGGCCACACAACTGGGCCCCCCGTCCGATGGAAGACACGATCGAGGTGCGTCTGGACGTTAACGCCGAAGTGGGCAGGTGTACCATCATGTAGCAGCCACATAACCTTTCGAATCATAAATGGCACTTCTTCCAGCAGGGGAGGCAAAGTCTCCAGCACGAAACGCCGATAGTTTCTGCCTGTTAGGCGACGTGGAAGGAAGACTGGTCCCAAAGTACGGTGGCCAATTATCCCGGGCCACACATTCCGGCAGCACCGGTGCTGGTGATTCGCTGTCATCATGTCACGGGGGTTCTGCATACTACCCCACGGACGACTGTTACGAAAGTTGAAGATACGACTCCGCGTAAAGGTGGCCTCACCTGTGAATAGGACGGGCGACACAAATCCCGGAATCGAGGTTACCTGGTGAAGAAACCAGTGGCAAAACTGCTCCCGATGTGGAAAGTCTGTCGCTAGTAAGCCCTGCACACGCTGTAAGTGGGAAGGGTTGTAACAGTTGTCATGGAGAATGTTCCACACGGTCGTCTGGCGTACCCTGTACTAGGAGGGACCAACTGCCTGGTGCTGACACGGCGGTCGCCTTCCACAGTGTTAATCACATTTTCCTCCAAGTCTGGTTCCGAACATTTCGAACACGTCCTTTATGATTTCCTGCTTCCTGAAACAACACTGTCTCAGACAAACGGCGAAACACTGTTGTCAACATTCAATTCTATGGTTGTTGTCGGCGGGGATTGGTGTCCCGATACCACAACGCTGCCCGCCACCCGTTGCCATATGGCTTTCTGCATGTATACACCATTTCGGCAAGTTCTCGATACGAATACAGAACCATAGGCCACAGCCCTATGACGCATGGCTTCCTGCTCCGGCGAGAGGAGCCTCCAATGTGTGGTGCTCGCGGCGTCCAGGTCACTCTGCGCCACGTTTTATTGGATTGCGTTTTATTTTCTGACCAGCGGCTGACTTGCCAGGGGACCTGCCATCTCTTTTAGGCAACACTCGGACGAATGTGGCTAAAGTTTTAAAGTTCTGTGCCTGTCAAATGTTTTTACAAAGATTTTAGGGAGAGGATTTTAATTTTCTCACTGTGTGACTAGCTCGCCCATATTTTATGTAAGTGGCCAGCCAATAACAATTCCCTGTGGCATTCTTGTTGCTATGCTTTCCCTTTCCTTACGTTTTACTTTCTTATGTAGCATTTTCCTTCTTTTCCTGCTTTCTTTGAGTGTGTGCTTCAGTTTTCTTAGGTCTGTCCACATTGGTTCCTTTTAATGTGTGTCAGGGCGCTGATGACCTCGATGTTGAGCGCCCATAAGCCCCAACACACCACCACCACCAGAACCATTTTGTACAAACTGTGAAACGTCCCCCTTTGAAAATTATAAATGATTGTGGTGGAAAACCTCTAATTTATTTGATTTTCAAACAGCTGAGCAAAACTGAACATCCTCAGGCATTTCTCTCGTTACTTATTCTGATAATCAATAAACTGACACACAATATTTTTAGCGCAACGCAATCTGACTTTCAATAATCCCTACAAAAGAATGGCCCTGACTAACACTAACCTATACCTTTTATGAATCATTTACCTCACAAAAATTTTCGTTACTCGAACTACGGCAATACAGCTAGCGCCAATACTGCCAGCTAAATAAAAGATTCCAACTACAGAAGGCACTAACTACCGATAGGCATAGTCAGCAAATGAAAGATTTTAATAGCGAACACGCAATGTATTTACCTTAATAATGTTCAAAAGTCTAATATATATATATATATCAGTTCATGACATCCAGTCTTCCAAATTCTGTTTTTCTGGAGGACACACGTCCAGATCGTCCGCTCTCAAAACACCGCCATCTCTCTCCCCACATCCACCACTGCTGGCGGCTCACCTCCAACTGCGCAACGCTACGCGCTGTTCACATAATCCAACTGCCCAAAACTACAATGTCAACCAGCCACAGATTGCACACAGCACAGTCAATGATTTTCATAGAGAGCACTACGTGGCGTTACCAACATAAAAACCTAAATAGCCTACTTACAACTGTATCAAATCCGCTACAAGATGAGTCAGCAAGAGAAGTGAATCGGATACAAAATTACCAATTACTATGGCAGAAGAGGGCGTTAGGGCATGACGTACGAGGAACAGTACCACCCTGTAGGGGGAAACCACGCATACTGTAGCTGTGGCTGCATGGTACAGCGCGTATTAGACCGGAGTCTCGTGTGACAAAGTACGATTGAATAAATGATCTCTAGCATGGAAATCATGGTAGACATAATTAGACCTTTTTTATTCCGTATCCTCCCATCGATCAATTCCTGGAGTTTGCACACGGTGGAAAAAGTGACCCTGTATATAAGCAACGGCATGCACGGAAGGGATTATGGTCGCATCCATCTCTCTCTGAAGTGCGCGGTAAATGCGGGAACGTGAACTATGGCGATGCTATTACCAAAGCGTCCAAACAAGACCAACGTGCTGTTATTCTTTTTCTTGCCTGCCAGAGGATAAACACCGGTAGACGGGAAAGGTATATGCTAAGGTCTGATCAGGGTAGATCCAGAAAATAAAGTCGATAGTTGCAATGAGTACAATATCTTTGAGTGGGAGGATCTTTGATGGTGAAGAGAGCCGGGCGAGCACATTAAAAAAAACTCAGCCGTCGCAGCTAGGTGCCCGGAGGAAGCGGACGTGTGGTGACGGCTTTGAGGCAGGATTCGCGCTACGCAGTTTCCAGGTTGTACACTGAGCAAACTTTATCACGTTAATGGGAGAAGCTATAAAATAATTTCAAAATGGTTTTTGTTAGGTAATGTTCAGAGTTAGGATTTGTATGTCCAAGTTTTGACGCAGTAAGCGTTTTGTAAATTTTTTTGTAAGAGTGATTCGTGCTGCAAAAATGTTGGAATTGGTAGGTTTTGTATATGACTTAAATTTTTAACTATATATATATATATATATATATATATATATATATATATATATATACTGAAATAAACATTGCGTTTAAATCTAACAGCCTGAATCATAATCCACATCCTTTGCTTGTATTGAATATGAATATGAGTAGTAAAGTAAAGTTACCCACCAAATGAAAGAAAGTAAAGAAAATGAGGCCTCTAGGCAATATACAGGGTGAGTCACCTAACGTTACCGCTGGATATATTTCGTAAACCACATCAAATACTGACGAACCGATTCCACAGACCGAACGTGAGGAGAGCGGCTAGTGTAATTGGTTAATACAAACCATACAAAAATGCACGGAAGTATGTTTTTTAACACAAACCTACGTTTTTTAAATGGAACCCCGTTAGTTTTGTTAGCACATCTAAACATATAAACAAATACGTAATCAGTGCCGTTTGTTGCATTGTAAAATGTTAATTACATCCGGAGATATTGTAACCTAAAGCTGACGCTTGAGTACCACTCCTCCGCTGTTCGATCGTGTGTATCGGAGAGCACTGCAACATACATCGCGTTTCTACAGAATGATCTGCCAACGTTGCTCGAAAATGTCCCACTGGAAACGCGTCGACGTATGTGGTATCAGCATGATGGTGCACCTGCATATTCCGCAATTAACACTAGGCTGACTCTTGACAGGATGTTCGACGGGCGTTTCATAGGACGTGGAGGACGCATAAATTGGCCAGCGCGTTCTCCTGATCTTACACCTCTGGACTTCTTTCTGTGGGGTACGTTAAAGGAGAATGTGTACCGTGATGTGCCTACAACCCCAGAGGATATGAAACAACGTATTGTGGCTGCCTGCGGCTACATTACACCAGATGTACTGCGGCGTGTACGACATTCATTACGCCAGAGATTGCAATTGTGTGCAGCAAATGATGGCCACCACATTGAACATCTATTGGCCTGACATGTCGGGACACACTCTATTCCACTCCGTAATTGAAAACGGAAACCACGTGTGTACGTGTACCTCACCCCTCATGGTAATGTACATGTGCGTCAGTGAAAAAGACCAATAAAAAGGTGTTAGTATGTGGACGTAATGTGCTGTTCCAGTCTCTTCTGTACCTAAGGGCCATCACCGTTCCCTTTGGATCCCTACGTAATTCGGTGCTCTCCGAAACACACGTTCGAACAGCGGAGGAGTGGTACTCAAGCATCAACTTTAGGTTACAATATCTCCGGATGTAATTAACATTTTACAATGCAACAAACGGCACTGATTACGTATTTGTTTATATGTTCAGATGTGCTAACAAAACTAACGGGGTTCCACTTAAAAAAACGTAGGTGTTAAAAAACATACTTCCGTGCATTTTTGTATGGTTTGTATTAACCAATTACACTAGCCGCTCTCCTCACGTTCGGTCTGTGGAATCGATTCATCAGTATTTGATGTGGTTTACAAAATATATCCAGCGGTAACGTTAGGTGACTCACCCTGTATATGTGCAGTTCATGGTTTGAAATCGATTTTGATATAACTAAAGTTATCAGAGCAAAGTTATTTCAAATAACTTATTTTATGCCACTGCACAACCGGCGTTATTGATGTCAAGATATAATTTCATTGAGTAAACATCAGGGCGAAAAGTTAAATTTTCAGTAACATCCTACTGCCATTGCGCAAACGGCATTATTCTCTTAAACTTGATTGCTGGGTCAAATACATGTTTCATTACTGGCAAAATGGAGGAGTGCACGAAACAAGTTCGCAGGCACAGTCAGATGCAGGTTTGTTGAATAATTGTTTTGGAACAATTTTATCTTTGAACCTTTCACTAATTAAAAAGGAAACAATTTTGGTCAGATACTTTCACGTTTAAAGACAATTTTGGACATGATACTTTCAGACGCCCATCGGAGAATGAAGAACATGTATGGTGCAGCACGTGTGTTTAAAGCGCCAGTTCTGTAATGGTGCGCCGAGGCGCGCTGCTGCTTCAAGATAAATCACGCTCATATGTCGCAAATATAGTAACGCAGAGGAAACGCCAGCTCAAATGGGAGACATTCGAGCACCCGCCCTGTAGTCCTCACGCTATTATCACGCCTTTGGTCCTTTAAAGAAGGTCCTGAAGGCGCGACATCTGCCGTCAGACGAGAATGTGCAGCGGGGCCGTTACGCATTGCTTCGCGCTTCAGAACACGATGTTTTACCAAACGGGTACCTCCAACCTGGTCCGTCACTGGGGTGGCTGGCTCTGCGGTATCGGCCACTAATCCGGTCGGCCGCACTTTCAAACACGCGCGCCGCCAGATACGCCTCCGCGTTTCCTACAGCCGCCACCGCGGCCCGACGGCGCTGCCTGCCACGAGCGATTACGCCGCTGCCAATGAGATGCGAGCATCGCCTCTCCGGAACTCCAACGGCGGGTGTACGTAAGTTCGAATGCTTATGCACTGAGCCCACTCTGTGGGTTTGCCAGTTGAATAACTTCTACAGACTTTCACAATGACCAGGGCTCGACATCTTCGGAATAGACGTGTTACAGTGAAGCACCGAAATCTGGAGAATGTCGACTTTCACCGGTGAATGTCAACATCCACATAGTCGTTAGTGTGTGTCCGAAATATTTGCTAAATACCCTTATTTCTGACTTACACCGGTAAATGTAGGCATTCACCATGCACTAATGGTGAATGTTGAACATGTTGGAGATTTATATTTTCTTCCCCGTAATTCAGTCGCTATAAAACGTCATAAGGGTGCCGTAACTTTTTCGCCTCTCTTTCTGAAAGGAATGACCAAGAATTTAAAATACACAGTACATTCCACATGAGAAAAGAAAATAATAGTTATAAAAAAATTACTTACTTATGTGATTCAAATCTTATTTATTGCAACAACTTAAACTATTATGACACTTTGAATTGCACAAGAGTCCCTTGCTTTTACAACTGCATTTATTTGTGGAACACTTCCTTCTGCGATGACAGCGTGTATAGCCTTGACCCCCGCCTCTCGAATTAGCTGCAGCTGCTTCTCTCAGCGAGATTTCTTGAAAAGAAATCTCATCTATGGAAAGTAACTTTTCTGTACAAATTACGAACTGATTACGTGTGTAAAGCTGCTTGTGGGTACCATTTTTATTTGCCAGTTTCTAGAAGTCGGTGTCTTCTATTCCAACAACAAGCACTAACACACTTCGGCTATCTGTACGACCACGGTCGACATCACTGCCTTGTATTCGTACATTATCACCAATTTGAACGGGAGGAAATTGTTTTTGTGAGGTTCGTAACATCTTTGTTGCTCGCAGTAGAAGATTTTCTTTCGCGGTCGCTCTTTTTGTACAAATCAACTTATGTTTTTCAGACAGAATTTGATGTGAAGACGTTGTTGGTTGTAGGTCCTCTCCAATATTTTTCTTGGGAATACGGTTTTCAGCATGACCACCCCTCAAATTTTTTTATAAGCATTAACAGTTTCTTCAAGCTGTTCTTCGGTTTCAGAAGTATTGGCAATTTCTTCGAGTTGTTCTTCAGTTTCAATATTTGCGATTTGTTCGCCAGGCAAAAAAGACGATGCTATGCCTCTTTTTGCTTTAACGCCAAACGTGGCTTCATAAGGACTTTGGCGTATTCCTTCGTGGTATGTAGTGTTCTTGGCAAATTGAACAAAGGATAAACCATCTGACCATTTATTTGTATCGTTATCGTTCATCCATGCAGTTAGCATATTCTGCATATCCTGATTGGCCCTTTCAACCGAGCCTTGTGTTTGACTGTGACGAGGCTTTCCATGAACTGTTTTAACATCTTTCCACATAGCGCATATTTCGGATATGACTTGATTACTAAATTCTCTACCATTATCTGATTGCAATATTGCTGGTGCACCAAACGTTAAAAATATTGAAATAACGTGATGCGCTACTTCTTCAGCTCTTTTAGTTTTCAAAGGTCGAAGGTGGACAAACTTAGTCAAATGATCTTGATACACCATTATGAACTTATATTCGCCATCTCTGTTTGACTGCAGATCTATCAGATCAACTTGACATCATGAGTTTAATTCAGAAGTAACCATTGGCTTCACAACAATAACTTTCTTATGTGCACTGTGTTTCATTTGACACTGTTTGCATAAATTTAAATACAACATTACAACTTCATAATTAATATTTTTGTATTGAACTTGCAACTCTTTAAGCATACGTGTTCTTCCTCTGTGGCCTTTTCTGATGTGAGTTTCATATAGTATACTGTAGAATTCTTCATTAGTAACATAATACTGTATGTTCGTTTCCCCTGGTTTTGATGGTACAGTTAACTTCTCTTCATCATTAATTTAAAAAAAACGTTTTAATCATCTGTAATCCAAAGTTGTGTTGCATTTAATTTTAGCAGTAACCGCTTCAGAAAGTATTTTAGAATACTTTTCTTAAGAAAAATAAAAACAAATGTCTTCTCGTTTACCCGCAATTAATGCATTTAACTTTCCATGAAAAAGATCACGATTTACTGCAGTATCCATTTAGTATAAATTAGGGTATCGGAAAAAAATTAATAAGACTGACAAAGCTGATTGACTCCGAGCAGAACAAAGGATTTGGCGAAAGAGAGCCAGTCGCTTGTTTTTTTTGACTCTTCTGTTTTGGACTTCCACCAGAGCGTATCTGTGATTGTCGACACGCACCAGAGAGGGTCCGAATGTACAACAATGTAATGAAATATTCGATCTTTCACCGACGTATTTGGTATCTGTTGACATTCACCGGTGAAAGTCGACATTCTCCAATTTCGCTCATTCACGGTAACAGACGTTCTATTGAAGAGTTACAGACTTGTAAATCTTCTGTACCTGTACATCTTTCTACATTCAAATCTACTGTTAACAGCGGACGCTGAAAATACAGCGGGAAGTTACGTATTATTTTTGGTATTTGATATCAGATGTAGAAAAAATTAATATCTGAATCCTCTCTTCATGAACGCCATCTGTTGCCCGCTCCCGTACCCAATAAAGAACCACACAGCGAGCAAGGAAGACATAACAGAATCAATCTTCAGGATGATTTTACATGACTGGCTTCCCAATTATGGACAATACGGCCTTCGAGCAGAAACTTTTTGATCGCTCCGTATATTTTTCTACGTGCACCAAATTAAGTGCACAGATAGCATGTCCAGATTAAGCAATGAGGGGAAGACTGCAAAGTGGACGGAATACATAGGAGGTCTGTAAGTTACATAAAGACGATATTACAGAAAAAGAACAGCAAGTAGATCACGATGAGATGGGAGACACGATACTGCGAGAAGAATCTGACACAGTCTTGAATGACCAAAGTCGAAACAAGTCCCCTAGAGTAGACGTCATTCTCTCAGAATTATTAAAATCTTTGCGACATCTAGCCATCACAAAATTATTCCTCTTCGTGTACAAGATAAATGGGACAGGGTAAATACCTGCAGACTTAAAGGAAAATGTATATAATTCCATTTCCAAAGAAGACAGGCGCCGACAGGTGTTAATACTATAGATTTAACACTGTAATAGGTGGTGTGTGAAAAATATTGACACCAACTGTTTACAGAACAATGGATAAACTGGCAGAAGCTGACCTCTGCGGCGATCAGTTTGGATTCCGACGAGGGGATACTAACCCTACGACTTATCTTAGAAGACAGGTTGAAGAAAGACAGAAATGCGTTCATAGTATATATATATACATATAAGAGAGAAAGAATGTGTAATCTATATGCGTCGAAACGTTTGTTAGACCAATGTGTAAAGATCTTAATTTTTCGGCCAACAACTTTTCAAGATTTTTAGTAACAACGTTTTTCCTTCATGTATTACACATTTATTGATATATTAACACCTTCCGAACAGGCTTTGAAGGCCCAACGGTACCGACCGGCGGCCGTGTCATCCTCACCCCTTAGGCGTCACCGGTTACGGACACAGAGGACCGTATGGTCAGCACAATCCTCTCCCGGCCGTTGTTAGTTTTCGTGACCGGTCCCGTGAAAAATAGGTAGCTATAGAAAAACACGCGCGTAGTCGAATACAACGTTGTGTCAAAATTTTGAAGCAATCGGTGAAGCACTTTCGGAGGTATAAATAAATTTTTATTTACAGAGATTGAGTTATTTATTAACAGAATCTTCCGTCGGTTCTTGGTAGAACAACATTATAATAATAAATGAAAAGCGCCAGTTTGCTTTTGTTCTACAATATTATTTTTATTGATAACCGGTTTTCGGCTTACAAGGCCATCTTCAGACACTTACTGAGTATTATCACCAAAGAAGTTAAATGTTAGCAGACAGCATTGGAAGAGAAGTAACACATCTAGAGTGAAGTAGAAACATACAGTGAGTAACGTCTTTGCAATGAAATGGTAAAAACTGAACAGTACATAAATAACAAAAGACTGAACTTGAGAATAGATGCAAGGCTGAAATTGAGATGGTGTAACCAGAAGGAAATGAAATAACAACCAAATGGCGAAAGCATTATCATTTAGACAATTCTATTCCAAGGCTCCTAAATTTTTAGGCTATACATCACAAATTTTTCATTAATTCATTTCGTAGTTACGAATGGTAGAGGCGTAGCCAGAAAAGAAGGAGAAAATACACAGTTTAATTACACTGAGTTCTTAGTCCTACACCATTAACTGGAGAATTAACTTGGATAGCTGTAACTTGCAAAATACTAACACGAATTCTTTACAGAAGAATGGAAAAACTGGTAGAAGCCGATCTCGGGGAAGATCAGTTCGGATTCCGTAGAAGTACTGGAACACGTGAGGCAATACTGACCTTACGACTTATCTTAGAAGAAAGATTAAGGAAAGGCAAACCTACGTTTCTAGCATTTGTAGACTTAGAGAAAGCTTTTGACAATGTTGACTCGAATACTCTCTTTCAAATTCTAAAGGTGGCAGGGGTAAAATACAGGGAGCCAAAGGCTATTTACAATTTGTACAGAAACCAGATGGCAGTTATAAGAGTCGAGGGACATGAAAGGGAAGCAGTTGTTGGGAAGGGAGTAAGACAGGGTTGTAGCCTCTCCCCGATGTTATTCAATCTGTATATTGAGCAAGCAATAAAGGAAACAAAAGAAAAATTCGGAGTAGGTCTTAAAATCCATGGAGAAGAAATAAAAACTTCTTTAGGTTCGCCGATGACATTAAAATTCTGTCAGAGACAGCAAAGGACTTGGAAGAGCAGTTGAATGGAATGGATAGCGTCTTGAAAGGAGGATATAAGATGAACATCAACAAAAACGGAACGAGGATAATGGAATGTAGTCGAATTAAGTCGGGTGATGCTGCGGGAATTAGATTAGGAAATGAGACACTTAATGTAGTAAAGGAGTTTTGCTATTTGGGGAGCAAAATAACTGATGATGGTCGAAGTAGAGAGGATATAAAATGTAGACTGGCAATGGCAAGGAAAGCGTTTCTGAAGAAGAGAAATTTGTTAACCTCGAGTATAGATTTAAGTGTCAGGAAGTCATTTCTGAAAGTATTTGTATGAAGTGTAGCCATGTATGGAAATGAAACATGGGCGATAAATAGTTTGGACAAGAAGAGAATAGAAGCTTTCGAAATGTGGTGCTACAGAAGAATGCTGAAGATTAGATGGTTAGATCACATAACTAATGAGGAAGTATTGAATAGGATTGGGGAGAAGTTTGTGGCACAGCTTGACCAGAAGAAGGGATCGGTTGGTAGGACATGTTCTGAGGCATCAAGGGATCACCAATTTAGTACTGGAGGGCAGCGTGGAGGGTAAAAATCGTAGAGGGAGACCAAGAGATGAATACACTAAGCAGATTCAGAAGGATGTAGGTTGCAGTAGGTACTGGGAGATGAAGAAGCTTGCACAGGATAGAGTAGCATGGAGAGCTGCATCAAACGAGTCTCAGGACTGAAGACAACAACAACAACAACAGCTTTGTGAATGGGGCATAATTTGCTTTAAATGAAGTGGTTTGTTACAACTATTCGTAAGAATTACTCGATAATTTTCGCTCAATCCGGAATACTTGCCTTATCCAGCAACGTGTTCGCAACAGCCACAATGCTTTGCATTTGTTTATTCTAACATGTTGGTCAAAAACAGAAACATAGTGTGTATTGTAAAAATTATGAAATTTTAACTCTCGAAATCCATTGGAAAAACAAAACTTTTACATTTCTTAGGGCGTAGGCCCTATTATTTTAAAAATATAAATTTTGTATGTCATCACTGGGTGGGATATCCCTCGGGCACGAGAAGTAGCAGAAATGTGAATGCCGAGAAACTTCACATAAGAATTGGTGATCGTGAAGTAGATGAAATTTAAAAAAATCTGCTGCCTAGGCAGCATAATAACCGGTAACGGCGGAAGCAAGGAGGACATGAAAAGCAGACTAACACTAGCGACTGGTGACCTCAGAAGTTAAGTCCCATAGTGCTCAGAGCACTTGAACCATTTGAACTTGCACTAGCGAAAAGGACATTCCTGGCTAAGAGAAGTCTACTAATGTCAAACATATACCTTAATTTGACGCAGAAATTTGTGAGAATGTACGTCCGGATCTCAGCAGTGTATGGCAGTGAAACGTGGACTGTGGGAAAACCGGAACAGACGAGGGTCGAAGCATTTGAGATGTGGTGCTGCAGAAGAATGTTGAAAATGAGCTGTACTGATAAGTTAAGGAATGAGGAGGATCGCAGCAGAATAGACAAGGGAAGGAATAAATGGAAAACACTGGAGAGAAGAAGGGACAGGATGATAGGACATACGTTGACATATCAGGAAATAGCTTACGTGGTACTAACCTACATGATTCTGGACCCCCTTATCGTTTTCATCTCTTGGTCTCCCTCTACTTTTTTTAGCCTCCAGGCTTCCATCCAGTACTAAATTGGTGATCCCTTCATGCTTCAGAACGTGTCCTACCAACCGATCACTTCTTCTAATCGAGCTGTGTCGCAAATTTCTCTTCTCCCCAATTCTTTTCAGTATCTGCCCATCAGTTACGTGACAACCCATCTTAACTTCAGAATTCTTCTGTAGCACCACATTTCGAAAGCTTCTATTCTCTTCATGCCTAAACTGCTTATGGTCCATATTTCACTTCCATACATGGCTACACTCCATAAAATACTTTCATAAAAGACTTCCTGACACTTAACTCTATATCCCATGTTAACAAAATTTCTCTTCTTCAGAAACGCTTTCCTTGACATTGCCAGTCTACATTTTATATCCTCTCTACTCCGACCAGCACCAGTTATTTTGCTCCCCAAACAGCAAAACTCATTTACTTCTTTAAGTGTCTCACTTCCTAATCTAATGCCCTCAGCATCACCTAATTTAATTCGACTACATTCCATTATCCTCGTTTTGCTTTTGTTAATGTTCATCTTATATTCTCCTTTGAAGCCGCTGTCCATTCCGTTAAACTGCTCTTCCAGGTACTTTGCTATCTGTGACAGAATTACAATGTCATCGGCAAACCTCAAATTTTTTTATTTCTTCTCCATGGATTTTAATGCCTAGTCCAAATTTTTCTTTTGTTTCCTTTACTGCTTGTTTCAATATATCAGTATACAGATTGAATAACATCGGGGATAGGCTACAACACTGTCTCACTCCCTTCCCAACCACTGCTTCCCTTAAATGCCCCTTCTCCATTATAACTGCCATCTTGTTTCTATACAATTTGTAAATAGACTTTCGCTCCCTGTATTTTACCCCTGCCACGTTCAGAATTTAAAACTGAGTATTTTAGTCAACGTTGGCAAAAGTTTTCTTTAACTCTACAAATGCTAGAATCGTAGGTCTGCTTGCCTTAACCTATCTCCTAAGATAAGTCGTAGGGTCAGTACTGCCTCGCGCGCTCCAACATTTTTATGGAATCCAAACTGATCTTTCCCGCAGTTGTCTTCTACTACTTTTTCCTTTTGTCTGGGAATACAGTATTGGGATAGAACCAGCAAATAATTAAGGACGTAGGTGACACCCGAGCTGAGTCCCCATCTGATTGACGGATCACCGTCAACAGCATCACATGCCCTCGCTTCCTGAGACACTGCGCAGAGGTTTGGAATCTAATGCAGAACATTGGAGCAAAGAATTGCTATCCAGAACTTTTTACCACGACGTCTCCTCCACTTGCCGGCCAAATGCTGGTAGTGAAAATTTTATTCATCACCATTGGTGGAATCAGCTTTTACCTTCGAGTGGCAGCATACAGGCTTGCGATAGCGACCGCGGCTGAGGAAGACGGTATTTCAACGGTGGGTGAGTATTTGGAGGTGCTGAACAAATTATCACGCAGTGACGATGGATCGCTTTAGAATGTAATTTCAGAACGGCTAATGCCAGACGACCATCTCGGAATAACGGGGTATAAAGTTCTAGTGAGACAGTTTTAAACACGCTAATGCAGCGTCAGTTTTGTAGACCACGAAAAAATTATTCAGAAGTACCTGCGTCTGGCGATGGACACCGAAGCTACAGTTGAAGTCATCAGTGTGTTGCAGAGAAACAGCTACTTGTGAAGATGGAAAACGAAAAGATCACAGGTACCAATTTTTGGGCGCTATTCCGCTTCAAGGTGCAAGAGACGTCATATACAACATTAGGACAGTTTCTAAGCTAAAACTACTGTTGTGACCTTGACCAACTACGTAACCGACTCGTAGCTCATAGCTGTTGCAGAAAATAATGTAAAACTGATCCCCAACTTAACGGATTTTGTTAGCAACCACATATCAACTCTGAGTGGATAGGATGTGTGTTGTTCAATATTTGTTTAATGTAATACTGTGTATCTATATAAATTTCACCCAGGCAATCACACTATTACGTTGAACGACTTTCACACGCTACACACACTATTCATCGTTTATTGTACATTGCTACTACAACGAGGCGCGTTTTCCATTGCTCTGCGTCTACTACTTTCAGGCCAATTCATCGTTAAACTGAATGACTACTTCATTGAGACATATTTGTCAATTGCTATTCATCGTAACCATTAATAATCAACAACAAAAGTGAAAATAAATTTATACTTCAACTTCTTTATTTATCTGCGAGAGAAATACATTCAACAACATTATTGATATTATTATCTGTCATAGCTCAGGACATACCATTTCTCTGTGCCCCTGTTTCACAGTATCTGCAGTCTCTTATACAGATACATACACACACTGCCTTTTTCCCGAGCACGAGGAGAATACATAGCGACGTCCTTACGAAAAATTTCACAATGGTACTGGGCATCGGATATTAATAATTCTACATCTACATCTACATCTATACTCCGCGAGCCACCTTACGGTGTGTGGCGGAGGGTACTTATTGTACCACTATCTGATCCCCCCTTCCCTGTTCCATTCACGAATTGTGCGTGGGAAGAACGACTGCTTGTAAGTCTCCGTATTTGCTCTAATTTCTCGGATCTTTTCGTTGTGATCATTACGCGAGATATATGTGGGCGGTAGTAATATGTTGCCCATCTCTTCCCGGAATGTGCTCTCTCGTAATTTCGATAATAAACCTCTCCGTATTGCGTAACGCCTTTCTTAAAGTGTCCGCCACAGGAGCTTGTTCAGCATCTCCGTAACGCTCTCGCGCTGACTAAATGTCCCCATGACGAATCGCGCTGCTTTTCGCTGGATCATGTCTATCTCTTCTATTAATCCAACCTGGTAAGGGTCCCATACTGATGAGCAATACTCAAGAATCGGACGAACAAGCGTTTTGTAAGCTACTTCTTTCGTCGATGAGTCACATTTTCTTAGAATTCTTCCTATGAATCTCAACCTGGCGCCTGCTTTTCCCACTATTTGTTTTATGTGATCACTCCACTTCAGATCGCTCCGGATAGTAACTCCTAAGTATTTTACGGTCGTTACCGCTTCCAATGATTTACCACCTATGGCATAATCGTACTGGAATGGATTTCTGCCCCTATGTATGCGCATTATATTACATTTATCTACGTTTAGGGAAAGCTGCCAGCTGTCGCACCATGCATTAATCCTCTGCAGGTCCTCCTGGAGTACGTACGAGTCTTCTGATGTTGCTACTTTCTTGTAGACAACCGTGTCATCTGCAAATAGCCTCACGGAGCTACCGATGTTGTCAACTAAGTCATTTATGTATATTGTAAACAATAAAGGTCCTATCACGCTTCCCTGCGGTACTCCCGAAATTACCTCTACATCTGCAGATTTTGAACCGTTAAGAATGACATGTTGTGTTCTTTCTTCTAGGAAATCCTGAATCCAATCACAAACCTGGTCCGATATTCCGTAAGCTCGTATTTTTTTCACTAAACGTAAGTGCGGAACCGTATCAAATGCCTTCCTGAAGTCCAGGAATACGGCATCAATCTGCTCGCCAGTGTCTACGGCACTGTGAATTTCTTGGGCAAATAGGGCGAGCTGAGTTTCACATGATCTCTGTTTGCGGAATCCATGTTGGTTATGATGAAGGAGATTTGTATTATCTAAGAACGTCATAATACGAGAACACAAAACATGTTCCATTATTCTACAACAGATTGACGTAAGCGAAATAGGCCTATAATTATTCGCATCTGATTTATGACCCTTTCTTGAAAATGGGAACGACCTGCGCTTTCTTCCAGTCGCTAGGTACTTTACGTTCTTCCAGCGATCTACGATAAATTGCTGATAGAAAGGGGGCAAGTTCTTTAGCATAATCACTGTAGAATCTTAAGGGTATCTCGTCTGGTCCGAATGCTTTTCCGCTACTAAGTGATAGCAGTTGTTTTTCAATTCCGATATCGTTTATTTCAATATTTTCCATTTTGGCGTCCGTGCGACGGCTGAAGTCAGGGACCGTGTTACGATTTTCCGCAGTGAAACAGTTTCGGAACACTGAATTCAGTATTTCTGCCTTTCTTCGGTCGTCCTCTGTTTCGGTGCCATCGTGGTCAACGAGTGACTGAATAGGGGATTTAGATCCGCTTACCGATTTTACATATGACCAAAACTTTTTAGGGTTCTTGTTTAGATTGTTTGCCAATGTTTTATGTTCGAATTCGTTGAATGCTTCTCTCATTGCTCTCTTTACGCTCTTTTTCGCTTCGTTCAGCTTTTCCTTATCAGCTATGATTCGACTACTCTTAAACCTATGATGAAGCTTTCTTTGTTTCCGTAGTACCTTTCGTACATGATTGTTATACCACGGTGGATCTTTCCCCTCGCTTTGGACCTTAGTCGGTACGAACTTATCTAAGGCGTACTGGACGATGTTCCTGAATTTTTTCCATTTTTGTTCCACATCCTCTTCCTCAGAAATGAACGTTTGATGGTGGTCACTCAGATATTCTGCGATTTGTGCCCTATCACTCTTGTTAAGCAAATATATTTTCCTTCCTTTCTTGGCATTTCTTATTACACTTGTAGTCATTGATGCAACCACTGACTTATGATCACTGATACCCTCTTCTACATTCACGGAGTCGAAAAGTTCCGGTCTATTTGTTGCTATGAGGTCTAAAACGTTAGCTTCACGAGTTGGTTCTCTAACTATCTGCTCGAAGTAATTCTCGGACAAGGCAGTCAGGATAATGTCACAAGAGTCTCTGTCCCTGGCTCCAGTTCTGATTGTGTGACTATCCCATTCTATACCTGGTAGATTGAAGTCTCCCCCTATTACAATAGTATGATCACGAAACTTCTTCACGACGTTCTGCAGGTTCTCTCTGAGGCGCTCAACTACTACGGTTGCTGATGCAGGTGGTCTATAGAAGCATCCGACTATCATATCTGACCCACCTTTGATACTTAACTTAACCCAGATTATTTCACATTCGCATTCGCTAATAACTTTACTGGATATTATTGAATTCTTTACTGCTATAAATACTCCTCCACCATTGGCGTTTATCCTATCCTTGCGGTATATATTCCATTCTGTGTCTAGGATTTCGTTACTGTTCACTTCCGGTTTTAACCAACTTTCCGTTCCTAATACTATATGCGCACTATTTCCTTCAATAAGAGATACTAATTCAGGAACCTTGCCCTGGATACTCCTGCAGTTTACCAATATTACGTTAACTTTTCCTGTTTTTGGTCTCTGAGGACGGACGTTCTTTATCAACGATGATAATGTCCTCTCTGGTAAGCCGTCAGGTATTTTATCGTTTCGCCCAAGGGGGGGTCCCTCTAACCTAAAAAACCCCCGTGTGCACGCCACACGTACTCTGCTACCCTAGTAGCTGCTTCCGGTGTGTAGTGCACGCCTGACCTGTCTAGGGGGGCCCTACAGTTCTCCACCCAATATCGGAGGTCGATGAATTTGCAACCATTATAGTCGCAGAGTCGTCTGAGCCTCTGGTTTAGACCCTCCACACGGCTCCAAACCAGAGGACCGCGATCGACTCTGGGCACTATGCTGCAGATATTAAGCTCAGCTTGCACTCCGCGTGCGATGCTGGTTGTCTTCACCAAATCAGCCAGCCGCCGGAAGGAACCAAGGATGGCCTCAGAACCCAAGCGGCAGGCGTCATTCGTTCCGACATGTGCTACTATCTGCAGCCGGTCACACCCAGTGCGTTCAATAGCTGCCGGAAGGGCCTCCTCCACATTACGGACGAGACCCCCCGGCAAGCACACCGAGTGCACACTGGCATTCTTCCCCGACCTACCCGCTATTTTCCTGAGGGGCTCCATAACCCGCCTAACGTTGGAGCTCCCTATAACTAATAGGCCCGCCCTCTGTGACTGTCGGGACCTTGCCGGAGAATCGGCCACTGGCCCAACAGGCGAGGCATCCTGTGGTGGCTCGGAAACGATGTCATCACCACTAGGAAGCACCCCGTACCTGTTGGAAAGGGGTAAGGCAGCTGCCACGCGGCCAGATCCCACCTTCGCCTTTCGGCCAGGCACGCGCGAGCCCACCACTGTCCGCCATTCACCCTGGAGTGATGGCTGACCGGTAAGATGCTCACTGCCGGAAGACGCAGCGACATCAGGGGTTCCATGTGATTCCAAGGCCACCGAAGTAGGCATAGGTCTCACCACAGTTGCCCCAACGCCACTACGAGCCGACGCCTGCGCCTCGAGCTCGATGAGCCTAACAGACAAAGCCTCCACCTGCCCCCGAAGAGTGGCCAATTCTCCTTGCGTCCGCTCACAACAACCACAGTCCCTACACATGACTATGTTTACCCTACTCTATACGGTGACAAATTCCCAAGATAATCTTCTGATGAGCTACTCTGATAATCAAGAAACACTCACTGAAATACGAGACGCGAAAACTACGCTAGGTTTTCCCAGAAAAACTATTTAAAAGCTAAGCGCAGCAAATAAGTACAAAAACGCTTTATACAAACAGTACTCGCTGCTGCTAGTGCTCTCGCTCTGGCTGTCACAAGACAACTGCTGATTCAAGTGACTAGTGGCTAACGGCCGCGAAACAAACAAAAGACGGTTTTAGGGCGCTTTCTGTTCTAAACGATCAAGAAAACACTAAGAAATCTAACACGAAAACTACGTAAAGTTTTATCAAGAACTGTTAGTTACTATGCAGAGCAGATAAACACAAATAGAATCCCTTCCTTAGTGGAAGGTCGTAAACAAAATGCAAAATAAACGCTTTATACAAACAGTACTCGCTGCTGCTGGTGCTCTCGCTCTGGCTGTCACAAGACATGGAGAAAGAACTATATGTCTATTAAACACACATTCACTGGGAGGGTAAGCAGCATCTCAAATGTGATTGGACAATGAATAGTTCACTGGGAATATACAAAAGAAGATGTGATGTCACTGAAAAAAACTGTTCTCGACTAACTCTCCAAAACAGATTGCGTTGATAACCGGTTTTGTTCTGAACAGCATATGAGACGTAATTTCTGGAAGTCATACGCTTCACTTTCGAGCAGTATTCAGAGTTACGCTGTTTTATGTTTAATTCTGGGATAACTTTGGATCACTATAGTATGTGACGCAACGCATCTACGGCAGCACTGTAAGAACTGTACAAAAACTGCAAAAATCACTAGGGCCGTAGAGCACACTGACGAAAATAAGAACATTAGAGATTAGGTCAAAGTGTACTGTAAGGCACCTCCTTCTAGAATTTTCCAACAAAGAGTTGGTCAGAGATCAGAACGGATGTGTTTACATGGTTTGCAAGGACTGAAATACCTTCCGCGGAAAAAAATACCGTTACGTTTGAAGACCTCTGATGAAATTTGCTGTAATCTGCGAGCAGCAAAACTGTTTCCAAACCAGTGCGCACTGGAGAAGACAATGAATTTGAATACAAAAGAAAAAGAAACAAAACGCAAAAAAACTGCGAGAGAAACGACAGAATGGCAAAGTTCTGGAAATAAACTGCGCTAGTGTAAAAGAGTAAGGCACGCTCAACATTAATGTTCACACATATCAACGATAGGAAGGGATCAAAGACTTCACTGTAGTGTTTAAACACTGCGCATTACATTACGACAAATCTAAACTTCACAAAGCATGTCATCATCTCATTTCTGGAATCTCCTGCAAAACCATGCCCGCCGAGAGACCAAAAAGGACCACCAAAAACGTGAAACATAAGACAAGTGTTTCCAGTAGTGCTATGTGGTTTTTATTTAAACGCAGAGAAAGGAGAAGATCTTTTCGTTAATTCAAAAACGTATTGTTGCTGACGTTTTCACCGCCTTTAGAAGCTTCAGCTGCATTAGTGGTTTCATTGTGACATTAGGCAAGCACAGTTCACAGCGGTGCGTGATATGTTCCCTGAAAATATCACCCCCCTCTACATCTGCATAATTCATCCTGTCAAATCTTTCAGACAGATATGCAGTGTTGAACAATAGGTCGAAAGAATGTTTTGCGATCAACTTCCTTCGAGAATTAATTGTATTTCATTGAAAGACTTCTGAGGAAATACAGGGTGATTCAAAATGAATACCACAACTTTAAAAATGTGTATTTAATGAAAGAAACATAATATAACATTCTGTTATACATCATTACAAAGAGTATTTAAAAAAGTTTTTTTTTCACTCAAAAACAAGTTCAGAGATGTTCAATATGGCCCCCTCCAGACACACGAGCAATATCAACCCGATACTCCAACTCGTTCCACACTCTCTGTAGCATATCAGGCGTAACAGTTTGGATAGCTGCTGTTATTTCTCGTTTCAAATCATCAATGGTGGCTGTGAGAGGTGGCCGAAACACCATATCCTTAACATACCCCCATAAGAAAAAATCGCAGGGGGTAAGATCAGGGCTTCTTGGAGGCCAGTCATGAAGTGCTCTGTCACGGGCTGCCTCGGGTAGTTTGGTTTTCAGCCTAGTCAACAGCGCCTCAAACGAACAAATGTACAACTAAATGAAACTTCATAGCTCCCTTAATTCGCCGACAGATAGTGCTTAGCTCTGCCTTTTGTCGTTGCAGAGTTTTAAATTTCTAAAGTTGTGGTATTCTTTTTGAATCACCCTGTATAACAATCCATATATGCAGTAAGTGGCTTGCGAAACGTTCGTTCGACCAACCCTTATCAGATAGGATCAATTTGGGATACAGAAGATCCAAAGAAGAGTAGCTCATTTCGTCACAGGTTCGTGTAGCAGATATGTGAGAGTTACGGTGATGCTACATAAACGCTAGTGGCCAACTGTACGGAAGAGGCGTCGTGCATCACGAAGAAATTTGCCCTTGCATTCGACGTTGACTCAAGCAGCATAATATATCTTTGATACATGATACTTAAGGAAATTAGAGTCGTACGTAAGCTGATCTAAAGTCGTTTTTCCCACACACCATTCGTAAATGGAATAGGAGAGTGGGGAGATGATAGTGATGCCAGAAATAGCCTCTGCAATACGTCCAATGTTCTTCGTATTATTGGGTTTTACCCTTATATGATGCGCCCGATAAGGTAAAGTAAGGCATTTTCGTTATAAACGTAATTTAGTCTATATATATATATATATATATATATATATATATATATATATATATATATATATATATATATATACTTTCTGCGCCCATATATGTTGGAAGAGCAACGCACGACTTCGGCTTGTCTCTTGGGACATCATTTTTCGAAGATAATCTTGGCCTAGGGCTGCACTCTGGTAATGATGTTACAACTATCAAGAAATTACACCTGTCACGAAATTGGCTGTTCGCATTACGAAATTACCTACCAGTGCCTGTGGTACTTGATTATCATTGAAAACCCCAATTGTACTAGTAATATAAAAATTGTTGCACTTATATTTGGTAGTTGATCCTATTAATATGGTATATACAACTGAATGAAATGCTTTCATGACAGAGACCGAAAAATGTTATAAATGTGTCACGAATGTGCCTCCTCTACCTTATATGTCTGTTGAAAACTGAATTGGTGCTACCCCGTAATCACTCAGTTTCAAAGCTGAGCGTCTCAGTATCGCAGTCAGCTTTTATCACTAACATAAAAGGTCGCGCGAAAAGATGAGGCAAACCACCAACATCAAAAGTGTTAGGAGTCAGTGAGAAATTCTACGACACACGCAGATGGCGTTACGTCTGTAATAGTGTCCGGATACAGTCATTTTTACCGTGTGGGTGATAACCGCCAACATTATTTTTAAATGCCTTTTCCTTGCTCGTTTACGTGAATGTTAATTCGGGTTCATAACAGTATGTTTCAGGCACACTGAGTACACATGTTGACAGAACTAACAATCGATATTTTAGCATTAACAAGCTACTTCGTTTGTACGCATTGTTTGCACCTTGTAAGTTACAGGCAGCAACACTTGTTGAAAGTCACAGGACAACATCTCCTTTGTCCGTCGTGTTGGCGCAGGACGGTAGTACTAACACAGATTATTGTTATGAATACACACACAATTCAGTAGCTCTTTTTCTGAGCAAACACTAACTTAACATTATTGCATCGTATGTCGCTTCTGACATACTTCAATTCGTAACATTTACCAACGAAAAATAAACAGTAACTCAATTTTCACTTATGTGGAACAGAATATGACTAAAAACTAGTCCGATGAGCGTTTCTTAAAAAATTGTCTCACTAGCTCTCTGAGTGTGTAAATACAAACGTGATTCACAGTGGTGTGATTTTTGAAACATATGTACAGCGCTTTGAAACATATTCGCCTCGCGCAAATATATAAGCTTTCACGGCAGTATGGCATTATTACACGGATCTCATAATTTAATCAATGTTATTTTACAGGTCCGTCTTGATCATACAAACTTTTACACTTCACTATTAGCCATCTTCAGATCTGTCACAAACAAAAACAACAGCAACAAATATTTGGAATCTGGTGCCTACAAGATAAGCTGCCAAGACTGTGAAAGATTTTATATCGGTGAGACAGGAAGGAATTCCAAGACTCGTTTTAGAGAGCATACGTATAACCAAAATAATAGCGCTTTCGCTACACAGTTAGACAGAGAAAGAAGTCGGTAGGAAACAGAGAATAATGTGAAAGTGTAGCGTAGGGCGCCAAAGGGACAGTTACTGAACCTACTCGAGGAAGTGGAGATTTATGTGTACAGAAAACAGCAGTCGGAATTGCTGCTGAACGAACAGAATGAGTTTAACCTAAATGCTTATTTTGATGTATTCAGAGACCTACTTCTTTGAGCGCCCAAGCGGATTTGCGTGCGGTCGCGTGCGCCGGCCGCCGGCGATGAGTTGAGGGAGTGGGCCTCCATCCGCAGGAGAACAGGAACGTCGTACAGAGAAGCCACACTGAGGTCACACTCCTGATGTATTGTCGACTATCGATTTTTTAACTTTTAATTAATAGTCACTGCTTCGTTATTACCTTACAATTACTTTTACGCTAATTGATCTCTCAGGCTGGAAGATTTTATTTTATAGGTGTTTTTAATCTTATACTTTTTACACCGGCTTTTACGCAATTGTATGTTTTACCTTGCAAGACTAGGAGCTTCACATTATCAATATTTTGCACTTTTTATGTGTATTTTAAGTGTGGATCCAATTCCACGAATAGTACGTCAGTACATGTTTTATTATCAGACGCTCGTTTTGCCGACCATTACAATTGCGAGACTGGTTAATCACGTACCCTAGCTATAGTGGCCTCTGCTGGCTTCAGCTTCCTCGTATAAATACCAGACGCACTCTGATCATCACCAGCACTTACTAAGTACCTACATGTTTAGTTTGAGGTTGATACTACGTCAGAATATTTTATGGTATGTATGGCTGGTGTAAATGGCTGTTAATCATGTAAACACTTTTTATCTTTCTTATGTAGTACCAGGACTTTCATAGATTTAGCGTCAGCAAAATTAACTTAGTTGGTTATCCTCTGTCTTTGTTTGTAACAGATCTGAAGACGGCAGTAGCGGAAACCGGTAATAGCGAGGTATAAAAATTTGTGTAATGAAGATGGACCTGTAAAGTAAAGTGCCAAAAATATCATCACAGACTCATTTTCAGACTTTATCTTCAACTGATTAATCATAACCATATCAGCGCAGACTCCGCTGCAGAGTGAAAATCTCATTCTGGAAACATGGCTAAGCCATGTCTCCGCAATATCCTTTCTTTCAGGAGTGCTAGTCCTGCAAGGTTCGCAGGAGAGCTTCTGTAAAGTTTGGAAGGTACGAGACGAGATACTGGCAGAAGTAAAGCTGTGAGGACCGGGCGTGAGTCGTGCTTCGGTAGCTCAGATGGTAGAGCACTTGCTCGTGAAAGACAAAGGTCCCGAGTTCGAGTCTCGGTCGGGCACACAGTTTTAATCTGCCAGGAAGTTTCAATCATAATGTACTTACAATTTATAGCTTCAGAATACGATCCCTCCGTCAGGGGTGCATCTAAAGAACCTGCACAGATTTGCAGAATCTTATTTATCCACGTCCAACATAACATCCGGGAAAAGGCTAACCAAACACAAATACCTTTTGTTTCATTCGAACAAAAATTTGCATCTTATACAGTTGTAATGAAGCAGTAATAGAAATTATGTTAAGCAGCGACAGAAAAATTTTAAAAAAAATCTATTCTCTAGACGTACTAAGAAACTAAAATTTTGATAAGCCCTATTATCATTCTTGATGTGATCTATTATAATTAACGATGCTGTAAGCTATAACCGAGAATACCTTAATAAGCAAATAACATTCAAACTAAATTCCTTAAACTATAAAGCTGCCCTTCTTACGGCCTGTGTGTAAATTCCGCGTGGCATGTTTCGTATTCATATATGGAATATTTGGCGAGCAGTTTCTGTTAAAAAAATCTGCTGAAAAGAATCGAGAGTGAAACTCACTATTAGTAGAGCAACTTTGACTGTAAGAGCGTGTAATCATTCTGGGACGGACTTAGGTCAAAAATGTGGCTGCTTTGCGTGTGATCTGGATTTCATGAACTGTTAACTGAGGTCAGGATTTGACAGCAGGTTTTTTTCATTTGAACTAAAGGAAATAAAAAGACTTGTATTAGAATTCTGGCATTTTACTGAAGGAAAGAAGCAACCACCTTCCACCCGAAAATTATTATAAGGAATTTACAGGATATCTGGCTACTAGAGTTTACGCGGACTTTGCTACGTAAGTATCGGCGACGTTTTCATCAACGTTGCTTTTACGCCGTCTGAACAGGACATACGTATGCAGAGAAACTGGATGGTGAACTGCCGCCGTACTGAGGTAGGTGGAACTTTTCCATTGTACGGCGAACGCGCCAACTTCTTTAACCCACCTCGCCGCAAGCCCACAGCAGTAACGCGTTCACTATGCAGGGGAACTTCACGAACGTTCGTCGGCGGTGACGGCGGCGAGTTCCAGACGAGATGCCCTAGTAAATGGTGCAATGGTAAGTACCCTCTGCCAAGAACTTCACGCTGATTCACAGAGTATGGGTGTCTTGTAGAGGTATTTTCCTTAACTGAGCACGGTTTAACACTGCTTCAGTGAAGTAAAAAGAAACCACTTGTAATAAATCTTTTCTGCCTACTACTACCTAACTGGAACCCTCAATAAACGCAACATATTTATATTGGCACTTCAAGAAACAAGGTATCTGGATGAAAATGTAATTCATCCAGGTGGACACAGAATTTACAAAGGAAAACCAGCCATTAGAAATTCCAATAATACGACTGTGGTAGCGTTTATGGTCAAACAGCAACTTACTGAATCGATAACTAATTTTAGCTCCCCGTCCGAACAAATTTCATTTTTGACTTTTAAGACAGACAATGAACGTTACACCATTAAAAATCCACATGCACTTGTAAACCAACACAACAGAACAAACGTTGGAAAAGTGGAAGATTTTTGGGAAATGCTAGAATATGAAACATTCAAACTACTAAAAGAACACATCAAAATTTTAGTGGGAGACTTTAATGCACAAGTTGGCAAAGAAAAAAAATTTAAATCTGTACTTGGACACTATCCATCACATGAAAGAACAAACAGCAACGGGGAAAGCCTCATAGACTTTTGTAAACAATTTAACCAAAATTAATGAAAACATTTTTCAGGAAACTTGCAAGAAAGAAAAAAAACATGGCTCACCTAAACTTAATATCAAATAGACCATATGGCAATAACTACTCGTAACCACAAAGAAATCTTGGATGTCAGAGTGAGGAATGGCGTGAACATAGACCCAGACCTTTATCTAACAGAAATAAAGACGACGTTTCAACCAAACGAGCCTCAACAGAACCCAAAAAGATTTCAAAGTGTAAACATTAAACTTCTCACTCAAAATCTGGATAAATTCTGTGATATATTAAACAAACGAAAAATGGGAGCTTCAGAAGAAACATGATATCAGTGAAAGAAATCGGACAACCACCAAGAATAGCAAGACACAGATGGTGCAATGAGTTATGTGATGAAGCAAATCACAATCGACTAAAGGCATGGGAAAAATGAATATTGGGAAGAGTTTAAAGAACAAAGGAAAAAAAACGGCAAAAATCGTCAGATCAGTGAAAAGAAATATTAAGACTTTCAAAGAAGTTGTAACAGGATGCCACTCACCAAGTTTACATTTTAAACATAAAAATGGAAACATAATTTTAAGCAATAAAGAGGAATGACAAATTTCATCTGAATACTTTGAAAATATATTAAAATGTGAAGAGCCTACTGACAGATTACGATTTCAAAAACCGCAACATGAAAATCCACCATCGGAGCCACCTACAATAGAAGAAAAAAAAAAAGATTATCAAGTCGCTGAAGAATAACAGGGCACAAGAAGAAGATGGGATAGCAGCAGAAATGTGGAAACCAGGCTGCTTATCCGCATGGCAGAAAATTCACAGGGTAATCAAAGACATTTGGACAAAAAGAAACATACCCAGCGACTGGAAACGAGCACTGGTCCATCCTCTCCCCAAAAAGGAGTTAAGACCGAAACAAACACCTACCGGATTACCAGTAACATAAAAAATATTGTCTAAAGCACTCTAAATAGAACAGAGGAACAAGTAGAAATCTAATATAGGAGAGTAACAAGCAGGATTTAGGAAAGGTAGATCATTGCAGAGACGATTCTTAAATTAAAAACCAGTTGGAGAGTGAGAGCTATACAAAATAAAAACAGTGTAGTTACTTTCGTAGAGTTCAAGAAGGCTAACGATTCAGTTGACAGACGATCATTGTTTCAGAAACCTTACGAATCAGGGATAGGTGGAAATACCGGAAGATTTGTTGAACAAACACTCGCTGTTACAACATCAAGAACTAAGTTTCAAGGCGAAATTTCTGAGCCGCTCGAAATCAAAACAAGAGTTCGACAAGGAGACGGACTGTCCCGATTCTCTTTAACCTGGTTTTGTATAAAATAGTTAAAACATGGGAAAACACATTAGAAAACAGAGGCATAAAAGTTATAAACTTGGGAAAAGGAAAGAACAAATTTGAAGTAAAATGTTCAGCCTTTGCGGAAGATATAGCATTGATAACTGAAAACCGAACAGAGGCAACTGTTATGCTTGA
This sequence comes from Schistocerca serialis cubense, assembly GCF_023864345.2. Classification (NCBI taxonomy): domain Eukaryota; kingdom Metazoa; phylum Arthropoda; class Insecta; order Orthoptera; family Acrididae; genus Schistocerca; species Schistocerca serialis. Next base: position 46,393,320 of record NC_064646.1, on the reverse strand, counting down.
TGCATTCCACCAGACTGCTGTAACGACTGGGCTATAAATATCTTATGAAAAAACCGAGTATATAGAACACATACACCGTAGAGAAAAATTTATGAAAACAAAGTATGGAAAAATTAAAAGAGTTGATAATTTATTTAAATACCTTGAGGAACGGATCGAAGCCAACGGGCTGGATAACACAACAAATAAAGAAAGAATAAAGAAGTTAGAATTTGCATACAAATTAACGCAAAACTACTACAATAAGAAATTAATATCCATCCAGATTGGACATTATAATCCAGTTACTAGGAGACAAGCGACGTATGGATCATAGTTCCTAACATTGAATAAGACAGGCGAGAAGGAAATACTAAGAAAAATTCTAGGTTCTGAGGAAAACAATGAAAATGTATGGATTAAAAAGGAAAATGACTATTTATATAAAAATTTAGAAAAAATCACAGATAGAATGAGAAAGAGTGGCTGTAATTGATGGACGTTTAGAAAGAATGGAAGAAACACGGATTACAAAGAAAAATTTTAATTACGTTGATAAATTGAAGAAAAGTGTAGGATGGATGGAAGCACTGAAGAGAGTTGCAAACAAAACGGGTGTTACAGAAGAAATAATGAGTGTTAGGATTCGCTTCAGGCTGATAGAAAAAGTAACCTATGAAGAAGATAAGCCAAAACCTCGACCAAAGAGAGTGTGGGCAGATGATAAGAGACGAGCGGTTGGACAGAAAATGAAGAAGTATTGGGAAGGAAGGAAGATAAAGAAACACCATAAGTCTTAAGTTGTATGCTGTCCATAGCTGGCCAGATTCATAAATAATAATAGAAAAAGACTTCCGTTTCGGACATGACCCACCATCACAATATCAGAAACCATCTTCATACAGAGTTTGTGTCAAGTGTCAAGTCTACTAAAATCGCTGCTCGAGCAAAGTTAACCGCTTTGTGTCAAGTTCGTTTCTGATATTCTGATGATACACTCTGTCCGAAACGCAAGCATTGACAACGAGTGGGTTCTTGTTATTTAGCGATCTGAATCAGTGATAATGGCGTGCTCAGTTAACTGTATAATGACCGCAGACATTCTGCGCGACGCAGTGTCGCAATTTAAACCGTGTTCTGCGTCGCGCTCTGAAAAGCTGAATGTGCGATTCGTTGCTTGAGATGCGTGCGAATTCTGTAGGGAATAAAAAGTCTGTGCCAACATCGCGGGGCAGCACAAGCCCTCCCTCTCACATTTCCCCCGCTCTCCACCCCCCCCCCCCCCTCCCTTACCACGCTGTTCCTTAGTCCTTAGTTCATCAAGATGTTCTTCCGTTCACGTTGTAATGGTACCATTACGGCACCTCACCTGAACCTCTCGATACCAGTAATATTCTACTGTGTTTCTGTAAAGTAATTGAAATATTTCCGAGACAACATTCAGATTTGATTTCATTAATGTAGAAGTACTTTGATACATCGATATGTTTATCTTGCAATGATATTATTCTTATGTGTATTCTTTCTTTTGTCACTATGATCTTTGACGTACTTGTAACTCTTGATTTTTGGGCGTGTAAGCGATTATTAGTTAGTTGTTAGAGAGTCGTACCTTTAAAAAGTCAAGTCTTGGACGTCATGTTAAAAAGACGCAATTGCAGCCAGTTTATAAAATGTGAACTTTAACAGTGAGGAAGATGTTTTCAAGTATGTTTTGTATTGTGAAGTGATGTTTTGTGTGTTACGTGATATTGCAATAAAAGCCATAAAATATAAGTGTAACTTAAATTCGGAGTGCTGATTACTTTTTTACATAACCATTGTGCTAACTTTCAAAGGTTTAATCTTCAAGAATGGTTTGTGAAACACATCTATAAAAGTTTTGAATGCCGCAGAATAAAACCTAGGCCTCTTTGCATCCGAGCTTGGAATCATCACCACCTAGATTTTCGACGATTGAGCCATGATTTTACAACGAGACCAGCGTGGGAAACACGAAAAGATGAGTGCCTAATTTATTCATTATTACATGAAACGACTTTATTAACTGTGCTCTAATGACGCCTGCCACATAATAACTTTGTTGTTGCACGAAAATGCAGTATTTAGCAGCAACACCACAATCATTATTAAATTTTGACCTTTGTTGTGGCAGGGTTGTTAGAACATCCAAGAACGTCGTCACTCGCAGGGATTGACTACTGCCTCAAACGAAAATAAAACAAAACAAAATTTATTAACGCTTCATGCATTGCATGTGGAGCTTCAGTTAAAATGATCAAATTTGCAAAATTGCCGAAGGGTTGTATGGAATGACACACATCATATGTGGTAATCAGTAAACTGAAGACCAGAACTTAAAACTAACCACTGTCGGAACAGCCTTCAAGGGCCAACGGTACCGACCTGCCGCCGTGTCACCCCCAGCCCTTAGGCGCCACCGCATGAGGATACGGAATGACATGTGGTGAGCACACCGTCCTCCCGGCCGCTGTCTGTTATCGGGACCGATGTCGCCACTTCTCAGTCAAGTAGCTCCTCGATCGGCCCCAGAAGGGCTGACTGCACCCAACATGCCAACAGCACTCGGCAGACCCGGTCGGTCACCCATCCAACTGCTAGCCAAGCCCGACAGTGCTTAACTACGGTGATTACAGGAACCGGTGTTACCACTGCGGGAAGCTCGTTGGCGAGCAGTGATTTCTGTGTTGGCTAACTTCACTTGAAACTTATTTACGGTTTAGTTAAGAAAGGGTTGTGTTGATATTATACATTCTGAGACACATCAAGGGATCACTAGTTAAGTGTTTTGCGGATGTGCGACGAGAGAGAGGGGGGGGGGGTGTAAAAATCGTAGAGGGAGACCAAGAGATGAATACACTAAGCATATACAGAAGGATGGAGGTTGCAGTAAGTACTGGGAGATGAAGGGATAGAATAGCGTGGAGAGCTGCATCCAACCAGTCTTTGGACGGAAGACCACAACAACAACAACAACAACGGGAGGATATTGCGTTCAACGAAAGAGATCCTACGTCTCAATGAGGCTTCGCACATACTGGCAGCGAAATTGTACAGCAAAACGCCGCACGAGCAGCGACGTCCAACACGTGGTTGCTCAATAATGGGTTGGTTGGTTAATTTGAGGGAAGGGACCAAACAGTGAAGTCATACGTCCCATTGGATTGAGGAAGGAGGTCGCCCGTGCCCTTTCAAAGGAACCGTCCCGGCATTTGCCTGAAGCGATTTAAGTAAATCCTAAATCAGGATGGCCGGACGCGGGTTTGATCCGTCGTCTTCCCGAATGCGAATCTAGTGTGCTAACCACTACGTCACCTCACTCGATGAATTTTGAATACCTACATCTTCCAAATACTAAATTCATCAAATTTATGGTAATTAGCACATATTTAATCTCATTTTTCATGAAAAGCGCAGGTTTTCTTGTCTCTAATACACATTGCATGCATAATTCCAGTATTAATTGCACATACAAATTCTTAACTATAGATATTTTATAAAAGACTTAATAAAGGTTGTTTAAATTAAGAAAACATAAAAAATTAACTTTTAGGACAAAAATGAGAAATCAAATACTCTTTATGTCGACTACATCCGTTGTTTTACTCCTCAGATGTGATCTCACGCGAGACATAGTAATAAACATTGCAGAAACCTGAAAAACAATAATTTTTACAGCAGCGAGAACACCACACGAATGCTGTAATTTTGCAAATTTACCACTGCAATATGAACCGAAAGAACTTATCTGGAGCCAAATGGTTCAAATGGCTCTGAGCACTATTGGACTTAACATCTGAGGTCATCAGTCCCCTAGAACTTAGAACTACTTAAACGTAACTAACCTAAGGACGTCACACACATCTATGCCCGAGGCAGGATTCGAACCTGCGACCGTAGCGGTCACGCGGTTCCAGACTGATGCGCCTAGAACCGCACGGCCACACCGGCCGGCTATCTGGAGCCAAGCCAATGGGTTTTTCGCGAGAAATACCAAGACATTTAAGCCGCCAGACGTACTGGAACTAATGCACCAAGCTTTGTCACACGTCCCTGCCGAACGCTGGCGGGATACAGAACGGCATGTCATAAACGAAGAAGATAAAATATGGTTCTTGGATGGCTACGTGGATTCTGCTGTTGATCGATCGTTATCAACGTAACAGATGACAGTTCCAGTATTGAAATGTATTTTCCGCGTTCGGGTATGGAAGGAGTTATTGTAACATCTTCAGTGGCTTCAGTGTTTTTAACTATCCGGTGAAATCTCTGCAACATGCTTTTACGTCAGACACAGTTCACGCAGAAAACTTACCCTGTGTTTAATCTACGCACTTTCATAAATCTCATTTATATTTACAATGCGATGTTAGTTAAGACGATAGCATGTTATGTTTTCCGTCTGGTCCCCAAAGAAGCGTATTGCCGATGACTGGCCTGTCATAACACCATCCTGTTTAAAAATTAAATAATATCCGAAGATATATTGTTTCTCTGCTCGTCTCGTTTACGTCTTAACTGCAACCATTGACGTCACTGTATGTTAGTTACACCAGGTGACTGGCCACTGCTGTCCAAGTTAAATGCGCGGTAAAGCTGTTATCCCGTGTTACCGCTGTGCCGATGTAGGCGCAACGTAAAGCATAAACCGTATCCTCATTATCGAACTTGACTGCACTCAAGGCGAAACGCAATCCAGTGAGATTCCAGCAAACGCGGAAGAATACATGGTGTAGTGATTACATCAGGTTTATTGTTATGATGAACCTAGTGTATACGACGCTTGTCCATCCTCTTCCGGAGTATTATGATGCTGCGCGTTTAGAATCATTACCAGCTGATACCATACAGGGAGAATATGGAAAAAGTTCAGGGGACAGCTGGTTTTGTAGCTATTACCGCGAAGTACGTGAGAGAGTGTCATTGATATGACTACACACCGGAAGCAGCTACTAGGGTAGCAGAGTACGTGTGGCGTGCACACGGGGGTTTTTTAGGTTAGAGGGACCCCCCCTTGGGCGAAACGATAAAATACCTGACGGCTTACCAGAGAGGACATTATCATCGTTGATAAAGAACGTCCGTCCTCAGAGACCAAAAACAGGAAAAGTTAACGTAATATTGGTAAACTGCAGGAGTATCCAGGGCAAGGTTCCTGAATTAGTATCTCTTATTGAAGGAAACAGTGCGCATATAGTATTAGGAACGGAAAGTTGGTTAAAACCGGAAGTGAACAGTAACGAAATCCTAGACACAGAATGGAATATATACCGCAAGGATAGGATAAACGCCAATGGTGGAGGAGTATTTATAGCAGTAAAGAATTCAATAATATCCAGTGAAGTTATTAGCGAATGCGAATGTGAAATAATCTGGGTTAAGTTAAGTATCAAAGGTGGGTCAGATATGATAGTCGGATGCTTCTATAGACCACCTGCATCAGCAACCGTAGTAGTTGAGCGCCTCAGAGAGAACCTGCAGAACGTCGTGAAGAAGTTTCGTGATCATACTATTGTAATAGGGGGAGACTTCAATCTACCAGGTATAGAATGGGATAGTCACACAATCAGAACTGGAGCCAGGGACAGAGACTCTTGTGACATTATCCTGACTGCCTTGTCCGAGAATTACTTCGAGCAGATAGTTAGAGAACCAACTCGTGAAGCTAACGTTTTAGACCTCATAGCAACAAATAGACCGGAACTTTTCGACTCCGTGAATGTAGAAGAGGGTATCAGTGATCATAAGTCAGTGGTTGCATCAATGACTACAAGTGTAATAAGAAATGCCAAGAAAGGAAGGAAAATATATTTGCTTAACAAGAGTGATAGGGCACAAATCGCAGAATATCTGAGTGACCACCATCAAACGTTCATTTCTGAGGAAGAGGATGTGGAACAAAAATGGAAAAAATTCAGAAACATCGTCCAGTACGCCTTAGATAAGTTCGTACCGACTAAGGTCCAAAGCGAGGGGAAAGATCCACCGTGGTATAACAATCATGTACGAAAGGTACTACGGAAACAAAGAAAGCTTCATCATAGGTTTAAGAGTAGTCGAATCATAGCTGATAAGGAAAAGCTGAACGAAGCGAAAAAGAGCGTAAAGAGAGCAATGAGAGAAGCATTCAACGAATTCGAACATAAAACATTGGCAAACAATCTAAACAAGAACCCTAAAAAGTTTTGGTCATATGTAAAATCGGTAAGCGGATCTAAATCCCCTATTCAGTCACTCGTTGACCACGATGGCACCGAAACAGAGGACGACCGAAGAAAGGCAGAAATACTGAATTCAGTGTTCCGAAACTGTTTCACTGCGGAAAATCGTAACACGGTCCCTGACTTCAGCCGTCGCACGGACGCCAAAATGGAAAATATTGAAATAAACGATATCGGAATTGAAAAACAACTGCTATCACTTAGTAGCGGAAAAGCATTCGGACCAGACGAGATACCCTTAAGATTCTACAGTGATTATGCTAAAGAACTTGCCCCCTTTCTATCAGCAATTTATCGTAGATCGCTGGAAGAACGTAAAGTACCTAGCGACTGGAAGAAAGCGCAGGTCGTTCCCATTTTCAAGAAGGGTCATAAATCAGATGCGAATAATTATAGGCCTATTTCGCTTACGTCAATCTGTTGTAGAATAATGGAACATGTTTTGTGTTCTCGTATTATGACGTTCTTAGATAATACAAATCTCCTTCATCATAACCAACATGGATTCCGCAAACAGAGATCATGTGAAACTCAGCTCGCCCTATTTGCCCAAGAAATTCACAGTGCCGTAGACACTGGCGAGCAGATTGATGCCGTATTCCTGGACTTCAGGAAGGCATTTGATACGGTTCCGCACTTACGTTTAGTGAAAAAAATACGAGCTTACGGAATATCGGACCAGGTTTGTGATTGGATTCAGGATTTCCTAGAAGAAAGAACACAACATGTCATTCTTAACGGTTCAAAATCTGCAGATGTAGAGGTAATTTCGGGAGTACCGCAGGGAAGCGTGATAGGACCTTTATTGTTTACAATATACATAAATGACTTAGTTGACAACATCGGTAGCTCCGTGAGGCTATTTGCAGATGACACGGTTGTCTACAAGAAAGTAGCAACATCAGAAGACTCGTACGTACTCCAGGAGGACCTGCAGAGGATTAATGCATGGTGCGACAGCTGGCAGCTTTCGCTAAACGTAGATAAATGTAATATAATGCACATACATAGGGGCAGAAATCCATTCCAGTACGATTATGCCATAGGTGGTAAATCATTGGAAGCGGTAACGACCGTAAAATACTTAGGAGTTACTATCCGGAGCGATCTGAAGTGGAATGATCACATAAAACAAATAGTGGGAAAAGCAGGCGCCAGGTTGAGATTCATAGGAAGAATTCTAAGAAAATGTGACTCATCGACGAAAGAAGTAGCTTACAAAACGCTTGTTCGTCCGATTCTTGAGTATTGCTCATCAGCATGGGACCCTTACCAGGTTGGATTAATAGAAGAGATAGACATGATCCAGCGAAAAGCAGCGCGATTCGTCATGGGGACATTTAGTCAGCGCGAGAGCGTTACGGAGATGCTGAACAAGCTCCAGTGGCGGACACTTCAAGAAAGGCGTTACGCAATACGGAGAGGTTTATTATCGAAATTACGAGAGAGCACATTCCGGGAAGAGATGGGCAACATATTACTACCGCCCACATATATCTCGCGTAATGATCACAACGAAAAGATCCGAGAAATTAGAGCAAATACGGAGACTTACAAGCAGTCGTTCTTCCCACGCACAATTCGTGAATGGAACAGGGAAGGGGGGATCAGATAGTGGTACAATAAGTACCCTCCGCCACACACCGTAAGGTGGCTCGCGGAGTATAGATGTAGATGTAGATGTAGATGTAGATGTAGATGATACGCGAGCTGCAGTGGCAATCATTAAAACAACGACCTTTTTCGTTGCGGCAAGCTGTGTTCACTAAATTTGAATGACCAGCTCTGTCCTCCTAATGCTTTCTTTTTTTTTTTTTTTTTTTTTTTGTTCCCACCTTCACAGCGAAAATGAGGATCGTAATAAAATAAGAGAAACCAGGGGACTCATGCGGATTTTTCGCACTTTTATAATTTGCACTAATCGCTTTAAATTTCTAACTTTCGGCAGTAAAATTTACATTTAACTGTTGTTGAAGAGAAATTTGATGAGAAATACGAAAATTAAATACAAAGAAGTAAATAAATGCGAAATGTGAAAGTTAGAACATAGTGTTCGCTTCCCACCTGGTACATCACTAAGGTTGTAATAATCTCTAACAGTATTTTGAGATTGTAATTGCACTTCGTACTTTACGTAAACACGTTAGGCCTTAGTAGCCATCCTTAAATCTCAGTTCAAGGTGCCAACGACAATTATGTTTGTAGTTTCAGAAATTATATTACTTCAGAAAAGTCAACTTGTACAAAGGGCAGAGATAATGGACCACCGCGGAGCTCAAGGTTGTTATCTGTGACAATGCTGTATGCAAATTATCCAGTTAATAAATACTTTAAAGCAAATAAAATGGTCTTTATAATAAGATAATATGAAAAGGGAGTCCCTTATTCGTGATTAATGTTATCTTCGTAAAGAACAGGTATGAAGCCGGGTGTCCATGGTGCCCTTTTGACCATGACAGTTAAAAGTCTCTTTTTATGTTAAAAGTTTTCACAAATACAATGTCTCAGCGCACACTCGGTATGCATTGTCAGAAGCCGATTGAAAACCTTTCCAACGATACCTCTTTCATCCCTGCACGATTAGTAGATTGTATGTTGAACAAAAGGGTTGGTGAGTTGAGAAACACCGAGCGAGGTGGCTAGCATACTGGACTGGCATTCGGGAGGGCAACAGTTCAAATCCGCGTCCGGCCAACCAAATTTAGGTTTTCTGTGATTTCCCTAAATCGCTCCTGGCAAATGCCGGGATGGTTCCTTCGAAAGGGTACGGCCGATTTCCTTCCCCACCCCGACACAGTCCGAGCTTGTACCCCTTCTCTGATAACCTCGATGTCGACAGGACGTTAAACCCATCGTTCCGTCCTTTTTTGACTTAAGAAATAATATATGTGATCAGAGCTCGCACGGAAAGATTTAGATTTTCAGTTTGACATGCAAACGTATATTCGCTCGTCGGCCGAACTTCCTCGTGTGACAAAATACCGGCGGACTTGAATCGCTAATAACAAAGAGACTAACAATGCGTAACGAATGGTTGAGCCCACAACGGATAGATAATGTCTGTGTCTGTCACGCAGTACTTGTTTTGCCTGTGACGTCATCGTACCAGTGTAGGCGCATGTGCGTGATTGCTGCAAATTAGCTTTGTGTGAAGTTATGAATTGGTGTAGCGCCTCAACGCGTTTAGCTAACTCATTGGTTCGGTTATCATTGTGAAGAACTTGCGGAGTACTACAAGCACTCAAGCGAGACAACAAAACTATTCGCCGGAAAGTAGCCTCAGTGAAAGTCTGTGTTAATTTAAAAATTAAAAACTAATGAAAGATGTCTCATGTGACTTGTAAATATGCTGGGAATTTTAGAAAACGCAAGTCCGAGGAAAGCTCGCGTCGAAAGGAATACAAAAATCCTGAAAAGTCCAGAGTGCTGGTCGAATGTGGGAGAAATGAAAAATGGCGCAAAACGGTTATGTAGCATTACCATCGCGCGCACAGAGGCCAGCAATAGCCCAAACTTGCCACTTAAATACTGTATAGCCATTATACTACACCGTGTAACGATTTATCGAAGACAGTGATAAAATTGAAGCACATATCGGTACGAAACGCTTGCTGTAATATTATCCCGACGTGTTTACGAAAAATCTAGTGCGCGAACTCGAAATGCACACACAGAAATTTTCCGTTCGAGAGTGGCGTGGTCGAGATATAGGCCAGTCCGAGAGTGATCGATTAATTCTGTGAAACATGTCAGTGTGAACTACGGACTAATTATGTAGGTGCTATGGGTACGCGAGTGATACGAACTTAGGCCTATATTATACCGCAGTGCGGATTCCTTGTTAAAGTTCAGCTCATGTGCATCTCTCCCCTGCGAATCACTGTGAAGTATGTGCACAGGACACTTTTTTACTTTCTTATGAATTGAGCTCTCTTCCCGTTCCAATCACGGACTAAGCGTGAGAAGAATGAATGTGCTAACCGTTACCTGCCAGTTAAAGAGTTTCTGTATTTCTTTTGCACTTTTTCGCCAGTCAAACGCGCCGCTTTTCCTTGTATACGCTCGACATACTCTGTTACTCAGACCACATACGGGTCCCTCACATGTAAGTAGTATTCGACTATGGTCCGTGCAATATTCGACTATGGGCTGTGCGAATGATTTATATGCAGTCTTTTCTGTAAACAAACTAGTTTTCCTGCATCCTCTTAATAATAATAATAACAATAATAGTTTCTTTTATTGTCGTGCGACGACGTCAATTTGTACGCTTTGCAAAGTTCTTCTGTTCGTTCTATGTTGGATGCCTTGTTGGATCCTCTTTTCTTGTATACATTCCCCAAAATATTTGAATTTTTTCGCATGTTAACCTTCCCTTTTTTGTGTTCATGGCTTTTGTGTTGTTGTTCTTTTTTGCGTTTTATCACATGATATCTGTAGACTCTTTTGGCAGAACCTTTGTGAAAGTATTCGAGTGTTTATTGTCTGTTGTTGCTGAGTAATGGCAGGTAATCTGCAAATACCAGGCATTTTATGATTTTATGATTGCATCGTTTGCACAATGTCTTTAACTTTTTGTTTTAATTGTTTGATAATTTTGTGGCAGACCATGTTGAATAAAAGCGGTGAGCGACCACCTCCGTGTCTGCCTCCTGTATGTATCTCGAATGCGTCTGAGATTTCTGCCGTGTGCTGTCTGTAGGTGCCTGTTGTATGACAGGCCAAACCCAGGTACTACAACGGAGTTGTAACGGCAGAGCCGGCCGCGGTGGCCAAGCGGTTCTATGCGCTACAGTCTGGAACCGCGTGACCGCTACGGTCGCAGGTTCGAATCCTGCCTCGGGCATGGATGTGTGGGATGTCCGTGGGTTAGTTAGGTTTAAGTAGTTCTAAGTTCTAGGGGACTTATGACCTTAGAAGTTGATCCCCATAGTGCTCAGAGCCATTTTAACCATTTTCTTTGTAACGGCAGAAGCATTCTACGCGTGAAGAGACCAACCGAAAAATTATACGAACGCACAGACAGACTCACAGACATAATTAGAAAACGCTGACTAACATATGGACACATAAATAGAAACAACGAAAACAGACTCACAAAGAGGATTTTTGATGAAGTAAACAGTTCAATCAAAAAAATAAATAAATAAAAACACTTGGTTTCAGAAAACAGAAGAAGAGCTAAAACGAGCAGTGATCAATATGGAAATGATAAACGAAAGAGACAAATTCAGAAACAAAACTATGAACGCGAAATTTGATATAAAAGAAAGGAAGACAACGGGGAAAACATGGACAAAGCAAAGGGAACAGGAACACAGCCAAAGAATGAACAAGTTTTTGGAACAGAAACGCAAGAAGGAAAAAATAAAACCTGAATAACCAAGTTACATTCCAGTTAACAGCTGTCATGAGGACAAAAATGGGTAATAATAACAATAATAATAATAATAATAATATAATAATAATAATAATTGCGTAAGGTTCAATGGCCTTGTGCAAACCTTTCATGAGTTGAGAGATAGTAGCAGCAAAAGTGTGCCAATGATTCAACAGTATATTTATATATTTTATTACAGTTACGGATCACTAAAAAATTTGAATACATCGTGTAATTAATTTCGGTTCCTAATAACCATCTTGATGCCCTAAAATACACAAGCTGTGTAATAACTATGGTCAGATCTGAAAGTACATCAACAGTGCATCTAGACTGGCCAGGTCTTAAGAGCCAAAATTAATTAGCTCATGTATTAAATTTTCTTTTGTGATCGATAACTGGAATAAAATATTTTAATTGGAAAGCACTTCGAAGAATGAATTGTAGCTTGCCGGTATCTTTAGTACAACAGAGCCGTTAAGCGTACCTCACAACCTCAATACTATCGACGCATTTGCGCCAATAATTTACATTAAATGCATGTGCGAGGCCTAGAACGGCACAATACTATTGCGAAATATTTATCGCCGGGGCGCGTCAGTTAGAACACTATGTCCGACAGTGAATATTCTGGCGCTCAACTATGTGCGACTCATGAACTGTGAATGAAGCCCGACCAACAGGCATTACAAGCGTTGTTCAAAAATGATAGTGCATTGAGAATGGCTCATTTCTAGCTGAAATCTAGATCTGCCACTAAAATTTCAAAAGGACGACTGATAGCTGAAATCTCTTATTTACATGTCACCTTTTATTGCAATTTGGTTGCTTGCCCTGCAACACATAGGCAGAAATTATGCAGAACGGGCAAAGTAAGTCGCAGACGCTTTCAGGGAATATTTCAATGGACCAGCGGCTCTTTCGTGGCAGTAAGGATTCGCAAATCACAACAAACTAGCGAACTTATCATTTATAATGTTACTTGTACTGTTTTCTATGCTTTTTTGTTATAACTATTGTTGAGAACGAAATAAAATTATTATGCTGTTTTAAAAAACTGATTTATGTGTGTACTGTGATAGCTGTTGCAGCAAAAATAAACGTGTATGATCACTGGACAGGTGGCCTTCTCTTCTTTGCCAATTCTGAGGACTGCTGCAAGTAAAATAAACAATTCCGGTTACCGTCGTGACACCGTGATCTTCAGTTTCCTCGGCTTTTGTGGACGATGAGATATCTGCAGTTTCCTTCCTGGTCAGTTAGGAACTTCATTTCTTCAAAGTATCTCCAGGTGCTTTCATATAAATCTTACAGACCACCTCTCGATCTTTTATAATTTACTTTTTTCCCATCTTTGCGGAAATTTGTTGGCGACGAGTTGAATTTTTCTGGGTCTCGGGTGGCACTAACGTAGGCCTATATTGCGCAATACCGCTCTTACACGGAACATTATATTGCACAATATACCGAACAAGGTTCAATAACTTTTAAAGCTGTGCAGCTTTCTTCAGTATACTGGACAAACCGTCAATACCCATCTTAGGCTTATTGCTTATTGCCAAATACCTTTTATTAAGCAATAAATATTGGGAATGTGAGAGACCTCTTTACATGACTGTTCCACTTCCTATGAGCCTAATCAGTCATTGCTGCCCCCAAATATTTATGTGATGATTAGTATGACTCTTTATTCTGTAATCAACGGACACAGCTCCTTTACGTCAAGCAAAGTGCATATCTTTTCATTAAGAGTAAATCGCCAGTTTTAACCCAAGGTTGATAATTTGTCGCGAACTAACTGTACATTACTGCAGTGTTTGCGCTACAGAATTTCTTCATAGATTACTGTCATGCAAAATCGTTGAGATTTCAATTGAAACTAGAGTCTAAATCGTTAATGTGCATCATGAACAGCAGTGGGTGTGTTAACAATGAATGACAGGGCGCGCTACACTGTTGTAAGAATATGGAAGTCCTATACCAGTAAACGAGTGTGGTATTCGAACTGCTCTTCAACGTGGCGACTGCTTCATTTTTATGCTTCGGCTAAAAACAGAATTCCTGCAGACGATACCGAATCGTCGATAGCCCGTCAGCAGTAGCGCTATCTTTATAGAAGTTATCTATTTTCATGCCTGACACATCCTGTTTAGAAGACAATTGACTGTCAATGCCAAATGCCTCGCGCGATATAAATGAACGGAACGACACACGTCTGAATGAATCACTCCCTCGTGGAATGTCACATGTGTACACAAAGAAAACAAGCAGGCAACCTAGACAAAAGTAGCAAAGATCATGTGACAGACTGCATACCATCCCGCTATACACACACACACACACGCACGTAAGCACGCACCAGGTGCTGATGCATAAATAAATGCAACATTTGACACTGAGAAAATAAACGAGAGCGGCAATTTGACAACAGTGGCAGTTAATATCTAAAAAAGTTCTGTTTTTTGTAGAAAAAAATTACCTGTATGAACTTAGTCAGCAATTAATTACGAACATTTCAGTAGCTGAAGATTTACTGTTGGTAGACGGAACCATATATCTGCACTACAGCTTTATCTTTACTGGAGCGAAGTATAGAGAGCCAATTACCCGCGTTCCTAGATAAGATTATGTTATTAACTGGAATAGAAAGACACAATTTTTCACACTTCTGGCTCTGAAAACTGCGTACGGTACCCACTCTAAATAATTAATCTGTAACCGTAATAACTTTCCCACGATTTTCATCTCATACCATCCATCAACACCTTCCGTTTGAGCAGTAGTACAACGAGTGCTAAGACTTTTTTCGTAGCGTATGTTTGACAAAATAAAACACATGTCTGTATTTTTCCGGGTCAGAGGACATTGAATTTGAAAACAGTGGAGGAACACACATTTTCGTTATCATTTGCTAAGAATTCCAGCGATTCCGCACCGTAAAACTTCACGCGGACACATGTGTGTAAACATCTTTTATTCGTTCTCATCCTTTCCTCCGCTGAACATAAAGTTTTGTTCAGTTATTTTAACAGCTACCTGAGTGAACATTTCCTCATTTGCGTGTAAGTACGATTGCAATAGGATGTTACATCCAGCTTAGGTGAAATATTGTAAATGCCTCTGTTTACAGTTTGTCTTTTATTTAGTTTCGATTTCTTACGCATCAAACACCACACAAATGTTGGAATGTAATGAAATTTAATTCAAGCTACTCTTCAGCATATCCCAAACGGAATACTAAATTAATGAGAGTAAATAAATACGCGTACAACAGAACTATTTCATGAAAACCGCTCCTCGAATACGTAGCTATCATTTAAAATTCAAGTGTTGCCGTAATATTGCCGCGGCAGTGTCTTTTCCGTTTTTGCGTCAATACGGTATCACGAAATAACGTTATATCATTTGTGTTACAATTCTTCCTGTACTGTGTCCGCAGAAATCCACTCAGTTAGCGATATCGCTGGCAGGACAAAACTTTTCTGATTGAAAAAGGAAAATATCGTAAAGCCAAGCCGAAAAAAGGAAAATTAGGAGTAAACTAAATGCAATAATTTCTGTTACCTGCAGGGGAAGAGTACGGAAGTTACAGTCATCATTAAAATATTAAACGGCTAAATACGCTGAGTGCGAAATCCATGTTTAAAAACTGTATGAGAACCTGCTTATCTTAAGATATGATACCGGGAAGAGAAAATACCGTTTGAAACTATTAGGCGTCTTATGTTGTTTGTATGGTCGCAAATATCTGCATCTAGTCCACTGTGATTTTTTTTTTAATTCCCACGTAAGTCTGACAACAGATTCATATGTCCGTGCAAATTATCAATATTTACTGATTCATTTTTTTTATTTTCACAATCTTTATCCTGAAAAAAAGGAGAAAAATTTTTTTCGTGGGGATTTTGGACATAAAAAGGTTGCCGGAGATTTTACTTTTATTATTGCATCTACATTCGTGACAAGCATAATGTGTAACCTATGAAGCAAGATGATGCACATTGCAGGAACATGGAAAACAGCAATTATTGCGTCATGTAATGAACACCGAATGTTTGCATGTGCTTGGTTTTTTCCAATGTGTCTGTTTCAAAACAAACTTGGTTTACATTCGTAAACAATTCTCGGTAACGATCGGAGTACCACGCGTATCAATGCATATCACAGAATATTGGTGCAGGCAGCGGATGGCGTACGATTGACGGAATTTTCACGTAATCTTCTCTAGAAGCTATCTCTCTATATTGTTCGGTGATTTACGCGCTATTTTATAGTCCTTTTATAAGGTTCTTCACCTTTCTGTACAGAGAAATGTAGTAAGCCTGCACCTGTTGCGTACAGTCTGGACGAATTACTTTTAAGACTGCACGTTGGGAGACCATCCATCTCCATCCGTGCAAGTTTCTCCGCACAAACCAGACTTCGTTTGCGCTCCCCATGAATCGAGGAGGCGGACTCCTTGAATGATAGCGGCCATACGAAGCGTATAAGCTCGTCTGAAATTTTCAAATTCGATTTTATTGAAAACGGTTGACAGTCGCGTTTTCTTGTTTTAATTCGTGAAACACTCGTCGCGCCCTACACACCTTGTTCGTGTGAGGGGTCTTTCGTACGGTCCCCATGCAAGCTTTGAAATGCACTGTAAAGGATAACAAGACCATGATAAGGCAAGTGTAATAGTATACATGCGATTGTTAAATTATTCTCAGCATTGCCAAACTTCATTTTGGTAAATGGACGTATGCGCAAAGGTAAAAGTACAGTTTCGGCAAGATGTACAGGTTAAAAAGTTCCCGCTACGGCACTGCAGAGTCGATGGAATATTATTGCGTTAAAACACAGATTGTTGTGCAGGTGAACGCTTGTGTACCGTCGTGTTTAATTAGAGACACCGAGTGAAGACAAATTCACGACCTGTGACTGCACAGTGCGATTCTTTGCACACTGACGACACAAAAGTAGCCCTAACAATTTGTCGTAGCACCACTCACCGTCTCTTTCACTACCAGTTGTTAAGTACCTACCCAATGACGTCGGTCCACCAATGGTAACTGGCCGAATTTTACGCAGCAGCGCCTCTTCTTCAGAACAAGCGCAGGGTTTGATCCGTTTGTGAGTGATCACGACAGAGTTCAGCCACCCCTGGGACACCTGAAGACTCCCCACTGCACAGAGGTCGAAACTTCGAAATTTGAAGAAGCCTGAATATGAATATGAGGCGCCGTAACCGCTCTGAATAGATTACTTTCATTCAATAAAAATTATTTTCAGGTAGAAAACACAAGTCAAAAACTGCCAATTTGACAATATACATACATGACAAGTAACGCATATCATTCATCACGCTATAAAACGGCTGAACGGTTAACGCAATGACTGGAGTATTCGATTACATCCGAACGCAAGCATATTTGTTATTGTTTCCGAGTTTTCTCTGCGAGATATGGTATCTAGCTTCTTAGACGTTATACATTTCTTGGACAAAACACGTGCAGTTGGCCACCAGTAATACAAAAATGTGAGAATGTGTTTCGCCTTTAGCGAAGCACTCCACTCCACTTCACACCCTGTGCTTTCAGGTCCAGTATCGGCATTTCTTCCACCTTCTTCAGTTATACCCTTCTCCATAATAGTAAAAAACAACCTCTATCCACTGTCTGACTGACTCCTGCTTCTCTTGCCTTCCAATACTGATTTCTAGTATGCCCATTCAACCATGAATACCAAATAGCCTCAAAATTTGTGTGTATTATTTCGCTCCCTTTCATCTGTTACATTCGACCCCTGATTACACTTAAATGAGTGAAGATGCTTGTCGTACCTCCTATTGCAGTCTTTGAAGTCTTTTTTCCAGCTATAATAACAGCTAAATTTTGTTACGGAATTTGTGGTCACTATTTAGGATAGGAGATCCTTATAGAGAGAGACGGCAATTCGTAGCACTTACACAAAGAACTTGTATACATCGTTTATTATTGCTTATTTGGCGTTTTGGTCGCTATCATCAGATGAAAACAAATCCGAAGCATAGATACTCTTTATCACCTCAGTAACTGCGCTGTACATTACGGTGATGAGTGCCGTACTAAGTAAGTGTTGTTCAAGTGAAACCTAGTGTATCTATATTTTGGATTTTATTGTGACAGTTCAGACAAGAAGGGAACAGAAGCTTTTGAAATGTGGTCCTATAGATCTTGTAACTAAAGAGGACATATTAAACAGAATAGGGGAGAAAAGAAATTTGCAGCACAACCCTACTAAAAGAAAGGATCTGTTTACAGGACCCATTGTGGGACATCAAGGTGTCACCATTTCATTACTGGAGGGAAGTGTGGGGGTTAAAAATTGTAGAGAGAGACCAAGAGACGAAAGCAGTGCGCAGATTCAGAAGGATGCGAGTTGTTACTCGAAATGAAGATGCTTGCACAGGATAGAGCAGCATGGAGCAGGATCGCCCATATGATAGTTTTTATAAGGCGAGGGGGGGGGGGGGGGGGGCAAGACCTGCTGTATGGAGTGTTTTTAATAATTTGGAAGACGAATGGCGGCTTGTAAGTAGCCATAAAAAAGGGCTCTAGTTGCGCCCTTGTCAAAAACCTATGTAATACCGACTATTACATCACTTTCTTGAAAGAAAAACGGCTGATTATTTTATACGTTTCCTTTGGCTGATAGCTGGGGGGGGGGGGGGGACCACTCTTTGTCCCCATGATGGGGGCCATTACCTTGAGCAGCTGCCTCAAACCATCTTCGGACTGAAGATAACAACAGCAACAACAACAATAACAACAATTGTAATCTGAAGATGAATATGGCTGAAACGCTACTGAAGGAATAATAAACGCATTGAGATCTACTCTACGCGTAAGTGAAGACGTTTTTGCATTGCTAGCATGCCAGGAATCGCGCTGCAAAGGAGGACGATTCGAATATTTCTTCACGCCGCGTTCGAGCACTAGAGGCTTCCACGCGAAGGTAAGTGGCCGTTCGCCACGGAGCCACCGCACTGCCAAAACACTGTGCGCTCGCCGCGCCGGGTCCGCCCACACTAGCAGCAGCAACGACAATCGTCGGCGGGTCGCAGTGTTTTGACGAGGCGGGATTCCTGCCCGCAGTCGGCACGTGCTTAATCCGTCGGCGGCGGCTCGCAGCACACACACACACACGCCGCTGCTCGGCGCGGCACGTACCGTGGGTCGGGGGTTGGCGGCTCTCGCCTCGCTGCTGCCTGCTGCCGCGGCTGTCGTCGGGCGCCCACTGCCTGCCGACGGGAGCCTTCGTCAGGGCCGGAGGTCGCCCAGCCCCCTCCACCCGCCGCCCGGCGGCCAACCGCGGCGCGCCGCGCGCCCCCCACCACCGGCGCCGCGCCCGGAAGTGCGCCCCGCATTCCTGGCGGCCCCTCCCCCGGCGCGCCGGCCACCCGCGAACCGAGGCGCTGCGCCTCCCGGCCGGGGGCGGGGGGCGGGGCCACGCGCAGATGGCCGCGCCTGCGCCTCGCGGGTCAGCCCGGGTCGCGGGGGCTCACTCCTGTAACTCCGGTCTCGTTCCTCACCACAGGTAACCGAGCGAGACAATTCGTTGACAACACCTGCATTTCTTCAGTGGCGGCTCGTGCAATATTTTACGCGTGCTACAATGCAGTAGCCTACAACCATTTGACTTACAAGGGTGCTAATCGTAACTAAACTGTATATACTAATTTTACGTACATAAATAGAAGTGTTGAAATATATTTAAATAGCATAATTAATCGCTAACATTTTTAGCAATAAAAAAATGAAAAAAATAGTATGATTGGGAATCGAACCTGTGCCAAAGAACTGACAATCAGCGCACTTGATCCCTGGGCTGTGGGACTCACAATCTACGAGTAAATTTTTAGAGACCTTAGGGTACAGCGGGCATTTTGCGCTCATTTCAGATGGAAGCACTACAGAACAAGACATGAAAATTTTTAAAACTCTGTCAGCGTTATACAACTATCGTATTTTAACTGTGAATACATTCGAGTAGAGGAAAGGTGCCTAATATGAGACACACTTTTGTAGACCCTATTGAAAGACCTAAAAGTAAGTGCAATTGTATTTTTTGTGATGGTAATAATATCTTGCATTATTTAATTTTATCATACAATTATCGTATTTGCAATAATAAACAATCTTTCAGAGTAGTTATTAAATCTTCACAAACAAGGCATTTCGTAGAAATGAGATCAAGGTTTCCTAATATGAGACAGTAATAATATTCTGCTTTAATTATTTTATTACAGAATAATGGCATAGCCGGCCGGTGTGGCCGTGCGGTTAAAGGCGCTTCAGTCTGGAACCGCGTGACCGCTACGGTCGCAGGTTCGAATCCTGCCTCGGGTATGGATGTGTGTGATGTCCTTAGGTTAGTTAGGTTTAATTAGTTCTAAGTTCTAGGCGACTGATGACCTCAGAAGTTAAGTCGCGTAGTGCTCAGAGCCAGCCAATAATGACATATGAATAAACAATTTTTACTTGTTCATTCATTTCTGTTATCCTTCACTAATTTCACACTACTTAGGTTCATATTTACGACATCCGGGGCAAACAAAATTGTCTTCTGTGACACCGCAATCTTCGTGAGCCCAGCGATAACATGTCGTGCACTGCGCCCACTTCTCCCCGTGTTTGCCTTCAGAAAAGCGCCCAGTACAGAACAGACACTCTGCGGCATCGTCATCACTGCTGTCTGAATCCCCACTGCCATCAAGATCGACATCGGATGCCGACTCACTAGACGATTCTCTTACTTTAGGTCTACGATTTGAAGGTTTTCCACTCTTCTCCCCAAATAACTTTCTGGCTGCTTTCTTAGCTTCAGCCTCTGATTTCTTCTGTTTAGATTCTTGCAATTGCTTCACATAAGGAGTTGAAGTTAGTAACGCAGCAGAGCACGAACGCGATGTTTGATCTATTTGACTATCTCCAGGTGGTTTTGCGATGTGTTGGAGAGATCTGATGTCTGCCGGGCTGACTGCTCGACCATCACCATCAGTAGTTTCATTTTCGTTTTTGGCATCTCTTTCTTGAAGAGCGTCAGCATGGCGATGAATTTTTTATAGCTACTGTGAACGGAGTACTTTGAATTTGGAGTAATATTGATCAACTTCTGAGCAAAATACTGCCTTGAAAGAAAGTTCCAGAAAACATTCCAATTTTTGATCATAAGACTATCCAAAGTAATTCCTGTTTATCATCATTTAATCGAATTAAAATAAACGCAGTTGCCAAAATTTTATTACAATAAATGATGAAATATTCTTATCTCATGATAGTATTGCGTAAATGACATATAACAAACCGTGAGAGAACGAGTTCCCTCAATATGAGACAGGTATCGCAATATGCGAGACTGTCGCGTATTTGGATCCCCATACTATCGCATATTAGGAATTTTGCCATCTTACACAAAGAATCACGCACTTGCTAACAACTTTCGTTGGAAAATGAACCTAATTGTCAATAATTATAGGTATACAGTCACAAATAACAACAATAAAAGAATGCAGTAATATCCACTAAAACCTTTAAGCTGAAATATTGTCTTAACACCGATGTCGCAAAAACTCCAAACACAGGAAATTTTGCATGAACCTCTACGTTCTGTGTCCGGCTCAACTATGGCGTTCTACTCGCTGTGTCGTCGGCTGGCACGCAGTAGACGTAAACTCTCCACCAGAGTGCAACCCCTAACATGAGCACAGTTGGGGTGTCTCATACTAGGGAACTATCTCACAATAGGCACTTTTTCCCTATATAAAAAGTCGAACTTCCTTTACGTGAACAAAGCATTAAACAAGGATGTGAGGAAGGCAGAAATCACAGTATATAAAAATGGTGGGAATATTCCACTCACTCAAGAGACTATTCCGCCCACTGTGGTTCAGTGTCAAAATCACAGGCATTTACCTCAAGTAAACATTTTTCGTCCTTCTGCTCCCACACACACTTCGTTATACCACGTAGCACATTGCTGGCATTTTATCCAGGGCAGTTTGTAAAGAAACTGGTTCTCTACTTCTGAAAGAAGAAATCCCTTTTAAATAATAAAACATGACCTACACAAGGAATCTGACTACCTGCGTTAGTGACGGTCAAAAAAAATTTGGCATAGTCTGTCAGAACGTGCAGAATCTTATGTGGGACCAATAAGACGTCAATTTTAATCTAAATATGGTATGCCAATGTTTACATAATAAAAAAATAAATAAGGAAATTCAGTACAATTATTATATAGATGCGATAAATCACTTTAACGGGGGTCAAATGAACAATTAAAGTCAAAGTCAATATAATTGCAGTAAACCTGCAAAAGTAAAACAAAATTATTGTAGGGGCCGACATAGACGTCGCGCATCGGCTAGATGCCCACTAAATACGTAATTTTGTTTTGAAGCTGAGAGCCAATGAGAAAATAGGTGCAAAAATACTATTGGTAATCAGCTGGTAATATATGTATTTTTATGGTAGCTAATTTTACTGCACAAAAATAAAATATGTACTCCCTACAAAAGAAGTTACACGCAAACATTAAAATAAAATTATGATGAGCAGCAAAATGTCTGAGAAGAATTTCGAAAGAAAATTATTAATTGAACTTTAATTCGGCGGGTTTTCAACACTGTCAACAAGACGAAATAATGGAAAGACTATTTATTGGAACTAAACAAAATTGAACCTTGATATTGTGACAGTATTTTTAAAATAGATAATTCTACTGCAATTGTCTTTAATATTGAAATGAGAGCGTGCGTAATAATTTTCTTTTAATGTCTTAACTGCTGCTGCAGGCAGTGCAATGACGTCAGCGGTGGTCCGCGCGGACGATGTGTGAAGTGAATCCTGGTTCGTGGCGTGAAGATAATGATGGATCCTCCCGTTTCATTAATATTCCAGTTACGGCGGTGGTACACGTCTCGGTTGTAATCGAATCAGCTGGCATCACTGGCGCGATAATAATAGTTCCAGTGTGTGCGTTGTCGTTACGCGCGCAGTAAAACATGAATTACACTAATAATTTGACTGATCGAAAATAGCCCCACATGTACGGGACGAAATAGCCCCACGTGCAATCATTTGGAAAGATGAAGCAAACGGGACCCTTGTGGAAAAAGCCAGCAATATTAGTTGATATCCACACTGCATAAGGTGTGTTCTTACACAATTACGAAAAGAGTTTAAAGTTTCACCCTATTGTGCACGGTACATCTTAATCTGTTAGGTTGCATTCTTTGACTATAGCAGTAATCCATCACAATTCGTTTACCTCTAGAGTTTGTTCTTCTGTCCTGCCAATAACATAACTTACTACAACCACATGCGGCGACTCAGACGTACTGGCACATACTGAAGGCAAAAGGATCTTGACTCTCCGAGAAACTAGCGCACGGCTTACCTCCAAATCTCTATCAATAAAAAAGCTTCAAGTATTTATCATACGCCATACTTGCCTCTTTGCGTGCTGTCATTTCAAAAAAAAAAAAAAACCTCATTTCATTACCTTGAACCATTCATAAAGTGTGACGATTGTTATGCCCACATGATTTCTGATGCGCAGGGACTGTGCACCATATATTGAAACCAATAATTCGAGAATGAAATAAGATACCGTTCACCCCTCAGTTTTGAATAAAATTTCTATATGTTATCTGCCATTTCCTGCAGAATGTAGGCTAAAATCAATATACGTGAAGTTTGTGCAATGTGTTTCAACCCCACAAGCTATTTACCATTTAGTGCAATCCTTTACTTAACTTGATGAAGCACAGTAACTATGACGAATAACAAAAAGAAATTGAGTCCTTTACCAAGCGGTTAAGATTAAAACGTCCTAAAATCAAATGTTTTCACCTAACAGTGTTCTTAAAATCAGGCGATAAGTATTTCATTGCAGCCAGCAAGTCCGCATGGAAGGAGCTAAGCACACTGCGTGCGACTGCCAGACGGATACAAAAATCAGTAACTCGAGAATGAAATGACGTATCGTTCTGCTCTGAATTTTAAATAAAATTTCGATATCGTACCTACATTTCACAAATGGCAATGTATGGGCTAAAATCAACCATACACAAAGATTACCCAATGCGTTTTCACCTCTGCAAACTGTCTGACATTTAGTGGAATGTTTTACTTAATCAGATGCAGCACAGTGTCTACGATGAATAGTCTACTGAAAAGAAAGTCAGTTCTTTATCGATCGAAGATATTAAACTGCTAGATGTGAGAAAATAATTTTTTTTCACTGAATATTTTCTAAATCAGATGATATTTCATAGCGGCTGGAACATCATCTCTCATCACAGTTAGCAGCATTAGGCGAGCAGTGCAGTGAGAACAAAGCTGCTCTCAACACGGGATGTACAGAGCGCGTCTGTAGCAGCACAGGGGGTAAATTTTATAATTAATATTTCAACATTGCGAGCAATAAAATAAAATGTAGAAATGATGGTAGAAGCGGGACTCTAACTTGTGTCGGTGAATTGCCAGTCAGTTTACATGTCCACCTTTTTTTTCTATACCTGTCGCGAAAAAAATGTTACACAATTGACAAAGAGCGGTATATTTCGGTGGTTTCACTTGGGAGGAGCATCATCATCTACCAAAGTCCTGTCGTAGCTCCTAATGTATCACAATGAAATAATTATCAATACGTTACACATACTTGATTATTAATCACAGTTCCCGATGTTTTATTTCAAAAAAGAAGAGAAAGGTATTCCCATTATCAGAATATCGTCAGATACAACGAAAAATTATCGAACCAAAAAAACAAAAAATGCTGCCACCAAAAACCGCACATAGACCGTCAGTTTTGTATCTAAAGACTTGGCCGCTTTATTTATTTTTTTTTTTTAAGAATATTACCTGCCTGGCTCCCAAAGACAAGGACAGGGGCAAAGGAGAGCAAAGTGGTCAGAGGTAGCAACCGAAGGCTTGGTCACCATGTCCTGTTCCCTCCGCCCAGGGACCAAGAAAAGTGTAGCGAACATGGAGTAGAGATACCAAGAACATTACTAATTTATTTATTTCCTCTTTTCACAATTATTAACACCGCAGAGAATACCAGGAAACGGTGTCGCAGGGAGGAGGGAGTGGCAAGTTGCCTGATTCGGCGACATTATCAGTGCACAGTTTTGCGGAGAAGTTGTAACGCCGGAAATGCATATACTCCTATTTCCATCTACTGTACTATAATTTTTTTTTCCTTGTTTTGTTACCTGAAGATATGATCTCTCTGTGTCTTTATATATTGTAATTGTTTTACTATTTGTATATATATATATTTACGCATTTATGTCAATGTATAATTGGTTTGTTTTGTAAATATTATTTGTATTTTTACGCTGGGTCTTGTCTAGGGAAAACTATGCTATCGAACGAATACATCGAAAGATCATATGGAGAACCAAAGTGTTTAGGATCTTTGGTAGTGTGAACTCTGCCGCATGGAGCGCAGGCAGAGGGAGTCTGACTGGAGTAGGGCGGTGGAGCAGGTGTGTTGTGTGACGCTCCCGCGAGTTGCCGCGCTTTCGGGGTTTGGCAGCATGTAATTGCGCTCGACTTGCTATGATAGTTTCTGACACGGTGTCGCGGACGGGAAACATTAGCTGGCGCCCATCAAGAGCCCGTTTCGCCTGGAGACCGTGTCGAGAAGAAGACGCGCCAACATCCAGCTTCTGCAACAGCGACGGCCGACAATGAGTGACTGTCGCCACCTCCTCGATCGACGGCTTCATACCTTCAATCAACCAACAAGGAAGACTGGAAGCACGTAAAGTTTTAGAACTGCATGGCACCCCTCAGCTTTTAAAACTGTTGCATCACAAAAATACAGCAACTTAGCATGAACCTTTGTTGCTCATTGCCCCAATTGCATTACCAAGTAGTGTCCCTTCCTTTTCTGGAATGAACCCGAGTGTCGTTGAAACTCAAACGCCAGCATTAAAGTAATATCATTCCATTTCACTACTTTAATTTCAAAGTTCAGTTAAAGTATTCATAGCAGGCTACAATACTTAGATTACACAAGCACAAATTAAGAGTGTGACTTTTGTTAGCATATTTTGTTAGCCTACCTGTGACTGCAGCTCAGTTTGGTACGTACTAAATGTTACTATTGTTAATTGTCCAGAATCATTTAATTCAAGTTCAAAGTTAAATCTCTTATTTCTAAATTGTGTAGATTCAAGTAGCTTTTGAAATGATTGTTGAGGTAGCCCAAGACTAACCTTATTTTATTGAATTTCGCAGTGCTTCAGAAACAAAGTTCACTATTAATTTCAGTCACTAAATTAACTTTCAATTTTCCGGTTTTATTAATTCTTTTGCTAAATTAAGTCAGAGTGTAGCGAAATTTATTACTTCTGACAAACATTCAGTTTCCACACAACACGTGTCAACCTTCAGTTGCCACGCTTTTAGTGCTAATTATATGTGCATTAATCTTTCATTTTCAGTTATTATAGTAGTTGTCCATAGGACTGGCGACCGTAATTTTCCCCAAATCCCAAATATCTAATTAACTCCAATTAATTGTTAACGCAACGACCCCACAATTACTTTCTTTATTAATTTTACCCTTTTCTCAAAATTAATTTCCACCAATTTCATTTGCATTTTTCCTTTCATTTAGATGTAACCCTTTCCTCCCTCTTTACCGACAGATTAACTTCGGTGACAATTGCTGTTCCCAAATTTCCATTAGGTACATGCGGTTTAATTTTTCACTGTCATTGATGGTTCAAATGGCTCTGAGCACTATGGGACTTAACATCTGTGGTCATCAGTCCCCTAGAACTTAGAACTACTTAAACCTAACTAACCTAAGGACATCACACACATCCATGCCCGAGGCAGGATTCGAACCTGCGACCGTAGCAGTCGCGCGGTACCGGACTGCGCGCCTAGAACCGCTAGACCACCGCGGCCGGCACTGTCATTGAGGTCGATAAGTGAGAGGGAGGTTACACGTAGCGACCTGGTGACAGGACACTCTTTGGATTTGAGGTTGTTCTGGACACGAATTTTGTATTGTGCAAATCTCGTAACAAAGTACAGGTTACGAACAGGCCGTTACCTCAGCGAGAATAAGTAGTAGGAATAATCCTAATTATATTTGAGATTTGGCATTTATATTGAAAATTATTAAAATGAGTGAAGGCAACAATTACCAAAATTTCGTAGACTTGGATACGGAACAATCGGTAGAACAGTGGGAAACGCGCACCGCGGAACCCATTGTTCAGGGGCAGGCGGCTAGCATGAAAGACGCGACCGCCGAAACGCAACAAAGAGCAGAAATGGAATTCCAAACCTTAGAAAATGTTTCGGAATCGGAAGTGTTAATCAAATCTGAACCCCTTGATGACGAATACGGAGGGACAATTAAAGAGGCACCCGCTACGGAAGTAAAACCGCTGGTTTCCGGGAATTTAGCTGATTTATTGAATGTTTTGATTAACGAAATCAGGGCTCAGTCTAGCAAGATAGAAACTCAATCGGCAGAAATTAAAGCTCAGGCTGCCAAGCAAGATGCTCAGCCTGCCAAGCAAGCAGCTCAGTCCGAAAAAAATTGATAGGAAGCTAGACAATCAGAAAATAGCTATTAATGTTGTTAACAACAATGTTGAAGTTGTTAACGCAAAAGTTGATAAAATCAAAGAAGATATTGTTGTGATTAATACCGAAATCGGTAATCTTAAACAGGAAATGATAGGCGTTCAGGCGGAAATTGCGAGCATAAATACTCGTTTTGATTCCGAAATTAGCAGAATCGAGCAAAGTTTAGGAGAAGCAGTTGCTCTTATCATCGAGAAAAAGGTAACGGAACAAATTCAATTAGTTAAAAAAAAAGGATCAACAGAAGGTGGAAACTTTAAAGGCTTTAGTGTCCGAAGTAGATACTAAAGTGAGGAAGCAGGCTAATACCTGCGAAGAGAAAAAGAGGAAAGTGGAAACGCTTGCGACAACCACTTGCCAAGTAATTACGAGAGTGTCGGAATTAGAAAAGAAGCTTGAAGAAAAACAGAGCTATGTGCCAATCTGTGCCCATAGTTCGGAATTGTTGACGAAAGAGGAGCGGTTCGACCCCATGAAAAAAGACGGTATACACGCGACGGATTTCATTAAAAATTGTGAAAGAGTTTTACCCAGATCGTGGACCAATGAGAGAAAAATTAATGCGGTTATTGATGTGCTGGTTGGTGATGCCAAGCGTTGGGGCTTAAACCTCAACATTACGAACCTGACTTTTGACGAGTTTAAAAATTTGTTTCTGGCTGAATACTGGTCAGAGCAAAAACAGCAAAGTGTCTGGTGCGAATTTGTCGTATCGAGGCCTTTCGATGCGAATTCGCGCGGCTCGATGAAGGAGTTTTGTGAGGGCTGGATCTGCAAGTTGGATTATTTACGTGATCGCCGCACGGAATCCGAAATAGTCTGGGAACTGTACAAGAATCTTCCAGATGATACAAAACGCTACGTAGGAAGCAATTACAAGACAATCAATGATTTCCTGGAAAGAGTTGAGGACGAGGACAATTGGTGCAATAATCGCGACAGTGGTAGAGGCCGTGGTAACAACAACGGGAACCACAACAACGATAACGATGGGAATAATGCATACTGCAACCATGGCGGCAACAACAATAATGGTTCGGACCGTAATGACAATCGGTACAATGCAAATAATAACAGGAATGACGGAAACCAGTATCACACTAACGTGATACGGGCTTCACAGAATAGTAATAACGCCAGAGGGTGTGATCAGCCGCCTCAGCAGCATCCGGGGAGCGTATCTGCTGGGACGAGACAGGGAAACCATTAGCCACGCCGGTGAGGGGCCGACCGGGCGTGGAGAAATTTTGGAGGCCCAATAATAAGAGAAAACCCAGGTGTCGTCGTTATGAAAATTCCGTATGGAATAATCAACGGTGGGAGAGTGTGCCAGTGTTAGGAGAAAGGAGTGCGCCCACA
This sequence comes from Schistocerca serialis cubense, assembly GCF_023864345.2. Taxonomy (NCBI): domain Eukaryota; kingdom Metazoa; phylum Arthropoda; class Insecta; order Orthoptera; family Acrididae; genus Schistocerca; species Schistocerca serialis. The sequence continues at coordinate 46,364,716 of NC_064646.1, read as the reverse complement.
AGTAGTAGATCAGCTGTAGACACGGCAGTAGAAAATACATTCACTGTCAGTGAGAACAATTTAAGTAGTGTTCCGGAAATCGATTACAAAGTGGCAGCTGTAACACCCACAGCGGAACTGGAGATTGAGTTTAAGAATGATTCGCAAGTGTTGAGAGAAGATCAGATGTCGGATAACACGTCCATCATCGAGCGAGGGGATGCAGAGAGGGATGAGGTCTGGTTAAGGCAGTTCCGTCGCTTATACGACGAACTAAGAGATTATAGGGGTCTGTATGGGAGAAGTGTTTATGGGGAGCGCGTGCAGGATTTGCCTCGTCTCGTCCCGCAGGAAGATAGTGTTTGTGAAGTGATAGAAAGTTCTGGCCCTAACCAGGAGACTTTACCAGAAACAGTTGATGTTAATGGGGAGCACGAGCAAGATTCGTCGTGTTTCGTCCCGCAGGAGTTAGATGTTGAAGTAGTAACGGAAAGTTCTGGCCCTAACCGGCAGACCTTACCGAAAGTTTCAGTGGTAGAAGTAGCCGGCCCATCCGACGCAAACTTCCAGTTTAAAAATTGCGAGAGTGTTAAGGAGAAAGATTACGAGAATTTTAGTGATAGCTGGACACGATTGGTAGAAAAGCACGTAGATTACAGCGTGTATGAGGTTAGAGCTGACGTTATACGGTCAGACGGTAGCAGTGTGGGTTGCGCAGATCCAGAGGAAGTAATTGCAGATACTACTGGGCACATTCCTCCAGGTAGCTTGGCAGATGAGATCAATCTGACCATAGAGGAATCAACGAAGGTGACAATTAGTGAACTGATAGCAAAGCAACACTCACTAGTTGACGAGTTACAGATTAAGGTTTCGGTATTGGAGGCGAAGCTACAGACTAAGCCTCAGGACAAACGTGTTGAAATTAAAACTGTATGTGAACAGGGGTTGAAAAAGCCGCCAGATAAGCCGGATTTAGGGTCAAAGCCGGATGGTTTTTTCTGGAATGACCTGGACATAGACGAGGATTTACTGTGGGAAAATAAAGAAACAGTCGAGGACAAGTGTAGACGGGTAGTAGTGTCTGTTAATATGCACGACCTACAAGTAAACGTGTTGATTGACACCGGTGCAGAATTGAGTGCTGTATCTGGGAAAATATTTGAGTTACTGAAAGACAGACCTGGCTTCGTAGTTATGCCAGCAACAGGAGTGAAAATTATCGGTGCTACTGGGAAGGCCAGTAAGCCGGTCACAAAACAGATTTTTGTCAACTTCGAGATATGTGGGGCACGATTTGATCAAGAGTTTGTCGTCGTGCCAGACTTACAACGGAAGTAATTATCGGGTTAGCTTGGCTATTAAAATACCGTGCAGTAATTAATTGTGTAAGCAAAACTCTGACATGTACATCACAAGCTAAAACAATAGTAGTTAGTTTTGACTAGGCAGGAGATGGTGTGCATAGGTAATACCAGCCTCTACACATTGTTAACTGGCCGGATGCCATTGACGTAGGTATGAATTTGAACTACTGTAATGTGAGGAATCTCGGCATTGACAATAGTGTAGAAAGTGAATTGGAAAGTACTGTAGACGGTGTGTCAAACGTAACACACGAACAAAGACGAGGATTGTATGAAGTAATAATGAGGAATAAGAGTGTGTTTTCAGACAAACCGGGACTTGTGGAAGAGATAATCAAATTTCCTCCACGGATTGACATTAGTATTGGTGTGAAAAAAGGTCGTTTGCGACTCAGGTCTTTCAGTGCTCTGTCAAACTCTTCATGCAGTATCGCATCTCCCATTTCATCTTCATCTACATCCTCTTCCATTTCCATAATATTGTCCTCAAGTACATCGCCCTTGTATAGACCCTCTATATACTCCTTCCACCTTCCTTCTTTCCCTTCTTTGCTTCGAACTGCATTTCCACTTGAGCGCTTGATATTCACACAAGTGGCTCTCTTTTCTCCAAAGGTCTCTTTAATTTTCCTGTAGGCTGTATCTATCTTACCCCTAGTGAGATAAGCCTCTACATCCTTACATTTGTCCTCTAGCCATCCCTGCTTAGCCATTTTGCACTTCCTGTCGATCTCATTTTTGAGACGTTTGTATTCCTTTTTGCCTGTTTCACTTACTGCATTTTTATATTTTCTCCTTTCATCAATTAAATTCAATATTTCTTCTCTTACCCAAGGATTTCTACTAGCCCTCGTCTTTTTACCTACTTGATCCTCTTCTGCCTTCACTACTTCATCCCTCAAAGCCACCCATTCTTCTTCTACTGTATTTATTTCCCCCATTCCTGTCAATTGCTCCCTTATGCTCTCCCTGAATCTCTGTACAACCTCTGGTTCTTTCAGTTTATCCAGGTCCCATCTCCTTAAATTCCCACCTTTTTGCAGTTTCTTCAGTTTTAATCTACAGGTCATAACCAATAGATTGTGGTCAGAGTCCATATCTGCACCTGGAAATGTCTTACAATTTAAAACCTGGTTCCTAAATCTCTGTCTTACCATTATATAATCTATCTGATACCTTTTAGTATCTCCAGGGTTCTTCCATGTATACAACCTTCTTTGATGATTCTTAAACCAAGTATTAGTTATGATTAAGTTGTGCTCTGTGCAAAATTCTACCAGGCGGCTTCCTCTTTCATTTCTTAGCCCCAATCCATATTCACCTACTATGTTTCCTTCTCTCCCTTTTCCTACACTCGAATTCCAGTCACCCATGACTATTAAATTTTCGTCTCCCTTCACAATCTGAATAATTTCTTTTATTTCATCATACATTTCTTCAATTTCTTCGTCATCTGCAGAGCTAGTTGGCATATAAACTTGTACTACTGTAGTAGGTGTGGGATTCGTATCTATCTTGGCCACAATAATGCGTTCACTATGCTGTTTGTAGTAGCTTACCCGCATTCCTATTTTCCTATTCATTATTAAACCTACTCCTGCATTACCCCTATTTGATTTTGTGTTTATAACCCTGTAGTCACCTGACCAGAAGTCTTGTTCCTCCTGCCACCGAGCTTCAGTAATTCCCACTATATCTAACTTCAACCTATCCATTTCTCTTTTTAAATTTTCTAACCTACCTGCCTGATTAAGGGATCTGACATTCCACGCTCCGATCCGTAGAGCGCCAGTTTTCTTTCTCCTGATAACGACATCCTCTTGAGTAGTCCCCGCCCGGAGATCCGAATGGGGGACTATTTTACCTCCGGAACATTTTACCCAAGAGGACGCCATCGTCATGTAATCATACAGTAAAGCTGCATGCCCTCGGGAAACTGCTAATTAGTGAAACATCATTTCAAAACACTGTCATTTATTTGCTAGCGCAAATATAAGGGCAACATTCCTAAGAGTGCGCAGTTACGGAATAGCCTTACATATGTGGGTTAGCATAGGAAGGAAAACAAAATAATTTCCAGTCTACATTTAATAACACTATATCTGTATGTTCAGAGAGCAACAGCAGCAGAGAGATAGTACACCCAATGAACTTTTAAAAATACAACAAAAAATTGGAAATAACACACATTCGTCCACCTGCACTTTAAAGCACGCAAAACAAGCCCAGAGAGTACGCATTTAGCAAATGTCACAAATGAACGAAACACCACCGTCAAATGAAGAGCATTGTTCGTGCCACCATCTTTCACATTCAGGGTACTGAACCCAGTACTCTGCAACTGTCTCGTCAAATTGCTCGTCACATCCTGGACAGAAAATAGCCGACCTGTCTGCTTTCTCTCCAGGAGAAAAAGGCCAATTCCCTCTGGAACAGGATGCCTCCTCAGAAGCAATGTTCCTTAAATAACTGGATGTCTCCCTATTATTAGGATTATAGGTCTGTTTTATCTTGGTCACAGTAGGTTCGCAGTTTCCGCTGTTGTTGCCCTCTAAAATACATTCAGTGCTTACATGGAGAAGGTGTCACGACATCTGAACGGCTCGCTTGTCACCTCCTCTGTATTGTTCGTTTAGCTTTCGGCAAAGACAAATCTTATGATGGAGACGCTGCTGTTTCTGCTGTATTCTCACTTACCAAAATTGGAGTTTTTCTACCAGGGTCCCCACTGGAGGTGCTGTTAAATACTGCCTCTCGTGGCAGAAGTTCTAATGTTTCGCCAGCATTCTGGGCTACATTTTCTTGCGGTCGATCGGTCACATTAGATGGGAGATGCTCTTCCGAAAACACTTCGCGGTTGAATGAGTGTCTTCTGCAGGGTGGTAACTCGTCAACGGGCATTACGAAAAACCGGTCAGATGTCACACCGCATCATTGCAGTCCCTGGGCGGCTACACATCCATCTGTCAGCTTCACATGCAGTTTTCAGTGGTCCAAAGAAAACACAGTCTGTGAACTGAAGTTTGTGACTGGAGTGCGGTGACAGGGATAACAAAGTTATAAGACGATCTCGACAATAGAGAACAGCTTGAACATTGCAATGGAACTTGATTGTCTAGTATCGAGAGGGCTGTGCCATCTTTACTTGGTTTGGCTTAGTCACTGAAGTGCTTTAACCAGTCGACGAAGAGATCAGAGCTAATGGAACTGCTGTCGGACATCATGAGGAGAGTCCCCTCAGGAGCATCTCTGAACAGCTCAGGCGTCATCGTCTCTCGTGGAAAGCTTATAGCTGGTGCTAAAGAAAAACTGACCCAACGGGATTCATTGAACAGACAACTGTGACTGGCGTCTTTCTGCTGGCAAAACTTTGCCAAAGAAACGTTTTCCTTTTGGATCTTGTCTGGAACAGAACGTGTTCGTGTCTCATCCACGCTATAGATGCGATTAGTAAAAAAACTTTTTTTTCCTTCCACAACCTACTTCAATTTTTTTTAAATCTCTCAGTTTGGTGTTTAATGAAACGAATATTCCTGCTTACACTGCATCTCTCTACTGTCTCAAAAGTAAGATGGTGTCTTTTGCAGAATACTCGAACCAGTACTGACCAGTTGCCTTTGTATCCTTCTTGAAGCGGTGATCCATATACTCATATGCTTATTGGAAGAGCTGCTTCCTTCTGGTACCGTAGAACGAAGCACCGAGATCCCTGACATTGTTTGCTAATTTTTTTTCCACCTCATCTGAGAAAATCTTTTTTAAACGTCGGACTGAAGTTGGCCCAGTATGCTAAAGGAAAACGCAGCCTATAAGAGGAATATTTTGACCATATCCTATTTATTTTTATATTGGACGTTTACTTGAAAATACCAAGAAATCTATTCTCTACGTGCAGCTTTCAGTCTATTTGCTGAAGAAGATTCCTTAGTTCCAAGAGCAGTGGCAACCTGCTGTTCGGTCTCTCCATGTTTCATTCGTTGTCTGACCTCATTGAGGAGCTCTTCAGTAAAGATGAGCTTTCTGACCGATTTTGGTACATAATTTGACATCAACCAGAAACAAACCCTACTCTGCAGATTCCAAAACACAGGCAAAATGGTACAGAATTGCAATTGTGGCCTAAAGAGTACGCACGGACTTTTTGTGTACATTATTTGAGCGCTCTTTCGTACACTAACAACGATTTCAAGCAAGATCAATAGATGGCAGCGCACATATCATTTGGATGCAGAATGCTAGACTGGAAGCCAGCCTTTCGTAATAGAGTCAAGAATCAAAGGCTGTTATTCGGGTATTTTGTGAACAACTTATAGAACAGAGTATCAGAATTATTTCAACTTGGCTCGGAAGTGATTCTTTCCTGCTTCATTCCGTGAATACGGGATTTATACACACAGATCCTGAGCAGTGTTTCCGCTATCACTCTGAACACAACTACGCAACAGCAATCTGATCAGTTTAACAACTGAAAGGAACACAAACTGTACTGTCTCTGGGACTGCGCACTCTTTGGTAGTTTTACCCTATACATAGCCTACAAACACATCAATGGTTAGAAGAGAACAAATAGATGCTGTTTGCCTTATCCACTACTGTTTTTGACCGATGACCATCGCAGTCTGGTCCCTTTAATCCCACAAACCAACCACTGCTGTTTTTCTACTACGTAGATAATGTCACAAACGACTTTTATTTTCTCCTCCAATGGAGTTGACATTTTCGCTGAATAAAAGATTATTTAACGAAGAGTGCTTCATCAATTTACAGATGTTGGACTAAAATATGGAAACACCACGTGAAATGCATGGTTGAACCTAAATGCAGATGCTGGCTAAGCCTGCAGATCGCGCTGTTGTGTTTGACCACGAATTGCACCTGCGCAACTTCCCAGTATGTTGCAAGCCTCGGTCGATGTCAGAAGAGTGTCCTGTGTAGCCGTGAGTGCAGTATGTAAGAGCTAAGTATATTCGAACTGCAGCAAATAGTTGAAGGGCTTATTTCAATAGTGTTACAAGTCCATTTTTGTTCATATTGAGATACAGAGTCCTAAAGTTAAACGAGTACTGAAAAATCTGCAGTTGAGATACCAGAAATATTCAAGCATATGGCTTCTAGCTAGAGATGAACTTTTCCTTCTGTTTGTTTGGCTCATTAATTTCAGAAGCATTATAGACAGAAAAGTGGAGGTAATGGACATGTACCACTATTGAAATAAGACCTTCTGTTGTGCTCGTTGGTGGCTGCTTCCGTAACCAAGGCAGTCTAAGTGTTTGGTGTTTCAATTGGCACCCTATGGAATGTTTGTACCATATAGAGAGAAAGCGTTATAGAGAGAAAGCGGAAAGACATCATCAGCTAATTCAAAACTAGGGCGAAAGTATGGGCTGAGTTATCGTGACACGTAGTCCTTGAAGAGGATTGTGACAAAAAATTAGAGGTAGATGGCTGCAAAAAATCACTGCGGAACCGAATGTCGCACTCGCGAAACCTGTCAGCACCAAAACAATACGAAGGGAAATCCAGCAGCAGGACATTATGGGGCAAGCTGGAATTCCGAAAGCACTCTTCAGTGAAACAGTGGCCTGTAATAGGGCAACGTGGTGCTGCAACCGTAAAACCTGGATTATGGGGCAGCGCAAGGAACACATTTGCTCTGACGAGTCCTGTCTCACGCTGTTTTCAACTTCTGGCCGAGTTCACGTCTCAGGAGTGAAACTCGGTGGTGGGAATTTGGTGATGATTTGGGCAGGCACATCGTGGTATTCCATGGGCACCGTGATTACGGTCGCATTGCTCCCAATGATAATGTAACTATACTCGCTGACAAAGTCCATCTCATGATACGACGTTGAAAACAATACAGGATCTATATTTACCTATTACGAAAGGCCCGAAAGCTGATTTGAATACCGACGTGTTTCTTAAACTGCGTTAGGAGTGGTTATGTGTTACACTTTTGGTATTTCCATGTTTTTGTACATACTCTGTGTGTTCTGATTTACATACAGTGTACGTGTCAGCTCTGCTCTGCTATTGTCTAACCTAAATCATTTTTTGGTTGTAGAAATCTGGTCGCACATTTGAGGGAACACTGAATGGCAAAAAAATTCAAGTCATCGTGGAAAGCTTGCGATTTGTCACGAGAACATAGCAAAACCATAAAGTAAGTCTAAGAAGACGAAAAAGTACAAAATCCACGATTACAGAAGGAACGATGGCGGCGAAACTAGCTTAACTTCCCATGTTAGCAGATGACGACTCAGCTGCCCACATCAACGTCAGCGTCATAACTCGCCTCCAGAGAAACCTGGACGATGACGTTCCGTCACGTTCCGTACTGTTGACGGTCTTTGCCACTGTGAATGCCGCCATTTGAAATGCATTGGGCCCATGGAATGTCTTGACGTGACGTGACGTGATGTTCAGTTCCGTCAAGTGTCAATCGACCTTTATTATTTCATGTTTTACAATATATTTACATTTTCCAGTAACTCCGGGTTATGCATCAAATTTCGGTTTCATTCTATGTTTGCACCTATCTGTCATTAAATTTTGTACAATACTTCTTCTAATTACATCTAAATTTCTTGTATCCATGTACCTTTGCTCTCCTTCCTTTCTTCCTTCCCGGTGTTACCTATTGGATGGCTCTTCGTGGCAGTCTCTCCTCTGACGTCCTTATGTCCATACCGTGTGAGTCGTTTTTCTTAGACAAAAGCAAGAATCGAACTTGTGACACCCATTTTTCTTCTGATGATATTACATCTGACCCCTTTCCCGCCTTGGTATTCCTGCAGACCATCTCCTAAAGTCCATCTAAGTTTCCATCAGTCTCTCAATTAACTTGAATTTGACTGTCACTCTGATGAAGATTTTTGCTTCTATTTCCTTCCTAACCTGTTGATCCCGTGAAATAGCGTTTACTGTTCCAATAGTGAACTTTCCAGCGTTTATTCTTGATACTATTTTGTAGAAAACTGACATTTTGAGACCGTGGCTGTGTACAAATTACAGGTTAATTCTTACAAGGAAGAAAATAGCCCACTACTGACGGGCTTCATGCTATTTATTTATACAAACGATGTCGTTATTGGTTTCGAACCAACAGGTTCATCTTCAGACGGCTTTTCGGGTCCAGATACAGTATTTCTAGATGTACACAGCCGTCTAAAGATGAGCTTCTAATAACTTTACTTATGTCTTGACCACACTTTTATTTTTCATCAACCTTACGCGTTTCGACTTTTCGTCGTTTTCAAAGGCTACAAAAATACAGCATAAAACTGGTAACAGACAATATGAAAATATGATACATTTCACCATTGACAGGAGACATATTACAACGACTAGAATCTGGCTTCCTAGCTTGGTGTCAGCTAAAAAGACTTGCACCAGGCGACCGCTGTACAATACGGGAGGCCCTAGCCACACGAATTTTCATTTTGCCGTTGCTGTGTCAGTCATATAACAAACATTAGATACATTGTATCACGTCAACATTCTCGAGCACGACACAAGTGCAAACTGCTACCAAGTGAAAATTTTGGAAGCCAAGTGGACTAGAAAGCTAGGCGGCACTGGGTACGTAATACACACTGCAATTTGTTTCTGTTTACAATCACAATTTTCATCGTTACAGCGTATAAAATGATTTCGTTAGTCAATATGCGAATTACTTTCAATGTTTTACAAAAGATATCACTTTACGAAACAATGTGTTACAGTTTTTTTGTCTAATACATTGGAGGAAAGCGCTGATTGGCACTGGCGCCAACTATCTATTAACAAACAAATCTTTTGTTTTATTTACAACTTAACAGCACATATATTGCTACCATCTGTAAATATTCAAAAGTATTTAATAAAAGTTAAAATCACGTAGATTACTAGAGGGTTGTAAGGGAACTGATTATTGAAGATGGCACACTTAAGGTACCGTACATAATATCTTCTGTAGTTGTAGGACCATAAAATTGTTTACACAATATCAGTCCTGACATACTAAAAAAATCCCGTAGAACTGTTTGTAATACGGTGACTACAGGTGTTTATAAAATAATAACTTTACGTGAAATAACGCAAATGCATTGTGAAACTTCTGTAGTAGCACTGTTGTCAAACACTTTTCAACTTGTGCCATGCAGCGCGAAACCCTGAGCAACCGCTTATGAATACTCCAACGGCCTATGAGCAATCCGCGCTATGGCACTAAACATGCAGTAAATAATTAAACTTTTACTCATCTTGTGCACAAAACAACACAGGAGGAAGCCACACAAAGACGCGTAGTCTTGGGGGTGAAATACAGAGTGGTACGCCATTTATCGCAAACCGAATATTGTGTATCGGCGAACTGTACTGCAGCCCCAGGATGGCGGCAGAACGGTACGTGCTCCGTAAATAGACCGAAAAACCAGTTCTTGGACAGCACTTTTGTGTCTGATGGTACGTCGCCAGTCTCATATATCCTACACATCAACTTCAACTGTCATTTGTTTGCCACTTACCCCAACTATTTTAGAAATTCCGATGGGGCGTTGTCTATCCCTTCCGTCTTATTCGATCTCAAACCTTCCATAGCTGTTTCAAAATTCTGACTGTAATAGCTAGCGCATCCCCTATGTCATCCATATTGACTCCAGTTTCTTATTTTCTCAAGTCATTAGACAAATCCTCCCCTTCATATTTGTCTTCAGTGTAGGCCTCTACTCTTCCCACGTATCTCCTCTCTCTTCTGCAGTTAACAATGACATTCTCATTGCACACTTAATGTTACCAAACATGCTTTTAATTTCGCGAAACGGTGTTTTGACTTCTCTATGTCCTGAGTCAGTCCTCCCAATGATCAGTTGTTTTTCGATTTCTTCACATCTTTCCTGTAGGTGTTTCACCTTGGCTGCCCTGCACTTCCTGTTAATTTCATTCCTGAACGATTTATATTGCTGTACTCCTGATTATCTCTAAACATATTTGTATTTCCTTCCTCTGTCCATCAGTTGAAGTATTTCACCTGGTAGTCAAGGTTTCTTCGCTGTTGCCTCTCTTGTACCGATGTTTGTCCTACCCGTGTTACTGTCCTTTTTGCGATGTCGACCCTACGCCAACTGAACTGTCTGCTCTGGTATTGGTTCAAATGGCTCTGAGCACTATGGGACTTAACATCTGAGGTCATCAGTCCCCTAGAACGTAGAACTACTTAAACCTAACTAACGTAAGGACATCACACGCACCCATGCCTGAGGCAGGATTCGAACCTGCGATCGTACCAGTCGCGCGGTTCAGGATTGAAGCGCCTAGAACCGCTCGGTCACCGCGGCCGGCTACTCTGGTATTCCTTATCGCATTATCCACATCCTTAGCGGACTTCAAATGCATCTCATCATTCCCACCGCTTCAATATCCCACTTCGTTCCATACTGATTTTTTTTTTGATGTTTCTGTTAAACCTCAGTATACTCTTCATACCTGTTCAAATTGCGTAAGAAGATGGGTATGTGTCGTGGTGCCTGGTAGTTCAAGTTACAGGTACAGCGTGCTGTGCCACAGAACTTTCCTTTCAGATAACAGTAGCCTCTACATGACGTTTTCTCTTCTCTGTCTAACAGCAGCTCACAAACATAACAGTCAACCGCTTTCTTGTATAATGCATCATTCCCCTACGATTCAGTCATGGGAAAGTTGGTACAATAAATGTGATCAACACGCTGTGCAAGTTGTTCAAACTCATAGAGCAACCACCTCATAGGATATTTTCACCAAAGTATGATTTGAATCGAATGAGACTTAAGTCATAGAAGCATACAACTTGATACGCCACCACTCATGGTACATGATGCCCTGTGGAATTGCATGGGAGGCAAATGGGGTCGCCCTCGCAGTGTGCCATAGGAGAGAGCAGGCACTCGGAATCAGTGTGTACTATAAGAGGGCAATATCCCTGATCGTGGTAGTTTGTAAACTTTAAGAACTTGTTTCCCTCAGCACGTATTTCAACACGTACCCATTCCTGGCTAGACCAGTCAGGTGCTCAGTCAAAGCAAAGGAGTTCAGGTGTGTAGAACAACAATGCTGTGCGTCTTTTTTTTACTCCTTTGGGAGGACAGTAAGTGGGACATGTTCTTCACTCACATGCAGTGTTGTTTCTCACTCTTGACAATAATGACAAGTCTAAATGTTTCTCACGGTGATCGGCTACTCTGGAAAAATAGAAAAGTCTGACAACTTTATGCTTCATAATTATCCTTTTCTTTTCCTGCACCTCATGCCCTTCTGGCTTGCTTTCATCACCTTCCTTCAGGCCATAAACTTGAACTGGCAATTGTGAATGTGCTTCTCTAGTTCTTTTATAGCCTGAACTGTAATGGGAAAGTCGTTGCTGTCAGTGCTATAAAGTCCACGATTATCATCAGTTCCGTAGAGGGTCGGATGCTCAGGATGAGCAGTACAATTTTTCTTGCAAGCCTGTATTAACTAAGTCAAGCAGAATTCCCTTTTGAGATTTTGGCCATTAATACAGCTATGGTTTTTTAGCTATATCCTTCGGGAGTTTGATATAGCTCGACCGCCACATTTGATGGGTCCTAGACATGGAAGTGGACATCCAAGTGGAATATACGTCTGAGTACCTCACCAAACACTCTTTCCTGCATTTTGGCAAAAAGGCCTACTGTGACTCTTGAGATAAAGTCACAGAACCATTCTGCAGTTGGGTTGCCCCGTAATATCTCGCAATTTTCCACCGAAATATAGCCATTTGATTTCTCCTTCACATCATCTTCTTCTTCGGGGATTTGTTAATTCACAGGATAGTACTGCTCTGCTCTTAATGGCATGATATGGCACATCACTGACGATTTTAGGCAGGTACCTTTCCAGAATGGGTATACACACATTAAGGACAAGAGCTGCGTGTCGATAGCCCACAACAGAATTATCTATGTGGGCATACAAGGTCCACCACCTAAACGCACCTGCAATCACAGAGCAGCTTGACGCTGGTGTGCAACTAACCTGGTGCCGTCCTAAACCAACACTATTGGTGAGGGAGCTGATCTTAGCAGTCAGGTGATTCCAGTCAGCTGTTGATGGCCTTGTACAAGATGAAGGTATTGTAGACGGCTCCAGATGTGGGGAGCACAGCGTTGATGGCTCCAGACATGGTGAAGGTGTCGTTGATGGCTCTCGATGTGACAAGTGCACCATTGATGACCTTCGACGAGGTGAGGCGCCGTTGGCAGCCACAGTGCAGTGAAGGAGGCAGGCAATGTGAAAGCGCCACTGACAGGAATGGCTGCATTGAAGGCGCCAGGCGCATCACCACTGGGTTAGGGGGTGGTGTCGTTGCCACCTCAAGCCCACCTCCTGATGCCTCCCCCAAAATTCCTGCAAGGAAAGACTTTGATAATTATCTTATATGTGTGTAACAATAAGAGTCATATGGAAGCGTCAATAGCAATAATTTCACGTACTCGTGGACACATTCCTCTGCATCTGTATCATTAAATATGGACCTCATATCATCATCCGTTCATTTACTGCTTCTTAGCATCATCTCAATATCATCATCGTCATCCCTCACCCTGACATTGCTTCTGAGTACACCTAAAAAAAGAAAGAAACGTGTCGTAAGCATTGTATCAAGTGTAAGGATAGTTATTAAAAGAAGAAAGATGAATTAATCGTGTATATTTCCATCTGTGGTGGGGTGGACCTGTCCCTGGGAGCTCAAGGGTGGGGAAAGGTGTCATGGCATGAGGCACATCATTTTGTTTCTCACCTCAGCCGACTCTCCAAGACCTCATTGTTGTCCATAGCACTTAGAAACAAGAAAATCTCATAAGCAATGCATGCAGACATGTATTATTATTGTAAAAGAAGATGAATGAATTACTACTAGGACTAAATACACATGCACTCGTCTGTGATGGGAGTCCATCCTGCAATCCGATAACTGGAAAAGGATTCGTAGCATGGGATGGCTCATTCTTTGTGTCAGTAGGACCTAGAACCAAGAACAACACATAAGCAATTTATGGAGACATAAAAATAGTAATAACTGTAGAAGTAGAAGAGATATACATCACTATGTACTGTAACACTATCACAGCGCAAAGGAAAATAAATGTTCAAAATATTGTATGTCACATTATGTACACAGGGATGCACAGTCATACTACGAGTGATTTACATATGAAAGTCCAATGTGTCTGCCAACACTTCTCCTAACGTAATTGTAGGCAACTTGCTTATCTCGCACCTTGCAGTCGTTGCCTCAGATGGTTCCTTCTTCATTAGTCGCTAGCTCTAACTCTTGTGCAATAAACAGTGCATAATAATGTGGCAAGTGGGTAGGTTTTAATGCTAAACTTAATGAGAATCGTTAAACTTTAGGAAGGCAACTAATTTTGTTTTATTTGTCCAATCATTAACTTAGTAAAACAATTTCTAATATTCTTAACTTTAGGAAGGCAACTAATTTTGTTTTATTTGTCCAATCATAAACTTAGTAAAACAATTTCTAATATTCATAATAAGATACCTGATCATTAATCATCAGCTATCGAGCAGCGCAAAATTCACAAATTGCTTCACACGGTCTTAGAATGAACAAGAGAGTACACAAATGTTTTCCGAGACAACTTTAACAATTAATTCCATCTTTATGCGGAATTACACTTCACATACTAATTCGCTCTAGTTAGCATATTGCCACCTCGAAGATGATCGTAGACTGCCTTGGACTAACAACACTGCACATGTACATAATCCGAGGAAATTTTTCAACAAGCTGTCTCATCTCTACATGAAATCAGATTTTATACGCTGATGCATGTATTACGTTCTCAGAAACCGACCATAGACTAGTAGTGAACTATCTTAGTAGGCTGGCACCTGCCCTCAGAGCTCTCTTCTTTGACCCACCCTTTCCATCAGTAAGCACTGACAGTAACTTAAAGTTTTAATTATCATTTCCTGATTAATTGAGTGACATTGACGTTATTATTAACAAGTTCTCACTGCAAGTAACATCATCAACCCAGGTGGAGCTGTATGTCAACAGCTAAACAGTAAATATAAATAATAAAATATTCGTTTCTTAGCTCTCAGCGTTGTGGATGAATCCCCGCTGTGTCTTTGGTTCCAGTATGATATGGCTCTTGTTTGCCCGGCCATTCTCTTGCTGTGTGACCATCTGACACTTTCGGTGAGTCTCACTTGTGATGCTACCTACTGGCTAGCCTCCAGTAACAAAATCTTGCTATACTGTGCATTAAAACATAACAAAAAATGCAATAACGAGATCAGGGATGTGCCATAAACGCCACAGTATGTATGTGTTCATTTACAATCTAAGTGTAGCCCTTGGAGCTCAGAACAGAAAGTGGCATCAGGGCTTACACAACATATTCCACACCAGGATTAAGGTCCAATCTGGGACCTGACTGGCTCTCAGTATATCTATTAAAAATAGTGTTGCGTAAATCTTACTGACACCAAAGTGGAAGTGCTTCCCTGTCTCTCCATCAAAGGAAGAAGATCCAGAATGCTGTCATATGATAGCTGCTACTCTTTTGGCAGTCTGGACAGGAATTACGTACAGTCCCATAGTGTGTTCACTGGTGGAGGAGAGTCACCTTCTGTGATTGGATCATATCCAATCAATAGGGTACCCTACCATCATATTGTCGACTAACCTGTTTAGAAGTGATTTTGTTGGTGCGACAGCCTTACAGAATGGGTTTTGACACAGGTGAGCACAGTCCTAGATGAGGTAATAAATCTTGTACCAGAGTTCTCAAGAAACACCCTGCATGGTGTTATTATATTACACAACTGTGTGTCTTCATCCACTAAAGCGCAGAATGTGATAAGTTCTTAATGTAGGCACTGCCTGGAGCTGTTATAACTACAGAACTGTGCACGAAGTGTGACGCTTTCTCCTTAACAAATCCACCGTTTATATTTACACTTTTTTCTGCTGGAGGTGGTAAATTCACTGTAATTATACAGGGTGTTACAAAAAGGTACGGCCAAACTTTCAGGAAACATTCCTCACACACAAATAAAGAAAAGATGTTATGTGGACAAGTGTCCGGAAACGCTTAAAAAATGGTTCAAATGGCTCTGAGCACTATGGGACTTAACTGCTGTGGTGATTAGTCCCTTAGAACTTAGAACTACTTAAACCTAACTAACCTTAGAACATCACACACATCCATGCCCGAGGCAGGATTCGAACCTGCGACCGTAGCGGTCGCGCGGTTCCAGACTGTAGCGCCTAGAACCGCACGGCTACTTCGGCCGGCGGAAACGCTTAATTTCCATGTTAGAGCTCATTTTAGTTTCGTCAGTATGTACTGTACTTCCTCGATTCACCGCCAGTTGGCCCAATTGAAGGAAGGTAATGTTGACTTCGGTGCTTGTGTTGACATACAACCCATTGCTCTACAGTACTAGCATCAAGCAAATTCAGTACGTAGCATCAACAGGTTAGTGTTCATCACGAACGTGGCTTTGCAGTCAGTTCAATGTTTACAAATGCGGAGTTGGCAGATGCCCATTTGATGTATGGATTAGCACGGGGCAATAGCCATGGCGCGGTACGTTTGTATCGAGACAGATTTCCAGAACGAAGGTGTCCCGGCAGGAAGACGTTCTAAGCAATTGATCGCCGTCTTAGGGAGCACCGAACATTCCAGCCTATGACTCGCGAATGGGGAAGACCTAGAACGACGAGGACACCTGCAATGGACGAGGCAATTCTTCGTGCAGTTGACGATAACCCTAATGTCAGCGTCAGGGAAGTTGCTGCTGTACAAGGTAACGCTGACCACGTCACTGTATGGAGAGTGCTACGGGAGAACCAGTTGTTTCTGTACGATGTACAGCGTGTGAAGGCACTATCAGCAGCTGATTGGCCTCCGCGGGTAAACTTCTGCGAATGGTTCATCCAACAATGTGTCAATCCTCATTTCAGTGCAAATGTTCTCTTTACGGATGAGGCTTCATTCCAACCTGATCAAATTGTAAATTTTCACAATCAACATGTGTGGGCTGACGAGAATCCGCACGCAATTGTGCAATCAATTCATCAACACAGATTTTCTGTGAACGTTTGGGCAGGCATTGTTGGTGATGTCTCGATTGGGCCCCACGTTCTTCCACCTACGCTCAATGGAGCACGTTATCATGATTTACGGGATACTCTACCTGTGCTGCTAGAACATGTGCCTTTACAAGTACGACACAACATGTGGTTCATGCACGATGGAGCTCCTGCACATTTCAGTCTAAGTGTTCGTACGCTTCTCAACAACAGATTCGATGACCGATGGGTTGGTAGAGGCGGACCAATTCCGTGGCCTCCACGCTCTCCTGACCTCAACCCTCTTGACTTTCGTTTATGGGAGCATTTGAAAGCTCTTGTCTACGTAACCCTGGTTCCAAATGTAGAGACTCTTCGTGATCGTATTGTGGACGGCTGTGATACAATACGACATTCTCCAGGGCTGCATCAGCGCATCAGGGATTCCATGCAACGGAGGGTGGATGCATGTATCCTCGCTAACGGAGGACATTTTGAACATTTCCTGTAACAAAGTGTTTGAAGTCACGCTGGTACGTTCTGTTGCTGTGTGTTTCCATTGCATGATTAATGTGATTTGAAGAGAAGTAATAAACTAAGCTCTAACGTGGAAAGTAAGCGCTTCCGGACACATGTCCACATAACATATTTTCTTTCTTTGTGTGAGAGGAATGTTTCCTGAAAGTTTGGCCGTACCTTTTTGTAACACCCTGTATACAGTGCTCGTGCCTTTGTTATTCGTGCCTTTGTACCCGTAGCACCCCAAACCATAAGGCCTTGAGTTGGCGCTGCATGTCTTGTGCGAATGCAGTCACTGGGATCTCGCTACCCACGATTGTGGCGAACCAAAATGCGGCCATCAATTTAAAACAAACAGAAACAGAAACAGAAACACTATCAGATGCCATACCTGTCCCCAGTGACGTCGTTTCATACACCATTGCCGTCTAGCATGTTTCTGAAAATTCGTCGAAGGTAGGCGGAAAAGTGGACGCCGAGCACGTAACCCACGCCGTAATAAACGACGGACGTCACCCCTGATAGTGTGTGATCTGTTGCACTATTCCACTGTTGCACCAGAGCCGAGGAAGAGTTAGATCTGTTCTGCAATGCCGTTCGGATGAGGTGTGGATCTTCTTGGGGGAGGGGAGGGGGTGGTCCGAGTGGTGCAACCAGACACATTCGTCGTGTTCTACGGCCTTCCGTCATCCATTCTTCACACACCCGTTGCACTGCCGAAACATTTCGTCCCATAGCAACAGCAATTTCCTGGATGGATGCATCACATTCTCTCGTGCCAGTAATGCGCCCTCTTTCAACCTCTTTGATCTGACGATGCAGTTCGCGCGTTTGTCTGCGAGGCATCCAGCACGTCTGCTCAAGTAACACTGACCCATTAATTTCGGTTTATCGCGACAATGAGAGCCATTTTACCGGTAGGTGGTGTTGCGCCGCGATATCGATGTTGACCTTGACCCCGGGGGCCGACATGGTTCAAATGCTAATCATTTCTGCGGAACATGCTAATTTTTTTGTACTGTGAATATCTCTAGTCCATCAAGTTATTCTGTTTTGTTTTGTTTTGTTCTGAACATGAATGCACAGCCTTACAATGAACATACACAGCAACCTGTTGGTGGAAAATGATCTGAATAATGCAAATGCAGTAGTTTCAAATAACATTTATTGGATACCTAATGAAAAAATAATTTCACGTTATCCGAAGTGCATATAAAACCATTCTTGCTTATCTTTTCCTCTGTAGATCTGCTTGTATTGCTAGACAGGTGGGCAGTTGTACGTCTCCAGGTTGTGAATAGATGTGTTCGTGTAAATTTCTCACATCCAGGATGCATTCTCGCTGACTCGGATGTGAATCACACTGTCTATGTGTTCAAAAATCCGGAACATCGTCAGAGTGTTTTCGAAACCAACTCTCGGATCGTTCCACCGATTTGAATGGGAATTAAGAGTCACTCATAATACAGTCCTCGAAGTCTTCACACATTTAACATTTCCAAATGGTTTGCGTGCCACCACATTTGTGCAGATTGTCATTATTACACTTCCAGCATTTGTAAAAGTGAGGAAAGTGATGTCCTTAAACAAAAAACGTCCACATTTGTTGTAGAAGCCTTGACTGTCTGCGATGATATTTGCGCTCTGAGGACCTATCGAAAAACGCTGCTGATGCAACAAATTCAAATGGCTCTAAGCAGTATGGGACTTAACATCTGAGGTCATCAGTCCCCTAGAACTTAGAACTGCTTAAACCTAACTAACCTAAGGACATCTCACACATCCATGTCCGAGGCAGGATTCGAACCCGCGACTGTAGCAGCAGCCCGGTTCCGGACTGAAGTGCCTAGAACCGCTCAGCCACAGTGGCCGGCCGCTGATGCAACACATCACTTCCTTATTTATAGTACTCATTGCACAATCACAGTGAGTGAGCAGTAATTGATTACAACGTTGTGTAACAATAGCGCGTATGCAGCAGGCCCTGCTTTTTGTCTCATTCTGCTTTCATCAGCCTATCACAAAGATAGGGACTAGTTCCTTAAATCTCTTGTCTGTTGAGTGTACATTGGAATCTGTGATCGTCCTCACAGTAGGGAGGACAAAACGTAGAGTACAAGCCATGAAACAGACTGTACACAACATCGTCCCCAATTCAGCTGTAAGTTATCGTATGGACAAGATTCGAAATCTAGGTAAAATTTTGGATTCGTTAGCATTCCAAGTTCCTTCTATTCTTGGTCTGTAGTGTCAATATAAATGAACAGCTGTTTTAATAGCACATGTGCGTCTGGATGTAGCTGTCAGAACTGGATGTGCATACAGATCCTATGAAGAGAAAGGTAATGACATTTGAGCAGCAGAATTCAGTAGCTTCAGGAATTTCTGGCACTTCTCATATGTTAAACAGTAACGTCTGGTATTTTCCAGCCTAATTTGTCCAGCACAACTTAATTTTCTTTGGGATTTGGTTCTCCTTTAACATATGACTTGTTACCTGTCGCACCTCTTACAAGAATCAGTTCTTGTTTGGCGTCCATAATCACTCTCTAAAATATCGCATAAACATCTTAATTGGTAAGCACACACTAAAGCGATCACATTCACTTACAGATCCATCTATGAACCACCCTGCACTTTGTAGATAACTCAAGTCAGAAGTCGATGCAGAAAGATATATTTTGCGGGTTGATGTGATTCCAGGATTTCGTGCGCAACAGATATCGATGCCATGTAGATGGTATCTTATTTCTTGAAACAGAAAGGTGAATGCATGACGCGTGCATCACAATGTAAATGTAGGGTCTCCATCAATCTTCAGAAAACGTCCTAGCTATAGCATACTACTGCTCACAACTGTTAATGTCTCTTGGTGTGAATGAAACTCCTAATCTTGCTAATTATTTAACGTTACCAAAGCAAAAGATTTGTGGAATAAAGATTTCTGACCAATGATTCGGTCGTCATATCAAACTGTGGCTATTGTTTTCAGTGATGTCGTTGTGTGGTTTCAAGCTTATCGATGTATCACATTGTGCTTCTGATGTGAAGTGGTGTACTGACAGCTGTGTGTATTGGTTTTAAACATGACGCCCATGCTACTTCACGTGGAGATGTGTAACTATCTCTTCACCATGAAAATATACTCAATTTCCATCCTGGTCTACAATATTCAACTCGAAATGATCTGTTGTTTGAACAGGCACTGGTAAACATATAGGGTTGTGTGGTAACTCAACGATCTTTTATCCTGGTCCTAGTGTTGGGAATAATCTGTGGATTGTATGAATCATTCTGTCATTGAGATACAAATTCGTCACTATATTGCACTAGACACCGATCATGCTAATCGGAACTATATCCACAGGTTGTGCTTACTCATAAGTTGAGCAGATTTCTCCAAAATGTGTTAGAAAAGATGTTCAAATCTGTGTGAAATCTAATGGGACTTAACTGCTAAGGTCATCAGTCCCTAAGCTCACACACTACTTAACCTAAATTATCCTAAGGACAAACACACACACCCATGCCCGAGGGAGGACTCGAACTTCCGCCGGGACCAGCCGCACAGTCCATGACTGCAGCACCCGAGACCGCTCGGCTAATCCCGCGCGGCTCCAAAATGTGACTCCTTGAGAAACGAAGTAGTGGTCCTATTGAACCTTTCCAGGTTTTGTTTCGTTTCAAACGTATTCACGTGTATGTAGCTCAAATACTTCTACAGATCGTTTTACATATGCAATTAAATCGTCAGCACAATCGAGGTCACAGAGTATTTCCACATCATCACTTCTTAGATGTAATTCATTGTCCACCTAAGCGATATTAGAAATTCTGTAGTATGTTTCAAGACTGACCAATGGAATAGTCCATTTCCCCTTGCTTAGATCAACTGGCGGGAAGTAATTCAATATTATAACTTAGGATCACTCTTTCAAAGTCAGAGGGCGTGACGTCACATCTAAACCTCAACTCATGCACTGATGTAAACGCTGATTGCTTTATGTAGTCGTCAGGAGAATCATAAGGCAGGAATGCCCACACCGATATGTATCATAGCATTGGTAACACGGAATACTGCAAAGTTCACGGTTGCTGCTTTTTTTTTTTTTTTTTTTTCAGTAGTGGTGCAGCCCTTCTCGTGAGCATAAATCACCATGTGAATCAAAGTAGTACACATTATTCCTGTTTTTCTGAACAGATGCAACCCAGTGAGTTCTAGATCCTCCTGCAACATCTAGGTGTACAATCCTACAACCTTTGCCGGCCGGGGTGGCCGAGCGGTTCTAGGCGCTACAGTCTGGAACCGCGCGACTGCTACGGTCTCAGGTTCGAATCCTGCCTCGCGCATGGATGTGTGTGATGTCTTTAGGTTAGTTAGGTTTAAGTAGTTCTAAGTTCTAGGGGACTGATGACCTCAGCAGTTAAGTCCCATAGTGTTCAGAGCCATTTTTAACCTACAACCTTCACATATTCCACATTCTCTTCGGCAGTGTGTTCCCTTCTAAACCATGGGATGTGGAACTTTTTGAAGGATTTAGGCAAAAGTTTATTTGTAAGTGTTCTATTGGATTGCAGAGCTAAGAGCTTTTTATGAACATGCCAAGCCCTTTCCCATGTTATATTAAATAAAGTCCATTCCCAATGGCGACAGACTCCATAATTTCGCCTCCTAAAGTTGCTCTTGTGAACTTTGTCTGTTCTTGATTGTTTGTGCTATGGCTGTTGCCCCTCCAGTGAAAGAGGTGGTAGCTGATAATCCAGTCAGCACTGGAATTAAAAACGGGTAATTCCATATGGTGTCTTAGGTATTGGTAAAACGCTAGGCATGTTTTAATGTATAACGTATAATTTATTTTGAATATAATTTTGTAAAATGGACTGCTTCAAAAAATTGTCCATCATGCTATTCTCAATAAATTAGTCTTTCAAGTGTTTGTTTTGGTGATCATCGATAGCACAAATGGATGATGGTGCTTCTAAAACTCAAACAGATACCTACGTACAACAGTTTATTGTGATATGAAATGGAACGATCACAGAAGCTCAGTCGGAGGTAAAGCAATTGGAAGACTTCCGTTCACTGGTAAGATACTGCACAAATGCAGTCATTATGAAAAGACGATTACCTTGAAAATCACTTTTGCGACTCATTCTACAATATTGATGAGGTATTTGGTACTCATACCAGATAATACAAAAACGAGAGTAGAACTATACAAAGAAGGGAAGGGCGAATGGTCACAGTTATGTTTGACCAGTGGTGTAAGACGGCTGGGGCACTGCCCCGAGACCCCCGAGATTAAGGGACACGTGGTTCCTGAAAGAAAGAACCGGAAGAAACAAGGAATAATTAAACTAGAACGAAAAATTAGTAGATTTGATCAATGAAGTGAAATATTTCTTTATGATTAAATAATAGAAATTGATTTTGGAAATACTTCAGAAGTAGAGTTATGTAGATCATTTACCGCCTTTACACAGATCAAAAGTCAATCTGCCTTAGGACGCATACATCAGTTAATTAGATATATTGAATCAAGGAAAAAAATGGAAATGAGCGTATGGCATCGATGGCCGGAAGGCCCCATCCGAGGAAGAACAGAAACCAAGTGCAAGTCTTATTTTATTCGAGGCCACATTGGGTGACTTGCGCGCCGGTGATGAGGATGAGATGATGACGAGGACAACACAACACCCAGTCCCCGAGCGGAGAAAATCTCCAACCTGACTGGGAATCGAACCCGGGCCCTCTTGCATGGCAGGTGAGCACGTTACCATCTTTTTTTTTCGGTATTGTTCGTTGCGTTTGGTCTGCGCGGACGTCACAAGACATCCGTTCAAGTTGATCGTTGATTCCTTTACTCACTTTTTTTATTACAGAGGACGAGCAGCCAGTCCTCTGACCGAACATGCTGAGCTACCGTGCCGAGTACCCAGGTAAGCATGCGGACTGAATCAAGGAAACTAGACGTGAAGAAATATTGTGACCAGGCAACGACAGACTTGAGAACTTCAAGATGTATTTGTGAAATAGGATCTGCAAAATACACTTGGTGTGAATAAAAAGTACATTCTGTAACAAAGACACAGGCTACTTACTTCGAAAAGAGTTGCCCTAAAACTTAACATGGGTAAATTAAATGTTCCTACATCTTGAGCTACAAATAGACTCAACAAATCACGTAGAATAAGCATCAGGGGATTTTGAGGAGCACAAGGTAGAATCGCATTCCAGATTTTATTATGAGATTCTAAGCAAAATCA
The DNA here is from genome assembly GCF_023864345.2 of Schistocerca serialis cubense. Classification (NCBI taxonomy): domain Eukaryota; kingdom Metazoa; phylum Arthropoda; class Insecta; order Orthoptera; family Acrididae; genus Schistocerca; species Schistocerca serialis. The sequence goes on along the minus strand of NC_064646.1, from coordinate 46,341,499 downwards.
TTATAAAATTGAAATGAACGTATTTTCCTATTGCTGACAAGATGATCAGAGATGTAAAACAAACTCGGGTTGAGGATAGTTAGAGAAGACGGAAACTGGGTGTGCCCTTTCAAAGAACCCCTCTTAGCAATCACCTTAAGCGATTTAGAGAATTCACAGGAAACCTAAATCTGATTGATCGGATAGAAATTTGAACCACCTTAGTCCTGAATACGAGCATAGTATTTTACCACTGCGCGTATTTTCAAGAAAAAATAAATTATTTCATCAAAAACATTACAACTATTTGGTACATACTAAAATCTGAGACACGACCTCGAGAAACTATATATTTTTATGTAAGTAGCAGATAATTTATGTCTGTACACACTCTTAGTGAACAGATTACAGTTTTCAACCAAAACATATCTCAACAAGTTTAACACATTTCAAATCCTGTTTTTCTTTACAAATATGAGTTTTGTTAAACATAGCAGATATTTTCGATAACAGAGCTCACTGACATAGTGGTGTCGGAAATATTGGTTGAGGGCGCTTGGAGAATCGCTAGTGTGACCGACAGGACGTCATAATTGCCCGCGAGACTATCTGCGACGTACATCGCTCGTAAGTGGCGTGCTTAAGGGGCTCCGGAAAGGCTCAAAATCATGAAAAGTTCAATTTTTACTTTTTTGCGTTTTCTGAATCTGCAGCCTATTACCTTTTAATAGATATATAATTTATTCAATTCCGAAGACTACAACTATTTTTAATTTTTTTTTTGAAATGTGTTCTACATGGGCGTGACCCACTGTGGCGCTGTTAAACTGCTGTCAAATGGTGTTATTATTAACGTCCGTGTTCATCAGGTACATGTTAGTGATGTGAGATAAAGTATGTGTTGTGGCTAACCTGTGATGGTTCAATATATATCGCTGGTGTGATTGTCGATTGTTTCATATTTATTTACTCTGTCGTTATCTCGAAAATATTCGTAATTAATTCTGTTTCTTGAGTCTCTGTTTTGTTGAAGTATAATAATGAGTAAAAGTAAAGTTATTAGAAATCCTCTGAAGGCTTTTAAGAAAAGGAGAAATGTTGGAAAGCCAAAGGTATGTGTTATTACTGTAAACAATAAAGACGATAACCAAGTGAGTGAACCTAACCTCTCAAGTACACCTGCCCATAGCAGTCAAAGTGGGAAAGAAAATACTTCACAGAAGAAGCTTGGTTTAATGAGTGAAAACTATGAATGTTTTATGGGCGAATCGGATGTGAATGAAATATTTGATATGTCGGTTCTCAAAGGAATTTTTTCAAACTGTGTAAGATGTGTTCATTGTAGTGAAGTTGGTCTGGAACTCTCCATAATAAAGCACGTAGGACTTGCTAGTGAAATACAACTGAAATGCGATAAGTGTTCATACATGACCACCTTTTGGAACAGTGTTGCAGTAACTGCAACTGAAGAAAATGGTAGCAACATCTACGAACACAACAACGATCGATGCTTGCTTTAGACAAGGAACGCCTTCGGGCTGCAGACAGGGCTGTAAAGAGTCTAGAAATACAAGCAAGAGTAAACAGGAGGAGGAAAAAGAGGAAGCTGGAGGAGGAGTTTGCAGAGGATGAAGATAATCCATCCTATGGACCTGGAATGCACTAAAAAGTTAATCCAATCTTTGTCGCTCGATTCCCAAAACTTTTATTTTCTCATACTAATTACATGTTTTCTAAGGATCTTCCAAACATATTTGTTTCAAACTTTCGGTAAATGTTACACAGTACCTTCTGCATAATTTAACACAGCCTTTTTCCAAAAAACTGTATATTTTTGAATATATAAATAAAAAATTGCAAAAGAATGTTGTGAATTTTCATTACAATTGAAAAAAAAATCGTCTTTAATAACTGAACTAAAATTTTGTAAAATCCCTGTGTTAAGTTGTAGCCCATATTCCAATAAATAATCTGTAAAAAGTTCAACTTCCTACCTCAAATACTTTGTGAGGAAAGATGTAATTTATAAGCGTTATTTTAACATTGCAAGTATAGGGCGTTCCGGAGCCACTTAAAGCGCTCGGCATCGACAGAACTACTTGCTGTGACAAATCAGGGGCTACACAATGGCGTAAGAGGTCGTGTTCAAATCATACTTACTACTAGAAATTACATTTCGGTGGAATGAAACACATTAAACAACGATCCAGATCTACATACACACTCCGCAAGCCCGTACGGTGCATGGTGGAGGGTACCCTGTACCGTAAGTAGTCGTTTCCCTTCTTGCTCCACTGGCAGATAGATCGAGGGAAAAACGATTGTCTATATGCCTCCGTATGAGCCCTAATTTCTCGTATCTTCGTGGTCACTACGCGAAACGGACGTTGACGGCAATAGTATAGTTCTGCAGTCAGCTGCAAGTGCCGGTTCTCTAAACTTTCTCTCTAGTGTTCTTCCAAATGAATGTCTTCTTCCCCCTACGGATTCCCACTTGAGATCCCGAAGCATATCCGTAACACCTGAATGATGATCGAACCTACCGGTAACAATTCTAGTAGTTCGATTCTGAATTGCTTCGGTTTCTTCTTTCAATCCGAACTGGTGCGGATCCGAAATACTCAATCAATACCCAAGAACAGGTCGAACCAGCGTTCTGTATGCAGTCTCCTTTACAGATTGTGAGTGTGTGGGTTTTATTTTGTCAAGTTGCGCGATGGATTGATCCAACAAGTACCTTCGGCTCCTGCAAGAAACAATTCCCACCCCACACTGCTACAGAAGTCAGACAGACGCTCCTAATTTACCAACAAGAACGGCTTGAACAACATTCAGCAACAAATATCTTCTGAAGTCATCTGCTGTAAGGAAAAGACACAAAAATATTCTATATTCTTATGTAACTAGTGGAATACTTGGGTACTGGAGTATAGGTAGTTAGTGTAGGAAAAACATTAAACGAACGAAAAATATTATTTACTGCAAAAAATTCTGAGAAATCAAGTGAAACTTTTTCTTATAAAATAATAAATTTCCAGGATCTTTCCAGAACAGTAGATTGCCTCTAATGGATAGTAATGCTATTATTTTACATAGTATGGAAAGGTTCAATCTCTCCCTTTTCTTTAAGAATGTTATTTACTCGGCAGAATGGCTGAGAGCCGTGCCTACACAGCTTGAATAACTTTTCTAGGTACGGTCGAGGCTGTCACGTGAGAAATGTAATGAGATGTACTGTTATGGAGGACAGATGGGGCTCGCATACGCTGTAGCGAACAATACCGTGCGCTACGACGACTGCTGCCTGCGTCGCTCACTGCTGACAAATAACACAACTGTCTCTTTCTATCTGGATTGACCTTCGCCAATCAAACTCTCCCTATGCCTTGATGAAGCAAGGACTCCTATTCGCCCCTAGTCTAACTATTGGCGTGGTACACCGGTCAGATAACCAGTCCACCGCGATGCCACTCAACATTCACTCGCAGGCATTTAACTAGTACTCTGTCTGCTGACACCACACAATAAGTGTGGCAGCCAATACAGTGAACAACGCTTAATTGTGAGCGACTCAATACAGAATATCCCTCCGATTCGCTAACGACAGTGGTGTTCTCCCAGTGAAGCACTGAGGAGACACTTTGTTCCTCGCTCTTTGCATACACGCACGACCGCACTCGCTCTCATTACGTGTTCCCGCTCCAAGAGCGACAACAGAATGGCTTCTTTTACTGGGAAAATTGCAAGGGTATTTCATTTGGTGTCTTCCCTCACTCCTCTGGCTCTTTGTGTCAGAAATATTCCGCCAGTCAGCATTGCTCTTTTAAACAGGAGAATGACGTTTTATTTAAGTCGACCAATGCGGAAATGTGTAGCATCTCCTTTAGGCGTATACTGTCCTCCTGTGAGAACTCTGTAACTATGCAGTTGGTCCATCAAAAAATGCGTCTGCTGGGCGCTCTCACACAATGTAGCTGAATTTGCTTTTAAATCGAACACAGGGGTCGTTATCCCTTCGCTCTGACAAAAGCTGTCCTCTCTCTGGTCAGTCGCTTCGACCGAAGTTGGTGAGTGTTGACTCGCCCCTCTGAAGGGACGGACCTGCCTGCGGGCTGGTTGCCTCTTTAGAACGAAAATTCCTGTGGCCGTCATTTTGTGTACACCAGCCTTGACTTTTTCAACCTTGGTGCGCACTTGCGATTATTAGATTTGCATATCGCTTGCATCAATTGATACAAAATTGACTCTACATTATCGAGTTTGGGTTCGAGTGAAGCGTCTTGATGTGCAGAATACGATTGTGAGGACGGAATATGTGAGAAATGAAGGTCAGGAGACCACGCCACCTTACAAGATGAACCACACTTTCCTAAAATTCCCCCAGTAAACCAAAGTCGACCATTCGCCTTCCCTACCACAATCCTCACATGCTGGTTCCATTCCATATCGCTTCTCAGCGTTACCCCCAGATATCTAAATGACGTGACTGTGTCGAGCAGGACACTGCTAATGCTGCATTCGGACATTAGGGGTTTGTTTTTCCAACGTATCCGCATTAGCTTACATTTTTCTACATTAAGAGCCAGCTGCCATTCATCATACCGACCAGAAATTTTGTCCAGGTCATCTTGTATCAACCTACAGTCACTTGCCTTCGTCAACTTCCCGCACATCACAGCATCATCAGCGAACAACCGCAGATTGCTGCCAGATCATTTATGTGTGTAGAAAACGACAGTGGTCCCATCACACTCCCCTGAGCCACCCCTGTCTCCGATGAACACTTGTCGTCAAGGATAACACACTGTGTTCTGTTACTTACGAAGTCTTCGAGCCCTCACATATCTCGGAGCCTATTCCGTATGCGCGTACCTTCGTTAACAGTCTGCAACGGGGTACTGCGTAGAATGCTTTTTGGAAACATATAAATACGGAATCTGCTTGTAGATCTTCATCCACAGTTCGCAAAATATTATGTGAGAAAATAGCAAGTTGCGTTTCGCACGAGCGGCACTTTCTAAAGCCGTGCTAATTCGTGGACATGAGGTTTTCGGTCTCTAGGAAATTTATTATATTCGAACTCAGAATATGTTCTAGAATTCTACAGCAAACCGATGTTAAGGATACTGGTCTGCAATTTTGTGGGCCCGCTTTTTACCCTCCTTACCCGCGCTTTTTTCCAGTCCCTTGTCACTTTTCGCTGGTCGAGAAATTCGCGCTAAATGCAAATTAAGTAATGGGTCAATAACGTAGAGTACACTTTGTAAAATCGAACTGGAATTCCATCCGGACCTGTGCACTTATTTGTTTTCAGTTCTTTCAGTTGTTTCTTTACGTCTGGGATGCTTATTACTGTGTCATCCATACGGGACTTTGTGCGATGGTCAAACGACAGTACGTTTGTACGATTCTCCTGCGTGAAAGATTTCTTAAACGTGGAATTTAAAACTTCGGGCGCGGTGGCCGTGCGGTTCTAGGCGCTACAGTCCGGAACCGCGGGACTGCTACGGTCGCAGGTTCGAATCCTGCCTCGAGCATGGATATGTGTGAGGTCCTTAGGTTAGTTAGATTTAAGTAGTTCTAAGTTATAGGGGGCTGATGACCGAAGACGTTAAGTCCCATAGTGCTCAGAGCCATTTGAACCATTTTAAAACTTCGGCCTTCCTTTTGCTGTCTTCTAGTGCCACACCAGACTGGTCAAGGAGAGACTGGATGGAAGCCTTAGACCCGCTTAGCGATTTTACACAGCACCGTGATAACTATAGCTTCAAGTCTATTGTACACAGTATTATGTGATCCCCAGACCTTAGAGGCGAGATGAATTAACGTACTGGTAGCTCGAATTCCAGTCTATTCTACTGGTTCAGTAATACGGAGACAAGAAGTCAAGAAAACGTGGGCACACTGCACTGGGATTGAAGATGCGAACTGCACTGACAAGTGAGTCAATGACAAAAGCAGAAGCGATAGTTTCAAAATGCATTTCATCCCGATTATAAGACACTTTTGATTAATGGTACAAATTACTTTACTGCAAAAAACAGGTTAATGTTTGAAACTCGTCTACAATCGTTAGAAATTCTGGTAATTTCCAAGAATGGTTGCCTACCGAACGCGCGAACCCCTAACGATACATACCGAGTGTGCGATTATATGCCGAACACACGACTCTGGTGGTGCGAGTAATGGGTACTGTTCACAGCGTTCAGTAGAACGAGAAAAGACGAAGGGGTGCTAAATTACAATTAATTACAAATGAAAGTAGTAACTTTACTTACTTTAGTCTTCTTCATGCACTATTCGCCACATTCTGTAAGCCGCCAATAGCAATTCTTTTTTTTTTTTTTTCGATAATCAGGGACACTTGCCATTTCAGAAATATCGGGAGAACATCAGAAGGGTCAATTTTTACACAACCTCAAGTTGTGGAAACGTAGGGCATTGGAAGAGGTAGAGTTCGTCCCTGCCTTCTGAATACCGTCTCTTTTTATACTTACGATTTGGCACATTTTCACAACCATTCGGTGTTCTGTGCGTGTATAGTTGGATCGTCCGATCACACAAATTCAGAAGTATGATTCACAAATTCATGTTGATATCCATCTTTCTTTATGGTGTTCTACGACGTAAAGCCGTCTGTCGTCACTTTCGTTCCTGGCAATGTAAAATGTTTTATCAGAGACCCTAAAGCTTTTTTTTTCTTCCCCCTTGGATTAACTCGAGCTATAATGCACCTGAGGGATTCTCTTTCAATGTCGCCAAATACCAAGAAATCTTCAACTTCATTTTTCAACATACGTTGTAACCTCCCCACCGAAATTTTATGAATGATGTTATTTAAAAATGCTAATGCTCATTGAGCTAAGTGTAAGCTCCCCAGAGAAATTTTGAAACACAATAATTGAATGTTAACTAGAATACAACTTAATGTAACCTCCCAGCAAATAAATTTAAAGACAATGACAATTAAATGGAGCCAAGCGTAACCTCCCTAGAAATTAAATTTAATGACAATAAAAATGAGAATCGCAATCTGACTCAAGGTGTAAGCTCTCACGAAAATAATGAAAAACAATTCAATGCTAATGAGACTTCAGTGACAATGTAAACTCAATTAAACCGAAATATCGGTCTTTGGCCCTGTGCAAAAAAAATCATAATTAATTCCTTACCTCATTGAAACTGCATGTCAAATTTCTGCTCTTATTGTTGGCCACGGCTTGGAGGAACTGCATCGCAAGTAATATTTTTTTTTTTTTTTTAAGTTTAACTGAAACTTTTCTTTAAAGGAAATGGAAGGAAATCGTTCGTTCAATTAAATAGTTCTTTTGTTAAAAATATTGCTTTGAAAACCAAAATTATTATTGGGGCGATTATTGCACAAATTAGTTACAGTTAATTTACATTATTAGCTGAGCGCATTTAAAAATAATATACCTCATCCTGAATCTTGACCAGAGTGCCATGTCGACGCCCCCGACTCCTCACACACAACTGCACTGGGCTGCTACTACCGACATACTGCTCTGCCCTACTGCTACTGACACACTGCCCACTGACTACCGCTCGCAACTGTACTGCACGACTACTACTGACAGAGTACCGCTCGCAACTCTCGCGCGGTCAAGCGCAGACTAGCCACGATAAATGGCTCTCTGCTCAGAGACTCTGCAATGCCTCGCCATCGCCGCCACACAACATACGTGTTTCATAACCCTCCACTGGGGGGGCAAAAATTTGGCAGCGATGGTGAGTCATTTGGACTTGCCAAGCACGGCAAAATTTTTTCTTTAATTAATCAACTAGTACAATTTATAGAATATTTAGATACATGAATTAAGTGGTGTGCACATGCACCGAGTACAAAACATTCCAAACAAAGACAAAATGTGAGTACAAAACATATTCGCAGATCAGAAAACTGTATATACAAATTATTTGACAGATAACAAAGTGCACACGCACTGAAAAAATTCTGTAGCATTTTCAGAACAAATAAACAGAATGGCAGAAAATCATGTTGACAAGTGACATGAGTGCACATGCACTGCAGTTCAGAACATATCAGCAAATGACGAAATGTATATACAATGAGTAACAAATGACATAAGTGCAAACGCACTGAAGTATTGAACATACAGAATGAATACAAATCATATTGAAAAATGAGAAAAGTGCACAGGCACTGAAGTTCAGTAGAAAACATATTAACACATAACATAAGTGCACGTGCACTGTAGTTCAGAACATATCATCAAAATAAAAATGTATATACAATATAAAAGACAAGAGTGCACATATACTGTACTTCAGAACAAATTGAAAAAATGTCTTTAGCATTTTCACAACAAATAAACATAATGGCAAAAAAATCATGTCGACAAGTGACATAAGTGTACTCGCACTGGAGTTCAGCAAATCGAAAAAAATGTATAGCCCATGAACATAAATGATGTTAGCAAAAAATGATCTTCACTATGTGACAAGAATTAGGATAGGAAAGGGAAGGGGTTGCATCATGGTTGTAGCACTTTAGATTGCACATAGCTGCTCTGAAAGTCCATATCTTTCCACAGAAGTACAACACCAAGTGACACAATTTGAAGTTCATTTCCCATCAGAATTTATCAGCGTAGCCAAGACACTGAACTGTCGTAGTAATGTTCCATGTTTTCATTTTGGCAGTACATTAGGTACACCAAACAGTGGGACCATAATAACGTCTTCATCTCTCACGGTGGTGGACAGCATGTCGTGTCAACACCACGCTCTTACAAGGCACACCAACGTAGAATTAGTGCAAAAACCAAATATAGTGCTCCATGATCATGAGGATGGACAGGACAAATGGATATTGCAGTAATTCAGGGTAGTTAGGTCATAAGGTGAAGGACATTAAGTCACATAATAGGCTTCATTGAGAATCACAGTAGTAGTTTGCGGCATTCATAGCCCAGTTATTGAACATTTCTGTACCAAGTATGTAGTATTACAGAATAATGTTCATAAAATTAAATTATTGGCATCATGGGTAATCGTATTACAATAAACAGTGGCAGTCCTTGGCCAGTTACAAAGCATATTTAGTATGACAGAATAATGTTCATCAGAAGTCTTCATTGAAGAAAAAAAAAAGAGTCAATTATTGGCCTATCATTAACATAATACATTGAGTTATACAAATTATTGGCACTCATTGGCCAGGTACCAAAACATGAAAAAACATCATTGAAAACAGGAGCTAATTAATGGCATAATTAATAACATAATTCTTTTAGTGACATTAATTATTGGCACTCAGTGGCCAGTTAGTAGTGAATAGTATAAAACATTGTTCATCATTCAGTATTATTCAGATCATTAAGAAGTCATTATTAAAAATCAGTTAATTACAGTCACAGTATTAACAATCATGGGCATTATAAGTAGTCTCATTACAATAAACAGTGGCAGTTATTAGCCAGTTACAAAGCATTATTATTTTTTTTTGTATCATTAAGAAGTCATTACTGAAGTGACATACTATTCAGAGCTGATCAGTATTATTCAGAATTCTCATAAACTAGTAACATTATTTGGGACTGGTAATACATTTTGTTTTTGTGCTAGCAATGCATTGCTTTGGGTAATTATAAGGGAAAGCAAGAAGAAAAAAAAATTTGTTTCTGGTTTGTTGGTATAAATGAAAATGTGTAACGTCATCCGTCATAAGTCAGCTGTGGCAAGATTATGAAACAAGTAGAGTATATGTAACCACATTCATAGATTTAATGAACAAATGCTTATAGCACATTAATCTCATAAATAATTTCTCCTGCAAAATACATAAAAATGGATTATTAAGCTGAAAAGAGAAATGCATTTTATGCTGAAAAGTAGTGAACTTCGAATTAACAGGTAGTGAAATGTGTATAAAAATGTGTTCCATAGCTGTCCTTTCCAAAACCTTCAGTCATTATACTGTGCAATATAACACTTGCTGTCAAAACGAACTGCAACAAATACTTAAATAACTACATAGCCTAAATATAACTTCAACATTATCCTCATCTGCTAAGAAAAAAACTTCATTATACATCTCATCATAACACCATTATCATCATCACCTGTAAAGGAAAACTTCATTATTCATAGTAGCATATTCTTCATCATTATTCATCATCAGCATTCATTATCATCTGCAAAAAATCACTTCATTACTCATTACACAACTATTCCTTATCTCTAGCATATTTCATCACTAAAACTAAGATGTGTAGTTCTGTCTGACAGCCTGCATCAATCACCTTGTATTCTGAAAGAAAAAATTAGTTAAGACTGCTATTCTACGATGAGTATAGTATATTCTTGTTAATGCTTGTTAATCCTGATCCATTTACTCTTCCTCACAAAGTTATTGCATCCTCTTTCGTTTATTCCGTAGGTGAAATTCCCATTTCTGTTGAATTTATTTCTTACACGCATCATTTCTTTCTGAAATTGATGAACAGAGATTAATGCCTTGCATTTAAATCATATACCCACTAAATAATGACTGGTCTATGGTGACATAGTTAACCATACAGCATAACATGACAGAAAACGTAATATGTCAAAGACATTGACAGTGTTCAGATGCAAAAATGTACACAGAATAATACAATGCAGCAGCAAAAAACGTAAAACAGTCACGATCTTGAGATGTCATAGGGCAAAAAGAATGTCAAAATCAACTGGTGTGTTATACCTTAACTATACAAACAAAACATGAATACAATCATACACACAAAAAAATGGAAAATGTGCACGGTCTGATGTGTAACGACAAGAAAAGCGACCTGCTAACCTTACCTTGTCGGGCACTTGCCAAGAAAAAATACGATAATCATCAGTAATTAGACATGTGAATATAATTGCATAAGTGGTCATAAAAAAATTAGTAAATGGCATCATAGTGTGTTGAATCATAAAGTGTCTTCATTCAATAAAGGGTTTAGTATTTGACCAATGGTGGTTGCCTTTCGATTTTCTGGTTCTCAAAGTTTCGACGTGTACCACATTGGGATGAAGAATGCTGCGAATCCGATATGGACCTGCGTATAGAAGTTCAAATTTACTGCACTTACCTTTTTTTCTGCTGGATAAATAGTGTGTACGCACTAATATCTTCTGTCCAACGTGAAAGTCGCGGCGTGTACAAACCTGTTTTTGCTGTCTTCTCCGGCGCTCTGCGGCACGTTTGATGTTGTTCAGCGCAATGTTAATTATTTCATGGTGACGTAGGCGACGACATTTAGGGAAGTTTACTAATTCTTTAATTTTGTTTGGTGGTTCAACGTTTTTCAGTATAACAGACGGAGATAGCATAGTAGATTCATTTGGAATGGAATTAATTACATCTTGGAATGAGAATATGTGTGTGTCCCAATCAATATGTCTTTTGTGGCAGTATATTCTACACAGTTTACCAATTTCTTTCATTAATCTTTCACAGGGGTTCGAAGAAGCATGGTACTTGGATATATAAATCGGAGAAATTTTTCTAGCTCGTAACATACGTGTCCATGTAGCAGAACGAAATTGTGATCCATTATCGGAAATTACTTTTATCACATGCCCTACATGAAATAGAAAATGTTTTACAAATGCTTTCGAAACAGTTTTAGCAGTAGCTTTGCGTAACGGAGTGAAAGTAATAAATTTTGAAGTGAGCTCAACAGCGACAAATATGTAGCAAAAACCTCTGTTAGTTCTCGGAATTGGACCAAAAATGTCTACAGCGGCCATGTGTCTTCATTTAACAGGTACAATGGGATATAAAGGAGGAACATGTGAAGTGGTGTCTGACTTAGCTTTCTGGCAAATTTTACAAGACGCTAAAACTCGTCGTATACGTTTTTCCATGTTGGTAAAATAACAGTTCTGTCTCAGTATAAGAAAACATTTTCTTGCTCCGTAATGTGCGTAACTTAAATGAGTGTACCAAATTAATTTGTTAACCAGTTCGTCAGGAATGCATAATAACCAGTTGTTGCTGTCAGGATGAGAGCGGCGAAACAGAATGTCGTTGCGTACAGTGTAATGGTTTCTAATCGTAACATTATTCCTATCTTGCCAAAGGTGTTTAATTTCTTTCCACACGTTGTCTTTATTTTGTTCTTGTGCTATGTCCTGTAATGACGACGAAATAAAATTTTCAAATGCTACTTGTTGAATGTACATGACACTGAAATTTGCTTTGCAGAAGTTGGTTGCTACGTCTTGCTGATTGTTGCTCAGAGAACGCGATAGTGCGTCTGCTATAACATTTTGTGTGCCGGGAATGTGAACTATTGTAAAAATTAAATTCCTGTAAATAAAGTTTCCATCTGCTTAATCTGTCGTGAGTGAATTTAGCCGAAAGTAAAAATTGTATCGCTCTGTGGTCTGTGTAAACGGTAGTATGTCTGCCATAAAGAAAGTGCCTAAATCTCGTGAAAGCCCATACAACACATAGTGTTTCCAGTTCCGTAACGGAATAATTTCGTTCAGCAGGTGACAAAATGCGACTTGCAAATGCGATGTTTTTGATTACTGTAGAGCCATCTTCTTCAATTTCCTGAAAAATGTGTACGCCTAAAGCGGTGTTGGAACTGTCGGTGGCAATGGAAAAATTTCTGGTAAGATCTGGGTGCGATAAAAGTGGTGCATTCAACAAAGCTTCTTTCAAGTTCACAAATTCAGAATGTGCTTGCTTATCCCATGACCAAATACTGTTTTTACCTGTTAATTGGCATAATCTGGGTGTGTCTAAAGCAGAGTGATGAATAAATGTACGAAAAAAGTTAATTAAGCCCAAAAAACTGCGTAGTTGCTTTTTCGTTGTAGGAATAGTAATGTCACGTAGAGCTTGAAGTTTTTCCGGATCAGGCGCAATGCCTTCTGCTGAAATTACGTGTCCAAGAAATTTTATAGAAGTTTTGCCAAAGTGCGATTTACTAAGATTAACTGTGAGTCCTTGTGCACGAAAAGTTTGTAACAGTTGTTCAAGAATCAGATTGTGTTCAGACCAGTTAGCTTCTGCAATAAGAATGTCGTCTACATACGTCGTGATTCTGTCTTTAATGCAAACGTGTGTCGGATGGCGTCAAAATTAATAACATTTTCGTGAACACGATTCTGCGTGTCTAAATTATTGCTTACGTTACTGGAATATGCAACCTGTACTGTGTCTGGTCAAAATCTGTCGTACGTGCTATTATTTACGGGAGGATGCTGTGGCATTTCGACTATTTGAACTGCTCTGTTATTTCTTACTGACGTGTTACGCTATAGATGACACCTATTGCCTGGTTCATTCATGATTATTTGTAGTTGCTAATGTTCTTGCTGCTGATAAGATAGACTATTATTAAATGTACGCTGATAATTGTGCTCATTATTTTTACGTCTGTCGTAATAGTCATTCCTATACGGTGCATTGCGATAGGAATTGAAATACTGTGTTTTCTATACGTAGTTGTTTCCTTGCTGCCGTGCGTTACTATTTGTTGTAGCTGGGACTATACGTGCACGCGGCGGAACATTAAAGTTTGGTTGACCTCGTAGACTGCATTGTTGGTTAGGTATGCTAAGCGGCTGACTTTCATGCTATTGTGGTGAAAAACATCTATTGTTACTAAAATGTGGTTTGCTATTAATTTTACACATACTGATGATTACGATTTTATCTGTTATTAAAGTTCTCGTGGTAGTTCTGGAGTGCCTAATGAAAATTGTCACTTTCGGTAAAAGATTTGTCATATCCGGTTTTCATTACATATTCTTAATTCTAGGTAGAGCAATAGTTAAAGAGCAGTTATGATAGATATAAAGGATAGTAGAAGAGAAGGCAGCAGTGCAGAAAACTAAAGATGAAACAGCACTACTACAGCTCGGGGCCCTATGCACGCTACGGCACATATTCATTAAAGCGTAATGAATCCCCTGAGGTCATTTACGCACTGCAAATAAATTTTAGCTTTTGCGTTGCAAGCAATAGCGGTAAAATTCCAAAAGTAAATCGCTGTATTCTTGCTAATTCCAGTTTCTGCATAATAGGTAATGCTGATGAAAATACAATAGCAAATTGTCGCCTCAGGTTCAAAGCTAGTTTCTCCATTACAGGTAATAGCGGTGAAAGTACAAAAATAAATTGTCGTATACAGTGCAAATCGTGTATCTGTGTTCTGCCATTATTAAATTCCTTACATTTTCTTACAAATGCAAATTGCTTATAATCAACGTTCTCGTCACTGAATTTGATAACACGTTCAGGTTTGTGTGTGAATCTGTTCGTCTGTATCATTTCGGATTTCAAGTTGCGTAGCTTTTCAGATTTTAAGTCGCGTGGCTTTTCGGATTTTAAATCGCGTAGTTGCTGTAAATTGCTCAAATTATACGCACTGCGTAAGTCTGACAAATGTTAGTAAAGTGGCGTCTGCTGTGATGTGTTATTAACTGAAATATTTTTTATCTCTGTTACCTCATGCTGTAAATCTGACAGTTTTCTACGCAATGTGTTATTAGACGAATCGATCTCATTAATTGTCTGCTGTAAATTTTGAAATTCAGGTGTTTGGTTAAATGAAATCGGTGCAGTATCGTCTGATTTATTATCATTATTACTTTCAATAGCATCAATACGACTGGCTAATTCATCATATTTTTCAGTCAGTATTTTTGCCTGATCATCGGTTTTAGAATCGGACGCATTAATCTGTTTTTGCAACTTACGTGTAGTTTCGCTCAGTTTTTTAACATCAGCTTTGATGACATCGCAATCCTGTGTTAGTTCTAATTGTTCGAATCTGTCTGTCACTGTTTGAATATCGGTTGCGTATGTGTCTGTTTTCGATTTAAGATCAGAAATCTCATCACGTAATTCGGTATTCAACTGTTCGATGGTATTAATTTTGTCAGACACTGTAGCAATATTGTTATCTACATATGTCTTCGCTTTCGCGATCAATTTACGTTTGTCTTCTTGTCTCTGAGCAGTGATTGTTTCCATGACTTGACGTTTGACTTTATTTTGATCCTGAATAAATTTACGGAAACGCGTATCACTGTTTTGTATATGGTGATTAAAGCGTTCGTCAATCTGAGTGTTCTGTTGGTCGAATTTCGCGTCTATCTTTGCGTCCATTGTGCGCGAAAGTTCTACCGTCATTGCTTTAAACTCATCCCGTAATTGTGTAGCCTTTTCAGAGCATTGTTTAGCGACTGTACTGATTTCCGCTCTAAGTGTTTCTGTTGTGGCTGTTTGCATTTCCCTTAATTCTTGAGCAACAGATCTAATTTCTTCGCTACTTTTCTTTGAACAAGCCTCAATTTCCTCGCGTAACTGTACCTTAGTGTCATGACACTGTGCGGCAACGGCTCTAATTTGTTCACTAAGCTGTCTGGAATTGCCGTCTAATTTTTCATTTAGCTTCTCTTGTTTTTCGTTCTGTTGTTTGACCTGTTCACTAAGTTGTTTGAGATCTTCACTCTGTTGTTTGTTACCCTCACTAAGGTTGTCTTGTTTTTCAATAATTTGGTTAACTCGTTGCAGCAATAGTGCCATAATTTGATCCGAGCCAAAATTAGCATTTCATTCATAATACCTCGCGATACACTATTCACAGTCTTTCGCGGCATTTTTACAATAGTCACAAATATTCACAAGACAAATAAGCACAATGCAAAAACAACACACAAATACAACAGAGCAACGAATTGCCGTTGACCTGTACAAAGAAAGTCACAAGATTAGTAAAAGCGTTGCGCCAAATCCTAATTATATCTAAGCAAATAAGAGCAGATATCTAACTGTTTTTCAAAAGACTCTCAACGAAATTCGATGCTGGACTGGGTGTCGCCAAGTGTAACCTCCCCACCGAAATTTTATGAATGATATTATTTAAAAATGGTAATGCTCATTGAGCTAAGTGTAAGCTCCCCAGAGAAATTTTGAAACACAATAATTGAATGTTAACTAGAATACAACTTAATGTAACCTCCCAGCAAATAAATTTAAAGACAATGATAATTAACTGGAGCCAAGCGTAACCTCCCTAGCAATTAAATTTAATGACAATAAAAATGAGAATCGCAATCTGACTCAAGGTGTAAGCTCTCACGAAAATAATGAAAAACAATTCAATGCTAATGAGACTTCAGTGACAATGTAAACTCAATTAAACCGAAATATCGGTCTTTGGCCCTGTGCAAAAAAAAATCGTAATTAATTCCTTACCTCATTGAAACTGCATGTCAAATTTCTGCTCTTATTGTTGGCCACGGCTTGGAGGAACTGCATCGCAAGTAATATTTTTTTTTTTTTTTTTGAAGTTTAACTGAAACTTTTCTTTAAAGGAAATGGAAGGAAATCGTTCGTTCAATTAAATAGTTCTTTTGTTAAAAATATTGCTTTGAAAACCAAAATTATTATTGGGGCGATTATTGCACAAATTAGTTACAGTTAATTTACATTATTAGCTGAGCGCATTTAAAAATAATATACCTCATCCTGAATCTTGACCAGAGTGCCATGTCGACGCCTGCGACTGCGTCCCGCTCGCGACCGTGACAGGACTAGACCACTACTGCCGACAGACTACATCACACAACTGCACTGGGCTGCTACTACTGACAGACTGCACTGCCCTACTGCTACTGACACACTGCCCACTGACTACTGCTCGCAACTGTACAGCACGACTACTACTGACAGAGTACCGCTCGCAACACTCGCGCGGTCAAGCGCAGACTAGCCACGATAAATGGCTCTCTGGTCAGAGACTCTGCAATGCCTCGCCATCGCCGCCACACAACATACGTGTTTCAACGTCCTCTGTGGTGTTTCATAGTAGCTATATGTAATTCGTCCATTTCGACAACCTTGTTTCGTCCACCTATTGGAACACTCTCGTTCATGATTATGACATAGAATACTCCTCGGCGGAAACCGTATTAGTCGCATACGGGGCTCGTAGACAATTGTGTTTCACAAGCTGTCGCTTGTAATGTTTAGTAGCTTATCCAACAAGAAACTAAAATGATGTTCTTCTCAATGGATAACTTGGAACTGTCAACCAATACGTTCTTTCTCATAGACGTTCTCTTGTGACACTGGGCGCAGTACAGTTGCAAAGAAAAATCACCATCCACGCCTCTCTTGCCACGTTTCACAGAGTTCATGACACTATACACAATCCTTGCTATCCTCACTTGGAAGCAATCCGAAGTGCCCAGAGAGAAGGACCAATAACAAAGGTAAGGCACTCTCCTGTTTTTATTCTTTTGGTGGGATGAGTAATCGTGATATGGAATGGATTTTAGACTCAGGTGCATCTGTGCATATTGTTAAAGATAAATCGCTTCTTTATGACATCAAAGATAAGACTCATATGGGAATATCTACTGTTGATGGCAACAAGCTCCAGTGTCACCTGGCTGGGAAACTACATCTACATGTAAGTGTAAATGGTGAATCAGATATGGTTACAGCACACAATGTTCATTACGTGAAAAATGTGGAAACTAACCTGCTGTCTGTAGGGGAAATTGTCAAGAAAGGAAATAGAGTCACTTTTGACATGCAGGGTGCAAGAGTAATTAGTGAAAGTGGTGAAGTTATAGCTACAGCAAGTAACGAAAAGGGTATTTTTAAGTTGGATACCATTGACAGTAAACATAAAAATGTTAGTGATTCAGTATATTCAGCAGAAGGTTTTTTATGGCACCAGAGGCTTGGACATCTAAATAGAAAGAGTATCTCTATAATAAAGGATATGGTAAAGGGAATACAGAATTTTAGTGTGTCCAAGGATCCTTGTGAGACATGTATAAAGGGAAAACAAGCAAGGTTACCCTTCAAGACTACTAAGAGTAAATCCACAGAAGTCTTACAGTTAATCCACACAGATGTATGTGGCCCGATGGAGTGTGAATCCATAGGTGGGAGTAATGATTTTCTTACGTTTATTGATGATTGCTCACGATATACTCTTGTTTATTTTCTTAGTTCTAAAGACCAAGTGAGAGATATCTTTGAGGAATATTGCAATATGGTTGAAAGGTGGACGGGAAAGAAGATCAAGATCATCAGGTCTGATAATGGGAGAGAATATATTATCCAGAAATTGAAGAAACTTCTGGCAGAAAAGGGAATCAGGCATCAAACTACCATAACGTACAGCCCATCTCAAAATGGGGTTGCTGAGAGGGCTAATAGGACCATTGTTGAGAAAGCAAGGAGCATGATGACTGACGCTGAATTATCCAAAGTTTTTTGGGCAGAGGCAGTGTCAACAGCTGTATATTTGAACAATAGATCACCTAAAAAAGCATTAAAGAATAGAGCCCCTTATGAGATATGGATAGGAAAGAAACCTGATCTAAGCAATATAAGGGTTTTTGGGTGTGGTGCAATGGCACATATTCCAAAACAGCTAAGAGGAAAATGGGATCCGAAAGCTAAAAAGTATATTTTTGTAGGCTATTGTGAAAATTCAAAGGGCTATCGATTAATGGATCCATTGACTAAAAAGATTGTCACAAGTAGAGATGTAATATCCTTTGAAAATAGAAATGACTCAAAAGAGAGCAAAACCACTAATTCAACTGCACCTAGTTCAGAAGGTCAAACCTTGTGTGAGGAAATAGAAAGTGAAGAAGAGGAAGACGACAGCCAAGGACAAATGGATACAATTTATGATGACAATGAGTTAGAGGATGAAAAAAATGAAGAAAACAATGTAAGGCGTTCTCGTGTACCAAAACCGAAGGAATATCCGGATTTTGAGATGTATACAGCACAGTCTTTTAATGATGAGCCAAGAACAGCAGAAGAAGCAATGAGTGGCCCAAACTCTCAAGAATGGAAAGAAGCGATGAAGAGAGAATTAGAATCTTTATATCAGAACGAAACCTTTGAATGGGTAGATATACCAGGAGATAAGAAACCACTGCAGACAAGATGGGTATTCAATTTGAAGAACCCTGAACGCTCATCACCAAAATACAAAGCAAGACTTGTGGTAAAAGGATATTCACAAAAACAAGGGGTAGATTACGAAGAAACTTTTTCACCTGTAGTCAGGTATGCATCATTGAGATATCTTTTAGCCTTGGCAGTAAAACGAAATTTAATAATTCATCATACGGATGTTAAAACGGCATATTTAAATGGGAAATTGGAGGAGATATATGTCATTTCACCAAGGGAAGCCATAAAAACCAGATCAGACAGTAAAAAGATTTGGCGTTTGAGAAAAAGTATTTATCGACTTAAACAAAGTGGACGTTGCTGGAATCGATGTCTACATGAAACTCTAATAAATATGAATATGAAGCAATCCACGGCAGATCCCAGCATTTACTATAAAGGGAGAAAAGAAGAAATAATAATAATGGCGATATGGGTGGACGATTTCTTTTTCCTGACTGAAAGTGAAGGCCAAATGAGAATTTTCAAAAAACAGCTGCAAACCAAGTTTAAGGTGCATGATTTGGGAGAAGTCAAACGTTATTTAGGTATGCAGATTACTAAGGATGAAGAAAGACAAGAATTGAGCATAAGTCAATCATCATACACGGAAAAAATATTAAAGAAATTTGGCATGAGTGATTGCAAACCCGTAAGTACTCCAATGGAAGTAGGAGTGAAGCTAAGTGTAAATGAGACTGATGTGAAACGTGACAAGAATGTTCCTTATTTAGAAGCAGTAGGGAGTCTGTTGTATTGGTCTCAAACGTCACGACCCGACATTGCTTTTGCCACCAATGCAGTGAGCAGATATTGCAGAGACCCAAAGGAAAAGCACTGGAAAGCTGTAAAGATGATATTCCGATACCTAAGAGGAAACTCAAACATTGAGTTAAAATACCATAGAGATGGTAACGCAAAACTAGACGGATATAGCGATGCGGACTGGGGGAGTGAATTGGGAGACAGATACTCCACCACTGGCTGCTGTTTTAAATTAATGGGGGGCCTCACATCATGGTCCTGTCAAAAGCAAAAGACTGTTGCATTGAGCACCGTAGAGGCCGAGTATATGGCACTATCTTACACCACACAGGAAGCATTATGGCTACGAACATTAATAAGTGAAATAGAACCCAATTTAATTGAGGAACCTACAACCATCTTCTGTGACAATAAGGGAGCCATAAACCTAGCTAAAAATGATGTTACTAGTGCTAGGACAAAGCATATTGATATACGGCACCATTTCATTCGGGACCACATAGAGCGACAGAACATTGCCGTGGACTATCTACGCACAGAAGACATGTTAGCTGACCTTCTGACCAAACCCTTGGAAAGGGAGAAGTTTGAGAAGATTGTGGGACTATTTGGTTTATCTTGTGGAAGCAACACACAAAATATAAGTTCAAGGAGGGGTGTTGGAATTGTGTGAACAATATATTTCGTGTGTGTCGGCGCAAAGTGCACTGTGTAAAATAGACCTCTTTGGCATTGTCTAAAACTCTTTGTGTGCGCTAATTATTCTGTTGTGTTCGCTGTAAATGTATTTGTTCTTGAATGTGCAAATATAGTTATTAGTAAAATGTCCTTTTTTCTCCTTAATACTTATTCAGCTGCGCAAATTCCAATAATTTCAAACAACTTTCCACACTACGTAACACTGAATTAGATTTTGCCAAGTGAGATTATCGGCACTCGAAGCTGCAACGTTTTGACTCATTGTTACCGAAAACAATGAATTATGTTCTCGTGGCAACAGACTAAACATTTAGCATAATTCCCATTACCAGAGTCGTGTGGTCGACATCGAGTCGAACGTTCGATATATATCGTTAGAGGTCTGCGCGGTCGATGGGCAATCATTCTTGGCAATTATCAAAACTCTTATAAAAGGGCGTTATTTTCTTTTTGTGGTTGCATGGAGAACACGTGACAGCACGGTGACAGAGTCGAAACGTCAAAAAAACGTCTATACTAGCGAATACCGTGGTCACTTGGCGCAGAAATCTCGTAGGAAAACGTACAATTTTTAAAATTCCGATTTTCCTGTAATTACGTTTGTAAAAATTATGATCCTTCCAACACAAACCGCCTGAGGCAAGCTTTGATAAAGAGTCTGCATGACTAGTTTGCAAAATCAAATTATGCTTAATATAATTGCAGTGTCAAAGATCTCCGAATTCATTAAGTATTACATACCTCCGAAAAATTGTGTTAAGCTTATGCAGAAAGGTGCAGTCAGGATATGGTGCCCCTGGCGCCCGAAGGAAGGAAAAGAAGGAAATAATGAAATATTAAAGTGGGGAAGAAAAGTGGAAAATAGTAAAAACGTTAAGCCAATACAAGACTTTTCATATGCTGAAATAGTCAAAGATTAAATCAGTTAACTGAATCTGTAGAACGAAAGGAGCAACATGTAAGTAAGTGTTTCCACCAGGGCTACACTACTGGCCATTAAAATTGCTACACCAAGAAGAAATGCAGATGATAAACGGATATCCATTCGACAAATATATTATACTAGAACCGACGTGTGATTACATTTTCACGCAATTTGGGTGCATAGATCCTGAGAAATCAGTACCCAGAAAAACCACGTCTGGCCGTAATAACGGCCTTGATACGCCTGGGCATTGAGTCAAACAGAGCTTGGATGGCGTGTACAGGTACAGCTGCCCATGCAGCTTCAACACGATACCACAGTTCATCAAGTGCAGCGACTGGCGTATTGTGACGAGCCAGTTGCTCAGCCACCATTGACCAGACGTTTTCAATTGGAGAGAGATCTGGAGAATGTGCTGGCCAGGGCAGCAGCCGAACATTTTCTGTATCCAGAAAGACCCGTACAGGACCTGCAAAATGCGGTCGTGCATTATCCTGCTGAAATGTAGGGTTTCGCAGGAATCGAATGAAGGGTAGAGCCACAGGTCGTAAAACATCTGAAATGTAACGTCCACTGTTCAAAGTGCCGTCAGTGCGAACAACAACTGACAGAGACGTGTAACCAATGGCACCCCATATCATCACGCCGGGTGATACGCTAGTATGGCGGTGACGAATACACGCTTCCAATGTGCGTTCAGCGCGATGTCGCCAAACACGGATGCGACCATCATGATGCTGTAAACAGAACCCGGATTCATCTGAAAAAATGGCGTTTTGCCATTCGTACACCCAGGTTCGTCGTTGAGCACATCATCGGAGGCGCTCCTGTCTGTGATGCAGCGTCGAGGGTAACCGCAGCCATGGTCTCCGAGCTGATAGTCCGTGCTGCTGCATACGTCGTCGAACTGTTCGTGCAGATGGTTGTTGTCTTGCAAACGTCCCCATCTTTGACTCAGGGATCGAGACGTGGCTGCACGATCCGTAATACCATGCGGATCAGATGCCTGCCATCTCGACTGCTAGTGATAAGAGGCCGTTGGGATCCAGCACGGCGATCCGTATTACCCTCATGAACCCACCGATTCTATATTCTGCTAACAGTCATTGGATCCCGACCAACGCGAGCAGCAATGTCGCGATGCGATATACCGCAATCGCGATAGGCTACAATCCGACCTTTATCAAAGTGATGGTACGCATTTCTCCTCCTTACACGAGACATCACAACTACGTTTCACCAGGCAACGCCGGTCAACTGCTGTTTGTGTATGAGAAATTGGTTAGAAACTTTCCTCATGTCAGCACGTTGTAGGTGTCGCCACCGGCGCCAACCTTGTGTGAATGCTCTGAAAAGCTAATAATTTGCATATCACAGCATTTTCTTCCTGTCGGTTAAATTTCGCGTCTGTAGCACGTCATCTTCGTAGTGTAGCAATTTTAATGGCCAGCAGTGTATGACGGAGCACAATGGGTCGAAAAAAAGAATCGTGTCGCACTTTGAGAATAAACTTTACAGGTGTCGCAGAGACTAGAGGTTCATCAAAAGGCAGCATTGAATTTCGAAATGGCTGAGAACATCTACATTTTTATTTTGCACTCATTCAGCATGTTACAATTGTGAGAAACGTTATGAGGGCATCGTTTTGTTGATTTGGGAATCTGATGGACACACTAGGACGCATCCATAAGAGGATCATTTACAACCGTTCACTCGACGAAAGATCCGGACCTGAAGACTGGAAAGTCGCACAGGTCACACCAACGTTCAAGAAAACAAACAGCATATCCGTGTGACTGAAGCGCAATTTGCGACAGAATTTTGGAATGTATACTATGTTCGAAAGTTATGAATGACCATGGAGAAAGCGATCTATTGACACACAGTGAGCACGGATTGAGAACATGTCGTACTTTTGCAACACAGCTAGCTCTTCATTCTCACGAATTTCTTGATTTCCGAAAGGCTTTTGATACTGTTCCTCACAACCGGTTTCTAATCAAATTGCATACCTATGGAGTAAAGTCGCAGTTGTCAACTGGATTGATGATTTGTTGTCAGGAAGGTCACAGTTCGTAGAAACTGACGGAAAGTCATCAAATAATACAGAAATGATATCTGGCGTTCCCCAAGGAAATGTTTCTAATCTATGTATCCGAAATGATTTAAGAAATAACCTGAGCAGCCATCTTAAATTATTTGCAGGTGATGCTGTCACTTATCTTCTAGTAAAGTGAGCACCAACTGCAAAACGATTCACACGAGACATCAGTATGGTGCGAAAAATGGCACTTGATCATAAATAATCGAAACTGTGAGGTCATCCACATGAGTGCAAAAAGGATGCCATTAAATTTCGGTTACATGGTAAATCACAGAAAACTAAGGGCTGTCATTTCAACTAATTACTTAGGACTAACAATTACGAGCAACTTAAATTGCAACGGTCACACAAATAATGTGGTGAGGAAGGAGAACCAAAGATTGCGTTTCATTTGCAGGACACTTAGTACATGCGAGACATATACTAAAGACACTGTCTGTTCTACACTTGTCCGTCCCCTGCTAGGGTATTGCTGTGCAGACGGGATACTTACACAATAAGATTGACGGAGGATATCTAACAAAAAAAGTGCAAAGAGGGCCAGTATTATCTCGAAATACGACTGACAATGTCACGACTAAGATACTCGAGTTGGGGGTGGCAATCATTAAAACAAAGGCGTTTTCCGTTGCAGCGAGACATTTTAATGAAATTTCAATCTCTAACTTCCACTTACGAATGCAAAAATATTTTTTGACACCCACCTACATAGGGAGCAATGATCATAGAAACACAAAAATGGTAATCGGGCCTCGCATGGAAAGATTTAATTGTTCGTTTTTCCCGCGCTCTGTTTGAGATTGGAACGATAGAGAAATCGAGCGACAGTGGTTCGAAGAACCCTCTGCCAGGTACTTAAGTGTGAATTGCAGA
Organism: Schistocerca serialis cubense; assembly: GCF_023864345.2. Lineage (NCBI taxonomy): Eukaryota > Metazoa > Arthropoda > Insecta > Orthoptera > Acrididae > Schistocerca > Schistocerca serialis. The sequence continues at coordinate 46,317,184 of NC_064646.1, read as the reverse complement.
GTCCTCATGTATACGTCGGTATGGAAGAGGTCCTGAATTTAGACACGAGGGCGAATGAAAATCAAGAGAGTTTTGTTTGGAACGGCTTGCTACTCCTTCCAGCTACTTCTCTATATAGTCGTAGCTCCGACTTTGGCCTTTCTAGTAGTGTTGTGCCAACATTCCTGTACCCTAGTTATAAGAAGCAGCCGCCTGTGCTTTCCGCCGCTTCTCTAAGCTGATCTGAAGTTCGTTGTCTGTGTCAAAATGTCGTCTTCAGTAGCCAGTAGTTCACGTGAGCAGAGATGAAAATCAAAGGTAGCCAACTCTTGGCTGGGTGGTGGGTGGTTAAACACTCCCCATCGAAAGCGCTGCAGGGGCGTCATCGTGCAGTGTGCGCCCGAGAATTGTCATAAAGGAGGAAATGTACGGCGGGTACGTGATGTGGGGATTGCATGTAATGAGGCAAAACCTCGCAACGGGTAACCATACTTAGCGGGAGACACTATTGGCTCTGAGCACTATGGGATTCAACTGCTGAGGTTATTAGTCCCCTAGAACTTAGAACTAGTTAAACCTAACTAACCTAAGGACATTACAAACATCCATGCCCGAGGCAGGATTCGAACCTGCGACTGTAGCGGTCTTGCGGTTCCAGACTGCAGCGCCTTTAACCGCACGGCCACTTCGGCCGGCAGACACTATTGGCCTAGGCATCTTTAAGTGCACACAGTATGCTCAGAACTGAAAAAAGCGACGTCACACGATCGACAGGAATACTAGAGACATTGCTCAACATATCTGCGCAAAGCTTCGCCGGATTTTCACTGTTGTTTCCATTCGCGACATGTCGGACTTTACTTACCTATTGGCCCTCCCTCGTATTTGCCCTGAGGCCTGAAAGACAGTAGTTACTCCCCTGTGTTCGACCAACTGGGGAGAGTAACGTAGATGCGGGAAAACCTGAAACAGATGCCACGTTATACCGCAAGAAGGCTACTTACAAAGTTCGAAGACCCAGTATCAAGTTAATAGTCTATAAATACACTACAGTACTCTACTTATTGCTCACTTAGGGACTGCATAGAAAATATTATCCTGAGTAGGGCCTGTGTGCACTCAAAGGCAGATAAGCGATCATTGTTTCCTTGCTTCATACGACAACGGAACGGGAAGAAGAACTAATAGATGGTTAAGTGGTACTGTAAGTGGGCTGTTTAGGTTTTTATGTTGGTAACGCCATGTAGCGCTCTATATGAAAATCACTGACTGTGCTGTGTGCAGTCTGTGGCTGGTTTGCATTGTTGGAATTTGCTATTGTAGTGTTGGGCAGTTGGCTGTTAATAGCGTGTAGCGTTGCGCAGTTGGAGGTGAGCGGCCAGCAGTGGTGAATGTGGGGAGAGAGATGGCGGAGTTTTGAGAGCGGATGAACTGGACGTGTGTCCATCAGAGACAGTAAATTTGTAAGACTGGATGTCATGAACTGATATATATATATATATATATATATATATATATATATATATATATATATATATATATATTACGACTTTTGAACACTATTAAGGTAAATACATTATTTGTTCTTTATCAAATACTTTCATTTGCTAATTATGCCTATCAGTAGTTAGTCCCTTCAGTAGTTAGAATCTTTTATTTAGCTGCCAGTAGTGGCGCTCGCTGTATTGCAGTGGTTCGAGTAACGAAGATGTTTGTGAGGTAAGCGATTCATGAAAGGTATAGGTTATTGTTAGTCAATTGTGTGTCAGTTTAGTGTTGATCAGACTAAGTAGAGAGCGAAATGTCTGAGTACGTTTAGTTCTGCTCAGCTGTTTGAAAATCAAATAACGTAAGGGGTTTACAAGCACAGTAATTCATAAATTTTTCTAAGGGGACGTTTCAGTACAAAGTGAATTGCCCTCAGCCATTCACTACACATTGGTAGCATAGTGTAGATGTAGACGGGTGACGTAGGAACGCAGCCACCGGCCGGTAGTCGAAAGATACTAATCGATAGCTTGGGGTATGCTAGTGGCGTCACGAAGTTAAACCAATTTTATATTTTAGTGATATAACTAATAGTTGTGTAATACGCGTAATGTCGGCGGAATCTGATTTAATCGTTGTGCAACTTCGGTGAAGCCACTCGAGTTACGTCACTTGGTTGGCATATGGAAATCCAGTTTTACTCGCTAATAATAACAAGATAAAGAGAGTTTTCTGTGGCAGGTATGACACGGCATGTGACTCACCTGCTCACTGCAGTCGTAAAATACCGTCTTCAAAAAGCCGTTAACAGCCGACGTCACTGGATGGCCGCCGATGGCTCACCAACTGATATTTCTATCCCAGGAACGAAGCTGGGACTTCCCACAAGATAGGCGTGGCAAACGGCGCAGATTTATTCGTTGGTGGCGAGCCACGGGAAAAATGTACTGTCGACAGCTCAAGTAATGAAAAGCGCGGCGGGTGAAAGATAGCCGTTTCAGAAACTTCGCCAACGCTATTACTGTAATCGTAATGTGCGCGAAAGCGTCTGATGTCGGCTGGAGAGCGTTTTGGTTGAATGGGCGCAACTAAATTTGTACGTAACTGGCTGACTGCCCGAAGACGTCCGCTTACTTATTGACCCCCATCTTATATCAGATAGCAAAAGGAATGAAACAGATTAATATTCTTTGTTTTAGATTATTTTTACATCCCCTCTTCCCACATCACCTTGAGACCCGAAAAATTTGGGCTTATGCCAGACTAATGCCATATAATTTTCACTCGTCACAGAATACCAAACGTTAAATGTCATAGGGACTACCACCAATCAGCTCAACAACCGCGACAGTGATGGACACAAAGCTTTTCTTTTATTATTTTACAAGTCAACCCCTTTACGACTACACCCCTCCTTCGTGGGTGCTAGAGGTGTCTTACCCCAGCTGTATATTTTTCCAAATATAGCCTTTCGTATACCAAGCTTACCCGAACTTTTTCCATGTGTTTCACAGCTATATTTTCCCAATATACACCCCCCACAAATAGGAGTGTTAGGAATATCTTACGCCCACAGTAATTGCCTTCTGATAGTAAGTTAGATCAGTGGAGCGATTTTTTTTTTTTTTTTTTTACAAAAAGGATGCGGCTCATACAGCTACACTTAAAACTAGTTTTGTTTTCAGGCTACAAATTTGAAAAAAAAAGTGCCATGTGCGATGTAGGGAGTTGAGCGGAAGAAATGATTTTTAGGTTAGATTTAAAACTTTATATTCACCCCGTCATACATATTATGTTATTGGGAAAATGATCAAACGTTTTTGTTGATACATATTCGCTGCCGTAATCAGCACTGTAGAATACGATGGTAGGAGCAGGCAGCTGATTGCCGCAAAAGTAGTGGCGACGAGTGGAACGTATGGCGCATGGAGAAGTACGCCAGCCCTGACAGCGAAGCTTGCTTGCTGGTTGTTACGTAAGGGAACCGCAACTGTTCTGGCATCAAACTCAGAATTTTCTTTATCAAGTACAGTTTATTAAAGTCCACTTCTGACATAGCCAATACTAGAGGGAGCCTCCGGATGATCAGGGCTTTAGTACCACAACGCTGCTACGCAGTAACCATTTACTTAAGTAGACAAACGAATAGTGTAAAATTACCCAAGATGTGCGAAGAGCTACGAAGTTCACTGATGGCAGCAACAGATTTCGACCAAGAGCCAATCTCGCCAGTCGGCGATAGGATGTACTCGAAGTCTGTTCTTATTTGACAGTCGGTCTTACCTTGCTCTCGAACTTTATTAACTTTTTGAGGGGAATCGTTTGAAAATATTACATTGTTACTGTAGGTTTACTATTAAATGCATGGTGATGGCTTCCTGGGCCTTGTTTCAAGTAAATTAGCTATCCGCATGTCCACTTATAATAACAGGTAGTCTACGCTTGCATTTTCTAAAGAAGTTAGTGTGCTACAAAAACTACTTTGAGGGGCTGTATCTACGAGACATTCACAGAAAACATGTGGGAGGAAATTCTACGCACTGTGATTTTATCCATACTGGATCAGAGATCGTGGTTGTAAATGTCAATGTTAAAAAATATATCGGCTCAACCACTTGTTTATAGTGTAACATACTAAGACTGACTTGTTAGGGAAGTCAAGCTTCCATCATCAGAATAATCAAAAGTAAAAGAACCTGTTAAAACTCGCTAAAATGGAACATGCACCAGGCACAATTATCAATTTTGTTGTGCCTGGTGCACGTTCCATTTTAGCGAGTTTTAACAGGTTCTTTTACTTTTGATTATTCTGATGATGGAAGCTTGACTTCCGTAACAAGTCAGTCTTAGTGTTTTACGCTATAAACAAGTGGTTGAGCCGATATATTTTTTAACATTTCCTGCGCACTGATTCATTAAGCTAATCCACGAAGGGCTAGCTTAACAAGTGAAGTCTCAGGTGGGAAGGCATGGCCACTTGTACTGTAGGTCATCTATACCACTTTCTACGGAATCACGGCTAAACTGAGAAACTTTTAAAATATGGTTCAAATGGCTCCAAGCATTATGGGACTCAACATCTGACGTCATCAGTGCCCTAAACTTAGAACTACATAAACCTAACTAACCTAACGACATCACACACATCCATGCCCGAGGCAGGATTCGAACCTGCGACCGTAGCAGCAGCGCGGTTCCGGACTGAAGCGCCTAGAACCGCTCGGCCACAGTGGCCGGCAAAGAGACTTTTATATCTGTTTAGTACAGCGAAGGGATTTGCAACTTTTCCTTCTAGTGTTGTCCTTATTGATATTACTTTTCTTTCCAAATTGTGATGGAATATTTATTATGAATTTAATTAGTAAATATGTATATTGTGTTTGTGCATTTCAAGTGCATGTGTATGTATGTATGCATTCATGTATGTATTAAACCAGGGAGCTAGAAACGACTGACAGGCTTCGTCCCGCCGTAGCCCTCACTGGTTCACAACCCCACAGCAAGCTACAGCAGTCCACCCACCCGACCGCCGCCCCACACCGAACCCAGGGTTATTGTGCGGTTCGGCCCCCAGTGGACACACCAGGAACGTTTCATACCAGACGAATGTAACCCCAAATGTTTGCATGGTAGATTAACTATGGTGTACGCGCACATGGAAACGGTGTTTGCGCAGCAATCGCCGACACAGTGCAGCTGAGGCGGAATAAGGGGAACCGGCCCGCATTCGTCGAGGTAGATGGAAAACCGCCAGAAAAACCATGCACAGGCTGGTCGGCATACCAGACCCCGACACTAATCCGACGGGCGGATAAACTGCCTAACTCGTTGAGGATGTACAGTCGTGGACAAAACGAGCGAGACCCCTCGCCTTTTCGTTATGCTGATCCGCACAGCTTTAAACTCTGCTACACAGCATAACAGGCAATGCGACGAAGCGCTACCAACATACTTTGCACAGGCGTGAAATTGAAAAACTATCCGAACTTTGTCAGAGCGTTTTCAATCATGTGTAAGACTATATTAATGCTTATTAGTGTGTTAAAAACAACACGTAAATACAAGATATAAATGAAAGAAGAAACGCTAATTAGTATGAACTGTACTAATAAAGCTGAATTTCAGGTGATCGAGGTAACATAACTGTTTTAGTAAGACAAAGTACCCAAATGTTATGCGCATTGCAAAGTAGCCAAATGTTATGCGCATTCGACCACGAAACAGTCTGTTTCAACGTTCAGAGCAGTCATACTGGATTACCGTTGCGCAAATTTTTTCAACAAACTACCGTATCTTTAGATTGCGGTGGCATAGAAGCTTACTTTTTTACACCACCATACCAGTGCTCGAGATAAATGGGTTCTATGGGTTGGGTAGAAAGATAGACGGTCAAGAAAGTGAAACGAGTAGGGTTCCATTTTTACCGATGTAGGTGACGAAATCATAACAAGGAATGAGCATAATATTTTGCTAATTCGTAACGATCTGGGGTACTTTGTCTTACTAGAACAGTTATGTTATCTCGATCAGGTGAAATTCGGCTTTATTAGTACAGTTCATACTAATTAGCGTTTCTTCCTTCATTTATATCTTATATTTAAGTGTTGTGTTTAACACACTAACCAGCATTAATATAGTCTTACACATGATTGAAAACACTCTGACAAAGTTCGGGTAGTTTTTCAATTTCACGCCTGTGCAAAGTATGTTGGTAGCACTTGGTCGCCTTGCCTTGTATGCTGTGTAGCAGACTCTAAAGCTGTGCGGATCAGCATAACGAAAAGGCGAGGGGTCTCGCTCGTTTTGTCCACTACTGTACATACAAGGTGGCTGCCGATGAACATCGCATATTTGCTCAATGTTTGGATGCAACTGCTCCAAACGCTCCAAAGGCATGTTAACACACATATTCCCAGGCGTGCACACACAGCCTTTCTCTCCCTCCCTCTCTCTCTCCCTCTCTCTCTCCCCTCTGGGCCCCAGTTTAGAGCCCAAGAATGCAATTTCAGTCAGTGTGTTAACACATTTTGCCTGCGTTGACATCACGGCTCAATTAAAATTGCATTCGACTCATAAATGCGTTTACCTTATTTCGCTTCCCTCACCACACAGAAATTGTTTTTATGAGTCAACTAATATGTTAATTATCTTAGAAAATAGATTGAGAAAAGGCAAACCTACGCTTCTAGCATTTGTAGATTTAGAGAAAGCTTTTGACAATGTTGACTGGAATACTCTCTTTCAAATTCTAAAGGTGGCAGGGGTAAAATACAGGGAGCGAAAGGCTATTTACAATTTGTACAGAAACCAGATGGCAGTTATAAGAGTCGAGGGGCACGAAAGGGAAGCAGTGGTTGTGAAGGTAGTGAGACAGGACTGTAGCCTCTCCCCGATGTTATTCAATCTGTATATTGAGTAAGCAGTAAAGGAAACAAAAGAAAAATTCGGAGTGGGTATTAAAATCCATAGAGAAGAAATAAAAACTTTGAGGTTCGCCGATGACATTGTAATTCTGTCAGAGACAGCAAAGGACTTGGAAGAGCAGTTGAACGGAATGGACAGTGTCTTGAAAGGAGGATATAAGATGAACATCAACAAAAGCAAAACGAGGATTATGGAATGTAGTCGAGTTAACTCGGGTGATGCTGAGGGAATTAGATTAGGAAATGAGACACTTAAAGTAGTAAATGAGTTTTGCTATTAGGGGAGCAAAATAACTGATGATGGTCGAAGTAGAGAGGATATAAAATGTAGACTGGCAATGGCAAGGAAAGCGTTTCTGAAGAAGAGAATTTTGTTAACATCGAGTATAGATTTAAGTGTCAGGAAGTCGTTTCTGAAAGTATTTGTGTGGAGTGTAGGCATGTATGGAAGTGAAACATGGACGATAGATAGTTTGGACAAGAAGAGAATAGAAGCTTTCGAAATGTGGTGCTACAGAAGAATGCTGAAGATTAGATGGGTAGATCACATAACTAATGAGGAGGTATTGAATAGAATTGGGGAGAAGATAAATTTGTGACACAACTTGACTAGAAGAATTTTCGCTTGGTAGCACATATTCTGAGGCATCAAGGGATCACCAATTTAGGATTGGAGAGCAACGTGGAGGGTAAAAATCGTAGAGGGAGACCAAGAGATGAATACACTAAGCAGATTCAGAAGGATGTAGGCTGCAGTACGTACTGGGAGATGAAGAGGCTTGCACAGGACAGAGTAGCATGGAGAGCTGCATCAAACCAGTCTCTGGACTGAAGACCACAACAACAAGGCGACTGGACAGGAATGGGTTCAAGATTTCTGCAAAATACAGCATTTTAAAGAGTCTAGAGAGATGCAGTGTATGTAGGAGTATTGCATTCAATAAATCCAAAACTGGAATTTTTTTAAAACTTGAAACTGGTGGGAGGAGAGAAAAAATTGCTCGTATGTTTAACATGGATGAGACGGGACTATGCTATACTCCAAGCTAGATACCGAAAGTTATAAGTTCAAAAGGAAAACGCTTCGTTGAGAAGGTTTTGTCAACAGGAAGAGGCGAAACAGTCACTTGTGCAATGAATCCTAACGATTTCTTCATACCACCAGCCATAATCTGACCACGAAAGGGGATGAAGTATGAGCTGTTCAAAGATGCTACCGAAGGAACCCTCCCCATGGTCTCTGACAGTGGTTTCATTAATTATGATCTCTTCGTCGACCGGCTAAAGCACTTAAATGACTGTGTCAAACCAACTAAAGATGTAATTAATTATTCAAAATGACAGTCACAATCGCATTATTTATTTTGCCACCAACCGGTTGCAATCCGCGATTGCGTCATCTTCAGGGCAATTTAGACCATTTGGTCGCTCGCTCCAGTCGTCACCCTGCCTGTGCACGGTTGGCGGAAAAATAAATAATGCGATTGTGACTGTCATTTTGAATAATTGATTATAAGTAAATTAATCTCTATTATCGCCACACAACTATGTTGTCTAAAAATTTCAACTAAAGATGACCCGGTCCTCTTGATACTCGACAGTCACATGTTCCATTGCTGTGTTCAAGCAGTTCTCTGCAGGCGTGATCATCACATAACTTTCTTATCCCAATCACGATACGCCAGTCATAAACTTCATCCCATAGACCACGTATTCTTTGGACCACTGAACTTGCATATGCAGCTTAAGCCGGCAGATGGATCATAACCTCCCAGGGGCTACAGCTACGCAGAGTGACATCTGCTGGTTTTTCGCAATGCCTACGAACGAGTTACTACTCTGCAGAAGGCGATACATCCCTTCTGTGCAACAGGGATACATCCATCGTACCCAGATGTGTTCTCGGAGGAGGAGATCCTTCCATTTAATGCAACTGATGGTTCCCAGCAAGATCTAATCCAGAATTCTGGAGAAACAGAAGAACTTCTGCCGCGAGAGGCAAAATTTAAGAGCACCTCCAGAGGTGACCATGGTAGAAAATATCATTTTGTAGGAAGTGAGAAATATAGCAGAAACAGTAGCGTCCCCAGCAGAAAATTTGCCTTTACCGAAAGCTAAACAAACAATAAAGAGGAGGTGACGGGTTAGATGAACAGAACAGAAACCATATTTTCGAGGGCAATAACAGCGGAAAGTAAGAACCTACTGTGAGCAACATAAAACAGAACAATAATCCTAATAATGGAGAGGCATCCATTTGTATAAAGAACATTGCTTCTGAGGGGCATTCTGTTCCAGAAGGAATAGTCCTGCTAAACCTGAAGATACAGCAGAAATGTCGGCGATTTTCTGTCCGGGATGTGACAAGCAGTATGAGGAGCCAACTGTAGAGGACATGATCCAGTGTATTAAGTCTGAGAGACGGTAGAACGAACAATGCTCTTCATTTGAGGGTGGTATTGTGTTCATCTGTGACATCTGCTAAGTGCACCCTCTCTGGGCACGTCTCGAGTTCTCTAAAGAGCAGATGAACGACAGACTGAATATTTCCCACTTTTTGTGCTTTTGAAAAGTTCAGTGAAAGGACTGCCTCTCTGTACATGTATTTTCTGCTCACGAGTTTTCTACACATGCAGACATTGTGTATTAATAATGTAGACGAAAAATTATTTTGTTTTCATTTTGATAATAACTCAATTATTTAAGATTGTAAACTTTATCGTCCTTAGTTCCTCAATTCCGATACCATCCTCCGACTTCTTCTATGATGGATGGTAGCTCGTGACCTCGATTTCACAGAGCAGTAGTTGTTGCTGGATTTCCGTACCACCGTGAAGGGCTCCCTTACCTAGACTCTCTTAAAAAAGAGCTTCCAGCATTACTGGAAGAGTTTCATTTGGCTACGAGGATGAGTAAGTCTCCCCCCCCCCCCCTCCACATTCTAGTTGTCAGCTGACACACCGTCTAAACCTGTTCCCAGGATGACGGATCGCAGAAATGCTCACGTTTCTTAAGCCACCAAGGTCATCAGACCTTACAGCTTAAAATTTTTTCCTGTAAATATGGCTGAAATGTGAGGTCTACAAAAGAAAAATACAGACAAGAGACCGAGTGGTATTTCCAATCATGAATGGTGTTGCTGTCATAAAAGAACGCCAAGACCACCTCAAAATGGTTCAAATGCCTCTGAGCACTATAGGACTTAACATCTGTGGTCATCAGTCACCCAGAACTTAGAACTACTTAAACCTAACTAACCTAAGGACATCACACACATACATGCCCGAGGCGGGATTCGAACCTGCGACCGTAGAGGCCGCGCGGTTCCAGACTGAAGCGCCTAGAACCGCACGGCCACAGCGGCCGGCCAAGACCACCTCAATTAGAGTTACACGTAAGTTAATTGTCAAGAGAATTTGAAGTGCTTTTTCATTTTCATGAAAATAAATTTTCAACTTAATAATTACCTTTTCTTGACACCCTCTGTAGTTATTTGCTATGGTTACGTTGTGATAGCTGTGCCTCTTTAATATCAATGGAATGTTTTATTCAAGTTAGTATGCACTACCACTCCCTAAAATACTTGCTATTCCTCCTCAAACTACATTATTTGGTCAAAAACATCCGGACACCTCTTAGTGGGCGTTAGTATCGGGTGTGTCCCCCCCACCCTTTCTCGGCTCGAACTCTGCTGGGGACACTTTCAGTGACGTGTCTGTACGCCTGTGGAGGAAATTCTTTCTGAATACCAGAAACCAGAGAAGCTATTGATTTTGCGCACTGGTGTCTGGAGAGAAGCTGACGTTCTACCTCATCCCAAAGATTTTCCGTTGGGTTCAGGCTAGGAATCTGGGCAAGCCTGCCCATTTCAAAAAAATGGTTCAAATGGCTCTGAGCACTATGGGACTCAACTGCTGAGGTCATTAGTCCCCTAGAACTTAGAACTAGTTAAACCTAACTAACCTAAGGACATCACATACATCCATGCCCGAGGCAGGATTCGAACCTGCGATCGTAGCGGTCTTGCGGTTCCAGACTGCAGCGCCTTTAACCGCACGGCCACTTCGGCCGGCCTGCCCATTTCAGGAACGTCATTGTCCACACACCACTGCCTCACACACGCTGCTTTACAAGGACTCATCAACATACTTTGCCATGATTTACAATCGGAATTAGGTATCATTTGATATGTTGTACATAGAATATATGAATATTTAAAGAAGAGTAACATTGTCACATACACCTTGTAAATACACTACATGCTATTACAATTGCTACACCACGAAGATAACGTGCTCCAGACGCGACATTTAACCGACAGGAAGAAGATGCTGTGATATGCAAATGATAAGCTTTTCAGAGCATTCACACAAGGATGGCGCCGGTGGCGTTGGTAATAATGTACGCCGTGCTGGATCCCAATGGCCTCGTATCACTAGCAGTCGAGATGACAGGCATCTTATCCGCATGGCTGTAACGGATCGTGCAGCCACGTCTCGATCCCTGCACGAGCAGTTCGACGACGTTTGCAGCAGCATGGACAATCAGCTCGGAGACCATAGCTGCGGTTACCCTTGACGCTGCATCACAGACAGGAGCGCCTGCGATGGTGTACTCAACGACGAACCTGGGTGCACGAATGGCAGAATGTCATTTTTTTTATGAATCCAGGATCTGTTTACAGCATCCTGATGGTCGCATGCGTGTTTGGCGACATCGCTGTGAACGCACGTTGGAAGCCTGTATTCGTCATTGCCATACTGGCGTATCACCCGGCGTGATGATATGGGGTGCCACTGGTTACACGTCTCGGTCACCTCATGTTCGCATAGATGGCACTTTAAACAGTGTACGTTACATTTCAGATCTGTTACGACCCGTGGCTCTAACCTCCACTCGATCCCGGCAAAACTCTACATTTCAGCAGGATAATGCACGACCGCATGTTGCAGGTCCTGTACTGGCCTTTCTGGATACAGAAAATATTCGACTGCTGTTCTGGCCAGCACATTCTCCAGACCCCTGAGCAACTGAAAACGTCTGGTCAATGGTGGCCGAGCAACTGGCTTGTCACAATACGTCAGTCACTACTCTTGATGAACTGTGGTATCGTGTTGAAGCTGCATGGGCAGCTGTACCTGTACACGCCATCCAAGCTCTGTTTGACTCAATGCCCAGGCATATCAAGGCCGTATTACGGACAGAGGTGGTTGTTCTGGGTACTGATTTCTCAGGATCTATGCACCCAAAGTGCTTGAAAATGTAATCACATGTCAGTTCTAGTATAATATATTTGTCCAATGAATACCCGTTTATCATCTGCATTTCTTCTTGGTGTAGCAATTTTAATGGCCAGTAGTGTAGTTGGCAACGATTATTGCATGGAAGCTGAGAGATTGTCTTTATTATCAAAACGGAGTAATGAATGAATGCCTATACTAGCAGAGGTTGGAACGCCAGTGAAAATGAAACGGCAGCCGTAACTTAGACCCTGGGGGGAAAAGGCCGTACAGGTGTTTTGGTCCAGCTTAACACCGGTTGAGTGACAGGAAATGGGCGATGTGAGATCCTGGCTGCATAACACAGGAAGCAGACCAAGACGGACGGTCGTGGCAGCTAGCGCTGAAGCACAATAGAGTGGCGGCCGGCCGGAAATTGAAGCGAAAATTAAGGGGAATAGGTATTTACCCACAAACTTTCCGCGCTGGATGACAGAAGACTAAAATATGGTTGGTCGGCGTTCGGAAGAATCTGTAGAGAGGGAGAATATTCCGTGGTTTCGAGAGTATGATTCGCCTTCTGCAGTTACGAGGGAGGGGAGCCGAGCTTTGCTGGGAAGGCAGCGGTGGAGAGAAGGATGTCTTCCGTTTTGAGCGCCCATATCTGATGGTCGCTGAGTATCTGATTTTGTTGGTACAGACGGACTTGCTGTCTTTGTTCTCAGGAGATTTTATAGTTAGTGAATGGATAGGCATTGTACTGTTGCGAACATACACGATTCTGGACTTTGCCTCCGGGTAGGGAGTCGTCATTAAGTGCGCAGCGTTCAGTGATTGAGAGCACTTCTTCTGCCTATACTCATGTTGAGACGTTATCTGAAGTCCGTCCTGGTGGCTGGGAGTTTGCGCTTCTCATCTGTAGAACAGAAGAGAGAAGATGACAGTATTAGAGTATATTAGTCAGAGGACCGCCTTCTGCCGTCCTAGTGTTTGAATGAGTTCATTTGTGTGTGTTTTGTGGCTGGAGTTCTTCTGTCGTCACAGACGTGTACAAGAACTGTCACTCCGACACAATGGACACATTACGTACGGTGATATTGCTAATCGCTTCAGCTTATTAGGGCTATAAAGCCAAATAGCTGTGATCTCGTAACTTTATTTCCACTGAGGCTGCACATCAATGTAGATCATCTTTCAAAAGTTGTGTCTCCTAGTGTTTGGTACCTAGGTGATGTCAGTCAAAAAAATGGCTCTGAGCACTATGGGACTCAACTGCTGAGGTCATTAGTCCCCTAGAACTTAGAACTACTTAAACCTAACTAACCTAAGGACATCACAAACATCCATGCCCGAGGCAGGAGTCGAACCTGCGACCGTAGCGGTCTTGCGGTTCCAGACTGCAGCGCCTTTTAACCGCACGGCCACTTCGGCCGGCTGATGTCAGTCATCTCGCGTTATTTATATTAGATAGCATAGCCGTAAAAAGGGGCAGTTGGGGCAATTGATCAATCACTTTAGTTAGGAAATTCATTTGTATCTCTTTATGTCCACTGAACGTCGATATATAAACATTTGTGACACATAAAGGGGTTTTAATCCACAATAAATGTATAAGCAGAAACAACATCTACGATTTTGTAGTTACTAGTTCCCTTAGTCATTCATTTATGATTTATGTTGTAATTTACTGTTAAATAGTAAGAAGGAGGAAATAATATCACCATTAAGAGATCCTAAGATCTGCTTCAAGGGGTAGTCAGACAAGGCGAAATCTTCATTTTCGCGTTCAGTATTTTCCATTGCGCACATTCATTTTACACCCACCTGGAGTAGTATATTAGAAAACTAGAAACCCGCCTCGATTGCCAAAAAAGCACCTAGTGTTAACCTAGGTTTCGGCGTAGTTAACTACACCTTCTTCAGAACAATGAAACTCAAAAGTGCCTAAGAAGACCTCTGTCAATGATTAAAAGAAGACCATAGCTATACATTTATAAACGATAAAAAGGAAAACACAAACAGTCCATATGTACAAAGTCAAAACCGTTACTTAACTTAATGGTGTACGCTCCACCTCACACCGGCCTATGTTCGATGGGCCATGACCCGCCATAAACTGCAGCTACAACTGGTCGCTCACTTACAAGCCCGACCCGCTACCTATGCACATGCGCAAGACCAGGGAAGTTACTTGAATGCGCATGCGCATACGAATACGAGAAAGTTTATACATGGGTCGGGGCTAAATAGCCCATATATTCCCAACCGTGGATCAACGTATATCAAAAATGGAATGGGTAGAATAAGTGACGAGCTAAATAGGAGATGAAACCTAAAAATAACCGCGCACGGTTGCTTATGCTAGGAAAGAAACACATATGAAGCTACCTATGACAACAGGAGGAACTCTTAAAAACTATTCCTAAAGCCAATAGTTAGCCTGGGGGGGGGGGGGGGGGGGGCTGAGGGGACGTAATCTAAAGACATCGTGGTAATAAAGATATAGGGATAAAACGTGAGGTGTTCAACGGCCTAAAATCACCTTCATCGTAAAAGGAAAATGAGGAAAAACACACCTGGAGTAGCCTCTTGGAAGCGTACTGCTACGCTGGTACAGTCAGTCACCTGCTGCGGACCGCTGCTCTGCTGTACCCAGTACACAGCGCTGTACTTGGCGCCGGCTGCCGGTGCCCCTGGCCGTGCTGAGAACCCTCCAGTAGCGAGCCACCTTACTGCCGCCTCGGAGTCTTTCGTTGTCTCGTCTACTGTCGCTGTCGCCTCACCGTCCCATGCCAGGTAGTTCTCCGCTGCTTTCGTCTCTGCTAGGGTCCGAGCCTTTGGCTTTTCCCTCCTGTCACAGATCTGTCGGCGAATGTTTATGCGAGCGTAGCGGCACAGAACATGGGACAACTATTCTGCTTACAGCTGTCGATTCCCACCTCTGCAGTCATTGTATTTTTGTTAGCTTGTTTGTAACCGTGCCTCTGACGCACTCCCAACAAGAAATTGCCACTGAAGGCGATAGCAGTTACTCTAATGACGCTCTGCAGGGCCAAGTACGTAAGCTCGTGGTCAGAAATATGGAGACAGGGGAGCAGTTTCTGCAGCTGCTCTTACTGGGAGCTGTGCCAAAGTGAGATTTATGTGTGTAGGCCGTTTTTGAGATCCTTTTAGGTGCTGAAGCCAGTATGACTACCTCACCATCCACTTTTGCAAGACGTTTTCCAGCAATTACCTTTATCCCTTCTTTCTTAGGGAGATCCAATGAAAATGTGACTGCGATCTGCAATGTATCCAGTATGGGCGGTCATATTTGGTTGTGTTTAGATGGTTTTCTGTTGGATGTGGCGTGACTGAAGCTTTCATGGAAAGCACACTCTCACATCGAATCAGTTTACACACTGAAGAATCCAGAGAGATTTGAAGCGTCGGCGAAGGACTTAGCTGGGCGGTATTCCGATAAGAGAGGATTCAGTTATTATTACGATGAACTTTCCACCCTCAGACGGAAAGAGGAGAGGATTTTGAGATGTTTGCTGACTGAATTAGCACTGTCTCATGTCTGACTTACACCCTCGGTATGGACGCAAGCTGTGATGAAGTACTACTGCGGAGGCCAAACCACGAGGTCTAAATGTCTTTATTCGAGGTATTAGCCCGCAAACTGGTATCAAGGTCAAGGTGGCTTCACCTACATATTTATGCGAAGTGGTTCACTCTGCACTGTTATTTGAAGAAGCAGACTGATTCGTTTCTACTCGTTCACGCAACAACAAGCCACATCGATTACCACTAATGAAACTAACTGCAGATGATTTAGACGAGCAGGCCATACCACCAACATGTAACCTGCCCCTCACTTATCGACCTTAATGACAGTAAAAATTAAACCACGTGTACGTAATGGAAATTTGGGAAAAGCAATCGTCACCGAAGTCAATCTGTCGATAAAGAGGGAGGAAAGGTTTACATCTAAATGAAAGGAAAATGCAAATCAAATTGGTGAAAATTTAATTTGGAGAAAAGGGTAACATTAATAAAGAAAGTAAATGTGCGGTCGTTATGTTAACTATTAACTGGCGGTAATTAGATATTTGAGATTTGGGGAAAATTACGGTCGCCAGTCCTATGGACAACTACTATAATAACTGAAAATGAAAGTTTAATGCACATATAATTAGCACTAGAAGCGTGGCAACTGAAGGTTGACACGTGTTGTGTGAAAACTGAATGTTTGTCAGAAGTAATAAATTTCGCTACACTCTGACTTAATTTAGCAAAAGAATTAATAAAACCGGAAAATTGAAAGTTAATTTAGTGACTGAAATTAATAGTGAGCTATGTTTCCGAAGCACTACGAAATTCAGTAAAATAAGGTTAATCTTGGGCTACCTCAACAATCATTTCAAAAGCTACTTGAATCTACACAGTTTAGAAATAAGAGATTTAACTTTGAACTTGAATTAAATGATTCTGAACACTTAACAATAGTAAAATTTAGTACGTACCAAGCTGAGCTGCAGTCACAGGTAACTAAAATACGGTAACAAAACTCGCACTCTTATTTGTGCTTGTGTAATCTAAATATTGTAGCCAGTTATGAATACCTTAACTGAACTTTGAAATTAAAGCAGTGAAATCGAATGATGCTGGCGTTTGAATTTCAACGACACTCGGGTTCATTTCGGAAAAGGAAGGGACCCTGCTTGGTAATGCAATTGGGACAATGAGCAACAAAGGTTCATGCTAAGTTGCTGTAATGTAAAGAGGTGAATGGAACAATTTTAAAAGCTGACGTCTGCCATACAGTTCTAAAACTTTACGTGCTTCCAGTCTTCCTTGCTGGTTGATTGAAGGTTTGAAGTCGTCGATCGAGGCGGTGGCGACAGTCACTCATTGTCGGCCGTCGCTGTTGCAGAAGCTGGATGCTGGCGCGCCTTCTTCTCGACACGGTCACCAGGCGAAACGGGCTCTTGATGTGCGCCAGCTAATGCTTCCCGTCCGCGACACCATGTCAGAAACTATCATAGCAAGTCGAGCACAATTACATGCTGCCAAACCCCGAAAGCGCGGCAACTCGCGGGAGCATCACACAACACACATGCTCCACCGCCCTACTCCAGCCAGACTCTCTCTGCCCGCGCTCCATGCGGCAAAGATCCTAAACACTTTGGTTCTCCACACGACCTATTGATGTATTCGTTCGATAGCATAGTTTTCCCTAGGCAAGACCCAGCGTAAAAATACAAATAGTATTTAGAAAACAAACCAATTATACATCAACATAAATGCATAAATATATACATACAAATAGTAAAACAATTACAATATATAAAGACACAGAAATGTCATATCTTCAGGTAACAAAATAATATAAAATCTCTAGTACAATAGAGGGAAATAGGAGGATATGTATTTCCGGCGTTACAAACAGATGGCGAGTTCCCTGCTACTCTAATTGCACGGCAGTAGGACAATCTGACATGGATTGTCCTCAGTCATGGGACAGAGCAACTCACTGCCAGCGTGGCTTCCAGATTCACTGAGGGAATGGCAGATCTAATGGGGGAAATTGCTGCAGGGCAGGTTCTGCTAGACAACCCCGCCCCCAGTAGGACCAATGAACCTTTTTGTATACTGGGCTTTAGCAGAGGAGGTGAGTGTTAACTGTAATGGAAAAAATGCTTGGGTGGAAAGTGAGAATACTGATTGAAACAGGTGCTCAAGCAAGCTTTGTGTCCTCTGGCGACAAGTGGGCACTAAAGCTGCATGAGCCATATTATTGGTCTGGGTGCTGAAGTAATAAAGTCGAAGGAGGCGTGTTCTGTTAGTTTAGAAATTGATGGAGCAGTCTATGATTTTGAAATGAAAACATTAAAGAAGCAAGAGTCTAATATTGATGTTATCCTGGCGAATGACTTTCTATGGCATCATCAGGGTGTGATTGAATATAGATTGCATACTGTCCGATTTTGTGAAGGAACTCACCATTTCTGCAGTGACCACGCCACACAAATGGGAGAAAACCAAGAAAAAGCTATTTCTCTAGTTCTTACAGAACTTCGTGCTGTAGTATTAAAACAAAACGCCCCTGTAACTGCAAGTTGCAGTACGGGAACAGATCTCCGGCTATCAGTCAAAATCCGAGACCCTAAAGAAACTTGTCATTCTGGTTGATCTGTTCACCCTAAACTGACATTCTTGATACACTTCAGGTCCATGTGAAACGAAGCCTTTACAATGCAGTAGCCACAGAGATAAAATTATGTGTCAGAATCTGTTTCGATATCTTTCGAACAAGAGATGTCATAATACCAAGTGGAACTGAGCTGACCAGTATACAGGAAGCGACATCTCTGATGTGAGGAAAAAAGTCAGTAGAACACGAACAGAAGGCATTGTCCACGAGAGGAGTCTATGCAGTCGTGCCACTCCTTAAAAATTGTTTGCAGGGAAAATTATTGCAGGTAACAAAGTCTGAGTGGAGTCTTTTGCACTGAGTCTTAGCGAAATTTGCGTTGTTGTTCAGGAAGAGGCAATACGGCAGTTACTGACTTAGCCCACCACAAAATTCCGACTAACCTGTGTCATTGGCCAAGGTCGCTAATTCGTGCTAGTGCGCTCGACCTGGGGGTAAGCCAAGTTCAAATCCCGGTTGTAGGAATAAAATTGTATTGCCAGTATCTGGCCACTAAGGGCGTAAGGTGGTGGCGTAAAGTTCCTGATCAGCACCCTTTGCAGCAAAGTCCTGGTTTAAATACCAAACGTCTCCACAGTGTCTCATGATGTGAGGGCACGTGGCACTGTTGGTAGTGATCCACATGCCGGGTGGAGACGTTAAGCTTGGCAGCCTCCTTGATGCTGTTTGGGAGGAGTGGGTTGTGTGCCAGCGCTGTGTTCCACCCGCTCCCCTCTTCCCATCATCAAACATTACACTACACACCACACAGACTCAAAAAACATACACGTAGTATAACAAAAAGTTGTAATGGAGTATGTTGCAAATAAAAAACGAACAAAAATTGTGATTATACACACTAGACCAATAGCATAAAAGCCTTACTGAACTCTGTATCACTTGTAGTCACTTGTGGAAGAGAATATTCAGCGACAACTCCATGTTGGACTTACACAACTCTTGCCTAGTCCATGGGCATCACCAACACTTGTTGTCCCCAAAAATCTATTAACAGTGAGGAGACCTATTGATTGCATCTGAACATGAGTGCAGTATATAAAGTCACAACACCTGACACATTCTCACTGCCTTATATGGATGAAACTCACGATAGACTGTCCAATAGTAAATTCATTACCACTTTAGATATGAAATTAGGTTATCATCAGAGCCCAGTTGCACCTCAACGCAGACCAAAAACTGCTTTTGTAGTGATCTCTGGGTTATACAAGTTCTTAAGGATTCCTTTCTGTTCAAGGAAAGTGCCTGCCACATATCAACAATTTGTGGTATTGTTCACAAGAGGATTGCAGCCCACAAATTGCTTGGTCTATTTAGATGACATTATTGTATTCTCCAGAACAATTGAGGAACACACTGAGTAATCTGTAAGCGTATGCTCAAGATCACAAGGAATGCAACAGAGGCTGAAGTTGTAAAACTGCTCTTTTGTATAATCACAGGTTCAGTACCCGGAACATTTATTAGCTCAGCTGGGGTAAAGCATATCTATGACTGACTGAAGCAGTAGTCAACTTTCCTGGACCCCTTAATGTAAAAGAATTGCAAAGTTTTCTAGATCTTCTAACTTATCATCATCATTTTGTAATATACTATACCACAGTAACTAAATCATTGACGAAGTTGTTGAAAAACGACCGATTTTTGAATGGACTGAACGACTGCAATGCAACAAGTCAAATATGTGTTAACAAATTCGTAGTTGCTGACATATCGTGACCTTGAGGAACTGTCCTTAATGTCACATTTTGTATCTGATTTTGCTGTGGGGTGCATTCTGGATCAGGAAACCCAATTGGTCACACATCTTACCAACTCAGTACGGCTGAAGTTAATTCGGATACAGCAGAGAGGGAATTATTAGTCTTGGTATCTGGAGTTAATTGCTTTATATGCTATTTGTATGGCTGGAAGTTCACAGTTGTAACTGATCACACTGTCCTTTTGTTACCACTGAATTTCAAATATCACTGTAGTCACTTAACATGCTGGGTATTGAAGTTAAGTGAATACGATTCTGATTTATATTATAAACTGAGAAAACTTCATCAAATGACAGATACATTAAGTAGGAATGTTTATTAGTGTAAGCAGCTGAGGTGCTTATCGTGTAGCTGAAAGAGGTGCAAAGAGACGACGCCAACTTCTACACGTGTGCCACTCTCTTGGACTTCATAATATTTTATTATTATTTATTCTTCATAATTACAACCTATTATGTGAAAAGTTAAAACAGACCATACAAATCGCATTTCCTTGGATACTAATAGCTATTTAGTTCTCATGCTTAATTTTTATAAATACTTCAACTACTTCTAGTACTACAAACTACAAAAAAGCCTGTAATCAGTTAGCCGGCTACTAATACTACTATGAGCACAGAATTTGTTCTCTGTTTGTTCATTTATTTTGGTACGTGTAACTTTTAGATGGTTGTTGCCACAGCTGGATCCACCATCATGATGTCCCTTTCGACAGCCATTGTCTGTTGGATTCCCTGGCTGTCGGGCAGCACATCAGCAGGATTTTCACTACAGCAAGTAATTCCATCCCTCATTGTCACATCTTAAAGTCCACACTTCCATGAACACTTGCACCTACGTAATTTGGATTCTTTGGACGTTATTTTACTCGGTGGTCGACCTCAGTCATCTTCTCTCCATATGTAGAGTATGTTGGCCAGCCTGGATGGAAGCATGATGATTTATGGTTGAATGTCTTCCTTGGCCTTCCTGGATACTGCAGCTGCAGCATCGTCCAAGATGCGCCAGGTCGACTCGCTCCTTAGTGCTGCTTTGGGATCTGACGTCTTTAAAACCTGACGTCCATTAGCTGCTGCATCTTCATAGAGCATGCAGTCCCACAATGTGTGTTCTGGTGTGCCCACACTGCCGCAGGCGCAACTACCATTCATCTGTCTATTGGTTCTGTACAGATACGTAGCATCAGGGCCATGGCCAGTCAGGTAATGTATCAGTCCATTCAAGGGGTTAAGAAATCTCATTTTTCGCCTCTCTCTAATGTTAGGGAGGGTGTCCCACACATTTTACCACAGTTGTAATATGAGATACTTCATTGCCTTTTTCGAACTGGCCTCAGTTCCAAGCACTCTTCCTATTTCCATTTGATTGCCTTTCTTCAACCAGTAAAAGACTCGCCTTTTCCTAATTTCCAGGTCCAGTGGGCGGAGTCCTAGAATCACTGACAAAGCATCATTTGGAGTGGTGTAGCAGTCATCAATTAATCTTAGTAGCACTCTTCCCCCTAATGAGGTTGGTTTCACTAGCTGCAATCTATGAGCTCAAAAGCTCGCACCATATCCTATGACTGATGCTAATGTAGATTGGTGGTATGCTCTGATTGTTTTCAAGAGAAGGCGAAATTGCCTATTTTCAAAGGTTATAATTTTATTCACCACGTTTGTACTTTTTCTACCTGCTTCCTCTATATGGTATGAAAAGTTACAACGTTCGTCCAGATATACCCCTAGATATCTTGTTACTCTTCTTCTCCTGATAGTTACATCATTTACTTTTAGTTTTAGGTTTCTTACTAGGTTCTCTTGCAGCAGTAGGTACGTTGTTTTGTGAGGTGCTAGTGACAATTTGACACTTCGGTACCAGCCCTCAAGTTCGTGGTGTGCCTCATTACACTTCTGTTCTATAATTCTTCTGGAGTCGCCACTTGCAACGAATAGCACGTCATCTACAAATGCTATCAGTCCACTTACGTTTCTGCTGTCATGTAACTTCTGTAGTATGGGCTCCAGTGCTACATCCCAAAACTCTGGCTCACACACTGATCCCTGTGGACACCCTTTTGTTATTCTCTTCATTACTTTCTTCCCTGGGATTGTTGAAGAAGCATGCCGCGTGTTGCAATAATCTTTCTAGCAGTTCCACATCGCTTCTGGACACTTCATATCCCTCAGGCGATCAAAGAAAAATGGGCACTATACGTTACCGAAAGTACCAACAATATCAATCATCATCGCTAGAGCATACGTAGAATGTGTACCTGCCATTAGCGAAATACCCTCATTAATTGCGTCTTCAGTTGATTTGCCTCTTCTAAACCCATACTGCTGAGGCCTCATCCAGTGTAGCAGTCTGTGATCTTGTAATCTTCTGCATGGTAGTGTTTCAAATATCTTGCCAAGAACATTCAAAAGACAAATTAGTCTGCAGGATTTGGGTAGCATTGGATCCTTATCTTGCTCTTTACTAATTATTAGCACTTCAGTGTTCTTCCTTGGTGCAGCGACCCTTCCTTGCAAGAAACACTGTTGTAGAGCTCACACAAGAAACTATCTAATTGATCACAATAAGGCTTGAATTATTTCAGAAGGAGTACCATCCAGCCATGGAGATTTTTTTATTTTTCAGGCTTGAAACTATATGTCTAATTTCTTCTTGTGTGAAGGAGTACACACGGCTTCTTCTCCATCGTCAGGAAGTAGTGTTCCCAACTTTCAGTTACCATCCCATCGTTCCTTTTGAGCGGGAATAAGACTGTTGGTGAACGTATTTTTTCTCAGACTATTTTATATGGCACACACCAGTGATCGGTTTCTAAATTAGCCTCTACAAATTGCTTCCATCGTTCCATTTTTGTTTTCCGTAATTCTTCCTTAAAGCGTTCTTTAACATACCTGTATCAATGTAACCTTCAGACTCTTTCTCTTGGGTCATGCTGCTCTGGTATAGCTTCCTTGCTCTCCTTGTTTCAACATCTTAATTTCTGCAGTGCCTAGGTCCAGATGAAAGATACTCCTTTAGAATGACCTCTGCTAACACGTATCGATGCCTCCATTGTTCTATGTATAGGCACTGTCAGTTCTTGTGTTTTAACATCTACATTATCACCCAGTGATCGACTTCCCAAAGACTGAAACACCCTTCTTAGTTCTTCCCATTTAGCATCCCTAATGTTATATTTGGGCCTTATGCCACGTTTCCTGTGGCGTCTTGGATTTCCCTTCCAGTGATGGTAATAGTTTATGATATTGTGGTCACAGTTATTGTTGCCGTAGGACGGTGTGACTATCTGGGCAGTTATTGGCATACTGTGGTTCTTTCTTGCCTTCGTATGCGATTCTTGGAGGCACAATATACGAGGGTTATTCAATAATTAAAGAGACAAATTGGTCTGGAGAAAATGTGTTTATTTTTACAAAACAATACTTTTTCTACTTTGCAACATAATCCCCTTGAACATTTATGCACTTGTTCCAATGGGCTACAACCTTTTTTATTGAGGCTGCAAGGAATTGTTTATCTTGATGATTGAACCAATTCCCCACAAACCTTTTCACCCCCTCGTTGTCCTGGAACCTCTTCCCACGTAATGCCTCCTTCAGTGCACCAAACAAATGGAAATCACAAAGTGCTAAATCGCGACTATAAGGGGGATGAGGCATTACTTCCCAACCCATTTTGTCGATGGTTTCACTGGTTATTTGAGCAATAAGAGGACGTGCGTTGTCTTGCTGGAGAATCACACCTCTCCCCTGAGATCCACGACGTCTCTCTCTCATGGCTGGCTTCACCTTTTTAAAAGAAAACCCGAGCAGTATTGGCTGTTCATTGTACGCTGCTCTTCGAGATAATCACAAAAAGCTGGACCTTCAGCATCCCAAAACACAGTCATCATGATTTTTTCCTGCTGATGCTTGAGTTTTGAATTTTTTTTTTTTTCAGTGAGTTAGTGTGCTTCCACTCGACGCTTTGTCTTTTTGATTCTGGCTTATAATAGTGAACCCAAGTTCAATCATAACTTAAAATTTTGGTGAGGAAGTGCTCACCTTTTTCATAACCTTCCTTTAGCTCTTTACCTCTGTGCACACTCATAACCTTGTTTCCTCGTGTAGCCGCGTCACCTCCTTTGGGACTCATCTTGCACATGTTTTGCAATACTTCAGCTTGTTACAGATAATGTTATGAGCTGTACCAGTACAAACTTGAACCTTGTCAACCAGAACGGTGTTCATCACTCACTGACTCAGGACCATTGCTGATCTACTCTACCCAACTGTAAAAATTTGCACGATTCATACGACCTTCACCATAACCTTTAGACATTCTACAGTATATATTTAGTGGTTTCTCGCCTTCAACAAGTAAAAAACGAATAACAGAACGTTGTTCAACTAATGTGGACGTTTCAAGCGGACTCGCCATCTTGAAATGTACTTTTTATAAATAAAACATCAGGTTATCAGGGCTCATTCCAGTGATGCCAACTTAAAGCCATAAGAGTACCTAACTTGCCCTACTAACGGTTTTCACCCCAGACCAATTTGTCTCTTTAATCATCGAATGACCCTAGTATCTAAGTGCAACTGTTCTGCCACTCTTCTAGTCTCCTGCACCACGCTGACACTTTTCGTGGCATTAGCTGTCCGGTCTTTATGTCCATTAGCGATGATGGGTGTGTATTCGACAGTCTTGCCTTAATCGCCTGTAGTCCCATACTATGCGACCACGTGTCATCACAACGTGCTAGTACAATGTGTCTGAGGAGAATGAATCATTTCTTCAGGCAGATAACCTGTTTCAGTAACTTCTCCAGTCTTTCTGCTTCTACTGACAGATTGTTCACTCTGTGATGGATTTTTATCTGGTAAATCAGGTACAGGAAAAGTAAAATACCACCTGTCCGGATGTTTATACCTTGTTATATGTCTTAACGCCGTTGTAACTGTCATCGGCTCTTCCAGTGCAGTGAGTTGCATAACGTTCTCTATGCTGTGTCGCCTGCTGCGGGAGTCATTAGCGACACAAACAAGGCAGGAGAGAAGGTGCGATGGCCAGGTGGCAGGAATCCAAAGCGGCCTTTACATAACACTTGCAGATTAATAGAACACTTTATCTCTAAAAAGCAAAGAAACGTAACTGAACTTCTCGTTATGAGGTGGCTTGAGTGCTTCCTGTCCTCCTACATGCAATTACTTTTACACACTATTACTACTCGTAGAATGCAGGCTGAGTATTGTCTCCCTATTACTCAGTACTGATGCTCTCGAAGTCTGCGACTGAACTGAGGCCGACCACCGATGAGCGGCTGGTTAAGCCAGCGCTGACAGATGGCGCTGAACTCTCTCTCCCTGGAGGTGTGGCACTGTCCGCTCTTTCCATTGGTGCACGGGTCAGAGCCTTCTCATGCCGTTTGGCGGCGCTGCACTGGTCGCTGACAGTCGATGCTTTAGAACTGCACACTATATTATTTCATAAATCTGTAGCGGATCTGTTCTGGTCTGTGTTTTATTGTTTACTTCTTTGTAGCAGGTGTTTGTTTCCCATACGACCTGCCTCTGAATCTCGTACTTTTATCCTTGTAGATTCACGTGCTGCATCGGCGAATCTTTTACTTCTCTACGGAGCACGGTGTATTCCTCAGGATGTGTGCTGTCTCATTCTACACACAACTGCCCAGTTTGTGTCACCAAATCCTGATCGCCTGTATCATATGTCACTCCTACAACCGCCTCTGATGTTGCTTCTCTGACATACCACATAGTTCTGGATTTTCGCCAAGAGTGTCTTCCTGCTTTTTCGTTAGTGCATGGTGCTCTGCTTCAGTCTGTGTCGCATACTCTTTTCTATGGTATTTACTTCTCACTTTTTGGTTCAAATGGCTCTGAGCACTATGTGACTTAACTTCTGAGGTCATCAGTCGCCTAGAACTTAAGAGCTAATTAAACCCAACTAACCTAAGGACATCACACACATCCATGTCCGAGGCAGGATTCGAACCTATGACCATAGTGGTCGCTCGGCGCCAGACTTCTCACTTTTTGCCAGAATTCCTCCTCAATGACGATTTATGTTTCTTACAAAGACAAAGTATTTTGCTGCGTTGTTTGAGCTGCCACGATTTTAGCTGCAGAAGCTGTTTTGATTAAATTTCTACTACATTGCGTCATTAGGGTCCTCATTGCTTTCTAGTGTTATGAGACGCCTACCCATAATCTTCTTAAAATCTACCCTGTTAGGAGGGTTTCATCTCTGTCCCCTGTTCCCCTTTTCCCCTAGATGGACATGGCACACACACTGCCTCTTCTCTGACTTTATTGCAGTCTTTTCTCGTGTGGTCTTGTTCTCCACGATGTTCACAAATTACTACTTGTTTATCCCACTGTTTTGCCAAATGTCCAACGTCTTGGCACTGAACACACCTCCTCACTATTAGACAGTATTTAACTGAAACCCCACGAAACCCAGGATATACGTTTTGTCGCTTTCTGAGAGATGTTCTAACTTTAGGACTCATGTCAATTACTTGATGGACCACTTTTTCCCCCTTGATCCTGTCCTGAATCGTACTCTAATGCTGCTATCGAAGCTTTCCTTAGTCTGTTCATCTTCAAGATGTCCGCCCTGGTAGCTGAGTGGTCAGTGCGTCAGAATATCAATCTTAAGGGTCCCAGTTCGATCCTGACTGGGTCAGAGATTTTCTCCACTCAGGGACTGGGTGTTGTGTTGTCCTAATCATTATCATTTCATTCCCATCGATGCGCAAGTCGCCGAAGCGGCGTCAAATCGAAAGACTTGCACCAGTGTACCTGATGGGTGGCCCCAGTCACACATTTTTTTACGTCTTCAATATTCTGTGTTGTATTGTGTCTTTCAGTGTCTTTGCATCTGTGCCCTCAGGGATGTCGCACAGTATCATTAAAGGTGTCTTTCTCTTAGGCTGTGCACAACTCAGTGTCTTCCACCTATTTATTGTTCATTATTTTTTACATGTAATATTGTGTAGCAGTTTCCAAGATGACTACGTTGTTGATTTGCTTCATCTTTCTTATAGACATTCTCTCTTTGGTGGGGTTTATTAAGTTTGTTAGTTTTTGATACACTACCTTTGAGTCTTCATTTGTTCTCTCGAACAAAGCAATTTTGGTGCATTGTTTGAGCTGCCACGATTTTAGCTGCAAGAGCTGTTTTGACTACATTTCTACTGGTTGGTGTCGTTAGAGTGGCACTTGTATATATGTTTTTGCTGGTTTTTGTGAATTTTCTTATAACTTTCGTTTTCTTTTTGTAGGTGTTCCAACAGCTAATTAATAACGCCTACTCTATCGCCCACTGTGATACTTTCTCCTTTAATTCCGCTTTCAATTTGCTTGCTTATGCCCGTGTCATCTTTTGCGCAGAAAATTCATTTTCAATAAATATTATTAAGTCTTCATACCACTGTCACATATTCACTGCTTCTTTAATTTTTGCAGTTTTCCCTCTGGCAGAATTAGTTGTATCAGTCACCGTTATTCCTTTCTGGGTAACCATCCTGACTGCATCTGTTTGTCCATTTGATGTCACAACTACTGCACCTCCATATTAAGCTGCTCCACAGAATTACCTACATTGCCTTCTGCTGTGTTGCTGGAAACAGCACTGTACATGTCACGTGTGGCTCACCTCACACCAGTCGTGGCTTGTCGGGATGGCAGAACAAACTGTACTGTAAAACTCGTCTCGAGAATCAGTTAATAATAACAAAAGCCCTCCAATCTTGTATCACTGCCCAATGCCATAATAGCATCCAAGTCTGCCACAGCTGCAAAAAGCTACAAACACTCAACTTGCTATCTGTTACTGATGGAAAATTTGCCGATATTTAGTGTAGAAGTATATACATACTTGGCTTCTGCACATGAAAAGTACACAATGGACATGGCAATGGGTTCCATTGCCGATCTCATCAGAATCCTCTAGGCCATTTGAGATTATGATTCTGGATTTTATGGGACCCTTTCTCCAGACACAATAGAAGAATAAATACATTCTGTCAATTATTGGTCACTTTTCTTGGTACCTGGTTTTGGTGCCAATTGCAGATATGACAGCAGAGATTAGCAAAAGTAGTATGGAAGTCCAAACACCATCCTGATTGACAAAGAAATGAATTCGATGTCCAGTTTGTTTGTGTAATTGTGTAAACTGTAAGAATCAAAAAGTCTTTCCACCCTAAAGCCAGTGGTCACCGTTGAATGCATTCGTAAAACCACTATCCAGATGGTATCCTGCTACATGAATAAGATACATAATGCTTGGGATCATTATTTGCCGTATATACAGCCTGCATATGAAAGCAGAGTTCATGTATTAACAGAACACACTCGCCATCAGGTAGTGTGCAGCTGCCTTAGGAGTCCTCCCTCTGAACTAGATAAACTGCCCCCAAGTGTTGATATAGGAAAAGTAAAAAGCTTAACATATTGGCTTAAAATGATTTGGCGTAAGGTTCAGCAGAATAATTTCAAGACAACTTCAAACTGGGTTCAAAGAGGCGATAAAGGAGCAGTGTTACCCCCATATCGACCAGGTGACTGAGTCTTGCAGCAGAACCCCGTAATTAGGAAATGGAAAACTAAGAAGATCTCTTTGCCCTGTGAAGGGCCTTACGAAATTATACGTTTCATATTGTCAGTGTTGAATTGCAGTTGGTGGATTGCTCTGGAATCGTCCATTTTGGTAGACTAAAAATTGGCACAGACAAACCATACCACCTCCACCTACTGTGTCAACAAGACCACCACAAGATAGAACTAACGCTGCCAGACATGTGCAAAAACAGGAAGAATTTGCCGCCCGCCCCCCCCCCCCCCCCCCCCCTCAGCCTAGCCAGCACAAACCTTATGTGTTTTGGTCATGGCTTTAAGTGTGTCCTACTGTTTCAATTACTGGTGTTTTGGAATTACTCCATTCAAGGACAAGCAAATACAATGCCATCAGATGTCTCGTTTTGTTCTGCTTTGCTCTGCTTGCACACTAATCGGTCCTGTATGTATTTCTCATTATTATATTTATTGCTGTACCCTCATAGTGCCTGTTCAAACAGAGATTCCCACCCCTATTGGCATAGTATTTTCAATGCCGCTACTTCCTCGTGCTCACATTAACTTCATCGATTTGTGTTCAATTAATCGCAATGCAGTTGTGAGTTAACCAATGCACACTTTCTCTGGACATACACGTGTCTGTTAGTTTGGCATGGTGCACGGCAGTTGGGGGCTTAGGCACTGGCGAACACAGCTGCTGGCGTAGCCACTGTGACCCTGTTGTACTGTTATCACATGTAGCTGACCGCTATCACACCAGTCTGGACATCAAGTAGCCCTATGTGCTTCACTTACAGCCATGTATCAACAAATGTGTCTATATGTGACACACACAAGGAGAATTATCTGTGCTTGTTAACCTCTAGAAATCAGCTTGTAAAAAATCAATGCCCTGCTCTATACGTAAGGCCCACTTAAATTACACAACTCTTGTTCACACATGGGTGTTAAAGAAGGAGAAGATGCTTTCCAGTAGTTTCAGACAAACAGCCAAAGTTACTTGAAGTATATGATATGTTCCATATACACAGTGTTTACATCCATAATGGACACTTTAAAGCTACTAAGGTCAGTATAAAAATAGGTAGCTAAATAAGTCCAATACTCATTTTCAGCTGGTCAATAGTTTTCGCAGCTGGGATTTGCCAACAGTCCTGGATGTTTTTGCACTGGGGTTCTATTAGAAGAAAACGCACATTCAGCGCTATAGCTGCTTGATGGCATTTCCCCATGCACAGCCTGTTCATATGCCGACAGAAAGTCTCGTTGGGACCATAGTGAGAAGCCTGCTTATGACAAAATTTGTGTGTCGCCATTTCATTTATTTTCAGTGTACGCTAAGTTAAGGCAGACAGCATTTCTAACGACACTTTTTTGCCATAGACTTTTGAGCCCACACTTATGAACTCATATGGGTGTTCTCTCTCTTCCCAAGTTTTGTAATCTTTCCATAAACTGGCTTCACACTTTTGGTCAGGTGGTCGTATCAGAGATGGTTACGACAGGTTGTGGTGCAACAATTGGTGTGATCGCCCCTCCCCTGGCCAGCCTAGCAGCTTTTGGAGCCCACTGCAGGTTTACCCTGTTTCGTGCCTCTAGCCTCACAAGAGTTTTATGGCATTCTGCAAAGATCTTTGATCTCGTTGGGAGGGCTGATGGAGATACCAGCTGTCTGAATGAAACTAGATGTCATTATCCTTCTGATGTCTGCATAGATTCTCCTCTGCGCATGCTCTGATAACGAATATCTCCGCCTGGAATACAGTAGCCGCCTCTCACACAGAGATCGTGCTTCTAGCCGATGCTGCATCCAGTGTACCCCGGCCGCAGCAACTTCATCTGTAGACCAGATTACGTCACGTGAACAGTATCATGGTTCTTTCTTCCACTGCTCCTTACTTCCTACAGTTGTACACAAAGATTTCCTGAAGCAGCTGGAAGTTACTCCACAGTCAGCCAGCACTTTTCCGCTGCCATTACTATATTTACCACATTCACTAAATTGGTTTGAGATTCTAGATTTCCAAAAATGTTTTAGTTAAATTCGTTAAATGCATTCCAATTTATGTCTGCCTCCATAGCTTTTACCCTCTACAGCTTCCTCCAGCACCATGGAAGTTGATCTCTGAAGTCTTCGCACATCATCCTGTTCCTTCTTCATGTCAGTGCTTTCCATATGCTCCTTTCTTCCTCAGTCTTCACCTCACCAGTTCACCGAATTGTCAACATTCTTCTGTGGCACAACTTCTCAAACGTTTCGATTCGCATCTGTTTTGGTTTTCCCACAGTCCATCATCTGCTACCACACGATTCTATGCTCCAAACACACATTCCCAGAAATTTCTTACTCAAATTAAGGCCTATGTTTGATACCAGTAGACTTCTCTCGGCCGTTAATGCCCTCTTTGGCTGTGGTAGTCCGTTTTTTATGCCCTCCTCACTCCGTCCATCATGGGTTATTTTGCGGAAATCCTTACCTTCATGTACTTCGTGATCACCAATTTCGATGTTAATTTTCTCGTTATTCACGTTTCTTCTATTTCTCATTACCTTCGTCTTTCTTCGGTTTATACTCAGTCCGTGGTCTGCACTCATTATACTGTTAGTTCCGTTCAGCAGATCCTATAATTCCTCTTCACATTCATTAAGGGTTGTTGTTGTTGTGGTCTTCAGTCCTGAGACTGGTTTGATGCAGCTCTCCATGCTACTCTATCCTGTGCAAGCTTTTTCATCTCCCAGTACCTACTGCAACCTACATCCTTCTGAATCTGCTTAGTGTATTCATCTCGTGGTCTCCCTCTACGATTTTTACCCTCCACGCTGCCCTCCAATACTAAATTGGTGATCCCTTGATGCCTCAGAACATGCCCTACCAACCGATCCCTTCTTCTGGTCAAGTTGTGCCACAAACTTCTCTTCTCCCCAATCCTATTCAATACTTCCTCATTAGTTACATGATCTACCCATCTAATCTTCAGCATTCTTCTGTAGCACCACATTTCGAAAGCTTCTATTCTCTTCTTGTCTAAACTATTTATCGTCCATGTTTCACTTCCATACATGGCTACACTCCATACGAATACTTTCAGAAATGACTTCCTGACACTTAAATCAATACTGGATGTTAACAAATTTCTCTTCTTCAGAAACGCTTTCCTTGCCATTGCCAGTCTGCATTTTATATCCTCTCTACTTCGACCATCATCAGTTATTTTGCTCCCCAAATAGCAAAACTCCTTTACTACTTTAAGTGCCTCATTTCCTAATCTAATTCCCTCAGCATCACCCGACTTAATTAGACTACATTCCATTATCCTTGTTTTGCTTTTGTTGATGTTCATCTTATATCCTCCTTTCAAGACACTGTCCATTCCATTCAACTGCTCTTCCAAGTCCTTTGCTGTCTCTGACAGAATTACAATGTCATCGGCGAACCTCAAAGTTTTTATTTCTTCTCCATGAATTTTAATACCTACTCCGAATTTTTCTTTTGTTTCCTTTACTGCTTGCTCAATATACAGATTGAACAACATCGGGGAGAGGCTACAACCCTGTCTTACTCCCTTCCCAACCACTGCTTCCCTTTCATGTCCCTCGACTCTTATAACTGCCATCTGGTTTCTGTACAAATTGTAAATAGCATTTCGCTCCCTGTATTTTACCCCTGCCACCTTTAGAGTTTGAAAGAGAGTATTCCAGTCAACATTGTCAAAAGCTTTCTCTAAGTCTACAAATGCTAGAAACGTAGGTTTGCCTTTCCTTAATCTTTCTTCTAAGATAAGTCGTAAGGTCAGTATTGCCTCACGTGTTCCAGTGTTTCTACGGAATCCAAACTGATCTTCCCCGAGGTTGGCTTCTACTAGTTTTTCCATTCGTCTGTAAAGAATTCGTGTTAGTATTTTGCAGCTGTGACTTATTAAGCTGATAGTTCGGTAATTTTCACATCTGTCCACACCTGCTTTCTTTGGGATTGGAATTATTATATTCTTCTTGAAGTCTGAGGGTATTTCGCATGTTTCATACATCTTGCTCACCAGATGGTAGAGTTTTGTCAGGACTGGCTCTCCCACGGCCGTCAGTAGTTCCAATGGAATATTGTCTACTCCGGGGGCCTTGTTTCGACTCAGGTCTTTCAGTGCTCTGTCAAACTCTTCACGCAGTATCGTATCTCCCATTTCATCTTCATCTACATCCTCTTCCATTTCCATAATATTGTCCTCAAGTACATCGCCCTTGTATAGACCCTCTATATACTCCTTCCACCTTTCTGCTTTCCCTTCTTTGCTTAGCACTGGGTTTCCATCTGAGCTCTTGATATTCATACAAGTCGTTCTCTTATCTCCAAAGGTCTCTTTAATATTCCTGTAGGCGGTATCTATCTTACCCCTAGTGAGATAGGCCTCTACATCCTTACATTTGTCCTCTAGCCATCCCTGCTTAGCCATTTTGCACTTCCTGTCGATCTCATTTTTGAGACGTTTGTATTCCTTTTCGCCTGTTTCACTTACTGCATTTTTATATTTTCTCCTTTCATCAATTAAATTCAATATTTCTTCTGTTACCCAAGGATTTCTACTAGCCCTCGTCTTTTTACCTACTTGATCCTCTGCTGCCTTCACTACTTCATCCCTCAAAGCTACCCATTCTTCTTCTACTGTATTTATTTCCCCCATTCCTGTCAATTGCTCCCTTATGCTCTCCCTGAATCTCTGTACAACCTCTGGTTCTTTTAGTTTATCCAGGTCCCATCTCCTTAAATTCCCACCTTTTTGCAGTTTCTTCAGTTTTAATCTACAGGTCATAACCAATAGATTGTGGTCAGAGTCCACATCTGCCCCTGGAAATGTCTTACAATTTAAAACCTGGTTCCTAAATCTCTGTCTTACCATTATATAATCTATCTGATACCTTTTAGTATCTCCAGGGTTCTTCCATGTATACAACCTTCTTTCATGATTCTTAAACCAAGTGTTAGTTATGATTATGTTGTGCTCTGTGCAAAATTCTACCAGGCGGCTTCCTCTTTCATTTCTGTCCCCCAATCCATATTCACCTACTATGTTTCCTTCTCTCCCTTTTCCTACACTCGAATTCCAGTCACCCATGACTATTAAATTTTCGTCTCCCTTCACAATCTGAATAATTTCTTTTATTTCATCATACATTTCTTCAATTTCTTCGTCATCTGCAGAGCTAGTTGGCATATAAACTTGTACTACTGTAGTAGGTGTGGGCTTCGTATCTATCTTGGCCACAATAATTCGTTCACTATGCTGTTTGTAGTAGCTTACCCGCATTCCTATTTTCCTATTCATTATTAAACCTACTCCTGCATTCCCCCTATTTGATTTTGTGTCTATAACCCTGTAGTCACCTGACCAGAAGTCTTGTTCCTCCTGCCACCGAACTTCACTAATTCCCACTATATCTAAGTTCAACCTATCCATTTCCCTTTTTAAATTTTCTAACCTACCTGCCCGATTAAGGGATCTGACATTCCACGCTCCGATCCGTAGAACACCAGTTTTCTTTCTCCTGATAACGACATCCTCTTGAGTAGTCCCCGCCCGGAGATCCGAATGGGGGACTATTTTACCTCCGGAATATTTTACCCAAGAGGACGCCATCATCATGTAATACAGTAAAGCTGCATGCCCTCGGGAAAAATTACGGCTGTAGTTTCCCCTTGCTTTCAGCCGTTCGCAGTACCAGCACAGCAAGGCCGTTTTGGTTATTGTTACAAGGCCAGATCAGTCAATCATCCAGACTGTTGCCCTTGCAACTACTGAAAAGGCTGCTGCCCCTCTTCAGGAACCACCCGTTTGTCTGGCCTCTCAACAGATACCCCTCCGTTGTGGTTGCACCTACGGTACGGCTATATGTATCGCTGAGGCACGCAAGCCTCCCCACCAACGGCAAGGTCTATGGTTCATGGGGGGGGGGTCATTAAGGGTAGCAATGCTATTAGTGAATCTTATCATTGCTATTATTTCATCCTGAATTTTACTTCCACTGGTTAAACCTTCATTTATTGCCGTCATTGCTCCTTCGATATACAGATTGAACAGTAGGGGCGAGAGACTGCATCCCTGTCTGACATTCATTTTTAGCGCTAGCACTTCGTTCTTGTTCTTCCAATATCATTGTTCCCCCTTTGGCTCTTGTACATATTCTACAACACCTCTCTTATCCTATAGATTACTCCTGTTGCTCTCAGAATATCGAACATCTTGCACCATTTTACACTGTCGGATGCTTTTCCCAGGTCGACAAATCCTATGTACGTGTCTTGCTTTTTCTTGTCTTGTTTCCATTATCAAACGCAATGTCAGGATTGCGTCTCTGGTGCCCTTACCTATCCTTAAGCCAAACTCACTATTGTTTAATATATTCTCAATTGTTTTACGTTCTTCTATATACTGCCCTCGTCAGCAACTTGGACTCATGGGTCGTTAGTTGACTGTACGATAGTTCTTGCATTTATCTGCTCTTGCTGCCTTCGGAATTGTGTCGATGACATTTTTCCGGAAGTCTGATGCTACGTCGCCATTCTCACAGAATCTACACGCGAGCTTGAATACTTGTTTAGTTACCACTTCTCCAAATGATTTTATAAATTAGGATGTAATTTTATCTGTCCCTTCTGCCTTATTTGATCTCACGTGTTCCAAAGCTCTTCTTGATTCTTATTCTAACACTAGGTCCCTTACGACTTCCTTATCGACTCCAATTTCTTCTTCTACCACGTCATCAGATAATGCCTCCCCCTCAGAAAGGCCTTCAGTGTTCTCTTTCCACCTACCTGCTTTCTCGTCTACATTTAACAGCGGAATTTCCATTCCACTCTTCATGTTGCCCCTCTTGCTTTTGATTTCTCTGAAGGTTGTTTAGACTTTTCCATATGCTGAGTCACTCCTTGTGACGATCATTTTTCGTTCAATTTTGCCACATTTTCCTGCAGCCATTTCGCCTTGGCTTCCCCTGCACATCCTATTTGTGTCACTCATAAGTTTTTAATATTGCTGTACTCCGTTATTTCTCCGAACATTTTTGTACTTTCTTCTTCTGTCGATTAATTTATTTCTTATGCTGTCCAAGGTTTCTTCGCAGTTACTTTCCTAGTACCTACGGTTTTCTTTCCTGCATCTGTTATTGCTCTTTTTTAGAGATGTCCATTTCTCTTCAGCTCATCTGCCTACAGTGGTAGTCCTTATCACAGTATGCACATCCTGAGCGAACTTCATACACGTCTCATCATTCCTCAGTACTTCAATATCTCACATCCTTCCACTCTGAATCTTCCGAACTATTGATCATCAGTAAATTGTGATCTGAGTCTATATCAGATTTTGTGTATGCCTTAAATCCAATATCTGATTTGGGTATCTCTGCCTGACTATGATATACTCCAACTGGACCTTGCAATGTCCTTCAGACAGGCATGCATGTCTGGATGAACAGACACTGCAGCAATCGATTGCCATAGGAAATACAAGAATCATATCCGCTTTTACATTCGTGGCACCGAAAGTCTGTGCCGGGCCTTGACGAGATCCCGGATTATCTGCTTGGCATGAGTGCCCGGTATGATCTCCTTTGTCACGCAAGTATGTTCCCCAGACCAACCAAAACACCCATATGTCATCACTTCCTTCAGACACGCATGCATGTCAGAAAGACGTTGCAAGGCACATTTTAAGAAGACAGACATTGCAGTTTAGTAAGTCATGCCTAACATCTGGGCTATGACTTTAATCACACATCTTTTTTTCGGGACTCACATTACCTGTGCGAGTATAGGAAGTAGATGAAAGTGGTGGAATATGGAAGTTTAGGCCGGTCCAGGGACCGTACTTGGTTGACTGAGGGCCTCAAGGCGACCACTCGCGTCAAGCGGAAGAACCTAGTTCGAGTCCCAGCCTGGAAGAAATTTTCACTGCCACCAATTCAGAGTGCAGCCAAAGTTTAAACATATTCACAAGAAAAGTGAATACGATTCTGTATTTTACATAGCTGTCGACTGTTGCAGTGCCTGTTCCTGTACATTAGAACTACACAAGCACTGCAATTTATTATTAATAAATGAATAATAACGAGACAGATGGATTAACACGTAGATTCGAAAGTGACAGTCGTCTTATACTTTTTGTTCTGTCTGGAGCCAGTGGCTCATGTCTGCCGGCACTTCACTTCATGATGATAATCCTTCCACTATACCACACAGCTGACTGATGATAATCACGCAATTGGAATGGTGATGAAAGGGGCGACGGGAAGTGGATCTTGTTTTCCCGCCATCTTTAAATCGTCCTATTGCCTTAGATCAGTGCGGGCAGAGTGGCCTTAATTTTGCTTTTAGAAACTGCAGGGTGGTTAAGTGGTTTCGTTTACAAGGAATATTTATGTCATACAAATGACCTAGAGGTGTGGATGACGTTGGAGGGGGTCATCTTGGCATGTGATAGGTACCAGGTTACGTCATGACTTTCAATATAGCAGAGGAAATTGCCCCGAAAGGCGCGAGCTGTGGGAGGCGTGGGCAGTGACCCTGGAATTTGATCGTTATCTGGGATCGAACTGGGCCATAACCACTACTCTTGTCTATGTCATTTTCCATTTCTTTTGCTCTCCTAATGGCTTTACTAGACGGTAAACGAAGTGATCATCCCTAAACAATCTAACAGGACTGCACAAATCGTCGCCTAATTCGTTTATATGCAGGGTGTCCACACTTAAAGGTTCAGAAGGAGAACCAATGCTCAGAATGTAGTCGAATTTGAACGGCGTATTATTGACACAGGGGGAGACGTCACGCACCAGTAAAAGTTAACGCAAATTTGCTCAACAGATGGTGCTGTAAGCGTCAGAACATGCACACCAACAGACGCCTGACGCACGGCTGTGCCTCACTTTGCATCCGAGACGCCGCACCTACCTGTCACCGTAAAGGATCGTGCGCAGCTGGTAAAGCTCTTATACAAGAACGCTTATTATGCGCTAATAGCCACGCGAAAGGTCGGGACAGTGAAGTGTATGAAAAAAGGCATTGGTCCGATGTCTGTCAAAGTTTCGGAGAAAAGATTGCAAAATTCGAAAAGACAGGTTCTTCTGAAGTGCACTGTGGCACAGGGAGGGGGGGAGCAGTTGATCCAACGTCTACAGCAGACGCGCTCACAGCACTGCAGAAGCGGTCGACAGGTGGTGTGCAATCATGCAGTGCACGGGGAATTGCCAGAACGCTGGCAATGTCATCGAGCACGGTGCGTGAAGTCTTACGAGACATCCTGCTTTGCTCTCCGTGCAGAATCACCCGTGTCCAGGAGTTGCTTCCTGCTGACCTAGCAGCAAGACAAACATTCGCTTTGGAAGTTCTTGACCATGGAACATTCTGAGGACAGACGAAGCCCATTTCCATCCAAAGGACACGTCGATAGGCAGAACTACAGAATGTGGACAACGGAATATCCGCGCGCACAACAAACTGGTACCACTTCACTGTACAAAGGTGACTTTGTGGAGCGCATTGACGGCATCGTTTATCGCAGGGCGGTATTTTTTCGAGGTGATGAGTCCTGCGGATCCTGTTTACTGTGCCGTCTCTGGTAAACACTATACGAGTCTTTTGCATACCAGCGTCATTCTAGCCGCTCATCAGCATGGACGTGTGGATAGGACCACTTTAACGCAAGATGACACTCCTCCGCACATTGTACAGCCAGGGAAGCGGCTGCTGCAGTATCCTTTCGGAAATGCTAGAATTCTCAGCCGCCATCTCCCTACAGCCTCGCCCTCCGGATGAAAACTTAATCCGTGTCACTCTGGCTGTGAGGTCACCTGAAAGATGTGCTCAGTGCCCTAGTTACAAATGTCGCTGAACTGAAGGCGTGCATTGCGCAACGCCTGCTGAGCATGGCCCCCGAGACACTTCGATCTGACGTGGAACGTGCTGTTTCTCGATTCCAACTTGTGGCAGGAAATGATGGACAGAATTTTGAAATTTCTTGCACCAGTCTCACGAGGATTAGAAGAAACCGATGCCATTTTGCTTTTTATGCGGTTTTTGGTCTTACGACAATTAAAAAGTGATTGTTCCATACGACCATGCCGTGGTGAATGGGCTTACCCAACTAACAGCGCCACAACTGTTTACTGCCGAAGTTGTGCAGTGTTGCACATTGAACTGTAAGGATGATATAATGCGCAACTCAAACCCGTCGTCTTCCGATTCATCTGTAATTTTTAGCCCACCCGGTTTATGTTAACACGCTTACAGCATCGTCCATTGGTCAAATTTTCGGTAATTTCATTTTTATTCCATGACGTTGCGTGATGAGTCTGTATTATGTTGTTCAAATTTCACGTCATTCAGAGCAGTGATTCTTTTTCTACAACTGTCTGAAACTAGAACTTTAATTATGGACACCTTGTAGATTAAGAACAGCGGATGGCCTATGACACTTCCTGCAGGAACTCCAGATATCACCTTGTTTTCTCTGTATGACTTCCTGTCAGTTATTACGAACTGTGACCTTTCTGGCAGGAAATCTTAATGCCAGCCTCTGAGCTGAGACGATGCTCTATATGACTGAAATCTCCTTGTGAGTCTAGAAATATGAACTCAGTTTCAGATCGACATCCATAGCACTCATTGCTTCGTGTGAATAAAGTCTCTTGTGTTGCATGAGAACGTTATTTACAGAATCTGGGCTGGTCATCTGTCCGTAGATCGTTTTCGTCGATGTATTTTATAATGTTGGAACACAGTAAATGTTCCCAAGGCCTACTACAAATCCATGATATGCGTCAACACTGAGGCGACAAAAACCATGGGATGCCTTTTTACATCTCGTCGGACCTCCTCCCTCAGACTTAATGGAGCAACTCGGTGTGTCATGGACTCAACAAGTCGTTAGAAGATTTTGCAGCAAGACCATGCCATGCTCACTCTATAGACGTCCATAATTGCAAAAGTGTTGCCTGTTCAGGATTTTGTGCACGAACTGACCTCTCGTTTGTGGCGCATAAATGTTCGATGGGATTCATGTAGGGCGATGCGGCTGGCGAAATCATTCGTTCAAACTGTCCAGAATGTTCTCCAGACCAGTCATGAACAGTTGTAATCCAGTGACACGGCGCATTGTCGTCCGTAAAAATTCCGTCGAGTTTGGTCTCCAAGAAGTCGAACATTACCATTTCCAGTCAATGGTGGATCCAGTTTGACGAGATGACTTAGTCCATCCCATGTAAACACAGCCCACACCATTATGGAGTGACTGTCGGCTTGCACAGTGCCTTGTTGAGAGTTCGGATCCCTGGCTTCGTGGGGTCTGCGCCGCACTCTAACCCTACGACCAGCTCTTACCAACAGAAATCTGGACTCATCTAGCCAGATCACTGTTTTCCAGTGGTCTAGGGTCCACCCGTTGTGTTCACGAGCCCACGAGAGGCGCTGCAGGCGATGCGATGTAGTGCTGTTAGTAAAGGCACTCGCATCGGTCGTCTTCAGCCATAGCCCAGATTTCGCTGAACTATCCTTGCGGAAACGTTCGTCCTACGTCCCACACTGATTTCTACGATTATTTGAGGTAATGTTATTTGTCTGTTAGCACTGACAACTCTAATCAAACCCCAATGCTCTCGATCGTTAAGTGAAGGCTGTCGGCCACCGCGTTGTCTGTGCTGAGAGGTAATGCCTGAAATTTGGCATACTCGCCACACCCTTGACACTGTGGATCTCAGAATACCCAATTCTCCAAAAAAAATTCGAAAGGGTATGTCCCCTGCGCCTAGCTCCAACTACCATTGTTTAATTTTTTTTTGTGGTATTCAAAAAATTTAAAAACCTCTCTCACACCGGTCTGATTTAGCTTCACTGATCAGGATAGTAAAAACATGCGTATATTATGGGAATTTTCATTCACAAAGCAGGCTTATCACATTCACACAGTTCAATACTGTTCTATCCTGATTAAATTGAGCTTAACTTACATTCCATAAGGCAGTGAAGCAACTTCAAAGTCTCGGTGCGACGAAAATTGTCAGTCGGTCTCCTGAAAACATTTGTAATAATTATTAACTTTCCGCGATCACATGGGGAAGGCCGGAGATCTGCTGGTAAGACCGTGTTAGCCTATTTATTTGAAGTAACTGGATATCTTTGAAACGTCCCCTTAGAAAAATTTTACATGACTGTGCTTAAACTGACACACAATATTTTTGGCGCAACGCAATCTGACTTTCAAAAATCCCTACAAAAGAATGGCCCTGACTAACATTAACCTATACCTTTCACAAATCACTTACCTCAAAAAAATCTTGGTTACTCGAACTACTGCAATACAGGGAGCGCCACTACTGCCAGCTAAATAAAAGATTCAAACTACTGAAGGCACTAACTACTGATAGGCATAGTTAGCAAATGAAAGATTTTAATAGAGAACAAACAATGTATTTACCTTAATAGTCATAATATATATAGCAGTTCATGACATCCATTCTTACAAATGTACTGTTTCTGATGCTCTCAAAAATCCGCCATCTCACTTCCCCACATCCACCACTGCTGGCGGCTCACCTCCAACTGCGCAACGCTACGCGCTGTTCACATCCAGCTGCCGCTGCCCAACACTACAATGGCAGACAACAATGCCAACTAGCCACAGACTGCACACAGCACAGCCAGTGATTTTCATACAGAGCGCTACGTGGCGTTACCAATATAAAAACCTAAACAGCCTACTTACATCTTGAGCATACAAAACGGCAGGTTCGTCCAGTGTAAATCAGACGTTCCCCACTGATCCCGTGCAACACAGCGTAGTAAGCAGACACTGTCAATAATAATCAGTTAAATAATACGCGAACACACTTACTTTAGTTTAGTTCATGTATTAAATTCCTTCTCATACAGAATCTCATCAAGATGGCGACTAGCTCAACAATACATACATATACATCTTCGTTGTTTCACGGCTAATCGGCAAGATCCTTCATTCTTTTCGTAAGAGAAAACATAGATAGCAGAGAAGCTATCCCATGGAGTAAATGGACGCTCCAAGGAATAACAGGGCTTGAAACTACTTTGCATTGATAATCATCGTATATTAAAGTTTAGGAATCGGTAAGAGAAGAAGAGATATTTCGAGATATGTACTGAGTTATATAATTTATAAAATTCCTGAAAATATCGCGGAGAGACCGGTGCAAGAGACATTACAATTGCACACTAAAAGTCTGTTAATTCCCGTAATTTCCCGTCATTTAGGAAACCTTTCCACTTGAATCACAAGACTGCAAATGACAGCTCCGCCAATACGCTGCCCTTTTACACCTTGTGTACGCGATACTACTGCCATCTGCACATGCGTACGTCGCTGTCACGTGACTTTTGTCACTTCAGTGCTGTTACTTGCATTTCCTTCCTTACGGTTTGGATCTTTCCTCGCAGCGATCGTATATGACTGCTAAAAGTGAAGCTATTTCATCGACGTACTACGAAGTCCGCCCCTGGTAGCTGAGTGGGCCGGCACGGTAACTCAGCGTGTTCGGTCAGAGGGTTAGCTGCCCTCTGTAATAAAAAAAAACTGAGTTAATGGATCAACGACGAACTGAAACGGGCGTCTTGCCATGTCCGCCCCGAGCAGATGCAACGAGAGATTTTCTCCGCTCAGGAACTGGCTGCTGTGTTGTCCTTACCATCATCATTTCATACCCATCGACACGCAAGTCGCCGAAGTGGCGTCAAATCGAAAGATTTGCAGCAGGCGAACGGTCTACCCGACGGGAGGCCCTAGCCACACGGCATTTACATTTTAACATACTCCGAAAGGAACCTAGTCGGTATATAATCTCGAACAGAAGACTTCCCTTATTTAAGTGAATTAGGTTACTTCGCGACACTTAAAAATTACTTATGTAGGCAGCTGTACTTTATTTGTTGGTGGTACTGGGGAAGACTTCTGTCGTACAGCACAAAGGATTGCCGCCCGTCTAACAGACGTGTCAACAGTGTCACATGCCCCACATGCATGAGACACTCCTCAAATGTGTGGAACGGAGGCAATTGGAAACGACACTATCAGCGGAACTTTCGTCTCAACATTCATACACTACTGGCCATTAAAATTGCTACACCACGAAGATGACGTGCTACAGACCCGAAATTTAACCGACAGGAAGAAGATGCTGTTATGTGCAAATAATTAGCTTTTCAGAGCATTCACACAAGGTTGGCGCCGGTGTGCTAACATGAGGAAAGTTTCCAACCGATTTCTCGTACACAAACAGCAGTTATCCGGCATAGCCTGGTGAAACGTTGTTGTGATGCCTCGTGTAAGCAGGAGAAATGCGTACCATAACGTTTCCGACTTTGATAAAGGTCGGATTGTAGCCTATCGCGATTGCGGTTTATCGTATCGCGACATTGCTGCTCGCGTTGGTCGAGGTGCAATGACTGTTTGCAGAATATGGAATCGGTGGGTTTAGGAGGGTAATACGGAACGCCGTGCTGGACCCCAATGGCCTCGTATCACTAGCAGTCGAGATGACACGCATCTTACCCGCATGGCTGTAACGGATCGTGCAGCTACGTCTCGATCCCTGAGTCAACAGATGGCAACGTTTGCAAGACAACAACCATCTGCACGAACAGTTCGACGACGTTTGCAGCAGCGTGGACTATCAGCTCGGAGACCGTGGCTGCTGTTACCCTTGACGCTGCATCACAGACACTAGCGCCTGCGATGGTGTACTCAACGACGAACCTGGGTGCACGAATGGCAAAACGTCATTTTTTCGGATGAATCCAGGATCATAATAGTCGCATCCGTGTCTGGCGACATCGCGGTGAACGCACATTGGAAGCGTGTATTCGTCATCGCCATACTGGCCTATCACCCGTCGTGGTGGTATGGGGTGCCATTGGTTACACGTCTCGGTCACCTCTTGTTCACATTGGCGACACTTTGAACAGTGGACGTTACATTTCAGATGTGTTACGACCCGTCGCTCTACCCTTCATTCGATCCCTGCGAAACCCTACATTTCAGCAGGATAATGCACGACCGCATGTTGCGGGTACTGTGCGGGCCTTTCTGGATACAGAAAATGTTCGACTGCTGCCCTGGCCAGCACATTCTCCAGATCTCTCACCAATTGAAAACGTCTCGTCAATGGTGGCTTGTCA
Organism: Schistocerca serialis cubense; assembly: GCF_023864345.2. NCBI lineage: Eukaryota > Metazoa > Arthropoda > Insecta > Orthoptera > Acrididae > Schistocerca > Schistocerca serialis. The sequence goes on along the minus strand of NC_064646.1, from coordinate 46,273,350 downwards.
CAATACGCCAGTCAGTACTCTCGATGAACTGTGGTATCGTGTTGAAGCTGCATGGGCAGCTGTACGTGTACACGCCATCCTAGCTCTGTTTGACTCAATGTCCAGGCGTATCAAGGCCGTTATTACGGCCAGAGGTGGTTGTTCTGGGTACTGATTTCTCTGGATCTATGCACCCTAATTGTAAGAAAACGTAATCACATGTCAGTTCTAGTATAATATATTTGTCCAATGACTACCCGTTTATCATCTGCATTTCTTCTTGGTGCAGCAATTTTAATGGCCAGTAGTGTATTACTGGTGATTGAAGTCTCTGTTATGTGCGTCTCTTGTGTTTATTAAACTTTGGGAAAACGGTACGAACTTACGTACCGGCCTGCTACACATAAGTGACCCCTCTCCCAGGAGTAAATTTGTCCGATTTTGTAAAGTTTTCGATGCTGATGTCGTTACTGACTGGACGTGGAACTTCCCTTGTTGTGTTGTAACAAGTTCGTGGATACGGAAGTGTTTAGATACTACGCTACAAACAGAACAGCATGACTACGTTATAGACACCCGAGGAAATCTGTATTTTAATGAAGCTAAGGTAGGAATTTTACGCCCATCCATTTTCGGTAAGCAAAGTGTGTGGTTTGCGAATCCGATGCATTCCACCAGGGCACTACGGTCGCACATCACGTTATCTAGCACGTCACACGTGACGCGAATCCTGTGGATCACGAGACTGGATTTCCCGTCCGCGTCCACGTTTTCCTTTGTGCAGCCGGCCCTGGTGGACGAGCGGTTCTAGGCGCTTCACTCCGGAACCACGCGGCTGCTACGGTCGCAGGTTCGAATCCTGCCTCGGGCATGGATGTGTGTAATGTCCTTAGGTTAGTTAGGTTTAAGTAGTTCTAAGCCTAGCGGACTGATGACCTCAGATGCAAAGTCCATAGTGCTCAGAGCCATTTGAACCTTGGTGCGGAAATTTATCACAGCGAGCTTCAGGATGCGCTTGCGTCTTTCGCTGTCCGATGCTAGCCGCAGGGCACTCCGAGAAACATTGGAGGGGCGGTGGGCGTCAGAACGCCGTTTTATATAATTTGACAGCTGTATGTGGTAGAGCGATATGAGAACTGCCTTCTGACACCTTTATGTAACTGAATGATACTTTTGTGCTAGTGAAATAGAGAAACATCTAAGCTTTTAAGGAAAGATGGTTTTCCGCGCTACTGAATATTTATCTCCTCAGATGTCCACCTATGTATCGTACAGGAACATAACTTTTTAGTTGGCTTCAGTAGTATATGTGGATAGCGCGTGCAAACTTTCTGGCCTACAGAGTAAGTAACGGTGCAGTAATAAATTAAACTATCGCTTATAACGCGGAATTTTTAGGAAAACAACATCCGAAATGTAGTATCCGGCAAACTTTCTTCCCTTTACACTTTTTGTGGTGGGTCAAAGCTAGAAAAAGTTTCTTAAAGGCTTTAATTTGCATTTTCGGTTTATTGGCAGTCGCTGGGTGCTGCAGTTTCTCCTAGACGAGGGCAGTACTGTGTGATTCATTGGCGCGACCCGAGTTCCAGCGGGCCGCGAGCGATATTCTGTTGTTACAGGCGCGGTGCCGTGCTGCGGGAGGCAGCAAAGCCGATCTAAAGAGCTGTAAAATTTTGCCCTCCGACAGCACATACAAGTTATGGAAGAGGAGGAAAACTGTAGATTGTTGCGAAGAGTACTCAGGAAGTGTAAAACAGTGGTCGTAGGCTATGTTCCAAAAATGGGCACCTTGGAGACAGAAGTGATGACACTTCAAATGGCTCTGAGCACTATGGGACTTAACAGCTGTGGTCATCAGTCCCCTAGAACTTAGAACTACTTAAACCTAACTAACCTAAGGACATCACACACATCCATGCCCGAGGCAGGATTCGAACCTGCGACCGTAGCAGCCGCGCGGTTCCGGACTGCGCGCCTAGAACCGCGAGACCACCGCGGCCGGCTGATGACACTTTCTGCAGGACCTGGCCATCTGTTTGCAAGACAATGCTCAAGCACGTAAAGTGCAAGCTGTTATTGATTTGTTTGACTCATGGGGCTGCCAAGTGCTATACCACCCACTGCACTCCCCTGACTTAAGCCCTCGTAAGTTCAACTCGATTTCTAAACTGAAGTAAACTCTTCACGACATTCGCTTCAGAACTGCTACAAATTCGTCGGGCAATACACCGCGCCGCTCGAACTGTCAACACAACTGGCACTGCTAAGAGTATCCTACGACTTCCACACTGCTGGCAACGAGTTATACACAATGGTGGTGACCACTTTGAAGGTAGGTAAAGCTGTCAAATACCTATCTACTTTGTACGAGCTGTAAATAAATAAAACTTTCTGGCAGATTAAAACTGCGTGCCCGACCGAGACTCGAACTCGGGACCTTTGCCTTTCGCGGGCAAGTGCTCTACCATCTTAGCTACCGAAGCACGACTCACGCCCGGTACTCACAGCTTTACTTCTGCCAGTATCTCGTCTCCTACCTTCCAAACTTTACAGAAGCTCTCCTGCGAATCTTGCAGAACCAGCACTCCTGAAAGAAAGGATACTGCAGAGACATGGCTTAGCCACAGCCTCTGCAGCAGAGTGAAAATCTCATTCTGTAAATAAATAGTTGCCACTATTGAAGTTCCAACCCTCGTAGTTACATATGTATTACATTGGACTAATCAAAGACATTTTTTCTTACGTGTTTCATATATTTTTGTTTCGATTTCTGCCCACATTAACTCCTTTTCCATTTAGTTTTTCAACTCGGTTTCAGCCATGCTCCACAAATATCGGATACCAACTCGATAAGCCGACATTTCTGGTGAATGCTTCAATAATTAGATGGAAAATATAAGCTTCGCTGTAGAGAACAACAAACACTACAGCTATCGCTTAGTAATTGGCGGCTGCTCAGTTCAACTTCCCCGACTCCTACAACCAAGCAAATCGCTGCGAAGCCCGCAAGCGTTTCGCGCAGGTAAATCGCGGAGCGGCACTGCGTCGCCCGGACCCTAGGAAAACGGTCAGGTATGTTTGCGTTCTGCAAGTAGGGAGCGCATGTTTTACGCAACACGTTGCGGGAAATTCCCGCAGCTACGAGAGAACAGCTTCAGCTGCCTCGTCCCGTGTGAGGCCGGCCGTACGCAGCCTCACCAGGGGAGCGCGCGCCCTCCGTAGTGGAACAGGTCTCCTCAGGCCGGGGGTTCCCCGCGGCCCGCCCCCTCCGGACGCCTGGGCGCCGTCCATTGGCGGCTGTGGGCGTGGCCTGCGCGTCCGTCAACACCTCCGGGCGCCGCCGGCCAGTGGCGAAGACAGACGAGCGTGCAGCCGCGGCGTAAACACGCGCTGTTTACCGACCGAGCAGGCGCGGCGCATGCGCCTCGGCCGCGGTGATGCACGGCTGGCGGGCGATCTGCGCGCACGGAGTCTGTCAGAAAAACCGACGTGTCTGCCGGGGAGGCGTAAGCACAGCCGCGAATAGCAGGACTGCCGCTGCTCGTGTTTCCACAATTCCGCGAAAGATCGCGAAAATGTCGACAGACTCCGCGTTACACGGCGAACCGACGAGTGAAAGATCGCCAGAGCTTCATTTTGGTGGTTCAGCTTGTCAGTAAACAGTACACTTAGGACGGCAGCCTAGCGCCGGCTGGTATGTATTGTGTGCAACTGCAGATCTTCTACACTCTCAGAAAAACTCTGCCACTGTGGAATTGATGGCTTTACACACATCTGGTTTTAATCATACTGAAAAAACGGAATGCAAAAACTAGTGCTGAATAATTCATACAATGTTAGAAAGGTAAAAAAATTTAGTGACTGGGAAGAAATCACGCAGGGAGTCTCAACGGGTTTTCAATTTTGGTTTTACTCCTATTCCGTATATACAGTGAGGTGACAAATGTCAGAAGATAGCGATATGTACAGGGTGTTTCAAAAATGACCGGTATATTTGAAACGGCAATAAAAACTAAACGAGCAGCGATAGAAATACACCGTTTGTTGCAATATGCTTGGGACAACAGTACATTTTCAGGCGGACAAACTTTCGAAATTACAGTAGTTACAATTTTCAACAACAGATGGCGCTGCAAGTGATGTGAAAGATATAGAAGACAACGCAGTCTGTGGGTGCGCCATTCTGTACGTCGTCTTTCTGCTGTAAGCGTGTGCTGTTCACAACGTGCAAGTGTGCTGTAGACAACATGGTTTATTCCTTAGAAAAGAGGATTTTTCTGGTGTTGGAATTCCACCGTCTAGAACGCAGTGTTGTTGCAACAAGACGAAGTTTTCAACGGAGGTTTAATGTAACCAAAGGACCGAAAAGCGGTACAATAAAGGATCTGTTTGAAAAATTTCAACGGACTGGGAACGTGACGGATGAACGTGCTGGAAAGGTAGGGCGACAGCGTACAGCAAACACAGAGGGCAACGCGCAGCTAGTGCAGCAGGTGATCCGACAGCGGCCTCGGGTTTTCCGTTCGCCGTGTTGCAGCTGCGGTCCAAATGACGCCAACGTCCACGTATCGTCTCATGCGCCAGAGTTTACACCTCTATCCACACAAAATTCAAACGCGGCAACCCGTCAGCGCCGCTACCATTGCTGCACGAGAGACATTCGCTAACGATATAGTGCACAGGATTGATGACGGCGATATGCATGTGGGCAGCATTTGGTTTACTGACGAAGCTTATTTTTACCTGGACGGCTTCCTCAATAAACAGAACTGGCGCATATGGGGAACCGAAAAGCCCCATGTTGCAGTCCCATTGTCCCTGCATCCTCAAAAAGTACTGGTCTGGGCCGCCATTTCTTCCAAAGGAATCATTGGCCCATTTTTCAGACCCGAAACGATTACTGCATCACGCTATCTGGACATTCTTCGTGAATTTGTGGCGGTACAAACTGCCTTAGGCGACACTGCGAACACCTCGTGGTTTATGCAAGATGGTGCCCGGCCACATCGCACGGCCGACGTCTAATTTCCTGAATGAATATTTCGATGATCGTCTGATTGCTTTGGGCTATCCGAAACATACAGGAGGCGGCGTGGATTGGCCTCCCTATTCGCCAGACATGAACCCCTGTGACTTCTTTCTGTGGAGACACTTGAAAGACCAGGTGTGCCGCCAGAATCCAGAAACAATTGAACAGCTGAAGCAGTACATCTCATCTGCATGTGAAGCCATTCCGCCAGACACTTTGTCAAAGGTTTCGGGTAATTTCATTCAGAGACTACGCCATATTATTGCTACGCATGGTGGATATGTGGAAAATATCGTACTATAGAGTTTTCCAGACCGCAGCGCCATCTGTTGTTGAAAATTGTAACTACTGTAATTTCGAAAGTTTGTCTGCTTGAAAATGTACTGTTGTCCCAAGCATATTGCAACAAACGGTGTATTTCTATCGCTGCTCGTTTAGTTTTTATTGCCGTTTCAAATATACCGGTCATTTTTGAAACACCCTGTATATATACAGATGGAAGTAGTATCTCGTACATTTTATACAAGAGCAGTACTCTGGTGGAGGTGTCATTTGTACTCAGGCGGTTCGTGTGAAAAGGTATCCGACGCGATTATGGCCACACGACTGGAAACAACAGAGAGTTGAACGCATAATGGTAGTTGGAGCTACACAAATGGGACATTCCATTTCGGCAGTCTGTAGCGAATTCAGTACTCCGAGACCCACAATGTCACGAGTGTGCCGAGAATATCAGATCTCTGGCATAACCTCTCACGACCGACAAAACAGTTGCCGACGGGCTTCACTTAACGACCGAAAGCAGTCGCGTTTGTGTAGAGTTGTAAGTGCTAACAGACGAGCAACACTGCGTGAAATAACAGCAGAAATCAACGTTGAGCGTAGGACGACCGTATCCTCTAAGGCAGTGCGGCGAAATTTGGCGTTAATGGTCTATGGCAGCAGAAGACCAACGCCACTGCCTCTGCTGACGGCACGTCACCGCCTGCACCGCCTATCCTGGGGTCGTGACCGCACCTGTTGGACCCCAGACGACTGGAGGACCGTGGCCTAGTCAGATGAGTCTCGATTCACTTGGTAAGAGCCGATGGTAGGGTTCGAATTAGGCGCAGACTCCAGGAAGCCATGGACCCAAGTTGTTGTCAAGCCACTGTGCAAGCTGGTGGTGACTCCATAATGGTGTGGTCTGTGTTTACTTAGAATGGACTGGCTCACTCACTGGAAGTGGTTATGTTCCGCTGCTTCGAGACGATCTACGGCCATTCTTGGACATCATGTTTCCATACAACGATGGAATTTTTGTTGAAAGGTCTCTGTTGGATTCCTTTCATGTTGATTTCTTAAATCTGTTGTCATTTACGGCATAAATTCCTCTTCTAAATTTACTGTGGCGTTTCTGACTATCTGGGAGGAGACTGAGTAGTGGAACGTGTAACTTTTACACATAAACAAGAACGATCTGTCAAACTACTACACTTTAAAACACAATTTATAAGTAATTCATGTCACACAGCCTCATATGGAACCTACATCCGCTTTCTTTTATATACTGTATATGATAAGATAC